>NC_137335.1:75190834-77671563 GCF_965287045.1 Carcharhinus amblyrhynchos | reverse complement strand
TTCCTGCCCGAGAGCAAAGGACATTTCCGTTGTTCACCCCTTGCCTGCTCCGATTCCACGGTAGGTGGGATGGTAGAATTCCAGTGATTGGATTCTCAGGGGGCTTGCCAGGATAGATGCTGAGAGGTTGTTTGCCCTTGTGTGGAGAGTCTGCAGAAGGATCTAGATAGGCTGGGCGAATGGGCCAGGAAATGGCAAATGGAATTTAATGTTGGCAAGTGTGAGGTGGTCCACTTTGGTAGGAAGAATGGTAGGAAGGACTATTACTTACGGGGCGAAAAACTGCAGCAGGCGACGGTGCAGAGGGACCTCGGGGTCCTTGTGCATGAGTCGCAAAAACCCAGCCTGCAGGTGCAGCAGGTGGTCAGGAAGGCGAATGGGATGCTGGCCTTCATAGCGAGGGGGATTGAATATAAAAGTAGGGAGGTCTTGCTGCAGCTGTATAGGGCATTGGTGAGGCCGCAGCTGGAGTACTGTGTGCAGTTTTGGGCGCCGCACCTGCGCAAGGATATTTTGGCCTTGGAGGGAGTGCAGAGGAGGTTTACTAGGCTGATACCGGAGTTGAGGGGGTTGAGCTATGAGGAGAGGCTGAATAAACTAGGCTTGTACTCGTTAGAGTTTAGAAGAATGAGGGGAGATCTCATTGAGACGTATAAGATGATGAATGGGATGGATAGGATAGAGGTGGAAAGACTCTTCCCGCTCAAAAAAGACAGTAGGACTAGGGGGCACAGCCTCAAGATAAAGGGGGGGCGGTTCAGAACGGAGTTGAGGAGGAACTTCTTCACTCAAAGGGTGGTGAATCTCTGGAATTCTCTGCCCGTTGAAGTGGTGGAGGCTGCCTCGCTAAATATTTTTAAGAAGCGGGTTGATGGGTTTTTGATAAGAGAGGGGATTAAGGGTTATGGGGAGAGGGCGGGAAAGTGGAACTGAGCCACGACAGATCAGCCATGATCTTATTGAATGGCGGGGCAGGCTCGAAGGGCCAGATGGCCTACTCCTGCTCCTATTTCTTATGTTCTTATGTTCTTATGTTCTTATGTTCTTATGACAGTCTAGGACCAGAGGGCACAGTCTCAGAGTAAGGGATTGCCCAGTTAATACAGAGATGAGGAGGAATTTCTTCTCTCAGAGGGTAGTGAATCTGTGGAATTCTTTACTGCAGAAGTTGGATCATTAGGAATGTTTGAGGCTGAAATTGACAGATTTTTAATCAGTAAGGGAATCATGGGGATGGCAGGAAAGTAAGGATTATATCAGTCCAGTCATGATCTCATTGAATGTTGGAACAAACTCAATGGGCCGAATGGCCTATTTCTGCTCCTATGACTTATGGTTTGGAGATCTGCTCTGTAGCTACCACCACATTGGGAAAGCAATGCATTACTGCTGCGGTCCTGCAACGCTGGACCATGGCTTCCCGACATAATGTCATTGACCATGTTGAGGGTGTGCGGGCAAGACCATGTAAAGCACAATATTAATGCCACCTTCACTGTTCTTAGTTTCTTATTAGAATGGACTGACACGCTGTCAATTTTCAAAACAACAGCCCCTCTTATTAAGAATGTCAGGATTAAAACCCCAACACAATGTCCAACTGACCAAATGGCTCAATTGGCAACAAGTCCTGTTAGTGGTCAACTTAAAGGGACATTAACTAATGACTGGCTTCATGCCTGTAGGTTTGCACTGACTGCTGACAATGGAAGATCAGCAACTTGAAACTGGATGGCACGGTGGCACAGTGGTTAGCATTGCCGCCTCACAGCACCTGGGACCAGGGTTCGATTCCCAGCTTGGGTCACTGCCTTTGGGGAGTTTGCACGTTCTCCCTGTGTCTGCATGAGTTTCCAACGGGTACTCCAGTTTCCTCCAACAGTCCAAAGATGTGCGGGTTAGATGCATTGGCCATGCTAAATTGTCCCTTATTGTCCCAGGATATGTAGGTTAGTGGGATTAGTGAGGTAAATATGTGGGGTTACAGGGATAGGGCCTAGCTGGGATTGTTGTTGGTGGAGACGTGATGGGCCAAATGGCCTCCTTCTGCACTGTAGGGTTGCTATGACTTTGATGACTTTCTATGACACTGCTCTGTGGGTGAGTTTGCAGGAAGTGTGGGGGGAGGGGGCCCTGTAGAAGGCCACCCGTGGGCGCCATTCCCGGTGCCTACCCTCCTGCCCCGTCCTCAAGAGTGACAAGCAGGCTTTGGGCAGCTGCGCCAATCCAGGCCCTAAAATAGTTGATTAATGGCCACTTCCCAACTGTGTCTTTCTAAAATGCCTTACCCAGTGTCAGCTCAGTGGCAGAGTTTGGCTTTTGGACCAGGAACACAATGGACTGGATTCAACTCATGTCACATCGATACCAGCGTGCGGAGGACACCAGGGCAGGAATGGTGAAAGAACAGTGTCAGACTCAATGCGCTGCCCACACTCTCCGAATCAGTCAATGATTTCAAGTTCAAATAGATCTTGCTGAGAAATGAAAGACTTTTATAGAACAAAGCTGATGGCCTTGTGGGGGAGGGTCAACCAAGAAGATCAAAGATTTTACAAAGAGAGTGAAGGCGTAGGGAGACAAAGAGGGAGAAAGGCTGAATAATAAAAGACAATGGAGAGTGACAAGGGCAGAAACTTGTGGAAAAACACAAAGAATAGGGTTAAAGGTAGAGGAATAAATCAGTTGTTCAGCCAGTCGCATTCACAGAAAGGAAAAGATTAAAGAGCCTTGCTGGCACTGAGCGATGTCCAGTCACTCATTCTTCATACTGACTTTCACAATTGAGGGACGCAAAACAATTCCAAACCTCACGGAGAGGATCCCAAAAGAGAAAATGCTGGAAAATCTCAGCAGGCCTGACAGCATCTGTAAGTTGAGAAAAGAGCTGATGTTTCGAGTCCACATGACCCTTTTGTCAAAGCTCTGACAAAGGATTGGCCGGACTCGAAACGTCAGCTCTCTTCTCTCCTTACAGATGCTGCCAGACCCGCTGAGATTTTCCAGCGCTTTTTCTTGTGGTTTCAGATTCCAGCATCCGCAGTAATTCGCTTTTATCTCATGCAGAGGATTATTAAAAAGTTAAGTTTATTTAATAGTCACAAGTAAGGCTTACACTAACACTGCAATGAAGTTACTGTGAAATTCCCCTAGTCACCACACTCTGGCACCTGTTCGGGTCAACGCGCCCAACCGTAATTACTGCTCCATCAGTAACACTTTCATGAAAATGACTAGCATTCATGTCGCGCTTTCCACTGCCACCACGACATCTCATAGTGCTTCACAGTTAATTAAATAATTTCTGAAGTGCAGTCGCCGTTATAATGTAGAAAATGCAGCAGCCAATTTGTGCACAGCAAGATCCCACACACAGCAAGGTGGCGATAAGCCGGTCAGCTGCTTTTTTTTGTGGTGTTGATTGAGGGATGAATATTGGCCAGGACGCTATGGAGAAATCCACTGTTCTTCTGCAAAGTAATTCTGGGAATCTTCTGAGTCCACCCGACCCGACAGTGCAGTGCTCCCTCAGCGCTGGTCTGGAGTGTCAGCCTCGATTCCCATGCTCAGACCCCGGGGAAGTGGGGAGAATTCCGCCCCTGATTTTGGAGATGGGAATGGCGGAGAGAATGGAGAATCGAGCGGGAGTCCCAAAATGGCATTTACGCCTGTGGAGAGTTGTCTATTACATTGTCCACCCCCCACCCCCCGAAACCACTAATGACCTAACAGCAATCTTGTTTACATTACTCCAAAGATGTGCGGGCTAAATGGATTGGCCACGATAAATCAGTGTCAAGGGGATTGGCAGGGTAAATAGGTGGAGTTATAGGGTGGGATTGTTGTCAGTGCAGGCTTGATGGGCCAAATGGCCTTCGGCTGCACTGTAGGGTTTCTATGATCTAATATCCAATGAAGACTAAATAATCCCCCCATGTTGGACAGCGAGGTTATGTTGTAGCTGTATAAGGTGCTGGTGAGGCCACACCTGGAGTACTGTCTACAGTTTTGGTCTCCTTAGTTGAGAACGGATATACTGACACTGGGCGGGGGACAGAAGAGATTCACTAGGTTGATTCCAGAGTTGAGATTTTAGGCTAATGAGGAAAGACGAAGTAGACTGGGACTATACTCGTTGGAATTTAGAAGAATGAGGGAGGATCTTATAGAAACAAACAAAATAATGAACGGAATAGATAAGACAGAAGCAGGGAAGTTGTTTTCAATGGCAGGTGAAGTCAGAACTAGGGGGCATGGCCTCAAAACAAAAGGGAGAAGTTCCTCCTCCACTCACCCGACCCGACAGTGCAGTGCTCCCTCAGCACTGGTCTGGAGTGTCAGCCTTGATTCCCATGCTCAGACTCCGGGGAAGGGAGGAGATTTCAGCTCCTGATTTTGGAGGTGGGAATGGCGGAGAGGACAGAGAATTGAGCGAGACTCCCAAAATGGCATTTACACCTGTGGAGAGTTGCCTATTACATTGTCTACCCCTGCCCCGCGCCCCCCCCCAACCACCAATGACCTATCAGCAATCCTGTTTACATTACTCCAAAGATGTGCAGGCTAAGTGGATTGGCCACGATAAATTGTCCCTTCTTCACCCAAATCTGTGGCGTTCCCAACCCAGTGAAGTTGAGGCCACCTCGTTGAATGCTTGTAAGGCAAAGATGGATTGATTTTTGAGCAGTAAAGGAATTAAGGGTTATGGTGAATAGGTGGGTAAGTGGAGCTGAGTCCACGAAGAGATCAGCCATGATCTTATTGAATGGCAGAGCAGGCTCACGGGGCCAGGTGGCCTACTCCTGCTCCTGGTTTTTACATTCTTATGAATGACAAAATTCTCCCTTATCTCTTCCTGAGGCTGTGTTCCCTGGTTCTAGATACCTCCCAGCGTGGGGAAATATCCCTGTGCACGCATCCTGTCGAGCGCTGTCAGAAGTTTGTACACTTAAATTCAGTCACCAAGCATTCTTCTTAACATGAGAGTAACAGGCCCAGTCTCCTCAATTTCGCCTCGTACAACAATCCTGCTATCCCCAGGGATTAGTCCGGTGAACTTTCACTAAACTCCCTCCATGGCCAGTTTATCCTTCCTGAAGTAAGGAGATCAGAATTGCACACAGTACTCGGGTACAGTCTCCCCAATGCTGCAGCAAGTCTTCCTTAATCCTGCACTCAACTCCCTTTATAAGGCCAGCACACCACTTGCAAGAAAAACCTTGTAAGGAAATGATGAACGTTGTGAGGATGTGATTGGCTGCACTAGGGAAGGGGAAACGAATGGGCCTTGCCTGAAATTTCCCATCACTCTTGCGAAACCGTAATCATTGCCAAAGACCTGAAGGTGACCTACATCAGAGACTTGATCTCAGGAACTACCGACCGGTAAGCTTGTCTTGATAAATAGCTGGAAAGAAAATACTTGGAGACATTCTTCAGGATACAATCAGTGTTCACTGACCAAGAAGATAGCTTCAAGCTAATTAGCTCCTGCAGTGTACAGGCCGATGAACTGAACAAAGGGACAAATTTGCATTTATATAGCGTCTTTCATAGCCTTGGGCCATCCCAAAGTGCCTGACAAGACAATTCTTCATGTGTAGTCACTGCTGTAAGCACAAAATGACATTACAATACATGACAGCCACCCACTATCACAGGGCCTGTCATCCTGTGACTTCTCAAGGACTTAGGTCATTATTCAAGTCACCAAATTCATAATCCAAAGACCAAACCCCTTCCCCTCACACAAATACCGGAATTTAAACCCTCTACATCATCAGGGTATTACAGTAACCCTTACACTTGCAACTCTTGGTACGTGCATGGACTTGAAACAGATGGCCTCATTCACCATATCATTTGGGGTGGCACGGTAGTACAGTGGTACTGCTGCCTCACAGTGTCAGAGACCCAGGTTCAATTCCAGCCACGGGTCACTGGCGTGGTGGTACAGTGGTTAGCACTGCTGCCTCACAGTGCCGGGGACCCAGGTTCAATTCCAGCCAAGGGTCACTGTCTGTGTGGAGTTTGCACATTCTCCCCGTGTCTATGAGGGTTTCCTCCGGGTGCGCCAGTGTCCTCCCACAGTCGAAAGATGTGCATGTTAGGTTGATTGGCCATGCTCAATTGCCCCTTAGTGTCGGGGGATTAGCAGGATAAATACAGGGATAGGGCCTGAATGGCATTGCTATTGGTACAGGCTCGATGGGCCAAATGGCCTACTTCTGCACTGTAGATTCTATGATTCCTCAGGAATATGCAATATTAATATAAATATGTTATTCAAACATTTTTATCTGTTAAATATGGGATCCAACAGTTCAGGGATCTCTACAGGCACCCAGCAGGGGTCCTATGAAGAGAGGAGAGCCCAGGATGCCAATAATTCACCAAACGCGAGAGAGGTCTCAGCCTGTATAGGGCATTGGTGAGGCCGCAGCTGGAGTACTGTGTGCAGTTTTGGGCGCCGCACCTGCGCAAAGATATTTTGGCCTTGGAGGGAGTGCAGAGGAGGTTTACTAAGCTGATACCGGAGTTGAGGGGGTTGAGCTATGAGGAGAGGCTGAATAAACTAGGCTTGTACTCGTTAGAGTTTAGAAGAATGAGGGGAGATCTCATTGAGACGTATAAGATGATGAATGGGATGGATAGGATAGAGGTGAAGAGACTCTTCCCGCTCAGAAAGGACAGTAGGACTAGGGGGCACAGCCTCAAGATAAAGGGGGGGGCGGTTTAGAACGGAGTTGAGGAGGAACTTCTTCACTCAAAGGGTGGTGAATCTCTGGAATTCTCTGCCCGTTGAAGTGGTGGAGGCTGCCTCACTAAATATTTTTAAGACGCGGGTTGATGGGTTTTTGATAAGAGAGGGGATTAAGGGTTATGGGGAGAGGGCGGGAAAGTGGAACTGAGCAGCAACAGATCAGCCATGATCTTATTGAATGGCGGGGCAGGCTCGAAGGGCTAGATGGCCTACTCCTGCTCCTATTTCTTATTTCTTATGTTCTCTCAAACCTCAGTGGCGCTAACTGGAGGACCCAATTCACTGGTACCATAGCTTGGTAAAAAGTCTGACAACACCAGATTTTAGTCCAACTGGTTTATTTGATAGTAAACTCACAAGCTTTCGGGTTAGCCCCTTCGTCAGGAGAACTCTCCATTCACCTAACGAAGGGGCAAACCTGAAAGCTTGTGAATTTACTATCAAATAAATCGGTTGGACTAAAACCTGGTGTTGTCAGACTTTTTACTGTGTTTATCCCAGTCCAACGCCGCATATCCACATCATGACCATAGCTTAGGACACAGCCGCGTCACAGCACGCAGTTAAACATGGAGTCAGGGAAACCTCCTGCCAACTCCTCTACCTCATTAACCTTGTGCAGAGAATTTTTTGCTTAGGAGAGTAGCTGAGACACAGTGTATTTCAAGGGAAGCACAGATAAATATTTGAAGTATACAATCCTACAGAGACAGAACGGGTGTTGAGAGTAAATCCAAATAATGCAAGGTGAGTACTCAAATCTTTCAAGTTTTTTATTCACCTGCTAGCAAGGAGAATAGACACAGTGAACAGTGAATTTCACTATGGTGTTCTGTTGATTCATACAGGAAATTTAGCAGTTAATTACAGCAAATGAGAAACAAGCAACTTTCTAATATTTAATTTGCATACATACTCCACCAATCATAGCATAGCTCTTTGCCCTTTCTTATCCAATAGAAAACTGTCTCCTACATTAGCATAATTATGTCAACACATCTTGTTAATTGGTAATTGTCATGGTAACTTTTTCTTTGTTTTCGTCCTGTGTTCTAGCCTGGAATGCAGTGTTTATGAAACTGATGCAAGGTTAGATTAGTCTCTTATCCTGAATATGTAAGTGCTGGCCTCACTGAAGGCCTTGTTTGGCTAATAATCATTTTCCATTACATAGCAGAGTTGTTTGTCATAACTTAATTCCACACAGGGATTTATTTGTGTTTTTCATTTCCCCAGTCAACACAGAAATGACCAGCCAAATTCCACCAGGTTGGGGAATGGGGGAACGTTGCAAGAATGTTGTCTCCACCTGGACTTCTATGAATTATTTTAAAAAGTGCCTCATTGGATTTTGAGCAGGAAAATTGGTGAGAAAATACCGTGCAAGGGCATTAAAAACTGGAGGCAGCTCACAATGGATAGTTTTTTTAGTGTCACAAGTAGGCTTACATTAACACTGCAATGAAATAAGTGTGAAAATCCCCTATTCGTCACACTCCGGCACCTGTGCGGGTACATTGACGGAGAATTTAGCACGGCCAATGCATCCTAACCAGCACACCTTTCGAACTTTTGGAAACACAAATGGAGATGGAATCATTTCAAAAGCCAAGCTGCAGGATCAAAAAAGCCTATCTTTAAACAACGACCAGCTCACCTACAGAATGAACTGGGTCCAATGCAGTTAGCACGTCATCAGTCGTTTCCTTCCAGTTACATGCTAATCTCGAGTACAGAGAAATAAGAGAGAAAGATCAAGAGGAATGGTTCACTCACTAATGCTACCCTCGTCCTCTACAAATTCTTTTGAGAAAGCCACTTTATCTCGCTAACTCTCTCCCTGCATTTAAAAGCCTCTTGAACATGGATTTGTTTAACCACTCTTCCTCCTCCTCCTCTCGATTCATTCGTCCCCTCAATGCTTCGGCGAAAGGCAGATGTGGCCATTATGAAGCGAGAGATCAAAGCAAAGACGTTTGCCAGACAGACAGATTGTGTGCGAGGTGACGTTGGAAGAAAACGCAAGCCTGTTGGACCGGATGCTGATAATCTGCCACGTAGTTTATGTCCCATAAACTTTCGTCTCATGGTGCTAACATTCTCTCTCGCTCATGCCAATGCCTTCTGCTTAGCACGCTGAGAAACTGATGGAATTACAAAATAAACGTGGAGGCTGAATCGTTTTATAGGACATCAAGGAATCAGAACAGATTTCCATTACTTTAACAGAGTTGTTTGTCATAACCTAATTTCCACACGGGTATTTCATTTCCCTAGCCAACACAGAAATGACCAGCCAAATGTCACCAGGTTGGGGAATGGGGGAATGTTGCAAGAATGTTGACTCCAACCTGGACTTCTATGAACTATCTTAAAAAGTGCCTCATCGGATTTTGAACAGGGAAATTGGTGAGAAAATAGTGTGCAAGGGCATTAAAAACTGGAGGCGGCTCACAATGGACAGTTTTTTTTAAAGTTTATTTATTAGTGTCACAAGTAGGCTTACATACTGCAGTGAAGTAACTGTGAAAATCCCCTAGTCGTCACACTCTGGCGCCTGTTCGGGTACACTGAGGGAGAATTTAGCATGGCCAATGCATCCCTAACCAGCACGTCTTTCAGACTTTTGGAAACACAACTGGAGATGGAACCATTTCAGAAGCCAAGCCATCATATGTATTTCCTATACAATGACAGCTTCATAAACAACTTCATAAAGGTGCTTTTTGAGTTGCTGTGAATTTTTTCTTCCTTTAAATCTCTTCTTGCAGAAGGGAGCTAATGGACTCGTAATCCAGTGATCCAGGTGGAGACCCGGGTTCAAATCCCACCACAGCAGATGACTACAAATCTACTTTCTATGTGGTTTAACATGTGGGTGCTAATGCCCTTTAGCGAAGGAACTATGCCATCCTTAGCATTCAGGCCTACATGTGACTCCAGACCCACAGCAATGTGGTTGACTCTCAACAGTCTTCTGTGTTCTAGGGATGGACAATAAATGCTGGGCTAGCCAGTGATGCCCACATCCCATGAATAAAAAAATCATGAACCCCACAGAGAAAAATTACAACCATCCATGAGCGCCCTGTCCCTCAGGGGGCATCCCCTTTCCAGCACTCCAACAAAGGTGGTGTGGAAATTAAGTGGTAATTCCAGCTATGGCCATATATTTAATTCACTTTGTTCTATAAGACTATAGATGCTGAATTCAAATAAAGCACCATGGAATTGCTGGAACTTGTGAAACTATAGTTCAAAACAGTTAAAAACTGCAGATGCTGGTAGGGAATATTAAGTTACAACAACAAGGCAAGCCTGTCAACAAATATGTAAACAAGGCCTCCAGTGAGGCCAGCGCTTGCAAACTCAGGATAAGCGACTAATCTAAACCTTGATTCAGTTCTATAAACACTGTGTTCCCAGCCTGCGCCACAGGATGAAAATAAAACCACCTCAATAACAAAATTCCAAAGAGCAAGTTACGGTGAACTATAACTGTTAGATTTTATGTATGAATCGACAGAACACCATCTTGAAATTCACTGTGTCTGTTCTCTTTGCTGGCAGGTAATAAAAGCTTAAAAGATTTGAGTGCTCACCTGCAATATCTGGTTAATTCTCAGCAGTGGCTGTCAAGCCAGATGGTCTAAAATTCCCTCCCTATTTGCTTGTGCTTAGCTTTCTTCACAATGTGCTGGAACTGTCCAGTTAAGAGCAATGGCATCCATCGGGTATCGAGCTGCTGACTAATCATATCACAGTAGTTAATCTCTGCACACTTAATCTGCAATAGACCCAGACATGACACAAGGAAAGCCCCCATTTTCCCAAGGACAGCGGAATTTAACCGGTCATCATAAAAATAGTAGGGACTCTGTTGAAACTATGATGAGGGACTCGTACAATTGGCGCTTTGCCTAAACTTCCTTGAGCCAGTCATTCGCCGCAATCTCGGCCTTGGGTGAGTGAAGGACACCCTCCACATTTAACAGAACTCTAAGATTTTGGCTTACATTTTGCACTTCACAGCCGCCTGAAACCTTCAAAACCGTGGTCTGAGGCAGAAGTAAATTCCTCAAAAGTCAAGCGGTAGACCCGAGGGGAAAAAAAAATCACCAAGCTAAATCAAACAATACCGAAAGCGGGTTATCAAAAGGAGATGGCCGAGATTGCGGCGAATGACTGGGACAAGGAAGTTTAGGCAAAGCGCCAATTGTACAACTCCCTCATCATAGTTTCAACAGAGTCCCTACTATGTTTATGATGACCGGTTAAATTCCGCTGTCCTTGCGTCATGTCTGGGTCCGTTGCCGATTAAGTGTGCAGAGATTAATTACTGTGATATGATTAGTCAGCAGCTCTCCTGTCATTGTATCTTGCGAATGCCAGAACGGTACGGAGGTGGGGGTGGGGAACTGGCGGCTATTTTACTCATTCTGATGTCCCTCGTAACAATCGAAGGACCAAAATGTAAGGAATTAACAGATACTATGAAAATTGCAAGCTTTCTCTGCTAGTGTAGTTGATTGGAATGTAAAGGCCATCTCCAGGCCCACCGATATGTTCTGCATAATCACAAATTAATTGTAGAACATCAAGTGTCCAGCAAGCCTGACTTGAGACACAGTCGGGCACCAGTAAAAGTGATGGATGCAATGACATTAATACTATGGATATTCTCAACCATTTTAATAAAGGAGTCATAAAAACGCTTTGGATTACTCAAAGAAATAATTACAGACTTTATGGGCTGACTGATATTGTAATAAAGTCGCTTTCCTTTCCATCCGTTCATCATGGATGAGGTTATATAGTTTGTTCCTGAAATGAGGTAATGTAAAATTGTTCTATTGCCATTCTAATTTCGAAATGGATTGCGGTTCGAATAACGGTCCACTCAGCCCACCGAGACTGCGCCAACTCTCTGAAAGAGTATCCCACCCAAGCTATCCCCTCCACCCCATCACCGTAATCATTGCTATTTACCATGGCTAATCCACCTAACCTGCACATCTTGGAACACTAAAGTGCAATTTAGTATGGCCGATCCATGAACCTACACACTTTGAGGCACAAAGGGACAATTTAGCACAGCCAATCCGCCTAAGCTGCGTATCTTGGGACACTAAAGGGCAATTTAGCATGGCCAATCCACCTAACCTCATTGGTTACATCTTTGGAGAAAACCGAAGCACCCAGGGGAAACCCACACAGACACAAGGAGAATGTGCAAACTCCACACAAATAGTCAACTAAGACCAGAATTGAACCCGAGTCCCATGTGCTGCGAGGCAGCAGTGCTAACCATTGTGCTACTGTGCTGCACCATGGCTAGTAGTGGCTTTGCCATGGAGAATGCACTAGGGAATGGTTAACTGCCAAGCTTCAGTTCAAATTAAATCCAGGCCTAGTTAACAAGTTAAATCCAAAGGAAAAAAGCACAGGACCTTCCACATCATTTTGAGCAACCGTACAGATCTCCCCACCCACCCACACAGTCTGCTGACGGCCCAACATCTTGCCGAAAAGTAATTCCAGTCAGTAACCCATAAATCTCTGACAAATAAACACCCAGGAAGCTTCATCAATGTGAACAATCAATCCAAAAGTGTTAAGTTCTGGGGCCTTTTGTCTGCAGCTGTGGGCGACATGAAGGATCTACTGAATGTTTAAAGTGCAGACAAACTCTGGATTATTCTCCCAGTGCACATCGGCTGAGTGGAGAGAGCCAGGCAGCACTGAGCACCCCACAATGGTCATGGCAGATGGAGGTTCAATCCCCTGGACCATGTGGTTGGTGTCTCAATGGCAGCTGCGGTCCTGCACACTGGTGGCATGAGAGGGAGTTGGGAATCGTGGGCTCGCTAACATTGTGGTCACGTCACTACGTTGCAGATCTCAAGTACTGATCCAGAGAGAGGAGCTAAAATCTCAGTAGCTGTACACGTTAAATACAATTAATTAAATAAAGTGTTAAAGTCTATTTATTCTTGTCACAAGCAGGCTTACATTAACACTGCAACAAAGTTACTGTGACAATCCCCCAGATACCACACTCTGGCGCCTGTTCGGGTACACTGAGGGAGAATTTAGCATGGCTATGGTGTAATGACTTCAATCAGGTCATTGAGGTTGGCGTATTGGAGTATGAATTCCTGATTAAGGATCCAATTGATGGGCCAGTCGGGGAGTCTTTGCCTTGTACTTAACCAGGCATCACTTCCTCTGACACCCCCAGAGATAGACTGCTAACTGCGAGCACTCTGTGTACTGCTGTTCGAGTTTGTAAATAAAGGGATTTTGGTGAAGGGACTTCTGCCTCCGCAGACTTATTACACAATGCCATCTAACCAGCACGTCTTTCAGACTGTGGGAGGAAACTGGAGCACCTGGCGGAAACCCATGCAGACATGGGAAGAATGTGCAAACTCCGCACAGGTAGTGACCCAAGCCGTAATCAAACCCGGATCCCTAGCACTGTGAGGCAGCAGCACTAACCGCTGTGCCACCATATATAATGTCACCAGCATAGGAGATGTTGAGATGAAGTGGGTTAGCGTCCCTGTCTCTGAGCTGGAAACTCCGGGTTCGAGTCCCACCCAAGGAGGCGATGTCCGTGACATGTTTCACAGCAGTGGGAGGGGGCATGCTGCTCACTGGCCATGCCATCTTACAGACCCGCTGTTGTCAATGAAGTTTCCCATTGAATGCATCTTTCATTGCCCGGAAATCCACAGCAAGGGTGTGCTGTTGGTGGGTCATTAAGATGCTACTGGCACAGGACTTGATGGCCAGGGAAAGCGCTTTCAGAATGCAGCAAAACAGATCGGGTATCAAACAGCAGAATCATTCCAACATGCAAACTGCAGGTGGTGAGAGCAGGAGAGACTCCTGCACAGCAAGGTTTGCGCCAAGAGGTGCCCCTCAAGCCCCTGACGACAGACAAGCGACCTGCTCCAGGAAAAAAACTCCATGCGCACAAGGTGTGGGAAGTGAAACAACAACACTTAATGAAAATGTGGAATTAAAACATTAACATCAGCGATGCTGAAGCTACCAGAGTATAAAACACCATCTGGTTAGCACTTCTGTCTCACAGTGCCAGGGACCCAAGTTCGATTCCCAGCTTGGGTCACTGCCTGTGCGCAGCCTGCACATTTTCCCCATGTCTGCGTGGGTTTCCTCGGGGTGCTCCGGTTTCCTCCCACAGTTCTAAAGATGTGCTGGTTAGGTGCATTGGCCATGCTAAATTCTCCCTCAGTGTACCCGAACAGGCACCACAGCGTGGTGCCTAGGGGATTTTCACAGTAACTTCATTGCAGGGTTAATGTAAGCCAACTTGTGACACTAAGAAATAAACTTTAACTTCAAACTTTAATGTCCTTGAGGGAAGGAAATCTGCCACCTTTACCTGGCCTGACTTACACATGACCTGGAGATGCCGGCGTTGGACTGGGGTAAACACAGTAAGAAGTCTCACAACGCCAGGTTCAAGTCCAACCGATTTATTTGGTAGCAAACGACACTTCTTACCGTGTACACATGACCCACAGTAATATGGTTGACTCTTAAGAGCCCTCTGAAATGTCAAGGGCAATATGGGATGGGTGACAAATGCTGGGCTTGGCAGTGACACCCAGATCCAACAAATGAAAGCACAGCATGTATTTATCATCATGGTTCCAACACTCAAATGATCTCTAGCTTCACAGAGAAATGATAAAAAGGAACAGGTGACTAGCCTCAGGAAAGAAGATTGAAGCAAGGACAAAAAGCTGAGTTTTGAGAACGTTTTTAAAGGAGAGATAGATCATTGGCACAGATCAGCTAGACTGTCAACATCTTTTCCCAAAGGTAGGGGAATCTAAAACTAGAGGGCACAGGTTTAAGTGAGAGGGGGAGAGAGAAAAGTGTCCAGAGGGGCAATTTTTTCACACATAGGGTGGTGAGTGTCTGGAATAAGCAGCCAGAGGTAGTAGTGGAGGCAGGTACAACTTTGTCTTTTAAAAAGTATTTAGACAGTTACATGGGTACGATGGGTATAGAGGGATATGGACCAAATGCAATTGAAATTAGCTTACAGGTTTTAAAAAAAGGGCGGCATGGGCAAGTTCGGCTGAAGGGCCTGTTTCCCTACTGTAAACTTCTATGACTCTATAACTATAGGATGGCAAAATGGAGATTTAAGGTCACTGCAGCTTTAACCTCTCAGATCCCGCAGGCTGAAATCTCTGTCCAACACTTCTCCGCCTACCTTGCCCCTTATCCTCTTTCAATTCCACCTCTTTGGTCAAATGTTTGGTAGCCCCTCCTGCCCACATTAATTACCATCTCCCTATGTACCAGGTATGACTCCAACCAGCAGAGAGATTTCCCCCGATACCCATCGACTCTAGTTTCACTAGGGCTCCTTGATGCCACACTCGGTGGACGGTGGCCTCGATGTCAAGGGCCGTCACTCTCACCTCACCTCTGGAATTCCGCTCTTTTGTCCACGTTTGAACCAAGGCTGTAATGAGATCAGGGACTGAGGGACCCTGGAGAAACCCCAACTGGGCGTCGCTGAACAGGTTATTGCTGAGCAGGTGCTGCTCGATAGCAGTGCTGATGGCTCCTTCCATCCCTTCGCTGATGATCGAGAGTAGACAGATTGGGCGGTAACAGGCCGGGGTGGATTTGTCCTGCTTTTTGTGCACAGGATATACCTGGGCAATTTTCCACATAGTTGGGTAAATATCAGTGTCATAATTGTACTGGAAGAGCTTGGCGAGGGGAGCATCAAGTTCTGAAGCATAAATCTTCAGTACTATTGCCGGAATGTTATCAGGACCTTTGCAGTGTCCAGTGCCTCCAACCATTTCTTGATATCGCACTGAGTGAATCGAATAGGCTGGAGACTGGCCTCTGTGATGTGGGGGGACCACTGGAGGAGGCCGAGATGGATTATCCACTTGGCACTTCTGGCTGAAGATTGCCTTATCTTTGTTAAGTGCCCAGTTTGTTTTGGTTTATTAACTCCTGCCACAAAGCGTAGTGGAGTTTATTGTCATCCAGTCGGGATGCCCAGCGTGAAGGACCCAGACGTAGAACCTTTCCACAAGAGAGAGTGAAGACACAAAGGAATGGAACAAAGAGAATCAGAATAAAAGCCATTCAGCAGTAAAACAGGGAATAAACACGAACCACTGATGCTGGGGAAGAGGCAAAACACAAAAGACAAAGCAAGACTTATCTGGGTAACGTATAATCTATACAAATAAAGAGAGGATCACAAGCAAGTTGTAAACATTCCCTACTTGAAGAAGATCTGCTTCCCAATACCTCCCACTGGGTGTTGTTATATTTTGGTCACGGTAATTTAAAAATTGCGCTAATATGTGTTGCGAGAAAAGGCAGACGTGGAACAAATTAGGCAAACAGTGGGATTTACAGTGACATTTTAACTACACAATGAGAAAAGGTTTATGCAACGCAGCCGTTATCCTCACCAGGGCTGAGTCAGCCACCCTCGAACAAAGATCCATCCTGGATTAAGAAGATGGGGGAGAGCTTGAAAAGAAAAATTAACTCATCGAGTTATTGAAGGTGTCATTTCTGATTGATAGCAGGCGGCTTGTAACTCCTGACTAATTGCAGGACAAATACACAAGTGTCAGTGCATCAGGGATTATTAACGACGCCCATCTTTTATCTGGCACTTTGCTGAGCTGTAAATGTCACTCTCCTGAGCCATGGAACTGTATCAGCAGCTCAGGCAATGGCGAACTCTGCTGTGCTCGCTGTGGCAATTTACTTGGACAGGTCAAACTGCCTCAGACATTTCAACAACACAGTCCGCCCTCTATCTGCCGCCCACTCAGTCCTCACCTCATGCAGGGTGAATGGCTGATGGTTTGTTGTAAAGGGAGGGACGTGGGGGGTGGTGGAGGGATGGGGCGGGGGGGGTGGAACGCAGAGAAACCAAAACGTGAATTCGATTCTAAAATATGACCCATCCCCGGAGGTAACGGTGGGAGTGATTTATTATTGTCACATGTATTAATAGACAGTGAAAATACTGTTTCCTGCACGCTATACAGACAAAACATACTGTTCATAGAGAAGGAAAGAAGAGAGTGCAGAATGTTACAGCTATTGCTAGGGTGTAAGGAAAAAATAACTTAATGCGAGGTAAGTCTGACAGCAGTAGAAAAGAAACTGTTCTTGTGTCGGTTGGTCCATGACCTCAGACTTTTGTATCATTTTCCCCACTGAAGAAGGTGGAAGAGAGAATGTCTGGGGTGCGTGGGCTCCTTAATTATGCTGGCTACTTTGCCGAGGCAGCAGGAAGTGTAGACAGAGGGGACATAGCTTTAAATTGAGGGGTGATAGATATAGGACAGAGGTCAGAGGTAGGTTCTCTACTCAGAGAGTAGTAAGGGCGTGGAATGCCCTGCCTGCAACAGTAGTGGATTCGCCAACATTAAGGGCATTTAAATGGTCATTGGATAAACATACGGATGATATTGCATTAGTGTAAGTTAGATGGGCTTTAGATTGGTTTCACAGTTCAGCACAACATCGAGCGCTGAAGGGCCTGTACTGTGCTGTAATGTTCTACGTTCTATGTTCTAGTCAATAGATGGGAGGCTAGTTTGCATGATGGATTAGGCTACATTCACGTTGGCTACATTTTTGTAGTTTCTTGCAGTCTTGGGCAGAACAGGAGTCATACCAAGCTATGAGTGACCAAGCATTACACATTGAACAGAGAATGAATTCCAAGGAAGGTGACGTAGGGCTGACTCACAGGTGCTGACGCACAGCACCTCAATCTTCTAAAGCCTGATCAACTTCCAGCATCTTTGTAGATGGGGTGGAGGTGGGGGGAGGTGCTATATATAACTCATGGAATCATTGAATCCCTACAGTGCAGAAGGAGGACATTCAACCTATTGTGTCTGCACTGACAACAATCCCAACCCAGCCCCTATCCCTGTAACGTAATTACCCTGCTAATCCCCCTGACACTAAGAAGTAACCATGATGTGGAGATGCCAGCGTTGGACTGGCATGGGCACAGTAAGAAGTTTCACAACACCAGGTTCAAGTCCAACAGGTTTATTTCAAATCTCGAGCCTTCAAACACTCGTGGTGAAGAAGCATGCTCCAAAAGCTTGTGATTCCAAATAAACCTATTGGATTTTAACCTGGCGTTGTGAGACTTCTTACTGAGAGGTAATTTAGCATGGACAATCCACCTAACCTGCACGTCTTTGGACTGTAGAAGGAAACTGAAGCACCCAGTGGAAACCCATGCAGATACTGGAAGAATGTGCAAACTCACACAGATAGTGACCTGAGGCTGGAATTGAACCCAGCTCCCTGGCGCTATGAGGCAGCAGTGCTAACCACTGTGCTACCATGCCACCCATAATTGCTTTTAGCTATTGTGTGGCAGGTGATGGAGGCAGAGGGTGTGGTAGTTATCACGCAAGCTCTCATGTGGTTTCAGAACAGAAAATCTCCTGATGCTTTTTTTGAGGCTGCATATCTGAAAGTGGATGCAGAAAATCACAGGAAACACGCAGATAGAATTACATAGGATAAACAGGCCATTCAGCCCAACCAGTCACTGCTGGTGTTCATTCTCACTCGACCCTCCTCCCATCGTTTCTCATCTAAACCTACCATGGTAACCCTCAATTTCCTTTTCCCTCATATTCTTATCTGTTTTCTCCACAAATATATCAATATTATTCGTTCCAGCCACTTTGTGTTCCACGTTCTCACCTCTCTTTGGGGAATGAAATTATTCTGAATTCCCTGCCTAATTTCTAGGTGACTATCTTATATTGCTGGTTCTAGTTATGTTTTTCCTTGACTTGATTTAATTTATTATTGTCACGTGTATTAGTATACAGTGGAAAGTAAGGTTTATTGCGCGCTATACAAAGCATAGTGTTCATAGAGAAGGAGACAGTGCACAATGTAGTGTTACAGTCATAGCTAGGGTAGAGAGAAAGATCAACTTAATGCAAGATATGTCCCCATAAGAGGAAGTATTCTCTCTGTATCCACTCGATTAAAACCTTTCAGTGGATGAGGCCGTGGGGAGAGAATGGACCAGTGGAAATAACCAAGATTGTCCACTTTACTAGACCACATTCCAGTAGCCGTTGCCATCTTTCTGTCTTGGGGACCTGATAGATGAACGTCAGCAAGCTATTAGACAGCAGTGTCCATGTTACAGAAGCCTGACTGTCTCTTGAACAACGAGGCACACTCAGGCACACATTTCCTAGCTGAGATCACTTAGCAGGTGGTAAGTGCATTTTTAAATTCCTTCCTTTAACCAGGCTGGGAATCTCTGAGGATAATTCTGATGCCAACTGCAAGCCCCAGTGAGGATGGGCTGCCTCAGCACGGACTCGGACTGCAGGCCCAGACTGCAGGCCCGGACTGCAGGCCCGGACTGCAGGCCCGGACTGCAGTCCCGGACTGCAGTCCCGGACTGCAGGCCCGCACTGCTAACCCAGACTGCAGGCCTGGACTGCAGGCCCAGACTGTAGGCCCAGACTGCAGACCTGCACTGCTAACCCAGATTGCAGGCCCAGATTGCAGGCCCAGACTGCAGACCTGCACTGCTAACCCAGACTGCAGACCCAGATTGCAGGCCTGCACTGCTGACCCAGACTGCAGGCCCAGACTGCACTCCCAGATTCTAGGCCCAGACTGCAGACCTGCCCTGCTAACCCAGACTGCTGACCCTTACTGCTGACCCAGACTGCAGACCCGCACTGCTGACCCAGACTGCAGGCCCGCCCTGCTAACCCAGACTGCAGGCCCAGACTGCTGACCCTTACTGCTGACCCAGACTGCAGACTCGCACTGCTGACCCAGACTGCAGGCCCGCACTGCTAACCCAGACTGCAGACCCAGACTGCTGACCCAGACTGCAGACCCGCCCTGCTAACCCAGACTGCAGACCCAGACTGCTGACCCAGACTGCAGACCCGCACTGCTGACCCGCACTGCTAACCCAGACTGCAGACCCAGACTGCTGACCCTTACTGCTGACCCAGACTGCAGACCCGCCCTGCTAACCCAGACTGCAGGCCCGCACTGCTAACCCAGACTGCAGACCCAGACTGCTGACCCAGACTGCAGGCCCGCACTGCTGACCCAGACTGTAGGTCCAGACTGTAGGCCTGGTCTGCAGACCCAGACTGTAGGCCCAGACTGCAGGACTCTGAAGGACATGTATATTTCTATTGCCCTTCACATGGCCTCAACACTTCGCAAAGCACTTCAGAACAAAGAGCAAAGAATGAAGAAAATTACAGCACAGGAAAAGGCCCTTCAGCCCTCCAAACCTGCATCAACCATGCTGCTCGTCAGAAGTAAAACCCCCTACCCATCAGGGTATTCTGTCCTATTCATGTATTTGCCCAGATGCCCCTTAAAAGTCACTATCGTACCTGCTTCCACTTTTACAATGGATGAACTATCTTTCAAGTGTAGACTCTCTTGTTATGTGGCCAATTTGGGCAAAGCAAGTTCCCACAAACAGCAATGTGATAATGACCAGATAATCTGTTTTTTAAGTGATGTTAACTGATGGATACATATTGGCCAGGGTACCTCATCCTTCAGGAAAGTAACCTGTCACACTTACATGATCTGGTTCACTCACCTGACGAAGGAGCAGCGCTCCGAAAGCTAGTGGCTTTTGCTACCAAATAAACCTGTTGGACTTTAACCTGGTGTTATGAGACATCTTATTGTGTTTACCCCAATCCAACGCCGGCATCTCCACATCATGGCTACCCATGACCAACAGCACTTGCGATTAACCAATGATTGTCATGAAAATTATACTTACCAATGCTGTCCCCATCTCATGATTAGCTCTAAGACAATAAGACTAAGGAGCCATTTGGACCATCGAGTCTGCTCCGCCATTCAATGAGCTCACTTCTGATCTGAAATGATAATCCACAACTCCACTTTCCCACCTTATCCCCATAACCCTTGATTCGTTACCAAGTAAAATAAGACAATGAAAAACAGTGCGCATAAGCTCACATTCTCAAAATGAATAATTATCAGTGTCATAAAAACATAAGAACATAAGAAATAGGAGGAGTAGGCCATCTAGCCCTTCGAGCCTGCCCCGCCATTCAATAAGATCGTGGCTGATCTGAAGTGGATCAGTTCCACTTTCCCGCTTTCTCCCCATAACTCTTAATTCCCTTGCCTACCAAAAACCTATCTACCTGGGTCATAAATGTATTTAGCGAAGTAGCCTCCACCACTTCAACGGGCAGAGAATTCCAGAGATTTACCACCCTTTGAGTGAAGAAGTTCCTCCTCAACTCCGTTCTAAACTGCCCCCCCCCCTTATCTTGAGGCTGTGCCGTCTAGTCCTGTTGTCCTTTCTGAGCGCGAAGAATCTCTCTACTTCTACCCTATCCATCCCCTTCATTATCTTGTATGTCTCTATAAGATCCCCCCTCAACCTTCTAAACTCCAACAATTACAGACCCAGTCTATTTAGTCTCTCTTCATAGTCCAACCCCCTCATCACCGGTATCAACCTAGTGAACCTCCTCTGCACTCCCTCCAAGGCCAAAATATCGTTGCGCAAGTCCGGCAACCAAAACTGCACACAGTACTCCTGCTGCGGCCTCACCAATGCCCTGTACAGTTGCAGCAAGACCTCCCTGCTTTTATATTCTATCCCCCTCGCTGTAAAGGCCAGCAACCCATTTGCCTTCTTGATCACCTGCTGCACCTGCAGACTGGGTTTTTGTGACTCATGCACAAGGGCCCCCAGGTCCCTTCAAAAAACTCAATTAAATTTGTGAGACATGATTTTCCACTCTCAAAGCCATGTTGACTGTCCCAAATCAGTCCTTGCATCTCTAAATGCCTGTAGATCCTGTCTTTCAAAATAGGTTCTGACAATTTACCTACCACAGATGTGAGGCTCACTGACCTGTAGTTCCCAGGCTTTTCCCTGCAGTCCTTTTTAAACAAAGGCACAAAGTTTGTCACTCTTCAATCTTCAGGCACCTCACCCGTGACTATCTATGATCCGAATATCTTGGCTAGGGGACCCACAATTTCCTCCCTAGCCTCCCACAATGTCCTGGGATACACTTCATCAGGTCCTGCAGATTTATCTATCTTGCTGCGCTTTAAGACTTCCAGCACCACCTCCTCTGTAACATGTACACTCCTCAAGACTGTCAGCTGTGGAGCTCTCACATCAGAGTCACAGGGATATAACTCTAGCACAAAGCTCAGGCTGACAATCCCAATGCATTACCGAGGGAGTGCCGCACTGTCAGAAGTGCATTTCTTTCAGACGAGATGTCAAATTCAGGACCTGTCTGGCCTCCCAGGTGACTAAAGGATCATCAATGCAATCCTCAATCTTTTCAGTTGTCTGGCCAATGGTTATCCCTCAACCAACATCACTACAAACACATTACCTGTTCAGTGTCACATTAGTCTTACTTATTTTCATTCATGGGACATCAGTGTGACTGACAAGGCCAGCACTTATTGCCCATTCCTAACTGCCCTTGGCTGGCTGGGCCATTTCAGAGGGCAGTTGAGAGTGGGCCACATTGTTGTGGGTCGGGAGTCACATGCAGGCCAGACCAGGTAAGGACAGCAGATTTCTTCCCCTAAAGGGACAACAGTGAATTAGATAGGTTTTCACACCAATCCGTGATGTTTCATGGCCACCGTTTCCGAGACTTGCTTTTATTAATTGTATTTCAATTCCGCCATCTACCGTGACGGGATTTGAACCTGCCTCCACAGAGCAGCAGCTTGGGCTTCTGGATTACTAGGCAAGTGACCTTACCGCTATGCCACTATGTACTCCCCATCCCACTCCCCCTGTGGGTTCTTGCTGTGCACAAAGTGGCTTCCCCGTCCCTCTGTTGCATCCAGGACTACCCTTCAAAACGTGCGCCTTTTGGTTGCAAAGCACTCTAGGACTGCTGCGGTCAACGGATGGCGCTACCTAAATGCAAGTTCTCCCTTAATGCCAGCGTAGGGGATGGTAATACTGCCTCCCTCGAAAAGATCTGGAATTTGGGAGCAGAGGAGGAACCTCCCAACTTCATTCATGGAATCACCTCAGATTATGATGGACTTGGACGTTGCAGTTTGAGAAAACATAAAGCAACGTCGATGGGGAGCGGCATCGCTCATTCCAGTCACAGAAATTCCTGACAGCGAGGAGTGGGGAGACAGAGAGTCTCCCAGAGCTCCTTCCTTGATCCAGAAACACAGTCGACTAGCTAATGAGGAAGATATTGCTTTGAAATGGGTTTCCCCGGCTGCATCTTGCCGAAAGGTAGGAGCTGATCCCCTCTGGCTCTGAACTCGATATTACTGCCACAGATAAAAACCTTCTCAAATACTGACAGTGTGTTCTTAATGAACAGACGCTCACAAGGGGCCAGAGGAAAATGGGAGGCAACGGGTCCATGGCAAGAAATAAATTTGACAATGAAAATATAATTGCTGAACTCCTCTGAGGAGGTGGGGGGGGGGGGGGGGGGGGGGGTGTGTGTGTGTGTGTGTGTGTGTGTGTGTTGGGGGGGTGGGGATGGAGGGTGCGTGCAGCGGGTGGGAGACAGGGAGGTTTATCAGATTTTACCAAATGGTTAAAAACACAAATGAGAAAAAGAGGCCAAGTCGTGGGAGAGGATGCGGGGTGAAGGTTCAGCCTTTTGGAGACTGAATGGAGAGGAAAGGAAAAGCATCACAAACTGCAGGTAATATACGAGGATCTGGGAAAGAACGGAGCTGGGTTCAATACAGAGGGCAACGGAGGATTAGTCAACTGCAAAGAGGAAATGAGAAAAGCAGATTGCAATGGTCACAAAGGAAAAACGTCCAGTCAGCTTTGCCTGGCTATATATCTGTTAGCTGCCTAGGGAACAGGTAGAACACAGAAGAGTGCACAGACTTGTGTAACTGACAGAATAATAAAAAATAGGGAATACAAATCAAAGAAAAATAAAAATCTGAAAATAAAACACTCTGAAAATGCTGGGAAGGCAAAAGACTGGCTCGGGCCTGTGTGCTGTTTAGAGTCATAGAGGGTTACAACATAGAAACAGGCCCTTCGGCCCAACTTGTCCATGCTGCCCTTTTTTTTTAAACCCCTAAGCTAATCCCAATTGCCTGTACTTGGCCCATATCCCTCTGTACCCATCATACCCTGTAACTATCTAAATGCTTTTTAAAAGGCAGAATTGTACCCACCTCTACTACCACCTCTGGCAGCTTGTTCTAAACACTCACCACCCTCTGCATTAAAAAATTGCCCCTCTTCAAACTTTTTGATTAAGCTCTTCCTCTCTGCTCCTGAAGTGCACTATTTATATGTCCACCATCGCTGTAGTGGCTACACAGATTGGCAGTCACCAGTTATTATAAAGAACTATGATGGTTTATTTACACTCAGATATTCTCCACTCTCACCAACAACCAAACTCACTATAGGCAGGCTGGAAGAATGCCACCCAAAGTGCCAATAGTTTAGTGAACAAGTAGCACAGTGGTTAGCATTGCTGCCTCACAGCGCCAGGGACCCGGGTTCGATTCCCGGCTTGGGTCACTGTCTGTGCGGAGTTTGCATGTTCTCCCTGTGTTTGCGTGGGTTTTCTCCGGGTGCTCCGCTTTCCTCCGACAGTCCAAAGATGTGCAGGTTAGGTTGATTGGCCATCTAAATTGCCCCTTAATGTCAGGGGGATTAGCAGGGGATAACATGAGCTTAAGGGGATAGGGCCTGGATGGCATTGTTGTCTGTGCTGACTCAATGGGCTGAATGACCTTCTTCTGCGCTGTAGGGATTCTATGAATCTATGACATTAACACCTTCAGCTCCAGGATCTACCCTGGCTTCAGCAGCCCACACGAGATCCCCGTGCTCATTCCCCATTGGGCGACCTGGTCACATGACCTTCGCTATGCATGCCCCTTCAAGGGACCAGTTACTGCTGTTGCCGTGGTGACAATTCTTGCCTGACTGCATTGTCTGTGGACATTTTAGTATGCTGAAGGTGTGGCATCAATGGGAGTTATTGCTGCCTCTGCTACAGTGTCATTGGCGAGCTCATTGCTGGCTCCTGATCAGCTCGTGCTTGGACTATCACTTTGTCCTATTTTGGAAACTGGTTCCAGTTTATTTGCACATTCCTTGCAGAGGTCAATTTGTTGCTTTCTGTTAACTGGGGAGGGAGCCCTCACCATCATCATAAACACGGTCAACATCCACAGGGGAATGCAGAGAGTGACATTAATAACGGACATGAGGATAGTACATTACAGACACAGACTGCAGGCAGACTGGCAACTCCATCTGAGAGCACAGGTCTAGCTCGCTGCCAATCACACATCTGTACAGCCTGGTGGTAGAGGGGATTGTGTAAATGACTGCAGTGCACAATTCATAGAATCATAGACTCCTACAGTGCAGAAGGTGGTCATTCGGCCCATTGAGTCTGCACTGACCACCCAGGCCCTATCCCCATAACTCATGCATTTACCTAGCTAGTCCTCCTGGCACTCAGGGGTAATTTAGCATGGTCAATCCACCTAACCCAATTGTTTTGGGTTCCTCCCATAAATCAATGGACCTTCGCAGAAGATCAAGGCACGCTCAATACTAATACACCTGCCAACGATGGGTTATGTCGAAGGAATGAACATGTTAGTCGGGAACGAGTGCCATCAGTTATTTACAGCCTCATATTGTTGTAAAAAGGAAGAACAAGCTTCAACTGCATGAAGGAAAATAGACAGTTTCACCCTTGGTTCTGCCATTCAATCAGAAGAAGTTTTCTGTAAAAATTGTAGATTATTTATGGGTGGCACGGTGGCACAGTGGTTATCATTGTTGCTTCACAGCGCCAGAGACCCAGATTCGATTCCCGGCTTGGGTCACTGTCTGTGTGGAGTTTGCACGTTCTCCCCGTGTCTGCGTGGGTGTTCTCCAGGTGCTCCGGTTTCCTCCCACAGTCCAAAGGTGTGCAGGTTAGGCGGATTAGCCATGCTAAATTGCCTCTTACTGTCCAACGATGTATTGGTTAGGGGGGGATTGGCCATGCTTTATAGATTGACAGAGATGTGCGAGAATATGACAGGGTTGGTTAGAGTAGGTAACAGCAAACTGTATCCATTCGCTGATGGGAAGAGGATTAGAGGAACACCGGTTTAAGACTTTGGGTGGGAGATGTGAGGAAGAACTTTTGGTCTTTACAGAGCGAGTGGGAATGACCTGGAACTTCCTGGGTGCTGGAAGCAGAGACAACGAATGATTTCAAAAGAAATTGGATGGGTGCTTGAGGGAAAGAAAGTTGCAGAGTTAGAGTGGGAGAATGAGACACACACATACACATACACCTCCCTCTCCCTGACACACACACACGCACGCATACACACACACTCATCTCTCTCTCTCTCTCACACACATATGCACACTCACTCACATACACTCATCTCTTTCTCGCTCTCTCTTTCACACACTCGCACCTTTCTCACACACACACACATATAGTGGAACTCACTTTGGGAAACGCTGGTCTAAAGTACATAAAATGACTGGAATCTTACTGGACATTAAATACAGGGTACCTGTACTAACTTCCCACCCAGGGAGCCCCATCTGGAGAGGGTTCACCGGGTGAACAGTGCAGGCAACCAGTCAGGCATTTTGTGCTAAAGGTTTACGAGGTTTGTCTCAGCTTGGGTCAGGGACCTCACGCACAAGAGGTCGATGGGGGTTAAACAAAGTGCGGTGTTTGGGTGTGTTCAGTTTTAGGGATAAAGCACACTCGAGCTGTGCTAAGAATGATATCATTCTGACAGAGCTGATGGAGAGAGGTTATCTGCTGGCGACACAGGGTACCATGAGTTAGTTTAAAGTAATGAAAATTACTCTGCCAAGGAAAATAATCAGAAATAATCATTCTTGATGATGAGACGTTTGTGTGGCACCTTATCACATGGAAGCATCTCTCATGATTAATCACTTTTGAAATGCGCTCAATTGTGGATATAGCCTTAATTTTGAAACCAAACAAAATCCAATAAATCAGTCTGGAACGTTTGACAAAGAATAGAAAGCCTTGCCTTTCACAACCTCTGGACATCCAAAAGCTGTCCACAGCCAATTAAAAAGCGACTGAAATGAAGCCACTATCGTAAGGTGGAAAATCCGATACTGGATTCGCACAAAGCAAGATCCCACAGACAGCAATGTGAAAATGCTCGTTCCATTCGCGTGGTTTAGTCAGGCCGCTTGACACTGAGGGGCTACGAGGTGGCACAGTGGTTGGCACTGCTGCCTCACAGCGCCAGGAACCCGGGTTCGATTCCCAGCTCGGATCACTGTCTGTGTGGGTTTTGCACATTCTCCACGTGTCTGTATGGGTTTCCTCTGGACGCTCCAGTTTCATCCCATAGTTTGAAAGACGTGTGTGTTAGGTGGATTGGCCATGCTAAATTGTCCCTTAGTGTCAGGGAGGCTAGCTGGGGTAAATGCATGGAGGAGTGGGGATAGGGCCTGGGTGGGATTGTGGTTGGTGCAGACTCGACGGGCTGAAAGAATCCTACAGAGCGGAAGGAGGCCAATGATTCTATGACAAACAATTGCTGACCAGGACACCGGGGCTCACGCCCCGATCCCCTGCCCCGTTAGTAATGGTGGCTTGAGCTTTAAGCCAGGAGAGGAGGGGTTAAGATTAGCCACGGTACCATTACCGCAACCCACTGGCGCCTGCTGACATTTTACCAGCAGAGGGGAAGGCCTAAGGCCAATTGAGGGCCTCAGATGGCCATTTAGGACCCTCCTCTCACTATGGCTGGGGTATTAGCACAGCTGGGAAGGCCAGTGCCAAGTGCCCAGCGGCCCAACTGAAACCCTGTGTCCATTGGAGGACCCACCCTCATCCTCCACTCCAAGATAATTCACTCCCCTCCACACCTCTACTATGCACAGACAATCTTGGCCATCCACTGTCTTGCCAGGGCCTGCAAGACCCCAGACACATCTCTAAGTGCAGGTTCCAACAGCGTCTCTACGTTGGTGCAGTCAGTGAGCGCTGCTGTGATGAGAGTGGCAACCCCAATGATTGGCTAGCAGCGGTTAGAGGTGGAATGTCCTCTCACAAGGTGGGTGGGTGGGTGGGTGAGGGTTAGTAGCAGAAGGCCCACATTGAGCTAATGTACTCCCTCTACCAACCACACACAGTGGCAGCCATGTGTACCATCTACAAGATGCACTACATCCTGGAACTCACCAAGGCTCCATGGAGAGCACCTTCCAAACTCACAATCACTACCTCCTAGGAGGACAGGGGTGGGTAACACGGGCGATAGCCTGAGGCCTGCTTGAACCAACGTCCCTTCAGCCTGCGGGTTCTCTGCACTGCAGTCGGCCTTTTCCTTGAAATTTACTTCACAATTTGGGGTGAGATCATTAACTTCCTCTGCAGAATTCTCATGTTTAATCTGTTTCCTGTCAATCCTTTCAATAATCCCGAAAACTCACAAAGACTCAAGCTCAGCCTTTTCGTAATCTGAACCTCTGACACCTGATTCTAATTGCTTTTACTTTAAAAGGCGTTCGGTGCCAGAAGATGCCCGCACTATTGATCTGATCACTGCCTGTGAAATCATCCTCAATGCAGCAATTGGTTTTCTGAACGTCACCTTCACAGCAACAACACAAAGCATGGAACTCGGTCACCTAACCCCCCCTTAAACTCCTCCACAGACAGGGAGCTAGCTTCTTACCCATGGGGGAGGGACTTTCTGGTCACAATCGCTCCCCCCCACCCCCCCCCACAGGACTGGAAATTCCCACCTGACGTCAACAATAAAGAAAATTACAGCACAGAAACAGGCCCTTCGGCCCTCCAAGCCTGCACCCATCGTGGTGCCCGTCTGAACTAAAACTCCTTACCCTTCCAGGGTTCATATCCCTCCATTCCCATCCTATTCATGCATTTGTCAAGACGCCCCTTAAAAGTCACTGTCATATCTGCTTCCGTGACTTCCCTGGGTATCGAGTTCCCTCTGTGTAAAAAACTCTTACATTTCCTTTAAACCTTGCCCCTCACACCTTCAACTTGTGCACCCTAGTAATTGACTCTTCCACCCTGGGAAAAAGCTTTTATCTGCTCTGTCCATGCCCCTCATAATCTTGTAAACTTCCATCAGATTGCAGCCCCCTGCCCCCATCCCCTTAACCTCCATCGTTCCAGTGAGGACAAACCAAGTTTCTCCTACTTCTCCTCAGAGCTAATGCCCTCCATACCAGGCAACATCCTGGTAAATCTTTTCTGTACTCTCTGCTAAGCCTCCACATCCCTCTGGTCGTGTGGCGAGCAGAACTGAACACCATCCGGACCTTTACACGGTCAATGGACCTTTACATGGTCCACCAAATTTATTGTCCTCACCCTCATACGGGTGCTGGGCAGCTGGAGAGAGGCCAAGCCATGATCCCTCCAAGGCATGGGGGGAGTGGAAAACAATGCTGGATGCGCCCTTCAGCCCAACAAACAGGCCCTGGCCAACCAATGACCCCTTTGAGATTTGAGTAGCAATTTTAAAGAGATCACACCAAAGAGGCTGGGGTGCAACAAAGAGCTGGGGATGCTGAGAAACATGGAGTCCAGTCGCAGCTGGGCCACGATAATCTAGTAGAACATCAGGACCCGTGGGGCTGAGTGGCAGCGCGATGGGACTGTCTCAGTCACTCATTCCCATGGCCGGGCCATGATCAACCGCGACTCAGTGGATGGTGCCATCACGATCGTGAAAAGAGCAGAAGGAGGCCATTTGGCCCTCTCGTCTGTGCTGGTCCTTTGCACCAGGTACTTGATGGGTCTCGCTGCCCACTCACTCAGCAATTTTATTTCCTTTTCAGTAAATATCCAGCGATCTTACTGTTAAATCTGACAAACAGCTCATGCAAAATATATTCGAGCTATTATAGCTGGAGAAGGAGCAACTCATAAACTAGAAGGAGGCCATTCGGCCCTTCAAGCCTGCTCTGCCATTCATTTTGATCATAGCTGATCATCAAATTCAATATCCTGATCCCTCCCTTCCCCCTATATCCCTTTGGTCCCAAGAGCTATATCTAATTTATTCTTGAAATTACACAATCTTTTGGCCTCAACTGTGATAATGAATTCCACACATTCACCGCCCTCTAGGTGAAGACATTTCTCTTCACCTCAATTCTGAAAGATTTACCCCTTATCCTCAAATTATGACTCCTCGTTCTGGACTCCCCCATCATGGGGAACATTCTTTCTGGATCTAACCTGTCTAACTCTGTTGGAATTTGATAAAGTTTCTGATTCACCGAGTTACTAGTGAGAACAGGCAGCTGCTAGCTCACAGTAGTATCTCACCGGATGAGGGGCTGGGAAGTGATAACACATTCATTCAGAAAGGGCTAAAGAGGAGACAAGGGATCCTTCCCCCTCCGCAAACCTGCCCGCTCCCTGACACCCCTCTTGCCAACTCCTCTCCCCTCCCCAAACAAGTTCAATTCAGAAATACAAAGCAGGTGATTTTGGTAACAGCGTATTCCGCCCCATGGCTATGATTAATGCTCATGGAAAGAGGCTGGGAAGGGGGTGGGAATAGACTGGGAAGAGACTGGGGAGAGACTGGAAAGAGATTGAGAAGAGACTGGAAAGAGATTGGGAAGAGGCTGAAATAGACTGGGAAGAGGGTGGGTGGGTTTCCTCCAGGTTTTCCAGTTTCCTTCCACAGTTCAAAGGTGTGCGGATTAGGTGGACTGGCCATGCCTAATTGCCCCCTAGTGTCAGGGGGCCTAGGTAGGGTAAATGTCATGGGGATTGGGCCCGTGTGGGATTGTGGTCGGTGCAGACTCGATGGGCTGTATGGCCTCCTTCTGCACCGTAGGGATTCTATGAAATCTATAAAAGAGAGTGGGAAGAGACTGAGAAATCCTCTCAGTGTCTGCCAGCATTGCTGGAGTCAAAACATAACAACCCACATTGTGTGTCAATCCCTGGAGGATCTGTCCCCTTGCTGTGTGCACGCTGCACTAACCCGATCGGACGAACATTATGCAGTTCAGGTTAAAAATCGTTTAATTCCTGTGTTTGGCAGCTCAGCTCCTGAACACAGCTGCCAAATGGAATCTGTATCCATTTTATCTAAATTGAATAAAAATCACCAAGAGGTTCGCGTGTGAACGGTTGTTTCTTTTGATATTATTTCGGTCCATATAAATCATAAGCTTTAAAATCAATACCTAATTCTGTGCTTGAACGGGATTGGGTGGTGGGCTGCGGTGTTGGACACTGCAGTGTAAGCATTTTCGCTGTCACCTTCACTGGTTCATATTTCAATTTACTGAAAGGGAGGCCAATTGATGGCATCAAATAAAAGATGTTTTATAAAGGAGGCGTCGCGAGCATTAATAGCGGCATTTAAAATACCTTCTCAATTCCCCTCTCCATCACTTCGCTGTCAGCCCCGGCTCAGCTGCTTGCACTCCAGTCTCTGAGCAACACCATTCCCAGTTCAAGACCGACCCCCCCCCGCCCCCCCACCCGCCTTCCTCCAGGATTTGAACATGGAAATCTACACTGATATTCCGGTACTGTACAGAGGGAGCGCTGGCACCATTGGAGGTGGTGTCTTTTCAGATGAGATGTTAAATCGTGACCCCAGATTGGGGGAATGTTGGTGATCCCGTGACAGTGTTTCAAAAGTGAGTAGTTATCCCCGCTGCCCTAGCCAACATTCACCACCTCAATCATAGAATCCCACAGTACAGAAGGAGGGCATTTGGCCCATCGAGTCTGCGCAGACCACAATCCCATCCCGGTCCTATTCCCGTAACCCCTCATATTTTAGCCCTCTAATCCCCCGACACTAGGGTCAATTTAGCATGGCCAATCAACCTAACCTGCACATCCTTGGACTGTGGGAGTCAACCTAATTCAAGGGGAGGCAGTGAGCGGCCTAATGATATTGTCAGTGGACTAGTTTCCAGAGACTCAGGGTAACGTTCTAGGGGCCTGGGTTCGAATCCCACCACAGCAGATGGTGAAATTTGAATTCAATAAATATTCTGGAATTAAAAGTCTAATGCAAACAATGAAACCATTGCCAATTGTTGTAAAAATTCACTAAGGTCCTTCAGGGGAGGAAATCTGCTGTACTTACCTGGTCTGGCCTACATGTGGCTCAGAGTCACAGCAACATGGGTGATTCTTAACTGCCCCTTCATTAAATGCTGGTCCAGCCACTGACGTCCACATCCCAGCATATGGACAGGTAAGGACATAAGAACATAAGAAATAGGAGCAGGAGTAGGCCATCTAGCCCTTCGAGCCTGCCCCGCCATTCGATAAGATCATGGCTGATCTGTCGTGGCTCAGTTCCACATTCCCGCCCTCTCCCCATAACCCTTAATCCCCTTGCCTATCAAAAACCTATCAACCCGCGTCTTAAATATATTTAGCGAGGCAGCCTCCACCACTTCAACGTGCAGAGAATTCCAGAGATTCACCACCCTTTGAGTGAAGAAGTTCCTCCTCAACTCCGTTCTAAACTGCCCCCCCCCCCTTTATCTTGAGGCTGTGCCCTCTAGTCCTACTGTCCTTTCTGAGCGGGAAGAGCCTCTCCACCTCTATCCTATCCATTCCATTCATCATCTCATATGTCTCAATGAGATCTCCCCTCATTCTTCTAAACTCTAACGAGTACAAGCCTCATTTATTCAGCCTCTCCTCATAGTTCAACCACCTCAACTCCGGTATCAGCCTAGTAAACCTCCTCTGCACTCCCTCCAAGGCCAAAATATCCTTGCATAAGTGCGGCGCCCAAAACCGCACACAGTACTCCAGCTGCAGCCTCACCAGTGCCCTATACAGCCGCAGCAAGACCTCCCTACTTTTATATTCAATCCCCCGCGCGATGAAGGCCAGCATCCCATTCGCCTTCCTGACCACCTGCTGCACCTGCAGGCTGGGTTTTTGCGACTCATGCACAAGGACCCCGAGGTCCCTCTGCACCGTCGCATGCTGCAGTTTTTCGCCATGTAAGTAATAGTCCTGACAACAGATTTTCTTCCCTAAAGGACCATAGTGAACCAGATGGGTTTTTGCAACAATTGATAATGGTTTTATTGTCATCATTAGGCTTTTAATTCCAGATTAACTGCTCCTTCAATAAATGCTGGTCCAACCAGTGATGTTCATATCCCATTCGTTGTTTAAGAAGGGTGCCAAGCAAAAGGCGGGGAATTCTCGGCCGGTTAGTTTAACGTCTGTTGTAGGTAAAATGTTAGAATCCGTCATCAAGGAGGAAATAGCGAGGCATCTTGAGAGGAATTGCTTGATAGAGCAGATGCAGCACGGTTTCGTTAAGGGGAAGTCGTGTCTGACAAATTTACTGGAGTTCTATGAGGATGTGTCTAGGGCGGTGGATAGAGGAGAGCCGGTGGATGTGGTCTTTCTTGATTTTCAGAAGGCGTTTGACAAGGTACCTCACAAAAGGTTATTGCAGAAGGTAAGGGGGCATGGAGTTGGGGGTAGGGTGTTAGCGTGGATAGAGGATTGGCTGTCTAATAGGAGGCAGAGAGTGGGGGTCAATGGGTGCTATTCGGATTGGCGGTTGGTGACTAGTGGAGTGCCCCAGGGGTCGGTGCTGGGGCCTCAGCTATTTACCATTTATATAGATGATCTGGAGGAGGGAACCGAGTGTATGGTGTTGAAATTTGCTGATGACACCAAGATTGGTGAAATGGCAAATTGCGCGGAGGGTGTGGAGAGTCTGCAGAAGGATCTAGGTAGGCTGGGCGAATGGGCCAGGAACTGGCAAATGGAATTTAATGTTGGCAAGTGCGAGGTGGTCCACTTTGGTAGGAATAATGGTAGGAAGCATTATTACTTACGTGGCGAAAAACTGCAGCAGGCGACGGTGCAGAGGGACCTCGGGGTCCTTGTGCATGAGTCGCAAAAACCCAGCCTGCAGGTGCAGCAGGTGGTCAGGAAGGCGAATGGGATGCTGGCCTTCATAGCGAGGGGGATTGAATATAAAAGTAGGGAGGTCTTGCTGCAGCTGTATAGGGCATTGGTGAGGCCGCAGCTGGAGTACTGTGTGCAGTTTTGGTCGCCGTACTTACGCAAGGATATTTTGGCCTCGGAGGGAGTTCAGAGGAGGTTTACTAGGCTGATACCGGAGTTGAGGTGGTTGAACTATGAGGAGAGACTGAATAAACTAGGCTTGTACTCGTTAGAGTTTAGAAGAATGAGGGGAGATCTCATTGAGACGTATAAGATGATGAATGGGATGGATAGGATAGAGGTGGAGAGACTCTTCCCGCTCAGAAAGGACAGTAGGACTAGGGGGCACAGCCTCAAGATAAAGGGGGGTGCGGTTTAGAATGGAGTTGAGGAGGAACTTCTTCACTCAAAGGGTGGTGAATCTCTGGAATTCTCTGCCCGTTGAAGTGGTGGAGGCTGCCTTGCTAAATATTTTTAAGACGCGGGTTGATGGGTTTTTGATAAGCGAGGGGATTAAGGGTTATGGGGAGAGGGCGGGAATGTGGAACTGAGCCACGACAGATCAGCCATGATCTTATTGAATGCCGGGGCAGGCTCGAAGGGCTAGATGGCCTACTCCTGCTCCTATTTCTTATGTTCTTATGTTCTTAAAAGTATTTCAAAAATGCCAAACTATCGGCTCAATTTCACATTGCTGTTCGTAGGAGCTTTCTAGTTTGAAATGGCCACCATGATTCCAACGTTATAATAGTGACCACATTTCAGAAAAGTACTTCCCTGTCCATAAAGATATGAGAGATCCAACGTCTGCTTAGCTCTGCTTGCTTCAGTCTATGCAAAGACTTCATCTATGCAAAGACTTCATTATAAGATACTTCTGCCTATGCAATTACATTTAAATGCTATGCTGTAGGGGCTAACTAACACTGCTAACTTGACTACATTTTAAAACTCAGAAGGCATACTGGGTTAGCTAAAAATTGACTGCACTTCTAAAGGGTACACAAGGCAGGCAAAACAGGTTTTTCGTAACAGCAGCTGTAAGGTTTGTTTTTCTAAATGGAGGCAGCATGTGAAGGACACTTACAATAACGAGAAAAGGTTGGGACATATTGTGGATTTTAGTGTGTGTTTTCAGTTCACTTTCAAGCCTCCTGTTAAGAATTCAGTGCAGGAGCTGGCAGTAGAAGTTAGACTCCAAGTTTGCTTTGCTTTTCCTTTTCACTCTATCATGTTAATATTCTTAGGTTCTGTTCATTAAAAGAAATTCATTCTAAAATTTGTACCAGTGCTGTTCAATGAATGTTCAAAGGAATGAACAGACCCAACAAGATGGTTAAGGTGGTTGTAAAAAATGCTCTATAAATGTAAATGCCCTCTTGTAAGCATTGGCTCCTCGCCAGTCAGCCTCATCTGTCTCCTTTTATTTGATCAAGGCAAGGTTGGCAAGGTCACCACTGCCCATCCCCTGTTGTCGTGAGGTGGTGGTAGATCTATCACTGCAAGTGCTTTTTGCCCACCTTGCTCCCAAGATGATGCTGGGTAAAGGCATCCAGGACACTCACCCAGTAAGCAGTAAGGATCTTTTGTCTGAGGCAGGGAAATATAGAATGGGGAACTCAAAGATGAAGAGATTGCTGTTGTTGTCCCTTCTCATGATACGGATCATGATTAAGGTGTTGTCAGGGTAATAGAGATATTATATACCAGCCCTGAAGGGAGCATAATGAAGACTGATTTATGGGTGAGGTGATTGTTCTAGGGAGAGTCACTGAGTAGACCAGGCATGTGCTGTCTATAACTGAGCAAAACAACCACACTAAAGCATAAAGTAAAAGTTTATTTATTAATCACAAGTAGGCTTACATTAACACTGCAATGAAGTTACTATGAAAATCCCCTAGTCGCCACACTCCAACACCTGTTCGGGTGCACTGAGGGAGAATTTATTATGGCCAGTGCACCTAACTAGCACATCTTCCAGACTGTGGGAGGAAACTGCAGCACCTGAAGGAACTATGAGAAAAATGTGCACACTCCACAAGACTGACCCAAGCTGGGAATCGTACCAGGGTCCCTGATGCTGTGAGGCAGCAGTGCTAGCCACCGATATACAATGCCTGAGAGGCATGAGAGGGTTGATTTGGAAGGACGGTGATCTTGGCTGGAAATCACAGATGGAGGATTAAAATATTGGCTATTTACAATTCAGATTGAAGAGAAATTTCTTTGCTCAGTGGTCCGTGAACGATTGGAATTTTAGATTCCAGACAGCTGTCCGTCACTGAACATTTTCAAGATGGAGGTCAACAAGTGGAAGACGGTTGAAAGGAGCTGAATTGTAAAGACACCGAATACCATCAACAATAATAGAAAGCACTCGCCTCTGGCCCTGCATTGCAGATTAATTTGGAGATTTGGGGTCAGGTTTCTTTTCGAAACACTTTACCAGTGCGATGTCAAGGTGCGAAACACTTTACCAATCCAAGATGGAGGCGACTTCTTGCAAGCAGTGCCCAACATACCTTCTAATTCCATCTTCTACTCTCGTTCTGTGCTTCTGAAACTTCATTCTGACTCTTTTGAAACTACATTCTGCACCCTCTCATTTCCTTCTCTATGAACGGTTTGTCTGTATAGCGCACAAGAAACAGTACTTTTCACTGTGTGTTGCTACATGTGACAATAATAAATCAAATCGAATGTGCACACACATGTGCATTCCAGTAGGTCTCTCCGCCCTGTGCGATGCAATGTTTCCAAAGTATAGATGAATGCACGTCTTGCTATTCTTAGAAACATCTTGTCACTTGTGACAACACCAACTGAGACTAAGTGCGGAGGCACAGCCGGCAGGTAGACCAATTAACAGAAATCTACTAACATTCTTCAGAATCTCTTCCTTTTTTAGAACAAAAGAGGGGGGAGGGGGGGAAACAGGAAGGAAAACAAACTTGCATTGAATAGTAATCCTCGAGCGAGGAGAGGTCAGTGCAGTAATTAAAGCTTTATTGTGGCTGTGCAGATCAACAGCGCAGGCACCAAGCACGTCCAGGTCAATAAGAAATGTAAAACATTCCCAACTTCATCCGGTTAAAGAAAACAGAACTTGCATTTTCAACTCGAAGCGTTAACTCTGTTTCTCTCTCCACAGATGCTGCCAGCACTTTCATTGCATTCAGATAGCGCCTTTTTCAAACTTGGGGTCTCCCAAAGAACTTCATAACCAACTCAGAACCTTAGAAGTGTAGTTGTTGTTGTAATGCACCCAGCAAGCTCCCCACAAGCAACAACAATGAGCCCATTCACTGACTACATTCACATCATGGCCGGCACAGTGGTTAGCACTGCTGCCTCGCAGAGCCAGGGACCCGGGTTCAATTCCGGCCTTGGTCACTGTCTGTGTTGAGCTTGCACCTTCTCCCCGTGTCTGCGTGGGTTTCCTCCAGGTGGTCTGGTTTCCTCCCACAATCCAAAGATGTGCAGATTAGGTTGATTGGCCATGCTGAATTGATCCTAGCGTCGGGGGATTAGCTAGGGTAAATATATGGGGTTACGGGAATGGGGCTGGATGGGATTGTGGTCAGTGCAGACTCAATGGGCCGAATGGCCTTCTTCTGTACTGCAGGGATTCTATGATTTCGTGGTCACCATTACTGAGACTAGCTCTATAATTCCAGATTCATTAATATATTACCAGCTGGGATTTGAACCCATGTCCCCAGAGCTTTAGCATGGGCCTCTAAATTACTGGTTCTGCGACATTACCACGATGCCACTGTCATCCATCAGGGTATAGCTGGGTGGAAAGTGACTGCCATACCCCTGGTGCAGCTTTGGTGATTTATGTTAGAGTTGGGCACCTCATTTATCAGCCATTTCTCCCACAACTATTGACTTGTCATAGATCTGCACTATTCCCTGATTCACCTACACCCCAAATTAAATATTTTCATCTTTGTATTCGAATCTTGCCTGGGCTTCTCTCCTCAGCATCTCTGTAACCTCCTCCAGCCTCACCATCCTCAAAGACATCTCTCTCCCTCCACCACAACAGCAAGAAAAGTGGTTCTGATGGAAGGTCATCAACTTGAAATGTTGACATGCTTTCTCTCTCCATTGATGCTGCCTGGTTTGATGAGAACTTTCAGCATTTTCTGTTTTTGTGCCTTCCTTCAATTCTCATCGCTTATCCAACCCCCAAACCCTTTTGCCCACCAGTAGCAGCCATACCTCCAGTCTTGCAGGTCTCAGGCTCTGGAATTCTCTCCCTAAGTCTTTTCATTCCTGTCTCTCCTGCGTTGTCTCCCTTCTCCTTCAAGAGAGATCTGAAATCGGTCTGCGCAAATCTCTGAGCATTACCAGAGATCCCAGCCACAGACTGACCCCTCTACCATTTGGGAGGTGCTACAGATGCATTCGAGCCCGTACAACTAGACTCAGGAAGAGCTTCTTCCCCAGATCTGTTACCCAGCTGAACTGCTTCCTTTTACAGATTCCCAGGCCATGGGCATTGTGCAATATGCATGTATACACTTAATGACTATTGGCACTATTTTATAGTGACTACTGCATTTGCTTTTCTTTTGTATCTTGGGAGCCTGCAAGCTCACTTTTTGTTGAATTTATAGTTGTGCACTACAGAATCATAATAAAGTTGAATTGAAATTGAATTGAAGGTGTTCTCCTCCTTTGGTGGGAGAGTCTGTTATTGTCCGATTACCTCCTTCCGAAACATCTTGGAATGGTTTGCTATGTTCCAGATACAATTTACTGTGCGTCAGCAGCGGTAGTTGTGAAATAGTTAAACCAGTCAGCTGTGACCACGGTTTGTAGGTGCAGAAATGTCAGTTTGCAGCCAGCTTTTTAATGACTATTTATCTGGCAAATTGATGTTGGCAGTGGGATATCTCCCCGTGCTGCCAATCCAAGGTTAAACAGAAGGATGTTGTGCTACAAAGGGCTGTATGATTCGACCTGGGTGAATTTGCACACTCTGTTGTGAAGGTTTAAACAAGGGGTAGTATTTACGACCACTAAGATCTTCATTCTAATCCACAGTTATCGGTGTGGTAACATAGGAATTCATAGCAGTTGATTTAAACATCAGAAGAGCATGGGGCAAATCCTCCTCTGTGCTCAGGTAAGTCTGCGCCAAGTTCCTTACAGGGGTCGCAAACTGCACACTCGACCCACGCGCGACTTCATGTCATTTTTATCTTTTCACAATGGGGTCAAGTTTGCAGCGCAGTTTGCAAGCCTTGCCAGAATATGAGAGGCGCGTGGGTGGGTCATTTAGAAGACTCGCCTTGGTTTTCTAACACAGCGTCCCTGCTTCCAACAGGGTTTACAAATCCATCTAAACCTCACCCCTCACCCCTCCTACCCATCTTCATTCTAAGCCTCTGACCCCTTAAACTCTGTACCCCTCCCCATGTACCCTCCATAACTAATTACTCAGTACACACCAAGTACTGCCCTCAGACTCCATGCAATATTAATGAAAAATACTTTATAGTCCTTGACAAAAAACATACACTTCCCACTATCTAATAAATGTCTCCATATCACTGATATTGATAAAAAAATGCATTAGACCATGTGAAAATAAACTTGTAACCCTTGTAATCTTATTTGTGCGTGTCAGCAAACCAGAAACCACCTAAAAGGGACAATCTGTTATTCTAGATTCTTGAACTGTCACTCATTTTGGGGGCAATGGAAGGCCTAATGGGCTAGAACCCATCAGGACTTGAAACTCAGTGAAGCATTGATAACGGGCACAGCTCTCCATTAATAGGCTACTCTCTCAGAAGGGAAGGACAGCAAGTGCTCATTTTAATGTCAAAGCAGAGTACCCATCAATCAATGTAATGAAGCAGGTGGTTAGACTTTTTCACCACCATGTTGTCAAAACCAGTTTTTTTCTTAAAATCAGCTTAGAGCCATTTAAAATCATGGTAGGAAAGATGGCAGCACAAGCTGGCATGGCATCTTGTATTATTTTTCATGCTTTCTCCATTTGAAAAGCACTGTTAGGCATGTCATTCACTCAAGGGACATGTGTATCGCTGGCCAGCCAGCATTTTATTGCCCATCCCTAGTTCCCTTTGGTCGGCAATTGAGAATCAACCGCATTGCTGTGGCTCTAGAGTCACATGTAAGCCAGACCAGGTCAGAGCGGCAAATTTCCTTCCCTAAAGGACATTAGTGAATCAGATGGGTTTTTCCGATAATTGACAGTGGTTTCATGGTCATCAGTAGATTCTTAACTCCAGATATTTTTATTGAATTCAAATTCCACCAGCTACTGTGGTGAGATTCGAACCCAGGTCCCTGGAACATTAGCCAAGTTTCTGTATTAATCGCCTAGCGATAATACCATTAGGCCATCGTTTCCATCCACCAGGTAGGTCAATGTAAGGGTGAAGTTACCTTGAAAAGAAAGAACCATATCATGTGTCACTGCATTAAAAATGCATCTACCTTACAGCACATCACTTAATCCTGATAGAGAGTCATAGAGAGAGAAACTGCACAGAATCAGGCCCTTCGGCCCACCATGTCTATGCTGACCGTCAAGTATCAATCTACATTAATCCTATTCATCAGCGTTTAGTCCATAGCCTACTATGTTATTTAAAGCACTTTACACTTATCTCCTTAGCATATTCCAGACCCATCAGCAAGTTTTCCAATTCCTCATGAACTGTCAAACCTGATGTGCTTTTTTCCTAGACTTCCGAAGCCCAGACCCTTGATGGAAATTGTGTGCGAGTACAAATCTGATCCCCCCCAACCACCCCCACTGGTCCCTGGTGCTGTGAGGCAACAGTGCTCACCATTTGTGTCACTGTGCCAAGCAGCGAAATTCCAGCGAAACTTCTACCAGTATCTTGTCCAATGGGAGCCTGTTCTGAAGAAGAGTTATAGAATCACACAATCCCTATAGCACAGAAGGAGGCCATTTGGCCCATCAAGTCTGCACTGACCACAATCCCACCCAGGCCCTTTTCACGTATTTACCCCGCTGGTTCCCCCTGACATTAAGGGGCAATTTAGCATGGCCACTCCACCGAACCCACACATCTTTGGACTGTGAGAGGAAGCCGCAGCACCCAGAGGAAACCCACAAAGACACAGGGAGAACGTACAAAATCCACGCAGACAGTGACCTGAGCCGGGAATTGAACCCGGGTCCCTGGACCTGTGAGGCAGCAGTGCTGATCACCGTGTCACCATGCCGCCCTTAGTCATATTGGACTCAAAACCTTAACCTTGTTTCTCTCTCCACAGATACTGCCAGACCTGCCGGGGTTTTCCAGTGCGCGGTTTTCATTTCTGAAACATATCGTCCACTGATCAATCAGAGACTAGCAGTGGTGGTGGTCAAGAGAGACACTTCTTGGGTCAGTACATCAGCATTGACAAATGTGTGATAAGCGGAACCTAATAGAAGATCAATAAAATGAGTGCTTTCGCACAGATTCGTTCTTGGCAGTCAAGATAATAAATATTCGCTCCAATACGTAAGGTCAAAAGGATAGCAAAGTGTACTGCTTCCCTGTCAGGGGCAGGTTGCAGCTACAGACAGCTCACTCTGCACTGGCAATGGAAGAGTTAAAAGAATCCACAAATCAAGTGACAGTAAGAAGGGTTGCTTGGCAACAGCAATCCGAGTATTTTATGGCCCAACCATTGTACGCAGCGACACTGCAGGATGAAGGAATGTTGTTTCAGTTGTTCTCCAGTAATGGTTCAGTCATCGACAGAATCATCTAATACTGTAAAAGCAATAAGCTGCTATATTAGAACCACCTGGGTCTAGGTCCATTATATATAATATTTTGTATATTACATTAAAAATATTATTTATCATCGAATCAGAGGATCCTTACAGTGCAGGAGGAGGACATTTGGCCCATCGAACCTGCACCAATTCTCCGACAATAATTCCATCCAGGCCCTATCCCCATAACCCCACATATTTTCAATGCACATGGCTGTATATATTCATACACACACCAATTCTCCAATAACAATCCCACCCGGATCCTATCCCTGTAACCCCCATGTATTTGCCCTGCATATAGCTGTATATATATTCATACACACACTGTCATGTGTGGAGAGGTATATGACACAAAAGCTTACATAAAAATTCTGAAATAAAAACAGATAATGTGAGAACTGTACGGCCAGTCAGTCAGTAACTAAAAATAGCAAGGTGTTACCCCGACATCCTCAGATTCCATGCAATATCAATGGAAAATATTATACATTCCTTGGCTGATAAATCTAAACCTCCCCTGACTGCCATCAGATAAAAGTCTCTAAATCATTGATACTGTAACAAATGTTTTCTGCCTTGTGGAAGAAAGCCCACAATAGTTGCAGTCTCATTTGATGGCAATATTAGAATATCAACCTTATTAGAGCTGGAAAAGGAGGCAGAGAGGAGCGCATGACAGAATGGAGAGAACCAAAGGAAGACGACGCTGGAGTCCAGGGAGTAAAGGTCGCAGGTCAGATGTGCCGTGATCAAGATGGGTTTCATGTATTGTGAAAATAGACGAGGTCAGCATTTATTTTAGATAGCATCATTATTCTAGGCTGTAAGTCAGTAAGAGGTCTCACAACACTAGGTTAAAGTCCAACAAGTTTATTTGGAATTACGAGCTTTCACGGCATTGCTCCTTCATCAGGTAAGTCACCTGATGAAGGAGGAGCGCTCCAACAGCTTGTGATTCCAAATTAACCTGTTGGACTTTAACATAGGCTTTAACTGGACACAGCGTTGTGGTGCATCCCTTAACAGTCTGTGCCCCTTAACAGGGGCAGCACGGTGGCACAGAATAAATGGGTGAGTGCCAAAATGAAAATAGAAGGCAGTGAGATGCCAAGAAAATGTTAAGCATTTGTCTATTCAGGTGTCCAACACTAATTTAAAACAAAAAATGGCAATATACTAGCTGATAGTACTCTGTAAGCCTCATACAAAAAGTCTACCAACTGAATTTGCTCAAATTCTCAGTAAATGATAGGTCCCCTGCTTTTCTATGTGATGTACTGCTGCCTCACAGTACAAGGGACACGGGTTCGATTCCCAGCTTGGGTCACTGTCTGTATCTGCATGGAGGTCCTCCAGGTGCCCCGGTTTCCTCCCACAGTCTGGTTAGGTGGATTGACCCAAATAGGTGCCGGAGTGTGGCGCCTAGGCGAATTTCACAATAACTTCATTGCAGTGTTAACGTAAGCCTTCCTTGTGACTAATAAAAATAAACTTTAAACTTTTCGTAGACCCAGCCCAATATTTCTAGTTTCACCTAACATGAAGACAAAGGAAAGTTGCAGAGACAGTGATTCATCTTTCCACTGAGTGTGCAGCAGCCCATTGCCTCAGCACAGCCTTCAGTGACTTGAAATCTCAGCTCCCCCTGTGTTTATCAGACTGTTGCTCTCACCAAAGCATTACCTTTCAAAAAAAGAAGCAGGTTGAGATCATCATCATTTGTTCCGGCACATTATCAGTCAGCTCTCTAGAAAGCTGGTCAGTTTTACCTGGCTCACCAACTTTCAGAATGATCCTGTCTTCGCTGCTTGCTTTCCTCACTTCATTGAAGAGCTCACACCTCTTCATCCGAATGGTACTGCCAAAAGCAGTAACAACTTGTGCTTCAATAACATCTTTAACAGATTAACATGTCCGAAGGCACATTGTCAAACCAGATCCAATATCATGCCGTGTAAGCAGATACAATAGCAATGCTTAAGAGGCATCTTGACAGATACATAAATTGGCAGGGATACGGAGCGGGTAGAGGCAAAAGGTCTTCAGTTTAGAAAGGCGCCATGTATCAGCGCAGGCTTGGCGGGCCGAGGGGCCTGCTCCTGTGCCACGCTGTTCTTTGTTCATTGTTTGCATATGAGCACAAGTGACCAAGAAGGTAGGCTTTAAGCAACCATCTTAAAGGAGGGGGTAAAGGGGTGGAGATGTTTAAGGAAGGATTCTATAGCATAAACAGCTGAAGGCAAGGCTGCTAATGCTGGAGTCACCAAATAAAAAAAAAATCGGGGATAGGCGAGAGACCATAATTGGTGGAGTTTGGGGCTCTCGGAATGTTGTCAGGCTGGAGGAGATTATAGAAATAGGGAGGGACCTGGAAACAGGGATGAGAATTTTAGAATGGAGCCATTATCAGTTTGGGAGAAAATGTAGGTCAGGGAGCTGAGGTAGTATTGGTGAAGGTTGTTTAATGGGAGTTAAGATACAGAATGCAGAGTGTTGGATAGGCTGAAGGATGGATGGTAAGAGACCAGCCAAGGGAGGGGTTTTGCTAACGAGAGCATTAATCCAGTTTTCAGACACTTTTATATCCTGTATTTATGGGTGATACGATGTTGTACACACATGAAAGAGACAGCCACGATGAATGCTGCGGTTGATGGTCATAGGACAATTTTATGTCGGAAAAGTTCCTTAATTGTCGTGAATCCTCCGACTACTGACAGGCCAGGAAGCATTTCCTTTTAATATGGATTACCAATTGGAATTTAAATAACATTATATTGTCACGTTATTGAATGCACATATTTCTTTTCAGAGACCCGGCGTCAATAGCAGCAGTTGTCAATTAAAGAGGACCATTTCTATGGCCTATTTTAATGATGTTCCAAATCTTGCTTGTTCTGTGACACTCACTATTTACACTGAGATTTACTGAGATGAGGTAGTGGTTGCAGAGGTGAAGGTGGGATCATTACTGTGAGGAATTTTCTTCACTGAGTAATCTATCTGACTATCTCACCCCCTTGCCTCCAAGCTCCCCATTTTAACCTTGTATTGAAACCTTGTTTTTAATGCATTTCTCCTCTGTGGTCGCCACATAACATCAGAGAGAAACAAGAGATGGCCAACATACTGACAATCACAGAATCCCTACAGTACAGGAGGAGGCCATTTGGCCCATCGATAACAATCCCACCTAGGATACTTATCCCGCACTGTCAATAATGCCACTCCACATATTACCCCACTAATCCCTCTAACCTAAGCATCCCAGGATAACAAGGGGCAATTTAGCATGGCCAATGCACCTAACCCGCACATCTTTGAAGTGTGGGAGGAAACCAGAGCACCCAGAGGAAACCCACGCAGACACAAGAAGAATGTGCAGACTCCACATAGTGATCCAAGCTGGGAATCGAACCTGGGTCCCTGGAGCTGCGAGACAGCAGTGTCAAACACTGGGCCACTTCTTCCAATGCAATCTCAAGTCCAACGGGTCACCAATGCTGGGACACTCAGCAGTAGATAATGCCCCTCTGAAGTCTCAGGTTGGAGGTAAAAGATCCCACAGTGCTGCTCCAAATAAAAGAGAGGAGCATTCTTCGCCCAAATCCTGGGTCACAATTTCTTCGTGAATGTGCTTCCTGTCACTATTGGCACAGCCACAGAACCTCACACAATCATAAATACAAATAAATACAAATGCTACAGATAAGCTGCACAGGAACCAAACACTTAGAAAAAAAAAATCAGAATAGACGGGATTGCCTACATTTTGGCAAGTTGTTTGATTTAGTTTGCATATTAAAATAATCTCCCCCCATTGCTGTGCAGATTTATTCTGAATAGTAATATATTCAGGGAACCGAATCTCACATCAACACTCGGTTCTCTCTGGAGATTTTGCACAGTTTGCAAAGGATCCGTTCCATTCTGAAATGGTTCTATAATTTCGCTGATTTTGGTCCAATGCCTCGACTCTGAGGGAAGTGTAAAATTGTTATTGAAACTGTTTCCAGGACCGTAACTCAGCCAAACATATGAACAATTTTACCCTTCCCTTAGAGTTTGAGGTATTGGATCCGAATCCGAGCAGAACTACAGGAAGCTGAGGGAGGATGTACAGAGCGAATTCTGGTCTCATTCTGTCTTTCCGTTTTGGGCTTGTTAATTGATAAATGCCCTTCAAAGGGGGATTAAAGCGCAAAAAGGCTGAAATGTTCTCACATTAACTCCCTATTCTCAGTAGAGGAAGGAAATGCTGCTGGCTTGGCGATGCTGTAAAATGGTGTCGGAGCAAATTGCTTTGGGATTTGATTTTACAGTTCCTCAGCTACAAACCTCATCATGAATTTAGCAGCCAAGGGACAGCATCCGTAGCTAATTGAGCCAGACTTTAAAGTTCCACAAAATGATGGTTTTAACACAGTTTTTCATATATATGTAAAGACAGAAAGAGACAGCAAGGCCTGAAAGGACCTAGGCCACGCAAGGGAAGAGAAACCTGTCGTATCAGAAACATCTCAAAATGTTTCATCTTTGAGTGAATCGTATCGAAGAGCTTGAGTTATAGAATCCTAGAATCACTGAATCCAACAGTGCAGAAGGAGGCCATTCGGCCCACTGAGTCTAGAAACTAGAAAGAGTGCAGAAAAGATTTACTAGGATGCTACTGGGACTTGATGGTTTGAGTTATAAGGAGAGGCTGAATAGACTGGGACATTTTTCTCTGGAGCGTATGAGGCTGAGGGGTGACCTTATAGAGGTCTATAAAATAATGAGGGGCATAGATCAGCTAGACAGTTAATATCTTTTCCCAAAGGTAGGGAAGTCTAAAACTAGAGGGCATGGGTTTAAGGTGAGAGGGGAGAGATACAAAAGTGTCCAGAGGGGCAATTTTTCCACACAGAGGGTGGTGAGTGTCTGGAACAAGCTGCCAGAGGTAGTAGTAGAGGTGGGTACAATTTTGTCTTTTAAAAAACATTTAGACAGTCACATGGTATAGAGGGATATGGGTCAAATGCGGGCAATTGGGATGAGCTTAGGGGTTTTTAAAAAAATGGTGGCATGGACAAGTTGGGCCAAAGGGCCTGTTTCCATGCTGTAAAATTCTATGACTCTACCCCTTATTCTTAGACTGTGACCCCTAGTTCTGCACTTTCACAATATCGGGAACATTCTTCCCACATAGTTTACGTGCTCAGGTCCTCGACTGAGGCTTGAACAAACATCTGACTTTGAGGTGACAGTACACACTGATTTTTTTTTACTCTTTTACGGCTGGGCCAGCATTTATTGCCCATCCCTAATGACCCTTGAACTGAGCGGTTTGCTGGGCCATTTGAAAGGATGATTGAGAGTCAACCACATTACTGTGGGTTTGGAGTCACCTATAGGCCAGACCGGGTAAGGGCAGCCGATTTCCTTCCCCAGAGGGGCATTAGTGAAGCAGATGATGATTAATTCATGGCCACCATTACTGAGGCTGACTTTATATTCCAGATTGTATTAATTGATTTTAAATTTCATCCTGCTGGGATTTGAACCCAGGTCCTCAGAGCATTAACCGGGGTCTCCGAATTACTAATGCAGCAACATTACCACTACACTACCCCATGCTAAATTTGGGATCAAAATGAATACCTTTCCGAGACAGGTGAGCATCTTGAACACTGAGTGGGGTACAGACAAAGCAGTATTTATATACACACGTACTTGGTCAGATCTTCAATTTCTTTCCCCCACAGCCAGGTGAATCCTAACAAACCACATTGTGGGCAGCTCTCACACACCTATCCTCAAAATCCCCAATTGATGCAGAACTGATTTCTGATCAGCTATCTGTCAGCAGTCACCTATGCTGACATTGCAAGGCAAAGATACTTAGTATAAACCAGTCCAATAGATAACAAGGCAATGCTCCATCAGGTTTAACACCCAGGCTGTTACATGAGTAAACACAGCAAGAAGTCTGACAATACCAGGTTTAAGTCCAACCGATTTATTTGATAGTAGCCTCACAAGCTTTCGGGGTTTGTCCCTTCTTCAGGTGAATGGAGACTTCTGGCCTCAGGCAGGGCATATAACAGCACGGACAGTTTACAGGTCTGTCTGTGCCTTATATGCTCTGTCTGAGACCAGAACTCTCCATTCACCTGATGAAGCAACGAACCCCGAAAGCTTGTGAGTTTACTATCAAATAAATCAGTTGGACTTAAACCTGGTGTTGTCAGACTTCTTACTGTGTTTACCCCAGTCCAACACCGGCATCTCCACAACATGAGTAGATACAGCCAGGGGCATTAAGCCGTGTGTTCCTCAGGAACACAGCCCCTGAGAAAACGACTGCAAAACTGGATGAGGTCAAATGGGAGCTATTCTTTCCTCTTCCAGTTATAGAGCATTGCTTACTTCACGATTAGCTGACAGACAGTGTGGGCTGGCTGCAAAAAAAATTACAATTTCTACAATCAAGAAGCTTTAAACCCATTCATGTTCCCAAGAATGCACTCCTCTCTCTCACCATGCCCCTTAACCTATTCCCTCCAGAATGAGGGACTGGATCTTATATGTCACTGCTGTGAAGTGAAGGTACGGACAGGCCACCTCCCCCGGCCGTACCCCCACATTACACTGGGCAGTCGGACACTGTCAGCAACCTTTCAAATGAAAGCTAACAGGTCAGTTAAGGTTGGTTAGGGAGCCTGTTAATGTGAAGCATATGCTGCCCACGCCAACATACAATTAGTGTATTTTTTAAGTCTAAGCGAGGAAAGGTGGGGAGGAAGGCAGGGAGGGGGGCACCTCCAAGATGTCACCCTCCCCCCCCCCCCCACTTCCTTCTGCACCGCCTGTCCATAAAAGCATGAACCGTCCTCCCTCTCCCCCCTCCCTTAATGATCTTCTTTCTGAGTCCTGGCGGTACCCACTACCCGCAATCTCAGACAATCTCAACTTGCAGCATTCAAGTGTTTCAGTGCCCCCTCGCCTTCCTGCCAAAACCTTTATTCACTAGTGTGCTCGTTCCACCACCCCCACCCCCACCACCCCTCCCCACTCCCATCCTGGGAGAACACATTACCTGGAGCACAACCAGGCAAAGTATTATCTATTAACCTGACATTAAGCAGTTCTTTAGGAAACGGTGTGACATATCCTGTCCACTCAGGAATCATTCACCGTGAGGGGGAGGTGATGGCCGAATGGTATTATGGCTAGACTAACGATTCAGAAACTCAGCTAATGTTCTGGGGACCCAGGTTCGAATCCCGCCACGGCAGACGGTGGACTTTGAATTCAATAAAAAAAAATTCTGGAATTAAGAATCTACTGATGATCGTGAAACCATTGTCGATTGTCAGAAAAACCCATCTGATTCACTAATGCCCTTGAGGGAAGGAAATCTGCCAACCTTACCCGGTCTGGCCTACATGTGACTCCAGAGCCACAGCAACGTGGTTGACTCTCAACTGTCCTCAGGAAACTCCGGATGGGCAATAAATGCTGGCCAGCCAGCGACACCCATGTCCCATGAATAAAAATAAGAAAAAGAAACATATTCATTATTCAGTCAGGCATGCCACACAGCAACAACCTTAACACATCCCTTGTAGAGGAATGGCAAAAATTAGAAGATCTTAAGATTGTAACAGTGAAGGTTAGGCTGGTCAGCCTACCTTGATGCTCCTGTTTAGAAAAATATTCTTATCATCTCAGCATCTATTAAGCAATTGTTTTTGTCCTCAATATTCCCTCTGGATAATTAACTTACATGTTGATCACTTTCTGTAAATAAGGATACCCTAATACCTACTTTAAAAGTAGCTTCTTGAGTCTGAACCTCTCCTCTGAAATCCTACTCCTGCAGTTTCATAGAACAGAATCATAAAATCTCTATCCATAATCCCACCCAGACCCTATTCACGTAACCCCATGTATTTACCCTGCTAATCCCCTGACTGTAGGGTCAATTTGGCATGGCTAATTAACCTAACCTGCACATCTTCATACTTAATTTAAGCTAATATGAGGCTGATAATTTTGTAGACATCTGTAAGAGCAACTCTGCTGGCCTTGCTGAGCAGTATCACAAGAACATCCATTGGTCTAATATGCACAGTTAACGCTAATAAACATTCTGAAGGCACGGGAAGAGAGACAAATGGCACTCTCGTTGACAAAGCTCTGAAGGAGGTACAACATGTCTTCAGATCTTCTTGGAGGAGCCACAGAGTTGGTCAGTTGTTTCCTCAGTGAAGAATAGATGGCAGTGAAATTCCTTGTGTTGCATGAATGAGGAAAATTCACCATCACTGTCACTACCGTAGCAAACAGCACAATGGAAACCTTTCACAGGACTGGCGCAAAACTTACAGCACAGAGCAGTTCACTTTTCCTTTATTCATTCTTGTGGTGTGGGCATCAATGGAATTGCCTCTATGTGGGTGGTACAGTGGTTAGCACTGCTACCTCACAGCGCCAGAGACCGGGTTCAATTCTGGCTTTGGGTGACTGTCTGTGTGCAGTTCGCACATTCTCCCCCTATCTGCGTGGGTTTCCTCCGGGTGCTCTGGTTTCCTCATACAGTCCAGAGATGTGCAGGTTTGGTGGATTGGGCATGCTAAATTGCCCCTTAGTGTCCCAAGATGTGCAAGTTAGATGGATTTGCCAAGGTAAATGTGTGGGGTTACAGGGATATGGCAAGAGAGGGCCTAGGTAAGATGCTCTGTCAGAGAGTCAATGCAGACTCAATGGGCCAAATGACCTCCTTCTGCACCAAAGGGATTTTATGATGTATTGCACAGACCTTTTACCCCCCGGGACACTAAGGGCAATTTAGCATGGCCAATCCTCCAGGAGGAAACCGGAGCGCCCGGAAGAAACCCTTACAGACACAGGAAGAACGTGCAAACTCCACATAGACAGCAACCTGAGGCCGGAATTGAACCTGGGTCCCTGGCACTGTGAGGCAGCAGCACTGATCATACCGCGCCACCTTCCTTCACTGATTAGAAGAGGATGGACATTTTGCAGGAGCTGGTTCATTTCTGGTTGCACGTTAGAGGAACATAAACCTGAAATGGCCACTCGTCTGGAATTGAACAGACAGCTGGAACTGTGACAGAGATAGATAAACTATTCTGGTGCATAAGACTCTTCAGCCCATTGGAACACGTCCTTCCAAAACACACATCCAATTATCTTGTCAGTCTGGAACCGAACACCTCCTTAAACATAGTGAAAAGTTTCCATTGTGCTCTTAACCACAAGACTACAGCTGAGATTTTCCACATTCCCCCCAATGGTAGATATAGCAATCTACTGACCGCTGGTGGGATCTTTCAGTCCCGCCAGAGTTTATGTGCAGCCACCCCACCACCGGGGAGTCGGCATCACCGGGACCAGGACATTCTGCCCTACAAGGGCCCTCCAGAGGGGAGATGGTGACATAGCAGTAATGTCACTGGCCTCATAATCCACAGGCCCAGGCGAATGCTCCAGGAAGAGAAGTTCAAATCCCACCACAACAGGGCATAAAGCTGGTGGTATTTCAATTCAATTCATAAATCCGGACTCTATAGAGCCAGTCTCAACAACGGCATCCATGAAAGTATCATCGATTGTCATATCAACCCGTCGGGCTCACCAAAAGGAAGGAAATCTGCCATCCTTATCTGGTCTGGCCTACATCTGAGCCACAGCAATGTGGTTGATTCTTAACTGCCCCTCTGACACGATCAAGCAAGCCACTCAGTTCAAGGGGCAATTAAGGATGGTCAACAAATGCTGGCATTGCCAGCGATCCCACAGAGTAATAAATCAGCCCATCAGAGGAGAAGGCAAAGCAGTGACCTGACAACAAGAGAAGGGTCCGAATAAGTCAACAACTTTCTCTCTCGGTCATCAGAAGCCGGGAGTAGAGAATCCAGTATTCCAACTGTTTGCTTTTGCGTTGCTTAAACCAAACATTAATGTGCTGGAATCCTGGTAATTCCATATATTTTTAATTAAACAGGAAGGCTCGAGGGCAGCTATCAATAAAAACACCTCATTAGCCATTCTAATATTAAGAGAAAACTCTGGAGTCAATCTCCGCATTAATTAATTCAATTAAAGCCACGACTTTACACATTCATGCCCCAAACTAGCGCTATAAAACTTCATAAATCATATCTATAAAATATCGATGGCACCACTCTCAAAATCAACTTCTTCCTCTTTGTTGTTCTCCCTCCCCGCTGACTGAAGTATCCCACCAGCCTTGTAAACTGAAATGAGTTTTCATTTGCAGCGCAGACATGGTCAGAAATGACGGGACTTCATGGAAACTTATTAGTGAAAAGGTTAGTGCAGCCGCACAGTCTGGTTTCAATCTGACAGGATTTGATAAACTGGATCTAGCCTTCAATTTATCAAATCCACATATTCCAGCTTATTCTTGGCTGATCTTCTTTTCCCTTCCCCGGTTCCAACAAACCAGAAAGTGAGGCTTTCCGATCTTTGATTTGACAAATCGTGTGCTTTGTATCCTCCCCTCCCCCGCCCCACCAACCCCCGCCCCGCCACTCTCCAGCCTCAGCACCCTCCCTCCCCAGCCCCCTCTCTCCCCCCAAACCTTGGAAACGCAGATTAGCTGAGGAGATGCCAGAGTTCACCGCAATCCAGCATTCCCCCGCCCCCCGTCCCCTCTCATATTCTTAAAAGTACAGGACAAAGCTGGAAATAAATTATAAATGAACAATCAATGCTTATCCGCATTTCCGACAGTTTAAGTGGCTGCATTTCACTGGTCGTTACTGGAAAAGAGAGACACGTTGCCAAAACCTTTCAGTCTTGCGCTCATCAGGACAGATGCAAGACTACCAAATTTCAAACTATCACAACAATTTATACTACAGGAGAAAAGGGTGCTGATTGGTTGGCAAGTCGATTCTGTTTAAGAACATAAGAAATAGGAGCAGGAGTAGGCCATCTAGCCCTTCAGGTCCGCCCTGCCATTCAATAAGATCATGGCTGATCTGAAGTGGATTAGTTCCAGTTTCCCGCTCTCTCCCCATAACCCTTAATTCCCTTGTCTATCAAAAACCTATCTACCCGTGATTTAAATATATTTAGCGAAGTAGCCTCCACCACTTCAACGGGCAGAGACTCACCACCCTTTGAATGAAGAAGTTCCTCCTCAACTCCGTTCTAAACTGCACCCCCACTTATCTTGAGGCTGTGTCCTCGAGTCCTACTATCCTTTCTAAGCACTGTTTGGCCACAATGTTGCCATGGGAGCATCCCCCAACTCCCAATCAGGATCTTCACTGGTTGGAAAGCACATTGGGAAGGCCTGAAGTTCACGGAAAGTGCTCTAGAAATGCAAGGTCAATCTTTATTTTTTAAGCACCAAGCAGAAATTCCATTATTTGCATTCCTCATCTGATACACATCAGATAATGGTTGTTATTGCAGCTGTTGTATGAAATGGTGAGGGAGTCCAGAACTAGGGGTCACAGTTTGAGGATAAGGAGTAAACCTTTTAAAACTGAGATGAGGTGCAATTTCTTCACGCAGAGGGTGGTGAATGTGTGGTATTCATTATCAAGGAAAGTAGTTTAGGCTAAAATGTTGTCTGATTTCAAGAAGAAATCAGATATAGCTCTTGGGGCCAAAGGGATCAAGGGATATGGGGGAAGGGGGAGGTGATCAGGATATTGAACTCGGTGATCAGCCATGATCAAGATGAATGGTGGAGCAGGCTCAAAGGGCCGAATGGCCTACTGCTGCTTCTAGTTTCTATTTTTGGAAAGTGCTTCTCCCAACCATATATTAAATGTATATACTATGTCCAGGCCTGTGAAACCCAACCACAGTTCAGTTATCAGCATGTGTTGGTTGAGATGGTGATGGAGAAAGGGGTGGAAGTAGTGAGCCAGATTCTCTGGCCTTCCCGTGGCACTGTTATCATGGCAGGGGGTGGCACAACATTGGGTGGTGGTGGGATCTTTTGGTCTCAATGGGATTGCCCATCGACTCCACCCCACTGAACTGGGAAACCCAGGTTGGGCTCTCCGTGGAACCAAAAAATAGACAATATTTTTCACTGTATCCCAACAGTGAAACATGATGTCACAACAAAAAAAATCAAACCAAAACAAATCAAAAGATCCCACCGGTGTGAACACTGGAAAGTTCTGGCCAGTTGTTTCGTTCATAAGCACGCTGAACCAAACCACTACCAAATATGGAGAACAGGTGCCCTCTTTACTCAAACCTGTGAGACAAAAACCTCACAAGTGACTGTCTACACTTGCCGCTGCCTCGGCAAAGCAGCCAGCATAATCAAGGACCCCACACACCCTGGACATTCTCTCTTCCATCTTCTTCCGTTGGGAAAAAGATACAAAAGTCTGAGGTCACGTACCAACCGACTCAAGAACAGCTTCTTCCCTGCTGCTGTCAGACTTTTGAATGGACTTACCTCTCACTGAGTTGATCTTTCGCTACATCCTAGCTATGACTGTAACACTAAATTCTGCACTCTCTTCTTTCCTTCTCTATGAGCGTGTGTTTTGCTTATACAGTGCGCAAGAAACAATATTTTTCACCGCATGTTAATACATCTGACAATAATAAATCAAATCAAATTAAAAATGGAGTTCAACAATCAATAAGAGATGAGAATAACATCTTTTCCCAGTAATTATTCCCAGTGTTCTTGTGAAGGATCACAGTTCAGCCACAACATTCTCACCATTTGACAACATCGAGCTTATTGAATGGTCAATAAGCACCAAACTGCACAGCGTGTTTACCTGATCCCCTTTGGTTGAGTGGTACCTTTATAGCATTATAAAAACACACAACATCCACCACTGCTCACTGTGTAAAGAATCATGAAGTCACAGAATTATACAGTGCAGAAGGAGGCCATTCAGCCCATCAAGTCTGCACCGACCATAATTCCACCCAGGTCCTATTCCCATAACCCCATATATTTTACCCTAGTTAGTCCCCCTGACACTAAGGGGCAGTTTAGCATGGCGAATCCACTTAACCTGCACATCATTGGACTAGGAGGAGAATGGAGCACCCGAGAAAACCCATGCACACACGGGGAGAATGTGCAAATCGAACCTGGTTCCCTGGCGCTGTAAGGCAGTAGTGCTAACCATTGTGCCACCCTAAAGAAGTTTATCCTTGTGTTGCCTTTGGTTCTTTTGCTAGTCATCTGAGGTTAGTGTCCACTATCTCTCAATCCTCCCAGCGCTGGGAACACCATCTCCCTATCTATTTTGTGTAAAACCCTCAGCATCTTGAACACCTGAATTAAATCTCCTCTGTTAAACTGGAGCCCCACATGTTCCTGTTAATGTTAGGATCGTGCTGCGTTAGAGTACAAGGTTCTGCTCAAGTCCCACACCAGGGCTCGGGAGCACAGAACTCCAGGCTGACACTCCAATGAGGGAGTGCAGCACAGTCAGAGGTGTTGTCTTTCTAAACCAAGGCCCCATACGTGTCCGTTCGGCGTTAATGCTGGAATCGCGTTGCGTTGGAGTACATGCTTTAAGTTTTAATAATGGCAGGTGCCACCAACTGAGGCAAGACTGGGGAATCAGTGTAAGAGTATAAGAAAACCAGGTCACACAGGGCGTTTGTGGGGGGCTTGCAGGAGGAATCAGGTCACACTGGGGCATTGAGGGGTTGCTGGAGGAATCAGGTCACACGGGGGCATTGAGGGGTTGCTGGAGGAATCAGGTCACACTGAGTGTTGTCGGGTGGGGGGTTGCAGCAAGAATCAGGTCGCACTGGGCATTGGGGGGGGTTGCAGGAGGAATCAGGACACACAGGGGCACTGGGGGGGTTGCTGGAGGAATCAGGTCACACTGGGTGTTGGGGGGGGTTGCTGGAGGAATCAGTTCACACGGGGCAATGGGGGGGGTTGCTCTTACCATTTTTGACTTTTTCAATGGTCGAAGAGTCAGAAAATAATTTACTTCAGTGGAACAACTGCCTGGATGCAAGTTTGTCACTTCTATATTCCACTGAATTCTCCTACAGGACCAGATAATGAAAACATTAGGTTGCCATGTGAGTAGTCTTATTAAAGGCCTTCCACTGTGTGGACATCAAACGCTCCATCTACTCAAACCCACAGATAACAATTTTAACACTAATAAACCTGGTGTTCACACTTTTTAATCTGCCAGAAAGCACTTTGTCATATTTCTATTAAGCGCCTAATTAAATTTCAACATCTCAATATCTGAATTGCAATTATGCACAGTGGCAATGTTCTGGAGGCTTTGCTTACGACTTTAACACAGGATCCACTGTAATCCTCAGCAACAGTGTTTAAGGCAGAAATTTGCAATTTGCCAGGATTTGTGTGTGTTTTACATTGTCAATCATTTAGACTAGACCGAAACAAACTGATGTCTCCAAGGACGTTTTGTACATCCACCTTGTTCTTATTTTTATCCCCCCCACCCCCCACCGTCCCCCCACCCCCATGCTGGTAATTACTGTACCGCGCGCTCTGGGATGGAAACGCTACATGTCTCTGCTTCACGGATCACTGATTATTGATGCCGAGATCTTACATTCTTGTAAAAATTCTCAAGACATGGTTTTCATCATGAGGATTTAGTCACATGTCTTGGCTACAATTTTCAGTGCGCCTTTGAAGGATGTCATGTTGTGCAGTGAAGCATTGCGAGGCCCAGAACTAATATCAGTCTGCCTATCTAGACAGACAGTCAGAAAGACTTACAGTGGGGAATTCGCACAGACACTTTAACTCTTCTGGCTTGTTCAAAGATTTGCCGACATTTTCAATCACACTGGCGCCGCAAATGATATATCTCTCGGTAACACCTTCAGCAACTGGAAACACTGATGTTGCTCCCATGCCCTCTCCATCCCCGCCCACAACTTGGCAAATGCGCACCCATCTTCTGCTCTAAGAAAGACTCTCTAAACGCAAATCTTTCTCGCAACCACTGGGTGTCTCAAAGCCCTTTTGGTATCGCAGTCACTGCCGTAATGCAGGTAACGAGGCAGCCAATTTGTGCACAGCAAGCTCCCACAAACAGCAATGTGATAATTACAAGGTAAACTGTTTCTTTGTGATGTTGATTGAGGGGCAAGTGAGGGGTGACCAGGATACTAGGGATAGAAACATAGGTGCAGGAGGAGGCCATTTGGCCCTTCGAGCCTGCTTTGCCAATAATCACAATCATGGATAAGCGTCCAACTCAATAGCCTAATCTTGCTTTCTCCTCAATCTTTCATCCCATCGCCCCAAGTGCTAAATCCAACTGCCTCTTGAATACAATCAATGTTTTGTCATCAACTACTTCCTCCGGGGTAATGAATTCCACAGGCTCACCACAGGATAACTCCCCCTGCTCGTCTACAAACTCTTAGACATCCACCCGAATGTTACAGTCACCCTTCACCCATTGAAAAAAGGCTGAACCTTAATTCAGGTTCATTCCCTAGAATATGGAGTAAAGACAGATTCCTCCTGCTCTCCACAACACCCTGAGTGAACTGTTTTTTCGTTCCGTGAACAAAAAAATCTTTATTTTATTCTTTGCATGGACTTCTTACGTTGCTGGAGCAACATCCATTGAAACCTTTGGACAGACACGCGGTTGTGTGGGTCTTGGCCAGATGGTCAGTGAATTCCTGGTATGGGGCCTTGGGTAAAATTCAGTCTCTTTTCACAGATCCTAGGCCAGATACCTGTGGATCTTAGAGATGGCATCAAAAGTAGCTTTAGCAAAGTTGCCCCGGGTGGCTATGCAGCCTTGGACTGAGGTGCAGCACTTGTCAGTGTCAGCCTGTTTCTTGGGTACAGGGGCTGAGACAATGCCAGTACCACGGGTAGCAGGCATTATTTGCGCCAAGACGCAACCACCTCGGCCAGTCACCCTTGTATGGTACATTGTGTGGCTTCCCAATCTTGTTAACCCAGATGCCCCTCCTTATGGGAATGATCGACAGCTTTGCCAAAATAAAAAGTCCGTGAATGGCAGTGGCCATTTCCTTGGAACACTTGACACCCAATCCAACATGTCGGTTGTAGTCACCAATAGCAACCAAAGCCTTGTGCTTTGACCGCCACTGGTTTGTTTCTATAGAGGTATCATCACAAGAACCTTGTCCTTTAAGACCAATCCCAGGAAGAAGTCAATGATTTCAGACTCTTTGACAGAAAGGGAAAAGAGAGAAATTTCCTCCAGAGTTTTGATCTTCATACTGGCCCAGGAAATTCCAGCTGACTGCTCCAGCAAAGGAAGGCTCTACTAAAAAGTTCAAAAAGACCCATTTCTTCGCCAAATCTGTCCTTGAATTTCCTCAGGCCTGTGGGACATGCATTTGCCCACACTGTAAGAATATATCGTATCATTAGTTGTTGGGCGCCTGTTTAAATGTCAACTTCTTTGTTGCCGCCCAGCTATTTGTTGAAGTCCCAGGTCCCATTAGCCTACTGACGGACACCAGGAGCCACAAGTGCTCGCAGATCCTCTGTAGGCTCTTTCAGAGTTAGGCTCAGGCTTGCCCACCTCCAGCTTGTATCCAGAACTTTACAATTTCAATCCCATGGCTGCACCTGAACTCTCTGACCGTCAGTTGGCCTCAGTCCTTAACTATCCATCCCTTGGGATTCTTATTGGCAGTTTCCAAAAATCCATTCTCAGGATGCTGTGAAAACAGAACCCTTCCTGCTGCCAAATTTCCAGTTCATGCACAAAATAAATGCCATGCAAGGGAAGGGTCTCCGTCTCCCCATCCGTCTCTTTTCCTTTGCCAATCTCTTGCAGGTGGAAGGATGGGAAGCAAAGCTAGGTTGGGTGAAAAGATACGGTTAAAATTTCACCAGCAGAAGGTTTGAGATGGGGGGATAGAGCTGGGTCTGTATTGCAGTGATAGTGGACGGTCTTAGGGACCATATAGACAGTCATGATGTGGAGATGCCAGCATTGGACTGGGGTGGGCACAGTAAGAAGTCTCACAATATCAGGTTAAAGTCCAACAGGTTTATTTGGAATCATGAGTGTCACCTGATGAAGGAGCAATGCTCCGAAAGCTCGCGATTCGAAATAAACCTGTTGGGCTTTAACCCGGTGTTGTGAGCCTTCTTGTATTGATAGTTTGTAAGGTTGACAGGCCAGCTCAAGGTCAAGGAATTTACTCAGAGTGACATTCTGCGTCAGCGGTGGGCGCCTAGGCTGGTGAGTGGGCTGCATGAGTGGCCCTCCTTCATCTCAATGGCCAAAGTATTGAAATCAGGCTTGTTCACTGACTGTGACCCCATGAATAAGATTAAGAATAAGATGTTGTGAGATTGGAAAGCGGCTAATGTTACGCCGTTGTTTAAGAAGGGTGCCAGGCAAAAGGCGGGGAATTATAGGCCTGTTAGTTTAACGTCTGTTGTAGGTAAAATGTTAGAATCCGTCATCAAGGAGGAAATAGCGAGGCATCTTGAGGGGAACTGCTTGATAGCGCAGACACAGCACGGTTTCGTTAAAGGGAAGTCGTGTCTGACAAATTTATTGGAGTTCTATGAGGATGTGTCTGGGGCGGTGGATAGAGGAGAGCCGGTGGATGTGGTCTTTCTGGATTTTCAGAAGGCGTTTGACAAGGTACCTCACAAGAGGTTATTGCAGAAGGTAAGGGGGCATGGAGTTGGGGGTAGGGTGTTAGCGTGGATAGAGGACTGGTTGTCAAATAGGAGGCAGAGAGTGGGGGTCAATGGGTGCTATTTGGATTGGCGGATGGTGACTAGTGGAGTGCCCCAGGGGTCGGTGCTGGGGCCTCAGCTATTTACCATTTATATAGATGATCTGGAGGAGGGAACCGAGTGTAGGGTGTCGAAATTTGCTGATGACACCAAAATTGGTGGAAAGGCAAATTGTGCGGAGGGTGGGGAGAGTCTACAGAAGGATCTAGATAGGCTGGGCGAATGGGCCAGGAAATGGCAAATGGAATTTAATGTTGGCAAGTGCGAGGTGGTCCACTTTGGTAGGAATAATGGTAGGAAGGATTATTACTTACATGGAGAAAAACTGCAGCAGGCGACGGTGCAGAGGGACCTCGGGGTCCTTGTGCATGAGTCGCAAAAACCCAGCCTGCAGGTGCAGCAGGTGGTCAGGAAGGCTAATGGGATGCTGGCCTTCATCGTGAGGGGGATTGAATATAAAAGTAGGGAGGTCTTGCTGCGGCTGTGTAGGGCATTGGTGAGGCCGCAGCTGGAGTACTGTGTGCAGTTTTGGGCGCCGTACTTACGCAAGGATATTTTGGCCTTGGAGGGAGTGCAGAGGAGGTTTACTAGGCTGATGCCGGAGTTGAGGGGGTTGAGCTATGAGGAGAGGCTGAATAAATTAGGCTTGTACTCGTTAGAGTTTAGAAGAATGAGGGGAGATCTCATTGAGACGTATAAGATGATGAATGGGATGGATAGGATAGAGGTGGAGAGACTCTTCCCGCTCAGAAAGGATAGTAGGACTAGGGGGCACAGCCTCAAGATAAAGGGGGTGCGGTTTAGAACGGAGTTGAGGAGGAACTTCTTCACTCAAAGGGTGGTGAATCTCTGGAATTCTCTGCCCGTTGAAGTGGTGGAGGCTGCCTCGCAAAATATTTTTAATACGCGGGTTGATGGGTTTTTGATAAGAGAGGGGATTAAGGGTTATGGGGAGAGGGCGGGAATGTGGAACTGAGCCACGACAGATCAGCCATGATCTTATTGAATGGCGGGGCAGGCTCGAAGGGCTAGTTGGCCTACTCCTGCTCCTATTTCTTATGTTCTTATCAGCACATATCTCACTTCTCTTGCCCCTGCTTTATGTGCACATCAAAGACCCAGGTGGAAAAAAACTGTGTGGATGGAACACAGAGGAATGTGTCAATTCAGAGTGTGGCCCATGGTCAAGAAAATGTCTTGTGGGCCGTACTCTGAGCCCAGATGGGCTGCATGTGGTCCACCTCTGTTCTGTGCCATAATTTTCACCGTCCCTTAAATCTAAACGATCATTTTACTCTTCCGCTTTTGATCCTGTTAAAGACGATCCCTTCACGTTGTAAAATCTGATTTTCTTTGCCCAACATATTTGTTGTCCCAGCCTCGAGATCCTCTTCCAATTGTGCTCAATCTCCCTCCTTTCCTGTAGCCAAAGCTGGCTCCTCTCTGGAAAACCCCAGGAGATAAATAAACAGGCTCTGCACAATGAGGAACAGGATCAGAAGAAGCAAATAACAAATTTGCAAATTTAAGGATCAGGAAAATAACTTCCGTCACTCCGATAACAAAATTGGAATGTGGAACAAAATCCCAAAGAAAATGAACCATAGAATCCCTGCAGTGTAGAAAGAGGCCATTCGGCCCAGCGAGTTTGCACCAATCACAACCTCACCCAGGCACTGTTGCTGTAACTCCACAAATTTACCCTGCTAATCCCCCTGACACTAGGGTCAATCTAGCATGGCCAATTCACCTAACCCGCACATCTTTGAAACTGCAGGAGAAAACCGGATCACCCGAAGGAAACCCACTCAGACGCAGGGAGAACATGCAAATTCCACATGGACAGTCACCCAAGCCAGGAATCAACCCCGGGACCCTGTGCTGTGAGGCTAACCACTGTGCCACCGTTGACTAATGGTCAACTTGACAGCTTTAAAAAGGAATTGTTTACCTCTCTTGCAGTGAATGAAGCGGAATTTAAGATTTGATATATTTTTTATTATTCATTCATTGTTACTGGATGTGGGCATCGCTGGCTGGGCCAGCATTTATTGCCCAAACCAAATTACCCTCCATTTCAGAAGGCATTTGAGAGTCAACCACATTGCTGTGAATCTGGAGTCACATGTAGGCCAGAATGGGTAAGGATGGCAGATTTCCTTCCCTAAAGGACATTAGTGAACCAAATAAGTTTCTATGACAATCGATAATGATTTATTTCTGTTTTTGTATCACAGCTTAGCCAAGACGGCAAGAAACTACAAAACCTCGTGAATGTAGCCCAATCCATCATGCAAACCAGCCTCCCATCCACTGACTCTGTCTACATTTCCCGCTGCCTTGGAAAAACAGCCAGCATAATCAAGGACCCCACGCACCCCAGACATTCTCCTTTCCACCTTCCTCCGACGGGAAAAAAATATAAAAGTTTGAGATCATGTACCAACTGACTCAGGAACAGCTTCTTTCCTGCTGAAATCAGACTTTTGAATGGACCTTTCTCGTATTAAGTTGAACTTTCTCTACATACTAGCTACGACTGTAATACATTCTGCAATCTCTCCTTTCTTCTCTATGAGCAGTATGCTTTGTCTATATAGCGTGCATGGAATAATACTTTTCACTGTATGCTAATACATTTGACAATAATAAATCAAATCAAATGTACTTCTGAGGCTGTATAAGGCTCTGGTCAGCCCCATTTGGAGTATTGTGAGCAGTTTTGGACCCCACATCTAAGGAAGGATGTACTGGCCTTGAAAAGGGTCTAGAGAAGGTGCACAAGAATGATCCCTGGGACAAAGAACCTGTCATATGAGGAACAGTTGAGGACTCTGGGTCTGTACTCTTTGGAGTTTAGAAGGATGAGGGGGAGATCAGACTGAAACTTACAGGACACTGCGAGGCCTGGATAGAATAGGCGTGGAGAGGATGTTTCCACTATTAGGAAAAACTAGAACCAGAGGGCACAACATCAGGCTAAAGGGACGATCCCTTAAAACAGAGATGAGGAGAAACTTTTTCAACCAGAGGGTGGTGAATCTGCGGAACTCTTTGCCACTTTGAAGGGCTGTGGAGGCCAGGTCATTGAGTATGTTTAAGACAGAGAGAGATTCTTGATTAATAAGGGGATCAGGGGTTATGGGGAAAAAGCAGGAGAATGGGGATGAGAAAAATGTCAGCCATGATTGAATGGCAGAGCAGACTTGATGGGCCAAGTGGCCTAATTCTGCTCCAGGTCTTATGGGTCTCTGGATTGCTGGTCCAGTGTTAATTGCACTCTCATTGCTTCCCCTTTAATGGTAGATAGCAGGTCCGCCCCCGCCCGCCAGAGGACGCAGTATTTGAAAACCAGCGTCACAGAGAGCCCACTGTCCAAATTAAACTGTTCACTTACTGACGGGAAGCGTTGGAATGCTAGCATTGCACAGGTTGGGCCGAGTGGCCTACTACTGCATTGAAACTACTTTGTAATGCTTTATACACCAGGAGGCGTCAACAAATAGCTGAGTAGCAGCAGACAACTTGATGTTCAAACAGGCTCCCAGCGGCGAACGATAAAATATATTCTTACAGTGTGGGCCTCAATGCACGACTGGATTGCCATGTCTTAATATAAGCAAACACATACAGGGGGTAGTGCTGTAGGTCTGTTTTCTCCTCATTGTGTTTCAAAGGGGAACTCGGCTGCAGATTTGTTCCGAGTATAATGACAAACTGAATACAATTTTGTGTGACATTAATCCTCTCACATCTGGCATATTCTGAGCTACCCATCTATCACTGATCGGTGTCCCCTCAATTAGGCAACACTCTGCCATTTCATTGTCGAGTACAGTTAAATCGCTTTGCACAAGAATAAGTCCCAAAGCTTCAAACTGCTTGTTAATTAGGCTCGAGCCTCGCCTCCCCCTGCAATCAGCCCCTCAACCTGGCTGAGTCAATAAGCCTCAGTCTTAAACCCCTTCACTAAAAACATCATTCACCGCAATGGCGGCACCAGGCACACTAACTCTGACCTGGTTCCCACAGTTGCCGAGTAAATTAGCGTCAATGCTCCGCAAAGATTTCCATCGGATTGACGTCTGATTCTCAGCTCGCTCGTTAGTTGGCCTCTGCCTGCAGCTACAGCCTCCCAGGGAGGTGTAAAGGAGCGGCTAATTAGTCTGCAAAAAAACTTTGCCAAAACTCAGAAGGTGCATTCATTAGTCCATGGTCAATAATCAAGTTTCCTGCTTGGGTTACCGCCAGCACATTAAGGAGGCATTCACTCCCACAGCCAATGTCTGATTTCAGAGATGATGTGGAGATGCTGGCGTTGGACTGGGGTGGGCACAATAAGAAGTCTCACAACACCAGGTTAAAGTCCAATAGGTTTGTTTGGAATCACGAGCTTTCGGAGCACTTCTCCTTTATCAGGTGAGGTGGAGGTGGGTTCACAAAATGTATCTATAAACAGACACACTTGCAAGATAATGGTTGGAATGCAAATCTTTACAGGTAATCAAGTCTTTACAGTGCAGAAAGAGGCCATCTGGCCCATTGAGTCCAGACTGACTCTCCAAGAGAAAATCACACCCAGGTTTTCCCCTCTACCCTATCCCCATAACCCCACACATTTACCATGGGTAATCCCCCTAGCTTATACATCTTTGGACGTTAAAGGGAAATTTATCATGGCCAATCCACCTAACCTGCACGTCTTTGAAGCCTCACAACACCAGGTTAAAGCCCAACAGGTTTATTTGGAATAACGAGCTTTCAGAGCGCTGCTCCTTGATTAAGTGAGCCATTCACCTGATGAAGGAGCAGTGCTCCGAAAGCTCGCGATTCCAAATAAACCTGTTGGACTTTAACCTGGTGTTATGAGACTCTTATCTGACTTCAGAGATACAAAGCAGCACTTCCCTGAAGCTGCAGGCATTGATGCAGGTTAGGAGGAGGCCATTCGACCCATTGTGCCAATGCCAGTTCTTTGAAAAGCTAAAAGCTACCCATTGAGGCTTACAATTCTGACCTTTGTCCATGGTCCTATAATAGTTTTCTCTTTCAAATCCCTTATCAAGGATTTTATAGCAGAGCATTTGGAAAACAGCGGCAAGAATGGACAAAAATAGAAGTTTTTGAGAGAGAAATCCTGCCGGACAACCTATTGGATTTTTCTGAAGAAGTGGTAGAGTTGATGAGGGACAGCCCAGTGGATGTGGTTTATTTGGACTTTCAGAAGGCTTTCAACAAAATCCCACAAAAGAGGTTAGCATGTAAAATTAAAGAGCATGGGATTGGGAGTAGTGTATTGAGATGGGCAGGAAACTGGTTGACAGTAAACAAAGAGTAAGAATTATCGGGTCTTTTTCGAAGCGGTAGGAACTACTGGTGGGGTATCGGAGGGATCAGTGCTGGGACCCCAGTTATTCACAAGGTATATTAATGATTTAGATGAGGAAACTAAATTTATATCTCCAAGTTTGGCACAAAACTGGCTGGAAGGGTGAGCTATGAGGAGGCTGCAGAGATGTTTTAGTGTGATTTTGACAAGCTGGGGTAAAGGATCTGGAGGAGGTGAAAGGACTTGTCTACTTACAACAGTCTGGCAGATACAGGGTTAATATGTGAGTAACACCCACAGAGTGATGCAAGTCAGCACATGACCTGCATCCAGATTCAGACTACTATTGGACAGAGACGTGTGTACCAGCAAGCATGGAGACAGCTCCTGGCTTGCACCCTTTCCTATGTATTTGTAAATTGTTCTAAGAGTCAATAAGGATTGGCAGTTAACCTACATGTGATTAAAAAGGCTTCTTCAGACCTAATGAACCATAACCAACACCCAACAATACTTAATAAAACAAACAATCCCTGGACATGGACACCTTTATTTGCGTCTGCTGCACCCAAACACAGAGGAACATTCACACTTTATTCTGCCCAGTATCCAGATGATACTTTCCTGTTGTCTAATGAGGTCCTGTTTTCTGTTGAAGTGCAGTTTCACTGCACACCATTAACCTGCAAGGCAGCCCCCTGGGCCGACGTTTGAATACAAAGCCACAAAGAGGGCACAAGTAAAGTGTCAGCATATGCATCATCACACGATGTCACCGTGGCAGAGAATTCCCAGCACTCAAATTAAGCCTTAACGTCAAGTCCTTCCATTGCTCTACCATCAGCAAGAAGCTTGCAAATTCCAATGAACAAGGATTGAGGTGAGGTGTGTTTAAAATAAAAGTCATTCCGCACAGGATATGGAGAGTTTGCAGAGGGGATCCATTAATTGTCTAACTAGGGAACGTATTACCAAGTAACACCACGACCTCAGTCTCTCTCCCCCTCTCTCTATTTTCTTCCCTCGGGAATAGAATATTGTTCTGCGCACAAAGTCGCCAAATTCAGAAGACGAGCTAGTTGAAGAATCACTGACAGGAAATTAACTTCAGTTTCTCTCAATACAAGGCATTACCACCTGGGCAGGTCAATGTCAAGTCAAGATATTTAACAGCGAGTGTCAGATTCTTCCACTGCCTCTACTTCTGATGCCGTTATCTCTGCATTTCTTCTGTATCCCAGCAATATACACAACTAACTGGAAGTTACCACTGCAGAAACTTGCATTTCTGATTTTTTTTTATTCATTTGAGGGACATCGCTGGCTGGCCAGCATTTATTGCCCATCCCTAGTTGCCCTTGGAGGGCAGTTGAAAGTCAACCACATTGCTGCGGCTCTGGAGTCACATGTAGTCTAGAACAGGTACAGTCAGATTTCCTTGCCCAAAGGACATTAGTGAACCAATGGGTTTTTCCAACAATCGACAATGGTTTCATGGTCATCAGTAGATGATTTTTTTCTGGATTTTTGTTTATTAAATTCAAATTCCACTATCTCCCGCATTGGGATTTGAACCAGGTTCCCCAGAACATTAGCTGAGTTTCTGGATTAATAGTCTAGTGATAATACCACTAGGCCATCGCCTCCCCTGTGGTGAATAACAATTAAGAGCACCCCCCACTGAGCATGTGATTCAGTGACCACATTCGCAGTGTACGACTTCCCTCCAGAGATCAAATGCAGATTGGGTGACCATTTTGCGAAGCACCTCTGTTCAGTTCACAGGGGTGATCCGAGCTACAAGTCACTAGTTACTATCAATTTTATTTGGCACCATCCTCCTACACTGATCTCTCCATCCTCAACCTTCCACAGAGCTCCAACAAAGCTCAGAGAATAAGTGGAGAACATTCCATCAGACTCCTGGCTTGCACCTTGTAGATGGTGGACAGGCTTTGGAGAGGCAGGAGGCAAGTAACTGGCCGCTGGGTTCCTATGCTGGTATTTTACCGCCTCGCCTGCCCAAGGCTCATAAGATCCCGCCCGAAGCCAACGGAGAATGCTGTTCTACGAGCCTCGCTCACCCCAATTCCATGGTGGGCATGCTGGTAAAAGTCCGGCACTAGCCTTTGACCTGCTCTGGTGGCCACAGTACTCAGATGGCTACTCCAGTTCAGGTTGAGTCAATGGTAACCCCAGGATAGAAGTCTCACGACACCAGGTTAAAGTCCAACAGGTTTCTTTGATAGCAAACGTCACTAAAGAACATAAGAACATAAGAACATAAGAAATAGGAGCAGGAGTAGGCCATCTGGCCCTTCGAGCCTGCCCCACCATTCAATAAGATCATGGCTAATCTGTCGTGGCTCAGTTCCACTTTCCCGCCCTCTCCCCATAACCCTTAATCCCCTCTCTTATCAAAAACCCATCAACCCGCTTCTTAAAAATATTTAGCGAGGCAGCCTCCACCACTTCAACGGGCAGAGAATTCCAGAGATTCACCACCCTTTGAGTGAAGAAGTTCCTCCTCAACTCCGTTCTAAACCGCCCCCCCTTCATCTTGAGGCTGTGCCCCCTAGTCCTACTGTCTTTTTTGAGCGGGAAGAGTCTCTCCACCTCTATCCTATCCATCCCATTCATCATCTTATACGTCTCAATGAGATCTCCCCTCATTCTTCTAAACTCTAACGAGTACTAGCTTTCAGAGCGCTGCTCCTTCGTCAGGTGAATGGTCCTGATGAAGGAGCAGAGCCCCAAAGGCTAGTGGGGCTTTTGGTTTGCTACCAAAGAAATCTGTTGGACTTTAACCTGGTGTTGTGAGACTTCTATGTTTACCCCAGTCCAATGCCAACATCTCCACATCAGGACCCCAGGATGCGCAGCATTATAAAACATACTAAGAGAAGGAGGTTAACTGTTAAAAACTAAGGGTTGCTCATTTAAGATAGAGACAAGGAGAAATGTTTTCTCTCAGAGGGTCACGAATCTGGAACGTTTTTTGCCAAAGGGCAGAGTTTTTGAATATCTTTAAGGCAGAGCTAGATAGATTCTTGGTTAACAAGATTGGGGACGGGGGTGCAGGGGGGTGAAAGGTTATCAGGTGTAGGTGGGAATGTGAGGTTGAGTTCCAATCAAATCAACCATGATCTTATTGAATGGCAGAGCAAGCTCGAGGGGCCGAGTGGCCTAATTCTTGCTCCTAATTCGTGCGTTCATGTATATGTTGAACAATCGAGTTTCAAGAAGGTGTTCGGGACGATACACCATCCTGTTTAATAACTAAACTAAAATGGGTGGCTGTTGCCAGGCGCTGGAAACTGCATTGAGCTGATGCTCACGAGGGTGGCCCCAAACCCCTCACAAATCAGGAGGAAGCCTAGACAAGAGCTGCTGCTGGAGGAGAGGTGGCTTTATTTTGTGAACGCTTATTAAATGGTACAGAACCGAGGAGTCAAGACACAAATCAGCCATTATCTAATCAAATGGTGGGATAGGCTCAAGGGGCAGAATGGCCTCCACCTGTTGTGATAAAACATCTGCGAGATTTCACAGCTGTGGGCCACGCAGTCTGTTCCACGCAGTGGTGTCTATTATTGGAAACATGATACTAACGTCTCCCCCCCCACCCACCCCCCCCGAGTTAATTTATCAAGCAGAAATTAATTACATGCAAAAGAAATGACACCAACCTGAAGAAGAAATGCCAAGTCTGGCAATTCCAGTAATTTTGTTTTTTTGTAATTTGAATGTGTGGAGAGGAAGCAGGGTGGGGAGGAAAGAGATTAAGTTCTCAATCCCTTAATGTTGGGATTATTGAATTTGTGGCAATGTTGCCTCTCTCAAAGTGGGAGAGGTGATCGCCCCTCCGTCACTGGAGTGCTGGTAGGTCCCGGCTTTAAAGGAACAGCTCCGGGAGAGAGTTTGTGCCGTGCCTAGTGACCAACACCACCCAGAAAAATTCTCCTCAAGGGCCTCCAGAAAATAGCTCCCTCACCGTTTCCCCACTTCCCTCTCCAGCCTCGCTAGACAAACAAAATGTCTTCACCGTGGCTCAGCGGGGAGCACCTTTACCTCTGAGTCAGGAGTTCAAATCTCAATACAAAAACTTGGCCATAAAATGGCGTCTCAGTGCAGTACTGAGGGGGGTGCTGCACTGCCGGGCTGCTAACTCTCGGATGTGATATCGAACTGAGATCCTGTCTGCTCTCTCTGCTGGACGTAAAAGATCGAAGAAGACCAGGGTAGCTCGCCCCAGTGTCTTGGTCAATATTCATTCCCTCAGCAAGTGTCATCGAATTAGATTATCGGATTGTTGTCACGTTGAGTTTTGTGGGACCTTGCTGTGTGTTAATTGGCTGCTGCGGTTTGTACGACGGTGACCGCTCTGATTGGCTGTTCAGCATTTGTGGACACTCTTGAGGTTGTGAAAGGCATCATGGGAATACAGGCCTTTCCTCCATTTCATGCTGACCAGGTGGCTTGAGCTCAGACAGGAACTCCACCAGTTCCACAAAGACCTCCCCTGGCAGGCAGTCTGCAGAAAGGGATTGTGGGAGGAAAAAGGCCTGGTTCAGAAAGGCTCGAGGTTAATTCGGCCAAAGGCTGTGGAAATCCTTCAACTTTGGCAGCGAGAGATGGTGTTGTCGCCATAATGTCAGCGGGCTAGTAAACCAAAGGTCCAGACGAATGATCTGGAGGCGTGGGTTCAAACCCCAGCTGGTGGGAATTTAAATTCAATCCGGAAGTAAATCCGGAATTGAAAGCAAATGTTAGTATCAGTGACCATGGCAACAAACATCATAGAACCACAGAATCCCCACAGTGCAAAAGAAGGCCATTCAGCCGATTGGGTCTGCATCTACTTTCTGACAGAACATATCATCCAGACCCCCCCTCCCCCATATCCCCATGTATTTACCATGGTTAAATCACCTAACCTACACATCCTGGAACACTAATGGGCAATTTAACATGGCCAATCTACCTGACCTACACATCTTTGGACTGTGGGTGGAAACCGGAGCACCCGGAGGAAACCCACGCAGACACTGGGAGAACATGCAAATTCCACACAGTCACCCAAGGCAAAATCGATAGTCCTTTCGGGAAGGGAATCTGCCATCCTTACCCGGTCTGGCCTACATGCGACTCCAGACCTGGGCCCTTGATTTATACCTGCCTGTGGAAATGGACTAACAAGCCACTCAGTGCAAGACCAATTAGAGATGGGCAACAAATGCTGGCTTGCCCACATCCCAGCAAAGAATAGAGATTTAAATAAAGGAAATTTCCATTGCTTCTGTCCAATGTAAAAATGGGCGACACGGTGGCCTAGCAGTTAGCACTGTTGTCTCTTTGAGCCAGGGACCCGGGTTTGCACGTTCTCCCAAAGTCTGCGTGGGTTGCCTCCGGTGCTCCGGTTTCCTCCCACAATCTGAAAGACGCGCTGGTTAGGGCACATTGGCCGTGCTAAATTCTCCCTCAGTGTACCCGAACAGGCGCTGGAGTATGGCAACCAGGGGATTTTCACAGTAACTTCATGTTAATGTAAGCCTACTTGTGACACTAATAAATAAACTCTAAGCACTCCACTGCATCGTTGTTCAAATTTCAGTTTATTGGCAACCAGGGCAGGCCCAAAATTTCCTTCACTTTCCTCGCACATTTACTTTCTCCCATTTTAGTTAACGCTCCATTGCTGGATGGTTTTTTTTTCTGGTCACCAGTGTGAACTGCATCTCTCCACAATTTTCTACATTGTCCTTTGGGGAACGTGGGGATGCAGGAAGTATCTCGAGGGGCCTAACACGCGATAAAAGTTAAATTCAGCCTGCGCCCTTTCGCCTCAAAGAGTGATCAAAGTCTGGAATGGCCACCCAGGTAAAACAACAGATACACACTCTGGAATAACTCAAGAAGTCATCAGGTATGGATAAGGGACAGTAGTTTTCTACAGGAGATGAGGTGTACGGATGTGCCAAACAGCCTCCTTGATCGGCACTTAAGTTCTGTTGAAATGTGTGTTGTCATAAAACACATCACAACAGGGCCAGGGAGCGAGGCAAGTGCAGGTAATTATTTATATATTCAAGCTCAGGCAGCTCTTCTTTCAAAAGAAAAGTCAGAACGAAATGAAAATGTATTCGGCTGTGTGGTGACTCAGTCTTTCAGGACCTTCGTCAATCGCTCCTGCATCCTCAAATTATCCCTGCAGCCTTTCAAAGTGAAAATAATTTTCTGTCATATGAAATATCGCTCCTTTGTGAGGCTTCTGACTCTGCTTTGATTCATTTCTTTCTTGTGAGAAGGAGAAAAACAGATCTTTGTTCGCCAGCATCAGTGGAGACCTTGTGGAAATGAATGCTGTAGGTTTTATGAAAGGACACAGTTTTTGCAGCTACCTGAACACAGTAGCAATTCTAATCCCCAAAGCCCAGAGCATGTAGGTATCACAGCAATGCTCTCAATTTCGACATCCGCTCTCAATATTGCTGGAAAGAGAGACATGGGGACAAAGTGGAAAGAGTCGAAAGTTTTTAGGTGTCCAGATCATCAATAACCTGTCCTGGTCCCCCCATGCCGACACTATAGTTAAGAAAGCCCAGCAACGCCTTTTCTTTCTCAAAAGACTAAGGAAATTTGGCATGTCCGCTATGACTCTCACCAACTTTTACAGATACACCATAGAAAGCATGCTTTCTGGTTGTATCACAGCTTGGTATGGCTCCTGCTCTGCCCAAGACCGCAAGAAACTACAAAGGGTTGTGAATGAAGCCCGATCCATCACACAAACCAGCCTCCCATCCATTGACTCCGTCTGCATTTCCTGCTGCCTCAGAAAAGCAGCCAGCATAATTAAGGACCTCACACAACCTGGACATTCTTTCTTCAAGATTGAAGCTATTGGGAACTTGTTACCTGAGAACTTTGTGAGAATAAACCCGAATCCAAAGACTTGACAATGCAGCTCACTGGTTACTCGTTTATTGACTGCTACAAAATGGTGGTGTTATCATTTGGATCTGAGAAAGCTACAAATGAATCAGATACAGCTCCTCAACATTCTGTACAACCAAGTGACTGTTCCCAATAACTCTGGAATTCCCCCATGTAGCAGTGGTCTGACCAAGGGCAGTTGCTCCGCTCAGTTCTCCGTGCCCCGCACTTTCCCCTTCAGCTGCTTGTGGACTGCCCATGTAATCACTGGAGAAAAGAATTCATGAGGTGATTTTCCATTGTCTCACTCATACATGCACACAGGAAACAGAAGTCCTGTTCCCAAAGATCCTCTTCCCGTTACCAGCCATTATCCCTCGTGATTCCAGCTCTTCCAGCATCTCCGTCGAAAATCCGCTGGTTCCCCAACTGACCCTGGCTCATAACCCTGAGCACTGGACCCTCATCTGGGCCTGGGACAACTCACTAAAGGGCAGGTACCACCATCTCAAGACCTCAAATGACCCTGCCACCATACACCGACACCCCTTCTCTCCCCAACAACAAAAGAATAACATCAGAAAATGCAACCTAAGTTGTTCTCAGGATATTTCTGGAGAAACGTCCAAAGTGGGATGTTTGGCTGCCATCTTAGCTGAGGCAGGAATATGCTCTTGAAGTCTCAGAAACCAGAAACTTGGAGAAAAGACCTCCATATGACTATCAAGGGATATGGGCCAAACGTGGGCAACTGGGACTAGCTTAGTCGCTAACAAAAAGGGGTGGCATGGACAAGTTAGGCTGAAGGGCCTGTTTCCATGCTGTAAACCTCCATGACTCTACGAGATAAGGGTGGCACTGTAGTGCCAAGATGTCCATTGAGACCTGTTGTTGCCTGGAAGAGAGATTGCTAACACTATTTAAGAGCTTCCTCAGAATGTATTATATAATGCACAGCATCAAAGACAGGCCACTCAGTCCAAGAACATAAGAACTAGGAGCAGGAGTAGGCAATTCAACCCTTGAGCCTGCTCCACCAATTCAATATGATCATAAGAACATAAGAACATAAGAAATAGGAGCAGGAGTAGGCCATCTAGCCCTTCGAGCCTGCCCCGCCATTCAATAAGATCATGGCTGATCTGTTGTGGCTCAGTTCCACTTTCCCGCCCTCTCCCCATAACCCTTAATCCCCTCTCTTATCAAGAACCCATCAACCCGCTTCTTAAAAATATTTAGCGAGGCAGCCTCCACCACTTCAACGGGCAGAGAATTCCAGAGATTCACCACCCTTTGAGTGAAGAAGTTCCTCCTCAACTCCGTTCTAAACCGCCTCCCCTTTATCTTGAGGCTGTGCCCCCTAGTCCTACTGTCTTTTTTGAGTGGGAAGAGTCTCTCCACCTCTATCCTATCCATCCCATTCATCATCTTATACGTCTCAATGAGATCTCCCCTCATTCTTCTAAACTCTAACGAGTACAAGCCTAGTTTATTCAGCCTCTCCTCATAGCTCAATCCCCTCAACTCCGGTATCAGCCTAGTAAACCTCCTCTGCACTCCCTCCATGGTTGATCATGGTTGATCTCAACACAGTCTCATCTCCACTTCCTGCCAGCTCTCTGTAACTCTTCAACCCAATTATTGACTAAAAATCCATCTATCTTCTCCTTACATCTACTCAATGTCCTGGTGTCCACTGCACTCTGGGGTAGCTAATTCCACAAATTCACCACCTTTACAGAGAAGTAACTTCTCCTCATCTCTGTTTTAAATCTGCTACCCCTTATCCTAAAACTGTGACCTGTTGTTCTAGATTGCCCCACAAGAGGAGACGTTCACTCGAGGTCCACCTTGTCAATGACAAAATGGTCCAGGACATTGTTTATGTTACACACAAGCCTCTTCCTCCCCCATCTTCATCTTTTTATCAGCATAATCTTCTTTTCCTTTCTCCCTCATGTGTTGATTCATTTATTTATTGGTGCCACAAGTAGGTTTACATTAACACTGCAACGAAGTCACTGTGAAAATCCCCTAGTCACCACACTCTGGTGCCTGCTCGGGTACACTGAAGGAGAATTTAGCATAGTCAATGCACCTAACCAGCACGTCTTTGGGAGGAAACCAGAGCACCCAGAGGAAACCCAGGCAGACATGGAGAGAATGTACAACCTCCACACAGACTGTGACCCAAGCTGGAATCGAACCCGGGTCCCTGGCGCGGTGAGGCAGCAGTGCTAACCATTGTGCCACCGTGCTTAGCGAGCATTCCCTTCAATACATCACAGCTATTTGCCTCAGTGGGGTTCATATTCACAACATTCTTTGGGTAAAGAAGCTTGTCCTCAATTCCCTGCTGGGTTCCTATTGGCCAATAGGTTAGTCAATAAGCTTGCGGCAGACAGCAATGAACCAGTAAGAAACCATTACTAATTATCTCTTTTTTTAAATGACTCAGCGAAACGTTCACCATGTGAAATATCTAACTGAGCACCTCAGTGCAGGGACTGGGGATAAAACAACATTTGGTCTGTGCAAACCCAAACATCAAATCAGTCAACTCTGTCAGCGCTGTTACTTTTACCAGGGAACAGACGTCACTGGCCAGGTGCCTGGAGCAGATATCATGCAGTTTGACCCCTTCACCTTCCTTAGCTGTGCTGTGCCCCTCAGTCCATATCCCACGTCCCAGAAGTAATGTCTGCTGCTGTCATGATTGGGGTGATCAATCAGTACAAGCGGGGCTGTGACGGTCTGCGATTGGCGACCAGGCCATTACTGAGCTCAGTCCCATTTATTTGAGATTGAAAAATGTCCCTTTTACATTACAAAGCAGTTCCATGCACTATTGCTTTCTATTGATTCAGACACCTGTAGGAATGTGTCACTGACCAAATGGAAGATCAATAATGTTCATTAATAAATCCCTTCTGTGTGTACTTCCTTGTCCCCAGAGCATCCCGTACGTTAAAAAGGTTATAACCTTCCAGACAGCTTAAGTTGTTAAATTCCACCATCGTCCATTAAGGATACCGTGTGATTCCTTCCATACATCATGAGGCCAGTGTCTTGGCTCAAGACAACTTTGGGAGCTTTTTGCCCTGCATCAATCTTTCAGACACCACTCAGCACAGTCGCTGGTCAAACAGAAAGACTGCCAGCATCTGGGGGGACACAATGGCACAGTGATGAGCACTGCTGCCTCACAGTACTAGGGACCCGGGTTCAAATCCAGCTTCGGGTCACTGTCTGTGTGGAGTTTGCACCTTCTCTCTGTGTACAGATGGGGAATAGAGGGATACAAGTGGTTGGTCTAGATAGGACTACGTGATTGGTGCAGGCTTGGAGGGCCAAAAGACCTCTTCCTGTGGTGTATTGTTCTTTGTCAGTGTGGGTTTCCTCCAGGTGCTCTGGTTTCCTCCCACATGCCAAAGATGTGCAAGTCAGGTTGACTGGCCAGGTTAAATTGACCCTTGCGTCAGGGGGATTAGCAGGGTAAATATGCAGGGTTACGGGAATAGGGCCTGGGTGGGATTGTAGTCGGTGCAGACTTGATGGGCTGAATGGCCTCCTTCTGCACTGTAGGAGTTCTATGATTCTATGAATTAATTCCGACTGCCTTCACAAGCATGTCTGTCTTAATCGTTTTTGCGAATGCATTCCCGGAACAAAATACTACAGGCCGCTTGAGGGACGAAAGTAAGAACTATTACACTTTCCTTCTCAGAATGAAGGAAGTAGCCATGAGTAAGGGACTAGTCGGCGTGCCCACGCATAGGTCCATTTATCAAGGAGTTGAGAAATTGGTAGCAGTATTAGAACGTTAGAGAACTTGGATACATGCCTGAGCTGATTGGTTCCTCATTGCAAACAGAGGCCAAGTGTGAATCACATGATACATTGCATCATTTCCCCTCTGGTGATGCAGACAGAAAACATAATCACACCCAATTACTGATGTGCCACAACAAAGGCCAATACTCCAAATTAAACTGCTGCAAACCAATGATTAAAGGAACCACTCGCTGGAACAGGATTCAGAAAGCAGTTTATGGGAGCCATATATAAGACCCTTTCCATAACTGATGATGATTCAGAAGCTCAAGCCTTCGGCCATTGCAGAGAGCTGACCTGCCAACTGGAAAATTCCAGTCTGTACGGGAGCAGGGCCTATCCATCTTGTCAATTGGGTTTCCATCTGCCTTTATCATACAATCTTGTCCAACAGCCCAGACCAATAAACAACATGACCTCAGGAGGAAATTTGTTTTGACAAGTGAAATGAATTGTCAACTTGGTTTGATTGACAGCTTAAAGTGATTATGATAAGCTGTTCTCTCTGTGATCTCTCTTGTCAATGTCTCAATGTTTATTTGGGCGAAATTAAGAGCAAGAACTATCTGAAACGCCTCTGTTATTGATACTTTAGTGCTCTGTCTGTCCGACACTTTTAAAAGGATTGAGGAACAGTGAATTTATTTCAAATAACACTATTGAGTGTGTTTGTTTCCTCAGCAGTTCCACATTTGCCTTTGTTATTTTATGGCTTGATGGTTATGTGCATACTCCAAGATTGAGTACGGAGAGAGAATGAGTTCGCGTTGACTTGACAGGGAGGGTAGTGAGGGGCCATGTGGAATGGCTAGGGGGCATGGGAAAGACCTTCTAAACTTACTCCCCCAGTGACTCCTGAATCCAGATGACTGAATCCAGTCCTCCAAGAGGATCTTAACCAAGAGTCATGGAAAGACTGGTTTGATTCAGTGAAAATTGGAGGTGGAGTGGGGAGGAATGATGTTGGAAGATGCCTACCCTCCTCCTCTGTCCCCCCCAGCTGCAACAGAGCTAGCCAGGTTGGGAGATCAACAGTGTGGGCTTGCTACCTGCGCACTTATCCCGCACGTTGGAGAAAATTGCCAGCATTGGGAATGTGGGGTGGGGAGTGAAGGACGCGAATTACTGCATCAGGTCTGGTTATCATTTTTAAATAACTCTAAAGTTGCCCCATCCCTTTAAAACTAAACCTGCCTTGTTAACTCACAAAATTCTAACTCTGATCATGAGACAGCAAAACAACCAACAAAGCCACAATCTAACATATTTCTCTACCATGTAGCCAATCAACTCTCTCCATTGGTTTGGAACTGGATGGAAATGAGTGATTAGGCGCCACCATGGCTGCTTCAGTTCAATTCCTGCCTCCTCACCGTTAATCAGGACAAGAGAGGTGACTCCCTTTCCTCTGCTCAGAATATTTTAAAGGATCTATGTAGGGCCTTTGTCTGAAGCAGCAAAAAAATTTAATCCAATTTAATTTTAATTTATTATCCACATAAAAAATCATTTCAATGCCAAAGATAAGCCTGAAGCATTCGCAACAATCTTCAACAGAAGTGCCAAGTAGATGATCCATCTCAGCCTCCTCCTGAGATCCCAGCATCGCAGATGTCTTCATCCAATTCAATTCACTCCACATGATATCAAGAAATAGCTGGAGGCACTGGATATTGCAAAGGCACTGATAACAATATTCCAGCAACAGTGCTGAAGACTTGTGATCCAGAACTTGCCGCACCCCTAGCCAAGTTCTTCCAGGACACCGACAACACTGGCATCTACCCAGCAATGTGGAAATTATGATATGTCCTGTCCACAAATCCAACTGCCTCATCAGTCAACTCTCAATCTTCAGTAAGGTGATGGAAGGTGTTGTTGACAGTGTTATTATGAGCCACTTACTCAGCAATAACCTGCTCGCTAACACTCAGTTGGATTCAGCCAGGATCACTCAGCTCTTGACCTCATTACAGGCTTAGTTCAAACATGGACAAAAGAGCTCAACTCAAAAGGTGAGAGTGACTGCCCTTGACATCAAGGTATCATTTGATGGAGTGTGGCATCAAGGATCCCTAGACAAAACTGGAATCATTGGGAATAAGGGGGAAACCTTCCACAGGTTGGAATCATAGTTAGCACATGCTTGTGGTTATTGGAGGTCAGTCACCTCAGTTCCAGGAGTTCATAACGGTAGTGTCCTGGGGCTCAACCATCTTCAGCTGCTTCATCAATGACCTTCCCTCCGTCATAACGTAAGTGGGCCTTCACTGATGACTACTCAGCACCATTTGCGCCTCCTCAGATACTGAAGCAATCTGTGCCCATATGCAGCAAGAGCTGGACAACAATCAGGCTTGGGCTGGAAAGTAGCAAGTAGAATTCACGCTACACAAGTGCCGGGCAATGGTCATCGCCTCTTAACATTCAACGGCATTACCATCACTGAGTCCCTTACTATCAACATCCTGGGGGTTACTATTGACCAGAAACTGAATTGGACTCACCATATAAATACTGTGACAAGAGGAGGAGGTCAGAAGCTGGAAATTCTGGAGAAAGTAATTCACCTCCTAATTTTCCAAAGCCTGTCCACCATCTACAAGGCACAAGTCAGGAGGGTGATGGAATACTGTCCACTTGCCTGGATGGGTGCCGCTCCCACAACACTCAAGATGCTTCATCCATCAGGACAAAGCAGACTGTTTGACTGGCACTCCACTGATCACCTTCAGCATTCACTCACCATCACCAATGCACAGTGTGTCCCAGCTGCAAGATGCACTGCAGCAACTCACCAAGGCTCCTTCAACAGCACCTTCCAAACCCCTAACCTCTACCACTTGAAGGACAAGAGCAGTAGATCACCACCTGGAGATTCCTCTCTGAGCCACTCACCATCTTGACTTGGAAATATATCCTTCACTGTTACTGGGTCAAAATCCTGCAACACTCTCTCCTAACAGCACTCTGGGTGAACCTACACCTCAGGGACTGTAACGGGTTCAAGAAAGTTCACCATCACCTTCTCAAGGGAAACTAGGGGTGGGCAATAAATGCTGACCTAGCCAGCAACACCCACATCCTGAGAGTGAATTAAAGAAAAGCAAACAGTTGACAATGTGACAGTCAGAAAACTCCAGGCCAACATCACAATGAGCTTCCTGCTACACAGTTAAAACGGTGCAAATACATCGCATGTTTATTTAGTCAAGGATTCAGTGAATGACTTTTCAACAGAAACTGAGGAGAGCTGAACGTACAGACAACGGAACAGGAATAATAAAAAGCTAAGTAAACAAAAATGATGCACTGAATCAAACCACAGGAGAGACATGGGGCCGAATTCTCAAAGCCCAATGGGGTGGAGTGAGAGGTAGACAATCCTGCAATTTGCCACCCTGAGCCAACATGCCAGCTTGCCCACATGGTCCCGCTCCCTAATCAGTTATGGATAGGCCAGATCAGTGGTTACCTGGCAGGCAGCAAACATGATTGAGGGGTCTAATCTCCCGCACCGTCTAGAACTTTCCAGTTAGCAAGTGACTGAAACACAGCCAGTGAAAAGAACTGGCCTCTCTACAGCAGACCGAGTGGTGGAGGGGGAAGGGTGGTAGGGGGGGATTGGTGTGGGTCATCCCTCCAATGGGTTTTGAGGGCATCTCTATGATGAAGCACTCGCGCACCCTCGCTCTCCCGAATCAGCATTGGTCAGTTGCCACTCTCTGAGTGCGGGAAAGCCTCTTATTAGTCGAGTGATGGAAGGCCTCCTATTGGCTGAGCAATGGAAGGGCTGCCATTGGGCCTACCACATCACAAGCCCTCTCACCATGCTTAATTAGACAATCAGCCCACCCATTGGCCAGTTTGAAAAGTATGGCAACGTGGCCTGGAGAACTGAAATCTCTCCAACATCAGATTCCCAATCCAGAGCCTCTAGAGCAGAGACACAAGCAGAAATCCTGGTGGGACTGGCGATGTTCATTACAGCTCTTGCCTGATCCTTTCTACATTTTGCTCTGTCGGCCGTGTGCAATCTGCTAACTGTCAGACCACCTTCCTTTCACTCCAGAAAGTCTTCCCTCCCAACCTAAGGAGGCCCAGGATTACCCGTTTCATTGGCTTCATTCTGAAATCCTGACCTTCGTTCAAAGCATGAGCTGATCGGTTCAGATTTTATGGACCGTTTCCTAAGCAACTGTATTTGCTCTTGCAGAGAAATGACTCAGCAGCTGATAGGTTGTTTTTAGCGGCAGATAGCAGCTATTCCACTGATTTATTCCTGTTTGCTGTTCCTTGGACAATTACTCCAATTCATCCCACTTTCATTCAGATAGAGTGACTCTTAAACAGAGCAGCAATTATTACAATGATAACAACTCATACTCCAAGACTCCCAGAGTTAGTCATTTCTGTCGCTTGCAATAAACTTTTCAAAGCTTTTGTGTCAGGTCTACACTGCATCTCAATGGAGATGTTGGGCCAACATTGACCCTTTCATAATCCCTTTGGATGTGCTTCATTGCTGATGCTGGTATGATGAGTCACAGGCCTGTTTTTCATATCTTTGGCCACTGTGTTTGCTGCAGATTGGCAAAGGAGTCAAAAAATGGAGAGGGGGTGGCAGTGAGGTCAGCAAAGTTCATCGTACAACCAATCACGACAGGGTTTGGTGCTTTTCCATGGTTTGCACAGTGGCACATTGGTTAGCCTCACATCACCAGGGACTTGGGTTCAATTCCAGCCTTGGGCGACTGCGTGTGGACCTTGCACGTTCTCCCCCATGTCTGCGTGGGTTTCCTCCAGGTGCTCCGGTTTCCTCCCACAGGCCAAAGATGTGCACCTTAGGCTGTTTGGCCATGATAAATTGCCCCTTAGTGTCTGGGAGACTAGCAGAGTAAATACACGGGGTTACAGGAATAGGGCCTGGATGGGATTGTTGTCTGTGTGGAGTATGCATGTTCTCCCCATGTCTGTGTGGGTTTCCTCCAGGTGCTCTGGTTTCCTCCCACAGGCCAAAGATGTGCAGCTTAGGCTGTCTGGCCATGATAAATTGCCCCTTGGTGTCAGGGAGGACTAGCAGAATAAATACTTGGGGTTACAGGGATAGGGCATGGATGGGATTGTTGTCTGTGTGGAGTTTGCACGTGCTCCCCATGTCTACATGGGTTTCCTCCAGGTGCTTCTGTTTCCTCCCACATGTGCAGATTAGGTGGATTGTCTTTAGTGTCTCAAGATGTGTAAATTGGGTAGATTGGGCCATGGTAAATGCGCAGGATTATTGGAATAGGGCAGGGGGAATGTATTCAACGCTGAAGCAAGCACAACAATGTCTTGTGATTATCTAACACATTTAACATCCCAAGGCACAAATTGAAACTGAGTTTATCAGGAACTCCCAGGGCGTGTTGCCAAGAGCTGGGTCAGATAGTGACATTTAGGGAGATATTTTAAAGGAAGCGAGAGTGGTTTAAGGAAAGGATTTCAGAGTTTGGAACAGCTCAAGGCACAGCCTCCAATAATGGAATGATAAAAATCGAGAACATACAAGAGGTCAGAATTGGACACACAATTAGATATCAAGAACAGTTCCCTAATTATTTTTTGAAGGCAATAACACTTGGGGAGAAATGATGAGAGTGCTACTTGCCTGTATATTACTGCAGCTGGCAGCAATTCAGCTGATTTGTGTTTGTGTGTTGTTCCTTGTACAATTACTCCAAAGCGTAAAATTGTCATTTAGCTAATTGGAGATTTAAGCACAGTAGCAATTATAAAAATTGAAATGCTTCCACCGGCAGGTAGGTCAGTAAGCAGAGGAGCCTGATTTTTGAGATAATTAGAGTTGAATATTCAGCAAACATTCTCCGATCTCAGCCTCAGTGGAGGTATGTGGCATGGTGGTACAGCGGTTAGCACTGCTGCCTCACAGCACCAGGGGCACGGGCTCAATTCCCAGCTTGGGTCACTGTGCGAAGTTTGCATGCTTTTTTAAATTTATTCGTGGGACTTGGGCATTGCTGGCTGGCCAGCATTTATTGCCCATCCCCAGTTGCCCTTGGGAAGGTGGTGGTGGGCTGCTTTCTCGAATCACTGCAGTTCATGTTCTGCGGGTTGATCAACATTCTCCCCGTGTCTGTGTGGGTTTCCTCCGGTTTCCTCCCACAGTCTGCAAGACCGTGCTGGTTAGGTGCATTAACCATGCTAAATTCTCCCTCAGTGTGCCCAAACAGGTGCCAGAGTGTGGCAACTGGGGGTTTTCACAGTAACTTCACTGCAGTATTAATGTAAGACTGAATAACCTGAATTGCACAGTGACCTGACTCACTCACTCACACCCGAAACGGGGAGAACACCTCAGGAAACTGCAGTCCGCCAGGAGTTAATATTTTCTTTAAGATTACCACAGCTTATATCCATTGAGATGGTTACTTGAAAGGGATGAAGTGGAACACAATACTGCAAAATGTGAGACATCTGAGGGTTATTTGGGCGGCATGGTGGCACCGTGGTTAGCATTGCTGCCTCACAGCGCCAGGGACCCGGGTTCAATTCTAGCCTCGGGTGACTAGATAATAAGACATAGGAGCAGAATTAGGCCACTCAGCCCATTGAGTCTGCTCCGCCATTCAAACATGGCTGATACTTTTTTCATCCCCATTCTCCTGCTTTTCCCCCATAACATCTGATCCCCTTATTGATCAGGAACCTATCTATCTCTGTCTTAAAGACACTTAATGACCTGGCCTCCACAGCCTTCTGTGGCAAAGAGTTCCACAGATTCACCACTCCCTGGCTGAAAACTGAGTAGAGTCTGCACGTTCTCCCTGTATTATATCCATTGGAGCTTGGAAGAATGAGAGGTGATCTAATTGGAATATATTAGATCATGAGGATAACCTACAGAGCGAATACTGAAAGGATGTCTCCTCTTGTGGGGAAATCCAGAATTCGAGAGAACAGTTTCCGGGGTACTCTGGTTTCCTCCCACAATTTAAAGATGTGCAAGTTAGGTGGATTGACCACGCTAAATTATCTCTTAGTGTCGCAAGATGTGTAGGTTAGGGGTAAATAAGATTCATCACTCAAACCAGCCTTCCATCCATTGACTCTGTCTACACTTACCGCTGTCTTGGAAAAGCAGCCAGCCTAATTAAAGACCCTACAAACCCCGGACATTCTCTCTTCCATCTTCTTCCATCGGGAAAAAGATACAAAAGTCTGAGGTCACATACCAACCGACTCAAGAACAGCTTCTTCCCTGCTGCCGTTAGATTTTTGAATGGGCCTACCTCTCATTAAGTCAATCTTTCTCTACACCCTAATTATGACAGTAACACTACATTCTGCATTCTCTTGTTTCCTTCTCTGCTTTGTCTGTATAGCGAGCAAGAAACAATACTTTTCACTGCATACTGATACATGTGACAGTAATAAATCAAATCAAATCAAACACATGGGGTTACGGGAATGAGGCCCAAGGTAAGGTGCTCTGTCAGAGAGTCAGTGCAGACTTGATGGGCCAAATGGGCTCCTTCTGAACTGTAGGTATTTATAATTGAGCTGGTGTAGTGTCCCAAGGTGGGATCTTAATGAGCAGCACTGGAAATCTGGAACTCTCTCCTGTCATGGGCTTGTCTATCTGGGGCAATTAGAGTGTTGAAGGCGAGAATCGCCAGTACATTACAACCATAGAATCTTACAGTGCAGAAGGAGGCCATTCGGCCCACTGAGTCTGCACTGACCACAATCCCACCCAGGCCCTATTCCCATCACCCCACATATTTACCCTGCTAATCCCTGTGACACTAGGGGCAATTTAGCATGGCCAATCAACCTAACCTGCACATCTTTGGACTGTGGGAGGAAACTAGAGCACCCGGAGGAAACCCACACAGACATGGAGAGAACATGCAAGCTCCACACAGACAGTCACCCTAGGCCGGAATTGAACCTAGGTCCCTGGCGCTGTGAGGCAGCAATGCTAACCACTGTATTGCCCTAATATATCACAGTGCCAAACTCTCACAAGTGCATTTTTGAACGTGGACATGTAAGGGAACAGCTTCCAGCAGTTTGATGCTACGAGTGCCGTTTCGATTAAGCACACAGGAAATCTCAAGGAAAGAAATGCCGTACAGACTGTCAAAGCTCATCCATCTGCTGCTTTAATACCCCCAGTCCTGCATTCACTCCGAACCTCAACATGTCTAATACTTGACCCCTTATTGAAATGTTTACTGTAATGTTGGCTCCAAAGCCTCTTCCTATATCAGTTTTTAGACATGCTTTTCACTCATTTACATTAAGGTCCGGTGGGCAAAACTTCTGATACTTTAACATTTACATCCAACCATATGAATTAGGAGCGGAAATAGGCCACTCGGTCCCTCGATTTTGCTGCGCCATTTGATAAGATCGTGGGTGATCTGATTGTGGTCTCAACTCTGCTTTTCTGTCCAATGCCTGTTAGTGAAAAATCTGTCTAACTCAGCCTTAAAAATATTCAATGACCCAGCCTTCACCATTCCCTGGAAAAGAGAATTCCACAGGCCTACAACATCTCAAAGAAGAACATTCTCCTCATCCCCATCTTAAATGGGGACTCCCATCTTTTTAAACTAAACTAATTCTAGGTTACCCCATGGTGCAGGGGGGAGGCGGGGGGGAGACATACTTTCACTACTCACCCTGTCTGCTCCCCTCATGATCTTATACATTTCAATATCATCACCTCTCCTTCTTCCAAACTCCAATGGATATATGCCCAGCACATCTGACCTTTCCTCATAAGACAATGCTCCCCACAATCCCCGCCACATCCCAGGTATCAAGTTCAATTCTCTGAATTGCCTTTATGTCCTTTCTCAAGTGAGGGTTCGAGCATTAACCAGACATTGCACAATAAGTACTCAAATCTTTTAAGCTTTCATTACCTGCTATAATGGTACGAGGAGGCGACAGCCTGGTGGTATTATCGCTGGATGATTAATCCAGAAACTCAGCTAATGCTCTGGGGACCCGGGTTCGAATCCTACCATGGCAGATGGTGGAATTTTAATTCAATAATAAATATCTGGAATTAAGAGTCTACAGATGACCATGAAACCATTGTCGAAAAACCCATCTGATTCACTAATGTCCTTTAGGGAAGGAAATCTGCCACAGCAATGTGGTTGACTCTCAACTGCCCTCTGGAATTACTGAGCAAGCCACTCACTTGCAAGAAGGCAGCTCACCACCACCTTCTCAAGAGCAACTAGGGATAAGCAATAAATGCTGGCCAGCCAGCGACGCCCATGTCCCGTGAAGGAACTGAAAAAAAAGCAAGAAGAACAAACACAGTGATTCTGTCGATTCATACATAAAATCTAACAGTTCACCGTATCTTGCTCTTTGGAATTCAGTTACTGAAAGGGTTTTATATTCATCCTGTGGCCAAGGCTGGGAACACAGTGTTTATGGAACTGAAATAAAGTTTAGATTAGTCTCTTACCCTGAATACGCAAGCGCTGGCCTCACTGAAGACCTTGTTTGCTAACAAGCACTTTCCATTACTAGACAGAGTTGCTTGTCATAACTTAATCTCCACAACTGTTGTAACTTAATTCCCACAAGGGGAACAGAGTGGTATACAGTACTCCAGATGTTATCTCATCAACACCCCAAACAATTGTAGCAAAGCTTCTATACCGGTATATTCCATTCTCCTTTTAATAAACACCAACAGTTCATTTGCCTCCCTAATCACTTGCTGTATCTGCATACTAACATTTTGTGATCCATGTACCAGGACACCCAGATCCCTCTGTACCTCAGAGCTCTGTAATCCCCCTTTATTTAAATAATATTCTGTTTTTCTATTCTTCTTGCCAAAGTGGACAAGTTCACATTTTTCCTTGGAGTTCCTCCATCTTACACTTGGGACTATCATGTTGTTCCTCTTAGTGTCTCTCCTAACCCTTTATGTATGCGCAGTGATTGGAATTCAACGCAGTCGGGTTGTTTCGTTACTCCGTGTTTAGATATGCTCAGAAAATGAGACATTTCAAAACCACGGGCAGAATTCTCCAGCCGTGCTGATCTAAAAGCAGGAAATTCCCACCCAACTGTCAATGGTGTTTCACATTGTCTGCAACCCACCCGCTAAAATTCCGGTGGCAGACATGATGGGAGAATTTCGGCCCACAAGTCTGGTCATACTGACAAACATTTTCCTTGCTTTTATTCATTGAAGTGAACTAAAGCTTATTTATTAGTCACAAGTAAGGCTTACATTAACACTACAATGAAGTTACTGTGAAATTCCCTTAGTCGCCACATTCCAGCGTCTGTTCGGGTCAATGCACCTAGTCAGCATGTCTTTCAAACTGTGGGAGGAAACTGGAGCACCCGGAGGAAACCCACGCAGATACAGGGAGAACGTGCAAACTCCACACAGACAGTGACCTCAGCTGGGAATCGAAATGGGGTCCCTGGCACTGTGAGGCAGAGTGCTAAGCACTGTGCCACCATACCACCCAACAAACAGGAGGTAGAGGGGAATAGAGGTGCTGAAGGCTCACGGCTGTGAGAGGACATCATCCCAATACCTGAGGAAAACCAAGCAACGTGGCTTAACGACTATTGGCTGGTGGCTCTGACATCCATCATTTTGAAGTGCTCCGAAAGGTTAGTCATGGCACGAATCAATTCCAGCCTCCCAGACCATCTGGATCCACTACAGTTTGCCTACCGTCGCAACAGATCCACAGCAGATGCCACCTTTCTGGCCCTGCACTCAACCCTGGAACACCTGGCTAACAAGGACACCTATGTCAGACTTCTATTTATTGACTACAGCTCAGCCTTCAACACTATTATTCCCATGAAACTCATCTCCAAACTCCGTAGCCTGGGCCTCGGCACCTCCCTCTGTGACTGGATCCTGAACTTCCTAACCCACAGGCCACAATCAGTAAGGATAGGCAACACACCTCCTCCACCATCATCCTCAACACCAGTGCCCCACAAGGTTGTGTTCTCAGCCCCCTACTATACTCCTTATACACCTATGACTGTGCAGCCAAATTCCCCTCCAATTCAATTTTCAAGTTTGCTGATGACACCACCATAGCAGGGTCGGATCTCAAACAATGACGAGACAGAGTACAGGAATCTGGTGCGGTAACAATAATCTCTCCCTCAATATCAACAAACTGAAGGAGACTGTCATTGACTTCAGGAAGCGTAAAGGAGAACATGCTCCTATTTACATCGATGAGGACGAAGTACTAAGGGTCGAGAGCTTCAAGTGTTTAGGTGTCCAAATCACCAACAACCTGTCCTGATCCCCCCAAGCTGACACTATAGTTAAGAAAGCCCACCAATGTCTCTACTTTCTCAGAAGACTTAAGGAAATTTGGCATTCAGCTATGACTCTCACCAACATTTACAGATGCACCATAGAAAGCATTCTTTCTGGGTGTATCACAGCTTGGTATGGCTCCTGCTCTGCCCAAGACCGCAAGGAACTACAAAAAGGCCCATTCCATCACGCAAACCAGCCTCCCATCCATTGACACTGTCCACACTTCCCGCTGCCTCAGCAAAGCAGCCAGCATAATTAAAGACCTCACGCATCCCAGACATCCTCTCTTCCACCTTCTTCCTTTGGGAAAAAGATACAAAAGTCTGAGGTCACGTACCAACCGACTCAAGAACAGCTTCTTCCCTGCTGCTGTCAGAGTTTTGAATGGACTTACCTTGCATTAAGTTGATCTTTCTCTACACCCTAGCTATGATTACAACACTACATTCTACACAATCTCGTTTCCTTCTCAATGGATGTTATGCTTTGTCTGTACAGCACGCAACAATAATTTTCATTGTACGCTAATACATTTGACCATAATAAACCAAATCAAATCAAACATCTCTCCTTGTGCCTGGTGAAGGTTGAAGGTCCTTCAAACTACGCAAAAGAAACTGCCCCATCACTGGTAAAGTAAAACATGCTTGTGCAACAAGGCCAATTGTTTCATTTTAAATTCTTTGTCAGGATGCAGGCATGACTGGCAAGCTTGGCATTATTGCCAATCCTCTAGTTACACTTCAGAAAGTGGTGGACAGCCTCCCCTTGAGTTGCCTCAGTCCTTGTGCTGAAGGTGTCTCTGTGGACTGGTTAGTAAAGAGCTTCCACGTTTTGACCCAGCAACTATTATTGAGCAGCTAGTACATATCCACATCATAACTTGAAGGGAACCACAGGACAATAGTGTTCCCATGCATCTTTTAGCATCACTGGCGGGGTGGGGGCGAGATTAGATAGCACAGGGGACCACATTAGTACAGCTGTATCAGAGTTTGGTGACAATCTTCACATACACACTCCACATTATATGTCAGACATTTGTGTGTAACTATTGCGCCAACACCCTCCCTCTTCTCTCAACTATGTCCCAAAACGGAGCTGCTTAAGGCATCCATAAATGAAACACAGACCCAAGCAAAGGAAAGCAGAACTGAGCTTGTGATTGGCAAGTGGTTTAAGTTGGGGAAAAGTGGAGTCTTTATGTGATGTGGGTGGGCTGACCAGCCTTCAGGCCGTAATACTGAAGCCACTGTGTAAAGAAAGATCTGGGCATTCCAGTGCGGAGATCGCTAAAGGGTCACGAACAGTCCATCAATCGCTCGCTAGGCAGTTTCAAAGGCTGGGGTGCACTTACAACACAATTAAGTGTAAGTCACAGCATGTTATTTTGTCCCTTTACAAGATCTTGGGTAAGCTTCACTTGGATTACTTTGTCCAGATTTGGCCTCCTCAACTGGTGGACGATATTGAAGCTTAAAAGTGGAGTGCAATTATTCCCACATTGAAACAGCTTAGTTACCAGCTAGGCTAAAAGAGCACAGAATCACAGGATTGTTGCAATGCAAGAGAAGGCCATTTGGTCCATCATGTTGCACCAGCTCTCCAAATGAGCTTTATAACTTAGCGCCATCGTACACTGGGGGTTCATAGAATCCCTAAAGTGCAGAAGGAGGCCATTCAGCCCATCGAGTCCGCACTGACCACAATCCCACCCAGCCTCTGTCCCCATAGCCCCACGTACTTGCTAGTTCCCCTGCTGGTTCCCCTGACACTAAGGGGTAATTTAGCATGGCCAATCAACCTAACCCACACATCTTTGGAGTGTGGGAGGAAACCAGAGCACCCAGAGGAAACCCACACAAACACAGGGAGAATCTGCAAACTCCACACAGACAGTGATCCAAGCCGGGAATCGAACTCAGGTCCTTGGCGCTGTGAGGCAGCACTGCTAGCCACTGTACCATCATGCCATCCCAGTTGGTTTAGCTCAGGTGGCTGGATGACTGGTTTGTGATGTGGAGCAATGCCCAACAGCACGGGTTCAATTCCCATATCAGGCTGAGGTTATTCACGAAGGCCCTGCCTTCTCAACCTTGCTCCTTCACCTGAGGTGTAGAGATCTTCAGGTTAAATCACCACCAGTCAGCTCTCCTCCTCAAAGGGGAGTGCAACTTATGGTCATCTAGGACTCTGGCAACTTGCTTCTAATCAAATAATGCTCTGTTAAATTCCTTATTGAACCTGCATATTTCCAGGCAGTGCATTCCAGACCCGAACCATTCGTGTGAATAAGTTCTTTCTCACATCACATGCGCTTCTTTTGCAAATCACTCCAATGCTCTTGATCGAGAGCTGGGACCCTAATGTAGTGTTCAATGGTTGAATTGTTCTGTGTTTGACTCACAGCTAAAATAAACAAAAAATAAATAAACAAACACAAAAAGGTCTAGAGTCAGAGCTAGCATAAGCGTGGGCGCAGACATTTGTGATTGCTGAGCTATTTTAAAGCCTTTAATTAAACACTTAGAAACTAGTGTCATCTCTGCCTGGCTCGCAGGTAGACTGAGCGTATAAATATACATAAAACTGGTGCTACACAACACTCTAGACTCCAGACCTGCTGGAGAACTGTTCCCTTGCAAACAGCCAGTAGATCTCACCCACAATATGACATAGATGCACAAATACTACATAGAGAAAGATGGGGTTCTGTTCATTGAATCATAGAATCCTACAGAGCAGAAGGAGGCCATTCGACCCATCGAGTCTGCAGCGACCACAATTCCACCTAGAGCCCTACGCCCATAACACCATGCATTTACCCTGGCTAGCTCCCTGACACTAAGCGTCAATTTAGCATGGCCAATCCACCTAACCCGCACATCTTTGGACTGTGGGAGGAAACTGGAGCACCCTGGGGAATCATAGCAGAAATGCGGAGAACTCCACACAGACAGTGACCCACGTCGGGAATTGAACCCAGGTCCTTGGCACTGTGAGGCAGCAGTGCTAACCACTGAGCCCATTCCCGGGAGGAGTTTGCAAAGTGTCCCTCCAGAACAAACCAAGAACACGATGAGAAAGGTATATTGGGATTACAGTGTATCCTTTCCTGAGTTAGAGTCAGACATGTGGACAGGACGTTGAGGAACAAAACAAAGCAAACCAAATAAAGTGAGGAAAACCCAAGTTGATATTCAAAACCAAACTATGGGAACAGTGCAACCCAGTAACAAACGATAATACTCATTTTTGAGTTATAAGGAGAGGCTGGATAGACTGGGACTTTTTTCTCTGGAGCGTAGGAGGCTAAGGGGTGACCTTAATGAGGTCTATAAAATAATGAGAGGCATAGATCAGCTAGATAGTTTCCCAAAGGTAGGGGAGTCTAAAACTAGAGGGCCTGGCTTAAGCTGAGAGGGGAGAGATACAAAAGGGTCCAGAAGGGCAATTTTTTTCACGCAGAGGGTGGTGAGTGTCTGAAACAAGTAGTAGAGGCGGGTACAATTTTGTCTTTTAAAAAGCATTTAGACAGTTACATGGGCAAGATGGGTATAGAGGGATATGGGCCAAATGCGGGCAATTGGGACTAGCTTAGGGGTTAAGAAAAAGGGCGGCATGGACAAGTTGGGCTGAAGAGCCTGTTTCCATGCTGTAAACCTCTGTGACTCTATTTCAGGCAAACAGTTCTTGCGATAACTGCCAATTAAACTCTTCTTTTCCCCATTCTCCCTTCCTGTCACCCCGATGCCACTGACTCTGAGCTTGACTAGAAGCTGTTCATCCCTGGTAGTTTCCAGATGAAAGGCAATGGAGCTGAAACAATAACACTGTTTCTCTCTCCAAGGGGGCCGCCCGACTAGCTGAGTATTCCCCACCCATTTTCTGCTCACTGCTTCCCCAGAGTCGAACTTCCCCCTGGAGCTAAGGCGAGCAGCCAAGCGGTCACCAACCCAACAGCACCACTTCGAGCGGGCAAGAGGCTGGATCGGGAACTGGATGACCGTCACCCGGGGCAAACACACACTTTCAGGATGATGGCTGACTGCTCTGGATTTCTCGCCGTGCTTTTTTTTTTGAAAAAAAACATACGCACAGCCTTCCCCATCCTGCGCCTTTGTTAATGATCTGCAGGTTCAACAAGCTGCCACGGTACACTTACTGCACGCAGCGCAGTGACCGTGTGTGCTGCCAGTCCTCCTCCAAAGCTTCCCTTCCTCAGCTCAGTGGAACGGCAAATGAAAAATTAGCTGCTGCAGATAACAGATTGCCTCACTTACAGCGGCAGCAGGTAAAGGCATTTCAAGGTGTTTCTGGCCTCCCGAGAAAGAGAGAGAGAGAGACAGAGAGAGCTGTATGTGGCAACGCAATACCAAGCGGACATCTTCAAGTTAGGATTTGACCCTCCCTCCCCACCCTTAGGGGGCGTGGGGGTTGCACAAGATTGTTTCTTCTGGAGACTAATCCCTCAATGATGAGCCAGACAAACACAAGAGAGCCGGAGAAAGGGACCAGAAAGGAAATAAAAGACAGATGATGTTTCGTGACCACCAGACATCTCAAAGCACTGCAAAGCTACTGAAATGTTTTTGAAGTGTGGTCACTGGAGTAATGTGGGAAACACGACAACTAATTTGTGCACTGCAAGCTCCCACACGCAGCAATGTGACGATGATCAGATAACCTGGTTTTTGTGACGCGTATGGAGGGATAAACAGTGTCCAGGTCGCCAGGGGGAACTCAGCCCACCAGCTCTTCATGCCGGTGGGATTTTTTATGTCCACCCGCACAGGTAGGCCACGACCTGCGAGTTCCTCTCCAAGCCACTCACCATCCTGACTTGGAAACATACCACCGTTCCTGCAATTGCTGGGTCAAAGTCCTGGAATTCCCTCCCTAACGGCATTGTGGGTCAACCCTCAGCACATGGACCGCAACGATTCACGAAGGCAGCTCACCACCACCTTCTCAAGGGCAACTAGGGATGGGCAATAAATGCTGGCCAACCAGCGACACCCATGTCCCACAAATGAATTAAAAAATTACCACTGTGCTACTGCCTCCCCCCATCAGCTGGGATTTAGCTGCTCAAACCTCAGATTGGGATTTGAACCTGGAACTTGGTGATTCAGAGATGAGAGTGCAACCAGCTTAGCCATGGTTGACAAATGTTGGCAGGACTGAGTGCAGTCAGTGTGAAAGGAGGCTTGTGCAGAGCATAAACACTGGCATCGAATGGACTGTTTCTGTGTTGTAAATTCTATTTAACATTTAACAGGATCCTGCCCGTTTCCAAATGTCCTACCCCATGGCCTAGCCCCTTTCCCACTGCTCCGCACACACACACAGTGAAGCTCATACACAATCACCATGCAAGGCTATCTTTGTAACCTTTATTTTACAGGTTAAATGGCCATCTCAGCAAGATGAAGATCTACTTTTGCACTCAAAAGGCAAACAAATTGCACGTAACCTCGGAAGAAACTCCTGAAACACAGGGCAAGCTCCAGTTGGGGTTGCCAACCAAGGTTGGGCCTGATCCAAGAGATTCCAGCACATCTCCTCTCACAGCTTTGCCCTCACCAGACATCCTCCTGTTTGACACCATCTTATTGAAGGAAATTGAATTGACCAAAGAATATTTTTTTTCAGAAGCCCACACACACATTTTGCGTCGGTACTTGGAAGATTAATCTTAAATAACTGGAGACTACAGGGCAATCCTGGAGGAGTTGGCAACCCCAATTCCAGTTACTGTTTCATCACAAATGTAAGAAGTCTCACAACATCAGGTTAAAGTCCAACAGGTTTATTTGGTAGTAAATGCCACTGGCTTTCAGGCCAGAAAACTAGTGGCGTTTGCTACCAAATAAACCTGCTGGACTTTAACCTGGTGTTGTGAGACTTCTTACAGTGTTTACCTCAGTCCAACACCGGCATCTCCACATCATCATCACAAACATGCCAGCCTCGCTCCCCCTGACTCGCTGCGCTGGATGAGAGTGCCCCCTACTGACCCGATCAAACTATTCAAACAGGATATTTAGGATGGACTTGATTATACAGAGCACTATTCACCTGCTGTGTGTGTGTGTGTGTGTGTGTGTGTGTGTGTGTGTGTGTGTGTGTGTGTGTGTGTGTACGTGTGTGTGTACGTGTGTGTGTGTGTGTGTGTGTGTGTGTGTGTGTGTGTACGTACGTGTGTGTGTGTGTGTGTGTTTGGTGGGAAGGGGGATCTACAATGCACCACAGTTCAATTGTGAAGCCTCGCTCTTCCAGATTTTAAAGAACTTTCACCTCCCCTCCCCCTAATCTCAAACACACCTCAAACCAGTAAAACGTTCGCTTCCTGAATATACGAGGATATAAAGAAATCCAGGAAGACTAATGGAATCATAGAATCCCCACAGTACAGAAGGAGGCCGTTTGGCCCATCGAGTCTGTACCGACCACAATCCCACCCAGGCTCTATTGCCGTAACCCCACATACTTACCCTGCTAACCCCCCTGACACTAGGGTCAATTTAGCATGGCCAATCCACCTAACCTGTACATCTTTGGACCGTGGGAGGAAACTGGAGCATCCAGAGGAAACCCATGCAGACACAGGGAGAATGTGCAAACTCCACACAGACAGTCACCCAAGGCCAGAATTGAACTGGAATCCCTGGCACTGTGATAACACTGTGCCACCATGCCACCCAAATGTCATCCTTTATTGCAAGGGGAATTGAAACATAAAAGTAAAGATGGAATGAGTTAAACAAAAGGAATGAGTTAAAAAAAAGGGCTTAGGAGAGCTAGGAGGGGGCATGAGAAATCCTTGGCAGGTCGGACCAAGGAAAACCCCAAGGCTTTTTACCCTTATGTGAGAAATAAAAGAATGACCAGGGTGAGGTTAGGGCCAGTCAAGAAGAGTAATGGGAACTTGTGCATGCAGTCAGAAGAGATAAGTGAGGTGTTGAATAAATACTTTTCTTCAGTGTTCACTGAGGAGAGAGGCCATGTTTTTGAGGATGACAGTGTGATACAGGCTGATAGGATGGAGGAGGTAGATATTCTGAGGGAAGATGTATGAGCAATTTTGAAAACCTGAGGGTCGATAAGTCCCCTGTGCCAAATGGGATACATCCTAGGATACTTTGGGAGGCAAGGAATGAGATTGCAGAGCCTTTAGCTTTGATCTTTGGGTCCTCAATGTCCAAGGGGATTGTGGAAAGGACTGGAGAGTGGCGAATGTTGTTCCTCTCTTCAAGAAAGGAAATAGGAATGACCCTGGTAATTATCGGCCAGTTAGTCATACTTTGGTGGTCAGTAAGTTCATTGAAAGGGTCCTGATAGATAGGATTTATGTCCATTTGGAAAGATGCAGCTTAATCTAGGATAGTCAGCACGGATTTGAGAGGGGTAAGTCTTGCCTCACAAATTTGATTGAATTCTTTGAAGAGGTAAGTAAGCATGTAGATGAATATACAGCAGCTGATGTTGTATACATGGATTTTAGTAAGGCGTTTGATAAGGTTCCCCATGGTAGGCTCATGAAGAAAGTAAGGAGGTGTGGGATAGAAGGAAATTTGGCTGATTGGATAAGTAACTGGCTATCTCATAGAAAACACAGGGCAGTGGTGGAGGGAGAATTTTCAGACTGGAGGCCAGTTACCAGCAGTGTTCCACAGGGTCCTCTGCTTTTTGTGATTTTTATCAATGACTTGGAAGGGGAAACTGAAGGGTGGGTTAGTAAATTTTCTGATGACACCAAGATTGGTGGAATAGTGGATGAGGTGGGGGGCTCTTGTAGGCTGCAAAGAGACATTGATAGGATACAGAGCTGGGCCGAAAAGTGGCAGATGGAATTTTAACTCTGATAAGTGCGAGGTGATTCATTTTGGTAGGACAAACTTGAATGTGGATTACAGGGACAATGGCAGGGTTCTGAGGAATGTGGAGGAACAGAGATCTTGGGGTTCACATCCGCAGATCTCTGAAGGTTGCCACTCAAGTGGATAGAGCCATGAAGAAGGCTTATAGTGTGTTAGCGTCTATTAACATGGGGTTTGAGTTTAAGAGTCATGGGGTTTGAGTTTAAGAGTTGTGGGGTTATGCTGCAACTATACCGGACGTTGGTGAGACCACATTTGGAATATTGTGTTCAGTTCTGGTCACCTCATTATAAGAAGGATGTGGAAGCATTGGAGACAGTTCAGAGGAGATTTACCAGGATGCTGCCTGGTTTGGAGGGTAGGTCTTATGAGGAAAAGTTGAGGCAGCTGGGGCTTTTCTCTTTAGAGCGGAGGCAGATGAGAGACAACTTAATAGAAGTTTATAAGATGATGAGAGGGATAGATAGAGAGGACGTGCAGAGACTATTTCCTCAGGTGGATGTAGCTGTTACTAGAGGGGATAACTATAACGTTCATGGTGGGAGATATAGGAGGGATATCCGAGATAGATTCTTTACTCAGAGAGTGGTTGCGGTGTGGAATGCGCTGCCTGCTGTGATGGTGAAGTCGGACAATTTAGGGACTTTCAAGCGGTTACTGGATAGGCACATGGAGCACACCAGAATGACAGGTAATGGGATAGCTTGCTCTTGGGTTTGGACAAAACTCAGCACAACATCAAGGGTTGAAGGACCTGTACTGTTCTATGTTATACGTCAACTACACAGGGCATTGGTGTGACTACACCTCAAATAAAGTTTATTTATTCATGTCACAAGTAGGCTTGCATTACATTGCAATGAAGTTACTGTGACAATCCACTGCGTTTCCACTGGAGTTTAGGAAAGTGAGGGGTAATTGGATTGAAGTAAGAAGGTGGGGCAGATATATGGGGCAGAAAGGGCATTTAACAGCATTTCTTTTCCACCTCAGAAAGGGTCATGGCTTTACAGGAACAGGGGCAGGGTGGAAGTAGGGAAGGTCAATGATTTCAAAAGGAAAGTGGATGGGCACTGGGAGGAAATAAACTTATTGGGGCCACAGGGGAATGGGACTGATACAGGGAACAGGCACCTACTTGATGGGTGTGCCGTAATGGCATCAAGCACCTATTTTGTACAACTGTTTGTTTCAAATCAGATATGTGTGTGTGTGTGTGTATGTGTGTACATGTGTGTGTGCGTGTACATGTGTGTGTACATATATGTGTCTGTACATATGTGTGTGTGTGTACATGTATGTGTACATATGTGTGTGTGTGTGTACCTGTGTGTCCATGTGTACGTGTACATATGTGTGTACGTATATGCAAATGTGTGCAGGTCTCAGGTTTTGCTAAGAGAAGTAGGGGATGAGTAACAACCTCATTGATGTCTAACTCTGGCTGTTACATCCTGCAAACCACCTCGCTGCCTTGCTGAGCATTTCGGCTTTAAAACCGGCAAATGAAGCGAGTAAAATAATAAATTTACTAAGTAGGTAAAGGCATCCACAAAGAACAAAGACAGACTTTACAGAATAGTGACCAGAAATGTGGAATTCAATTCCCAGAATACCAGTAAAAATCCCAAACTAACATTTAATAAAAATGGGATTTGACTTGTTCAGTCACAATAAATCATGGTGTTGTTATCATTCCCCTAATGGTCAATGGTATTTAGATTCCAATTAAACAACGAGGCTGAACTTGGTCTTTGGGCCCAAGTGCACAGCTGGCACCCACGAATTACACACCCTCTCACCCCACCCCATCCCACAAACAACCACCACCCCCTACCCTCACTTTACACCCAATTTCCCTGTCTGTCCATCCACCATCATGAGTCCTCCAGTTGGACAACAACAGGGTAATGGTTAAACTTTTGTACATCTATGTGGCCAGTTGAATCTCAGACAAGCACACACATCTAAGGAATACAATTGTCACATATAAAGAACATAAGAAATAGGAGCAGGAGTGGACCATTTTGCCCAACAAGGCTGCTCTGCCATTCAATACATAGAAACACAGAAACTAGAAGCAGGAGTGGGCCATTTGGCTCTTCAAGCCTGCTCCGCCATTCAATACTATTTGGCTTATCTTGGACTTCAATGGGCTTACCCACCCGCATCCCATATCCCCAACTCTCTGTGTCTATCCCAGCCTCAAATATATTCAACAATGGAACACCCACACCCTCTGGATTAGAGAGTTTCAAAGCTTCACAATCCTTTGAGTGAAGAAATTTCTTTTCATTTCACTCCTAAATAGGGCGGCACGGTCGCACAGTGATTAGCACTGCTGCCCCATAGCGCCAGGGACACAGGTTCAATTCCTGGCTTGGGTCACTGTCTGTGTGGAGTTGGCGCCTTCTCCCCATGTCTGTGTGGGTTTCTCTGGGTGCTCCAGTTTCCTCCCACAATCCAAAAGACATGCTGTTTAGGTGCACTGGCCATGCTAAATCCTCTCTCAGTGTACCCAAACAGATGCTGGAGTGTGGCGACTGGGGTATTTTCACAGTGACTTCACTGCAGTGTTAATGTAAGTCTACTTGTGACTAATAAATTAACTTTAACTTGTAAATGATCGGCCCTTTATCCTGAGACTGTGCCCCCGTGTTTGAAATTCCCCAACCTACGGCAATAACTTCTCAGACCCTCCTTCCATGTACAGAAGGCATGGGGGTTCCCGATGACCGAGCTTACAATCCTCCCATCCCATGCTGTGAGGCGATTTATTATCAAGTGGAGACAAGTTGTCTTTGCCCTGGAGAACTCAGTGCAACGGAATGGGTAAGCGATGGCATTGTGGTAATGTCACTGGATTGAGTAATCCAGAGGCCCAGGCTAATATCCGGGAGACACGGGTTCAAATCCCAACACAGCCGCTGAAGGAATTTAAATTGAATGAATAAACCTGGAATTGAAAGCTGGTCTCTGAAATGGTGGCCATTAAACTATCGTTGACTGTCATAAAAACCCATCTGATTCACTGATGTCCTTTAGGGAAGAAAATCTGCCATCCCTACCTGGTGTAGCCTAAATGTGACTCCAAACTCACAACAATGTGGTTGACTCATAAGTGCCCTCTGAAATGGCAGAGCGAGCCACTCCATTCACGGACAATGGGCAACGAATGCCGGTCTCACCAGCGATACCCACATCCCATGAAAGAATAAAAAAAGACTCACAGCTCAATAGCAGCATTGCAAAATGGAAACTCAGCCTCCCAAATGCTTTGGTGCTTTCACCCCCTTTCCTAAACCAAGTTGTCAAGTGTGTAAGAATTGAGATGGAACTGGAGGGGGGGCAGGGTTTCATGCTGTCAAGCTTGAGGGACCTTCTGCACCAAACTCACTTCATTATAGCAATGTCAGAGCAGTGCAGAGAGAGATGACGTCCAGCAGCTCCCTCAATGCAACATCTCAATCTCATTTCTGTAATGACCCAACCCCCAACCCTCCTTTTGGCCCATTTTTCCAACTCCCAGCCTCCTCATGCCCCACAACCATGACCCCCCCCCCTTCCCCCCAGCCCAACCCGACCACCACAAGTCTGGAAAAAAATCAATGGCTCAAGATCAACTTCACTTTCAGTGGAACCCAGACCTCAATATTTTCACGCGCTGTGGGATCCTCCATTGCCTGGTTACGGAAATCACACAACTCCAGGCCAACACAGGCCAGAACTGGGACTCCTGCCAGGGCTCCAGATTACTCTGAACATGGCGGATCGGCTGGAGTGTAAGGTCACTGGATTTGGGTAAGTGAGAGAGGAGCGCACATGCGCGCACACACAAAAACTCACACACGCAAAAAAAAACACACAAAAAAACACACACACACACAAACTGTCCTTTTGAATGCTGCAGTCCAGGTGGTGCAGGGAGCTCTGTTACGGTGGGAAGTTCCAGGATTTTGACTCGGCGCCAGTGAGGAATGGCAATATATTTCCAAATCTGAATGACCTGTGGCCTGTAGGAGAACTTGTGGCGGTGTACCTATGCATTTGCTGTCCTTGCCCTTGTATGTGGAGGCTGTGGGCTTGGCTTGGACTCTCTCATGAACATCAAACTTCAAAGCTAGACATCAGGGTCTGTCACCCATTACACTGATGTGGAGATGCCGGCGTTGGACTGGGGTAAGCACAGTAAGAAGTTTCACAACAGTAGGTTAAAGTTCAACAGGTTTATTTGGCAGCACAAGCTTTCGGAGTCTCACTCCTTTTTCACAACACTCACCTGTGCTGCCAAATAAAGCTGTTGGACTTTAACCTGGTGTTGTGAGATTTCTTCCCTTGACACTCTAAGGGCATGAAGGTCCAGGACAGTCTCAAAGTCCAAACAGGCAGTCATAAAAGAAACTCTCTGAAAAAGCAGAGAGTCAGCTGTGTACAATGGACACTCACGACTGGCGACTTTCAGGGATATGATTTATTTCATTACTCCAGAGTCACATGACCCTCCTGTGCATCAGTGTCCAGGTTGGTTCAATAAAAGCAATGAGGTCATCTGGAAACCACTGGAGGAGAAACATCTATAGGTTTCACCAATGACAAGTCATCACTGTTCTAGCATGGTGACCACTGAAGCATCCAGTGTAAGGTCAGAGAGAGATACAGACTTGGCTGAATCAGCAAAAAGGCAATCTTTATTCACATGCAGACCACATAGGCCGGAAGAGATTCTACAATGCTCTGAAATCTGTCTATGAGCCCTAGTCTACTGGTTCATCACCAATCCTTGATGCCAAACGGTTAACAAGGCTCACAGAATAAGCCCAAATTCGAGAAAGATGGGCAGTGCACTTTACCAATCGGCCTTCACCCATCAGAGAAGAAGCAGTCAACATTTGTTGCTCTTCTGGTGACCCTCTCACACTGTCAGAAACATCAAAGACCTGTCCATTAGCAAAGCTCCAGCAGTTAATGCTATTCCACCTGAGATCTACAGGATTGGACTGCAATGCCTGGTCAGGAAACTCACTGAACTCTATCAGGCTATGTGGGAGCAAGGAGCCATCCCACAAGGCTTCAAAGCTGCCCCCGTTGTCCACCGTGAAATCGGAAAGGAACTCGCTGCAGCAATCATTGAGGAATCTCCCTCCTTGCCATCACCAGCAAAATCTTCACCAGAATTCTTCAGGATCACTTGGTGCAACACCTTGGCCAGGATCTGTTGCCAGAGGTCGGAATGTTACCGGTGCACCCGCCCCAATTCCGGGGGCCGGCGAGGCTGGGGGAACGGCATTCTTCATTGGCCTCGTACAAACCTTGGGCCGGCGATGCAGTAAAATTCCAGCAAATGTGTTCACTTACCCGTGAATAAGATTGTATACATTCAGTACGCGCCAAATATTTCACAGTAAATGCTGAATTATTTCTACATTACTAGAGCTATCATCAACTTCAAATGGAAAAAAAACAAAAGAAATATTTACACTTTGGACAGGGAGGGACTGCACGGACCTCACAATCACCTCACTTCATCACCCTTGTCCAGGGCCCAATCCTCTGCAGCATCCCATGCTATTTTGGAGCAGAACCCTCCATCCACAAATCAGACTTAACACTCACCCACACACCAACCGAAAACCCAACCAAACACCCCAGATGATCAACATGGTCACCTCCGCCTGGAAGGATGAAGGTGGCGGAGGTGGTGGGTTTGGCACAGAGATACTAGAACGTGGATAAAAGCAAATTACTGTGGATGCTGGAACCTGAAGCCAAAAGAGAAAATGCTGGAAAATCTCAGCAGGTCTGTCAGCATCTGTAAGGAGAGAAAAGAGCTGAAGTTTTGAGTTCAGATGACTATTTGTCAAAGCTAAAAGGCATAGAAAGTGGGAGATATTTATACTGTAGGGTAAGGGAATGAAAGATGAGTCATAGCCACAGAAACCAGGGGAAAGGCTGCTAATGGCAGCCCGTAGAGAGCCAAAGGGCAGAGAAGTTGAAATCAGAGGGTAAACTGTGATAGATGAAGATGTGGGGGGAGGGAGGGCGATGGGCATTTTCTCTTTTGGTTCTAGAACATGGAGTCAGGTTCCCGTGAACATCAGACCCTCAGCTAACCCAGACCCTAACAGGCCTCACAATACCATTGGGAGGACGACCGGGGACCCTCCCTTCCAATGAGAGGCACCTCGCTGGACGGAACTGGTGACACAAGACGCATTGGCCCAACACAGACCACATTCTCCACCTGCTGACATGTCGAGATGCAGGGATTTCAGAGCTTGGCTTTCCCAAAAAAAACACAAGCGAAAAAAAATAGAAATTCTCAGTAACAAACTAACCCCAAAGCCGTTTCCATTTGTTACCATGGTGACGGTTGAATTACGAGAGAATTTCAAATGTTTCAGCCAAATTTCCAGTAACTCTGCAGTCTGCACCCCACTGCCCCTTGGGAATAAACCTTTGTTGGTTTGGCTGCTGCATAGATTTTATGTATATTATGGATATATATAACTTAAAAAAAACATTGATGACAATTCAGTTTGATTAAGCAAAATTGGCTTGGTCCTGCAGTCTTCTTCTGTACGTCCCTGGGGTAAAATAGCCATTAATAAACTGTAACACCGCCTGTCAGGCCTGCATATTATACATTAATGATTTATTATAGCCCTTCTTCAAAACTTGACATTTCCTATTCAATACAGCAAGGCATCAGAGGGGAAATGAAGCCTTCAATAAAATAAGGAGCCTTGGAATGTGTTCGAAGGGCTGCAAATGTTACAGATGCCAGCTGTTGCGTTCGGCTAAACCTTTTCAGAGGACTTGGAGTGACAAGGGAGATCTCGAGGCGATGCGGACTTTATGGAGTGCAGCAGCCGGGAAGGTTGCACAAGGCAAACAGAGCCAATTCCAACTGCACTGCAAGGACACTGCAAGGTCCTGGAAGATTGCAAATTATCGGCGAGGAATGAGGTGATCTGTTTGAGTACGAGGGAGCGAATGAGTGTGAGGGAGCGGATGAGTGGTGAGGGAGAGGGGGAGTGTGAGGGAGAGTGTGAGGGAGCGGATGATTGTGAGGGAGAGGGGGAGTGTGAGGGAGAGGGGGAGTGTGAGGGAGAGGGGGAGTGTGAGGGAGAGGGGGAGTGTGAGGGAGAGGGGGAGTGTGAGGGAGAGTGTGAGGGAGCGGATGATTGTGAGGGAGAGGGGGAGTGTGAGGGAGCGGATGAGTGTGAGGGAGAGTCTGGGTCTGTGTTTTGAGTTGAGTGAGAAAGAAAGAGTTGAATTATGTCATTTGGCTTTGAACTGTATTATATGGAACTGCCTGGATTTTACCACAGGAACAGGCCATTTGATCCACCAGGTCCAGCTAGATGCTTCAAGACCCTCCTCACACCCATCTTCACTGCATCAAATCAACATTTTTTGAGGCTCTTCTTTCATTTTTGCAACGATTTTTGTGAAAGCAAAGAAAAAAGATTTGCATTTACCTAGCGCCTTTCACTGCCATCAGCAGTTGTCTCAGTGTTTCACAACCAATCAGGTGCTTTTTCTGAAGTGCAGCTACTGGTGTAGTGTAGACAGCACGGCACCCAAAATGCAATCCCGCACAAACAGCAAGGTGATAATTACCAGATGTGGAGATGCCGGCGTTGGACTGGGATGGGCACAGCAAGAAGTCTCACAACACCAGGTTACAGTCCAACAGGTTTATTTGGTAGCATGAGTTTTCAAAGCCCTGCTCCTTCATCAGGTGAGTGGGAGTTGGGTTCACAAACAGATGATCTGTTTCTCGTCATGTTGGGTGAAGGATAGATATTGGCCAGTACCGGGGAGAATGGGCCCTGCTACCCTTCAAACTGGTACTGTGGAATCGTGTATATCCAACCGGGCAGGAAGGTGGCTCATCGTCTCACCCTCAGCATGGATACTCGGCCGTGCGGTGCTCTCTCAGCACTCAGTATTCAGACAGGATATCTGTGTTCAGGCCCTCTGGAACTGAGGGTGGGAGAATGAGTAACTTGCCGCTGCCCCAGTTCATTGGCAGTGCAACCAATGCCACTGACCAAGTAGAAAGGGTCGAGAGCTTCAAGTTTTTAGGGTCCAGATCATCAAGAGCCTGTCCTGGTCCCCCCATACTGACACTATAGTTAAGTAAATCCACCAACACATCTACTTTCTCAGAAGACTAAGAAAATTTGGCATGTCCGCTACAACTTTCACCAACTTTTACAGATGCGCCATAGACAGCATTCTTTCTGGTTGTATCACAGCTTGGTATGGCTCCTGCTCTGCCTAAGACCGCAAGAAACTAGAAAAGGTTGTGAATGTAGCCCAATCCATCATGCAAACTAGCCTCCCATCCACTGAATCTGTCTACACTTCCCGCTGCATTGGCAAAGCAGCCAGCATAATTAAGGATCCCACGAGCCCCGGACATTCTCTCTTCCAGCTTCTTCCGTCGAGAGAAATTTGCAAAAGTCTGAGGTCACGTACCAACCAACTCAAGAACAGCTTCTTTCCTGCAGCTGTCAGACTTTTGAATGGACTTACCTTGCACCAAGTTGCTCTTTCTCTACACCCTAGCTATAACTGTACTATTATATTCTGCACTCTCTCATTTCCTTCTCTATGTACGGTACGCTTTGTCTCTCTGTAGTGTGCAAGAAACAATACTTTTCAATACATGCGACAATAATAAATCAAATCAAATCAAGATGACACTCGCAAGGAAAACGCTGAAGTTCCCTCTCGCTGGAGATGGTCATTAGCTTCCACTTGTCACGGTAAGGGAAGTGTCACTGTTACAGTCTTTGCCTATCGATGGCATGCCAGTGTGGACACTTTTCTGAGCCAATATCTCTCAGAGGGTATGAATTTCACAAGAGGACAATAAAGAGATCGTATGTTAATCTAGGGGCAGATGCACCATATTATTTTTGTTGATAGCTGCATTTTCCTTTTTAAAACGAATGGAAGTCCAAGGGCAGAGGAAATTATATGATGCACGTGGTTTAAAGCTGGCTCATTATGCAGAAAGCTGCTCTGTCTCCAGTAACTCACACAATAAACATAAGGCAGTCACACACAGTGCCACTAGAAAATACTGCAATGGTATTTCACGAAGAACACCTCCCTCCACACACACCAACCCGTTACCCCCAACCCCCCTGTCATTCACAGTTATATGCGCTCCCTCGGTTAACAACCTGAAAGCCTCACAGCTTGAATAATAGCAACCAGGGACATTGTGCAAAAGCATTTTTCAATCATAAATGCTATACTAGCCTGGGGTATGAGGTTCAGCAGTCTCTGGGGCTGGAGGGGGTGGGTGGGGGGTGGGGGGGGGAGGGATGAGTATGGGCAGGAAGAAAGGAATTCCACCACAGGAGACCTGAATGACATGAAAGGATTGGATAAGGCAGACTTTTTGACTTGATTCGATTTGATTTATTATTGTTACATGTATATTGTCACAGTGAAAAGTATTGTTTCTTGCACGCTATACAGGTAAAACATGCCATTCATAGAGAAGGAAACGAAAAAGTGCAGAATGTAGCGTTACATTCATATCTAGGGTATAGGGAAAGACCAACTTAATGCGAGGTAGGTCCATGCAAAAGTCTGACAGCAGCAGAGAAGGAGCTATTCTTGAGTCGGTTGATACGTAACCTCAGACTTTTGTATCTTTTTCCCAACGGAAGAAGATGTAAGAATGTCCAGGGCGCGTGGGGTCTTTAATTATGCTGGCTGCTTTTCCCCAAGGCAATGGGAAATGTAGACAGAGTCAATGGATGGAAGACTGGTTTGCGTGATGGATTAGGCTACATTCACAACTTTTTGTAGCCCTTTGCAGTCTTGGGCTGAGCAGGAGCCATACCAAGCTGTGATACAACCAGAAAGAATGCTTTGTATAGGGCATCTATAAATGTTGGTGAGAGCCATAGCTGGCATGCCAAATTTCCTTAGCCTTCTGAGAAATTAGAGGCATTGGTGGGCTTTCTTGACTACAGTGTCAGCTTGGTGGGACCAGGGCAGGTTGTTGGTGATCTGAGAGAATATGTTTCGCTTGTCAGGGAAATCCAGAAATAGGGATCGTAAATCCAAGACAGTCACTAATAAATGCAAGTTGGACTTCAGGAAGCACTTTTCTTTCACCCAAAGAGTGGTGAGCACATGGAACTCCCTGCCACATGGTGGGACTGTGACATGACAGATGCATTTAACGGAAGGTGGATAAATGCACAAGGGTGAGAGGCATAGAAGGTTCTGGAAGAGGCTTGTGTGGGGCACAGATACCAGCACTGGTTCATTGAGCTGACTGTAAATTCCAATGGAATGAGATGTTCAGAGACAATAATCAATTATTTTCTGTTGAAGGCCATCACCAGTCACTGTTCCAGTTGCAGGCCAGACAACCTGGCAGCTACCTTTCCATAGCTTCTCTCAGGCAGAGCCGCGGGCAAGGTCACAGAAGGGTCACAGGTAGGGTCACGATTAGCTCTGTGGGCAGGGTCACAGGCAGGGTCAGGGGCAAGGTCACAACTAGCTTCACCGGCAGGGCCATGGGCAGCATTAATGCAACTGGCCTTGGGTGGGGGACACGAGTTATGGAAGGAGAAAAGCAGCCGCAGTTCATAGCTGCCCCCTGACCTCTGCTGGTTCAACTTCACCTCTTGCCTCAAAAGTCAAAGGTCGCAGGGTTAGAGCACCACCCCTCATCTCAGTCCTAAAAGTTCCATTCCTCCCACTCCTTATCCAGAGACTTTTTCACTTCCAAGCTAATATCACAAAAACAGGTTATCTACACAGTGGCACACAGCTGCTTGAGAAAGCCTGCTCCCAGATTTACAACATGACAACAGTGACCACACTTCAAGAGAAAAAGTACTTCCTTGCCTCCTGGTAGCTTTGGGATGTCCTGGGGTCACCTGAAGCTAGATAAATGCAAGCCCCTTTTTGCATTTTCAGTTGGAGTGTTTGATGAGGAGCTCACCAACTCTCCCACAACGGAGTCATCGATGGACGTTCAGTGCTTTGTTAACATGTCACATGGGAGTCACACATGAAGACGTGTTCTCCAACATGGCAACACCCAGATGGAGGAAGAAAACAAGTCAAACCTCAAACACTAAAGCTGGTGACCTGAGTTTTTAATCGATTATTCCAAACTAAAACACAGTGTTCAAACAGTTGGAGCAAGAAAAATTGACAATTACAAACTGGTTTCAAAACAGACAACTTCCACTTTAATTGGGAAAATTGAAATAAAAAAAAACAAACCAATGAGAGAGCTTTCTATCAATGATGGACATTTGACTGGAGATTTGGACATTAGCACTGGAGATCTGGATATTAGACTGAAGATTGGAATACTGTCGCTATAGAATCTGGTGAAATGGTGCAATGACAATAATCTCTCCCTCAGTGTCAGTAAAACGAAAGAGATAGTCATCGACTTCAGGAAGCATCATGGAAGACATGCCCTTGTCTACATCAAAGGTGATGAAGTGAAAATGGTCGAGAGTTTCAAGTTTCTAGGTGTCCAGATCACCAACAATCTGTCCTGGTCCCTCCACGCTGATGCTATAGTTAAGAGAACCCGCCAATACCTCTATTTTCTCAGAAAGCTAAGGAAACTCAGCATGTCTACTACAACTCACACCAATTTTTATAGATTACCACAGAAAACATCCTTTTCAGTTGTATCACAGCTTGCCATAGCTCCTGCTCTGACCAAGACCACAACAAACTACAAAAGGTGCTGAATGTAGCACAGCTCGTCACACAAACCACCCTCCCATCCACTGGAAAAACAGCCAGCATAACTGAGGACCCCATGCACTCCAGACATTCTCTCTTTCACCTTCTTCCTTTGGGAATAAGATACAGAAGTCTGAAACACACGCTTACTGACTCAAGAACAGCTTCTTCCGCGCTGCCATCAGACTTTTGAATGGACTCACCTTGCATTAAGCTGATTTTTCACTGCACCCTAGCTATGACTGTAACCCTACATTCTGCACTCTCTCCTTTCCTTCTCCTCTATGTACTCTATGAACGGTATGTTTTGTCTGTAACAGCTCACAAGAAACAATATTTTTCACTGTATCCCTATACATGTGAGAATAATAAATCAATTCAACGTCAATTTAAGATGGGATAGATTGAGAAATAGGATAGTGCTGCTGAGGATAAACAGTTTTCATAAGACAAGTTATAGCCACAGGATCAGTGCCATAAAGTGCAGTGTACTGGCATCATACAACTCTGGGATTGATACTATACAGTGCAGTATAACTCCAGGATTGCTCCCGTACAGTGCAGTATAACTCCGGGATTGCTCCCGTACAGTGCAGTATAACTCCGGGATTGATACCGTACAGTGCGGTATAACTCCGGGATTGATCCCATACAGTGCAGTATAACTCTGGGATTGATACTGTACAGTGCGGTATAACTCTGGGATTGATCCTATACAGTGCAGTGTAACTCCGGGATTGATCCCATATAGTGCAGTATAACTCCAGGATTGATACCATACAGTGCGGAATAACTCCGGGATTGATCCCATACAGTGCAGTATAACTCCGGGATTGATACCATACAGTGCAATATAACTCTGGGATTGCCATCGTACAAAAAAACTCAACGCAGAACCATTGAGGTGGGTTTTGGACTGGAGATGAACACGGATCTCAAGGAGCCACATCTCAATCGAGTTTACATCTCGACAAAGTCAGGCTGAAGTTAACAACATGACAGATAAAATTGTCACCCAGCCTCTGTACAGAATCCACCTGGCCCGAATGCAGCTGGGTATTTCTGAGTTTGATTTTCTCTATTTCCATAATACTTGTACAGATCATTATGCAGAGAGATCTGTGTGCGAGACAATCACATCGAACAAGGCAAGGCTCCATCTGCTAGCTCGATAAGCACTGCACACACCCGGGACAGAAAACACAAACAGAAAAATAAATGATTGTTGATTAAATTGCTCGCGAATAAAGTTTCATTTGCAGACTTCTCCAAGCTCAGCAGAATGGGAGACATCTGTTAACAATGTACTGCACAACACCCACACTGCTTTATGTCCCACGGTTTCATCAATGGACTTCAAACACCTGTTATTTGTTGGCAGCATTTTCTTTCATTCTTTCGTGGGATGTGGGGTGTTGCTGCCTTGGCAGCATTTATTACCTATCCTTAATTACCCTTGAGAAGATGGACTGCCTACTCGAGCCACTGCAGTCCCTGTGCTGCAGGTACACCACCTGGAGCTAAGGAATTGTATTGTAATCGATGAAGATGAACATCCCCACTTCTTGCCTTCAAACGACCTCACAACCTCAAACAGACCACTGTCCGCAGCAAACTACCCAGCCTTCAGGAGAACAGTGACCACGACACCACACAACCCTGCCACAGCAACCTCTGCGAGATGTGCCAGATCATCAACACGGATGCCTTCTGTGAGAACACCATCCGCCAGGTACATGGTACATACTCTTGCAACTCAGCCAACGTTGTCTACCTGATACGCTGCAGGAAAGGATATCCCGAGGCATGGTACACTGGGGAGACGACACAGACACTACAACAGCGAATGAATGAACATTGCTCAACAATCACCAGGCAAGACTATTCTCTTCCTGTTGGCGAACACTTCAGCGGTCACGGGCATTCGGCCTCTGATCTTCAGGTAAGCGTTCTCCAAGGCGATCTTCACAACACACGACAGCGCAGAGTCACTGAACAGAGACTGATATCCAAGTTCTGCACACATGAGGACGGCCTCAACCGGGATCTTGGGTTCATGTCACACTATCTGTAACTCCCACGACTTGCCTGGGCTTGCAAAATCTCATTAATTGTCCTGGCTGGAGACAATACACATCTCTTTAACCTGTGCTCAACCCATTCACATTGTCTGTACCTTTAAGACTTGATTACCTGTAAAGACTCACATTCCAACCATTATTTTGTAAATTGAGTTTGTGTCTATATATGCCCTGTTTGTGAACAGAACTCCCCACTCACCTGATGAAGGAGCAGCGCTCTGAAAGCTTGTGGCTTGTGCTGCCAAATAAACCTGTTGGATTTTAACCTGACGTTGTGAGACTTCTTGTTGTAGGTAAGCTCACAGTGCTATTAGTGAGGGAGTTTCAAGATTTGGGTCCAGCGACTGTGAAGGAACGGCAAAATATTTTCAAATCAGGATGGTGAGTGACCTGGCGGGGAACTTGCAGGTGATGGCGTTCCCAGGTTCCTACTGCCCTTGACCTTCTGGATAGTAGAGATGGTGGGTTTGGAAGGTGCTACCAAAGGAACCTCGGTGAGTTGCTGCAGTGCATCTTGTAGATGGTACACACAGCTGCCAATGAGCATAGCTGGTCTAGGGAGCGAATGTTTGTGAATGGGCTTTCACTGAATCATAAAATCCTACAGTGCAGAAGGAGGCCATTCAGCCCTGTGAGTCTGCACCGACCACAATCCCAGCCAGGTCCTATCTCCATTACCTCATGCACTTCCTCTAGCTAGCCTCCCTGACACTAAGGGTTAATCAAGCATGGCCAATCAACCTAACCCACACATCTTTACACCGTGGCAGGAAAACCGGAGAATCTAGAGGAAACCCACGCAGACACAGACAGAATGTGCAAACGCCAGACAGACAGTGACCCAAGGTTGGAATTGAAGCCGGGATACTGGCGCTGTGAGGCAGCAGTGCTAACCACTGTGTCACCCGTGTCAATCAAGTGAGCTGCTTTGTCCTGCAGAGTTGATTCATCATTTTTATTCATTCGTGGGAGATGGGCATCACTGACTAGACTATCATATATTGCCCATCCCTTGTTGCCCTTGAGAAGATGGTGGTAGGTTACATTCTTGAACCACTGATACATGTGTCGAGCATCTCGAGTGTTGCGGCTGCACTCATCCAGGCAAGTGGGCAGTTTTCCATCAGACTCCTGACTTGTGGATCATAGAGTTTAGAATTTACAGTGCAGAAGGAGGCCATTTGGCCCATCAACAACACTGACAACAATCACACCCAGGTTCTATCCCTGTAACCCCATATATTTACCTTCCTAGTCTCCCTGATATTAAGGGGCAATTTATCATGGCCAATCAACCTAACCTGCACACCTTCGGAGCTTGGGGGCATTGGGATGAAACCCACGAAGACACAGGGAGAAAGTGCAAACATGCCTTGTAGATGTGCTCATATTCACCTTCGTGCTTTCCACTCTGGCGGTTCAATTCTCAATTCTGCTTTCTGAGGGAACTTTTACACATTGCATTACACCTGCGTGTTCAGGAAAGCTTGTACCTAATGGTGGCGACTGGCTTCCAGCCATCAACACTTAAACCACATGTTCTGGGACCTCTCCATGCTGGAGAACAGAACGATGCAGCTGCACAGTTGAGCTGCACTCTCGTTAGTGTTTCATTACCACCGTTCAGGCCTTAATTAAGGAGTCATTTAATTCATAAAACTTCCACGAGAGATTCCCTGAAACTTGCAAGATTCTGAAAGAAGTCAAAGTTACAAGCGTACTTTGGAGTCTGCTGAGCAGGACAAATAGATAGTCGATACAGACCAGACATTACTAAACAATATTGGGAGAACAGGGTGTAATCCAAGGAAATATACAGAAACAGAAAATGCTGCGGAGAGAGAAACAGAATTAACATCTCAAGGCCAATATGACTCTTCCTTGGAATTGATAGGTTGGGGGCAAGGATTTATATGTTCATAGTAATGTGTCTCCCATTATTGCTGAAGAAAGAGACACGTTACTGAAGCTTTGTGTCTTGCACTCATCAGGACAAACATAAGAATGCCAAATTTCAAACAATCACAATTTATATTATAGAAGAAACGGGTGCTGATTGGTTGATAAGTCTCTGATTGGCTTATGTGTTGTCATGGAGAAAGCAACAGGGAACAAAGAACAGTACAGCATAGGAACAGGCCCTTCGGCCCACCAAGCATTGCCGACACAGATGCCTCCCTAATCTAATATTTTCTTGTCTCTACGTGGTCGATATCCCTCTATTCATGTATCTATCCAGATGCCTCTTGAACATTGTTATAGAATCTGCTTCCCTCACCTCCACTGGCAGCGCATTCCAGGCATTCATCACCTTTTGTGTGAAAGAATTGTCCCTCACATCTCTTTTAAACTTTCCCCCTTTCACTTTCAATCTATGCTCCCAAATAATTGACCCTTTGACCTTGGGAAAAAGACTCTGACATTCTCTCTATCCAAGCCTGTCATAATCTTATAAACCTCTATCAGGTCCCCCTTCATCCTCTGACACTCCAATGAAAACAATCCAAGTTTGTTCAACCTTTCTTCATAGTCCATATCCTCCAAACCAGGCAACATCCTGATAAATCTGATCTGCACCCTTTCTAAAGTATCAACATCCTTCCAGTAGTGTGGCGACCAGAATTGGACACAATACTCCAAATGTAGCCTAACCATAGTCTTTTACAGCTCCAACATGATTTTCTAATTCCGAAACTCAATGTTCCGACCGATGAAGGCCAGCATGCCACACACCTTCTTGACCACCTTGTCCATCTGATTTGCCACCTTCAGGGAACTGTGAAAATACATGCCTAGATCCTTCTGTATGTTAATATTTCTAAGGGCTCTACCATTTACTGTATACTTCCCTTCTGCAAGTTTTTAGATGTCCAGATCACCTGTCCTGGTTCCCCGATGCTGACACTATAGTTAAGAAAGCCCACCAATGCTCCTACTTTCTCAGAAGACTAAGGAAATTTGCCATGTCAGCTACGACTCTCACCAGCTTTTACAGATGCATCATAACAAGCATTCTTTCTGGTTGTACCACTATTTGGTATGGCTCCTGCTCTGCTTAAGACCGCAAGAAACTACAAAAGGTCGTGAATGTAGCCCAGTCCATCGCACAAACCAGCCTCCCGTCCATTGACTCTGTCTACGCTTCCCGCTGCCTCAGTAAAACAGTCAGCACAATTAAGGACCCCATGCATCCCAGACATTCTCTCTTCCACCTTCTTCCATCAGGAAAAAAAAACAAAAGTCTGAGGTCACCTACCAACCAACTCAAGAACAGCTTCTTCCCAGCTGGTGTCAGATTTTTGAATGGACCTACCTTGCATTAAGTTGATCTTTCTCTACATCCTAGTTATGACTGTAACACTACATTCTTGCATTCTCTCGTTTCCTTCTCTATGAACGGTATGCTTTGTCTGTATAGCACACAAGAAACAATACTTTTCACTGTACACAAATATATGTGACAATAATAAATCAAATCGTCCATGAAATCAAGATCCACTACCCAGTTCTGACCAATTTTTCCTGTCACTTCCTCAAAGGACTCAATCAAGTTTGTGAAACACGACCTCCCCTTCACAAAATTCTGCAGTAGACCTTCCAAATAACATCACCTCACATTTGTCCGGGTTAAATTCCATCTGCCATCTTTTCGCCCAGGTCTCCAGCTGATTTATATCCTGCTGTATCTTCTGACAATCCTCCTCACTATCCGCCATTCCCCCAATTTTTGTATCATCTACAAATTTAATAATCAGACCACCTATATCTCCCTCCAAATCATTTATATACATATTACAAATAACAGAGGCCCTAGCACTGATCCTTGTGGAACACCATTTGTCACAGATCTCCAGTTAGGAAAGTATCCTTCCACTGCTACTCTCTGCTTTCTATGTCCAAGCCAGTTTTGCATCCATCTTACCAGCTCACCGCAGATCCCATATGTCTTCACCTTCTGTATCAGCCTGCCATGAGGAATCTGATTGAAGGCTTTACTACCGTCCATGAAATCAACATCCACTACCCAGTTCTGACCAATTTTTCCTGTCACTTCCTCAAAGGACTCAATCAAGTTTGTGAGACACGACCTCCCCTTCACAAAACCCTGCTGCCTATTGCTAATAAGCCTATTCTCTTCCAGATGTGAGTACATTCTGTCCCTAAGAATCTTCTACAATAATTTCCCCACCACTGATGTAAGGCTCACAGGCCTGTGATTTCCCAGATTGTTCCTCTGTTTAAGAAGGGCAGAAGAGACAATGTTAGCTACTCTCCAATCCTCTAAATCTTGCCTGTGGCTAAACAGAATACAAAGATTTTGACCAAGGCCTCAACAATTTCTTCCCTCAGTATTCTGGGATAGATCCTATCTGGTCCACCTCCTCCTTTTTTATCTCAATATGTCCTAGAATGTCAACATCCTCCTTTCTACACTCATCATCCTCCACATCCTTCTCCTTGGTGAGTACTGATACAACGCGCTCGTTAAGGACCTCACCCACGTCATCTGGCTCCACACACCAATTCCCTCTGCTGTCCTTCAGTGGACCCAACCCTTCCTTAGCTACCCTCTTCCTCCTTATATATGCACGAAAAGCCTTGGGATTCTCCTTAATCCTGCCTGCCATGACATTTCATGATCCCTTTTTGCCCTCTTAATTCCCTGTTTAAGCTCTTCCCTGCTATCTTTGTATTCCTCAAGAGCCTTATCCATTTTCAATTTCCTGAAATTTATGCATGCTTCCTTCTTCTTTTCTTCTTAGCATTTTCTCAGCCCTTTGCTTCCAGTGGATTACTGATGGGGCTATCAGGGCAAATGCACAGCGATTTTGTGCACAGCAAGATTCTCAAACTGGTTGATGGAGGGGTGCTCATTGGCCACTATCATTAGAGCAACTCACTGCTCTTCTTCTAAGGTGGGGTCATTGGATCTTCTAATCCAGCTGATCCGGCAGGACGGGTGTTGTCTTAACCTCCTTGAGGAACATTCCAGCCCAAAGTACATGTCTTCAAATCCCAGGCTTCACCATGACTGTGATCTGGTCAAAGTTCCAAAACACAGCTCTGTCCAAAGATGTAAAACTAGCAACAAAAAAAAAATCTGACAAATGAGGCAGTATATTTAGCTGTTGCAGTGAAAGTCCTGTTCTGATGCCAATGGCCAGATGGAATCCATTTAAGACTCGGAGCATGTGGGAACACAATGGCCTTGTGCCAACAACTTTTCCCAATTTTGAGAATCAAAAACAGCACAACTGGCTTAGGACCCTTCAGAAAAAAATGACAACTTTCTTAAAATACCGTACAAGAGCTTAACCTGGCAGCAGTTAGGCTACATCTGGATTGCAAGTGATAAAACCTTGGAATGATCTACCAAGCAAAGTAGCAAATGTACTGGGGTTATTTAAAATGCAGCGAGATGCCATGATCGAAAACAAACCAACCAGAGGGATAGGCAGCCGGCCCCTTCTCATTTCCAACTTCTTTCTTTTCAATGTTCCTCCCTGGGATTTGAGCATTATTGGTGAGTGTTAGTGTCCTACGCGAGTCACCCTCGAGAAGGTGGTGACTGGGCCACCACATTGAACCCGCTGCAGTCCATCAGTGTCACCCACAGTGCTGTAAGGGAGGCCCAGGGTCCTGACGGCACATTTTCTTTTTCGAGATATGCAAGAATTGATGGTCTAATTTTAACCAGCAAAGTAAGCCCATTAATACACACAAACACCAGAGGAGTCAATAACTCAAGGAGATCCATCAAAGCACATCATGTCAGTGTTCTCCCACTTGCTGTGGGTTGTTACAAAAATAATTGGAAAAATGAAGTGCTCCAAGCATTCGTTATGACATTAGGTAGAATCACGGCTTTATCTTTATATGTTCAGCATTCCCAGTGGAAAGTTCCTGATGCTGTCCATACCAATAGCCGAAGGCACATCTGGACAACAGCTGAACAGCAGGTTCCAAACGTAGAACACTATGTGTGCCTGTGTGTGTATGTGTGTGGGTGGGTGGGTGGATGTGTGTACACTTGGGGGTGTGTGTGTGGGTGTACTTGGAGGTATGTGTGCAAGGGTGGGGATGTGTATGTGTATCTGTGCGTGTGCATTGGGGTGCATGTGTGCATGTATGGGGATGAATGCGTGTGCATGTGCGTGGAGTGTGTTTGTAAGAATGTGTGTGTGTGTGTGTGGGGGGGGGGGTTGTGTATGAGGATGTGTGTGTGGTGGGTGTGTGTCTGTGTTTGTGTGTCTGTGCGTGGGTGCATGTGTGTGCATAGATGTGTGTAAGGATGCATATGAGGGTGTCTATGTGTGTGTATAGTTGTATGTGTGTGTGGTGAAGGCCTGTGCGTGTTTCTGTATGTGTGTGTGGGTGTGGGTGGTTGTATGTGTCCATCTGCATGTGTGGTTGTGCGCATCCGTCTGTGTGTGCAGTACTGTGTCCGTCTGTGCGTGCAGTTGTGTGTCTGTCTGTGTGTGTGTGGCTGTGTGTGGGGTTGTGTGTGTGGTTGTGTGTCTGTCTGTGTGTGTGCTTGTGTGTGTGTCTGTGTGTGCAGTTGTGTGTCTGTCTGTGTGTGTGCTTGTGTGTGTGTCTGCGTGTGCAGTTGTGTGTCTGTCTGTGTGTGTGGTTGTGTGTCTGTCTGTGTGTGGGGTTGTGTGTGTGGGGTTGTGTGTGTGGCTATGTGTCTGTCTCTGTGTGTAGTTGCGTGTCTGTGTGTGTGGTTGTGTGTCTGTCTGTGTGTGCAGTTGTGTGTCCGTCTGTGTGTGTGGTTGCGTGTCCGTCTGTGTGTGCAGTTGTGTGTCCGTGTGTGGTTGTGTGTGTGGTTGTGTGTCTGTCTGTGTGGTTGTGTGTCTGTGTGTGTAGTTGTGTGTCCGTCTGTGTGTGTGGTTGTGTCTGATTCTATTCAATGTGTGAGTTTCTATCAGTTTGCTTTCTCTATGAGTGAGAAGGAGATGGGACTGTGATCAAATCTTCAGCATTGAAACACCAGCTCCCTTTCTTCAATTTCAATTTGATTTCATTTATCTGCTCACTTTCCAAACCGGAACTGAGAAGGATTCACATTAGATTGGGACGTGAGCTCTGTCTCTCTCTCTCTCACTGCAGATGCTGCCAGACCTGCCGGGTTCTTTCAAAGCGTTCTGTTTTTAGCAAGCTCTCCAACAGCTGCTGTATTTTGAGTTAAACTCTCACCCAGACATGAAAAGAGGCCGGTGAATGAAATCAAGTTGAAATTAAAAGAAGGAAGTTGACGTTTCAGAATTGAAGGTTTGATTTGTCAGCGAGCAGAGTGAGGGGGAATGTGGGAGTCAAACATGGTGTCAAGCTGCTTAACTTCACAGAATCCCTGCACTGCAGGAAGAGGCCATTCAGCCCATTGAGTCTACACCAACAACAATCCCACCAAAGCCCTATCCCCGTAACCCCATGTATTTAACCTACCAATCCCCCTAACCTACACATCTTTGGACCGTGGGAGGAAATCAGAGCACCCAGAGGAAACACACACAGACACGGGGAGAATGTGCAAAGTCCACATCGTCACCTAAGGCTGGAATGGAACCTGGCGCCCTGAGAGAGAGCAGTGCTAACGGCTGTGTCACCGTGACATGTGTTTGTCCCAGCAAGTTTAGCACTGTGTTGCCGTTATTAGAATGGGTAGTGCTGGATTGATTGCTTCTCGATATTTTATAAGGAGCTCTCTCTCTCTGGTTGGGAAATGTTGTAAGACTAATGCAGGGACCACAATCCCCCAAAGGTCTTGATGACAATCGACTGAGCTAAGGCAGAATGAGGTAAATGTGCAAGTGAGGGGCATAAATGCAAAAGCACAAACTGAATAACTCGTTGCCAAGGCTATTGCTAAAGACACCGGTTCAGAGCAGCACCTCGGAACAGAATGACAATTTGTCCTGTTCTTCTTCTGGGGGAAAAGAAGATGCAGCCCTGAAGAAGGGTGTCCTGAGTGACATGTGACACTAGCTAGAGGGCTATAGTGTGGGGTCTGGAGGAGATTAGCACGGCAGGATCCTGTCCATGAAGGACAAGCATGAACCACCTGGCATCAGGATTGCTTCCCCCAGAGCCCGCCTGAGGTTGGCCGGATTCAATCTCACAATTTGTCACGGTTGGACCTCACTTCGGATTTACTAAACCAGTACAAATCACCATGTTCTGGGGATATGCAGATCTATTTTGCTACTGCAAAGAGCCTTTGTAGGAAAAGGTGATCCCACTATTCTGACCAGGTAGAGTGGGTTGTAACACTGAATTAGCCAGACATGGGATGTGGCAGGATGTAGCAGGATCTGGTCTATCTGGTCCACACTTAGTAACAGAACCTTCAGATTGACACCACAGCATTCAAACAGCTTTCCTGGATTGTTCCGGTCATACTCCTCTCTCTGTTCATCTGCCAAAGACTCAATATCTCTCACAGAATCCCTACAGTGCAGCAGGAGGTCATTGGGCCCGTTGAGCCTGCACCAACAACAATCCCACCCAGGACCTATCCCTGTAACCCCACACAGTTACCCTGTTAATCTGCCTGACACACTAAAGGGCAATTTATCATCGGCTGATCCACCTAACCCACACACCTTTGAATTGTAGGAGGAAACCTGAGCACCTGCAGGAAACCCACGCAGACACGGGGAGAATATACAAACTCCACACAGACAGTGACCCAAGGCTGGAATTGAACCTGGGTCCCTGGCACTGTGAGGCAGGAGTGCTAACCACTGTGCCACCCTCTTTAAATCAATTCCCACAAACCCCCTTTCCCAGATCCAGCTTGGCATCACTGGCTGGGCCAGCATTTATTGCCCATCCCTAATTGCCCATCAGGGGGCATTTAAGAGTCAACCACATTGCTGTGGGTCTGGAGTCAAATGTAGGCCAGGCCAAATAAGGATATCAGTGAGCCAGATGGGTTTTTGTGTTTTCATGGTCACCATTACACTTTTAATTCCAGATTTGTATTGAATTCACGCTTCTGCAGTGGTGGGATTCAAACCCAGATCTCCAGAGCATTACCCTGGGTCTCTGGATTTCTAGTCCAGTGACAATACCACTAAGCCACTATCTCCCCACTTGATATTCTGCCTCTTCAAACTCAGTGAGTCATTAATGGCCGGTTGAAGGACCCAGCAGCAGCAACTGTCCACCAAGTTCACAAGAACATAAGAACATAAGAAATAGGAGCAGGAGTAGGCCATCTAGCCCTTTGAGCCTGCCCCGCCATTCAATAAGATCATGGCTGATCTGTCGTGGCTCAGTTCCACTTTCCCGCCCTCTCCCCATAACCCTTAATCCCCTCTCTTATCAAGAACCCATCAACCCGCTTCTTAAAAATATTTAGCGAGGCAGCCTCCACCACTTCAACGGGCAGAGAATTCCAGAGATTCACCACCCTTTGAGTGAAGAAGTTCCTCCTCAACTCCGTTCTAAACCGCCTCCCCTTTATCTTGAGGCTGTGCCCCCTAGTCCTACTGTCTTTTCAACGTGTTTGAATAGACTTCCATTCTGGGGCTTTTTAGTGGGGAACGCCCTCTGAGCAAGTACTTTTCCAAAGGGTTTTGCTAATATGTGACCCTGCTGTATATTTCCAAGTACTTTAAAATAAAAATAGAAGGGTTGACAACTTGTACTCAATTAACCGCGAGATGTTTTGCCTGCCTGCGAAACACGGGAGCGGTGTAGATCTGATTTCAGCTGGCCAAGCGTAGAAACATCGAAATATTAAATGATGGATTTGTGGAGAGGAGAAAGGGAGCGATGTGGCTCAATGAATCCGCATCAGCTGGAAACGAGCTACACAGCCTAACCACACTTTCCAGGTCGGGGTCCATTAGCCTTGCAGGATACAGGGGACCGCAACTGCATTTCCAAACATGTTTTAAATGTAATGTGGGATCCTGCCTCTACCACTCCTTCAAGCAGTGAGTTCTGCCCCCCTACCCCCCACCACCACACCTCCACACCATCCTCCGAGTGAATAACATTTCTCCTCAATTCCCCTCTAATCCTTCCACCAATTACTTCAAAATCTATGCACCCCCCCCCGCAAACCCGCCACAAATGGAACTAGGTCACAGACATTGAGTCACAGAGGTTTACAGCATGGAAACAGGCCCTTCGGCCCAACTTGTCCATGCCACTCTTTTCTTTAAACCCCTAAGCTAGTCTTGATTGCCTGCATTTGGCCCATGTCCTTCTATACCCATCTTACCCATGTAACTGTCTAATTGCTTTTTAAAAGACAAAATTTAACCCACCTCTGGCAGCTTGTTCCAGACACTCACCACCCTATGTGTGAAAAAATTGCCCCTCTAGACCCTTCTGTATCTCTCACCTTAAACCAATGCCCTCTAGTTTTAGATTCTCCTACCTTTGGAAAAAAAATGTTGACTATTTAGCTGATCTATTCTCCTATTTTATAGACCTCTATAAGATCGCCCTTCAGCCTCCTACACTCCAGGGGAAAGAGTCCCAGTCCATCCAGCCTCTCCTTATAACTCAAACCATCAAGTCCCCGTAACATCCTAGTAACTCTTTCCTGCGCTCCTTCCAGTTTAATAATATCCTTTCTATCCACTCCATCTAGGTTCCTTTACACACATTCATTTCATCTCCCATCAGCTTCCCTCTCTTCCAAAGAAAACATCCCCAGTCAATCCGATCTTTCCTCATCACTAAAATTCTCCAATCCTGGCAACAACCTCATAAATCTCCATCACACCCCCTCTGGTGTGACCACATCCTTCCTCTGATGCAGGGAGTTGGAAAACTGTACACAATACTTAACTGTAGTCTGGTCGGTATTTTAAACAGTTTCAGCGGAACCTGCCTGCTCTTACACTATAGGCCTCAACCAATTAAGGAAGGTACCCATGTGCCATCTTAACTATCTTGTCATCCTGTCCTGCTGCCTTCAACAATGTGTGGTCCTGTACTCCAAGGTCCTTCTGTTCCTCCACATTTCTCAGAATCCTCCTATTTATTGTGTATTCCCTTAGCTTGTTTCAGGGCAACCCACCGTCCTGGATTTTCCAAGATTATTCTGGTATTTGGTACCCAGCCCTGCAGCCCGGGAATGGGCCTCCTGGGATGCCATTTGTTGTCTGGTAGTGAGTGAGGAAACTGCTGCGGGTCTCCTCTTGCTGCCGCCTGGGCACCTTTGGTGTCTGTGTACTATGCTGCAATAGTGTGGTGATTCAAATGGGGGATATGCTTGAGAGCAGATCTGAAGGGGTGGAGGGATCTTGGAGAGCTGTGGAAGGTTACAGACAGAGGGAAGGGCTGGGCCATGAAGGGATCTGAACACAAGGCTGCAAATGTTACAGTTGGAGCATTACTGGATTGAGAACCAATGCAGGCCATTGAGTGCAGAGTAATGGGGCTTCCTGCGAGGTAGGACATGGACTGATGATTAAAGTGGATGGATGGTTGACCCAGGATAGCATCAGAATAGTTCAGATGGGAGTGACAAAGGCACAAACAAGGGCAGATTGGCTTGCATGCAGGACAAAAGCTGGTATCAAGACTAACCAAGATTTCTAGGAGGGTGCACATAAAGAAGGCTCGGTAAGAACTCTCACAACACCAGGTTAAAGTCCAACAGGTTTATTTGATAACACAAGCTCTCGGGGTGCTGCCCCTTCATTAGGTAATCAGCTGCCCCATCATCTCCCCTGATGAAGGGGTAACACTCCAAAACCTCATGCTACCAAGTAAACCTGTTGGACTTCCACCTGACGTTGTGAGACTTCTTACTGTGCCCACCCCAGTCCAACACTAGCATCTGCACATCATAAAGAAGGCTGATAATGAAAATGGAAAAATAGACTATACCCCTACCACAACTTGTATCGAAACACGTTATTCATAGAATTCTACAGTGCAGAAAGTGGCCCTTTGGCCCATTGAGTCTGCACCGACCACAATCCCACCCAGGCCCTACCCCTACATATTTACCCACTAATCCCTCTAACCTATGCATTCCAGGACACGAAGGGGCAATTTTAGCATGGCCAATCAACCTAACCCACACATCTTTGGACTGTGGGAGGAAACCCATGCAGACACGAGGAGAATGTGCAAACTCCACACAGACAGTGGCCGGGAATCAAACCCAGGTCCCTGGAGCTGTGAAGCAGCAGTGCTAACCACAGTGCTACCGTGCTGCCTGTTATTATGGCAGAGTATCAGAAACTTCACTACATCTCCAACTTGTCCAGAGAGTGTACAGTGCAGACAGATAGCGGGTGCAAAATATACCTTCCAGAACAACAGATGATTAACTGAGATTCATTGGAGTCTTTAAGAGACTCTAATTGCCTGGTGTGATAATAACAACAAATGAGTTCCATAGTTGGAGAAAATCATTTCCTGCACTAACAAAGAACGTGACTCGCCCAGAAGAAATACGTGCCCCCTATCAGTAGCAGACTGATGAACCTTACACTAAAACATTAATGCTATTGTGAATTGACAGGTGGGTTCCTCCCCCTCATCATTAGAAAGGTCTCCATCGAAGAAAAGAACCAGCTGGCTGATGATTCTGGACACAACGCCTAACTTTTCATATCGTACAGGAGACCGTCTATAAGAAAGAAGGGAACAAGCCACGCTAAACTGGAGTAAAATATGGTCTGCCACGGTAAATAATTGGAACATTCCCTCAGAGGCTCAGCTAAATGGTTATGACCACATGGTAACAGATTTCTGCAATTTGCAACAATCAAGTTGTTGAATAATTATTTGACAGGTCATTACTGTGGCAGCTTGGCTCAAACGAATGCCAAGGGCCATTCCACTGTGTGTGCATAAAAGCAGGGCTGTTTTAAGAGTGATTGCGGGGGGAGTTGGTTGGTTAAAGATGCCCAGCCACAACCAGTGCAGCCTCCAGGGAACTACAAAAGGTCACAAATTAGCCCAATCCATCATGCAAACCAGCCTCCCATCCACTGACTCTGTCTATACTTCCTGCTGCCTCAGCAAAGCAGCCAGCATAACTAAGGACCCCACGCATCCCGGACATTCTTTCCTCCACCTTCCTCTGTCGGGCAAAAGATACAAAAGTCTGAGGTCACATACCAACCGACTCAAGAACAGCTTCTTCCCTGCTGCCGTCAGGCTTTTGAATGGACTTACCTTGCATTAAGTTGATCTTTCTCTACACCCTGGCTATGACTGTAACACTATGTTCTGCACTCTCTCATTTCCTTCTCTATGGATGGTATATTCTATCTGTATAGCGTGCAAGAAACAATATTTTTCATTGTATGTTAATACGTGTGACAATAATAAATAATCAAATACGGAAATGTTGCGGTGTTTAGCTACACCCAGCTCGACAACAAGCCAATGGTTTCCCACCCATTAACAGACATCAAACATTGCAGCACGCAAACTGGGAGGAATGAATGCTTTTGTTCCTTGTCTTGAGATATAGCAGCGATTGTCTTCCATAACAAAAGCCTCAATCTCACCAGTGGAAACAAAGAAGGGGAGGTGATGGCCTAGTGGTATTATCACTAGACTATTAATCCAGAAACTCAGCTAATGTTCTGGGGACCCAGGTTCGAATCCCACCAAGGCAGATGGTGGAATTTGAACTCAATAAAAAATATCTGGAATTAAGAATGTACTGATGACCATGAAACCATTGTCGAATGTCAGTAAAATCCACCTGGTTCACTAATGTTTTTTCAGGAAGGAAATCTACTGTCCTTATCTGGTCTGGCCTACATGTGTCTCTAGAGACACAGCAATGTGGTTAATTCTGAATTGCCCTCCAAAGGCAACTAGGGATGGGCAACAAATGTCGCCCATGTTCCACTAATGAATGACAAAAAATTTTAACAAGGTAATTAATCAATTGCGACATCCAGAGTGCTGTTAGGGAAGGATTTGGACCCAGCGACAGTGAAGGAACGGCAATATATTTCCCAAGTCAGATGGTAAGTGGCTTGGAGGGGAACCTCCAGGTGGTGGTGTTCCCTTGTGTCTGATGTCTTGCTCTTCTTGGTGACAGGTCACGGGTTTGGAAGGTGTGTCGAGCGAGCTTTGACGGGTTGCTGCAGTACATTTTGTATATACGGCTGTATATAACATAATGGGGTAGTAACACCTATTTTGAACACAGTAAGAAGTCTCACAACACAGGGTTTAAAGTCCAACAGGTTTATTTGGAATCGAGAGCTTTCGGGGCACTACTCCTTCATCAAGTGAGTATTCTGACTCATCTGCTGAAGAAGCAGCTCTCTGAAAACTCGCAATTCCCAATAAACCTATTGGACTTTAAGCTGGTGTTGTGAGATTTCTTACTGTGCCCATCCCAGTCCAACGCTGGCATCTCCATCTCATGATCCTTTATGAAAGCATAACACGTTAGCTGCAGGTGTTCTAAGGTGTTCTCAATGCTCTACCCAACAGTTTCCCTTCCCCCCACCGTCAGATTCCCTGACAAGAAACTTACTACTTCCTTTTCTTCCTCCAATTCCTTGTCCACCCCCAGGTTCTGCCTCAGGTTTCCACTGCTTTCAGCTCCAGTGGCGAAGCAGCATACCAATGCCCAAAATTCCCAGTCAGGAAAAGACAGGATGGCTCATCAATCATGCCACACACTTCACACGCCTCCAAACCTTCCCCCCCCAACCCTTGTGAAGCATCGATTGTGGTGATTGTTTGAAATTTGGCATTCTTGCATTTGCCCTGAGATGAGTTGAGGAGGAATTTCTTCAGCCAGAGGGTGGTGAATCTGTGGAGCTCATCACCACAGAGAGTTGTGGAGACTAGGTCACTGAGTTATTTATGACAGAGATAGATAGGTTTTTGATCAATAAGGGGATTGAGGATTTAGGGGGGAAGGCAAGAGAATGGGGATGAGAATCACGTCAGCCGTGATTGAATGGCAGAGCAGATTCAATGGGCCAAATGGCCTAATTCTGCTTCTATACCATGGTTCTGATGCGACATCCAGAGTGCTGTTAGGGAAGGATTTGGACCCAGCGACAGTGAAGGAACAGTGATATATTTCCCAAGTCAGGATGGTAAGTGACTTGGAGGGGAACCTCCAGGTGGTGGTGTTCCCTTGTGTCTGCTGCCTTGCCCTTCTTGGTGGCAGAAGTCCCGGTTTTGGAAGGTGTTTCAAGCGAGCTTTGATGTGTTGCTGCAGTACATTTTATATATACGGCTGTATATAACACCTATTTTGAACACAGTAGGAAGTCTCACAACACAGGGTTAAAGTCCAACAGGTTTATTTTGGATGAAAAGTCTCGGCAACATGTCTCTCTTTTCTGAGCTATTACCTAATCATCAAATGTCCTCTTGAATGGCTCAATTGAACCTGCCTCCACCACACTTTCAGGCAGGATATCCCAAACCTAACCACTTATCTGAAAAAATCTTCTCACATCACATTTGCTTTTTTTTGCAAATTGCCTTAATCTGTGCCCTCATGTTCTTGATCTCTTACAAGGGAGAACAGTTTCTCCTTATCTACTCTGTCCAAACACTCTCATAATTTTGAGCATCTCTATCAAATCTCCTCTTGGCCTTCCTATCTGCATGGATAGCAGTTCCATTCTATCCTCACAACTGAAGTTTCTCATCCCTGGAACCATTCCTGTAAATCTCTTCTGCACTCTCTCCAATGCACCGACATCCTTCCTATAGTGTGGCGCCCAGGACAATATTCCAGCTGAAGACTAGCCAATCTATCCTTTCAGGGAACTTCCTGTGAATGAGGCTTTGGTGCAGGAACATTCACCATTAAGCAGACAGAGCTGTTTACTGCAATTAACAACGTGACAAATTAGGCACAAGTATCATAACCCTGCCCAGTACAAAGACGCAAGAATATTTTGTAAATTGAGTTTGTGTCTTTATATGTCCTGTTTGTGAATAGAACTCTCATTCACCTGATGAAGGGGCAGTGCTCTGAAAGCTTGTGGCCTGTGCTACCAAATAAACCTGTTGGACTTTAACCTGGTACTGCGAGACTTCTTACAGTACAAAGTGACCACATGCTTAGGACAAAGTTGGTTTCGAGATCCAGGACTACTAACTAGACTGGCACAAGAGAGCTGAAATATCCTAACGCATAATAGACAGACTGGCCAATAGAATGGAATGGGTTTGCTTGGAAATTAAGGCTGGACAAGGCTGCGCTTTTGACATTTAAATTCCTCAGTCTTCAACTTCCAATAGTTTCGCTCTCGCTTTTGATTTGGGAGCTGTCTCTTTAGCAGAGGGTGTAGGAGTTATGTGCCCAACGCTGGTGGAAGGTCTGCGTAAATCAGAAATCGCGTTGGCCGACAAGAGCGAGAATGCTTGCGCAAATCAAAACTGTACGAGACCATAAACTGACGTGCAAGTTGCCCTGAGATACAGCAATAAATCAGTTCATCCAGACACACCTGCCAGCACAGAGGGGTGAATTTACACAGAGGCAGAGTCACCAGGAGGGAATAAATAGCAAATGAAGGTTCCTGATACTTGATGTTTCCGAAGGCGCGCGCCATCCTCTCAGAGAAAGGTTGGGCAGCCAGTTCATCCACGGCAGCTCACAAGGAAATAATTTCAGAAAACATTTCGAGCTACAAGCAGGTAGACTTCAATGCGTTCAATGGACTGACTAACATTGTTCACTAGCTGTCAAAGGAGCCTGGCTCTAAATTAATCTCACCAATTTATATCAATCTTAGATTTTGTAAATTTATAATACACATCAAATGCAAGGGTGGCACAGTGACACATTGGGTTAGCACTGCTGCCCCACGGCACCAGGGACTTAGGTTCGATTCCCAGCTTGGGTCACTGTTTGTATGAAGTTTGCGTGTTCTTCCTGTGCCTGTGTGCTCGTTCTCTGCACCCTAGCTACGACTGCGACACTAAATTCTGCACGCTCTCTTTTCCATCTCCTTCATTTCACTGTATGCCAACATGTGCGACAATAATAAATCAAATCAAAAGATCGAGACAGGTTCAGGGGCTGAACCCAAAAAAGAAAATGCTGGAAAATTTCAGCAGTTCTGGCAGCATCTGTAAGGAGAGAAAAGAGCAAAGCTTCAAGTCTAGTTCACCAAAGGGTCATCTGGACTCGAAACGTCAGCTCTTTTCTCTCCTTACAGATGCTGCCAGACCTGCTGAGATTTTCCAGCATTTTCTCTTTTGGTTTCAGATTCCAGCATCTGCAGTAATTTGTTTTTATCCATGCTCTAGAATCTCTGTGCCAAACCCACCACCTCTGCCATCATCATCCTTCCAGCCGGAGGTGACCATGTTGATCGTCTGGGGTGTTTGGTTGGGTATTCGGTTGGTGTGTGGGTGAGTGTTAAGTCTGATTTCTGGATGGAGGGTTCTGCTCCAAAATAGCACGGGATGCTGCAGAGGATTGGGTTCTGGACAAGGGTAAATGAAGTGAGGTGTGTGCTGATTTCTCACAACATTGTGAGATCCACGCGCTCCCTCTCTATGTCCAAAGTGTCCATTTAGGGGGCTGAATGGCCCACTTCTGTTCTTAACTCTGCTTGGGGACTAGATGAGGAGTTAGCCTTGCTTCATTTCTTAGTGAGCACAGGTTAACAGGAAGCAACTGTACCTAACTCAATACAAGCAGGAGGTTGGTATAAGGAAGGGAAACATCACTCCTCTGAGACAGAGGCAGAATAGAGACAGCTTTTGTCAGCATCTGACTTGTGCTATACTTCCCCCCTTGCTTCCCCCTTAGTACTAATGTTTATGGCGGTGGTTTGGGTGTCTCTTCTCTTGAGGCACTGGGAAAAGAGCGAGGCAAAAAATGTTAAGATCCTTTATTTTCAGCCCATTAGAGTAATTCAGGATTCCGCACACGACTCTCCAGTTGGAAGACTGCAAATCAGCCTTGAAGTCACACTCTACTGAGCACAGTCTATTGATAATAACCAATGACAGTGCAGTAACAGCCAGTGCTATATCCAGGACATCAGCTAATATTAACACAGTCCTGTCTGTGTCTGATATGGTTCAATATATTACTAATTCAGAAAGGTATTCACAATTTCCATATGCCTACTGGCACTTTATCATTTTAATCTTTTAAAGAAATTAACAAGTGATCGAGATCAGGGGTGCCAGAATCTGGGAGAACCAAGCCAGTGAAGGTTAGTATTGACCTTCATGTAGCGGGTTTCTCTCCCAGTGACTGACTGAACAACTTGTCCACATTCCAGGCCATCAAACTATCTGGACAAGAAGAGGGCAAACAAACAATATCATAAAATCATAGAATCCTTACAATATAGGAGAAGGCCATTTGGCCCATCGAGTCTGCACCGACAACAATCCTACCTAGGCCTCGTAACCGCACCCTATTAATCCTCCTGACATCCCCCTAACACTAGGATCAATTTAGCATGGCCAACCTACCTAACCTGCACATCTTTGGACTGTGGGAGGAAAGTGGAGCACCTGAAGGAAACCCACGCAGACACGGTGAGAATGTGCAAGCTCCACACAGACAGTAACCCACGCCAGGAAACAAACCCAGGTCCCTGGCGCTGTGAGGCAGCAGTGCTAACCACTGTACCAGCAGGCTGCTGTGAGCTCTTTCGCCTCACTCTCAGTTACATATCTGTCCTCATCACATCTGCTAATAAAGCTCTCGTAAGTTGTTCCTCAGTATATTCAGTCTCTTTCCAACGATTCTCAATAGACATGTAGAATTTTGGTTTTTATCTGTTCCATCGTCCGCTCCAAAAAGAAAGAAGAACAGTACAGCACAGGAACAGGCCTTTTGGCCCATCAAGGAGAGTTACAGAACAAAGATATCTAGGGATATATGTTCATAGCTCCTAGAAAATGGAGTCACAGGTGGACAAAGTGGTGAAGAAGGCATGCAGCATGCTTGGTTTCATCGGTCAGAACACTGAATACAGGAGTTGGGACGAAGGCCACACTTGGAATACTGCGTGCAATTCTGGTCACCCTATTATAGAAAGGATATTATTAAAGTAGAAAGAGTGCAGAAGAGATTTACTAGGATGCTACCGGGACTACATGGAGTGAGCTATAAAGGAGAGGCTGAATAGACTGGGACTTTTTTCTCTGGAGCATAGGAGGTTGAGGGGTGATCTTATAGAAGTCTATAAAATAATGAGTGGCATTGACAAGGTAGATAGTCAATATATTTTCCCAAAGGTAGGGGAATCTAAAACTAAAGGGCATAGGTGAGAGGGAAGAGATACAAAAATTTCCAGGGGGCAATTTTTTCACACAGAGGGTTCAGTGTGTCTGGAACAAGCTGCCAGAGGTAGTAGCAGAGGCGGGTACAATTTTATCTTTTAAAAAGCATTTAGATAGTTACATGGGTAAGATGGGTGTAGAGGGATATGGGCCAATTGCGAGCAATTGGGATTAGTTTAGGGATTTTAAAGAAAAGGGTGGCATGGACAAGTTGGGCCAAAGGGCCTGTTTCCATGGTGTAAACCTTCATGACTCTAAGTCTGTGCTGACACAGATGCCTCTCTAATCCAATATTTTCTTGCCTCTACATGGTCCATATCCCTCTATTCTCTGCCTATTCATGTATCTATCCACTGAACTCACTGTGGCAAGTGCGACCATGACAACAGAATGTTCTTGCAGGGTGATCCCATCACACCTTCAAAAACTTTCTCCTCCCGGTGATGTTAGTGCGAGGGAATCGAGTATTCTACATTCTGGGGTCAGCAACAGGAGGTGCCCCACCCCTAACACAGGAACACCTTTGTCCCTACACAGCCATCCTGAGACGGGAGTTAAAGGTTATCAGGATTAGGCGAGAATGTGGAATTCAGGCCTTAATCAGATCAGGTATTGATCTGACTGAATGGTGCAGCAAGCTCGAGGGGCCGAAAGGCCTACTCCTGCTCCTAATGTGCATGTTTGTATCCAATGCATCTCAATGGTTGTCAACTGGAGGCAACTTCTGATGTGGAACTTTGCCGCGTTTTGCAGTTAACTTGAAACAGCTCCAACTAATTCGACCAGCCGGGACAGCAGATTAACATGACATCGCGTTTAGTTTGGAATCCTCTCCAGACAGCAATGTAGGCAGGACTGAGACCTTTAAAATTCTTTCACGGGATGTGGACGTCGCTGGCCAGACCAGCATTTATTGCCCATCCCTCATGGTCCTCTGGTGGTGAGCTCCTATCTTGGACCGCTGCAGTCCGTGTGTTGTAGGAACACCTGTAAGGGATGGAGTTCCAGGATTTTGACCCAGTGACAGTGAAAGAACAGTGATATACTTCCAAGTCAGGATTGTGTGGCCTGGAGGGATTTGCAGGCGGTGGGGTTTCCCAGCTATCTGCTTCCCTTGTCCTTCTAGCTGGTAGAAGTTTAAAGTTTATTATTAATATCGCAGATAGGCTTACATTAACACCGCAATGAATTTACTGAGAAAATCCCCTGGTCGTCACACTCCAGCATTTGGGTACACTGAGTGAGAACTTAGCATGTTCAATGCACCTAACCAGCATCCCAGCCATCTACACTTCCCGTTACCTCGGAAAAGCAGCCAGCATAATAAAGGACCCCAGGCATTCCCTCTTCCACCTTCTTCCGTCAGGCAAAAGATACAAAAGTCTGAGGTCACGTACCAACCTACTCAAAAACAGCATCTTCCCTGCTGCTGTCAGACTTTTGAATGGACTTACCTCGCATTAAGTTGATCTTTCTCTACACCCTAGCTACAATCTGTAACACCACATTTTGCACTCTCTCCTCTCCTTCTCTATGAACGGTACGCTTTGTCTGTATAGCGCTGTATACTATTTTCACTATATACTATTACATGTGACAATAATAAATCAAATCAAAGTCTTTCAGCCTGTGGGAGGAAACCAGAGCAGCCGGAGAAAACCCACGCAGATACAGGAAGAACGAGAACTCCACACAAACAGTGGTCTAAGCCGGGAATGGAACCCAGATCACTGGCGCTGTGAGACAGCAGTGCTAACCACTGTGCCACCCTGGTCTTCGGATAGAGGTTGTAGATTTGGAAGGTGCTGTCAAAGGAGCCTTGGTGCGTTGTGGCAGTGCGTCATGTGGGTGAGTCACATTCTGTCACACAATCCAGTACCCCCTCCCTACTTTCTTTACAAAGCAGAGGTCCTTTTCTTAACTCTGACAGAGACAAAGGCACATGGAATGCAGTTTACAGGAGAGTCTAATGGTGTTTAAAAATAACCAAACCAAAAGCAAGGTAGAAATGGGAGCTAATTCTGAGCTCGCTGCAGACTGGCTGATGCCCCTGGGGAGACGGGCAGAATGAGGAGAAGGTACAGATCTACCGAGCCGCGACCTCAGTTTATTCTCAGTTTTTCCGTTCCTTCCCCAGTCGCCCGAGCCACTTCTGTTGTACTGGGACTTTCTCCAATTAAAATTCAGGAAGGCAGCGAGAGAAACTCGAGGGCAACAAACATAAACGTGTCTCGAATGCTGAGGCTTAATGAGAAAATGGCATGTGTTTGAACAGCGGAATAACCCCTGGATCAGTGAGAAGTCAGGATAATACCCATTGCTGTTTGCCACCTGGAACAGGTTGTGCTGTTAGACGCATTTGTGAAGCAGGGAAGGAATGAGTCGCATTTTTAGGATCTGGGGACATCCCGAAGCACATGACAGCCATTGAACTGTTGCTCCTCTGATGATCAGCAACCTGGGTGTTTGCTGAAATGAATAATATCCTAAGAGACCCTCGGGGGAGGGTGGTATTGACAGAGTGAATGTTTCCTCTTGTGGGAAAATCTACAACTCTGGATCACTATTTAAAAGCAAAGGGTTAGCATTGTAAGACACCAAGGAGAATTTTCTTATCGCTCAGAATCTCTGGAACTCTTCCTCAAGAGGCAATGGAAGCAGAGCCTTAGATTCAAAGAGGTTTACAGCATGAAAGCAGGCCCTTTGGCCCAACATGTCCATTCTGCTCTTCTTTTTTTGAACCACTAAGCTAGTCCCATATTTGGCCCATATCCCTCTATAACCATCTTACCCACCGTCTAAATGTCTTTTAAAAGACAAAATTGTACCCACCTGTGGCAGCTCGTTCCAGAGACTCGTCTCCTTCTGTGTGAAAAAATTGCCCCTCTGGACACTTTTGTATCTCTTCCCTCTCATCTTAAACCTATGTCCTCTAGTTTTAGACTCCCCCACCTTTGGAAAAAAAATCATCTATATGCCCCTCATTGTTTTATAGACCTCTATAAGATCACTCCTAAGTCTCCTATGCTTCAGAGAAAAGAGTCCCAGCCTATCTAGTCTCTCCTTATAACTCAAATCATCAATTCCGGGTAGCATCCTAGTAAATCTTCTCTGCACTCTTTCTAGTTTAATAATATCCTTTCTATAATCGGGTGACCAGGACTGTATACAGTATTCCAAGTGTGGCCTTAGCAAATGTCTTGTACAACTTCAACAAGACATTCCAACTCCTGTATTTAATGTTCTAATTGATGAAACTGAGCATGCCGAATGCCTTCTTCACCACTCTGTCTACCTGTGACTCCACTTTCAAGGAGCTCTGAACATGTACCCCTAGATCTCTTTGTTCTATTTGAATGCTTTTTTAAGACAGAACTAAATAGATTCTTGATTAACAAGGGGATAAAAAGGTTCTCAGGAGTGGGCAGGGATGTGAGATTCCAATCAGATCAACCATGATCTAATTGAATGGTGGGGCAGGCTTGAGGGGCTGTGTGACCTACTCCTGCTCCTAATTCATGTCTTTGTATGAAAACTCAGTTTCCTGTTATAACTTCCTTTCATGTTGTCTTTAAACACCGTTAGATTCCCTTGAAAAACACATCCCCTGTGCCGTTGTGTCTGCCTTCATCATCAAAAACATTTTTAAAAGCTTCCCTGCTAAAAAGGGAGAAGGGAACTGGGAAGTACTACTACAGGAAAGACAGCAGCCAACTTGTGCATAGGCAAATCAAAATAGTCTCCTGGGAGTTTTTGTGTCGACCCGATTGGGCTTCAGTTTAACATCTAACCAAAAAGACAGCACCTCTGACAGTGCAGCACTTCCTTGGTATTGCACTGGAGGACTAGCCTGGATCATTTGTACAAGATGTGGAGATGCCGGCGTGGGACTGAGGTAAGCACAGTAAGAAGACTCACAACACCAGGTTAAAGTCCAACAGGTTTATTTGGTAGCAAATGCCACTAGCTTTCGGAGCGCTGCTCCTTTGTCAGGTGAGTGGGAATTCTATTCACAAACAGGGCATTATAAAGACACAAACTTAATTTACAGAATAATGATTGGAATGCGAGTCTTTACAGCTAATCAAATCTTAAAGATGCAGACAATGTGAGTGGAGAGAGCATTAAGCACAGGTTAGAGAGATGTGTATTGTCTCCAGACAGGACAGTAAGTGAAATGTTGCAAGCCCAGGCAAGTCATGGGGGTTACAGATAGTGTGACATGAACCCAAGATCCCGGTTGAGGCTATCCTCATGTGTGCGGAACTTGGCTATCAGTTTCTGCTCAGCGGCTCTGTGCTGTCGTATGTCGTGAAGGCCACCTTGGAGAACGCTTATCCGAAGATCAGATGCCGAATGCCCGTGACCACTGAACTGTTTTCAAATTGTAAGACGTGCTGGATCATTGACACGGATGCCATCATTTCACGTGAGAAAAACATCAACCAGGGACACGATACATACACTTGCAACTCAGCCAATGTTGTCTACCTGATACATTGCAGGAAAGGATGTCCTGAGGCATGGTACACTGGGGAGACCATGCAGACACTACGACAACAGATGAATGAACACTACTCCACAATCACCAGGCAAGACTGTTCTCTTCCTGTTGGGGAACACTTCAGCGGACACAGGCATTCGGCCTCTGATCTTCAGGTTAGCGTTCTCCAAGGCGGCCACTGTAGCCAAGCAACCTACTGCCACCGTTCACACCCAAACTGTACTCATACAGCACCTTTTAATATAATCAAACTACACATACAAATTCACCTTTAGAATGGTCACAGCACAGGAGGCTATTTGACCCTTCCATGTCCATGCTGGCCCTCTTCAAGAGCCAGATACTTTTCCAAGTTGTGCTCAAAAGCCACAATGGAGTCTACCCTCGAGAGACTTGTAGGCAATTCATTTCAGATCCTAACCATTCATTGTGTGAATCTGTCTCCACCACCCTCTCAGACAGTGCATTTCAGATCCTAACCACTCATTGCGTAACATGGTTTTTCCCTCACGCCGCCATTGGATGTTTTGCCGACCACCTAGAAGTGGTGCCCTCTGGTTTTCGGCTCTGCCATCTCAGCCGGGGGCATCACGTTGCCACCTGGTGGTAGGAATGCCACTGCACAGCCGGCTAACTGCACTGACTCTTTATTTAGTATTCCAACACTCAACCAGCCAGGCCACTGAGGGTAAAATACACCAGTTCTAACCAGGTCTGCCTGTGGGATTTTTATTGGGGGGGGGGGGGTGATGTGGCAGGGGCTGTCCGTGATATTGCAGTGACATGATAAATCTGTGTGCGTCACCATCTTCTATCTCCCCACACCCTTCCCGAGGATTCCTGTGAAACTTACATTCAGTTCCGTCGGATCCCATCACTGGGAAATGAGGATTGATAGTCTGTTGGTTCTGTGTTTGTTAAGTGCGGAGGGGGAGAATTTATTTCCTTGCTCCAACTTCAGGAACTATCACAGCAATGATATATAACTCCTCCAGTGAATAGAACCTAGAATTCCTCTAATAAGCTGATCCATCTTGCTGATGTGCTTTGAATAGGATCGGTGACAGGGCAATTTTCAACCACTGTCCCTGGTCCACTGACATTTCCCTCACCTATTCCCCATCACACCTCAGAATGATTGGGCCCGAACACAATGATAGGGTCTACTGGCAGCACGGTGGCACAGTGGTTAGCACTGCTGCCTCACAGCGCCAGGGACATGAGTTCGATTCCGGCCTTGGGTCACTGTCTGTGTGGAGTTTGCACGTTCTCCCCGTGTCTGCATGGGTTCCCTCTAGGTGCTCCAGTTTCCTTTCACAATCCAATGATGTGCAGGTTAAGTCGATTGGCCGTTCTAAATCAACCCTAGTGTCGGGATTAACAGTGTAAATGTGTGGGTGCTTGGGGAAATAGGGCCTGAGTGGGATTGAGGTCGATGCAGACTCGATGGGCCGAATGGCCTCCTCGCGCACTGTAAGGATTCGATGAAATTGCACCTCCCGTCCACACAAAATAGCCACTTGACCCCACCAATTAGCTGCAAGCCTGAATATTGTTTGAGTTGTTTCTAGCTAGAATTGACCTTTACCTTGTACAAGGGACATACAACTATACAAATTAGGAGCTAGAGTAGGCCAGTCAGCCTCTCGGGCCTGCTCTGCTATTCAATAAGACCATGGTCGATCAAATTGTGGCCTCAATTCTGCCTCCCCACCCACTCCCAAGACTCTTTGACTTGTAGATCATAGAGGTTTTCAGCATGGAAACAGGCCCTTTGGCCCAACATGTCTATGCCGCCCTTTTATTTAAAACCCCTAAGCTAGTCCCAATTGCCCGCATTTGACCCATATCACTCTATACTCATCGTACCCACTTAACTATCTAAATGATTTTTAAAAGATAAAATTGTACCCGCCTCTACTACTAATTCTGGCAGACACTCACCACCCTCTGTGTGAAAAAATTGCCCCTTTGGACACATTCATATCTCTTCCCTCTCACCTTAAATCTATGCTCTCTAGTTTTAGACTCCCCTACCTTAGGGAAAAGATACTGACTATCTAGCTGATCTGTGCCCTCATTATTTTATAGACCGCTATGAGATCACCCCTCAGCCTCCTACACTCCAGAGAAAAAAGTCTCAGTCTATTCAGCCTCTCCTTATATCTCAAACCATCAAGTCCTGGTAGCAACCTAATAAATCTTTACTGCACTCTTTCTAGTTTAATAATATCCTTTCTATAATGTGACCAGAATTGCATACAGTATTCCAAGTGTGGACTTACCAACGTCTTGTACAACTTTAACAAGACGTCCCAACTCCTGTATTCAATGTTCTGACCGATGAAACCAAGCATGCAAATGCCTTCTTTACTACTCTGTCCACCTGTGATTCCACTTTCAAGGAGCTATGAACATGTACTCCTTGAACTCTTTCTTCTGTCACCCTTACCATTAACTGAGTAAGTCCTGCCCTGGTTCAATCTACCAAAATGCATCACCTCGCATTTGTCTAAATTAAACTCCATCTGCCATTCATCAGCCCATTGGCCCAACTGATCCAGATCCCCTTGCAATTGGAGATAACCTTCTTCACTGTCCACTATGCCATCAACCTTGATGCCATTTGCAAATTTAATAACCATGCCCCCTATATTCTCATCCAAATCAGTAATATAAATGACAAATAACAGTGGGCCCAGCACAGATCCCTGAGGCACATCACTGGTCATAGGCCTCCAGTTTGAAAAACAACTCTCTACAACCAGCCTATGGCTTCTGTCAAGGAGCCAAGTTTGTATCCATTTAAATACCTCACCCTGGATCCTGTAAGATTTAACTTTATGCAACAACCTACCATGTGGTACCATGTCAAAGGCCTTGCTAAAGTCCATGTAAACAACATCAACTGCACTGCCCTCATCTGCCTTCATGGTTACCCCTTCAAAAAACTCAATTAAACTTATGAGACACGATTTTCCAATCACAAAGCCATGCTGACTGTCCCTAATCAGTCCTTGCATCTCTAAATGTCTGTAGATTCTGTCTCTCAAAATACTTTCCAACAATTTACCCACCTCAGATGTGAGGCTAACTGGCCTGTAGTTCCCAGGCTTTTCCCTGCAGCCCTTTTTAAACAAAGGCACAACATTTGCCACTCTCCAATCTTCAGGAACCTCACCCACGACTATCGATGATTCAAATATCTTAGCTAGAGGTCAACTTCATTCCTCTTTGGTCACGAATCTATCCATTTTTACCTCTCTGTGGGGAAGAGCATTCCAAAAGACTTGCAACCCTCTGCTGAAATTGCCCCTTCATGTCAGGGGGGCTAGCTAGGGTAAATGCAAGGGGTTATGGAGTAATGAGGGTCAGGCCTCAATGGGATTGTGGTCAGTGTAGACTCGATGGGCCAAATGGCCTCATTCTGCACTGTAGGATTCTATGATTCTATGAACCCCCTGGAAGAAATCATTTCTCCTAATCTCCATCTTAAATGAGAGACCCAATATTTTTAAACTGTGTCCTCAATTTTAGTCTCTCTCACAAGGGGAGACTGAGTCAGTAAGGGTTATATTCACTGGAATTCAGAACAATAACGGAGGATCTCATAGAAACCCATGAAGTTCTAACAGGACTAGGCTGGGTAGATGCAGGAAGGATGTTCCCGATGGTGGGGGAGTCCAAAACTAGGGGGATACAGTCTGAGGATACAGGGTAAACCATTTAGGACGGAGATGAGGAGAAATTTCTTCACACAAAGAGTGGTGAGCCCACTAAGAACATAAGAACATAAGAAATAGGAGCAGGAGTAGGCCATCTAGCCCCTCGAGCCTGACCCCCCATTCAATAAGATCATGGCTGATCTGAAGTGGCTCAGTTCCACTTTCCCGCCTTCTCCCCATAACCCTTAATCCCCTTCTCTATCAAAAACCTATCTACCCGCGTCTTAAATATATTTAGCGAGGCAGCCTCCACCACTTCAACGGGCAGAGAATTCCAGAGATTCACCACCCTTTGAGTGAAGAAGTTCCTCCTCAACTCCATTCTAAACTGCCCCCTCCCCTTATCTTGAGGCTGTGTCCTCTAGTGCTACTGTCCTTTCTGAGCGGGAAGAGCCTCTCCACCTCTATCCTATCCATCCCATCCCACTACCGCAGAAAGGGTTGTTTTTGGCATCTCACCCTGGAGTACATTTGATTGCTGCCCCATGAATTAATCTTCCAGAAAACGCCAGCAGAAACAAACCCGATAATCTGCCTCAGGAGGGAAGAAAACGCCACTCGTGACGCACGATTAAACAGCCCACCCCTCAGAAACACTCGAGGAGTGTGGGGGCCAGACGGATGGTTCAGTCAATGCTGCTGCCATGAACGTGGTCAGCGACTGAGGGAAGATGGAAGGACTTTTCTACCCAGATACCAACCTCACTGCCTCCATGGCAATAAAACCGGGAGCGTGCCAACATGCAGACTAGCACATTAACAACCAAAACCTTTCCAAACATCTTTACCGCTCAGTTGGCAACAGAAGAATTGTTAACATAGTTCTCTGAGTGCCATTTAACACAAGCAAGTAATCCTTTCTAACCCTTAATACGTCCCAAGCTATTACATTCTAAATATTTAATGACTTTAAATGTGCAATACGTCGCCTGCCAGACATCTTATTTTTGTATCAAGGAATGATTAGAACCTGCTCACTATTAACATTTTTGTAACATTGTAGGCATAGCAGAGGTTCCCTGCAGCTAAAGCCATCCATAAACATGCAGCGCTTGCTTCTCCTGGAGTTAATATAGTGTCTCGGTGATGATGCATGAATAGGGGTCTTAGCAGAGAGCATGGTGATTATTTTCCATAGTAAGAAGTCTCACAACACCAGGTTAAAGTCCAACCAGTTTATTTGATAGTAATCCCACAAGCTTTCGGAAACGGTGTTCCTTCATCAGGTGTGTGGACACACCTGACACCTGGACACACCTGACGAAGGAACACCGTTTCCCAAAGCTTGTGGGTTTACTATCAAATAAACGGGTTGGACTCTAACCTGGTGTTGTGAGACTTCTTACTGTGTTTACCCCAGTCCAACGCTGGCATCTCTACATCATGATTATTTTCCATTCCAGCTCGCCTGTTACCAACTGGTAGGGTGTATAGTCATCGCACTCCCAGCGAGGAGTCAGGAGTCACTCAGCAGCTGCCCTGTCCATCTGCCACCACCCACCCACCCACTCCTTGTCATAGCTAGGGTGCAGAGAAAGATCAATTTAATGCAAGGTAGGTCCATTCAAAAGTCTGATGGCAGCAGGGAAGAAGCTGTTCTTGAGTCGGTTGGTAAGTGACCTCAGACTTTTGATGGAAGAAGGTGGAAGAGAGAATGTCCGGGGTGCGTGGGATCCTTAATTATGCTGGCTGCTTCACCGAAGCAGCGGGAAGTGTAGACAGAGTCAATGATGGGAGGCTGGTTTGCATGGTGAACTGGGCTACGTTCACAATCTTTTGTAGTATGGCATTTTTGGAGGTTGGTTTGCCTCCCATCCATTCGCTGCAGTGGGAGCATGGCATGAAGGCAGATAAGATCACGCCTGTGGTCTTTATCATAACATTAATTTACTAGTGTCATAAATTGGCTTACATTAACATTGCAATGAAATTACTGTGAAAATCCCCTAGTTGCCACACTGCAGCACCTGTTCGGGTACACTGAGAGAGAATTTAGCACCTAAATTCTCAATGCACCTAACCAGCACGTCTTTGGAACTGTGGGAGGAAACCCACGCAGACACGGGGAGAATGTGCAGGCCCTGCACAGACAATGACCCAAGCTGGTAATTGAACCGGGGTCCCTGGCGCTGTGAGGCAGCAGTGCGCACGACTGTACCACCGTGTTTGGGATCTTGCCATGCGCAGATTGGCTGCTGCGTTTCTCACGGTATCGAACAAGTACATGGGTGGCTGGGACGCACTTTGGTGACAGAGGCGCCAAGTGAATGAAAGAGCTTTCTTTCTGGGCTGCAGCTTTCACAGGTACAGTCGCAGTCGCACTGTCCAAACCTCACTGAGCACAGCGCCGCACGTGATGTCACATTCTGATCACTCGAAGCCAGGCAAAATGAAGCAGCGGTTTGATTGATTCTGGCCTTCCAAACCGGGACTGTGCGGAGGGGCTGAGCATTCTGAGCTGAATAACTGAGTTAACTCAATGGCGGTGTCAGCGCGAGGTAATTGATTAAGTGCACTAGACAGGAAGCTTATGACACAACATTAAAGCACATCAGCCTGTCCGCAATATTACCTTTAGCGGCACTGTACAATAAATAAGGCCGGTGACAGCCGTGCATTCCTGGTACACGGAAGCACAATGGCATTTCCAATCAGGAAGCAATCTTTTCCTTCCATGGATCAGCACACTCGTGTGTGACACGCGCTCTCGACAGAGCTCCGAGGTGCGCTGCAGTGCGTATTGATGAGATAATACATGCTTGCTGACATTCACTTCCAAGCGAACGCCAGCTATCGAATGGCAGCTTCCTGCCAATGCAGAATCCGATTAAAATTCACTCAAAATGTCACCCGTGCAGTAAATCATTGAGTCACTCTGCTGCAGCAGCCGTCTCCAGCTCATCAATAATTAACTGCATGCCCCCCCCCCGCCCCCTACACACACACACCTGTAAAATCCTGAAGGTAAATGGCCTTTAATTACTCTCTTTCTTCGAGGGCAGGGTGGGGAAAAAGCAGCAGGTAAATTAGGTCAAATAATAAGGGAGATAAGGAAGGGGGGGTTGGTGCAGAGGTGAGATGTTACACAGATTGCAGGCATACCTCTCTCAGCTGTCACCCTTAGCTATGGTGGGGAGAGGAGAGGGTGGTTAAAGTGGTAATCTTCATCCTCAGCCAGTGGCTGGAATTTTATGAGGAGCGCCGTTCACCCATGGCAGAGCTAAATCACTAAACTACTCATTAGAGTCAGAACAGTATAAAGTCACTGTTGATATATGAACCAATCAGTCAGAGTATTGATTAGCGCAAGCCCCGCATGCATCTCCCTGCACTGGCTTCTGCATCAGCGCTGACCATAAATCAGCTCTGGCTACACAATCATTGCAGTGCGGCCTTTAGAAGCAAGGGAGGCCTGATTTATACAGACCAGGTACACACTTGGCAGGGAGTTACAAAGCTACAATTCAATCAGGGTGGTCCTAAAGAGGATTGGAAATTGCTGCACTGGATCCTCGAGGTGTGTGTGTGTGTGTGTGTGTGTGTGCTTGGAGAGATTGTGAACCATTTGCAGAACCCAGAGATTGCAATCAAGTCCTCCCTCTACCCCTGGCTTCTTGCTGTTCTGAGTTATATGGGTCAAGTTAAATCAAGTTACAACGTGGAGCTGCAGGGACCAATCTAACTTTGGAAATGTATAGCCACCAATATGTATTCCACATCACTTGATTGTATCCCATCGGTGTACTGCAAAAAGAAAGACTTGCATTTATATAGCACCTTTCACACCCACCAGACATCTCAGTGTGCCTTACAGCCAAGGAAATATTTTTTGAAACGCAGACACTTCTTATGTCGGGAACACGGCAGCTAATGCAAAGCCACCTCCCACACACAACACTGTAATAATCTGCCTGCGTGATATTGATTGTGGGATAAATATTGGCCTGGTCACAGCGGGGTAACTCTCCTTGCTCTTCTCTGAAATAACGTCGTGGGGTCTTTTACCCAAGCTGGCACATGGAGGTCTCAGTTTAACGTTTCAGCCGAAAGACAGCATCTCCTACAGTGCAGCACTCCCTCAGGGCTGCACTGAAGGGTCAGCCTGGATTTCAAACATAGAGGATAGGAGCAGGAGGCCATTTGGCCCCTCTAGCCTGCTCTGCCATTCATCACCATCATGGCTGATTATGGCATCAAAACGTTGAATATATTCAATGTATTTCTTACTGGTTGGACACCCAGAGTGGGGCTGGAGAGGCAAGGGTGCGACCAACTGATTTTTATTTATTATTTACTTGTCACAAGTAGGCTTACACTCACACTGCAATGAAATCACTGTGAAAGTTGCCTAGTCGCCACACTCCGGCGCCTGTTCAGGCACACTAAGGGAGAATTTAGCATGGACAAGGCATCTAACCAGCACGTCTTTGGACTGTGGGAGGAAACCAGAGCAGCCGGAGGAAACCCACACAGACACGGGGAGAACGGGCAGACTCCGCACTGACAGTGACTCAAGCCAGGGTCAAACCCAGGTCCCTGGTGCTGTGAGGCAGCAGTGCTAACCACTGAGATGATGGTGTTGAGCTTGGTGTGTTCGATGAAGGAGGTGAGAGGTCGCTGCCAGTTGCAGTACAATTCACTGGTCAGCCTGTGGGGGCAAGAGCAGGAAAATAGAAAGGTGCAGAAGGGAGACCACAAAAGGCCTCAAATTCACGACTAAGGAAAAAGGAACAGAATGTCTTCCCATTGTTAAAAAGCTCAATGTTTCTAACTAAAGGCGGGCTGAATTCTGAGGCAGATTTTTCAAACCATAACAAGACCATGGAGCCTGAGCAGCTGAGCACAGGTTTGTCTCAATTAGCAGCTCTTTGAAACCTGGCCAAAATTTAGACCCAACACTCCCTACGTGCTAAAGGCGGTTAAATTCCCCTGACAAACATGCCATTCCTTCCCAAGCTCACTGCTGCAGTCCATGAGAAATAAGAGGATTCGATGTTGGAAAGGTGCTCAACTGGACAAATGATTCCTACTCCACCAAATAATTTCACACCACGCTAGATCAGTAATGACTGCCTCCTCCTGCAAGATAGCGAGAGTTTTAAACCGCCAAGGTCATTATAAACCTGTACAGCAAGTTGCCTCCAACAACTCCATGAATGCTACAGCTCTGCCCCTCCTCTCTCTCTTACCCTTCCCTACCATCCCAGTGATTCCTTTCCCTTGCAGGAAGGGATCTGCCCAATAGAGTCATACGCCAGAATTCCACTGCCGCACCCACCACGGGAATCGGAGCGGGCGACAGGCAGACATTGGAGGGTCCAGTGACCTCGGGCAGGATTTTCTGGTCTCAGGTCGAGCTCGGCCATAAAATCCCACCCATAGAGTCATGCAGCACAGAAAAGGCCCTCTGGCCCATCGCCCACTGGGGTGGCACAGTGGTTAGCACTGCTACCGCACAGCACCAGGGGCCTCGGTCAAATTCCAGCCTCGGGTCACTGTCTGTGTGGACTTTGCACATTCTCCCTGTGTCTGCATGGGTTTCCTCCGGTTTCCTCCCACAGTCCGAAGATGCGCAGGTTAGGCTGATTGGCTTTGCTAAATTGCCGCTCGTGTCGGTGGATTAGCAGGGTTAATATGTGGAATAGGGCCTGGATGGGATTGTGATCGCTGCAGACTCGATGGTCTCCCTCTGCGTTGCAGGAATTCCATGACAATACCTACCACTAATGTCACACTAATCCGGTTTTCCTGAACTTGTGCTGTATCCTTGAACGTGATGACGTTAGTTGACCTTTCACCTCGAGTCTCGTCACTTAACATTTCACCACTTGACGTCATTCTGTATTTGGCTGTTCCTCCGCGATGTCCTACATTTTCTCTTTTTAAGGGGCACATTTGACAGGGACCTGAAGTGGCGCACAGATAACACGGGGCAAATCACTCCAAGCTGACAAGCAGCTACTGGGTTTGGCACAGTTTGATGCTTGGGATGTTTTTGCTCTCATTGGGGGGAAGCACACTTCCCCATTCACTGCCTGCTTGTTCGATTGGGCCTCTCAGTTTTACATACGCCTTTAACCACGCTGCAAACTCGTGCCCACCCCCCTCCACCGCACCCCCTCCGGAATATTAATCCCCATATTTTAAAACAAAAACGCAAGAATAATACTTGTGGGATGAAAGGCAGTGAAAGACCTGGATTGAAACATTCCCGCCAGCGGAATTCTCCAATCCCGCCAATGGTGCATCCGGCCGTGGGTTTCTCGGCAGCTCAGGGTGGAGTCAACGGAAAATCCCTTTGACAATAGCAGATCCCACCGCCGGCCAAAGGCAGGTCACCTCCACTGGTGGGAAGAGCACGGCGGATTGCAGGGAAAATTCCCCCACACCTTGTCGAGACCCTCTTCCGTACAATCAGCCACAGGTCAGTGGGTAACTCTCTCATCTCCGAATCACTCGCTTCTGGGTTAAAGTCACACTCTGCTGAGGGAGTGCTGTGCTGTCAGAGGTGCCGTCTTCATCGTCCGGCGGGTCTTAATGAAGTTTTTGCCGTCTTGATTGGGTTAACCGTGTGGTAGTTATTGTCATAGAATCTTGCAACGCAGAGGGAGGCCATTCGGCCCATCGAGTCTGCAGCAATTACAATTACAAGAACAGAACTACAAGAACTATGTACACATATACAGTAAAGGGCTCAAGCTTAGAGCTGTCTCTATGCTTTGTCCAACACCCCTGGGTGTGGACCCTGTGCCCTCTTACATCGCTGTGTGGGTGCTACTGGGCCTGATCCTTACACTAGAATGATGTCACTCAGACAGGTCCAAGGGTGATAAGTAGAAGATATGAACTAGGAGGAGGAGTCCGCAATTCAGCCCCTCGAGCCTGCTCCGCCATTCAACACCATCATGGCTGATCTCTGTCTTATCTCCACCTTCCTGCCACTCCTCCACAACCTTTCATCCCGCTACTATTTACAAACCTATCCATCTGCTTCTTAAAATTGTTCAGTGTTCCGGCGTCCTCTGTACTTTGGGGTAGAGAATTCCACAGATCCTCTGAGTGAAGTAATTCCTCCTCATAGGGGAAACAGGAAATCGCACACTGGACTTTTCCAGTTCCAAGCCAGAGAATCCACTGGGAGGGCTCTCCTTTCAGCTCCTACACCAACGTCTCCGGTGGTCCCCAAGGGGTTACCCTCAGCCCCTTCTATTTCTCATCAACACACTGCCTCCTTGGCAATATCATCCAACAGCATTGTGCCAGTTTCCACAGGTACAGTAATAACACCAACCTCCTCCTCGCCACCACGCCTCTCAACTCCTCTATCATTGCTAAGTGATCAGACTACGCGTTTGACATCCAGAACCAGATGAGTGCAGACATTCTCTCCAATCCGACACTGGGAAGACTGGGACCTCCATCTTTCGACCCCACCTTCGTACACTGTTCCCAAGCCACTGACTCTACCTCGCTCCCTGGAAACTACCCAGAGGCTGAACTGGACTGCGGGCAAACCCTCAGTCACACTTGACCATCCCAACATAGACCCAGCTAGCTCCCAATGTTCACTCTCTATAAACCTGAAATCATCCAAACTCTGCCTCCCGTGTCCTAACTCACTCCAAATGATGAGAAATTATATAATAGAATCTACAGTGCAGAAGGAGGCCATTTGGCCCATCGAGGCTGCACCAACAACAATCCCATGCAGGCCCCATCCCCATAGCCCCACATATTTACATTCCTAATCCCCCTAACACTCGGGGCAATTTAGCATGGCCAATCAACCTAACCTGCATATCTTTGGACTGTGGGAGGAAGCCAGAGCACCTGGAGGAATGTACAAACTCCACACAGACAGCGGCCCGAGGCCAGAATTGAACACGGGTCCCTGGCACTGTGAGGCAGCAGCGCTAACCACTGTACCACCGTGCCGCCCCAGTATAAATAAGCATTGTGCCTTTCTTCGCATGACAGAATTTCACATCACAAACGGTTCTCTCCTTATTCTTGCAGGGTGTGTGAACAGAAATAATGATCATTTTCAGATTCACATTCAAACAGAAACCATTCATTAAATCTAATCCTAACTGCACACAGCAAATAAACCAGAATCTGTATCAGCATTCACTAATCATCCAGTTCATTCCCTCCCTTTTTTTAACTAGCTTTATTTTTTAAACACAGGTTGATGGGTGCTCTAAAGGTGCAGGAAAGTTGCATTTCCACATGCTGCATTAAATTATTGAGCGAAGGCTCCTGATCATTCCATCCTTAGCCTACAACTACCACAGTCACAGTTCCGCAAACAATACCTTGTGCCCTGATGTGGGTTACATCCTGCTGAACCAAAAAAGGAATGTGCATTGACAGTTTATATAAAGTGTGGTGAGTGTCCCTTTAAGAATCAATCCGCAGTGTAAGGGTCACATGATCCAGGGAACCAATCGGGGAGCAGGATGGGGGGGGATCACCCTGGTAAGTGCGGCCTCGCGCACTCAGAGTCATCTCGGGGGCTGACTGCAGCCGTGAGGATGCAAGCCTCTGTATAGTTTTAACCTGTAAATAAATTAGTTGTGTTTTCCCTAACCTGGTGAACGAGTGTCTTTACATTTGGCGACAAAGGAAAAAGTAGATCCTCAGACTGCAAGGATCCAGCTTACATTGAAGTTGAGTGAAGCTGAGAAAACAAATAAGTACTTAGCGACAAGATGCCCCTGAGTGTGCGGATAGATCCATTTGACTCCTCCATGGAGGACTGGATACATAGAGCAATTTGGTTATTACTGCCAAGTGAATGAAATAGGGGAGGAGGCAATTCTCCCGAGTGTGTGTGGAACCCAGACCTATTACCTGATTTGCAGCCTCACAGCCCCAAGCTCACCTGACTCCAAATCATTCAGTGGGCTTGTGGAATTCATGAAGTCACATTTCCAGCCTAATGCATCAGTCATACTCCAGAGATTCAAGGATGGAGAGCCCCAGATGAAACAACAGTGACTTATGTCACTAAACTGAAACATATATCAGTGTATTGGAGCCACCGTGAATGATATGTTATGGGACAGATTAATCTGCGAGGTGAATAACAAGGCAAATTCAACAGAGATTACTTGCAGAGGTCGACATATATTTTAATTGAGTAATGGAGATAGTGCAGGCAATGGAAAACACTGAAAACGGTGCACAAGAGTTACAGAGCTTGTAAAATGGCTAGAGTGGGACTAACACTAACACTAGTTAGAGTGGGAACCTACAGTCAGCAGTGGCTCCAAAACCGAAGAAGCAGCTGCGAGACAAGAACCAAGTTCAGCAACAAGTAAGACAAGAAGATTTAGAAGAGGCAATTGATCAGCAAAATTTGAAGCGGAATGTTACCGATAGAGGTAACCACTCTCCTGAAGGAGGCTGAGTGTTTGTTTTGTCATAAAAGAGGCCATTTTAGGCATTGGTTATGTCAACAGAGTCGTCGATTAAATAATGCGTCACCAGTACATAATGTGGGTCTAGCAGAGTCTAGCATCAATGATTTAAATATTCACTCATTGTTCAATATGCAAGTGGGTAAGATAGCCCCTATTACTGTAATGTTCTGGGAAAATGGGAAGCCTCTTATGATGGATTTTGATACAGAGGCTTCAGCTATTGTGATAGGTGAGCACACATATCGGGCTTGAAAGAAGGAGTTTGACATTGAATTTGAAGAATACTGCAGCCAAGTTAACTTACACTGGAGAACCAATAAAAACAGTGGACAGTGCAATGTTACCTATAAGCTACGGACAACAGTCTGCCCAGCTCCCAGTGATCAGAACAGTAGATGAAAGACCAAACCTTTACAGCCGTGACTGGCTTAAGGAAATGGAGTTAAATTGGAGTGGGATTTTCCCGGGAGGAATGCTCAAACTGATGAAGAAATACAAGGGCATCTTCAAGGATGAATTAGGCAAAATAAAAGGCCTAGCAGCGAAAATCGATGTGGGCCCTCAATTCTTAAGAATGGGTATTAAATGCTGACATCCAATAAAAGAATAAAGAAACAAAATGTGTGGCAGTTGAGCAACAAAGGGAACTGGTTTCTGCTACACACTTAACTTGGTATTTACAGCACGGACAAAGCTGGTTGGTATGACTGGTCCAGTTCAGGTGTCCATGCTCCACACAAGCCCTCATCTTACTCATCGCCATATCCTTCCATTCTTTTCTGCCTCAGATGCTGATCCAGCTTCCTCTTAAATGGATCAACAGTGTCCATTTTAACTAGTCTTTGTGACCGTGAGGTCCACATGGTCAGCATACTCTGGGTAAAGAAGTTGCTGCTGAATTGTTCACAGGATTGGGGACGGACCATGTCCCACTTCCTGGATTGGCCCGCTTGTGGAAACATCTTCTTTACATCTATCCCCTCATCACCTAAATTTTAACGTCATCCTTCAGTCTTCTCTTTTCTCGAGAAAACAAAGCCCCCAGGCTGTTCAATCTTTTCTGATAAGTACAACTCAAATAATTCCGCTACCAACCTCTTCTGCACCATCTCCAATCTCTACATTCTCGGACATAAACTGATTATGGTCAGACTGTCTAACCTGAAGAAAGAAATATAGTTGATAAAAATTCTTTTTGTCAAAGCTTTTCACCTTGCAGTCGTCAGGAAGGTCGGAAGAAAGTCAATGTAAGAAAAGTGCTTCCAAATGAGCACAACTTCAAAAAAACATTTTAAAACGATAGCTTTTGAATTAGCTGCTGAGCGAGTTTGTCAGGAGTGCCGTGTGGAATTTAAAACTGAAACTCATGTTCGTCCAACCCAATATTGACAGTTGGCTTTACCAAGCAGCCAGCACTCACCTCCGAACCAAAAGTCAGTACCATATCAAAGGCATTAGTGGGATTTTCCAGCCATGCGCACACCAAGATTGGAAAATCCCACCCAACGTCAACGAATTTTTGCATGGTCTATCCCCAGGCTGCTACAAGTCCCATGGCAGGAGGGACAGGAAAACCCACCGCCACCACCACCCCACCATTGTCCTTTGCAATGGAAGTTTTTCTATTCATTGACTTTGATTTATCATTGTCACATATATTAACATGCAGTGAAAGGTATTATTTTTTGCACGCTCTACAAAGCATACTGTTCACAGAGAAGGAAACGAGAGAGTGCAGAATGAAGTATAGAGAAAGATTAACTCAGTGCAAGGTAGGTCCATTCAAAAGTCTGATGGCAACAGGAAAGAAGCTGTTCTTGAGTCGTTGATGTCACTGGCAAGGCCAGCATTTATTGCCCTTGAACTGAGTGGTTTGCTAAGCCATTTTAGAGGGTATTTAAGAGTCAACCACATTGCTGTGGATCTGGAGTCACATGTAGGCCAGGCCAGTTAAGAATGGCAGATTTCCTTCTCTGACAGGTTATTGATAACAGTCAACAATGGTTTCATGGTTGTCAATAGACTTTCAATTCCAAATTTTAATTGAATTCAAATTTCACCATCTTCTGTGGCAGGATTCGAACCTGGGTCCCCAGATCATTATCCTGGGTCTCCGGGATACTAGTCCAGCAATAATACTGCCATGCCACCCCTTCCTCTAGTCAAGCCTAGTCTCCATCGATTTGTCCTGAAGCCTTGGGATAATAATGAAAGGTCCCACAGCACTATTTTGTGAATATTCTCACTGTGACCTGGTCAACATTTCTCCCTCAATCACCAAAGATCGATTCACAGGTCATTCCACTGACGCACACCCCTGTGAAGAACTTGGAGATGGTTTTCTTCATTCAAAGCACCACATAAATATAAAGTTGCCATTGTTATTCACGGTACATTGCTCTTTGGGACATGGCTGTCTTATTATCAACATATTATCACTGCACGTCTAAGTGATTTACTTTGCGTGGAGTGCTGAGGGGTGCTTTGCACACTGTGATAAAATTCCATTTAAATCCAGCTCTTTATGCAGCTTAAACAAATCTGCATTTTTCTCTGTCAAAAAGCAAAGTGATCAATGAAGAACAAAAGACGCCCGTTAAATATTCATAGCCTCAATAAATGCATTTGAGGCCTGGATATTTAAACAGGTTCCACGGCAAATTAAGCTCCACTGAAAACATAAGGTAAAAGCGGAGGAAGGAAAAAAAATGCAAGGTTGTATACCTTAGGCACCCAAGCATTTTATTACACGCATGGAAACTGCAGATGTGGAATAAAGGAAAATGAATGTAGGCGCTCCATGAGTTTTCCAAACATCTGACAGCTGCATAAGGACAGCCTAACTTAAAGATAAACACAAAATACTGCTGATGCAGGAATTGTGTCGGAGAGAAGAGCAGTACTCCTTCAGGGAAGGCATCCCTAGAAGACAAGTGGCAGTGAATTAAACACGAAGATAAACCCAAAATACTGCGGATGCTGGAATCTGGGTTCTGCCAAAGAGTCATCCTGACTCAAAACATTGGCTCTATTCTTTCCCCACAGATGCTGTCAGACCTGCTGAGATTTTCCAGCATGTTTCTGTTCTTGTTTCAGCCTAACTTATACAGCTACTGTGCGCAGGTTACTGATGTACAGGTGCAGTGATGACACTTTCCCAATTCGTAGTTTTACAAGTAGCTTTTTAATCATGTGACCTGCACATAGAACTGTAACAAGTTGCCAAGAAGTCAATTTTAATCAAATTATGGGTTCTGTCACGAATCCTGCAAAATCAAAGGGGTCTCAATGCTCAGTCAGAAAGATTTGCATTTACATAGCGTCAGTCACAACCCTGCTTTACAACCAATGAAATGTTTGTCCAATGAAGTTAGTGCAGGGAGCGAGACTGCACTCAGCAATGACTGTGTTATAACCATCAGATTGCTGCTGTTGTTTGAGGGATAGACTTTGAGCAGGATATCTGGGAGAACACACTTCTGAGGATCTGCGAAGACGGCCCCTCTGACAGCGCAGCACTCCCTCAGCGCCGCACTGGGAGTGCTGGCCTGGGATGGGCAATGGATTACCCAACCCTGTGACTCAGAGGCAAGGGCCCTGAAAACTGAGCCGTGGACAAACAGAGACCGCAAGGTTGATGGTTCAGCGATCCAGTGAGTATGCGGTTAATGCATTCTTTGTCACGAAGGTTGGTAAGCGGGTAAACATTCTGTGTCGTGTTCACAGCTTTGGCATCGGATAGGTATTTGCGTGTATCTCAGCACATCTCAAGTGAACTGGATCAGTGATGCAGCACTTGGCAGGTTAGTCAGGCTGCACGTAATAACTGGGGCAGAAACATCTACCTTTGTTCCATGCAACCATGAAAAATAGACAACTCACTTTGCGCGGTTTACTTGGGGACATTTGCGCAGCAGAATGCATCTTCCACAGCCAGCATCTCCCAAGAAATGAGGCCAGTAAAATGAAAGGACATCAGCGTGTTGAATGTGGGCAGAAGTGAGTCACGATGGACTCCGTGTAGCGTCAAACACACAGTCAAATGAGCAACATAGATTGCTGCAACTCAAAATTCCAAAGCGGAGTTCAATCACAGAAAAGTTGTTTGAAAGGTTCAAAGGAACCCTTTTTACTCATTTGATCAAGCTCACATGGAAAGATTGTCTTGGATTTAAGCAGCGTTTATCATTATCTATTTTAATTATATTTTATACAAAGCACTCAGAGCTTTGAAATCCGTGCAACCAAATCCTGTGGAGATAGGAAGTCATTAAGCATACAGCACAACAAGTCTGGTGTGTCTTTTTAAACTTGGACAGATACATCGGTCTTGCATAACAGATACATCTCCCTCCCCGTTACGATTTAACACATTGAAGGACAGCGGTTCTCAAAACGTTTTTTCTCCGTGGAGCACTGGCATCAGGAAAAAGATACAAAAGTCAGAGGTCATGTACCAACTGTGGGCAACACGGTGGCACAGTGGTTAGCACTGCTGCCTCACATCGCCAGGGATCTGGATCCAATTTCCAACTTGGGTCACTGTCTGTGCAGAGTCTACATGTTCTCAATGTGTCTGCATGGGTTTCTTCCAGGTGCTCTGGTTTCCTCCCACAATCTAAAAAGACATGCTGGTTATGTGCATTGACCCAAACAGGTGCTGCAGTGTGGCAACTGGGGAATTTCACAGTAACTTCATTGCAGTGTTAATGTAAGCTTGAGATTAATAAATAAACTTTATTTTTACTCTGACTGGAGAACAGCTTCTTCCCTGCTGTCATCAGACTTTTGAATAGACCTACCTTATACTAAGTTGATCTTTCTCTACACCCTAGCTATGACTGTAACACTACATTCTGCACTCGCTCCTTTCCTTCTCTATGTACAGTAAGCTTTGTCTGCAAGAAACACTGCTTTTCACTGCACACTAATACACAGGACAATAATAAATCAAATCATGGGACAGGTCCAAAGACCGCACAAACCACCCTGACAAAACGCATCAGAATTAGGAGGAATTTATAAAAGATATAAATATTTTGCTGCCTTTTCATGAGTCAACATATCATCACGATAATCTGTTACTAAGCAAACATTGCTTTTGGGACATTAACATGAATCTAACAAAGTCAACACCGACACCAATCTTCCCAATAAAACTGCATTGTTGCTGCTTGTGTCTATAACAACTCATTCCACACACATGGCAGCTGGTCTGTTTGCGTGCAAGTGGTGGAGATAGGCGATAGGAACAGGAGTAGGCCGGTCAGCATTCGGGAGGAGATGGCCAAGTGGTATTATCACTAGTCTCTGAATCCAGGAACTCAGCTAATATTCTGGGATCCGGGTTCAAACCCTGCCACAGCAGATGGTGGAATTTGAATTCAAAAAAAAATCTGGAATTAAGAATCTACAGATGACGATGAAACCATTGTTGATTGTCGGAAAAACCCATCTGATTCACTAATGCCCCTTTAGGAAAGGAAATCTGTTGTCCTTATCCCGGTCTGGCCTACGTGTGACTCCAGAGCCACAGCAATGTAGTTGACTCTCAATTACCCTGGGGCAACTAGGGATGGGCAATAAATGCTGGCCAGCCAGTGACACCAATGTCCCATGAATGAATAAAACAAAAGCCCCTAGAGTCTGTTCCACCATTCAACTAGATCATGGCTGATTATCTACTCCCTCTTCCTTGTCATTTTCCGGCACTATCCTGCTGGATGAGGGTTCTGGCATGTTCTCAGGTGTGGCCTCAGCTGTGACATTGCATGTCAGCCCACTTGCATTTTGGACTGGTGCATGGGCCCCCTGGAGTGACCTGCCTGGACCACACCTCCTGGACCACCCCAGGGACCACCCCACCTGGGCCACCCCCAGGACCATCCCTCCTGGGTCACCCCAGGGACCACACTTTGAGAACTCACTTGATCTTGAGTACAGCTAGTTTTATACACTTCCAATGGCGGAACTGTAATGACACACACTGGCGGATATCAGGCAGCAAGTGAGAAAGTCTTCATTAAATTCAAATTTACCTTTCCAATCCCACGAACAAGCATTAATAACATTTTTTAAAAATGGAAAATTACATTCCACTGAATCAAATGTGTCAAGTGGAATCAGAGAAGTACAAGGTTATGAATTATGCATGGACTACACTGCTCTTTATTAAAAGCTTGTAGAGTTAAAAGAGAAAGGGGCGAGGAGCTGTCTTGCTCGGGTCTTTTCATCACTTTTTATGCATTAGCAGACTTGCAAATGAGAGGCTATTAGACGATCAGGTCAATATTCCGAGTCACGCACTCATCGTCAGGCAGAGACTGTGTAAACACAGTCATTGTTAATCCCTGTTCAAAGCATCAAGAGTCGCACTTCATCCTTCAGGAAAAAGATCAGAATTGAATTTCTTTAAAAATTCAACCACTAAATCTCAAAAATAAACATTCAACCGGTCAAACCGAACCCGATATCCAACCCATAACACAGGATGTTTCCATGACGCACGTGGCCATTCGGACCCTTATCCGCGTGCCAGCCCTTTTGAAAGCGCAGCGGAATTTGTCCTGTTGTCCCTGCAGTCCTGCAACTCTTTCCTTTTCGAATATTTACCCAATTCCACTCTTGAAAGTGATTGAATCTGCGGCAACGCAAATCACAGCGAGAACACCAAGTCTGAGTTTTATATTGCCCCACTGTACCCAGTTTCATTTTAATGGCAGTAAGTTAACGGGGTCTGTGATCTCACTGAGCGCGCAGGATTCATTTTTCATGCTGCTTCCTCCATGATGATGCCATTATGAGACTATTGAATCATAAAATCGTAGGATCCTACAGTACAAAAGGAGGCCATTTGGCTCATTGAGTCTGTACCAACCACCCAGGCCCTACCCCCTAACTCCATGCATTACCCTGCTAATCCCTCTTTAACTATGGTCAATTTAGCATGGCCAATCCATCTAACTCGCACATCTTTGGACAGTGGGAAGAAACCGGAGCACCCGGAGGAAACCCATGCAGACATGGGGAGAATGTGCAAACTCCACACAGACAGTGACCCAAGCCAGGAATTGAACCCGGGTCCCTGGCGCTGTGAAGCAGTTATGCTAACGACTGTGCCGTCCTCAGTATGGCCCTCAACCCCAACTCAGAGTTGTGGCCTCCCTGCTCTGCAGCAACCACCCCCCTCCCCCCAACCACCACACCTCCGAGGACCACTTCATCCAACAGCCCTGACTGACCCTCCTGTCACCTCTGCCTCTTAGGCCTGAGATCCCACCCAAAAAGCTGGACCTCCAATGGTGCAGAAGTGCGTGTTCTGATGGTGCGGAAGTGCATGTTCCGATGGTGCGGAAATGCTGAGCTTGGGGCTGCTACAATCCATATTCTTATTTTAAATAACTACCGAGTCTCACTGCTCTTCCCCCCGAGCACGGAGATGACCCCGAGCCCGTACCCTTTACTGTACATATGTGTAAATAGTTCTAGTGGTTAAGGAACACTTACAGTTAACTGACAGGGTAACACGGTGGCACACTGGTTAGCACAGCTGCCTCACAGCTTCAGGGACCTGGGTTCGACTCCAGCCTTGAGTCACTGTCTGTGTGGAGTTTGCACATTCTCCCTGTGTCTGTGTGGGTTTCCTCCGGGTGCTCTGGTTTCCTCCCACAGTCCAAAGGTGTGCAGCTTAGGTTGACTGGCTATGATAAATTGCCCCTTAGTGTCCCGGGATGTGTAGATTAGAAGGAGTAGCAGGGCAAATATGAGGGGTTACAGGGATAGGGCCTGGGTAAGATAGCTGTTGGTGCAGACTCGATGGGCCGAATGGCCTCTTTCTGCACTGTAGAGTTTCTATGACAGAAAACCACGGAGAGTTCTTTAAGACATAACCAAATGTAACCAACACGCTCTCATCAAGGCGATGATAACTCACACTATTTTCCAGGGAGGGGAATGAGGGGGCAGATCTGTACTAGTTTTTGGGGAACGGTGTGAAGAAGTTCGAGCACATTGCAGAGATTCTCCAAAAGAAAACATTATTTCAGCAAAAGTTGAATTCCTGCAGGATTGCCCTTGATGGCCCAATATTGTTCATAAAAAAAAATTAACATTCAACTGATCAATAATATTTTCCACAAGGAATTTTTCTGAAACCACCAGAAGATACTTTTTTAAAAATCCGCAATGAAGAATCAGCCTTAAGGATTCAGTCTGCTAATTGATAGAAATGGTTTTAAATGTTGAAGCTGATTTAAAGCCACATGTTTATATTGATAGGTTTTGTTTGGTCGCTGTCCAGAACAACAACAACTTATATTCAGACCACACCTTCAATGATATATAAAATGTTGCAAAGACTTTCACTCAAGCGTCATTAAGCAATATGACACTGGGCCACATGAGGAGGTATGAGAGTAAGTGACCAAAGACTTAGTCAAAGGGGTTGGTTTTGAGGAGTGTCTTAGAATCATAGAATGATACAATGTAGAAGAGGCCTTTTGGCCCATTGAGACTGCACCAATGCCCGAGAAACACCTGATTAGTCTCTAATCCCACGTACCAGCACATAGCCCATAGCCTTGAATGTTATGATGTGCCAAGTGCTCATCCAGGGGCTATTTAAAGGATGTGAGGCATTCTGCCTCCACCACCCTCCCACTAAGCACATTCCTGATTGTCGCCACCCTCTGAGTAAAAAAGCTTTTCCTCACATCCCCCCAAACCTCCTGTCCTTCACCTTGAAACTCTGTCCCCTCATGCTTGACCCTTCAACTAAGTGGGACAGCTCTGCTTATCCACCCTGTCCATGCTCCTCATAATCTTGTACACCTTGATCTAGTCTTTTCTGCTCCAATGAAAATATCCCAAGCCTATCCAACCTCTCTTCATTACTTAAATGTTCTGTCACAGGCAGCATCCTGGTGAATCTCCTCTTTAAAGTTAAAGTAAAAAAGTTTATTTATTAGTGTCACAAGTAGACTGACATCAACACTGCAATGAAGTTGCTGTGAAAATCCCCCAGTTGCCACACTCCAGCACCTGTTCAGGTACACAGAGAGAATTTAGCATGGCCAATGCATCTAACCAGCACATCTTTGGACTGTGGGAGGAAACCAGAGCATCCAGAGAAAACCCATGGAGACACAGGGGGAATGTGCAAACTCCACACAGACAGCGACCTAAGCTGGGGATCAAACCTGGGTCCCGGGCATTGTGAGGCAGCAGTGCTAACCACTATGCCACAATCACATAAGAACATAAGAAATAGGAGCAGGAGTAGGCCATCTAGCCCTTCGAGCCTGCCCCGCCATTCAATAAGATCATGGCTGATCTGTTGTGGCTCAGTTCCACTTTCCCGCCCTCTCCCCATAACCCTTAATCCCCTCGCTTATCAAAAACCTATCAACCCGCGTCTTAAAAATATTTAGCGAGGCAGCCTCCACCACTTCAACGGGCAGAGAATTCCAGAGATTCACCACCCTTTGAGTGAAGAAGTTCCTCCTCAACTCCGTTCTAAACCGCCCCCCCTTTATCTTGAGGCTATGCCCCCTAGTCCTACTGTCCTTTCTGAGCGGGAAGAGTCTCTCCACCTCTATCCTATCCATCCCATTCATCACATACATCCTTCCTACAACGTGGCGACCAGAACTGCACACAGTATTTTAGCTGTGGTCTCACCAAAGTTCTGTAAAACTTAAGGGAAGAAAGTGAGGTGAGGAGACAGAACTTCCAAGAAGGAATTCCAGAGCTTGGGACCAAAACAAGCAAAGGGGCGGCCACCAACAGTGAGGCTATTAAAATCGAGGATGCATGGGAGGCCAGCATTAGAGGAGCATTGTGGGGCTGGAGAAGATTGCAAAGGTAGGATTCTTTATCAGAAGTAACTCTTCAAATGCAGACAATAAAAATAGAACAAATCATACTCCAACTTATAAATCAAGGGGTTTAATAAAGAAACATCATTAATCCAAACTTGAGGCCTTGCCCTGGGCCAATCCAAGCTTCTCACAATTCCCAACAGGTTCTTATTTATAGAGACTCAGCTGACTATTACAGCATGCTGTAATTGGTTCCGTGGTTTACTGGATCAGCTGAATCTTACGGCTTGTTGCCACATTACATCTGATACAAATTTGTCACCAGTTACATTCTGACATGGGCAGGGGGTAAGACCATGGAGGGATTTGAAAACAAGAATGAGAATCTTAAAAACAAGGGAATCAACTCATTATGGAATTTGGGCACCCGGGAAGCAGACAGCGACTCACTACTGCCAGAGCTAGACCGGTGACCAGTTTCACAGACTTCTCACACACACACACACACACACACACACACACTGCAAAATACCAAGCGTTTCTGCTGATAATTCCTTTCTTTATAAGTCTCCCTTTCTGGCGTCAGCAAATTCCTCAGTCTGCTGGACAAGACTGCTATTAACTGCCTTCTGACACCGCATGGATCATTCCAAGAATAGCTGTTGAAACACGCAAACTCGGATTTTTTTTGTGTGTAAAGGTGACAGTAAATCTGTCACTGCACGATTACACCGTGTGAACAGGGCGGGTTCTCGGAGCAAACGGAATGTCCTTTCGTTCTAAACAAAGCAGAAAGAATACGTCGGAATTTAACAAACTTGTTGTGGCTCTCTGCCTGCAAGGTTCGAAACAAAATTGGTGTTGCAGAAACTGAAAGACCCCCTGCACCCCTGTAGTGAGTCAGCTCATGGTCAGATCACCGTCCTGTGGACAACATCCGCACCACCCTTCCCACCCCACCACCCCCTGCCCACTGCGACATGGATGTCAGAAGATGCTGGTACAGGCTGAGCTTTGGCTGGTTATGCCCCGCAATAAACTAGCCACAGATACTGATCAGCCTAGTTGAGTTATGCAGAAGGATACACTGGGTGGTTTTGCTCATCTTTAACTGTGGTAGCTTAGTGGTACTGTCACTGGACTCGTGATCCAGACACACAGAGTAATGCTCTGGGACATGGGTTCGAATCCCATCACAGCAGATGGTGAAATTTTGAATTCAATAGAAATCTGGAATTTAAAAGTCTAATGGTGACCGTGATACCATCGTGGATTGTCGGAAAAACCCATCTGGTTCACTAACGTCCTTTAGGGAAGGAAATCTGCCATCCTTACCTGGTCTGGCCTACATGTGACTCCAGACCCACAGCAATGTGGTTGACTTTTAACTGCCCCTCTGAAGTGGCACTAGCAAGCCACTCAGTTCAAGGGCAGTTAGGGATGGGCAACAATTGCTGGCCCAGCCAGCAATGCCCACATCCCGTGAATGAATAAACCCAGGTGTGATTTCAATGGCAGGGTGGACCAGGCTTGAGGCATCACTGTTCTTCAGGAGGGCTGTGCGGGGGACCCTCCGAAAGGGTGCAGAGGTGATTGACCAGAATGGTTTCGGGGTGAGGGATTTTAGCTACAGGTTTGGCCTGGAGAAGCTGGAGACATTCTCCTTGGAGCAAAGGAAGATTGAGGGGAGATTTGATTCAGGTGTACAAGATTATGACAGGTTTAGAAAAGGAAGACAAAGAAAAGTTCCTCCCATTGGGTGATGGTCTAAGGGGAGATAGATTCAAGGTTTTGGCAAGCAGTGTTGTGTGTGGGGGGAGGGGGGGGGTGATTGTAATGGATGTGAAATTTGAAGTTTATTTATCAGTGTCACAAGTAGGGTTACATTAACACTGCAATGAAATTACTGTGAAAATCCCCAAGTCGCCACATTCGGGACCTGTTCAGGTACACCAAGGGAGGATTTAATATGGACAATGCACCTAACCAGCACATCTTTCGGACTGTGGTAGGAAACTGGAGCACCCGGAGGAAACCCATGCAGACAATGGGGAGAATGTTCAAATTCCACACAGACAGTGACCCAAGCTGGGAATCCAACCCAGGTCCCTGGCACTGTGAAGCAGCAGTGCTAACCACTGTGCCATAAGATCATAAAATAGAGGAGTAGAATTAGGCCACTCAGCCCATCAAGCCTGCTCCGCCATTCAATTATGACTGATATTTTTCTTATCTCCATTCACCTGCCTTTTCCCCATAACCCCTGATCCCCTTATTAATCAAGAACCTATCTACTGCTGTCTTAAAGACACTTAATGACCTGGCCTCCACAGCCTTCTGTGACAAAGAGTTCCACATATTCACCACTCTCTGGCTGAAGAAGTTCCTCCTCATCTCTGGTTTAAGGATCGTCCCTTTAGCCTGAGGTTGTGCCCTCTGGTTCAAGTTTTTCCTACTAGTGGAAACATCGTCTCCTTGTCCACACTATCCAGGCCTCGCAGTATCCTGTAAGTTTCAGTAAGATCCTTCCTCATCCAATGAGCACAAACACAGGGTCCTCAACGTTCCTGATACGACAAGCTCTTCATTCCGGGAATCATTCTTGTGAACCTCCTCTGGACCCTTTCCAAGGCCAGCACATCCTTTCTTAGACACAGGGCCCAAAACTGCTCACAATAATCCAAATGGGGTCTGACCAGAACCTTAGATGTACATCACTGCTCTTCCATTCTAGCCCTCTCAACATGAATACTCGCATTGCATTTGCCTTCCTGACTGCCAACTGAACTTGCACGCTAACCTTAAGAGAATCTTGAACAATGACTCCCAAGTCCCTTTGTGTTTCTGATTTCCTAAGCATTTTCCCATTTAGAAAGTAGCCTATGCCTCCATTCCTCCTTCCAAAGTGCATAGCCTCGCACTTTTCCACGTTGCCACCGTGCCACCCACGTTTCAGCACATTTTAGACAGTGAGTGGTAATGACCCGGGACTCTCTGCCTCTGAGGGTGATGGGAAGCGGGGATGGTGAATGATTTCACAAAGAAATTGGATGAGCAATCTTCTGCGCTCAAGCGGATGCGAGCTTAGTCCATGCAACTTGGTCCTGTAATTGAAACCTTTTAGCTCCAGTGTCATTCCGCACTGTATCCTTCCTGTACGAAGTGGAGAGGAAAGGATTACAAAAGAGAGAGAGGCTGGCCTGGTTTGCTCTGGAGCTGCAGCGGCCAGAGCCCCGACATGCAATTCAAGCTTTATTACCGCAAACCCCACCAACTTCTCATTCAGACAACCCCTCCCCAGAAACACGGCGGCATTCAGGCCTCAAAAATCTACCCTGGCCAGGAACAAGCTGGCTGCTGACTGCCGAGGGTGATAACAAACAGAAAGTGGGCAGCGCTCCCTGTTTAATGTGGTAAGTCTGTCAGCAAAAAGGAAACTTGCAATCGAGTGTCAACAACTGATGGAGGATGAAATAGTTTCTAAGCTGAATTTGTGACATTGATCTGGTGGATTAATTAGCTGAGATCTGACAGAGTCCACCCCACACAAATTTCACTAATTCTTGAAAGGGCAGTCTGCCACAGCTATTTATCTTTGAACCCGTTTTTCAGATGGATGCAATTTCAAACACTGAATGAATTTGCATTTTGAAAGTGCCTTCCCTGACCTTCAGATGTCCCAAAGTGAATCCGAGGCCGGCAAGCGCTGTTCGAAATGTACTCCCTGCTGCAATGTAACCGGGATTTCGATGGGAGCGAGGCACTTAATCCAACTGAGAACCCAGCCAAGGCCAGTCATTTGCCAAACCCTCTCCAAAATACATTCAGCACAGCGTCCATGGCCAGCAGTGGCTCACTTTGACAGCACCTACCAGTCAGAAAGTTGCGGATCCAAGACCAACTCCAGATATCCCAGCACCAGCCTGGTGGCACGGTGGTTAGCACTGCTGCCTCATAGCGCCAGAGACACAGGTTCAACTCCGGCCTCGGGTACTGTCTGTGTGGAGTTTGCACATTCTCCCCGTGTCTGTGTGGGCTTCCTTCGGGTGCTCTGGTTTCCTCCCACGGTCCAAAGATGTGCGGGTTAGGTTGACCGGACATGCTATAATGCCCTTCAGTGTCAGCAGGATTAACAGGGTAAATATGTGGGGTTACAGGGATAGGGCCTGGGTGAGATTGAGGTTGGTGCAGACTTGATAGGCCAAATAGCCTCTCTCTGTGCTTGCAGGGATTCTATGAGTTTAATCCATTGGAAGCCTTACATTCCCACACTTAACACAAGATTCATTCCAAAACTGTTTACAAATTCTTCCTGCAGGAACAATCCAATGGGTGGAACTTTCCACCAGTGCAATTTTCCTGTCCCGCCGAAATTGAGGGACGTTTGAACGGTTTGTCACAATTTTCTGGCTGTGCCGAGGCAGCTAAATCCACCCCCCAATGAATTTATTGATGTCAAGTTGGCAATAAGACAACAATAGATAATATTCTTCAATTCCACTCCTGGCCCAATCTAAAAGAGACATTACCCAATTCCAACATTGAGCTGAGACAAAGAAATGAGAAGAATAATGTACAGCTCATTAGCAGCATCTTGTGGTGATGTGTCCCAGTAACATTCCATTCAACACACGAGGACTGACATTACTCCCATTTCTGAGAAAAATAACTTTCCAACGGAAATCAAAAACTTGCTTATTGGCTGCCATATTTAGGCAAAAATGCATGAAATTATAATCATTCCTGTGATGCCAACATTGCCCATCACCAACTGTCCCTTGAGAAGGTGGTGGTGAGCTGCTTTCTTGAACCGCTGCAGTCTACGTAATGTAGGTACACCCGCAGTGCTATTGGAAGCCGGGGGTGGGGAGCGGGTTCCAGGTTTTTGACCCAGCAAAAATGAAGGAGCGGCGATTTATTTCCAAGTCAGGATGGTTAATGAATTGAAAGGTAGAACCTGGAAATAACGGTGTTCTCAAGTGCCTGCTGCCCTTGTCTTTCTGTGATGTGGAGATAAGAACATAAGAACATAAGAAATAGGAGCAGGAATAGGCCATCTAGCCTTTCGAGCCTGCCCCGCCATTCAATAAGATCATGGCTGATCTGTCGTGGCTCAGTTCCACTTTCCCGCCCTCTCCCCATAACCCTTAATCCCCTCTCTTATCAAAAACCCATCAACCCGCGTCTTAAAAATATTTAGCGAGGTAGCCTCCACCACTTCAACGGGCAGAGAATTCCAGAGATTCACCACCCTTTGAGTGAAGAAGTTCCTCTTCAACTCCGTTCTAAACCGCCCCCCCCCCCCCTTTATCTTGAGGCTGTGCCCCCTAGTCCTACTGTCTTTTTTGAGCGGGAAGAGTCTCTCCACCTCTATCCTATCCATCCCATTCATCATCTTATACGTCTCAATGAGATCTCCCCTCATTCTTCTAAACTCTAACGAGTACAAGCCTAGTTTATTCAGCCTCTCCTCATAGCTCAATCCCCTCAACTCCGGTATCAGCCTAGTAAACCTCCTCTGCACTCCCTCCAAGGCCAAAATATCTTTGCGCAGGTGCGGCGCCCAAAACTGCACACAGTACTCCAGCTGCGGCCTCACCAATGCCCTATACAGCTGCAGCAAGACCTCCCTACTTTTATATTCAATCCCCCTCGCTATGAAGGCCAGCATCCCATTCTCCCTCCTGACCACCTGCTGCACCTGCAAGCTGGGTTTTTGCGACTCAGGCACAAGGACCCCGAGGTCCCTCTGCACCATCGTTGGACTGGGATGGGCACAGTAAGAGGTCTCACAACACCAGGTTAAAGTCCAACAGGTTTATTCGGTAGCACAAGCTTCCGGAGCGCTGCTCCTTCTTCAGGTGAGCCCCTGATGAAGGAGCAGCACTCACACACCTGACGAAGCATTCCAAAAACTCGTGTTACCAAATAAAGCTGTTGGACTTTAACCTGGTGTTGACAGACTTCTTACCTCGTCTTTCTAGGCAGTAGAGGTGGTGGATTTGGGAGGTGCTGTCAAAGGAGCCTTGAGAAATTGCTGCTATGCAGCTGGTAGATGATCCACACTCTTGACACTGTGCATCAGTGTTTAATGTTTAAACTGGTAGATAGGATGCTGATTAAACTGGCTGCTTCATCCTGGATGGCGAAGTGAAGGACATGATTTGCTTCAATGCTATTTACTAAAATGCGTATTGGAACTATTATCTTTTGAGTCAGGAACAGATGCTCTGGAAACACTGTTTGTTTTTAATAAGTAGAGCTACACTTTCTTTCTCTAGTTTCCAGAGATTTACAATATTGAAACCAGCACCAAAGTGGTGGAGAGAGGATGAAAGGAGCCTCCTTCAGCAACTTTTAACATTTAAGTAGCACACACACCTGTTGCAAGATATTCACAAGTGGAGTCACTTAATCAACATTAAAGTTTCCCGTTATATCCCACTCTATCTGGTTCACTAATGTGCTTTTGGGAAGGAAATCAGCCATCCTTACCTGGTCTGGCCTACAGGTGACTCCAGAGCCACAGCCATGTGCTTGACTCTCAACTGCCTTCGGGCAACTAGGGATGGGCAATAAATGCTGGCCAGCCAGCGACGCCCATGTCTCATGAGCGAATAAAAAAAAACTGTGACCTTCAAAATTCAACCAGGTCACCACTGAGGGAAACAGAATGGAACCCCACATTAGACTGTTTGATCTGAGGGGCAACTGAGTGTGTAGCATTTGCAGTTACCATAGTGACTGAAACTGGCAGAATCTCTCTGGTTTATCGTCATTTCTCAAAAGCACATGTGTGAACAATGAAATTCCACCCCCCCCCCCCCCCCCCCCCCCCCGCCGCCACATACACACACCAGCGTTTACAAAGCGTATACAAAAATATTAGACCACAGATAAATATTTATGGTTTGGTGAATGCACCTTGTTAAAATCCTGCACAAGGCTGCTCATGCGTAACACAGAGAGAGCAAGAGCTGCTGAAATCCCTGCCTCATAGTGGCACACTCCACTTTGGATGAATAACTCCCCCCAGAGGATCAGGGGGTCACGCAGATATCTACTTACAGGGTGGGGGCAGGGAAGGTGTGGGGCAGAATCAGATTAAAAGATGGAGAAGAGTTAGAAACACCAAAGAGTTGGACAAAGACTAAGGCACATTCCAGGTAAGAGAACGCTGACGTAAGCAGCAAATGAGGAGTGATGCCAGCCACCATCTAGTCGATATCTGGATTACATTTTGTGCCATGACGTGAGCTGGAAGTCTTGTGCGCACAAAGGCAGGACAAGTTGACCCAACGTGAGAGATCCTGGGCTTTATAATTAGACAGAGAGTGGAAAAACAGGAGGATATATTCAACCTTCAAAGGCCACTGCTTAGGCCACAGCTAGAACAATGTCTGCAATTCTGGACACCACCTTTTAAGAAGGAAGCCATGACCATGGAGAAAAGATGGGCACGGAGGGATATGGGCCTAGCGCTGGCAATTGGGACTAGCTTAGTGGTTAAAAACAAAAAGGGTGGCATGGACAAGTTGGACCAAAGGACCTGTTTCCATGCTGCAAACGTCTGTGACTATGACTCTAAAAGGAGAATGGCACCAGGGTGAGGGACGTGTTATGTGGAAGGACAGGACAAGGTCGTAACTGTTCATTCTGAGTAGATTTAATAGAGGCATCCAAAATTATAATGGGTCTTGTGGAGTATATAAACAAATGTATATATTGGTGTTTAGAAGAATGAGAGGTAATTTTATTCAAACATGTACGATCCTGAGAGGACTTGACAGGATGAATACTGAGAGGATGCTCCTCCTTGTGGGAGAGACTATAACAAGGGGGAAAAGTTTCAAAACAGGGGGTTTCCCATTTATGATGGAGATGAGGAGAGGTGGTTTCTCTCAGAGGGTCATAAGTCCACGAGTGGTGAGGTTGAATATTTTTAAGGCTAAGTTAGAGAGATTCTTGACTACAAGGGAATGAAAGGGTAGGCAGGAATGTGGGGTTGAGGCCACAATCAGATCAGCCTTGATCTTATCAAGACTCACAGGGCCGAGTGGGCTACTTCTGCTCATAATTTGTATGTTTGTTCATATTTCTATTAGCAGGAAGGTCAGTAGACAAAGGACACAAACCTAAAATAACTGGCCATAGAACCAAGGAGATAACGAGGAGAATTTTTTTTACTCAGCGAGTTGTGATCTGGAAGATTGCAAAAGAGACTCAGTAAGAACGCTCAATGGGGAACTGGATAAATATTTGAAGGAACAAATTCTGAAGGGCTACGGACTAGTGGAACTAATTGAATAGCTCGTTCAAAGAGCAGGGACAGGTACAATGGGCCGCATGTCCCCTCTCTCCGTTCAGTAAGATTTGATTCTTCGAGAGCACTAAAAAACCACATTAGGAATTCAGAGGGACCTTGTAAATGCTCATTAGGGTAAGGATAATTAAACCTATATTTTACAACAATACCCTTTCAGGGCATGAAGACTTTCCCACCACTGGGAAAATGAGATTGTGGTTTGGTGTGGGGATTGCGAAATTGCTGACGATTTCTTTTTAGTGTATAAACAGAGACGTGCAAATGAATTGTGAGATCCAAAATGAACAGTTAAACTCCAGTCACCTAGAACAGCACAAGTTTGAATTGCGATCTTTGAATACACTAAATATAGTCTACATGTTTTCTGCTGAGTTTAATGACCTGTCTTGTGTTTACGCCCTTACTCTTCAAAGCGATACCTACTGTTTCCTTTGGCAAGTCAAGTTCTGGTAGCACTATGCTATCATTTAGAACACTGCCTCTTATAATTAACAGTGCCAATTTTTTCCCAGGGGTATAAATAGTGGCATAGCGGTAATGTCACTGCACTAGTAATCACGAGGCCCCAGGCTCCTGGTCAAATCCCACCACGGCAGCTGGTGGAATTTAAATTCAATTAATAGAATCTGGAATTCAAAGCTGGCCCCATTAATGCTGACCATATGTCGCCCGATGGTCATAGAAATCCCATCTGGCTCACTACTGTGTTGTAGGTAAGGAAATCTGCTGTCCTTACCCAGTCTGGCCTACATGTGACTCCAGACCCACAGCCATCTGGTTGACTCTCAACTGCTCTTTGAAATGGCCTAGTCCCCTGGCAATTAGGGATGGGCAACACACACTGGCCTCACCAGTGATGCCCACATCCCATGATAGAATCATAGAATCTCTACAGTGCAGAAGGAGGCCGTTCAGCCCATTAGGTCTGCACTCACTCACGATCCCACCCAGGCCCAATCCCCATAATCCCAAGCATTTACCCTAGCTAGTCCCCCGACATTAAGGGGAAATTTAGAATGGCCAATCTACCTCTTCCGCACATTTTTGGAATGTGGGAGGAAACTGGAGCACCCGGAGGAAACCCACGCAGACACGGGAAGAGAGCGTAGATCCACACAGACAGTGACCCAAGGCCGGAATCGAACCTGGGCCCCTGGTGCTGTGAGGCAGCAGTGCTGACCACTGTGCCACCGTGCTACAAATGTTGACAGCTAGCCGGTGGAGGAAAAGGGAAAAAAATAATTTCTTGGCAAGCCACAACTCCAAATTGCACCCACTCCCATTTCCATCCTAATATCCATCAACATCCAAGTCTCCTGCCCATCTCATCAAAAAATAAAGAAAATTGCAGCACAAGAACAGGCCCTTCAGCCCTCCAAGCCTGCACCAACCATCTTGCCCGACTGAACTAAAACCCCCTACCCTTCCGGGAACTATATCCCTCTACTCCCATCTCATTCACGGACTTGTCAAGACGCCTCTTAAAAGTCACTACCGAATCCGCTTCCACTACCTCCTCCGGCAACGAGTTCCAGGCACCCATCACCCACTGTGTAAAAAAATCCTCGTACATCTCCTTTAAACCTTGCCCCTTGCATCTTAAACCTGTGCCCCCTAGTAATTGATTCTTCCACCCTGGGGAAAAAGCTTCTGAGTATCCACTCTGTCTATGCCTCTCATAATCTTGTAGACTTCAAAAAATCATTTGGCAATGTAGAAAATGAGGATAAAGAATGGAAATCATTGTAAACAATTTGGGCTCCGTGGAGAGAACCACACTCTCGTCATACTTTGCCTTTCTTATGTTACGTTTCTTGAAGATTCAATCCGTCCAACCACCATTCATGACCATTCAGCACAGAACTGATTAAAAATGTCTAACCGTGGAAATGTCTTAAATTTTAAATGTGTATTATAGCAATGCCTTCAAAATGCACTTAAATAAACAAAAATACAAATAAGGTTTCAGTATAGCTCAATTATCTCTCAGAAGATGGCAATAATGGCAGAAAAATTCCACTGATTCCCCCCCCGCCGCAGTCTAAAATTCTGGACTTAATTTTTTTCACAGAATCCTTATAGTACAGAAGGAGGCCATTCGGTCCATCAAGTCTACACCAACCACAATCCCACCCAGGCCCTATTCCCGTAACATTACACATTTACCCTAGCGAATCCCCCTGAGACTAAGGGGCAATTTAGTATGGCCAATCAACCTAACCCACACATCTTTGGAGTGTGGGAGGAAACCGGAGCACCCAGAGGAAAATCACACAGACAGTTGGCGGCACAGAAGATGACAAAGGATCTGGGCTGACTTTGATTTCCACTGACAGAACGATTGAGGTACAAGTAATCAGGAACCACGCCACGCTTTCTTCAGGGTTATTTATTGAACCTCACAGTTTGGTCCTGGAGATGTGTGTGACATGAGCCCGGGATGATTTGTGCAGTTGGCCTGCGCAGATTGAGGGTGTGCACTTGCCAACTGATGCAACTGAAGCAGATTCTCATCCTTTGGCCTACAGTCTCGGGAATGCACCAGGACAATGTCCTGTGATGCAGGAGGGAACACAGAGCAATAGATGACTATGAGACAGTGTCATTTAACCAAAATCAACATGGGCACATGGACACCATTGGCAAGGCCAGGATTTGTTGCCCACCTCGACTTGCCCTTGCAAAGGTGGTGGTGAGCCATCTGAAACTGTGGTAGTCAACGTGATGTCGGTGCAGACACAGTGCTGTTTGGAGTTGAGGGGACAGGAGAGTGGGGAAGGAAATTCCAGGATTTTGAAACAATGACAGTGAAGGAATGATGATATTTTTCCAGATGAGGTTGGTGGGTGACTTTTACAGGTGATTTGCTGATGACACCAAGATTGGGGGAATGGCAAATTGTGCAGAGGGTGTGGAGAGTCTGCAGAAGGATCTAGATAGGCTGGGCGAATGGGCCAGGAAATGGCAAATGGAATTTAATGTTGGCAAGTGTGAGGTGGTCCACTTTGGTAGGAATAATGGTAGGAAGGACTATTACTTACGTGGCGAAAAACTGCAGCAGGCGACGGTGCAGAGGGACCTCGGGGTCCTTGTGCATGAGTCGCAAAAACCCAGCTTGCAGGTGCAGCAGGTGGTCAGGAAGGCGAATGGGATGCTGGCCTTCATAGCGAAGGGGATTGAATATAAAAGTAGGGAGGTCTTGCTGCAGCTGTATAGGGCATTGGTGAGGCCGCAGCTGGAATACTGTGTGCAGTTTTGGGCGCCGCACCTGCGCAAAGATATTTTGGCCTTGGAGGGAGTGCAGAGGAGGTTTACTAGGCTGATACCGGAGTTGAGGGGGTTGAGCTATGAGGAGAGGCTGAATAAACTAGGCTTGTACTCGTTAGAGTTTAGAAGAATGAGGGGAGATCTCATTGAGACGTATAAGATGATGAATGGGATGGATAAGATAGAGGTGGAGAGACTCTTCCCGCTCAAAAAAGACAGTAGGACTAGGGGGCACAGCCTCAAGATAAAGGGGGGGCGGTTTAGAACGGAGTTGAGGAGGAACTTCTTCACTCAAAGGGTGGTGAATCTCTGGAATTCTCTGCCCGTTGAAGTGGTGGAGGCTGCCTCGCTAAATATTTTTAAGAAGCGGGTTGATGGGTTTTTGATAAGAGAGGGGATTAAGGGTTATGGGGAGAGGGCGGGAAAGTGGAACTGAGCCACGACAGATCAGCCATCATCTTAATGAATGGCGGGGCAGGCTCTAAGGGCTAGATGGCCTACTCCTGCTCCTATTTCTTATGTTCTTATGTTCTCTGTACCTGCTGCCTTGCTGCCCTTCAATGTGGTTGAGGGCATGGTTTTGGGATCCATTGAGTACAGTGCAAAAAGAGGCCATTCAGTCCATTGAGTCTGCACCAACTCTCTAAAAATACATCTTACCCAGGCCCACCCACCACCTTCCCCATTCCCCCCCTCAATCCCCATAACCCACACATTTACCATGGCTAATCCACCTAATTCACACATCACTGGACACGAAGGGGAGACTCATGGTGTCGAAGGAACCTTGATGTGTTCTGTGCTGAACCACACTCACATCATGGGTGGGATTCTCCAGCTATTCACGCCGGCAGGATTCTCCTATCCCGCTGCAGTGAACACAGACTTGACTGAGCGCCAAATTCTCCATCCTCACTGACAACAGCAGCGGGGCGTGAACACAAAACATTTCGGAGGTCGTTGCCAATACCCTGAATACTTCAAGAAAAAAGAATTGCTTTGATTTCGTAAAGTAGACCAAAGGACAAGTCTCTCCATCCAGGCATCTTAACCTCAACATGTTTCAAGCAAGTTGCTCCAGAGGCAAGTGTACACCCTCAATCTGCGCAGAGACTTCCAAACTGCACAAATCATCCCAGGCTCACGTCACACACATCTCCAGGACCAAACTGTGAGGTTCAATAAATAACCCTAAAGAAAGCGTGACACGGTTCCTGATTACTTGTGCCTCGATCATTCAGTGAGCGGAAATCAAAATCAGTTTAGACCCTCTGACATCTTGTCTGCCGCCAAAATCTTCTTGCAAAGCGGTCAAGTATTTTACACACCAGTAGTTGAAATTTGGATTCAGTTGCTTCTGAGGGCAATAAAAAGAAAAGGTTCAGCTCGTCAAGATAATTGCTGGGTCATTCCATTCTGGTTGGACAGCACAACACGTACACTTGTACATGTACTTATACTCAAATAAATGCACAGGCATCTCTCATTCCTGCTGTGTGCCAGAAAGCAGGCAAAAACAAAAACAACATTTACAGATGCACCATAGAAAGCATGTTTTCTGGTTGTATCACAGCTTGGTATGGCTCCTGCTTTGCCCAAGACCGCAAGAAACTACAAAGGGTCATGAATGTAGCCCAATCCATCACACAAACCAGCCTCCCATTCATTGACTCTGTCTACACTTCCTGCTACCTCAGCAAAGCAGCCTGCATAATTAAAGATCACACACACCACGGACATTCTCTCTTCCACCTTCTTCCCTCGGGAAATAGATACTAAAGTCTGAGGTCACGTACCAACTGACTCAAGAATAGTTTCTTCCCTGCTGCCATCAGACTTTTGAATGGACCTACCTTGCATTAAGTTGATCTTTCTCTACACCCTAGCTATGACTGTAACACTACATTCTGCACTCTCTCCTGTCCTTCCCTATGAACAGTATGTTTTGTCTGTACGGTGCACAAGAAACAATACTTTTTACTATATATTAATACATGTGATAATAATGAACCAAATCAAATTAAATCAATGAAGGAATACTGCCTCCAGTTTTGGATATTTGAACTGGTACTGCAGTAAGCTGCTGTGAGGAACACCTGGAATCAGTAATGACGAAGTTTGACCTTGCTGGATGATAGGAATACAACGACTGGGGAGAAAATATCAAAACAGCAGAGGAGAAACTGTTTATTTTCTTTATTCTTTTGTGCAATGTGTGCGTCACTGACAGTCAGCACTTCCTGTCCTATCCCTAATTGCCCCTGAACAGTGTGACTTGCTCAGCCATTTTGGAGTGCTGTTGAGAGTCAGCCACATTGCTGCGGGTCTGGAGTCACAAGCAATCTGCTACATCGCATCACGCAAGAGAAGAGGAAGGAAATGAGGAGAAATTTCTTCACACAAAGGGTTGTGACCCTTTGGAATTGTCTAGAATCACAGAATCCCTACAGTGCCCAAGGAGATCATTTGGCCCATCCAAGTCTGCACTAACTCTCCTCAAAAGCATCTTGCCTGGGCCCACTTTCCACCCTATCCCTGTAACCCCACACATTTAGCATGGCTAATCCCCCTAACCTGTACATCTTGGAACTCTTAAGGGGCAATTTAGCATGGCCAATCTGCACATCTTGGGTAACTAAGGGGCAATTTAGTATGGCCAATCCGCCTTACCTGCACATCGTTGGAGGAAACTGGAGCACCAGGAGGAAACCCATGCAGACATGGGAAGAACATGCAGGCTCCATACAGGCAGTTACCCAAGGCCAGAATCGAACCCGGGTCGCTGGCGCTGTGAGGCAGCAGTGCTAACCACTGTGCCACCGTGCCGCCCCAGTGGCTGCGGCTGCTCGGTTGCCGCACATATTCAAAATCGGGATCGAATTTTTTCGGACATGCAGGCAATCAAGCGACGCGGGGAGCAGGCAGGTAGATGGAGGTGAGGTGGAGTCTCAGTCACAATCTTACTGAACGGCATGACTTTGAGCGACTGTACGGGCCCACTCCCATTTCTTGCTGCATCTTCAGCAGCAGGGTAGGTCTTCACCTTCATTAAGATTGATTGGATTGGGAAGTCAGTGACGAGGATATGGTACTGGGAAGGGAGGAGGGGGAAGTGGGAGGGGGAATTTACTCTTTTGAAATCAATTGGGATTAGCACAAGTGTTTAGGAAGTCGTAGCATTTCGAAGGAGGTCTTGCTGAACACGTGCCTGATCTGGGTTAAGCCACACAGTCACAATAGCAGGGCCCAGAGAAGGGAAAGAAATTTGTGTTTTTCTTTTAGAACAGGAAAGGTCATCAGATAATTACAAAGTGTGACTGATTTTGATGAGAAAGCTGTCCAAGTTAGTCCAAGAAAAACAAGTTACAGTCATCCTTCATTTCAAAAAATATTTTAATAACAAAAAAAACGGTTTGGTTGTAACAGCAGTTTCTAATTATAGTGTTGGGGTAGAGCTGTCACTGTTGACTTTAAAACGTTATGAGGTTTGGAAGCGAATCCTTGGGAAAAAAAACACTCGAACCAAGGCCGCTTGGCAATGTTTCAACCAGCGCTCTCATTCAGACTGCAAATCGGAGCTTATACCTCGAGAATGTCCAGAGCACAAATCAAAACTTTATGGGTCTGATAAAAATCTGCTTAATGGTCTCCACTCCCTGAAGCAATTGTGCCGCATTCTCTTTTTTTCAAAAATCAGAGCCCCCCCCCCCACAACCACCACCACTTTCCTTCAAAGCACAGAATCACAGACAGCGCTCCATCTGATTGTTGCTTTATTCTGGTGGTCAGAAGGTTAACACTTCCAAACGTGACGGTGATTCTGAATCTTTACAGAAAGATGAAGATAAACAGCAGAAGGAGTAGAGGTTCCCACAGACCACATTCTCTACCCCTCCCCACCGCCCATCTCAAAAGGCATGAACCCTTGGGCGGTTCAAAATGAAAGCAGAGTTGCTTGGATAAGGCCAGGGAGAAGCTGGGAGGCATTGGGTGATAAATTAAGCTTCTTCAGCCTTGAGGGACGATAGATACCCTGGTAGGGCCGGTCTGTAAATATAACCAGCACAACGCATTCAGCCATAGCAGGGCAGCAGGACAAGACTAGACAGGAAACATTCTGGATTCTGAAGGGGTCTGATAGGGTTAGACACTGGGAAAGCGTCTTCGCTGGTCAGGGAACTCAAAAGGTATTGGAGTTAGGGGCGCAAGGTGAGCGGACAAACTTTTGGCCCCCCACCTCCGCCACACACACACGCGCGAATCGAGAGGTATGGAGAATAACGTGCAGGTTCAGTCGGCAGTTAGGAAGGCAAATGCAATGTTAGCACACATGTCGAGAGGGCTAGAATACAAGAGCTGGGATGTATTTCTGAGGCTGTATAAGGCTCTGGTAAGACCCCATTTGGAGTAATGTGAGCAGTTTTGGGCCCTGAATCTAAAGAAGGATGTGCTGGCCTTGGAAAGGGTCCAGAGGAGATTCACAAGGATGATCCCTGGAATGAAGAGCTTGTCAAATGGTTGAGGACCCTGTATGTGTACTCAATGGAGTTTAGAAGGATGAGGGGGATCTTATTGAAACTTACAGGGTGCTGCGAGGCTTGGACAGAGTGGACGCAGAGAGGATATTTCCACTAGGAGGAAAAACTAGAACCAGAGGGCACAGCCTCAGGCCAAAGGGATGATCCTTTCAAACAGAGATGAGGAGGAATTTCTTCAACCAGAGAGTGGTGAATCTGTGGAATGTTTGCGCAGAAGGCTGTGGAGGCCAGGTCATTGAGTGTCTTTAAGACAGCGATAGATAGGTTCTTGATTAATAAGGGGGTCAAGGGTTATGGGGAAAAGGCAGGAGAATGGGAATGAGAAAAATATCAGCCATGATTGAATGACAGAGTAGACTCGATGGGCTGAGTGGCCTAATTCTGGTCCTATGTCTTATGCCCTTAATACGGAGCTGCATCTAAAAATAAAGTTGGGGATTATGTTTCAAATTCAATTATTTGTATGAATTACTCCACAGTGTGGTAGTGACAGGGAAGGTGATGTAATAGAAACATTATGAATGTTCCTCAGTGTTTCCTTGTTTGACAGGATCCATTCTGCTCTGAGTATGCAGCGGAAAATCATATCCTTTACAGCCAAGTTATGTCCAACACAGTTAACTTCCTACTCTGGATGTAAATTGGGATAATCAGAATCAAAATAAAGAGAATAGTTTGTTTAAAAGTCACAAGTAGGCTTACATTAACACTGCAATGAAATCACTGTCAAAATCCCCTAATCGCCAAGCTCCAGCACCTGTTCGGGTACACTGAGGGAGAATTTAGCATGGCCAGTGCACCTAACCAGCACATCTTTCGGACTGTGAGAGGAAACCAAAGCACCCGGAGGAAACCCATGCAGACATGGGGAGTATGTACAGATTCCGCACAGATAGTGAACCAAGCCGGGAATCGAACCCAGGTCCCTGGCGCTGTGAGGCAGCAGTGCTAACCACTGTGCTACCCTAAGCAACAGCAACAGGCACCCAACTGATGGGTGAAATGGGTGGACGTCCAAGACAGTGGCCAACTCAGTCTGTGTTTTGTTTTTACACATTGCTGAATGAGGCCTGGGAGCGAAATGAGGGAGAAGTGATAGAACTGAGACAAAGCCCAGCTATCTTCACTCCTTTGTGACCGGGACTGGAAGTTTGAATTATAAGGAGAGGCCGGGACTTTTTCTTATAGAGGTTTATTAAATCACGAGGGCCATAGATAAAGTGAATAGTCACCGTCTTTACCCCAGGGTAGGGGAGTCCAAAACTGGAGAGCATAGGTTTAAGGTGAGAGGGGAGACATACAATAGGGACCTGAGGCACAGTGGTTAGCACTGCTGCCTCACCACGCCAGGGACCTGGGTTCGATTCCCAGCTTGGGTCACTGTGTGTGTGGAGTTTGCACGGTGTCTGCTCCTCCGGGTGCTCCAATTCCTTCCACAATCCAAAAGACGTTAACCCGAACAGGCGCCAGAATGTGGCGACGAGGGGAATTTCACAGTAACTTCATTGAAGTGTTAATGCAAGCCTTACTTGTGACTAATAAATAAGCTTTACGTTTACTTTACGGGGGGGGCAACTTTTTCCACACAGAGGGTGGCGGTTCTGGAATGAGCTGCAGGAGGAGGTGACAAAAACGCGTACAATTACAACATTTAAAAGGCATTTGGACAGGTACGTGGATAGGAAAGGGTTTAGAGGGATATGGGCCCAACGCAACTAGTTCAGTTTAGGAAACCTGGTTAGCATGGATGGGTTGGGCCAAAGAGCCTGTTTCCGTGCTGTATATCTCTACAACTCTAAATGGATTTGTCAGGTTCACGCCAACTGTTGCGAACAATGAACACGTTAAACCAATGGCACAGCATTTCAGCTATGACTTGATGTGAGTGTTATTAAAGAATCCATTCAGTGCAGACATCATTGACAGAGGAGTGACAAAGACATGTTGGATCACGTGTCACTGTTCAGGCGACGCAGCCACTTTCACAGCAGTGACTTCATTACTTTCCTGACTCCACCAATATTCCCCTGATTACAATGTCAATAACCTCATCAACGTGAGGCCGCAGACAAATTGAAGCCATTCCTTCATCCGATTGTGAAAACAGACGAAGAACTCGGAATTATCAATATCAAATTTTAAGCTGCACACGCGTCCAGTAATTTTTTTCACTGTGTAAAGTGAAACGCTGCAGTTCCCTCTCCACTCAAGCGACCATCTCTGACAAATCATGATTCATTGTATCAACCACCATTTAAAAGAGAAAGGAGTGGGACAGGATGTTGGGACAAATCAGAATATTGTAGAATAGTAAAATACTGAGAGGCCTGGATAAGAGTGGACGTGGGGAAGGTGTTTCCATTAGTAGGAGAGATGAGGATCCGAGGGTACAGCCTCAGAGTAAAGGGGATGACCCTTTAGAACCAACCTGAGGAGGAATTTCTTCAGCCAGAGGGTGGTGAATCTGTGGAATTCATTGCCACAGAAGGCTGTGAAGACCAGGTCACTGAGTGTATTTAATACAGAGATTGATCCCCTTACCAATCAAGAATCTATCTAAGGTTATGGAATAAAGGCTAGAGAATGGGGTTGCGAAACTTGTCAGCCATGATTGAATGGTGGAGCAGACTCGATGGGCTGAATGGTCTAATTCTGTTCCTGTACCTTACGGTCTGATGGAATTGCACAGTGTCTAGGGGAATCGGTCATGTCTATGAAGATGTTTATGACACAAACATGTTTATCGGCTCATTATACACAATAACCACCATGTTTCCTCCTCTTTGCATTGTGCATTTGTGTTTAAAATGTTCCTCAATGTTCAACTTAAAACATAAACGAGCGTGTCCCAAAAGATGACAGATCTGTGGCAGTTAAAGGTTCCTGCTGTATAGAACATGAGCATCTCTCTCTCTGTCTGACTCACAAACACAAGGTGAAAAGATCGAAGAGAGAAATATGATTGTACTCTGAAGTTACAGTGACTCAACAGCAAGGAAAACAAAAGGCTAGTTTCTTGTTCCAGTCTTTTCACAGGTCAACCGGTTAGCCTCACCCTTCTCCCTCCCTTGACAAATTATAATTGGACTGATGATTAAGTACCAAGAATTTGCTTGCAAAGCCGTTACTTCCTGCAGTTATCAGCATTACAGGACGAAGACTGAGGAGCTGCCGACCCAGACCTAATGAATCTTGTTTCCACTGAACTGGCTCCACAATGCCTTCGCGACCTCCACCCCACCCACTCTTCCCCACACTTCCCCCTCTCATTCCTGACTTTATTCCAAGCCACAGAAATGGGAGATTCCTCTGGAGAGCTGGCAATGGACAGGAATTGGTGACCCGTTCTCAGGTCATGTAGAGACAGAGCAACGTGTAAAACATGTCCCCAGCAGAGAGCCGTTTCTTCCCTGCACTGGCTGAAAGATCAGGGCTTGAGAAGGGATCTCTCACAGCAATTAGCATTGCTGCCTCACAGCGCCAGGGACCCAAGTTTGATTCCGGCTTGGGTCACTGTCTCTGTGGAGTCTGCACGTTCTCCCCGTGTCTGCATGGGTTTCCTCCGGGTGCTCCAGTTTCCTCCCACAATCCAAAAGATGTGCTGATTAGGTGCATTGGCCATGCTAAATTCTCCCTCAGTGTACCTGAACAGGTGCTGGAGTGTGGCGACTAGGGGATTTTCATTGCAGTGATAATGTAAGCCTACTTGTGACACAAATAAATAAACTTCAAAACTTTAGGTTACGGCTGGTATTTTACTGTCTCACTCGACCCGAGACCAGAAAATCCCGCTCGAGGTCAAAGGACCTTCCCATTGTCCGCCCCTCACCTGTTCTGAGTCCTGTGGCGGGCAGAGTGGTAGAACTCCAGCCAATGTCTATAATTGCAGTGATATGGCCATTGTCCAGAGGCAGAGACAGGGGTATCTTACCCCCTCCTGCTAGTAAGCGGTTACAGTATCGCTGAACAGGCTGACTGAGGAGGCAAGTCCACAACAAGCAATGTTCAAACTGCAAGCACATTTTGTTTTTCACTGTCAGGGTTTCCCAGTGCACAGAGCTGCTTCATCAGCCCTGGGAGTCCCACCACATTGTCAAGCTCTACACAATGACCAAGGAAAGGTACCTTATCATGCAATTTGGCAATTAACAGTCTTCCACACTCTGTATACAGAAATGCTGGAAAACGAGGTCTGACAGAATCTCTGGAGAGAGAATAAAGCCAGCTTTTCAAGTCTGGTTGGGTTCATCCAGACTCGAAACATCAGACCTGCTGAGATTTTCAAGCATTTTCCATTTTTGTTTCAGATTCCAGCATCCTCAGTACTTTGCTTTTATTCCGTACTCTATCCTTCAAACTCAGGAGGCTGTTTCAGAGATAGGGATGGAGTGTAGGGGCTGCAGAAGGAGGTTATAGAGATAGTGAGGGTTTAGAGTCTGGAGAAGGAGGTTACAGAGATAGGGAGGGTTTAGGGTCTGGAGACAGAGGATACAGGCATAGGGAGGGGTGTAAGGATTGGAGGAGGAGGTTACAGAGATAGGGAGGGGTGTAAGGACTGGAGGAGGAGGTTACAGAGATAGGGAGCAATGGAGGAGCTGGAGATACAGTAAAAAGTCTGACAACACCAGGTTTTAATCCAACCGATTTATTTGATAGTAAACGCACAAGCTTTCGGGGTTAGTCCCTTCGTCAGGTGAATGGAGAGTTCTGGCCTCAGACAGAGCATATAAAGCACAGACTGTTTAGAGATTACTGATTAGAATGCAAATCCTTACACCTAACCTGTTGTTCAAGACCTGAAGTGGTTGACAATGTGAGTGGAAGGAGCACTGATCACAGGTTAAAGAGATGTGTATTGTCTCCAGACAGTACAGTAAGTGAGGTTTTGCAAACCCAGGCAAGTCACGGGGGTCACAGATAGTGCGACATGAACCCAAGATCCCTGTTGAGACCGTCCTCATGTGTGCGGAACTTGGCTATCAGTCTCTGTTCAGCGACTCTGCGCTGTCGTGTGTCGTGCCAACATTGTCTACCTGATACGTTGCAAGAAAGGATGTCCCGAAGCATGGTACATTGGGGAGACCATGCAGACGCTACGACAACGAATGAATGAACATCGCTCGACAATCACCAGGCAAGACTGTTCCCTTCCGGTTGGCGAACACTTTAGTGGTCATGGGCATTCAGCCTCTGACCTTCGGGTGAGCATTCTCCAAGGCGGCCTTCACGACACACGACAGCGCAGAGTCGCTGAACAGAGACTGATAGCCAAGTTCCGCACACATGAGGACGGTCTCAACAGGGATCTTGGGTTCATGTCGCACTATCTGTAACCCCTGTGACTTGCCTGGGTTTGCAAAACTTCACTTACTGTACTGTCTGGAGACAATACACATCTCTTTAACCTGTGATCAGTGCTCCTTCCACTCACATTGTCAACCACTTCAGGTCTTGAACAGCAGGTTAGGTGTAAGGATTCGCATTCTAATCAGTAATCTCTAAACAGTCTGTGCTTTATATGCTCTGTCTGAGGCCAGAACTCTCCATTCACCTGACGAAGGGACTAACTCCGAAAGCTTGTGCATTTACTATCAAATAAATCGGTTGGATTAAAACCTGGTGTTGTCAGACTTTTTACTGTGTTTACGCCAGTCCAACGCCGGCATACCCACATCAGGAGCTGGAGATTACAGAGATGGGGGGAATCATAATGGGTGGAGGAGATTCCAGAGATAGGGAGAGCTGTAGGGGCTGGAGGAGACTACAGAAATAGGGAGATAGGGAGGGTTGCTCCTTCAAATCTCCTCTCAACCTTCTGTTGAAAGAAAACTGCCCCAGATTCTCCAATCTCTCCATATAACTGAAGTTCCTCACCTCTGGAACCATTTTTGTAAATCTTTTCTGCCCAGAATTGGACTCAACACTCCAGCTGAGGCCAAACCAGCCTTTATAAAGTTCACCATTACCTCCTGGCCCTTGTACTCCGTGTCTCTATTTATACAATTCCAGGTTCCTTTATACTTTGTAACCACTTCCTCAACTTGCCCGGCCCACATTTGAGTAGGCCCGAGGGCCTGAATGGCCTTCTCCTGCTCCGAGTGCCTCTGTTTGTATTCAGCGATCTGCGCACACAAACTCCCAAGCACCCCGATAGCTGCTCTCCCTTTAGAACTGTACCCTTTATTTTATATTGCTTTTTTTTACTCCTTTTGACAAAGGGTATCACTCGCATCACAGAAGTGAGAGTTAGCACTGCTGGAAAGAGTCTGACTGTTGCTGGCAAGATGGCAGCTTCAGGATAGAGTGAAGGCTAAATACCTGTAGTCCAACCAAGCATGGTGGCACAGTGGTTAGCACTGCTGCCTCACAGCACCAGGGAACTGGGTTCGATTCCAGCCTCGGGTCACTGTCTGTGTGGAGTCTGCATGTTCTCCCCATGTCTGCGTGTATTTCCTCCGGGTGCCCCGGTTTCCTCCCACAGTCCGAAAGATGTGCTGGTGAGATGCATCGGCCACGGTAAATTCTCCCTCAGTGTACCCAAACAGGCAACTAGGGGATTTTCACAATAACTTCATTGCAGTGTTAACACAAGCCTACTTGTGACACTAACAATAAATAAGCTGTCAAAACAGACACAGAAAGTGCAGCATCAAAACATTAGCTCGGTCAACAATATTTTCATAAACTCAAAAAAGTCAAATCTTTGTGACAGCAAAACAAGATCGAGGGAAGAGGGGAAGGGTGAGATTTTAATTTTTGCTTGTTTTTCTATTGCTTTTGTAAGAGAATTTGTACTCATGTATGAGAACTTGTATTGAACGTTGTAATTAAGATGGGTATGCTAAAGGAGGTTCAAAATGTGAGATGTGCTGAGAGCAGCATGATTAACCAACTCAATGTAGGCTACCTGATACAATTAGTATATAATATAATTAGTATAGTAGTCAGACCAGCATGATCAGTCAGGTCAACGTATGTTACTTAATGTAGTTAGCTATACAATGATTGTTGTTCAGTCACTCCACTTAATGTGATTATGTTGTGATGTGTATAAAAAGACTGTAAGCAGAATGGTTCAGTGGAATGTTCCGGACATCCCGGCTTTATTCTCTTGTGCTGGAAAATAAAGTCGACTGCTTGGAGGATTACAACTCAGACTCTCTGTTTCAATCGGGTTAAATAAGTTGTCGTCTTGGGGAACCACGACACTTTCTGACAGGGCTGTGGATGGGAGTGAACTATAACGGCTCACACTCCATCCCAGGTATAATAAAATCCTGCACGTGTTTTTACTTGTTCCCTAACATGGTTAAAAATTCAAAATATATCTTGCACCAAGGCTAAAGGCAGTACAATACCATGAAGAATTGAAACAGGAGTATTGACAACTGATTAATATGTGTCATTACGCCCACATAGCCAGTGAACTCAAATCACTCACTCAGACATCGAGTCTCTTTTTTAACAAATAAAAATAAATCCTCATGCATCTACCCCAATTTTTTTTTTAAAAAAAAGCTCTAGCACATTCTAATTCCACCACCCATGTGTAAAATTCAGACGGAAGAAGTGGGGATGGCAATGGAATATTATCCTTTCAGATCCTGGAATGGCTCCTGCTAGTTTTCAGTCTGGTCAAAAAAATTAAACACAACACCAGCGACTTGCAGCATTCCTAAGCAGTGTTCCACACAGCAGAGATAAGGCTGTTATTAAAAATAGAAACATAGGAAATAGAAGCAGGAGGAGGCCATTCGGCCCTTCGAGCCTGCACTGCCATTCAGTTCAATCATGGCTGATCATCAAATTCAATATCCTGATTCCCCCCTTCCCCCCATATCCCTCGGACCCTTTAGCCCCAAGACACACACACAAGGGCACATGCACAAACAGGGGCGCGCACGCATACACACAGGAGGACGCGCACACACACTGGAGCACGCGAACACACACTCAAAGGAGCATGCGCACACACGCAGGGACGTGCACACACACATATAGTGGGGCATGCACACGCACAGGAGTGCGCACACACTCACACAGGGGCACACAGATGTACCGAAGAAAATCACTGCCAGAACACTTCTAAGTTTATTTATTAGTGTAACAAGCAGGCTTACATTAACACTGCAATGAAGTTACTGTACTGTCTTGGGTAGAACTGGGCAAGAAGTCTCACAACACCAGGTTAGAGTCCAACCAGTTTATTTGATAGTAATCCCACAAGCTTTCGGAAACGGTGTTCCTTCATCAGGTGTGTGGAAGATTCTGGTCAGAGAAGGGCGTATAAAGACACACACGGTTTACAGAATACTGATTAGAATGCGAGTCTTTACAGCTAATCTGCTATTCAAATCTTAAAGATGCAGACAATGTGAGTGGAGATAGCATTAGCATAGGTGCAGAATACTGATTAGAACGCAAGTTAGTATTCTGTAAACTGCGTGTGTCTTTATACGCCCTTCTCTGATCAGAACCTTCCACACACCTGACGAAGGAACACCGTTTCCAAAAGCTTGTGGGTTTACTATCAAATAAGCTGGTTGGCCTTTAACCTGGTGTTGTGAGATTTCTTACTGTGTTTAGCCCAGTCCAGCGCCGGCAGCTCTACATCGTGGGTAGAACTTACAGCTGGGAAATGGGCCATTCAGCCCAAATATTTGAGTCAAAGTTAATACTCCACATGTGCCCCCTCTAATCTATCAATTTATTTCCATCTTCAGCAGCTTCCATTTAAATATATTTTGGCTATTCACCTCAGCTCCTCCCTGTGATAGCGAGTTCCACATTCTAACCAGCCCTGATAAAACTGTTTCCCTCAAATTATTTGACTGATTTATTGGTGGTAGTGTTGTATTTATCACCCTCGTTCAGAGGTCGTCAACAATATCTTCTCTATGTCTACCCTTCCAAACCCTTTCTTGAAGGACTTCTTCAAGAAGGTCTTAAAGACCTCAGTCAGGTTTTAGAGTCATAGAATTCCTACAGTACAGAAGGAGGCCATTCAGCCCATCAAGTCTGCACCGACCACAATTCCACCCAGGCACTATTTCCATAACCCCACGTATTTACCTACTCATCCCCCTCACACTAAGAGTCAATTTAGCATGGCCAATCAACTTAATCTGCACATCTTAGGCCTGTGGGAGGAAACCGGAGAACCCAGAGAAAACCCATGCAGGCATGGGGAGACCGTGCAAACTCCACACAGACAGTGACTCAAGCCGGGAATCAAACCCAGGTCCTTGGCGCTCTGAGGCAGCAGCAGCACTGACCACTGTGTTACCGCGCCACCCCTTTAGCTTTCTCTTTTCCAGAGGAGAATTGAGCCACAGTCTCGTTGGCTTGGGGAAAGGACAGCAGGAAAGGGGCTGAAATGGACCCTTCATGCTGAATGAAGGTCACGCTACACAACGCGTGTGACATGTCTGATTTCCTCTCAGCCTTCAGATTGAGTTCTGAAGACTGGGAAGTCACAATATATTCGTAGTGCACCAGATCCCTGAGTGCAGACTTTACATTAAATGTCAATCTCACTCAAACAAACACAGTAAGGAGTCTCACAACGCCAAGTTAAAGTCCAACAAGTTTATTTGATAGCACGAGCTTTCAGAGCGCTGCTCCTTCATCAGGTGAGAATCTGATTCTGCAGCTGAATTCTGATTCTGAACCTGAATCCTTTAATTCAAAGTTCTTTCCCTGCTCTTTTCTCTAACTTAGGTGATCAGGATCTTGTTCAGATTAATGTTCTTGTTCCTTGACTTAAGTGTCTTCATGGACAGTTTCCATTCCCTGGATCCAGGGACTTTTCTCACCTGATGAAGGAGCAACACTCCAAAAGCTCGTGATTCCAAATAAACCTGTTGGACTTTAACCTGGTGTTGTGAGACTTCTTACTGTGCCCACCCCAGTCCAACACCGTCAACTCCACATCATGTCAAACACAAGGGGGTGGCTGAAATAGGAAAACAAATCAGCAGTTGCAGATAGAGGGGAGTCGGCTGCTCAAAAGAGAATCGGTTCCGTCCTGGCACTGGATTGTCCGCCACCTGATTAAAACTTCAAAAGAAAAGAACAAATGCCTCAGCATCTGTGAAGTTGCCATTGGGATCACTAAAAATAGCCCAGCTAAATCACATGGTGTAAGAGAGCCGGTTAAGCACTGATTTCTCAAGGTTGTTCTTCTTCTCAAAAACATTTAGCAGGGCACAAATAACCCTCACTGTGCATCACAGAACTCTCAGTATTGTCACATTAGGAAACAAGGCGTCTCTGTTATCCGCCAGTTTCAGAGGTGTCTCCTGGGATACTTTAATTAAATGTGAATTACGCACTGCGCTTAAAATCGGGTGGCTGTTTCTACACATTCCTTCCTCCTCATCCTCCCCTCACAGAGACAAGGTTGAGGATAGGACTCTGGGTACAGATAACTGTACGCGTACAAGCACAATACTCAGTTCCAGTCCTAGCAGATATTACAATCCCAGCTGATATCACCACTGGACAAATCAGGCCCCAAGCTGCAACCTGGTTCAATTGAGCCGAACACTTATTGTTTATTTAGAGAAGTGAACATTGTTCACAGATTTGTTTGATCCCTTGTTTGAGGGAAGACTTTGTGGCGTTGGTGGCAGTTCAGAGGAGGTTCCAGAGATGAAGGGTTTGTCGTATGAAGAGAGATTGAGCAGTTTAGGCCTATATTCTCTGGAATTTTGGAAGAATGTGGGGAGATCAAATTGAGGTCTACAAATGATAAAAGGTAATGGATAAAGTAGACGTGGAGCGGATGCTTCCTCTAGTGGGGCATTCTAGGACAACAGGTCATAGTCTTAGGATAAGGGGTAGCAAATTTAAAGGAGTTGAGGAGAAACTACTTTTCCCAAAGGGTTGTGAATCTGTGGAATTCATTACCCCAAAGTGCGGTGGATGCTGAGACAGTGAGTAAATTTGAGGAGTTAGACAGATTTTTAATTGGTAATTGGTTGAGGGGTTATGGGGAGAAGACAGGAAAAAGGGGGTGAAGAGCATACCAGCCATGATCGAATGGCAGAGCAGACTCGATGGGCTGAATGGTCTAATTCTGCTCCTATATCTTTTGAACTTATGTGGATGAAGAGTCACAGAGACTGCCCCAATGAACTTTTAACAAAAGAAACCGTTTATTAAACAAGATGACCAGTAATACACTACTCCTTCCCCCAGCTATATCTTTTTTTAATTCATTCATGAGACATTGGCGTCGCTGGCTGGCCAGACTTTATTGCCCATTCCTAATTGCCCAGGGGAAGATGAGTGTCAACCACATTGCTGTGGCTCTGGGGTCACTTGTAAGCCAGACCAGGTAAGGATGGCAGATTTCCTTCCCTAAAGGACATTTATGAACCAATTGGGTTTTCTGACAATTGGCAATGGTTTCATGGTCATCAGTAGCTTCTTAATTCCAGATTTTTTTTATTGAATTCAAATTTCACCATCTGTCATGGCAGGATTCAAACCTAGTTTCCCAGAACATTAGCTGAGTTTCTGGATCAATGGTCTAGTGATGATACCACTGGGCCATTGTCTTCCCTACAGATGTATACAGATTTGTAAGGATAACACAAGTTATAAAACCTATCTTATACTCTAATGTTCTCAGTAAATACCAATACGTGAAATGTGGTCAGACACACCACACTCTAAAACCAAGCGGCAGATTCCATCTCATACGACTTCTGTGCATTTATCATCAAATCCCTTTGGATGCTTGTCACACTGTGAGCCAACTGATCTCACTGGAACTCTGATCTCCACACAAGCATTAACAAACTCTACTCTCATGGGGCATACTATGGAATCTTCTCACAATGTCTTCTCTCCCATGACTTCGCCAAGGATCCACCTCCAGGATTTCAACCCCTCCTTTCAGTATTCCTCTGCCCTAGATCGCCACATGCATTCAAGATTCACCTTCAACTGACTCTCTCAGGTACCCAGCCGTGCCAACGGAACACCACTGTTTCACAGGTCCACAATGAGGGGTCACCAACCTGTTGATTAGCTTGGATCTCTAGCTTCTCGCAAGATGACTTTAAGTCTGAATCCTGCAGCTGTTCCTTTAATTTAGGACTCTTTCTCTGTTCCTTTCTTTAATTCCCCTGACTAGAGCCTTATTAAGATTAATGTTCTTGTTCCTTAACTTAACTGTCTTCATGAACAGTTTCCATTCCCTGGGACTTCCTTTTGGCAAAATTCCCTGTCCTGTTTCCACCCTAGCTGTGCATGTAACACTACATTCTTCACTCTCTCCTTTCCTCCTCTATGAACTGTATGTCTTGTCCGTATAGCGCGCAAGAAACAATACATTTCACTGTATACTAATGCATGTGACAATAAAAAATCAAATCAGCTACTTCTCGCACTAGTTTACAACTGACTCAAATACTCTTGCTGTCTCAGTGTGGACCTCTGGTTGCTAAGCAACTGCCTAGCATGTTATAAACTTTGGGTTTGTTTTAACATCGTAATATCCTCATTACAATGTTGGGTATCTCAATGTATTAACCCTTTCTTAACATACAAATACATAAACACAAAATTAAGATTACTTAAAGCTATACCTTATTTCTAATACCCACAAAATATATAAATTGCATAAAACTATCTCGATTTCTTAACGTAGAGCACACACTCCAAACACTGTCACTGCCAAGGTGCAGAAGGGGATACAAATTGAACAACAATGGGGAGGCTGGAGTGTCACTGTTGCAATGAAGGCAGCATTTGACCAAGTACAGCACCAAAGAGCCTAATGGATGACTGTTGTAGATGTCAGAGGCCAATCATCTCAGCCCCAAGGTACTGCCAGAGGAACCCCTCAGAGAAGCATCCTTGGACTGGCCTTCACCAAGAACTTCCATTTCATTACAGAGTAGGGAGTAAGGGTGTTCACTGACACCGCCCATTCTTTCACAACTCCTCCAAAAGTGGAGCAGCCAATACCAATAGATTCCAGGACTGGGATAATATTCTGGCTTCGTCTGACAGGTAACAAACAATATTTGTCTCAGAAAGCCAATGCGCTTTAGGGGGGAAAAGCTCATATTTTCTGTTGGAATTAAGAACTAGATTTCCTAGGATATGATTTCTGCTAAAGCACTTCGCTTCCAGTAAATCATGTGACCAGATCACCTGGGAGATAAACAATAGACAGATAATAGATCAACACAAGTTAATTATGGGGTGCAATTCCATGTTCAAGCAGTTTAGATTTTAGATTAGAGAACAAGCTGGCTGCAAAAGCGGAGTTCAACTGAAATTTTGCGTGTTCAGAAACACAACTAAAATACATTTCTTCAAGGCACAGTATCATTACAATTGTTTCAGGGGTCTGATTTCAGGCACGCAGGTGATTTGTCCCACTTGGTGGAACATACATAATTAGCACTTTGATGCTGGAGCAGAAGGTGAAGTGGTGCAGGAGACAAGGTGAAGCAGGAGGAATGGCGGAGCAGAAGTGGAACAGAGGTAGAGCAGAGGTGGTTTGCAGCATCTCAGGAGTTGTGAACCACGAAGTGGCCCTAGTCCGGAGTAGAAAAACATGGGCATTCATCTTACCTTCTCCTACATTTCTCAAACAATCACAACGATTCATATTATCAATGTCAGAAGTTTTCATTCACTTCAGGCTTCTGAAAGTGACTCCAGCAATGAAAAACCTCTTCAGAGAAACAGCTGATTATTACAAGGTAATAGAAACGTGAATCAAACTAAACTTTGACCACCCTCTGCAGCTATATAAATATTGCTTGCTGAGATTTAAGTGGATTTATCATTCTTGGAGCTCAGCCAAGCATTCAAATTGAGGCCATCTTTTCAGCCTGCTTTTGTTGCTACAGTTGCCATGACAAATAGAAGAATTGAAATTCAACTAATGTACGAAAACTGGGATTCAAAAGCTAGTTCCATTAATGGTAACTATGCAACTATCACATCGTTTTAAAACCTCAGTTGACTCACTAATCTCTTAAAATGACTCCAGACCCACAGGAACATGGTTGACTCCTAACTGCCTTCTGAAATGGTCTAGCAAGCCCCCAGTTCAAGGGTTTATAGGGATAGGCAACAAAAGCTGGCCTTTCCCCCAACGCCCATATCCCAAGAATGAATTTTTAAAATGTAACATACAGAATGACAGGAAGTTCAGAGCAATGCCATTCTGTGCGAGCTCCAAACAGAGCTAAATAATTTCTTTCAATGTAATCCCCATAAACTTGGGAACATTTATTTTACGACAAGCCTTTGCCTAATTCCTAATGAAAATATAGAATGCTCAGAGTATGGAACGGTTTATTTTACAAATACCAAGATGAAAACAAGGCCTCATCAATGTTCCTGATTCACAACGGTACAGAGGTTAAACTGTAGAATGAGCCAAGTGTCTTTAAACCACATGCCCAGGCTGGATCAGTACAGTGCTTAATATTAAGTGACAAGCCTAAGCAAAACAAGCCTGATAGAACAGCCGCACTGCTCTTTGTAGACAGTGTTAAAGAAACCCACAGTAACCAGAGCACACAAAAGCTTTGGCATCTGATGACAAACCAGAGGAAAGGTTAAGTATAACCCCCTCCCATTTGCCATTTTCAGTACATGGGAGGCACGGTGGCACAGTGGTTATCACTGCTGCTTCACAGCACCAGGGACCCGGGTTCAATTCCAGCCTCAGGTCACTGTCTTTGTGGAGTTTGCACATTCTCCCCATGTCTGCGTGGGTTTTCTCTGGGTGCTCCAGTTTCCTCCCACAGTCCAAAGACATGCAAGTTAGGTGGATTGGCCATACCAAATTGATCCTAGTCTCAGGTGGATTAGCAGCATGGTTACGGGAATAGGGCCTGGGTGGAGTTGTGGTCAATACAGACTTGATGGGCTGAATGGCCTCCTCCTATATTGTAGGGATTTTATTCTACATTTTACAGGTATGGCAATTTGAGCGGCAAGCCTGAATAAAGGAAGCTGGCTGCCATCTCATCGCTTCTTCATGACTTTTGACTCTCTTCCTTTACAAATCAGATGCAGCCAAAGTGGTTAATTATCCAGAGGGTTAATTACCTAGAAGGTCAATTATCCCCTCTGTCTGCAAACTGCAGTTTGGATCTGCCGGTGTCTAATTAAGCTACGGCACTGTGACATGTTATAATGTAGAACTGTCCCGCTGCCACAGGAATGGGAGAGGGCGAGAGGGGGACCGTGGGAAGGTCCGTTGACCCCGGGAGCGATTTTCAGGCCTTGGGGCAAAGAAAGCCCTGCTCATTTTGTTCAAATCTGGTGAATCTTGACAAATATTTAATTTCAAAATTGTCAAGTACATAGAATCATAGACTCTACAGTGCAGGAGGAGGCCATTTGGCCCATCAAGCTTGCACTGACAACAATCACACCCAGGTCCCATCTCAACAGCCCCAAATATTTACCCTTCTAATCCCCCTGATGCTAGGATCAATTTAGCATGGCCAATCAACCTAACCCGCACATCTTTGGATTGTGGGAGGAAACCAGAACACCTGGAGGAAACCCATGCAGACAAGGGGGAGAAAATGCAAATTCCACACAGGTAGTCACCTGAGGCAGGAACAGAACCTGAGTCCCTGGCGCTGTGAGGCAGCAGTGCTAACCACTGTTTCTTGTTTGTCCTTTGAGGAGAAGATGCCAATGTTTAGCATCTGGTGTGTTTGATAGATGACTGATCTTTCTCTGCACGCTAGCTACGACTGCCACACTACATTCTGCACCCTCTGATTTCCTTCTCCTCCACGTAGTCTATGAACTGTATGTTTTGTCTGTATAGCGCACAAGAAACAATACTTTTTACTGTATCCCAATACATGCGACAATAATAAATCAAATCAAATCTGAGTGTGCACGTGCATGTGTGTGCGCACACGTGCATGTGTCATGTTAATCCCAATAATTGTACGTTGAGGAAGAATGAGTATGAAGCTAGCCTGTAGCTTAAAACAAGTGTATTTGTTACACAACAATAAAGTCTCAGACTCACCCAGTTCCTCCCAGACACCCAAAGCAAACTGGTTGAAATATTCCTGCAGTGATTCCCTAATCCTTCCCCAGTTGGGAACAGTTGTGTTTAATGATCAACTCAAAGCACGTATTCTATAGCATCCCAAAATCAACATTAACACGCCTGGCACGTGAAGAAGAGACCTGCAGATGAAGAGAGCGAGAGACATTAAGGCTGGAACTTTACTGGCATGCCCACCCCAATTCTGGGAGCGGGAGAGACTCGGAGAACAGCATTCTCCATTGGCAGGATCGTAGGAACCTTGGGCAGATGTGCCAGTAAAATTCCACCCCTCATGTGTGAGAGGCGGAGAGTCGGTTAGCCCAGCTGCTGGACAGCTGGTTTGTGATGCAGAACGACAGCAACAGCGTGGGTTCAATTCCCGTATCGGCTGAGGTTAATCATGATAGGCTTCACCTTCTCAACCTCACCCGAGGTGTGGTGATCTTCTGGTTAAATCACCACCAGACAGCTCTCCCCCTTTGAGGAGAGAGAAGTCTACGGTCATCTGGGGCCATGGCAACTTTACCTTTAACTAGGAAGTGTACAGAAGAAGGAAAAGAAGTCCAGACAAGAGAGGACATGTGAAGATGGAGAAGAAAAGGAGCAAGAAAAGGAGGATCAGAGATAAGCAGATACGGACAATAAAATAAAGTATGGTGAACACAGAGCAGAAAAACATGGCATATGTATTGCACATTTCAAAACTTTGAGATCCCCAAAGCACTTTAAAATTAATGAAGTTATTTTTGGCGCATTGACACAGTTTATCTTCCTCCATTAAAACAAACAAAGAGAACAGAAAACAAGCAGAGGTAAATAGCTTTTTTTCAAATTTCGGGCCATGGGGAAAACAACAAAAGATCAAACACCAAAACTGTTTAAATTAGTCAGTGAATGGTTTTCTATCAACAGTGATACGGTCTTTTGCCTGGTTCAGGACTCTTTTAAGATTAATGCACAGTTTCAATTGGCAGGTAGGAAGGCAAACTCTATGTTAGCATTAATTTCCAGAGGGCTAGAATACAAAATCAGGGATGTACTGCACAGGCTGTATAAACTCTGTTCAGACCCCATTTGGAATATTGTGAGTAGTTTTGAGCCCCATACCTGAGGAAGGTTGTGCTGGCCTTGGAAAGGGTCCAGAGGAGGTTTACAAGAATGATCCCAGGAATGAAGGATTTGTCAATGAGGAGCGGCTGAGGAGACTGAGTCTATACTCGATGGAGTTTAGAAGGATGAGGGGGGATCTAATTGAAACTTACAGAATACTGAGAGGCCTAGATAGAGTGGACATGGAGAGGTTGTTTCCACTAGTGGGAGAGACTAGAGGGCAGAGTGAAGGTCTGCTCCTTTAAAACACAGATGAGGAGGAATTTCTTCAGCCAGAGGGTAGTGAATTGGTGGAACTCATCGCCACAGAGGGCTGTGGAGGCCAGGTCATTCAGTGTCTTTCAGACAGAGATAGATATATTCTAGATCAATAAAGGGATCAAGGGTTACAGGGAGAAGGTAGGAGAATGGGGATGAAAATCATATCAGCCATGATTGAATGGCAGAGCAGACTCTACGGGCTGAATGGCCTAATTCTGCTCCTATACATTATGGTCTCATCAACAGATACTTTCCAAAGTAGAGCAGTACTGTTCAGATCTGTTTACAATTAAGCAGTCGAGATATCGACTGGTCGGCTGACTGATGCTAGCAAAACAGACAACTGCCAGCGGCTGTGGACAGGTCCCGCCCACCACATCCAAGATCCATCAGCCTCTGGGAAGGCATGTGCCCAGGTGCCAAGTTGGAGAGGAGCAGGTGGTCACTAGCTATCTCAACAGCAGACAATTACAAACAGCCTGCCAAAATTAGATTCGACTAGAGGAAAACAAGAGGGGTATTCTCCCAGACTTAGAAAAACAAATCTCCTGCGATCGCCCAGCTTAGCTTGCATCATGAGTCAACATGCATAATAACCTCAGGATGTTGGCAGCGTGGCAGCAATAAATGGATCTGACAACTATATTTGCTTTATTTGAAAATGACTGGAACGCCCCACGCACACACACATGTGCGGACCCATGCGCGCGCGCGCATGCACACGCACACACACACACACACACACACACACGCACGGGATTTTTCTTCTTTCTTTGGGTGGCACAGTGGTTAGCACTGCTGCCTCACAGCGCCAGGGACCCAGGTTCAATCCCGGGCTTGGGCCATTGTCTGTGTGGAGTGTTCACCCCATGTCTGTGTGGGTTTCCTCTGGGTGCTCCAATTTCCTCCCACAGTCCAAAGATGTGCAGGTTAGGTGGATTGGCCATGATAAATTGCCCCTTAGTGCCAACGGGATTAGCAGGGTAAATGTGTGGGGTTATGGGAATAGGGCCTGGGTGGGATTGTGATCAGTACAGACTTGATGGGCAGAACGGCCTCCTTCTGCACTGTAGGGATTCTATGACTTCCTCTGTCAGCTGGTTAGCAAAAGAACTGAAAGCAACAGGACAATGTCAGCGCATTGTGCAGAGGCCAGGCGTTATTCAGTCTCAAAACGTTGGCTCTGTTCTCTTTCCACAGATGCCATCAGATCTGCTGAGATCTTCCCGCATATTCTGTGTTTATTTCAGATTCCGCAATAATTCATAGAATCCCTACAGTGCAGAAAAAGGCCCATCCAGTCTGCACCAATTCTCCGACAATGCATCTTAATCAGGCCCTATCCCCAAAATCCCACGTATTTACCCCACTAATCCCCCTAATTTACACAACTTGGGACACTAAAGTGTACTTCAGCCTAGCTAATGCACCTAACTTACACATCTTTGGAGTGTGGGAGGAAACCCATGCAGACACAGGGAGAATGTACAAACGCCACACAGTCACCCAAGGCTGGAGTTGAACCCAGGTCCCTGGCACTGTGAGGCAGCAATGCTAACCACTGTGCCACCGTGTCACCCTAAGTTTGCATTTATTATCAAGCAAGATCTCTTGTCTGAAGTGCAGAGGGGCCGAGAGCAGCTCAAATCAGAGCGGTGCTCCTCTAACATGACCAAACCCAAAATGGAGATGGGTTTGGAGAACACTGACCTCCTGTTGCTGGTGATATTGCACATTCTTCCAAAAGAGGAACTTCGTCACTCAGTGTGACATGTTTACATACCAATTTCTATAGTAAACATGAGTGACATGGAAAAGTTGACAGGACACCTGCGCAGACATAAGGGGGGCACTTTTCCCGTCCCACCCAACACGGGACTCGTAGCAGGTGCGGGGGGGAGGACAGACTGTGCAGAGGTCTGTTGATGTCAGGCAGGCTTTTCCAGTTTTGGGGTGAGTGCGGCCGGATAATCCCACCCACGATATAGAAGTACATCTTGTAATACAGGCATGTGAGAAAGCCTGCACACATATGCACACACACACATGCGTGCACACATGTCTAAAAGCTTTCAAGCAAAGGCCAAGCATGGAGTTACTAAGAATTATATTAATTGTCAATCGCACCTCCCTCTCACCCATACAACATAAAACACATTGACCACTTGATACAAAGGTTAAATTCAATCCTAAGGCAGCAGTTGACATCAATACATTCAAACAATTTCTCTTCCTGTCTCAGTAACTATACAGGGAATGTGCAGATGTGCTTGGATACTGCGATACACAGAAGAAGCGGGTATGATATAGCGTTCCATCCCTCTACACAATTCCAAACACTTCATCTGAAATCTGAATGGGTTCTTCCAAACTGAAACAGAGTATGTCTTTCCAGAGAAACATAATAAATTGATAATTAATGTATCAACATGATAGTCTCAACTAAAGTGAATATATCAGGATTTTTACTGTCTGCCGAGGGTCTAATGTTCAGGAGACCATTACTATTAAGAGTATCTAAGTGGAACAAATTAGTAATCAACATATGTGGTGCTTCTATGTGCTTGATATTTACCAAACAGATTAACATACAAGAGGACACACCATGTGCATTGACTGGGTTGTGCACAGGTTATGACAAGCCAACATTGAGGGATCCCCACTTATGATGTTTAAATACAATAAACAATTTACCACAGATTGCTGGCAAGTTCCCTGCCACTGGCTCAGCATGTTTCACTCTACCCAGAATGGATCTGCCTTCTGCCATCCAGAACCAAGGGGAAAGAGTCACAGTGCTTGTGATCACCCCCTACCCACACTCAACACCCCCATATTGCCCCACATACCAGTCACTACCATGACACCCAGCTTGCATCTATATCGTGTTCAACCAAAGCCAGTGCCAGCAGTTCCCCTTTCCCTGATCCACCAGCACTTACAGCTTGGAGGACTAAGTGAATGTGTCAAACAGGAACACTTTTTCTGAACTGATGGTGAGGACAAGAGGCAGCACTGGGGATGGGGGAGGTTCACAACAGCTACAAGTGAAAGGCTTTGGAGTGTCAGCAAGGGAAGGGGCAATTCACCTCGTGCCGCTTCCCAACTTCCCCTCGTAGGCCTGTTATTATTCTCTCTTCAGATAAAGGATTTAATTCCCTTTTGAAGGCTGCGATTGAACCTGCCCTCACCACATACTCGGGCAGTGCATGCCAAATACTAACCATGGGATGTGTACAAAAGATCTTCCTCATGCCACCATTGCAACTTTTGCCAAGTATTTTAAATCTGTGTCTGCATGTCCTTCCACCAATGGGAACAGTCTCTTCCTATCTACTCTGTCCAGATTCCCTCTTAATTTTGAACATCTCTATCAGATCTCCCCTCACCCTTCTCTTTAGCAGAGAGTCCACATTCTCCAATCTTTCTAAGTAACTGAAATTCCTCAACCCTGGAACAATCCTCACAAATATTTCCTGTCCTCTGTCTTCTGCCTTCATATCCTTCCCGAGATCTGATGCCAGGAACTGAACTCAATGCTCCACATGAGGCCAAACTCGTGTTTCCCACAGGTTTAACACAAAGATCCTTGCTTTTGTATTCTACCTGCCTTTATTAATAAAGCCCAGGATACCTTATGTTTTATTAACCACACTAACAATACCATCTTCAATGATGTTTTCACATATCATGCGATGCCCACTGTTCCCTGGGAATTGTACCCTTCATTTTGATATTGTTGCTCTGCATTCTTCCAAGCAAAAGGAATCACTCCATACTCCTCTGAATAAATTTCATCTGCCACTTGTCTTCCCATGCCAACAACCTATGTCCCTTTGAAATTCTTTGGAATCCTCCTGATTCACAATGCTTCCAAGTTTTGTAATGTATGCAAATTTTGAAATTGTGCTCAGTGCACCAAGGTCTAGGTCATTAATATATACTGCAGGAACAGAACGATCCTGACATGAATCCCTGGGGAACTCCACTATAAACCTCCCATCATGTTAGCAGCCAGTCTCTTCTCATACTCTCTCTTTACCTCACTTACTTGCCTTTTCAATTCCCTTCTGAAATTCAGCCTCGGTTGTCGGTTTTATTATCCACCCGACACATTTTAACCTCTATCACATCTGCCATGCAGGAAGCTCTGGGCTTGTTTCTCTTAATTCTCCCTTTCATGGGATGATTCTTTGACAGTACTTGAACTATTCCTTCAAATGCGCACCGAATTGCTACGCTGAATCACCTCGAGCTTCTGCGAGGGCCACGAAATCCATGAATGACACTCAACTCGTGAATGTTTTCATCTGAGAACAGAGACTGCCATGACACCCAGCTTGCTTCTGTGTTGTGTTCAACCAAAGCCAGTGCCAGCAGTTTCCCTTTCCCTGATCCGCCAGCAACTGCAGCTCAGAGGAGTGAGTGAATGTGTCGAACAGTCTGGACTGGACTGGGCTGTAATCCGCTGGCAGCTCACTGGGATCATTTACTACGTTAACCGAAGAGAAATGTTTGCCCCTCGAATAATTTCCCTTCAACAGAAATGATGCCAGGTGAGTTCTTTCAGCTTCCATTTGCTTTGTAGTGTCACATGAGGTACAGCTGCACAGAGTGCAGCGTTCTCGGGGCAGGACCTCCGAGTTGTGCACAGTTATAGTACTTTCAGAAACCCCGCAATCCCCCCCACCAATCCGGCAAACGCACAACAGGCCGCACGACTACCTCGGGATCTGGAGCTCAGAGGGTCAATCAATGGAGAACGGCCTCTCCCGGACAAATAGCACTTCAACCGTCACGCCAGTGAGTTCTAAATGAAAAGCGGACTTACTTGACCGAAGAGGTGAAGGAGATTTAAGCCAGGAGGCAGCTGGGATGTGTCGTGAATTTCCTCTTTGATATAAAATTGCAGCATGACTGCAAGTTGCCCAAGGCTTCCTTTCATTTCGTCACTCATCTCTTTGATATCTGGGGAGGAATGAACCAAACCAATTGTCAACCGCAATGAAAAAGTAGGCTTCATGGCAGCTTTCTGTCTAGACACATCTACTCCCTAACTCCATTTGAAGCGGCCACAAGCATATATCTTTGCAGCTTTGGCAGGTAAATAAGGTACAAGAATCTCCTGCCACTCATCCGTTTGTGTAAGACAAGAACTGGACGGCAACTCTCAGGGCGAATGATCAATCAAACTGCAGCATACACAGGCATTCACTTCCTTCAAAGATCTGTGGTGACAATTGGTGCAATTTGTTTCTCTTTAGACAAGACAGAGGCCAGTGGCCAAGGAGTAAATCATCTGAGTAAATGTCCTTGTGTGGCTAAACTAATAAACGACAGACTGGTGGATCAGCACTAGTAAACTATTGAGCTCAGGAGGTGAGTGTGCACTGCTTCCCTGTGTGTGGAAGGCTCCAAACCAGAGCTACCAGGATTTGATGGTTTGAGTCATAAGGCAAGGCTGGATAAACTGGGACATTTTTCCCCTGGAGCGTAGAGGTGATCTTATAGAGGTCTATAAAATAGTAGATAGTCATTATGTTTAGGTGGCCTTATCGAGGTCTATAAAATAATGAGGGGCATACATTTGATAGATAATCAACATCTTTTCTCAAAGATAGAATGTAACCGGTGACAACTTTGATTAGACATAATGTGACCAATGGGAACAAGATGTAAGGGTCAACTGCAAAACCGAGTTCCAAGGCATCACCATTCACCACTCACCGTGCCCCCAGGCTCTAACTCTCTCACATTTAATGCTATATCTATGACCCTCCATATTAAATCTCTCAATGACTGAAAATGAGCTAAATCTATTGACCCTGTCTAACCCTCCCATTAAGTTCCACCGCATCTAGGACACGCTGCCTGAATGGTGAATGCAAATTCATTAGTAGCTTTCAAAAAATGTTAACTTTAAAGAGAAAACAAAATTAGTCAGGATAGGAAGAGAGAGCGGGGAGGCGGATGAACTGGACTGCCCCTCACAAGAGCCAACACAGACTCAAGGGGACGAATGGCCTGCTCCCACACTGCACCAATCGACATCATCCCGGAACCCATATTGTTCTAACAAATATAGGAGCCAGATTTTCCGATGTGTTCTCTGGAATAGCCACCTACAGGCTTGTATTTCTGCTTGAAGCTTAGGCCATAGCCCTTTCAGGAACGTGTCACGACACATAAAGGATTACAGGAACATAAGATAAAGGCCATTCGGCCCCTCAAACCTACTCTGCCATTCAATAAGACCATGGCTGATTGGAGAATGACCTCAACTCCACTTTCCTGCCTATTTCCCATAACCCCTCGACTTCCTCATCAGGAAAACACCTGTTGGAGATAGCCTTGAACATATTCAATGTCCTAGCTCTGGGGTAGAGAATTCCAAAGATTTACAACCCTTTGACGTTCCCCCTTTTCTCTGTCTTCAATGGGAAATCCTTTCTTTTTAAGCTGTGCTCCCGATTATAGATTCCCCAATGAGGGGAATTACCCTCTCAGCATCCACCCTGTCAAACCCCCTCAAAATCTTATGGCTGTCTATGTGCAAAGATCATCGAAGGTGACAGGATACGTGGACACCGTAGATAATAAAGCATATAGTATTCTGGGTTTCATTAACAGGGACATAGAGTACAAGAGCAAAGAGATTATGCTGAACTTACACAAGACCTCAGTTGTAATAATGTCTACAGTTCTGGTTGCCACACTATAGGAAGGATGTGAACACATTGGAGAGAGTGCAATTTTTAAAGTTTATTTATTATTGTCACAAGTAGGCTTACAGTAACACTGCAGTGAAGTTACTGTGAAAATCCCCTAGTCGCCACACTCTGGCGCCTGTTCGGGTACACTGAGGGAGAATTTAGCGTGGTCAATGCACCCTAACTGGCACATCTTTCAGACGGAGTACAGAAGAGGTTTACAAGAGTGGTTCCTCAATAAGGATGGGTTGAAGACAATGAAACTGTTCTCCATAGAGAAAAAAGGCCAAGAGGAGATCTGATAGAGACGTTCAAAATCATGAGCGGGCTGGATAGAATAGAATTACCTGCTGCACCTGCAAGCCAGCTCCTTGAGACTCCTGCACAAGGACACCCAGGTCCCTCTGCACAGCAGCATGTTGCAATATAAAACAATATCTCCATCACAGGAATCAGACTCATCAACCATCTCTGAACTGATCTGAGTCCATCATTCCTTAAAATAAGGGGACCAAAACATGGTGTGGTCTCAGCATAACTAGACCAGGACTTCTCCCCTTTGCACCAACATTCCAGGAAGTGTCTTGCAAACAACTGGCTTAAAGTAAACCGCGCTTGGAATATAGTGTTCAATGGTCGCCACTCTACTAGAAGGATGGGGAGGCTTTGGAGAGGGTACAGAAAAGATTTACCAGGATGTTGCCTGGTATGAAGGGCATTAACTATGAGGAGAGGTTGGAGAAACTTGGTTTGTTCTCACTGGAACCTGGACGTTGAGGGGAGACCTGATCAAAGTCTACAAGATTATGCGAGGTATGGACAGAGTGGATAGTCAGAAACTTATTTCCAGGGTGGAAGGGTCAATTGATAGGGGGCACAGGTTTAAGGTGAGAGGGGCAGAGTTTACAGAAGATGTAGAAGGCAAGTTTTTTTATACAGAGGGTGATGGGTGCCTGGAACTCACTGCCTGGGGAGGTAGTGGAAGCAAATACAGTAGTGGCTTTTAAGGGGCGTCTTGACAGATACATGAATAGGATGGGAATAGAGGGATATGGTCCCCGGAAGGTTGGGGGTTTTAGCTCAGTCGGGCAGCATGGTCATTACAGGCTTGGAGGGCCGAAGGGCCTGTTCCTGTGTTGTAGTTTTCTTTGTTTTTTTGTTCTTAAACGGACAAGCAAATAAAAAGCAGTGTTCCCTCTTCAAAACAGCGTCTTGTGTCAACAAAACAAACGTTCAAAACAATTCCTTGCTGGTGAGATGCTTTTGAGATTGTTCTGCAACGGGGACAATGTAATACAGAAACTCAAGAGTACTCCTTTGAACAATTTCCTTCCCAGCCATCTTGCAATTATTTCCTATACATTTCAAAGTGCTGATACCACCATTCATGTATATTTACAGAATGTGACTACAGAATATTCTGTAGCTGGAGGCAATTGGATTTGATTAATTTACACCGATGGAACTGGAGAACATCATTAATAAATGAAACACTATTAAACTATGGGACAAAAAAAACAATTTCAGAGAATAGGTAGGGTTACATCGACACAAAAAGGATAATTAAGGCTACGCTTACAACTCAACATCATTATAGACTAGAGCTGCCAGCCATTAGGCAGCAGGTGGCACCTTTGAAATTGGAAGATTGTGCATTCAAGTTTCACTTCAGAGACCTTAACACAGTTCGGGCAGATGTGTCAATGCAGCAGTGAGGGAGTGCTGCACGGTTGGAGGTACAAGATGTAACCAAGTCCCCCATCTGCCCTCTCAATCGGATGTTCAAGATAATTGTAGAATTATAGAATGTCTACAGTGCAGAAGGAGGCCAGTTGGCCCATTGAGTCTGCACCGACAACAATTCCATCCAGGCCCTATCCCCGTATTTACCCTAATTCCCATGACACTAAGGGGTAACCTAACTAAGGGTTAATCAACCTAACCTGCACATCTTTGGACGGTGGCGTTATTCCGTGAGCAGGGTCATTTTCCCCAGTGTCTTGGCCAACGTTTAGCCCTGGGCCAATATCACTAAGAGACTTTGCCATGGGCTAAGTGTTTCCCTGCACTGTAACACAAACAGCTACCCTTCAGAAATACTTGATCAGCTCAGACAAACTTTGGAATGGTCCAAGGTAGTGAAAGGGGATATAAAAATGCAGGTTCTTTGATGCTGGTTTACAAACAGGAATCCAGAAAATAGTAACAGGCACAGATGATGACAAGCCACATTCAGCCATCAGCTTCTCTCTGCTCACGGGAAGCAGGCTTCTCATGAGCTCCAATTCTGTTTGTGGAGTAATGGGCACAGTTTATAATATCTATCTGCCCCGATATATTCTAGCTTTTGTAAACTTACCTGCGTTTTACTGCAAATCAGAGCCAGATTTCAACAAGCATTTTGCAGCCTCTCTCTTCTCCCCGAATTCTCTGCCCACAGGCAGGTTGGAATTATAGCTTCAAATGGGTAAGGGAAGGAGGCCAGTCCAAAACCTAAACAGGGATTAAGCCCCATGCTACTGTCACCAATCTGATCTACACGGGCCAACCAGCAGCATCCCTCCTCAAGGAGTCCGAGTTGCTGTGGTAACATACACTTTTACGTGTATGTTGTAGTCCAGAGTGGTGTACAACAATGATAGAGTCTCCAATTTATTTCCATCACATGACGATGGATTCTTCTCCTACTAAGTTGGGCACTTCCTGTACATATCACAAGTCCATTCATTTTCATCTGTGAATTTCTCCACTCATAACCATATCCACAACTTACGATTACAATCAATGTGGAGTAACTTCCTTCATGTTGCACATGCCTCAGTATCCCCCCTCTCCCCTCTGTGTAAATGGTTGTCTTTCTGACCTTTCAACTGGAAAGTGGAAATGGAGTTTTCATTCAAAGGCACAGTTTCTGCCCATCCTCGTAGATTTCATGATTAGCAACCACCATCCCCTAGCTTCACATTTACTGCTCCTCATTTGCCAACCAACATTTGTGTTCTTATCATCCCATACTGACACTATCGTAGCAAAGCCCACCACCTTTCTCAGAAGACTAAGGAAGTTTGGTATGTCCACTACAACTCTTACCAATTTTGACAGATGCATTTTAGAACAGTGCCCCCCTAGTTCTGGACTCACCCACAGGAGGAAACGCCCTTTCCCTGTCCACCTTGTCAAGACCGTTCAGGATCTTGCATGCTTCAATCAAGTCATCCTCACTCTCCTAAACTCCAGTGGAAACTAGCTCAGTCTGTCTAACCTTATCCTCATTCCAGGTATCAGTCTCGTAAACTGGGTTCAAAGGCACAGATCAAAAGGAATTCTGCAGGCAGGAAGATCTTGTACTTCCCACTGGAACTACTTTAAAAGTCGCATGACAATGCAGGACATGGTGAGAAAAATGGATCAACAGTTAAAAATAATTGAGTGCATGCAGAGTTAGAACACCATTACTGACTTAATTATAATTTGGTTTGCAGAAGAAAAGGTGTTTCTGAAATGAACCATTAGAGTGTGCAGAACAGGTAAGAATCATAGAATCCCTAAAGTACAGAAGGAGGCCATTTGGCCCATCCAGTCTGCATCGACCACAATCCCACGCAGGCCCTATTCCTGTAATCCCACATATTTACCCTGCTAATCTTCTGTCACTAGGGTCAATTTAGCACGGCCAATCAACCTAACCTGCATATCTTCGGACTGTGGGAGGAAATTAGAGCACCTGGAGGAAACCCGTGCAGACACGAGGAGAACATGCAAACTCCACACAGACAGTGACCCAAGGCTGGAATTGAACCTATGTCCCTGGCGCTTGAGGCAGCAGTGCTAACCACAGTGTCACTGTGCCGGGTAGAGGGGTCAATTTGTCTTAAGATAGCTTCTCCCTTGTAGGAACAATCAGTAGGTTGTTGAATGGGACCCAACATCTTGACATTACCTTAGGTATCCCTTTGATCTTCGGTGCAGGTTCGAGAATAAAACAGGAAAGTCACAGGTTTGAAGTTCATGGTGAAGTACTTGATTGTAATCAAAACATCAAAAAGAGATACAATTACTGTTAACAGGAGTCCCAAGAGATTGAAGATAAGAGGGAAATCAGCTACCGTGCCCATTCCTCTGTAATGAGAGTGCTAAAAGGTGTCTAGATATGCACCTCATGTGCCGTAACCTACAGGCTGTGTCACAAATGCTGCAACATGGGATTAGGCTGCGTGGCACATTCCTGGCCGGCACAGACACACTGTTCCAAGTGACTTCTGGAAACTCTCTTTGATAATGGAGTCAAGTAGCAGATACAGTTGGGATTGAGATCAGTCCCGATCTCATGGGAACAGCAGTGGGAAAGTTTTAAGGGATTGAATGGCCTACTGTACTCCTGTGTTCTATCCTGGAACAACGTCAGATCAGAGAAGTTTCAGGATTGACTGTAATGTCAATGAACTTGCCCTTGCCAATTCACCCCAGCTGCCTACCCAGTCAGATAGGATAGTCTGATGGCATTCAGCCTCTGTCTCCCCCACACTAACACCAGGCTCAGCACCTGATGGTTGCCAATGCCTTGGGGCCATCTGCCAGCAGAAGATGAAGATGTCCAGGAGAAACAGTGATGAAAAACCAGGGGCTAAGTGTTCACTGACGCATCAGGGCTTCTCACAGAAACCCTCGAGGGCCCTACTGCTCAGGCTGTTCAGCCATAATGTTGGCAGCATGGTGGCATGGTGGTTAACACTGCTGCCTCACCGCGCTGGGGACCCAGGTTCAATTCCGACCTCATGTCACTGTCTGTGTGGAGTTTGCGCGTTCGCCCTATGTCTGTGTAGGTTTCTTCCGGGTGCTCCGGTTTCCTCCCACACTTCAAAGATGTGCGGGTTAGGTTGACTGGCCACACTAAGTTGTCCCTTAGTATCAGGGGGATTTGTAGGGTAGATAAGTGGGGTTACGGAGGTAGGGCCTGGGTGGAATTGTGGTCAGTGAAGACTCGATGGGCCAAATGACCTCCTTCACTGTAGGATTCTATGATAATTGAACAGCTAGAGACTCCTAGGATACTGTTCAAAGCTAAGTATGGGTGACATATCATCATTAAAGTTCTTCAGGATGTTAAACGAGCAGAAGTACAATCCAGGCAGTCATGGCCATAAACTTACAGAATTTACACCTGCCCTCTTGACACCATTCATCATTGAAAAGTAAACTAAACAGAGACTGGAATGAAGTAGATATTCGAGCCAATTAATTACATAAAGAAAAAATTCCAAAGCAGTCTATCTAATGCTTCTGTATTCCCATTTCTACATCTTTTGTTGAATGCCTAACCTTTTAAAATCAGTCAAATTATAAATACATAAACAGTGTACCCAATGGACAGAAATGCACTGAGTGCACACTATCAAATCCACAACTGGTTCCAATTACTCAACTAGCGTTAACAAAACATACTGAAGACGGCAGCAAATTTAAACACAGTCTAGTTTCTCCTAAAAACAAAATGCAGCGGCAACTATTGTTAACACTTTTCCTTAAAATGGCGTAAATTTTCACTGCTTTAGCTTTCAAGATGCCTTACAGAAGCACTTTCTGCAGAATAGTTTAATGTTACTAATCTGTTTAAGGTTCAGTGCACATTAATGGGTTCTCTAACACTGAAACAGAGTAACAAATGCTGCATGTTAATGCCTCAATCAGCCACAGGAAGTTTGCACTGCCCTGCTCATTGCTTTATGAGAATCTTATCTAACTTGTGCAGTTTCCAAGTTTGGTACGGGCTACAGAGTTCATCGCAGCCATGGTGGGGTTCGAAAACTCTGGCCTGGACATGTTCCTCAATGTGACGGTTAAAACATTGGCGGTGATGTAGTTCACTCAGGGAGTCTTGAGTTTCTGTGATAGGAGCAATTTTACATTTTGTATTGAGACTGAAGTTGTGGAGAGTGATGGTAGAGGCATCAACTAGACACTAATTAGACCGCAGCTAAAATATCGTGTACGGTTCTTGGTGCCACACTACAGGAAAGATGTGAACGCATTGGTGAGAGTGCAGAAGAGGTTTTCAAGAGTGGCTCCAGGGTTGTGATGAGGGTCGACGAGACAGGTTGGAACTGTTCTCCTTGTAGACTCATAGATCCCTGCAGTGCAGAAGAGGCCATTCGGCCCATCAGGGCTGTACCGATTCTCTGTCAGAGTACGTCACCCAGGCCCTCTCCCCCGTCCTATCCCTGGAACCCCACATCTTTCCCACGTCTAATCTATTTAAATTAAGGAGCAATTTAGCATGGCCAATCCACCTAACTTGCACATCTTTGGACTGTGGGAGGAAACCAGAGCACCCGGAGGAAACCCATCGAGACACAGGGAGAATATACAAACTCCACACACTTCACCCGAGGCCGGAATTGAACCCGGGTCCCTGGCGCTATGAGACAGCAGTGCTAACCACCGTGCCACCGAGAAGGCGGCTAAGAAAGCTGATTTGATAGTAATGTTCAAAATCATAAGGGGACCGGACAGAATAGATCAGGAGAAACTGTTCCACCTTTTAAAAGGATCAAGAACGAGAGAGCAGAGATTTTAAGTGATTGGCAAAAGAAGCAAATGTGATGCGAGAAAAACAACTTCTACCCACAATAAGTGGTTTGGGTCTGGTTTAGGGAGGGAATTCCAGAGCTCAGGGCCCAAGGTACCTGAAGGCACGACCATCAATGAAGGAGCAATTAGAAGGCCAGAATGCGGAGATTCTTCAAGGGTTGGAGTCTGGAGGAGGTTGCAGAGAGGGAAGGGCCTTCACTTCCTGAACGTGTGTGGAGGCAGGTTCATCTGAGGCATTCAAGCGGGCATTAGATGCTTATTTGAACAGAAACAATGTGCAGTAACAGAGGGAAAAGACAGGGGATGGCACTAAGCTATGATGCTCATTTGGACACAATGGGTCAAACAGCCTCCTTCTGCACCGTAATATTTGTGTGATTCTGCAAGAATTCTTTTGCAGACTAGGAATCTCTCTGACTCTTCCCGCCTGCCAGTGGGGTGTTTTGGAAGGGCTTTGCAGGTTGATACACAACCCGTTTGATCACACCTTCCTTGATATCAAGTCTTGGAGTGGGACTCGAAGAGTTAAGCAGTACAGCATGTGAAACCAAATCACAAAGAGAAAAATGGATCCGCATTTATACATCACCTAAACAAATCTGTCCAGCATCCCAATTTTTTTTATTCATTCATGGGACATGGGTGTTGCTGACTGGCCAGCACTTACTGCCCATCCCTAGTTGCCCTTGAGAAATGGTGGTGAGCTGCCTTCTTGAATCGCTGCAGTCCATGTGGGTTGACCCATAATGCCATTAGGGAGGGAATTCCAGGATTTTGAACCAGCGGCTGTGAAGGAGCGGCTGATATATTTCCAAGTCAGGATGGTGAGTGGCTTGGAGGGAACTTGCAGGTGGTGGTGTTCCTATTTATCTGCTGCCCTTGTCCTTCTAGATGGAAGTGGTCATGGGTTTGGAAGGTGCTGTCTAAGGATCTTTGGCGAATTGTTGCAGTGCGTCTTGTAGATATTATAGACTGCTGCTATTGAGTGTTGGTGGTGGAGGGATTGAATGTTTGTAAATGTGGTGACAATCAAGCGGGCTGCTTTGTCCTGGATGGTGTCAAGCTTCTTGAGTGTTGTTGGAGCTGCACACATCCAGGCAAGTGGGGAGTATTCCACCACACTCCTGATTTATGCCTTGTAGATGGTGGACAGGCTCTGGGAAGTCAAGGGGTGAGTTCTCACTGCAGTAACTCACTACGCCTCTAACCTGCTGTTGTAATCACTATATTTATGTGATGAATCCAATTGAGTTTCAGGTTAATGGGAACCTCAAGGATGTCAACAGTGGGGGATTCAGTGATGGTTACACCATTGAATGTCAAGGGGCAGTGGTTAGAGTGTCTCTTATTGGTGATGCTCATTGTCTGGCATTTGTGTGGTGCAAATGTTACTTGCTATTTGTCAGCCCCAAGTCTGGATATTGTCCAATCTTGTACATTTGGACATGGACTGCTTCAGTATCTGAGGATGGCGAATGGTGCTGGACATTGCACAATCAGTGACAAACATTCCCACTTCTGACCTTATGATGGAGGAAAGGTCATTGATGAAGCAGATGTTTGGCCTAGGACACTACCTGAGGGACTCCTGCAGAGATGTCCTAGAGCTGAGATGACTGACTATCCACAACCACAACCATCTCCCTATGTACCAGGTATGATTCCAACCAGTGGAGAGCTTTCCCCCAATAACCATTGATTCCAATTTTGCCAGGACTCCTTGATGCCACACTTAACATGATTAATTACTTGGAGTCCAATCATGTAAGTAGTTAAGAACAAAATCTTAAATATTCAATTGGGCCATCTAACCTTCATTTAATATAAGCACTTAGAATGGAATATTTAACTCCATAGTTTAACAATATGGAAATATTGGTCCAAAGTGCACTTTTCTCTGTAACTGTACTTTGAGGGCGTCTGTGAACGAGAGTAGGTCGGTGAGTAACATGATGTGGGGATGCCGATGTTGGACTGGGGATGGACACAGAAAGAAATCTCACAACACCAGGTTAAAATCCAAAAAGTTTATTTGGAATCACAAGCTTTCGGAGTGCTTCCCCTTCATCGATTTCCTTTTCAAAAATCCTACTGATTATGAACAATAGGGAAGGGAACAGAGGTTTCAGTGATTCTCTCTCACCCTGTCCATAATAGAATGCTACCAAACTCAAATCTTTTCCGTGAAAATCCAGCAAGGATCCCAAGAACCCAGCATCCCGCCCCCAAACCTGCCTCACCCGCCCCATCAACACAGTACTTTGCAGCCAATTGGACACAGCAGATACAGTTTCCTTGAAAGGACAAAAACTGGTACTTACTGGACTGGAGGTCTGACACAGTGTAGAGCTCCTCTGATGAGCAGGGTGATCCCGTCAGCTGCAGAGGAAACACAGATCATTTTAACATCTGATTTTTAGGTTAGTATTTTTAGAATTTCCAGTCAACTGTAGACAGGCTACATAAAACAGTGAATCTGCATTTATATTGTTCCTTTTATATCCTTGGGACCTGAGCAGTTCCTTGCATAATTACTATCTTTGAGGTGTTGTCGCTCTTGTCTTGAGAGGTAAACATCAACTAACAGGTTGCCAGATTCCATCCTTCTCTTTCTCACTGCTGTTATAATTTTACACTCAGTTGGTTTAACCAGATAATCCACACGGGGAATTATGGATTGTCTCACTGTAATGTTGCCTCCTTCGTATTTGTGAATCAGCGCTAAGGCGTTAAGTATTCCGTGACTTGATCAGTGTGGCCATTCCAGGAATTCTACAATCCTTGTCAAATGCCACCTTGGACCTCTTGCATCCACCAGAATAGGTGGGCATGGCTTTCATTTATTGCAGGAGGACACCCTCAACAATGCTGCACTTCCTCAGTGCTGTGCTTGAGTGTCAGCCTGAAGTAAGCCTTTAATCCACCAAACGCTGACTCGGAAATAAGCACAGTTGTCAATGAGCCAAGGTGACAACGTCTTAATGTGGGATGGGTAGAAGACAGACCCACTTTTCTCGGATCATCACACAACACAAAAGATCCTGATCTGAGTAAACCAATGCTTCAGTCGTGTTCAAAAATATGAACTTGTCCACTTTGGCAGGACGGATAGAAAAGCAGCATATTATTTATCCAGGGAAATGTTGCAGAGCTCTGAGATACAGAGGGATCTGGGTGTCCTGATTCATAAATCCCAAAAATTAGCATGCAGGTAGAGCAAGCGACTGGGGAGGCAAATGAGATATTGTCGTTTATTGCAAGGAGAATGGAATCAAGGAAGCTTTTCTGCAGTTATACAGAGTGTTGGTGAGACGGTCACATCTGGAGAAACGTGAAGAGAAAATGCTGGAAAATCTCAGCAGGTCTGTCAGCATCTGTAAGGAGAGAAAAGAGCTGACGTTTCAAGTCCAGACAAAGGGTCACCTGGACTCAAAACCTCAGCTCTTTTCTTTCCTTACAGTTGCTGACAGACCTGCTGAGATTTTCCAGCAATTTTTCTTTTGGTTTCAGATTCCAGCATCCGCAGTAATTTGCTTTTGTCTGGAGAAAGGTGTGCAGTTTTAGTCTCCTTATTTGAGAAAGGACATAAATGTGTTTGAAGCAGTTCAGAGAAGGGTCACTTGGTTGAGGTTATCTTGCGAGGAAAGGTTGCCCAAACTGAGCCTGTATCCGTAGGAGTTTAAGAGAATGAGAGACGATCTTATCCTGAGGGGACTTGACAGGGTGGATGCTGAGAGGAGCCTCCCACTTGCTGGAGAGACGAGAAGTACAGGACAAGGTTTAAAATACAGGGGTGGGGGAGGGGTGATAGGGGGAATTCTCTGGTCCCGCTGCTGTCAATGAGATTTCCCACTGAAGTCATCCCTTACTGCTGTGAAACCCGCGGGAGGGGGTGCGGTGCCAACAGGACCAGAGAATCCCACCGGCATGAAAGGCCAGAGAATTCCACTCCAGGATCTCCCAGCGGCACAGCAGTTAGCACTACTGCCTCACAGCAGCAGGGACCCGGGTTCAATTCCCAGCTTGGGTCAATGCCTGTGTGGAGTTTGCATGTTCTCCCTGTGTCAGCATGGGTTTCCTCCGGCTGCTCCGGTTTCCTCCCACAGTCCGGGTCACGTTGATCGGCCATGCTAAATTGACCCTAGTATCAGGGGATTAGCAAGGTGATGATGTAGAGTTAGGGAAATAGGGCCTGGGTGGGAATATGGTTTGTGCAGGCTCGATGGGCCGAAAGGCCTCCTTCTGCACTATAAGGATTTCCATGAATTGTAGATTAAGCCAGAAATGAGAAGAAACTTTTACTCCCAAGAGTGAAGAGTGAAGTGGAAACAGGGTCAGTGGATAGTTTTAGGGCAGAGGTAGAGAGATTCATGACTATCAAGGGAACTGGGGTGAGTGTGGGGGGTCGGTAAAACAAGTGTGGATCAGCCAAGGTCTGACTGAGCAATGGAGCATGATCAAGGGGCTGAACATTTAATTGCAAAAAAGGAAGCAGTTTATACAGTGGTAAACTTCTAACTCATCACAGTTATAATTAAAGTTGGATTGTCCTTGTTGTGCTGGATTTGGTTTTCTGCACAGAGTTAAAAGAAAACTCATCTTGGTATTTGCAGAGGATGTTATTATATCATTCTGATCAATGAACTACCAGGCCGTTACAATTAACTGCATAAACATTCACTGCATCCTCGGTGCTTACTGTATTATTTTGTATCTATAAACATGCATTGATCATACTGAAGAATCCTCAGAAGCCACACACAATTCACCTTTTTCTAATGACTGTAAGTACCAAACATTGTGTTCCGAGACATGTGATGAATACAGTCAGTATTTACTCCAGCAGACAGTGTTGAGCAGAGTTTGTTCCCACAAGATTAGAAATTGCTGCCTGATAACATAGGATCCCTACAGTGCAGAAGGAGGCCATTCAGCCCATCGATTCTGCACCGACCACAATCTCACCCAGGCCCTATCCTCATAGCCCCATGTATTTATCCTAGCTAGTCCCCCTGACACCAAGGGGCAATTTACCATGGCCAGTCCACCTAACCCACCCATCTTTTGGACTGTGGGAGGAAACTGACCTCGAGTGGGATTTTCGGGCCTCAGGGCGAGCATGGTCGGAAAGTCCCGCCCATTGTGTTCAAACCTGGTGAATTTTGACAAATAATTTATTTCAAGATTGTCAAGTGTATAGAATCATAGAATCTATAGTGCAGAAGGAGGCTATTTGGCCTGTCAAGCCCACACCAACAACAATCCTAACCCTGTCCCATCTCCATAACCCCACATACTTATAGTCCTACGCTTGGGTCAATTTAGCAAGGCCAATCAACCCAACCTGCACATCTTTGGACTATGGGAGGAAACCGGAGCACTTGGAGGAAGCCCACGCAGATATGGGGAGAACATGCAGACTCCGCACAGACAGTGACCCAAGCTGGGAATTGAACCTGGGTCCCTGGCGCTGTGAGGCAGCAGTGCTAACCACTATGCCACCGTGCCAATAATTTGTGCTCTTGTTCCAAATTCTTACTTCTGCTGTTACAGCGCAACGTTAACGTTAAAAAGATGGCAACACTCAACACTGGCCTCAAAACTCACAGGGGCAGCAACCCATTGGAAACCAGTCCGTAAAGCAGTGACCGAACCAGCGATGTGAATGCTTTAACCGGCATATTTCTGATGGCAGCGCTTCAAGGAATTGGAGATCACCGGGTGTACGTGGAAGGATTTCTCTGTGAATTTGAGCAGTGTGCGTGTGTAAGAAGAAGTGGTCGAGAGTGTACGAGTGTGTGCGAGTAGAGCTGTGGGCAAGTATGTGTGGAGAAGAGCGAGAATGAGTATACAAGAAAGAATTGCATTTATATAGCACCTTTCATAAGCGCCAGATAGTCAGCGGCACCTTATAGACAATGTCGTGCTTTCTGAAACATGGTCACTGTTGTACTGTGGAAAACGCAGCAGCCAATGTGTGCACAGCAAGATCCCACCAGCTACAAAGCGATAACAACCAAATAATTTTGGGATGTTGATTGAGGGATAAATATTGACTAGCACCCGGCTCTGCTACAGAATAGTGCCACGAGTTCTTTTACATTTTGGCAGATAGGGCCTCAGCTTGACATCACATCTGGAAGACAGCACCTCTGATAATTCAGCACTCCTTCGGGACTGCACTGGAGCATCAGCTGAGATTTTATCCGCACAAGTCCGAGACTGGGAATTCAATCCAGAAGTGAGAGTGTTACCAACTGAGCTACCAAACGTATCGCTCATTTTATCTCAGATACACCAACACAATGCTTCAGATCAGAGTCAGAAACATTTACAAAAAATCTACCCACTTACCTGCATACGTGCAAAAGGTTACGACTCCCAATGGAGGATCCCTAAGGAACTTTCTCCGCAGAGGAAACCTGATGTGGAGATGCCGGCGTTGGACTGGGGTAAACATAGTCAGAAGTCTCACAACACCTGGTTAAAGTCCAACAGGTTTATTTGGTAGCAAATGCCACTAGCTTTCGGGGCTCTGCCCTTTTGTCAGGTGAGTGGGAACAAAGGTGTGCGGGCTGGGTGGATTGGCCACGCTAAATTGCCCCTTAGCCTCACGGACTTAGCAGGGGATGTGCATGGGGTTACAGGTGTAGGGCCTGGGTGGGATTTGGTGAGATGGGCCGAGTGACCTCCTTCTGCACTGTCGAGATTCAATGATTCTATGAAAATCTATCCGGTGTAATACTGAGGGAGAGCTGCATCATCAGAACGTCGTCTTTCAGATGAGATGGCAAACTCGTCCACCCCGGAATCAGGGTGGGCGAGGCCCGCCTGTTGGCCTCGGATGGGATTTTACAATCTTGCCCAAGTGAGGTCGTAAAATCCTGCCCTATGATTCCATTTCCAGGCCTTGAATCTTTTCCCTGTTGTCTTTACTCAGGGTTGCACACGGTACACAAGTATGATTTCATCAGAACATTTCATAGTCTTCAGCATAACTTCCTTCAACTTACAGGGGGGTGGGGGTGGACAGGCCTGTTATTATTGAAATTAATAACACAGGAAGGTTAGTACCCTGATATTCCAACATTACTCTCTGCCTGAATTTTATACTGGCGCTGTCATGGTTTTATAATCTCTCCTGGTTTCAATCAAGCCACTGCGAGTAGTTGCCAAGTGGACACCAGAGAAGGAAAACGAAAACAAAATTACAGAAACAATACTTCCCACTTTTACAGGGAAGCTGGAAGAATTGTGTTTCGTACGAGCGTTCCCCTGTGCTCCTCACATGGAGTGCAAGGAAAGGTGAGGGGAATAACGCTAAATCATACCTTGCTCGTTATGTCATAACCCAGTGAGGCCTTGAAATGAAGGCCCAAGGGAGACGAAGCAATGGCAACCAAAGGTCAAAGGTTAACGGAAGGTGGCCTGCAAATGGCTCACTCTGCCTGTATTATGTATGTTCCTGCTTTGAAGTAACATTTGAATACTTTTTACAAAGTGTGCAAAGTTCCTTTAAAATATTACATTGAGCCAATCACTCCTGTTACATACACCAACTTACCAATTTGAAGATTATCCTTGCCACGAGCCTGGTCATATCAGTTGGAATGTTAGGATAGACGGCTCTCAAACACTTGCACTCACGTTTGTGGTCTGGCCAAGCTAGTTTCTGGAGAGAAAAGAAAGAAAACAGATTTAATGCGAAGATTAAATAGACAAAATAACTTTGGAGATGCTGGAAACCTGAAACATCCATCCGACACATTTGGCAGATTACTCAGCTCCTATATGGAGAAAATCCTATCGAGAACTTGTGCAGGCAGGAGAGATCCGTACCCCTTACAGAGTTGATTGAAAATATCGGAAGAGAAAGGAGAAAGAACCATCAAAAATCAGGATAAATAACTTCAGAGGGTTAGGGTGGGAAAAGTGGGACTATCAAAGTGGCTCTTACCAAGTGAGCTGGCACAGACACAATGGGCTGAAGGGCCTCCTTCTGTGCTGCTGGTTATGGGTTCACTTGGTAGTACTTAAGTATTGCTGAAAAAAGACACTATGTCGAAGTTTTTCATCTTGTACTCATCAGGACAATTCACAACAATAGCAATGTCAGGGGAAACAACTTTATACCTCATCGGAAAAAAGAGTGTTGATTGGTTGGCAAGTGAACTTGATTGGTAAAGTTTGGTTGCCATGGTGAATGCACCAGTGAATGGTGATTGACAGGTAACTATCAAGCATTGTTTGAAAATTTAAACCAGGTAGCTTGACTCTGATTGATAATGACATTGCCCTGAGGAAAAACCCATGAATGGCTATCACTTTTCTCTAGCAGAAACAGGCACAATGTGTGTACATGTTCTTTCTGTCTGCAAAGACCAGGCCCTGTGCATTAATATATGTAGCTTCCAGTACATGCAATTGCGCCACAACAACTTGCATTTATGTCGTATTTTGGTGTGGTGAAATATCCCAAGATGTTTTCCAGAGGCATGAGGAAACAAAATCTGCCAGCTAAGGGGATATTGGGATAGGGATTGGTCAAGGAGATAGGTTTTACAGAGCATTTCCCAAAAGTGGGAGTGAGGGAGAAAAAGAAGAGGTTTGATTTGATTTATTGTCACATGTATTAGTATTAGTAAAACAAATTGTTTCTTGCGCGCTATACAAAGCATACCATTCATAGAGAAGGAAACAAGAGAGTGCAGAATGTAGTGTTACAGTCATAGCTAGGGAATAGAGAAAGATCAACTTAATGTGGGGTAAGTCCATTCAAAGGTCTGACAGCAGCAGGGAAGAAACTATTCTTGAATCAATCAGTACGTGACCTCAGACTTTTGCATCTTTTACCTGACGGAAGAAGGTGGAAGAGAGAATGTCCGGGATGCTTGGGGATCCTTAAATATGCTGGCTGCTTTGCCAGAGAGAGACAGAGAGAGAGAGAGAGAATTGCAAAGATGCTAGAAAGGCTTCCAGGGTGGCCTCCATTGTGTTGTGTAGATACAACAGGAGATTCATACAACAACCAATGTTTTTTAAAAGAGGAACAAGAGTGGGGAGTAAATGGAAGAATGTAACTGGGCAAGTAAAAAAAAACAAAGCATTCATCAAACTAATAGAGGAAAAGATGGGGAAATCTGCCCAAGTGGCTTTGGAAAGAATTCCTATTTAGTCAACAGGACAAAGGAGAAAGTAAGGGTCAGATTCAGTTGTCAACACTTGTTGCATCACATGTTCGTTAAAGGATTCATTTCACAAAAGATGTCACAAGACACTTGTTATTTGAAAAAAGGAGAAAAAGGCAGCAAGCTGACGATCTAAAAATAAAACTTGGCATTTTGCCGTGTAAGCAGACGACACCTTCAGGAACGCTAAATAAACTGCGGGGCGAACCTGCTCAAATCGCAGGAACTATAAAGGTGACTAAAGTAACAGCAGGTGGCACGAACTACAAGTCAACAAACAGAACTAAACTGTAGGAACATTTACATTTTAAATTGAGATGGATTCACAAATGGATCGAAAATTTCATTCCAGTTCACCAGAAGGAAGAAAAGACTTTGATTCGCATGCTTAGTTTCACATCGCTCTGAGTGTCTCAAAGGACTTCACAGACAATGAAATATTCTAAAATGTAACCACTGGTGTAAGGTAGGAAAGGTGGCGGAAATTCAGCAAACAGCCATAGCAATGAGATTAAAAAGCAGATAAAGGGGAGGGGTGCAATGGTGGCACTGTGGTTAGCACTGCTACCTCACAGCATCGAGGACCTGGGTTTGATTCCCAGCTTGATCAATGTCTGTGTGGAATTTGCACGTTGTCCCAGTGTCTGCGTGGGTTTTCTCCCACAGTCCAAAAGACGTGCTAGTTAGGTGCACGGGCCATGCTAAATTCTCCCTTGGTGTACCCGAAAACAGGTGCCGGAGTGTGGCAACTAGAGGATTTTCACAGTAACCTCATTGCAGTGTTAATGTAAGCTAAGTTGTCACACCAACAAATAAACTTAAAACTAATAATCAGTGGGGCTTCAGGGAGAAATATTGGCTAAGAGGCAAGGGGAGGATTTGCCCTCACCATCAAATAGCAATATAGCATCTTCTGTATCCACCTGAGGGAGCAGCAGGGTTCGGGGTTAAAATCTCAGTGCAGTATCCTGTCACCATTGAACTGGGCCAGCAGCCTAAATCTGCATACTAAAGTCACTGGAGTGGAACCTGAACCCACAAATTTTTGATTCACATACGACAGAGTTACCTCTGAGCCAAAGACATTTATGACTATACAACATCCATGGGCATGTGTAGGAACTGGGGGTGGGGAGGCTGGAGGAGTGGGAGGGAGCTTGTGCTTGGCGGTGACATTTGCCAATGTTAGGGCAGCCCAAAGTTTATTTATTAGTCACAAGTAAGGCTTACATTAACACTGTAATGAAGTTACTGTGGCCCTATCCAACCTATCAGTGTTCACAGTCAGGGGTCACAATGAATCTGTGAAATAAGGTCATTGGGGTCACCTGACTAGCCATTGCATGCTGGTATTTGGCAGGAGCCTCTTATATAACTCCCTACTCGTTCACTGAGTAGGGGAGGAACCTGGAGCCAATCTTTCCCTAACATAGGTTCATTCACAAAGCCCAAAGAACACAAGCACAGACTCCCTTTTCCTTTCCTCGCACACTGGTGGAAGCCAGTTCTTGCGCATACTTCAGAATAATGCCCCATCCTTTCCCCAATTACTAACAGCTGCCCTCTCTTAGGGCTGGAGCATTCACTGTATTGTGACAGCGTTATAACATTCATGGAACCCAGGCTGAAAGCAGGAAAGTGGAACTGATCCACTTCAGGTCAGCCATGATCTTATTGAATGGCGGGACAGGCTCGAAGGGCTAGATGGCCTACTCATAAGAACATAAGAACATAAGAAATAGGAGCAGGAGTAGGCCATCCAGCCCTTCGAGCCTGCCCCGCCATTCAATAAGATCATGGCTGATCTGTCGCTGCTCAGTTCCACTTTCCCGCCCTCTCCCCATAACCCTTAATCCCCTCTCCTATCAAAAACCCATCAACCCACGTCTTAAAAATATTTAGCAAGGCAGCCTCCACCACTTCAACGGGCAGAGAATTCCAGAGATTCACCACCCTTTGAGTGAAGAAGTTCCTCCTCAACTCCGTTCTAAACCGCCCCCCTTTTATCTTGAGGCTGTGCCCCCTAGTCCTATTGTCTTTTTTGAGCGGGAAGAGTCTTTCCACCTCTATCCTATCCATCCCATTCATCATCTTATATGTCTCAATGAGATCTCCTCTCATTCTTCTAAACTCTAACGAGTACAAGCCTAGTTTATTCAGCCTCTCCTCATAGCTCAACCCCCTCAACTCCGGTATCAGCCTAGTAAACCTCCTCTGCACTCCCTCCAAGGCCAAAATATCTTTGCGCAGGTGCGGCGCCCAAAAATGCACACAGTACTCCAGTTGCGGCCTCACCAATGCCCTATACAGCTGCAGCAAGACCTCCCTACTTTTATATTCAATCCCCTTCGCTATGAAGGCCAGCATCCCATTCGCCTTCCTGACCACCTGCTGCACCTGCAAGCTGGGTTTTTGCGACTCATGCACAAGGACCCCGAGGTCCCTCTGCACCGTCGCCTGCTGCAGTTTTTCGCCTCGTAAGTAATAGTCCTTCCTACCATTTTTCCTACCAAAGTGGACCACCTCACACTTGCCAACATTAAATTCCATTTGCCATTTCCTGGCCCATTCGCCCAGCCTATCTAGATCCTTCTGCAGACTCTCCACACCCTCCGCACAATTTGCCGTTCCCCCAATCTTGGTGTCATCAGCAAATTTCGACACTCTACACTCGGTTCCCTCCTCCAGATCATCTATATAAATGGTAAAAAGCTGAGGTCCCAGCACCGACCCCTGGGGCACTCCACTAGTCACCATCCGCCAATCCGAATAGCACCCGTTGACCCCCACTCTCTGCCTCCTATTTGACAACCAAACCTCTATCCACGCTAACATCCTACCCCCAACTCCATGTCCCTCAACCTTCTGCAATAACCTCTTGTGAGGCACTTTGTCAAACGCTTTCTGAAAATCTAGAAAGACCACATCCACCGGCTCTCCTCTATCCACCGCCCTAGACACATCCTCATAGAACTCCAGTAAATTTGTCAGACACGACTTCCCTTTAATGAAACCGTGCTGTGTCTGCTCTATCAAGCAATTCCCTTCAAGATGCCTCGCAATTTCCTCCTTAATGACAGATTCTAACATTTTACCTACCACAGATGTTAAACTAACCGGCCTATAATTCCCCGCCTTTTGCCTGGCACCTTTCTTAAACAACGGCGTAACATTAGCCGTTTTCCAATCATCCGGCACTTCCCCGGAATCCAGCGACGTTTGGAAAATAACCACCAAGGCATCCACTATCACCTCCGCCATTTCTTTCAGAACCCTCGGATGTATTCCATCCGGTCCTGGGGACTTGTCCACAATCAGCCCCTCCAGTCTGTCGAGCACCGCCTTTCTAGTAACAGTAATGTCATTAAGACCCTCCAGTCCTACCACCTTTCTATCGCTAACACCCGGCAAATTATTCACGTCCTCCTCCGTGAAGACAGAAACAAAAAAGTTATTCAATACCTTAGCCATATCCCCATCCCCTACCACTAGGTCCCCTTTCTCATCCTCTAAAGGACCAACATTCACCCTAGCCAGCCTCTTCCTTTTTATATATTTATAAAAACTCTTGCTATCCTTTTTTATATTAAGCGCTAGCCCAGCTTCATAGTTTCTCCTACCCTTCCTTATCAACTTCTTTGTCAATCTTTGTTGACATTTAAACCTCTCCCAATCCTCTTCTCGCCCACTACTCTTAGCTACTCTAAATTCCTCCGCTTTTAGTTTAACACTTTCCTTCACCTCCTTCGTTATCCACGGCTTATTACCTCTCCTCTTACTATCCTTTTTGACCATCGGAATAAATTTCCGTTGAGCACCAAGAAAGATCTCCTTAAAGATCCTCCACTGCTCCTTAACAGACCCTCCCTCCAACGCGCTCTCCCAGTCCACATTCGCCAATTCTTCTCTCATCCTACCGTATTTCCCTCTATTCAAACAAAGGACGCGTGTCCGGGAACCCACTTTCTCCTCCTCCATCTGCACCAGAAACTCCACCATACAATGATCACTCTCCCCAAGAGGATCCTTCACCACAAGGTCCCTAATTCTACCCGCTTCATAACTGCTTCCTGTGGCATAAGAACATAAGAAATAGGAGCAGGAGTAAAGTTGTCAGAGAGTAAGGAGAACTCAGCGTGGACAGTCGTGCAGACATCATTTGGACATTTCATAGAGTCATGGAGGTCTACAGCATAAAGAGGCCCTTTGGCCCATCGTGTCTGCGCCAGTCAAAGACAAACCATCCAGTTATTCTAATCCCATCTTGCAGCTCTTGTCCCAGCCTTGGCATCACAACTCAATACTTCTTAAATGTTATGTGGGTCTCTGCCTCCACCACCCTTTAAGGCAGTGAGTTCCAGACTCCCGCCACCCTTGGATGGAAAGGTTTTTGTCTCACATCCCCTCGAAACCTCCTGCCCCTTCCCTTAAACATGTGTCCCCTAGTCATTGATCTCTCCACCAAGGAGAAAAATGTCTTCCTGTCTATCCTGCTCCAGGGACAGACAAGAGAGCAGTAAGCCAACTATAATCACAAAGATGGTAGCCAAATAACTCAAAATGGCAACAGCTATGGAGATAGCTGGAGGCGAGGGCAGGGGAAACTTGGGTCTGGGAACGCCAGGCGAACTCTGACTGAAGAGAACAGGAGTGAACTCGTTGAGCCACCACGACTTTAAACAGAGGCAGTGTGTGTAGCCAAAGAGAAGACGGAGAAACATGTCTTGATTTACGTGGATTGCAGCCAAACAAAGAGCGCCCGAGGCATTTATAGAGTCATAAAATGAAACAAAGTCCAATCTAATAATTCAAGTTGCAGCCAGGCACGCCAGGTTGTGTCTCTGGTTTCTAATACATGAATACGGCTTTGTGAGAAAATCTATAACCAGCATCATTCAAATAATCTTGAACAAGCGTTTTATTCAGAATGACAGCAACTCTTTTGTTTTTAATGAGTTTCTTCTGGCAGCTGGAAGAAAATTCAAGATGGCGGATTTTAAAAATCCAGGATGTGAGCATCGCTGGCAAAGCTGCATTTGTTGCCCATCCCTAATTACCCTCGAGAAGGTGGAGGCGAGCTTTCTTCTTGAACTGCTGCAATCTATCTGCATACCCACAGCGTTGCTAAGGAGGGAGGTCCAGGCTTTTGGCCCAGAGACAGTGAAGGAACAGTGATACATTTCCAACTCAGAATGGTGAGTGGCTTGGAGGGTAAGCTGCAAAGATGAAGCAGTCGGAGATGACAGAGCCTAGAACTCCTTCCATAAGCCTGTCCTTGCAATGTATTGCAGGCCTCCATTCCTGCACACGGCCTTAGCTCACAACTCTAACCACATTTATATCCGCCCTCTCTCTGCTCATCTCATTTGGAACACTCTGGCTATCCACTCTGATTTTTTAAGAAAAGTCCTCAAAATCAACTGCTCAGACCATTGCCCCGGTCACCCTCTGGAAACCCTTCTCTGCTTAGGATGCTTAGGGACATGAATGGTTTGGTGCCACAGTGGTTAGCACTGCTGCCTCATAGTGCCAGGGAGCTGGGTTTGTTTCTGGCCTTGGATGACTGAGTGGAATTTGAACGTTCTCCCTGTGTCTGTGTGGGTTCCTCTGGTTTTCTCCCATGGTCCAAAGATGTGCAGATTAGGTTGACTGGCCATGCTAAATTGCCCCTCAGTGTCAGGGGGATTAGCAGGGATAGGGCCTGGATGGAATTATTGTTGGTGCCAGTTTGATGGGCCAAATGGTCTCCTTCTTCATTGCAGGGATTCCATGTTGTTAAAGCAAAAGGCATAATTTAGTTTTCTACTGGACATTTGTTATGGTGAATAAATTCCCAACCATCAGTTCAGCAGTAACAGTGGTTCAAATTAACTCACTCCGGTCACCTCCGAACTCAATTAGCCTTTACAAATCCATTGTCCCCCTTTCTGTGACTGGTTGTTCTTGACAGGGTCCTTCTTGGTCTTCCTCAGTGTCCTATGCACCTCTGGGTAAAGGATGTGAAAGACAGTCTTTTCCATACCGAATCATCAGTCATTTTCCCCAAATCCTCTGCACAAAGATTTTCACAAGACTAATAAAATATATGATCAAACCAATCCTAAAAGGTCACTTTTAAATCCCAGGGATGTTTGATGTTTGATGTCTTGATATAGCAAGCAGGCTGATGGCAAAGCTGGTCTACTCGTTGATGGAGAGATTGGAACATGCTTATATAGAGAGTTGACACACTGAGCCATAGAAGCAAGGAGAGTATCCTCAGGCTGGCATGAACAAGATGGGCTGAATTGCCTTCTGTACTGTAACTTTTCTATGGTTCAAAAGGGTGACACAGCATCACCCAACTTTGTACTCAGGACTGAGCATAATCTGAACCATCAGATGGTTCAACCATCTGAAATGCTCTTCAAGGAAATCAGTAAGCTTTGCAGCGCCTCTATCTTGTTGTAAAGTATGGGCCATCAGAATCTAACCCCTGGAACCAAACTGAACTTGCTTTTTCTCACTGAAAAAATGCAGAGCTTACAGCTTTAATATAACCCAAAGATTTTGTACGGGATTGTAGTAGTTTTCTTTTAAATCAAAGAGGCCATTTTAAAATAGATATCAAAACACAGACTCAGGCACTGGGAGAAGCCAGCGTTAACCTTTTAACCAAACCCTCCATTTCCAAAGCCTTGATCAGAATGTAGACTTGTTTAAACAGACCTTGTTCTCTGACTTTATGAAGGGAGGCGGGCATTGAGTGTGGAATCCAAACCACAGGATGACAGTGTAGACTGCAAAACATCTACCCTGATCCAAGCCAATTATAGATTTTGCAGATAACCCAATATTTTTTGCCAAGTGACTAAGTGGTCGTATCCACTTTCTGGGAGAGGCACCAACATTTAATGGCCTGACTCATGCTCTGACACTTGATGCCTCCCTTACTTAACGTCATTCACAACCGTGCTGAGCTTATTAATACCAAGCACATTTCAGGTCGAGAGGCACAAGGTTTGTTTCAAAGTACTCTCTTTCTTTCTTTACAGAAGTGAATGATGGTTTTGTCTGTTCATTTTTCTGCCCTTTTTCTTCAGCTTGATGATCAGATGGATGAAACACCAGCCCGTGGGCAAAGAGGATTTTGACCTTGGTCTATAGATGGACCTGCTAGTTTCCAGATTTGCAAGCCACTTTCAACCCTTTCCATCTTGTATGTAGGAAACTAAGCCTGTCTTTGAATGAAGCCAAAACAAAACTCATATCAACCCCACACCTGGTCAGTCATGTATTTCATAGAACCCTACAGTACAGAAGGAAGCTATTCGGTCCATCGCGTCTGCACCGACCACAATCCCACCCAGGCCCTATTCCCATAATCCCGTGCTTTTACACTAACTACTCCCTCTGTCACTAAAGGTTAATTTACCAGGCCAATCCACCTAACCCGCATATCTTGGGAGGAAACCCACGCAGAAACGGGGAGAACATGCAAACTCCACAGTGACCCAAGCCAGGAATTGAATCTAGGTCCCTGGCCCTGTGAGGCAGCAGTGCTAACCACTGTGCTGCCCTGCTCTCCTACACAATACTGCTGCACTGCAGATTGAACTTGTGTTCTCAAATCTCTGGTAGGGGGACCTATTTCCCCTTGGGCAGTTTACTGACTAGAAGCTGGTGACCTAGAGTCGCTCTCTCCCTGTGAGGTCATACACCGGAGATTATTGACAGTATGGAGAGCAGCTTCACTGTAAACGAAAGGCTTAAAACTGGATCAAGAGTTGCCCAAATCTGGGAAACTGGATTTTATGCTTCCACCTCAGTGAGCAGTTTGTAAATGTCGTTTTTCTGGGGCCTGGCAACATTGAAAAACAATCTCAAGCTTACAGTACATTGCAAAAAGATATCATCTGGAAACAACACAAGGAAAGTGGCCAAGTAGAGAATGTGTTCTGGGTGCGGATCTTTTTGATTTGATTTATTATTGTCACGCATTAGCATAGTGAAAAGTATTGTTTCTTGCATGCTATACAAAGCATGCTGTTCATAGAGAAGGAAACAAGAGAGTGCAGAATGTAGTGTTACAGTTATGGCAAGGGTGTAGAGATAGATCAACTTAATGCAAAAATCTGACAGCAGTAGGGAAGAAACTGTTCTAGAATCGATTGGTCCAAGACCTCAGATTTTTGCATCTTTTTCCAGATGGAAGAAGGTGGAAGAGAGAATGTCCAGGGTGCGTGGGGTCCTTAATTATGCTGGCTGCTTTACCGAGGCAGCGGAAAGTGTACACAGATTCAATGGATGGGAGGCTGGTTTACGTGATTGATTGGGCTACATTCACGACCTTTTGTAGTTCCTTGCAGTTTTGGGCAGAGCAGGAGCCATACCAAGCTGTGATACAACCAGAAAGAATGCTTTCTATGGTGCATCTGTAACAGTTGGAGAGAGTCATAGCTGACATGCCAAATTTCCCTTAGTCTTCTGAGAAAGTAGAGGCATTGATGGGCTTTCTTAACTGTAGTATCAGCATAGGTGGACCAGGACAGGTTGTTGGTGATCTGGACACCTAAAACCTTGAAGCTCTCGACCCTTTCTACTACATCCCCATTGACGTAGATAGGGTCATGTTCTCCTCTACACTTCATGAAGTCGATGACAATCTCCTTCATTTTGTTGATATCTCACCATTTCCCAACTCCCAGGTCCCCTGGACGCATTCTACGTTTTCCTCCAACCTCATATTTTTTTCTCCACACAATCTTCCTCCACAACCCCTCTTTCTAATCTTATTGGCATAACCTTCCATTCCCCTCGCGTGATCTAGTTCCAACCCCCTCCCCCCCACCGCTTGATGTACCAATGCTATTGACCTCAGTAGACTGTGTGGTAGTGAGTTATCATGGTCTTCCTACTCCTGAATTCCCCAATCTAAAGGATTATGTGTCAAGGGAATGAAGCTCCCCTCCCCCATCCACCCCTCTGCTCCCTTTCCCTAGACTTCCCCCCTCCTTAGGTAAAACTCAGTCTGACAAACGGGCTGATATCACCCCTTTCACTTCTACGTAGAATCCTACAGGGCAGGAAGAGGCCATTTGGCCCATCAACTCTGTACCAACCACAAATCTCACCCAGCTCCTATCCCCGTAAACCCTGGCATTTACCCAAGCCAGTCCCACCGACGCTAAGAGTTACTTTAGCAAGGCCCATCCACCTAACCCGCACATCTTTGGACTGTAGGAGGAAATCGGAGCACCCAGAGGAAACCCACACAGACACAGGGAGAACGTGCAAACTCCACGCTGACAGTCACTGGAGGCCAGAATTGAACCCAGACGCCTGGCATTGAAAGGCAGCAATGCTAACCACTGTGCCACATGTCCCACCAGTGCTTATATGGAATGCTGAATGACAGAAGCATTGCTCCAGTATTTCAAACTTTGCAAGCATTGTGACAGGGTGTGTTGTGGTGCTGCGCTGCGTTAAACCAGTCTACCTTTGTTGTCCTGTTTAACTACGTTATCCTCATCCCTCATCACCTAAACAAGTCGCAAAAATCAAAGTCTACTCAACTTATAATTAATGAAACCTTGATGACACTGAGATCATGTTTGGCTCTGGTTTGAATCCGACCGAAACCAGTCTTTATTAGGCAGCTTACTCAGCAGATCCTCTTGCCTTCTGGAGGGAGATGCTCTCTTGCTGGATGGGAGAGTCTGCAATGCGTTGCTACACGTACCTCCTTTGTAAATAAACTCTTCCTGCAAATGTTAAACATCTTTTTTAAACTGATGTCCATCTTTCTGTTCAAAAGTAAGAGCTTTTGCCAGCAACCAGTTCAAATCATTTTTTTTATTATTCATTCATGGGCTTTGCTGGCTGGCCAGCATTTATTGCCCATTCCTAGTTGCCCTTGTTTAAAGGGCAGTTGAGAATCAACCACATTGCCATGACTCTGGAGTCACATGTAGGCCAGACCAGGTAAGGAAGGCAGATTTTCTTCCCTAAAGAACATTAGTGAAGCAGATGGGTTTTACAACGATCGACAGTGGTTTCACAGTCATCAGTAGATTCTTAATTCCAGTTACTTTTCATTGAATTCAACTTCCACCATCTGCTGTGGTGGGATTCAAACCCGGGTCCCCAGAACATTAGCTGAGTTTCTGGATTAACAGTCTAGCAATAATATCATAGACCTCCCCTGGTCATACCTGTTGGGAGACAATGCAAGCCCATTAGACCAGCACCACAGAGGTCATTTGCCCCAACATGGGTGTGCTAGTTCTTGGCTAGAATAGTGTAAAGCTAATCTGACTGGATCAGCTTCTCCCTATTGCCCTATATCTTACTCTACTTCAAATAGTTAGCCATGTCCTTCTGATGTACAATGGGATCTGCCTCAACAATTCCCTGTTTCAAAAACACAGCTAATATTACCACAGGACATGTCAGATGCCAGAGTGAAACCTGGCTAAATAGATCCTGACTATTTTTTTAGAAACCGTGAAGAGAAGTTACTGAACAGATGCACAGCAGTTTGCCAATGAATTTTTAACACAAAAGAATAAAACATTTATTAAACAAGAAAAATGAACTATATTACACCAGACACAAAATGTTGGAAAGATCTCAAAACAAACAGGAATATGATTCAATTCACACTATTCCTTTTATCCCCAGCAATACCTTTACAGACATGAACACATCCAAAAAGATAAAATAATTTACAAAACACATCTTATACTCCAATATGCAAAGCAAGTATACAGTACATGGCAACCAACCGGTGAACTTAGTTAGACTCCAAAATAAATGGCGTATGTGATCAAAGTAGATTCTATGGATTTCTCATCAAACCACTGAGACGCTCGTCACAGTGTAAGCCAAGTCATCTCACTAAAACTGTATTTTTGCCACAACAGATTACACTCTCCACATTTGAATTCTCTCCAAAACATTGCTCCCACTTGGACGGCTTCACAAGGATCCACATCCAGGGTTTCAACCTCACCTTGAGATTCCTTTCTCCTGGATCTCTGCGTACACTCAAGCTTCATCTTCCAAGCATACTTTCAGATCTTCAGCTGTGCCAAGCAGAATATCACTGCCCCAAAAAGCCCGCTGTAAGGGGTCATCAAACCTCGGGTACCTCCTTGGATCTTCTGGGCTTTTCTCAAGTCCACATTGCTTCAGGTCTGCTCCACACAACCCTTTAACTTGGAGCCTATTTCTCTGCTCATTTTTCTCAACTTTACTCCACAGGAGCCGACTCTGATCTCTGCCCTTGTCCCTCTCCTGAGGTAGTCTGCTGGGGCCTCTTTCTCACCCTTTTCCTGGTTTGGAACCTTCTCCTGCCCTCCTCCCTATGTCCTGCTCCTTGAGACAAACGCCCTGCAATGGTGGTCCAGTTCTAGTCATGCAACCTGCAGTTTCACACCTTTTCATTTCTTTTCTTCTGCGAGGGACTAACTTCACCTGTGCGACTAGGCTCCAGCCAACGCATGCACTGGAGACCCGAAAACAAACTGCGCACGTGCAGCCATTTTCCAGATAGCACATGCACAGGAGGCCCAAGGCTCAGCAAGAACACCCAAATTGCAACCGCAAAAAGGAGTTTCAACACATTGTGAATAAGCGTTTGACATTCCAATGACCCTGGACATAAAGGAATTTCTCGCAACCTGTCTCCTCACAATAATCAAATAATCACAATAAAAAGTTCCCTCTTCATCGACTTCCTAGCCAGAAGAAACAGAATTTTTCAAATTTGATCATGTTGTAAACCTTAACAGTTTTCAACAATCTCTCTTAAAGCTCTCGAAGCTTATGTTGCTCTCATGGAAACACTCCCAAATATTTTAAATTGTTTCTTGCAACTATAGCTTTCCTCCCAAAATTAGACCCCATCGAGTTCTGCTCCGCCATTCAATGAGGTCATGACCGATCTGATATAATAATCCTCAACTGCACTTTCGCAACTTATCCCCATTACCATCAATTCCCTTAGTGATTATAAATCTGTCTATAGTTCTGGTGAATCTATATTGTGCATTCTGTGGCTATAGTGTCCCTTCCATTGTGATGCTCCAAAACCACACACAACACTAACTGTGGCCTCATCATGTTCTGTGTACATTTATCAGTCCTTCCTCATTCGACTCAATCTCTCTACTTATAAACCCCAAAAATGATATCTATTCCCGATCTCTTCTAAATTGATCCAACCAGAATTGTCCCTTCAGAAATGACTTACTTGAACCTGTGGGTCTCTTAGTTCATCCGAAGCCTACTGATTGAGTGCATATTCTTGTCCCTTGCATTTTTTTTAAATCATGTGTAGGACATAGGTGTCACTGGCTGGCCAGCATTTATTGTCCATCAGCGTTGTCCTAGTTCAGAGGGCAGTTGAGAGTCAACCACTTTGCTGTGGCTCTGGAGTCACATGTAGGCCAGATCAGGTAAGGACAGCAGATTTCCTTCCCTAAAGGACATTAGTGAACCAGATGGGTTCTTTTGACAATCGACAATGGTTCCATGGTCATCAGTAGATTCTTAATTCCAGATGTTCAAATCCCACCATCTGCCGTGGTGGGATTCGAGCCCGGGTCCCCAGAACATCAGCTGAGTTTCTGGATTAATAGTCACTGATAATATGACAAGGCCATTGCCTCCCCCATTTCTCAATATTAAATTGCATCTACCTTCTATCAGCCCACACTTCAAATTTGCCTGTGGCTTCCAGTCTCAAAATATAAAACAAACTATTTCCAAAAGTTCTGGCTGAAAATGAAAAAAATGCATCTGCGAACTCTCCCTCCAACGCTGTGGCAAGAATGGGGTTAAAGAAATACAGAATTGCAGAAACGAATAGCTCTTCTCCATCTGAAGCCTGGCCTCTGGATTGAATGAATGGCACCCATTTAATACGAGGAGCCATGGAGCAGAGGTAGGTGAAAGCAGCCAGAATCTTTCAGCCCAATTCTAACCACACAATCCACCTTCATAAAATTCAGCACAACGCACGCACATATAATCAGCTGGATTGGTGCCTGACCACCAGAGCTTTCCCCTGCCACTCACCCACAATGTGAAACAGACTCAACATTTTCAAAAACTAGCCTAAAGATGATTCAAAAAGAGAAAATTTCTCAAAATGTACGCAAGATCATTGAAACATCCAGGGGAGGAAGAAGGATCAGTTGAGAAAGTGGAGATAATAAATGAACCGTATTGAAGGAGCAACGGAGGAGGATCAGACCACAGTGTTTCACATCTATAAAACCCAGGAGAGCACGTGGAAAAGGGAGAAACATGAGAACATAAGCACCCGAACTATCTGCCAACAGTCTTCAAACATACTCATAAAGATGGGGACTGCTCCATTTACAGGGGCCTGTTCTGGGCACTAAGTGTGGAGGGAAAAAGCAATGGATTTCCATTGCACTCCCACTCTGGCCTCCTACACCATTCCAACAATGCAAGGACAAGGAACAGTATCTCAATTCTTGGTTGGAGATTTTATAACTACCTGACGTCAACATCAGATCATCTGACCAAAAGCTGCCTTTCCCTCAGGCAGCAAGTACTGGTTATTCCCTAGCCATTTAGAATAGATAGAAACATAGAAAATAGGAGCACGAAGAGGCCATTTGGCCCTTCGAGCCTGCTCCACCATTCATCACAAGCATGGCTGACCGTACAATTCAATAGTCTAATCCTACTTTCTCCCCACAACCTTTGATTCCATTTGCACTAAGTGCTGTACCCAGCCACCTCTTGAATACATTCAATGTTTTGGCATCAATGACTTCCTGTGGTAATGAATTCCAGAGGCTCACCGCTCTTTGGGTGAAGAAATGTCTCCTCATCTTTGTCCTAAATGGTCTACCACGAATCCTCAGACTGTGACCTCTGATTCTGGACACCCCACCATCGGGAACATCCTTCTTGCATCTATTCTATCTGGTCCTTTTAGAATTTTATAAGTCTGTGAGATTCCCCTTCATTCATCTGAACTCCAGTGAAAACAATCCTAACCTTGTCAATCTTTCCTCATACATCAGTCCCACCGTCCTGAATAGAATCTCCATATTACCGAAGGAGACCATTCGGTCCATTGAGCCTGCACCAACAAGTCCACAGGCTCTATTCCCGTAACTTCACATACTTACCCTGCTAATCCCCTGACACCAAGGGGCAATTTAGCAAGGCCAGTCAACCTAACCTGCACATCTTTGGACCGTGAGAGAAAACTGGTGCACTCGGAGGAGACCCATGCAGACACAGGGAGAATGGGCAAACTCCACACAGAAAGTCACTGAGGCTGGAATTGAACCCAGGTCCCTGATGCTGTGAGGCAGCAATGCTAACCATTGAGCCACCGTGTCGCCCCAAAAGGAATCTCATCCAACAAAAGGACTTGAAGACACAATAAAATAAAACAACTCAATTTTAAGCACTGTGCACAGCGAGAGGCTGATTCACAATCGATTGTTTGTCACTAACTAAATCAGGATTGTGACTTTGCCACCAGTGATAAGGTGGCTAATTAAAAAGGACATCTCTTAATGTCTCCAATCTCCTAATCAGAACAGGGTTTGATGCAGGGTGTGCGTAGCCTGCGGCAGAGGTTTGCTCACAGTGTACTCATGTTTATATAATGTATTTCCTCAGCAGTGCTAAAAATTGGATAAAATACCTTCCACATTTTGCTTGTATTTGAAGCTCAGTCAGTTAACAAATTATGCGTATAGCACATAGTTAACGTATCATGGGCAGGGATGCAATATGAGGAAGTGAACTTATCCAACTGTATTAATCACATACACAAATGGTGCGGGACTCAACAGAATCACTGCCCAAATCTACAACCACGGCAGAATTCAGAACCACTGGAATCTCACTGCTCCTTTCTGGACCTGTTGATCCATGGTGGCAGGATAAGATCTAACTGAAAGATGTAAATGCAAAGCGACAGCGTTTTATTACCAAACGACTGGCCTTTGAGTATATCTTCAGTAACAACAACCCACCTTCATATTGCGCCCTTAATGCAGTAAAACAATCAATGTGCTTCAAAGGAGTGTCAAAGAAGAGGAGATATTGGAACAGATGACCACCACCATGGTGGAAGAGGGGGATTAAAAGGATGTGAGGTAAAAGTGAACAGGGACAGAATGTGAGGGGTTTAAGGAGGGAATTTCAGGCACTTTCCTTATGACTTCTTGCTCCTTTGGTTCTCATGAGATCACAGATTGATAATTCCAACCCTAACCCAAACCCGAACCCTAATACAGCAGGCGCCATTTGGCATCTCATGTTCATGCTGACCCTAATCCTAAACCAAAACCCTAACTTTTCCCCTAACCTGAAAGCCCAGCCCCAACCCAAAGACCTAACCCAATGACACACAGCCAATGAAAAGGAAAGAAAAAGACACACAGTGAAGAACATGAGAAAGGATGGTAATGAAGAGTAATAATATATTGTAAAAAAGGAAAAGACCAGGAGACAAGAAGACAACAAGCCATAGAATCCATGGCAGAATTCAGAACCACTGGAGTCTCACTGCTCCTTTCTGGACCTGTTGATTCATGGAGGCAGAATTAGTTCTAACGAAAGATGTAAATGCAAAGTGACAGCGTTTTATTACCAAGCAACTGGCCTTTGAGTATATCTTCAGTGACAACAACCTGTCCAACCCCAAAAACGTAACCCAAAATCCTAACCTTGAACTTAGTCCCAATGTGCAGTCACCTCTACCAGCCTGACAGTTTTCCTCCTTCCTCCCATTTGTCCTCATTTCCCAGAAGACCCAGCCGAAAGAAACACCACTCAATGATAGGCCGATTTATATTCAACATTTCCTTTAAACTTTCAGTAGGATTTTAATGTTTTTAGTACAGATTGACCTCCACAGAATCCAATAGTGTAGAAGTAGGCCATTTGGCCCATCATGTCTGCACAGACCACAATCCCACCCAGGCCCTGTCCATACAATCCCATGCGTTTACCCTAGTCAGTCCCCCTTACACTAAGGGGCAATTTAGCATGGCCAATCCACCTAACCCACACATCTTTGGACTGTGGGAGGAAACCGTAAGAAGTCTCACAACACCAGGTTAAAGTCTAACAGGTTATTTGGCAGCACAAGCTTTCGGAGTCTCAGGCTCATTCATCAGATGAGGGAGGACTTGTGTTCTCAAACAGGTCATATACAAACACAAACTCAACTTACAAGATAATGGCTGGAATACGAATCTTTACAGGTAATCGAGTCTTAAAGGTACAAACAATGTGAGTGGAGAGAGGGTTAAGCACAGGTTAAAGAGATGTGTATCGTCTCCAGACAGGACAGTTAGTGAGATCTTGCAAGCCCAGGCAAGTCGTGGGGGGTTACAGATAGTGCGACGTGAACCCAAGATCCCAGTAAGGTCTGTGTGGAAACCCACACAGACATGGGGAGTACATGCAGACTCTACACAGACAGTGACCCGAGGCCAGAATCAAATCTGGGTTCCTGGCGCTGTGAGGCAGCCATGCTAACCACCCAAAATAAAACATGTTAGGCTGGCGAGAAGGGTTTTGCAAAACACTGTAAATACATAATTTACATCCAAACACAACAATGTGCTGAAAAAAAATAAATCAATGCCAACCAGGGGCAACACTTCTGGCCTCTCTCTCTTCCCTTCCCCAGTGGTGCCAGCAAGTCCCTGCTCAAAATCCTGAAAGAAATATAGTTAGACACAACTCAATTCACTTCCTCGCAGACCTGAAGCTACAACACAAAATATGATTAAAATCTGCATGAATTAACATTAATTCAATAGCTTCACCTCGCGACGGCACAAGAATCAAATAACTGCAAACAGCAGGGTGTGACCCGCATTTGGAGAGGATTAAACACTGCGCTGGAGGAGCTCCGGATGTTTGGAAAAATCACCAATTTGCGTAGGTAGAAATTTTAAAAATAAACTTGAAGCGGGGGGGAGGAGTGTTTAAAGGCGGGGAGAGGGAAAGACTGGGAACGAGGACAAAGGGATGGAAAAGTGAGGTGAAAGGTGAGGGGAAGAAGGAGACAGAAAAGGGGGAAAGAGGGTGAGGGGGCAAAGAAGGGGTAAGGAAGCAGAGGGGAGTTGAGGCGGTAGCAACAGAAAGAGAGAGTATTTGAGGCCTTTTCACTTAATTAACGCCACAAAACGACAGCAGCATTATGGAAACAGGATTGACTAATTACTGGCGATGCCATCCCTACTGCTATAAAATTGCCAGTATTAGCACGTAGCTTACAGCAATAGTCAAGGGAGCGTGATCAACAGTAGAAACTCTGGTGCTTTTCTTTCCGTCACTAATCCAAGGACACTGCTGTGCGTCTCTACCACTGAGCTACAATGATCTACAGACAGCTCCGCAATTGACAGACCTTTCCGATCAGAACGATCAATTAACACACACCAGGCAAAAGGGCCTCCACTGCCCGGAGCCAGTGGGGGAACCAGCCACTGATAACAACATTATGAGCTCCTGGATTCAAGTTTGAATCTCATTAAAACAAAAGCCCTCGTGAGTTTGTTGACAACTGACAGGAGTAAAGAATTCATGTCTTGTATTGCACTGCAACCACACTTAGACAAGCCAAACAGGGGATGTTAATTATGAGGCCGAGAGAGGGGGGTGGGGGTGGGGGTGGGGGTGGCGACGAGAAAATGAGCCTCTAGTTCCAAGCCGTCTCATCTCCAAGTAAAGCATTGCTTCCAATACAGATGGGGAAACGAAGGATATATTACACCACGAAAACACAGGACAACAACTTGAATATTAATTTGGAACAGTTGTTTCAAGGTGCATTTCACCCATAATACACGGAGATAAACAGAATCTTTATTAAACTGTCCATGATGATTGATGCACTTGGTTCAATTAAAACATTCCTTGACATGTAGCAAGTCGCAAATTGAAATGGTTCCATACTTACTGACAGCAAGACCCTGAAGAGGTAGGAAAGGCATTGAAAATGCACAAAACTAATTACAGGCAAAGCTTACTTGAATACTGACAATTGGAAACTCAAGTTTCCTTATGAGAGCTGGTATCTGCTAGCAATTACATCCCAAGGTCTCTTCATATTGTCTACTACAACTAGAAAGAATATTCAAGAAAATGTCAAATAAAAGCTATTATGCCACTCCACCAAACTGACAGTTCCCCTGTTGACACTGGCAGAAGGACAACCGGGCAGCATTTGATGAGATGACGGAAGGTCAAACATCGGGTATCCTTGTCACTGAGCCTCATCGATACAATTACTTCCTTCATCACATCAGCATTAGGTGGAAAAACTGAAGAGTTATCAAAGAGAAAGACTTGATACTTATGGAGGCAAATTAAGTCACCCTATTATAGAAAGGATATTACTAAACTGGAAAGAGTGCAGAAAAGATTTACTAGGATGCTACTGGGACTTGATGGTTTGAGTTATAAAGAGAAGCTGGATATACTGGGGCTTTTTTCTCTGTAGAATAGAAGGCTGAGGGGCAATCTTATAGAGGTCTATAAAATAACAAGGGGCATAGATCAGCTAGATGGTCAATATCTTTTCTGGAACAAGCTCCCAGAGGTAGTAGTAGAGGCAGGTACAATTTTGTCTTTTAAAAAGCACTTAGACAGTTACATGGGAAAGATGGGTACAGAGGGATATGGGCCAAATGCAGGCAATTGGGACTAGCTTTAAAAAAAGGGCAGCATGGACAAGTGGGCTGAAGGGCCTGTTTCCATGCTGTAAACTTTTATGACTCTATAATTACAGATAAAGGAGGCCTTTTGACCCATTGTGTCTGAGGCAGCTTTCCATAAGAGCTACTTAGTTAGCACCACTCCCCTGCCAATTTATAATGCAGTCCAAAAAGAATGTGGTTTTAATTACTACCTGCAGAGTTGCTAGTAATAATTCCACACTATTGGTGATGATTGCACACTGAATTTGTAATATGGGGCGGCATGGTGGTTAACACTACTGCCTCACAGCGCCAGGGACTCGGGTTCAATTCCCGTCGCAGGTCACTATCTGTTTGCACATTCTCCCCACCTCTGCATGGGTTTCCTCTGGGTGCTCCGGTTTCCTCCCACAGTCCAAAGGTGTGCAGGTTAGATTCTAGTATCAGGAGATTAGCAGGGTGAATACGTGGGGTGACGGGAATAGGACCTGGGTAGGACTGAGCAGATTTGATGGGTCAAATGGCCTCCTTCTGCACTGTAGGGATTCTATGATAAAACACGAGATTTGGTATACTCTGCACTCCCAATTGTCCAGTGCAATACACTTTCTCTTCCCACATTTTCTCCATACTCGTTCACGGGATGTGCGTGTCGTTGGCTAGGCTATCAGATGATGTCCATCCCTAATTGCCCCTTGAGAAGGTGGTGTGAGTTGCCTGATTGAACTGCTGCAGTCCATGTGGTGTAGGTACGTCCCACAGTGCTGTTAGGGAGGGGGTTCCAGAATTTTGAGCCAGCCAGCCTGCGTCCTATCAAACTCGGGACTGACAATTCTGCTGGATACAACTTGTAGGCTTATATTTTTGAGAGCAAGTCTGCCCAAATGTACGATTTACACCAGAAATGGACAATGATTTGCAACGATCTGGAAACTCGATATAACCACCATCCGCCAGCAAAATCGAGCTCTCCAGCAAAGGATCAGAAAAGAAGGGTTTGTAATTATTTCACAACCACCACAAAGTCAATGAACCAGGTTTGTGTAGTCAGTGCTGTAATCCAGGAAATGCAGCAACCAATTTGCTCACAGCAAGCTCCCACAAACAGCAATAGTGACTGGATAATCTGTTACTTCTTTGTGACAGGGATTGAGGGGTAAATATTGGCCAGTAGACTGAGGCAGGGAGGTAAGTCCCCTGCTCTCCTTCCAAACACTGCCCGTAGGATCTTTTACATCTGAAATGAGCCATCCTGGTTTATCACCTCATCTTAAGGATGGCATGGCCAGCAGTGCAGCACTCTGGCACGGTGGCACAGTGGTTAGCACTACTGCCTCACAGCGCCAGGGACCCGGGTTCAATTCCCAGTCTGGGTCACTGTCTGTGCAGAGTCTGCACATTCTCCCCATGTCCGCATGGGTTTCCTCCATGTTGCTCCAGTTTCCTCTTGAAAGACGTGCTGGTTAGGTGCATCGACCCAAGCAGGAGCTGGAATCTGGCAACTCGGGGAATTTCACAGTAACTTCATCGCAGTGCGAATGTGAGCCTTACTTGTGACTAATGAATAGTATATAATTAAATAAAAAAACTCCCTCCACATCTCGTTGGGGGTGTCAGTGTGGGTTCTTTGGGGGGGCAGGGGCAAATACAGCAGGCAACAAATCTCATCTTTAAAGGTATGAATTTGATGTGCGGAGGAGGTGTCAAAGAGAGTGTGGGGTCAACTTCCTGGGTCCTCTGGGAGACACACTTGCTCCCCATGAGCCCACACCCCACCTCAAGCTGCAGATACCACGGCACCTGCACTGCTCCTCCTGGCAGAAATCGAGATGATCCCAACTCTGGGAACAGGTCCAATTCCTCACACATTAGTTCTCAAATTTAATTACACAGGAACACTGATTGTTCAGCCTGCTGAATTTAATGCTCAGACAGGTGCAGCCACCAGTAAATCGTCAGCTCCAACACAAGCCGATGACAAACACAGATTAACGGGCTGCAACATTTATGCAATACATTATGTATTTTCACATCAGACCACAAAGTAAATACGTTTTAATGCCCAATAAAAGTCACAGCACTTAATTTGTCTACTAACTTGCACTCCCTCCAGCGGGTTCCTCGCGACTGGGTGGCTTATCAGGTGGATCCCCACCAGCATCAGATTGTTCAAGGAAAATAACTAGTTATGTCACGCAATTTGTACCAAGACACTCAATACTGTGTGTGGCTCACCACACAAGCTTTGTGTTAAGCAAAATAAGATAACTCTAGAGTACAGATAGGGGAGGCGATGGCCTTGTCATATTATTATTAGACTATGAACCCAGAAACTTAGCTAATGTTACAGTTCAATAAAGGACACAAATAAACTACCTTTATTTCTTTGACTCAACTCCACACACAATTCTCCACCAATGTCTAGTACCACCAGTAGCCCCTTTATATATCAATGACTTCTATTGAATAATTGACATCAAATTAGGACTTAATTGGAAGGTTTGTTAACACATTCCTAACAGGGGACAAGTCAGGAAAGTGGGAGTTGAAAATGCAGCCATGATTTTATCGAGTTGAGGGGGCCTTATGGCTTACTCCAATCAAGGACGTTCTTAACCTGGATGCTCTTACTTGGTTGTATCAACTTCCACTTCCTCTTGGTCAGGAGACCGCTTAGAAGGGGGGACCAGCACTGTCGCTGAGGCTCTGACCCTCCGTAAACTTCAGCTCATCCAGCCTTCAGCTGCCCTGACCTCCAGTGGCAGCAAATCTCACTCATCTTTCTTTAGAGTCAGTGCTGGCCAGAATTCGTCCATTATAAATCTTCACATTCAAACCTCCTTTTGTGGCCTCACTCCCTCATTGTAGCTGCTTGTTCCACTAGAGCGAAAAAAAATCCCTCCCCTCCACCTCTGCACTCCCACCCCACCCATTATTGTGATTACTTTAATGTAGAAAATAAATACCAGGGTGGGTGAAGGTGACAGAAAGAAAACAAACTGCTGACCCAATGGAAGTGAAATTGGGAGGCTTCGACAAAAGCCTCTCCAAAAGAAACTGTTTACAGAGGTGGATTTTGAAGAAGTGGCTGAGGGAAAAGAAATTTTAACTTGATTTGATTTATTATTGTCACATGTATTAGTTTTCAGTGAAAAGTATTGTTTCTTGCACACCAAACGGACAAAGCGTACCATTCATAGAGAAGGAAAGGAGAGAGTGCAGAATGTAGTATGACAATCATAACTAGGGTGTAGAGAAAGATCAACTTAATGTGAAGTAGGTCCATTCAAAAGTCTGACAGCAGCAGGGAAGAAGCTGTTCTTGAGTTGGTTGGTACGTGACCTCAGATTTTTGTATTTTTTTCCCCACGGAAGAAGGTGGAAGAGAGAATGTCCGGGGTGTGTGGGGTCTTTATTTATGCTGGCTGCTTTTCTGAGGCTTAGGGATTTCAAAAAAAAAGGGCGGTGTGGACAAGTTGGGCCAAAGGGCCTGTTTCCATGCTGTAAACCTCTATGACTCTAAGCAGCAGGAAGTGTAAACAGAGTCAATGGATGGCAGGCTGGTTTGCGTGACGGATTGGGCTACATTCACGATCCTTTGTAGTTTCTTTCGCTCTTGGGTACAGCAGGAGCCATATCAAGCTGTGATACAACCAAGAAGAATGCTCTCAATGGTGCATTTATAAAAGTAAAAATTTCCCACAGCAAGGGCTGACATGGCCCCGGTTTGTCAATGCTGGGATGTGCAGAGGGGTCTTGGATTTACACTCACAGGTCTGCCCCCGCACCCCACCTCATTTATTCCATTCTTTTCCATCATCCAACTTTCTTTCTCCTTTCCCCTGCTTCCTCCTCATCCCAAACAGCAAATTCCAACCTGCAGAAAGACCCAGCCATTTGCTTTCTTTGAATTTCAATCTCGAACACACACACACCTTGGCTGAAGCTGCAGCCCATTCTCTTCGCTTGGCCCCCACAGACCTACACCCTTCACTGGTGGGCGGATCTGTGTATAGACGGCTGCAATAATTCACTCACTTTGCTGTACACGCATCTCCAACCACATTTCTCCCCACACAGTTCCTGCTGACGGCTTAAAAAAAAAACACTATCGTCTCAGTTACACACACAGCCTGGCCACCAACGTAGACACACACCTGTTACAATTCAGCATCGCGTTGGGGATTTTCTTTAAGCAGATTGCTTGCAGGTACACAGCATAGAGAGAGAGGGCAAACCTCTAACAGGACCTGAACCCTCACCAACCCCGGCAGCAGTCAGCAGACTGAGAGAAACTGCTTTTCACGGAAAACATGGTCAAATTCAAGTGATCTTTTGGGGCGAATGGGATCAAATATATGGAGAGAAAGCAGGATTAGGCCACTGAGTTGGACAATCAGCCATGATCACAATGAATGGCTTGAAGGGCCGAATGGCCCCCTTTTGCTCCTATCTTCTATGTTTCTTCCACTGAGGCAGGAGAAGAACTAAAGAGGCAATCGCTTGGCAAGAGTCATGTACCCTAGCTCTTATTTCAGAAGTAGCTGTTTCAAACCATTAATGAATGGGATGCGAGTGGCACTGGCCAGTGCAGTATTTACTGCTAATCGTGCATTGCCCTCGAGAGGGCGGTGGTGAGCTGTCTTCTTGGACAGGGATTATCCAGGCCCTTTCAAGATGAAATCAGAAGCTGGATGGCTGGCAACATGGTGGCGGGCAGGGCTTGGGTTTGGCTACCATCAACAAGGTGCAAGTCAGGAGTGTGATGGAATACTCTCCACTTGCCTGGATGAGCAGCACCAACAACACTGAAGCAGCTCGACAGCATCCAGGATAAAGCAGCCTGCTTTATTGGCGCCTCTTCTACAAACATTCAACCCTTCCACCACCGACAAACAGGGGCATCTACAAAATGCACTGCAGGAACTCACCAAGGTTCCTTAATCAACACTTTCCAAACCCACGACGGTTACCATCAAGAATAAGAGCAGCAAAAGCTGGGAATATCACCACCTGGAAATTCCCCTCCAGTCCCACACCAAGCTAATTTGGAAATAAATCGCCGTTCCTTCACTATAGCTGAGTCAAAAGGACGGCTGATTTTATTCTCTGAGAGACATTATCAACCAATTGGGTTTTGACAATAATCCAGTACTTTTATGGTCATCAATGCTGATGTTAATGTTATATTTTTGTTCATTGCGATATTATCCGTTAAGTGTCAGCTGTGCCTCAGTTCACAGCACTGAGGTCTCAGAATCACAAAGTTCTGGGTTCGAATCTCACCGTGTACTCTGACACAGCGCTGAGGGAGTGCAGAACTGTCAGTGGTGCCATCTTTCAGATCACGCATTAAAACTGGGGCCTGCTGTAAAGCATCCTGTGACACTGTTTTGAAGCAGAACAGGAGGAGTCTCCCTGGTGTTCTGGTCAATATTTATCCCTCAATCAACATCACCCAAACAGATGATACCACAATGCAGATTGTGGGAGCTTACTGTGCACAAATTGGCAACAGTGTTTCCTACATTACAGCAGCGACTACACTTCCCAGACGCTCTTATTGGCTGCAAAGCTCTTTGACACATGAGGTGGCCATGAATAGTGCTTTACAACTTAAGGTCCTTTTCTCTTATCCATGCATTTTACTGGATTATTGCAACTCAGTGTCTACTGCCTGGGCATCACTAAGCAGTCTTGTAAAAGTTATCAAGAAGTTTTTATTAACATTCCTGAATTATGGGCAACATGGTGGCAGAATGGTTAACACTGCTGCCTCACAGCGCCAGGGACGCAGGTTCGATTTCCAGCTTGGGTGATTGTGTAGAGTTTGCATGTTCTCCCCGTGTCTGCGTTAGTTTCCTTTGGGTGCTCCAGTTTCCTCCCACAGTCCAAAGATGTGTGGGTTAAGTTGATTGGCTATGCTAAATTAACCCTAGTGTCACAGGGATTAGCAGGGTAAATATGTGGGCAATAAGGCCTGGGTGAGATTGTGGTTGGCACAGATTCAATGGGCCAAATGGCCTCTTTCTATACTGTAGGAATTCAATGATTCTATGTATATATATATACAATAAAGGGTACAGATACGGAGAGAATTCCATGGCATATCCTTACATGTTGCTACCTTGCTCTACATTGCTGACCTAAGTTCGAGGTCAGGTTCCTTCTTATCTCACTGGTGGGTGCTGCTGTACTCAAGTTAACTCCTAATGTATTGGACTTTTCTACTACATCTCCCCACAGGTCTTTATCCCCTAGATATTGACTGAAAATAGTGATTTACACTAAAATAGGCAAGATGCTCCGGATGCTGGAATCTGGAGCAAGAACAGAGGAAGTGGAAAAACTCAGTGAGTCTGTCAGCATCTATCAGGAGAGAAACTGAGTTAGTGTTTGGAGCCTTCATCAGAATTGAATGAAGGCACAGTGTGGTAGAGCTTTGAATGATTGCAGTAAAGAGTGACAACTTTCAGAACAAAAGAGAGACTGAGGGGAGGGGATTTGGCAATGAGGCAATACATGTAGGGAAAATTTCTTAAAAATGGGGGTGGGGGTGATTTAAAATGGTTTAAGATGGAGGAGAACAGTCAAAATCAACATCTAAAGTGAACTCAACGCTGAGTCCCAAGGACTGCAACCGGAAGATGAGATGCAGCTTGCACTGGGATTAATGGTCATTTACACTTTGATTCATGTCTTGTGTTGTGTACTTCGGTCTTGCAACTCTTACCATAACTCTAAACTACTTTGTGATAAACATCACAACATTAACAGTAGACATCAGAATTATACTGCCCTACCTCCCCCCATCAAGATCTTTGGAATCAGAGCGTGTGGCTGTCTGAAGGTCTTGTACGCACACTGCACCACCCCCCCACTTACTCACATCTCATCTGCCGTTTGGTTAGGAGTATGGCGGTATTTTCTACACATTGACTACATACATCTTGGACCCAGGATTGACAGAAAAAAGAGACAGAATGGCCTCGTGCACAAAGGACCAGAAGAGAGAGAGCAAATGCTGAGAGAAGGACTATATTTAACCAGATGCAGCGAGAATATGACAGAGACAGAAAGAGAAAGAGGGGAGAATGATTGAAAGCGAGAGGGATTGCGAGAGGGAGGGACTGTGTGTACTGACAGCCAAGAGAATGGGTGAGATCTGATGGCCCCATTCGCCTGAGATTCAAATTCCATTATGGCCACTAAATCTCACAAGAGGGTCAAAATGGATTTTGCACCAGTGAGACCTTGATTTGGGAGCCCCCACCCCCTGCCCACACACACACACACACACACACACAAGGTCTCACTCTACCAGTGACATAGCCCCGAAAGGACACAAACCTGATTTCCATTCATTTGAATAAATTTATATGTACTTATGTGGCTTTACACAATAATGTCCACCCACGACGGATCACCTAGCAGCGTGACACCATGATGGTGCAGATCGCTACTGGTTTATCAAAAGTGAAAACCAGTCGTGATGAGCAAGGAACACTGCCAGGGACAGTGCCAAGTGGATACTGCCAGGGGGCTAACTCCCCCCCATAGGGGCAGGGCCTTACCTTTACGTATGGCAGGGCTCAGGGGGAGTCCTGATAATAGCGCAGGGAGGGTGGGGGGGAGGGAAGAGTGGCCCCGATACTTCAGTGATGGGGCAGCCCCTTGACCGCAGGGGAGTCACCCAAACCTTGTGGGGGGTTGTTCTCCATGTCCTTGGGAGGGTTTGGGGGAACCTATTTTAAATACAGACATGGGCGTTCTTTAAAAATGGCGGCCCGGGCTCCATGGATACAGCCTTGACAACTCTATCAGGCCCCATCCCACCAGGTTGAAGGCGCAAAACCAGGCCCCCACTAAGTGCCAGAAAATCTGGCCCAAGAACCCAGCTGTATTTGTGCGAAGAAACACACCAATTTTCAGTCAGCAGCTGACAGCCGGGCACATTTTGGGAGAATTCCACCCAAGATGTGTAACCTCAGCAATTCAACTTTCCGTGAGTTAAATCCTGAGACTAATGCTACACTTAAGTCATCTAAGGCACCAACATGTTCTCTGAGAACTGTTGCTTTATAACAAGTCCTTTTAGACCTCATTAAAAGAGACAAAGAGAATTAAAAAAATATGAACAGCCGATATAATGATAGGGCATTAAGCAAGAGAAAGAAAGACAGAATTAAAATGAACCAGTTGAAAATTCACAACACCAGAAATGAAGAATAAAGGGAGATAATGAACGAACGTGGCCACACAGAGAGTGGAGTCTGGATATCTCACATGTCGAAAAGGGTAGGATTTTATTTCACAGGAAGTTGAGTAACAAGTGGAGCTCTCTCCAACCGCTGCAACCAGTATGAATCAGCAACACAATCTCGCCAATTCCCCCAGCAGCAGATTCAACATAGAGCAATTAACTCATCACAGCTTTTCAAATCTTGCTTTTGACAAGGACACGTTCAGGCTCGAGGTTAATGTTTGAGTTTTACGAGATCAGGTGACACTGACACCTGTGGGGGAGCCCTCACCTCAAACAAAAATAGAAGCCTCCGCAATCAGGTTTCTCGACAGGTTGGACTTCTTGAGGTAGCGGCACAGGTAAAGGCCATGCGTCCCAGGGTTTCGCTGCTCGTGAATAACAAGAGAGGAATGGGCTCTCATTCCCCTTTCAAAATACTGCTTAAATACAGGTGCCGTAGGACTACATCAGCTCAGCCGGCTTGGTGGCTGGAGTGTGGTGCAGATAGTGCCAGTGTCACAGGTTCGATTCCCACACCTGCTGCTGTCTGTGATGAAGGCCTGCCCTTTTACCTTACCCCACGCTCACGGTGGCAGAGTGGTTAGCACAGCTGCCTCACAGTACCAGGGACCCGGGTTCGATTCCCAGCTTGGGTCACTGTCTGTGCGGAGTCTGCACATTCTCCCCGTGTCTGTGTGGGTTTCCTCCGGGTGCTCCGGTTTCCTCCCACAGTCCGAAAGACGTGCTGATTAGATGCATTGGCCGTGCTAAATTCTCCCTCAGTGTACCCAAACAGGTGCCAGAGTGTGGCAACTCGGAGATTTTCACAGTAGCTTCATTGCACTGTTAACATAAGCCTACTTAGAACAACAAACAGTACAGCACAGGAACAGGCCCTTCAGCCCTCCAAGCCTGTGCTGATCACGATTCCTGCCTAAACCAAAACTGTACGCATTTACAGAGTCCGTATGCTTCCATTTCCATCCTACTCATGTATTCATCTAGATGCCCATTAAATGCCGCTATCGTACCTGCTCCCACTAGGACAGCGTGATCCAGACATTCACCATCCTCTGTGTAAAAAACTTGTGAAAAGGGCTACTTGTGACAATAATCATAGAATCATATATACCCTACAGTGCAGAAGGAGGCCAATCAGCCCATCAAGCCTGCACCAACAACAATCCCACCAGGGCTCTATCCCTGGAACCCCATGTATTTACCCTATTCTTCCTGATACTAAGGGTCAGTTCAGCTTGGCTAATGAACCTAACCCATGCATCTTTGGACTGTGGGAGAAAACCAGAGCACCTGGAGGAGTCCCAGCAGACACAGGGAGAACGTGCAAGCTCCACACAGACGGTCACCTAAAGCTGGAATCGATCCTGGGTCCCTGGCGCAGGGAGGTAGCTGTGCTAACTACTGTGCTGCCGTGCCACCCAATAATAAACAAAATTTGCGGACTAATGCCCATCGAGACATATATGACCAATTGTTTCTCTCCAATACAAAGACATGCCTGTGGTCTTTGGCAGATCATGGCTAATTCTCCCTCTCAAATCCTCCCCATTCCCATGTCTTTACTTACTGAGGCCAGTAGCAGGTGAGTGTAATCTCACACATGAGCTGCCATCAGGACTCATTTGCATTCTGCCAGATCAACCTAGAAACACGGTGTAACAATGCCCATGAGGTTGGCCTCTTAGAGTATGAGCTCCCTGATTGAGGTAATGATTGCCTTCCCAATCAGGGGGTCTCAGATGTGCATACAATGAGGACTGTCAGGGCTACTGACACTCTGCATTCTGATTTTGTCCCTGAAGTACCCTTAGGAGTGGAGATAAGTTTGTAAATACAGAGAACCTGGTGAAGGGACACAGACCTCTGAGGAGTTATTTTGCATGGGAATATTGGGCATGAAGCAGTGGTAGGCCATTCAGCCCTTCAAGCGTGCTCTGCCATTCAATGAGATCACGGCTGCCCTGGTTGTGGTGTTAATTCCCATTTCCCATCTAATCCCAATAATCCTCGACTCACTTGTTTACCAAAAGTCTATCTCACTCAGTGCTAAATTATTTCAATGACTCAGCCTCCATTGCTGTTTAGCGGAAGAGAATTCCACATACTGACATCCATCTGAGAAAAACATTCTCCTCATCTTTTTAAAAGCGGAACTTCTCATTCTTCAACTCTCTATCTAAATTCTAGTCTTCCCCAGAAGAGGAAATACCCTCCCTGGATCCACCCTATCAAATCCTCTCAGGATCTTACATGTTTGAATAAGGTCACTTCTCACTCTACTATGACGTGGAGATGCCGGTTTTGGGCTAGGATGGGCAAGCTGAGAGGTCACATGACACCAGGTTATAGTCCAACAGGTTTATTTGAAATCACAAGCTTTCGGAGCACTGCTCCTTCATCAGGTGAAGTTTTCTGTTTTTGATTTGTTCTGTCTACATTTTTAAAACTCTGAGGTAAAAAATAAAAGCAAATTACTGTAGATGCTGGAACCTGAAACCAAAAGGGAAAATGCTGGAAAAATCTCAGCAGGTCTGGCAGCGTCCGTGAGGAGAGAAAAGAGCTGACGTTTCCAAGTCCAGCTGACCCTCGAGCTTCTCTAATCAGGACCCTTTGGCAAAGGATGATCTGGACTCAAAACGTCAGCTCTTTTCTCTCCTTACCTGCTGAGATTTTCCAGCATTTTCTCTTTTGGTCTGTGGCAAAAAATATCTTGGTAAAAGAAGCAAAAGCGACACAAGGAGAAACTTTTTCACATAGTGAGTGGTTAAGGTTTGGAATGCACTGCCTGAGAGTGTGATGGAGGCAGGATTCGGTCAAAGCATTCAACTGCTATCTGAAAAGGAAGACTATGCAGGGTTACGGGGAGAATTGAATTGCTCATTTGAAGAGCTGTTGCAGACACGATGGGCCAAATGGCCTCCTTACCTGCAGTACAGTCATGATATTGAGCTGCAGAATAGGGCAGGCATTGAATCCAAAGCTGGTCCATCAACAAGAACAGAACCTTCGATGATGGTAATATTTTGTTTAAACTGCACCAGTCGTACGAGAGTATCTTTAGTTATTTCACACAATCAATGGTTATTTGGGAATGGAGGTTCCGTTAGATAAGCTTAATGATACTTCAGTCTGCTATAGAGCCTGGACAAGGCAAGATGGTTTTATTTTGCTCAAATCCAGTCACAGACAGACATCCCTCAGAATTGAGCATCTATTTTTATATTCCATTCTACCACACTCAAAATCGTCACGAGACCTGCCAAAGGTTCACTGGTTTAAGCAGCAGCTTCTTCATGGAGGAGATGTGGACCTCTGCAAGCCAAGGTTTTTCAGGCAGTGAGATCGGTGACTGTCGAGATGTTGAGTATGGAGCTGAGCCACTCATTGCCCCGTGCCCTCGAGCTACACGTAACCAATTGTCTCAGTCTCTCTACTGTCCTTTGTGAATCACTGCTAATTACTTATACTCCCGAGGCACACCTCGACCACCATAGCAACGCAGCCTCAGTTACCCGAAAGTTTAAAATTAAACTTTCATTAAACTGCATCACAAAAAAATCAAAAGCCTTTTGTTCCATGTACCTCTCAGTGCCCTTTGTTTTATCTTGCGGCTGCACAGAACACCACAAGACCCAGCCTGAGAAAAGTCATAGAAGTCATAGAAACCCTACAGTGCAGGAGGAGGCCATTTGACCCATCGAGTCACACTGGCAACAATTCCACCAGGCCCTATCCCTGTCACCCCACATATTTACACTACTAATCCCTCTAACCTACAGATCCCTGGACACTAAGGGGCCATTTAGCATGGCCAAATAACCTAACCAGCAAACCTTTAGAGTGTGGAAGAAAACCGGAGCACCCGGAGGAAACCCACGCAAACATGGTGAGAATGTGCAACCTCCACACAGACAGTGACCCAAGCTGGGAATTGAACCCCGGTCCCTGGAGCTGTGAGGCAGCAGTGCTAACCACGTGCTGAACCGGTTGGATAACTTTCCCCTATCAACTTCAAAGGTTTTTAATTGGCTAATATTTGTTGCGATGTCATGAAGTTGTGAAAGGCTCTTTATAATTGTATTAAGAATGTTCATTATTGGCATATAGCGCTTTCAAGTGGGAAAAGTGCTCTTTAAATGCAAGCCTTTCTTAAGTGATGGTGATGGATCTCACAGCGATGATAGGTGTCATTTAACTACTCTGCACTGATTGCATTTTGCTGGAGCAATCGATCCCGCTGTTATCAGGAGATGTCGCTATGGTTTTGATCAGGAGTTGTTTGCTGTAGTTCACAGAGACTCTTCTTAAACAAACACCGTGGGGCGACACGGTGGCACAGTGGTTAGCACTGCTGCCTCACAGCGCCAGGGACCCCGGTTCAATTCCTGGCTTGGATCACCGTCAGTGTGGAGTTTGCACATTCTCCCCGTGTCTGCGTGGATTTCCTCCGGGTGTTCCGGTTTCCTCCCACAGTCCAAAGATGTGCGGGTTAGGTGGATTGGCCGTGCTAAATTGCCCCTTAGTGTCAGAGGAATTACTTAGGGTAAATGCATGGGGTTATGGGCATAGGGCCTTGGTGGGATTGTGGTTGGTGCAGACTTGATGGGCCAAACGGCCTCTTTCTGGGCTATTTGGATTCTATGAGGCTCGATTTAGTTAGACTGCTTGCTACGAGTCTTGCCAGAGGTTCTGCTCTGTCTCCAATGCATTGGCTTTTTATTTTGACCTATCATTGTCACATGTATTGGGATACAGTGAAAAGTATTGTTCCTTGTGCTCTATACAGACAAAGCATACTGTTCCTAGAATACCTAAGGGAGAAGAAAAGGACAGGGTGCAGAATATAGTGTTACAGTCGTAGCTGGGGTACTGAGAGAGATCAAATTAATATAATGTAAGCAAATTAATATAAAGATGATATAGTGTCATCACACACACCCACGCACACATGCACACACGCACATACACACACCTATGCATGCACGCACACACACACACCCCTACACACGCACGCATGAATACGCACACACAAACAAACATTACCTGGCATGTAGCATTGCAATATCTTGCCATCTTGCATTGAGAGCAGCGTAGCAGAGATTCCTTCCTGTGAGGAGAACAATATATTACTTAACAAATAAAAAAGGGCAGTTTTGCAGTTGAATACAGTTTAATATCAGCAACCTGAGTGACCTAAAAGAGTCTTTCGGAGAAAGATCTCCCTCGGATATTTGGACTTCAAAATAGCGACTGATAACAGGAATTTGAAAAACATGCTGTAAAATGGGACAAGCAAATTCATATTCTATACACACGGCGAGTTAAAATTCCAGTGACCCAGATAGTTGACCACTCACAAATACAATTCGCTTTCAACTATTTTCTCAATAACATAAACCAGTCAGCACTGGTGAATGGTGACACTAAGTGCCACGTGTCAGTGTGGGTGAAACGTAAAAATAAATGTAACTTTTGAAAACTACAACCCTTTTCCATTTAAAATTGAATCCTGCTTGGAAAATTCTGGAAATTTCTGAAAATTCTGGCTGTTTTTCAGAAAATTCTGGAAAACGGCCCCACTACGAAACTTCATGAACCTGGCAGGATGTTGACCTTACTAATCTGCACATTGATGCGCTAATTCTAATGGCATAGTTTCGAAAACATAGGTAGGCAGGAGCAGGACCAGGTGATTCAGCCTGAAGGTAGAAGCAGGAGCAGGTGATTCAGTCTGAATGTAGAAGCAGGAGCAGGTGATTCAGCCTGAAGGTAGAATCAGGAACAGGTGATTCAGTCTGAAGGTAGAATCAGGAACAGGTGATTCAGTCTGAAGGTAGAAGCAGGAGCAGGTGATACATCCTGAAGGTAGTAGCAGGAGCAGGTGATTCAGTTTGAAGGTAGAAGCAGGAGCAGGTGATTCAGCCTGAAGGTAGAAGCAGGAACAGGTGATTCAGTTTGAAGGTAGAAGCAGGAGCAGGTGATTCAGCCTGAACGTAGAAGCAGGAGCAGGTGATTCAGTCTGAAGGTAGTAGCAGGAGCAGGTGATTCAGTCTGAAGGTAGTAGCAGGAGCAGGTGATTCAGTCTGAAGGTAGTAGCAGGAGCAGGTGATTCAGTCTGAAGGTAGTAGCAGGAGCAGGTGATTCAGTCTGAAGGTAGTAGCAGGAGCAGGTGATTCAGTCTGAAGGTAGAAGCAGGAGCAGGTGATTCAGTCTGAAGGTAGAAGCAGGAGCAGGTGATTCAGTCTGAAGGTAGAAGCAGGAGCAGGTGATTCAGCCTGAAGGTAGAAGCAGGAACAGGTGATTCAGCCTGAAGGTAGTAGCAGGAGCAGGTGATTCAGCCTGAAGGTAGGAACAGGAGCAGGTGATTCAGTCTGAAGGTAGTAGCAGGAGCAGGTGATTCAGTCTGAAGGTAGGAGTAGAAGCAGGTGATTCAGTCTGAAAGGTAGAAGTAGGAGCAGGTGATTCAGTCTGAAAGGTAGAAGTAGGAGCAGGTGATTCAGCCTGAAGGTAGAAGCAGGAGCAGGTGATTCAGCCTGAAGGTAGGAACAGGAGCAGGTGATTCAGCATGAAGGTAGGAACAGGAGTAGGTGATTCAGCCTGACCCACCATTCAAACAGAGAAAAGCCACCCGCAAAGCCATCAAGGACTTGCTTCTCCGACTGAACAGATTATGGTCAATCAAAGCCTAAGGCCAAAATCTTATCACTGTTCACACCGGCAAAACTTTCCCATCCTGTGCCAGTGAATGGAGATTTGGTTGGCCCAATGATTTGGGTGGCATAGTGGTTAGCATTGCTACCTCGCAGTTTGTTTTGATAAAAGCTTCCAAGTTGGGTCTGGGTTAACTCCATAGAATACCTTGGAGTTCCTGATCTATTTCCTAACAATGGTTCCTAACAGATCAGCTATAGGAGGAGGCTCTTTCGCTTCTCTTGCCCATGCCAGTAGTTCAGCTCATCCCACTCTCATATTCTAGTAGTTATTTTCTCTTCAGCTAATTGTCCAATTCCCTTTGGAAAGTTATGACTGAATCTACCTCCAGATCCTAACCACACAAAGCGTAAAAGCAGCTTTTCCTCATTTCGCATTGGTTCCCGTGACAAGAAATCGACCTGAAATTACTGCCCTCTGGATCACAACCCTTCCACAAATGTCAACAGTTTCTCTCTGTCAACTCCATCTTAACAGTGCAATTTTTTGAACAGTTCCCGCAAATCTCTGCTCAACCTTCAACTTGTCAGTGCAGCTGCGGTTCAGTTGATAATGCGCTCACTTCTGAGTCAGAAGGTTCTAGGTTCAAGTCCCACTCCAGGACATGAGCACAAAAATCAAGGCTGATGCTCCAGCGCAGTACTGAGGGAGTGCTGCTCTGCCATCATGTAGAAGATTCATTAAACTGAGACCTCTCAGGTGGATGTCAATCTCAGGTGGATGTCAAATGTCTCATGGTGCTATTTAGAAGAAGGGTAGGAGAGGTATCCCCAGTGTCCTGGCCAGTTTTGACTCTGCAATCAACATCAGAAAAATAGATTCTGCTTCATTATCGATTTGTGTTTGTGGTCGATTACTGTGTGCAAATTGGCTGCTATGTTCCCTATACTGCAACAGTGATCGCACCTCAATGTATTTGATTGGCTGTAAAGCTCTTTGAGATAGCCTGCAGTCATGAAATACGCTTTGTAAATGTCGATCTTTCTTTCTCTTCTCCAAGAACAACAGCTCTAACATCTCCACTGTATCTTCAGAACTGAAATTCCTCGTACCTGGAACCATTCTTGTGAATCTTTTCCGCACTCTCTCTAAAAGCTTCCAGATGACCATAAAACCATCATGGATTATCATAAAAACTCACCTGGTTCACTAATGTCCTTTAGGGAAGGAAATCTGCTGTCCTTTCCTGGTCTGATCTACATGTGATTCCAGAGCCACAGCAATGTGGCTATCTCTCAACGGCCCTTGGACAATTAGGGATAGGCAATAAATGATGGCAAGCCAGTGATGTCCATGGCACCACATCTACAAACACCCACTCCTTCCATTATCAATGCTGAGTAGCAGCAGTGTGTACTATATACAAAATGCACAGCAGCAATTCACCAAAGATCCTCAGACAGCATCTTCCAAACCCACGACCACTTCCATCTAGAAGGACAAGGGCAGCAGATACATGAAAACACCATCACCTGCAAGTTCCTCTCCAAGTCACTCACCATCCTGACTTGGAAATATATCGCCATTCCTTTGCAGTCACTGGGTCAAAATCCTGGAATTCCCTCCCTATCGGCATTGTGGATCAACCCAAGCACATAGACTGCAGCGATTCATGAAGGCAGCTCACCATCACCTTCTCAAGGGGCAACTAGGGATGGGTAATAAACTCTGTCCAGCCAGTGACGCTCATGTCCCACAAATGAATAAAAAATGTCCCATGAATGAATATTAAAAAAAGCTTTCCTAAAGCACAGTGTACATAACTGAACACAACACTCATGCAACCGAGGTTAAAGCAATGTTTTATAAAGATTCATCTTAACTTTCTTGCTTGATGAAAGTCTACTTATTCCTAATTAATCAATGTCATTTTGAAAGTAGGATATCCAAAGTTGAAAACAATATTTCAAGCATAGCTTCATGACAGATCTAAATCAAACAAATGCCCTTGAGATTAAGGAGTACTCTTCACATTCATTATTTTTTGCTCCTGAGGTACAATGTCTGTATTTGTGCAGCTCCAAAAATAGTCACCAAAAAATGACCTACATTCCAAAAACCTTCGTCAAAACTCACTTTAGTCTTCAAAGACAGACAACGTGACAGATTCTCTCTGTTTTAGTACAAGCCCAGTGACTGCAAACCCGTCTCTGAGTCAAGAGGCGTCAAGCTTAAAGTTAAAGGCTTACATAAACATTGCAATGAAGTTACTGTGAAAATCCCCTAGTGGCCATGCTCCAGCACCTGTTAGGGTACACTGAGGGAGAATTTAGCATGGCCAATGCACCTAACCAGCTCGTCTCACTGGAACAACGGAGATTGAGGAGCAACCTGATAGAAGTCTACAAGATTATGAGGAGCATGGACAGAGTGGAAAGTCAGAAGTTCTTTCCCCAGGGTGGAAGAGTCAATTACTAGTGGGCACAGGTTTAAGGTGTGAGGGGCAAGATTTAAAGGACATGTGCAAGGCGAGTTTTTTTACACAGAGGGTCATGGGTGCCTGGATCTTGCTGCCGGGAGAAGTAGTGGAAGCAGATATGATAGTGACTTTTAAGGGGATCTTGACAAATACATGAATAGAATGGGAATGGAGGGATATGGTCCTCAGAAGGACAGGGAGTTTTAGTTCAGGCAGCATGATTGGTGTAGTCTTGGAGGGCCGAAGGTCCTGCTCCTGTGCTGTAATTTTCTTTGTTCTTTGTCTTTTGGACTGTGGGAGGAAACCGGAGCACCCAGAGGAAACCCACGCAGACACTGGGGGAATGTGCAAACTCCACACAGACAGTGACCCAAGGCTGGAATCAAACTCTAGTCCCTATCATGAGGCAACAGTGCCAACCATAGTGCCATCTGTGCCATTTAAGGCCCACTTCAAGGACTACTGCAGACAGAAGCGAGTGCTGCATTGTCCCAGGTACCACCTTTCATGTGTGATATTAAACCAAAGCCCCACCCACTCATTCAGGTCAAACCGACTTGCAAGAACCTGATGCAGAGAAGCAAGAGGGGAAATTAATTCTCCCTGGCACCCTGGCCAAGCATTAATCTCTCAACTGACACCATTAAATCTTAATTTTTAATTGCAGGATCTTGCTAACCACAATCTCAGGAAAGGGTTGGCTGGCTGGGATGTTTTTCTCTTGCAAATAAAAAGAAATTGAGGCATTAAAAATTATCAAAGGTTTTGGTCGGGTGGATAGCAAGAGAATGTTTCCTCTTGGGGGGAGGGGGAGGGTGGGGGGAAGAGCATAACCAGAGGTTTCAATATAAGATAGAGACCAATTGGGATTATCTTACATTGACCTTAGGACCCTACAGTGTGAGTCTTTACAGCTAATCAAGTCTTAAAGATACAATGTGAGTGGAAGAGGGTTAAGCACAGGTTAACAAGATGTGAATTGTCTCCAGACAGGGCAGTTAGTGAGATTTTGCAAGCCCAGGCAAGTCATGGGGGTTACAGATAGTGTGACATGAACCCAAGATCCCAGTTGAGGCCGTCCTCATGTGTGCGGAACTTGCATTCTAATCAGTATTCTGTAAACTGCCCTGTTTATGATCAGAACTCCCCACTCACCTGACGAAGGGGCAGAGCCCCGAAAGCTAGTGGCGTTTGCTACCAAATAAACCTGGTGGACTTTAGCCTGGCGTTGTGAGACTTCTTGCTGTATTGAACTACAGCACCACTGGGGAGGTGGTGGCTGCCACTGGTACTACGCCCATCAGAGACCTGCAATCATGACCGGATCTCAGACCACAGGTAAGTGGTAGCAGGTCTTGTGATACTACTTTGAGAGAATGTGCTAAATGAAATTATACAGTCTTTATACAGCACAATATCTTATCTGTGGCCTTTCCTGTGACCTTCAGATCTTCATCATTTTGTTTCAGAGGCACCTCTGCTGTCCCCCAGGCTGTATTTCTATGTTTGCTTAATACAAACCTACCAATCACAAACAGGTCCGGTAAACCAAACATAGGTATGGTTTTCTTGAAGATGTACAGGATTGCTCATCAGATAGAGTTACTATAAAGATTCAACAACTATTGTTAACAGAAAAGTACAGCGGCAATTCCTTCACACCACAAACTAAACTGAGAGCTCCTCTGAATAATGTCTGCTAGTCATATAGTTTACATTCTGTTGCAATTATACAGGGCCTCGGTGTGGCCACACCTAGAATATTGTGTGCAGTTTTGATCTCCTTTTCTTATTCTCAAGGGAGAGCAGCAAAGGTTTATCAGGCTGATTCCGGGGATGGCGGGACTGATGTATGAGGAGAGATTGACTAGGTGAGGAGAGATTGACTAGGTTAGGATTGTTTTCACTGGAGTTCAGACGAATGAGGGGGGATCTCATAGATACTTAAAAAATTCTAACAGGACTGGACAGGATGGATGCAGGGAGAATATTCCCGATGGTGGGGGAGTCCAGAACCAGGGGTTACAGTCTGAGGATACAAGGTAGACCATTTAGGGTGGAGATGAGGAGACAATTCTTCACCCAAAGGCTGGTGAGCCTGAGGAATTCATTACCAAAAGATGTAGTTGATACCAAACCATTGAATCTATTCAAGAAGCGGCTGGGTATAGCACTTGGGGCAAATGGGATCAAAGGTTATGGGGAGAAAACAGGATTAGGCTATTGAGTTGGACGATCAGACATGATCGCAATGAATGGCAGAGGAGGCTCAAAGGGTTGAATGGCCTCCTCCTGCTCCAAACTCTTTTTTAACTTGCTCTTGTCAACACATTGCCTCAACGCTATAACACAACAGCAAAACTAACGTAGAATTTTTGAGCAATTATCAGCATCATTTTGGAGTGTTGTGTACGTTGAGTTAGCTCAATGGGAAATCCAGTCTCAGTTCTCTCTTCTTGCTGGGGGGAGTAACCATACTGATCATCTCCCCCTCCCGCAACGTAACTTCATTACAACCAGGATAATGAATCAGGTGAATCATCACACATTACCCTCTACACCATGGTGCCTCAAGCAAACTGCTTCAAAATAAAAATGAGAGGGAATGGAAAAGGCTTACATTGATAGATCTATCGCCTCTTTTTTCTTTTCATTGGTATTTGGTTGAGGAACAAGAATTGGCCAGGACACCAAAGAGTGCTCCCCTGCACTCATTCAAAGAGGCACTGAACGATCCTTTGCACCCACCAGAGAGGACAGATGAGGTCTTTGTGTTTGACATCTCATTCAGAAGATGGCACCGCTGACAGTGTAGCGCTCCTTCAGCAGTGGAACGCCAGCATGGATTGTGTGCATGGGTTTTGAGAACAAGCCAGAAACCCAACAACCTACAATAGCAAGGGAGTAACCATTGAGGCTAGGTCGGCGCCTAAATTGTACTCCACTTCCTTATGTGGCTAATGCTGTGACAATGACAAACTCCTACTTGTTAAGCATTCATCATTAGCAGTTTTCTTCACTCTTCATCAGGGTGACCACGCTATATGATTATCTGCACCAATGATTTATGATGTCTTCAACAACCACCAGTCAGGGATTAAGCGGCTAAAAGAAGAAGCATCTGCATTTCAGTTTACCAGCACATTACCAACTGAAAGCTGTTTAAATCTATTGGTATCACATAATGTTCAAATGAGGCAGCTCACAGCACTTAAATTTTAATAAATCGCTGCCTTTATCATCTGCAAGACACTTTGCAAAGGGTCATATTTCACCAAGTCACTGGTGCATTAATTTTTTACACGCACCTTGTATGTATTATTCAAAAGATCGCTCTCTCTGTGAACTTGATCAGACGCAGTAAACAGCTGTTTTTATTTGGCCCAAATCATATAGGGCGCTCAATAATACCTTATGTTTAGAATGAGCAACAATAATTTGAATTTATATAGCATCTTCAATGTAGCAAAATATCTCGAGGAGCTTATCAGAAACAAGCAAGCAAAAATGGACACTGAGTCACACTAGACAATGTTAGGGAAGGTGACCATAAGCTTGATCAAAGGGATAGATTTAAGGAATATCTTAAAGGTAGAAAAGGAAAGAAAGAGAGGGAGAGAATCTAGTACCACCTGAGAGCTAGCTGAACTTAGGCACAGGAGGAGGCCATTCAGCCCTTCGAGCATGCTCCATCATTCAATTAGATTATGACTGATTTAGTCTCAACTCCACCTTCCGGTCTTGTGCCCCCTGAACAATGGGGATGAGGGGCATATCAGCCATGATTGAATGGCTTAGCAGACTCGATGGGCCGAATGGCTCCTATATTTTATGAACATTTAACCCTCAACTCCTTTGTCTCTCAAAATCCATCTAACCTGCATTGCATAAATTAAATAACCTACCCTCCTCTGCTCACTGGGGAACAGAATTTCTCACCCAAGAGGGAATGAAGAGTAAAAATAGTAAAATAGGAGCATTGCTCAGAATTGGTCTTGTATACATTAAAATGGAACACCAGTCGTCCAGACTCAAAACATTGGCTCTATTCTCTCTTCGCAGAGAATAGAGCCAAACTCTTTTATGACTTTGGATGTAATGCCAGCAGAGGTTGTATTACAAAACAGTGGCTTTGCTTACACATGAAGAACGGCCACTTCAGCAAGTGACAAGAGGGCACCAAAAGCAGTCAGGAGTGTGATGGAATACTCCCCACTTGCCTGAATGGGTGCAGCTCCAACAACACTCAAGAAGCTTGACACCGTCCAGGACAAAGCAGCCCGCTTGATTGGCAACTCATCCACATACACTCAATCCCTCCACCAATGACGCTCAGTAGCAGCAGTGTGTCCTATCTACAAGATCCACTGCAGCAATTCATCAAGGATCCTGAGGCAGCACGTTCCAAACCCACAACCACTTCCATATAGAAGGACATGTAGCAGATACATGGCAGTGGTGAATTTGCGGAATCCACTATCACAGAATGTAGTTGAGGCCAAAACATTGTCTGATTCCAAGAAATTAGATATAGTTCTTGGGTTTAAGGGATCAAGGGATATGGGGGGAAGAGGGATCAGAATATTGAATTTGATAATCAGCCATGAAAAAAATGAATGGTGAGCTGAATGGCCGCACTCCTGCTTCTACGTTTCTATGGTAACACCACCACTGCAAGTTCCCCTCCAAGTCACTCACTGTCCTGACTAGGAAATATATTGTCATTTCTTCGCAGTCGCTGGGTGAAAATCCTGGAGTTCCCTCCCTGAAGGCATTGTAGGCCAACCCACCGCGTGTGGATTGCAGCGATTCAGGAAGGGATCTCAACACCATCTTCTCAAGGGAAATTAGGGATGGGCGATAAATGCTGGCCAGCCAGCGATGCCCACGTCCCACAGTTGAATAAACAAAAAAGCTGGACACCTTACTTCAGAAAGAATCAGCACTTTCTGAAAAGGGGGGTGGTTTGTGTGTGTGTGTTAAACATTCGTACGTCAGCGTAAAGGTTAATTGACCATGCTAAATTCATCCTAGTGTCTGGGGATTAGCAAGGTAAATATTTAGGGCAACAGGAATAGGGCCTGGCTGGGATTGTGGTCAGTGCTGACACGGTGGGCTGAACGGTCTCCTCCTGCACTGTAGGGATTCTATGATTCTCTGTGGTTTGTAGAACAAAGGAAAAGCTACAGCAAGCTAGCAGCAAATAGGGCAGGCTGATCATTGCACAGTGTCACTACCAAGAGAATGCAGGCAAGGCCATCCAATTAAGAAGAAAATTAAATTGGGTTCCCTGCCTAGTGTGTCCTTACACCATTGCCTATATTGCAAAGACAAAAAGAAAATGTCTTTATTAATCTGCCCCCCTTCTGAACAGGAAACTCTAGATGACAGTTAAATTCAAGAAAGACAGAATAAAACTCCTTCACTGGAGTGCCAAATAGCCGTTTGCCATCAGCAGTGTATTTTCCAGCTACACCATGTATTATTGATGAAAGGGGCAATCAAGACTTTACAGAAAATATACTGCCTCCATTAGGTTCCATATAATCTACAAGCTAACCTTTACTGGGTTCACCAGAAGGTCAGCTATCAGAACAAGAGCTGTGCATTTTGGATTTCCTTGCTTTATTTTCCACTCTGCAGAGAGGCAGAAGCTTCAATTAACCTTCAGAAATGTGGATATACAGGGCCACATATCACTCTTGCTTAGCCGCAGGCACCTACCCGGGATTCAGTCACCATCCTCACACACAACTTCGGAAGATGAAAACGTCAACCTGGGTCTATTCCCAAATGGCGACTCGCTGTAGGGTTGGAGGAAGAAAACTGTGAGAGCCATCGCCCACATCTCCAATTAGATCCACAGTCCCTATCCACAATTATGACAAGGAGGACTGCGCACAACAGAGGAAGAAAAGATCGTTCTGCCCAAGGCTGGGGTAGATAAGCATTTTAACCTGACCTAAAACTCAACAGCCACTTCAGAAATCTGTACGTATGCACAACTGCTGGTATGAAGATGCTGTCTGCACATTATCTGCCCTTGTGCTAACATAGAATCATTGAATCCCTACAGTGCAGAAGGAGGCCATTCAGCCCATTGAGTCTGTGCCAACCACAATTCCACCCAGGCCCTATTCCCATAACCCCACATATTTACCTTGCTAATCCACTGATACTAGGATTAATTTAGCACACCCAATCAACCTTTGGACTGTGGGAGGAAACCGGAGCACCCGGAGGAAACTCACGCAGACACGGGGAGAATGTGAAAACTCCACACAGACAGTGAGCCGGGGCCGGAGTTGAACCTAGGTCCCTGGCGCTGTGAGGCAACAGTGCTAACCACTGTGTCACTGGAATATTTGGAATACTGTGTCCAATTCTGCTCACCACAGCACTAGGACATGGAGGCTTTGGAGAGAGTACAGAAAAGATTTACCAGGATATCACCTGATATGGAATGTATGAGCTGAGGTGAGATTGAATAAACGAGGATTGTTCTCCCTGGAAAGATGGAGACGGAGGGGCAATCTGATAGAAGTTTATAAAATTATGAGAGGTATGGATAGGGTGAACAGTTGGAAGCTTTTTCCCAGGGCAGAAATGACAATTACAAGGGGGCACGAGTTCAAGATAAGGGAGGGAAAGGTTCGGTGGAGATGTGCGGGGGAAGTTTTTTTACACAGAGGGTGGTGGAGGTCTCGAATGCGCTGCCAAGTGAGGTGGTTGAGGCAGTTGAGGCAAGTAGGAGATTTCCACATAAACTTCATTGCAGTGTTAATGTGACAATAATAGATAAACTTTAAAACTTTAAACTTTACATCAACCACATCTAAGACTTAACTTGATAGGCATATGAACAAGCGATTGGTTAGATAGGTAAACGTGATTGGTGCAGGCTTGGAGGGTCGAAGGGCCTGTTCCTTGCTGTACTGTTCTTTGCTCTATTTATCTTTTAACAATTTACAGACCTGGGAGGCACCTGTATATGCTCAGTGGTCACCTCGGTGCTTTTAGAATTCTATCGACATAGGTGACCACTGTTGGGTGAACCAGATTGGCAATGGAATTAAACTCTCTGTTTGTGTGCCTGTATCTATGGAGCCCAGTGCAGAGGCTGCACCTGATGTTCCACTGCTGTATGCTACTGAAGCTAACTACACAAAAGAAGCCTTGCAGATGAAACTGGAGATTGAAAGCAGCATTCTCACAACATGCTGCACTGCTGAACTAATGGCATTGCACGCCTCACAGGAGCTTTACCGCACTAAGAGATGGGAGATATGAAGTATATAGCGTTTTCTTCAAAGGTTCACTGTCCATAGTGTGTGAAACCAATTTGATCTGGTTGGCAATTAGACCTGGAGCCACCCAGCTGATTAGTCAAAGTTGTGTAGCAGATGAAAAGCCAACACCAAGAACAGAAAGTGCCAGAAAAACTCAGCCAATCTGGCAGCAATTGCGGAGAGAGAGAAGCAGAGTTATTGTCAAATCCAGTATGACTCTTCATAAAGACTCACTGAGCAAAAAGTCAATCTCTGCTCGCAGATCTGGGCTCCAGTCACCAAAATACAGAGTTTGACCCTGATTAGGATCACCATTGACCCAGCAATGAGTGAAAACATTCGGGAGATTTATATCCCTGCATGATCCATCCAGCACACACTAAGTGATGGGTAGTTCCACAACCACAACTGTGCAAAGCTTTCCCAAATGCTCTGGAGGATTGTTCTAACTTTCTCTTAAGAAGCATAGAATCCTACAGTGCAGAAAAAGGCCATTCGGCCCATTGAGTTTGCACCAACAACAATCCCATTCAGACCCTACCCCAATAACCCCATGCGTTTACCCCAGCTAGTCCCCCTGACATTAAGGGGCAATTTATCGTGGCCAATCCACCTAACCCGCAAATCTTTGGAGTGTGGAAGGAAACCAGAGCACCCGGAGGAAACCCATGCAGACACGGGGAGAATGTGCAAACTCCACACAGACAGTGACCCAAGCCGGGAATTGAACCCGGGTCCCTGGCGCTGTGAGGCAGCAGTGCTAACCACTGTGCCACCCAAAGCAATTAAGCAATAATAAATGGCCAATAAAATGGCACAAGTTTTGTTTTATATATAACAGTTCCTTCCTTACCCTGTGGACAAAATTTCAGCTTGTTTCGACCAACAATGCTCTTGCCTCAGTTAGAAGGCCGTGGGCTCAATGTCTCCAGGACCAGAAGGCACAATCTAAACCAAGATCTGAACGTAATATAGCGGGAGTGCTGCAATGCCAGAGGCAGCAAATTTTCAACCAGACCACGCACCAATAGATTAAGTAGTCGTCCATCTCACTGCAGGGGGTTGTGCACAAAATGGCGGCTCATCGCAATAAACATGCATTTCCACATAAGTGTCATTCTCCACTTCGGAGAAGAAAGCACGTTTTGTAGATGGCACAGTTTCAAACGCAGAGTAATTAATTTTGCAGCACAACACATGGGAACCTTGAAAGAAAAAGACCGAAGGTTCCGTGAATAAAACAGTGGCTTGCTATTGCTTTGATGACAATTCTGTTTGATGATGTGGAGATGCCGGCCTTAGACTGGGGTGGGCACACAAGAAGTCTCACAACACCAGGTTATGAAGTCCAACAGGCTTATTTGGTATCACAAGCTTTCGGAGTGCTGCTTCAAAGCAGCACTCCGAAAGTTCACGATACCAAGTAAACCTGTTGGACTTTAACCTGGTGTTGTGAGACTTCTTACAATTCTGTTTGCATCAGCAATATGAACTAGATAAAATGGTGACGTGCTACAATGTGGGGAGCTGGCTTGGATCCAACCTAGACTGATGGGTTGTCCTGTGCCAGTGGTAGGGAATCTCTGTAAACGCGTTCATGTATCAGTGAATTGACAGCACAAAGCTACTCAGCTGATTTCAAATCCACTCGAAGCCTCAGCAACCTTAATTGCAGGCAGTGGAAAGGTCGCAAACGATAGTAAAGGATGTCCTCATCAGACCATATTGAAAGGACAGTATGAAATATGAAAAGCAGAGCTCCTATCACAGTCTGGTTAGTCACCAGTTGGACCATAATTTACAGGCAGATGGTCACAGCTTTGTACATTATCCAGTTAAACACCCTCCTCCTTCTGCAATCCACTTGTAAAATAAACAAGTTCTACTTGACACTTTTAAAGCATGGCATCAGACAGGCTAATGGTCAAAAAACACAGCAGGCAATTTACGAACTTTCAAAGAAAGCGCATTTAACAAGTTATCAAAAGCTAAGAGCAGCATTCTTCAAATCGTGGTGGCTTTCACAGAGGGTTCCACGGGTAAACAATTCAAATCTCTCCTCTCTCAGTGCTGCAAATAACGAGGCCTCCAGAATCCGCGCGGCATCTAACTGCAGTGAGCAGTCCCACAAAAGGCAGCTGCAGCCTCAGCTTCCCAACCAGGCAGCAGCCCGGCTTTGCATCCTGTCTGGAAAGACAGGATTCCCACCCCGCAGGGTAGGGTTTCACACACACACACACACACACACACACACGTGCAAGGCTTATGTGCGAGAGCTGCTTTCTGCCCCTTAGAAATCTGAACGCTCAGAGTGTGTGGGTGGCATTGTCTACACCCTTCAAGACTTTAGATCAAATGCAGATAAAGATTTCTTATGACAGCAAGCAATGCTATTTGAGGCGTCGTTGGATGCCACATTTGGCTATGGCATCAACCCCGTCGCCACCAGCTATAACGATTCTCACGTCGCTTGGCTCCAGACTAGATAGCCAGGTTTTCTGCAAAATAAAGTCAGCCGGTAACACTAAATACTCAAACAGCTAGACTGAAACTCAGGATGTGAAGGATTGAGGTGCTACCTCCAAGACAGATAACCGCTGATTGGAAACAAACTGAATGCCATGAGTGACTCTTGAGTAGGCAAGGTATTTTCCCATTGGTCTGGTGCTGCTAATTAATGTAGCTAAACAGAGAATAAATCCCTTTTCTTGTGTTTTGGTTCTTGTTTAGATAACTCCCTCATGTCACTGACTAACTTCATTGTCACCGCATAATTGGCTAAATGAGAGCTGCATCCTCCATCAAAACATTCTCACACCAGGAAGTACTTATCCCAAAAATGCTTTCTTGGAAAGGAGGGCATGAGACAACTTGAAGATCTTGAATCTTTCTCATATAGAAACAGAGAGTAGGAGGCAGTGGCACAATGGTATTGTCACTTCACTAATAATCCAGAGACCCAGAGCAATGATCTGGGATCCCAGGTTCGAATCCCACCATGGTGGATGGTCAAATAATGACCAGGAAACCATTGTCGGAAAAACCCATCTGGTTCACTAAAGTCCTTTAGGGAAGGAAATTTTCCAACATTAACTAGTCTTTAGTTAGTCCAGTTCAGATTCTGGTTAATGCTATCTGCAGGATGCTAAAAGTGGGGAATTCAGTGATGGTAATGACATTGAATGTCAAAGGGAGATGGTTAGATTCTATCTTGTTCGAGATGGTCTCTGCCTGGTACTTGTGTGGTGCAAACGTCACTTGCAACTTGTCAGCCCGAGGCAGGATATTGTCCAGGTCTTGCTGCATTTGGACATGGACTGCTTCAATACCTGACACATTGCGAATGGTGCTGAACATGGTGCAATCATCAGCAAACATCCCAACCTTATGATGACCTTATGATGGAAGGAAAGTCATTGATGCAACAGCTAAGAGGGCAGGTCATCCAAAAGATGGTGCCTCAGGCAGTGCAGCATTCCAGTTAAGTGTTAGCTGAGATTTTGTGCTCAAACCACCTAGGAGAGGGCACGTTTATCTTTTATTCATTCATGAGACATAGATGTCGCTGGCTGGCCAGCATTTATTCCCCGTCCCTAGTTGTCTGAGGGCAGTTGAGAGTCAACCACATTTCTATAGTTCTGGAGACAGATGTAGGCCAGACCAGATTAAGGATGGCAGATTTCCTTCTCTTTAAAAGATATCAGTGAACCAGAAGGTTTTTTCCAACAATTGACAATGGCTTCATGGTCATTAGTAGATTCTTAATTCCAGATTTTTTTTTTTACTGAATTCAAATTGCACCATCTGCCATTGCGGGATTCGAACCTGGGTCCCCAGAACATTAGTTGAGTTTCTGAATTGATAGTCTTGCAATAATACCACCAGGCTATCGCCTCCCCTAGCAGTGAAAGGTAGCAGCTGACAGCAGATGCAGTAGAGCACTGAGGCAGGAGAAACTAAACCTACACCAACAACCTCAGAGAGTGAAGCGGTCTCTTTGCCTAAAAGTGCAATCTAAACTCCGTCAGAAACGCATGTGATTATCTGAAGAACCCTGCAAACAAGTGGGTACAGCAGCAAGTGGCAGCACTCCAGGATAAACTGCAAATCCCAACTTTTCATGGAAAAGAAAATTGTTATGAATGTCTTCTATTAGGACTCACACCCTCATGGGAATTGGTTGTGCCAAATCCGAGAGATCATTGCCAAGTGAATACTTTAAACACTTTACCGCATGCAGAATCTGTTCCAAAAGGCCATGTGAGCTGCACTAGAATATTTTCTATACGTCTATCAAATTTGAAGTAATGGCATGTTAACTCAACCCACCCCTCCCCCAACACTTCCTGACTAAAGATTAAATCCAGAGATGAAGAAACAGTCTAACCTTACACAGAATGGTTATTTACTGAATGAAATGAACTGAGAACAGGAGGGGGAAGCTCGTGTAGAAAGGACTACTCAAAAATCCTGTCCCACACAGACATTATTAATTATTTGCTTTATTCCTAAACTTTGCTCCGCTATAAGATCCCATCAGAAGTCTAGGGACACCGGCCTGTCTACAGGCTGAATTCACATTTCCGGCGTTCGTAGATTTGTGGAATGGTTAAAAGTACAGAAGGAGCTGGCACAGCGCTGCTGCCTCACAGCGCTAGGTTCGATTCCCGGCTTATGTCACCATCTGTGTGGAGTTTGCATGTTCTCCCCGGGTTTCCTCTGGGTGCTCTGGTTTCCTCTCACTGTCCAAAGATAAGAACATAAGAAATAGGAGCAGGAGTAGGCCATCTAGCCCTTCGAGCCTGCCCCGCCATTCAATAAGATCATGGCTGATCTGTCGTGGCTCAGTTCCACTTTCCCGCCCTCTCCCCATAACCCTTAATCCCCTCTCTTATCAAAAACCCATCAACCCGTGTCATAAAAATATTTAGCGAGGCAGCCTCCACCACTTCAACGGGCAGAGAATTCCAGAGATTCACCACCCTTTGAGTGAAGAAGTTCCTCCTCAACTCCGTTCTAAACCGCCCCCCCTTTATCTTGAGGCTGTGCCCCCTAGTCCTACTGCCCTTTCTGAGCGGGAAGAGTCTCTCCACCTCTATCCTATCCATCCCATTCATTATCTTATACGTCTCAATGAGATCTCCCCTCATTCTTCTAAACTCTAACGAGTACAAGCCTAGTTTATTCAGCCTCTCCTCATGGCTCAACCCCCTCAACTCCGGTATCAGCCTAGTAAACCTCCTCTGCACTCCCTCCAAGGCCAAAATATCTTTGCGCAGGTGCGGCGCCCAAAACTGCACACAGTACTCCAGCTGCGGCCTCACCAATGCCCTATACAGCTGCAGCAAGACCTCCCTACTTTTATATTCAATCCCCCTCGCTATGAAGGCCAGCATCCCATTCGCCTTCCTGACCACCTGCTGCACCTGCATGCTGGGTTTTTGCGACTCATGCACAAGGACTCCGAGGTCCCTCTGCACCGTCGCCTGCTGCAGTTTTTCGCCACGTAAGTAATAGTCCTTCCTACCATTATTCCTACCAAAGTGGACCACCTCACACTTGCCAACATTAAATTCCATTTGCCATTTCCTGGCCCATTCGCCCAGCCTATCTAGATCCTTCTGCAGACTCTCCACACCCTCCGCACAATTTGCCGTTCCCCCAATCTTGGTGTCATCAGCAAATTTCGACACCCTACACTCGGTTCCCTCCTCCAGATCATCTATATAAATGGTAAAAAGCTGAGGCCCCAGCACCGACCCCTGGGGCACTCCACTAGTCACCATCCGCCAATCCGAATAGCACCCGTTGACCCCCACTCTCTGCCTCCTATTTGACAACCAATCCTCTATCCACGCTAACACCCTACCCCCAACTCTACGTCCCTCGACCTTCTGCAATAACCTCTTGTGAGGTACTTTGTCAAACATCTTCTGAAAATCCAGAAAAACCACATCCACCGGCTCTCCTCTATCCTCTAAGATGTGCAGATTAGGTGGATTGGTCATGTTAAATTGCCTCTTTAGTGTCCAGGGGACTGGCTTGGGTAAATACATGCGCTTATGGGGCTAGGGCCTGGGTGAGATTGTGGTCGGTGCAGACTCGATGGGATGAATGGCCTCCTTCTGCACTCTCGATTCTGTGATTCTATGAGGCTATTCGGCCTACTGTGCTCATGCTGGTTCTCTGAAAGAGCAACTCAGCTCAACCCATCCCATCCTTTCACCATAACTTTCCAATCTTTCCTCTTCAAATACTTCTCCGATCCTGATTGAATCACCTTCCACCTCACCCTTGGGCAGCGCACTCCACATCTTCACCACTCGCCGTGTAAGAATATGTTTCTCGTCAAGTCACCTCGGGTTGGAACGGGGGTGTCCTCTGATTCTCGACTCTTTCGCCCAGGGAGGGCAGTTTCTCTGTCCAGACCACGCGCGATTTGGAACATCATCATCAAATCTCCTCTCAACTTCGATTCCTGGGCTGTAATTTTTTCCTGTGCAGTAATTTTCTTTGTTCTTTTCCACGGAAGGGTAGGGGGTTTCAGTTCAGTTGGGAAGCATGGTCATTGCAGGCTTGGAGGGCTGAAGGGCCTGTTTCTGTGCTGTAATTTTCTTTGCTCTTCTTTGTCCTTTTCTCTAACAAAACACCAAGTTTCATGTGATTTGCAACTTTTTAATTTACTCACAATTTACTCAGAATCTGACCACATGCTCTCAAAGTGTGTGTTCTGGTGAGAAAACCAGGGAGAATCCCGCCAGCGGCAGGAAAAACCGCCGAACATTCAGCCTCCTTAACCTCTTTTTTCCACGGGATTCACACTGTGCTCCTGGCAGCTTCCATCTGATAGGCTCATCCCGGGAAAACTCAGGGTGGAATTTTCCGGTCCCACCAGCACAGGAATCATAGCGTGCAGGACAGACACATGCAAAGGTCCGTTGACCTTGGCCGGAATTTTCCAGCGTTGGGGCAAATGTGGCCGGAAGATCCTGTCCTTCATCTCTGTATTCAGTGGGATGCTCCTTTTAAACACGAACCTAGCACTTAGAATGATAGAATCCTACAGTGCAGAAGGAGGCCATTTGGCCCATCAAGTCTGCACCAACCACAATCCCACAAGGCCCTATCCCTGTATTTATCCTGCTAATCCCCCTGACACAGTGGTCAATTTAGCATGGGCCAATCCACTTAACCTGCTCATCTTTGGAGAATGGGAGGAAATCGGAGCACCCGGAGAAAACCCATGCAGACAGGGGGACACATAACCTCTGTGTATGGACACAATGCTCCAATTAATAGATCCTGGGATACCGTGTGCTTCATTAACTGCTCTCTATCCTGCCACATTCCTTGACTGAGTACATAATAGCACCCAGGTCCCTCTGCTCCTGCACACCTTTAGAGTTGTACTTTTGATATGAATGACACAGAATTTTAATTACAACTAGCCTTAAACCTCTGGGTATTTTGACCGGATTTCAAGCCAACCATGCCAAAAATAGCAAATAAGAAATTATTTTCCACAAGAGATTTTGAAGTGCTACTGTCCCTACGTGCAAGAGCTCATAAGCACAGCTATGCCACTTGGGGAAGTGTTGATTACCTGGGAGATCATCAATTCGGGACAAATCACATGCAAGACCCTCCCTAGCACTGCTCACGTACTGCCAGTTATTGGACAGAGCAGAAAGGCCATACCAAAAGTGGACTTTATTTCAGAGCTCATTGCACAAAATACTGGAATGTAACAAGTGGCCAATATAAAAAGGTCCATTTGGCTCTCAAAGCGCATTCTGTTGGACCATTAACTTCCCCATTACAGTGTGTTTGGCTGCACTTTGTAAGCCTCTAATGTTTCCCTCTGCAATACTGTCTGGCAGATGATTGCAGTAGCCCTTCAATAGTGCACCCTGGGCAGTGACTAACTTAACTACGGAAGGGATGAAGAGATATGGATCCTGGTCCATTGAAATCAGAAACCAGAAAATCATACTGCACTACCTCTAATCCATTCTTCCACTTTAAGGAACTATTCTCCTCGTCTACAGTGATCACTCAACCTCCAGCATCAAATCATTGCCACATTGTTGTCCATGGGATCATGCTGTGCATAAATTGGCTGCCATGTTTTTCATGACACATTTATGTCCACAGTTGAAAAATAATTTTACTGATTGAAGTGGCATTGAATTTGGTTGACCTTTACTGGTTGGAAGGGCAGCACGTTGGCACAGTGGTTCACACCGCTACCTCACAGCTCCAGGGACTGGGGTTCAGTTCTGGCCTTAGGTCACTGTCTGTGTGGAGTTTGCATATTCTCCCCTGTGTCTGCGTGGATTTCCTCCGGGTGCTCCGGTTTTCTCCCCACAGTGTAAAGATATGTGGGTTAGGTGGAGTGACCATGCTAAATTGCCCCCTTGGGTGGGATTTTATGGCCTCACTCGTCCCGAAACTGTAAAATCCCACCCGGGGTCAACAGACCTTCCCATGGTCCACCCCTCGCCCGCTCCGATTCCTGTGGCGGACTGGACAGTAAAATCCAGCCTTAGTGTCCAAACATGCGTAGGTTAGATGGATTAGCCACGGGAAATGTGTGAGGTTACAGGGACAGGATGGAGAAAGGGATCTGGGTAAAATAAAAGTAAATTACTTCAGATGCTGGGATCTGAAACCAAAAGAGAAAATGCTGGAAAATCTCAGCAGGTCTGGCCACATCAGTAAGGAGGGAAAAGAGCTGGTGTCTCGAGTCCCGACGACCCTTTGTCAAAGGGTCATATTCCTGTTGCCTTGATAAACCAGCAAAATCAAGAACCCCACGTACCCCGGACATTCTCTCTTCCACCTTCCTCTGTTGGGAAAAAGATACAAAAGTCTGAGGTCACTTACCAACTGATTCAAAAACAGCTTCTTCCCTCCTGTTCAGACTTTAAATGGACTTATCTTGCATTAAGTTGGTCTTTCTCTATATCCTAGCTATGACTGTAATAGTACCTTCTGCACTCTCTCATTTCCTTCTCTAGGAACAGTATGCTTTGTCTGTATAGCGAGCAAGAAACAATACTTTTCCCTGTATGTTAATACATGTGACAATAATAAATCAAATAAAATAAAATCACCACTGTGATTACCCCCTGGGATAAGAGTGCTATCCGATGATGAGAGGCTGAGTGAACTAGATTTATATTCTCTGGAGTTTAAGAGAATGAGTGGCAATCTCATTGAAACACTGAGGATTCTGAAGGGGCTTGACTAAGTAGATACGGAGACCATCGGTGGAATTCCCCAGCTATTCACACCCCGCTGCCACTGCCAGCAAGGACGGAGAATCTGGCGCGCAGCTGAATCTGCGTTCACTACAGCGGGACCAGAGAATCCCACAGGCGTCAACCGCCAGGTAGTGTTGTGTCTGTCACCTTACCATCGAGGCTGGTATTTTACCAGTGACAGAATGGGCATGGAGGGTGACTGCCATCTATATCCTGGTGCCCTCCCTGCAGCCACAGACACTCCCTATCAGGCACACCGTGGCCCACAGACAGCACCCCTAAGGCAAAGACCCACATGCTCTGAACACTGAATCTCCCCCTTCCTCCACCCTATCTGAGTGACCTCAGCAAGCCTGCCCCAACTTACCTGCACTGGGCTGCCCTCTCCACAGCAAATGCGTCCAGGACAGGCTGCAGTTCCCAGCAGTGGCCATCACTCCCAGTGGTGCTGCTGGGACTGAAAGGCTGCAAGCCCTCTGATTCGTCAGCAGCGGGTCTGAGAGACATCCAAAGTTAGAGGGGCAGAAGCTCCAACTGCAGTTAATTAACCACCTGATCAGCATAAAATTCAGTCAGCGTTAACATTACCGGCGGAGGCAGGGATTGGCCCCTGGCTGGTGGGCAAGCCTGTAAAATCCTGGCCAGTGATTCAGGAGCAGAGATAGTGGAAGGAAACATCAATCATCACTGATATAGTGAACAAAGAGACACAGACACACGTGAATCACATGTACACAGCACACGCATGTACCGCACAAACGCAGCACATGCACACATGAGACAAACACAGCACATGTACACACAAACGCAGCACATGCAATGCATGACACAAATGTAGCACACGCAAGTACTACATAAATGCAGCACAAGTGTGCACCACACAAACACAGACACATGCACATGCCATAAAAACACAGCACACGCACGCACCACACAAATGCAACATGTGCTTGCGCCACCCTAACACAGACCTACACATGCACCACACAAAGAAATACTTTCTGGCCTTGTCAATTTTGACACACCCCTGATTGTTCAATCTTCATGTAGCAGCAGTTCCAAATATCAAATTCATGGCTAGAAATACCTTTCCACAATCCTGCATATTTATTTTCAGCTCCCTTTAGTAACGATTAGTGTTTAAAATGAAGCGAGAGATTTGCTTGTAGCAATGACAAGATTCTCTTTGAACAACACAGTTTCTCACAAAAGGAATTATTCTGAAGGCAATGATTAATCTGCATTATGAAGACTATTTTCAAGTAAGATCTTTTCTGAAATGTAGCTCAGCCTTCTTTTAAAAACCCCTCATTCTTTTCAGCTGACATGAACCTAATGATCACAGACCAATGATCTGAACAGCTCGAGTGCTAAAAAAACTCAAGGCAAGGTGAGAATGTTATCAGTCAGTTATCATTTCCTTTGCTTGCCAACTTTCCAACTGATTTTACTATCGACAGTGCAGAAGGAGGCCACTTGGCCCACCAAGTCTGTACCAACTCTCCAAAAGAGCATCTTATCCAGGCCCAACTCAACACATTTACCATAGCTAATCCACCTAAATTACACGTTTTGGACACTAAGGAACAAAATATCATGGCCAATCCACCCAACCCGCACATCTTTGGATTGTGGGAGGAAACCGGAGCACCTGGAGGAAACCCACGCAGACATGGGGAGAATGTGCAGACTCCACATAGACAGTGACCCAAGGGCAGAATTGAACCTGGGACCTTGGCATTGTGAGGCAGCAGTGCTAACCACCATGCCATCTTGCTGCCCTTATGATCAGTATTGCCTCTCTGAATAAGTGCGACAGGGTGGTTAGCACAGCTGCCTCACAGTGCCACGATCCTCAGTTCAATTCCAGCCTTGGGTCACTGTCTGTGTGGAGTTTGTGCATTCTCCCCATGTCTGTGTGGGTTTCTTCCGGGTGCTCTGGTTTCCTCCCACTGCCCAAAGATGTGCAGGTTAGGTTGATTGGCCATGGTATATTAATCCTAGTATCAGGGAGATTAGCAGAATAAATATGAAGGATTATGGGGCCTGCGTGGGATTATGGTCAGTGCAAACTCAATGGGCCGAATGGCCTCCTCCTGCATTGTAGGGGTTCTATGAACTTTGAAAAGAGAATTGGACAGGTGCTTGAAGTGGAGAAAATTGCAGTGGTATGTGGATGAGTACGTGAGGGAGACTAATTGGATAGTACTTTTCAAAGAAGCTGACAGGTAGGCAATGAGCTGAATGGCCTCCTCCTTCTGTGCTGTGAACCTTCAGTGAATAGGTCAGCATTTTGTACTTCTCGGATCCAGCAACTGGTTGAAGGGACTCAGTCACAGGGTGCTGAGATGTAATTCTCTTTATTTTTATCTCACGCATCTTTTACAATAAAGACCTTGCCCACCAAATTAGTCTGGTTGTCCCACGTTGTGCTGCTTCCATTATTGGTACCAAGCACTTCTGCCCCAGTTTATCAACATATTCCTCCACACTAAGGTCTAGTATCTGGCAGGGTGTAGTTAAAAAGTTAAAGTTTATTTATGAGTCACAAGTAGGCTTAAATTAACACTGCAATGAAGTTACTGTGAAAATCCCCTAGTTGCCACACTGCAGTGCCTGTTTGGGTACACTGAGTGAAAATTTAACATGGCCAATGCACCTAACCAGCACATCTTTTGGACTGTGGGAGGAAACCAGAACACCAGAAGAAACCCACGCAGACTCAGGGAGAACATGCAGACTCCACACAGACAGTGACCCAAGGCAGAAATCAAGCCCGGGTCCCCGGCGCTGTGAGGCAGCAGTGCTAACCACCATGCCACCACGAATGGGGTTAGAGAGATAGGGAGGGATGAGGTGATGGAGGGATGAACATTTTAAAATCGCCGTGTTGCTGGACTGGGAGACAGTGTGGATCGGCGAGCACAAGGGGATGGCAAAGGCAGCAGATTGTTCAACTGAAACAGTGGCCCAGCAGTTAGCACTGCTGCCTCACAGCACCAGGGGCCCCGAATTCAATTCCCAGCTTGGGTCACTGCTGTGGGGAGTCTCCCCGCAGCCACCACCCCCACCTCCAATGCATCTAACCAGCATGTCATTCGTATTGTGGGAGGAAACCGGAGCACCTACAGGAAACCCACGCAGGCACGGGGAGAACGTGCAAACTCCACACAGGCAGTGACCCAAGCCAGAAATCAAACCTGGCTCCCTGGCGCTGTGAGGCAGCAGCACTAACCACTGTGCCACCGTGCCGCCCCAAATTGCACTGTGACTTAATGGAATATATGCATGTTACCCGGGGAAACAAACAAAAACGTCAACTGAAAATTAGGTCCAAAAAAAAAACAGATCGAGAAAAGAAAGCCACGTTAAAAGGCACAAAAAGAGAAGTTTCACACTCAGGCCAACAGTTATGTTCTTAATGAAAGCCCATTTGCAGTGTCACCAAGCTCAGTCTACCATGTCAGCTTCAACAAGCAGATTAATTTAATGTGTTAAAGGCTCCCAGAACATTCGCAGGCTGTATGTACATCTTTTTCCCATTTACTATAACAGGCCAACTCCAGCGAAAAGAGAGCTTGCACGTCTTAAATCAAATAAAGGTAGTGTAGTAATTATAGATGTTAGAAAGAGACCATGGGGCCGTTATCTAAATCAAACTTACTGAAGTTAACATGCATTTTCAGGCACTGTCTAAATCAACACCCACCCCCTTCACCCTGCCAATAGCAATAATCCATCACATTATGTTGTGCTGGGATATGAAATCTTGAAGTAAGAGACAAAAAATAAACAGAACACACCACCAGCACCCCCCCGCCACCACTCCACCCACTGAACAAAACCAGTTGTGTGCTGTGCTGTAGATTTCATTCATCAAGAGAGGCACCGAGGTGCCAAAGTCAGCTGCTTAAATATTGCTTCTAAATATATTCTAGCACATCTTCAAGCATGCTGTGCTGCAACATTTGATAATCAGGCCATTCAGCCCTTCAAGTCTATGTTACTGTTTCTCCTCAAAATGTTTCTCTCATCTAATCGCTCCCTTTTGATAATAGAATCCCTACAGTGAAGAAGGAGGCCATTCAGCCCAACAAGTCTGCACCGACTCACTGACAAGGTAGCCCACCCAGGCTCTATCCCGATAAGCCCATGTATTTACCCTGCTAAGCCCCCTAACCTGGGACACTAAGGATCAATTTACCACAGCCAGTCAACCTAACTGGCACATCTTAGGGCTGTGGGAGGAAACCGGAGCACCCAGGAGGAAACCCATACAGACACAGGGAGAACATGCAAACTCCACACAGACAGACAACCAAGAGCGGAATTGAACCCAGGTCCCTGGCACTGTGAGGCAGCAGTGCTAACCACCGTGCCACTCAAATTACAGACAACTTCCTAACAAGAGTTTGTGGCAGAGAATTCAGCATTCTAATCCACTTGCATATGGTTGTTTTTTGTTAATTCTTTAATGTATTTTCTCTGTTAATCCCCCTAACCCACACATCTTGGGACACTAAAGGTCGATTTACCACAGCCGAACACCTAATCTGCATATCTTTGCAAGGTTTTAGTCCAACCGATTTATTTGGTAATAGACTCACAAGCTTTCGGGGTTAGTCCCTTGATGAAGGGACTAACCCCGAAAGCTTGTGAGTCTATTATCAAATAAGTCGGTTGGACTAAAACCTGGTGTTGTCAGACTTTTTACTGTGTTTACGCCAGTCCAACGCCGGCATACCCACATCATTGCAAGGCCAGCATTTGTTACCCATCCCCATGTACTCGTTAGAGTTTAGAAGAATGAGGGGAGATCTCATTGAGACGTATAAGATGATGAATGGGATGGATAGGATAGAGGTGGAAAGACTCTTCCCGCTCAAAAAAGACAGTAGGACTAGGGGGCACAGCCTCAAGATAAAAGGGGGGCGGTTTAGAACGGAGTTGAGGAGGAACTTCTTCACTCAAAGGGTGGTGAATCTCTGGAATTCTCTGCCCGTTGAAGTGGTGGAGGTTGCCTCGCTAAATATTTTTAAGACGCGGGTTGATGGGTTTTTGATAAGAGAGGGGGATTAAGGGTTATGGGGAGAGGGCGGGAAAATGGAACTGAGCAGCGACAGATCAGCCATGATCTTATTGAATGGCGGGGCAGGCTCGAAGGGCTAGATGGCCTACTCCTGCTCCTATTTCTTATGTTCTTATTTGACCTTGAAACAGAATGGTACTCCAGGCCTTTTCGAAGGGCAGTTAAGAGTCAACCACGTTATTGTGGATCTGGAGTCACATGTCAGCCAGACCAGTGTCAGGAACAATTGTGATAATGAGAAGTCAAGGATATCCACCGTGGCAGATGGTGGAATTTGAATTCAATTTTAAAAATCTGGAATTAAGAATCGACTGATGACAATGAAACCATTGTCGATTGTCATGAAAAAATCCATCTGGTTCACTAATGTCCTTTAAGGAAGGAAATCTGCCTTCCTTTCCCGGTCTGGCCTATATGTGACTCCAGAGCCACAGCAATGTGGTTGACTCGCAACTGCCCTCTGAAATAGCCCAGCAAGCCAATCAGTTGTATCAATCGCTACAAAGTCTACACGGACTGCAGCAATTCAAGAAGGCAGCTCACCACCACCTTCTCAAGGGCAACTAGGAATGGGCAAGAAACGCTGGCCCGTGTCCCACGAGCGAATTGAAAAAAAAGTTAAGTTTTTAATTCCAGATTTTTACTGAATTCAAATTTCAACATTTGCTGCGGTGGGATTCGAATCCCAGATCCCCAGAGCACCCTGGGTCTCTGGATTACGAGTTCATTGACAATACCCACTATGACCCTGCCTCTCTCACAAGGTGGATGTTACCATGTTAATTAACTGAACTGTAACACACAGTTAGGGTGAGAAGGGGCATGAATTGCACACTCCAATAATTCCAATTTTCTTCAAGTTCTTCGCTGCGTTTTGAAACTCTGCCTGGAAACCAGGTTATGATTTCTTTAGGTTCTCGTGAATGGTGCCAACAGTCAGTGGTACTTAAAGCAATGTTCTTGCAAAGCATTTATGACAATTCAGTAACAGGAAAGTGGCTTGGGCAATAAATCACTCGGAGTTCCGGGGAACTGCAGCACATAATTAAATTCTATAATGAAAATTTTCATTTGCCTGAAACACATTTTGGTGCGGTGAAGATATTGTGTGTGCTTTGATCAACAACACTGTCAATAAAAAAAGTGTTCCATCAAAGAAGTAATGGTGTCATTTTAAATAAGAGGCAATATTAGGCACTCAGTCTAAATCCCAAAAACATGGCAGTAGAGATAGTTGGCTTCATTATAAATGCTTCCTCCGAGTTCTGCAGACAAGATGCCTTCTGAACTGTTCCTTTGAACTGGCATCTTTATAAACAAGGTCATATAAAGAACCTGTAAATTAACATAGCAAACGTGGCACGGTGGTTAGCACTGCTGCCTCACAGCGCCAGGGACCTGGGTTTGATTCCCAGCTTGGATCACTATCTGTGTGGAGTTTGCACGTTCTCCCCTTTGTCTACGTGGGTTTCTTCCAAATGCACCGGTTTCCTTCCACAGTGCAAAGATGTACCGGTTAGGTGGATTGGCCATACTAAACTGACCCTAATGTCAGGGAGATTAGCAGGGTAAATATATGGGGTTACGGCCGTGGGTGGAATTGTGATCAGTGCAGACGCAATGGGCTGAATGGCCTCCTTCTGTATTGCAGGGATTCTACGTTACAAACAACTGTGCAATATATCCTTAAGGACTATTACAGTTCAACCTGGCTTAGCCCACTCCACTCTGTCTCCGTCACCCTCATTCTCATCTAGGCCAGTTTCTTTAATTAACCAACACATGGGTTAGGAATGGGTTAATGTGCCCTAGTTTCACAATTAGACCACAGTCAGTGATGTATTGCTCTGGGAAGCAAGATAAAAATCCCCATCACATCCTTGCAAAACTTCCAAAGGCGATGAAGGAAAAGCAGAGACTGAGGCACACGGGCTAAAATTCAACTGAACTGACTCACAGGCGCAGCGCAGCAGGGAGGAATTGAGACAGTCCAATTCAGGGAAACACTAAAACTAACATCTGGGGTTAGTGTGTAAATTCAACAAACCTTTCAAATACTCTCTTGGCAAACCCTCAAAACTACAGGCTTGGATGGTGAAGAGGATGGCCAATGAGGCCATCCCTCCTGTAGTCTCTAGAGTACATTAAATCTCACCAGGAAGACAACGGGGAAAACGGAAAGGGTTTCGGAGATTGTTTTTAAAGATACCCTTTCTTAGGTGTGAAAGCACGCCAGTAGAAAATTGATGTTGAACTGTACATGAAGGCTATCACCGGAAACTAGTGTCTCATCAGTGACTCCTCGGTTGTACTAGTTAGCAAGTAGATAGACAGATAGAGAATTGCATTATTCATTCTTCTCATCTCCCCAGGAAGCAAATAACAAACCTCATTATATCAGTGAGTTCTCAAGCCGAGAGTCAGAAGAAGCATAACCGCAATGAAGAGTGCACCTCAAAGCCATTCCCAACACAACCGGCTGAAGCAGCTTTCTCTTGTTTCAGAGATTTTTTTTTCCCATTTTCATGACATCTTTCACAAGCCTAAATTATCCCAAAATACGTTCCATCCAATTAAGTACCTTTAGTCACTGTTTTTTTTAATTTACTCTTGGGGCCTGGGTTTCGCTGGCTCACCAGCGTTTATTGCCCATCCCTAGTTGCCCTTGAAATTGTGGTGGTGAGCTGCCTTCTTGAATCGCTGCAGTCCTTGTGCTGTGTGTTGACCCGCAATGTCATTAGGGAGGGAATTCCCTGTGATGTAACAGATATGACAGTTAATTTACACACAGCAAGCTCCCACAAACTGCAGTTCATATTGGTCAGGAGACCAACAGAGTGCCAGAGGGTCATTCACATTCACCCTAGAGGATAAAAGGGGCTTCAGCTAAATAGTACATTCTTTTATTCTTCCACGGAATGTGGGTGTCACTAGCAAGGCCAGCATTTGTTGCCGATTGCTAATTGCCCTTCAACTGAGTGGCTTCCTAGGTTTCTTAGAGGGCAGTTATAAATCAACCACATGCTGTGGGTCCTGAGTCACATGTAGGCCAGATAGGGTAAGGAAGGCAGATTTCCTTCCCTAAAGGACAGTAGCGAACCAGATGGGTTTTTATGACAATCGACAATGGCTTCATGGTCATCATTAGACCTGTAATTCCAGATTTTTATTGAATTCAAAGTTCACCATGACCAGCTAAGGACAGCAGGTTTCCTTAGGGACATGAACATAAGGGGTTTCTTATGATAACTTCATGATGGGGCTAGCTTTCAATTCTGGAATTTTTAATTAACTGAATTTAAATTCCACCAGCAGCTGTGGTGGGATTTGAACATTAGCCTAAGTTACGAGCCCATTAATACTATGCCGCCATCTTCCCTGGTTATCAAGGACTGATGGAAGAGAGAATTGCCACTCTCCCCTTCACTGGGATTCCAAAGCCCCTGTCTACCCCTACTCTCCTCACTCGGGCTGGGTCAGACAGGAGCAGTGAAGCGCACCCCTGGCACCATTGGCCTGGGGGTAACTGGGGTGCAGAGAGGTATAACACTCTCCCTTTTTTGGCAGTTGCTACTGTGAAGGAGATGTTTAAAAGGTTCAGGGAGCAGGTAGGTTTCACTGGAAAATGGGTTACGCAATGGGGGCAGATCAGGAAGGGAGAAGGCTGACCAGAGGGGAGATTGGAGCAAATTTTGGCTGGGAGGGGGGAGGGGTGGTGAGAGAAGGGGGGAGTGTCGGGAAGGACGTGGATGGGTGGTGTCTGATGGGAATTGGGGGAAGTATCGCAATGAGGAGGGGGGGGTGGTGTGGGACGGAGAAGGGGTGTTGGGGCAGTAGGGGGTGGAAGAGGGGTGCAGAGCAGGGGAAGGGGAATTCGCGGTGGGGGTGGGCGCGCTGTGTGTGTGGGTTTCCCCTGCGAGACTGGATCTGGGTGTTTAAGTAGTTACTCTGGAGCTAGAAGTGATTTTATTTTCTTCTAACTTCTCCAGAATAACTATCAGGGTAAAACTGGCAGAACCATCTGAAGTAATTTGTTTCTGTTGGATGGTTCGCAGCCCAGCGCAGTTGTCCAAGGGAAGTTAGCACTTCTGGATAACTGCTGGATAAACCCTTACATGGGAACATGGGTACCCCCCAAATGGAGCATTGAAGAACCAGGAAGTTATGGGCCATTACTAATTCGCTCCATTCCCCGGGATGTAAATAACAACCTTCACTTTATCAGTGAGTTCTTGAGCCGAGAGTCTGAAATGTGGCACCTGTGACAGTGCAGCACTCCCTCAGGAATGAGGCGGTGCGGGGGGGGAACTGATTCTGAGGAAGCTCCACATGACTGACACTCAATACACCGGGCCTTCCCCAGCAGGACAATGCAGGGCTCAGGCGAGACCACCATCACCTCCATTCAATACCACCCACAGGCTCATCCCTTCATCAAGCAAGTTTGTGATTGTGGCCAAGACATCAAGAGAGCCAGTGAATGGAAGCCAAATGGTTCCCAAAAAATAGGCAAGGATAAAGCCAAGGGTGAATTGCCTCATATTGTTTATGAAGGAAGAGTTCATGTATTTGATTGTGACTTTTAAGGGGCGTCTGGACAAATACTTGTATAGGATGGAAATAGAGGAATATGATCCATGGAAGGATAGGGGGTTTTAGTTCAGTTGGACAGCATGGTTGGTGCAGGCTCAGAGGGCTGAAGGGCCTGTTCCTATGCGGTACTTTTCTTTGTTCTTAGGCCTCAAACTCAAACTAAGGTCAGATATCTAAAATAGCTGGTGGGAAAATATCTATCCCAAAATAAAAGGCCTCACAACACCAGATTGAAGTCCTTACTTTAGGCTTATTTGGAATCACAAGCTTTCGGAGCGCTGCTGCTTCATCAGGTAAGTGAATTGAGTGAGTGACTCACCTGAGGCAGGGACAGTGTCCTGAAAGCTTGTGATTCCAAATAAACCTGTTGGACTTTAATGTGGTGTTGTGAAACTTCTTACTGAGCCCACCTCAGTCCAAAACTGACATCTCCACATCATGGCTATCCCAAAATAGTTCTTGAAGATTTGAGATCCAAGGATAATTTCAGGGTATGGTTTTGGATAACAAGATTGGGAAGCTCTCTACAAGTATGTAAATATGTAGGACACAAAATATTGGAGCCGATGTAGGCCGGACAGCAACTTGACCTTATTCTGCTATTCTCTAAGATCAAGGCTGATCTCCCAACTCCACTTTTCTATCCCCCTGATTTGATTCCCTTAATGCTTAAAAATCTATTGACCTCAGTCTTGGAAATACTCAAATACCAAACAGCCACAGCCTTCTGATGGAGTAGAGAATCCAAATACTTAAGGTAATTGCCTTACAAAATGTTGTGATAGATTAGCTAAGGTATCAAAGAGCATGGAGAAGGAGGAGCAGAAATATGGGTTTGAGGTACAAACATCAAACTAAATGAATGGCAGGATAGGCACAAAGGGCTGAATGGCCCTCTCCTGATATCTATGTAGTTAACAATGGCTCTAAATTTTTCAGCAAATTATATAACTCACTCACAGGTCATCCGTGGTACAAAACTGGATAGAATGCAACTCACCACCCATGGGAATGTAGAGAATAACAAAAAGGCAGTTCACGAGAGGGAGAGAAAACAATCTTTTATTATTATAAACAGCCAGATATTTCAGAATTTAAGAGCCATCCCTCAGTGACAAGCCTTACTCGAGCTTTCAACACATGCCTTACATGTTCAGCTGAAACTATGACAGATTGTAATTCCAGAAAATCCAAAAATGTTCCATTTATAATAGGGGTGCAGAGGGGGTAGGGAGTAAACAAGACAAATGAGATGGTGACACGATATGTTCCATATCAAAATAAACCACCTCACAATGCTGGACAGCTTTTCCATCTATTGGAAATATTAGGGTCAGTGTTAGGGTCCCAATTCTATAAACCTATAAGCCATATTTCTCAATCTCTTTTCATTGCAAGTAGCTATCTGCTAATTGACCCCTGTCGGTGGTCTTTTGCAGTAGTGGATTCCAATTTCTCAGAATCATGTTCATCAACAGTGTTCTCCAGGGGTTTATCTTTGAATCAGCTTAGCACCACCATGACGTGTACCAAGTCCCATTCGCCCATCACCCCTCTTGGGCTACCCTGGTTCCCAGTCCAACAGCACTTTGATTTTTAAATCATCTTCGTTTGCAAATCCTTCCAGGATTTTGGAAATGCTAGCTCCTTCAACACCCCTGAAATTATTCACTTCATCATTGGTAGCGTGCCTTCAACATCAATACCTCAAATTAGTCACCCCATCTCCCCCTACCCCCCAGCCAAAATCTCTCCATCTTTCACTCCTTCTTGTAGATGCTCCTTAAAAAACTATTGGGTGGGATTTTCTGATCTTTTTACCGATGGCAAGAGCACTGAGCCATTGGCCGGTGGCGGGATTTTCTGGTCACATATAAATGTAGAAAATAGGAGGAGGAGGCCATTCACTATGATCACGGCTGATCCAACTCAATAGCCTGATCCTGCCATCCCTCCCACCCCCCCGCCCCCCTTATCCTTTGATCCCCTTCACTTCAAGTGCTATATCTAACTCCTTCTTCTCCTTCTTGAAAACATACAATGTTTTGGCCTCACCACTCTCTGGGTGAAGAAATTTCTCCTTATCTCTCTCCTAAATGGTCTACCTATATCCTCAGACTGTGACCCCTGGTTCTGGACACCCCCCCCCCCCCCCCCCCCCCCACCATTGGGAACATCCCTCCTGCATCTAGCCTCTCTGGCTCAAAGAGCTAGATGGCCTACTCCTGCTCCTATTTCTTATGTTCTTATGTTTATGTTCTTATTCCTATTAGAATTCTATAGATCTCAATGAGAATCCCCCCCACCCCATCATTTTTCTGAACTCTAGCAAATACATTAACCAACTTAATCCCTCCTCTTATGTGAGTCCTGCCATCCCAGGAATCAGTCTGGTCACACAGATGTCTACAGAATTTTGCATGTCCCTCACCCTCCAGCGCCAGGGTTTTGGGGCAGGGTGAGGGGGTGCATTGCTACTGGTGGGATTGGAAGATCCCGCTGCTGGGAAATTTTGGCCTACATCTTTGACCAAATTTTTCAGTTTCAGCTGAACACATAAAATACATTTTGAAAGCTCAAGTTAGACTTGTCATCTGGAGATGGGTCTTAAATTCAGAAATAACTGGTGTTCACGATGGCAAAAAGTTATTCCCTCCAGTGAACTGCTTTTTTTGTAATTTTCTGAATTTCCACGCTATCACTTTGGGTAGTGAGTTGCATTATATCCAGTTATGTACGATATTATTTCAGGTTTTTGGGGTCAGACAGAGAGAAGACATGTCCCCTTTTCTCTGTTGCTCTGCAACTTTTCATTCAGCTCACATCCAACACTTGTTGACCGTTATGATGCCTTGCCCTTATAACAAAGAACAAAGAAAATTACAGCACAAGAACAGGCCCTTTGGCCCTCCAAGCCTGCACCAACCATGCTACCCACCTGAACTAAAACCCCCCACCCTTCCAGGGATCATATCCCTCTATTCCCATCCTATTCATGTATTTGTCAAGGTGCCCATTAAACTCACTATCTTGTCTGCTTTCACTACTTCTCCTGGCAGCAAGTTCCAAGCACCCGCCACCCTCTGTGTAAAAAATTTACCTCTACATCTTCTTTAAACCTTGCCCCTCGCACCTTAAACCTATGCCCCTTAGTAATTGACTCTTCCACCCTGGGAAAAAGCCTCTGACTATCCATTCTGTCCATGCCCCTCATAATCTGGTAGACTTCGATCAGGTCACTCTTCAACCTCCGTCATTCTAGTGAGAACAAAGCAAGTTTCTCCAACCTCTCCTCAGAGCTAATGCCCTCCATACCAGGCAACATCCTGGTAAATCTTTTCTGTACCCTCTCCAAAGCCTCCACATCCTTCTGGTAGTGTGGTGACCAGAATTGAACACTATATTCCAAGTGCGGCCTAACTAAGGCTCTATAAAGCTGCAACGTGACTTGCCAATTTTTAAACCCAATGTCCCAGCCGATGAAGGCAAGTATGCCATATGTCTTCTCGACTACCTTCTCCACCTGCATTGCCACTTTCGGTGATCTGTACACTCAGATCTCTCTTAAGGGTTCTGCCACTTACTGTATATTTCCTATCTGTATTAGACCTTCCAAAATACATTACCTCACATTTGTCCGGATTAAACACCATCTGCCATCTCTCCGCCCAAGCCTCCATCTGATCTGTATCGTGCTCTATCCTGCTTCTGGCTTGTTGTCTCCTTGTCCCCTGGAGGTTTTTCCATTTTTATTCCTGTTAGTCTTTCTTTCAATGGAGTCGTGGATGGTGGAGGTTAGTATTGGTTTCAATTCACTTCCAGGAATAAATTATTATTTAAAGGTTTTCTTTCTATTCGCCTATATTTCTATCTATCTGGGTGTTCATTTTTTTCTTAATTGTGTGTCAGTACTCAGTGTACTGATTATTTTAACTATTTTACATAGATTTTTGAAGCCCCATTACTTAGTTTTAATTTCACTTTTGTACGGTTGTTTTCCTCACTTATCTCCTTATGTGGCCAAGTGTCAACAAAATATGTAGCATTTTAGCCTTTATTAATTGTGTGATGATACTGTGCCTTTACGAAATGTATTTGTGACATGTTTCTTGTACAGGCCTTTTTTTTAAACAGTTTGTTCTATTCAGCTGATGCCACTTTGTCTATAATCAGCAGCCTGTTTATTGATGCTGCAGCAGCATAATTGATCTTAATTGCGGAAGAGCTGACCAGGTGATTTGCTACAAATAAGGAACTATGTAGAATTGTGGAACGCTTGGAATGGCTTAGGGCAAGGCTCCAGATTTGGAATAATGAAGTTTCTTTATTAAACCCTTTCTTTGGTTTATAAAAAAAAATCTTATTTACTGAAATGTTTGTTTTAATCTGGGCTAAAACAGTGTTGGTGTTTTAGTGTTTTCCTCTGGGGTTTTTCAGAGTGGGGCTTGATTAGGGTTGATTGTAAATGGATTCAAATGAGAATCCACGTGCAATTCCTTACTCTATACTTCTTTTAAAATGGTGTTTAACTGTGGGTTTGCTGCACTTTTGCTTGGAAACTCAAGACCCAAGGTCCCAACTGAGGATGTTAAAACCAGATTGACAGGTAGGCAAGCAGCTGCATGATTTGCCACCTTTCCAGGTCATCACTTGAACCTGAAATCTGAAGATAATGGGCAGGATTTTACAGCTTTGTTCGACCCAAGACCGGAAAATCCCACCTGAGGTCAATGGACTTTATTGTCTGTCCCTCGCCCACTCTGACTCTGTGGCAGACGGGATGGTAGAATTCTGGCGAATGACTACACTTCTTAAAACCACTGAGGTTTACATTTCGAGATGAAGCCTAACCTTCTATTTTGCTATTTTGAATGCATCTTAAGTCCACACCCTCCTCCCCCATTTGATGTTTTTTTAAATAACTTATGTTTTTGGCCCGAAATCCCATTGCTCATCTCTCTTCCCCAACATCTCCAGTGCTTAGCATTGAGCACATCCTTTCAGTAACTAGTCACATCTGAGAGTACAGATCAGCCCCACTAATATTAACTGACAACTGCATGTTTGCACTAGTGAAGATCCCCATACTTTGTTGCATTAAACTGCATTTGCTACTGCTTCTTTGTAATTTTCTGCTCTCTTCTTCACCATTCACCTCCCAGCTCACCACCATCTACAAAATCTACAATAATCTGTTCCCAGATTATGCACATCAGAAATGCAGAGCTGGCGAGCTGTGCTTTGATTGAACCCAGGGATCAACAAAAAGTGAATAGTCGTAACAACTATATGTATGGGGAACATGACTTAAGTATTATTTATTTATGGGATGTGGGTGTCGCTGGCTAGGCCAGCATTTATTGTACAGCCATAGTTGCCCTTCAGAAGGTAGTGGTGAGCTGCCTTCTTGAACTGCTGCATTTCCTGTGGTATAGGTACACCCATAGTACTGTTAGGGAGAGAATTCCAGGATTTTGAGCCAGCAACAGTGAAGGAACAGCAATATATTTCTAAGTCAGCATGGTGAATGAGTTGGAGCCGAATTCCCAAGAATCTGCTGCTCTTGTCCTTCAGAATGGTGGTGGTCATGAGTTTGCCTAAGGAACTTTGTTGCGTTCCAGCAGTGCATCTTGTAGATGGTACACACAACTGCCACTGGTGGTGGAAGGATTGAATATTTGTGGAAGGGGTAGCAATCAAGTGGGCTGCTTTGCCCTTGAAGGCGTTGAGCTTCTTGAGTGCTGTTAGAGCTGCACTCATCCTGGCAAATGGAGAATATTCCATCATATTCCAGACTCATGCCGTATAGATGGTGTAAGAAGTCTGACAACACCAGGTTTAAGTCCAAACAATTTATTTGATAGTAAACTCACAAGCTTTTGAGATTCCCCTCTTCGTCAGGTGAATTCACCTGATGAAATGGGGAACCTCAAAAGCTTGTGAGTTCACCTGACGAAGAGGGGAACCTCAAAAGCTTGTGAGTTTACTATCAAATAAATTGGTTGAACTTAAACCTGGTGTTGTCAGACTTCTTACTGTGTTTACCCCAGTCCAACGCCGGCATCTCCACATCATGACTTGTAGATGGTGGACAGGGTTCTTGGAGGGGCAAGGGTGGGAGTTCAGGAGGTGAGTTGCTCATCACAGCATTCCTAGCCATTGACCTGTTCTGGTAGCCACAGTAGTTATATGGCTAGTCCAGTTCAGTTTCTGGTTAATGGCAACCCCCAGGATGTCGACAGTGTGGTTATGTGATTATATATTTCAGTTACTAATCCATGCTTCACATAGAAATAAGCGTGGCACACAAGCCTTTTCATTGAAAGCACTTCTGCCTCCAACACTAAAAAGATTGTTTGTTTAAAAGCCATCCATTCACTGGAAAAATGCAAGCCAAAATCTAGGTGCTTTAAAAAACCTGTCAGGACTGTCAAGATATTAGCTGTTGCAGTGTACCAGTGGGGGTGGGGGAAGGATTAGCTAACCATAAAACAAATTCCACTCAGTTATCGAGCATTTAGCGACATATTAATTCACTGCCTCTTCCCTCCAAATCCTAATAGATAATGGCTGAGACGTTGAGGGGGAGAGAGGGATAAGAAAAGCAAGATGGTATAGTGGTTCTTGAATTAGATTCCGAAGGGTTTTTTTTTTAAATGAGGGATCAGCAGCGGTACAAATATTCACTTGTCAAATAATCTTGCTGCACAAATCTCCTACAACGTTTGCCAGCCTTTGAACAATGTTGAACTTCAACATGCTTTCACTCAGTTAGCACCTGAATACAGCATTGTGATTAAATTACCAGTATATGTGTGTGTGTGAGAGAAATGGTATACATGCACATTACCCCAGAGACTACCTAATAAGGCCAACAATTCACTCAGGTGTCAATTGACTACTCATGCCTATGTTTTTATTTCCCAAAAAAAACCCTGTTCCCATCCTTAACTATGGATATATTTTTGTCTTTAAATTAAAACTGAATTGCATGTAATTTATCCCATATGCGTCCAGTCAAATATTTATACAAATGGCTTACTTTATAGAGTAAACACCAGTGACCATTAACCAACACACACTCACTCCAGTAACAAGAGAGGACAGAGCTTTAATTAAACTCTTCAAACTGCTGGAGCACTTAATTTTTATTACCTTCTTTTATTTTCCTTCTTGAAGCAGGATTTCCACTTGGGTTTCCTGCACACTTTTTTATTTTAAAATTGAAGCTGGCTTTGCAAAAAATATTTCAAGGTGGATGGATAAAGGAACTGGAACAGAAATGATGAGATTTCACTTTTAATGCAATGGGTTGCCTGGAGGAATGTGCTGCCTGAGAGGGTGGTGGAAGTAGATTCAATAGCAACATTTCAAGAAGAATTTAATAAATACTCTTAAGGGGAAAAATGTATTAGGGAACAAACAGGGGAGCAGGATTAATTGGATAGCTCTTTCAGAGGGCTGGCACAGGTACAATGGGCCAAATGGCCTCCCTTTGGGCTGTTAGAGTCTACTGGCATAACACATATTTTGGAAATCCTGCTTCCAGCACACAATAATGGGTCCAACACCAAAAGCCCTAATTACACATCACTACCTTGCCTCCGAGCACTCTGGAATTTCCAACCGTGTCCTCGAGCTCTCTGAGAATTTAACAAGACACAAAAATATAAAAGACAGGAGCAAGAAACTCCACTTTCTGGTCTATTGTACAGGTACACTGGTCACTGAAAGTGGCAAGGCAGCTGGAGAAAGTAGTCAAGCAGGCATATGGCATGCTTGCCTTCATTGGCAAGTCATGTTGCAGCTTTATAGAACCTTAGTTAGGCCGCACTTGGAATATAGTGTACAATTCTGGTCGGCACACTACCAGTAGGATGTGGAGGCTTTGGAGAGGGTACAGAAATTTAACAGGATGTTGCCTGGCAGGGAGGGCATTAGCTACGAGAAGAGGTTGGAGAAACTTGGTTTGTTCTCAGTGGAACAACAGAGGTTGAGGGGGCAACCTGATTGAAGTCTACCAGATTATGAGGGGCCTGGACAGAGTGGTTAATCAGAAGGTCTTTCCTAGGGTGGAAGAGTCAATTACTAGGGGGAACAGGTTTAAGATGCGAGGGGCAAGGTTTAAAGGAAATGTACAAGGCAAGTTTTTTTTTCACACAGAGGTGATAGGTGCCTGGAACTCACTGCCAGGGAGGTAGTGGAGATATGATAGTGACTTTTAAGGGGCGTCTTGACAAATACATGAAGAGGATGGGAATAGAGGGATATGGTCCTCAGAAGGGTAGGGCGTTTTAGTTCAGGCAGGTTCAGGCTTGGGGGGCCAAAGGGTCTGTTCCTGTGCTTTATTTTATTCCCTGTTACCCTCGACTCCCCTGCAGTTTAAGAATGTGTCACCCTCAGTCAAAGAACAAAGAACAAAAAAAATTACAGCACAGGAATAGACATTGCTGACAGCTGTTGCTATGTGGTAATAAATGTTCAAAATGTCACTGATTTATGGCCAGTCCTGGTGCATTCTTCACAGCCTGAATGAACAAGTTCTCTTTCTCTGACAAACTTGGTTTTATATTTTCACACAATGTGACGAAAAATCCTTCCTGATGTCAGGCATCCAGATCAGGCACTAGGTGCTTTTGAAGAAGATCGAGCCCAGATAACCCTTTGTTAAAGCAGCTTTGACAAAGGGTCATCTGGACTCAAAATGTCAGCTCTTTTCTCTCCTTACAGATGCTGCCAGACTTGCTGAGATTTTCCAGCATTTTCTCTTTTGTTTGAAAGGGTTGAATGGTCTGCTCGTGTCCATTCTGTGAAGTCTGAAGGAACAGAGAATAGAAACCACGTTCCCTTAAGTGTCAGGGGGATTAGCAAGGTGAATGTGTGAGGTTATGGGGGCAGTTCCTGGGTGGAATTGTTGTCAGTGCAGGCTTGATGGGGTGAATGGCCTCCTTCTGCATTCTATATAATTCTAAATATAGAAGTGCACAATTCAAGTGATTCTTCTGAAGTTTTGAATCCAACCCCTCCCCACACCCTCCGTGCCTCTCGTACTGAAGGAATTGTCCAATGATTGAGGTGCACCTTCAAACTCTAACCAATATGCAGATGTTCCAGCTTTAATGTGAAGAGTGCAAATGTGGAGAGTCCAAAAGATGTGCAGGTTAGGTTAACTGGCCATGCTAAATTGCCCCTTAGAGTCAGGAAGGACTAGTTAGGATAAATGTATGGGGTTATGGGGATAGGGCCTGGGTGGGACTGTGGTCAGTGCAGACTTGATGGGCCAAATGGCCTCCTTCTACACTGTAGGGATTTTATGATTCTATTCTATGAGGTGCTAGTACTGTTAGTCTTCACAAGCCTCACAAAAAATATTTCAAACACTAGATTGAGACATGTTCTCCCATAAATGTCAAATTCTACTCATGTGTTTAATGTAAGCATTCCATCTGTCATTTCCCCAATCTATGTGTTGTACACTGCAGATTTCATTTGTATAAATGAGGAACTAATTTCTCATTCCTGCTATGTCGCTGCATAAAAAGCCCACTTATTCCCTGTCGTAACGACATGCTGATCCAGAACAGGAACATCACGTACTCATTGCCACCAAAATATTTCAAAGATTCCAACATTTTCACCCAACAACTGAAAGCAGTTATTTCAAAATACACCATCGCGACTTGGAAAGCACCTTGACGTGATGCTGGTCAGCTTTTGTAGGCCGAGAGGTTTTTACCATCTGCTGAAACCAGCTATTGCTACGTCCATCACCACCCAGGGCAGTCAGGTCAATGTACTGTCAAGTTAATGCAGTAACAAGACTCTATGAAGCATATCCAAAAACTCAGTTAATGTTATGGGGACCCGGGTTTGAATGCCGCCACAGCAGATGGTGGGACTTTGAATTCAACAAAAAAATTTCTAGAATTAAGAATCTACCGACAAGCTTGAAACCATTGTCGGAAAAACCCATCTGGTCCACTAATACCCTTTCGGGAAGGAAATCTGCTGTCCTTACCCGGCCTGGCCTATATGTGACTGCAGAACCACAGCAATGTGGCTGACTCTCAACTGCCCTCCAATTCATCTGGTGGAACAAGATTACGGATGGAATTTTCCAGCTGTTCTCGTGCAGATGGGGGGGTTCAAATGGGAACACCTGTTGACAGGTGATCCTACCAATGGCAGGCCACCTCCACCTCTGCAAAGCCCACCACAAAGGGCACGGAAAATCCATCAAATCCCTACAGTACAAGAGGAGGCCATTCGGCCCATCAAGTCTACTGACCACAATCCCACCTAGGTTCTATTCCCATAACCCCACACATTTACCCTGATAATCCCCCAACGGCCAATTTAACATGGCTAATCCATCTAACCTACACATCTTTGGACTGTGGGAGGAAACCGGAGCACCCAGAGGAAACCCATGCAGACACGAGGAGAACGTGCAAACTCCACACAGAGAGTGACCCAAGGCCGGAATTGAACCCGGGTCCCTGCCGCTGTGAGGTAGCAGTGTTAACCACTGTGCCACTATGCCAGTCCCTCATTTTTAACTTGGCACTGGCCATCATGAAGTGGAGATGCCAGCGTTGGACTGGGGTAAACACAGTAAGAAGTCTCTCAACACCAGGTTAAAGTCCAACAAGTTTAGTTGATAGGCCATGAAATGGGCTTCAACAACTTTAGATCATATCCTTTGAAGCTATTTTGTTTTGTGTTTCTGGTTTGCTGGTTCAGTTTCTCCCGGTTCCTCTGTCCCTTTACCAAACTGCTACCTAGCCACATCTAGGTACATCCAGTGCTTCTTCACGATACCCATTTCCACTCCCTTTGGCTTCCATGCCATGAAAACCTGTCACTTAATCTTTCCTGCCCTCCAACCCCACCCCAACCAAAAGCTACCCCAAAACCTATCACGCTTCTATCTTTTCTCACTTCTGATGCAGAGACATTGACTTAAAACCTTAACTCTGTTTCTCTCCACAGAAACCACCCGCACCCCGCAAGCCATCTTCACTGTTGGTAAGTCTAAGTAAGACTAGAGGTCATAGCCATAAAAACTAGGGCCAGGCCCTTCACTGACACAGTTAGGAAACACTTCCACAGGCAACAAGGTTGGCACAAGTTTGGAATTGTCTTCCACGAGCATCAGCTGGCACAGGGATCGGTTGTTAATTTTAAATCAGCAATTGAGCGATTTCCCAGGTACTAACGGATACGGGGCAAAGGTGTGCCAATAGAATGAGGGCACAGATGAACCTCAATTTCATTGAACAGGTTCGACGGGTCAAATGGCCTATTCCTGATCCTGTGCTTTAACCGGAGTGTAAAAGAGAGAGAAATGGAGGAAGGGATAAGTGACAGCAAAAAAATAGAGAAGAGCCTGTATATAATTTTGGAATGCGTGACCAGGGGCAGCCAACTGTGCACATTGCCCACCTTCATGCATGCTTCTGTCACAAAGTGTACCCCTGACGAGACTCAAATCTGTCCATCAGTGACATGTTAGGGCAGATTCACCCACCAGGACTGCCATTAACACAGGCAACGCAGGCTCTATTCACCGCAATCCCTCATGCTCTATGTGATAACATCAGCTAGGGGCTTTGGGCTTGATTAGATTCCAGGTAACTCATAACACGAATGCAAGATGCACATTACAAAACCAGAGCCTACAGCATCCTTACGGAATTTGGAAGAAAATCAGAAACTCCCTGGAGAATTTAGAAGTATGCACATGTGTGGACTGGATGTCAACACATTCCTAAAAATGTTGGCTCCCAACACAGTAAGTACGCATTTACCTCATGATTGTAATCTAGGAACCCGAGCTCCCTTCCATACTGGTGCCAGATTCTTGGCGACACTTTTTTTCTTTTTTTAGTGCATAAGGAGGCCATTTGACCAATTGAGTCTACACTGACCATAATATCACCCAGGCCCTATTCCCATAACCCCACACATTTACCCTAAAGGCGAATGGGATGCTGGCCTTCATAGCGAGGGGGATTGAATATAAAAGTAGGGAGGTCTTGCTGCAGCTGTATAGGGCATTGGTGAGGCCGCAGCTGGAGTACTGTGTGCAGTTTTGGGCGCCGCACCTGCGCAAGGATATTTTGGCCCTGGAGGGAGTGCAGAGGAGGTTTACTAGGCTGATACCGGAGTTGAGGGGATTGAGCTATGAGGAGAGGCTGAATAAACTAGGCTTGTACTCGTTAGAGTTTAGAAGAATGAGGGGAGATCTCATTGAGACGTATAAGATGATGAATGGGATGGATAGGATAGAGGTGGAGAGACTCTTCCCGCTCAAAAAAGACAGTAGGACTAGGGGGCACAGCCTCAAGATAAAGGGGAGGCGGTTTAGAACGGAGTTGAGGAGGAACTTCTTCACTCAAAGGGTGGTGAATCTCTGGAATTCTCTGCCCGTTGAAGTGGTGGAGGCTGCCTCGCTAAATATTTTTAAGAAGCGGGTTGATGGGTTCTTGATAAGAGAGGGGATTAAGGGTTATGGGGAGAGGGCGGGAAAGTGGAACTGAGCCACAACAGATCAGCCATGATCTTATTGAATGGCGGGGCAGGCTCGAAGGGCTAGATGGCCTACTCCTGCTCCTATTTCTTATGTTCTTATGTTCTAATCCCTCTGACACTAGGGTCAATTTACCATGGCCAACCAACCTAACCCACACATCTTTGGGGTGTGCAAGGAAACCCACACAGACACAGGAAGAACGTGCAAACTCCACACAGACAGTGATCCGGGGCCGGAATTGAACCCGGGTCTCCGGCGCTGTGAGGCAGCAGTGCTAACCACTGTGCCACATGAACCCATTTTCCTCATTCTGTCACAATATGAGGAAGTCTATTTTCCACCACCTCATTTTACCATCCCGTAAAGCCACACAAACTGAGAGATTCAGTGAGTTCTGTGCACTGCCCCTTCTGAAAGCTTCACCCAAACAGGGTCTGTGCACTCTGATGGTTACAGCACGCTAGATCACCCACCCAGAGGTCAAAGGGGTTCAACACCCATCGCCTCACATTAAGAAAGTCAACTGAATAGAGCTGCTGTTAACTTATGGACTGGTGCCAGTATTAGAGCAACTCGGAAAACTTCCAGAAGGTTGTTTAAAAATCCAACTAACATCCACACAATCGTGTCTGGCCAAAGCAAAATGTGCTTTGTACAGTCGCCCAGATCCCAGGACATCAATAACAGCACCTCTATCATTGGAGAAAAAAAATGACCCAAGGCTTGTCGTGAAAACGGCACGTTGGCACAATGGTTAGCACTGCTGCCTCACAGCGCCAGGGACCCTGGTTCAATTCTGACCTCGGGTGACTGTCTGTGTGGAGTTTGCATGTTCTCCCTGTCTCTGCATGGGTTTCCTCCCACAGTCCAAAGGTGTGCAGGTTATGGTGGATTGGCCATGGTAAATGCAGGGGTTTACCATGCATAATTGCCTGCTTATGGCCCCAGTTGGTGGCAGGTGGGAAGGCTGTCCATACACACTATGGGCTTAATCAGGGTGGGATCCCCACCCGATTAAATGCACCCCCCGCCATGGAAAGTGTCATAGAGGAGGGGCAGAGGCAATGGGTGGGTGTGGTGGGCCTGGGTAAGAATCTCTTAGAACCTTGGTTAGGCTGCACTTGGAATATAGTGTTCAATTCTGGTCGTCACACTACCAGAAGGATGTGGAGGCTTTGGAGAGGGTACAGAAAAGATTTACCAGGATGTTAGCTGGTATGGAGGGCATTATGAGGAGAGGTTGGAGAAGCTTGGTTTATTCTCACTGGAACGATGGAGGTTGAGGGGTGACCGGATAGAAGTCTAAAAGATTATGAAAGGCATGGACAGATTGGATAGTCAGAAGCTTTTTCCCAGGGTGGGACAGTCATTTACTAGGGCGCATAGGTTTAAGATGTGAGGGGCAAGGTTTAAAGAAGATGTATGAGGCAAGTTCCTTTTTACCCAGAGGGTGGTGGGTTCCTGGAATTCACTGCCATGGGAGGTCGTGGAAGCAGATACAATAGTGAGTTTCAAGGGACATTTGGACAAATACATGAATGAGATGGGAATAGAGGGATATGGAACCCAGAAGGGTAGGGATTTTAGTTCAGTTGGGCAGCATGGTTGGTGCAGGTTTGGAGGGCCGATGGGCCTGTTCCTATGCTGTAATTTTCATCGTTCTCTTTCAGGGAATTGGTGCAGACTTGATGGGCCAAATGGCCTTCTTCAGCACTGTTGGGATTCTCTGATTCTAAGAGTATAATCATACAAAAATAAACAGAATCAAAGAAGAGGTGACTAAACACTTGACCTAAGAGGTGGGTTTCAATGAGGATCTTCAAAGGAGGGGGAGGTAGGAGGGGAGGAGATGGAATTCCAGAATTCAGGCCCTAGACAGCTAAACGCACAGCTGTCAAAGGTGATGCAAATAATTCCACTCTGTTAATATTGCTACATGCACAAGTAGAAACAACTTCCCAAAATTTACTGTCTCACCCCCCAGTGTTGTACACATGTTTACATCATGGCAATATTACTAAGACATTTTTAAAAGTCAGTAATAATGATGAGTGGTTTTAAAAAAGCCACTTCAAATATATCCAGAATCTTCAGCAAGCAGAACCCGCCTGCCGCCTATTGAAGTGGTTCTCTCAGCTTTTAAAATATTTCAATGTGATTGCTTAATCACATCTGCTTGGCATAACCTGGCCAGGGTACAAAGATTCTGAACCAGAATTTCAATGATTTGATTTTTATTTGATTTATTATTGTCACATGTATTACCATACAGTGAAAAGTATTGTTTCATAAGAACATAAGAACATAAGAAATAGGAGCAGGAGTAGGCCATCTGGCCCTTCGAGCCTGCCCCGCCATTCAATAAGATCATGGCTGATCTGTCGTGGCTCAGTTCCACTTTCCCGCCCTCTCCCCATAACCCTTAATCCCCTCTCTTATCAAAAACCCATCAACCCGCTTCTTAAAAATATTTAGCGAGGCAGCCTCCACCACTTCAATGGGCAGAGAATTCCAGAGATTCACCACCCTTTGAGTGAAGAAGTTCCTCCTCAACTCCGTTCTGAACTGTCCCCCCTTTATCTTGAGGCTGTGCCCCCTAGTCCTACTGTCTTTTTTGAGCGGGAAGAGTCTTTCCACCTCTATCCTATCCATCCCATTCATCATCTTATACGTCTCAATGAGATCTCCCCTCATTCTTCTAAACTCTAACGAGTACAAGCCTAGTTTATTCAGCCTCTCCTCATAGCTCAACCCCCTCAACTCCGGTATCAGCCTAGTAAACCTCCTCTGCACTCCCTCCAAGGCCAAAATATCCTTGCGCAGGTGCGGCGCCCAAAACTGCACACAGTACTCCAGCTGCGGCCTCACCAATGCCCTATACAGCTGCAGCAAGACCTCCCTACTTTTATATTCAATCCCCCTCGCTATGAAGGCCAGCATCCCATTCGCCTTCCTGACCACCTGCTGCACCTGCAGGCTGGGTTTTTGCGACTCATGCACAAGGACCCCGAGGTCCCTCTGCACCGTCGCCTGCTGCAGTTTTTCGCCACGTAAGTAATAGTCCTTCCTACCATTCTTCCTACCAAAGTGGACCACCTCACACTTGCCAACATTAAATTCCATTTGCCATTTCCTGGCCCATTCGCCCAGCCTATCTAGATCCTTGCGTGCTATACAGATAAAGCATACTGTTCATAGAGAAGGAAAGGGGAGAGTGCAGAACGTAGTGTTACAGTCATAGCTAGGGTGTAGAGAAAGATCAACTTAATGCAAAGTCATTCAAAAGTCTGACAGCAGCAGGGAAGAAGCTGTTCTTGAGTCAGTTGGTACGTGACCTCAGACTTTTGTATCATTTTCCCAATGGAAGCAGGTGGAAGAGGGAACATCCGGGGTGCGTGGGGTCCTTAATATTGCTGGCTGCTTTGCCAAGGCAGTGGGAAGTACAGACAGAATCAATGGATGGGACGCTGGTTTGCGTGATGGATTGGGCTACATTCACTATCATTTGTCGTTCCTTGCAATCTTGGGCAGAGCAGAAGTATCACACCAAGCTGTGATACAACCAGAAAGAATGCTTTCTATGGGGCATCTGCAAAAGTTGGTGAGAGTCGTAGCTGACGTGCCAAATTTCCTTCTGAGAAAGTAGAGGCGTTGGTGGGCTTTCTTAACTGTAGTGTTGGCATGGGGGGACCAGGACAGGTTGTTGGTGATCTGGACACTTAAAAACTTGAAGCTCTTGGCCCTTTCTATTTTGTCCCATTGATGTAGACAGTGGCCTGTTCTCCTTTACATTTCCTGACATTGAGGAGAGATTATTGTCGTTGCACCAGTTCTCCAAATTCTCTACCTCATCCCTGTACTCTGCCTCGTCATTGTTTGGGACCCAACCCACTCTGGTGGTGTCATCAGCAAACTTGAAAATCGAATTGGAGGAGAATTTGGCCGCACAGTCATAGGTGTATAAGCAGTATTGTAGGGGGCTGAGAACACAGCCTTGTGGGGCACAGGATGACCATGGAGGAGGTGTTGTTGCCTATCCTTACTGATTGTGGTCTGTGAGTTAGGAAGTTCAGGATCCAGTCTCAGAGGGAGGTGCCAAGGCCCAGGCCACAGAGTTTGGAGATGAGTTTCATGGGAATAATAGTGTTGACGGCTGTTACTTTGTTACAATGTTACTTTGTTCACAGACTGGTGCACAAACTGCACTGCCAAGGTCCCATGGAACACTCCATTTTGGCTGATTTGGCATTGCCATCTTATTCTTAGCTGCTCAAACTTCACACCCTAATGCCCGCAGACTTCCTGCCTGAGGCTGATACAGCTATAGAGTCATTGGGCAGGACTTAATGCCTTTCCCCATGGCAAGTTTCATGGCGGGGGGTGGCCGGGGAGGTGTTGCTTCTGTTGAATAACTGACATCAAATTAGGACTTAATTGGAAGGTCTGTTAACCCATTGCTCAAAGTCTCACAACACCAGGTTAAAGTTCAACAGCTTTATTTGGTAGCACGAGCTTTCGGAGCGCTGCCCTTTCATCAGGCGAGTGAAGAGTTGTGTTCACAACTGTTGAACTTTAACCTGGTGTTGTGAGACTTCTTATTGTGCTTATCCCAGTCCAACTCCGGCATCTGGAGATAAGAACACAAGTTCTTATCTCCACGTCATGGCAACCCATTGGGTAGGTCCATGAACAGGCTTCCTGCCTGCCACCAATAGGGGGCCACTCAAAGCCTCATCACACTACTGCGGTATGAACCTAGCAACAGTGCTTCAATTCAAGTCAATACCTCCAGCACGATGCTGACAGAGGGAACATCTGCAATCCTGGTGTCCTGCCAAGTTCTTCTTTTCTCCAAGTTTAGCAAAACAGGCTACTCTGTTGCAAAAACAAATAAAGGGTTCAGACTTGTCGACACTTGCTTCACACGAGGGAGCGCAGACAGCAACACAACACACTGAACTCACAAACTGAGCTACTGTGCTCCTCCAATCCACATCTGCAAGTCTCTCTCTCTCTCTGATGCTTCAATGTTCTTGATGGACAACACCATAGTGAAAACCATCTGTGCCCAGATGAAGCAGTCTGGTTCCCACAGTTCAGTACAGTGAGGTTGGTTGACTGCTGACACAAGGGGCCTCATCCACACAACTGAGCCAGACATACTACAAATCAATCACAGCCCTTTCGACGAGCAGGTGGCAGCTATGATTGGAGGAGCCGAGAAGTGAAATGTCTTCATCTTCCTTCCACCAACATCCAAACCCATCTTCTTCAAAATCATTCATGGGATTAAGTAGGGCTTACAGCACAGAAGCAGGCCATTCGGCCCCAACAGTCCCCATTGCTGGTGTTAATGCCCCACTCAAGCCTCTTCAGTCTTTCGTCTTCCAAGTCCATCATTGTAACCCTCCATTTCCTTCCCCCTCATATACATTTCTTTCTATTCGCTTGAAGTTTTTACTTTAAAAATTTATTCTTATTCGTGTCACGTACCAACCGACTCAAGAACAGCTTCTTTCCTGCTGCCGTCAGACTTTTGAATGGACTTACCTTGCATTAAGTTGATCATTTTCTACACCCTAGCTACTAGGTTTACCAGCCTCCATTGACTCTGTCTACACTTCCCACTGCCCCAGCAAAGCAGCCAGCATAATTAAGGACCCCGTGCACCTCGGACATTCTCTCTTCCACCTTCTTCCATCAGGAAAAAGATACAGAAGTCTGAGGTCACTTGCCAACCGACCCAAGAACAGCTTCTTCCCTGCTGCCATCAGACTTTTGAATGGACCTACCTTGAATTAAGTTGACCTTTGCCTACACCCTCGCTGTGACCAGAACACTACATTCTGCGTTGTCTCCTTTCGTTCTCTACGGACGGTATGTTTTAGTCTCTACAGCTCGCAAGAAACCATACTTTTCACTGTATGTTAATACATTGGCAATAATAAATCAAATCAAATTGTTGCGCATTTGGAAGGTGCTGTCAGAGATGTTTTGACGAATCACTGCGCTGCATCCTGTAGATGGTACACACTGGCTGGAATTTTACTGCCTCACCCACCCCAGAATCGGGGTGGATGAGACTCGCAGAACGGCATTCTCTGTTGGCCTTGGGCGGAATCTTACGAGCGTCGGGCAGACAAGGCGGTAAAATTCCAGCGACTGTTTGGGGGAAACTAGTTAACGACATCAGTGGCAGCCTGGTTAAATCAGTATAACAAGCCCTCTGAATAGTAATAAAAAGGACTGACCATACCTTTTGACTGCACATTTAACTCCAGTTTGTTACTGAAGTTTCATTTATTCTCCCTCGGTGGAGACAGCGCCAAGGATCTAATGTTGTGTGGCAACTGAGCCTACAAATCACAAAAGTGGGGAGGTTAAGAAAATAAACAAACATGTCGAATCCAACTAAAGCAGTCTAATATATTTCTAAAAGAGAGATTATCAGGAAATGTGTGTGGGCTGGGACTGGCTTACAGACTTCCTGCAGTCACTCCAAACACGTCTTTGCAATCACGGCTTTGTAAAAGACAAAGTGACTATCTGGTCACGGTGAAAAGACAGAAATCAAATAGTTCCACATTGGAAACGACCTCCAGATGAGCTCTGATATATTACATCCCAAGTGTCAGGAAGAACATCTGGTCACGATGGATCTCACAGCACAAACAGCTGGATGATGTCCACTGGAATCACAGATACACTGACACTCATCTTTCCTCTTAACATATCCATATAAAAACACGCATGCATCCCCACTGTTCCCCCAGGGTACTCTGCCTACACAATAACTTCCCACTCTCTCCTTGGATCAGGTTCTCCTCAAGGCAGAAGTGATTTGTTGCAAATCACTGACCAATTCCCCAGGACACAAACCCATTATTTCAGTAATCCCATCGTCTTGAGTGCAGAAAAGGCCATTCAGTTCAACTGGCCCATAGTGACAGTGTTTCTGCATCATAATTCCCACTTCATCTGCCTCATCAGTATAATCCTTTATATTTTTCCCTCTCACCTGTCAAAAGCTTTCCCTTAAATGCTCTCTACGCCATTCACCTCAACTACCTTCTGTGCAAACTCAAAACACTGCGGATGCTGGAATCCGAAACAAAAACAGAAAAATGCTGGAAAATCTCAGCAGGTCTGACAGCATCTGTATAAAGAGAATAGAGCCAAAGTTTCGAGTCCAGATGACCCTTCATCAGAGCAGCTGCATCGCCACAACTCTGATGAAGGATGATTTAGACTCGAAATGTTGGCTCTATTCTCTCTCCACAGATGCTGTCAGACCTGCAGAGATTTTTCCAGCATTTTTCTGTTTTTGTTACTTTTTGTGCAAGTAAATTCCACATTCTAACCACTCATGCACTAGCTTCGTCCGCCATTTGTTCTCAATGTCTTGAGGTTTTTTGTTATTGTACCACTACTTTCAGGTTTGTAACTTTCTTTTCACGTGTATCAATGCTTTCAATCTACAAGCACTTTTCACTGACACTTGTAGTAGGGCAACCCAGGGGAGAGTGGGCTGCAGCAGGAGAGGGAAGAATGGAAAGGGTTAAACAAACAGCCTGACTGTAGTATCCACTCATTGCAGGCAGGCATGTGACAAATTGCAAATAACTACATCCCAAATGGCACTAAACAGGCACACCCCAGGTGACATCTTCCCGAGGTTACAGCAACAATAAGTGAATCAATACCACTTATCGAGACTCCACAATGCCTAGAGGAGCCATCGTGCCTCTGGAAAACTAATCAAGTATCAGGGAAATGGGGGCAATTATCACCCCATTGAAATCAGCTTGATAACTACAGTGCTTTGATATTGCAAACTGGTAGACAGGATATGTTCAGAAAACGATTAAAGATAAAACACATAGGACAATGGATCAGCATAACGTGATCAAAACAGAACTTTAACAAATTTAAAGTAACAATATGATGACTGAATCAAAGTGCAGCGCTTTGTAAGCATGTATAAGAATGTGTAAGCATCTATAATGGGTAGAGTAACTGGGGAACAAGCTGGAATTACAGCTCCGAGTGCTGCTCTCCTTCATGCATGTTGAATAAAGCTGGCTTTCTTGAAGTTCTATACAGCCTTGTGCTTCCTGGGAGTGAAGCCAAGAACATCTTCACAGGGCTTGATGGTGACAGAAGCTAAAGTGGACCGAGCAGTGTGGACACCCTGCCACTCCTACCCATCAGGAGTCGAAAGGCTCCCTTGTCAGGCACAAGCAGAGGAGAGCTGCCTCCTGTGGGCTCTAGCAGATCCACAAAGTGATCTTTCCCATAGCTGTGCTTCTGTTGCCGCCAGAGGCGGAACAACTCCACCCTCCCACTGCCCCTCCATGTCACAGAATTCAGTCCCTAACCCTCCCCTGGGGTCAGTGGATGCCTCCCTGAGGAAATAAGTTGCAAGAGGAGCTTTCACATTATCGTGTACGTGTTTCAATGAGATCGCCTCTCATTCTAAGGAATACATGCCTAGTCCACTTAATCTCTCCTCACATAAGAACATAAGAACATAAGAAATAGGAGCAGGAGTAGGCCATCTAGCCCTTCGAGCCTGCCCCGCCATTCAATAAGATCATGGCTGATCTGTCGTGGCTCAGTTCCACTTTCCCGCCCTCTCCCCATAACCCTTAATCCCCTCTCTTATCAAGAACCCATCAACCCGCTTCTTAAAAATATTTAGCGAGGCAGCCTCCACCACTTCAACGGGCAGAGAATTCCAGAGATTCACCACCCTTTGAGTGAAGAAGTTCCTCCTCAACTCCGTTCTAAACCGCCTCCCCTTTATCTTGAGGCTGTGCCCCCTAGTCCTACTGTCTTTTTTGAGCGGGAAGAGTCTCTCCACCTCTATCCTATCCATCCCATTCATCATCTTATACGTCTCAATGAGATCTCCCCTCATTCTTCTAAACTCTAACGAGTACAAGCCTAGTTTATTCAGCCTCTCCTCATAGCTCAATCCCCTCAACTCTGGTAGCAGCCTAGTAAACCTCCTCTGCACTCCCTCCAGGGCCAAAATGTCCTTGCGCAGGTGCGGCGCCCAAAACTGCACACAGTACTCCAGCTGCGGCCTCACCAATGCCCTATACAGCTGCAGCAAGACCTCCCTACTTTTATATTCAATCCCCCTCGCTATGAAGGCCAGCATCCCATTCGCCTTCCTGACCACCTGCTGCACCTGCAAGCTGGGTTTTTGCGACTCATGCACAAGGACCCCGAGGTCCCTCTACACCGTCGCCTGCTGCAGTTTTTCGCCACGTAAGTAATAGTCCTTCCTACCATTCTTCCTACCAAAGTGGACCACCTCACACTTGCCAACATTAAATTCCATTTACCATTTCCTGGCCCATTCGCCCAGCCTATCTAGATCCTTCTGCAGACTCTCCACACCCTCCGCACAATTTGCCTTTCCCCCAATCTTACACAGCAACTCCTTCATCCCAGACATCAGTCCAGTAAACCTCCTTTGCAGCCCCATTGTCTCCTTGGCGAGCAGACCAAGACTGTACACATGACTCCTGCTGTGGTGTCACCAAGGTCCTGATCCCAGTGCAGAGTCAAAAGAAAATCTCTTCTCCCTCTCTCTCTTTTATTCTCTCTCCCCCCAATGCCCAGTGTAAATGGCTGATAAATAATGAACATCTGGGATTCAACATTTCAACCAGTTACCCAACCACACAAAAGATAGAATTGGCAAGTACATCAAGAACAGATTCTTCACAGACTATGAAAGACGTGGCTTCAAACCAGACAGAATTAATGCCTCTCAGGCACTCAACTGGGATTTAGGGCCCTGGTGGCAGCAATATGATGCTCTAATTCTATAATACTTCCCCTGAGTGCGAGACCAGAGGTGGCTTCTGCTCATAATGCTTTGGGAATTGCAGCTGGGATCACCACCAGACCCTGGATTCAAACAAGTGTACGTGGGGTGGGGGTCTTGGAGTGAGCATAACGAAACTCAGAGGCAGGTGCGCTTCCTCCCTCCCTCAACCCCGCCAATGTTGTAAGGTTACTCAGCAATGAGGGATTAGCGATAGCCCTTTGGCATAGCCAATAGGATTTGCTGGGTGGTCTTTGTGAGGCATTGGAGGGCCACACAACTTCCATTTAATCCCCAAGCCACTGCTGAATTTCAGAGGGCTGATGGGTGTCAACTGGCAAATCAATGAGCTTAACTGGCATCCCACTGTGAGCAGACGTCCCAAATTAGCCCCTTTATCAGGGGGATGTTTCTCAGCACTGGGAGGCAACGAAGTGGGTCCAGCCTCCATGTCCCTCCTCTCTTGATAGACTGGATTAAATTCCACCCATGAACTCAAGAACTCCACTGTCCTCTCTGATAAACGTGAATGATCCCATGGTACTATTTCAGAGAGATGCAGGGGCGTTACCCTTTGTGCTCTGATCAATATTTAACATATGTTCTTTGCAAATTGGCTGCCATATTACCTCTAATATAACAGTGAGTACACTTCAAAAAGTATCTCATTGGCTGTAAAGTGTTTCAGGATGGAAGCTGGCTGTGAGAGGCGCTATATAAAGACACGTCTTTGTTTCGGTCATCATGGGTGTTAAGACTGACCTGATGGCATGGTATCTTAATGGGTGGGTCTCACACACACACACACACACACACACACACACACACACACACACACACACACATACTAACTGTGTGTATCCTTTGGCAGAAACAGATGGTCCATTGGACAAATGCAACTCAGCACCCTTCAAAGCATCCCTGGGCTTCTCTGTTCTGGCATATTGCTGTAAAGTGTACCTGCAGGTATCAGCACGCTCTCCCACATTACGTACTGGTTTCCTCGAGAAGGTGATTGTTAGGATGTGGTTTTCAGTATCAAAATAACACCTCGCCACAGTTCCGGTGGTCACTTGGTAACACCAGGGTAAAATGGGAATGAGAGCATGAGGTAGCTATTACTTTCCAGTGAAGTATGTGAAAACAAGATCCAGGTTTAGATCTGAGCAGTAAATGAAGACTTGCTTGTTTAGGTTCTCCCCATGCTCCCACCCCCATTCAACTCAACTCACAGTCAACTCAATTTGCAAAGGGCTGGTAATGCAGTGAAGTCTGTCACAAGGGAAGAGAATTTTATATTAAAGCCTCAGCTGCGTTTCTACACTTCTGCTTTGAAAGCCTGTAAAATTTGCAAAAACTCTTATACACAATTCTTGAAGGGAGCACTACAATTTTGAGAAGGGGGTTAGCGGAGTAAATGCGTGGTGATAGGACGAGGGGTGGGCCTAGTTAAGATGCACTGTCAAAGAGTCGGGGCAGAGTCAGTGAGCCGAATGACCTCTTTCTGCACTGTAGGAATTGGTAAATGAGTGGGGTTACAGGGATAGGGCAGGGGTGTAGGCCAGGATAAGATGCTCTGTCAGACAGTCAGTGCAGATCCAATGGGACGATTGGCCCCTTCTGTACAGTAGGGATTCTATGATTCTATGAACAAAGCCTATGGAATCCGAGGCTCTATTAGATACAGGCATAGAGTACAAAAGCAAGCAAGTTAGGCAAAACCTTGTTAAAACACTTGTTAGGGCCCACCTGGACCAGCTGTCTCCATTTCAGAGCATACTTTAGGGCAGGATATCAAGGCCTAGAAAAGGATGCAGAAGGAGGTTTTCCCAGCAATGAGAAGAAACTGGAGAAACTGGGCTTGTTGTTTTTGGAGCAGATCCCAAGAGCTTTCAATAGCAGGAGGACTGGTATCAGTAACCAGAGCACAAAGATTAAAAGGTGATTGGCAAAAGAAAAGGAAGCAATAAGAGGACACATTTTTGTAAAATAAAAACCCAATAAGTTGATCTGGAATATTCCATTTGAAAAGGATATGGGAACAACTTCATGTTATTGTGGCATTATCTTGGGATTTATTGGGTGGGACTTTCCAGCTATGCTCATCACGAACCAGAAAATCCCACCCAAGATCAACTGACCTTCCCATGGTCCGCCCCTCGCCCACTCCAATTTTTTTACTCAAGAGGAGATGCTACTGGAGGTCTTTTGTTCAACAACACTTCTTTACATGATCTATGAGGTTATATTAGGGCAAGACTTCACTGGAGCTATTCTCCGAGGTGCCTCACATTTGTCTCTTAACGGTTATGCCCAGTAGCTATCATTTAAGTTAACTCTTTACAGTAACTTTCACTCAAATAAATACTTGTAGGGAAACATTTTACAGAGCTATGAGAGAAAACAGGGAGTAGGATTATTTGGATAGTTGCTGGCATAGGTATGATGGGCTGAGTGGCCTTGTGCTTTATTCTACCATTCTCTGATTCATCAAAGAGATTTGGTTTCATCCAGTGAATTGTTCTCCCAGACGTTGTCATCTCTTCACCATATTTTGGTTCAGGACTTCAAGGTGAGAGACTGAGAATCATAGAATCCATTCAGTACAGAAGGAGGCCTTTCAGCCCATCAAACATGCACCGACAACAATCCAACGTAGGCTCTATACCCATAACCCCACAATTACCCTGCTAATTCCCTGACACTAAGGGGCAATTTATCATGGCCAACCCATCTAACCTGCACATCTTTGGATTGAGGGAGGAAACCAGAGCACCCGGAGGAAACTCACGTGGACACGGGGGAGAATGTGCAAACTCCACACAGACTTTCACCCGAGGCTGGAATTGAACCCGGGTCCCTGGCGCTGTGAGGCAACAGTGCTAACCACTGTGCCACCGTGCCCCTCATTTCTGTTAAAATAAATAATTCTTCCATCTGTTAACCAGCCTTCTGACCAGGTTTCTCCAGTCAATTCTTCCATCTGTTAACCAGCCTTCTGACCAGGTTCCTCCAGTCAATGTGTAATAATAGGAGTCCGACAACCTGTATTTGTAGAAACATGTCACCACTGTGACCTTAACTAAGGGTGGCTGCTTTTAAACTATTCCATTTTGGAATTTTGGTATTTTCACCAGACAACTTCAAACATTTTCTCACCACTACAGCACCTTCCAAACCCACAGCCATTAGCCATCTAGAAGGACAAGGGCAGCAGACAAGGACATGGGAGCTCAACCACCTGGAAGTGTCGCTGCAAGTCACTCTCCACTATAAGAAATATATCGTTGTTCCTTCACTGTCTCTGCATCAAAATCCTTGAACTCTCTCCCTAACAGCACTGTGGGTGTACCTACACCACATGCATTGCAGAGGGTTCAAGAAGGCAGCTCACCAGCACCTTCTCAAGGGCAATTCAGGATGGGCAATAAATGCTGGGCTAGCCAGCAAAGCCCACATCCTATGAGTGAATATATTAAAACAAAACAACCAACATGTTGTGAACGCATCCAGCTCCACAAAAGTCAAAATCGCGGGGGTGGAGTAGAGCATGGTTTGAAATGCATATACTTTAATGCGAGGAGTATTCGCAATAAGGTGGATGAACTTGCAGCGTGGATCAGTACCTGGAACTTTGATGTTGTGGCCATTTCAGAGACATGGATAGAGCAGGGACAGGAATGGTTGTTGCAGGTTCCAGGGTTCAAATGCTTCAGTCGGAGTAGAGGAGGAGGTAGAAGAGGGGGAGGAGTAGCATTATTAGTCAAGGACTGTATCACAGTGACAGAAAAGAAGTTTGATGAGGACTTGTCTGTTGAGGTAGTATGGGCTGAGATTAGAAATAGGAGAGGAGAGGTCACCCTGTTGGGAGTCTTTTATAGACCTCCTAAAAGTTCTAGAGAGGTAGAGGAAAGGATTGCAGAGACGATCCTGGACAGGAGTGAAAGTAATAGGGTAATTGTTATGGGAGACTTTAACTTTACTAATATTGATTGGAATAGCTATAGCTCTAGCTCGTTAGAGGGGTCAGTTTTTACACAAAGCGTGCAGGAAGGTTTTTTGACTCAGTATGTAGATGGGCCAACTAGAGGTGAGGCTATATTGGATTTGGTGCTGGAAAATGACCCAGACCAGGTGTTAGACTTGGAAGTTGGTGAGCATTTTGGTGATAGTGACCACAATTCAGTTACGTTCACCTTACTGATGGAAAAGGATAGGCATGAACCTCGGGGCAGTAGTTATAGCTGGGGGAAGGGTAATTATGAGGCTATTAGGAGAGAATTAGGGAGCATAGGTTGGACTAGGAAACTACAGGGGCTGGGAACATCCAAAACGTGGAGTTTATTCAAGGAGCAGCTACTGCGAGTCCTTGATAAGTATGTCCCTGTCAGGCAAGGAGGAAATGGTCGAGCAAGGGAACCGTGGTGCACTAAAAAAGTTGATTCGCTGGTTAAAAGGAAAAAGGAGGCTTATGTCAGGATGAGGCTTGAGGGCTCAGGTAGTGCACTGGAAAGCTATAGATTAGCCAGGAGGGAGTTAAAGAGTGAGTTAAGAAGAGCTAAAAGAGGACACGAGAAGACTTTGGCTGATAGGATTAAGGAGAATCCTAAGGCTTCCTTTAGATATGTTAAGAATAGAAGATTGGTTAGGGCAAGATTAGGGCCAGTCAGAGACAGCAGTGGGAAGTTATGTGTGGAACCGGAAGAGATTGGAGAGGCACTGAACAAGTATTTCTCTTCGGTATTCACGCAGGGAGACGTAAATGTAGTTGTGGAGAACACTGGGTTACAGGGTTGTAAACTGGATAGTATTGCAGTAGATAAGGAGGATGTGCTAGATATTCTTGAGGGATTGAAAATAGATAAGTCCGCTGGGCCGGACGGGATTTACCCTAGGATTCTCTGGGAGGCAAGAGACGCGATTGCAGAGCCTCTGGCTCTGATCTTCAGGTCGTCGTTGGTCACTGGTATAGTGCCAGAAGACTGGAGGATAGCGAATGTTGTCCCATTGTTTAAGAAGGGGAATAGAGACTTCCCTGGGAATTATAGACCGGTAAGTCTTACTTCTGTTGTGGGCAAAGTATTAGAAAAAATTATCAGGGATAGGATTTATAGTTATTTAGAGAGTAATGAATTGATTGGAGATAGTCAGCACGGTTTTGTGAAGGGTAGGTCATGCCTTACTAACCTTATTGAGTTTTATGAGAAAGTGACCAAGGAGGTGGATGGGGGTAAGGCAGTTGACGTGGTATATATGGACTTTAGTAAGGCGTTTGATAAGGTTCACCATGAAAGGCTAATGCAGAAAATGCAGATGTATGGGATTGAGGGTGATTTAGTTAATTGGATCAGGAATTGGCTAGCTGATAGAAGACAGAGGGTGGTGGTTGATGGAAAGTATTCGTCATGGAGTTCGGTTACAAGTGGTGTGCCTCAGAGATCTGTTTTGGGGCCACTGCTGTTTGTAATTTTTATAAATGATCTGGATGAGGGTGTAGTAGGATGGATTAGTAAATTTGCTGATGACACCAAAGTCGGAGGAGTGGTAGATAGTGAAAAGGGGTGTCATAGTTTACAGAGAGACTTGGACAAGTTGCAGAGCTGGGCTGAGAGGTGGCAGATGGCGTTTAACGCGGAAAAGTGTGAGGTAATTCACTTTGGCAGGAATAACAGATGTGTAGAGTATAGGGCTAACAGTAGGACTCTGAATAGTGTTGACGAACAGAGAGATCTAGGTGTATATGTGCATAGATCCCTAAAAGTTGGAAATCAAGTCGATAAGGTTGTTAGGAAGGTATACGGTGTCTTGGTGTTTATTGGTAGGGGGATTGAACTTAGGAGCCGCAACGTCATGTTGCAACTGTACAAAAATCTGGTGCGGCCGCACTTGGAGTATTGTGTACAGTTCTGGTCCCCACATTATAGGAAGGATGTGGAGGCATTGGAGAGGGTGCAGAGGAGGTTTACCAGGATGTTGCCTGGTATGGAGGGAAGGTCCTATGAGGAGAGACTGAGGGATTTGAGGTTGTTTTCGTTAGAAAGAAGGCGGCTAAGAGGAGACCTTATTGAAACATACAAGATGATTAGAGGTTTAGATAGGGTGGACAGTGATAGCCTTTTTCCTCGGATGGAGAAAGCTAGCACGAGGGGACATAGCTTTAAATTAAGGGGTGGTAGTTATAGGACGGACGTCAGAGGTAGGTTCTTTACCCAGAGGGTGGTGAGGGAATGGAATGCCCTGCCTGCTGCAGTTGTAGATGCGCCTAGTTTGGAGGCGTTTAAGAGGTCCGTGGATAGGTTTATGGATGGAAAGGGATTGGTTTAGGTTAGAGGGTCATTGCTTTTTTTCTTAATTGGTCAGCACAACATCGTGGGCCGAAGGGCCTGTTCTGCACTGTAATGTTCTATGTTCTAAGACTCTCAAGGATCATTTTAACAAAAATACTTGTTAATTTAGTCTCAGGGGGTCTCTTGGTCCAATCAGCTTGGGGTTTCAAGTTCCAGTCTGTGGGTTGAGCAGGGACTGAGGGAATGTCATGCCCTCTTTAAGAAAAGGCTTCATGTTAATTCTGGTGGATGTAAAAACCTCTTGGCATTGGCAAATTTTTTATTCATTTGTGGGACATGGGCGTCGCTGGCTGGCCAACATTTACTGCCTATCCCTAGTTGCCCTTGAACTGAGTGGCTTGCTATGCCATTTCAGAGGGCAGTTGAGAGTCAACCACATTGCTGTGGGTCTGGAGTCAGATGTAGGCCAGACCAAGTAAGAATGGCAGATTTCCTTCCCTAAAGGACATTGGTGAACAAGATGGGTTTTTCTGACAATAGACAACAGTTTCATGGATCATCAGTGGATTCTTAATTCCAGATATTTTTTATTGAATTCAAATTTCACCATCTGCCGTGGCAGGACTTGCTGAGATTCTCAATCACCTTCCGTTAAAATTCAAAGAAGGAAAGGAGTTGTGGACAGTAATCTGGTTAACCAACAAAAGCAGGTCTCCTGGTTACTACATCTTTGGGTACAAATAGGCTCAAAGTAAATCCACTTGAAAAGTAATTCATTGGTTCTGAAGCACTTAGGACCTTGTGCAGATCTGATTAAGGTTTCCTTTTAGTACTGCAACTAAAAACAGCATCTCCTACTACAACTGATTAGGGATTTGTGAAAAGTTCCACATGCAGACAGGCAACCAAACAATGTCGACAATTATATTAATCCCAGAGTCTAATTTCTTAAATACATCACTTGCTGGACCTTTCTTTGGGAATTGTTCCAAATTGCAAGTTGCCAATCATACTTCATCTCCATTCTGGCCTTGCGATGAAGAAGGACAGAGAGAGAGAGAGAGAGAGAAAGAAACGGAGAGAGAGAGAGAAATGGGGAGAGAGAGAGAGAGAGAGAGAGAGGCAACAAGACAGGAGAAAAGGTAAAGAGAGAGGAGATCAAAGTGTTATGTATGTAAATAAAAACAAAATAGTGTGGATGCTAGAATCTGAAACAAAAACAGAGAAGGCTGGAAAATCTCAGCAAGTCTGACAGCATCTCTGGGGACAGAATAGAGCCAATGTTTCAAGTCTAGATGACCCTATATCAGAGCAGGTCAGCTAGATGAAGGATCATCTAGACGCAAAACGTTGGCTCTATTCTCTCCCCACAGGTGCTGTCAGACCCGCTGAGATTTTCCAGCGTTTTGTTTCCCACAGGTGCTGTCAGACCTGCTGAGATTTTCCAGCGTTTCTGTTTTTGTGGTATGTGTGTAGTTGGGGTGTTGTGCCTCTTTAAGAGGGGAGCACGCTCTACCCAGGGTGGAGCTTGGGGGAGTCAGTCTTGGACTGAACGTGCACCTGTTAAGACGTTCAATAAACCATTCCTTGCTTGAATTATACCGACCTACATCGTGGACTTTTAATAATTATTAATCAGACCCAAAGATGTGCGGGTTAGGTTGATTGATGATGCAAACTTGGCTACTTGGTATGGGGGGGGAACTAGCACGGTAAATACATGGGGTTGCAGGAATGGGGTCTGGGTGGGATTGTTGCTAGTACACAGTCTCGATGGGCCGGGTGGCCTCCTTTTGCACTATGGGGATTCTGTGATAACAGAAGGGAGTTTGCCATATTGGTCTTTACAGTGGATAAGCAGGAGAAAGTGATGACAAATTGTGCACACAGCTCAGTAATGGTGCTGTGTTTGTCATTCGTATCAAGCTTTGCAAAGCGCATCCGTTCATGCACTGGATAATTTTAGTGCAGAATTAAACCCTGTATATTCCATTCATCTTAGCATCTACTGACAACGACTTCTTGTGCAGGGAATAGGCAGACAGCTTTTTGTACATTAATGCACCAAGTGTCCAGGGAGATTTCTACCCCAAGGGGTATCAATGCACATTCCAGCATTGCGCAGCTCAGAACAAGTTCCCCAGTTAGTACGGCCACACCTAAGCACAGTAAGTAAATCCAGTGACTAAATGGTGGAACTTTCCAATTAAAGTCTTTCACCCACCCCCACCCTGTCTTGGAATCATTGCCTTAGAGACCTTGAGGAATCATAAATGACACCAACTAAGCATTTCCTGGAAAGCTGGAAGCAAACAGCAGCCTATAAATCCAAGCATGTCATGAACTCCTAAACTGAGCTGTCATCCCTGCCTCAGCCCTGCACCCCAATCAAACCCTTTAGGTTGTCTATTTATAAAATCAAACAATTTACCTCAGAACTCCCCCCAACACAAATTTTCAGAAGGTTTTAAGCCACCAATTCAACAGAATTCAAAGCTCAGAAAGATCCACCTCCGGGGTAAAACTCAAATGCAGGTCACGCACTCCCCGTGGCTCCATTCTGCACAAAACGAGGAGAATTTCTCTTCCTTTAACTGACTTCAGGAATCAATTCCAAGGTTGCAGTCTTTTGCATGCAAACGGTGCAATTGTATAGTTTCAAAGCTGAAAGGTAACTGAAGACACATTTGTGCAGTTTGAAGACCCCTCCACCCTCCCCCCATCCGATTCCAGGGATCATTACATGGTGGCACAGTGGTTAGCACTGCTGCCTCACAGCACCAGGGAACCAGGTTCAATTCCAGCCTTGGGTCATTGCCTATGTGGAGTCTGCACGTTCTCCCCTTGTCTGTGTGGGTTTCCTCTGGGTGCTCCGGTTTCCTTCTACGCTCCAAAGATATGCAGGGGGTTAGGTTGATTGGCCATGTTAATTTGTCCCTTAGTGTCAGAGTAAATAGGTGGGGTTATGGGAATAGGGCCTGGGTGGAATTGTGGTCAGTACAGACTTGATGGGTCGAATGGCCACCTTCTGTACTGAAGGGATTCTATGATTACACCTTATCATGGAGATTATATACCTTAGATGGGGGTTGGGAGGGTTCAGATGGGGATGGGGATGGGGGTGGGGGTGGGGGTGGGGGGGAATGGTATTAGGGAAAGATTCAATCACGTCTGGAGAATTGCGGTGTGCTTAACCGGCCTGTAAGGATTTTACACAAGATTGCATGTAGGGTATACATAGGCCATTCAGCCCAAACAGTCCATGTTGGTATTTATGCTCCATTCGAACCTCCTCTTATCCTTCTTCATCACCATGCATCATCATAACTATCTATTCCTCATCATTACTGCCTATCCTTTACATATGCGATTCCTGAGTGACTGAAATTGATACCAAGCCGATGTGGGAGGGGGGAGGAGGGGGTGGAGGGTGCGGAGATGATGGACGGTATAAGTGAACTCTGGCAGGGACAAACAGGAATGGGAATAATCAGCCAACCGCAATACAACTCAGCGCATTGAATTCAATAGCAAGAAGCATCAGGTAATATATATATAAAAAAAGTGTTTATGTTGGAGGAGAATATTTAAAAATTCAGCTTTATACTATAGGTAGTCTATATGTCTGGAATGAATGCAGCTCAGATGCTGGGAGAGCAGGATAATTACTCATTTCAAGCTTGCAAGTGTTTATATTAAGTAGAGTTAATGGACTTTTGTTTATTTAAGTTCCCCTGGGATTTTAAATGAGTGATCGACAGGGTCACGTGATGATGTGGTTTGTGTGTCCTGGACCTATAGCAAAAAAAATAGTTTTAGTAGACAGAAGTTGGAGTTTGGCTGTCCTGGTTAAAATTAGGAGAATTTTATAGACTTTTAAAAGCTCTATATCTCTTTGGAAATGCCAAGGCTGTCGACACTCATTGTAACAAGTATATTTGTGATTGCTAGCTATATTTAAAGTGGCCTTTAAGTCTGTAAGAAGAATGTTGCTTATTTGGAACTGAAGCAGTGATAAGTTAGAAATTATAGTTGTTTCCTTCAATTTATTTTTAAAAATATTGTTCAATTGTTAATGATTAAGTTGTTTCCTTTGTTAGAGTTATGCTTAAACTGTGTTATGAATAAAGCTTGTTTAAATAAAATATACCTAATTTGTCAGTGAAATTACTCCTGAAGCAAAGCATACCATTCACACATTTATGCTAAATTTAAAGAATACTGGAGTTTAGTCTGGCTTCATAATATATCTTGGAGTTTGGGTCCAGCATCCTAACACTACTCCTAATTAGCCTCGAACTAAACATTTCAGGGGCAGTGGGTCCCAAGTCTCACACAGGCCAGATCAGGTAAGGGTGACAGATTTCCTTCCTTGAAGGGTATTCATGAATCGTACTTTAAAGTTTAAAGTTTTCTTTAATTTATTGTTCACAAATAGGCTTACATTAACACTGCAATGAAGTTACTGTGAAAATCCCCAAGTCGCCTCACTCCGCCGCTGTTCGGGTACACTGAGGGAAAGTTCAGCAATGCACCTAATCGGAATACCTTCAGACTGTGGGAGGAAACCAGAGCACCCAGAGGAAACCCACGCAGACACGGGGAGAACATGCAAACTCCACACATACAGCAATTCAAGCCAGGAATTGAACCCAGGTCCCTAGTGCTGTGAGGCATCAGCACTAATAACTATGCCACCGTGCCGCCCCAAAAATTGATAACTGAGACTAGCTTCCCATTCCAGTTTTAGTCATTAAATTGAAACACCACCCGCTGACTTGAACCCATGTCCTCAGAGCATTAGGCTGGGCCTCTGGATACCCAGTGAAAGCATTACTGTACCACCATCTGCTCTCTAATAAGCATCTAAAGTTTAAAAAATTTACAAGGCAAGCCTTTAAAGGTTCAGATGTTGCAGCTGAATGTTGCCCAGACTCAAAGCCATTGTACAACACACACACACAAACACACATATGCACATGTATACACACACACACACACAAATGTACATGTATGCACACTCACAAGTGCACACACACATGTATGCACGCACACACACATGTATGCACGCACACACACATGTATGCACACACACACATGCACACACACACAGGCACACACACACAGGCACACACACACAGGTGCGCACACACAGACATACGGGGACATGCACAATCAGATCTAACTGAAGTGTACTTGAGCCAGCTAAGAACCTGGCACTGCTCATCAGAGCAAAGAACAAGGTGACCACTCAAAAGAAGGCTGAACCAATAAACTATGGGCCGCTTTTCAATAAAAAGTGGCTTATTTGAAATATACAAAAAGGGAAACAAAGCCATAGTTCTGTGTCTCTGCACAATAAGATTATTGGTAAGTACGTTTGATATATACACCCGCCAATTCATTAACTTAAGCTTGTGTTAGCTGGCAGGTTATTTCACGCTTCAGGAACCTGACAAAAAAGGGAGACTGGGTAGAGATATAGCACAGCTTATCCATTTAAAGCACTACTGTACAGCTAAAGCAACACATTTAATATGATGCACTACACTGCACATTGATGGAAAATTAAATTTTTATTAATCACAATAACAAAACCTGCACAATTTGCACAACATCAAGTATGCACCAGGTGGCAAGTCTTCAACAGGAATTTCAGCAAGGAATACAATACAAAAGCGTTCCCCTTGCCCCTCCTCCTGGAGTATTGCAAGGATTGGCGGTGGTGGTGGGGGGCGGGGGGGGGGGGGGTGGGAGGAGGAGGCGGGTAAGGAATTGGAAAGATAAACAGTCTATATTGATTGCAGCAACTGAGGTTATATACATTCAGGTAGAGGACATCAATTGGATAGTTACTTGAGCACATATAAAGAGACAATGACACAAGAGTTCAGTGGAGTCAGCAGATATATACCAGTAATGTTTCACACTATGAATAAATCTATTCCAATCAGGAGATATATACTAGTAACATTTCACACGGTGAATAAATCTATTCCGATCAGAAGATTTGTACCGGTAATGTTTTACACTGCAAAAAAAAATCTGTTCCTGGTGATGATACTGTTGGTTTCTTCCTAAATTAAGTGGCTAATCAGGAATATAGCAAACCACACTGCACTGCCAACGATGTCTTCAATCTTGCCCAATCACTAACTAACTCAGACAATGTGCTCTACATGGAGCATTTGGCAGAGCTTAAAGAGACAGATTGAGTGTGGTGGTTGCTTTACTCACATCTGTGCATCTCTTGATGTTAAGAACCTTGGTACTACCACAGCAGTGCTCCAAATTTATGGATTCCCCACTCAGACTCGAAAAATCCATCTCTAATCAAGACTAAAAATTTCTCAGTTCACCCCCAAAATTACTCACCAGATATACATTAAAAATGCAAACACAAAACTGATGGCAAATATGTAAGCTTGGTTTTGCTTCAAGTTCTCAAATCAAACTCAGACAGGCATTCAATACTCAATCCTGTTCTCCAGAAAAGTGAGTGTTTCCAGGATCATTTCTCATGGAGTTAGGATAGAGATAGTATTACAAGGGCTCATGTGCATGTGGTCAATTTCAGGCTGCACTTTTGATAAAGTGTACCGTCAGATTACTGAAAGCAAATCAGGATAGATACCGGGGATCCTAAGTAATGGCTGAAAGGAAGCCCTTGTGCGGCAACGATATGCACTGTTCATTAACCGGAACAACTGAGGTCCATCAATGTTGCAATCCTACACCCAGTGCTCATCACAACCCATCTCCAAACTGTCTGAACAAAATACACCAAGATTCCCGATTTAAAGGATTCCACAATCTCTTTGCTCAAATCACATGAATTACCTGTGCTCAGTTAGCACCATGCAAGGAGTAAATCCCAACTTTTTTCCCAGGCTTCCAGGTGTTGGTTGAAAACTGCCACACTGTTGGAAAACTTTAAGCTACTTAATAGCGCCAGGGACCACGGTTCGATTCCCGGCTTGGGTGATTGTCTGTGAGGACTCTACACCTTCTCCCCGTATCTGACGTATCGTGTCTGACGAATGTATTGGAATTCTATGAGGATGTGACTAGTGCGGTAGACAGAGGGGAACCGGTGGATGTGGCGTTTCTCGATTTTCAGAAGGCGTTTGATAAGGTGCCGCACAAAAGGTTGCTTCAGAAGGTTAGAGGGCATGGAGTTGGGGGTAAGGTGTTAGCGTGGATAGAGGATTGGCTGTCTAATAGGAGGCAGAGAGTTGGTATCAATGGGTGCTATTCGGATTGGCAGTTGGTGACTAGTGGAGTGCCGCAGGGATCGGTGCTGGGGCCTCAACTATTTACCATTTATATAGATGATCTGGAGGAGGGGGCTGAGTGTAGGGTGTCGAAATTTGCTGGTGACACAAAGATAAGTGGAAAAGCAAATTGTGCGGAGGGTGTGGAAAGTCTGCAGAGGGGTCTGGATTGGCTGAGCGAGTGGGCGAGGACCTGGCAGTTGGAGTACAATGTTAGCAAGTGTGAGGTTATCCACTTTGGCAGGAATAATAGTAGGAGGGATTACTATTTAAAGGGCGAAAAGCTGCAGCATGCTACAGTGCAAAGGGACCAGGGGGTCCTTGTGCGTGAGTCGCAAAAACCCAGTCTGCAGGTGCAGCAGGTGATCAGGAAGGCGAATGGGATGCTGGCCTTTACAGCGAGGGGGATTGAATATAAAAGCAGGGAGGTCTTGTTGCAACTGTACAGGGCATTGGTGAGGTTGCAGCTGGAGTACTGTGTGCAGTTTTGGTCGCCGCACTTGCGCAAGGATATTTTGGCCTTGGAAGGAGTGCAGAGGAGGTTCACTAGGCTGATACCAGAGATGAGGGGGTTGGACTATGAAAAGAGGCTGAATAGACTGGGTTTGTACTCGTTGGAGTTTAGAAGGATGAGGGGGGATCTTATAGAGACATATAAGATAATGAAGGGGATGGATAGGATAGAGGTAGAGAGATTCTTCCCGCTCAGAAAGGACAGCAGGACTAGAGGGCACAGCCTCAAGATAAGGTGGGGGACAGTTTAGAATGGAGTTGAGGAGGAACTTCTTCACTCAAAGGGTGGTGAATCTCTGGAATTCTCTGCCCGTTGAAGTGGTAGAGGCTACCTCGCTAAATATATTTAAGACACGGGTAGATAGGTTTTTGGTAGGCAAGGGAATTAAGGGTTATGGGGAGAAAGTGGGAAAGTGGAACTGAGCCACTTCAGATCAGCCATGATCTTATTGAATGGCGGGGCAGGCTCGAAGGGCTAGATGGCCTACTCCTGTCCTATTTCTTATGTTCTTATGTTCTTATCTGAGTGGGTTTCCTCTGGGGTGCTCCAGTTTCCTCCCACAGTCTGGGAGACGTGCTGGTTAAGGTGCATTGGCCATGCTAAATTCTCCTTTCGTATACCCGAACAGGCACTGGACTGTGGTGACCAGGGGACAATGACAAATGTATAAATGTGCTGGTAAATGTGAGGTCATCCATTTTGGTAGCAATAACAGCAAAGTGGACTATTATATAAATGGCAAAAAACTGCAGCATGCTGCTGTGCAGAGGGACCTGGATGCTCTTGTGCATGAATCACAAGGAGCTGGCTTGCAGATGCAGCAGCTAATTAAAGAGGCAAATTGAATTTTGTCCTTCATTGCATGAGGGTTGGAGTTATATTGTAACTGTATAAGGTGCTGGTGAGGGCACACCTGGAGTACTGTGCACAGTTTTGGTTTCCTTACTTGAGAAAGGATATACTGGCACTGGAGGGGGTGCAGAGAAGATTCACTAAGTTGATTCCAGAGTTGAGAGGGTTGTCTTATGAGGAGAGACTGAGTAGAATGGGACTATACGCATTGGAATTCAGAAGAATGAGGGGAGATCTTATAGAAGCATATAAGATTATGAAGGAAATAGATAAGACTGAAGCAGGGAGGTTGTTTCCATTGGCAGATGAAACTAGAACTAGAGGCCATGGCCTCAAAATAAGGGGAAGCAGATTTAGGACTGAGTTGACGAGGAACTTCTTCACCCAAAGGGTTGTGAATCTGTGGAATTCCCTGCCCAATGAAGCAGTTGAGGCTACCTCATTGAATATTTTTAAGTCAAGGCTAGATAAATTTTTGAACAGTAAAGGAATTAAGGGTCATGGTGAGCGGGTGGGTAAGTGGAGCTGAGTCCACGGAAAGATCAGCCATGATCTTATTGAATGGCAGAACAGGCTCAACGTGCCAGATGGTCTACAACTGCGCATAGTTCTTATAGATTTTCACAGTAACTTTATTGCAGTGTTAATGTAAGCCTACTCCTGACACTAATAAATAAACTTAAACTTCTGCATGTCCTTGAGGGGAGGGAACATGTTAGCTCCAGCCTACAGGTAATTCCAGTTCATCACAAGGTCATTGAGGTATAGAGCACAGAAAAGGCCCTTCAGCCCATCGTGTCAGCACCAGTCGAAGACAAACTACCCAACTACTCCAATCCGCTTTTCCAACACTTGGCCCAGAGCCTTGTATGTCTTGGCACCACAAGAGCACATCTAAATACTTCTTAAATGTTATGAGAGTCTCTGCCTCCAGCACCCTTTCAGGCGATGAGTTCCAGACTCCCATCCCCCATCCCCTCTCAACCTTCTACCCCTTACCTTAAATATATGTCCCCTGATCATTGATACCTTCACCAAGAGGGAGAATTTCTTCCTATCTACTCTGTGCACCTCATAATTTTATACATCTCAATCACATCCCCTCTTAGCTTCCTCTGCTCCAAGGGAAACAACACCAGTCTGTCTGATCTCTCTTCATAACTAAAACTCTCCAGCCCAGGAAACATCCTGGTAAATCTCCTCTGCACCCTTCCCAGTGCTATCACATCACACCTATAATATTGATTCCAGAACTGCACATAATATGTAGAGTTGGCCAAGGACACTTCATTGTCCTTACAGGTTATCCAAGATCACCCACAAAGGGGGAACAATTAATGGCAAGATCGGAATCAGTCTATTTTATTGAAGACTCAATTCGCAAGACACGGTGTAAACTGGCACTTGGATTATAATTTATCAAATTACCGCATGAAGCAATCGCAAGCCTATTTTGATGCATCAGATCCTGTAATCACTGTCCCATCAAAAACAGCCTGACACAGCTGTTATTGTAACCCTGTAATGACTAAAGCCAACCCAAATCAAACCACAAAAAATGGAAAGTATAAAATAGCCCTAACCCTAAAGACACAGGGAGACAGAGCGGGACAAAATACAAATAAGAGACAGACAGACAGAGAGAGAGAGAGAGAGAGAGAGAGAGTGAGAGAGAGAGAGAGAGTGAGAGAGAAACAGAGAGTGACAAGACAAAGAGGAGAGGCAGAGGCAGAGAGCGGCAGAGACAGAAAGAGACAGGGAGAGAGAAACAGAGACAGAGAAACAGAGACAGAGAAACAGAGACAGAGAGAAATACAGGGAGAAGACAGAAAGGGACAAGACAGAGAGAGAGGCAGAGAGAGAGGCTGGTACAGAAACAAAGACATAGAGGTGATCACACAGGGAGACAGACAGAGAGAAGGACAGACAGCGACAGAGGGACAGACACAGAGAGCTAAAGACAGAGGGACAGACACAGAGATAGGGAGAGACAAAGAGACAGGCAGTTGCAGAAACAAAGACACAGGAGGAGACAGAGAAAGACAGACAGATAGAGAGAGGGGGGCAGGCAGAGAGAGGGGGGCAGGCAGAGAGAGAGGCTGAGACCAAGACAAAGAGAGAGGCTTCATCCACCGACACCAGTTATAAAGTAAAGTAATCAGTAAGTAAAACTTGGGTTAGTGGAGTGAAAAATTATGGCTGAACAGCAAACGAGAGGATCATAGACCCACGGAGTCCCTAGAGTGCAGAAGGAAGCCATTTAGCCCATCAAGTCTGCACCAACTTTCCAAAAGAGCATCTTATCATGGCTAATCCCCCTGGCTTATACATCTTTGGACACTACGGGGCATTTTGTCATGGCCAATCCACCTAGCCTGCACATCTTTAGATTGCATGCAATGGTTGAACTTGTAAACCAAGCTAAACACAAAAAACATGATTCTTTGATGCCTGGAAAATTGAGTGATCATATATGCTGCGATTAACGGGAGATTATAGCTGATTTGTATCTAGCCCCCATTTACCAGCCTTGGTGCCATATCCTTCAATATCCTTCCCTAACATAAATCTATCAATTTCTCAGCTTTGAAAGTTTCAGTTGACCTTCCAGCCTGAACAGTTTTAGGGAGTGTTTAAGGGTGCACAGGGGAGGATTCTACATTTCTACTACCTGGTGCATGAAAAGACGCTTCGCCAGGTGGAATTTCCATCGAAACTTCAGCCTGTCTGGCTGTGCAGTCGGAGAGATTACTCCAGAACCCCTGGTGGGCAGTCATTGTGAGCGTAGTGCAAGTGGAGTTTGACTTCCATGGTACATGAAGCCAGAATCGTGCCTAGCAACAGGATCCAGCAACATTCAATAACATTTGAAATAGTGTACGTGAACTGGAAACACTTAACGTTTCAGACATGCTCCTGGCCAGATATCCCAAACTCCCCAATCCCAATTTCAGTTCAACGAGAAACTTATGCCAAGCCTTTATAGTCCCCAGCTGGAGAATTTGGTCCAATTCAAAGCACACTTTCGGAACGGTCTTGAAGGGTGCAGCAGAGATTGACCAGAATGGGTACCAGGGGATTTTGCTTATGAGGAGAGAGTGGAGAACCTGAGGTCATTCTCCTCAAAGTAGCAAAAGTTTAGAATTTGCAAAGTCAAGGAGCTCAGTAACCAGAGAGCTAAAAAAAAACAAGAGCAAGGGCTAAACCTGATGTCAATTCTCAGCATCGGCCTGCAGCAAGGACATCAAGGCTTGGAGAAGCTGTAGAGATTTTATCAAGATGGCAGCAGAGAGGAGAGGATTCAGTTGTGTGGAGAAACTAGAGGATTGCTCTCCTCAGAGCCCAGAACGTTAAGGGGTGATCTATCATAGAATCATAAAACGCTACAGTGCAGAAAGAGGCCCTTCGGCCCATTGAGTCTGCACCGACCACAATCCCAGCCAGGCCCTACCCCCATGTCCCTACATATTTTTACCCACTAATCCCTCTAACCTACACATCTCAGGACACTCAGGGCCAATTGTAGCATGGCCAATCAACCTAACCCACACTTCTTTGGGCATCTTTAAAAAAATTACGAGGGTTTAGCTTAGTACAATAGAAGCAACACTTTTCAGTGGTAGAAGAGTCAGTAACCAGAGGACATGGGTTCAAAATAAATGGTAAACAGCCCTCGTGGTGGTAGGGGCTGTGGAGTTGGAGTTTTTTTTAAAAAACAGAGCAAGGTTGTTACGATTTGAGGGCCAGACACCAACTAAAGAGTGGTGGGCGGATTCAACACCAGCTTTTAAATGGGAAGTGGATATAGAGTATATACATGGTTATTGGGGAAGAGTGGGGCAATCATAGAATCCCACAGTGCAGAAGGAGGCCATTCAGCCTACCTAGTCTACACCAACCACAATTCCACCCAGGCTTTGTTCCCATAACCCCATCCGTTTACCCTAGCTAGTCAATTAGACTATACAGTTCTATCTATATATATTATCTATAGAGTTCTGGGACAGCACAGAGGTTAGCATTGCTGCCTCACAGAGCCAAGGATCCGGGTTCAATTCCCGGCTTGGGTCACTGTCTGTGTGGAGTTTGTACATTCTCCCCGGGTCTGCGTGGGTTTCCTCCGGGTGCTCCAGTTTCCTCCCACAGCCCAAAGATGTGCAGGTTAGATGAATTGGCCATGCTAAAGTCTCCCTCAGCGTACCCGACCAGGCACCGGCATGTGGTGAGTAGGAGATTTTCTCAGTAGCTTCATTGCAATGTGAATGTAAGACTATTTGTGACTAATAAATAAACTTTAGTTTATCAAACATGCATGATGGGCCAAATAACCAATTCCTGTGCTGTATTATTCTATGAATATTTGCTGGATTGCACATTCCACTGATTATCACCAACAAATACTTCCTGTGAGCACACAGCCATAGTGCAAAGCGATACCTCCCAAACATCCGATGTCTGTTCTACCAGAGCTAGTATCCTGTAGAATCTCCCAACAGGAAATTTGCAGGAAAAGAAACACATAATCAGGGATGATCCTGAAACCTCTTTGCTACTGAAGCCTTGGCCATCGGGCCTCCAAGACAAAGCAATGAACTACACAAAGGTCATCAGACCGCAAGCAGACTCCACCCAGGTAACTCGCCAGTTTGCAACATAACTGATTCCAGACATGTCATCTGTGGCAGCTTTGGAGCAGAAGGAGAGGTAATAATTTCTGCTTTATAGGGTGTGTGTTGAAAGCAGGAATTTATAGGACAGGTTTGTGCTGCCAAGTGAGCGCTTAAATTGGCACCTGAGTCATATTAGCCAGTGACAGTTTAACATCATGTCAAGAAGTGTTCTCCAGCACACTCACACAGAACCAAAATTCCACCAACAAAAAGCCTTTGTCCCCATCAACGCAGGCTTGTCTGTAGACAGACTAGGGAATAGGTTCAAAGAAAGGGAAATAAAAGTTTAGATTGAAAGGAACTCGCTAACCTGCAAGCTGCAGAGAAAACAAGTTCAAAAAAAAGTTACAAAATACGCAGCAAAACAAGTATCCGTTTTGCCAACATAACATCAATTTACAGCATAGAAACAGGCCACCTGACACAACTGGTCTTTTCTTGTACAGTCTACATTTTTTTTATTTATTAGTCACAGGTAGTCTTACATTAACAGTGGAATGAAGTTACTGTAAAAATCCCCCAGTTGCCACACTCTGGTGCCTGTTCAGGTCAACACACCTATCTCGCACGTCTTTTGGATTGTGGGAGGAAACCAGAGCACCCGGAGGAAACCCACACAGACACGGGGAGAATGTGCAGACTCCGCACAGACAGTGACCCAAGTTGGGAATTGAATCCGGGTCCCGGGTGCTGTGAGGCAGCAGTGCTAACCACTGTGCCACATCCCACCTCCATGTTTCTAATCCCCAGCGTGGATGTTACCAAGTTGTAATAATTACAACAAGGGGCTAACAACAATGACAGTTTATTAACAGCTTTGAGCATCTCTTTACACGCTGAATGTCTGCCCACGTGACATACAGGTATCCCTCTTTGTACAAGTACCATCCCAGGATCCACATGACCGTCCCAGTCCACACCCATCTTCTAGTCCTCTCTTCCTCATGTACTTATCCAGCTTTCCCTTAAACAGTGTTTACTTCACCTGCTCCCTGAGGCAATGAGTTCCACAATCCAGATGTTTCCAGGATAAGAAGGTTATTCCTGAATTTCCTGGGATATTTAGTGGCTGTCCTAATTTGGTTCCTGGCTTTTACCTCTCCCCACCGGGGAAATAAAAGAGGCTGAATCAATCAAAAACGTGAATTGAGCTCTGAAACAAAAGCAGAAGAATCAGGAGCAAGAGTAGGCCCCATGACACCCCGGATCTTCTCCTTCATTTACACGACTGACCTTCTCATCAAATCCACTTTCTCATCCTTTCCCCAAACAATTTCCCTCATCATCTAAAATATCTCTCAATTTCATTCTTGAGCAAGCATAAATAACTGAGCATCTACAGCCCTTTTGAGGTAGAGGATTATAAAGATTCACCACTCTCGGAATACAAAAACAATTCTCATCTCAATCCACAAGACTTGGATTGTTTTCATTGGAGCAGAGAAGACTGAGGGGTGACCTGATCAAGGTGTATAAGATCCAAAGGGCATGGACAGAGCGGATCAGGAGCAGCTGTTCCCTTCAGTTGAAGGGTCAGTCACGAGGGAACATTGGTTCAAGGTGAGGGGCAGGAAGTTTGGTGGGGGGGGGGGGTGAAATGTGAGGGAAAACATTTTACTCAGAGGGTGGTGACAGTCTGGAATGCGCCTCAGGGAGGGTGGTAGAGGCGGGATGCCTCACATCCTTCAAAAAGTACCTGGACGAGCACTGGACACGTCACTTCATTCATGACTATGGACCTGGTTCTGGTAAATGAGATCAGGTGGGAGGTCAGGTGTTTCTCATGTGTTGGTGTAGACTCAATGGCCCAAAGGGCCTCTTCTGCACTAAGATTCTGTGATTCAAAGTAACCAAACACTGATCTGAAGTCCACAATACAAACCCTCCAAAATTTGGAGAGTTTTCACTCCTGGGCAGGATCCTTCTGTCACCTTTCACATCAATTTTGCACTCAAAACATTTTGCCTTTGTCTATTGTCTTAATCCCGCTATGATCCTCCCCCACTGTGAACATGACTCATTGTCCTTAGCGCTACACATGGTTACGGTGCAACCTTGCCCTGCACTGACAACACCCCAGCACATTGTCACCCATTGCCTTCTGAATCCTTTCATACATTACGATTGAATCTCAAAATAAACCATTTAAACCAGAATGCTGACACACTGTTTCAATTATGAAAACAGCAGGCTTCATTAGAATGTATTCAGAGGAGTCTTTATTGAACTGATCTTATGATGTCTGCCTCCAGAGACAGAGACCCTCATTGCAGAGTCACACAACCAGGCCAAGCCAGTTAGTCACGACAGGGTTGTATTTCCAAATCCCAAAAATATACGCTAGATCTTGCCTGGCACCTGGACCCACTTTCCCCATTTGGCATGTGGAATATTTGATCTTTATTCAGCACCAGTTGCTGTTCAGAGGTTTAAACTCCACAGGAGGAGGAGCAGGGATGAAACAGAGCAATACCAGAGAGAGGGAAAGCAATAGCCTCGTGGTATTACCGCTAGATTATTAATCCAGAAACACAGCTAACATTCTGGGGACCCAGGTTCGAATCCCGCCATGGCAGATGGTGGAATTCAATAAAAAATATCTGGAATTAAGAGTCTACTGATGACCATGAAACCATTGTCAATTGGCAGAAAAACCCATCTGATTCACGAATGCCTTTCAGGGAAGGGAATCTGCCATCCTTACCTGGTCTGGCCTACATGTGACTCCAGAGCCGCAACATGTGGCTGACTCTCCACTGCCCTCACAGCACCAGGGACCTGGGTTTAATTCCCGGCTTGAATCGCTGTCTATGTGGAGGTTGCATGTTCTCCCAGTGTATGGGTGGGTTTCCTCTGGGTGTTCCAGCTTCCTCCAACAATCCAAAGATGAGCAGATTAGGTGGACTGGCTATGCTAAATTGCCCCTTCGTGTCAAGGGGGCTAGCTAGGGTAAACGCATGGGGTTACGGGGATGGGGCCTGGGTTGGGATTGTAGTTGGTGCAGACTCGATGGGCTGAATGGCTTCCTTCTGCACTGTCAGATTCTATGATTCTAAATGCGATTTCAACTCACTTAACAAGGTGTGCAATCGACCAGATTTAATTGCATAATTGTTTGAACTGCCACATACAATGACATGGTGGGAGGAAGAAGCACTGTCAAAGAACTCAGTTCTAACCACATGGGGAAGCAGCTTGAAATGTGGGCAAAAACAGGCATCTGTGGATGTTCTGATGGCCACGAAGGCCAAGGGAGACCATTGAGAGATCACCCCATGGGCTTCCCGGAGTGCGAGCAAAAGACAGCCCGTCCAATGAGAAGCGGTCAGCGGGGGTTTTTAAACCTATTACTCAACCAGACTATTCTTGTAGGTCCTGAGGTGAAGATTGTCCAGCTGTGAGCCACAGGCACGGGGCTTCCCTCCAGTGCACCATATAGGGTGCTTTGTGGTGGGAAACTGGCGATTTACAAGGAATTAACACTCCTCATGCTTCAAGTTGAAGACTTTGTTGCATCAAACATTACCGCTCATAATGCAAGTCAGTGTCATGAGGTACGAGCTCAATGGTGTTGTCAGACGAAGTAATTCCAACAGTACTAGTAGGCAGCACAGTGGTTAGCACTGCTGGCTCACAGCACCAGGGACCGGATTCGATTCCCGGCTTGGGTTACTGTCTGTGTAGAGTTTGCACATTCTCCCCATGTCTGCGTGGGTTTTCTCCAGGTGCTCCAGTTTCCTCCCACAGTCCGAAAGACGTGTCGGTTAGGTACATTGACCGTGCTAAATTCTCCCTCAATGTACCCGAAAGGCAGCAGAACGGCAACTAAGGGATTTTCATAGTAGCTACATTGCAGTGTTGATGTAAGCCTACTTGTGATACTAATAAATGAACTTTAAAAATTTAACTTAAAACTTTAAAAACTTTTTTAAAAAGACTACCACAACTCTCTCCAAATTCTGTGGACATTGCACTCATATTTGACGGTAGATCACTAGAACGTGGTAGTACACGGGATTTAATGGGATTGAGAGTTATAGATAGGCCTGGTAGGTATGGATATGATTGGCGCAACTTGTGGGCCGAAGAGCCTGTTTGTGCTGTAGTGTTCTATGTTCTATCACTGTGGAAGCAATAAGTCTCAGCACTTTTGAAGAAATGTCACAGCCCTCGGAGAGAGCGCCAGGAGATTTACCAGAACAGTAAAGGGATGAGGGTCTTCAGTTACACAAAGTGACCCAAGAAGCTGGAGTTCTTCAGAACACAAGCAATCAAGGGAAGATTTTTAATAGTGACCTTCAAAACAAATAAAGTCTTCTGATAGGATGAATGAAAGAGAAGTGTTTCTGTGAGGAAGATGGTCGACAAGCAGAGGACACAGATTCGGGTGAGGAGAACATTTACGCAGTGAGTGAGGGTAATCTGAAAATGTGCTGCCTGAACAGGTGGAAGCAAATTCAATAGGAACTTTGGGCCACGGAATGGACGGGAGAATCTTTTACAGGGTGGCAGAAAGGGGTGGAACAGATTGCACTGCTCTACCAAAGGGCTGACAGGGGCACAGTGGGCCAAATGGCCTCGTTCTGTGCCGTTAGGCCCCTTGCTGCTATGCAGAGAAACTGGATAAATAGGAGGGAAGTGCACATTTGCACAGTAAAAACACCCAACAGTACTCAAGACATCAAAAAAGCTCGATGCACCGCAGTAATGTGCTGAATTAAACTCCATGAAGAATGATCTCCAGTCATCGATGCAATTTCTTCTCATTTCCCCAACGAAGGAACATCTGCCGCTGCAAATTTAAATGCATCATCTAAAAACACTGCCACCCAGGCAAATCACCAGCTTCAGATCCCTGAGATATGTTCAAGCACTGGCATCGTTCGACAAGTTACTTTACCTTTTCTGAAATGAATAATGGATCTCTTGAACTCAGTTTCATAGAGTGCCCACAGTGCAGAAGGAGGCCATTCAGCCCATCGAGTCTTCTTCGACCACAATCGCCTCAGGCCCTATTCCCATAACTTCACATATTCACCCTGTTAATCCCCCGATACTAAGCAAGTTTTAGCATAGCCAATCTACTTAAATGGTGGGAGGAAATCGGAGCACCCGGAGGAAATCCACGCAGGAAAGGGGAGAAAGTGCAAACTCTGCACAGACGATGACCCGAGGCTAGAATTGAACCTAGGTTCCTGCTGCTGTGAGGGAGCAGTGCTAACTACTGTGCCCCTCTGATTGCAAAGTCCCCCTCAAGATGCTGCTCGGAAAGATGTTTTAAGTCTTAGCTTGGGGGAAATATTGCTGAGGAGGATGTATGCTGCTTCCCTGTCCAACATGTGCGTAGCAACAAAGAGGAAACTTCTGCTTGCTTTACAAAAATTCCATCGATCATATGGTCTGACTCTATCCCTGCCCAAACTAAATGCAAGAGACAGGTCTCACTTGGAAAGGCTTTGGAGGATAAGGAATCCAGTAAAAAATCTCTGCACATCAGACCTCCTCAAGAATCAAGAACATCAATGCCTCACTTTTTGTGTTCAGTATCCCTCAGGTTTGTCCAGGGTGACTCACTGTGATATAGGAATAGTTGAGATAGGATACGTAGGCCATTCGGCCCATCAAGCCTGCTCTGCCATTCAGTAAGGTCATGGCTGTAATTGTGGCTCCACTTCCCTGCCTGTTCCCAATAACCCTCAACTCCTTTGAAGATCAAAAATCCATCCAACTCAGTCTGGAATACATCCAATGACCCAACGTCCGCTGACTCGCTGCAGCGAAGAATTCCAAAGATTAATAGAAAAGAAATCCCTCATTATTCCCACCTTAAATGAGGAATTCATTATCCTGAAACTGAGTCCCCTCATTCCAGATTTCCCCCACACAGGAAAACATCCTCTCAATATCTACCCTGTGAAGCCCCTCAGAATCTTATGCTTCAATATGACATTTCATAGAATCACAGAATCTCTGCAGTACATAAGGAAGCCATTCGGCCCATCGAGTCTGTACAGACCACAATCCCACCCAGGCCCTATTCCCGTAACCCCCCCAGATTTATCCTGCTAATCCCCCTTGACATTACTTTGGTGTGGCCAATCAACCTTACCTGCATATCTTTGGACATTTACATCATTCAAAAATAATGTGAATTAGAGCTGGCAAACATTTCCAAATCAAACAAAAACTTCAATTGATGTACCATCAAGGAGATGAACAAATTCTATTTATGGAAAGGATGCTGTACTTTTTTCAATTTGTCACCATGACTCATTGGGAAACACTCAAGCCTCCATGTCAGAGGGATCTCGGCGCAACTCCCTCTCCACGGACATGCAACCATAATCCAGGCGGACGTGCCAGTTTGGTAACAAGGGAATGCTGATTTGTCAGAGGTGCTGTCTTTTTAGCAAGACATCAAACTGAGGCCCTTACCCAGATATACAAGGTCAGTGTGAAGAATAAGACAGTTCCCCCTGATGTCCTGGCCAATACTTATAAAAAGATAGAAAACAGGTGTAGGTGGAGTCAATTCAGCGCTTTGTGCCTGCTCCACCATTTATTATGATCACGGCTGCTCATCCAGCTCAACAGCCTGATCCCGCCTTCCTCCCCCCCATATCCTTTGATTCCCTTCGCCTCAAGTGCTATAGCCAACTGCTTCTTGAAAACGTTCAATGTTTTGGCTGCAACTACTTTCTGTGGTCGCAAATTCCACAGGCTGACCATTCTCTGGGTTGAGAAATCTCTGTCCTAAACGGTCTACCCTGTATCCTCAGACTGTGACACCTTGTTCTGGACACCCCCACCATCGGAAATATCCATCTTGAATCTACCCTGTCTAGTCCTGTTAGAATTGTATTGGTTTCTATAAGATCCCTCTTCATTCTTCTGAACCCCAGCAAATGCAATCCTAACCGACCCAAATCTCTTCTCATACGTTAGTCCCACCATCCCAGGAATCAGTCTGGTAAACCATCTCTGCTCTCCCTCTCGAGCAATAACACCCTTCTTCAGTGTTCTTTTACCCCACAATATACATTGAAAGAGCATATTACTGCAAAAACTGGGATTATTCCATCTCCAGAGATGGTGCCTGTAACGATTTCAATCAGGCAATTGAGGTGAACCCATTAGAATATGGAGTCCTTGATTTAGGGCCAAATTGATGGGCCAATCAGGGAGCCTCTTGCTTTGTACTGAATAAGGCGCGTCAGTTCCTCTGGGGCTCCTAGTGTAGACAGCTGACTGAAAGCGTTCTGTATGCTGTTGTCAGACTTGTAAATAAAGGGATTTTGGTGAAGGGACTTCTGCCTCTGAGGACTTATCACACTGCCAGACCTGAGAGTTTCTAGCATCTTCTGTTTTGATATTAGATATGATTACCTGGTTGTTATTTCTGGTTATGCACAAATTGGCCGTGCTTCCCTACAACTGTAACTACACTTCCAAAGTACTCCATTGCCTGAAAGGATGTTCTGTGAAAGGCACTACACAAATGCAACTCTTTAAAAACAAAGTCAGATGTTTCAGGAAATCTAAATCAACGGCGGTGAAAAAGAAATTACAGCAAAGGAGTATGCAAACTACAGAGCCCTTAGCTTCATGAGCATTAACAATCCGGACCTTGGAAGCTCAGGGTTCTTAGTCTTAAAATGGCCCATTCTAATTGGTCCTGGAAGTTTGGAAAGAGCGATTCTTCACACTACAGATGGCTAAATTTTAAAGTCAGACCATCAAGTTTGGTTAACGGCAGAAACTGGAGACATGAGGGGCATAGATAGGATGAATACACATAGCCCTTTTCCCAGGGAGGGAGAATTGAAAACTAGCAGGCCTATATTTAAGGTGGGAGGGGAAAGGTTTAAGAGGGAACTGAGGGGCAACTTCTTCACGCAGAGGGTGAGAAAGTGATTGAGGAAGGTCCAGCAGCAACATTTAAAATGCATTTGGGACTAGCTGGGAGGGCACCATAATCAGTATGGACCGGTTGGGCCAAAGGGCCTGTTTGCGTGCTGTACAGCTCTATGACTGCACAAAACAATAGGAAGACAGATCATTGTGACGTATGTGGTACCTGAGGGTAAAGGAAGGAAAACAAAGAACCTGTATTTATCCAGCACCTTTCACAACATCAAGATATCCCGAAGTGCTTTACGGCCAACTAAGTTCGTTGTAAGTGTAGCCTCAATTGTACCGATGCAACTCACGAAGATTTGGAAACCCATGAATTTCAAGCAGATTATAAAGAAATTTTTTACAAAGGAAGATAAAAATATGGATCATAAAGCATTGCAATATATTCTCATTTGGAAAAAAGTCATTAATGTTAAAATACCTCCTCTTAATATAATTTAACATTGAAGAGAAATAAATGAATTTACACAGTTCCATGTGATAGCACGGGATGTGATAGCACGAGAGGGGGTAGGGAGGAGGTTCACCAGGATGTTGCCTGATTTGGAGTATTTGAGCTTTAAGGAGAGACAGGATAGGCTTGGATTATTTTCTTTAGAGCAGAGAAGGCTGAGGGGAGGACATGATTGAAGTCATTGAGTCATAGAGGTTTACAGTATGGAAACAGGCCTTTTGGCCCAACTTGTCCATGCCGCCCCTATTTTTTTTAAACCCCTAAGCTAATCCCATTGCCCGCATTTGGCCATATCCCTCTATACCCATCGTACCCATGTAACTATCAAAATGCTTTTTCAAAGATAAAATTGGACCTGCCTCTACTACTACCTCTGGCAGCTTGTTCCAGACACTCACTACCCTCTGTCTGAAAAAATTGCCCATTTTTTGTATCTCTCCCCTCTCACCTTAAACCTATGTATGCCCTCTTGGTTTAGACTCCCGTACCTTTGGGAAAATATATTGACTATCTACTTTGTCTATGCCTCTCATTACTTTATAGGCCTCTATAAGGTCACCCCACAGCCTCCTGCTCCAGGGAAAAAAGTCCCGGTCTATTCAGCCTCTCCTGATAACTCAATCCATCAAGTCCCAGAAGCATCCTAGTAAATCTTTTCTGCACTCTTTCTAGTTTAATAATATCCTTTCTATAATAGGATGACCAGAATTGCACACAGTATTCCAAGTGTGGCCTTACCAATGTCTTCTACAACTTCAACAAGACGTCCCAATTCCTGTATTCAATGTTCTGACCGATGAAACCAAACATGTTGAATGCCTTCTTCACCACTCTGTCCAACTGTGACTCCATTTTCAAGGAGTTATGATCATGTACCCCTAGGTCTCTTTGTTCTGTAACTCTCCCCAATGCCCTACCATTAACTGAGTAAGTCCTGCCCTGGTTCAATCTACCAAAATGCAAAATACAAAATCTACCTCACATTTGTCTAAATCAGGAGTCTCCAAATAAGGGCCCGCAGCAGGCCCCATCCAGATCAGAGTTTGCAGACCACTGATCTAAATTAAACTCCATCTGCCATTCATCAGCCCACTGGCCCAATTGATCAAGATCCCGTTGCAATTGGAGATAACCTTCCTCACCGTCCACCATGCCACCAATCTTGGTGTAATCTGCAAACTTATTAACCATGCCCCCTATATTCTCATCCAGATCATTAATATAAATGACAAATAATTGTGGGCACAGCACTGATCCCTGAGGCACATCACTGATCATATAAGATTATAGTAAAAAGTCTGACAACACCAGGTTTTAGTCCAACCGATTTATTTGATAATAAACTCACAAGCTTTCGAGGGGACTCTTGATAGCCAAGTTCCACACACATATAAGATTATGACAGGTTTGGATAGGGTAAGTAGGGAGCAGCTGTTCTCCTTGTTCAATCATGAGAGGGCATAGTTTTAGGGTAGGGGGCAAGAGGTTGAGGGGATTTGAGAAAAATCTTCTTTCACACAGAGGGTGGTAGGAATCTGGAATGCACTGTCTAGGGAGGTAGTGGAGGCTGGAAACCTTACAACCATTAAAACATATTTGGGTAAGCACTTGAAACAACATAACATTCAAAGATACAGGACCAGTGCAGGAAAACGGGATTAGTGTGCCTTTAGTGGTAGTTATTGTTGGTACAGACTCGGTGGGCTGAAGGGCCTTCTTTTACACAATATATGTTCAACATCCTAATTACAGGGAGTGGTATGATGGCATAGTGCACTGCTGCCTCACAACTCCAGGGACCTGGGTTCAATTCTTGGCTTGGGTGACTGTCTGTGTGGGCTTTGCATGTTCTGCTCGTGTCTGCGTGGGATTCTTCTGGGTGCTCCGGTCTCTTCCGACAGTCCTAAGATGTCCAGGTTAAATGCATTGTCCCGGGATGTGCAGGTTAAAGGGGTTAGCAGGGTAAATTAGTGGGGTTATGGGGATAAGGCCTAGGTAGGATTGTTGTCGATGCAGACTCAATGGGCCGAATGTCCTCCTTCTGCACAGTAGGGATTCTATGATTCTACATCTTTGGTGTTGAATTTTATCTTGAGGGGGAAAGATGGTGGGCTGTTCTTGCCTGCTTATTTTCTCAGGTGCCTAACAAGGTACAATCTGCTGGTGATCTGGGCAGACTCGTGATGAAGTGGGGGAGAGAAAAGAAATACGCACTTTAATATGTTTCTGATTACAAATATAAATCACTGCCCCCCTCCACCCCGCTCCAGCCAGACAACAGAGGATCAGCAACACCGCTGCATTATTCCACGTCACTTCATTCAAATGATCTGACAACTCAATTTTCTTTTAATGCCCTTCATCTGTAATTAAAATGGTTTACTTCAGATGATTGGTCAATGTAATTTTTTTTTGGATTGCTCAAAATGAAAAAAATGAATGGCCGAATGTTTAGCTGCAGACAGGCTCCGCTCAGCACTATAGTTTTAATGTTTCACTTACCCTACCCTCCTCCCCAGAGACCATCGCTGGAAACCAATTTTGGTCTCTGGTCAGTTAGAGCTTCGGTAATGAAGCAAATTAATTGGCACAGGGAATGGAAAGTGATGCACTTCCTTGTCACTCAGTGCCGGAATTGCTTGCTTTTTTCAACACCAACCCCCCCCGCCGCAAGAAATCAATAAATGGGAATGCCATCACACACTTGGGATCTGTGGTTGGGAATAAAACAATCTTACAGCATTGGGAGGGAAATCGTCAGGCTCCGATGACTCAGTAAGATCAGGGTCACAGCTCCTGCAGTGACTTCACTGTTGATTTTGGGAGTTTAACGGATCAGAATAGAGAATCTCCTCAGGGGAACACAGGGGTCTGAACGGCAATTTATTACACACACACCCACGCATACAGACACACACCCACACATACACACAGACGGGCACACACACAAACACATACCCACCCACACACACATACACAGACAGACACTCACGCACACACACCCACCCAGATATACACACACACACACACAACCCCCTCCTTCACTCTCTTCCCACTCTCTCCTTCCACCACACTGCTTGTCAACCACACTGTCAGCCAGATGTTGCAAGACCTGCTGAGTATGTTCAGAAATTTGCTTTCCATTCTGACAACCAGTTGACTTGCATCCAAGCACGTCCCAAAGCAAAGTTACAGTGCAGCAAGAGGCCACTCAGTCCATCGTGTCTGTGCCGGTCAAAAAGAGAGCGAGACTAGCCATTCATTTCCACACCATTTTCCAGCACCTGATCCTTCGCCTTCCAGGTGCTGATCCTAGTACCTTTTAAAAATGAGTTTCAGCCTCATACACCAACTTAGGCAGCAAATCCCAGATGCCCACCATCCTCTGGGTAATAAAGCTTTATCGCTCACGAATGCTGGCCTTCATAGCAAGGGGGATTGAATATAAAAGTAGGGAGGTCTTGCTGCAGCTGTATAGGGCATTGGTGAGGCCGCAGCTGGAGTACTGTGTGCAGTTTTGGGCGCCGCACCTGCGCAAAGATATTTTGGCCTTGGAGGGAGTGCAGAGGAGGTTTACTAGGCTGATGCCGGAGTTGAGGGGGTTGAGCTATGAGGAGAGGCTGAATAAACTAGGCTTGTACTCGTTAGAGTTTAGAAGAATGAGGGGAGATCTCATTGAGACGTATAAGATGATGAATGGGATGGATAGGATAGAGGTGGAGAGACTCTTCCCGCTCAAAAAAGATAGTAGGACTAGGGGGCACAGCCTCAAGATAAAGGGGGTGCGGTTTAGAACGGAGTTGAGGAGGAACTTCTTCACTCAAAGGGTGGTGAATCTCTGGAATTCTCTGCCCGTTGAAGTGGTGGAGGCTGCCTCGCTAAATATTTTTAAGACGCGGGTTGATGGGTTTTTGATAAGAGAGGGGATTAAGGGTTATGGGGAGAGGACGGGAAAGTGGAACTGAGCCACGACAGATCAGCCATGATCTTATTGAATGGCGGGGCAGGCTCGAAGGGCTGGATGGCCTACTCCTGCTCCTATTTCTTATGTTCTTATGTCCTTATGTTCTTAAAAGGCTGTGCCCTCCCTGAGGATTGAACTCAGGACCCTCAGATTAGGAGTCTGATATGCGCCTACTGTGCTAAGGTGACATGCTGTAATAAGTCCTCAGAGGCCGAAGTCCCTTCATTAAAATTCCTTTATTTACAAGTCTGACAACAGCATACCGAATGCATTCAGTCAGCAGTCTACACTAAGTGTCCCAGAGGAACTGACACGCCTGGTTAAGTCCAAAGCAAGAGGCCCCCTGATTGTCCCATCAATTTGGCCTTTAATCAGGGAGTTCATATTCCAACAGGCCAACCACGATTGCCTGATTAAAGTCATTACACATGCCAAAGATGGCTCCTCTGGCAGTGCAGCACTCCCTCAGTACAGCACTCAAGTACCTTGGTGCAAATGATTTCAACTTGGTTCCATCTCCACCCGTCTTCAAGAGCTCTGCAACTCCCAACAGAGATTTATTTATCAGCAAGTATCAGACAGAACAAACAAAAGTGCATAAATTAATTCAGCCAAACCATCTAACAGCAGGCAAAATGATAGGGTCTCCTACAGATCAAAATCTGCACTCGCAAGTGAGCTTGTAGTGAAGCAGTGGCTGACAGGACTAAAAGTTATCCGTTATTAATGTTGTGTGGGAACTGTGGAGAACGAGCTGCCAAATCTTCACATTCAGGCTTAAATCTCAATAACCTCATTTGTAAATAAACCTGTCAAATAGATGGAAGCAACAAGTCACTTCTAATATTTTGTCAACGCAGCATTAAAAAAAAAAGCAGGAACAATCCAGAAGAGATTGAAATATCCTTTTGTTGGGACAATTAATTAGGACAAGGGCATTTGGATGAAACCAGTCGCACTGCATTCACAATATCAAGGTTGTAGTTAGGTGAAGCAAAATTCCCATCCAGTACATGGAGCCTGCTGACAGTTGGACCAAATTAAAATTGAGCTCACCAGCTGTGCCAGTTGCTCTATGCCAAGAGAAGTCACGTCTTCAGCTCTGACGTTGCTCCAAGCACATTCTTTGACACATCTGCCATTTGAGATTAATTTGTCTATTCCTCTGATTTGCGAACTTGACATTAGGAAAGTCTGTCTAAATAACAAACTGTAACCTAATTAGTTTCAGTCCAGACAATGGAATCAACATCAGACAAGTAGAATCCTCATCAAGCGGAAAGGACTTTCTTTTCGGCTGCAGGCCAGTTGAACGCACTTTTTAAAAAAAAATCTTTTACCTGGGTTATGTAAAAGATAGCAAACAATAAAAAGCAGTGGTGGATAGCACTGCTGCCTCACAGCGCCAGGGACCCGGGCTCCTATTTCTTATGTTCTTATGTTCAATTCCGACCTGGGGTGACTGTGTGGAGTTTGCATGCTCTCCCCATGGGTTTCCTCTGGGTGCTCCAGTTTCCTCCCTCCCACAGTCCAAAAATGTTCAGGTTAGATTCATTGGCAATGCTAAATTGTTCTTTACAGTCCCAAGATGTGTAGGTTTGGGGGGTTAGCGAGGTAAGTATGTGGGATTATGAGGATAGGGAAGGAATGCTTCCTCAGAGATTCCGTGCAGGTTCAGTCGGCTGAATACCCTGCTTCTGCACTGTAGGGATTCTGTGATCTTAGTCATTAGATGCCCACCGGGAGTTAGAAGGCACCTGTACAGCTTAGAGAGTTGGCCCATCTTTTCTCTTCTCTACAAATTTTGAGTGGCATTGAGTTGAGGGAAGAAACACTTCAGAGAGGAGTGTAACAGCCTTGAGGGATAAAGAAGCTTAGTTGCTCTCACACTGAACATATAGTTGCCAATACCAAGCTGCCATCAGTTGCACACTGATTCAGTTCCCAGCTAGAAGGTTAACAAAATTAATTCTTGGGTTGAGGGGATTGTCCAATGTGTTCTCCAGAATTTAGAAGAATGAGCGGAGATGTCATTGTTGGCAGGATAGTTGCTGAGGGGCTGTTTCCCCTGGTTGGACAGCCAAGAACTGGGAGTCACTATCTCGGGATGGGGCGGGGGGGGAGGGGTTCAGTCATTTTGACTCAGCTGAGGTGAAACTTTCTTCACTTGGGGTTGCCAATCTTTTGCACCCCAGTTGGTTACGGACTATTACAGAGTTCGGATAGATATCTATACAGCAGACTTGCAAATGGTCCATAATTCAGGGAGAGTTGGGGCAGTTGGGTTTACTATGTAGAGATGGACAGGTTAGAGATTATACAGAAAGATATTAATCAAAAGGCTGTTCAGGAACTGGGAACTTTATCAGGCTTTTGGATCACAGACTGCATAATCAAAACACCCACCAGTACACATGTCTGACAATAAAAAGAGTGCAAAAAGGAAGGAAGAAAAAAGTCTTAAACCATCCAAGAATTTACCGGAAAAAGACATGTGGTTACTGGACTTCCATAATGCCAAACTGAATCATTTCTCTAAAAGGAAAATTAAATGTGGTCCCTGTATCTGCATCTCCTCAACAACCTGGGCAAAATCCAGAAATTCCCCGAAACAGCAAATGCGCACAACTTAATTCCAACAACCTCATTAAAAAAAAGCAAACCTCAACACATCATTCCATTGGCTGATTCAGTGAAACTCGAGTAAACTTATTCACTGAACTGAAGTGCCATCTAGAGGTAACAGCAAAACCTTGCCAAGAAGCATTGCAGATCCTCAATGTCTGTACACAGTACAGGTCACAACTAGCAGCATCCATTGTCCAGGTGAATTGTGAGAGAGCGAGAGGGAGCCGGAGTGGGCGGGCGAGACCGGGAGCACAAGAGGGTGTGCACATGTGTGTGTGCACATATGTGAAAGAATGCATGTGAGAAAGTGTGTGCAAGAGGGAGAGAGAGATTGAGTGTGCGTGAGAGAAAGTGTGTGTGAGAAGTGTGTGTGAAAGAATGGGCGTGTGTGAGTGCATGTGAGAAATTGAGTGAGAGAGAGTGTGAGAGAGTGCGTGTGAAAGGCTGTACGTGCGAGAGAGCACATGAGAACATGTGCGTCTGTCTCTCAGTCTATCTGAACTGCTACACTGAACATTGCATTTAACCAGACAAACATGTGGACTAAAAGGCATATCGGAATTTTGTTGAAATGGTTTGTGTGTCTTGACCAACTTTCACTTCCCCCTTCAACTGCAGCAACAAAACTGATTCAACCAGAAACCAAACCTAGGCATGACAGAAAAATGCCTCCGGGGTAATAACCAGCCTATGTTTGCATGTTCTTGCAACACAGAAACACAGTGGTCTGTTGTATTCTGTTTAGTAAACCATTACAGCGTGGAAGACATGGATCTACTCTCAAAGATCTCATAGTGAAGAGCTGTTCCCAGCAGCTCGTTATTACACTGCAAGAAACGCAAGGAGAGCTTAAGAACCCATCCTCCAAACTGTTTGTCTCACCTACAACCACACCAGCATCATCATCCAGGGCGATTTCATTCAGAAATAGCACATCGGTACAAAGCAGAATTGAAAAGGGATTTTAAAAAAAACACAATCCCAGCCCTGTAGCCTTAAAGTTAAAGCTGATACCACAAGTCTAAATGGCAAAATTACAACTTTGTTTTTTCCAAAGCAAAACAGAAAGCGCTTAATCCGACTAGAAATGTTTAATCATGGCAGCACAGTGGTTAGCACTGCTGCTTCACAGCACCAGGGAGCCAAATTCGATTCACAGTTTGGGTCACTGTCTGTGTGGAGTTTGCACATTCTCCCCGTGTCCGCGTGGGTTTCCTCCAGATGCCCCGGTTTCCTCACACAGTGTAAAGGTGTGTGTGTTAGGTGATTGGCCATACTGAATTGCCCCTCAGTGTCAGGGGACTAGCTAGGGTAAATGCATGGAGTTACAGGCATAGGGCCTGGGTGGGGTTGTGGTCAGTGCAGACACGATGGGCTAAATGGCCTCCTACTGCACTGTAGGGATTCAATGGTTCTATGACTCTTTATCCTGATCACAGAAACGGTTCGAATGCTGGAGATACTCAACAGGTCAGGCAGCATCTGTAGACAATGCTTCATGTCCATGAGCCTTGATCAGAACTTAGAAGCAGTTTACTCTCTTCCAACCATACACTATCAATTCTGTGAATGGACTTCTTACTTGTAGGACGTAGGGCCCATTGACCTTTACATCACCAGGTAGATTGACGATAATGGACATTTTTCCATTAAAAATGGGGGAAGTAACAAAATGATTAATGTTAGACAGGACATGTTTGTTCAGAATGACACATTGGAACAGGAGGCGGCTATTCAGCCCTTGCACGCTAACCCATTCAATTAGATTACGGCTGATCTGTATCTCATCTCTACTTAGCTGCCTTGGCTCCATGTTCCTTAATAAGCTCCCCCTCCATTCCTCCAAGGTTGATAATTTTCAATTCAACAGTTTTTCAGGAAGTGGGACAGTCAAAGAGGAAGAGAGCTCCACATTCCCACTGCTCGTTGTGAAGGAGTGGACACACACACAGCTCTTGTATTGGGGCCAAGGAAAAATCAACACTCGATAACATGCAACATAGTTGCATCAGCACAGTGGTTAACACATAAAGCTGTTTATATATGTGTAACTCCGACTGGATGCATTTTGAGAATCTACAGCCTCCCCTATCATGACTTGCCGCATCTTTTAGAATGCAACTGTGGGAGCTTCTGTCAACTTATACTACAGGATCAAAAATTAGGATCAAATCAATTAAAAGTATTTGAAAGTTTATTAGTCACAAGTAGGCTTACATTAACACTGCAATGAAGTTACTGTGAAAATCCCCTAGTCATCACACTCTGGCACCTGGTCAGGTACATTGAGGGAAAATTTAACATGGCCGATGTACCTAACTAGCATATCTTTCAGACTGTGGGAGGAAACTGGAACCCCCGGAGGAAACTCGCGCAGACACAGAGAGAACATGCAAACTCCGCACAGTTAGCGAAGACGAGAATCGAACCTGGGTCCCTGGCCCTGTGAGGCAGCAGTGCTAACCTCTGTGCCACTGTGCCACCTTTAAAAGAAAGGCAAGCTACAAGAACACAATTTGTTATAACTTAATGTCACCTCCCCCTTTAATCAGCAATGCAGGCCTGGAAAAAAACATCAGATTTTGATCAGAACATCGTGTTGCACTTAAACAAAACCTAGCCTTGATTTATTTTGACAGTTTTATCTCAAATTATCCTTTGAAAGAACATTTAGGTGAGAAATACTCCCAACGAATGTAGTACCAATCTAAGTCAAACTAACCATAAAGGTTTGAAGAGTCAGAGTGAAGATAAAAAATGTCTTTAAGTTATCATCAAATTCCTCAGTCTCATTCTCCAAGGGACCAATGTTCACTTTAGCTACTCTCTTCCTTTTAATATACCTGGAGATGCCATCACTGCTTTAATAATTCTTGCTGGTTTACTCTTTATTAAGCTTTGAGTCATCCTTTACTGATTACTGATATTTTTTCAATCTCTGATGTTTGGAGCATTGCACATCTTTTCTTCCTGATTTGATAACATCTTTAATCTCTTTAGTAAACCACAAATGTTTCAAGCTTGCTGCAATGTGCCTTTCTCTATGAAATGCATATACATTTAGAACCATGAAATAACTTAAATGTCTGCAACTACCTATTTCTGATCTATTTTACCAGTGCACTGTAGCCAACTCTACCTTTGTATCTTTTAATTACATTAATTTAAGCCAAGTAACTAGTTTCAGTCCCAAGTTTATCATCCACAAAATGGAATGTGAAATGTTATGATCACTCTTCCCTCGAGAATCTTTTATTGAGATCATCCATGATTCCTATTTCATTACACACTCCCTCTTCCGGTACCATGCCCTGAGAGGACATTGATGATAATGGATCTTCATGTTAATCTTGCTCTAGCGGCATGGGTCATCTTCATCTGAGATACATCCATCTTGTTTTCAAGATTCTGTGGCCAAGTGGCCAATGGCCTGAACAACTAGGCCTGACACAGAATTGGATTATATTCACTGAAGTTTAGAAGAGTGAGAGGAAATCTCATGGAAACTTATAAAATTCTAACAGGGTAGATTGAGAAAGAACGTTCCCAATGGTGGGGGAGTCCAGACTAGAAGTCATAGTTTGAGGATAAGGGGTAAACCTTTTAGGACTGAGGTGAGGAGCAATTTCTGCACCCAGAGGGTGGTGAATGTGTGGAATTCACTACCATAGGAAGTAGTTGAGGCCAAAATGTTGTCTGGTTTCAAGATGAAATTAGATATCGTTCTCGGGGCTAAAGGGACCAAGGGATACGGGGAGAAGGGGGGGAATCAGGATATTGAATTCGATGTTGAATCATGATCAAAATGAATGGGTGAGCAGGCTCGAAGGGCCGAATGGCCCATTCCTGCTTCTAGTTTCTATGGACAATATAATTTAAATAGTAGTCAACAGCTTCCATAGACAAACCTGCTGGGAATCCGGACAGACCAAGTTTTAAACACAAACACAGGTCAGAGATGAGCGATGGCGAGCTGGACTTGTTCAGGAGGCTAGAACAAGAGTGCTCAGCCTGACTAAATAAGAACAGTGTATGTGTATTCCCCAGTTTCAGCCAGATGCTCTGCCACCTCAGATATCCACTATTACCTTATATGGAACAAGTCTACGGGCACCTTGTGCAACAGGGATGGATACCTAGGAGGCCCCTGGCGTTCTCTTGGTGTATGGAATCTGTAACTTCATTAGATTCTGTGATTCCTGTCCAGTGACCTCACTGGCAGAAAGCCAGAGAATCTTCCAGAAGGGCTCGAAGAGGGGAATAAGAAAAGACAGCTGGAGGCTATCCCCACTGAAGATTCCACTCAACCCCTACAAAGGTTCGCCCTTTACCAAAGATAGGCTGAGACACAGTGATGACATGCAAGACCAATCTTCGCAAAGAAGGCCCCCGAATTCAAAAGTGAGAGGTGGCAGAGCTCAGAGAAACAGACCGGGCAGCTCGATCAAGTTCATTGACATGGGTAATGTCAGAAACCTCAGACATCTAGCATAAAGTACCAAGTTATTCTGAGAGGTTAAGAGTTGGTTTCAAATAAAGTTTATACGACAAGGATTTGTGAATAAAACTTGGATTGATCCATGGACTGAGCTTTGTCCATCTCGTGAGTAAGGGCACCTGAGTAAAGTGTTTTAACACAAACTGGTCTGCTTACTTCCTGACAACTGTTTTTTAAAAAGATAATTCTTTGACTACCACAATCCCTTTTGATGAGGAGTTGCTGGTGTTGGACTGGAGTCACCTGATGAAAGGGCAGTGCTCCAAAAGCTCATGCTTCCAAATAAACCTATTGGACTTTAACCTGGTGTTGAGAGACTACATATTCTATAATCTCTCTTACCATCCATATCAGACTTTCTAAATAACAATCTCTAATTAAGTACCCAAGAAATTTCAACTGTCTCATTCTGAGCAGGGGCAGTTGAGCTCTTCTGATCTCAGACTTTACTCACACATCTTCATTGGTAGTTTGACTTGTCCAAGTTATCTTCATTATTCATCCCAAAAACCACAAAGTTTACAGACTCAATGCTTCTCCAAATCGCTCCATTGATCATCCAATGATTAGTGTGTTAGTGTGTGCAACATTAGTAAGGTGTAGCATTCCAGGATTCTCAGCCTTTCATTTGTGAGTTGATTTATTATTGTCACATGTATTGGTATACAGTGAAAAGTATTGTTTCTTGTGTGCTATACAGACAAAGCATACCGTTCGTAGAGAAGGAAGTGGAAAAGTGCAGAATGTAATGTTACAGTCATAGCTCGGGTGTAGAGAAAGATCAACTTAGTGTGGAGTAGGTCTATTCAAAAGTCTGATGGCAGCAGGAAAGGAGCTGATCGTAATTTTTTTACATTTTTTGAAATGCATTTTATCCATTCCAACCCTCCATCTTATCCTCCGTTTGCATTTTCTGTCTGATGTCAACAGACTTCCCAAGTGACTAAATCTGTCAAACTGTGCTTTACACATCATCAAATCTGAAATAACTTGTTCCTCGGTTGGTTCCATATTAGTTTAGACACAAGTCTGGCGACAGCAAGCACATTATGTTCATCATTCACCTGCAATTTAATGGTGATTGCCAAATCGGCAGGTCTTTTTTTCCACCCAAAGGGCTACAGTAGCAAGAATTCATCATGATAAAGGCAAAGGGGTGGGTAATATTATTTCAGAAATATTTATTTCCCCTCACCGGAGAACACTTTCATTGACAACTAACATCATTATTCACAAAAGGGAGAAACTCAATCCAATTACACTGGTTGGCAGGTACCCATCTTGAACAATGTTCTTGAATCAATGACGGACATATATCAGAGGGTTGAGAAAAATCACACATTCCCAGATAAATCAACCAAAATCATTGGCAATACACATGTTTCAGCTGAGTTCATCTGCACGGAGGACCAGCGCCAAACACTTTGAGGAGATACAAGTCCTGCACATCTGCAGGGAAATATCAAGCACTTGTAAGTTCTGTCCAATACACAAATTCTGACACCAGCTGTCCAAAGAATCTTTGAATGGTGTGTTAATGTTTCCCTCTTCTCTTCCATTTTAATACCTTTGCTCAATATTTTTATCCAAAAGAAACCGTCTCCCTTAATATGGGTTCCAACAGGAGCACTGAAATAGATATGTTGCTGTGAAGAGATGACAATCTTTGAACAAAAGGATAAGCAAGGGCAAGTCTAAATGCTTCTGGTGAATAAATAATGTTAAACAGCAAGTCCATAATACTGAGGCGTTGAAAGAGAATTGGAGGATTTGCCTACTCAGACGCCAGTGGAAAAACCCTCAGACCTAGTGCAAAAACTATGGAGATTCAAAGTGAATTTCTGAGAGCTGTGGCACACCTTGGTTTGGTCCCAGGAGACAAAGGAATCCTTAAGATCTTCTTTGGGGGAACTCTTGGGTGAAAATTATAGTGGGTTGGAGTGAATGTTCTGATGAGATTTTCCATATATGTGATTACGAGCTATATTAAGCTGAAAGTACTTGGCTTTAACTGTACAAAGTTATTTGAAACATGAAATTTTGTGCTGCAAATGTTCAGTTAATAACCTTTTTTAAAAAAAATTACCAGCTTCTACGATTGCCTGATAGAAGGAAACAGAATAAAATCAGAATTCTACAGTGCAGAAGGAGGCCATTTGGCCCATCAAGTCTGCACCGACCACAATCCCATCCAGGCCCTAACCCCATAACCTCATGCATTTACCCTAGCTAGTCCCCCCTGACACTAAGGAGCCATTTAGCATGAACAATCTACCTAGTCTCCACATCTTTGAACTTTTTAAAAGACAGATTAGGCACAGAACTATATGTGACTAATCTTATATTCGCTGTAGGCTCTGTGACAGTCCAGTGAAGCCAGTTTGGTAAGTTTCCCGGAACATCACTGTGGGCTCATGCGCCTGGCTGGGATTATGTGAAGATGTCCTGCAGGAAGACCTCCTCCTGCCATTACCCAGCAAGTAAAGTTTTCCACCTTGTTAAATGGAATAATTGAACATTGAGGAAAGGGTGAATCTGGCTTCAGGTGGGTTTATTTCTCAGACAACAGATTCATCTGGTCTCCTCTGCCTCCTCCTCACCCCCATTTCTCTCCAAACACCTACTGTGAGCTGGTTTTTATAATCTTGCAATGATTCCCAAATCTTTACCTAATTGGTGACAATTGCTCTTAAATACAAACTCAAAGCGAGTACTCTATTGCAGCACAATTCCAATATTAACAACATGTTGCTACTGCGGACCTTCCACTTGCCAGAATGGCCTGGGCGTTTTCAGAAATGACAGTTACCCCTCCCCCTTAAGCCCACTGAAGGTCACCCACCTTCAAAAGAAACAATTAAATACTGATTCTGCACCCAAAAATGACTGAGCTCTCAGAAAATGTCTGCCAAAAAGTTTCCAGCGAATGAGGGGTGAACTCGTTGAGGATTCTGAAGGGGCGTACGCTGGAAGGTCTGCTCTCCTGGTTCGGGAATCTAGAACAGAGGGTGGGGAGGGGAACACAATCTCAGGGAAAGGGGCCACTCATTAAGGACTGAGATGAGGAGGAACGTCTTCGCTCAAAGGGTTGTGAATCTTCGGAATTCTCTACCCTAAAGGGTTGTACAAACGCCATCATTCAATATATTTTGTGACTGAGGTAGACAAAATGTTGGGTCTCCCACAGGGAAACAAGGGATTGGGGGAGAAGGCTGGGAAGTGGAAGTGAGGTCAATCGTACTGAATGATGGAGCATCTGGAGTACTGTGTGCAGTTTTGGGCGCCGCACCTGCGCAAGGATATTTTGGCCCTGGAGGGAGTGCAGAGGAGGTTTACTAGGCTGATACCGGAGTTGAGGGGGTTGTGCTATGAGGAGAGGCTGAATAAACTAGGCTTGTACTCGTTAGAGTTTAGAAGAATGAGGGGAGATCTCATTGAGACGTATAAGATGATGAATGGGATGGATAGGATAGAGGTGGAAAGACTCTTCCCGCTCAAAAAAGACAGTAGGACTAGGGGGCACAGCCTCAAGATAAAGGGGGGGCGGTTCAGAACGGAGTTGAGGAGGAACTTCTTCACTCAAAGGGTGGTGAATCTCTGGAATTCTCTGCCCGTTGAAGTGGTGGAGGCTGCCTCGCTAAATATTTTTAAGAAGCGGGTTGATGGGTTTTTGATAAGAGAGGGGATTAAGGGTTATGGGGAGAGGGCGGGAAAGTGGAACTGAGCCACGACAGATCAGCCATGATCTTATTGAATGGCGGGGCAGGCTCGAAGGGCCAGATGGCCTACTCCTGCTCCTATTTCTTATGTCTGAGGGGACCACCTATTCTACTCATGCTCATATTTCTTGAGTTCTTAAATGACAACAGATAAGTGATCCATCAAGCAGTCCTCAGACAGAATACCCCATGCCTGGGGTGCCACCTGTTTAGAGTTTTTGAAATTTATTAGTATAAGTAGGTTTACATTAACACTGCAATGAAGTTACTATGAAAATCCCCTAGTCGCCACAGTCCGGCACCTATTCAGATACGGTGAGGAAGAATTTAGCATGGCTAACGCACCCAACCAGCATGTCTTCTGAAACTGGAGCACCCGGAGAAAACGCACACAGACACAGGGAGAACATGCAGACTCCGCACAGACAGTAATACAAGGCCGGAATTGAAGCCAAATCCATGGTGTTCTGAGGCTGCAGTGTTAACCACTGTGCCATTGCGCTGACCGCACCTGCAAATGAACATGGGAAATAGCAGTGACAGGGAGGCAGTGGCATAGTGGTATTGTCACTGGGGTTGTAACCCAGAGACCCAGGGAAATGCCCTAGGGACCTGGGTTCAAATCCCACCAGGGTCGATGGTGAAATTTGAATTCAATAAAATCTGGAATTGAAGGTCTGATGACAAGTATGAAAGCATTGTTCACTGTTGAAAAATCTATCTGGTTCACTAATGTCCTTTAGAGTAGGAAATCTGCCGTCCTGACCTGGTCTGGCCTACATGTGACTCCAATCCTATGGCAATATGGTCGACTGGCAATTTGTCTTAAATGGCCTAACAAACCACTCAGTTTAAGGGCAATTAGGGATGGGCAATAATTGCTGACTCAACCACCAATGCTCAGATTGCTTGAATGAATAGAAGAGTGCCGAGTCAGAAAAGTGGTATGGCTGACAAAAATAAGTTGTCAAAGACTCGTGTTAATATATGGATGAGCTTCCCTCACCTGTTTTTGATAGGAAAGCCAGCAAATTAAGGCACACCCAAAAATTATAATAATCTCCGGTGGTTAAGTCAGTGATCATGTTTTATTTAACTTTTTTTTATCTACCATCCTGTAAATGCCAAGATAAATGGGGTGGCTGGCAGGTGAAAATCATCACAAGTATTTTTTTCTCGCCTGGATCTGTGCTAAAACGATCCTTCATAAATATTTATCAATGCTCACAACTCTGCTAATTGCGCTGCATTCCATTTTCTGCCATCTGTTCCTGTTGACTTCAACACCCGTTCTGAACTTCTTAAAGCGCTCAGATTAGATTTGTCACCAAATGGGGTCCACGTGTGTTTGGAGACCGTCAGCACAGTTTTCTAAGTTCTGATCCGAGAATTGCACTGCGCAGCATTCCCGACAAGACAGGCTGGCAAAGGTTAAACGAGGAGACCTCAGGTATCAAATCCCGACAAATCCCAATAAATGCAGCACACCCTTCACCCTTTCTTGTTCAAGCTGATTGCTTCAGGGAGTGGAACGACTCGGACATCGAAATGTATGAGCTAGCACAGGCACAATGGCCTGAATGGCCTCTGCCTATGCTGCATGACTCTTGGGTTCATTCCACATGAAGCCAGACAGGGCCTGGTGTTCAACAGTTATTCAAGATTGGGTTGATGTCTGGTGGTCGGTCTGGTTTTGCCTCAACGTTTCAGTTGGAGGTTTGACAGAACTGGAGGGGCCATTTCAGTAGGCAGCTGGGAGTCGCCCACACTGCCACAGGCCTGGAATCACATGTAGGTCTGATCAGGAACATTGCCTTCCCTGCATCGAGTGGGTTTTTACAAGTTTTATATTCCAGGTTTATCAATGAATTGAATTTAAATGATCCCCAGTTGCCATGATGAGATTTGAACTCATGCCCCCCACGGCATTAGTCCAAATGCCTGGATTGTGACTTGAGTTTCCTCCGGATGCTCCGGTTTCCTCCCGCAGTTCAAAGATATGTGGGTTAGGTGCACTGGCCGTGTTAAATTCTCCTTCAGTGTACCCGAACAGGCACTAGAGTGTGGCGACTAGGGGATGTTCACAGTAACTTGATTGCAATGTTAATGCAAGCCTACTTTGACTAATAAATAAATAAACTTAAAAGGTTCCAAATCCCCAAATCTTAGCAGTACAATTACTGAGGCAAATAATCACACAGCAAGAAAATGTGAATAAAATGCCAGACGTTAAAAAAAGGGAAGAAAGTAAAATTAAAAATATACAATAGTTGCAGCAGCAGCTTAGCATTCTCCCAGAGAAATCAAATGTTTAATTTCTGAACATGCAGAGTCCCTTCTGAAGGCGGAGTACTAGAGCGCTGGAACAAAGACAGAATATAAACACGCAACAATAATTCATTTCCATCTCAAAACTGGGAGATTAATAATTCAATCACATAATCTGGCAAAACTCAAATTACCTGCTGTTAAACAATAAACACTCGTATTTATTCAGTGCCTTTAAGTTAATGAAATGTCCCAGTGTATTATAGTGCTCAGTGAGGCAAAGGCGCAACCTTCCAGGATGTCAAGCGTTCAGCACCCATCATAGAAACCCCATAGAAAATTTACAGCACACAAGGAGGCCATTCGGCCCACCACGTCCAATGCCAGCCCGGAGACACCTAGGTGCTCTTTCTGAGAACAATTCTGAAAGTCAGCAAGGAAGACTCAGCCCCACCGATTCCAACAGACCCGCAGTTACTTCACACTCAGTAACTTCTGATCGGCAGCAGGATTTCCATTCTCACTTGGACTTTGGCTGGAATTCTTCCGTCTCACGTGCCCTGCTCCTGCTGCCAGCGAGAACGGAGAATCTGGCACTCCAGTCACTGCAGCGGGACCGGAGAATCCCAGTCTGCGTCTCAGGCACACAGCTCTAATGGCTGGAAGAGTTACTGCAGTGCTGTGTCTGAGACGAAGTCCAGGAACCATACTTCCGTTGAGTACCAATAGCCAGGGGAAATGTGATTTCATTTGATTTGGTTTATTATTGTCACATTTATTAACATACAGTGAAAAGTATTATTTCTTGCACACTACACAGACAAAAGCATTCCATTCATACAGATTCAGTGATCTCAGTGTCGGGAGGATGTCAGGGGAATACTGGGTCGGGGTAGGTAGACCAGAGAAGAAAGGGGATGGAGAAACTCCCAGATCCTGAGGGGGGAACAGCACCCCCAGTATTGCACACAGTATTCCAAGTGTGGCCTACCAATGTCTAGTACAATTTCAACAAGACATTCCAACTCCTGTATTCAATGTTCTGACCAATGAAACCAAGCATGCTGAATGCCTTCTTCACCATTCTGTCCACCTGTGACTCTGCTTTCAAACAGCTATGAACATGTACCCCTAGATCTCTTTATTCTGTAACTCTCCCCAATGCCCTACCATTAACTGAGTAAGTCCTGCCCTGGTTCAATCAAAATGGTCACCTTGCATTTGTCTAAATTAAGCTCCGTCTGCATTTGTCAACCCACTGGCCCAACTGACCAAGATCCTGTTGCAATTGGAGGTAATTTTCTTCATTGTCCACTATGCTATCAATCTTGGTGTCATCTGCAAATTTACTAACCATGCCTCCTATATTCTCATCCAAATCATTAATATAAATGACAAATAACAGTGGACCCAGCACTGATCGCTGAGGCACACTGTTGGTCACAGGCCTCCAGTTGAAAAAACAACTCTCTACAACCATCCTGTGACTTCTGTCAAGAAGCCAATTTTGTATCCATTTAGATACCTCACACTGGATCCTGTGAGATTTAACCTTATGCAACAATCTGTCATGTGGTACCATGTCAAAGGCCTTGCTAAAGTCCATGCAGAAAACATCAACTGCACTGCCCTCATCTACCTTCTTGGTTACCCCTTCAAAAAACTCAATCAAATTTATGAGACATGATTTTCCACTCACAAAGCCATGCTGACTGTCCCTAATTAGTACTTGCGTCTCTAAATGCCAATAGATCCTGTCTCTAAAAATACCTTCCAACAATTTACCCACTACAGATGTGAGACTGGCTGGCCTGTAGTTCCCAAGCTTTTCCCTGTAGCTCTTTTGAACAAAGGCACAACATTTGCCACTCTCCAATCTTCAGGCACCTCACCAGAGACTATCGATGATTCAAGCATCTCGGCTAGGGGACATGCAATTTCCTCCCTTACCTCCCACGACGTCCTGGGATGCACTTCATCAGGTCCCGGGGATTTATCTACCTTCATGCACTTTTGAGGCTTTTGGTCATTAACACTTCTGGTCATTGCTGTTTGTGGGAATTTACTGCACAAATTCAACCTTTCCCACTTGACAATATCTCTACAATCATGACTGCACTTGGCCGTAAAGCACTTTGAGACGTCACGACAGTGTGAAAGGCGTCACATAAATGCAAGTCCTTTCATTTTGTGGTAATCCCAGGAATGCAAAACTGAGTAAATCATCCTTTCTTAATGTCTGAATAGATTGGGTCAGTGAATGACACTCGTCAAGCTTTAGAGATGGTGCACTTTGAGGCCCAGTGAAATGTACACAACATAGTCTTGAATTCCACCTCGCACACCAGTGCACAGAATAGCTTCAATTCACATATTAGCTGGTTGGTACATTAAATATAAATCTCATTGACAAGCTGAATTATTATCCTGAAGCAATTAAAGCTTGATGGACTTTACAGCATTTGATGTTGCATCACAGAGTGTTTAGCATAATGTCCCTGTCTCCCCAGCTCTCTCTAATTGGTGATTATACAGCTATACATGAGATATACAGGGAGAAGGAGAGCGTGGCGATTGTCCCTACAAGAGCAACACAGCAGAGTAATGGTGACCAAATCGGGACTCAGTGGGGAATCACCCCAGGGGAAGGAAGAGAATCTTAGCATGTTCACAGCTAATTCTAAAATATCCATTCCCTGAGTGGGGAATACCCGAGAGGGTGAATGGTCACCTAGGCCATGTGACGCCTACTCTGCTGTGTTGCCCTTAAAAGGGACAGTCACCACAGAGAGAGAGAGCCAGAGTGAGAGATGTATGCACAGGGTGTTTAATACTTCCCTGTGCAACTTTAGGTGATTTATGCAGACTATAAACATGTCAAAGATTTATAAATTTTAATACAATATAATTCTGATTTCTAAGCCTCTACGCAAACAGGATTGTGATACATTGAATCATGGAATCCCTAGTGTGCAGAAGCAGTCCATTCAGCCCATTGCGTCTGTACTGACTCACTGTTGGAACATCTCACTCAGACCCTATCCCCATAACACCACGCATTTAAAAGGACAATTTAGCATTACCAATTCACCTATGCCACACATTTTTGGAGCGTGGGAAGAAACCGGAGCACCCGGAGGAAACCCACGCAGACACAGAGAGAATGTGCAGACTCCACACAGACAGAGACCTAAGCCAGGAATTGAACCTGGGTCACTGGCGCTGTGAGGCAGCAGTGCTAACCACTGTGCCATCGTGTCACCCTTGGCTCAATTCCATTTTCTAACACTTTGCTTTTTCTTTTCCTGCTACCATGTTCCATACTGTTGAAATAGCAGTAACTTGAGTGATAATAACAAAGTAAAAAGCGTTGAATTATTCTTTCATTTGCTGCACATCATTTGCCTCTGACATGCATAGTTATTAAAAGTTGTAACAGAACTTGAGAAAGCATGCTGGACATTCTCCCTGTAGTTGGTGCTGTACATTAACAAGCAAGCCAGGCAGCTTTTGCAAAGTGCTCCAAAGTTTAGGAAAATTTCTCAGAATAAGTCGAGGTGTAAAAATCATACCACTCCGGGAAAAACTGAACTGAAATTAGCATGCAACTCAAGATCTTGAGCCCAAATATAAAAGTCTTCTTTAATTGGCACTGTTGGAGACAGAATTAAAAATACTTCCATTCTACCAAGTGAAAATTAAGTTATTTCCAAATTCACACCAGCAATGGTGTGGCTGGACTGCTGTTTTGTCAAGCCTGCATGCTGAACAGACCACAGACAGATGTTTGCATGCAGCTGCAGTCTGGCCCAGTTACAGACACTGTACTCACACAGGTTTAATATAGGAGGATAGGTTATTTAGAGGAGCCAAGGAAAGGGCAGCAAACAAGAATAATACAAGGACATAGAAGCGCTGGAGAAGGTGTGAAAAAGATTTACAAGATTGACACCAGAACAGAGGTTACAATGGCCAGAAAGGTGGGGCTCTTTTCTTTAGAAAAGAGAAAAGGTGGGTGGAAAAGGGGGGGTTTGGCACACCTGAAAAGGGTTTTTAAAATTGGGAAGTTGCAAAGAGGATGCTGACATTGTGAAATTCACAAAAACAAAATGAGTGGCCATAAATATAAGATTTCACTCAAATTCAGGAGAAATGCTTTTACCCAAACCACGTTTAAGAATGTGGCATTCACTACTGTAATAAGTCTTCAGAGGCACAAGTCCTTTCACCAGAATCCCTTTATTTACAATTCCAACAGCAGTATACCAAGTGCTAGCAGTCAGCAGTCTACCCTCGGGAGTTCCAGAGGAACTGATACTCCCGGTTAAAAAAAGAGGAAAAGACTCCTCGATTGGCCCATCAACTAACTCCTTAATCAGGGAGTTCATATTCCCTTAGGCCAACCTCAATGGCCTGACTGAAGTCATTACAACTACAATGATGATTTCAAGACAAAAGTTGGGTAGACGTTAGGGACAGAAGGAAATGCTGTCAGTTGGAGGGGTCTTGACAGGGTGGATGTGGAGGGGTTTTTTTTTGCAGGAGTATCTAGAAATAGGGATAGTGGTTTGAAAATAAGTGGCCACTAAATTAAAACGGAGATGAGGCAAAGTTTTTCACAGAGGTTCATATGTCTTTTGAACTCTCTGAAAGAATGGTGGAAGCAGGACCTTTGGATATTTTTAAGGCAGAGTTGGATAGATTTTTGTTGAGCAACAGGGTGAAAGATTATTAGGGAGAGGCGAGAAGTAGTTCTGAGGTTCACACCAGATCAACCATGATATTACTGAATGGAGGAGCCTGGGCTTCTACATTAGTGGCCCAGTCGCATTGCCACTACGCCAATGCCTTCCTCGCTTAAAGGTATACTGAGTCTTACATACAGGCAGAGCTCTTATTTAATCCTCACGTGCACCGAATCAACTGGAGGACTGAGGGCGACACGGAAAGTAAGCAGAAAGATGAATTTCAATCACTGTCCGCACTGTATCTTACACTGCACTTCAGCGAGTGGCAAAGCACACAGAGCAGTTAATCGCTTCAAATCCTGCATGAAAAGATCATGTTCTTTTTGACATCCCCACAGAAACCACATTCCAGCACTTGCAGCTGTATAATTGACACAGCTACCACTTTTAACTAAGGTTCGAGAAGTTAATTGCAGTTTCAAACTCGGGAAGGAAAAGAGCAACATTTAATCCCTCGGCCAAGACATGGTCATTGGCCTCACTTTGGATCATGAGCTTTAAAAAGATTTCTCAGTTTCTTGAACCCAACCTAAAGGATGTCAAAGCCAATCAATGATGTTCAACCCATGAACCGAGGCTCACCTGTTGGCGTCAGGAGCTGTACTGAGTTTCCTGGTGATTTTAGCACTCTAACTGAATGTAGGATAATGAATGGAAGCCAAATCTATTGCAAGGAACAGTCAGATCTTCAGTCAGTTGGGAGCGAATATTTCAACAATAAAATTATCAAATCAAACTTGTACGAAACGCATGGCACATAAAAGAATTCCTTTTGTGCTATTGCTAACTTTAGCAGTTGGATCGAAACGCTGACAACATAACCAGGGCATGGTTTGCAGCGACTCAGTGAAGACTATTCGATTTGATTTATTATTGTCACATGTATTAACATATAGTGAAAAGTATTGTTTCTTACGCAGTTTACAGACAAAGCATACCATTCATAGAGAAGGAAACGAGGGAGTGCAGTTATAGTCATAGCTAGGGCGTAAAGAAAGATTAACTTAATGCAAGGTAAGTCCATTCAAAAATCTGACAGCAGCAGGGAAGCTGTTCTTGATTCTGATGTACGCGATCTCAGACTTTTGTATCATTTTCCGGATGGAATAAGGTGGAAGACAGAATGTCCATGGAATCCTTAATTATGCTGGCTGCTTTGCCGAGACAGCAGGAAGTGAAGACAGAGTCAATGGATGGGGTGGCTAGTTTGCGTGATCGACTGGGCTACATTCACAACCTTTTGTAGTTCCTTGCAGTCTTAGGCAGAGCAGGAGCCATACCAAACTGTGATACAACCAGAGAGAGTGCTTTCTATGGTGCATCTGTTAAAGTTGGTGAGAGTCGTATCCGACATGCCAAATTTCCTGAGTCTTCTGAGAAAGGTGTTGGTGGGCTTTTTATTAACTATAGTGTCGGCATGGGGGGGGGACCAGGACAGGTTGTTGGTGACCCAGGCACCTAAAAACTTGAAGCTCTCGATTTTTTCTACTTCGTCCCCATTGATGTAGACAGAGGCATGCTCTACTTTATGCTTCCTGAAGTCGATGGCAATCTCCTTCATTTTGTTGACACTCCAGTGCAGTACTGAGGAAGTGCAGGGCTATCTGAGATGCCATCATTCAGGTGAGACATTAAATTGAGGCCCTGTCTGCACCCTGATGATGTTGAAGATCCCACTGCACTATTTTAAATAAGAGCAGGGACATTTCCCCTGAAGTGTCCAGGCCAAAATTTGCCCCCTCACTAAAAATAAATTTGGGAACACTCAGCAGGCTTGGCAGCATCTGTGGACACAGTAAGAAGTCTGACAACACTAGGTTTAAGTCCAACCGATACATTTGATAGTAAACTCACAAGCTTTCGGGGTTTGTCCCTTCATCAGGTGAATGAAGAGTTCTGGCCTCAGACACAGCATATAACAAATACTTCCATTCTACAAACATTAAACACAAGGGATCATAGAAAAGTCAAACAACTCTATCTCACAGTCAGGGACTGGCTCTATGCAATGACAGGAATAGATAGGCTAGATTGTAAGAATCATTTTCCCATGTCAGAAGTATCTACGACTAGAGGGCATAGGTTTATGCCGAGAACAAACTGTTCAGAAGGGATCTGAGGAAAGAATTTTCCACCCAGAGGGTGGTGGAAATATGGAACACATTGGCCGAGAGAGTGGTGGAGGCAAATGTTCTCGCAACATTTATGAAGCATCAGGACAAGCACTTAAATCACTGAGGCATAGTAGGCTATGGACAAGGTGTTAGTAAATGGGATTATGGTCAGCATAGACATGGTGGGCCGAAGGACCTGCTTCTGCGCTGTATGATTCTCTGACTCTATTTGGGTGGAATAAGCTACTAAATTGAGTCAAAGGAAGTCCCAGTAAAGAACAGCCACAGTTACAGACAGCCCAAAAGAAAGTATGAGTGAAGAATCATCAAGAAACAGCTCTGCCAGCAAGTCTTGGAAGGAACTGCAACACAGCAATTTAAATGATGCGATATCTAAACAGTTTCTAGCCTCAAGTCAAGACAAGAAAAGCTTTTTGCTTACATTCACAGAAATGACTCAAGCAACTTGTATTGCAAATGTATTTTGTCGAGAATGAGGAACCAAGCATGGTCAATTTCATTTCGAGCAAAAACTGTGCACCTCCACACTGATCAGTCAATATACTAAAGGTGCCAAATGGATGGTGTGCATGTGGTATTGATGGAATGGTCGTGAAGAGGGAAATTGTTAAATGATAAAAACGTCTCAACAGATTGGAGTGGTCCTCAATTTTCCCCAAACTGGCATAGCTCACTTTCCAAACCTTGGCCTCAAATCAGCAGCGGGAAAAATACCCTGGAAAGAAAAAGGTCATAGGTCATAGGTCATATGGTGGGATTTTCCGGCCACGCTCACCCCAAGACCAGAAAATCCCGCCCAAGGTCAACAGACCTTCGCATGGTCAATGACCCACTCGCTACAATTCTCATGGCGGGAATTTCGCCCATAGAATCATTCAGTGCAGAAAAGGCCCTTTGGCCCGTCGAGTCTGTACCGACAATATCTACCACTAATGGTGCGCTAATCCCACTTTCCTGCACTTGTCCCATATCCTTGAGTATTAAGGTATTTCAAGTGCTCTCTAAATTTTTTTTTTAAAGGTTTCAAGGTTTACGGCCTCCAGTACCTTCCCAGGCACAGCATTCCAGATTCCCACTACCCTCTGAGTGAAAAAGTTTTTTTCTCAAATCCCTTCTGAATCTCCTGCCCCTCACCGTAACATTATGCCCCCTCGTGATTGACCCCTCAACCAAGGGAAACAGCTGCTCCCTACTCCATAGCCCTCACTAAATTTATAAAAGCAACAGAGGTTTCATGTGAAGACTGTGATTGGTCACTTACAGAACAGCCAACTCATCCTAAAAATAAAACTGGTAAAACTGTCATTTCTGTCCAAAAATAAGAACTCGTTTTCATACCAGTGATGGTAGAATTACAATTATCCAGACTGAAGTTTCAAAGTACATGTTAATTTTCCTGCTTGAGTGACCAAGCATTTTGCCTCTGACTTGTTCCTTTCTCCTTCAGAAATGCAGCATAACAACATCCAAGGACAATGTTTCACTAGCACTTCCACCAAAGCTCACCATTCTCCAGAACGAATTCCTTCAGTGATGTGAGGCAAGAACAAGGAGGCATCAACTTAACTTGCGGCGGTATGGTAGCACAGTGGTTAGCACTGCTGCTTCACAGCTCCAGGGACCTGGGTTCGATTCCCGGCTTGGGTCACTGTCTGTGTGGAGTTTGCATGTTCTCCTTGTGTCTGCGTGGGTTTCCTTCTGGTGCTCCGGTTTCCTTCCACAGTCCAAAAGATGTGCAGGTTAGGTTGATTGGCCATGCTAAAAAATTGACCCTTAGTGTCCTGAGATGCACAGGTTAGAGGAATTAGTGGGTAAAGTATGTGGAGTTGGGGGGGGTAGGGCCTGGGTGGGATTGTGTTCGGTGCAGACTCGATGGGCCGAAGGGCCTCTTTCTGCACCGTCGGGTTTGATGATAACTTAAAAATGCGAGCCAGGCCATTCAGCGCTGATGTTTGGGAACACTTCACGCAAAGGTTAGCGGAAATTGGGACTCTCTTCGTCAAGTGTCAACTGTGCCCCATTGGCAGCACTTCGGCCTCCAAGTCACAAGGTCCCCAGTACAGGTACAACTCCAGGGCTTGAGATTCAAGCAAAATAAAGAATCAAAGTTGACATTCCAGTGCAATACTATTGGAGTGCCGCACTGCCAGAGGTTTCACTTTTCAGATTTAACCCTTTCAGGCGGATGTAAAAAGTCCCTTAGCATGACTTCAAAGAACAGCAGGAGAGTTAGGGAGGAGTGATGGCCTAGTGGTATTATCACTTAACTAGTGACCCAGAAACTCTGCAAACATTCTTGGGACCCGGTTTCAAATCCCACCATGGCAGATGGTGGAATTTGAATTCAATAAAATAAAAGCTGGAATTAAGAATCTACTGATGTATGAAACCATTGTCAATTGTCAGAAAAACTCCTCTGGTTCACTAATGTCCTTCAGGGAAGGAAATCTGCCACCCTTTCCTGGTCTGGCCGACATGTGACTCACGGCAATGTGGTTGACTCTCAGCTGTCCTCTGGCAACTAGGGATGGGCAATAAATACTGACCAGCCAGCGACACCCATGTCCCACAAATTAATTAGAAAAAGCTATCCCCGTGTCTGAACCCATATGCAGCCATTAATCAAATCACAAAAATAGGCTGTCATTTGAGAGAAGTTTGAAGTTTTTGTTTATTTATTAGTCACAAGTAAGGCTTATATTAACACTGAAATGAAGTTAATGTGAAACTCCCCTAGTTGCCACAGTCCAGCGCCTGTTTGGGTCAATGTATCTAACCAGCATGTCTTTCAGACCGTGGGAGGAAACCGGAGGAAACCCACGCAGATACGGGGAGAAAGTGCAAACTCCACACAGACAGTGACTCAAGGCGGGAATCGAACCCGAGTCCCTGGCGCTGTGAGATAGCAATGCTAACCACTGTGCCACATGCCGTCCTTGCTTGCAAGAAGCTTGCTGGATTCAAATTGGGTGCTGCCTTTTCCACATCACAACAGCAACCACAACTGGCTGTGAAGTGCATCGAGATGCCGGATGATCACAGAAGGCGCTATATTAGTACAATTCCTCTTTTTGTTTTGAAGGCTGTTGAGACCAAGCTAATGGTAAATTCAAAACGCAGATTGAGAGAGTTTTGCTTGGCAAGTGTACTAAGAGTTACAGAATCCAGATGGGTGAATGGAGTTAAGATACAGATCAGCCAGGATCCAACTGAGGAGGGAAAAGGCTTAAGGGGCTGAAAGAAATATGTATTGAGCAGGGGGAGGCCAATCTATAATTGAACCAGCTCAAGACAAGTACCGAACAGCACTTGTCCCTGAATAAAAGAGGAGTGAAGGAGTTTCTCAAAAGAGTTCCACTTCTGTAGTTAAAATTAAAATTGCAGCTATGGCATTCCAATATTGTGAAGGTCATGCCTCCAGTACTTAATGCTGTGGTTCAGCATATATTAATAACATGTGATAAGGATTGTTTAAACAGCAATAATTCACATTATATGCATCAGAAAATAGAGACACAACGCTATCAAAGGTCTTAGTTTGCCCTTTTTCAAAAGCTTAGATGAACCCCCAATTGGAGTGTGAAATTTTCCATTAGTGCTCCATGGTGTGTCTGCAAACAGCATTCATGATCAATGATGCAGCTACTCACCAGTTCACAGAAACAACAACAGTAATTTGCATTTATATAGTATCTTTAACATAGTAAGTTGTCCCAAGGCGTTCCACCGAAGCATTAAGGTTAAGAACAAGGCACAGGAGTAGGTGTCTTAACCCTGGTCAGAGGAGGAGGAGGGGTAAGCAGGAGAGGGGAGAGGGGAGAGGTTCCAGAAATAGGTGCCCATGAAAAATTCAGGATGCTTAAGAAACGAGGATTGGGGGGCACTGACATCTCAGAGGGTTGTCAGGATGGGGGGAGGGTGGGAGACATGCACGAGGCCATGAAAAAGTCTGATGCCCAAGATGAGGATTTTAAATTTAAGCTGACCTGCTCAAAACATTTTCAATCACTCGTGGGAAGAATTCTGGCCCACAAAATGCCAAATCAGGGTCAACAAACACCAGAAAACAAATTGGGCAGAATTGGCACCACGAGGTGGTTCATCACACCAGCAATCTGGGAGGAAACCACTTCATTGCTTCTCTAGCCTGAGGGGGCTTGGGAGAAAGAATGAAAGGTTCTTTTTTGTTTTAGGAAAGGAGGGTAGATTGAATTACTTTGGTCCCCCTTGGTATTAAAATATTTGAAACTTTGGGGCGGACGAGGGAGAGAAATGGGACTGGGAAAAGCAGACTGTTCCAATTTGCTGTGTAAAAACCCTAATCTATAAAAGTTATACAATAGGGGCCAAACATACCGCCACAGAGTTCAGAAGCAAAATACAGCGAATGCTGGAAATAGAAAAGAGAAAAGTGTTGGAAAGGCTCAGCTGGTCAGGCGGAGTTTGGATGAAAGGTCATCGCGAGCTGAAAAGTTGTCTCTGCTTCTCCCTCTACAGATGCTGCTAAGCCTTTCCAGCAGTTGTTCTGCTTTTTGCGTCACGGGATACAAACCAGCCATCAGCAGGCTGGTCACTGTGAGAAACATCTAAGGTTCATTTATCAGTGTCACAAGTAGGCTTACATTGACACTGCAATGAAGTTACTGTGAAAATCCCCTAGCCGCCACACCCCGGCGCCTGAGTAAAGAAACCCAGTCCAGTGGATTTAGCGATAAGACTCCAAACCAATTGTGAGAGGCATTGGACACGAGAGCATGCCTGTGAGTGAGGTAAAGAACACAAAAGCAAGCCTGTGACGTGCGTGAGTGAGACAGAGAGCACAAGAGCATGCCTGTGATTGAGACAGAGAACATGAGAGCACTTGGGGGAAGAAAAAGTGAGAATGAGAGAGGAGCACAGAAAGATAGAAAGTTCTAACCTTGATGTGAATCATAGAATGGTAATAGCATGGGCCATCTGCTCCGACATGCCCTTACTGGCTCTCTGCAAGAGCTACTCAGCTAGTCCCCCGCTTCTTCCCCTGGCACAAATTCCTCTTCTCGTGCTAATCCAACAGCTTCTGTTAAAATTAATTTAATTAGTCACAAGTAAGGCTTACATTAACACTGCAATGAAGTTACTGTGAAATTCCCCTAGCCACCACATTCCGGTGCCTGTTAAGGTCAACGCGCCTAACCCACATCTTTCAGAGTGGGGGAGGAAACCAGAGCACCTGGGGGAAACCCACGCAGACACGGGGGGAACGTGCAAACTCCACACAGAATGACCTAAGCCGGGAATCGAACCCAGGTCCCTGGCACTGTGAGGTAGCAGTGCTAACCACTGTGCCACCGTGATGGCCAAAGCCACAATTGAATCTATCCTCACCATACTCACAGGTAAAGCATTTCAAATAGAAACCAGATGAAAAGCTCCACCACATGCCACCACTGAGAACCAGAGGACTCTGAAAGAGGCAATCATTCAACCATTCCCTCCCCATCTACAGCTCAGTCCAGACATCTTCACGTCTTTCAACATTGCCGTCAACAAGACCAAGAGAGAAAGAGAGAGAGTGAGACATACAGGCGGAAATGCTCTGGTAACCAATGAACAGATGGGGGGCTCATCTGCTGTGGCTTCTGTAGGGTGGTATTGACTGCCTAATTGCCAAGCAGCAGGAGAAGGTGCTCTCAATCGTAGCGGATGCAAGGGCCTGCTTACCAGTGACACTGAAATGAAGAGAACATTCCACACCAGGACATTGGCCAGTGCAAGGAGCTTGTTATTTTAAATATACAAGAGAAAGATTTTCTATCCTTCCATGATGTATGGCATTATAAACAGCGTCACATATTTTATGAATTTTTACAAGATTGGAACGATTTGCATTGTTCTTAAATCATTAAAAAAAAATCCCCTTCATCAGATTACGTTCTGGCCAATTTAATTCCTGGTTTACAAGAACCAGATGAAATCCTCAATATGATAAAAGTTGACAAGAGGATTTTTTATAAAACGGAGGTTGCACTGAAGACTGCATCAAAGTAAACGGAGCTACATTCCTCCGTGAAAAAGCTGTAAGTGAATTCTTCAATTGTTATTCTTGGACAGCGTTCCCAAAGCATTATTCTGCCTTAAAAACATTTCCAATGGGTGAACAAGCAGGGCTGTGCCTGGGATAACTAATGAGCAACAAATGTAGGGGTCACTGACCTTAGAACAGTCCTTGATCCATCTTCAAGTTTTAATTTAAGTAGAGGATTTGAAGTTGATTTCAATATTTACTTTTCTCCCCAGCAGCTTAAAACCCCAGTGACAGAAACTCCAATGTTGTTGGCATCCGTCCAGTGATTCGCTTAGCAGAGATGTCAAGACTGCAAATACACTCCACTCCTGCTTGGTAGATTTTTTGATCTTTTGGGAGAGGAGATAGAGGATACCTTTCCAAGCAAACCATTTTGTTTTTAAAAAACATAACCGTTCCGCCTTTTAACATCTCTCAGAGGTCCACATATTAACGATCCTGCTTAATGTACCAGAATGTTACGCTCACGTGGTGTTCAGGCCAAAGGCTGCAATACAGGCTTCTGCCAAACTCAGAATTACATCAGGCATTATATAGCCTAGACCAGCATTTATAGCCCATCTCTAATTGCTCTCAAGAAGGTGGTGGTGAGCTGCCTTCTTGAGCCGCTGCACTCCCTGAAGTGTAGATACGCTCACAGTGCTATTAAAAGGAGGGAGTTCCAGGATTTTGACCTGGCGCCAATGCAGGAATGGCGATATGGTTCCAATTCAGGATGCTGGGGAACTTGCAGGTGGTGATGGTCCCATAGGTCAGCTGCCTTTGTCCTTCTTGGAGGTAGCAGGTTTGGAAGGTGTTGTTGAAGGAGCCTTGGTGTGTTACTGCAGTCTACCTTGCAGCTGGTAACACATTTCCACCAGTAGTGGACCAACTGAACCTTAAGGTCATAGAATCATAGAGTATTACAGCATGGGAAGAGGCCCTTCAACCCATTCTATCATGTACATGCCAGCCATCAAGTGCTTATCTCTTCCAATCACATTTTCCAGCACTCTATCTTTTATACAACCACACAAAATTCACCTGTGTGTCAGTGTTGGCTGAGTGAGATGCACTTCTACCAATGTGACAGGTTGCTTCTGGTTCACTAGAGCAGTGTAGCACTGCCAAACATGCTGCCATTCGTATGAGTCATTAAGCTGCTGCACTCTGAGGCGGGTGTAGAAGTTTCAATGTTGCTATTCAAAGAGCAGCAGCTAGGAGAGCTCTCCCCGGAGTCCTGGCCAATAACCATCCATCACCACCAACATCCACCAACATCACAAGAAACAAGCGGGCTTGTCACTTATCTCTCAGCCATTTTTTGGTGGGGAGTGGGGAGTGGGGAGTGGGGGGTGGGGGGTGGGGAGTGGGGAGTGGGTTATGCATGAATTTACTGCTGCATTTTCCTTCAATGTAATTATGACAACACTTCAACAGCGCTTCACTGACTGGCATGTGATTTGTGACATCCCAAAACATTTTCCAAAGGTGAAAGAAATTCCATATTTCTTCTTCTGTAACTGCACCTTGAAACGTTTCACAAAGTGGGACTGACCACTTAGACGTTAAGCAGAAATAGGCCAGTATTCCAGAACAATCCGCAAAGTCCACTCCTATTAAACCATCACACCCACGCCAGAATATCACAGTAACTACAGTACAAAATGCCCAGAGGGTGCCAAAATGCCAATCTAAACAAACCAACCGAAACACAAGACACCATACTGGTGGCTTAGCTTGCCCATCCAACCAAACAATCACAGGACCGTCATAACCACCAGGGCTTTGGGAAGGAATATCCTGAGGCACATTAGTAATGGCTTTGGGGACAAGATTTCCAAGATGGATGATAAGCACATGCAAACACACAAGATCATTTAGTTTTGAAATTATCCACAACTTACATTATCTTACACCTTTAAAGTAATAAAACACCCCAGGATGCATTAATTATAAAACAATTACACTGAACCACACAGGAAACGTTAGGTCAGAGAGTAGGTTTTAAAGATTGTCTAAAAGAATGGGAGGAGTGGGGGAAAGAGGTAGACAACCAAAGCGTTGGGGGGAGAGGGCGGGGTGAGATTCTAAAGCCTTAGGGGATTTTCATTCTAATTTAAAAAACAATTAGGGAATATGGGGAACAGGTGGGAAGGTGGATCTGAGACCAGGGAAAGATCAGCCATGACCTGATTGAATGGCGGAGCAGGGGTGAATTTGCCTACTTCTGCTACTAATTCCTATGTCCTAGGGAACTGAATGTGAGAGCACAAAGTGGAACGGTTAATTGGCTACGCACAAGAAGGCAAAAATAGATGAACACAGAGATCAGGGGGTCATGGGGTGGATCAGGTTAGAGATAGAGAGAGAGAGAGAGAGAGAAAGCGAGGCCATGAAGTGATTTGAAAATAAGGATGAGAATTTTTAGAAGTGAGACATTGTTTGGCTCGGGTGTTAGGGGAACGGGGGTTTGGTACAAGTTAAGACAAGAGCAGAGTTGACCTCACGTTTGAGGGTCAAGATTGGGAAGGGCAGCCAGGGGTGTGTTAGAATAGTCAAGTATAGAGGCAGCAATGCTTTTCAATCCTCACCACTCACTGAACTTTATATGTTTACAGCATGATGAGTGCTTACAATATTGTTGCACATTCTTCTGCTCATATCAGAAGGGTACATCATCTGTTTTGGGAAATGTTACACCTGTTTTGTAGGCACAGTAATAAAAACTGCTTTGTGACAGTGTTCAATCTCAATGCTGCATGCAATCAGATAGAAACAACAGCAGCCATAATATTTTGGAGGTAAGGATGGGGGTAAGAGAGCAAGAAGTGGAGAAAATTAACATGTCCAAACTCGTATCCAAACAGGCAACATCTTTTCAATCAGAACCATTGTTACCATTGACCAGAAACTGAACAGGACCAGTCATCTACATACCGTGACTACAAGAGCAAGTAACTCATCTCCTGACCCCCCACAAAGCCTGTCCACCATCTACAAGGCACAAGTTGGGACTGTGATGGAACATTCTCCACTGGCCTGGATGAGTGCACTCTGACAACACTCAAGCAGCTCAGCACAATCCAGGACAAAGCAGCCTCCTTGACTGACACCCTACCCACCACCTCCAGATTCCCTCCCTCCACCACAATGCACAGTGGCAACCGTGCGTACCACCTTCAAGGTGCATTCCAGCAACTCACCAATGTTCCTTCGAACAGCACCTCTACCACCTAGAAGGGCCAGGGCAGCAGATTAATGGGAACACCACCAACTGCAAGTTCCCCTCCAAGTCACTCACCATTCTGCTCCTTCACTGTCACTGGCTCAAAATCTTGGAACTCCTTCCCTAGCAGCACAGTAGATGTACCTATCCCACAGAGACTGCAGCAGTTCAAGGTGGTGGCTCACTACCATCTCTCAAGGGCAATTAGGGATGGACAATACATGCTGGCCTAAATCCCACGAAAGAGTAAAGTATGAAAAAAAGCCAACAAGGGGCATTGGGTGTATTCAGCGCAGAGTGTGCTGTTGATGGAACCAAAAGATCCCGCTGGCATGAACAGCTGGAAAATTCTGGCCAGTGTTCAGAAATTGCAACAACTGATTGCTATTTCCACCTGCCACTGGCAATCCATGGGATTGTTTAATTGTGGGATCACAGTAATCTTTGACAGTCCTCCCACAGCACCTTGGTGCAGAACAGCAGCAAGGGCAAATTCCCATCCCTGCTCACGAGTGAACACCAAAGCACTGCCTGGTTTGTGGATCCTCCAGACTGCAGGGAGTGCGATGTGTACAGACCAGGGGTGTTCCAGGACTGATCCAACAACACGCACAACATTGCAACTTCCAGCGCCTTACTCAGAATCCTATCCACCTGAATGGAAACAAGAGGCAGTCTCGTGGCTTGGAAAATTACAGAGAAGGGAAAAAAAAGTTGCACTCACATAGCACCTTGCACGATCTCAGGACCCAATCCACCCCCACCCTTCAAAGCCTTTTACAATCAATTTGATTTTTTGAAAGAATCGACCCCAAACAAAACTTGCATTTATGTCGCGCCTTCCTATGACCAAACACCCCGAAAGATTATACAACCAAATTAAGCATCATCTGAAGAGTAGGCACTGCTGCACTGTCATAAACAAGTCAGCCAATCTATACGCTGTGAGCTCCCATAAACAAGAATGTAAAAAGACCTGATAATCTGTTCTTTTTGTGATGCTCATCGAGAGGACGTCTCACCCACAGGGTGGCAGCTCTGATGCAGCCCAACTTCCCCCCTCAGTCCCAAACAGGTTGGTGTACGGTCAGCCCAGATTTTATGCCCAAGGCTGGAATTTTCCAGCCCTCATGCAGATGGGATCTTCTTGCCCCGCCAACATGATCAGAGATTGCAAAAGCTCACTGGTCTCGACCTAGGGAAACCCACCACTCAAACCACCAATATCGTCAAATTAGATCATCCCTAAGGACACACAGGAGTTACTTTCTTGTTGTCAATCTCTGCCTTAAACTAATGGCTAGACAAAGAGTGGAAACACCTCCTCAGCAACGCACGCCTTCTTGTTGGCCAACCCTTGTCTGTCTGGGGCCTTAGTTATAGAGACGCAATCTGCCCATCCCCCTCGGTCTCATGTAGGCCAGACTAAGTAAGGGTGGCAGATTTCCTCAACCAAAGGACACCAATGAACTGGTTTGTACAACAATCCACTGGTTACACAGTTATCATAAGGAGACTAGCTTTAAATTCAAGATCTATAAATTTATTGAATTTACATTCTACTAACCGCTGTGGAGACCTGAACCCTTGCCTCAGGGCATTAGCCTGCGCCTTTGGTTTACTGGTGCAGTAACACTGCTCCTATGTCACCCTCCCTGTTGCTGATGGTTGAAAAGACTCGGGGTTTTGCCCTTCTAAGGTAAGGTTTTCAGCAACCATAAACTGAAAACACCACGAGGAGGCCCAGATGATGGTCCAATTGTTAGGGTACCCGATAGCTGATTCAGAGATCACGATTTCAAGTCCCAACCATGCTGCAAATCATAGAGTCACAGAGGTTTACAGCATGGAAACAGGCCCTTCAGCCCAACTTGTCCATGCTGCCCCTTTTTTTAAACCACTGAGCTAGTCCCAATTGCCTGTATTTGGCCCATATCCCTCTATAGCCATTTTACCCATGTAACTGTCTAAAAGACAAGATTATACCCGCCTCTACTACTACCTCTAGCAGCGAGTTCCAGACACTCAACACCCTCTGGTGAAAAAATTGCCCTTCTGGACACTTCTGCATCTCTCCCCTCTCACCTTAAACCTATGCCCTCTAGTTTTAGACTCCCCTACCTTTGGGAAAAGATATTGACTATCTAGCTGATCCGTGCCTCTCGTTATTTTATTGACCTCTATAAGATTACCCCTAAGCCTCCTAAACTCCAGAGAAAGAAGTCCCAATGGAGAAAAGATTGAGTTCAATTAATCTGACAAATTTGCAAGTTGGCACGAGAGACAGAAGAAATACACAAAGTCTCTTTCATCATAACCACCAACTGATTCACTCACATTCTTCAGGGAAGATGCGTACCACACTCCAAGGGGTGTGCACGTGACTCCAATACCACACCGTGTGGTTTGACACACATATCCTGAGGACAACTAGGGATGAGCAACAAAAAAGAAAAATTATGTGTATTTAGAAAAGAAAGCTCCTTGCCTTTGAGGGCCCGCCTCAGACAGATTCAGACAAGGCCAATCCCACAACCCTAACTGCCTGCCACTCCAGGCCTATCTGGGCCGTGGAAGAGTGCGGGGGCGAGGGAGGGGGGAAAATGAAGCTGGAGTGATGAAACAAAGGCTTTAAAGAGAGAGTTTCACTTCAGTTTGCAACCACAATCAACCCCGAAATCACAAAACAATCCAACATAGATTAAACTGAATGCAAGTTTCACAATAAGGCAGCACTCCAGGTCTACATTAAATGGTCTCCCATAGGTAACGCTTCTGACTAACCTCACACTTCCTCCCAATTATCCTCATTTGCTACTCACTGTCTCCCACTGAATTGATTTCATTCCTCAGCTAAATATTTGCATCACCAGCCCCAACCAGAGACTTATAAATTTTAATGATTTTCATAAAAATTAAATTCCAGTGGTATTTTTCACCCCCAAGTAATTTTAAATTTCTTGATGTGATTCGTGCGATTCTCCCCAGAGCTGCACTGCGGAAAATAGCTTTTTCATGCAATACTGACAAGAATGAACCCTTGGAGAGCGTCGCAGTCTCTCCAATAACCGCAGCTTCCCGGCCTTTTCAACTCAGCGCTGATAGAATTGTAACAGTGCTTCCACTGTGCATTATAAACATGCCCACATTTTCATGTCTTCATCAGCGTAGGGGCCATTTGTCTTGCATTGCTAAACACAGGTCTGCTAAGGGAGGGGTCAGGAGAGTTTGTTGAGCAGAGGTAGTAAAAGGAGGGATATCTTCTATTACCAGCGTTCCTTCTACTACCCCCAACCCCCCCCACATCCCACCCCACCCTCTCCGCATCCCCCCAAAGATCAGCTGATTTGGACACGCATTTGTTATTGCTCCTGGCGTTTTATTGGTTGTTTGAGTTTCCAAATTGATCTGTTCTCTCTCTCTCTGGTCAATCTCGAAGTCCATTCAGGTCCTCTCAGCAAACTAGTCCCATCGCATTCCTCACCCAGTCCACGGTGAGGGAACGGCTCCTCAGAACAGCCAGTTTGTTTGGCATGAGATCAAAGGAGGTTGAGGGGGGAGATCTAACAGAGGGAGGCAGGAGCAACAGTGGTTAGCACTGCTGTCTCACAGCACCAGGGACCCGGGTTCAATTCCCGGCTTGGGTCACTGTTTGTATGGAGTTTGCACATTCTCCCTGTATCTGCGTGGATTTCCTCTGAATGCTCCGGTTTCCTCCCACAGTCTCAAGGACATGCAGGTTAGGTGGATTGACCGTGCTAAATTCTCCCTCAGTGTACCCGAACAGGCGCTGGAGCGTGGCGACCAGGGGATTTTCACAATAACTTCATTGCGGTGTTAATGCAAGCCTGCTTGTGACACTAATAAATAAACTTTTTTTTTGGGATTATGATGGATTTAGTAAAAGGGGGCAGGGAGATCGGGAGCCCCGCAATCTCAGCCTCTTCATTCTCCCATGCTCTCGGGAAGGGTCCTGCAGCCCCTGGGACATTTTTCCCTGTTCAACCAAAACACTGTTCTGTGGTCTCTCCGCGTTCTTTCTTCAGAACACTCCACATCGACTGCCTTTAAGTTTCATTCTTTCCTCAAGCACAACATCGCAGCTCCTACTTCTGAGGGTCGTTTTCTCTTTTCTTTTTCGATATATATTTCTAAAATCTTGACTGAGTCGGCCAGTCCAGGCTCATTCCACATTCATCTTTCAGGGTCCGGCAATACCTCGACATCTCACTGGGTCTGTTTGCCTTCGAGTGAACAGGTCAAAATGGTGGAAACTTGTCCACCAAGCCACATCACACTTTTGATCATAATGCCTTAATGATGAGGGGCAAATAAAAGCAAGCAAATCCTGAACTCCAGATCCCACTACCTCATGGGACATCCTGCCCCATGTGTCCAATGATCTGTAGGTTGCGAATCATAGAATTCCCTGCAGTGCAGAAGGAAGCCATTCAGCCCATCGAGTCTGCACCGAACACAATCCCACCTAGATTCAATTCCCATAATCCCACATATTTACCCTGCTAATCCCCCTGGCACTTGGGACAATTTAGCGTGGCCAATCCACCTAACCAGCACATGTTTGGACTGTAGGAGGAAACTGGAGCACTCAGAGGAAACCTACACAGGCACAGGGAGAACGTGCAAACTTCACACAGACGGTGACTCAAGCCCAGAATTGAACCTGGGTCCCTGGCGCTGTGAGGCAGCAGTGCTAACCACTGTGCCACTGGGAGACCCTGGGGTGGAATTCTCTGGCCGTTTAGGCCGGTGGGATTCTCTGAGCCCATTGGCAGCCCCCACCCCACCACCCGCGGGTTTCACAGCGGCATGGGGTGACTTTAGTGGGAAATCCCACTGACAGCCTGTTCAGTCACATGAAGACCCCTGCCAGAAACCCACCAACCCGAGTAGACATCATCCTTGAATCACAGCACGGCCGATGGCAGCTGACGGCCCAGGATCAGCCCAGGCTTGTGTGCTCTCCAGCCTGTGGAGGGAGGACTCTAAGACAAGAGTGCTGCCCACTGAGCCACAAGAAGGGGATGCTAAAAAAGGTAAATGATGCAGTCCCACCTACACAAAAAGGGCGACAAAATGGCCAACCAGAGTGCCATTCAACCTCTTGTTTGTTCTCTTGAGACACGGGCATGAAGCAGAAGAACCAGGGGAACAACACTACTGTACCACCATGTCACCCCTCGAGGAATGAAGCAGCCTGCTCGCTACACAATAATCAGCATTACTTCACTTTTTTATTTTAAGTTCTCCCCACCACCGCCCCCTCCCCCCCCCCCGCCCACTCTCAAAAAATAATTGGGTAACAGAAAATGACCCTGATAGCTGGACGCAAATTCACCCGTAAACATTAAACTAATCACCGCTTCTCATTTCTTCCTGCGAGTCACAACTCCCCTCCACAGAAATCCAGTTTAAAACAGCTCGGCTAATGAAGCGTGCCATTGCGACTGCCATTACGATTGCAATCTCGTTTTCCAGAAATTTCTCACACATGAACTTAATAATTTTCAAAAATGATTGCTCCAAAAACATTCCCCATCTCGACTTTCAAGAAAAAGTCAGTTCCTGTCAAAGCCGCACGGTCATTTTTTTGGCAACGTCTCTGCACCAATGGGATTGGAGAACGTCTTGGTTTTGAGAGCCATGCTCTTTGGGGGCAGGCGGGGGTCAAAGAGGCTCTCGATCATGCTTTTGCTGCCATCAATACTCCGAACTCAGTCTACGGACATCAATCCTACCTGGGTAGGTGTTAATATCAACCACATGCAGGTAGAGAACCTTAACTGGTGTTTCATGAGAGCACTTGTCGAGGCATTGACTGAAACAGTTGAGTTAGGAGGGATATGCTTGTAGAGTGAAATATTGCAAATAAATACAAAACCGAGAAGAGACTGGTTCCAGTATCATCCTTCACCAGCTGGATTTCCAGAATTGAACAATTCCAGCAAAAGCCTCACAGCATCAGGGACCGGGTTCAGTTCCAGCCTCGGGTCACTGTCTGTGTGGAGTTTGCACATTCTCCCCGTGTCTGCATGGGTTTCCGCCGGGTGCTCCGATTTCCTGCCACGCTCCAAAGATGTGCACGTTAGGTGGATTGACCATGCTAAATTGCCCCTTAGTGTCCCAAGATGTGTAGGTTAGTGTTAGGGGGAACTAGCAAGGTAAACAGATGGTGTTAAGGGGGATAGGGCCTGGGTGGGATCGTGGTTGGTGCAGACTCAATGGGCCAAATGGCTTCCTTCTGCACTGTAGGAATTCTATAATTCTAGTTGGTCAGATGTCAACCATCTCTTGTGCGTGGCTCCAGAGGCAAGGGCCAGTTTCAACTTCCAGGAAACAGACTGGTCCTTCTTCTGGATCTCTTTGGTCATTACAAAAATCAGTCTCTTACACAGTTACATAAGGCACAGAAAGAGGTCATTCGCACCTCTGCCTAGCATTTATGCCACACACACTTATACACAAGTGCACTGCAGTAACTCAGCAAGGCTCCATTGACAGCACCTTCCAAATCCCCCACCTCTACATCTAGAGAGACAAGGGCGGCAAATACAAGGGAGCACCACCACCTGTAACTCTCCTCCAAGAGACTCACCATCCTGACTTGGAAATAAAGCACCATTCCTTCACCGTCACTAGGTCAAATTCATAAGAACATAAGAAATAGGAGCAGGAGTAGGCCATCTAGCCCTTCGAGCCTGCCCCGCCATTCAATAAGATCATGGCTGGTGGCTCAGTTCCACTTTCCCGCCCTCTCCCCATAACCCTTAATCCCCTCTCTTATCAAGAACCCATCAACCCACTTCTTAAAAATATTTAGCGAGGCAGCCTCCACCACTTCAACGGGCAGAGAATTCCAGAGATTCACCACCCTTTGAGTGAAGAAGTTCCTCCTCAACTCCGTTCTAAACCGCCTCCCCTTTATCTTGAGGCTGTGCCCCCTAGTCCTACTGTCTTTTTTGAGCGGGAAGAGTCTCTCCACCTCTATCCTATCCATCCCATTCATCATCTTATACGTCTCAATGAGATCTCCCCTCATTCTTCTAAACTCTAACAAGTACAAGCCTAGTTTATTCAGCCTCTCCTCATAGCTCAATCTCCTCAACTCCGGTATCAGCCTAGTAAACCTCCTCTGCACTCCCTCCAGGGCCAAAATATCCTTGCGCAGGTGCGGCGCCCAAAACTGCACACAGTACTCCAGCTGCGGCCTCACCAATGCCCTATACAGCTGCAGCAAGACCTCCCTACTTTTATATTCAATTCCCAGGACTCCCTCCCTAACAGCACTGTTGGAGTGATTCTCCGATCTCACTGCCCCCGGCACAGATTACACCAATCCCAGGGAATAGTGTGCCAGCCTAAAAAAGTCTGTTCCATTCTTGTGCCAAACAGTTTGTAATCATTCCGATCCCTCCTCAACGCCGCAAACCGGATCACATCTAGAAAGGGTGCAAGCCCGATTAGCATAGTTAAAGTAATATTTAAATATTCATAGCCTGTTTGATGCCAGATTCTCCCAGCTCCTGGGATCTTCTGGCCTTCAGGCGTAGCACTAGAAACAGTGAGAATTACTACTGGTCTCCACTAGCAGAAACCATGCACAATGGCCACACTGGGGGTCTTGGAGGCCATCAAAACCTCCAGATGGTTGAGGGCATGTTACGAACCGGTGCAGATCACTACAATATTCTTGCCGGAAGTTTTCTGGGGGAAGATTCCATCCCACGCATGTAGCTACACCACATGGACTGCAGCGGTTCAAGAAGGCGGCTCTCACCATCTTCTCAAAGGGGCAATTAGGGATGTGCAAAAAATGCTGACCTAGCCAGCAAGGCCCACATCCAGCGCAAGAATAAAGAAAGCACAAGAATCCACCCACCCCTTTTTAACCCTGTTAACATGTCCTTCTATGTCTTCTGAAATTAGCCTCCAAAGATTGACCAACTAACCAGAATCTTATTCTTCAAAAATCGTTGGAACATTTGACTTTTCTCTCTGTATTATGGTTCAGGGAGATGATAAGGTTGGGTGAATCAAGTTCAGAGTGCTCCCACACATTTCCTGGACAGCTCTGGGATCTGTGACGATACTGTGCCTTTAAGAAATGTATCTATGTCATTTTTCTAGCAAAGGGTGTGTTAATGCTTAGCTTCATTTAACAATGGCAAATTGTCTACCACCAGCAGCTCACATTTAAGTTTTATTTATTAGTGTCACAAGTAGGCTTACATTAACACAGCAATGACGTTATTGTGAAAATCCCCTAGGGATTAGGTGCATTGGCCATGCTAAATTCTCCCTCAGTGTACCCGAACAGGCAGGTTTACACATCTCCATGTTGAAGTTTCTTCCCTCACCATACTGCTCCTTCATCCAGCTGCTCAATAGTTAAACATCAAGCTCACAGCAGTGACACATTCTACTTCTAGACAGTACATTGGATATATGACACAGAAACAGGCCCTTCGGCCCATCTGGTCCATACTGGCATCTATGCTCCTCGCGAGTCTTCTCTCACCTAAACATATCATCATAATTCTCTATTCCTACCTCTCTCATACGTTTAACTGGTTTCTCCTCGATAACTATTCACTTCAACCACTCGCTATGGGAGTGAGTTCCACATTCTCATCACTCTTTAGGTAAAGAAGTTTCCTCTGAATTCGCTATTGGATTCCTTGGTGACTACCTTATATTGATGACTCCAGAGATGCCCTAGTTAGTCACAAGAGGAAACATTTTCTCTGTATCCAACCTTTCCAAATTTTAAGGATCACTATTTGCTCTTTACCTTGCCCTTACGAGAAAAGAGACCCAGACTGTTCATCCTCTCCTGAAAGATAGACCCTGCATGTTTCTGGTATCTTACCTAGTACAACGTTTTACACCCTCTTCACTATCTCTATGCCTATTTTGTGAGGTAGTGACTCGAATTGTACACAGTATTCCAAGTGGGATCTAACCAAGGGTTCACGACAGGTTTAGCATAACTGCTCTACATTTCAATCCTCTGTGTCAAGTAATAAATCCGAGTGTTTGGTTTGTTTTGTTTATGGCCATTTAATAAGATTATAGCTGATTGGACTGTGGCCTCGACTGTTAACAGAATCCAAGCCAGTTTGTGAACTCCAAACTCGGAGTGTTTCTTTACTGAGAGAGGTTTATTGGCTTTATTCAGTCTCATTGCTCCTGCCCCCAGGCTCAGTGTGTCATTTGTCCCCATTTTAAAATTTTCAGCCCACCCATGCCAGCCACAAGACAGGACGGGACAGCATGGTGGCACAGTGGTTAGCACTGCTGCCTCACAGCACCAGGGACCCGGGTTCGATTCCCGGCTTGGGTCACTGTCTGTGCAGAGTTTGCACGTTCTCCCCATGCCCGCATCGGTTTCCTCCGGGTGCTATGGTTTCCTCCCACAGTCCAGAAGACATGCTGGTTATAGGCGCATTGGCCGTGCTAAATTCTCCCTCAGTGTACCCAAACAAGCACCAGAGTGTGGCAACCAGGGGATTTTCACAGTAAATGTAAGCCTACTTGCAACACTAATAAATAATTTCTTTTTAAATTTGAAAAGGACGATTTTATTGAACCCAAATTCAATCTGACCATCAAAACTTGTGAGATTCAAGCCTAGAAGGTCAAAGGATTGTGCTAGGGATGTGAAATACCAGTTCAGTGACCTAGACCACTCGGCTAACTCAGAATATTTAATTAAGTAATACACTTCACCTGAGCATCATAACAATATAATTAACACACTGTTTACATCTACTCATGTCTAACTGCAAACCCCCCACCCTGCCCCAAACTCTGCACCCCCAATACCCTTTCACTCCCTTGTCATACAAGAGTCTATTTAACTCAGCCTTAAAAGCCTCACCGTGGGTAGCATGGAGACACAGTTGTTAGCACTGCTGCCTCACAGCGCCAGAGACCTGGGTTCGATTCCCGGCTTGGTTCGAGTTTCTGTGTGGAGTTTGCATGTTCTCCCCGTGTCTGTGTGGGTTTCCTCCAGGTGCTCCGGTTTCCTCCCACAGTCCAAAGACATGCTGGTTAGATGCGTTGGGCCATGCTAAATTCTCCCTCAGTGTAACCCGAACGGCGCCGGAGTGTGGTGACTAGGGGATTTTCACAGTAACTTCATTGCAGCGTTAATGTAAGCTTACGTGCAGCTAAAAAATAAACTTTTCTTGTTAAAAATATTCAATGAGCCATCCTCCACAGCTCTCTGGAGAAGAGAATTCCAAAGACTAACAGCCCTTTGAAGGAAAAAGAACTCTCATCTCCATCTTAAATAGAAGAGCCCTTATTTTTAAACTCTGACCCTCGAGTTCCAGTGTCTCCAACAAGAGAGATATCCTTTCAGCATCCAACCGCTCAAACCCCCTTGAGTCTATTTAACTCAGCCTTAAAAGCCAAACCATGGGCAGCACGGTGGTTAGCAATAAGATCACCTCTCATTCTTCAAAATTCCAATGGATATAGGCCTAGCCTGTTCAACCTTTCCTCACAAGACAGTGCCCGAGCATAGGTATTGGGCAACGTATTGGTAAGTGTCCCAGCATAAATCGTGTGTTAGAGAAAAGTCTACAGAGCGGATAATGCCAGGAATTGGTGCTGGGAGATGTACTGACTACAGTGTCCGAGGGATCTGTGCTAGTGGACGCTAGAGATTGGTGTTTGGTGCCTTACTGACCTTGGACACCACGCTGACAAATGAACTGAGTGGGATGTCCACATGGGAAGATGTACTGGGTCAGATATTCCAGCGCTCAGGAGTTGAGATAGACTGCGTGAGCTGTCCCCAGTATGCTGCTTTGGGATTCAGCGAGTGAGCTCTCAGAACTGTACTGAGCGAAATGTCCCCAAGAAAATAAAAGTATAGTGAAAAAAATAAGTGAGGATAAATTTCCACCATCTGCACAATCTGGAACAGAGCCTGGGTGATCATTAACATTCAAATGGTAGGGCTGCTCACAGAACTCATCTCTAAATAAATATTTAGCACCTCAGCCTGACAAGTTAAAGCCATTTTTATTAAAAGCTTCATGCAGGGCAAAGTGGCGATTTAAAAACAGCTTTTAAATGTTGCATCACTCTCGCTCTCTCATGACCCGTGTTCCAGACAGCGGATCAGAATGCAGCAGACGTGTGACCTGTTTCCAACCCTCTGCCAAAAATGAGTCAAACGGAGGATTAATCCTGGAAACAGGGCTTGGGGGGGGGGGGGTAGTGTGAGGTTTGAGTTTATTTTCCTTGCAAAGGGTTATTGGATTTTGAACGTATTACAAGTAGCTACTGACAGAGCCGGTTGGAGGGGAGGAGGGTGAGGGAGTCGGATCTGTTTCAAGTAAAATATTAAAGGGTACAGGGCAAGAACAGGATTACAATAGATATTTCTCTGAGGATGCGAGTATTGTTGAATTTGCTGACAGCTCTATTCATTGTACAGATGGATTTTTTGACCCCCCTCCTGCCAGAAAACACTGATCAAACTCATTGAACATCAGAACCTGTGGCCTGTTGCAGTGAAATAGGTCACCTGTGCATCTTTTTCACCACCCCCCCCATCATGCTCAATAATTACAGTCAAAACCATCGCCTAGAAATTGTCAATCCGAGCAATAAATGCTGGATCACGCCTTCATAATGCATGCCAACACTGCCATCTGATGGTATTAGACAGGCACTGCAGTTTATCCTCCAAATAACCTTCTTCCTTAATCCTCACCACATGGAATAGGAAAAAAGATCTTACATTTGTATGGTGCCTTTCACAACATCGGGAGTATTTTATAACCAACAACAAACTTCTTTGCAATGTCAGAAACTTGGTGAGTAATGTGCACAAGCCAAGCTCCCACAACTGAGATTAACGATCAGATGATCAGCTTTGGAGGATGGTTAAGAGACAAATATTGACCAGGACACCGAACTCTCACTCCTCTCTATCTCTCTCTCTCATATGGCAATCCCTTCATTGCACAGGCTGCAGGGGATCGAGGGAGTGACTCACCATCCCTTTCACGGGGAGTTAGGAATGGGGAACAAAATAGTCCCAGAAATATCCACATGCTGCAAATTAATGCAATTGTTTTTTTTTTAAAAAAGCCCTTCCTGTTGCATTGAGCTCTCCAGTTCAATTGGGATGGACTCTTCCAGCTCGCTCCTGTGCAGTGCAGCCAGAAATCAGAGTGAAAGGAGTCAAGGGGACGTTACTCTCAAAAAGCATCATTGATGCACTGTAGGGATTCTATCAGCCCAGAGTCTGCACCGATTCTCTGACAAAGCAGCTGACCCAGTCCTATCCCCATAAACCCTGCACATTTACCATGACTAATCCACCTAACCTACATATCTTTGGATAATAAGGGGCAATTTAGCATGGCCAATCCACCTCTGGAGTGTGGGAGCAAAGTGGAGCACCCAGAGGAAACACAGCATGGGGAGAACCTGCGATCTCCACACAGACAGTGACCCAAATCTCGAATTGAATCTGGCTCCCTAGTGCTGTGAGGCATCAGTGCTTACTAACCACTGTGCCACCGTGCTGCCCTTCAATCAAACAAAAACTTAAGATACAAAATCTCTTCACGATGCGCTTGAAGGTCACCACATGAAAATTTAACAAAATCAGATTGCATACAAAGAAATCATTCCCAATTAAATAAAACATTGACAACAATTTACAATTGCAGTTATTTGGGAAGTGAGAAACACTGGGGCCTCAGTGTGACCAGGACACACATTCTCTTACCTTTTAAATGGGCAGCATGGTAGCACAGTGGTTAGCACTGCTCCCTCACAACTCTGGGAACCTGGGTTCGATTGCCAGCTTGGGTCACTGTCTGTGTGGAGTTTGCACGTTGTCCCCATGTCTGCATGGGTTTCCTCCAGGTGCTCCAAAGATGTGCAGGTTAGGTTGATTGGTCATGCTAAGTTTTCCCTCAGTATTCCGGGATGTGTAGGTTAGAGGGATTAACGGGGTGAATGTGTGGGGCTCTGGGAATAGGAGTGGGATTGTTGTCAGTGCTGCCTCAATGGGCTGAATGGCCTCCTTCGCATTGTAGGGTTTCTACGATTCTAAATGCCAGAAGCCGAATCAGATTGAGGTGTGTAAACAAGTTACATCCAGATGTTGCAAGTGTAACATTAGGGAATAATTATGAAGATTGAACCAGGGATCAGAGCTCCGTGCAATAGATTTCAGAATTTCATTCCTTACTGACCTCAACTGGCTCCATCAATATAAAAAATCCACACTTTGTGAGGGAGCACACACTTGTGTGACTAAACTGGGGTCTTTCTCCCAAGAGACTAACTGGTCAAGCCATTTAAAATTGTGGAGAGATTAGATCGGGTAAATAGTTTGAAACTGTGACCAAAGGCTGGATAACAAGAGGACACAGCTTTAAGATGACTAGTTAAAGTAGTCAGGAGGGAGTTTTCTTTATTCAATGATTAGGATTTGAAATGCACTGACTGGTAGGTGCTGGATACAGATTCAGTGTGGCAGCCTTCTGGAAGAAATTGGATAAAAGAAGAAAAATGCCAGGAAATGGGGATTTCACCTGATTTATTGTCATATGTATTAGTATACAGTGAAAAGTTTTGGTTTCTTGCATGCTGTACAAAGCATACCATCCATCAAGAAGGAATGGAAAGGGTGCAGAATGTAGTGTTACAGTCATTGCTAGAGTGTAAAGAAAGATCAACTTAATGTGAGGTAGGTCCATTCAAAAGTCTGACAGTAGCAGGGAAGAAGCTGTTCTTGAGTCGGTTGGTATGTGACCTCAGATTTTTATATCTTTTTCCTGACGGAAGAAGTGGAAGAGAGAATGTCCAAGGTGCGTGGGGTTCTTATTATACTGGCTTTTCCAAGGCAGCAGGAAGTGTAAGCAGAGTCAATGGATGGGAGGCTGGTTTGAGTGATGGACTGGGCTTTGTTCACAACTCTTTGTAGTTTCTTGCAGTTATAGACAGAGGAGAACCCATACTAAGCTGTGATACAACAAGAAAGAGTACTTTCTGTGGTGCATCTGTAAAAGTTTATGAGAGTCTTGCAGACATGCCAAATTTTCTGAGCCTCCTGAGAACATAGTGGCGTTGGTGGGCTTTCTTAATGATAGCATTGGCATAGAGAGACCAGGACAGGTTGTTGGTGATCAGGACACCTAGAAACTAGAAGCTCTCGATCTTTTCCACTTTATCCCCGTTGATGTAAACAGGGGCATGTTCTCCTCTATGCTTCCTGAAGTCAACGACTAACAATGATGTTTCATTAACATTGAGGAGGAGATTATTGTCGCCGCACCAATTCACTAGATCCTCTATTTTTTCCTTGTACTGTGTCTCATCAATGTTTCCGATCTGACCCACTACGGTGGTGTCATCAGCAAACTTGAAAAATCATTGGAGGGGAATTTGATGACACAGTCACAGGTGTATAAGGAGCATAGTAAGGGGATAATTGTGGAGGAGATGTTGTTGTCTATCCTTATTAATTGCAGTCTGTGGTTAGAAAGTCTAGAATCCAGTCGCAGATGGAGTAGCTGAGCCCAGAGGCCACAGAGTTTGGAGATGAGTTTTGTCAGAATAATGGTGTTGAAGGCTGAGCTGTAGTCAGTAATTAGGAGTCTGCGTTGCCGTCTTTGTTATCCAGGTGTTCCAGGGTTGAATGTAGGGTCAGGGAGATGGCGTCTGCTGTGGACCTGTTGCGGCACTAGGTAAACTATAGTGGATCCAGGCAATCTGGGAGATCAGAGTTGATTCATGCTGTGACTAACCTTTCAAAGCACTTCATAATGATAGGTGTCAGAGCCACCGGGTGATAGTCATCAAGGCAAGCTGCCTGGCTTTTCATTGGTACAGGGATGATGGCATTCTTCTTGAAGCAGATAGGGACCTTAGGTTAGTATAAAGGAGAGGTTAAAGGTGTCAGCGAATACCCCAGCCAGCTGGCCTGCACAGGATCTGGGTGCTCCAGAAGAGATAAGAACATAAGAAATAGGAGCAGGAGTAGGCCATCTAGCCCTTCGAGCCTGCCCCGCCATTCAATAAGATCATGGCTGATCTGTCGTGGCTCAGTTCCACATTCCCGCCCTCTCCCCATAACCCTCAATCCCCTTGCTTATCAAAAACCCATCAACCCGCGTCTTAAAAATATTTAGCGAGGCAGCCTCCACCACCTCAACGGGCAGAGAATTCCAGAGATTCACCACCCTTTTGAGTGAAGAAGTTCCTCCTCAACTCCGTTCTAAACCGCCCCCCCTTTATCTTGAGGCTGTGCCCCCTAGTCCTACTGTCCTTTCTGAGCGGGAAGAGTCTCTCCACCTCTATCCTATCCATCCCATTCATCATCTTATACGTCTCAATGAGATCTCCCCTCATTCTTCTAAACTCTAACGAGTACAAGCCTAGTTTATTCAGCCTCTCCTCATAGCTCAACCCCCTCAACTCCGGTATCAGCCTAGTAAACCTCCTCTGCACTCCCTCCAAGGCCAAAATATCCTTGCGTAAGTACGGCGACCAAAACTGCACACAGTACTCCAGCTGCGGCCTCACCAATGCCCTATACAGCCGCAGCAAGACCTCCCTACTTTTATATTCAATCCCCCTCGCTATGAAGGCCAGCATCCCATTCGCCTTCCTGGCTACCTGCTGCACCTGCAGGCTGGGTTTTTACGACTCATGCACAAGGACCCCGAGGTCCCTCTGCATCGTCGCCTGCTGCAGTTTTTCGCCACGTAAGTAATAGTCCTTCCTACCATTATTCCTACCAAAGTGGACCACCTCGCACTTGCCAACATTAAATTTCATTTGCAGGCCAGTCGCTTTCTGTGGGGTTGTCTTTCGAATAGGCTGATCTGACATCTGCAATGGTGACCTCGGATACCGGTTCAGTTGAAGTTTCTGGGGTGGAAGGGGGGGTGCTCTCGCTGACCTCTTGCTCAAAACGAATGCACTGAGCTCATTGGGGGTGGGGTGCAGTGTTGCTGGCAATTTGACATGCCTTCATCTTGCAGCCTTGAAGAGTAAGGGAGTGGGGCTAACTAGAATAGATTTCATAGCATCCCTACAGTACAGCAAGAGGCCATTTGGCCCATCGAGTCTGTACTGACCGCAATCCCACCCAGGCTCTATTCCCATAACCCTCATTTACTCTAACCCCTGACACTAGGGTCAATTTATCATGGCCAATCAACCTAACCCACACATTTTTGGACTGTGGGAGGAAACCCAGGCAGACATGGGGAAAATGTGCAAACTCCACACAGACAGTGACCCGAGGCTAGGAATCGGACCCGGATCCTGGCGCTGAGAGGCAGCAGTGCTAACCACTGTGCAGACTAGACTGCTCTTTGGAAGAGCCAGCACAAATGCAATGGGATGAATGGTCATCTCCTGTGCTTTAACTACCTTAAGATTTGGCACATTTAGAGCAATAGCATCCAAGGTGATACCAAGCTCAGCTGAGAGCACCCAGTTATCCTCAGCTCAGCCATTTAACATACAAGACAAGTCTGACAACACAATTCCCAGAGAACCATTCTCAGAAAAGACCTGGACTAATCACAAGTCAATTGTCCCATCAGGCCAGTCCCTGCCAAAGCAATATACCGTCTCCTAAATTCCACTGCATTTAAATACAACTCAAATTCTTACAAAAGAGTAATGTCACTATGGGCTAGACTTTCGAAGCTTGGTACAAGCAACAACATTAGATGGAATATTCAGTACAGATACAGGCCATTTTGGTCCCATCTGTCCATGTTTCGTTTATGCTCCATTTGAGAGCACCCACCACCCCGAACCCCAAAACCAGATGATCGTAGCCTGAATTTCTTTAGGCCCAAGAGGCAGCGTGGGTCGAATGTTAAAAGTTTTTTTTTAAATGTATTTAATTGTGTCACATGTAGGCTTACATTAACACTGCAAGAATTTACTGTGAAAATCCCCTAGTTGTCGCACTCCAGCATTTGTTCGGGTACACTGAGGGAGAATTTACCACGGTCAATGCACCTAACCAGCATGTCTTTCAGACTGTGGGAGGAAACCGGAGCACGCGGAGGAAACCACATAGACATGGGGAGAACATGCAAATTCCACACAGACACTGACCCAAACCAGAAATCAAGCCTGGATCCCTGGCGCTGTGACGCAGCAGTGCTAACTACGGTGCTGCCCTATGTTGTCCAAGGGCCTTTTCAATCCTACTCATGGCTGTGAAATCAATTTCTAACGTTGCCTCTTCCCTTCAATCCAACATGACCCAGTATTAATATTGTAAATCTGGACAATTCTTACAAGCTCATGGGCTGAAAATGATCAGAGCCTAACCAACTGGGGAGATGCCTCTTTCAAGAGGGAAGGAGAAAGCGAAGTGGAATTGTGGATTTGCTTGCAATGAATGGGATTTAATCCCATGTTGCACGATTGTGCAATGAGACCCGTTTAATGGTTTCACCAGGTGTTTCCTGGCCAGGACTATTTCAATAGCCATACTCTGCTAGCCCTGGCCATTTAAGTAAACTAATCCATGGAATCCAAAACCAAGGCTGGGATCAACTACTGAAGGAATAGTCTTCTCATTACCAGTCTGAAAATAAACCTAGATTGATGTGATTGAGCCAAGTTCAATGACCTTTCCTCTTCCTTCTTCAGGTACCACGCCCTCAAAGAGCATTGGCAACCATGAACCTCCATTGGATTGGGCCACAAATACACTTGGCAAAGTGTCGCAGTGATTTGCTGTTGCCCCCTGCAGTATGCCCAACCAGGAAACTCTCCTGCTCTTTACTGGAAGGATTTACAGGCTATAACCTGTCTGGACACGTTACAAAAGCACCTTCTGTGGGAAGGTGGGATTTGAAACCTGGAGATTCTGGCCCAGAGGAAGGGGTTCTACCCATCGCCGCACAAGACCTCCCTATGAGAGATCCAATCAAATAAGCTTTGATAGCTGGTCCAGGACCCACATCACAGAGCAACACGCAGTCAAAGACAGTCAAAGTGGGAAAAGCAAAAGTCAGATTGCTACACATCACCAACCAGCAATGTCGTCTGCCAATCGGCAATGTCGGCTATCCGCCAATCAGCAATGCCACCTATCCACCAATGAGCAATGTCACACCACCTGGAAGTTCTCTTCCAACCCACCTCACCATCCTGACTTGGAAATATATCACCGTTCCTTCATAGTCGCTGGGTCAAAATCCTGGAACTCCCTCCCTAACAGTACTGTATGGCACGGTGACAGAGGTAAGCACTACTGCCTCACAGTGCCAGGGATCCAGGTTCGATTCCCGGCTTGGGTCACTGTTTCTGCGAACTCTCCACGTTCTCCCCATGTCTGTGTGGGTTTCCTCTGGGTGTTCCATTTCCTCCCACAGTCTGAAAGTTGTGCTGGTTAGGTGCATCAGCCATGCTTAAATCTCCCTCAGTGTACCCGAATAGGCGCTGGAGTGTGGCAGCTCGAGAATTATCACAGTAACTTCATTGCAGTGTTAATATAAGCCTACTTGCGACACTAATAAATAAACTTTAAACTGTGGGTGTACGTACACCACATGGATGGCAGCAGTTCAAGAAGGCAGCTCACCGCGACCTTCTCAAAGCAAACAAGGAGTGGTCAATAAATGCTGGCCTAGCAAGTGATGCCCATATCCCGTAAAATTAGCTTTTCAAAAACACAAAGCCAGGGCAAGTAAAGTGAGGTGCATGCTGATTGCTCACAACATTGAGAGAGCCATGCATTCCCTCTGCCCAAAGTGTAAATATTTCTTTTGTTTTTACCATTTGAAGTTGATGACAGTTCTATTAACATATAAATGCTGAAGCCTTTTATATATTCGCTATGAAATATTCGGCACGTATGGAATTGCATTTAATCTTATTCAGGGGGTCATGGTCAGTGAAGAAGCCCGACTTCAATGTTGCGGCCCACTGAGATGAAGGACGGCCACTCATGCGACCCATTCACTAGCCTGGGTTGCCCAACACTGTTTTAATTGGTGTCCTCCTGTTCTTGACCCTTCCGCCAATGGAAACAGTTTCCCTCTATTTGTTCTATCCAGACCGCTCGTGATTTTAATCACTTTGATCAAATCTCCTCTCGACCTTCTCGTCTCTAGGAACGACCCCAGCATCAACACTTGTTCTCAGTTGTTCCACTCAATGTCATGGTTGACAAAAATTCAAAATGTTCTTGTCATTTATTCCAGGATTACACACTGGAATTCACGGTTTTAAAATATTTAAACCTTGTCATGGTTCAAGGACCTTAAGAACGACTTCTTAAAATTTAGTCAAGATTACAACATCTTTAGACACACAATGATGTTACTCAAATGGCAATAATAATGAAATACAAGACAGAAACACATTACTACATGACGCTCATAAATACCCATGTATCAACCTTAAGAAAAGACTGCTTTCAGCTATCAACATTTTAAAGGTATTTACATACAAGTTGCTGACACTTTTTCACAAGTACAATGTACATAAAAGGGTGGCACAGCGGTTAGCACTGCTGCCTCATAGCTCCAGGGACCCGGATTCAATTCATGCCTTGGGTGACTGTCTATGTGGAGTTTGCATGTTCTTCCCATGTCTGAGTGGGTTTCCTCCAGGTGCTCTGGTTTCCTCCTACAACCCAAAGATGTGCAAGTTAGGTGGATTAGCTATGCTGAATACGTGAAGTTACAGGGATACAGTAAGTTATTTATTAGTGTCACAAGTAAGCTCACATTAACACTGCAATGAAGCTACTGTGAAAATCCCCTAGTCGCCACACTCTGGCACCTGTTCAGGTACACTGAGGGAGAATTTAGCATGTTCAATGCACCTAACCAGCACATCTTTCGGACTGTGGGAGGAAACAGAGCACCCGGAGGAAACACATGCAGACACGGTTGGAACCTGCAGACTCCGCAGAGTCACCCAAGCCAGGAATTGAGCCTGGGCTCTGGTACTGTGAGGCAGCAGTGCTAACCACTGTGCTACCATGAGAGTCAATGTAAACTCAATGGGCCAAATGGCCTTTTTTGCACTGTAGGGATTCTCTGATTCTTCTATGATAAACATTTTTAAAAATTAAACAAGTTATTTCATTCCCATCAACTGTGAGCCTTTTACGTGATTGAGATATGTAAACCACCAATCCAAAGATAGTGCATCATATCAAAGAATAAAGAACAAACAATATTATTTTGAGTGCAGCTGTAACTTACGAGCTTTGACCCAAGCATGTTTTGAACAGAATTTGATATTTTTCTGATTAAACATTTCACAAGTTCCAGCTGTTATTTATTATTAAATGCCAAGACATTCATGAAGCAAAAGCTTCTTTGCTGGGTGGAAGAAGATCCCAGGCCTTGCTGCCGGTGAGGTAACTGGAGGCAGATGATCAGACAGAGACCCAAGGCTCTGCCTCAAGAATGCTTGCGAGACAAGGTGAAGGCCCGAGGCATTGATTTCTGAACTTGGGAGACATGTGCTGATGACAAGAGGAAAATGATGACCTCACCTAAGGGCTGCTACACCCAATCACAACAATCAGTAGCTTTAGTGGCTTGGCAGCAGGTGCCAACACCAAAAACAACGCACAATGATGCCCAATAACTGCTCCACCCAGAACCTGCTTTTCACCAATTTGGTCTCTTTGGCCATCAGCAGAAGTGCAGCATATGAAGCTACCCCAGAGGATAGAACTTACTGCATATCCATCATCTCCCATAGCGGTGGCACAGTGTTAGCACCGTTGCCTTACAACACCAGGGACTTGGGTTCGATTCCTGGCTTGTGTTACTGTTTATGTGGAGTTTGCATGTTCTCCCTGTGTCTGCGTGGATTTCCTCCGGGTGCTCTGGTTTCCTCCCACATTCTGAAAGACGTGCTGGTTAGGTGCATTGACCCAAACAGGTGCTGCAGTGTGCCAATTAGTGGAATTTCACAGTAACTTCACTGCAGTGTTAATGTAAGTCTTACTTGTGACTGATAAATCAACTTTTAAAAAAAGGAAGGGTGCTTGATAATCCATTGCCAAGAGGATTTTTCAATAGATGATTTTCTTTTATAAAATTAGAAGTCTTTTTAGATAAATTGGAAGAGATGTTGAGCAAAATTTCCCTCAGCTAAAAAACTCTAACACATGGGGTGCTTGGTCACACAGAGTGATTGAGGCAGTGACCATTCTCTTTAAAGGGAGGGTGGGGTAGTACTTGACGCAGAATAAAAGACAGGACTAAGGGGAGAGAGAGCAGAAAATAGTTAATTAGACAACTGATATAATCCAGTTTCAGATGCTTTGAATTAAGGCCCATAAAAAGGAGGGCCCCTTCAGGACTGCCTTGCCTGCACTGGAGTGGTACCTTGTTATATTCGAGGCAGTTGGAGTTTGGGTCAAACAGGGGATCTCAAGGGATAAATTAAAGAATAATTTATTTTAAGGCTAATTTCAATCTAAACTCTAGTTTGTTCTTTAATATAGCAATTAACTAACAGTTGCTCTTCTGATTGGGTGAAGTTCAAATGCAGCTTTAAAGACTCTCCTCTGAAGCTAGTTAATTAGACAACTGGTTTAATCCAATCTCAGAAGCCTTGAATTAGGGACTTTTTTCCTGTTGAACCAAATAAACAAAATCAAACTAAATTAAGGACAACTCAAAAAAGGGCAGCTCCCTGAAAGGAGGGGAACCGCCCAAAACAAAAGACAACACGGAAAGGAAACTTAAAACATCAAATTTATATGTGATTATAGGGGTCAATAATACATCCCCTTCCCTGCAGTGCCCAATGGGCATGGAAGGCATCAATTGTGCCCTCAGTCACCATATGCTCCCTCTCCAGGGACACCCGGCCACGAATATAGCCATGATTGGACGACCCCCTTGATCGCCCACTGCCTGGACCTGTAGATGGGGTGCCTTGATAGGCCTGGGAGCAGGTTCGCGAGGAGGTTCTCCTCCTTCCTCCACATCGGGTGCCTGTAGATCAGGAGCATGGGACTCAAGTGCAAACAAAACATCAATAAAAGGGTTTTAAGGAAACCTTGTGCAGCCTATAACATGGAACATAGACTCAGTCCACGGACTCCACAAGGTTGCAAAAAGGGCACGTTTGGGGGTCTGTGAACTGGTACAACCTATGATTGTACAGTACTGCTGCATGCAGCACTCTCCACCCTAGAGCCCCAAGATGGGGGGGGGGGGGGGGGGGGGGAAGGAGGAGGAGGAGGAGGAGGAGGAGAAGAAGAAGAAGAAGAAGAGATCCTTCCATAGAGGAACTTCCACTGGGGACTTCCACCACCTGGAGACAACAAGGCCTTGAATTAGGGACCATAACAGGAGGTGTCCTTCAAAGCTGCCTTGTTGCATTAGAGATAGCTAGCGTCTGGTGAAAGAGGAAGGACGTGATTGGTCTCTTCTCTGATTGATGAGTACTTCTGTTTGTTGAAATAACGACTCATCTGATGAAGGAGAAGCACTCTGAAAGCTCATGATTCCAAATAAACCTGTTGGACTTTAACCTGGTGTTGTGAGATTTCTTACTGTTAAAATAAGAGGAAGGTCTTGGAGAATTTGGAGCATATGGGAAAAGAGATATTTTAAGTAACTCTTACAGAAAAGAGCACCGGAGGTGAGTGAGAGTGTGAATCTGGTGAGGATTTGCTGAGCAGAGCAGTGGAAGAACTGGAAAAGGAGCAGCCCAGTGAATCTTCACTCAATCCAGAGGCAGTGCTCTTGGCATGACATCAGGATTCAAGTCATGACGAGCAAGTGGAAGCCACTTGGGCGAGAGCAGATGGTGAGTTTTTATACAACTATTATTACTGATAGTTTGTAAAGTCTTTATTTTCATGGTTTATAGTTTGTAAGGACTGTAATCTGTATTAATGAGGTCAAGATAAGAAGGACCTTAAAGCAATATTATTTGATTTCAAACTTTTTAAAAAGGTTTAATCCAAAGGAATAAGTCATGACAAGAAATCAAAGCCATGGTTTGCTCTTCCTGCTCTGTGGGAAGCTAAGGGCAATTAAGAATTAATCACCTGTAGGCCAGACCAGGTAAGTATGACAGATTTCCTTCCCGAATGAACCTTAATGAACCAGATGAGTTTTTACAACAATTAGACTTTTAATTCCAGATTTTTATTGAAGTCAAATTTCACCGCCTGCCATAGAATCCCTACAGTGCATTGAGCCTACACCAACAATAATCCCACCTAGGCCCTATCCCCCTAATCCCATATATTTATCCTGCTAATCTCCCTAATGAAATGGGGCAATTGAGCATAGCCAATCAACCTAACATGCACATCTTTGGACAAAGGAAACCCACACAGACACAGGGAAAACATGCAAACTCCACAAGACTGTTACCCCAGGCCAGAATTGAACCTGGGTCCCTGGTGGTGTGAGGCAGCAGTGCTAACCATTGTGTCACCATGCCACCCTATGGTGGGATAGAAACCTGGGCCCCCAGAGCATTACCCTGGATTTTTGATAACAATACCGCTATGCCATTGCCTTCCCAAATAGCATGTTAATAGCAAAGCAATGGTTGCCAACTTCCTCAAGACTTAAAGTTTAAAACTTTGCTTTTTCTCTCTCCACAGATGCTGCTGGACCTGTTGAGTTTTTCTAGTACTTTATTTTTATTCTTCTAGCAGGAGATTGTGTCCCTGGCTAGCCAGGCGTCTTTTTTTATTGCTAACTGTACATCTCTCACCAACGTATTGAGATCATGTATGGCTAAAGGTTTAAATAAAAAATAACACAGATGATAGATAAGCTTCAACACGAGGTACTTCGTACTAATATGAAGGTGTGCACAGTGTATCCCGCCTGCCCTATCATGTAGAGAGTGACAGGTACATGGCACACAGTTCATCAGTGGACAACCATGCAGTAAGTCAGATAACAGTGGTACCTGGAAAGGCAGTGTTCGCAGACGGAGCCTCGGGCTTTCTTGGAGGGGATGTAAGTGTAAGGCGAAGCGGAGTAGAGGAGCTGTCCCGGGGCTACAGCGCTGCTGGCTCGCAGTCCCTGCCCTCTGTGCCCACAGTTGCTCCTGTACAAGTAACGCGCCATTCTGTCCCGCAACAGCTGATTTGGAATCCGGAGACAGGGCACGTTCTCGACGTCATGCGTTCTTCGCCGCGCCCACCGACATCCTACGTCAGCCGCTAGCGCGGGACTCATGGTCACGTGACAGATCACGCCGTGTGTTACCTTTTTCCTGCTCACCTCTCCTTACGTGTCACCCAACCAGGGGCAAGCAGTTGACCCTTTATTTTATCTTTGAACCACAACTAACAAAGAACTAAACTGCAAAAAAAGGAAACTTGCATAAATTAGGGTCCAGCAACAAAATGCCAAAGACACTCATGTCCCACAAAAGGATTTTCTTCTTAAATGCCCTCTACACAGTGCCCGCCGTGGTACAAGGACTGAAACGAACATAGCATAGTCCATATTCGGTGCCATGCAAGGGCAGACAAGGCCACAGAAGAGAGGAAAGGCAGGGCTAGCCAGTCCTGACCCAAATCTATCAATGGCTATCTTGATGTGGAGATGCCGGCTTTGGATTGGAGTGGGCACAGTAAGAAGTCTCACAACACCAGTTTAAAGACCGACAGGCTTATTTGGAATAACGAGCTTTCAGAGTGCTGCTCCTTCAGGTCAACGGAACTGTCTGTGGAGTCTGCACATTTACCCCGTATCTGCATGAGTTTCCTCTGGATGCTCCAGTTTCCTCCCACAAACTGAAAGACATGCTGGTCAGATGCATTGGCAATGCGAAATTCTCCGTCAGTTTTTAAAGTTTATTTAATAGTGTCATAAGTCGGCTTACATTAACGCTGTGATGAAGTTACTGTGAAAATCCCCTAAGTTGCCACACTCCGGTGACTGTTCGGGTACACTCAGGGAGAATTTAACATGGCCAGTGCACCTAACCAGCACATCTTTTGGACTGTGGGAGGAAACCAGAGCACCCAGAAGAAACCCATGCAGGAGAACATGCAGACTCCACACAGTGACCCAAGCTGGGAATCGAACCCAGATCTCTGGCACTGTGAAGCAACAGTGCTAACCATTATGCCAATCCAGTGTACCCAAATAGGTGCCTGAGTGTGGCGAATAAGGGATTTTTCACATAATTTCATTGCAATGTTAATGTAAGCCCAATGTAATGTAACACTAATAAATAAAGTTAAACTTTTAGGAGGAGACCCACGAGAAAGGTTTTCCGATGTGCTCCCTGCTCTTTACACATCGACTTGGTGCTGCTATTGGGCATTATTGACCCTTGATATATTACATTCAGATCAATTTAGTTTGATTAATGCACTTGATCTTATTCCTATAATTTCTCCTAATGTTCACTGTTCTGCAAAATATTTGACACCACAATTCATTGTGCTATAACAAATGCATTTATTACACAGAATTTATAGCAGAGAAACAGGCCATTCATCCCAATCCATCTACAGCACTGCTTATGTTCCATGAATGCCTCCACCATATTTATATAGCTTCTCCTTAAATGCATCCAAGCTTGTTACCTGTTCCTTGATGAAAAGTTCCATATTCTATACTCTCTACATGTATCATCTACAAGATGGACTGCAGCAATTCAAGCACCTTGCAAATCCATGGTTGCCATCATCTAGAAAGCTAAGGGCAGCAGACACATGGGAACATTACCACCTGAAAGTTCCCCTCCAAACCACCAACCATCCTTACTTGGGACTATATAACCAAACTTTCTGTGACAATATTGTGCCATTAAGAACTATATTTTAACCCTGTTTGTCAGCAGGATGTTTCAAGCAGTCCCTGGCATTTTGTTGGAGCCATTTCGCCTGCAGCCAGTATCATCTACTGTTACTGAAGCAGTATAATTGATACCACGTTTGTTTTAATCTGAACTAACGCAGTGTTCTGTTTTAGTCTTCCCCAGTGATTGCAAAATAGAGCTTGATTGGAATAATTGACAGGTCAGGTAATATGACTGGGGACAGCTAGTCTTTCACGGATAATTCCAGCTTTATTACTGTTTTCAGATGCTGTTTGAAGTTAAGAGAGAGCTTTCTCCGGAGTTGGAGATTCTGCTGTCTAAGTGCTGCTGTTTTGGAGACTGCAAAGAGAAAGATATCTTTTCCTGTTTCTGAAGTACGAAAACTGGAAGCTACTAGAGACTAGGTTTACTTCTCTATTTTGCTGTCTTGAGAGTATACCCTCTGAAAACTGCTTTTTGGGTTTTTATCCATATGTGTTAAGAAGTAGAAATCTAGTATTGTGTGAACATATTTGTTTAGTGCTAACTAATTCTATGTGTCTCTGGGGTAGTGCTTTAAATTGGAATAACAGAGATGTTATTCTAATGTTATTCCAAGCTGTTAAGAATTATACTGTGCCATGGTTAAGTCTTGTAATTGGTAAAAGTTATGCTAATTATTTTTGTTATATTATTTGTTCTTGTATTAAGTCCTCAGAGGCAGAAGTCCCTTCACCAAAATCCCCTTATTTACAAGTCTGACAACAGCATACCAATTGCCATCAGTCAGCAGTTTACACTAGGAGTCCCAGAGAAACTGACACTCCTGGCTAAATACAAAGCAAGAGGCTTCCTGATTGGCCCATTAATTTGGCCCTTAATCAGAGAGTTCATATTCTAACAGGCCCACCTCAATTGTCTGATTAAAGTCATTAAATAAACTTTGTTTGAATAAAGCTTCCTAGTGGGTCACTTGAATCTTCCTGGAGTGAAACACTTTATGCTTACCAGCACCAAAATCAAATGTAAAACTTAGATTCTAGGCTAACTTCACAAACAACTTGGAGTTTCTGACCTGGACACTTCACTGTTAACTCCCTCCTTAACAATTCTGTGAGTGTACCTACATCACATAGACTGCATCAATTTGACCGCAATAAACATTGGCCTAGCCACAGACACTAACATCCCAAGAATGAATTTTTAAAAAGCCTTTCCTGAATTCTTCATGGGATTTATTAGTAACTATTACATATGCATTGCTTCATGTTTTTGAACATTCAATTAAAACACCTTGCAAGGTGCTGTCCAAAAGAAAGTTTGGTGAGTTCCTGCAGTGCATCTTGTAGATGGTACACACTGCTGCCACTGTGCATTTGTGGTGGAGGGAGTGAATGCTTGTGGACAAAGGGGAACTTCTTCACACAGAATAGTAGGCGTATTCTGCGCTTTTATCCATGGCTAGAAATTGTTCTGTGGAAAAACTTGTTCTATGAAGTTTACTGCAACAAGACTAATTGGCCTTTAGGTGCTAATGCTCTTTTTCTTTGCAAAGTCACTGAACACGTCCCCTGGTAAGGATTCGGCAGATTGTTACACCACTGTGCTGAAACTCCCTTGTCGAGGTATACCGCCTTTATCCGTGCAGCCATTCCACATGTCAGCGCAGCGTGTCAGTTGATTTAAGTTATAGTTTCATAATGCCTGGGCAAATTAAGCCCACTTTATGATGTTAAGCAGTCCTCCGAGTCAATCCTGATTGAAGAAAAGCCCACCTGTAAAAACTGAGAAATAATAAACAAGCAGTGTTGCCAGTTTTCAGTGGAAATGTATGTGCCTGCAGCTCCAAGCAGCATCGTTGTCACTCTAGTGGGGATCTGCTTGAGGTATCTGCAGTTCTACAGATCTCAATATTGGAGTCATGTTTAATCTGATGCCCAACTGATGGGAATCAATTCACTTGCAGCATGCTTCAGAATTTGACTCCGGTTCATAACTCTGCCTTAAATGTACTGGTAACATTACACATGTTTCAATACTTGAAGGTCAACTATCAAAGTGAGCTCTGACAAAGGGTCATCTAGACTTGAGATATTGCTCTATTCTCTCCTCACAGATGCTGTCAGACCTGCTGAGATTTTCCAGCATTTTCTGTTCTTATTTCAGAATCCGCAGTATTTTGTTTTAATCAAATTGTGGTGTCGATATGATCATATGTCGATATGAAATGCTGTGAGGTACATGCAGATGCATGGGATTGAGGGTGATTTAGCAGTTTGGATCAGGAATTGGCTAGCTGATAGAAGACAGAGGGTGGTAGTTGACGGGAAATATTCAACCTGGAGTGCAGTTACAAGTGGTGTACCTCAAGGATCTGTTTTGGGGCCACTGCTGTTTGTCATTTTTATAAATGACCTAGATGAGGGTATAGAAGGATGGATTAGTAAATTTGCTGATGACACCAAAGTTGGAGGAGTTGTAGACAGTGAGGATGGATGTTACAGTTTGCAGAGCGACATAGATAAGCTGCAGAGCTGGGCCGAGAGGTGGCAGATGGAGTTTAACACAGAAAAGTGAGGTGATTCACTTTGGTAAGAATAACAGGAGTACAGAATATAGGGCTAATGGAAGGACTCTTAGTAGTGTTGACGAGCAGAGAGATCTCGGGGTACATGTGCATAGCTCCCTTAAAGCTGGCACCCAGGTTGATAAGGTTGTTAAGCAGGCGTATGGTGTGTTAGCTTTTATTGGTGGAGGGATTGAATTTCGGAGCCATGAGGTCATGTTACAACTGTACAAAACTCTGGTGCGGCCGCACTTGGAGTATTGTGTACAGTTCTGTTCGCCGCATTATAAGAAAGATGTGGAGGCATTGGAAAGGGTGCAGAGGGGGTTTACTAGGATGTTGCCTGGTATGGTGGGAAGGTCTTATGAGGAAAGGCTGAGGGACTTGAGGTTACTTTCATTAGAGAGAAGGTTACGAGGTGACCTGATTGAGGCATACAAGATGATCAAAGGATTGGATAGGGTGGACAGTGAGAGCCTTTTACCTTGGATGGTGATAGCTAACACAAGGGGGCATAGCTTTAAATTAAGGGGTGGTAATTATAGGATGGATGTCAGAGGTAGGTTCTTTACTCAGAGGGTAGTAAGGTCGTGGAATGCCTGCCTGCAGCAGTTGTGGACTCGCCAACTTTAAGGGCGTTCAAATTGTCAGTGGATAGGCATATGGATAACATTGGAATAGTTTAGGTTAGAGGGTCATTAGATTGGTTCCACTGGTCGGTGCAACATCGAGGGCCGAAGGGCCTGTACTGCGCTGTAATGTTCTATGTTCTACAATTGTACAATGCTGAAAAAAGAATGAGTTTTTTTTGTCTAAATTAGCAGGGAGCCCAAAGGTATATTTGATTCAATTATTTATGTAATGCTATATATATATTCCAACCATCTAACTAGACAAGTTTTTTGACTCTGGGAGAAGTGAGACACATTTACCAGGGCTCCAAGGATTAAATTATGAAGCATCAATCCATAAAACCCGGTCTCTTGTGTATCCTGATTTTAGTCATTCCACCATTGGCACCCTGCCTTTGATGCCAAACTCATAAGTTCTGGAATTCCCTCCTTCATCCTCTCGAACTCTGATTGCTCTTTTAAAACATCTTTGATTTGATTTATTATTGTCGCATGTGCAGTGAAAAGTATGTGCACTATATAGACAAAGCACACCGTTCATAGGGTACATATAGGAGGAAAGGAGACTGTGCAGAATGTAGTGTTACAGTTATAGCTAGGGTGTAGAGAAAGATCAACTTAATGAGATAGGTCCATTCAAAATTCTGATGACAACAGGGAAGAAGCTGTCTCTGAGTCGATTTGGGATGTTTTAGACTGCTTAAGGTACAATTTAAATACAAACAGTTGTTGTTGTATTGCCTGGAATATAATCCATTAAGAATTGATTTGATTGAGGTTTTTAGGGTTTGGCAAAGAATTAATTGAGCAGATAGAAACCTTCCCTACAAGTAAGGAAATCTAGGAGAAGGGGGACACATCCTTGAAATCAAGAGCCAAGTCTTTCAAGAGAGAACTTAAATATTTTTTGCATTGTGGGTGGCAGAAGTATGAAAATCTTTCCAACAAAGGATAGCAAATGCCAACTCAATGAATAATTTTAAGTCTAAACATAATAAATTTTTGCTAGCCATGATGATCAAGCAAATGTTAATTGCATGCAAATTATATCCCAAAGGGAGGTTGGGCTATTTCTAACTCTTTTTTTGTATTTTGACCATGAGAAGACAAGTTTACGAAATTCAAAAGTCACAGATTCCAGTAACACTTTTTTGGGATTTTAAACATCAAATTAAAATATTTATTAACAAAAAAAATTTAAACACGTAAGATTACATTTACACAATTCACGTTAGTCTTATAGAACATTCCCCAAAAAGACTTCCTACTTGGTCAGACTCATGACTAAAAACCCACTAGGCAACAATCCCTGATGTTTAACAATAAAAATTCCAGTAACGTTACCATAAAACAAACCCGCTATTGCAGTAGGAAGGATATATTACAGGACCTCTCACTCTCGTTTGCACTCTGCTGAAGAAATTCAAAACATTTAAATACACCAATTGTCTTATTGTGCCCTAACAACTTTTCTGTCTTAACTGAGTGCTGATTTCAGTTTGCCTCTTCATAGCTTTTTTTTTGCCAGCACAGAGCAGCATCCCAGGAGATCTCAATTGGCTACTACTAACACGGCTCTCACATCTCTCCTTAAGGAGTTTTTTTTCTCTTTTTTCTTTATTCCATTGTCCTAGGCTTAACCTTCCCAGAATATAACAAAAAAATTTTCATGTTCTCCCTATTGTCCCCACTTGGTGTGTTAATGAAGTTTAATAACCTTGCCTTCTTTATTTATGACCTTTTCAAATAGTTAAAGCTTTTTACTGCCCTTTGAAATTAACAACTGAAAACAAGAAATCTTCTTTGTCTCCTAATGTAAATGGCTTATTTACTTATGGAAAATTAATAGACTATGTTAACTTCATGTCTTATTTACTTATAGAAAATTAAAATCGGCCATCTTTACTTTGTGTCTTTCACACTTAAACTTATTTGATGTCTTCAATAATGTAGACAATTGTTCCTTACCTTAATTAATTTTACACACACACGCATACACACAGACACATATAGCATCTAGCCTGCTTCACAGGATAACACAATAAACCCGATAATATTAAAAATAACATTTTGTCACATAGCCAAGGATAATAAGAGTTGTGAAGCCAAGGCAGATAAATGAGGCTAGGATACAGAGTATTGAGATCTCATTGAATGGTAGAACCTGATCAAACCGTACTCTGAAACCGCAAAGGAAACCTAAGTAAACACAAACGCATGAGCTCTGTTTAGACAAACACGCCATTAGCTAAAATCCTGCATTCTTAACATTTAAGTTGCCTGTTGCCCAGACAAATTGGCACCATCTAAAACAGAGCTGAATTTTAAACACCCTTTAAAAGAAATGTAATAAAAATACATTTCTTAAAGGCACAGTATCATCACATTTTTTCCCTGCAAATATGGACATCACATCTGCCCACATTATACTCCATTTATCAGATCATTGCGTACTCACTCAACTTATCTCTGTTCCCTTGTAGCCTTATGTCCTCTCCACAACTTATTTTTCTACCTAGTATCATCAACAAATTTAGCAAACATACCTCTGGTCCCTTCATCCAAGTAATTAACATAAATCGTAGAGATGGAATCTCAGCACTGCTACCACTGGCACACCATTTGTTACATTCCACAAACTAGAAAAGCAGCCATTTATAAGAACATAAGAACATAAGAAATAGGAGCAGGAGTAGGCCATCTAGCCCTTTGAGCCTGCCCCGCCATTCAATAAGATCATGGCTGATCTGTCGTGGCTCAGTTCCACTTTCCCGCCCTCTCCCCATAACCCTTAATCCCCTCTCTTATCAAGAACCCATCAACCCGCTTCTTAAAAATATTTAGCGAGGCAGCCTCCACCACTTCAACGGGCAGAGAATTCCAGAGATTCACCACCCTTTGAGTGAAGAAGTTCCTCCTCAACTCCATTCTAAACCGCCTCCCCTTTATCTTGAGGCTGTGCCCCCTAGTCCTACTGTCTTTTTTGAGCGGGAAGAGTCTCTCCGCCTCTATCCTATCCATCCCATTCATCATCTTATACGTCTCAATGAGATCTCCCCTCATTCTTCTAAACTCTAACGAGTACAAGCCTAGTTTATTCAGCCTCTCCTCATAGCTCAATCCCCTCAACTCCGGTATCAGCCTAGTAAACCTCCTCTGCACTCCCTCCAGGGCCAAAATATCCTTGCGCAGGTGCGGCGCCCAAAACTGCACACAGTTATGGTTGCTATGTTTCCTGTTAGCTAATCAATCTTCTATTCATGCCAATATGTTACTCCTCTCACCGTAAGATTTTATTTTCCATGATAACCTTTGATGTGACAATAATGAAAAGGTAAATCACACAGACGAAAGGTAAATCAAGCTGAACTAATTTGATTTGAGTTTATTGTGAGGTAGCAGGGTTAGTTGCTGAGGTTAATATGGTGCAGGACTGCAGGAAGATATAGGAAAATAGTCTAGCAGAAAAATGAAAGACAAATGAGAGAGGTGCAAGGTAAAGCATATGTGGAGATGCAATAAGGCAAGGGAATAGCCAATAAATCAGAGTATACTGAGTAATGTGAAGGGACAGAGGGAACTTGGCGCATAGTATTTTTTCACCTAACGTTGTAGTTGTCTTCCAGAAAAGCTTGTCAATCCCCACCCCCAGCTCAGTGCCTCTCCTGAACCTGACTGAGAGAGTAGCTGCATGTGGGAGGGTGAGGACGGGAAGCAGTGAGTCAAAGGGTCATTAAGCTAAGCTGGCAGGTCAGTAAGAGGTGGAAAGGCAGTGAGTGGGAGTTTCAGAGAGCAAGGAAGGTTGGGGAGCAGCGTGGATCAGGGAATAGGAAAGGTTGGAAAGTGGGGAAGATCAGGGAGCAGGAGTGAGAAGGTTGGGGAATAGGAGAGCCAGCAAGCAGAAAGGGCAGGAACAATGAAGGCTGGGGAACAAGGAGAAATCAGTGAATTGAAAATTCAACAAATGGGGGAAGTCGGGAGCGGGAATGGTCAGGTAGCAGAGAGAGTTGGGAGTGAGGAGGGTCAGGTCGGTGAATGAGGGAGGCAGGGTGGAAGAGATGGTGAGTGGGAAAAGTTGGTATTACTGATCACTTGACCTGCAACAATGACACAGGGGCTGCCGGGGGAGAGGGAAGTCAATGCACACAGAAGCTGACATGGTGGGAGGTGGGGGGGGGAGGTAAGTGTGCACAAGAACTAACACTGTGGGGGGGGGGGGGTAAATGTGCTCAGGGGATAACGGGGGGGGGGGGGGGGGGGCATAAATGTGCACAGAGGCTGACACGGGGGAGTAAATGTGGTAAGAAGTCTCACAACACCAGGTTAAAATCCAACCAGTTTATTTGATAGTAAAGCTTGTGGGAATACTATCAAATAAACTGGTTGGACTTTAACCTAGTGTTGTGAGACTTCTTACGGAGTTAAACGCGCACAGGTGCGGACACTGTAGAGGGTAAATGTGGTAAAAAGTCTGACAATACCAGGTTTTAGTCCAACCGATTTATTTGATAGTAAACGCACAAGCTTTCGGGTTAGACTTGTGCGTTTACTATCAAATAAATCGGTTGGACTAAAACCTGGTGTTGTCAGACTTTTTACTGTGTTTACCCCAGTCCAACACCGGCACATCCACATCGGGGGTAAATGTGCCCAGGACCTGACGGGGAGAATAGAAGCATGCGCTCCCACGGTCCGCCCGGTACCGTGAGTGCGCACGCGCTGTTTAAAGCTTCGCAACCGTTGGCCGGCAGCCGGACTCGAACCAGCGCTTCAAGGGGCGTTCTTGTTGTATCGGAGCGGTGGGGACCAATGAGATTCTGCTCCCCTTCCCCTCCGGTGTGATTTTAATGACCCAGTTTGAAGGGAAGATTCTGTTTTTTTTCCGCGGATAATTCGGATCACTACCTGCAGAGCGCAAGCTCCAGCGTCGCCGCGGCCATAATGGGACGTAGAGGATGACGTCGACGTAATGTGCAAAGGGGGCACTAAGTTAGACGAAAGGGGACGTCGGGAATTGCGTAATGGGACGTCATGCGTCATGACGTGAGGTCAATGCTTCGATGGTGGCGGCGTGTCTGAGGAGACAAGGAATGGTGGCGTAAGCCTCAGTTCTCCGGCTTGGGGTCACCTTCCCCCATCAGCTCAGCTTCAGTGAGAGCCGATGCACATTCTGCTCTTGTACGTCTTTCTTTCTTGTCCTTTTAACATTGGCAATGCAGAAGCCACCGTGCTGAGTGAGGGTGTCGCAACAGCGGTAAAGCAGGGTGTCTCGATGGGCCAGTGCCTAGCCACTGATCCAGGCAGACTCCTCTCACTGCCACGGGGGGAATACTCATGGCAATGTCGATTCTTTAGTACTTCTATTCCATCTCCTGCTCCCACCGTGACAACGCGGAAAATCCCCGTTTAGCACTTTTGCAGTGCGGTAAATTACAATTTCTAGTCACCATTGTGGTGTTTACCTGCTCCGAGAAAAGTTTAAATCGACCACCAAAGTTCAGTTGGGGGGGGAAAAGAGGAGGTAGGTGCAACCTGCAAACATTAACATGTGAGCAAACTTCCTCGTATTTCGAAACACTCACTTTTTGCTATGTACGCATGTTTGGCACTGCTTGGCTTACATAAGTGCTAGTTGACAGGGCAATCCAGAGTCCAGCTGGGTTGGTGTGGACACGAGTTGCGCAGTACAGATAAAAGAACATTGTTGGGACTTTTGGGCTGTCTTTTCCCTGATACCAGCTACTGTTGGGTGTAATTTGGTGGTCTATTAAGATTTATGAGGCTATATAATTTGACAGTAAGTATTTAACTCCCAGAAACTTTATACACAGTCAGTAAAGGTCCAAACTAGTGGCTGTCTCAGGGCTCTGTCCAACACACAACTGACCCTGAGGTGCAGGTCATTTGTTCATGTGCATCACTCTGGGTGGTACAATATTCAGTTCCACATTAGTCCTTGTACTATAAATTCCTCCAAGTCTTTATCCAACAAGTTATCCCAGTTTAACCCATGCACTGCATCATTACCACTACCCCATCTCCTTTCAAGTTTTATTTCATTTGTTCATCTGGTCTGGAGGTCTTGCAATCCTTCCATATCTTATTGCTGAAGGTGGAAGGGTATAGGCTGTCTTGCTGCTCGTAAGCTTTGTTGAATTAGGCTATCCTGGCACCTGGATGTCTCATTTTTTTTCATTCTTGGGCACTGATTTTCTCTTTGAGGATTCCTCGGTTGTGGTGGGTGGTTTACAGAGCAGACAGGTGCTGGGCTTGTATCTGTTGATTTTTCTTTCTCTCTGCGACTTGCCATGACAACCCTGCAGTCTTTGGGTTTACCCCTCTATTTGGTGTTGGGAGTTAGAGATTGAATCTCAAACAATGAAGAGATGGAGTACAGGAAAGATAGAAAATCTGGTGAACTCGTACAACAACAATAATCTCTCCTTCAATGTCAGTAAAACAATGGAGATAGTCATCAACTTCAGAAAACGTAGTGGAGAACATGCCTGTGTCTATATCAATGGGGATGAAGTGAAAATAGTCTTGGTATGGTTCCTCCACTGACCAAGACTGCAAGAAACTACAAAGGATTGTGAACGTAGCCCAATCTATCTCACAAACCAGGCTCCTATCCATTTACTCCATCTACACTTTCCGCTGCCTTGGAAAAGCAGCCAGCAAAATCAAGGACCCCGTGCACCATGGACGTACTCTCTTCCACCTCCTTCTGTCTGAAATCTCAGAACATGTACAAACCAACTCAAAAACAGCTTCTTCCCTGCTTGATTGACATCTCATCTTCACTGCACATTGGCAGCAGTGTGTACCATTTACAGGCTCCAGTGCAGAAGCTCATCGAAGCTCCTTTAGCAACTTCAAAACCTGCAACCTTTACTGGCTAGAAGGGCAATAGATATATTGGAACACCATCACCAGTAATTTCCCCTCCAAGCCACTCGCCATCCTGATTGGGAAATGTATCACTGTTCCATCTCCCCAGTCAACATAAGAAATTCAATAAGATGAAAGATCAGCCATGATCTTATTGAATGGCAGGGCAGGCTCAAGGGGCCAGATGGCCTACTCCTGCTCCTAGTTCTTATGTAACATGTCACAAAGGCTACAATTGACCACCATGGTTTAACTCCTTTTACTCTTCAGAAAAGGTTCCTTTTTAAATGTGAGTACCTAGCAAAGATGGAATGCGACCAGAGGTCTGTTCGCCCTTCGGTACATGTGTCTGTTGTTACGCTCTGTCCACTCGTACAAGAATAACAGCCATTTGTGCGAAGTGCTGTTTGTAATCTTCACCCATAGTGATGCAGAATGGAATCCTGACTTTAATGATATTAACAACATGATTGTATATCTGTATATGGTGTGAATGATGGAGAGGATTTTTATTTCATGCCCTGGAATTTTAATATTTTTCCTTTTTCAGATTGTCACCGTTATGGCATTATTAAGCTACAAAACTGTACTTTTCGCAGTAAGAACTGGTTTCTGTAGAGGATGTGGCCGGCCGCAACAAGTCCAGCACTTACTGAAATCATATTCATGTGACACAAGGTTTCCAGACAGTAACCCACCAAAATCTCAGGCTCTACAGAAGCTTGTAAAATATTCAACCCATTATGGAAGGACACAGAGATGTTTGTCGGCAGCCACCAGTTCAGTGCTCAGAAAGGAACAGCAGAGGCCATTATCCAGGTTTGATTTTTTGGACACAGAAGACATTGATGAAATAACAATTAAGGCACAGAGGAGCAGTCATTTCAGGAGATTTGTCCTCAGTTCTGATCTGGCAAATCTAATTGTGGAATGTCTTGATGGTGACCTCTCTGAAAGTAATGCTGTAATCTTTGAGTGCAACCCAGGTAAGTGTACTCTTTTTGAACCTGTGTTTGTACTTTGATCAAGGATCTTTCCCCCTCCCTTGATGATCAGTTTGGTTTGATCACATCCTTAGGGCCTGGAGTTTTGACACGTGCACTGCTGAATGGTGGAGCTCAGAGAGTGGTGGCTTTGGAGCGTGATCAGCAGTTTCTCCCTGCATTGCAGGTACATTCATATATTTGCATTCATTTCATCAAAGTTAATTAATTTTGAGAAACTGGACTTGGCACAATTTAACGAGTGCAAAATATATGGCAGGATTAGTGCTTTAAAGTCAAACTAAGGAATTGTCAACTTTTGAGAAATGTCTTTGGGAGCATTTTCTGAAATATTGGAATAAACATTTAGTCCCTAGAAAGGCGTCTGGACGGACAATTGGAGGTGGTGCATTGTGACTTCTTCAAATTGGATCCAATCGGTCGTGGCCCAGTGAGACCTCCTGCCATGTTGTCTAAAAAACTCTTTGATGATCTGGGAATTCCACCTGTTGCTTGGAGTGAAGGTGATGATTTTCTTTCTTTACTTCAGCAATTGAATTGAATAATCTTCAATTTTAATCTTCAATTTTAATCTTCAATTTTAATCTTCAATTTTAATCTTCAATTTTAATCTTCAATTTTAATCTTCAATTTTAATCTTCAATTTTAATGTTGGAATCTGTTCCAGCAAGGCTGTTGTGAAAAACCGTTCCCTCAACTTGCTACAAAGGCTAACTGGATAGTAATGTGGTTAAAATCCGCTAGATGGTGTGTGTTTGGAGCAAAACTACTTTTTGCAAAGATTGACATAAGATTATGTTGGAATGACTCAGTTGGTAGCAGTCTCACCTGAGTCAGAAACTTGAGTCTAAAACTCTCTTGGGCATAGAAATCTAGGCTGGTGTTCCTTTGCGGTCCACGACCCTATTTGCCCCCTTGAGAGGGAGCTATCCCAGTGTACTGTCCAATATTTATTCCTCAATTGACATTACTATAAAAATGGTTAGTTGTCTGGTCATTATCACTTTAGTGCTTGAGAAAGCACTAAAGAAAGTGTGAAAATTCACTGCTTTAGTTCCTACATGATGACAATGACTACCTTTAATAAGAACCTCATTGGCTGTAAAGCACTTTTGAGTTGTAAAAGGTGTCTGATTAAATGCAAGTATTTTATTTCTTTCCATTTGACTTTGCGTATTACACTCTGAAACAACCTTTTTGCATGAAGATTATCAGTTGGAGGATAGTACTTTAACAATTGCATGAGATTTATGCACTTTGTACACAGGTCACTTTTTTAACTAGACAAACTCCTTGAATGTTTTCCTTAATGATTCTTCAAGATTTGGATGGGGTTGGGGTGGTTTTACCTCTCGTGTGATTCCTGTTGGCCTAACCTACTTGAGTCCATCCTTAACAGTCTGGCGCGTTATTTTTAACAGGTTTTTTCTCCAGTATTATGGAGCATGTGGGTTGAGGCAATCGGCATCAGCCCTAAGTTGGTGAATGGAATGTCAGCCGAACTTCCTGCTCTTGAAGTTGTCTAGCAGCTTTTGAAGTGGATGATGATGGGATTGAGATTGCGTTTAGTAATGCAATTTCCCTGTTATCCTGCTACAACTGTGAAGGAACACAGATGAAAGCTGATCACTTAGGGAAACATTTTGCGTGTGGAACCATATTTCAATATGGAGTCAGCACCTTCAGTTGAGTGGGGATGGAGTAGATAATAGGAGATTTGATGGCTGTGGCATGAGTGGATTTTGACTCATGATTTAGACAAATTAAGTATTGTATTCTATTAGATTCATAATAACAAAAGGAGGGCTAATTTACAAAAATTAACAATTCTCTTTCCTAGATGTTCCAGTAAGAGTAGTTGGAATTGTCCCACAAAAGAATGAACGGAACGTGCTTTGGAAGCTTCTTTATGCCATATATGAACGGATTTCAATATTTCAACATGGGAGAATAGAAATGAATATGTTCATGAGTGAGAAAGAATACACGGTATGTTTAGCAATCTCTTTTTGGAATGCTTGAGAATTTTGTGACTTGGGCTTTAAATTCAGTTATTGAAATCAAGCGTTTCATTATTTTACACATAGAAACTGACGGCAGAGGCTGGAAACCTGAAAAACTATCAGGCACTGAGTGCCCTGTGCCAGATTGCTTGTGACATACAACTGCTGCACAAGGTGAGAATTAGTTTCCCTTTCTAATGCTGTGATTGTGGACCATACTTTCATTTGCAGGTTTTTGTTCAGCTTTTTGTAAGCGTATGTAATATTGATACTATTTCCAGTGGTCATATGTGGTACAAATCACACCACTGTCGGGTGTTACAATTACAAACTGCAACTACACAGTGGCTTTGTGAAGATCCACATCCAACATATTTAGTGTTTATTGTAGTAATATTGCTTTGAAATATCTCACCATTTCTCAATGAATTATTTATTTTAGGAACCATGGTCATCTTTCGGTACAAATTCTAAAAACGGTGGATGTGTTATACCACGCAGCTCGGTAAGCTTTTAGGTTGTCCTTAGTGTTGTGACGTACAAATTCTTTGAATAATTTTTAATTTATTATTCAAAATAGAACTTTCATTCTGCTGATGCAATGTAGCAGTACTGGGGCACTATTCGTTCTTGGTTAAACAAATTGGTGGTCACATAAAAGAAGCCATCTTAAGATGCCATGTATAACGGGGTGAAAATGTCAGTGTAATTTTGAATTATGTCATAGTCCTTTTCCATATAACAAACATTGGTTTTCGCTGTCATGTGTGCACTGAAAAATGAATATTTATTTACTAGTGTCACAAGTCAGCTTACATTAACACTTCAATGAGGTTACAATGAAAATCCCCTAGTCGCCACACTCTGGCACCTGTTCAGGTACACTGAGGGAGAATTTAGCACAGCCAATGCACTTAACCAGCACATCTTTCGGACTGCGGGAGGAAACTGGAGTACCCTGAGGAAACCCACGCAGGCATGGGGAGAGTGTGCAGACTCCACACAGACAGTGACCCAAGCTGGGAATTAAACCCAGGCCCATGGTGCTGTGAGGCAGCAGTGTTAACCACTCTGCCTTTGTACCACCCCTGTGTCTGATCGTTTTATACTTGGCTGGGTAATGTGTTTTTGGAGGTTTAAGCTATTGAATTGTCTGTTTTTGCTGTCAGTTGTATTGGGATTAGCCAGATGTTGCCCACTTTTGAAGGGAATTCCTCTCAGCCTACTTCTTAATGTACACATTTACCACTATCTTGCAAAATGTAACTGACCAGTGCTCAGCTTATGTTTTTAATGTTCATGTTATTTGAAATAGTTTTCATCTTTGTTTATTGAAAATGGGAAAATCAATTGGAAAGAGTTTCATAGAATCATAGAATCCCTATGGTACAGATAGAAACCATTCGGCCCATCGCGCCAACACTGATGACAATCCAACCCAGGCCCTATCCCCGCATAGTTACACTGCTCGTCCCCTGACACTAAGAGGTCATTTAGAATGGCCAATCAACCTAACCTGTACCATATTTGGAGTTTCTTTGGTATTTCAGTTAATTTTATAATTCTGCATGTTTTGTAATTATTCACATTGTTTAACAGTATTGCCTTGTTGAGAAAAGTTTAGATTTAAGTATGAAATTAACCATATTATCTCTCTTGAAATTTCTGTAGCTAACAAATGATCATTTGTGTCTTGTGCGGCTGACCCCACGCAGAAATTTATTCAATCAGTCTTTGACAGCTGCCAATTCATCCACACTGGTTCTGATGCTGAAGCAGTGCCTTACAAAACGTAAAGCTAAACTAATTGACCGACTAGAGTAAGTACACAGCATCTGGGCTTTTACTTGAAGAAAGTCCAATTTTTTTCTTTTCCCCTTTCCTGCTCTCTATCTCTTACCTCTGTCTCCTTCCTCCCTTCCCCAAAGCTCAGTCAAGTAGGGAGACTCTTCAGATTCTATCAGTTCACTTTTAAGTCAGAAGAGATGTCTTTGAGAGAGAAGTATTGCTTGAAGCTGAAAGTTGGCAAAATTCATAAACTGGAAGTGCAGATACTTACAAGAACAGCAGGACTAAAATAAGCGTTTTTTCCCTCAGAATCATATTATAATTGATTATCTTGTACTGGAGTATTTTGGAGTTTTAAAATTCTGATAGAGTTGAAATTAAATGTAGTGTATGATCATTGTCCACATTTCCTCAATAGGGTTATATTTTGAGCCATTGAATGTTTTGTATAATTGTGCATATAACCCATAGTAAACAAATCTACTTGTGATGTTTGCATACCTTTAAGAGTTTTTTTAAAAATCATGTCCTCTGCAGTTCTTAGCTCTCATTGTTGCTGGGCTGTCCATAGGAGTCCTTTAATTGCCCGTTAAATTGGGAGAAGTGGGTACTGGACCTGGGTGTCCTTGTGCATCGTCGTTTAAAGTTAAGTGGCTTAAGTGGGGTTTGTTTAGTTTTACTCTGAGTTGTTTAATGGTTCCGCATTGTTAGGAAAATTGGTTGGCAGGTCAAGTGACAGGAGCTGTTTCTTTTTCAGTTCTGAGCTGTGGGTTTTAATTTTAGAAGGGACATCAAGTTGGAAAGATGTGTCTCTCCTTGGTTTTGTAAAATTCTGTTGGTTACCTGAAAGCCTACCTAGAGTAGAAAATCTGCTGTTGGTGGCTTAACCAGAGACTCTCCCTGATGTTCTGGGAAGCTGTTCTGATTTCAAACTGCTGAGTAAATTAAGAGAACTGCAGCATTCATCCAAAGGACTCAGTCCCAGTATCACATGAGCATTAGTCTTTGCTGTGTTAAACGTTTTTGTCTGAATGAAGTTTTTGTTTGATTGGAACATCTTAAATATATTAAGGGTTATACATTATCATGGTTGTTTTGTTTTTGTTTATAAATGCTAATTTTATTTCCACACATGTTAATGATGTTCTTAAGTAAACTTTGTTTGATAAAAGCTCTCTAGTGGGTCGTTTGAATCATACCTGAGGTGAAACATATCACATTCATCCTAGCCAATTTAAGGTAGAAAACTTATGATTCAGGCGGGCTCCATGAAACACTTTGGAGTTTCTGTCCTGAACCATAACATACCAGAATTATTTGAGGATGTGATCAGTAGAGTTGACCAGGGAGAACCAGTGGATGTGGTTAATTTAGACTTTCAGAAGGCTTTCGACAAGGTCCCACATGGCAGATTACTGTGAAAAATTAAAATGCATGGGATTGCCACTAGTGTCTTGGGATGGATAAAAAACTGGTTAACAGACAGCAAGCAAAAATTTGGAATAAATGGGTCTTTTTCCAATTGGCAGGCAGTGACTAGTGGGACATCACAGGAATCAGTGCCAGAACCCCAACTGTTCGTGTTATATATTAATGATTTGGATGAGGGAACTAAAAGTATTATCTTCAAATTTGCAGGTGATACAAAATTAGTGGGAGGGTGTGCCGTGAGGAGGATGCAGAGATGCTTCAGCGTGATTTGGCCAGGCTGAGTGAGTGGGCCTATGTATGCAGGGCAGATGCAATATAACGTGGATAAATGTGAGGTTCTCCACTTCAGTAGCGAAAATAGGAAGACATTATTATTTGAATGGATGTAAATTGAGAGAGGTGGATTCTGGACCTTGGTGTCCTTGTGCATCAGTCGCTTAAAGTTAGTGTGCAGATACAGCAGGCAGTAAAGAAAGCAATTGTATGTTGGCCTTCGTAGCAAGAGATTTGACAACAGAAATAGGGATGTTTTACTACATTTATATAGGGCGTTGGTGAGGCCACACCTGGATACTGTGTGCAGTTTTGGTATCCTTATCTGAGGAAGGATGTTTGTTCCTTGCTATAGAGGGAGTGCAGCAAAGGTTTACTAGGCTGATTCGTAGGATGGCAGGACTGTCATATGAGGAGAGACTAATCAATTAGAATTATATTCACTAGAGGTTAGAGTGAGAGGGGAATTCATAGAAATGTATAAAATTCAAACAGGATAAGACCGGGTAGATTTAGAAAGAATGTTCTCGATGGTGGGGGAGTCCAGAACTAGGAAATCCTAGCTTGACGATAAGGGGTAAACCTTTTTAGGACTGAGGTGAGAAGAAATATTTTCACCCAGAAGGTAGTGAATGTGTGGAATTCACTATCACAGAAAGTAGTTGATGCCAAAACGCTGTGAGATTTCAAGAAGAAATTGGCTATATCTCTTGGGAATTAAGAGGATTGGGATATTGAATTTGGTGATCAGCTTTGATCATAATGAAGAGCCAAATATACTATTTTTAAAATGTATTTATTAGTCACAAGTACGTTTACATTAACACTGCAATGAAGTTACTGTGAAAATCCCCTAGTCACCACTCTCTGGCACCTGGTCAGGTACACTGAGGGAGAATTTGGCATGGCCAATTCACCTAACATGCATATCTTTGGACTGTGGGAGGAAACTGGAGCACCCGGAGGAAACCCACACGGACACAGGAAAATGCAAACTCCACACAGACACAGGAAAATGCAAACTCCACACAGGCAATGACCCAAGTTGGGAATCAAATCCACGTCCCCTGCGCTATGAGGCAGCAGTGCTAACCACTGTGCCACCATGCTGCCCCACTTTTATTCCTACTCCTATTTTCTATGCATGTTTCTATGTATCTGATTGTGTGTATATAAGAAAAATAAGATGAATGCTCTGATGAAAAATTTATTAAGGACATGCTTCTCTGCATCAAGGAAGCATCTGGAATTCCGTATTCAGTTTATGGCTAGGAGTTAATGGTGCCCATCTTTGGCTATTCAAATTGCCTTGCATGAATCAGTTAGGATTATATTGACAATTGCACCACTAACCTACCAGCAGGATTCACAACAAGCTTATATATTAACCTTCCTTGTTTACAGTTAGGGAAATGGAAAAAGTCAGTAGTTAACTAACTTTTTTGTTAACTTTGGAATGCTAGATACAGCATTTAATTGCGTATTCCATAAGTAGAAGAGGAAGTAATAGACTAAAGGCTTACAAAGGCAGTTCAGTTATGAGAAGTAATTAATCAGTGACTGCTTTTTCTTTTTAAGTTGAGTTTGAAATTGATATAAATTGTTGAAAATAATTTAAGGTTCTATTTTCTAGATAGTTGACATGTTAACAGCCATAGTTAATTGGTCTGTTGAATAGATCCAGTTTTTTACTTGCTGTGAGCAGTGTTCCAGAACTTTCACAATCATCTGCTTTATGAATTAGTTTCCTTGTCTGTTTGTCTGGGGTAGGGGGGAGTGTTAGCTTTGTGCGGAATCAGGATTTTTCGACATGAAATACAATTTTAAAAGCAAGTTGCACCTCATCTGTGGAAGTGAGATAGATCAGCTAGATAGTCAATATCTTTTCCCAAAGGTAGAGGAGTCTAAACTAGAGGGCTTGGTTTAAGGTAAGAGCGGAAAGATACAAAAGGGTCCAGAGGGGCAGTTTTTCGCACACAGAATGTGTGTCTAGAACAAGTTGTCAGAGGTAGTAGTAGAGGCGGGTTCAATTTTGTCTTTTAAAAAGCACTTAGACAGTTAGATGAGTATGATAGGTATAGAGGGATATAAGCAAATACGGGCAATTGGAACTAGCTTAGGGGTTTTTTTTAGGAAAAGGGCGGCATGGACAAGTTTGGGCCGAAGGGCCTGTTTCCATGCTGTAAACCTCCATGACTGTAAGTGCTATGCATTCCTTACAGATCCTCTGTTCTGGATGAATTAATTATCTGCACTGGGTAGCAGTTTAATCTCATCTTCCTTGATCTTTGGGAAACTTGTGCTTTGAAGTTAACACACTTGGATCAGTCTGTTACAACCTTGGCCTGATTACTGAATCCAAACATTTAAGCCACTTTTTCCATGCGTACAATGTAGCACCAAAACTATATTTGATTATTAATTCAAAAATCAAAACTGGTCTTCCCGCCACCTAGTTACTGATATTGCTCATTGAATTTTAAGTAGTAAGTAATTCAATCTAATTACAAACCAAAACAAAATAACCACGATAATGTACAAATCTAAATATATCTAAGATGTTCCAGTCAAACAAAAACTTCCTTTAGGTAAAACTCTTCCACAGGTTTGACACAGCAAAGACTAATGCTCACGTAATACTGGAACTGAGTCCTTTAGATGAATGCTGCAGTTCTGTAAATACACGAGTTACTGATATTGCGCATTGAATTTTAAGCAGTAAGAAATCCAATCTAATTTTAACATTTCAGTTTCAGATCAAACTGAGCTTCACCTATGTGTCTAATGGACCTCTCTTTGGATTTATGTTGCACATAATACCTCATCAATCTAGCTTAATCGAACATGATGAATGCCGATTGATTTTTTAAAAGATATTTTAAAATAAAGGTAATCCACAACAATTTTTTTTTTAAATCATAGGTCCTGGTGTCCTGGGAGTGGAGGAAAGTTATTGATGCAGCTTGATTTACCAGAGGATGTATTAACAGGTGATGTGCATCCAGAGGAGTACAAGGAACTCTTTGAAGCAATGGAGCACTCTCAGGATTTCAGTCAAAGCTGGCTCTATGATGAAGTCTTGGAGAACATTAATTCTACAATGTTGCACATCTGATTGCATAACTTTGGATTAAACTGGCTCTCAATCAATGTGAATGCTATGCAATTGCAACCAAATCATGGAGACTTTGAAGTACTTTTTTTTGCATGTTACTGAAAGTATGGTCCATTTCTAAAATATTCCATGCACTTGGTCAATAAAACCTTCATGTTGGCTTCAATCTCCATGTTGCAGACCCTACTTGCTAATATGGGCTGCAAGAAATGTTGATCTTTTGATGTCGGCCAACTGAATTCCTGCACAAAGCTCATTTGAAAAACGTGTAATGAGATGCCATGGTAAATAATAAATAATGTACAGAAATACAGATTGCAGCTATTGGTACTGTTTAAACTTATCCAAAAACTGCTTTTCATTCAAATTTTTTATTGAAACAAGGTACTGATATGAAATATAATTCTCATTAAATGATTTTGTTCAGCAGTAAAGTTTTTTAAAAAATGGAGTCTTAAATTTTGGTTAGGAGGGTAGTCTGTTGATATGTACAGTACATGTTCACTTTATGGTTTTGGAAGGTTAAACGCCTCATGAGCAACAAGATCATAATGAGTGAGGATTGACAAATGAAAAGTGAATTACTTCATAATCAATTATAAGATGAACAATTGGCTAGTGGTGCATGTCACTTAATGGTTGTGATTTGCAAAGGATATTTTAATTTTTCACCAGATATGTATAGTTTTATTATTAATTCACATGAGTGTTTCTGGCAAAGCCAGCATTTGTTGTGTCCTTGAGAACGTGATGGTGAACTACCTTCTTGACAATTCAGTAACTTGCTATGTCATTTCCCAGGTCAGTTAAGAATCAACCATAAAGCACCAATGTTGGCTAGCAAACAAATTTGGCACATTTGTTGTACAATGGTTAATACCAAATAAATCTGTTCTTGAAAATCTCAAGCCTTCAGTAGTCTTATGGCTTGATTTTTGGTGCAATCCCAATGCTCATTAGTTTGGTCTTCTGTTTAAGCATCAAATTTTATGAAACATGTTAAAATTGATTGTTCAATTATTGTCACCAATACTTTCAGCTGAGTAAACTCATTCCATTTCCTATAATTCAAAGTTCTGGTAGTATCTGGCAACATGTTTCCTTGAACATTTAAATGTAAAGCAATAAACTTTGTATGGGATTCACATCACACTGCTATACTTGTACATGTAATTCCTCCCAGTCATGTTGTGCAGTGATAGTAGCTGAGGTTCTTCTCCATATTGAATGTAACAAGTATTGGCTTAGTAGCAAATAAACCAGGGCTTCAAGTCCTCGATTTTTTTTGTCACGTGCACCATCTTATTCTTTGTTCATCAGAAAACATCCATAAAGGAGATTTTTTTTTTATTCATGGGATATGAGTAACATTGACTGGGCCAGCATTTATTGCCCAAACCTAATTGCCCTAAATTGAGAGGCATGCTTGGCCATTTCAGAGGGTATTTAAAAGTCAACCACATTGCTGTGATTCTGGAATCATGGGTAGGCCAGCCCAGATGAAGATGGCAGATTTCCTTCCTTGAAGGATATTACAACAACTGACAACAGTTTCATGGTCAGACTTTTAATTCCAGATTTTTACTGAATTTAAATTTCAATGTCTGCCCTGGTGCGATTTGAACCCTGGAGCCCAAAGCATTACCCTGGGTCTCTGGATTACTAGTCCAGTGACAAAACCACTACACCATTGCCTCCCTTTCAATTTATTAATCTTGCAAACACAGATTCTGATAGGTGCCAAGATCTGGAGGTGCCGCACTAAGAAATTTTAAGTATTTTGTGTTTTCCCGCCCACAGAATTGCTCTAGTTTTCAGGATGGAGCCAAAAGTAAAAGACTGAGGGAAGGATGCAAGTGGAAAGTGCTGTTGTGGAAAATGCAACTTTCAACCAGGGCACAATATCACCAGATCAAGCACAGTTAGAATAGTCAAAGCAACAGATACTAAGCACTTGTAGGTTAGGTTGATTGGCCATACTAAATTGACCCTAGTGTCGGATTAGCTGGGTAAATGTGTGGGGTTACGGGAATAGGGCCCAAATGGGATTGTGGTTGGTAGATTTGATGGGCCAAATGGCCTTCTGCACTGTGTTGATTCTATACCATTTGAGATGGGAAATTTTAATTTCTATAAAATGTATATAGTAATAGTGGTCAAACGTTGTCTTTAATATTTTTAATTTTATTGGTAGCTTGCACAATGCAATAATGATATTGCACAAAATGTTTTTCAATATACTGTAACACAAAATAATAAGAATTCTTGTATGATACTGCAGAAAGGCAGACAAGAAAATATCATGCACATTTGGTGTGGGACGATACAGCATAGGACCTAGAAGTCATTTATTGGTAGATTTACAGCAACTTATCTGATGTATTCAACTAAAATCTAATTTACATTAACTAATGTTGTTAATGTTGAATAGTGGATACTCAGAAAGCACAGAGATTTCTATTGAATAGTGGATACTCAGAAAGCACAGAGATTTCTAGTCCATAGAAAACTGGGTGGCATAGTGGTTAACACTACTGCCTGACAGCACCAGGGACCTGAGTTCACTTCCCAGCTTGGGTCAGTGTGTGGAGTTTGCACGTTCTCCCTGTGTCTGCGTGGGTTTTCTCCGGGTGCTCCGATTTCCTTCCACAGTCCAGAAATGTGCAAGTTAGGTGCATTGGCCATGTTAAATTCTCCCTCAAAGTACATGAACAAGTGCTGGAGTGTTGCGACTAGGGTATTTTCACAGTAATTTCATTACAGTGTGAATGTAAACCTACTTGTGACCAATAAGTAAACTTACTTTTTGTAAGGATGCACTAAAGGGTGTCTGATATAATCCAAATGGTATTACAGCCTTTTGGAAACTTAGATGTTGCTAGCTTCACTTTAATATTTTTCAAGTTTTCATACAAAATAGACATTTAACACTTAACTATTTTTGACATGGGTTGACTGGTACTTGTCAACACAAAAGACTGTTTTGGGAGTACACCTGCTAATATTACTAGTATTCAAACCTTTTTGTTTAACTGGAAAAGGTAAAAACCACTTAAATGCACTTAAAGCTCCCAAAGGACAACCTCAAGTTGGAAAGCTAATGTGGGTCCAACAAAACAGTTGTTTAATTCTCAAACTAATTTTAAAAAACCTTGATAGGCTTAACATTTCAAGGGAATTGAAAAAAATAAGGTTTCTGAATTAACAGGGTGCAAGAGAAAGGTTAATGGATACTAAATTTAAATATATCAAATACAGGCTATGAAACTTTTATATTGGATTATACAATGGAGATCTAGTGACTAATGCACAGAGATCCCTCCCTGAAGGTTTTTGTTGTCGGGTAGATATTCAATTAAAATCTTCAATATTTTAACATTTTACCTTTTCTGCTTTAAAAGCATACTAACAATTTGTTTCCAACATACCTTTGGTTGTTTGATATGAATTTCTTCCCATTTGGTTGTTTTACCTTCCTCACTTTCCACCCTCAAAGCAGTTATTCTGCTGTAATGCAAAATACCATTTTCTAAATCGAATGATGTGGAGCTTGTAAAACAAAATATAATGTGCTGTGTAATCCTGGTCGCAATCAGCTGTTAGGTTGGGATGGAAGCGAGGAAGTGGGGTTTTAACCAATAAAAAGGAAACCAGTAAAGTGGGTTGTAATGAGTGGAACACAATTGGGGTTGAAAATCACACGTGATGACTACTTTTTTCTCTTGTAAAATAATTTTGACCTGACAGATTTGAGACAATTTGAAAACCTAGTTAAAATAGTGTTGTCCAAATCTTCAGGTCAAGATTGTTTCCAACATGTCAAAATGTTGATCCAATCCATCAGTAAAATGCAATCCCTCTTTCAGAAACAATATTGCTTCTCAGTTTGGAGCACAGTCATAGGGAAGGGTGAAGTGGGACCTGCCTGACACATCTTCCATTCTTGCAAGTCTGGAAAAAGGACATAGCTATTGATGCTTGTGCGCTAAACCATTTTGTGCCACCACATATCCAAGGATGTGAAATACTATCTGATGCTGAACAAAGCCAATCCAATTTGATCTCACTGATAATCTTTGTCGGAATTCTCCATTTTCCTCCCTGTCCCCCATAACCATCAATTCCCTTGTACAACAAAAATCTATCCAACTCAGCCTTGAATATGCTCAATGACCCAGTCTCCACTGCTCTCTGGGCGAGAGGATGCCAAAGATTAACAACCCTTGAGAGAAAAAAAGTCACTTCCATCCTAAATAGAAGACCAATTATTTTGAAACAGTGTCCCTAATTCCAGCTCCCCCCACGAGGACACGTCTACTCCGACACCCTTTTTATTCAAGGCATCCACTTCATCCCAGCTGCCTATGCACGTCCTGTGCCTCCTCTTTCTTCTTCTTGACCAGGGCCTCAATATCCCAAGTCATCCAGGATTCCCTACTTCTACCAGCCTTGCTCTTCACTCTAAAAGAAATGTGCTTACCCTAAATATTGGTTAACACATTTTTGAAAGTCATCCAATTACTAGACATTCATTTGCCTGCCAACATACTTCCCCAATCAACTTTTGAAAGTTCCTGTCTAATACCATCAAAATTGGCCTTACCCCAATTAAGAATTTTAACTTTTGGGCCATTTTCCATAGCTATCTTAAAACCAATGAAATAATGGCTACTGGTCCCAAAGTAATCCCTCACTAACATTCCTGTCACCTGCCCTTCATTATTTCCCAAGAGGAGGTCAAGTTTTGCCCCCTCTCTAGTTGGGCCATCCACTGAACTGGATAGGTTTTTATGACAATCAGCAATGGTTTCATGGTCAGTGTTAGGCTTTTAATTTCAAATTTATTATTTTAAAATTTTTTTAACATGGTCGTAATGCTTCTACGTATTCAATGAGTAGAATATTTAGAGTTGAGATGAGAAATTTCTTCACTTGAGGGTTGGGAACCTTTGAAATTTTCAATGCCTGAGGGTCTATGGATGTTCAATCATTGAGTATATTCAAAATTGTGATTGGTAGATTTTTGGATATTGGGGGATGGGAGTTGAGGTAGATAATCAACCATGATCTTGTTGACTGGAAGAATAGGCTTGAAGGGCCATATAACCCACTACTGTTCCCATTACTTGGGTATTTCTATTGCTTCTACAGCTGCTTTTAGTTATGTGATAACAAACAGACTAATCATGCCAAGAAACGCTATGTCTCATTTCAGTGTGTTCATGTTGTCCAGCCATGGTTTTAAAACTCCAGTTAGTTCTGAAACTAAATTGCTTTCATAACTAGTAGCAATGGTGGGGATGGGATGGGATGAGAGCGACAAAACATACAGCTGTGAAAATTGCGTATTTCACTAAGAACACTTTACAATTGGCAGTAATCATTGAGAGATAAAAGGATGCTGTATCCAATAAAGAAAATAATTAGCATTCTTATCAATTAATGTGTATTACTGTAGAACAGACATGGGATGATTTAGGCCCAAGCAGAGAGATGTCAGACAATTGCGATGTGTCCTCTCTTCAGAGTTGGAGAGAGGCTGGGGCAGTAAGGAAAAGGATGCATTCCGATTGATAGATAACAGAAGTGATATTGAAGATAAACTTCCACTTATTCCCCTCTTTACAAAAGGAAAAACTTTGTCAGAAATATAACACTTCCTGCCCTCTCAAGCATGAGGAGGAAGCAAAAGAACATAAGCTCCCATTGGAGGTTAATGTACCCTAGAGAAACAAAATAATGTTCACAAAATAAACTGGCTAACATCCAAAGTACCATTAAGTTTTAGAGCATAGAATTGTGGCAATCTCTAACATTAGAAGCAGATCCTGAGTGAAGGCCTAGCACTTCCTTACAAGGAGGAAGAGTAGAATTGCTGGACATGTCAATCCAAGAAATAGTCGTGAATTTACTTACCACTGAGCGTGTCAATGTCTTTGTAGATTCTGGGGTGGTGCGGTGCATGTTTCTACCACATTTTTCTTTGCCGATAATATCACTGTGGTTTCTGGGACAATCTAGTGTTTTTCATATTCAAATGCAAAAGCAGTGGAATTGATAAATGCTGCCACCCATTGCAGAATGGTATTTAATGATGGGCCAAGTCTCACAATATCTTTCATTGGACATATATCAATCATCATTCCTTCTTCATTGTTGATCAGAAGGCTAGAATTCCCTTCTAGTATGAAGGTGCCATCACCAGAATTTAAGGCCCAGCACCTATTCACTCACTGATCAAACAAATCAGGTATTTTCCTGGAGTTTCCTTCATGTAGCTTTAGGGGAATAGCAACGAGGTTTTTAAAAATGTACAATCTTAAAATAGCTCTCAATCTTCAACTGTTTCTTATTATTTGGAGCAAGATCTAATAAACACCACAGCGATGATGTTGCTCGGTCATACTAATCGCTCTATAATATTTACCACTTGAACAGAACAGCTTAGTTTAACATTAAACCTGAAAGATTTTATCTCCTGCAATGTCACCTTCATTCAGTAAATGTAGAAGTTTTGGAAGTGAGTTTAAACTCTGTTATATTTGTTCGTTAAGAGCTAGGAATGAATTGCTATGTGATTGTATACGTCAAGTTGCCATATTCTGTCACCCATGCAAAACTCTGGGATCAAAAAGTTGTAACACTCTCAGCTTTCTGTTTCATTCAGTGGTAAGAATGCCATCAACTGAGAATATTAAATAAACTGTATAGAACTATGACTAGCTCATTTCCCCTTAATGTTTATTTTAAATCAATATATGCCAACTTGGGCCGATGATTTCCAATGCCACAAGCTGAATAATTAATAAGTGCCACCTGTATTATAATTGGCCTTTCCAAACTAAAAATACCCTTTCCTGAATTAGAGAAAAATAATTTAATACAGAATTTGTTTGAGGGTACTAGGTGAATTATAGGATGGAGGAAGATGGAGTTCAGTTATACATTGGTGGGTGGCACAGTGGTTAGCACTGCTGTTTCACAGCTCCAGGGACCTGGGTTTGATTCCTGGCTTGAGTCACTGTCTGTGCAGTTTGCACATTATCCTCATGTCTGTGTGGGTTTCCTCCCACAGTCCAAAGATCTGTGGGTTAGGTTGATTTGGCTATGCTACAAATGCCCCTTAGTGTCCTGGAACGCATAGTTTAGAGGGATTAGTGGGTAAAATATGTGGGGATAGCGTCTGGGTGGGATTGTGATGGGTGCAGACTCGAATGGCGGAATGGCCTCTTTCTGCACTGTAGGGTTTCTATGATTGGAGTTCAACCTATTGAATGGTGGAGCTGAACCTAATCCCGAATCTAGCCGCTATTTCTTACTTTTTTATTTGCTTGTTAAGAGCTCCGAATACAATTTGGGTGGTCTCCAAATGAGGTGGGTTATCAGAAGTTCGTGTGCAGTCATCCCCTCCTCGATAGAGGGTGGCAGCGGTGGAGGCTGCCCTAAAGCACCGTCGCCACAGGTAACAAGAGCGCTTCACCTGGCCCGGGCTGAGGCGGGTGTGCGGGCGCGCGCGCGACGCCCGGAGCGTCAGGCGCCGAGAATACCCGGATGTGCAGGGAGCGCGAGAGGGAATCGGCAGCGCGAGCTCGGAGCTGGCGCGCGACACGAGGACCAGCAGGTGAGGAGAGCGTGCGACTGATCGCCCCCCCCCCCCCTCCTCCCCTCCCCCACCCACTCCGTCTCCCAACCGTTGGGAAGCAGCTCGCGTGGTGACGGTTGGCTGCGAGGGTCAAGGCCTGAGCCAGGCGGGTGGCTGGGCGGGCGATGGATGCAGTTTGTGTGGGGGTGTTGCCGCCACTGCTGCTTTCGCCGCGGGTGAGTGAATGCCTTCTTTCCCTTTCCTTGACTGGCAGTACTCCTGTTCCGGACTATTTTAATTTTTGTTTTTAGGTAAAAAAAGGTAAAGCACAATTCCTTCAAATGGTCGGCTGCTCAGTGTTATTGGGAACTCGGCCACAGATGGTGGTCGATGTTCACCTCCAAGCCCTGGTGTATCTGCCTGTTGTGTGTTTGTTGTGAATGCTAGCTGCAGGCAGTTGCTCTCTGATGTGATTCTTATAGCAACAGCAGCCATCGTACACCCCTCCCCCTGCTGCTCGTTGCCATTCCTCAATGCAGTTCTTATTTGCAGGAATGGTTTAATTTAATCCGCCTCTCTGTGCGTCTCCCTCTGTGCCTCTGCCCTTGGACTTCTCATCCAGTTAGACTGGGATCTGCCTTTTAAATTCAAGTTCTACCAGCTGTCAACATCTTGTACTTGGGCACAAAAATACAGACTGACAGCTTCAAGTGGCAGTACTGAGAGAGAGCTGCATTGCTGGAGGGTTCTGTCTTTCAGATGAGACATTAAATCCTGAATGTGAAAGATCCAACCACAGTATTCTGAGGAGGAACAGGGGAGTTATCCTCAGTGGCCTGGCCAATATTTACTCAACTGATATCGCAACAACAGATAATTTGGTCATTATCATATTGCTATTTGTGGGAGCTTGCTGTGCACAAATTGGCTGCCTTGGTTCATGCATTACAGCACTTCAAGGAAATTCTTCATTGATTGTAAAATCACTTTGAGATGTTTGGTCCTGAGAAGCACTATATAAATGCAAGTATCTCTTTTACTTCTCCATTCAGCAACACATTTTATCTCTAGGCTAAATCATTTTAACATAACCATTTACCCTCATGCCTAATCTCTGTTTGATTTTGTTGTTTTCTTGTTTGATGCAAATTTTTAATTTTAATATTTTCTGCTTCAATTGCAATTGTAGCGTCTCACCTTCACTAGTGTGTCAGAGTATTAGCCGGGTCTCAAAATAATATTATTGGAATGATAAATAAAGTATATACTTCTAGATGTTACTGTGAGATCCCACAATAGGGGGCTGATAATCTCAACTACACCTCACTGCCCACTGTTCCAAACCATCAAAAGTCTATGACTTGTCAAGCTGCTTTGTTTGACACCCAGCAAAGTTAAAGTTTGTTTATTAGTCAAGTAAAGCTTAGATTAACACTGCAATCAAGTTACTGTGAAATTCTCCTAGTCGCCACACTCCAATGCCTGTTCAGGTTAATGTACATAACCAGCTCATCTTTCAAACTGTGGGAGGAAACTGGAGCACCCGGAGGAAACTGGAGCACCCGAAGGAAACCCACACACAGGGAGTATTAAATGAGCAGAATTTCCTTCAGTTATATATTCCTGTGCCAAAGAAAATCCAAACAGTGTGCCTTAATGATTATCACCCAGTGCCTCTGGCATCCATCATTATGAAGTGCTTTGAAAGATCAGTTACTGCATGGATCAGTTCCAGCCTTCCAGATTTCCTGGATCCACTGCAGTTTGCCGATTGCCACAACAGGTCCACAACAGATATCGTCTCCCTGGCCCTACACTCAACCATGGAACACCTGGATAACAATGACACTGACGTCAGACTCCTATTTATTGACTACAGCACAGTCTTCAACAGCATTATCCCTACAAAACTCATCTCCAAACTACGTGGCCTAGGGCATTTGGATCCTAGACTTCCTAACCCACAGACCGCAATCAATAAAGATAGGCAACAACACCTTCTCCTCGATTATCCTCAACACCTGTGCCCTGCAAGGCTGTGTCCTCAACCCCCTACTATACTCTTTATACACCTATGTGTGGCCAAATTCTCCAACTCGATTTTCAACCACTGCAGCGGGTTGGATTTCAAACTACCGAGACAGAGTACAGAAAAGAGAGAATTTGGTGAATTGGTGCGACGACAATAATCCCCCTCTCAATGTCAGTAAAGTGAAGGAGAGAGTCATTGACTTCAGGAGCTGTAGTGGCGGACATGCCCCTGTCTGCATCAAAAAGGATGAAGTGGAAATGGCGAGAGCTTCAAGTATCTAGGTGTCCAGATCACCAACAACCTGTCCTGCTCCCTCCTTGCTGATGCTATGGTTAAGAAGGCCCAACAACGCTTCTACTTTTTCAGGAGACTAAGGAAATTTGGCATGTCTGCTATGACTCTCTCCAACTTTTACATCCAGAAAGAATGCTTTCTATGATGTATCACGGCTTGATACAGTTCCTGCTCTGACCAAGACTGCAAGAAACTTCAAAGAGTTGCCCCATCCATCACGCAACCCAGCATCCCATCCATTGATTTTTTTTTTCACACTCCTGCAGCCTCAGAAAAGCAGCCAGCACTATCAAGAACCCCATGCATCCCGGACATGCTTGCTTTCACCTTCTTTCGTTGGAAAAAAGTTGCAAAAGTTTGAGGTCGTGTATCAACCGATTCAAGAACAGCTCCTCCTGCGCTGCCGTCAGAGCTTCAAATGGATCTACCTTTGTATTAAGTTAATCTTTCTTTGCACCCAAGCTATGACTGTAACACTACATCCTGTGCTCTCTCCTTCCCTTCTCTGAACAGTGTGTTTTCTGTATAATTTTCCAAAAAAAACTTTTCACTGTATACCAATACATGTAACAAAAGATCAAATCAATGGCACTGTCTTTAGACTTGCATTAAACTTTATTCCTATCTTCAATGTGCTCCCCTCACCACCACCACCCACCCACCCCCCCGCACGCATGTGCACACACACACCACTCTCAAAGACTGAACTGGACTGTTGCAACCTCTGTGTCTTAGCTCTGCTTCCAACCCCATATTTATTTCCATTATTAAGTGTGCCCATTTCCACCTCTGTAATGTGGCCATATTTGGCCTTAACTTCTACTCAGCTGCTGTTGAAACCCTTATTCATGCTAATAAATGTTCCAATATTCTCTTGGCCTCCCTGTGACATGAACTTGAACTGAACATTTGACCAGTGAAAGGGATTTCTGTTTGATTGCACAGAGTGCAAATCAAAATCATCTGAGGGTATTTCTTTGAGGTGATCTTTTACCTTTCATTGGTTGAATGCTCTTTTTGGCTTTGGTATGTGTCTGGTATCTTTTACAGCAATATTGTATTACACACAATTTGAGTTGATGCAAAGCTGAAATCAGTTGCGTTGCCAACTACATAGCGTAACTGGAAAAGCGTTTGTGTCAATACATCATTGTTTTGATTAGGTAGGTTAATTTTATCAAAAGGTTGTGATTGCAGTTCATTTGTAAATGAGAATGCCTTGAATTTGTGCTGTGGTGTTTGAGTTCATAATTACAAATTATGCAGGGTACTAGTTATTTTGCTGAATCTGATTTGGGGCAGATAAATACAAAACAACCATTTTCCGTAAGTATTAAGAAATTAGGAATTAAAAGTTGTCTGTTTAATTCTGAGCTGTGCTTTTAAATTGGAGAAGATTAACATATTGTAGTTATATTGGTTTAAATAGAATTCAGGCCCACAGTCCAAAATTTTAACATTAAGAATTATCCAATGTATATTGGAAAAGGAGTTGGTGAAATTAATTGACCTTGTTTTACCTTTAAATGTGGCAATCGTGTATATTGAGATCAATATAATTTATACAAGTTGATCCCTTCACAATATACTTGATCCTGTAAATTGGTGATTCCTAATAAGATGTTTTATGATTTTTTGTGCTGCCTGTGAAAATTATTTTAATATTGCCGTGATCTAGCATTTGATGCCACTCAGATCTTTCTCTGGCCAACAGGAAAGTGCCCATTTTATTTCACAGAATACTAGCTATTGTAGCAGAACTATTAGCTTCACTACTCATTCATTCAAATATTATAATTCCTACCTTTTGTTGTGAATGATCATTGGACTACTGTCCACCACAGCGTATTCCCAGCTCTGAAATGGCCTTTACAGTGCAGACTTGCAGCAATAAGAATCATTTTTATTAACACTGTGCAATCCATTTTGTGTAAGCTGCAATGGAGCATTGGTGTTCCAGAAAGAATGGCTCATGGACACTGGTAATCTAATATAAAAATAATATGTGTTGGAAGCTTTTAGTGGATTAGGTAGCATCTGTGAGAGAGAGACACAGAATTTACCTTTTGGAACTAATCTGATGCAGTTTTTAAGGTTGTGAAAGGGTTTAATATAGGGGAGAGGTAGTAAAGATGTTTCTGCTTGTGGATACCAGAACTAGGGACCATTTAAGATAGTCACTGATAAATCTAATGAGGAATTCGGGAGAAACTTTCTTAAGAGAATGCTTTTAATGGCTAACTTGCAATCAAAGCTGAGATGCATTTTGGGGGAAGCTTGGTGAGGATGAAAGGAATAGAAGAATACAGTAATGGGGTTAGGTGAAGTGAGAAGACGTGTGTGGAGTATGAACCTGTTGGGTTGAATAGCCTGTTTCAGTACTACAAGGATTTTGTAATTCAAATTTTGTGAATGTAAAATCACAGCGTGTGGACTAATGAAGGAATGAATAAAATCTGAGGGACTGTCCACAATTTCACAGGTGTGACATTTCCCTGCTGTTCTCACCAAGTAAGTGTCAAAACCCTTGCTCCCACAACAGCCTATAAATGAAAGATACTGTGAGAGGGCTTGTGTACAGTATGATGGTGGTACTGGCCTGTTGAGCATAATGGTCTGTTTCAGTGCTGTAATTTCGATTTAATTCTATGTAAGCTGTTTGTGCTGATGTGGTTTAGAGAGGAAAGTTGACCAGGATACAACGGATGGTCCATGTGAGATTTTACATCCACTTGAATAGGCAGACTGGGTTTAAGTTAGCAATTCATCTAAAAGAAAATAAATGCCTCTGATAGTGTAGTTCTCTCTTTCAATGTTTAGAACAAAGAAAATTACAGCACAGGAACAGGCCCTTTGCCCCCCCCCCCCCCCCCCCCCCCCCCAAGCCTACATCGACCTGCTGCCTGACTGAACTAAAACCCCATACCCTTCCGGGAACCATATCCCTCTATTCCCATCCTATTCATGTATTTGTCAAGACACTCCCTTAAAAATCACTATTGTTCCTGCTAGTCAGCAGTGAACATAAGAACATAAGAAATAGGAGCAGGAGTAGGCCATCCAGCCCCTCGAGCCTGCCCCGCCATTCAATAAGATCATGGCTGATCTGTCGTGGCTCAGTTCCACTTTCCCGCCCTCTCCCCATAACCCTTAATCCCCTCTCTTATCAAAAACCCATCAACCCACGTCTTAAAAATATTTAGCGAGGCAGCCTCCACCACTTCAACGGGCAGAGAATTCCAGAGATTCACCACCCTTTGAGTGAAGAAGTTCCTCCTCAACTCCGTTCTAAACCGCCCCCCCCTTTATCTTGAGGCTGTGCCCCCTAGTCCTACTATCTTTTTTGAGCGGGAAGAGTCTCTCCACCTCTATCCTATCCATCCCATTCATCATCTTATACGTCTCAATGAGATCTCCCCTCATTCTTCTAAACTCTAACGAGTACAAGCCTAGTTTATTCAGCCTCTCCTCATAGCTCAACCCCCCTCAACTCTGGCATCAGCCTAGTAAACCTCCTCTGCACTCCCTCCAAGGCCAAAATATCTTTGCGCAGGTGCGGCGCCCAAAAATGCACACAGTCCTCCAGCTGCGGCCTCACCAATGCCCTATACAGCTGCAGCAAGACCTCCCTACTTTTATATTCAATCCCCTTCACTATGAAGGCCAGCATCCCATTCGCCTTCCTGACCACCTGCTGCACCTGCAAGCTGGGTTTTTGCGACTCATGCACAAGTGAGGTTTTAACCTACAGCCTTCTGACATCTAAACAAGAGTATTACTGATTGAGGCAATCAATGATTTAAATTATTTTGGTTAACACATTTTTTATGCATTGAGATAAAGCGACAATAGAGTTTTAACCTGTATCATGCCTTCACAACTTAATCTAACCCTGCTGTTTAAATGGCATATTGAACTGTGAAAACTGAATTAACACATCCATTTAATTCTTGACCAGTAACGATTTGCATAGCAATTGTAGCTGTGCTTTCTTTTTTTGTACTGCAAAAGCATCCCCTGACTACTTATAGGGTACCTTTTTCTGCTTTAATTTTTCCTTTCCTTTTTTGGAATTTTACCCCTGCCCTTTATCTCTTTTGGGGATATATTTACTGGGAAGAGATACATTGTGTTCTTTGTCCTGCAGCTGCAAGTAGATTAGTGTGTTACTGTGGTACTTGAGAAGGCGAGTTATAGTCTCTGCCAGGCCGACAGGAAGGGATGTGTCTATTTACTTGCTGCAGAAACACCCAAAGTTAACTCATGCTTCAACATTTCTGACCCAGAATTCTCTTGTTAAAACAGAATTACACGCTGTGGTTCTAATACGTTGCAGGTTGGGTTTAGCAATTTACGTTTGTGTTCTTGATCGCCATGTGAGAAGTTGCTGAATAAAACAGTCGGATGCAGAAATCCTAGCAAGCATTATCCAGCCTGTATTCTCAAACCCATTATACTAATTGTCCCTGCACTTTTTTGATTTCTTAAGAAGGGAAACTCCTTTTGAGATTCAAATATATGTAGTTTCTCAAGTCTCGTTATTAACATTACTAAATGTGTCGAAAGGCCAAAATGACGTTTGATTATTTTCATGTCTGGCTCTTTTTTTCTATGAGGCGGTATCATTATAGGTCGATGATGTCAATGCCATATTTATGTTTTGTGTGTCAACCAACGGCCAGACCATAAAAATGGGACTTAATCTAGGTGTTTGTGCTGCAAACGACTTGGGCTAATGCCAGTAGCACTCCTGCGATTAGAAACAAGCTATTGTGCAGAGAAAACATTGGCAACGGAGAGATGGTGGCATAGATCAGATGATCTACCTGTTTTCCAGGTTAAGGATGGCATGGAGCAAAGAAAAGAATAAGACTTCAGCTGCCTGGTGGGTTGCACATTCTACACAGAAATCACATGTCAAATTTGGTGCTTTTTAAATTTTAAAGAGTGGTATATTGAGGGAGTAAGACTTTTTTCGTTTGATCCTTAGTTATGGTGTGTGTTTGTGTTACGGATGGTAGGACAAGGTTTTGACTTCCGCTGTGTGAGTCTCTAGAAACAGCCCCAGAAACACAATATTGAAACATAGTAACAAGTTTAAACAAATGCAAAACACAGAAATAAAGAATAAAAGAGACGAACGTTTGGATGAAACATGGATCGACAGAGCAGTTCATGTTTTCCAAATACTAATGGCCAGAAGACATCTTTCTTTTTGTGTGTTAGCAGCTTGTGGTCACTGACAAATATTGGAAAATATGATTGAAACTCACCTTTTGCACTCTATTGAAAGCTATCTGTAATTTTGATGTGAGTGGAAGTTGTTGATAAATTACTCATCGCTTTTACCTAAGGTATATGAATATGATGGTGGCAGAACATAGACTCTCACCATCATGTAGACTGAACAAAATTTGCCAATTTTAATCAATGATTGGGATTCTGTGCTAAGGCAGTACTGTGTATTGTGGATCTCCAGAAAGAGCATCAGACAACCTGATGTTGTTAAATGCCTCTAAGGGATATCAGTATGACACCTTTCTCTTCTAGTGATATCATATGATTGGAACATTGAAACAGGAGAAGACCATTCAGCCCTCGAGCCTGTTCCACTATTTCTGATCCAGGCATAGTTCCACTTTGCTTTGAGCAGAGCACAGGCTTACAGCTCTGATGTCTTTAAGCCACTGGCACAGTGGTTAGCACTGCTGCTTCACAACTCCAGGGACTCAGGTTCAATTTTGGCCTTGGGTAATTGTCTGTTTGGAGTTCTCCCCATGTCTGAATGGGTTTCCTCTGGGTGCTCTGGTTTCCTCCCACAATCCAAAGGTGCGCAGGTGAGGTGGATTGACCATGCTAAGTTACTCATTAGTGTCAAGGATGTGTAAGTTAGGTGGATAAGCCATGGTAGATGAGGAGAGGGCTTGGGTGGGATGCTCTTTTGGATAGTTGGTGCAGACTTGATGAGCCTGACGGCCTCTTTCTGCATTCTAAGAATTCTATGGCTTATAACTATGTATAACTGTTCACATGTGCCTAGTCTTAATAATTGAGCACATGCCATATATACCAGATCCCTAATGTGTGATTGGTGCCTTGTATCTTGTACAGTGAAGCCCATGTATCGCAACATGGGGATCAATGATGGTGAGACATGCAGCAGCAAGAATAAGTACAGGTACAACATGGTGGATAGTTTTAGATTATGCTACATGGCATGAGACTGCCCTCAACGCTTTCGTCAGATTGCAGGGGAGTCACTGCATTGGAGTACGTTGAAAATGCAGCATGTTGTCTGCAAAGAAAAGCTTTGGAGACACAATGCTGAGCTCGTGTCCAAATAAAGCTCGTGGAGGGAACCGAGTGTAGGGTGTCGAAATTTGCTGATGACACCAAGATTGGTGGAACGGCAAATTGTGCGGAGGGTGTGGAGAGTCTGCAGAAGGATCTAGATAGGCTGGGCGAATGGGCCAGGAAATGGCAAATGGAATTTAATGTTGGCAAGTGCGAGGTGGTCCACTTTGGTAGGAATAATGGTAGGAAGGACTGTTACTTACATGGCGAAAAACTGCAGCAGGCGACGGTGCAGAGGGACCTCGGGGTCCTTGTGCATGAGTCGCAAAAACCCAGCTTGCAGGTGGTCAGGAAGGCGAATGGGATGCTGGCCTTCATAGCGAGGGGGATTGAATATAAAAGTAGGGAGGTCTTGCTGCGGCTGTATAGGGCATTGGTGAGGCTGCAGCTGGAGTACTGTGTGCAGTTTTCAGTGCCGTACTTATGCAAGGATATTTTGGCCTTGGAGGGAATGCAGAGGAGGATTACTAGGCTGATGCCGGAGTTGAGGGGGTTGAGCTATGAGGAGAGGCTGAATAAACTAGGCTTGTACTCGTTAGAGTTTAGAAGAATGAGGGGAGATCTCATTGAGACGTATAAGATGATGAATGGGATGGATAGGATAGAGGTGGAGAGGCTCTTCCCGCTCAGAAAGGATAGTAGGACTAGGGGGCACAGCCTCAAGATAAAGGGGGGGCGGTTTAGAACGGAGTTGAGGAGGAACTTCTTCACTCAAAGGGTGGTGAATCTCTGGAACTCTCTGCCCGTTGAAGTGGTGGAGGCTACCTCGCTAAATATTTTTAAGACGCGGGTTGATGGGTTTTTGATAAGAGAGGGGATTAAGGGTTATGGGGAGAGGGCGGGAACGTGGAACTGAGCCGCAACAGATCAGCCATGATCTTATTGAATGGCGGGGCAGGCTCGAAGGGCTAGATGGCCTACTCCTGCTCCTATTTCTTATGTTCTAAAGAGCTGGTTAGCATACAGATCCCTGTGGTGAGATTGTAGCTCATAGCCTGTCAATTCAGTGAATGGGACAGTGCATTGAGAGGATCAGCACTGGATTAATTTGGTTGTGAAAAACATTTGACCAAGGTGTGAGTCACGTTGACAGCAAGCACAACCAAAAAAAGTCAAAAATTGTATCAGAAGATTGTAATAATATCGGATGGCTTCTAGAGTTGCTGAACAATATAGTGAATAAAAAAAGCAAAGACACCATTACTCTGTAGTGAGTTTCTGCCACAACTTGTCTTCATAGGTGGAGTTTTGGAAAAGTGTGTGAAAGTAGCTGTAATGGCACTCATTCTGTGTTTGGTTATGCATGGGAGTGCCAAAAGTTTCAATCCATTTCACAAAATAATGACAGTGAAAACTGATAGTTTCATCGTCATTGCACCTGCAAAGTCCAGACCAATTGTCTAACACGCTATCAGACTTGTCTGTTCAGTGCATTTGCACAGCTCCATTGATGTTGCTAAGGTGCTGTAACTCCTTTTGAAATCATGTTGACTGTTGAAGCTCTGCTGTAATGAACTAAAACCTTTTGAAATCTAAGGGTTTTCATCTGAAACTAAATTTCGTTTGGCCAACGTTGCAGAAACGCAAATCTATAGATCAAACCAGTTATTCTTGTTAATTAGAAACAAGTGGCTTTGAGGTAAAGGTGCATTATGCACAATTGATCAAATGAATTTACTGAGTGATAGTAACTGGCAACTGCTTCTGTGTTCTATCACTTCCCTCGCTACCATAATAAAGGCGTTATCTTGCGTAAAATAAATGGTAAGCGTTATTTAATGTGGTATTAACCTGATAATGGACTAAAAAATTCCCAAATTTCTGATTTTAATGAGTTGTATTCTTTGTTTGAAAATTGCATTTTGTATCAGTCATACCCAAAAGTAACTGAATTTGTTCTTACATTGCAGATATTAGTGTGTGTTAATTTGTGTATTTTCAACCAAGTGTACTTTTGAAGCTACGCAGTTTAATATGTTGTTAAAAATCTTAATTAAATACTTTGTCACAAGTTGAACTGTTGTGTGCTCTACATATTTTGCAGCTTCAATGCAAGTGAAGTTTTGCCAGTGGTCTTCTTTCATTGTAACTTTTTTAAAGCAATTAATTTTTAAACAGTAACAATTTAACCTTGCTTAAGGGGAATGCGAAGGGGTTTTATGTTCTGTACAAATTATGCTCAAGTTAGACGAGTAGTAGCTCAATTTAGAGTATTAGTGCTCTAACCACTACAAAAGTCTGAAATAAGAATATGTCTTCTGTCCATCAAACTCCTTCCATCCAGAGTGTGTGATTGTTCTAGGATGGACTACACTCACCTGTTGCAGTTTTTATATTAGCTTATTGGGATTGGGGTTGCTGGGGAAGTGGAAGGGTCTCATTCAATTAGTGATAAATCTGAATTAAGAGTCTGTTTGCTAAAGCTTGCAAATGTGTTTTTACTAGTCATCAAGGCCCCTGCTGTATTGGATTTGCTGAGCTTACTTCAGGATTGCTGTCAGTTGCATGAGGGAAAAAAAACGAGAAACAAAATCTAAAAACAACTTTTCGAGAATGTTATCTGTCCAGAATAAATAACAGGCAGCACTGTTAATATCTGTACAACTCCTGACCTACTTAAAACTACTTTAATAGTATGATTTTGAATGACAATCTTAGCTGCACTTTTAAATCCCTATGGCAAACATAGCTCTTTGTAGTGAACCTACTGGTTATTATCAAACAATTGATTGCAAAAAGAATGCATATACTGATTACAGGATACCCTAATGGCAAAAAAGATAGTAGGTATAAATCTTCCATTGAGAAATAAAAAAATACAACATCATAGCAGATAAAACAAATTTTGTCTTATTTCCCCCCACCCATACACTCAGCTAGCCCTTTTGAGAGGGTGGCAATACAAGTTCAACAACTGGAGCATTGCTAACTTGGGTGTAGTATTTTCCATGAGCCATCAGCTATATTTTTGAATATAATTAGATCCATTTTTCTTTTGTCAATTCACCGTCTCCACCCTTAATTGCATTTGCCTTCTGCTCCATATGTTATATTTTAGCTTGTATGCTGTAGAATGAAAGTATTTGTATAGTATCTTTAAGTATATCCCATGTTCTTTTCAGCCTATAATTTAACTTTAAACTGTTTATTTGCAGGCAAACGCAGCAACGGTTTACACAAAGTAATGAGATACATCCATCAAAACAGTTGGATAGACCTTGAAAGACGGTGCATCTGATGTCTTTAGCATGTTATGAATTGTACTAATGTTATTCCTTTCAGTTCTCCCCCAGGAAAGAACTGAATTGTTAGCCAACATTATGTTTTAAAGTCCTGGATTTGGAACTTAAAACCCACAAATGTGCATTTAGAATTGAGTACTTCTACTCCAAGCTTAGACTAGTGTTTTTAATTCTTTCACAAGATGTGGGCATATATTGCCCTTCAGAAGATGGCAGTGGATTGCCTTCTTGAACCATTGCTGTCAATGTGGTGTGGATGCACCTAAAGCCCTGTTAAGATGGGAGCTCTAGAGACAAGAAAAAACACCAATATAGTTCCAAGTCAGGCTGCTGTGCAGTTTGGAGGGGAACATGCATATGGTGGTGTGTGTCTGCTGTTCACGGGTTTGGAAGATAATGTCAAAGGAGCCTTGGTATGTTGCTGCTATACATTTTGTTGAAGCTAGACATTGCTGATGATGTGGAGATGCCAGCGTTGGACTGGGGTGGGCATAGTAAGATGTCTGTCAACACCAGACTGAAGTCCAACAGGTTTATTTGGTGGCGTGAGCTTTCAGAGTGCTGCTCCTTCATCAGGTGAGTGTCCGTTCACCTGATGAAGGAGCATCACTCCAAAAACTTGTGCTTGATACTATCTAGGACATAACAGCTCACTTGATTGGCATCTCCTTCACCAGTTACGCACGGCCTCAGCAATGTCTCACAACACCAGGTTAAAGTTCAACAGGTTCATTTGATAGCACGAGTTTTTGGATCGCTGACAGTGCAGGACAACTCAATTCCTAACCCTCATTACAACCTTGGTCCAAATGTAGACAAAAGAGTTGAAATCAAGAGCTGAGGTGAGAGTGACTGCCCTTGACATCAAGGTGCTCTAGCAAAATTGGAATCAATCGAAATCAGAGGGAGAACTCTCCACTAGTTGGAGACATACCTGGTACAAAGGAATATGGTTGTGATTGTTGGGAAGTCAGTCATCATTGCTGCAGGCGTTCCTCAGGTTACTGTCCTAGGTCCGACCACCTTCAGCTGCTTCCTCCATCATGAGGTCAGAAGTGGGGATTTTTTATAAATGGTTATATGATGTTCAGCACCATTTGAGGATCCTCAGATACTGAAGCAATCCATGCCAATGTGCTGCAAGACCTGGAAAACATTCAGGTTTGGGCTGACAAGTAGCAAGTAGCAGGTGCCAGGCAATGACCATTGATCAGAAATTTAACTGGACCAACCATATACTGTGGCTACAGTAGGTGAGGGACTGGAAATTCTGCAGAGACTAACTCACTCTCGGTTCTCCAAAGCCTGCCACCACCAAAGAGGCCCATGTCAGGAGTATGATGGAATATTCTGTACTTATCTGGATGAATGCAACTCCATCCACAATAACATGAAAGCTGTGATCCTGACCAATGGATCTACCATAGACCCAATCCATGTTGGGACTGGGGTCAAGCAAGGCTATGTCATCAGACCAAGGCACTTCTCAATCTTCCTTGCTGCACTGCTCCATTTCACCCTCCGCAAGCTTCCTCACAGGAATGGGGCTAAACTATGGGAACATATTCAACTTTCGCAGGCCAGATCTAAGGTCTTCCCATCCTCTGGTCATTGAACTACAGTATGTGGATGATACTTGTCTATACACATTCAGAGAATAAGCTCCAAACCTTCATCAGCAACTTCACCAAGGCATACAAGATACTGGGCCTCGCACTAAACAAGGTAAGACAAAAGGTCCTTCCCAACCTGTCCTCCACTCCATCAAAATCCATGACAAGGCCTTGGACCACCTTCTGTGCTTTGGGAACCTACTGTCAACAAGGGCAGACATTGACAGTGAGGTTTAACACTGCCACAGTGTGCCAGTACAGTCTTCAGTTGCCTGAGAAGGTTTTGAGGGTTAGAACCTCAGACTTGGCACCGGCACCAAGCTTATGGTCTATAAAACAGCAATGATACTCACCCCCCTACATGGCTCAGAGATGTGGACCATGTACAGCAGGCACCACAAAACTCTGGAGAAGTACCACTAGCACTGCTTCCGTAAGATCATGAATCCCATTGGCAGGATAGGCACACCAACATCAGTGTTCTTGCTCAGGCCGACGTCCCCAGCGTTGAAGCATTGATCACACTCGATCAGTTCTGCCGGGCAGGCCATGTTGTCTGCATGCCTGACATGAGACCCCATGTTCTATTTGAAGCTTCGATATGGCAAGCAAGCACTGTGAGGACAGAGCTCTTCAAGGACATCCTCAAAGTCCTTTTGAAAAAAGCAATGTCCCCATCAACACTTGCTCATCCCGAGCCCAAGATCACCCAAAGTGAAGGAAAAGCATCTAGGAAGGAGCTGAACATCTCGAGTTTCATTGCCAAGAGTAAGCTGAAGCCAAGCTTCGACAGCAAAAGGAGCATGTGGCAACTCAGACACCCCATCCACCCACTGTTTTTCAACCACTGTCTGCTCCACCTCTGACAGTGTGTAGGTCATGTATTGGACTCCTCAGTCACCTGAACTCATTTTCAGTGTGGAAGAAAGTCGCCCTCGATTGTCGAAGAAGAAATATTCCTGCGATTTTTTTTTTGTTTTTAAAGTCTTCCAATCAGTTTTTTGGTTTATGGAATTTGGTCATAACTTACATGAAAGTGAATGCAAGGTACTTTGCAGTCACTATCTTTAATGACGTGGAATGATGGCCATAATATCAAAACATCAAAGTTGCAGTTCTTTGGAATGAGGAGGAGGAGGAGAAGTAAAAGCCCTCCTAATTTACTTATTTGGCAAATACAAACATGTTTGAAAGGAAGATCAAATGACAATAAAAAGGGACTGGAAATAAGATTGCAACTTTTTAGATCTTTTGTCTTCATTACAGAATGAGAAGTATATGGTACTTTTGTTAAAGTGTATATGGATGAGTGTAACAGATTAAGTGTATTTAATTTTTCAGCCACTTAATGGAAAAGAAGTGGGATTAATAGAAGACAAAATATTTCTGCATGCAAGAGTTGAGAATTGTTAAATTTGTAGCTTTCTTGAATGTCCGTTTGACCCAGTGATTCAAAGAGGATTCCAAAGCTTCCAATACATTATTTGAAAACTATTGGATTCTCACATTATCTTGACTAATGTTCTGCTTTTGTCCAATATCAATTTTACCTGATGATTAACCTCATTTCTATTTGTTAGAATTTCTATCCATGAAAGTAGTCAATGCATTTTGGGGTGGCACAGTGGTTAGCACTGCTGCCTCACAGCACCAGGGCCATCTGAATTTGCAGTTCAGTCAACCAAAAGACCACAGTGTTTTCAAGTTACAGAAACATACCGCTAGTAGAAATTGCACAAACCGTGGCATCTTTTATTCATAGGATCATAGAATCCTACAGTGCAGAAGGAGGTCATTCGACCCATCGAGTCTGCACTGACTACAATCCCACACAGGTCCTATCCCCATCACTTCATACATTTACCCTAGCTAGTCCCCCTGACACTAAGGGTCAATTTGACATGGCAAATCCACGTAACCCACACATCTTTGGACTATAGGAGGAAACCAGAGCATCCGGAGGAAATCCACGCAGACACGGGAAGAATGTATAAACTCCACACAGACAATTACCCATGCCAGGAATCGAACCTGGGTCCTTAATGCTGTGAGGCAGCAGTGCTAACCACTGTGCCACCATGCCACAATTGGCTGCAATATTAAGTATAATTTTTATTAAGAAAGCAATTAAAGTTGAGGGTATCATTTCAATAAATGAATTGTATGTTGAAGCTCTTGTCACTAGGTTTATTAAATGCAAGTGATAATTGAATTTGCAGTCTTCCTCCATTTCATGAGGTTATTCATTAATATATTCTTTTAACACAAGCACTTTTGTGCCAGAAGATTCTATGAAACTGTTCTTTCTACAAAATCCTGCCAGTGTCCTTTTATGTATGTGAAAATGCAAATGCTGTACATTTACCAGTTAAAAATTCCTTTTAGATGAGATCAGTATAGCAGTTTTAAATGAAAGCCATGTGAAATTTTTAAAAGCCTTTTTTTTGTGATTTGTAAATCAGATTTCAGTGCTGTGTTTATCTGAAATTGGATGTTGGGCGTATCTTGAAAATTATCTGTCATTCCAGCTCTGATCTGAAGTTAATAATTCCTCTCTATTGACTTTTTTAACTTTATTTTTGCCAGGCATACCGTATTTATAAAAACTATTGAAGAAAATTGATGGTCCCAGCCTGGGCTGCAGAAGAAGATTCTCATGGATGAAGGAGGAGCACTTACAACTGGACTTGGTACAACCGAGAAAAATTGCTGCAACAAGAGCGTGGAAAAGACCAATGCAATTAGTCATCTTTCCTCCTTAATTTCAGATGAAAATGAAAATCGGATTCGTGAGGCACAGACACCAGCATGTACTAACGATAGAATGGGAGGATTTGAGTGGAGCAAGCAAGATTTAATCAATAACAATGAAGACACCCATGACAAAACTGACTCTGAGATCACACAAAATAAGTGTGCAGGAGTCAATTGTGATGCTGAATCTGAGATTTTGAACAGCATTTCTAACCTTAGTGCGGAAAAGCCATTAGGGTTAAAAGCAGTTAGGAATTGGGATTCAGAAATGGAAAGAAAATTGAAAATCGCCTCTTCTGGTAAACTTCCAGTTTGAATTTTTAGCTTCCTAATTAAGCATTAAAAAAAGAGAACTTGAAACTGAGAAGCCTGCAAGTAACAAGCTTAGGGCAAAATAATGGTTCAGTCTATTATTGCTGTATTCATCTAATAGATTTAATTACCATTTTTATCTCCCTATTCTCACCTCAAACGTTTGAGGAGAGTTCCACCTTTTAACTGTCAATTTGTATCGTCATGTTGATATTGATCTTGTTTGAGTCTGAAACAGCGAATCCATACAAATGATTGAATAGCGGAACATATCTTCTAATTGCAGTGTAACCTTTACCATTGTACCAACTGGGTCAGTAAACAATATTGTAGAGCTCTTACTGACCATGTTTTCACCACACTTGCCGACTTGCCATCCCCACCACCTCACAAAGTTACACAACCAATGTTAAAATTTTAAATCACCATATGTAGCAAGTTGCGTTCTTCATCTTCTTAAAGGGAGTAAAGTTTGCCTGGTGACCAAGGTGTTTAAGGCAGTGTATGTCAAAGTTATTCAAACCAAAATATCTGCTGGGTCGTCGGCCACACTGAGTCAGCAGGTTGTTTGTTCAAGTCCCACTCCAGGGTCGCAGCACAGAAATCAAGGCTTACAGTCTAGTGCAGTACCGTACAGCAGAAGTACTTCACTGTTGGAGGTGTTGTCTTTTGGATAAGATGTTTGAACGGAATTCTGTCTGCCCTTTTCAGGTAGAAACAAAATATCCCAAGGCACTGTTTCAAAGAAGCGTAGGGATGTTATCCCTGGTGCTCTGACCGATGTTTATCCCTCAGTCATACACTTAAAAAAAAAGCCGGTCATTATCACATTGTATCACAAGTTCGCTGTTGCATTTCTTACAATATAGCAGTGACTTCACTTCAAAAGTACTTGATTTACTTGACGTGCTTTGCAACTACACTTATAAAGGTGCTAAAATCTAAGTCTCTTTTATATTAATTTGTCTCAATTATTGTTGAGTTCTATGTTCCAACTCTTGGTTTCTATCTGCATTGTGGATCTGAACTAAGTATAGGAGCTCATTCAGGTTTTATGCTCTCAGCAGTTTAATAACTTACGCACATTGAATGAAGTTTGAGTATTTGGATGAATTAGCCCCTTGAAAATATAATCCAGCAAAGAACAGGAAACAATACACTGGTTATTTGAAGTGGGGTAAAAAGATTAGTTCAGAGAAAGGACAAGTAAAGTATGGAGTACATGTTGAGATCGCTCTTTAACAAAAAACTGGCATTTATGTAATGCTTTTGCAGTGATCAAATCATAGAATCCCTATGGGCAGAAGGAGGCTATTTAGTCCATTGAGTCTGCACCAACTGTCTGACGGAGCATCTTACCCAAGCTCTACATCCCACTAATCCCCTAACCTGTACATCTTGGGACAGTACAGGGCAATTTGCCATGGCCAATCAACCTAACCTGCATATATTTGGACGATGGGAGGAAACTGGAACACCCAGATGAAAGCAGGCACAGGGAGTACATGCAAACTCCACACAAACAAGTCACCCAAGCCTAGAATTGAACCCAGGTCCCTGGTGCTGTGAGGCAGCAGTGCTAATCACCATGCTGTATTGAGGGAACTTTAATTCTCTGCCACACATGCACTCCAAGGTGCTTTACAGGAGTGTTAATGGAAGTTTTCACTGAGTCATATTTATAATGTTAAGGCAGGTGATTAAAAGATGGTGAAAGAGATAGGTACAATGAAAAAGCTTTTAGAGATGAAGAGAGTTAGAAATAAATTTCAGAACTTAGGCTGCTGGCAGCTGAAGGAGAAATGGTTGAAATTTGGGATAAGCAGATGGCCAGAATTGGAGGAATGCTGAAATCTTTGAGGGTTGTGGAGCTGGAGATGCTGCAGAGCTTTGGATGATTGAAGTCCTGCAGAGGCCTGAGAACAAAGATTAAAACAGCAGTATTGCTCAACTGAACCATCGTAGGTCCGTGAGAACAGGGGTGATGTTTGAACAGGACTAGGTGCAATATGATTTGATTTATTATTGTCACACATTAGTATACAGTAAAAAGTATTGTTTCTTGCGTGCTATACAGACAAAGCATGCTGTTAATAGAGAAGGAAACGAGAGTGCAGAATGTGGTGTTACGGTCATAGCCAGGGTGTAGAAAAAGATCAACTTATTTGAGGTAGGTCCATTCAAAAGTCTGCCAGCAGGGAAGAAGCTGTTCTTGAGTCAGTTGGTATGCTACCACAGATTTTTGTATGTTTTACCCAATGGAGAAAGATGGAAGAATGCATATTTGAGATATGTGGGGTCCTTGATTAAATTGGCTGCTTTACCGAGGCAGCAGGAAGTGTAGACAGTGTCAATGGATGGAGGCTGGTTTGCGTGATGAGCTGGGCTTCATTCACAACTCTTTTGTAGTTTCTTGTGGTCTTGGGCAGAACAGGAGCCAAACCAAGCTGTGATACAACCAGAAAGAATGCATTCTGTGGTGCATCTGTAAAAGTTGATGAGAGTCATAATGGACATGCCACATTTCCTTAGCCTCCTGAGAAAGTAGAAGTGTTGGTGGGATTTCTTAACTACAGCATTGTCATGGAGGGACCAGGATGGGTGGTTGGTGATCTGGACACCTAGATATTTGAAGCTTTCGACCATTTCCATTTTGTACCCATTGATGTTAAGAAGGGCATGTCCTCCATTGTGTTTCTTGAAGTCAGTGACTGTCTTTATTTTGTTGACACTGAGGGAGAGATTATTGTCATCACACCATATCACCAGATTCTCTGTCTCGTTTCTGTACTTTGTCTCGTCATTGTTTGTTTGAGATCTGACCCACTACGGTGGTGTCATCAAACTTGAAAATTGAGTTGGAGGGAAATTTGGCCATACAGTCATAGGTGTATAAGGAGTATAGTTTGGGGACACAGCCTTGTGAGGCAACAGTGTTGTTGCCCATCTTTACTGATTGCAGTCTGCAGGTAAGGAAGTCTAGGATTCAGCCACGGAGTTTGGAGATGAGTTTTGTTGGAATATTGGTGTTGAAGGCTGAGTTGTAGTCAATTAATTAGAGCTGACGTGGGTGTCTTTGTTATCCAGGTGTTCTAGGGCTGAGTGGAGGGCCAGTAAGATGGCTTCTACTGTGGACCTGTTTGCAGTGAGAGGTGACCCATAGGGGATCCAGGCAATCTGGGAGGCCAGAATGATTCATGCTGTGGTTTGAAGTACTTCATAATGATGGATGTCAAACCCACTGGGCGATAGTCATTAAGGCAGTCTACCTGGTTTTTGTTTGGTACTGGGGTGATGGTTGTCGTCTTGAAGCAGAGAGGACCTCAGATTGTTGTAAAGAGAGATTAAAGATGTCTGAGTACCCCCGTTAGCTGGTCCATGCAGGATTTGAGTGCTCGTTTGGGTACCCCATCTGGGCCAGTCACTTTCTGTGGGTTAACTTTCAAGAAGGCTGCTGTGACTTCTGTGATGGTGACCTTGGCTGAGGCTTCCACGGTGGAGGGCGTGCTGTCGCTGATCTCTAACTCAAAATGGGCATAGAATGCACTGAGCTTATCTAGAAAGGGTGCATTGGTGCTGGTGATTCTACATGCCTTCATCTTGTAGCCTGTTATATATTGCAAACCTTACCATAGTTGGGCGTGGGGGTGGGACACGGTGGGGAGTCCATGTGGCTAGCCTGGAACTCTAGCCGGTCCAGTACTGTTTTTTGGCATCTTTGGATCTCGGCGATCATATTTGGATTTGTTTGTATAGGTCAGGGTCACTTGACTTGAATGCTTCAGACCTGGACTTCAGCAAGCAGTGGATATCCTCATTTATCCATGGTTTCTGGTTGGAAAGCACATGGATTTGCTTCTTTGGCACACAAGTACACAATTTTATGAAGATGGTGGATGTGAGGCCAGCTAGGATTGTTTTGCAATAGTGAAGTCTAGAGGTAAGAACAGCACGGATGAGGTTTTCAATAGGAAATGAGGTAATTTTAAAGGTGGAATTGAGCAGTCTGAGTGATGCAATTATGTAGTTGGAAGTTCATCCTAAGTCAAATAAAACACCCAGTTTGTGAATAGTGTGGTTCAGCCTGAGACAGTTGCTAGTCTTGATCTTTTTTTTAAAGACAGTTCATTTAAAACCTGAACCCTAGACCCAAAAGCAAAGACTGTGCCAATGCAACATACCACGCAGTTTGGTTTAATTTTTAATGCGTGCTGTTTTTCCTTTGGTTGAAACTTCTGTGTTTTCATTTATCAGAATTATATAATTTATGTCAAATAGACTTCTTGTGGGTTTACAGGGACCTCAGAGGAAGCCACAGCAGATTCTCCAGCATGCTTATCTAAGTCACTGAACACGGTTGTATATGACAGTCAGCAAGTCGACAGGAAAGGACTTCTTCAGACTCTGCTCAACTGCATCCAGAGAGAAACTGAGTTCAGTGATTCCAGCAGCCTGCCACACTATCTTCATCAGGTACAACAAATTCTATTTTTCTCCCCACTACCATCTCATTCAAGTGTAGCAAGAGTGGATTTTGAATGGGTATTTTTCTGCATAAGCAAATTAATTAACTAAATTTAAAGTGTTATGTCTTAAACATTTCTTAAAATGAAAAACAAGTCACAGGAAGTATTTTTAGTTCACAGTACTGAATTCATGAAAAGGTATGAATTTGAACAATGCAAGACCCCTTTCCAGAAGAGGAAGAAAAATAAATTCTACTTCAATTATTTTTGCACATTCTAGTTCTTTCTCCAGCTTCAAATGTACAGCTGTGTTTGCATTCCTTATTCACCTGTATGTTATAGCAAGTCCTGGGGGAATAGAAGAAAAGTGGAAGAGGAGGGGATGAAAGGGAGAGAGACACAGACATGCACCCCGAAATCTTGTAACCACAACCCATCATTTCCATTTCACTGAGGGTTATTTTTTGATTAAGAATGGGAAACAATTGAAGCACAATGCATGGGTGATTGGCTTCCCCCAGGTTGTGAGTATTTTAAGCAAACTCTAATAGTTTGGTTGCAGTGAAGTTAATGTGTATCAGAGAACCGATTTCCTCATATTGTCAGCTTGTCTCCGGAACATTCTTGTCCCTCAGTCTGAAGGTTGTACGTTCAAGTGCGCTGCCAAGATTGCTTATTTCTTTAAGTTTTAACATATACTGAAACTGTGCAGCATGAATGAGTGTCATCTTCTGGTTTAGAAGTTCACCCAAACTTTAGCTGTCCTGTTGCTTCAGGCAAACATATGAATTCCCACAGCACTGCTTGAATGTGAGCAAGAAGTTTTTCCGGTATCCTGACCATTACCTCTTCCTCAACCACAAACAGTTTAACTAGCTTATGAACTCACCTTTGTGAGATCTTCTCATGTGCAAACTGACTGCTGCATTTTTCTACATAAATGACACATCTCAAAAATAACTAATTACGTGTGAAGAAATGTGGGATATTCTGAGATTTCATAAGTTTTTTTTTCTGGCAGTACTAATATCATAGAACCCTACAGTGCGGAAAGAGGCCCTTTGGCCCATCGAGCCTGCACCGAACACAATTCCACCCAGGCCCTACCCCCATTCCCTACATATTATACCCACTAATCCCTCAAACCTACACATTCCTGGATACTAAGGGGCAATTCCTTAGCATGGCCAATCAACCTAACCTGCACATCTTTGTACTATGGGAGGAAACCCACGCAGACACAAGGAGAATGTGCAAACTCCAGACAGTGACCTGAGCCGGGAATCGAACTCAGGACCCTGGAGCTGTGAAAGCAGCAGTGCTTAACCACTGTGCTACCATGCTGCCAGCTCTAAATGTCTCTAAACTATGCACCTCTTTTCCACATTGATAACCAGAATTAAAACCTTTCTCTTTGACCAAATTTCTTTTACATTTCCCTTTATCTCTAACAGTTTATTTTATCTACTTATACTTCTTCAAAGAGCCTGGGTTCTTCTGTTAAAGGCCCTTTGCAAAATAATATGTGTTGCCTTTATTGAACACTGACTTTAGACAGTCAAAAGAAAATTTGAAGTCAATCAATGTAATGCACGAATGTTAATGTCGCAACATACAGCGGATGAAAATGAATCTTGCTCTTCTAGGAAGTCTTTTCTCACTAAAGGCGACACTGAACTGTTAGTGTAACAGTTGGAGCAAAATAGGAATTGAACAGAAATTGACCAGAGGTTAGATGCTCCATCATTCAACTAATGTCAGCTGCATGAGTTAACTCTGATCTGGTTGTTTTCAAATCTGAGGGAAATAGTGAACCTTAAATAAAAATGAATTAATCAACCACGTCTTAAGCAAAAGAATCCACCGTTGCTAGTTATTTTTTGGCAGCAACACAGGATATAGTTGGCTGTTTTAGCTTCTTTCCTGGTTTGTGGCCGATTTGGACCCTAGTCTCTGCTCTTGCTGTTAAACAAGAAGAGGAAACATTTTTGCTTCAGCATCAAAGTAAAGCAGTGAATTGTTAATATCTACAAAATGAAACCTGACCAGGTTCAATATTGCAACCTGGATGATTGAAGGAGCAGGATGATATTGTAATCTCTGTCTCCATCTTGTTCTGTGTTTTTTTTTCTTTTTATGCTTTGCTGGATCTGGCTTCATCTTGTTTCTTTATTCCTTCACCTTGCATTCAAATGGTTTTTATGTAGCAATTAGTGCTTCATTTGGATGCAACCTTTGTTTCCTTACTTATAGTCATTACTGTTTCCTTTGGCTGTTGCATCATGATATCTTTAGTTACTTAAACTCTCCTAGTCTCCATGCCATCACAGACCTTCTCCTTCCTGTCCTCTTTCATTTGATTAAACACTAACATTCTATCTATCTTCAGTCTGATAAAATGACCTGAAACATTAATTCTGTTTCTCTCTACAGCTGCTGCTGACCCGCTGTGTTTCTCCAGCTTTTTTTGTCCTTTCAAATTTTTAGCATTCGCAGTATTTTGTTTTTGTATTGGTATTAATTCACTGCCACTTTCAGGGATGGCTAACTTGAAGTAGTTCTGTCCTCCTCTCAGAATTTCATTTGGCTGTTCTACTTTGTCCCTCCTCTTCATTTTCTATTTCCTTTCCCTTGTTTGATCATGTATGTTTAAAAAAAACACTTCAACAGCCACATTTCTTTCATCAACAATTCTCTCCAACTTCAACTTATTCTTTGGTGAATTCCAAATTAATTCCACCCTTTTTATGATTGTGGATATCTCTAAATATCCAAAGCTCCTCAAATTGTTCTCGTCTCATCCTGAGAGGCACTCACAAAGCCACATGCATATTTTCAACCTATTCCTTAAGTAACACCACTTTACTCTATCCCAAACCCATCCTGGTCCAGTTTCATTTAATCCTCCGACTCATTCGGCAAAAAAACATTTTACCTTGTGGAAGATTGCAAGCTTCACCAACTCACGGGTACCAACACCCCTCCAGATCTTATCTTCCCTTCCTTTTGCCTACCATCATCCCACAGCCCCCAGTGAATTCCTTGAACTATCCCCAACTGTATCCCTCCTTCTGGCCTCTTACTGTCTTTAGATATTTTCATTGAGAACTTCCAGCGTGATAATGGCTGTGCCTGCTTCCTTGCTCACTCGATCCTGCCTCCCCCTCAGTTTGTTGCAATCCGTTCTCTGAAGTTGAAGCCTAACAATTTCATCAAAAGCTAAAAACTTTGATAAAGAGTCATCCAAACTTGAAATGTTAGCTCTGTTCTCTCTTCGCAGATGTTGAGATTTTCCAGCGTTTTCTGTTTTTGTTCCATTGTAATTTTTTTTGACTGTTGCATAATGAAATATTTTGTTATTGAAACTTCCTTGGCCTCCAGTCTCTCAAAGACCTTTATTCTTCCTGCCCCGTTACATTGGCTTCTCTGTTCTATTTATATCTATTTTCACTTCTGATGAAAGGAATTGACCTGAAGTGTTGACTGTGTCTCTGTCCACAGCTGCTGCCTATTCTAGGTTTTTCTTGTTTGTTTTGTTCTCTTTTCAGATTTCCAATATCTACAGTATTTTGCTTTTATAGGGTGAGATGAATGGTCTTTAAGGAACTTTATATTACCCAAATGGAGTGCGGTCTCAGCGCACTTCCCACACTACTCAAACTTTGTGCTTGTATTTGATAACTTTGTTTTGTGCTCTGAAATCTAACTAGGCAGAGGTTTATCTTAAAAAGATGAGATTAGCAAATTTTACAGTTAAGAGATGTCTAAAATCCTTTGACTGCAGTGATAAATAGCATTTCAATTATATTAGTTACATGCAGGATGATTTGCCCATCCCTAATCACCTTTCAACTTAGTAGTTTGGCCATTTCAGACTCAACCACATTGCCGTGGATCTCAAATCACATGTAAGCCAGGTAAGGACAGCAAATTTCCGTTTCTTTAGTGAACCAGAAGAGTTTCTGTGACAATGGTTCCATGGCTGTTATTAGACTTTTAATGACACTTTTTATTGAACTTAAATTTCACCATCGAACTCAGGAGGTCTCCAGAGCATTACCTCGGGCCTCTGGGTTAGCAGTCCTGTGACATTATCACAACGCCACCGCCTCTCCTTTGTGATGAGTTAATTGCAGCCAACTTATTAATCAGAGAAAGAACTGACTTGTTCAGATGTGCATTTCTTGTAAAGAATATAGTTTCAATCTATTGAATCATTGTAATTCTTTGCAGTGTTTAACAGTGTTGTGAAGTGGCTTCAAAATAAATTCACACAATGTAACATTTTATAATCTAGTTGTTGTATTTATCGCTTAACTGCCACATTTATTGTAGATAATCTGACTCATTAATTATTATTTTCCCATTCATAGATTGCAGAAATCTATTTTGATGAAGAAGAATGTATCCTTTACATCTTTCTGTATTTACAACAGTTCATGCTTCCTTATACAATTTCATTTATTTTATTAGTTCATTAATACCTAATCCAGGTGGCTATAAATGCAAATCTAGATCTGAAGTATTGCAGAATACCAATGGCACAGGTGAATTTTTTTATCCTGTCCCCACTCAATGACTCACACGTACAATTTCAACAAGTCACTGAATAATAATCAGTCGTGGGAACCCAGGTTAATTTTCCCCTGTCCTACCTTATGGGTCTAAGGCCATTTGAAACACAGGTTCACTTCAAAGAAACAGGGTTGCAGAATTCTGCACAAAATCCCAATCATCTCTTGGTTTTGAGATTTCAGTTGCAGCATTGTGAGCTATGCTAAAGCTAAACTGATCCTTCTAACTTGTAGAGGCTGTGGGTTTGGAAGGTGCCGTCGATGGAGGGTTGACAAATTGCTGCAGTGCATCTTATAGACGGTACTCACTGATGCCACTGTATGCCTGTGATGGAGGGAGTGAATGTGGTGCTGATCAATCTGGCTGCTTTATTCTGAGTGGTATTAAACTTGTGTTTGTTGTTGAAATTGCATTCATTCAGATAACTGGGCAATATTCCATCACATTCCTGACTTGTGCCATATAGATGGTGGATAGACTTTGCAGAGTCAAGAGTTAGAGTTGCACATCGCAGAAGGTGAAGAAACGGTCTCGGGTGACTGTCTTGTGTGGAGTTTGCACATTCTCTCCATGTCTGTGTGGGTTTTCTCTAGGATCTCCGGTTTTCTCCCACAGTCCAAAAATGTGTGGGTTAGGCTATGCTAAATTGTCTCTTAGTGTCAGGGGAATTTGCAGGTAAATACATGGGGTTACGGGATAGCATCTGGGTGGGATTGTTGTCGGTGCAGACTTGATGGACTGAATGGCCCCCTCCTGCTCTGTAGGGATTCTATGATTATATTCCAAGAAGAGTGACTACCCTTGATATCAAGGAAGCATTTGACCAAGCATGGCAACAAGAACCCTAGGAAAACTGGAGTCGATGGGAATCGGGGAAAACTGATTGGAGACATACCTGGCACAGTGGAAGCTGGTTATGTGGTTGGAGTTCAATCATCTCATTATTCAGTAGCTCAGTCACCTCCAGGACATTAATGCAGGAATCTCTAGGCCAACCATCTTCAGCTGCTTCCTTCCATCAATAAGGTCAGAAGTGGGGATGTTTGCTGATGAGTGCACAATACTCAGCACCATTTGTGACTCCTCATACAGAAGAATTCCCTGTTCAAATGCAGCAAAAACCTGGACAATATCCAGGCTTGGGCTGACAAGTGTCAAGTAACATTTGTGCCACACTAGTGCCAGGCAATGACCACCTACAACAAGACAGAATCTAACCATCACCCCTTGACATTCAACAGCATTACCATCACTGAATTCCCCACTATCAACATCCTGGGGTTACCATTGACAAGACACTGAACTGGAATAGCCACATAAATATTGTGGCTACAAGAGTGGTCAACAGCTAGGAATCCTGTGGTGTGTGAATCCGTTCCTGACTCCCCAAAGCCTATCCACCATCTACAAAGCACAAGTCGGGGGTGTAATGGAATACTTTCCACTTGCCTGGATAAGTGCAGCTCCAACAACAACACAAAAAGCTCAAGACTGTTCAGGACAAAGCAGCCCACTTAATTGGTACCCAATCCACAAACATTCAATCCCTCCACCACGATGTTCAGTAGCAGCAGTTTGTACTATCTACAAGATGCATTGCAGGAACTCAGCAAGGTTCCTTAAGTAGCACCTTCCAACCCACGACCATTACCATCTAGAAGAGCAAGAGCAACAGATACCAGGGGACATCACCACCTGGAAGTTACCCTCAAAGCCACTCCCCATCCTGACTTGAAAATATAGGACTGTTCATTCACTGTTGCTGGATCAAAATCCTGGAACTCCCTCCCTAATAGAACTGTAGGTATTCTTAGATATCAGGAACTGCAGCAATGATTCTCACATCACCTCTGGAGTTCACCTCTTGTGTCCATGTTTGTACCAAGGCTGCAGTGAGATCAGGAATTAACTGAGCATCGGTGACCAGGTTGTTGCTGAGCAAGTTTCAATGACCACTTCCATCACTTTGCTGATGATTGAGAGAAAAACAGATGGATGGTAATTCATTGGATTCACCTGGCCCTTTTTTTGTCAGCAGACAACTTGGGCAATTTTACACGTTATTGAATAGATGTTAATGTTGTAATTGAACTGGCTAGAAGCATGACTAGTTCTCGAGTGTGTCGACAATACTACTGCTGCAACGTAGCCAGGCCTGAAGCTTGTATCCAATGTGATGAGCTGTATCTTTATCACATCAAAGAATCAAATTGGCCGAATACTTGAGACTGGAGGAGGCTGAGATGGACCATCGGTACTTCTGGCTAAAGATGTCTGTGAATGTTTCAGTTTTGTTGCTTGCTCCGGTGTGTTGGGCTTCTTAGTCATTGAGGATGGGAATGTTTGTGGAGTCACTGCTGCCTCCTGAGAGTTCTTTAGTTAGTGCCCCTGCCATGGAATGATATATTAATCTGTTCCCTTGTCAGTGTGCAATGGTTGCAATACAAATGACCTACAGGATGCAGTGCAGGAACTCAAGATTCGGTAGGGAGAACAGGAATAACGCTATGATAGGAACCACAACCTCCAAGTTGCAAAGTCCTGCCTTGCCCATACATCACCATAGTCAATTGTCATTAAGTATTACTCTAAATTTTGTTCCCTAATATTGCTACTGAACTAATTTTACTTTTACATAAGAACATAAGAAATAGGAGCAGGAGTAGGCCATCTAGCCCTTCGAGCCTGCCCCGCCATTCAGTAAGATCATGGCTGATCTGTCGTGGCTCAGTTCCACTTTCCCGCCCTCTCCCCATAACCCTTAATCCCCTCTCTTATCAAAAACCCATCAACCCGCGTCTTAAAAATATTTAGCGAGGCAGCCTCCACCACTTCAACGGGCAGAGAATTCCAGAGATTCACCACCCTTTGAGTGAAGAAGTTCCTCCTCAACTCTGTTCTAAACCGCCCCCCCTTTATCTTGAGGCTGTGCCCCCTAGTCCTACTGTCTTTACGTTTACTTAAACAAATATTGTTTAGCTAACCCTGCTTTACAATCCCTAAAAAAGAAAATGCAACATTTGTGGTGGCATCCCGGAATTCCTCACCTACTGGTTGGATTTTGCTCCATGTACGTGCTGTGCTATTGACATAACTGTTTGAATTAGCAACATTTTGCAGTTAGTTTGTTACATGAGCAATACGTGCTTTCCTTTACACTGCACCTAGATGAGAAAGCAATTCAGTTTATTCAGCTGGAAAAGCTGTATCATCAAAAGTTGTTGGCAAATCTTGCTGTTATTCAGGAGGACTGGGGTATGTATGGAATATATATCCATAATGAACATCACCATTGGTAAACTATGTTTTTAATATTCTTTGTTTGAGGCCCAAAAATCTGCCAGCTGCACTTTACTGAAGATTCGGTACTCTTAAATTTGGGTTGAAGTTGGGTTAAAACAGGCAACTCTTTATTTTTCATTTACAGTTTGATTTTTCAAAATCATATGTAATTATAAGAATAGTCCAATAATTTTAAACACGAGTTTCTGGAAGTTTGTTGTACCTTGAAAATTGTGAAAGGATTCAGTAGGGTTGATTTGGAGACAAAAATAAAATACTGGAGATGCTTAGCATCCCAGGTAAGAACAGAATGCTGAAAAGGATGTCCTTGCTACAGAGGGAGTACACAAAGGTTTACCAGGCTGGTTCCTGGAAATCTGTCATATGAGGGGAAACTAAGTCATTGGAGTTTAGAAGAATGAGAGGGGATCTCATAGAAACTTAAAATTCTAACAGGATTAGACTGGGTAGATTTAGAAAGAATGTTCATAGAACCCTACAGTGCAGAAGGGGGCCATTCAGTCCATCGAGTCTGCATCAACCACAATCCCACCCAGCCCCTATCCCCATTACCCCATAACCCCATGAATTTGCACTAGCTAATCCCCCTGACACGAAGGGGCAGTTTTAACATGGTGAATCCACCTAACTTGCACATCTTTAGAACATAGAACATTACAGCGCGGAACAGGCCCTTCGGCCCACAATGTTGCGCCGACCAGTCTTATTTTTAAAAAAAAACATTGACCCACTAATCTAAACCAATCCCTTTTCGTCCATAAACCTATCCACCAATCTCTTAAACGCCCCCAAACTAGGCGCATTTACAACTGCAGCAGGCAGGGCATTCCAGTCCCTCACCACCCTCTGGGTAAAGAACCTGCCCCTGACATCTGTCCTATAACTACCCCCCCTTAATTTAAAGCCATGCCCCCTCGTGCTAGCTTTCTCCATCCGAGGAAACAGGCTATCACCATCCACCCTATCTAAACCTCTAATCATCTTATATGTTTCTATAAGATCCCCTCTTAGCCGCCTTCTTTCCAGTGAAAACAACCCCAAATCCCTCAGTCTCTCCTCATAGGACCTCCCCTGCATACCAGGCAACATCCTGGTAAACCTCCTCTGCACCCTCTCCAAAGCCTCCACATCCTTCCTGTAATGTGGGGACCAGAACTGCACACAGTACTCCAAGTGCGGCCGCACCAGAGTTGTGTACAGTTGCAACATGACGCTGCGACTCCTAAATTCAATCCCCCTACCAGTAAACGCCAAGACACCGTACGCCTTCTTAACAACCTTATCTACTTGATTCCCAACTTTCAGGGATCTATGTACACATACACCTAGATCCCTCTGCTCCTCCACTCTATTCAAAGTCCTCCCGTTAGCCCTATACTCAACACATCTGTTATTCCTACCGAAATGGATTACCTCACACTTCTCCGCATTAAACTCCATCCGCCACCTCGCGGCCCAGCTCTGCAACCTGTCCAAGTCACCCTGCAAACTTCGACACCCTTCCTCACAATCTACCACACCTCCGACTTTGGTGTCATCAGCAAACTTACTAATCCACCCAACTATACCCTCATCCAGATCATTAATAAAGATTACAAACAGCAGTGGCCCCAAAACAGATCCCTGAGGCACACCACTCGTAACCGAACTCCATGATGAATAATTACCATCAACCACCACCCTCTGTCTCCTATCTGCTAACCAATTCCTGATCCAAGTACCTAAATTACCACCAATCCCATACATCTGCATTTTCTGCAGAAGCATACCATGGTGAACCTTATCAAACGCCTTACTAAAATCCATATATACCACGTCTACTGCCTTACCCCTATCCACCTCTTTGGTCACCTTCTCAAAGAACTCAATAAGGTTAGTAAGGCACGACCTTCCCGCTACAAAACCATGCTGACTATCTCTAATCAATTCATTACTCTCCAAATAACTATAAATCCTATCCCTAATAATTCTTTCTAAAACCTTGCCCACTACAGAAGTAAGACTCACTGGTCTATAATTCCCAGGGAAGTCTCTGTTCCCCTTCTTAAACAATGGGACAACATTCGCTGTCCTCCAATCATCCGGTACTATACCAGAGACCAACGACGACCTGAAGATCAGAGCCAGTGGCTCTGCAATCACCTCTCTTGCCTCCCATAGAATCCTAGGGTAAATCCCGTCTGGACCAGAGGACTTATCTATTTTCAACCCTTCTAGAATATCCAACACATCCTCTGTATCAACTGCAATACTTTCTATTTTACACCCCTTCACCCCAGTGACCTCCTCAGCTACATTCATATCGTCCTGCGTGAACATCTTTGGACTGTGGCAGAAAACTGGAGAACCCGGGGGAAACCCACGCAGTCATTGGGAGAACGTGCAAACTCTAAACGGACAGTGACCCAAGCCGGGAATCAAATCCAGGTTCCTGGTGTTGAGGCAGCAGTGCTAACCACTCTGCCACCAAGCTGCCCCAATGTTCCCAATGGTGGGGAGTCCAGGATTAGGAGTCATGGTTTGAGGATAAGGGGTAAACCTTTTAGGACTGAGGTGAAACGAAATTTCTTCACCCACAGAATGGTTATTGCGAGGTTGCATTTGTAAAGATGTAAAAAATGTAAAAATGCTGGAGGGACAAAAACATTGCATGGTCCCTTTAAAAGCTGGTGTTTTGTTTCAGTACTTGGAAGTTTAAAATGCAAAGTACATACTGAGTCCAAGCTGAAATCCAAGGTCAGGAAACAGGGTTGCCTGGATAACAGGCTTCAGGTATTTGAATGTGTTTGAATTCAGCCCATCAATTTAAAGCAAACACTCAGATACCAAGAACATATAACATTTGAATTTGATGTTGACAAAATCAGACCAATCCTATTATAGGAAAACTGATAGGTCACCACAGGTATAAACGAGAGGGCAAGGGGGAAAAATGGGAGTTAGCAACTGCTGCCTCTCAAGTCTTGAGAGGGAGAGAGCAGCTCTCCACCCTGACAGCTTCATTTATCTCTGAAGAGAACACACCGTCGAACCAGTGAAAGGTACCCTCTCAAAAAGAACAAACAGACAGAGAAATCAACTGAGAAACTCCAGAAGGTTTCTAAGGACTCAAAATTCAGTTGTATATGTTTTTGAGAATGACTAAATTCTATTTTTTTTGGTTAATGAATGGATATTATGTTTATTTGATTAGCATTCCAGTCGGGTCTTATTTTATTTGCTATGTTGCTTGTTTAATTAAGGTTCCCTGGGGGGGGCGGGGGCAGAATTAGGATATTGAATTTGAACAGCCATGATCAAAATGAATGGTGGAGCAGGCTTGTAGGGCCAAACGGCCTACACCTGTTTCTGTGTTTTTAAAATACTCAGGTCAAGCAGCATCTCTGGAGAGAAAAACAGAATTAATATTTCAGGTTTGTGATCTTTTATCAGAACAGAGAAGAAACATTGGAAATATATTTCCACTTGTAGGTGAGAACTAAACTGAGGACCAGAATAGACAGTAACTAATGAATCCAATGAGGAATACAGACGGAAGTTTTATATCCAGAGAGTGGCTAGAAGGTAGAACATGCTACCATAGAGTAGTTGAGGTGACTGCACAGATGCATTTGACGAAATGCTAAAGAAACACAGGAAGGAGAAAGGAATAGAAGTATGGTGACTGGATTAGATGAAATGGGGTAGGGAGTGATTCATGTGGAGCATGAACATAGGCTTGGACCCGTGAGGCCAAATGACCTGTTTCTGTCCGGTATATTCTACTTAATTCAATGTTTAAAGAATACAATTAGCAGTTAAAAATATTAACAGAATTCAGAAACTAGGAAACTACTCACCAAAATGTGTCATCTTTAATGGGATTGTAACATTTAGAAGCTCTGAATAGAGCTGCACTATTTTTAGGTATTATTAATAAGGATGTCCACACGCAATTTCATAATTTTGTCCTTGCTCAGCCAAGGACAGATGAAATCAGCAGCAAAAAAAAATGTATTTTCCTAAAATGTTTCATGTTCATTACAAAACTGTACCCATGCTTGCTCTGTATTTTTCTTCATCTTTCCCCTCTTCAGTACAAAGTACTTTTGAGACTTCTTTTATGTCCATGAGGAATACAGAATGAATATTTTTCATTCTGGTTTATAGAAGACTACAGCACAAACAGGCCCTTCGGCCCACGAGTTGCGCCGATCACATCAACACCTACCAACCTACAGACCTATCTATAACCCTCAATCTCATTAAACCCCATATACTCATCCAGAAGTCTTTTAAAAGACCCCAGCGAGTTCGCCTCCACCACCACTGACGGCAGCCGATTCCATTCACTCACCACCCTCTGAGTGAAAAACTTACCCCTAACATCACTTCTGAACTTCCCTCCTTGCACCTTAAATCTGTGTCCTCTCATAGCAACCATTTCAACCCGGGGAAATAGCCTCTGAGAGTCCACCCTATCTATTCCTCTCAACATTTTGTAAACTTCTATCAGGTCGCCTCTCAACCTTCGTCTCTCCAGGGAAAAGAGTCCCAGCTCCCTCAACCTAACTTCATAAGGCATGCCTCCCAGTCCAGGCAACATCCTTGTAAATCTCCTCTGTACCCTCTCAATAGCTTCTACATCTTTCCTATAGTGAGGCGACCAGAACTGCGCACAATACTCTAAATGAGGCCTGACAAGGGTCTTATAAAGTTGCAGCATTACCTCCCGACTCCTATACTCAATCCCTCGATTAATGAAGGCCAGTACACCATACGCCTTCTTGACCACCTCCTCCACCTGCGAGGCCGATTTAAGAGTCCTGTGGACCCGGACCCCTAGATCTTTCTGCTCTTCAACACTACTCAGACTTCTGCCCTTGATAGTGTACTCGTTCATCCCGTTGGTTCTGCCAAAATGGACGACTACACATTTATCCGCGTTGAAGTCCATCTGCCACTTCTCCGCCCAGTCCTGCATCCTATCTATGTCCTGCTGCAACTTTTGCCATCCTTCCAGACCATCCACAACACCACCGACCTTAGTGTCATCAGCGAACTTACTTACCCATCCCTCCACTTCCTCATCCAGGTCATTTATGAAAATGACAAACAACAAGGGTCCCAGAACAGATCCTTGAGGCACTCCGCTGGTGACTGACCTCCATTCAGAAAAAGCCCCATCCACAACCACACTCTGCCTTCTGCAGGCAAGCCAATTCTGGATCCACAAGGCCAAAGGCCCTTGGATCCCATGCCCTCTCACCTTCTCAAGAAGTCTTGCATGGGGGACCTTATCAAACGCCTTGCTGAAGTCCATGTACACTACGTCCACGGCACTTCCTTCGTCAATGTGTTCAGTCACATTATCGAAGAACTCAACTAGGCTTGTAAGGCACGACCTGCCCTTGACAAATCCATGCTGACTATTCCTGATCATGTCAAACCTCTCCAAATGTTCGTAAATCTTGTCCCTCAGAAGCCTCTCCATCAGCTTACCAACTACTGAGGTCAGACTCACCGGTCGGTAATTTCCCGGGCTATCTCTGTTCCCTTTCTTGAAAATAGGAACTACATCCGCAATCCTCCAATCCTCCGGAACCTCTCCCGTCTCCATTGACGACGCAAAGATCATCGCCAGGGGCTCTGCAATCTCTTCCCTCGCCTCCCACAGTATCCTGGGGTACATCCCATCTGGTCCAGGCGACTTATCTACCTTGATAGAATTCAAAAGTTCCAACACATCCTCCTCCTTAATATTCACGTATTCAATCTTTTCCATCTGCTGCAAATCCATAACAAAATCTCCCAGATCAGCTTCCACTGTGAATACTGAGGCGAAGTACTCGTTAAGCACCTCTGCCATTTCTTCTGGTTCCACACAAACCTTTCCCCCCCTCACCTTTTATAGGTCCTATCCCTTCTCTTCTTATCCTTTTACCTTTCACATATTTATAGAAGGCCTTGGGATTCTCCTTAATCTTACCCGCCAAGGTCTTCTCATGACCCCTTCTGGCTCTCCTAATTTCCCTTTTAAGTTCCTTCCTACAGTCCTTATACTCCTCAAGATCTTTAACCTCTCCTAATTCCTTGAATCTCTTATACACCTTCCCTTTCCTCCTGACTAGGTTCAACACAGCCTTTGTGCACCACGGTTCCCACGACCTACCAAAACCCCCTTGTCTCATCGGAACGTTGTCATTCAGAGCTCCAGACACACATTCCTTGAATATCTGCCACCTTCCTTCGGTACTTTTCCCTAAGAACGCCTCCTTCCAGTTTATTTGTCCAAGTATCTTCCTGACTTCTTCGTATCTCCCCTTACCCCAGACAAACACCTTCCTAGCCTGCCTGATCCTGTCTCGTTCCAATGCAATTGTGAAGGAGATAGAATTATGGTCACCATTTCCAAGATGCTCTCCTACCGAAAGATCCATCACCTGCCCTGGTTCATTCATAAGAACATAAGAAATAGGAGCAGGAGTAGGCCATCTAGCCCTTCGAGCCTGCCCCGCCATTCAATAAGATCATGGCTGATCTGTCGTGGCTCAGTTCCACTTTCCCGCCCTCTCCCCATAACCCTTAATCCCCTCGCTTATCAAAAACCCATCAACCCGCTTCTTAAAAATATTTAGCGAGGCAGCCTCCACCACTTCAACAGGCAGAGAATTCCAGAGATTCACCACCCTTTGAGTGAAGAAGTTCCTCCTCAACTCCGTTCTAAACCACCTCCCCTTTATCTTGAGGCTGTGCCCCCTAGTCCTACTGTCTTTTTTGAGCGGGAAGAGTCTCTCCACCTCTATCCTATCCATCCCATTCATCATCTTATACATCTCAATGAGATCTCCCCTCATTCTTCTAAACTCTAACAAGTACAAGCCTAGTTTATTCAGCCTCTCCTCATAGCTCAATCCCCTCAACTCCGGTATCAGCCTAGTAAACCTCCTCTGCACTCCCTCCAGGGCCAAAATATCCTTGCGCAGGTGCGGCGCCAGTACCAGGTCAAGTACAGCCTCTCCCCTCGTAGGCTTATCCACATACTGTGTCAGGAAACCTTCCTGAACACACCTAACAAACTCCTCCCCATCCAAACCCCTTACCCTAGGGATATTCCAGTCGATGTTTGGGAAATTGAAGTCTCCCATCACGACAACTCTGTTATTAAAACATCTCTCCAGAATCTGTTTCCCTGTTTGCACTTCAACTTCCCTGTCACTATTGGGCGGCCTATAGAATACACCCAGCAAAGTTTTCGACCCTTTGCTGTTTGTAACTTCCACCCACAGAGATTCTGTAGACAGTCCCTCCACAACATCCTCTTTCTCTGCAGCCATGACACTGTCCCTGATCAACAGTGCCACTCCACCACCCCTTCTGCCACCCTCCCTGTCCTTCCTGAAGCCTGGCACCTGAAGTACCCAGTCCTGTCCCCGAGACATCCAAGTCTCCGTAATGGCCACTACATCACAATCCCAAACAGCAATCCACGCCCTAAGCTCATCTACCTTATTCACTACACTCCTTGCATTAAAATATATACACTTCAGCCTCTCAGTCTGGGCATTTCCCATCTCCACCACCTGTCTAACCTCCCTCCCATACTGCCTGCGGTCCTCCCCTACCTGGGAGCGAACCTCCTCCGTCCCAGTCTCCCCATCACAGTTCCCTCCCCCCATCCTTTCTAGTTTAAAGTCCCCCCGGTAGCCTTAGCCAGTCTTCCCGCCAAGACATTAGTCCCCCTGGTATTTAAGTGCCACCCGTCCTTACTATACAGGTCCCACCTACCCCTAAAGAGGTCCCAGTGATCTAGGAACCGAAATCCCTGCCCTCTACATCAGTCCCTCAGCCACGCATTCACCCTCCACCTCATTTCATTTCTTCCCTCATTCTCCCGTGGCACAGGCAGCAATCCTGAGATTACTACCTTCGCTTTTCTCTTCCTCAGCTGCCTACCCAGTTCCCTATAGTCCCTTTTCACGAGTGCCTCCCTCTTCTTGCCTACGTCAGTAGTACCTATATGTACTACAACCTCTGGTTCCTCACCCACCCCTTTCAGGATGTCTGGGACACGCCCAGAGACATCCCGAATCCCAGCCCCAGGGAGACAAACCACCATCCGCGACTCACGTCTACGTCCACAAAAACGCCTGTCCGCCCCCCTCACTGTGGAGTCCCCTATTAGCACTACCTTTCTGCTCTCTTTTTTGATTTTTTGGCTCACTGGCTCAGCTCCAGAGACCTGGCCACCGCTTCTTCCCTCAGATGAGCTGTCCCCCCCAGTAGTACTCAGGCCGGAGTACTTATTTTGAAGGGGGACATCCACCGGAGTGCTCTCCATCACCTGTGTTTTCCCCTTCCTAATAGTTACCCAAGTGCCCTCATCCCGTTGCCCTGGTGTGACTACTTGTTTATAGCTCCTATCTATAACCTCCTCACTCTCCCGAACGAGCCGAAGGTCCTCGAGCTGCATTTGCAGCTCCTTAACCTGGTTTCGTAGGGCCTGCAGCTCCACACACCAAGCACAGGTGTGGATGTCTGGCAGGCCAGGAGCCTCCAAGACTTCCCACATGTTGCATTGGCAGCAACATACAGGTCTCTCACTCATACTTACCCCTTATAGCAACCCAAAGTAAAAAAAAAACTTATAACTTACCTTATCTCTTGGCCCTGTGAGCCAAAGCCCTTACAGCACACACAAAAACAAAAGCAGTCTTACCTGCTCTCAGACAGAGCCCCTCCGGTCTAATTTATAGTAGGATGAAAAAAAAACTTGACCCGAGTGCCCTCGCGACTACTTCCGGGGTCAAACCGGGGTCAAACTTAAAACAATCAAAAGAAAGCCCCACTAAACTCACTAAACAAAGTTAGTTTTTAAAAGAAGGAAAAAGTCGCTGTACTCACCCACAAGCTCTCCACTCACAAATCGCAGCCTCTCTTCAGTGCTCCCACGGAACAATGAGTAGAGTAGAGGGGGATGACTTGCAGAGTTCATGGCAAAAAGTACATTAGAAATTTGGATATTTTATTCTATGGCACCCCTCCTTCCCCAATCTGTTTGCAGTGGTGTAAACGCAACTATATTTAGATTTTCATCTGATATTTTTAGTATCAGTCTGTGGTGACTTAATTTTGTTGATTACAGTCATCTTGCATTTTCTACCGCTATCAGTCCCTATACTTGCCTCAGAATTTGACGTCACTATAAATTGGTGTTGACAGGTAATTGCCTACCGTTTAAGGAGAGTGAGAAACAGTTGAACGTGGGAGAAGCAGTGACATAATCATTGTATGATTGTGTGCATGTCTGCTGACGTAGTGCAAAAGAGCATTCATTTGAAACATGTGTTCGACAAAATTGTAACTGTGGGCATAATGGAGGAGGGACACATGGGATTAACTAATACTACATCAAGACCTTTTCTGGCTGGATGACAAACTGCTAAATTTGGATTCCACTTAAGGGTTTAACAGGCATATGATAGCTGATGTTAACAGCCAATGCTTTGAAACACTAATTTTATTGGAAACTGTTAATGTACAGCTGACTTTTTTCTTGCAGAAGTGAAACAGAAGGCAGCAGTTACAAGAGTGCCTTCAGAAGGGAGGCCTGTTAAAGCTTTAGATGAGGACAAAATAGTAAAGCTTACAGAATTCTGTGCATCACATTCTAGGTAAGTTCACTAGGTTGAAATTACATTATCACAATACGTAAATTTAATGCATTGAAATCTTTCAACAGTGCAATTCAATAGTTCTCTCTTGCCTTATTTCTGCAAATTGGCATGGTCTAAGCCAGGCCTATCAAACCTTTGCAGGGGCCCACATTCCTATTTTTCTCACTCTGATTTAATTTAATTTATTATTTTCACATGTATTAGTCTACAATGAAAAGCATTGTTTCTTGCGCGCTGTACAGACAAAGCATACCGTACATAGAGAAGGAAAGGAGAGGGTGCAGAATGTAGTGTTGCAGTCATAGCTAGGATATAGAGAAGGATCAACTCAATATGACGTAGGTCCATTCAGAAGTTTGATGGCAGCAGGGAAGAAGCTATTTTTGAGTCAGTTGTTACATGTCTTCAGACTTTTGTATCTTTTTCCTGACAGAAGAAGGTTGAAGAGCGCATGCCCAGGGTGCATGGGGCCCTTAATCATGATGGCTGCTTTTCCAAGGCAGTGGGAAGTGTAGATAGAGTCATTGGATGGAGGGTTGGTTTGCGCAATGGACTGGGCTTCTTTCACATCTCTGTCGACTTATTGCGGTCTTGGACAGAGCAGGAGCCATACCAATCTGTGATACACCTGGAAAGAATGTTTTCCATGATGCATCTGTAAAAGTTGGTGAGAGTGATAGCTGACATGCCAAACTTTCTTAGTTTTCTAAGAAAGTAAAGGCATTGGTGGGCTTTCTTAACTATAGTGTCAGCATGGGGGACCAGAACACGGTTGCCTGGACACCTAAAAATTTGAAGCTCTCGACTATTTCTACTTCACCCCCATTGATGTTGACAGGGACATGTCCTCCACTACGCTTCCTGAAGTCAATGACTATTCCCTTCATTTTGTTGATTATTGAGGGAGAGATTATTGTTGTCGCACCAGTTCACCAGAATCTCAATCTCTTTCCTGTACTCTATCTCATTGTTTGAGATCCGACCCACTGAGGTGGTGTCATCAGCAAACTTGAAGAACGAGTTGGAGAGGAATTTGGCCACACAGTCATAGGGGTATAAGGACTACAGTAAGAGGGTGAGGACACAGCCTTGTGGGGCACTGGTGTTGAGGGTGATCATGGAGGAGGTGTTGTTGCCTATCTTTACTGATTGTGGTCTCTGTCTTAGGAAGTTCAGGCTCCAGTCACAGATGGAGGAGCCAAGGCCTAGGCTACAGAGTTTGGAGATGGGTTTTGTAGGAACAATGATCACAACCTTCAGTACCAATGAATCGCAGTCTGACATAGGTGTCTTTGTTATCTAGGTGTTTCAGGGTTGAGCGCAAGGCCAGGGAGATGGTGTCTTCTGTGGACATGTTGCGGCGGTAGGCGAACTGTAGTGGATCCAGGCAATCTGAGGCCGGAATTGATTCAGAAGTGCTTTGAAAGGTCATTACTGACCTTTCGAATTACTTCAAATGATTTGTATAGAAACACCAGATAGTCATTATCACAGGCATGCTGCCTGTCTTTTCTTTGGTACTGGGATGATGGTCGTCTTCTTGAAGCAGATAAGACCTCAGATTGTTGTAAAGAGAAGTTAAAGATGTCTGCGAATACCCCCTGCCATCTGGTCCGTGCAGGATCTGAGTGTTCATCAGGGTACCCCATCCGGGCCAGTCGCTTTCCGTAGGTTGACCTTTGAGAAGGCTGCTTTGACATCTGCAGTGGTAACCTCAGATAAACAATTGTCTATGGCTTCTGGGGTGGAGGGCATGCTCCCACTGATCTCTTGCTTAAAATGGGCAGGATGTATTGAGCTCATCAGGGAGGGATGGGTTGGTGCCAGTGATTTTACAAACCTTCACCTTGTAGCCTAAAATGTCTTGCAGACCTTGCCATAGTCGGTGGGAGTTCATGTGGCTAGCCTAGGACTCTAGCTTGGTCTGGTACTATCTTTTGTATATTTGGTGGATCTACTTCAAACGTATCTGGCTTTCTTGTATAGGTCAGGGTCACCTGACATGAACACCTCAGACCAAGACTTCAGCAAGCAGTGGATATCCCTGCTCATTCATGGTTTCTGATTTGGGAAACAAGTGGATTTGCTTCCTGGTTGCACAGTCTTCAACATACTTAAAAATGAGGGGGCCAATTGAACAAATTTTCAACAGATCAGGTTTGGCACAACATTAAACAGAATTTTCCAAAAAGCTGTGGAATGAAGAAAAGAAACAATTTGCTGAGCAATAGTAAGACACAGTTTTTTTTTATATTAATGTCCATTAGAGTGTGAGAGGGACAGTGTGTCTGTCTACCTGACTCCCAGCCGCAGGCTGCTCACTCACTCATTCTCACACCATCAGCCACTGTGTGAGTGCATTGTGCATATATGTTAGTGTGGTGGAGTGAGGGTGAGTGAGCAATCTGAGACTGGGAGTAAGGCAGACATACCCTTGTACTCTGCCGCTCCCTCCCTCCTCTTCTCTACCCTCCCCTCCTCCTTCTCTGTCTGCACCCTCTGTCGTCTGCCCCCTCCTCCTTGATCATAGAACCCTACAATGCAGAAGAAGGCCCATCGAGTCTACACCAACCACAATCCCACCCAGGCTCCACCCCCATATCCTTACATATTTTACCCCCTAATCCCTCTAACTAAGCATCCCAGGATACTAAGGGGCAATTTTAGCATGGCCAATCAACCTAACCTGCACATCTTTGGACTGTGAGAAGAACCAGAGCACCCAGAGGAAACCCACGCAGGCATAAGGAGACTTTTGGCCAACAAGGTGCATACACGCAGTGGGTTGTGCAAGGGTTGCTCTTGGATGTTGCTTCGAGAGTTGCCTAGTGCTTCACATCCGTTAGTATATGCTTAATCTAGACCAATTGACAGGCAGCACGTCAGATCAGTGACTATCACTGTCTGCTGTACAGTTACAGGGACCCGGGTCGGATCTCCGGCTTGGATCAACGTCTGTGGGAGTTTGCGTGTTCTCCCTGTGCTTGTGTGGATTTTCTCCGTATGCTCCCGTTTCCTCCCACATCCCAAAAACATACTTTTGAGGCTGATTGGTGTCAATAAATTGTCTCTGAATTGGATCTCCCTCAATCTGGCATACATATAATTCCCTTTATTGTGGAGTTCCACTAGAGGTAGACAAAAATGTTGACGATCAACAAAAGACTTGAATAAGGCACTCACTGAGTGTTAAAATGGGCAGTGCGGGTTTGTAGGGCCGAAGGGCCTGTTTCCTGTGCTGTGCTGTTCTTTGTTCTTTGTTGAGAACGTGCAAAGTCCAGACAGACAGTGATGCAAGCCAGGAATCAAACCCAGGTCCCTGGAGCTGTGAAGCAGCCGCCTCCTCTTCCTCCTCCTCCTCCTCCATCTCTCTCCCCCCCCCGCCTCTTCCTTTTCTTCCTCTTCCTCCTCCTCTTCCTTTTCTTCCTCCTCCTCCTCCTCCTCCTCTTCCTTTTCTTCCTCCTCCTCCTCCTCCTCCTTTTCTTCTTCCTCCTCCTCCTCCTCTTCCTTTTCTTCTTCCTCCTCCTCCTCCTCTTCCTTTTCTTCTTCCTCCTCCTCCTCCTCTTCCTTTTCTTCTTCCTCCTCCTCCTCCTCTTCCTTTTCTTCTTCCTCCTCTTCCTTTTCCTCCTTCTCCTCCTCTTCCTTTTCCTCCTTCTCCTCCTCCTCCTTTTCCTCCTTCTCCTCCTCCTCCTTTTCCTCCTTCTCCTCCTCCTCCTTTTCCTCCTTCTCCTCCTCCTCCTTTTCCTCCTTCTCCTCCTCCTCCTTTTCCTCCTTCTCCTCCTCCTCCTTTTCCTCCTTCTCCTCCTCCTCCTTTTCCTCCTTCTCCTCCTCCTCCTTTTCCTCCTTCTCCTCCTCCTCCTCCTTTTCCTCCTTCTCCTCCTCCTCCTCCTTTTCCTCCTCCTCCTCCTCCTCCTTTTCCTCCTTCTCCTCCTCCTCCTCCTTTTCCTCCTTCTCCTCCTCCTCCTCCTTTTCCTCCTTCTCCTCCTCCTCCTCCTTTTCCTCCTTCTCCTCCTCCTCCTCCTTTTCCTCCTTCTCCTCCTCCTCCTCCTTTTCCTCCTTCTCCTCCTCCTCCTCCTTTTCCTCCTTCTCCTCCTCCTCCTCCTTTTCCTCCTTCTCCTCCTCCTCCTCCTTTTCCTCCTTCTCCTCCTCCTCCTCCTTTTCCTCCTTCTCCTCCTCCTCCTCCTTTTCCTCCTCCTCCTCCTCCTCCTCCTTTTCCTCCTCCACATTAATTGTCATTTACTGGCTTGCTCTGAACAGTTACCTCAGGACTGTGGTGTTTTTAATTACGTGCACAAAGCTAACCATTCAGATTCTGCACCTTAAATCTGATCTCAACATCAGAAATGGTTCTAATTGCCATATTGATTCTGCGCTCTCAAAATTTTTCGAAGTAATGAAAACAAAGCTTCCCCTTGTAGGAGGCAGGTCTGTGATAGATGGTAAGTGATGACTCTTACCTCATATCAAAACAGATTTTTGTACTCTTGTTCCTGTCCAGGCCCTTGGGTCTCATATCGCCTATAAATCTATTTGCTTTTTTAATGGCCTTATTAACCCCAGGTGATAAAATGAAACATTTATATTAATATTGATTACAAAATAAGCATGTTTGGTAATCTCAAATGGAGAAGATGCTGGAAATGATTACAACATCCAGAATTCTCATTAGGGAGAGATGAGTAGTCATTTTAAATTGAGGACTTTTATCAAAGTTTAGCCAAAATGCTGTCGTCTTTTCTCTCTCCAGATATTTTAGAATCTCTTGCCTCCAGTATTTACAACATTTTAACTTTATTCTGATACTTATGCTATTATTGTGGTGGCACGGTAGCACAGTGGTTAGCACTGCTGCTTCAAAGCGCAAGGGACCCAGGTTTGATTCCCAGCTTAGGTCACTATCTGTGGAGTTTACACGTTCTCCCTGTGTCTGTTTGTGTTTCCTCCCACATTCTGAAAGACTGGTTAAGTGCATTGACCCAAACAGGCGCCAGACTATGGTGACTAGGAGAATTTCACAACTTCGTTGCAGTGTTAATGTAAGCCTTACTTGCAACTAATAAATAAACTTTAACTTTATTAATTGCACATTGGTGGTTTCTGACCTGGAGTTTTCTTGCAATGTTAAGCTCATAAATTGACATGCACCTTCAAGGTTGCTGCTGCAGTGTGAGCTGTGGGAAATTTACTGTAGCATTAAATTCTTGGGCTGAATTGCAATTCAGTTAGTGTGTACTAAATTTGTACTTCTGAAGAATTCAGTAACTGATCTGTGCCAGTTTCTTTTCCCACTAAGCTCGTCCTTCAAACAACTATTCAAACAATATAAAACACAATTATTCTTTGTAATGGAAATATTGCAGAGTAAGACCATTAATGTCAAGTTACTTGTGAAATGTCCATATTCTGTTTGTTAGTGATTGAAAAATATCTTTTTAAGTTTGAGACTTTTATGTGTTAGCCATAAAAATAGATGTGGCCCAAATTTTAAGTCGTGATATTATTCTTGTTTTCGTACTTATGACTGGTGACTTTTGTGAACTGGATATTTATAAGTTGCTCGCAGTTGTTTCAGATTTGACCACTAATCACTCCTTTCACCAGCCAATATGTTGGCTATTTTATGTTCCTTAGGTTCACCCCAGTCCTCTCCTTCCATTTGCCGCTTTAGCTTTTACAGGAAAGACAGGATGAGTCAGCATGAGGTTTAGAAGCGATTTAGAGGAGGACAAATATGGAATCAAAAACATGCTGAAAGAAGCATGAATAGCAAGCTATAAAAAGAAGAATGGAAAACAAATGAGTTAAACAAGAAAGATGCAGACAAAGGATAGAGGGAGAACCACACATTTCATTGAAGTATGAACTGTAGAAAATTGAGGCAAAAGAAAGATTTCAAAGATGCCAGGTTAAATGCATGCACGTGCAACTGATCAAACAGGTAAAGAAATAAGGCAATGTTGTGTTTTGAGTAGCTACTTAAGCCAGCAATGTTAGTCATTTGCAGCTTTGTAACTACAGCTATTTTGAATTTGCAAGCAGGAATCTATGACATTTTATATACGTTGCCTCAAATTTGATGATGATAATAATAGTGGAACCGTTAACATTGGCCTGTGAAAATACATATACACCGTTAAATGCAGTAATCCAGAAGTTGCTGTCACTGATTCCCTGTTCCCAGAGAGGACAATGTTTAGAAATTACTCAACTAATGAGAACTTTCCTTTTTACTCTGCAATAGCCCTGCTAAAAATTCTGAAAAAGTTACGACTTGTTAATGAGGCATGGCTGAGTTTTTAGCAGCATACTCAGCTATAATAACAGTTGAACATCCTCGCTGACCCTGGAAAATTGGCTTCATAATTGCCTAATGTCAGTTATTTCTATTATGACACATCCATGGTTTTTTAATATGATTATTTTTAAAGTTTGTAATAGCCTCCAGTGTGTCTGCTAATCTTTATTTCACTCCCTGTAAAAGTTATAAGAAGTAAGGATAAAGAGTGTATTTTACTTCCTGATTTCCTAATTGAAATTTTTTTGAAGTGATTGCCTGCTTTTTCTGCTTGATAGCATCACTGCTGCCCGCCAGAACACACAATCACTTTGCTGCTAACGCAGATTCTGGACCAACTTCTCATTTCATTGACAATAATAAAAGTTGTATGTATGAGCAAGTAGTCCTAAATCATACTTGCCTTCCATGTTCACATCTCCACATATTCCTTTATGCATCATCCATCTATCCAATTTATTCTTAAATATTGACATAGTTTCTGCCTCAACAACTAGTCTTGGAAGTGAATTCCACAATCTCGCAACTATCTGTGTGAAGATGACTTTCCTGCCTTCTATTCTAAATCTTTTTCATTTAATGTTTTATCTATAATCCCACATTCTCAAATCTATACTGGAAACAAAGGACCCTGTCACATTCTTTCATTATTTTGAACATAGAATCCCTCCAGTGCAGAATAAGGCCTATTTGGCCCATTGAATCTGCACCAACTCTCTTATCCAGACCCATCCCCGCACATTTACCATGGCTAAGCAACCTAATCATGACAAGTAATGTGCGTTGTTCTAAATATCTTTGTCTTTATCTTTTTAATATCAAATGGATCTCTGTGAATCACTTGTTCCCTCAAATCTCAATATCTTTTGCACAATGTAGAGCCACTGCTGTAAACAGTACATCATCTGAGGCTCTACTAGAGTTTTATACAAACTGATCATTGCTTCTTGACTTTCATTTTATGTCTTGTGATAACACCTGGAAATCTGTTTGCTTTTTTAATGGCCCTATTAATCCTAGATACTTCCTTTAATATCCCGGGGATGTGTGTGCTCAAATGCCTGCTCGCCCATTATATCAAGCTCACTTACTCTTTATTAGTAATTGTACTCCGAATGGATCATCTCACACTGACTTTAAATTTCAACTGCTACATTTGGGCATGTTTTCACATTTTATCAGTATCCCTTCACAGTTTCTCTTGTATTCTAAAGAATTAACAGTATCTGCTAATTTGGGATTGTCCATGAATTTCACACCACTCCCACTAGACCCATATCCAACTCATTGTCATAAAACTTGTTGCCAGAAATGCTATAGTCTTTATTTGTTTCCTGTACAATGCATGCATTAATTGAAATATTTACCCACTTGTTCAGTAAGTACATTTTGTTGCAGTAACCTGCAACCTATAGGGAAAGTAATTTCATTCTATGTTTGAAAACTGCTGTTAAGGATCCAGTATTAAAATGCAGATGGCTTGCTTAATTTCTTTCTTAATTCAATCAAATTTTACTTGTGAAATCGATGTTTATGGAGGTTTTCGTTGTTCTTTCAGACCAAACATACCAGTAAACAAGGTAAGAATTTTAACATTCATTTTTGAAAAAAATGATAGTTATTGCAAAGTGGGGAGTGCAGCAGGCAGGAAAACGCAGTGGAAAAACAAGCAGCTGCTGATGGTGGAACAGAGAGCAAGGAGTCGGCCTCCTTGGAGAGTACACACAGGGATACTTGGCTATATACAACTCTGGAGCCTATACAATACCAATTTATAGTTCTTTGTGTATGTTGGCTCCCTAGCGTCATGTTTCAATGAGATTTAATATTTCAAGCTAATATGTATGTTTAGTCCTCTGCCGTTTTTGTTGTTTGATAGGAGCGTGTTTACCTTTCTGAAAGGTTTTGTTAAAGATTGCACACCTCCAAAGATGTGATATTTTCATTAATTCTGGGCAGTGGAAATTTGAAACAACGTTTCATAGATTGGCGCAATTTATTTTTTGTTGAGATCTGTTAACTTAGAATGCAAATACTGTGTCATATATTGACTATTGGAAGTAATCTGAAGGCTGTAGGTTTTATGAACTTGTAGAGTGCTTACCACTGCTGCCTCTCAGTGCCAAGGACCCAGGTTCAATTCCAGCCTCGGGTCGTTGTCGTGTGGAGTTTGCACATTCTCCCTGTGTCTGCATGGGTTTCATCCGGGTGCTCATGTTTCCTCCCACAGTCCAAAGATGCGCAGGTTAGCTGGATTGGCAATGCTAAATTGACCCTAGTGTCAGGGGGATTAGCAGGGTAAATATGTGGGATTATGGGAATAGGGCCTGAGTGGGATTGTGGTCGGTGTAGACTCAGTGAGCCGAATGGCCGCCTCCTGCACTGTAGGGATTGTAGAAATAGGGATTTTCTATCTCCTTGGCCTCAACTTCATATCATCTTTCTGAGTAAGTTATATTTGCCAATTTGAAACTTAAACTCCAAAGAACGATGCAGTGTTTGCATCCATGGCCACACACACATTAGGTGATGAAAGGATAATGTTAAGAAAGTCTTGCATATTATGAGAAATTAATATAATAAATGCTGCAAACCTAAGTATTATTTAATGTTTCAGATTTGTGTATTAGCAGAGCGTTTCTACAAAAATGAATATCATCTCCCTTCAGAGGGAGGAGAAGCTTGTACAAATATTACTGCAGAATACAACTCAAGTAAGTGGATTGATTGAAACTGTTCATGTTTGCTTAAGTTACCTTTGTTCATTGAAGAATTTAAGCACTCCTTTGTCATTGAATATAGGAATTAAACTATTAACATTCGCCGTTTCTGTGAATTGTCAAGTTATGTAGTCCAATAATCTAAGCCTATTGCATTGGATCTTACCAGATAATAATGGACATGCAGAAATCACAATATGTTATAATTGAGGACAAACAGTTTAGAGTTGATTTATTTTAAAATTATTCCCCCTATTCTAACCTGTTCGAATGAAACTTTGTTATGGTCAAATATTTCACAAAAATCATATGCAATTCCTTTTTTCAGAAAGTGGGAAATTACACACTGGTTTCTGTCTCCTTCCCTTTGTGAATAAAGGAGTTGCTTTTGCTATTTTCCAATCTATGGAACCTTCCTGAATCTAGGGAATTTTGGAAAATGAAAACAAAGTCATCAAGTATCTCAGTAGTTGCTTAAGACCCTAGGGTCAAATCCATCAGGACCTGGGGACTTGTCAGTCCACAGTTCCGACAACTGGCTCAATTCCGCTTCTCTGGTGATTTTGTACATATTTTCTTGAGTACGTGTGTGAGGAGGCTGTATCTTATGGGCTTTCATACACGTCATTTTTAATTTCCATTTTGTGACTTATGGTTGTCAGGCTTCAGTTCAAAGAGGAAGCTGTGTAAAAATTCCAGTTATAATAATCCACCTTTTATCCCGTATTTTTCAATATTACCAAATCACTATTAATCAAGAGTCTCACATAAGGAAGCCTGCTGGTATGTGCCATTTTTATAGATTGCTAAGGTGCTTAAAAGCATTAGTTAGAATTGCAGCATCATTTATATGTCGCAGATGTTAAATATCGATTTTAATTTGATACCAGTGATCCAGCATCTAAAAATCAATGAGTTGCTGTTTCTTGGTGATATTTACTTGATCTCTGAAGACAAATGGAAGATGACATTAATGGAGTGATGGCTCCGTATGATAGTTGCATCCTTTTAGGGTGGATGAAAATGTATCTGGCCCCTTTGCTTTCTTTTATATTTCAGGATAGTTAATTGCTCGCAGTTAGAGTTTTGAATAGTTAGAAGTTACCTTGTTTGCTGTTACAAAAGAAACATTTAAAAGAAAATAAAAGAGAGTTTTAAATCCACTTCCCAATTATCATGGACATTCTTCATGCACGTTTTGTTCCAATGCTCCAATATCAAAAGTTGCATCAGTCTTTCCTGCGCTATCCAAGGTATCCTGCACTGTTGCTCAAGTTACAAAGCAGGGTCATGTTATTACTACTGCTTGCACACAAGGAGGGCATAATTCCAAACTTGCTCAGCAGGGTCTGGCATTACTTTGGGGGAAAATGATGCAAACCTGAGTTTGAAAAGAATGTCTTGTATTTTCAGAAAATACATTAATTTCCAGGAAGAATACAGAATGGGTTACATCAACTGTACAAATGCTGTTAAATTCCCTTTTGACAGGAAACAGTTCTATACAGTTGGCTGCATGTTTTGATTTACCTGCGTAGCTTTCTTCCTCTTCACCACCACCAGTTGGAGAGTTAATCCTGGCCCGAGGGAAAGAAAAGAGATTTTGGAAGTGTATCATGTTGACCACAGAGTCTGTCCTCTCCACCAATTGATGTTTTAAATCTGCTGAAAATGCATGCATTATGCGTCTGCCCATTTCATTGCTCTGTCCTTCTGGAGACTGTCATCCTGGTTTCATGTCATCTGTAAATTATGAAATTGTGCTCTGTATGTGTCAGACCAGATCATAAATATGTTAATAAACCGGCCCTAATCCTGATCCCTAGGGAACTGTATACATTTACCTGGTCTGAAAAATAGCTGTTCACTATTACATAGAACATTACAGCACAGTACAGGCCCTTCAGCCCTCAATGTTGCACCGACTTGTGAAAACCAATCTAAAGCCCATCTAACCTATGCTATTCCAATATCATCCATATGTTTATCCAATGACCAGTTAAATGCCCTTAATGTTGGTGAGTCCACTAATGTTGCAGGCGGGCCATTCCACGCCCTTATTACTCTCTGAGTAAAGAACCTACCTCTGATATCTGTCCTATATCTATCACCCCTCAATTTAAAGCTATGTCCCCTCATGCTAGCCTTCACCATCTGAGGAAAAAGGCTCTTGCTACCCACCCTATCTAATCCTCTGATCATCTTGTATGTCTCTATTAAGTCACCTTTTAACCTCCTCCTCTCTAATGAAAACAGCCTCAAGTCCCTCAGCCTTTCCTCATAAGACCATCCCACCATACCAGGCAATATCCTGGTAAATCTCTTCTGCCTACTTTTCAATGTTTCCAGATCCTTCCTATACTGCGGCGACCAGAACTGTACGCAATACTCCTTAAGTGTGGCCGCACCAGAGTTTTGTACAGCTGCAATTTGACCTCATGGCTCCAAAAATCAATCCCTTTACCAATAAAAGCTCACACACCGTACGCCTTTTAACAACCCTATCAACCTGGGTGCCAACTTTCAGGGATCTACGCACATGGATACCGAGATCTCTCTGCTCATCCACACTACCCAGTATCTTACCATTAGCCCAGTACTCTGTATTCCTGTTACTCCTTCCAAAGTGAATCACCTCACACTTTTCTGCATTAAACTCCATTTGCCACCTCTCAGCCCAGTTCTGCAGGTTATCTATGTCCCTCTGTAACCTGCAACATCCTTCCGCACTGTCCACAGCACACCGACTTTAGTGTCATTCGCAAATTTACTAACCCATCCTTCTACGCCCTCATCCAGGTCATTTCTCAAAATGACAAACAGCAGTGACTCCAAAACAGATCCTTGCAGTACGGCACTAGTAACTGAACTCCAGGATGAACATTTCCCATCAGTCACCACCTTCTGTCTTCTTACAGCTAGCCAATTTCTGAACTAAACTGCTAAATCACCCTCAATCCCATGCCCCCATATTTTCTGCAATAAGCTACCATGGGGAACCTTATCAAATGCTTTACTGAAATCCATATACACCACATGAACTGCTTTACCCTCATCCATCTCTTTGGTCACCTTCTCAAAGAACTCAATAAGGTGTGTGAGGCATGACCTACCCTTCATAAAACCGTGTTGACTATCCCGAATCAAATTATTCCTTTCTAGATGATTATAAATCCTATCTCTTATAATCCCTTCCAAAACTTTGCCCCCCACAAAAGTAAGGCTCACTCGTCTATAATTACCAGGGTTGTCTCTACTCCCCTCCTTGAACAAGGGGACAACATTTGCTATCCTCCAGTCTTCTGGCATTATTCCTGTAGACAATGACGACATAAAGATCAAAGCCAAAGGCTCTGCAGTCTCCTCCCTAGTTTCCCAGAGAATCCTAGATAAATCCCATTTGGCCCAGGGGACTTATCTATTTTCACACTTCCCAGAATTGCTAACACCTCTTCCTTATGACCTCAGTCCTGTCTAATCTAATAGCCTGTATCTCAGTATTCTCATCGACAACATTGCCTTTTTCTTATGTGAGTACTGATGAAAAAATTCATTTTGCGCCTCTCCTATCTCTTCGGACTCCACCCACAACTTCCCACTACTGTCCTTGACTGGCCCTTATCTTACCCTAGTCATTCTTTTATTCCTGACATACCTACAGAAAGCTTTAGGGTTTTCCTTGATCCTACCTACCAAAGACTTCTCATGTCCCTTCCTGGCTCTTCTTAGCCCTCTCTTTAGGTCCTTCCTGGCTAACTTGTATCTCTCAAGCCCCCTAACTGAGCCTTCGTGTGTCATCTTTCCATAAGTCTCTTTCTTTCTCTTCACAAGAGATTCAATTTCTTTAGTGAACCACGGTTCCCTTGCTCGACTTCTTCCTCCCTGCCAGGAGGACTTATCAAGGGCACGCAGTAGCTGTTCCTTGAACAAGCTCCACATCCCCTGCAGTCTCCTTCCTCATCCTATGCATCCTAAATCTCACCTAATCGTGTCATAATTTCTTTTCCCACCTGTTGCCCTGCAGTATATGCCTATGCCTATCCCTTTCCATTGCTAAAGTAAACATAACCGAATTGTAGTCACCTATCTCCAAATCTAACATCTGGCCTGGTTCCAAATCCAATGTGGCCTTGCCTCTTGTTGGCCTATCTACATACTGTGTCAGGAAACCCTCCTGCACACATTGGACAAAAACTGACCCATCTCGCGTTTCCAGTCAATAGTTGTAAATTTAAAGTCCCCCATAACAACTACCCTGCTACTTTTGCTCCTATCCAGAATCATCTTTGCAATCCTTTCCTCTACGTCTCTGGAACTTTCGGAGGCCTGTAGAAAATTCCCAACAGGGTGACCTCCTTTCCTGTTTTTAACTTCAGCCCAAACTACCTTAGTAGACAAGTCCTCATCAAATGTCCTTTCTGCCACCGTAATACTGTCCTTGACTAACAATGCCACACCTCTCCCTCTTTTACCACCTTCCCTGATCTCACTGAAACATCTAAACCCCAGACCCTGCAACAACCATTCCTGTCCCTGCTCTATCCATGTCTCTGAAATGGCCACAACATCAAAGTCCCAGATACTATCCCATGCTGCAAGTTCACCCACCTTATTCCGGATGCTCCTGGAATGTTATTCTGTGCTTCCTGTCCTTTAGCCAACACACTGCCACTATCCCTTCCATCACATGAGCTTTAATTTTAACATGTTTTTTGATTTTCTGTAAAGTGCACACAGCAGCCCCAATTTGATTCACTTTCAGCAACTTGGTTTAATAGCTGTGGGTCAGTCACCTATTAGCAAAACATCAGTTCTGTGAAGATCACTTCAACTACTCAAATGAGTAAGCAAACAGGAAAGCACATCTTTCTTACATCCAAATAGGCTCAAGTGATTTGTGTATATATAAAAAAAACATTTTTTGGGTGAATGGTACATAGTGAACTCAATTCTAGTGTGCCAATAATGTAATATGAAAGAATGGGGTAATACCAATAAAAATGTTTAACTTTAGACTGTTCGCTATCCAGGGAAATTACAAAATATTTTAAACTTTCAACTCATGATAGCACTTAGTCAAGCGTCACAGCAATAAATTTAGTATGAAGATGAAATTTATTTTTTTGTAATATTACATTGTTGCAACAATTTTAATTTCTAAGTGTCAGCATTTCATTGATTCTGTTTATTCAATATCCAGTAAGTTGTAGCCTGGACTGTGCTATCCTCTGGCATATCAAGTTGCAAGGTTTTGTGCAGCTTTTATTGGAAATAACAATGGGAAATTAGAGGTTGAAAAGAGATAATTGCCAAACACAAGTTTCTGCTCAAATTCTAATTTACTGCAGAAAACACTGTTCTTCGTGCACTTGTCAATTTTAAACATCAAATTTGATTTTTATTTCTTACTGAGTGTCAGAACAAATACTTTGGTGTTTATAATAAGCAAAGACAGGAAAGATTATTTGTATGGACCCTTTTTGTTTGGCCATTTAAAATGGTAAGTGCTGATGTTGCAATTCTAGCTGGACAGAACTCTGAAATTTGATTATTCCATTCAAGGATCATAAAATATGAAAAAAATTCTGGTTTAATCTAACTAATGTCGGTTTTTGGTGAATTGAATTCACTGTGAATAGTTAATTATCAGTAAGTGTACATCAACCTTGGTGATCATGTGACTGCCTGCCTGATCCTGAATGGGTAATGTATAAAAATCCATTAAAATTTAATGTCACTTATGTCTGCTTACTGAGTGGAACAGAGCCAGGATTGGCAGATGGGATTTCACTCAGCAGTGGAGATCCAAAGTCGAAGCATATCAATTTTTAAAGGGCTCTGCAGCAAATACCTTAAATTGCTTCTGAAAAGTATGTTCCTCTGCTCTGTTATTAGGTTTTTCTGACCAACCTCTTGCAAAATGTGGTGATGCATCATTGAAAGTCACTGAGGGCAGAAAAAAAGACCTTACTGAATCTGTACAGATTGCATTAACAGTGGATAAAAGCTTTGAGGGAGAGTCTGCGATGTATGATGCTGAATCATCGCTGGAGGGACATGTAAAAGCAGCAGGAGCAAAGGGCAAGATGCACTTTGATGTTGAGACAGAACATTTGTATTCTGAAAACACTGTAACAGATGAAATCTGCTCTCAGCCCCATGCCACAACACCTTGCCAAGACATGCTAACTGCTGCAAAAACAATTGAGACAGAGGGTTTCTCTGACGAGACAGAGGATGTTACAAACACTACTCTGTTACTTCATGCAGAGGAAACTGAAAACCTACATCATGATTTGAAGTTTTCAGGCGGAACAGAGGAAAATGTGCAAACACATTTGCTGGAATGTAACAAAACCGTCCAGTTCATTACAGATGGCCAAGCTGTATCCAACCAAAGCAATCAGGCTTTCCTAAAAGATGTTCAAATTGATTCCAATGATTGTGTAAGTAAGGAGGCCACGTCTAGACTGAATACAGGTCATTCGGAAGCAAGTATAGGAATGGATGACCAAGCAACAGAGCAAAGCCAGGCACATCTTTTGAATGAAATAAACGGGTGTGAACAGATGGCAGAAGTAGGTTCAAAAGTGGAGGAGGAAATTCTGTGCCGTGCAAAGTTTAATGAGAATCGGATGTCAAATGAAATTATGGAAAAACAAGAGGAGGATGAGAATGTTGAAGCACTCTACAACTCTATACGGGATGTTGCCTCATCCTGTCAGAAGAATGATACTGATGAGTTATCAATGCAGTTGAACGATAGTTCACTTTCCTTGGATGAACTTGCAAGAAAGATACAGATAGAAGAGGTAAGGTTTATTTTACTTTTGATCTGATTATCTATAGTAATGATGTTTTTACATGACTTGCACGCAAGCTCAAAATCAAAACACGAATGGTGTGTGTTTTCATTACAGTTATTCTTCTACCTATCTTCCTTTTTGTTAAGAGACAAATTCTGCCCAATTTTATTTGTAATTCTAAATTGCTTGCTTTTGTTTATTTGGTTTAAAACAAATTTGCACAAAAATAAGCAATCTTTTTAAGCCTACTGGCCACAATGGTATTTCACAAACTAGAAGCAGGAGTAAGCCATTTGGCCCTGCAAACCTGCTCCGCCATTCATTTTGATCATGGCTGATAATCAAATTCAATATTCTGATCCTCCCCCTTCCTCCTCCCATATCCCTTGATCCATTTAACCCCAAGAGCTATTTCGAATTTTTTCTTGAAATCAGATAGCCTTTTGGCCTCAACTACATTCTGTGGTAGTGCAGTCCACAGACTCACCACTCTCTGGGTGAAGAAGTTTCTGCTCACCTCTATTCTAAAAGGTTTACCCCTTATCCTCAAATTATGATCCCTAGTTTTGGACTCCCGATCACTGGGAACATTCTTTCTGAATCTACCCAGTCTAACCCTGTTAGAATTTTATAAGTTTCTACAAGGTCCCCTCTCATTCTTCTAAACTCAAGTGAATGTAATGCTAACTGACTTTGTCTCTCCTCAAATGACAGACCTGCCATCTCAGGAATCAGTCTGGTAAACATTTGCTGTACTCCCTCTATAGCAAGGACATTCTTCCTCAGATAAGGACATCAAAACTGCACACAGTACTCCAGGTGTGGCCTCACCAATACCCTATACAGAACACCCCTATCCCTCTTCTCAAATGCTCTTGCTATGAAGGCCAGTATAGCATTTGCCGCCTTTATAACCTGCTGTACCTGCGTGCTTTCAGCGAGAGATGTATGAGGATTCCAACGTCTCATCAAATATCCACCTCTCTCAATTTACACCCATTCTAGACATAATTATTGCTACCAAAGTGGATAACCTCACATTTATCCACATTATACTACATTTGCCAAGTATATGCCCGTGCACTCAGCCTGTCCAAATCACACTGAAGCACCTCTGCGTCCTACTCGCACCTCACCCTCCCATCCAATTTTGTATCATCTGCAAATTTGGAGATAATACATTTAATTCCCTCTTCCAAATTATTAATAAACTAATATATTCCCTATCCCTTGTCATTTCTGTAGTACAGCTAACATTGGTTATAACGAACTGCTGCTAGTCACCAAATTATTTCAAGGAAAAGCAGCAGCATCAACTATTAATATGCAATAGAAAAGGTGACTTGAAATATAAAGCTGAATTTACATTCATTTAAAAACTTGTTGGTAGTTTTTAGTAGGATATATGTTCAAAGAATATGAATTCAAGTTCCACTTTGAGAAAGAGAAGTACCAATTGCATTATAAAAGAAATAAATAGTCAAGTATTAAAAGAACAAAAACCGAACTCGATTAAGTATTTGTGACTAGGAAATGCAAAGCTTGTGTTTTAAAAGTTTTATTTATTTGGCACACCTTTTTGTTAAACCTGCGGGTGATGATGAAGCTGCCAGCACACTTGACGTAGAACATATAAGGGGCAGAAATAGGCCATATAGCTCATTAAGCCCCCATCCATTAGTTCCCTTGGTCTCCAAACATCTATTGATCTCATCCTTGAATATACTCTTCAGTTGAACATCCACAGTCCTCAGGGCTAGGGAATGCTAAAGATTCACAAACAACTGAGTGAAGAAATCTCTCCCCATTTCAGTTTCAAATGGATGTCTGTGAGTCTATTCCCCCTGGTTCTAGACTTTAGTGTGTCAGTATCTATCCCATAAAGCCCCATCAAAATTGTATGATTCATTGGATTCTTACAATGCCTCAATCCTCCTTCATAGGATAACCTTCTCATCCCAGGATGTGTGCCCTCTGCCAAAGTGGTATGTCCTAACGCTCAGCGACCAAAACTGTAGAGTCATAAAAGACCAATTTCTTTGGGAATAAAAGAAAGACGTTTCATGGTATTTCAAAAGGAAGTTTAGAAATCACTAGTCACTGTGGCAGAGAAACACAGAATAAATCTTTCATTGGTGAAAAGAGAACATTTTAACTTTTGACAAGTTTTATTTTTAAAAGAAACCTAATGTTTTTATGTTAAGTGATTTAATAATAGATTACTATACAATGAAGCGCCTTGTGGACATCACCTCCCATCAATTATTGACTGGCAGCAGCACAACAGACCTTGACCCTTGCCAAACTCTTCCAGCAGTTTGTAAGGGATCAATGTAGAGAGTAATGTCACATAGACCTACCCTATTAGTGTCTTGAGGTGCTACCAAGTACCAAGAATGATTGAATTGGATTGAAGTTTTTAATCTTTCTTTTGCATTTTGTGTACCAGTTTTACCGCTGTTACTACCTTGCAGTTAATTCCATTAATAAAATGATAAGTGTGGTATGCTTTTGACGGGAGGCACTAGCAGATTTATGGGGCTATATCGCATTCATTAAATTCTGAAGATTTAAATATGTGCCACTTTAGGTCAAAACTCTTAAGCTGCATTGATTGTTTTCAGTGTTTGTGTAGGGAGGGTTTATAAAACAAAAGCCAATGTTCCTGGTCTTCCTTGATATTCTGCTAGAAAATGTTTAAGTGGATATCAGACTAGGACAGAATTAGATTTAGCTGTGATGTACAGTATGGACCATTAACCTACACAGTTTGTTGAGGAGATGAATGGTCTGTGGGGAAAAATACCAGGAGGCTGCTGACACCTGTGGAACTGTACCACAAGGATGATTACCCAAAGATGAGAAAGTTGAAATGAGGTGGTGAGGGAATTAATGTAAGTCTGACATTGTGGCAATCTGGCAGTAAACGATTAAAATCGAGCTTGAAAGCGTACAGTGTTACAAAGGGGAAGCTACCAATGTGACATTGTTCCAAAAACTCCAGTGAAAGCAGATTGTAAAATCAACAGATGGTTGGTGGGAGTAAAAGAAGCACCTTAGTAAAACTGAGAAAGTGATTGAGTCATATTAGAATCATGGAATCCCTACAGTTTAGAAAGAAGCCATTTGGCCCGTTGAGTCTGCACCAGCTCTTTGATAGAGCATCCTATCCAGGCCCTGTCCAGTAACTCCAAATCCCATTAATTGCCTTTATTATCACATCCTGGCACGCTAAGGGGCAATTTAGCATGGCCAATCCACCTAACCTGGACTCTGGAGGAAACTGGAGCACCCGGAGGAAACCCATGCAGACATGGGGAGAATGTGCAAACTCCACACCGACTGATTTGCAAAGTAAAGGATCTTAAAAATTGAGTAAATGCTGTTGTCTTATTTGATGGTACAATATTAGAAAGCAATTTATTGTAAGTATAGTGAGATTAAAATACTAAAAACATGACTCAGAAGATTAGCCTGAACCTATAAATTGAATTAAAGCAATTGCACTCTGAATTTTATTGAAACTATATCTCAGTCCATACCTGCTTCAAGAATAAAATGCTATACTAAAAGGAGTGTTCTTTGAAAAACATGTATGTAAACAGGTTGAATGTCAGTAATAAGTAAAAATGGAAAAGTAGGTGGCACAGCGGCTAGCACTGCTGCCTCACAGGGCCAGGGACCCAGGTTCAATTCTGGCTTTGGGTGACTGTGTGCAGTTTGCACATTCCTCCTGTGTCTGCGTGGGTTTCCTCTGGATGCTCCGGTTTCCTCCCACAGTCCAAAAATGTGCGGGTTAGGTTAATTGGCCATGATAAATTGCCCCTTTAATGTCAGGGGGTTAGAAGAGTAAATATGTGGGATTACAGGGCTAGGACAGGACCTGGGTGGATTGTTGTTGGTACAGGCTCGATGGACTGAATCGCCTTTTGGATTCTATGATTCTAGTGATCAGAACTACCTCTACAACAACCCGAGTGTGTGCCAAACTGCAGTTTACTGGTGGATGCGTTGTGGTCAAGCCCATTCTAAACTGCTCAAATATTTCTTGAAAACCAAACTAAATGGAGACTTGTTATTATCTTTTTGCCTAATTGAATTGAAATGTTGATGGGGATGTTTTTGTTTAGCTGTGGATTTAGTTGGACATTAAAATTGAAGCAAAAAATTAAATTGCATTTAAAGCCTTTTTTCTGCACCATTAAAGCATGCTAACTGACCTGTGAAATAATGTGCTGAACAATGCAAGTGATAAATTAATGCAACTATGTGTATTTCTGGTTTGTACATTTTAACCCATGTTACCTACCAATAGCCTATTCAGAAGTTAATATTAAACGCAAAGTTTAGATTGGTGCAGAAGTAGGGTCAGTGAACTTGATGGTGTTATATCTTCATTCAAATGTTCTTTAACTCCCTGGCATCTTGCCATTCTTTATCTCTACCAGATGTGATAGGGACACAGTCATTACATTATAACACTTGACATTCATTCTATAGTCCCCTTCCCTGAACTAGTGTCCATCTTAGTGAAACTTTTCCCCAATGTCTTAGTGATATCAGTTGAGGAATAAATATTTGCAGGATATTGGGCAGAACACCTTGAAGTAGTGCCATGGGATCTTTTTTGTCCACCTGAGTGGGCACATTCTGTTCCATCAGCATTACCCCGAAGCAGTGGATCCTCAGGCCTTGTATCAGACAATAGCCAGATCTGCTGACAGTCCTCTCTGTTCAGGCATGGCTGCCGCTCTGACTAATTTGTCGAAACCTGAGGGCTATCATTAAATTACTCTGAATCCCTAAAGGTGTATGGTTCTCTTTATACAAACTGATGCATTGGATACATACTTTTTTGCAAGTTCACTGGAGGGTTTGGAAGAATGAGAGGGGATCTGAATGAAGCGTATAAAAGTCTGACAGATTGCATGCAGGGATGTTGTTTCCTCTGGCTGGGGGAGCCTAGAACAAGGGTTCACAGTCTCAGCTTACGGGATAGACAATTAAGGACATTTATGAGATGAGGAGAAACTTCTTCGCTCAGAGAGTGGTGAACCTGTAGAATTCTCTACCACAAAAGGCTGTCTGTCTAGGCCAAGTCACTGAATATATTTAAGAACAAAATAGATTCCTAGACTCTAAAGGTGTCATGGGGTACAGGGAGAGTGTGAGCTTATGGTGTTGAGCAGAGCAGGCTTGAAAGGCCAAATGACCTACTCCTAGTTTCTATGTTTCTACACAAAGTATATATATTTGTTCTGTGTAGCAAAAGTAAAAAAGAAATCCACTGATTTTATATATGCTAAAATGAATTTTTTGAAAAACAAATAGCTTTCCATGTCATTGAACACTAGTATTGGCTGTGAAGTCAAGTGGAATGAGGTCTTGATTGTTAGAGCACCGTGCAGTTCAATGGTAATGTAATTTACCTCAGGTAGACATACCAATAACAAAGGGCAATTGTGATAAAGTTTGAAGGTTTCCATAGTGAGAAACATTCTGTACTTATACAGCAAATCCACCTCAATGCTTCTTGTGGCACCGTATATCCAAAGAAGCATTTGGGACAGCTGGATTTCCTGTAAGTGGCAGGCTAATCCAAACACCTCGTGTTCCAGTAGCATTGATGTGAATAAATGGGTTCCTCCTAGAGTCTTTTTACAAATGTGATTAAAAGCTACTACCTTCATTCTTAAACATGTAAAACTTGGTGCAAGATTTACTGGCCATGGGTTTAACATCTGACTTGACCAATTACACCTTCAATAGTGCAGTACTACACTTGTGTCATAGAAAGTAAATGAAGGGCCTAAAATCTGATTCTGTGGTTGCTGAACATGTTAACAGTGGAATAATAATTTTCAACTATATGCAGTGGCAAAGTGGGAACCATGGACTTGGAATGCACATTTATTCTAAAATGGAGATCATAGATATTTACAGTATGGAAACAGGCCCTGCGGCCCAACTTGTCCATGCTGCTCTTTTTTTTAAACTCCTAAGCTAGTCCCAGTTGCCCACATTTGGCCCATGTCCCTCTATACCCATCTTATCCACCTAATTGTCTAAATGTTTTTTTAAAAGACAAAATTGTACCCACCTTTTATTACTGCCTCTGACAGCTTGTTCCAGACACTCACCACCCTCTGTGTGAAAAGGTTGCTGCTCTGGACCCTTTTGTAACTCCCCCCTCTCACTTTAAACCTATGCCATTTAGTTTTAGACTCCCCTACCTTTTGGGAAAAGATATTGACTATCACCTGGTTCACACCTCTCGTTATTTTGTAAACCTCTAAGATTACCCCTCAGCCTCCTACGCTCCAGAGAAAAAAGTCCCAGTCTATCCAGCCCCTCCTTATAACTCAAACCAACAAGTCCTGGTAGCATCCTAGTAAATCTCTTCTGCACTCCTTCCAGTTTAAAAATATCCTTTCTGTAATAGGGTGACCAGAACTGTACACAATATTCCAAGTGTGGCCTTATCAATGTCTTGTACAACTTCAGCAAGACGTCCCAACTCCTGTATTCAGTGTTCTGACCAATGAGACCAAGTAAGCTGAATGCCTTCTTCACCACTCTGTCCACCTGTGACTCCACTTTCAAGGAGTTATGAACCTGCCCCTCTAGATCTCTTTGCTCTGTAACTCTTTCCAACGCCATACCATTAACTGAGTAAGTCCTGCCCTGGTTCAATCTACCAAAATGCATCACCTTGCATTTATCACTTTGGGAAATGTAGAAAAATGCTTCTGATGTAAGCTATTCTGCTCCTTTTTTATAAAGAATACCCACCCAGAGGGCCTTGTGTCTATTCTGAAAAAAAGAAATTCAGACAAAGAAGTCTTACAGATGCAACAGAAGCAGTCAAAGAGGAGAGTAAGATTTCAGGAACCACAGGATACACTGGAGAACGGTAAGATGACAACTCTTAGCTTTGCTGTCTACATTTTTGATGTAAATACTAAGACAGGATTGTAAGACCTCTGACTCTAGTTAGTTGAGTGTAGAATGAATGAGTAATGGCAGCTATTGAAAATAATTGTGATAACTAGTACAGAATTTATAGGAGTTTTATAAAAACTAAATAAAGCTCAATAACCACGTGTGTTACCAAATAGCAGAATTTAATATACTATTTTGATCAGTACAATAACGTGTAGCATTCAGAGATCGGGTGATATCAAACCTGAAGTAGGTCAAATCAAATGCCTTTGTTCCAACCTTCAACATAATATGATTATAGCATTTTCAGTGCGTTCTCTTTTAGGATACTCAATTGATGCACTATATCACATGGACTAAGGTTCAATTCCGTGATAAGGATATGTCATGAGAAGATCAATATTTTTGTACTCCCTATTAAGTGTTGTTCCCAGTCTTACACTGCGCATGATTCAGTAACTATTCTTCATACATTTGAAAGTACATTCTATCAATTAGAGTCTTAAGGTAGTAAAACATAAGTCTTTGCCACTAATAAGCTTGTAAACCTAGAAAAATTAACGGATGCTTTAAGAATTTAATTTTCAGCATTTCAGAACTTCAGAGCCTGGCTTCATGTCATTGCAGGGTATAGTTTCCATCTCATGCCCATTGTGATGATCATAGAACCCTACAGTACAGAAAGAGGCCCTTCGGCCCATCGATCCTGCACTGAACACAATTCTACCCAGGCCCTACCCCCATATCCCTACATATTATACCCACTAACCTACACATTCCTGGACACTAAGGGGCAATTTCTTAGCATGGCCAATCAACCTAACCCGCACATCTTAGGACTGTGGGAGGAAACCAGAGTACCTGGAGGAAACCCACGCAGACACGAGGAGAAAGTGCAAACTTCACACAGACAGTGACCCGAGCCGGGAATCAAACCCAGGATCCTGGAGCTGTGAAGCAGCAGTGCTAACCAATGTGCTACCGTGATACTGTGCCTTTAAGAAATGTATTTTTATCATGCTTGTAAGGAGTATGTTTAAAATTCAGTTCTTTTTACACGGTGCTGATGTGGTCAACAGGCAGCTCAAATGTTGAAAATGCAGGATAATGGCTGATTTTAGCTCATGGTATGCTTGTCCAAACAGAGCTCGTGCATTTGTGTTTGCTTAGGTTTCCCTTGGGGTTTGAGAGCAGGGTTTTAATTAGGTTGATTTAGCACATGACTGCCTTGTGTCATAGGAGAAGCTAAGCTTGCAGGGAAGATGCATAGTTTTATTTTAAAATAGTTTTCTGCCTGGTCCTAAAAGAACCAAGAGAAGAGGAATATTGCTTGAATTGAAGCTCATATTGATAGGTTAGCAGTTAAGAAGTGTATTTTGTCACGTTCAAGCATTGTTCAATTGGAAAATGTTGAGCTAAATCATTTGTTATAGTTAAACTGCTAAATAAAGTTTGTTTTGATGAAAGCTCCCTAGTGTGTCAATAGAATCACCTTATCCTCACAACGCCAAAATAACAAATAGTTGGGGTCTAGGCTAACTTCATAATATACCTTGGGATTTCTGATCTCATACCCTAACATCCTATACCCACAGCAACCTTTCAACTGTTGTGAATAGATGGAGTGTAAGTCAAGTCCGTCAAACAGCAAAAAGAAATTGAATAAAACTCATTCATGGGATATGGGAGTAGGAAAGTGCAGTTCGGATAAAAGACCAACCACAATCTTCCAGAATGGTAGAGCAGGTTCAAAGGGCCACATGTTCTGCCCTTCCTGTTTTATGTGTTCTTAGAGTCTTCTGTATCTTCTAGTCATTGATTCAAAGTGCCATTTAAGGATGGCCTGGGAGCTGGTCTACCTGCTACCTTTGATGTGGCTTTGCACAACTTTGGAAGGCGAATGGATCATATCCAGTTATGAATGATACTGAAATAATATTAGGGGCTGATGGTGTCCCAAATCTGTAGACAGTATAAGCAATATGGCTGTTTTGAAACAGTTGCAAATACAACTTGTCTTTTTTTAAACATCAGGTGTGTTAGGAGACTGGTTTTTGTTAATGCATAATACTTCATGGTTATCACACGTCAATACACTGACTCAATTTTTATTACTTTCCTTAGACGAAGTAAATGGAAACTCCTGCCTCCTCCTCGTTCTGCTGTGCATTGTCACAGTACTTTTGAGTGTTGGAGGGACAGCACTTTATTGCACGTTTGGTGATCTGGAGTCCAGTGTCTGTAGAGACTTCACAGCTCAAATGAACTTTTACTATGCTCAGTTCCAGCAAGGCATTGAGAAGGCAAAGCACTGGCTGTTATTTTCTTAAAGTAACACTCTATCTGCATAAATAAAACTGAAGTCATTGTGTAAGTCAGGATTCAGAAGGACCACGTTGAAAAGTGCTACAATGCAGCAACTGCTGAGATATAACCGTGTCAATAGGACACAGCACAGGAACTTCGAAACTGGAGTTTTGGACTCAGCAAAACAAATCAAAGGTTGACATGACAGGGAAGTATTAATATGCAACTCCATTATTACTGTTTGCATAATTTGAGAGAACAGCAGGCTTTGCCAATCATTTCTTGGAAAAAAATGGCTTTTGTATAATTTGCCTTTTGGGGCAATCTGCACATCATTTGGGTTTATAATAGATCATAGAATAATTCTTCATTTAAATGTGAACAGACAATTTTTACATTGATTTTTGTAGTAGTTTTTACTTGTTTTTTTTCCTTTTAAAATCATGATGTGTCATATTCTATATTGTTTTTCTTTCAGGACCATCTTATTTGTGTTCAGGTTCCTTTGCTGCCACAGGTCTTTGTTTTTCATCAATAACTTTCACTGTTTTCTACAGACCTCACATTTGGTAGTGATACCGTTGCATTTCAAAGTTTGTCTGATTTTTATCTCTGTCAGTCTTTATCTTGTTCCAACTCTTTATCTCTGCATCCAGTCTAAAAAAAATGTAAGCGCACAAATGAATGTTTTTCAGCAGTTTGTTACTACTAGGGTAACATTTTCTATTATCATTTAATATTCAAATGTACATATCAGTGCTATTTTTGAGGAATCTGTCACATCTGACAGGGAATTTCACTGAGAATCAATGATTTGCTGTTAACTGGAGGTGTCTGAATGAGCGAGATGACATCAGGCAGTGAGACAATTTCACCAATCATTCCTTCTCATCATTTGAGTTTATTCGGTTAAATTTAGTTTCATTTTTATTCATTTTAGATAATTTGTCAAAACCCATTGTTTAAAATTCAAAATGCTGATGTCCTACTTTGTGATGCATCAATGTTTCCTAGTGTGGCAGTTGCTTGAGTATGTTGTTTATATTATACAGAGGTCAGATGTAGGGATTTCTCCACATATCAAATCCCCTACCTCAGTAGTGTTAGGAGAAAATGGAGTTAGGAAATAAGGGAGAGGCAATAAAAGGGCTTTGGAAGTGGCATTAAATTACATCTAGAGAGGAGAACTTGGCCAAACCCTCCTGAGTGTTCTTTGCTCTATTCTGAACAGGATTGAGAAATTCTTGCGGTTAGGCTTTCTACCACTTTGCAGATTAGTGGCATGGTACATACCATTGAAATCTTTGTGGAATGACAGCCTTATAATTACTTCTCGCTGTTCATTAAAGTATGCTGAGCATTTCTGTGTTTGTTACATAAAATGTTAACCTCAAAATGTCAATTTGAAAGACTTTTGTTTGAAGGTACAAATCTTATTCGTTTTGCTGTTATCGCCTAAATACTGCAACTGACAAGGCTGGAAAGTGGAAGCCTGTTCTACAATCAAGCTTCTGTCTCTGCTGCTGGTAGTTGTCTGCTGGTTGTGTTCTAAGGTTCTGCTTAGTTCTTCTGCAAGTTTGAGGCAAACTGACATTGTGGAATAAAGTTGGGAGAAAGGGCGTTTAAGGAGTTAGCGATTTATTACTACTAGGTCACATGGATGCAGAGAATGCTGTGTACACTGTAAAAGATTTGACAACTTGAAGTCTGATTACTGTAATTCAAAGTGCATACAATATTGCAAATTGCATGTCTCATCAATTTTGACTTTGAGGTGTGAAACATTGCTCTTAAGAAAAATTACTAATTCAAGCTTATACAATTAGTTTTTTTTAAACTGCAAAACATTTTGTTAAGGAAAGAGCAGGTCTCTACACATGGTATGCACACAAATTGGTTGTAGCAGATTGAGTAATTACCTTACCTCCTCAGTGTCATTGCATAGCACTTTTTAAGCCTTGCTTCTATAAACAGATCTCTATTTTCTAACCCATTGGCATCTGCCAATATTATGTGTGTAACAATTGTGCAGGTGGAAAGTCGGCAGCTAAGACAGGGGGGTTACCTTTTCCAGGTGCAGAGACCTGCTTTGCTGTTCTGTATTGAGCTTTTATTTCAAGCTTCTCTTTTTTGTTTCTCTTTGTGGGTATTAGTTATGTGTTTATCGAGTCCATCTATATAAATAGGAGTGAGCAATCATTGTTATCCTTTGATATTACTGTTCTGTGCTGAATATTGTAAAAATACTCTGGCATGTTGGGCGAGGGGATTTGCCACTTAATTTATCCCTCAGTCTGAATGATGTCATTGGTTTAAAAAATATCAGTAAAAAGGGCCTTAAATTTTAGCTTAGCAACTTTTAAATAATATGTATCTATAAAGTTGCCAGCTTTTAACCTGGATTGTATCATGGCGCATGATGATATTGTAGAGGGCGCAGTAGATTAGCTGTGTGTTACTGGCTGGATCAGTACACTATTATAAAAAGATAATGATTTGGAAAATTTAATTTATTTAATGTAAATAATGCTATATGTAGAGCAGATCATTTCAGATTTATTTTCCTCCTGTTTTTGTAAATTCAAATGACTGGCATGTTAACACTTTAGAAATCTGTAAGATTGTGCTCTGTATGCTAAATCTCTTGAGTTGAGTGCTTAATTGTATGAATTGTTAAATGATTTATTCATTTTGTATCATGTCACACTTATTGCATTCTTCACCAGAAATGATTTACCATGTCCCCCATAATGTCATGAAGTACACTGTATAGTAATTTTGTTAGTATTGGTTTAAAATGTAAAACCTGTACACAGAATTGTGACTTGAAGATGGAATTATCTGTTGTAAAGTGATTCACGTAATTTCCATCACTGCCCATGTATTTTGAGATTGCAACTTGTGATTTACGTTGATCTTAAATAGAAAATCACGAGTTAAACCTTTTGTATGGATTTTCCCTCATTTAAGGTAATTGTTTTTATGTATGTTAATGTACACATTAGCCTTTAAACTGTCTTCATTGTAACTGTGTGAAAAACACATTTAACGCTGCAGGTGTGATTGCAACTGAATATGTTACAGGCTTCCATGAACTGGCAATGAACTTTTTTTTCTGCTAGTTTTGGCCCTAAGCCTCTTGAAGATGATTCCAGCTAGGAGATGGTTCCATGAGCACCAACCATCCTCTCTATGTTGCCTAAGTAGACAATCAGTGGGATCTTACTGTATTTTTCAGCATGTCAGGCTCTGACTGAAATCCAGCATGTAGCTGTCCAGCTCCATTACCACGTTTCTAGTCCAGATATTCAGGGCCCTCGGAGTAAAAAGGCTGTGTGGCTGGGGTTCTCACTGAGAGGAGAGGGTCTGACACAGCTGGCCAGGCTGGCTTCACAGAGATCAGGGTCTTTAAAGGGAGCCTTGATCAGGGCAGAGGTTGAACGGTTCTTCCCCTCAACCATCACCATAGAGATATCGGGGACTCTCTTTCTATGGAATATCTATGATGGAAGGGGTCCTAAACTGAAGTAAAAATAGTTCAAATCTGCAACTGAGAATTAAACTTTTGCCTGCAGCTTCAGAGATGGATATAGCAAGTAACATTCAGTATTGTAAAAGAAAAGGCCCCAGAAATCCATTAATAATTATGGATATATTAATCAATTATGAATAGCTGGCTATATAAAACTACTAGTCTAAGTTTCATAGTAAGCATCTCGTTGTTTTTGAAAAGTTTATTTTAAGGTTTTTTTTAACCATGACAACGGTGACAAGACTTTGAAACAGTGGGATAATCCATGATGCCCTAAGGCAGGCCAGAACCCCTGCCTTAGCTATTTTGGGGAGCCTTCGAGCAAATTCTTGACCATCAGGCAACAAATGAGCTGATTTTGGGACCACTGTCCTTTAAGGAATAAGGCCCATCTCTGGAACTACTGGTCAAGTATGGATACCTCCTTTGGACCAATATAAGTGGATTGAGGTTATAGGCCCCAGTGAGAGTGAGCAAGATGGGATGATCATGCTGGGGAAGTGGAGGGGGTAGGGGGAGACTTTGAGCCATTGGGTGCAGGATAAGGAGAACCACACTGGAGCCTACCTATAGGGAAGACATCAGCTTTTACTGGGTGATCACCCCATGTGGCAAAGGTACCCCTCTTCCAACCATTAGTAAAATGCCAGCAACAGTGGCCCTAATTGGCAGCTAAGGGCCTCAATTAACCACCAGGTGGAAATGACATTCTTTTCTTGCCCTGCTGCTGACATGTCAGGTAGGTGATGGGTACTCAACCCTCCCTAATCTCCAGTATCCCCTGCCTCCCAAACCCCTCCCAGGGGCCCCACTAAATTCCCATCCACCCCCACATGTGTACAACTTCATGATCCAACAGTGAAAGTACTTGGATTATTGTTGTACAATTTTCCTATTTTCCTCTTTCTAGGGCATTTTGACAGTAACTTCATTGCAGTGTTAATGTAAGCCTACTTCTGACACTATTAAATAAACTTTTAACTTTAAATTATTTCATTTATCTGTTTATTCGATCCAAGAAGACAACACTATCTTGATTTTCTTCTTGATTGCATCAATCAGTGATTTGATCAACTCCCCACCCAAATCATCACAGGCACCATACTGATTAATGTGAAGCTCAATTAGTGGAACACCATTTGAACTCCTTTTGATTGCAAAGAAATGTTTCCTGCTGCTTAACTCCTATCAGCTGTATTTCTGATACTAGTAACAAAATGAAGTGCCCAAACCTTTATTTTGCAGTCTTGGAGTTTTCACAAGTTTATGCTTCCCCGTCTGAAACATAAACTTCATTCCTCACATAAGAAGGTTGAAGCAAATCCAAGACCAATCCTGTGATTTCACTTTGCTTGTCGTGAACTTTTGTTGAGGGTGGGTTAGTTATGTGAAGAGGATAAGACTTGAAATGGAATTTCAGCTACAGATTCTACCCTTTTAGGGTAGAAGTTCTGTTTTGGAGAGAGAGGAGCAACAATGCACTGTCTGGCACAAAATGTTATGATGCAAATGGACCTGCAATTGTCAGTAACATTGAAAAATGAGAGATGAATTACACCAGAGAGGAAAGATAAGTAACTGATTCACTCCAGGCTGCTATTGTACAATCTCCTTGCACAATCTCCTTCTTATGCACGTTACTTTACTTTAGAGATATGTTACATGTTACCTTCTCAACCAGAGCAGTATATGAATCTTCAGAAAAATGTTGCTCTGCTGGAGATCAAACAGATGTTCTCTACATATATGAAGGCTGAATTGAAGACCTAATTATGTAAATTCTCTTAAAATTTACAATATTAACATATACACTTTGCATTAAGATACTTGGGGATTTTCTTTTTCTAAATTTACAGATGGAGTGGTTGGTGATGCTCGATTCAGTGACATATAACTTTATCCAGAACAGATGTGTTGCAAATGTTCTCTACTAAACCTGGATAATTTCACAGGATTTAATTTGTGAATGTAATTTGTTCATGTGTATAAATTAAAATGTCACAAGCATTTGCATTGTATCAAGATTAAACCAGCTGTGCTTAGAGGTTGGTGTTTTTTGAAAAGGAATCGTTATCCTTGTTGCACCTGCATACAGTTTTTAAAATAAAAAAAGTCTGTTTGTCTGTGTCCTAAACACAATTCCCTTGACCAGTTGTGCTATGTTTTTGGTTCTCTGTCCACCTGCAAGCATATTACTCCAGAGGAAGGTGCAGCTTCCGTAACAGCAATGAAGTGAATGGAAATTAATTTTTAATGCAATCTGTAAATCTAACATTGAATGGTGTGGGTGTAAATGAGCTGAAGCCTTTTAGCTGAATGAAATGTCTCAAATTAATTATGCAAATAACTTTTTTGTCTTGATGCCATTTTTTTCCCAAAGGGATTGTGGGGGGAAACCAACTTATCTTTAGAAACTGAAGTGATTTCTCTGATGTTTGACATTTAAGATTTCACATTGAATTAGGCAGAATTAAATACCTAAGTTTAACAATCTTCCTATAGCCCCCAAATGGAAACTTGTCATACTTGAGACAAGCTGGGTCGACATTAACGCACAGGTATTTAATTCTGAGTGAAGCATAAACTTTGTATATCTCAAGGCCCCCACAAAACCACAAAATACATTTCTGTACACTTGTTGGAAAAAGCAGAGTTACTTTCATAGATTGTTGAGGGATAAACTTTTATTCAGAATTTTCTAATGGAATCATATACACTAATTCTTTTGGCAAAACAATAACACACTTGATTCTTCTGGTGTATGTTACAAATGTTTAATTACCATTTAAATAAAGGGCAAATAATGGCTGTATGTCAAAATCATGGCAATTCCTCATGAAAATTTGCTTCACTGATTTAAAATGTAGAATAGTTCATTTTACAAATAGCTGGGATTTTTGTATTCAGATAGATAGCTTGTCCAAAGTGATTCAATTTTGGCACTTAATTCATTTGTCTGGAAATCTGTGACAATGCCCTATACTTGCATCATTAGAGTATTATGCTTCCTTTAGATATTTATCTCTATTGTGCTGTCTGTTGTACTTATGGTGTAAAAGTTGGCTATAAATCTCACTTTAAAGGAATTTGGTGGACTTGAAGACTCCTCAACAGTGGAACACAATAGCAAAATGGTAAGAGAAGGAAACCAGATTTTTCTTTCTTAATGGAAGACAACTCCATAACACATTAATCACTGACACTTTTCTTTCCATAGGCTCTCTTTTCTGCCATCTAATTAGTTCCTTTGACCTCTGCTTTTCCCCATCTTTGCTGATTGCTTGTCTCCAGGCAGCAGCAAAGACTTCCTATGCATTGATTCCAATCTTGATTACCTGAGTCCTGCTTGCAGACATCCTTGTATCATAGACATGGGCAATCTGTATGTCTCATGCTGAGAGCAAGCTTACCCTTGAGTATATCCTTAGGGATCAAACATCACATTGCAATAAATTATTTTAAAAATTTATGGATTATAGAATCCCTATAGGAATTAGGACTCTTCACTGAGTCTCCAAAGAAGCATCTTACCTAGGCCTGCCATGGACCAACACCATACATTAAAACTGCTAAATGCCCCTTAACCTACACAGCTTGGGACACTAAGGGCAATTTTGCACACCCAATCCACCTAACTTACAAATCTTTAGACTGTGGGAGGAAACTGGAGCACCCAGAGAAAACCACAGACATGGGTAGAATGTGCAAACTTCAGTCACCCAAGGCTGGAATCAAAGTTGAGCCCCTGTTCCTGTGAGGCAGCAGTACTAACCACTGTGATGCCCTTATGATCAGTATTGCCTCTCTGCATAGAGTAAGCACATTTAACAGCAACTTTGAGAATTGGATAGATTTAAATGCAGGTATCACAGAAACCTGGGAATTAATGGCATACAAAATTCTGGTTGGAAGATGCACAGAAAATTGATTGTTCCTTTTGTTATTGAATTTTTCATGACTGCTAATGTACATGTGGATATCTGGTTTATATCTAAAAACATTAAGATTTAATTTTTAAAGTTTTAATGGGGGGGGGGGGTGTCATATGCTTGAGAAACTGATGAGCAATCCTGAAGTTAATGCAACTGAAATAAGTTTGGAGTCTATTCCACTTAAAATGTTGCTCTGTCTCTGATTGCATCTAACCATGGATGCTGATGGATTGCTGGGTAGAGTACTTCTGCAGGTGGAGATGACAAACTACTGGCCATGCCCTATCAGTCTATCTTGTACAATTAGTTCATCACTGATGGGGAATGTCTGCAGCTTGTGGAGAAACACCCTTGAGGACTTTGGCTAGCCTTTCACACTGATGTCAATTTGTCTGCATGTAATGTCCACATTAGGGCATCTGCATTCTATGAGAAAAGCACCTCTATGGTCACTTGTACTGTCACCCTCTGCCTGGTCAGGCATGTGAGTAAGGCTCTGGAAAAGGCATCAGCAAGGACCAGCTCCTTCTCATGTTTTTAGACAATATAAGAGTTGTAGCTTTGGGTCATGTGCTGCAGCTGTGCAGCTACAAAAGACATTTGAAGGATAGCTTGATCAGTTTCATCATTTATAGATGGCCATATATGAAGTTGTGGAATTTCTGACAAGTGAAAATTAGGGTGAGTTTATTTGGGCATAACAAGACTATGGTGCAAATTGCTCTCAGCCTCAAACAGCAACCACAATTGCATACATGTCATTATATCCAAGTCAATCCTACTTCGAGTGCACCTTTCAGATGCCAATCATCGATTTAAAAATTAGGTACAATGACATTTAGGAAATAATTAAAGGCAATACTAATTTAGATAAGGCCTCTTGCAAAGCCTGTAAACTACAGCATAAGAACATGCAAGTGAACCAACTAAACTACAACCATATGACAGGCCAAGTGTTCATTTCTTTTACTACATGAAGACATATCAGTTTGTAATGACTTAGATTAATCTTGTGATTGCTAATATGATGTACACCATAATAAGCACTGCTGCTTCAAGGAGGTAATTACAAAGACAGCCTGTAGTTTACAATAAAGAAACATACAAATGCTTACAAGGGACTGCAAGTAGTACCTTTTGTCATTATTGCTCAGTGGTATATCACAAGTTAAATCCAGTTTTCAGCTAATTATATTGATCACCAAATTCTCATTTACAATCCACAGTAAAATTAGACAAATCCATTTTAAATGCTACAGTTCTATCACTAACGTTTCTGTACTAAATAATTTGACTTCCTCCTATCCAGTTTCATTTTAGGACAGATGAGGAAAAAGGCAATGTTGCCTTAAGATGACATTGATGTTCTAGACATCAATAATGTAATTAGTTCATTAACACAATGAAAGTTCATACAAATACTGCAAATGGACAAGCAATATCTGAATTTAAATTTTTAGCATAATTGCATCTGAACTGGCTGAGAACTGAAGAGCTTCAGGCTAGTTTGTTTAGAGAAGTGGCAATAAATCAAATAATTGGCAAAAGAACAGATGCCATCTGAAATACTAATGCTTTTTAAAAAGATACCAGGTTACAAAGATCTATAGAAAAGGAAATATACCTTCATGATTAAAGATAAAATCATTACAATGTTAAGAGTGTATAAAAGACAGTGACGCATTTTTGGTAGAATTAAGAAGTTGCAAAGGATTTTGATGATCTATATATCTCTTTCGACCTATAAGTATGAAAGGAAGAAGCAGGGACATTGCTTCCGCTGGCAGGTGAAACGAACTGGGGGCAGCGCCTCAAAATAAGGGGAAGTAGATTTAGGACCAAGTTGAGGAGGCACTTCTTCACACAGGGTTGTGAATCTGGAATTCCCTGCCCAGTGAAGCAGTTGAGGTTATTTGAATGTTTTTAAGGTGAGGATAGATAAATTTTTGAACAGTAAAGGAATTAAGGATTATGATGAGTGGGTGGATAAGTGGAGCTGAGTCCAAAGATCAGCCATGATCTTATTGAATGGCAGAGTAGGCTTGAGCCAGATGGCCTACTCCTCCTAGTTCATATGTTCTAAAATAAATCATATAGATGTAATTTATATGGGCCTGAATGTTGTACACCCTGGGATCTGGTGGGGAAGGATGGAGAAGCAGGCTTTGAAATTGAAGGGACAGAATTACTTTTTAAAAGTGGTAAATTATTGGCCACTAAAGGGCTATTTCCAGCCCAACCTCAACTTCTAAGCAGGCAGGATTGAATTTGCATGAAAGCCAAAAATTAGAGTGACATCTTAGGCAGTTACATCTCCAGTTGCCCCTTTTGGAACCTCCCCACCTTCCCCACCCCTTGGACTAAGTGCTTGGACTATGCAGGACACCCACTGTCCCTGCAGGGACTCAGATCAAATTGGCCAGTAACACTCAAAGTGAACCTCTTCCAAAAGATGAAGTCTCACCTGCAGCCCCTTAACATTCATTTGAGCATTAAATGGCTGTACCACACTGAGTCTGTATCCATTAAGGGGCTACCCCTTTAATTCGTTCATCTGTTTAATTGATTAGCCAAAATAGGAGACAATAGGTTACCCACCAAGTCTTCAGATGCTAAATTTAGACCCTGGTCGTCCCAAAAGAGACTGACAGCTGAGGAATTGAAGGCAAATGATTGGCCTGATGACAGGAGAAACAACAAGGTATTCAAACTAGTTACATCTTGCCTATTAGCATCCCACACTGTCTTACTGGACCTTAATTATTCACTATATTTATTCATAAATAGAAAGCCACATGCCTAAATTTGCCAATGACAGATAGAATATTAAATATAGATGACAGCATAAGGTTACAGCAATGGAGGGAAAATGAGCAGGCAACATTGGCAAAATATTGCCAACATGGAAATCAAGAGGTCATCCACTTCAAAACCTAAGGATAGAGTGCATCCTAATGGTGAAAATCTAAAATCTATGGCAGTCCAAACAGATGTGTATTTAAGGTATATAGATCAATATTAACAGCTACAGAAAATTGGCAGCATGATGGTGCAGTGGTTAGCACTTCTGCTTCAGTGCGAGGGATCCAAGTTCAGTTCCAACCTTGTGAGGAGAACATGCAAAGTCCACACAGTTACCCAAGTGCTCCAGTTTCCTCAATCCAAAAATAAGCATAGCCAATCCACCTAACGTGCATAAGTTGACCCTTAGTGTCCCAAAATATGCAGGTTGGGGGAATTAGCAGGGTAAATACATGGAGTAACAGTATGATGCCTGGGTAAGATCTGTTGTAGCATCAGGGCAGGTTGGCTAAATTGCCTCCTCCTGCACTGTAGAGATTCTATGAAAATAAAGGCTGATAGAATGTCATCCTTCACCTGAGGAATAGAATCCAAGTAGAAGTCATACTTCAGTAAGGCCACATGTGGAATACTGAGCACAGATCTGGACACACTGCCTTAAGAATATAATGGTTTGGAAGTACAGTATAGATTTAACCAAACCGGTAACTAGATTCTAGGGTTAAATTATAAGAACATAAGAAGCAGGAGCAGGAGTAGGCCATCTAGCCCTTTGAGCCTGCCCCGCCATTCAATAAGATCATGGCTGATCTGTCGTGGCTCAGTTCCACATTCCTGCCCTCTCCGTTCTAAACCGCCCCCCCTTTATCTTGAGGCTGTGCCCCCTAGTCCTACTATCCTTTCTGAGCGGGAAGAGTCTCTCCACCTCTATCCTATCCATCCCATTCATCATCTTATACGTATCAATGAGATCATAAGAACATAAGAAATAGGAGCAGGAGTAGGCCATCTAGCCCTTCGAGCCTGCCCCGCCATTCAATAAGATCATGGCTGATCTGTCGTGGCTCAGTTCCACTTTCCCGCCCTCTCCCCATAACCCTTAATCCCCTCTCTTATCAAGAGCCCATCAACCCGCTTCTTAAAAATATTTAGCGAGGCAGCCTCCACCACTTCAACGGGCAGAGAATTCCAGAGATTCACCACCCTTTGAGTGAAGAAGTTCCTCCTCAACTCCGTTCTAAACCGCCTCCCCTTTATCTTGAGGCTGTGCCCCCTAGTCCTACTGTCTTTTTTGAGCGGGAAGAGTCTCTCCACCTCTATCCTATCCATCCCATTCATCATCTTATACATCTCAATGAGATCTCCCCTCATTCTTCTAAACTCTAAAAGAGAGAAGACAAACTAAATGTAATGCCTGGAATTTAGAAGGTTAAAGGGTGATTTAATTAGTGGAATCCATGGAGAGAAACTATTTCCACTGGTGGGAGTTAAGGATTGGGGTCAGAACTTTTCAGTGTAAAATTAGGAAAACTGAGTGTGGTAAAAGTATGGCCATTTTCTGTATATAGAAACTGATGCTAACTCAGTTGTTAATTTTGAGACTGATTTTTGTTATCCAAATAGTTTAAGGGATTTGGACAAAGGCAAGTGTGTGGAGTTAGGTTTCAAATCTGTTACACAGTTGAAAACACTGAGGGGCTAAATGGTTTACTCTTGTTCCTATGCTTACCTAATGTGAATCAATAAATTGAAAGGCTACTTCAGAAGCTCAAGACAGTCAGTAAAATCTGGTTGTGGCTAAACAGCAGCAGCCACAGCATAACCTGGGGACTTGTTGATACTAATTTCATAGCCACACAAATGCATGTATTCAGAAATGCAGTAACTTGATCAAAGTAAATGCTATCACACAAGTGTTTGATGAAGCTAATGTACAGAGGAACTAGACAACATTTAAGCACACAACTATGGCAAACAAAACAAGTAAATACATCTTAAACAGAAAAATACTTAACAGGATGGAGAAATTTGGGCTGGAGGGCCATTTTAGGTTTGGTCAATTATTGTGACAAAACAAATTGCAAGTTACATTATGCCATTTATTTGTATAAAGAATCTTTTTCATGTTGTTTCCACACAAGTTAACATTGCTAATGAATAAAATACAAAGTAAAACTGGTTATTTGACAACTGCTGTAAGATTTTGCAGAAAGAAAATAAGTTACAAACTGATTATAAATAAACCATACATCTGCTTAAAATTTCAGAAAATAAAATTTCTGTTTTAAGTAGTGTTTAGAAGTAAATGTACAACAAACCTTACATCTGAATATTAAATTGTGTTGAAGAAACAAAAGCTCACTGAATGGAAAGAATGAAGCAATGTTCCAAGTCCATTTATTATTTGGACTAATTTCTTCCCCAGGGTCACTCAGTTTTATTTAATGTTAGACTGTGAATTTTGGGCTTCTTTCAATGTGTTCTTCAAAATTTAATATGGATTCCCATGGAGATTGAATTGAATACTGCCTTCATGTTTGAGAGACATGAAATTCAACTAATTTACAGACTGGTGAATAAATCACTATTTGAACCATGTTGCCTCTGCTCATTCCCGTTTGCTTGGTTATTGTATGCAAACATGTTTTATTAGTTAAATATACAAATAAAATAGAAAATGTCCACAATGCCAAGACTACTTTAGCTCAATGCTTCTGAAAAAGTTTACTATGTATGGCAAAAAACAAGTATTGGAATAAATGAAAAATGCATTTCATAGTAAATTTTTATTGTGTTTAACTCAAGTTTATATATAGGTGACAGTCAGAAGCCAATTTAAATACATCATTTGTTGCTGCAGAATTGTACAGTAAACAGCATAATTTTCACTGAGTGTGTCTATCAGTGGTCAAAACACAATGTGTTCAGCTTACATCACACCAATCCAGTTCATTGAACTCAGTCTTTCAGACAAGCCAATCCTGGCAGCATTTTACATTGTTGCCAGGTACAACCATCTCAATGAACCTCGAGGCCCAATCTGTGCAGTTGTGCATTTTTCTTCTTTTCTTGGGCACAATGGTGGATCATAAAGAATCAGTTGGTGGGCCAGCTACACCTTCAGGCCATATTTTGCCACAGACTTGAAAGAATTAACTAGATGTGAAGGAGTTCTGCATGTGACAAGAGCCAGCATTATTCCTATCCAGCCATTGCAAGCAATACTGGATTGTACTGTCAAAGTAGGTTAACAGTTGGCAGCATTAATTGCTGAAGAATGTAATGCTCAAGTGATACTATATTTTACAGTGTTCATCTCTGGTCACAAGCATGGGAAAATATCAATATCTGGAATCAACACAACAGCCATAACACTGATCTACAGTGTCACAGGATATGTCAGAAATACATTTGGGTGGTTCAAGCTGTCGCCTTAAAGGAACCTTGGGGGTGTGTGAGTGTAAATGGAATATGCATAGTCAATGCTGAACCACAACAAAAATCACAACTACAGGATATGGATTTAAAAATGTTAGAAGGCAAGATCAAGTCTGATGCAGAGCAACACTGACCAATACCCAGAATAAATTGGTAAAGTAGGGGACAGAAAACAACCCAAATCTGTGGAAGGATATAGTTCTATCTGTACTTAATGAATGCCATTGTTTGATGGCTTTTTAATATTGAGTCTAAAATACCACATCTATTCAAAACAATGAACAGATGATTTCTGAAGTTCACACAATTGAGGTGATTTGCACAATACTGGTGCTTTCGATTTCTCTGCATCTATTAAATAGGGTGCTGCAACCTGTTTTTAGAACATTTTCAGACTCATGCCTTCCAAATTCCTAGGCACAATTTCCCAGCTCATCCAAAGGGCTGGAAGAGAGTATAAATGAACAAATACACAATCTATAGTTAGAAACTTTGGAACAAAAATGAACATTGTGTGAAAACTTGGCACAATTTGTTAAGTCACTTGGGAGAAATCAATAGATCCCAGTGTATGGTGAAGGTGAATAAGTCACTGATAAGATTTTAGGCTGAAGGAGGAAAACAAAATAAATACTAGGATTAATAGCAAGTACAATAGAAATTCTATCCCTATCAAGTTAAGAAACTGTGGTAAAATTGAATGCCAAAAACCTAGACAACTGAAATGGCAGTCTAAATGAATCAAACCATGACCAGAAAAGACACTAGCTGAATGATGCACTTACACTGCAAGTTTTATACAAGTTTCTGAAAGAAAACCAACGAACCAAAATTGTAATATACAAGTTGTGAATATCCCCAGATCCAGCACAATCTCTATGTAGATAATGGGACTTAAATATTTGGTGTTGGGGGGGGCGGGAGGAGGAGAAGACAGAAGAGACACTTTTACAATGAATTAGTGTTCTATAAAATTAGTTAAAGGCAGTTAACAGCATTCAACTCAAGTGGACCTGGTTTGAATTCTATCACCCTCAGGGGATCCACTTTGTCAATATTTGGACATTTAATTGTATGTCAAGTGTTCATCTTTCTCAAACACTCATTTTGTTTCATTCTGAATACTTTCACCCCATCATCAAATTCTATATGATAGCTATTTTCCCCAAGCGGCAAACATTTACTGTGCATTATTTTACATGTTCTTGTGGAAACCAGAAATAGCGTGAAAACATCTTTCTGCACAAGTTCATTAGTTCAACATGAACTAAATGACATCTTAAAATGCGATCAGATCGCAACCAGTGGACAATCTCATTTAATTAAATAATAATTGAATGTTTAGTTACACACATGCTTATTATGCAACAGTGATTACATTTTCAAGTGGTCAAAGATCTTCCAATCAGCATTAGCTATATTACAGGAAAACCATCTTTTCAGACAAATCCATCAATCCAACCCCAAAAACCAGTGACACCAAAACAAAAAACCAGATAAATAACTAGTCTAAAAAATAAACAATAATTAGCAATGGGGATAACATGCTCAATTCAAAGAGCAAAAATTACTGAAAATTCAAACCACATGCTGTGTCTCCATAACCTTAGACACTGTATAGGCAATGTCTCAAATACAGTTGCCATGTACCACAAGTAAATAGAAAACTACTCAGGCATCACTAAGCACAAAATAAATTGTTCAGATAGTTTGCATTGGTTCATTCCTTAAGCATTAGGTAAATTATCAATTTACTGAACAGCAATAAAATTAGACCAAAAAATATTTTGTATAGGGTTAAACTGAAGATAAATTCAATTCTCATGGCAAGGGGTAGAGGTTGGAAAAGTCACAACCACAATACTCAGTCACAAGATGTTTTATAGGTCCCACTTTTCATATTAGAGTATAATTGATTGCAATTCACTATTCGATTAGATGAACACACTGCCCATCTGTCCACGAAAATATCGTGATTGCTGATTTAGAAGTGTCTCTTTGTACTGTACAGAAAAGTCATCTTTACTTCGACCATGAGAAATTTTCAACAAAGCAAGTATCGCCAACACAATCCACACTATCCAAGCACACCAGAGACCAAACTGAAAAATAACAAACATGAAAGTTACTGATGCTTAAACCACACTAGTTTTCTTATTAATTTCAAGAAGCACAACTGCTACATCACAACACTTACCTGTGCAGTACCAAAGTTATCATAGAACATAGTTGGAACCTCATTCAGAAAAACAGGTTCTTCTTGGGCATCTCTGCAACTGTAATAAAGTAAATTGAATAACATTAATTAGCTCTATAAAAAGAACTGGGATAAAGCATTCCACTTAAGGGATATATTCAAAGAATCTCAAAACTGCTGTCTTAACATACCAAATATTAAACAAAAACAGATATGATCCAACTTCTTGGCTCCTCTGTTCGATTTTGACTAATTTTTAAATGTTGTCCAGTACAAAGGAATGAAAAAGGCTGCTCAATGATCAATGGATTTGATCCATCAGGACAAAGCCATTTAACACCACCAAGAGTCAGCCCATTTCCAGCCCTGTGAACATCAGCTCTCAAGGTGAGAAAGAGGAGGAACGAACAGCCTGGACTCAGTTTAGAAACCATAGAAATCCTACAGTGCAGAAAGAGGCCATCTGGCCCATCGAGTCTGCACCAACCACAATCCCACACAAGCCCTACCCCCATATCCCTATTTATTTATCTGCTAATCCCTCTAACCTATGCATTGCAGGACATTAAGGGGTAACTTTAACATGGTCAATCAACCTAACCTGCACATCTTTGGACTGTGGGAGGAAATCAGAACATCCGGAGGAAACCCATGCAGACACAAGGAGAATGTGCAAACTCCACACAGATGGTGACCCAAGTCAGGAATCAAACCCAGGTCCCTGGAAATGTGAAGCAGCAGTGTAAATCATTGTGTTGCCATGCCGCCCCCCATTTGAGGTGGAAGCAGTTGTACTTCTGTACAATCCAATCCCTCAATCCAAAGGAACAGCCCAAGTCATTACTCAAATTGGCACTTTTCATCAGATTCAATTGAATTCGGACCAACATGTTTAACAAAAACATCGAAAAAACATTATTTTCCAGATGTATTTAAAATATTCAATTGAATGGTTTAAAGCTTTAAAGTTTAAAGTTTGAGTGTCACAAGTAGGTTTATATGGCAATGTACTTAATATGAAAATCTCCAAGTTGCTACACTCCAGCACCTGTTTGGGTGCACTGAGGGAGAATTTTGCATGCACGTAATCAGCTTGGACTGTGGGAGGAAACTGGACAAAACCCATAAACATAGGAAGAACATGTAAATTCCTCAGTCATCGAAACCTGGAATCAAATCCAGGTACCCAGCATTGAGGTAGTTGTGCTAACCACCATGCCACTCAGCTGTGTGTAAATCTGAAAACAATAGCACTCTGGCTACTGTACCCAACAAAGCACAACCTGGACACAGTAGTATAAACCCTTGGTAATGACTTAAATAATTTGAACAGTTTAGATGACAAAGGAACCACTTTTAGCTTCTTTCTCCCCCAAAGCGAGGAAAAAGGCTAAACCAAAAGATTCTCCATGTCAAAAGAAGAAAACTCATTAGACCAACCTCCAATTCTAAAATGGCCTTTTGAACATCAGACCAAATTCACTGGGTGCAACTGTCCTAGCAGATAGCTTCTGCATTTAATGGAAATTCAGGGTACATTGGATCAGTGGTTAAAATAGTGCTCAAAAGACACCATGCAACATTTCAGGCAATATAGTGATTGGGAAAGAAAAAGTACCTGGGATGCAGTTCATAGATTGGTTGAATTTGTAAAATATTCCGTTGCATGTGTTTATTTAGAGTTAATGTCCCAAGCAGGTAAAGTCACCTTGTTCCCAGATGTTTAGAGCTTAGTGTCACAAATAAGCTTACATTAACACTGCAATGAAGTTATGTGAAAATCCCCACACTCCAGCATCTGTTCAGGTACACGGCTGGGGGCGGTGGCGGGTGTGTGTGTGTGTGTGTGTGTGTGTGTGTGTGTGTGAGAGAGAGAGAGAGGTGAGAGACATTACGGGGTCTAAAGTTAAGGAGAGGGTACAGGTAAGGGAAGAGGCCGAGGATGTCCCAATAATAAAGGAAGTAGGGGGCGTGAGTATGGTTGGTGGCGTTCTGGCAAATAGGGTACAGGTGAAGGCTGGGATGAAGGCACTTTATCTAAATGCACGAAGCATTCAGAATAAAGTGGATGAGCTGATGGCGCAGATCAGCACAAATGGATATGATCTGGCGGCCAATACAGAGACATGGCTGCAAGGTGACAGGGACTGGGAGCTGAATGTCCAGGGGTATCAAGTGTTTAGGAAGGATAGGCGGGGGCGTAGCTCTGCTGATTAAGGATAGCATCAGGGTGGTAGCAAGGGATGATATAGGAACCAAAGAGCAGAAAGTGGAATCATTGTGGGTGGAGATTAGGAACAGCAAAGGGAGGAAGACGCTGGTGGGTGTCATCTATAGGCCCCCAAATAATGATCTGGAGGTGGGGCGGGCTGTTAACGCGCAAATAAACGCAGCGTGCAGAAATGGAACAGCGATAATTATGGGGGATTTCAATCTACATATTGATTGGTCGACCCATGTTGGACACGGTGGGCTTGAGGAGGGGTTCCTGGAATGCTGCCGGGATAGTTTCCTTGAACAGTGTGTGTTGGAGCCGACGAGGGAGCGAACTATCTTGGATCTGGTGTTATGTAACGAGGCAGGTAGAATTAGGGACCTTGTGGTGAAGGATCCTCTTGGGGAGAGTGATCATTGTATGGTGGAGTTTCTGGTGCAGATGGAGGAGGAGAAAGTGGGTTCCCAGACACACGTCCTTTGTTTGAACAGAGGGGAGTACGGAAGGATGAGAGAAGAATTGGCGAATGTTGACTGGGGGAGCGCGTTGGAAGGTAGGTCTGCTGAGGAGCAGTGGAGGATCTTTAAGGAGATCTTTCTTGGTGCTCAGCAGAAATTTATTCCGATGGTTAAAAGGGACCATAGGAGGAGAGGTAATAAGCCGTGGATAACGAAGGAGGTGAAGGAAAGTGTTAAATTAAAAGCGGAGGCGTTTAAAGTAGCTAATAGTGGGCAAGAAGAGGATTGGGAGAGGTTTAAATGTCAACAAAGATTGACAAAGAAGTTGATAAAGAAGGGTAGGAGAAACTATGAAGCTGGGCTAGCGCTTAATATAAAAAAAGGATAGCAAGAGTTTTTATAAATATATAAGAAAGAAAGAGGCTGGCTAGGGTGAACGTTGGACCCTTAGAGGATGAGAGGGGGGACTTAGTGGTAGGGGATGGGGAAATGGCTGAGGCCTTGAATAACTTTTGTTTCGGTCTTCACAGAGGAGGACGTGAATAATTTGCCAGGTAATAGCAATGGAAAGATGGTAGGACAAGAGGGTCTCAATGACATTATTGTTACTAGAGAAGTGGTGCTCGACAGACTGGAGGGACTGATTATGGACAAGTCCCCAGGACCGGATGGAATGCATCCGAGGGTTCTGAAAGAAATGGCAGAGGTGATAGTGGATGCCTTGGTGGTTATTTTCCAAACGTCGCTTGATTCCGGGGAAGTGCCGGAAGATTGGAAAACGGCTAATGTTACGCTGTTGTTTAAGAAGGGTGGCAGGCAAAAGGCAGGGAATTATAGGCCGGTTAGTTTAACGTCTGTTGTAGGTAAAATGTTAGAATCCGTCATCAAGGAGGAAATAGCGAGGCATCTTGAGGGGAATTGCTTGATAGAGCAGACGCAGCACGGTTTCGTTAAGGGGAAGTCGTGTCTGACAAATTTATTGGAGTTCTATGAGGATGTGTCTAGGGCGGTGGATAGAGGAGAACCGGTGAATCTCTGGAATTCTCTGCCCGTTGAAGTGGTGGAGGCTGCCTTGCTAAATATTTTTAAGACGCGGGTTGATGGGTTTTTGATAGGAGAGGGGATTGAGGGTTATGGGGAGAGGGCGGGAAAGTGGAAGTGAGCAGCGACAGATCAGCCATGATCTTATTGAATGGCGGCACAGGCTCGAAGGGCTGGATGGCCTACTCCTGCTCCTATTTCTTATGTTCTTATGTGGTCTTTCTTGATTTTCAGAAGGCATTTGACAGGTGATCAGGATGCTGGCCTTCATAGCGAGGGGAATTGAATATAAAAGTAGGGAGGTCTTGCTGCGGCTGTATAGGGCATTGGTGAGGCCGCAGCTGGAATACTGTGTGCAGTTTTGGGCGCTGTACTTACGCAAGGACATTTTGGCCTTGGAGGGAGTGCAGAGGAGGTTTACTAGGCTGATGCTGGAGTTAAGGGGGTTGAGCTATGAGGAGAGGCTGAATAAACTAGGCTTGTACTCGTTAGAGTTTAGAAGAATGAGGGGAGATCTCATTGAGACGTGTAAGATGATGAATGGGATGGATAGGATAGAGGTGGAGAGACTCTTCCCGCTCAGAAAGGACAGTAGGACTAGGGGGCACAGCCTCAAGATAAAGGGGGGGGTTTTAGAACGGAGTTGAGGAGGAACTTCTTCACTCAAAGGGTGGTGAATCTCTGGAATTCTCTGCCCGTTGAAGTGGTGGAGGCTGCCTCGCTAAATATTTTTAAGACGCGGGTTGATGGGTTTTTGATAAGAGAGGGGATTAAGGGTTATGGGGAGGGCGAGAAAGTGGAACTGAGCCACGACAGATCAGCCATGATCTTATTGAATGGCGGGGCAGGCTCGAAGGGCTGGATGGCCTATTCCTGCTCCTATTTCTTATGTTCTTATGTTATGTTTATGTACTTAACCAACATGTCTTTCAGATTACTGGTGCACCCAGAAGAAGCCCCATCCAGATACAGGGAGAATGTGCAAGCTGTGCACACAGTCACCCAAGCTTCAAATCAAACACAGGTCATTGGAGCTGTGAAGCAGAGGTGCTAACTAATGTGGTGATTTAACTGGAGGATTACAACACCTCAGGCAAGGGGCAAGGTTGAGAAGGCAGAGCCATCATGAATAACCTCAACCAGTATGGGAATTAACACCAGCAGCCTAGGTTCATTCTACATGACGAACCAGCTGTCCAGGCAGCTGACCTAACTGTCTCCCAAATCCCCAAACATTGGACATGGAGATTTATGATTTAGTGCAGTCTTCAGAAGAAGGATTTTAAGTGGAGGAGTTATTTGTATGCATATGTAATTTATATTGTCTTTACTTACATATTATCATACCTTATTGTCATGTTACCCTTGTTTGTGACTGATTCACACCATATATTAAGGCCATCACTCACTGTGGCACTGGCAACCAGCATCAGCAAAGCAATGGTGCAGCAAAGAAGCATGCTCACAAATTCTGAAAAGAGTGATCTATAAGGAGATAAAAATCAAATTAAAAGACAACATATACAATAATCAGTATATGAATTTTAGGAGTATTATTCATTGGACAGACTTTTTTATTCAATCAAGGGACAGTATTTATTGCACATCCCCAATTGCCCTTGAAAGTGGTAATGAGCTGCCTTTTTGAAACTGCAGTCCACATGCTATGGGTTGAACCACAATGCCGTTAGGAAGGAAATGCCAGGGTTTTGACTCAGTGACTGCAAAGGAACGGGGACATATTTCCAGGATTGGGAGTGGCTGGGAGGGGAACTTGTAGGTGGTGGCATTGTCATGTATCTGTTGCCCTTGTAGACAGAAGTGGTTGTGGATTTCAAAGATGGTGTCTAAAGATCGTTGTCAAATTTCTGCAATGCATCATCAGTGGTGGGGGGAATGGATGTTTGAGGTGCCAATCAAGCAGACTGCTTTGTCCGGGATGGAATGTTGTTGGGGCTGCACCCATCAAGGCAAGTGGGGGGTATTACACACATCCACACATGGGCAGCATGGTGGCAGTTGTTAGCTCTGCTGTCTCATAGCACCAAAGACCCAGGTTCGATTCCTGGTTTGGGTCGCTGACTGTGTGGAGTCTGCATGTTGTGTGTGGGTTTCCTCCGGTACTCAGATTTCCTCCCAGTCTGAAAGACATGCTGATTAGGTGCATTGGCCGTGCTGAATTCTCTGTGTACAAGAACAGATGTTGGAATGTGGCAAATAGGGGATTTTCACAGCAACTTCATTGCAATGTTAACATAAGCCTACTTTTGGCTAATAAACTTTACACTCCTAACTTGTGCCTTGTAGATGGCAGACAGGCTTTGGAGATTCAAGAGGTGAGTTATTCGCCATTGTATTCCTAGCCTCTGACCTGCTCTTGTAGCCTGTTTATATGGCAAGTCCAGTTGAGTTTCTGGTCAATGGTAACACCAAGGATGAGGGACATGGGGAGGGAATGCAGTGATAGTACACCACTGAATGTCAAAGGACAATGATGGTCATTACCTGGAATTTGTATAGCACAAATTACTGTCACTTGTCAGCCCAAGCCTGGATATTGTCCAGATCTTGTGGCACTTGAACATGAACTACTTGAATATCCGAGTCACAAATAATGCTGAACATCATGCAATCATTGGCAAACATCCCAACTTCTGACTTATTCTAAGCTTCCCACTACCAATTAGGCTGACTGGTTTGGATTTACCTTTTTCCTACTTTTATTTGATCAGAGTTTTTAATGTTTGCAAGCCTTAGAGTCCTCTAATACATCTCCCATATCAAAGTAGTGTTGCAAGATTGTGGCTAGAGCCTCTTATTTCCATTCTTCCTTTCCCAAGATGCATTCCATCAGAACTAATGAGTTTTCCCACCAAGTTCCTACTTAATTTATGTAGTTCTTCTAAATAGCTATCCTCTGCTCCTCAGGATTAATCCTTGTAAACATGGCACTCAATTCACTGCCTAATTAATTTCCTCAGAATATTATCCAGCAAACAACTTCTTGAACAAACTTAACTGACAGCTAGATAGGTTGGATTCTTGATTCAGTAAATTAGAATCAAAAGTTTAACCAGTTTTCATTTGAGATTTGATGGAAACATTATTTTTATACTATTCTTTATTACGTTCCCATGCTCTCACGGAGGACTCAAATTTAGTCATGCATAAGTTAATATTGATTAGTTTGCTCTCAGCATTATCCTCAGTTAATGTTTGCACAATTACTAGTTTTTATTACTATAGTCATTCCTTTACTTCATAAACTTTACTTAGCCTTCAAGACCTAGATTCAAGATTTGATTGGAAAACGGCTAATGTTTAAAAAGGGTAGCAGGCAAAAGGCAGGGAATTATAGGCCGGTTAGTTTAATGTCTGTTGTGGGAAAAATGCTTGAATCCGTCAAAGAAGAAATAGCGAGGCACCTTGAAGAATTGTTTGATAGAGCAGACGCAGCACGGATTCGTTAAGGGGAAGTTGTGTCTGACGAATTTATTGGAATTCTATGAGGATGTGACTAGTGCGGTAGACGGAGGGAAACCGGTGGATGAGGTGTTTCTCGATTTTCAGAAGGCGTTTGATAAGGTGCCGCACAAAAGGTTGCTTCAGAGGGTTGGGGGCATGGAGTTGGGGGTAAGGTGTTAGCGTGGATAGAGGATTGGCTGTCTAATAGGAGGCAGAGAGTTGGTATCAATGGGTGCTATTCGGATTGGCGGTTGGTGACTAGTGGAGTGCCCCAGGGATCGGTGCTGGGGCCTCAACTATTTACCATTCATATAGATTATTTGGAGAAGGGGGCTGAGTGTAGGGTGTCGAAATTTTCTGATGACACAAAGATAAGTGGAAAAGCAAATTGTGCGGAGGGTATGGAAAGTCTGCGGAGGGATCTAGATAGGCTAAGCGAGTGGGCGAGGACCTGGCAGATGGAGTACAATGTTAGCAAGTGTGAGGTTATCCACTTTGGCAGGAATAATAGTAGGAGGGATTATATTTAAAGGGCGAAAAGCTGCAGCATGCTACGGTGCAGAGGGACCTGGGGGTCCTTGTGCATGAGTCGCAAAAACCCAGCCTGCAGGTGCAGCAGGTGATCAGGAAGGCAAATGGGATGCTGGCCTTTATGGCGAGGGGGATTGAATATAAAAGCAGGGAGGTCTTGCTGCAACAGTACAGGGCACTGGTGAGGCCGCAGCTGGAGTACTGTGTGCAGTTTTGGTCACCGCACTTGCGCAAGGATATTTTGGCCTTGGAGGGAGTGCAGTGGATGTTCACTAGGCTGATACCGGAGATGAGGGGGTTGGACAATGGAGAGGCTGAATAGACTGGGTGTGTACTCGTTGGAATTTAGAAGGATGAGGGGGGATCTTATAGAGACGTACAAGATAATGAAGGGGATGGATAGGGTAGAGTTAGAGAGATTCTTCCCGCTCAGAAAGAACAGCAGGACTAGAGGGCACAGCCTCAAGGGGGGGCAGTTTAGAATGGAGTTGAGGAGGAACTTCTTCACTCAAAGGGTGGTGAATCTCTGGAATTTCCTGCCCGTTGATGTGGTAGAGGCTACCTCGCTAAATATATTTAAGACACGGGTAGATAGGTTTTTGGTAGGCAAGGGAATTAAGGGTTTTGGGGAGAAAGTAGGAAAGTGGAACTGAGCCACTTCAGATCAGCCATGATCTTATTGAATGGTGGGGCAGGCTCGAAGGGCTAGATGGCCTAACTCCTGCTCCTATTTCTTGTGGTCTTAAGATCTAACTTCTGTGATTCCTGCTGGTTTTTGTAAGGACTTTTCAGAATCTCCCATGTACAATTTTATTTCTACTTTTCATCCATCATTTAATTCTGCTTCTAATCAATCCTCTTATTTTTTCTTCTAATCTTAATGTCTCCTCCTCTGATAAGGAAGTTATATTTAGCTTGACAAATCTCAATCATTGAATGCATGATCATTTAAGTTACTAATCCTCTGACTGGCTAGGTACAAATCTGTCGTCAGTACTCAGCGCTGCATTCCAGATTCAGGAATGCAGTGTCGTCTTTAAGCAATCTCATTCATGTTTAGCTCAGATACTGAGCCTCAATTTATAAAACTCCTAAGATACAGGTGCCTTTACTATTGTTGTAGTTGTATAACCTTGCAGCACAAAAACAAATTACAAATGGTCTTCTCCAAACCTGACATTTTCCCCATTTCATACAATTTTTGTCAACTTAATCTGTTTTCCTCAAACATTCTTTTCCTTCTAAGCCCCTTTTTGGAGATTGATCAAATTCCAAAATAATGGATTTGCACAGCTCAAGAATCAACTGTCTTTCTGACCCTAAAATCTGTCATGCTCTTACAATCTGCTGGGGAGCAAGTAAGGAGTCATTAATAGTCCTCAGAACTTGATCACAAATTCTCATGGAACCATCCACAGAGTACAACTGAGTCATATCTTATTTGTCACAATTAACTTGCCCACCCTACCTTTGAATATTGAAATTCTTCAAAGTGAAGTTCTCTGCAAAATATTTCTCATTTACCCTAGCTGCTACCTCCACTTCAAATTGGTAATAACTGCCAATTGCAGGAAACCGTCAAATGGCCTAGTGGTATTAATGCTAGACTATTAATGCAGAAACTCAGCTAATGTTCAAATCCCATCATGGCAGATATTGAATTTAAATTACACTAAAAATATCTGGCATTAAGAATCTACTGATTACTCATGAAACCACTGTCAATTGTCAGAAAAATCCATCTGTTTACTAATGTCCTTTAGGGAAGGAAATCTGCCATCCTTACCTGGTCTGGCCTACATGTGATTCCAGAGCCACAGCCATGTGGTTGACTCTAAACTGCAGTCTGAAATGGCCTAGGAAGCCACTCAGCTCCAAGTGCAACTAGGCATGGGCAATAAATGCTGTCCAGCCAGCAAGGCACATGTTCCACAAATGAATTTTTAAAGGTTGTATTCAAATTAAAAGATAACAAAAGTAACATCTAAACAACTAAACAACCATTTGGCTCCAACTCTGATCTTTCATGTTCTGCTGCTAGCAAGTTGTTTTTTTAACACCAAGCCCAAACCCTTGTAATTTTTTGGTACGCATTAGCTCAGAATAATTACACCAAGCCAGTGAATAGCATGCTCCAGCAAGAGGTTTGAAGCAGAATATATGACTTTGGACTGACTCATATTTCATAGTAATGAAACTGTAATTGAAGTTCTTCCATAAGCTTTTTGATCTGTGCAATTCTGAATTTATCAGTACAATCTTAAAAATTATTCCATTACACAGACCAATGCCAAACAAGCAAAACAAAGTCATGGGAGACTTTAATGGGAACAATTAAATTAAATGTACATCGCATGTTAACAAATTAACTATAATCAAGCAGGTCTCCAATTGCCCTAAATGTCTTAAATACCATTTTTGTCACAAAATCCCAACAAAATCTCAAAAGCACATGAAATATCTGTTACTCCTGTTAAAGAATGATCTGAAAAATGGAAAATGTGACCATAATGCATTCAGGCAGATTGCAACTAGTGTAGTTTTGAAACACTGGTCAATTCACTTATATTTCAGATTAGGAGGAATTAGCATTGATAGGAGGAACATAAGTAGGCCATTTAGCCCCTCAAATCCGTTCCACAATGCAGCAAGATCTGCAACCTCACTCCACATCCACCTTTTCCCTATATCCTTTCATAGCACATCTTATTGGTTCCAAATTAACAATCTAGCATCAACTGCAATTTGGAGAAAGGTTTCCAAACTTTCAGGATCCTTTGTTTACAGATACAATTCCCAATTTCATTACTTAAAAGGTCTGGCTAGACTATGCCCCCTAAAGTCCACAATGAGAAAAATAGTTTCTCCCTCACTACCCTATCAGGAGCTCTAATTATCTTAATCTTCAATTAAAAATCACCTTAAAACTTCTAAATGCTGGGAAATAGACATGCAATTTTTGTAATTTCACCTCCTAACTTAATGTTTTAAAATATGAGCATCATTCTAAATCTATATTGCACTCCCTCCAGGGTCAACCTATGAAAAATATTCAGTTCTGACTTCAACCTGCTGAGCAAATATCACAACAATCTTCCCTGATCATCTGCAAGTCACAATTATATCCCTACAATATTTCAGCACTCCCCATGTTAGAAAGGCAACTTTTGTCCAGACAATTCCACGTAACAATTTCGCGACTAACTCTCTCCAGCCAGAATTTCAGCGAGATTAGGGAACCTATCCCAACTTCAGCCCACTAATTTGGGATGATTTTCTTCAAATGTCTACTTGCGAGCAAAACACATTTTTACAATTTCAAAGTAAATGCATCAAATTCAAAATTGAACTTCATCGGTCAACATGGTCAGACTGAAAGCTATACCACAACTTGGAGTAAAAAATCATTCAACCCCTTGAGCCTATGCCACCATACAATCCATTTCAAACAGCACCATGGATGTACCTACACCACACAGACTACAGCAGCTCACCACCGCTGTCTCAGGGGCAGTTCGGGACAGGAAAACAAACACCTGCCAGCAAAGCCCACCTCCTGCAAAACAGAACAAATAACAGCTGATCTTTTACCTCTCATTTTCCCGCACTATCCCCACATCCCTTGTCTTGAGCTCAAAGACACAGCAAAAGGAGGCCTTTCTGGCCCTCACAAAAGGGCACAAATGAGGGAGATAATCATTAACTTCAGGAAGCATAGTGGAGGACATGCCCTTGTCTAGATCCACAGGGACAAAGTAGAAATGGTCAACAGCTTAGAGGTTTTGGGTGTCCAGATCACTAACAACCTGTCCTGGTTCCTCCATGTCAATGCTATAGTTAAAAAAGTCCACCAATATCCCTACTTTCTCAGAAGACAAAGGAAATTTGGCACATCTGCTATGACTCTAACTTTTACAGATGCACCATAGAAAGCTTTCTATGTTTCATAGCTTGGTACGCTCCTGCTCTGGCCAAGACTACAATAAACTACAAAGTCATGAACAAAGTCCAGTCCATTACTCAAACCAGCCTCCCATCCACACTTCCTACTACCTTGGAAAAGCAGCCAGCATAATTAATGAGCCCACACACCCCACACATACTCTCTTCCACCTTCTTACATCAGGAAAAAGATACCCAACTCAAGAACAGTTTCTTCTCTGTTGCCATCAGAATTTTTAGTGGACCTCCCTCTCATTAAAGAGAGTCTTTCTCTACATCCCTAAACATGACTAATTCTGCACTCTGCATTCCTTCTTTATATACAGTATGCTTTGTCTCCATAGCACACATGAAACGATACTTCTCGCTGCATGCTGATAGATGTGACAATAAGTCAAATAAGCAGTATTAGGCCACACCACCCCTCACACCAGGGCGCGCACACACACCAACAGGAGGGCCACACCACCCCTCACACCTGGGCACACATACCAACAGGAGGGCCACACCACCCCTCACACCAGGGCACACACACCAACAGGAGGGCCACCCCACACTAACAGAATGACAGCCTCTGGGGCTAGAGAAATCCAAAGATTCAGCACCCTCTGAGTGGAGACCTCACCCCTCAGTTGCCCTCACCCCAAGCCAAGTTGACAAGTACTTACTCCTCAAAGTCCTTGCAGAGGAAGTAGGTGCTCCTGAAGCCCTGCAGCGCCGAGTAGGCGCAGCTGAAGATGCCCATGAAGAGGCTGTAGCGGCAGGCGGGCGGCGGCCCCCAGCGAAGCAGGCGGAAGCAGTACGCCTCCTCGCAGCTGCCGTTGGCCGGCTCCCAGCGGCCGGCTGCGTACAGTAGGCAGCGCCCCCGCAGCTGGTGCTGGTCCTGCCCCAGCGGCACGGCGGCGAACAGAGCAAGCACGAAGGCCAGCAGGTAGGCGGTGCATTGACAGAACAGCAGCCGGTTGCTGATCCCCATCCTCTGCGGGCAGTGTTGGCGTCGGCGTGAAACTCGCTCGTGCGCGCTTTCTCTCGCTGAGGGAAAGGCGGTTTAACGGCCTCGCGCGAGGGGCTGCTCGAGCCGTTCAAATCGAGGCGGGAAAAGAGGGCGGGAATGGCAGGCGGGGCTTCAGTTAAAGGCGCAGCACCCAGCAACAAGAGGCCATTCTGAGTTTGTCTATTTGGTTTGACCTAAAAGACCTTGACTTAAAAGACCAAGAGGCCATTCTGTCCCTCATATAAAAACCGTAAGAACTCTCACAACACCAGGTTAAAATGCAGCAGGTTTATTTGGCAGCAAACGCCACTAGTTTTCCGAGCGCTGCTCCTTCGTCAGCTGACTGGGAGTTCTGTTCACAAACTGGGCACATAAAGACCCAAACTCAATTTACAGAATAATGCTTGGAATGCGAGTCTTTACAGCTAATCAAGTCTTAAAGGTACTGACAATGTGAGTGGCGAGAGCGTTAATCATAGGTTAAAGAGACATATATTGTCTCCAGACAGGACAGTGAGTGAGATTTTGCAAGCCCAGGCAAGTCGTGGGGGTTACAGATAGTGTGACATGAACCCAAGATCCCAGTTAGAACATAAGAAATAGGAGCAGGAGTAGGCCATCCAGCCCTTCGAGCCTGCCCCGCCATTCAATAAGATCATGGCTGATCTGTCGCTGCTCAGTTCCACTTTCCCGCCCTCTCCCCATAACCCTTAATCCCCTCTCTTATCAAAAACCCATCAACCCGCGTCTTAAAAATATTTAGCGAGGCAGCCTCCACCACCTCAACGGGCAGAGAATTCCAGAGATTCACCACCCTTTGAGTGAAGAAGTTCCTCCTCAACTCCGTTCTAAACCGCCCCCCTTTTATCTTGAGGCTGTGCCCCCTAGTCCTATTGTCTTTTTTGAGCGGGAAGAGTCTTTCCACCTCTATCCTATCCATCCCATTCATCATCTTATACGTCTCAATGAGATCTCCTCTCATTCTTCTAAACTCTAACGAGTACAAGCCCAGTTTATTCAGCCTCTCCTCATAGCTCAACCCCCTCAACTCCGGTATCAGCCTAGTAAACCTCCTCTGCACTCCCTCCAAGGCCAAAATATCTTTGCGCAGGTGCGGCGCCCAAAAATGCACACAGTACTCCAGTTGCGGCCTCACCAATGCCCTATACAGCTGCAGCAAGACCTCCCTACTTTTATATTCAATCCCCTTCGCTATGAAGGCCAGCATCCCATTCGCCTTCCTGACCACCTGCTGCACCTGCAAGCTGGGTTTTTGCGACTCATGCACAAGGACCCCGAGGTCCCTCTGCACCGTCGCCTGCTGCAGTTTTTCGCCTCGTAAGTAATAGTCCTTCCTACCATTTTTCCTACCAAAGTGGACCACCTCACACTTGCCAACATTAAATTCCATTTGTCATTTCCTGGCCCATTCGCCCAGCCTATCTAGATCCTTCTGCAGACTCTCCACACCCTCTGCACAATTTACCGTTCCACCAATCTTGGTGTCATCAGCAAATTTCGACACTCTACACTCGGTTCCCTCCTCCAGATCATCTATATAAATGGTAAAAAGCTGAGGCCCCAGCACCGACCCCTGGGGCACTCCACTAGTCACCATCCGCCAATCCGAATAGCACCCGTTGACCCCCACTCTCTGCCTCCTATTTGACAACCAATCTTCTATCCACGCTAACACCCTACCCCCAACTCCATGTCCCTCGACCTTCTGCAATAACCTCTTGTGAGGCACTTTGTCAAACGCTTTCTGAAAATCTAGAAAGACCACATCCACCGGCTCTCCTCTATCCACCGCCCTAGACACATCCTCATAGAACTCCAGTAAATAAATAAACTAATAAATAAATAAATAAACTCCAGTTGAGACTGTCCTCACGTGTGCGGAACTTGGCTATCAGTCTCTGCTCAGTGAGTCTGTGCTATCATGTGTCATGAAGGCTGCCTTGGAGAACGCTTACCCGAAGATCAGAGGCTGAATGCTCGTGACCACTGAAGTGTTCACCAACAGGAAGAGAACAGTCTTGCCTGGTGATCGTCAAGCAGTGTTGATTCATCCATTGTCGTAGTGTCTGCATGGTCTGTCCAATGTACCAAACCTCGTGACATCCTTTCCTGCAGCACATCAGGTAGACAACGTTGGCCAAGTTGCAAGAGTATGTACCACGTATCATGAGATGATGGCATCCGTATTGATAATCCGGCACATCTTGCAGAGGTTGTTGCTCATATAACGACACAGTGCATAGCAAGTAAATACGTGGAAATAAATGCATATAGTTGCTTGATTTGATTTGATTTTGATTTGTTATTGTCACATGTATTGTAAGAAATCTCACAACACCAGGTTACAGTCCAGCAGATTTATTTGGAATTACGAGCTTTCAGAGTGTTGCTCCTTCATAGGTGAGTGGAGAGTGTGGTTTGCAACCACAGCTCAATTGCAAGATAATTGCATCTCTGTTATATATGCCGTGTTTGTGAACCCAACTCTCCACTCACCTGAAGAAGAAGCAGCGCTCCAAAAGCTCGTGACTCCAAATAAACCTTTTGGACTTAAACCTGGTGTTGTGAGACCTCTTACTGTGCCTCCCCCAATCCAACACCAGCATCTCCACATCATGGTCACGTGTATTAGTAGAAGTGAAAAGTATTGTGTCTTGCACGCTATGCAGGCAAAGCATACTGTTCATCGAGAAAGAAAGGAGGGAGTGCAGAATGTACTGTTACAGTCATAGCTAAGCTATAGAGAAAGATCAATTTAATGCAACGTAGGTCCATTCACAAGTCTGATAGCAGCAGGGAAGAAACTGTTCTTCCGTCGGTTGGTAAGTGTCCTCAGACTTTTATAGAACAGTACAGCCCCTTCGGCTCTTGATGTTGTGCCGAGTTTTGTCCAAAACCAAGATCAAGCTATCCCATTCCCTATCATTCTGGTGTGCTCCATGTGCCTATCTAATAACCGCTTGAAAGTTCCTAAAGTGTCCGACTCCGCTATCACAGCAGGCAGTGTATTCCACACCCCAACCACTCTCTGAGTAAAGAGCCTATCTCAAACATCCCTCCTATATCTCCTCCCATCAACCTTATAGTTATGCCTCCTAATAACAGCTACATTCACCTGAGGAAATAGTCTCTGAATGTCCACTCTATCTATCCCCCTCATCATCTTATAAACCTCTATTAAGTCGCCTCTAATCCTCCTCCACTCTAAAGAGAAAAGCCCCAGCTTTCTCAACCTTTCCTCATAAGATCTATCCTCCAAACCAGGCAGCATCCAGGGTAAATCTCCTCTGCATTCTCTCCAATGCTTCCACATCCTTCTTATAGTGAGGTGACCAGAACTGCACACAACATTCCAAATGTGGTCTCACCAAGGTCCTGTACCATTCAGCATAACCCCACGGCTCTTAAACTCAAACCCCCTGTTAATAAACGCTAACACACTACAGGCCTTCTTCACGGCTCTATCCACTTGAGTGGCAACCTTCAGAGATCTGTGGATAGAAACCCCAAGACCTCTCTGTTCCTCCACATCCCTCAGAATCCTGCCATTGACCCAGTAATCCACATTCAAATTTGTACTACCAAATTGAATCACCTGGCACTTATCAGGGTTAAACTCCATCTGCCACTTTTTGGCCTAGCTCTTCATCCTAGCAAAGTCTCTTTGCAGCCTACAGTAACGCTCCACCTCATCCACTACTCCACAAATCTTGGTGTCATCAGCAAATTTACTGACCCACCCTTCAGCCTCCTCCTCCAAGTCATTGATAAAAATCTTTTTCCTGACAGAAGAAGATGGAACAGAGTATGTCTGGGGTGCGTAGGGTCCTTGATTATGCTGGCTGCTTTTCCGAGGCAGTGGGAAGTGTAGACAGAGTCAATGGATAGGAGGCTGGTTTGCTTTGTGGACTGGGTTTCATTCATGACCCTTTGTAGTTTTTGCAGTCTTGGGCAGAGCAGGAGCCATACTAAGCTGTGGTACAACTGGAAAGAATGTTTTCTATGTAAAAGTAAACTGTAAAACTGTAAAAGTTGATGACAGTCATACCGGACATGCGTACAGACATACAAGAGCAAGAGTATGTCATTCAGACCCTTAAGCCTGCTATAAATACACATTAAAAAGTGAACATTAACAATTGATCTAGCATCAGTTACTGTTTGCACCACCTTTCTTTTGTATGTTGATCTCTTTTCTAATTTCACATCTGAAAAACCTGGCTGTAATGATTAGACAATGCCCACTAGTTCCTGACTGCCCAGTCAGCAGAGTTCCTTCCATTCCACCCTATATGATCCCTTTAATATCTTGCATACTTGGATTAAATCATCATCCTTCTAAATTCCAGGTAAAATCAGCCAGATTTGTTTAACCTTTCCACATGCTTAACGTGTGAAATCCACTTATTAATCTTCTCCCTGGTTTGCCCCTTAACATCATGGAGAGACTTGTGTCTTCTGACGATCTCAATACCAATATTGACAGGAGCTCCAAGCTCTCTGCTTCCTCCTTGATCAGAGGCCTGAACAATCCCCATCCTCCACCATTCTCCTCCGCCTGACTGAACTTGTTCTGTCACTCAAAATTTCTCATTTAACTTGTCTCATTTCCTGCAAGTAACAAGTGTGGCCAAGTGTACCCTTAAGGACCCCAGTAATGCCTTTCCTTTTGTGAGGTATGTGGAACATTCCTTGTTCCAGTCCTACTCAGGCCCTCTCCCTCAAGGCTTTTTCTATTATATTGATGATTGCATCAATGCTGCTTCATCCTCTCGCCTAAACCTGGAAAAAATTATTGATTTTGCTTCCAATTTTTATCCTTCTCTCACTTCACATGGTCCATCTCCGACACTTCCCTTCCATGATCTCTCTGTTACTATTTCTGGTGTTAGATTGATCAATAATATTCATCACAAGCCCACTGACCCCCACAGCTACCTTGACTATAATCCCTCACACCCTGCTGCCTGTAAAGACTCCACCCCATTCTTCCAGTTTCTGCCTCTGTCTCATCTGTACTGATGATGTCACCTTCAAAAATGACACTGCTAACATGCCAGCCTTTTACCTTAGCTAAGGCTTCCCTGTGATTGACAGGGAACTCAAACAGATTTGATCCATTTCTCCACTCCTGCCCTCACCCCTTCTCCTCCCTCCCAGACCATGATAGGGCCCCCTTATCCTCACTTTCCATCGCACCAGCCACTGCATTCGAAGGATTATCCTCTGCCATTTCCGCTAACTCTAGCATGATGATGCCACCACTAAATATATCCCCACTCTACCCCCAGCCACCCCACATCAGCATTCCACAGGGACTGCTGTCTCCATGACACACTGGTCCACTCCTTCATTATGCCCAACTCCCCATCCCTCTCCCACAGCACCTTTCCTTGCAATCAGAGAAAGAGCTACACTTGAAATTTACCTCCACTCTCCTCACCGTTTAATGCCCCAAGCATTGCTTTCAGATTAAGCAACATTTCACTTGCACCTCCTTCAATTTAGCCTACTATATTCATGGCTCCCAATGCGTTCTCTATATTGGTGACACTGAACACAGATTGGGTGACAGCTTTGCGGAACACTTTCGTTCAGCCCTCAAGAATAATCACAATCTTCCTGTCATTTACCATTTTAATTCAGCATCTTGGTCTCAGTCCCACATGGCCTGCTGCAATGCCCCCAGTAAAGCCCAACATAAACTGGAGGAGCAGCATTTTATCTTCTGATTAGGCACATTACAGCCCTCAGGACTGAACACTGAGTTCAACAACTTTAGACTGTGACCTTTTTCCTCCATCTTTGTTTTAATATTGCAAACATTTCTTGATCCTATGCAGAAACTCTTCCCCTCCACCCCACATCCTCCCGGTCCAGGCCATCTGTCACTTGATCTTGGGCAGCATGGTGGCACAGTGGGCAGCACAGTGATTAGCACTGCTGTCTCACAGTGCCAGGGACCCAGATTTCATTCCTGGCTGGGGTCACTGTCTGTGGGGACTTTGCACATTCTCCCCATGTCTGCATGATTTCCTTCAGGTGCTGTAGTTTCCTTCCACAGTCCAAAGATGGTGTGGGTTAGGTGGATTGGCCATGCTAAATTACCATTTAGTATCAGGGGGACTAGCTAGGGTAAATGAATGGGATTATAGGGATAGGGCTGGGTGGGCTTGTGGTCGGTGCAGACTCGATGGACCAAATGGTTTCCTTCTGCATTTTAGGATTCTTTGATTTTCTCTTAAATTTTGCTGCATCTTTGTTGTAATCTGTCCCAGCTCTCATTAATCACTGGGCCAATCATTCCACCCACTCTCATATGGTATATAATCCAATACATTTCTTCCGCTCTTTAGTTCTATAGGAGAGTTATAAGTTTCAAAACATTAACTCTGTTTTCTTTCCCTATAGATGCTGCCAGACCTACCAGTATTGTTTGATTTTGTTTCATATTCCAGCATCCGTGATATTTTGTGTCTATTCTAGGTTTACTTAACCTGTGTTTGATCTTATAATGTCGCAGTTGATAGTGAAAAGAAACTTAAACAAATGACCCATCTCCGGACCATTATGTGGACCCAGTACGTCTAGAAAGAGGCAAATACATCCATTAGAAATATAGATTATTCATTTGGGTTACAGAATCAAAGAGTTGAGCTGAAGTTAAAATAATTTGATAACCTTTCTGTTTTAAACCATCCTAAAGCATACCACGTCGGCACAGAGATTAACTGTGGAGGTGGAAGGTTCCTTTGTTTAATTTATCCCTGTGTATTTGTTGACTGAAGCAAGATGCTGTAGACTGCATCTCAGTGGATTGAACAAGCCATCAAGAGATAGTAATCAGTTAGGCCTGCACTCTAATAAGAAGAAATACTAACTTCATCATTCACCACATTGAATGTGGATGGGGCTCTATCTCAGCTTGGATTCTGTGAGGAAAGATTTGCTCTAGCTTTACAACTATTGAAAGAAATCTACAGTGGTCCTCACAGTGTGTTTTGGCACAAAGCAATCAGCAGAGTTACTCAAAAACTTATGGACACGCAATTGGGTATCTGCCAGCAACTCAAACAAGGAGCTATCATGTGATTTGTGAAGAAAAGATGGAGGTCGCTGATTGGCCAAAAAAGCTAATGGAAGGGCTCCCATATAATCTTACCTCAGAGGATAGCTGGAATAGTGAGAAGAATTCAAGTGAATTCTGGAGGGCTGTGGCAAACCTTTTACTTGATCGCTAGAGAAATGAATGCACCTTAAAGGTTGTTGTAATATATAAGGGAATTATTGGGGAAATAAGTAAAATCAAGTTCATTGTACAAGTAGTTGTAAACTATAGGGTTAATAGTGCTTATTTTGTTTCATTTTTCTTTAAGTACAATGAAGTTTGTTTTTGTTTAAAAATGTGAAATCTCGTGGCATCATTCTGTTGGTTAATTGTTGGGTGTTTAGATTTCTTCTTTAAATGTCAATGGTCCATTACAGAATCATGACAGGAGGATATCATTTCTGTTTAAAGAATTTGTTCAAATAGTCCACTTTAAAAGGCCTTCTCATTTACTGCTTGGAAAATACATATTTTTTAGCCACTATTTTTCCTCCTAACTTTCAGAACCATTGATTGTAGCACTGCTAGAGCCTTTATGATTGAGATCCACTAACTGCATAGAGTGAAACCGTTGTGCCGTTGATGGCTTAACTATTCATTGAAAAGATTTACTGATCTGTTGGAGATGTCCTGCAATTACTTTCTCTGATGGAGTCCCATGGTGGGTCATTTTCATGATACTATTGAACACATTAGCCTAATACTTATGCCACAGGACTACCAGTATGGACCATGTGGGGCAAAACCCTACTACAGCAAATTATTCTCATGATTTGTGCTCAGAATATGGCCATGATAGTTGGATTATTCACCAATGTCCTTCAGGAAAGTGAGTATCTCATCCTTCTCCACTCTGCCTGAATAATGTCATGATCACACTAATTCACTGGTCCTTAATACCCCTAAGACATATAGGGACTTGTACCGAATGCTACGGGATCATCAGGAAATAATTGCATTTCAGACCTGATGGTGAAGGGAAGGTTATTGATGAAGCTTGAGATGATTGCCTTTCACTTTCCTCTTCTGCACTCAGCATTCCAACCAGTGGAAAGTTTGCCCCAGCTATAAATCCACATGTTCTTTCTTACAGCTATATTACAGTATTTAAAAATACACCAACCTAAATACTTCTTGACAGCAGCTCAATAACATGGCAACATAAGAGCAGGAGTAGGCCATTCAGTCCCTTGAGCATGCTTCACCATTCAATTAGGCAGATTATCTACCTCAACACCATTTTTCCATGCTATGCCCATATCCTTTGAATTCATTAGTATCTAGAAATCTAATAATTTCTGTCTGGAATGTACTCAGTGACTGCGGACCACACTGGGGTAGAGAATTCCAAAGTTCACTATGCTCTGAGTGAACAGATTCCTCCTCATCTCAGTCCTAAGTGGCTTATCTCTTATTTTGAATCTGTGTCCCCTAGTTATACACCTCCCTTCCTCCACACACCCTACCAGCACCCTCACACCTCCCCAATGCTGCCAGCCAGAGGGAATGTTCTTTCTAGGTGCTTAAGAATTTTTTAAGTTTCAAAGAGATTACCTCTCATACTTTTAAACTCTAGAATATAAGCCCAATTTCTCTCCTGATAAGATAGCTCAGCCATCCCAGGAATTGGGTATGGTGAACCTTTATGGTACTCCCATTGTACAAATTAAGACTTCATCACTGAGCTTATGTACAGTACAATTTGATAACAAAAGCCTTATTAATTACACAAATAGAATCATAGAATCCTACAGTGCCCATTTGGCCTTTCGAGTCTGCATCAACCACAATCCCACCCATATCCCCAAAAACCCATGCATTTACCCTAGCTAGTCCTCCTGACACGAAGGGGTAATTTAGCATGGCCAATCCACCTAACCTACGCATCTTTGGACTGTGGAAGGAAACTGGAGCACCTGGAGGAAACCCATGCAGACACAGGGAGAATGTGCAAATTCCACACAGACAGTGACTCAAGCCACAAATTGAACCTGGGTCCCTGGTGCTGTGAGGCAGCAGTGCTAACCACAAATGTGTCAATGAGATGGAGTCCAACAATGGGATCATAAGAACATAAGAAATAGGAGCAGGAGTAGGCCATCTAGCCCTTCGAGCCTGCCCCGCCATTCAATAAGATCATGGCTGATCTGTCGTGGCTCAGTTCCACTTTCCCGCCCTCTCCCCATAACCCTTAATCCCTTCTCTTATCAAAAACCCATCAACCCGCTTCTTAAAAATATTTAGCGAGGCAGCCTCCACCACTTCAACGGGCAGAGAATTCCAGAGATTCACCACCCTTTGAGTGAAGAAGTTCCTCCTCAACTCCGTTCTAAACCGCCTCCCCTTTATCTTGAGGCTGTGCCCCCTAGTCCTACTGTCTTTTTTGAGCGGGAAGAGTCTCTCCACCTCTATCCTATCCATCCCATTCATCATCTTATATGTCTCAATGAGATCTCCCCTCATTCTTCTAAACTCTAACGAGTACAAGCCTAGTTTATTCAGCCTCTCCTCATAGCTCAATCCCCTCAACTCCGGTATCAGCCTAGTAAACCTCCTCTGCACTCCCTCCAGGGCCAAAATATCCTTGCGCAGGTGCGGCGCCCAAAACTGCACACAGTACTCCAGCTGCGGCCTCACCAATGCCCTATACAGCTGCAGCAAGACCTCCCTACTTTTATATTCAATCCCCCTCGCTATGAAGGCCAGCATCCCATTCGCCTTCCTGACCACCTGCTGCACCTGCAAGCTGGGTTTTTGCGACTCATGCACAAGGACCCCGAGGTCCCTCTGCACCGTCGCCTGCTGCAGTTTTTCGCCACGTAAGTAATAGTCCTTCCTACCATTCTTCCTACCAAAGTGGACCACCTCACACTTGCCAACATTAAATTCCATTTGCCATTTCCTGGCCCATTCACCCAGCCTATCTAGATCCTTCTGCAGACTCTCCACACCCTCCGCACAATTTGCCGTTCCCCCAATCTTGGTGTCATCAGCAAATTTCGACACCCTGCACTCGGTTCCCTCCTCCAGATCATCTATATAAATGGTAAATAGCTGAGGCCCCAGCACCGACCCCTGGGGCACCCCACTAGTCACCATCCGCCAATCCGAATAGCACCCATTGACCCCCACTCTCTGCCTCCTATTTGACAACCAATCCTCTGGCAGAATATGGCAGAATATGGCAGAAGATACAAATAAGATTGAAATGATCCAAAGATGTGCTGCACAAATTTGTATAGGAAATACATTAGTGTCACATCCTTAATCAAAGATTTGGAATGAGAATCACTATAGCAAAGATGGGAGGAAAATAAACTGACCACAACCTATAAGATATAGAATGCACTTGTGAAACTTTACAGTATCTATTACCCTTTGGCAATGACAAAACATGAGGTAGCCAATCAATAATCTTTCTCCCATAATGGAACAAGTTGTCAAAGGAAATAATCACAGCCCCATCACTTAAAATCTTCAAAACCAAACTTTAGTTTATTTCCATTTAAAAAATTTCACTATCAGGACTTGCATTTGAGCAGGTCGTGCCTAGTTTAGCTAGTCACCCATATGAATGTTGATGGAGTACAGATATTAGCCTGTGATGTCAACTACAACTACAGCAGAAGCATCCCACTCATTTAACCTATCCATATCCCCTTGCAGCCTCAGGTCATTTCACAACATTCTTTCCTATTTGTGTCATCAGCAAACTTAGCAACCCATTCCATTCCAAACCTTTGATAAAGTGCATGATACTGGTGTATTTCCCCTACAGATTCAACCCCTTCATCCAAGTCATATGTACCAATTGTAAAAATCTGAGGTTCCACCTCTGGTCCCTATGACACATCATTTGTTACATCTTGCCATTTAGGGCTACCCTTGGTGTAATAACTTGGCTACACCACTTATGAATGAATTACAAACATTTATTAACAACCCTTTACAGGATGATGCATAATCAGTGCTTCCAGTCTTGCTACTAGGATCTAACTAAGCAAAACCTGTGCTCTTCTTGGGTTATCCCCTTGCTAGATACTGATTGGACAACACTCCAGAAGATCACCCCTTTAAGGGGCTAGCTGCTACACTTGGTTTGCTGTAGGTTCGCCAATCTTCTATCCATGCCAATGTGGTACCCCCTACACTATGAGTTTTAATTTTCTGCAATAACCTTTGAAATATCCAGCCTTATTCTATTCTGTAACTTATACAGTTTTTGTCTCCCCAAGTCCTCCCTATTCAAATCAAATAATCTATGCATTAACTTAACATTTAAAAAAGACGTGCTGGTTAGGTGCATTGGCCATGCTAAACTCTCCCTCACGTGTACCCGAACAGGCACCAGAGTGTGGTGACCAAGGGATTTTTACATTAACTTCATTGCATTAAGAAGCCTCACAACACCAGGTTAAAGTCCAACAGGTTTATTTGGAATCACGAGCTTGCGGAGCACTGCTCTTTCATCAAGTGAGCAGAGGCCTGGCTGAGGTGCGTTATAGACCCCAACAATCACATTTTGATTTGACGTGTCTTAAGTTTCCTTTGAACTTTTTGTTTCTGTTTGGGTCATTCCCCCTCCTTTTGGGGAGCTGTCCCCTTTTTCTTTGTCCGAATGTAATTTAAGTTTGTTTGCTTGGTTCGACCCGAAAGAATGACCCCAAAGAACGACCCGAAAGACCGAGTGGAGGCCTAATGTAAGCCTACTTGTGACATTAATCATAAACTAAATTTTAGTTTAGCTTAGTTCTTGGAAGTGGAGTCACAGGTGAATAGAGTGGTGAAGAAGGTATTCAGCATTTTGGTCAGAACATTGAATAGAGGAGTTGAGACATCTTGTTGAAGTTGTAAAGACATTCGTAAAGCCACACTTGGAATACTGTAAATAGTTCTGGTCACCCTATTACAGAAAGGATATTATTAAACTAGAAAGAGTGTAGAAAAGATTTACTAGGATGCTACCGGGACTTGATGGTTTGAACAAAGAACAATACAGCACAGGAAACAGGCCCTTCTGCCCTCCAAGCCTGTGCCACTCATTGGCCCAACTAGACCATTTGTTTGTATCCCTCCATTCCCAGTCTGTTCATGTGGCTACCCAGATAGGTCTTAAACGATCCCAGCGTGTCCCCCTCTACCACCCTGCTTGGCAGTGCATTCCAGGCCCCCACCACCCTCTGTGTAAAATACGTCCCTCTGATATCTGAGTTAAACCTCACCCCCCCTCACCTTGAACCTGTGACCCCTCGTGTTTGAGAGGCTGGATAGACTGGGACTTTTTCTCTAGAGTGTAGGAGGCTGAGGCACGATCTTATATAAAATAATGAGGGGCATAGATCAGCTAGATAGTCAATATCTTTTTCCAAAGGTAGGGGAGTCTAAAACTAGAGGGTGTAGGTTTAAGCTGAGAGGGGAGAGATACAAAAGGGTCCAGAGGGGCAAATTTTTCACATAGAGGGTGTTGAGTGTCTGGAACAAGCTGCCAGAGGTAGTAGCAGAGGCAGGTACAATCTTGTCTCTTAAAAAGCATTTAAACAATTACATGGGTAAGATGGGTATAGAGGGATATGAGCCAAATGCGGGCAATTGGGACTAGCTTAGGGGTTTACAAAAAGAGGGCGGCATGGACAAGTTGGGCTGAAGGGCCTTGTTTCCATGCTGTAAACCTCTGACTCTATAAATTTAAACACTTTTCACAAATTGATCCTCTGTCCCTAAGTATGTTTTCTTTTTAAAAACACGAAATTTCTATTTCTTTTGGAAAATTCTGTTGAAAAATCCAAGGATAATCGCAAAATCAGCCAATTTTCTGCTGGTTATTAAACAAATGAATTTTTAGAGGGGAAAGAAGGTTTGGATCCCTGAGGGCTGCAGTTTATTGAGTGATTGAGGTGCTGCAATGTTGGGAATTGATTGGGATTTTGGGAGGGGGCTGGTGTAACCAGGCGCACAGCGGCTTGAGGGTGGAGTTTAAAGGCGGTGTGGCGCGGCTGCCTCCCCACTCTCCCATTCTCTGCCGAAATGGCGAGCGGCCGGCCCTACGATCTGATCATCTTCGGTGCCTCCGGTTTCACCGGCCAGTTTGTGGTGGAGGAGACGGCCCGGGTGGCGGCCGAGGCGGATTCCCCGCGGCCGCTGAGCTGGACCGTGGCTGGCAGGAACCGCACCAAGCTGGAGGAGGTGCTGGGGCGGACGGCCAGCGCCCTGGGTGAGTCTCAGGCTTTGAAGCGGCCACCAGGCCCGGATTCGGGGAAAAGGGGGGTGTGGCACTGCAAAGACTTCACTCTAAAAGGATTAAAGTAATATCATTTAAAATGCTTCAAATTGTTTTGATTTGGACAAACTCTTCCACCCATTGCTGCTCACAGCAACTGGGGAACAATGTGTCAGGGTATGAAATATTTAAATGTCTGCCATTGGCAAAGTTATTGAAAGGTTAATTTGCACATTTGGTTTTGTCAGAGCTGATCTGTAGAGTCAGTTTTCTGCTCCTTCCCTCCTACCCCACGACACTGTAGGGAATGGGGTGCATTGTTGACCCCTTTAATCACATTTTAATTTGATGTTTTAAGTTTCCTTTCCACTTTGTCCTTTGTTTTGGGTGATTTCCCCTCCTTTTGGGAGCTGTCCCTTTTAATTTGCCCCTTTGTTCATGTGATTTAGTTAAATTGACCAAAAAGAGCAGTGATATGCATTGTAAATTTTGCTTTGTTTAATTTTAGTTGTCATTTTAAAAAAAAACTAATATGAACTATTGTACTCCTAGTGTTGGGCAGGTCATTGATTTCCACAGTTGGAGCAACAGGGTAAATGAACATTTGTTTTTAATGATCCAGAGGCATTTAACAAATGGAAGCTAGATCTGATTTAAGAATATCTAGAAGACTAGGAAAAGCCACTGTCGCAAGATGTAGGCTATTAAAGTTGCTACATGAATACAAGTCTTCTTTAAGAAGCAGTTTTAAAGGTGGGGAGAGGTGTGTCAAGACAAAGCATTTTTAAGGTAGAATTTCCAATTTGTAGACAAGTGGTTGAAGGACTTGGCACTAATTAAAGAGGAAGGATGATAGAGTAGATCACCTTGTTTTTTAAAAAAAAATGATGTTTGCAGTTAAGAATGTAGGGCTCAAGCAGACTTTTTTAAGACAAAAAAAGAGGCAATTTTTTTTTTAAAAAAAGGTATAGATTTGTTCACAAAGCTGATACTTATTGCCAGTCTCTAGCTGCCTTTGAGAAGTGGCCTGCTTTCTTGAACCACTGCAGTTATTGTGAGGGTGATACTTCGATAATGCTGTTTGGTGGAGAAATCCAGAACTTTGAACTGGTGACAGGAAAAGGAAATTATTATAAATAAGATTGAAGCAATCCAAACATGATGCACCATTCTTCACATCACTGGGAAATACACCAATATCCCATCCTTGATCAGTTAAATTTAATGGGAATCACTGCAGCAAAGGTGGGAGGAAAATAGGCTGACTTTTTTTTCCACAAAATGTAAATAGATATCTGCGAATTGACAGAAACAAGAACTCTCTGGTAATGACAGAACATGATGTGGAGGTGGTCAGGAAGGCGAATGGGATGCTGGCCTTCATAGCGAGGGGTATTGAATATAAAAGTAGGGAGGTCTTGCTGCAGCTGTATAGGGCACTGGTGAGGCCGCAGCTGGAGTACTGTGTGCAGTTTTGGTCGCTGCACTTACGCAAGGATATTTTGGCTTTGAAGGGAGTGCAGAGGAGGTTTACTAGGCTGATACTGGAGTTGAGGGGGTTGAGCTATGAGGAGAAGCTGAATAAACTAGGCTTGTACTCGTTAGAGTTTAGAAGAATGAGGGGCGATCTCATTGAGACATATAAGATGATGAATGGGGTGGATAGGATAGAGGTGGAGAGACTCTTCCCGCTCAGAAAGGACAGTAGGACTAGGGGGCACAGCCTCAAGATAAGGGGGGGGTGTTGCGGTTTAGAACAGAGTTGAGGAGGAACTTCTTCACTTGAAGGGTGGTGAATCTCTGGAATTCTCTGCCCGTTGAAGTGGTGGAGGCTGCCTCACTAAATATTTTTAAGACGCAGGTTGATGGGTTTTTGATAAGCAAGGGGATTGAGGGTTATGGGGAGAGGGTGGGAATGTGGAACTGAGCCACGACAGATCAGCCATGATCTTATTGAATGGCGGGGCAGGCTCAAAGGGCTGGGTGGCCTACTCCTGCTCCTATTTCTTATGTTCTTATGTTATGTTTTTATGTTCTAAGACAGTGTACCAGCAATCTTTCTCCCGAAAGATAATGCCACAGTGGAACAAGCTACCAAAGGAAATAGTCACAGCCCATCACTTGAGCTCCTGAAGACTCATATTTAGATTATTTCCTTTTAAAAGTTTTCACTATCGGGACAAGCATGTCAGCAGGTGATGCCTTATTTTGCTAGAGCTACCTGTACAAATGTTGGCAGCCTTTGGATATTTTACCTGCTGTTGACAGAACTAGAGCAGAAGCAGAACAATACATGTCCAAAAAAAAACTGTGACTTGGAAGGGAAATTGAAGGTGATGGTGTTTCCATCCACCTGCTGCCCTTTGCCCTTGTACTTATCATAGAATCCTGAGTGCAGAAGGAAGCCATTCAGCCCACTGAGTCTGCATCAACCACAATCCAACCTGGGCTGTATCCCCATATGCCCATGCATTTACCCTAGCTAATCCTCCTGACAATAAGGGGCAATTAACATGGCCAGTCCGCCTAACCCTCACATCTTTGGCCTGTGGGGGGGAAACCAGAGCACCCGGAGGAAACCAAGGCAGATATGGAAAGAACGTGCAAGTTCCACAGACAGTGAGTCAAGCTATACTTCTAACTGATGGAGATGGTAGGTGTGGGGGTTGTTGTCGAATGCCTTCGCAGCTTGCTGCAGTGCTTTCCATAGATAGTTGCTGCTATTAGTAAAATGGTGGTGGAAGAGGTGATGGTTTGAACTGGTGGGAGGGGTGCCTATTGAGCAGACTGCTTTGCCCTAGATGATGTTGAGAATTTTGTTTTTATGTCAGATAAATGAGAATATTTTGTTACATGTCTGCTTTGTAGGTGGTGGAGAGGTTTTTAATCTGCATTTGGATTGGGCTAATCAAATTAGTAACGGTATCAGAGTTCTGGATATGCTGAAATTTATGCTGGGCAAGACAAGGCAGACCTATGTGAAGGATGAAAAATTGGCAACATTGGAGGTGATGTAGGGACATTGAGCAATAATTTTGAGGTTGAAGTAGACCACTTTGATAGCCTGGTGCACAGTTCATAGATCACCTCAGGTCAAGCACTTGTGCCACCATCAAGTTGAGCATGAGTGAGTATCCAAGAAGTGTTGTGGGGTCATGGTACGGGGAATGGAAATCTTGGCTGGATCTAAATAAGAGGGCTTCAGTCAGGCCAACATTTGTGAATGTTCAAGAAAGTAATGAACCAAGCTCTTGAATTTCAGCATCCCTATATATGATTCAAAGTTCAATAATAAATATGACTTCATCATTGTTCCTGCACTGTTGCTGGGTCAAATTCCTGGAACTCCCTTCCAGGCAGCTTTGTGGGCGTTCCTTCAACAAATGGACTGCAGCAGTTGAAGCAGGCAGCTCACCACTGCCTTCACAAGAGCAACAAATGCTGGTCTAGCCAGCAATACCCACAACCCATAAAAGAATAAGTTTTAAATAAAAAGCATTTCTCTTCCACTATGCCCTGCAGCTGTGGTCTCTCAGATTCATAATTTAGGCATGATAAGATAACGGAAAGATAACTGGACTTGTTGTCCTCATTTTTACAACAATAGTTGTCTTGTCTGCAGTATAGTTGAAATATTTGTTCTTTTATTACCAGCAATGTCAAATCATAAATAACCGTTCTTGTTTTTCAGTAGAATTAGATCAATTTGCAATTCCCAGCTGCATGTTGTTATTTTGTATGCATTTATTTTGTGGAGTAGGCTGGGGGAGTGTGTCAAAGGCCAGAGACAGAGTTGTCTTACACCCAACTGGGAGTTTTTCAAACCTCAAGATGATCGCTTCTCAGCCTTTTGGCTAAGATCAAGTGTAGTATCAACATGCTGTGCTTAGTTGAAGTCATTAGGTTACACTTTAGCTTCATTTGCTGCAATTTTTAAAAACAGCATCTCGGCCTTTTGGCTAAGATGCAAATGAGATCAAGCCTTGGAGTAGGAGCTACACCTACTCCAATCAGCTTGGATCATGTAGATCAAGCCCAAGACAGGAGGTGAGAGCCCTGTCTTGTCAGCTTGGATTGGGAATGTCCCAACTTGTTGAGATTCTGAACTGGAATAAAAACAAGATGATCCTTCCTCCTCTTCACTCCTCAAGCCATGGAGTGTGGGTACCTGTTTTCAACTGGTACACACAGATGACCGAGTTTAGAAATGCAACAACATAGAAAAATAAGCTGATGCCTCTGCTTGAAACTGTGTCCTGTCTTGTTCTTTCAAACCTGTTTTAATCCTCGATTGTTTAGTCTCCACTCTTGTGTTACTAAAGTAGATTTGTACGCTTGTTTAACATTGTAATGGGTGTACATATAACCAAAACATATAATTTTAAAAAATACAACAAAGCAAAATAGGGCAATGCATTTCTAAGGTGGAGTAATATTTGATGTATTCCAGTAAATGAAATGTATTGTGTTTTCTTGTAGAGATAAATATTATTTTTGCCCCTTTTTTGTGAAATAATAATTGCTCTTGTTTCAGGAGCTCCAGAGTTGAAGTCTAAAGAATGTATAATCTGTGATATAAATGATCCATTGTCGATTGCTTCAATGTGCCAACAGGGATCGGTGATCCTGAACTGCGTGGGACCAGTATGTATACATTTGAGGACAGAAACAGGAAATCTGTTATTGGTGCAGTGTAGTCCTGTCAATTTAAAGGATGTATTTGCAGTACTTTTCATAGATTCATAGAACCTACAGTGCAGAAGGAGGCCATTTGTTTCTTAAGAAGGAACTTTTCAAAATGCAGCTAATGAAAATATAACAAAACGTACTCCAACTTATAAATCAAAAAGGGTTTAATAAAGAAACATCATGACTCCAAACTTGGGGCCTCACTCTGGGCCACTCCAAACTCCCCACAATTTTACATAGTTCCTTATTTATAGTGAATAAGTTGGTCAAATATTACATCACTCTGTAATTGATTCCATGTTTTACTGGGTCAGCTAACCCTTGCATCTTGTTCCCATTGGTCACATTACATCCAATCAAAGTTGTCACCAGTTACATTCTAACACATTGAGCCTGCACCAGCAACAATCCCACCTAAGTCCCATTCTCATAACCCCACATATTTACCTTTCTAATCCCCCTGATATTAAGGGACAATTTATCATGACCAATCAACCTAACCCACATATCTTTGCACTATGGGAGAAAACTGGAGCACCTGGAGGAAAACCATGCAGACACAGGGAGAATGTGCAGACTCTGCAAAGACAGTGACCCAAGTCAGGAATCAAACCCGGGCCCCTGGCGCTAAGAGGCAGCAGGGCTAACTGCTGTACCACTATGTCGCCATGAATCTTTCAGAGTCTTTGATTAAATGTGTGTTATTTGAAGTGCGACTTTTTTGTCTTAAGGGAGAAGTCTTATTTTTCTGAAGTGCTCTGCAATCTGATGCACGCACAAAGAATGGAATATATAGGATGTGAAAATATTTTATCAATGTGGAGCTTTTGGGAATAAGTTTGGGCCAGGAAACAAATTGTCTTTATTAAAGATACATTCTGTAGAGATGGCTGAGCTGAGTTTTTTTAAATTCTGTTGTCGCTCAATGTACTAAGGCTGGAAAGAATAAGAATTAATTCAGTAATATTTAGCTAAAAATTTCATTGTACAGCAAATTAGGCCAAAAATACATTATTGGAATCAAGTCCTTTTACTTAATGCTGAGTACCATTGAAAGCATTTAAAAACTACTGTTAAAAATGAACTAGCATTTTATAGTAAAAGTACATTCTAATATATATGTAGCAACTTATGCTTTCATAAGCTTTGGTAATGTTTGTTGGAATACAGATTCATGGTTACTGAAATACTGTAACAAATCCCATCTGTATAGAAAGCAAGATGCAGTGTCTAGACTTTAAGCACAGTTCAATTTTAATATCTCAATCTATGTTACACTACTATTTGGTTAAGATTTTTTAGTAAAAGCTAACAAATAGAATGAAATAGTCTTGCGTTCAAAAATCAGTATGAAATTACTAATACTGGCTACGTTGAGAATCAGATTAAATCACACACATTTTGTTTAATTAGATTTTAGTGAATTGGATCTTAACCAGAAAATTGACAAATGAATCATAACTAGCAGGAAATAGCGTGAAGCCCTCATATTTGTATGGGGGGTAAATTATTTTTAACATATGTCGTTGTTTCTAATAGCTCAGAATACAATGTGTTTTCTTCGCAATGAAATAAATTGTGCAGTGACCCACCCTGAAGTTGCTGGTAACTGAATCCAGACTGTCTGTTATTAGTACAGGTTTTTTGGTGAGCCAGTGGTGAAAGCCTGCATTGAAAATGGAACACACTGTGTTGATGTTAGTGGAGAACCTCAGGTATTGATATTTCTCTTAAGAAATAGCCAGAGTGATTTTTTTTTTAAGTAATTTCCTAATTAAAAAGCTGTTTTGTGTGCATTCCTCAGCAAGATTTCAATGTTTTATAAATACAGTCTCTTGTTTTTATACATTTTTCCATCATGAATCTGTAGACATTACAGATGCTAATTACCCTGTATGATTAAAGGTTACAGTTCCTTTCAACTTCATCAGTTATTATTTTGCACATTAATTATTTGGGAGCAAAAAGTTGAAGTACTGGTTAGACAAAAAAAAACTTAAAAGCTGATAAAGCTACACAACCTTTGACCAGTCTAATGCCCATGTGGTCAGATACTGTTACTGTGGTTATGGGAGGGATAATGTTTTTAGTAGTTTAAACTTTGATGTATTTTTGCTCACCTTCATGACTGCAGCACAATATTTTTGTAACACTGAATACTTAAAATCAGAAATGCTGAAAGTGCACATTCAAAGAATGAAGGTGGGTTAACTTTTTTGTGCAGGAACTCTTCATCAGTTGCCCAGTTCTTGTCCCTGAAACCATCTGTTCCTTTCCCATTAACCGAGAGGGCATTCCTCTAAAATAAATTTCAATGGACTGGACGTTCTGTCCGGGTGGCCAAAAGCACCCTCCACACCAGATCCTGTTTATCAACACTCAAATGACAGAGCAGGGATGGGGTTAAAATATGAAACAAAAGGAATCAAGTCCTGCACTCCAGATCCCACAAGCTCGTGGGACTTCCTGCCCTATGCGCCCAAGGAAGTGTAGGTTGAAAATTGACCTCTTTAGTCCTATAGCCAAAACCTATGGTGAAAACATCAGTCTCAAATTAAGGACAGCCAATAGGTACTTCTAATATTTCCTCTTACTTTAGCAGTGATCTATCATTATTTGGAAAACTATAATCACATTTTTTCGTCTGCTTGAACTTTAATTACATTTGGCGTAGCGATTCCGTGATTTTAGTGATTTCAGTTGGCTGCCTGTTGATAGTGTGATGTTATCCAGCAGCAGTTAACTTTGAAAACAAAACCAGTTTCTCAAAACAGGCCAGTCCCCAAACCTTTTGGGTGGAATCCATCCCACCAGATTTTTTAACTTTAACTTGATCTGTCTTGGAAATGTTTGCCTATGTTGCTCTTTAAATTGCTTCCAGAATATTACTTTCTTAGTTTGTATTTCCAACTCTGGTCAAGTTTCACATTTGATTGTTCAGTTCATATTTTTGGCTCTTCAAGTGAAATGATATTGCTGAGAACTTTTCAAATTTTTTTAAAAAAAGCAACACTTGCAACATTTTGTCATTCACAGTTTTTGGAAGGCATGCAACTAAAATATGACGAGCAAGCTGCTGAAAAAGGAGTGTACATAGTTGGAAGCTGTGGGTTTGATTCCATTCCAGCTGATATGGGTATACTGTATACCAGGAGCCAGTTGAAAGGTAATTTACAATCAGTAAGTTACAGATGATAAACTCTGTTACAGCAATTCAAATATTATAGAGCTCCCAAGTTCTTCAATGTTGTCCAGACAGCTTTTGATCCATATTTGTGTATTTTGAACCATATACTATTTTATAATCTTGTTGATGCACCAATGCATTGTCTCAACCGTGTCTGTGCAATGTAAAATTAATGTCTAAGACAAATGACAAAAGCTCAGTGAACTTTTCTGGTGATAGACAATGAAATTGTAGGTGTGTGGGGAATTTTGCTGCTTCAGTGCAATCCCAAAATGTCAGGTATCATTTTCTGCTTGCTAAAATTTAATTATGTGCATGCATGGATGTTCTTAAAATCATGATGTAACCAGTAATGTAAAGTAATGGTATCACATTGTTCTTAAGATTTTTGAGTTCCAAGTTCAAATGCAAATGTTAGTTGACATTAGGTGTATATCAGGTAATTAGTTCTTGAAGTAAGACGAGTCCAGTGGTGAAAGAAAAAAGGTATCCAGCTGGAAGGGAACATTGCTGATGTGCCAACTTGAGCTGTACTTCAACACAGGGCACCATCTGGATACTGAACATTTTTAGCAAAGGCAGTAATTGGAACAGTTATCTGCCAGCCTTCAACCTGGTTCCTTGAGTAATCTGAAACGTACAACTAGGATAACCCTTCTTAAGAAGCTGGTACCCAATTTGGTATCTTGTTTGGAATACCAGTGTAATCCAATATTAACATGTTTTTGTAACCTGATGTATGTCCAAATGAAAGATTCTAGTTCAGATAAACAGAGCTGAGCTAATTCCTGTGACCACCTGGAGAATAATTTAATATTAATTTACTATTGAAACTGATGTAACCTTTAATGAGAATTAACACACAACTTCCTTGAGACTGTTTTGTTTCTCATGCAATTTACCAACGCACTTGTTTGTGCTTTCCAATGATTTCTTAATTACTCAGTTCCAGTTCTGCTTTGTATAAAATCCACTTTCCAAGATGCAGAGAATTCTGTTAGGCCCAAGGTGAGATTATTTGAATAACTGAGGTATTGAATTCCTTCCATAATTGGAAAAGGACAATTATTAATGTTATTCAATTCTTTATTTGTTTATATAACTTGTAAATTTATATCTAAAATTTGATATTACTTAAATTCTGTTTTAACCCATGAAAATACTTGTAATTTTAATGGGGCTCTGGAATGGAGAAAGAACATTAAGGGAACACTGAGTGACATAGTGGTTAGCACTGCTGCTTCACAGCTCCAGGGTCCTGGGTTTGATTCCTGGCCTGGGTCACTGTCTGTGTGAAGCTTGCATGTTCTCCTCGTGTCTAAGTGGGTTTTGTCCCAGTGCTTCGGCTTCCTCCCACAGTTCAAAGATATGCTGGTTAGGTTGATCATGCTAAAATTGCCTCTTGGTGTCCTGAGATGCGTAGATTAAAGGGATTAGTGGGTAAAATATATGTAGGGAAATAGGGGAAGGGCCTGGTGGGATTGTGGTTGGGCTCGATGGGCCAAATGGCCTCTCACTGTACGGTTTCTATGTGGCCATTCTGGTCAAGCTGAAAAAATATTTCAGTTGACTATTTCTTTAAATGTATATCCATTTTCCTCTCTTTAACGTTATTTACCTCAGTTAATTCCATATATTAGCAAGTAAGAAGTCTCACAACATGAGTTAAAGTCCAACTGGTTTATTTGGAATCATGAACTTTTGAAGTGCTGCTCCTTCTTCAGTGAGTCTCTTGAATGGAAAGGTGGTAGGACTGGAGGGTCTTGATGACATTACTGTTACTAGAGAGGTGGTGCTCGACAGACTGGAGGGGCTGATTGTGGACAAGTCCCCAGGACCGGATGGAATGCATCCAAGGGTCCTGAAAGAAATGGCGGAGGTGATAGTGGATGCCTTGGTGGTTATTTTCCAGACGTCACTGGATTCTGGGGAAGTACCGGAAGATTGGAAAACGGCTAATGTTACGCCATTGTTTAAGAAGGGTGCCAGGCAAAAGGCGGGGAATTATAGGCCTGTTAGTTTAACGTCTGTTATAGGTAAAATGTTAGAATCCGTCATCAAGGAGGAAATAGTGAGGCATCTTGAGGGGAACTGCTTGATAGAGCAGACGCAGCACGGTTTCGTTAAAGGGAAGTCGTGTCTGACAAATTTACTGGAGTTCTGAGGATGTGTCTAGGGCGGTGGATAGAGGAGAGCTGGTGGATGTGGTCTTTCTTGATTTTCAGAAGGCATTTGACAAGGTACCTCACGAGGTTATTGCAGAAGGTCAGGTGGCATGGAGTTGGGGGTAGGGTGTTAGCGTGGATAGAGGACTGGTTGTCAACTAGGAGGCAGAGAGTGGGGGTCACTGGGTGCTATTCGGATTGGCAGATGGTGACTAGTGGAGTGCCCCAGGGGTCGGTGCTGGGGCCTCAGCTATTTACCATTTATATAGATGATCTGGAGGAGGGAACCGAGTGTAGGGTGTCAAAATTTGCTGATGACACCAAAATTGGTGGAAAGGCAAATTGTGCGGAGGGTGTGGAGAGTCTACGGAAGGATCTAGATAGGCTGGGCGAATGGGCCAGGAACTGGCAAATGGAATTTAATGTTGGCAAGTGCGAGGTGGTCCACTTTGGTAGGAATAATGGTCGGAAGGACTATTACTTAAGTGGAGAAAAACTGCAGCATGCGACGGTGCAGAGGGACCTCGGGGTCCTTGTGCATGAGTCGCCAAAAACCCAGCTTGCAGGTGGTCAGGAAGGCGAATGGGATGCTGGCCTTCATCACAAGGGGGATTGAATATAAAAGTAGGGAGGCCTTGCTGTGGCTGTATAGGGCATTGGTAAGGCCGCAGCTGGAGTACTGTATGCAGTTTTGGGCACCGTACTTACGCAAGGATATTTTGGCCTTGGAGGGAGTGCAGAGGAGGTTTACTAGGCTGATGCCGGAGTTGAGGGGGTTGAGGCTATGAGGAGAGGCTGAATAAACTAGGCTTGTACTCGTTAGAGTTTAGAAGAATGAGGGGAGCTCTCATTGAGACATATAAGATGATGAATGGGAAGGATAGGATAGAGGTGGAGAGACTCTTCCTGCTCAAAGGATAGCAAGACTAGGGGGCACAGCCTCAAGATAAAGGGGGGGTGGTTTAGAACAGAGTTGAGGAGGAACTTCTTCACTCAAAGGGTGGTGAATCTCTGGAATTCTCTGCCTGTTGAAGTGGTGGAGGCTACCTCGCTAAATATTTTTAAGACGTGGGTTGATGGGTTTTTGATAAGAGAGGGGATTAAGGGTTATGGGGAGAAGGCGGGAATGTGGAACTGAGCCACGACAGATCAGCCATGATCTTATTGAATGGTGGGGCAGGCTCGAAGGGCTAGTTGGCCTACTCCTGCTCCTATTTCTTATGTTCTTATGAATCACCTTTTGACTCACTTGATGAAGGAACAGAGCTCCAAAAGCTTGTGATTCCAAATAAATCTATTGGACTTCAACCTGGTGTTGTGAAACTTTTTACTGTGCTTACCCCAATCCAACGCCAGCATCTCCACACATTAACAAGTCTTTGTGTAGTTAAATCTAACCAGTTTCTGCCGTCTGCACCTTTTATAAACCTGAGGGTGATGCCCAGTGGTTTTAGAACATGAACAATTATCCAGGTTCAGTTTTTCTCTTTTTCTTTAAGAACCGTGAATACTTGTTCCTTCCCACCTTCTCTCCAAATTAAGCAATGGCAGCTGCTTCAAACCCTCTTTATAGTTCAAATGGTGATACAAGTTGGAACAACTATAATTTAACAGCCTTAAGCACAACCTAACTTTAGCTGATAGTTTGGAACTGTTTTTAAAAAAACTCTTACAGAAGAATTGAATAATGATGTAGGATTTATTTTCCCAAAACTAGTGTATTAGAGAATTATTATTCATCCATGTATTTTTTTTTTTGTTCAGGTATTCTGACTGCTGTGGAAAGCTTCCTATTAGTGAAATCTGGACCTGAGGTTTGTCTCTTGTGAATAGTGACCATGTTTTTCTGAATCGTAATGTACTGTTCTCAGTGGGCAATTTTGGCATTTATACTATTGGAGATTTGTAACCATCCAATTAACCAATATGGAGATGACAGTTGTTAGCATAGTGTTTGTTGGTTTCAGATGATGCTGGGGAGATGTCACACAGTACTTGGAAGTGCATCTACTTGCACAACTAATTATCACCATTGTTTGCTGAATCATTTAATATCATTATTTAATATCATTTAATATCATCACCTCCAATTCTGCATTTTCGACATGCGTTTGTGTTTTTTTTTAAAGTTCATTCATGGGAATGTGGGCATCTTGCTGGTAAGGCCAACATTTCTTTACCCAACCCTAATTGCCCTTGAACCAAGTGGTCACTTCACCCGAGTGAAGGGTCAACCACATTGTAATAAGTCTGCAATCATGTTTAAACCTGACCATGTAAGAGTGGCACATTTTTTTCCCTAAAGGACATTCTACCAGCTTGATGGGATTTGAACCCATGCCCCAGAGCATTGGCTTGGACCTCTGGATTACTAATCCAATGACATTACCGCAACTCCATCCCATATCAAAGTTTGGGGTTTATTGGGATGACTTATTACATTTTAAAGCTTTTAAGCCCCAAACGTAATCTCTCTATTTAAAACTATCCATTTCAGGTTGACTTTGATGGAGGAATTTGTTTGTGAAATTTTTAATTTATATTGGTTTTCCACTTTCCAACCTAAACCATCCTCAACTTCAGTTAATGAATTACTTTTGAAATGTATTCACTATTATATAAATAAATGCAGCTTACAACATGTGCACAGCAACTTTTTGTAGCAGCAATGAGGTAAGTGATAGTCTATTTTGGTTAGCTGTAATTTAACTTCTGGCCAGGACTCTGGGAGAAGTCCTAACTCTTTTGGATGGATTCTAGGGCAGAAACTTCCACCGTTCCTTTCCGGATGCTATTACATGTGAATTTTACAGTAATTATGTACCAGATGACAATGGAACAGGCACATTTTTGATTGAAAATATAGTGCATTTGTCTATCATTAATTGGGCAGCCTGACTAAGAAAAGGTCTTAATTGTTTCAATGCACTTTAGTTTGTGTTTTCTGCTGGTCAGAACAGTTTTTATCTTGCTAGGGTGCCAGTTTTCATGATGGAACTTGGCAGTCAGCAATCCATGGGATAGCCGATCAGGAAAATTTGAGGAAACTGAGAAGGCAGTTCGGACATAAACCCCTCCCAGTTATTGGGGCCAAACTAAGACGAAGGTGAGTAAAGAATAAACACATCTGTTGATATAATGGAAGGATTGTGTAGTCCAACTTTACAACTGTGCGCTGAAAGAACATAGGAGCAGGAGTGGGCCATCTAGCCCTTCGAGCCTGCCCTGCCATTCAATAAGATCATGGCTGATCTGAAGTGGATCAGTTCCACTTTCCTGCTTTTTCCCCATAATCCTTAATTCCCTTGTCTATCAGAAACCTATCTACCTGTGACTTAAATATATTCAGCAAGGTAGCCTCCACCACTTCACCACTTCAACAGGCAGACAATTCCAGAGATTCTTCACTCAAAAAGGGTGGTGAAGTTCTTCCTCAACTGTGATCTAAACTGCAAATCCACCCCCCACCACCTCCCCTTATTTTGAGGCTGTGTCCTCTACTCCTGCTATCCTTTGAGCAGGAAGAATCTCTCTCTCTACCTCTACCCTACCTATCCCCTTCATTATTTTATGTCTCTGATTTCTCTCTCCTCCTCCCCCAAACCCCACTTCAAACTCCAAGTACAGACCCAGTCTATTAAGCAGAATGTACTTTCTGTGGGTGAATTGGGTTTTGTATTCTGACTATTGTACGTTACAATTCTGCATACAAATTGTAAATTGTACTTGTTAAAATGTTGCTTTATTTGATTAAGTTGAAGATGCTTCCTCTGGTAAATCTATAAGTGCATACTGAGTAACTTTTAAATAATGTGTATCAAACAGGATAGTGAATTTTTCAACAAAGGACTGAAACAGCTTTTAAGCTGGACATTTCTGTAAATTGTGAAAAATATTACATGACTTTGAGCCACTAACACTTTCAGAAAAACCTCTGGATACCACTTTGCCATAGCGAACAATGTGTCTTTTTATCTAGATTTTAAAAATATGTGAAATGGTTTTTATTTTTGGCTAGCATGAATATAATCCTTTTTACTCTAGCCTCCAAATTTTCCTTGCTCTTTTGCTTGGGTGCAAACCTGTGCTTTTGTGCTAACATGAAATGAATGTTTTAGACAATGTGTGTCTGAATCTAGATTCACCACAAGGAAAACTACTGTGTGCTTTGTTTAGAATTCCAAATGGCAAGTCTGTAGATCTGACTCATTTACTCTTTTTCATTTAAAAAAAATTGTGTAAAATATAAAAAGGTTTCTTTAGATAAAGGGTATGCCAGTAATGAGAAGCTTTGAATTAAAGGTGTGTGTGGAGAGATATATTTAGTCAGTGAGAAGGAACAGCCATTAAAAGATAGCTATTCCCGGTGATGCAACAATTTAAAAAGTGCGTGTTTAGGAAGCCTATTATTATCCAGTCTGTGGTATAAATATATGTAATGGCTAGAGGCTTCTTTGAATCTGGATTTTTTTGCCTTCACAGAGGTTCAGTATTTTATAGTAACATAATGAATCAATATGCTATCCCGTTCATTGGATCTGATCCTTCTGTAGTCAAACGCACACAGCGTTACCTGCACGAGAACTTGAAGGAAAGCCCTGTAAGTACATTCTTAGTTTCCTTAAATCCTGTATCTTTGCATTGATATTCATGGTTTGTTAACTTTTTTTAATACTTTACATTGAATATGGCTCAGATATTTAGAAATAAGAGACAAAATGCAATTCCCATGATTTCCCCAGAAAGCTGAAGCTGCTTTTAATTTAATAGTTTACAAAATGGAGTTGGCAGTGGCTGCAGCGCCTGTGTAATTTCGTTGGAATTTTTTTCTCCCTCTCCTGCCAACAAAACAGGAGATGCCCGTTCAGTGTTATGGCCTTATGTGGACTCTGCATGAGCACTGCTGGCTCAGATACAAGGAGTAAGAACGCCAAACAAAAACTGCTGGAAACACTTGTAATTCTGGCAGCAATAGTCAGGATCACTGGGTGTCAATGATTCTTCAACAGTGAAGAGTTAGAAGGAAGCAGACATGTTAATCAAAAAGCAGGAAGAGGAGAATAATGATCATGAGTGCAATGATGTAAAAGTTCATCTCTGATTAAATAATGGATAAAAGGATATTAGTGATGAATGAAATGGAGAAAACTTAAACATGCACATGCATTCACACACACAAATTAAAGGATTTAGAACTGTGATTTTTAAACATAAAACTGCAGGATGATTAGTGTTCCTTTACAAGAAAGTTCACTACAGGCAGCCCACCTCAATTTGATTTTACTGTGTATGGTTAATGTTGTCAGTATCAGGGCGAGAGAGAAAATGAAAGAAAAGGGCGAGGATGACTTTTTAGGAATTTATGATGGCGGCAATTTGAAGTCCCATCTGTTTTGTTGAACGTGTTTAATTTCAGTTGACGCACTGCAGTTCTCAGCTCATGGTCATACGTTTCTAATATCTCTTTTTTTTTCAATGTTTGGGAATTTCTTCAATATATTTTTATAATTAGTGGCTATAGTCCCATTTGATGTCTGTCTTTGCTTAACTCCCAGGTCCAGTATGGGGCTTATGCTGCTGTTGGTGGCTTGGGCTCTGTCATATTGCTGATGATAGCTGGTTTCTTCTTCTGGTGTTTCTCAAGCTGTAGATGGGGAAGAAATCTCCTTATCAAAGTAAGTGGCCTCAATCTATGTTTTTTTTTCACAAAAATACTATGATAACCTTGTTAAAAATTTTTAATAAATCACTTCTGGTACTGCTCTGAGTAATTTTGTTGCCTTCTGTTTATCATGTAGTATCCAGAGTTTTTCTCAGCTGGATATTTTACTCGACAAGGACCATCCAGAAAACAGGTATCTTAATTTCTCCTTGTTTTTGAGCTTGTTTAAAACTGACCCGGGTTGTTTTTTGGGGTTTCCCTTCTCATCCATCTGAAGAGTCAGTAGGGAATGCATTCCCATTGGCATTGTCTGTCCCGCAGCGATTTTACACTCCAACAATGCTTTAGCTGCTCCTTGCTCTGGAGAGAGCGTCTCATCTCAGAGCTGCCTACCAGTCTGATTGGCTAACAGCCCTCTAGTCTAGCACCAAGTTGGTTTTGGGTGGTCTTGGGGCAGGTTGGGAACATGAGGCCCAGGTGTTAGAATGAAACCAGTGACAACTTTGCATTGAACATAGTGGGAACAAGATGTAAGGGTCAGCTGACCCAGTAAACCATGAAACCAATTAGAGTGATGTAATAGTTGACCAGCTGATTCACTATAAATAGGAACCTGTGTGGAATTGTGGAGAGCTTGGAGTGGCCCAGGGCAAGGTCCCAAGTTTGGAGTAATAATGTTTCTTTATTAAACCTTTCTTTGATTTATAAATTGGAGTAAATTTTTTTTTTTTTTGCTGTTGTATTTTCATATCTTTTTCCACAGAAGGAGCTCTTCAAAAATGCAGAGTGGACAGAAGGGGTTTGGGGTGTTGGTGGAGAGGCCAGAGTTAGACCTTTTGGGGTGGGGGGGGAGCGGGGTGCGGGGTGGCAAGTTAAACAGAGGCTGCCAGTGCAGGATCACCTTCCCTTTCTGCCTGAGGACTGAGCAGAGCTAGTGTTTGGGCTTTCTCTGTGCATCTGAACTGCTAAGCTGAAAATTGAGGCTGAGTGGGGAAACGACCCTTAAGTGTTCAGTGATTGGCCATTTAAGTGCCTCAATTGCAGCAAGGGTGGGTGAAACTCGAAGTTGCGCCAAGGTATGGCAAGCAGCACTCTGTCGTGAAGACCATATGAGAAATTTTGCGTTTACCCACCCACTTTACAAATTCACCAGCACAGGAACATAACATTCTGCCCACTAATACCACTGTCAATCCTAAATTTGCAAAAAGATGATCTCAATTGACTGTCAATCTCTGGCAGACTGCAAACGCTGCAGTTTGCTGAAGACGTATTGGAGTTTGTAGAATCCTACAGTGCAAAAGAAGCCATTTGGCCCAGCAAGTCTGCACTGACCACAATCCCACCCAAGCCTTATTCCCATCACCCAACATACTTACCCTGCTAATCCCCTGATACTAGGGTGAATTTAGCATGGCCAATCAACCTAACTCTCATCTTTGGATGAGGAAACCAGAGCACCTGGAGGAAACCCACACAGACATGGGAAGAATGTGCAGACTCCACACAGTGACCATAAGCCAGAATTGAAACCAGGTCCTTGGTGCTGTGAAGCAGCAGTGATAACCACTGTGCCATGATACCATCCCAAATTTAGTTATTGAACTGGCTGCCTAAAGTATAATTATATTTCATTTCAAACTTTGGAAAACAAATATCAAGTTTCACACTGTTTCAATATGTATTATTGTGTGTATTCATACTTAAGCATGCATTAAGTATTTTATTAATATATATACTTAAATCAAAGTCCATGAAGAAAATGAACTATTCAATGAAGTAAAAAGGGTGTTTGACATTCAATCACAGAATTTTGCAAGGTAGAAGAAATCTGTTTCTCCTAACGCTCATGCCCCTGGCCTCTGAAAGAGTTGTCAACTTAGTCCCATTCCCTGTACCTTTTTTTTACATTTTTATTCTTGAAATCTTCATCCATTTTCACCTTTTTAAAAGCTGTTATGGATTTTATTTCTGCTTACTGGTTAGACCATTCTGGGCCCTTGCAACCCTCTGCATTTATTTAAAGAAAAGAATTCACCTTTTCATAGAATCCCTACAGTGCAGAAGGAGGCCCTTTGGCCCATTTGATTCTGCTCTCTGGGCATCTCACCCGGGCCCTATTCTTGTAACCCCACACTTACCTTGCTAATCCCCCTAACCTGTACATCTTGAGGCACTAAGGGGCAATTTAGCGTGGCCAATGCACCTAACCTGCACATCTTTTGGAGATAATTTTGCCAATAAATTGATGTTCTTCAGTTATTGGCTCAGTGATTAGAAGATGTAGTTTTTTGGTTTTTTTTAAATCAAGATCTCAATTTTTAGGATTTTTGTTTTAACTTCCTTTTGTCCTAATGGAATTAAAATGCCAGCATTTCTCTAGTCTCTCTGCATAATTGAAACCTCTAATCTCTGGTATCATCCCAATGAATTTATTCTGCACTTTCTTCCTGATCTTGGCACCTGTCATAAAGCACCCTGTGCTCCCTAGTAATTAATTCTTACACCCTGGGGAAAAAGCTTCTGACTCTCCACTCTGTCCATGCCTTTCATAATCTTGTAGACTTCAATCAGGTCACCCCTCAACCTCCATTCCAGTGAAAACAACCCAAATTTCTCCAACCTCTCCTTTTATAGCTAATGCCCTCCACACCATGCAACTTCCTGGTAAGTCTTTTCTGTACCCTCTCCAAACCTCCACATCCTTCTGGTAGCATGCTGACCAGAATTGAACACTATATATTCCAAGTGCAGCCTAACTATAAGGTTCTATAAAGCTGCAAAATGACTTGCAATTTTTAAACTCAGTGCCACAGCCAATGAAGGCAAACATGCCATATGCCTTCTTGATGCCTTCCACACCTGCACGACCACTTTCAGTGACCTGTGTATCTGTACAGCCAGATCCCTCTGCTTATCAATACTCTTAAGGGTTCTGCCATCTACTGGATATTATTAGACCTTCCAAAATGCATTACTTCACATTTGCTGGGATTAAAATCCATCTGCCTTCTGTCTGCCCAAGTCTCCAACTGATCAGTATCCTCTGGTTTAAAAACTGTTTTCAGATGCTGCCCTAGCAAATTATTCAGACATTAGTACTTCCCTTTGTGCAAGTTTTTTATTTTCACTTCATTGCACTGAAAATGGATTGAGCCAAGCTGTCTTAATGGTTTCTTTTATAGACAGGGAGCAGCAAAAATATTGAAATCTGAGGCTGCACTGTCCAAATTGGGCAACAAGAGAAAAATCTGCAAAAAACTGAAATCAACCACATTTAATAGTATTTTATATTTTGCAGATGGAAGGGACCTCTTTCAGCATGACCTTCTTGGGTGAAGGGTATCAGGAAGGCCAGGATCCACAGGAAGGCCAGGATCCACAGCAAAGCCAACCTACAGTAAAAATATACACTCAAGTGAAAGGGCCAGGTATGGGCAATATTTAATTCAAACTAGCCTTATGAAATGTTGGTTGACTTGGTGTGCATCAGGTATTTATCACTATGGGATGTTTGTTCCTGATATAGGCACAGTGCAGAGGGTAAATCAAGCAAAATTCAAAAACAATAGTGGCTTGTGAGTTATAAAGCGGGTTTAACATAACACAAATGTCCCAAGGGTGTTTCACGGAAAAATGTTTGAGCCATAAGGTGGTATTAGGATAGACAGTCAAAAGCTCAGTCAAAGCGAGAGGTTCTGAGGTGCAACCGGAAGGCAGGAAGCAGAGATTTAGGAAAGGAATTTCAGAGCTCTGCATCCAGGCAATGGAAGCACAACCACTGGTGACAGAGTAATTAAAATTGGGATATCCAAGAGGCCAGAATTTGAGGAGCCTAAACATTGCAGAGGGCTGCAAGTCTGGATCCCATGAGAGATGGGAAAGAGCAAGGCCATGGAGGGATTTGAAAATGAGGTTAAGGAATTTAACTGCGTATAGATGGTTGCAGTGACTTCTGCTGTACTAGTAACAGGAGGACAAAAGACAGCACAGTTGGACAGATTGCAGGATGGAAAGAGAATTTTAATTATGTTTTAAATACTTCTATGTTAAATAAGGTCCCAGCCATAAATATAGTCATTTGCTCTTTTCTTTATTAATTGGTGTACAGTGTCCCACAGGAGCTAGCTGTATCTTGGTGAACAGTCCCAGTCCTACCTCACCAACTATCACCACCAAAAACACATCAATTATCACTAAATTGGAGAGCTTGCATGCTCCCTTCATCCTAATCCTATCTGAAATGTCCTGGAATCTTTGAGGCTACTGTGAAAATCTAAGCCTTCCTTCTTGCACAGCAGAAAGCAGCACTGCTCTAAGATCAAAACAGGCTGCTGAATCAGTGTTGGAACTGAATGGATTCAAGAAAATAGAATTATTGCTCCTGTAATCTGATTTGACTTTTCTGTAAAGCATGTTGTTCTTTTTACCCTTGTGTGTCTAATTCTTATGAGTTAAAGTATGAGTAAAAGCTTATGCTCTCACTTCTTCAGGAATGTCTTAATAAAGATTTCATTTTCATCATGATTTGCTTACCTTTTTACTTTTCAGTCTTGCCCCCAAATTCTCTGCTGTGTCTTTGCCCTTTTTGTCCAGACAGTGTATTTTTTTTTCATCCCTGACTATACACCCTCTACAACAGTGGCTTTGTTTTTAAACCAGTGTCTTTGACACTGGCAATCTGCAGATGAGGCAATCCTGGGAAGTCTTTACCTGCATATCCTATTTTCCATGATGGGGCAGGGATCTGCACTAAGTGATCTGTGCAGATAATCTAGTGAAGAAACTAAGTTCTGTGAAGGTGAAAGCTTTGGAAGTAGAAACTCCTTCTTTCTAGATTTCATCTAGAAAGCTTGCACCTGTGACCCCTTCACTAATGGCCCTTATCACTGGACAAAAATTCACTGTTTAAATTTAATAGTTAAGCATCGAGCAAATCAGTTGGTAACACATCGAAAAATGGACAGTCACAACAGAGCTTCTGTTAGTTCCTACCCACTGTTAAACTTGTTGTAAAGCTTTGCATCTTTTCAGTAGATCCAAAGTTTCTTTTTAGTTTTTTGTCTTTTTTTATAACATTTTTGATATAACCTCAAACTATTCAAACATTCAATTTGAATAGAAAGTTTTTTCAAAACTATTGTTATTTGGTGATTTTTATTGTATTGGACATTAAGAATGCATGCAGCAAATTAAATGAAAGGCTGGATCCACTGGTGTAATCCAGTGATTGCATTGTCTTTGCCACTTCCCCTTTCTGCATGTGGCAGGACATGACTTAGAAAATGATGTTTTCTTCAGAAACCATGTACTTCTGCTCATCTTTCTAGAGTGCACAGCCTTACTTTTTTTTTTATTGGCCTCATTTTAAACCTTGGTGCTATGTTATTTATTTCAGAGCCTGGTTATATTGCCACCCCAATTGCTATGGTGCAGGCAGCTGTCACTATACTGTGGGAACAAAAGTCACTGCCTAATCGGTAAGTTTCATCACTTAGACAAGTGAAATATTTTGAAGGTTCAAAATGCTATTGTTGATTCTAAAGCATGTGTGCGTGTGTGTGTTTTTTCTCTTACTCTGCGGGGAATGGAGCCTGCATATCTGTCTGTATAACAGAAGGGCATTGAATTAGTAAATTCAATCCTGTCCAGTGGAATGTCCAGCAAGACATTGGTTCCCACAACAGCTGTTGATTGGAAGTTACATTCAACCAATAAAATCTGGAATAGCAAACTAGTCTTGGTAATTATAGTTTCTTGGCTATCATTAACTGTCATTAATACCTATCAAGTTCACTAATTCCCCTTTAGAGAAGGAAATCAGTCATCCTTGCTCTTCCTGGCCTACATGTGACTCCAGATCCACAGCAATCTGGTTGAATGTAAATGGCCTAACAAGCCACTTGGGTAGAAAATGCTGGCTCAGTCAGAGAAGTCTACATCCCACAACAGAATAAAGAAATATAAAAGAAAACCTGGAGATGAGAATCAGGGGGGGATATCAAACAAAAATAAACTCATTTCTATCTTTTATGCATCAATCTCACTTAATCTTTCTCTGTGCCTCAGTTCCTTCTCTTCAGGAATATATCAATTATCCCCTTTAATGTATGTTCTGATTCGATTTTTCTTCCCTATTGATGTTCTGCAGTATTTACTGTGGTGAAAGTATTCCACCTTATTTCTTCATTTGTAACTAGTGTTCCTAGAAATTTAGTCATCTGTCAGAATGTTGAATCAATCTGACCCAATTCTCTTTCCTTCTCAATGTGTCACTTTTCAATAATTATAAGGTTGGTGGCACAGTTAGCATCATTTCCATTTTGGCTGCACAGTGCTGTTTATTTTTACCTGAGAAAATGCTTTTTGGGTTTTTTTTTCTGTTTTATAATTGCAAGACATGTTGCCAAAACTTTGTCTGCCAATTATCAGGACAAACCCTAGAATGCCAAATTTCAAACAACCACAACCATTTATACTACAGGAAACAATGGGAATATGATCAAGCCTTGCATCTGGGAGCTTGGAGAGCCTGTTGTTTCTATATTCCATTCTCCATGGCAGCACCTCAGCTAAATCAGTTGACTTGCCAATCAGTTAGTGCCCCTTTCTCCAAGTATAAATTGTTGTGTGATGGTTTGAAATTTGGCGTTTTTGCATTTGGCCTGATGAGTGCAAGATGAAAAGCTTCAGCAACCTGCCACTCCTTTTGATCAAGATTCCAGCTCTATCTCCAAGCAACTGTTTATTATTCATCTTGAAGTCAGTTACAAATGAAATACTAGTTGCCTGGGTTTTAAAAAAAGTGTCTCAACATGTGCATCACTGGCACTATCGCTCTTAAACATTAAATGATGCCTGGATCTGAGTAATTTCCTGGAAAATACTGCACTGTCTTCCCATGACTGGTCATTTGGCAAATGCACTGATTGCTGTAGGTTTGAGGACTGGAGTGGGTTCTAAATGCAGTTTGGGCCATTTTGTTTCAAACTTACTGTATTTTTCCCTTTTTTCATATAGGGGTGGGGTGTACTCGCCTGGAGCTGCATTCTCTAAGACCACCCTGATTGAAAGACTGAACAAACATGGCATTGAGTTTGCTGTCATTAGCAAGCCTGAAGCATAAATGTTCCACATGTTCTGATTCTGTTGTGTGTGGCGCTCCAAGCCCTGCTTATTGACAGCAATGTCAGGATTGCCTTCGATAAGAAACCTTTAATTAACCGCTTTTTAGCAGCAGTTTGTCCATATCACTGTATAATGACCAAGTGTGATAGATGGTTTCCGAGGCTTGCTCTTGAAGATTCAGAATAAAATTACACTTTCCATTCTAATAGCAATTAAACTTATTGAATGTAACCATTTCAAAGTTGACTGCTGTGTATTTTTTAATTGAATTTTAGCTGCAATCATTTTATTTGCATTTAGATGTTAAAAGGAAGTTTAAAAAGTTGAAGCAGCCCAAATTCAAACAGAATTCTACACTTCAGTGTGGGGAAGGTGGGTGTTTTATAATAATAAGTCTAAACTTGCTGTCCAATAGATCCTCCCCATGTGAATAACAAGAAAGCAAAACTGGGCCTACACTGGTGAGAAGGAGAAAAGTATTGGTTAATTTGGAGGGCCCTGCGTCAAGCTTTCAGCTGAATCTTTGAATCCAGTCAACAGCAATATCTATGGATTGGATTTTATAGCCATAATACAGTTGGTGTAGGCATGCAGGACAGATTAGCGAGGCCATTTTATTTTAACCCACCTGGTTAAAAGGCAGGAAGGAAAGGGTGGGGAGAGGCTTGGATTTTACTTTATAAACAAACTCTTGCAACTGCCATCTGAACCAGAGTGCCCATGTCCCTAGTATGGTCGATTCTTTCATTTCTGTTCTGGATTAAACTGTTTCCTCCCTTTCCAGATAAAGATTGAATGTTGGGCTGTCAGCAGTGAGAGAATGGGTTTAGGGAGTCAGCAATAATGGTGCTGAGTGCCTTATGATAGACTAGTAGGAAACAAAGAAATCCTGTGATGGCACTAGAACAAATCATTGACCTTAACCCTCCTCCCTCTCAATTGCTGCACCTTGCTCTTAGGTTCTTTCCCTCTACAAACATGGTCATGAGTATATTATCAAATAAATAGGTTGGACTAAAACCTGGTGTTGTCAGACTTTTTACCATGGTCATGGCTGCAGCCTGCTGTTTGCCTCCCTCCAGTATGTGATTTTTAACAGGTTTCACAGCATGAGGGATGAGATGTGGCTCTTTGATACAGGAGTGTATGTAACAACATTGGCCAAACTGTGGCTCGTGAGTTATGGTGTGTTTAGGACAACTTCTCTATGTTCTGGAGCCAAACAGGGAACTGGCTATCTTTAGACCTGGTAATATGTAATGATTTAGGACCAATTAATGACCTCATGGTAAAGGATTATCTTTGGTAAGATTGTAAACATGACCTCATTATCAGAATGAGGGTGAGAAATGTGGATCTGAAGCTAGTCATAAACTTAATGCAATTACAAGAGTAATTACGGTCTCTAAATTACAAGAGACCACTGAAGTGAAATGAGAAAATGGATTAAAAGGTAAAGACAGTGGCAGATGTTTGAGGTGTTTCATAATGCTCACCGAAGATACATTTCATGTAGAAAGAATCAACAAGTAAGCTACATCATCCTTAGCTAACTAAGGAATTTTAAGGATGGTGTCAAATGGGGAAAAAAGATGTGCATGCTACAAAAACTAATAATAGGCCAGAAGATTGGGGAAATCACCAACATATAACTGAAAAATAATAAAGGAATAAAAATACGTGATTAAATATTTGATGGAGGATGATGTGGGAAAATGTGAGGCTAACCAAAATCAAATCAAAGATCCACAGACCCATGCTCATGATCTGGGGATATATGTTCAAATCTCACCGTAGCAGCTGGTGAAAATTCAGTTCCTAAAATTTGGAATGTAAAGCTAGCCTCAATAATGTTGACCATGATAGTGTCACTGACGTAAAACTCATCTGGTTCAATCATGTCCTTACCTGTTCTGACCTACATGTGACTCCAGACCCACAGCAATGTTAACTGCCCTCTGAAATGGCTGAGCAGGTCACATAGTTTGAGGGTAAGTAGGGATGGGCAACAAATGTTGGCATCCAAACTGCAGCAGGCGACGGCACAGAGGGACCTCGGGGTCCTTGTGCATGAGTCGCAAAAACCCAGCTCGCAGGTGGTCAGGAAGACAAATGGGATGCTGGCCTTCATAGCGAGGGGGATTGAATATAAAAGTAGGGAGGTCTTGCTGCGGCTGTATAGGGCACTGGTGAGGCCGCAGCTGGAGTACTGTGTGCAGTTTTGGGCGCCGTACTTACGCAAGGATATTTTGGCCTTGGAGGGAGTGCAGAGGAGGTTTACTAGGCTGATGCCAGAGTTGAGGGGGTTGAGCTATGAGGAGAGGCTGAATAAACTAGGCTTGTACTCGTTAGAGTTTAGAAGAATGAGGGGAGATCTCATTGAGACGTATAAGGTGATGAATGGGATGGATAGGATAGAGGTGGAGAGACTCTTCCCGCTCAGAAAGGATAATAGGACTAGGGGGCACAGCCTCAAGATAAAGGGGGGTGCGGTTTAGAACGGAGTTGAGGAGGAACTTCTTTACTCAAAGGGTGGTGAATCTCTGGAATTCTCTGCCCGTTGAAGTGGTGGAGGCTACCTCGCTAAATATTTTTAAGACGCGGGTTGATGGGTTTTTGATAAGAGAGGGGATTAAGGGTTATGGGGAGAGGGCGGGAATGTGGAACTGAGCCATGACAGATCAGCCATGATCTTATTGAATGGCGGGGCAGGCTCGAAGTGCTAGATGGCCTACTCCTGCTCCTATTTCTTATGTTCTTATGAAAGAATAAAACTAATATAAATTCAGCTGCAGAATGTCCTGCTGTGTATTTCCAACATGGTTTTTATTTCTAGTACCTGGCGTTGCTCAGTGGTATATAGGGTCTTGGAACACAGTTCTGATGTCCATATAGAGTTGTGTATAACCCTTGATTTGATTTGATTTATTATTACTATTGTTGTCACGTGTTAACGTACAGCAAAAAGTATTATTTCTTGCGTGCTGTACAAACAAAGCATACCATTCATAGAGAAGAAAACGAGAGAGCGTGCAGAATGTAGTGTTACAGTTATATCTAGGGTGTAGAGAAAGAACAACTTAATGTGAAGTAGGTCCATTCAAAAGTCTGACAGCAGCAGGGAAGAAGCTGTTCTTGAGTCGGTTGGTACGTGACCTCAGACTTTTGTTTCTTTTTCCCGACGGACAAAGGTGGAAGAGAGAATATCCAGGGTGTGTGTGATCTTTAATTATGCTGGCTGCTTTTCCTCTCCACTCCTTTATGACTAATCCCCCAATACTTTCTTTGGGCAAGTGAGGAATCCTTGAGGTAAAACAGAGGCCAATTGCGATTGCTGAGTGATTCTCAGTGTGACAAGCTATTTGTAAATCCAGTTCAGAGGGATTAGATGATTGAAGTCAGAGGATCAGCTTAAAAAAACATTAGTTGTACAATGATAATTTATCTTTGTTTCAGGACTTCAATTAAATCTCATCTCCTGTGGCATTGCTCAGATGTAGCATGGGTTGAAAATTTTAATCGGCCTGTCCCTTTAAAACGGTTGCGTCCTGTGGGGCAGTTGTTCTGGCAGGTTCTGAGATCAATTAGGAGCTATATATTGTGGGAAGATTCTCTATATTGACAGAATCCTAGTTGTGTTTTTACAGCAAGACCATCTCTGTCACTGGACAATGAGGAAAGCAAGACTTCAGAAAATGTAATGCTGCTTTAATAAGTATGGGGTGGCACAGTGACAGGGACCAGGTTCGATCCCTGGTTTGGGTTGTTGTCTGTGTGGAGTTTGCACATTCTCCCCATGTCAGCATGGGTTTCCTCCGGTTTCATCCCACAGTCTGAAAGATGTGCTGGTTTGCTGCATTGGCCATGCTAAATTCTCCCTCCGTGTACCCGAATAGGCGGCGAAGTGTGGTGACTAGGGGATTTTCGCAGTAACTTTATGGCAGTGTTAATGTAAGCCTACTTGTGACTAATAAATAAACTTTAAACCTTGTTTTACCTTCTAGCATTTGGGATTATACTCTGCTTTCTAACAATTTGTCAAGAGGGTGATTTTATCAGTCTGTTCTGTAGGTAGGTAAGGCTTCCTTGCCAGACACTTGAAATTACCTCCTTTACAACTGAAAACAAAACAACAGCCTGCATTCATTTAGCACCTTTAATGAAGCAAAACATCCACAGAGGCATCAGCAGACAAAAACTAGTATCAAAGTAAAGAAGGAGATATTAGAGCAAGTAACCAAAATCTTGGTCAAGGAAGTAGGTTTTTAAATTTGAGAGAGGCTACATAACTTAGGACTCAGAGGACTGTGAGCACTGCAAGATCCTTTGGTGGACCAAAGGAAGGTAGAGACATACAAATAGCCAGTGTGGAGGAACACAGACCTCAGAGTGTTATAGGAGGTTACAGAGATAGAGAGGGGAGATGCTCGCTTTACAAAGAAAATGGAAGTGAGTACACGACCAATGTCATTGAACAGAGAGCTGGATTTTTCCAACATTTGAAGAAAAACAACTTTGTTTTGGAAAGAGGAGTTAGTTGCAGGAATCCTCCCTTTCCCCTTGAGAGGATTCACTGTGCAGACTGTGGGGTTTCACTTTGTCACTGAGCTCCATAAGCTCTGCTCCTTCTTTTTCTTAACAATGAGGCTAACGTCATTCTTCAGAGTGTTCATGCTCATTTCAAAAGAATCCCCGACATTCTTTATTGCCCATGTTTGCTTGTCCAGATACAATTGCAGTAGATCAACACTAGCTTCATCCTGTAACAGACAGGTTAGCATTGATCAACCCAAATTGCGACGGATTATGGAGATGTGTACACGGATGAATTTTACAGGACATTCGGAGATGGGAAAACAGGCAGGTGCACCTGTAAATTAGAGTGTGGGCCATTGGTGGTGTGCCCGTCACTGATTCACCCACCCCCCATTCCATCCACGATTATATAGGTTGTTGGTAAGGCATTGGATGGGGTACCTGGCCATGATGTGGAGGTGCTGACGTGGAACCGGGATGGGCACAGTAAGAAGTCTCACAGGTTAAAGTCCAACAGGTTTATTGTGTAGCACAAGCTTTCAGAGCGCTGCTCCTTCACAAGGTGAGACCCGGATGAAACAGGAGATCTCCAAAAGCTCCAAATAAACCTGTTGGACTTGAGACTTCTTACTGTTTCCTGGCAATGTCGCTAATGCCCACTTAAAAGTCTCATCCTGCCACCGCTCTGAGCACTGAGAGAGGTCTGTGCCTCGTATACAGCTTGGCAGGATTAACCCTGTGGGCTGCTGGACAGTGAAGAGAGGTGGTGGTGGTAGTAGTGGTGGTGGGGGTGGGGGCGGTTCTGTTTCCTGATTCCCCTCTGTCAATCGGAGGCATCTCCCTCCCCCCAACAGTTTTGCCTCCCCACATCTACCTTCCAGCACTATGCCCTCCACCATGCCCCCACCCCACTTGCTGGACGGAACCTGTCAGCCTGGCTCTGGTGAGATCTTGGACTTAGCAGAATGTTTGGGTCCAGCGTGGAATGCCACTGCATTGGCCCACCTGTAGTACCAGCAGTGACCACCACCCCTATGTGGCGCTGCCGGTGTGTGCATATATGCAAGTGTCTGATTGGTTGGCAGCTCTATGGGGTGGCGGTATGCCTTCTTACTGATGGTCAGAAGCCATCTTCAATTTTTCAAGTGACGCCTGGTCCTTTACTGAGTATGAAGTGGGACAAGGCAGCCAAGCGAAGTCAGGCTGTACGCTGGGATGTGAGGAGCCTGTCCTCATTATAAAATACAGCCCAGGATGTTTGACCTGATTGGAATACTGGCCAGGTTGTGTGGTGTCTGTTTATCGCCTCCCGCCACCACACAGCCAAGACTGAGACTCTGCAATGTTGGGAAACGCAGCCACTTGTACTGTCACCAGGCGGAAGGACAATGGTGAATGACTCTGCCCGGCAAGACCCTACGCCATTTGCCATTCATTGTACAGCCAGGCAGGTTAGCGAATTGAAGCTGTGCCAAACATACCGGTGCTCGATGCCGCCTCAATCCCTGTAGTTGGCTTCGCACCTGGTTCATGCTTTGGTAAAACCTTTTCAGAGCTTTGGCAAATTCAACTTCGTAACTGGCCTTGTGTGTACCCTTACTGCCAGAGGCCTGTATGTTGCTGTGGTGGAAAGACTTCCCGTCAGGATTTGTACCTGAGAAAAAGCAAAACAAGACCAAAATTCATGTCACTGTTACAAAAAAGTAAACTACTGCAGCGGGGTGGCATAGTGGTTAGCACTGCTGCCTCACAGCTCCAGGGACCCAGGTTCAATTCCGGCCTTGGGGCTCTGTCTGTGTGGAGTCTACATGTTCTCCTGTGTCTGCATGGGTTTCCTCTGGATGCTCCAAGTTTCCTCCCATTGTCCAAAGATGTGTGGGTTGGGTGAATTGTTGCCACTTAGTGTCCCAAGATGTGTACATTAGGTGGATTAGCCATGGTAAACGTATGGGGTTACAGTAATAGGACGAGGGAGAGGGCCTGGGTAAGATACTCTGTCAGAGAGTCCGTGCCAACTCAATGGGCTGAAAGGCCTTTTCTGCACTATCGGGATTCTACAAATAAGGCACACTTCATCTGGGCACAATTTTTATTTCTTCACTTGTTCCATTACCACTCCTTTGGGTTGTTGTACCATGAAAACTTTTGTAATGTAATCTCTACTTCCCTCCCTCCTACACCTTCCTTTTTGTTCTTCTACATTCCCTTTCAGCTAACCAGCAGAATTTCCCAAAACCAGGGAGAGAGAGAGAGACTTCTTTATAACTTGATGTCCCTTCTAAAACTAAAACCTGCAGCTCAGAACTAAAAATGAAAGCACCCCTGTCACCTGACCTGCAAACGTTCTTCCTCTTGACCATGCAGGGTCATAAAACTAATTCCCAAAGTTAAATTAAACAACCCCCATTTATGCCATTTAAGGAGCAATGAAAGGAATCCTCGTAAACAGCATCAGCTAAGGCTGTGGGCCACAGAGAGCATGATTTAAAAAAAAACTCTTAAAGGTACACTAACATCACACACTGGGGAGAACGTGCAAACTCCACACAGACAGCCAAGACCAGAATTGAACCCGGGTCCCTGGCACTGTGAGGCAGCAGTGCTAACCACTGTGCCACCCCCTTTTTATCTTTCCTGAGTGATGCCGAAAGGCTATTAATCCTTTGCGTTTAGCACCAGCATGTCATTGTAATGTGAAGGCGCCTGGCACATACAGTGGCATGCCAACCAACACACAAGACAGTAAACCTGAGAAAAACTCCCTCTCTCTTCACAGATGCTGCCTGACCTACTGAGTATTTCCAGCATTTTCTGTTTTTATTTCATATCATTACTGCTACATTTGTGATGAAGAAAGGTGTAACTGTGGAGTCAAGCAGTGGGTAGCTGCAGTGACTACCTGCTGTATTAGTTAACACTCTGCCCCATTTTTGGGTGAACCTACAGTGGCTGTGGCTCCCATTCTTATCATACAATAAACATTCCCCTTGTGTGTTTTCACTTAGGCGTTCTTTGTACACCACAATCGCCATCATCCAAGCAATCTTTCCTTCTCTGTGTTGGAAGTATCCAAATCTCTGCTGTGATTCTCAGACAAATACACTGTTTAATCACAGCTCAATTGTGGGATCATTTAATTTAGTCTAATGTATCAGTTTCATCATTAATTCATTCTAAAAAAGATCTTTGAAAACCAAGGCAGATGTACTCTGGCAAATTGAACACTATTAGCGGTGACCTCCAGAGAACTGAACCATCAGTAAGGAACTCTGATTGACTGAGATGTTAAAATGCAAGATCCAGCTGTATTTGTTGGGGTCAATTACTACCCTTAATGACATCTTTGTGAATTTATTGAATTGGCCTTCAAAACCTGTGTACGGTTCTGGTCACCCTATTATAGAAAGGATATTATTAAACTAGAAAGAGTGCAGAAAAGATTTACTAGGATGCTAGCAGGACTTGATGGTTTGAGTTATAAGGAGGGGCTGATTAGGCTGGGACTTTTTTCTCTGGAGCGTAGGAGGCTGAGGGGTGATCTTATAGAGGTCTATATAATAATGAGGTGTATAGACCAGCTGGATTGTAATATCTTTTCCCAAAGGTAGAGGAGTCCAGAACTAGAGGGCATAGGTTTAAGGTGAGAGGGCAGACATACAAAAGGGTCCAGAGAAGCAAATTTTTCACACAGAGGATGTTGAGTGTCAGAACGAGCTGCCAGAGGTAGTAGTAGAGGCGGGTACAATTTTGTCTTTTAAAAAGTGTTTAGATATTGGGTAAGATGGGCATGGAGGGATATGGACCAAATGCGGCCAATTGAGACTAGCTTAAAAAAGGGATAGCATGAACAAGTTGGGCTGAAGGGCCCGGTTCCATGCTGTAAACCTCTATGACTCTATAACCAGATTTCCTGCTCCCCACCATTATCCAGTAACCCTGGTAGCAGTAAATGTGAGCTGTTATAGTGAGAAATATTTGCTGTAGACTAACTTCCAAAACAATGCTGCCCTCACATGGCTGGAATTGAGCTCACTGAATCCCACTCATTGAATCATAGAATGCTTACAATGTAGAAGAGGGCCATTCAGCCCACAAAGTCTACACTGACTCTCCATCTTAGCCAGGCCCACTTCCCATACTATCCCCTTAACCCCATTTATCCCACTAATCCCCTAACCTATACATCTTCAGACACCAAAGGGCAATTTAGCATGGCCAATCCACCTAACCTGCCCATCTTTGGACTGTGAAAGGAAACCAGAGCACCTGGAGGAAACCCACACAGACACGTGGAGAATGTGCAAACTCCACACAGACCGTCGCCCAAGGCTGGGATTGAACCCAGGTCCCTGGCGCTGTGAGGCAGCAATGCTAACTACTGTGCCACCCATCATGCCACCCCACTCAAACACATGTCTCTTGTTCGCAACTTTGCCATTAATGAGGCTTCACAGGAACTTAAGCACAATTGGCGACATTTTATGTGCAAACTTGGGTCAAAGACTAAGACTCTGATCTAATTTCCCTTCTGCCTACCTGACTGCTACCAGCCCTTGCTACTGTCTATCAACTGTACAGCCTGAGAGGCAGCTTTTGCAGTGTTAGCTAACAAAAGCATCAACTGCTATCAGGGCATAATTTGAAAGCTGGAGCTTGGCAGTACAGTGGGGTGATACCAACAAACACTTCCACCCACTGAGGATGGTTGAAATCTGGAATACTCCTCCAAAAGTCTTCAGTCAGGAACCTTTTACTAATCCTGATCGCTCCTAAGCCTCAACACGTGGCCTGTGGTTGAAAGGAAAGAAAGAAATTTAGAATCATAGAATAGATTCATAGAATATCTACAGCGCAGAAAGAGGCCATTTGGCCCACTGAGCCTCTCTGACAACAATTTGACCCAGAGCCTATCCCCATAATCCCACATATTTACCCTCCTAGTTCCCCTGACCCTAATGGACAGTTTAGCATGGCCAACCCACTTTCCTGCCCATCTTTGAACTGTGGGAGGAGACTGGAGCACCCGAAAGAAACCCACGCAGACACAGGGAGAATGTACAGACTCTGCACAGGCAATGACCCAAGCTAGGAATCAAACCCAGGTTCCTGGCTTTGAGAGGCAGCAGCGCTAACCACTGTGCCACCATGCCGCCCCAAACAGATGCATCTTATCTGTAACCAGCCTTTCGCACTCCAGAGCAGGAATGGTCATCCCTATCTCTGCCAGATGGTGCAGGATGTCAAGGCAAAGACTGTCATTAACCAACCAGACCAGCACAGTCCTGAGTATTCAAACACAAGAAAGTATTCAGAAACAATAACAGAAAATGCAGGAAAACCTCAGCAGGTCTGACAGTATCTGTGGAGAGAGAATAGAGCCAATGTTTCAAGTCAGAATGATCATTTGTCAGAACAGACTATTCAGATTTGGATTTCACCTTGAATCCCCCTTCTCCCGTGGCGGAGTGGGGTTGTCCATTATCATTCCAGGTTCTGGAAAGCCCCCAGATGTCAAACCAACCTACTGCCCACGACTCCTCCAGTGACAGTGGATGAACGATAAGCAATCTGAGAAGCCTCTATTACCCACTATCGCGATGGTACATCTTGTCAACACAACAACCACTGCGCAGACAGTGCAACTTCCAGCCAGCATGTAACCACAAGGGCTACTGGAACCTGGACCAGTGTCTGTCACCATCAACAACAAAAAGCAGAAGGGAGCATACCACTAAACCTTCTTCTCGTCATAGGAACACTCTTCGATAGCCTCAGAGGGCTCGAGATGGCCTGCCTGGAGAATAAAAACGGCACTAAGGAGATGAATATCGGTGTTCATCTTCCCCATAGGTCACCACTGAGAGTCACAGGAACCATGCACAGATCAATGCAACAGTGAAACTGACCAGGCGTGGGTCAACATAGAACAATGGAAGAAAAGGATGAAAGCATTTCCAAATACCAGTCCAACCTTCAGGCCAACAACTAGAACAAAAACCAACAGAGTCTGCCACTCCTCTGGTAGAACAACGAGCAAGATGCAGACGGCACGGTGGTTAGCACTGCTATCTCAGAGCTCCAGAGACCTGGGTTCGATTCCCTGCTCAGGCAACTGTCGGTGTGGAGCTTGCGCATTTTCCTCGCGTCTGCGTGGGTTTCCTCTGGGTGCTCCGGTTTTCTCCCACAGTCCAAAGATGTGGTGGTTAGGTGCATTGGCCGTGCTAAATTGCCACTTAGTGTCCCAGGATGTGCAGGTAAAAGGGGTTAGCAGAGTAAATACGGGCGATTATGAGGATAAGGCCTAGGTGGGATTGTAGTCGGTGCAGACTCGATGGGCTGTATGGCCTCCTACTACACTGTAGAGTTTCTATGGTTCTAAGATTCTATGGAAGGGTTATGAGGCCTCCAGATCATCTGAACCTCTAATTCAAGGACTTAAGTCGGGGATATGGGGGTGGGTGGGGTGTGGGGAGGAGGAGGAATAATGAAAATGGTGGTAATGCTAATACTGTAATAGAAATAATGTGGAAAGCATTTAAGCTGTAATGATAAAGTAAATGCGTAAGACTGAAAGTAACTCTATATCCATAGGATAAAGTCTTGTGGAGGGTGGGCGGGTGTAGTATAAGTGTGTGGCATATATAGGGTTAATGTGGGACTGAGTACAGGACTGCCCACATAGTGATGTAAGAAGAACATTACCCAGACCTATGAGCTTTGAGATTGGGCGTGGTTGTCATTGGCTCAACTGCAAATCCCGGAGCTGGTCAATAAAAAATAAGAATTAAAGTCAATAAAAGAAATAAACCCAGACCTATGAGCAAAGAACAAAAAAAAACAAAGAACAAAATCAGCCCGAGAAACAGGCCCTTCGGCCCAACGAGCCCACGCCACCATCTCAACACCACCAGTCCACCTCTCTACTCATGACCCCTATCTAAAGTTTTATGGCCATCCAGATTGAGGGAAACTGATTTAGGGACAATTTATTCCTGCCAATCAGCCTAACAGCACATCTTTGGGGTGTGGGAGGAAACCGGAGCACCCGGAGAAAACCCACGCAAGCACGGGGAGAATGCGCAAACTCCCATCAGTGCAATATTGGCTAAAGACACGTTAATACTAACAGATAGAGATGTCATCTTGCCTTTACCTTTATTGTATAATTATACAGTTACAAAGTAGTTAATAAAAACTTGCTGTTAACATACATAAGAATATGAACACTTGCTCAACTGTATGGACTCGAAATGTTAACTCTGTTTCTTTCCACAGATGCTGCCAGACCTGCTGAATTTACCCAGCATTTTCTGTTTTTGTACCATTATGACAATATTGGCCTCGGAAATGCAGACGTCCCAGAATGATATCAGGGATTAAAGGGTTAAATTACGCAGACAATGGTGGCATGTATTGCTTTGAGTTTGGAAGCTGCTGGATTGATCCAATGTACATGTTTGAGATAGTGAAGGAATTCAAATCAAGTGCTGCGGTTGTGCAGAAACGATTCCCTCTGCTGGGAGAGTGCTGTCCAAGATGGCAGCATCTTTAAATGAGAGTTTATTGGGAGTGAAATCTGGCAGCAGGCTTTTCACACAGAGAGTCTCGCAAATCTGCAAATCACTGCTCCAAAAAGTTGTGAAAATTTTAAAACCAAGATGATGTATTTTTGTTTAGTTAGGAGCATCAGGGGATTTGGAACAAAGGTGGGTGAATGGAGATGAGGTGGTCATTAAGTTAAAGTCTACTTATTAGTCACAAGTAGGTTTATTTGAACACTGCAATGAAGTTGCTGTGAAATTCCCTTACTTGCCACATTCCAGCGACTAACCAGCATGTCTTTCAGACTGTGGGAGGAGCACCTGGAGGAAACCCATGCAGACACAGGGAGAATGTGCAAACTCAACACAGACAGTGACCCAAGCCAGGAATCGAACCAGATCCATGGCACTGTGAGGCAGCAGCGCGAACCACTGTGCCATGATGCCACTCCTAGGCATTACTTACTGGAATGGGTAAGCAGACTCAAAGGGCTGAATGGCGCAATGCTGCTCTTTTAATGATTGGTGAGTGAGAATTGGTACCTAACACACAACTGCTGACCCTTAAACTCTCGGTGCCATTTCACATTCACTTGAGTATCGATTGGCAGTGGGCGGGACCTCCATCCACCCTTGCAAGAAAGTCCCGCCCATGAGAGCTGCCAGCTAATCAGATTGGCTGACAGCCCTTCAACCCGGTCAGGCACAGCCCTGTGGTAAGGAGCAGTGCTGTGGCACTCTTCCTGGGGGATGGTGGGGGTGGGAGGGGGAGGCATTCACTGTGTTGGGGGGGGGGTTGTTGGGGGCTGGTGGGGTGGTGGAGAGGATGAGAAGGTTGCAGAACTCCAATATCTCAGGGGACAGGGATCTGCCATCCTTACCTGGTCTGGCCTATACGTGACTCCAGACCTGCAGCAATCTGCCCTCTGAAATGACCAAACTAACCATTCATTTCAGGGGCAATTCAGGATGGGGCAATAAATGCTGGCCTTGCTAATGACACCCACATCCCATAAAAGAATAAATGGGCGTTGTGGTAAATGGGATATTAATAGAGGGGGAGTGTTGGCTGCACAGGTGAGGTTATTTGCAGTGGGCACTACAACAGATTCTGTACGTTCTGCATACCGTCATTCATCATCCTCTTCAAGGTGTCCTTCAGGGTAACATTATCTCTTCTCAAGGTTCTGTTGACATCTCTCAGAAGCTCAATCTCCTGCTCCAACTTTGATAACTTGACGTAAAGTTCGGAGAGCTGATTATCGCCCGTCTCCTGCAACTGGGCAGAAAGTCTGACTGTGAAATGTGGAGTGGAATGTTTGTTGGTTCTTATTAAGTTTCCTGTACAGATTGTGTATCACGAACGTAATCTGGTCAGTCAGCAATTCTTTCCATAGTTTTAACAAAATGGGCGCATTGTCGAGAATAAAATGTAGAAATTCCAGCCATCTTGTTTTTCTGGATGTCTGGCGATAACAGATCAATTTAATCAAATTATAATGTTGTTGGCTATTATTTTTCACAAAGCATTAAGAATAATTTCTAAACTGTATCATGAGTTGGCGTTTAGAAGCTAAAATAGTAACTGCTTTGGTTCCAAGTTAGGACCTTCTACATTCCATCTCATGCTTTTCCTGGGAGTGTGTCCCACACTTTGTGCTGTAGTACAAAAAATTAACGGATGGAATATGCTAATATTTGATATAGGTGACGATGTGTCACTGACTTCAGTCAGTGTTAGACTCTCAAAAGAGTGAGGTTGGAACACCAAGTCCAGGAGGCTGACTCTGTAATGTATTGAGATGTAATACTGGTAAGTATGTACCAGTGTGTGTACAGTCTGTGTAATGAACACGAACAACACCTCCAGAGTCCACAGACAAGAAAGACTCTCTCAGAACACGTTAGCTTTTCCTAACTTTGATCTGGTTTTTAAGGAAAACCTCTTGTCGTAGAATCCCCAGCAGCAGAAACACTTTCTCTCTATCCTCATAATTCCTCTCAACATCTGAAAAATCCACAAGCGTCGCTCCCTTAATCTTCTATATAGAATTATATGTGATATTCCCTCATATTCACACCCTTGGAGCTCTAATAACATCCAAATGAATCTGTGCTGCATCCTTCATAGGCCAATATATCTTTTGTAAGTATCCCTGCAAAGAACTGTACACAGTTCTCTAGAGATGGATAACGTCTTATGTAGCATAACTTCCCCCACACCCCCAACCCTCGCCTTTTATATACTAGCCCTCAATTTATAAAAGGAAACTTTCCATTAGCCATTTTGATTATTTAACCCATCAATATCTCTTTGTATCAAAGCTCCGATGAAGGGTCACCCTGACTCGAAATGTTGGTTCTATTCTCTCTCCCAACAGCTGCTGTCAGACCTGCTGAGATTTTCCAGCATTTTTCTGTTTTTGTTTCAAATTCCAGCGTGTGCCTTTATCTTAATATCTCTTTATAATTTTACACAATGTCTACACAAACACCAATCCTTTTGCCATTGGCAAATTGCAATATATGCAAAATATATATGAGTCAGCTTAAATTTAGCACAATCCACTCCAAAAGCCAACGGACCAGTTCAAAATAGGTGATGTCAACTCTTGCTACTTTAACCTCCCTCTTCCGAACACAGCCCTCCTCAGGGAAGCAGTCGGAACCATGCCAATTAGGAGGCTGACATGAACTCAGTCCCTTCATGTATTAGGTGATCAGCTCCTGTTACTGTGCAGCTATACCAGAGCACTCAAAATAAATCTACTGGGATACACTTGAGAGAAGCAGGGTAATGGTACACTCACCACACGACTGGGTGCTGGTGGTTTCACGTAGTCAATGATGATGCTGCCTTCATCAGTGAGTTCAGCGTCACCGAAAGAGGAACTGATTCCTACACAATCCTCTTCACAGCATGAGAAAGCAACAAAGCAGAACACCATTACCCCACACACACACTCACATTTGGGGTCAACTAACACATTGATCCTAGTAGGTCAGAACATAAGAACATAAGAAATAGGAGCAGGAGTAGGCCATCTAGCCCTTCGAGCCTGCCCCACCATTCAATAAGATCATGGCTGATCTGCCGTGGCTCAGTTCCACTTTCCCGCCCTCTCCCCATAACCCTTAATCCCCTCTCTTATCAAAAACCCATCAACCCGAGTCTTAAAAATATTTAGCGAGGCAGCCTCCACCACTTCAACGGGCAGAGAATTCCAGAGATTCACCACCCTTTGAGTGAAGAAGTTCCTCCTCAACTCCGTTCTAAACCGCACCCCCCTTTATCTTGAGGCTGTGCCCCCTAGTCCTACTGTCTTTTTTGAGCGGGAAGAGTGTCTCCACCTCTATCCTATCCATCCCATTCATCATCTTATACGTCTCAATGAGATCTCCCCTCATTCTTCTAAACTCTAACGAGTACAAGCCTCATTTATTCAGCCTCTCCTCATAGCTCAATCCCCTCAACTCCGGTATCAGCCTAGTAAACCTCCTCTGCACTCCCTCCAAGGCCAAAATATCTTTGCGCAGGTGCGGCGCCCAAAACTGCACACAGTACTCCAGCTGCGGCCTCACCAATGCCCTATACAGCCGCAGCAAGGCCTCCCTACTTTTATATTCAATGCCCCTCGCTATGAAGGCCAGCATCCCATTCGCCTTCCTGACCACCTGCTGCACCTGCAAGCTGGGTTTTTGCGACTCATGCACAAGGACCCCGAGATCCCTCTGTACCGTCGCCTGCTGCAGTTTTTCGCCCCGTAAGTAATAGTCCTTCCTACCATTATTCCTACCAAAGTGGACCACCTCGCACTTGCCAACATTAAATTCCATTTGCCATTTCCTGGCCCATTCGCCCAGCCTATCTAGATCCTTCTGCAGACTTTCCACACCCTCTGCACAATTTGCCGTTCCCCCAATCTTGGTGTCATCAGCAAATTTCGACACCCTACACTCGGTTCCCTCCTCCAGATCATCTATATAAATGGTAAATAGCTGAGGCCCCAGCACCGACCCCTGGGGCACTCCACTAGTCACCAACCGCCAATCCGAATAGCACCCGTTGACCCCCACTCTCTGCCTCCTATTTGACAACCAATAATCAGTAATCGTGTTACGTGCAGTAGAAGGAAAACAAACCACTATCTACTGCCAAGGTCTTTCCGTGAAGTAAATCGATCGGCCAGGCAAAGAGAATGCTAGCTAGTCTTGTTCATCTGTGTCGTTTGGAATTGCATTGTCAAAACTCAAACCCAGTTAAGACCTGTAAATTTTCTCTCCCAAAGTGCCCGTGGGTCACCTGACAGATTTGGTGGATGTTTTTCATCTTTAATTTATTTTAAATTTTACATTTATGTCTTTATATTTATTTACAGGGTGAAACATTACAAGCCTTCTTATTGCCTTCTAACACAATCTTCATAAGTGCCTCCTTCATAGGATCATAGAATCCCTACAGTGCAGAAGGAGACATTCAGCCCATCGAGTCTGCACCCACAACAATCCCACCCTGGCTCTTTCTCCAAATGTTTACCCTGCTAATCCCCCTGACACTAAGGAGCAATTTATCATGGCCAATCCAGCTGATTTTCACATCTTTGGACTGTGGGAGGAAACTGGAACAGCCGGAGGAAACCCACACAGACATGGGATGAATGTGCAAACTCCACACAGACAGTGACCCAGGCCGGGAATTGAACCCGAATTCCTGGCACTGTGAGACAGCAGTGCTAACCGTTGTGCCACCGTGCCTTTCCTTCTTACCAGCTCAAGTAAAATCCCAATTAGTGCCCTCCGCTCGCAGATAATTCAATACAAAGGCAGCAGTGCTAGAATGTGACCCATACTGCAATGCAAACTGCAAATAAGTGGGATATCTGCTTCATCAAAACCTTTCCTTGTGATCTGACCTCCCACAACAATACCTTGTGGATCCTATAATAGTGCAAATAATTTCTGTTACATTCATTACTCTTGACCTAAAATCAGAATCCTGAATGGACAAGAGTTTTCTAAACTTAAATCTCTTTCCCGGGGTGTCATACTGTGAGCTGGTGCACACCTTCTCTCCTATACTCTCTGTACTATAAGGGTGTTCAGCCATGAAAGGGTTAATGAGTAAGACTGGAGAAATAGCACCACCCACATGATGATGTAAGAGACCAAGAAGGGGAAAGCTCGTGGTTTAGACTGTGTTATACCTATAATCGTGTCTATCTGCGCATAGCAATATTCCTTCAATAAACTAATTATTGTTCAGACAACTCTGTGGGTGGGATTTTACAGCCTCATTCATCCCAAAGCCGTAAAATCCCACCCGAGGTCAATGGACCTTCTCACTGTCCGCTCCCCACCCACTCCGATTCCATGGCAGACAGGGTGGTAGAATTCCAGCCCATGTCTCAGCAGTTATTACTTAGCCAGTCACAACCAACACGTAATACTCCCCCCAAGGTCCTTCCTCTTTCTTATGTCAAATACATGCAGGCTTTTTATCTTTAATTACCTTGAAGACCCCACAGATCCAGGACCAGAGCGTGGTTCTGTAGGTAGCTCAGTAGCTCCTGCGACACACTTTTGACGGTGAACTGCATCACTTGATCTACTCTGGCATTTACATTGTTCCAGACAGGTTTAGTGTGGAAAGGGTGTGGGTGACTCAACACATGGTACCTGGAGGGAATTAGCACACAGTTAGGGAGGGAATCTCATGGAACCTGCAGGGATGGGACACGGGCGGGTTGACTGAATGAGGAAGGATGCGAAATTTCGATTTCTGAGCAGTGTTGAGATGTAGAGGTGACATCTGTGGGCATTTGTGGTGTAAAATATACAACACCCAGCACAATCCAGCATGAGGCCTGGTACATCACAAACACACCACTGATTGTATCTCTACATCGCAGGCCACCATCGGAAAATCAAAATTTTGTATCCCATCCAATTCAGTTAACCCCAGCGGCGCATGACTACTTATTACATCAAATGATTAGCTTTAATAAAGTCCTACTTCTGAGATAGAATCAGTGATGCATGAGGTATCTTCACACCTGGTTTACACGTGTTGAAAGATGGTGTACCCCAGTTGTTTCCAGATGTGTCTGAGGTCAGCGGTTTTCTTTGCTGAACTCCAAGGCACAAAGGAGGACAACAGGAGAGTAACTCCTCGCATGGTGGCACAGTGGTTAGCACTGCTGCCTCACAACGCTAGGGACCCAGGTTCAATTTCCAGCTTGGGTCACTGTCTGTGTGGAGTTTGCACGTTCTCCCCGTGTCGGGGTGGGTTTCCTCTGGGTGCTCTGGTTTCTTCCCACAGTCCAAACATGTGCAGGATAGGTTGATTGGCCGTGCTAAATTGACCCTTCCCATCGGGGGATGAACTAGGGTAAATGCATGGGGTAATGGGGATGGGGCTTGGATGGGATTGCAGTCGGCGCAGACTCGATGGGCTGAATGACCTCCTTCTGAAGTGTAGGGATTCTATGAAGGCTCAAAACTGGTGAGGGCAAGTCTGGAGTGAGGGGAATTGGAATGGGGATGGGAGCATGGAAAAGTGGAAGGGGAATACACAGGAAGGATAGGGTAGATTTAGGGGCATAGAGGACTGAGTGGAGAGAGCCTTGTGTCCTGGATGTGGTGGGAAAGATAAAGGGGACAGTTGGTCCAGATACAAAACTGAGGGGTGCTGTCAGTACCATCTACATGTGGGTCCATCTCTGGTTGCTGCTTGGTTGAGTCCTTATAGAGCTTTGAATTCACCTACATTTTAATGATTCCCTCTGAGAGTGATCTCGGATAATGCATAGCAGGGAAGACCAACCAGGTCTGTGGCTTCAGTCACGTGCCACAGAATGGCAAGTACAACACTGGACACTAACATGAATATTTATGGGACAGAATTCCCTGGAATGTGAATCCAAAAGGGATAACTGATCTGGTAGGAAAAGAACTGGGGAATTTGGGAGACACAAAGTGTTGGATACGCCCAAACTTTGGGACCATCTGACAAGGTGGCGATGTTGTGTACCAGTTTGTCTGTTCCTCTGGTTGGTCCATAGAGGTCCATCAGCCTGACTGGTACCCATTGACCGAGCAGTCATAATGTTTCATTCCATAATGAGGGATGTTCTCACCGAATCTGAATTCCTCTCTTGATGTTCTGTTTCAGCCATTTGATTCCCAAGCATTGAATGATCTGAACTTGAAAATCCAGCCTCTGGCCCAGTAACTCTGTGGGGTCAATGAGGATCCCATCTTCTCCCAGGGGTCTGGAGAAAAAAAACGAAAACTTATTTAGGACTCTTGAAAACAAATTGAATAAAGGGGCGTTCGCAAACCAAAACAAAAGCAGAAAATGCTGGAAGAACTCAGCAGGTCTGACAGCATCTGTGAAGAGAGAAAATACTGTTAATGTTTCGCATCCATACAACTTTTCTTCAAAGTTAAAGAAAGGGAAGAGTGCGGTGGATTAAATACTGTGTAACAGAGGGTGGGGGAGCTGGAGAAGAGTAGGTCAGTGATTGGTGGGAGCAAGGAGAGGAGGAGAGATATCAAATCAACACAGATCAGCTAGATAGTCAGTATCTTCTTACTGTGCCTAACCCAATACAACGCCAGCATCTCCACATCAGTGGGGCAGGGATAGGGAGAGGATGGGGATTGGTTTTGTACTGGGACAAAAATGCTTTGGATATAAAAAAAGGATCAAGATGAAAGGTCACTGTCTAAAGTTGTTGAACTCAATGTTGAGTTCTGAGGGCACAGTAAGAAGTCTCACAGCACCAGGTTAAAGTCCAACAGGTTTATTTGGAACACAAGCTTTCAGAGCTCTGCTCCTTCATCAGGAATACTGAGGGCTGGAACGTGCTTAATCGGAAGATGAGTTGCTGCCCCTCCAGTTTGTATGGTAAGTGTCATTGGAGCATTGCAGCAGGCCAAGGGTGGATATAGGAGCAAGGTGCTGAGTTAAAATGGCAAATGACAAGAGGATTGGGGTCATGCTTGCGGGCTGAGTGTCCCACAAAACTGTCACACGTTAGAATGTAACAAGTGACAACATTGTATTGGATGTAATCTGACCAATGGGAACAAGATGTAAGGGTCAGCTAACCCAGTAAAACATGGAACCAATTACAGAGTGATGTAATAGTTGACCAGCTGATCCATTATAAATGAGGAACTATGTAGACTTATGGAGAGCTTGGAGTGACGCAGGGTGAGGCCCCAAGTTTGGAGTAATGATGTCTCTTTATTAAACCCTCTCTCTGATTTCTAAGTTGGATTAAGTTGTGTTGTATTTTCATTAGCTGCATTTTGAAGACATCCTTCTGAAGAAACAACCCAGATTGTGTTCAGTCTCCCCAGTGTAGGGGTGAATGCATTGGGAGCTGTGAATATAATAGATTAAATTGAAGTGAAATGTTACTTCACCTGGAAGGAATGCTTGGGGTGTTGAACAGTAAAGGACAGGTATAGCTCCTTCTCTGATTGCAAGGGAAGGTGCTGTGGGTGGGGGATGGGGAGTTGGACATAATGAAGGGGTAGACTGGTGTGTCATGGAGATAGTGGTCCCTGTGGAAAGCTGATGTGGGGTGGAGGGGGGTGGGCAGGGGAGCTATGGGGGGATGGGCAAGGGCAGTGGGTGAGGGCGTGGTGGGGTGTGGTGGGGATGGGGAGGTGAGTGTGGGGGAGATGGATATGGGGGTGGGGGGTGAGGGGATGGGCAGAGGATGGTGTTTAACGGTGGCATCATGCTAGAGTTGGCAGTAATGGCAGAGGAGAAACCTTTGAATTTTCCCCTTGTGGGGTGGAAAGTGAAGGTAAAGGGACAAGATTAGAAGTGGATAATCGTGTGTATGTGACTAAGTGTGTATAAAAATGTGACCTCATTGTAAACATTCAGAATCAGCTGTGGATTCCCCAAGATTGATTCTTGCCTGTTGTATCAGGATAACACTTTGAAACCAGTCCCTCAGTCTTTTATGGAAGTGACTGAGTTATTTCACAACACCCTGTATAATCTCTACCTGCAGGGAATTGTTGCAGCAGGGAATACTTTCCCACCAGGAGGGGCTGGGGCACAGACCACTGCTTTCAGCAAAGTGGACAAGATGTCGCAGACATGATGGGCTGAATGGCCTCTTTTTGTGCTGTAGAACTCTATGACTAAGTACAAAGTGCAGCACAGGATCAGGCCCTTCAGCCCTCCAAGCCTGTGCCGATCATGATGTCCTAATCAAACTACAAAAAAAAACCGTTCTGCCCTTATCCGGCTCGTATCCCTCTATTCCCTCCTTACTCATGTACCCGTCCAGGGCTATGGGGAGAGAACAGAGTAGGATTCATTGTAATGTATACGGAAGAGCCAGCACAGATACAATGGGCCGAATGGCCTCCTTCTGTGCTGTAATTCTCTGAGAGATGTATCTGTGAGAGATATTTACTGTAGTCGAGTGATTTTATTGTTAGCTGTCTTATAAGCTTTCATCTCATTCGCTTTGGTACTGCCTCCCAGGCTCAAAGCAGATGTGCAACGTATCAGTACGCATTTTGACTTGAATGATACTTTTGAAAGAACAATACAAGTGTCCGTTTAGGAACTTACTGTCCAGTTGGGGAGCATGGCACCAGGTTCATCTGTAAAATGGCCTCCTCCTCACCCTGGGAATTGTGAAATTCCACATGTTCTTCCAGTGTAATACAATAGTTCAGAGACTGGAGCCAGACATATGCAGTACCTAAATGGACTGCCTCAATAGGGTCCCAGAATGGATCAGTCTCTCTGTCCACAGAAATCTTCTCCCCATCTACAAAACGCTGATAAATGTCCTCCATGATGAACTTTCTGTTCACAAACTTGGCCCTTGACCAGATCCACACCTGTTACAATGGAGAATAAACTGGGATCAGTCCTTTCAATTCATTGCCCAAGGATATGCTGTGTATCTATTGTATTTACGTATATACGTGCATGCTCTAAACTTATTTCAGCAACAAAACTGTTCTGTTCAAACCTGGGAAACTCAGCAGTTACTGTGTGTATAGGGTCACATTTAGTCGGGAGTGAGAACTTGCTTAAATGAGTGGTCATTTACTCCAAGAGATGGGAGTCTAAAAATCTCTCATCATTTGATGATGTTGGGGGGGTAATCTGCTCTGAGGTTTTTGACAATGTTTCTCTTGTTAATTCACCAGGAGATCCATACGCAACATAGATTTACACAACTGTCTATCGATAGTTTCAGTTCAAAATTTACCCTGTAGCATTACACTCATAGCTAGGGGTGTAGAGAAAGATCAACTTAATGTAAGGTAGGTCCATTCAAAAGTCTGGCTCAATCATTCTCACTTAAGCCCTTTGCAAGAGAGCAAAACCTTATTCCTGTTGACTAACCCAACAATTCAATCCAGGGGTAATCTTTTTGACATTGCCTTATCCATTGCAACTTTTCTCCTTTTTTACTCTTTCAGTGGATGAGGGCGGCGCTGGCTGGGTCAGCATTTATTGCCCCTCCCTAACTGCCCTTGAACTGAGTGGCTTGCTAGGACATTTTGGAGAGCAGTTAGGAATCAACCACATTGCTGTGGCTCTGGAGTCACAGACCAGGTAAGGATGGCAGATTTCCCTCCGTAAAGGACATCAGTGAGCCAGATACGTCTTTACAACAATTGACAGTTTCTTGGTCATGATTGCTGAGACTAGCTTTGTATTCCAGGTTTATTAATGGACCTTTAAATTCTTCCAGCTGCCATGATGAGATTTGAACCCATGTCACAAGAACATTGGAAAAGCAGACAGCATAATCAAGGACCCTACACACTCCGGGTATTCTCTGTTTCACCTTCTTTTGTTGGGAAAAGATACAAAAGCCTGAAGTCATGTGCCAACAGACTCAAGAATAGCTTCTTCCCTGCTGCCATCAGACTTTTGAATGGACCTAACTTATATTAAGTTGATCTTTCTCTACACCCTAGCTATGAGCCTAATGCTACATTCTGCACCCTCGCCTCTCCTTCTCCCCTATGTACTCTATGAATGGTATGTTTCAGCTGTACAGCACACAAGAAACAAGAGTTTTCACTGTATCCTAACATGTGTCAATAATAAATCAAATCAAATCAAATCAGATCAGGTATGAGCACATTCCTTTGTACCTGCTGAGTCAATATATTTGTCACTTTCACCATCACCTCCTTTACCAGGTCATGGCCCCTGGAATCTGTTAATGCCAGGTTCTTCACTTCCAATTCAAACTTGAGATCCTGGGATCGAGCAATCGAAACAGTTGTTCAAACATCAACAAAAACGCATTCAAACTTTTCAATAACTAACAGTCAGCTTGAGCACACTGTCACACCACTGCAGTGCTCCACATCTGGGATGTCCTCTTTCATATTAGACATTAACCTGAGGCTATATCTTTTCAGATTTCGGATTAAAATAGCAAACACACTTTTTATATTGATTCATGGGACATGGATGTTGCTGGATGGCCAACATTTGTTACCCATCCCTAGTTGTCCTTGAACTGAGTGGCTTGCTTGGCCATTTCAGCGGGCAGTTGAGAGGCACATTGCTGTGGCTCTGGAGTCACATGTAGAGCAGACCCTAAAGGACATTAGTGAACCAGGTGGGTTTTTCTGATAATTGACAATGGTTTCATCAGTAGACTTTTAATTCCAGATTTTTTTTAATTGAATTTGAATTCCACCATCTGCTGTGGTGGGATTCAAACCTGGGTCTCCAGAACATTAACTGAGTTTCTGGATTAATAGTCTAGCAATAATACGCCGAGGCCATTGTTTCCCCACAGGTGGATAGAAAAGATGGTGTGGCAACTATTCAAAGAAGAGCAGAGTATTTGGTCTTGGACAACAATCATTAAAAACATCATTAATTGAATTCATTAATCCATTATGGCTTCAAAGTTATCTGAGGAGTCCAGAACTAGGGGTAATTGTTTGAGGATACGGGGTAAACCTTTTTGGACTGAGGTGAGGAGAAATGCCTTCACCCAGAGTGGTGAATCTGTGGCATTCACTCCTACAGGAAGTAGGTGAGGCCAAAACGTTGTATGATTTGAAGAAATTAGATATAGCTCGGGAATCGGAGCTGGTGAGGGGTGGACAATGGGAAGGTCCATTGATCTTGGGTGGCATTTTCCATTCTTGGGTCAAGCAAGGCCAGAAAATTCCTCCTCCTACATTTCTATGTTTCATCTTTACTCTAATTGTAAAGAATTTTGGGAATCCCTGAGGATGTGGGTAGCATTATGTAAATGTAGGTTTTCACTCTATGGCAGTGTTTGCCAGCCTGGATGCAGGAGGAGGAAGATTGTGAGATACCCTCGGAAGAGAAGTGGAGAGATTACCTTATTTAACTCTTTGCTGATCTGGTTTGCTTCCGCTACCATAGGTTTCACTCTGATGTAATCAAGGAACACAGCAAGCACACTCGGGTTCACCTTCTCGTTTTGCCCTGCAGGAGCTGGTCAGGGGATGGTGAGAAAGTTAGTGGGACCACAAAGTGCAAGCGGTAGTTACATATCACTTTTCCCAGCCTTAAATCCAATATTTGGTACACTTGAGCTGATTAAAACATGACTGCAGTGTTAGCAGAAGGAAATGTAGATATACGATTTAATGTAATCCATAGCATTTGTCAAGGGTTATAATCCCTTCATGGTTTATATTAAGTCTATTAGAAAAATGATCAGGAATCAGTTACTGAGGATTCCTGAAATTTGTGTAAAAACAACAGCGCCAAAACTTTGTGTTATTTTTAACTAGAAAGTTTATCACATAACAGTTGACCTGTATAAAGATTTGCTCATGGGATCAGGCTGCCTTTATTATGCATTTTCATTACCAATAATCTCTGCAACTGAGAGGCTCCTTCTAAAGGGCAGCACAGTGGTTAGCACTGCTACCTCAGCGCCAGGGACCTGGGTTCGATTCCTGGCTTGGGTCACTGTGTGGAATCTGCTTGTTCTCCCCGTGTCTGTGTGGGTTTCCTCCAGGTGCTCTGGTTTCCTCCCACAGTCCGAAAGATGTGCTGGTTAGGTGTATTGGCTAAATTAGATGTATTGGCTAATATGCTAAATTCTCCCTCGGGGTACCCGAAGAGGTGCCGGAGTGTGGCAACTAGGGATTTTCACAGTAACTTCATTGCAGTGTGAATGTAAGCCTACTTGTGACTAATAAATAAAATCTTAAGAGACAACCATGTTCCGCAGGATTGGAGTCACGTGTAGGCTCTAACAGACACAGGGTAATCGGACAGCCATTTTACCCGAGTGTCATTAACAAACTGATTGCAGTTGGTTTTACAACTTTCTACGGCAGGTTTTGAACTCCTGACCTCTGGATTACTAGTCAGAGACCATAACCATAACACCAGCACATCGCCAGCCTCCCCTGCCGCTTACCAAGAGCATCTCTGTCGAAACCTTCCACGGCAGCCAGCTCTGACTGGAAAAAATCATAGTCATATTTGCTTAAATCCTCAGCGTTCCGCTCCTGTGGCAGTCCCACGTAAAGGTAGGTGCTGTTGGATCCCAGAATAACTCGATCCTGAGGTACACAAAGTTAAACAAAGGCTTGTCATTCATGAGCTGCCATGTTTTCTGATAACGTAACATTACCTTGGGCAAAACGTAACAATTCACTCCCATCATCTATTCGGAACCTTGTGGACACAATGGGTGGGATTTTCTGGACTTGCTCGTCCTGAAACCAGGAATTTCCATGGTCCCTCCCTCGCCCAGTCCAATTCCCATGGCGGGTGGGAAATTCATCCCAATGTCCAGGATTTTCCACCCCTTCCTGCCAGTGGGATCTTCTGGTTCTGTTGAAGTCAGTGCGAGATCCCTGCCAGTGGAACGGAGAATGTGGTGGAAGGCCCAAAGTTTGGTTTTTCCACCGGTGTGAATTTGCAGCAGGATCTTCCGCTGGTGCTCACTATGGTGGATATGGAAACCCGCTGGAGGCCAGCGTCAACCTCCTTTCCATCCTTCTAATGGGAGGCAGGTGGAGTCCTGACCACCTACAGCTGGATTCTCCACAGCAACAACAGGAAAACACATCTGGAACAACCTGGCATGACATGTTGGAACCCGCCTGGGCCTGACTCCAGAGTTCAGGATGGAGACCACCTGCAAGCCTGGCCCTGGAACACCACAGCAGTGGGTGGGGGAGAGAGGAGCATTTGCAAGTGGACATTCCGGATTTGGTGGACTGGAGGGGTTGGGTCCATCTTCCAGCCTCAGAACATTCAGGGAGATCCATCTCCTTTTTCAGGAGGTCAATCTTGCTTCCGGAAATCCATCTTCATTTTCAGGTGACCCACATTCTTTCTTCTATAGTGGGTCAGTGATGGTTCTTCCAGTTTAGTGCTTTCACTCTGGGACTTCTAATCTTTTCTACAAGTACCTTGAAATTTATGGAATTGTGATCACTGTTCCTAAAATGACCCACACTGAGACATCAATCCCCTGTCCAGGCTCGTTTTCCAGAACCAGGTCTAAGATAGCCCCTTCCCAAGATGGACTGCCTACAAATTGCCTCAAGAAACATTCTTGGACACACTGAACAAACTCTGCCCTGTCCAAGCCCCACCACTAAAGGAATCCTAATCTATATTGGAGGAGTTAAAATTGTCCTTCACAACAGCCCTGTGGTTTTTACACCTTCCCATAATTTGCTGATGTATCAGTTCCTTCACACTGGCTGTTGGGAGGTCTGTGGTACAATCCCAACAGTGTGGTTGCATCACTCCTGTTCTCGAGTTCTACCCACATGGCCTCACTGCATAAACCCACCAAGGTGGCCTCCCTCTGTATCGCTGTAACATTCTCCCTTATCAGTAAAGGTGGTGGTGAGCTGCCTTCTTGTACTCCTGGAGTCCCTGGGGTGTAGGTGCATCCACCATGCTGTTAGGGAGGGAATTCCAGGATTTAGACCCAGTGATTGTGAAGGAACGGTGATACATTTCCAAGTCAGGAAGGTGAGTGAAGGGGAACATCCGGGTGGTTATGTTCCCAGGTATCTGCTGTAATTGTCCTTCCAGATGGTAATGGTCATGGATTTGGAAGGTTCTGCCTAAAGAATCTTAGTGAGTTGCTGCAGTGCATCTTGTAGATGGCACGCACGGCTGCCACTGTTCGTAGGTGTTGGAAGGAATGAATGTTTATGGATGGCTTAGCAATCAAGTGGGCTGCTTTGGCCTGAATGTTGTGAGTTTCTTGAGTGTTGTTGGAGCTGCACTCATCCAGGCAATTGGAGAGAATTCCATCACACTCTTGGCTTGTGGCTGACTTTTATATCCACCAAGTTAGGCAGATGCGGTCTCAGTTCAACATCTCATTCAAAACACAGCACTTTCAACAGTGCTGCGCTCCTTCAGTGGTTAGCACTAGTGATTAGCACTGCTACCCCACAGTGACAGACCCAGGTTCGATCCTGGCTTTGAGTGACTGTGTGGAATTTGTACATTCTCCCTGTGTCTACGTCCAGATGCTGTGGTTTCCTCTCTCAGTTCAAAGATGTGCGCCTTGGTAGATTGGCCATGCTAAACTGCCCCTTTGTGTCTCAAAATCTGTAGGTTAGGGGGATTTGTAGGATAAATAGGTGGGATTAAGGGGATAGGGCTGGAGAGTGAGCCTGTGTTGGAGAGTTGGTGCAGACTCAGTGGGCCAAATGGCCTCCTTCTGCACTGTAGGGATTCTCTAAAGTGGAACATTAATCTGGATTTTTATGCTCAATGTCTGTACCCAAAACCCTGTGATGTGGAGGTGCGGGGGATACTATGGCTGACAGATCACAATGCGATGCATCAGTCTGCATGAAGAACTAAGAGCAACTGACTTACCAAATGTCTAAGTTGAACTTTACTAAGGACAGTGACCCCGTTTATAGTCACTTTAGCTTGTCCATGTGGCTCCAGAGTTACTTTATTGTCCCGGTTTGTGATGGTGACGTGTTTATCAGCAATACTGAAGAGGAAAAATAATCTCATTTATTCAAGCCTCATTTATTCAAGCAATAAAGACCTCACAATACATACTCCACTATATTAGAGCATAACCCACCATAGGACTATAGAACTTCACAATACAGGAGACCATACATCCCATTGTGGGCAATGCTTGTGCAATTTACTCACAGCTTTGCATCTTTGCTTCAAATATTTAGCAAATTTTCTATTACAAAATGCAATGGTCCCTGGGACATTCACTCTCATAAAGTAACTCACGCTTTTCACAATCACTGACTCCACAAACAAACCTTTCCCCTTGTTTGCTCTATTAAGTTCATAATTTAGTAAAAATCTGACTGGATACGAATGAGAAATACACTGAATTTCCTTCTTAAAAGACCTCATGGTGGCACAGCGGTTAGCACTGCTCCCTCACAGTGCCAGGGACCTGGATTTGATTCCCGGCTTGGGTCACTGTCTGCGTGGAGTTTGCACGTTCTCTCCGTGGGTTTCCTCCGGGTGCTCCGGTTGCCTCCCACACTCCAAAGGTATGCGGGTTAGATGGATTGGCCATGCTAAATTGCCTCTTAGTGTCCAAGGGATTAATGGGGTAAATGCAGAGGTTTACAAGGATAGAGCCTGGGTGAGATTGTTGTCAGTGCAGGCTTGATGGGCTGAATGGCCTCATTCTGCACTGTAGGGTTTCCATGAAGAAAGTAAAATATTAGTATTTTATGATCATTAAATCTATGGGTGTAAATAGCCCCTCATTTACATATTATCATTTTCAGTAATTTAGCTATTGGACTGGTACAATGCTGAATATTCCAACTGACTATCAAACAGCCTGCAAATATTCTTTTTAAAAGATTCCACATACCCGAGTCCTTTAATTACGATAGCGTGTGAGAAATTACTGGATTGTCCAATGACCGTCTCTCCTGAAACAAAACAGGGGCAATCTAAAATAATCAGCACATATCAGACACACTGGCGAAGGTAAATCATTTGTTAAAATCAGTGGACCAAGAACAGCGAGGGTCCACATTTGAGTCAACATATGGGTCATATAAACCTGCACTCTATCCAGCTATCATTTCAAAGCGTGCAAACTGAATAGAGTAACGCAGATTGGCGAGATACTAAAATGCAGATCTTATTGGTCCCTAATTGAACTCTATATCCATAATTTTAAAACAATTCTTTCAGAGGATGTGGGTGCTACAGAGAGGCCCAGCATCCATTACCCATCCCTAACTGCCCTTAAACTGAGTGGTGTTCCAGGTCATTCCAGAGGCACAATAATTGCCAATCTCATTGCTATGGATTCAGAGTCACATGCGGGACAGGTCAGGCAAAGGGTGGCACAGTGATTAGCACTGCTGCCTCACAGTGCCAGAGACCCGGGTTCAGTTCCAGGGTTCACCATCTGCACGCAGCCTCTATGTTCTCCCTGTGTCTGCATGGGTTTCTTCCGGGTGCTCCAGTTTCCTCCCACAGTCCAAAGATGTGGAGGTTAGGTGGATTGGCCATGCTAAGTTGTCCCTTTGTGTCCAAAGAAATGTAGGCTAGGTGGATTAGCCATGGTAAATGCATGGGATTACAGGAATGGGGTGGGGTGGGATGGGGCTGGGGGTGGGTTGGTGGTGGACCTGAGTATAAGGCTCTTTTGGAGAGCTGCGTGCTGGAGGGGGGGAATGGGCCTGGGTAAGATGCTCTTCTGGAGAGTTGGTGCAGACTCAAGGAGTCTGATGGCCTCCTGCACAATAGGGATTCTATGATTCTATGGTCTCCCATAAATATAAACCTAACCATCTGATAAATGGCAGACTGGGAAGGGAAGGGCCAAAAGGAAGAAACATATCGGATCAGTATTCTTCTTTCCCCATTTGATTGTTTTTTCCCTTCTAGGGAGTGGGGGAGGAAGACACGGTGGGAAGTGGTTTGTCACCTGGTTACATCTCCTGCTCCTCTTGGCCCACAAGCAGTGTTATATCTGATAGTCCCCAATGCCCTTCAGCTGTCCATTCTCCTTGGCCCTGGGACATCAGACCTGAAGCAATTAAATGCTAAATTGCCCCTTCGTGTCCAAAGAAATGTAGGTTAGGTCATTTTGGTGTTTGTTCTTAGAGCCTCTCAACGCTCACTCTGACTTTGCATTAAAATTCTCTGCTCCATGGAGCTGAACTGCCTCTTCAGCGACCGGATAGGGGAGCATTAAGACAGCAGCGATTGTCACAAAGATTGTCACAATGATTCTGTGGGAATCAGTTAGCAGGTAATCGTGAAGGCATGGGCAGTTCATAATTACCTGCTAAATGATTCCAACAGGAGAGTTTGAACAATTTGTCACGGGTCAGGCAAGTAACCTGTTCTCAAGAATTTAAGTATGTTCATGAGATGGCTGGCTTCAGATTTCTTTTAACAGACTTTTACATCTAATTGCTTCAGGTCTGATGTCCCAGGGCCAAGGAGAATGGACAGCTGAAGGGCACTGGGGACTATCAGATATAACACTGCTTGTGGGCCAAGAGGAGCAGGAGATGTAACCTGGTGACAAACCACTTCCCACCGTGTCTTCCTGCCCCACTCCCTAGAAGGAAAAAAACAATCAAATGGGGAAAGAAGAATACTGATCCGATATGTTTCTTCCTTCTGGCCCTTCTCTTTCCTTCAGGATCTCTTCTTCCTATTCTCTGGTCAGTATTTTATGAGCTTGCTCAGGCGCGGCTTGTAAAATCAGGCACGAGGCCAAAGGAGAATTAAAAAAAAAATTCATTTGTGGGACATGGATGGCCAGATTTTTTGCCCATTCCTAGTTGCCCTTGGAGGGCAGTTGAGAGTCAACCACATTGCTGTGGCTCTGGGGTCACATGTAGGACAGACCTGGTAATGACGGCAGATTCCCTTCTCTAAAGGACATTAGTGAACCAGATGGGTTTTTCGGACAATCGATAATAGTTTCACGGTCATCAGTAGATTCTTAATTTCAGATAATTTTTACTGATTTCAAATTCAGCCACCTTCCATGGCAGGATTCAAACCTGGGGGCCTCAAAACGTTAGCTGAGTTTCTGGATTAATAGTCTAACGATAATACCACTAGACCATTGCCTCCCCCATGGCGTTCTGTGAGACTTGCCTGTTCCAATTCTGGGGTGGGTGTGCCGGTAAAATGCCGGCCTGTGTCCCAGGTGAACTCCTTCCATTAGGCTTGGTGGGGCAATCAGTGCCCCATACATTTTCAGCTCCCCAGGAAAACCCACATGGTCACTACAAATTCATCTCTACTCCCTCTCCGACTCCTCGGAAATTGGGCTTAATGTTTTAGCTCAAGGATCTTTTACCGGAGCTGGAAGGCTTAAAAAAAAAGCCTTTAACCAACTGCGGAGACGAACACAGGGGAGGCTTAAAAAGAACAGAGGGGGAGAGGATATCAGTGAGAGTAGGAATGATTTAAATGACAGAAGCGGTGCTGGTGGAAGAAACAAAGCTTCAGCTAAATAGGAGGCCAGGAAATAAGATTGCTCATCTGTGTAATTCCTAAAGAAAAGGAACATAGCTGCAGAAGGCAGCTCATCAAAGAAATTAGACTCTTCACTTTTCTTCCCCAGTTTAAAACACACCCACGAGGCTGTCAAAATGAATCAGATCATTTTAATTTGGAAAGTGAATTGACTATAATCCAGGTTAAGATGGAAAGAGCAATGAGAAAGGACAGCTAGAAACTCTGACATGACTCTGAGCACAGGGGTGACAGGTCAGTACCATCTCGGATGAAGAGCTTGATGAAGGCAGATAGCTGTGGGTCCACATTGACATTCGACAGATAGGGGAACGTCTGGGTCATCTGCCTTTCCTAGAAAAACAAATTTATCAAATGGTCAGTAACGTTTCGTCTCGTATTACTTTAACTCACTGGAGGGCTACGTGAATTGTTCAGAGGTACTGTAGAGCTCAGTGTTTTACCGGGAATAGTCAAACTGTGAACTGGGGTGTTATTGGTTGATTGATTGAAAAATAATTCTAGACAGCCACACCATCAGGACTGTCGTGACGCAAGGGAGAGAGGTTCGCAGACATGTGCCTTGCTGAAGATAATCAAATACCATTGTTTCCAGTGTCTGGGGTGAAGGCTGTTGTTGAATAGAATCCCTGACCTTCCCTGTGGAAATCAAGTGGAACAGTGTAGCCATGTAATGCCGTACATAGCGATGGGGAAACGTTTGCGGTTGTCTAAGACGTTACTTTGTTGTACTGAATAGTGAAATATATCATTTTATTTGAGGTATCATTTGCCTGCTAATTCATGTTTAATTTATGTTGACTCTGAGTGGTTTTAAAGTCAAAGTTACAAAAATCACAACTATTGTGGTTTCTTCATTTGGGAGTCCTTTGGTAGATGTGGATATTTTTGTTTGTGGTCCCCGCCCATTCCCCTACGGGAATCTTGACACCATCTCCTCAAGGATAATTAGACACGGGCAATAAATGTTATCCTTGTTAGAGAGTGCTCACTGTCTGCTCAGGGTCACTTCCACCCATTTTCTTGTCAGTTTTTAGACGGTGGTGGTTTGTTTTACCTTCCACTCTCAAGGGCAGGCTCCAGACCTACTCCAGATCGAACGGGAATTGAGCCTGCATTCAGAAGCTGAGCCTTTGTAAAAATGTCCCCGTGAAAATCCACCGTTGTCTTGCCGCATCTCACAAATAACAGACACAAAATATTCAAGCCAGCTGGGTTAAATTGACAGCAACAAGTATGTTCTTGAGATTAGCGCGTCTATAAAAGTAACAAAGCAGCTACTGAAATGAAGACAGATGTTTCCAAGTTGTGAATAGTCTCCTATCTGACTTTTTGTTTTGGACATCAGCCCTTCTCCTCAATGTACTCTTCCCTTTGGTCACTAAGCTCCCTCTACTGCAGGGATCCGGCACCAGAAGCCTTTTTATTTCATTTTCTTTGGACTTGCTCCCTCTGAGCTCCAAGTATCCCGTCTTGCTCCTATTTCATGTTATTCGCAATGTGTTAATATTCCTGTATGAGCCCCGGCACTGAGCTTTGACAGACGGGTTATTTTGCTTTATTCGTTCGTGGGACATGGACATCACTGGTGAGGCCGACATTAGTCCCGAATTGCCCTTGAACTGGATGGCTTGCTTGGCCACCCCAGAGGGCAGTTAAGAATCAACCAGCTTGCTGTGGGTCTGGAATCATTAGTGAGCAGACTTCCGCTAACTGGGCTGGGTGGGTCTTTGTGAAAATCCAGTTTAATGTTTTCCACCATGACTGGCCCAGACTTTTAAAAAATGTTTGTTTGCCACCACCGTGGGAATTGAACTCTGATCACTGTAGATTAGTCAAACCCCAGGATTCCTCATCCAATGGCATAACCACTACGTTACCGCAAAACAGCGGTAGTAAATGGATTTTTGTGGGAACATTTTTTATACTGGCTTAGCTCCTGAATAATCTAATATTTTAGCTGCGGTGTATTAAAAGAATAGGGGAGCAATGAGCCTGGATGAAAGTCACAATGCAAGCTCAGTTCCTGTTTGATCTGGAGTAGGCCTGGAGCCTGCCCTTCAGTGCACACCACCACTGACAAAAAAACTGAGAAGAAAAGGGCTGGGGTGACCCTGAGCAGATAGTGGGCCTTGGGCAGAGCACTCAAGGAATGGAATGTCTTTAGCAGTGATGGGCAGTATGTGGCCTGTCAGGATCCTGAGTGAGGATGGTTGCCCACGTGTATGTTTGCTACATTCCACTCGCTTCCATCTGCACAGTTTATTTCCAATTGGTATAACTGAAGTGATATGCATGTAAATTAGAAGAAACTAGATACGGCTGTTGGGGTGAAAGGGATCAAAGGATATGGAGAGAAGGGGGATCAGGATATTGAATTTGATGATCAGCCATGATCATACTGAATGAAGGTGCAAGCTTGATGGGCTGAATGGCCTATCCCTCTTCTAGTTTCTATGTAAAGCAAGGGCAAGTGAAGTGAGGTGCGTGCTGTGTAATGACGTCAATCAGGACATTGAGGTTGACCGATTGGAATATGAACTCCCTGATTAAGGAGTCAATTGATGGGCCAATTAGGGAGTCTTTTCCTTGTATTTAACAGGGAGTGTCAGTTCCTCTAGCACTCCCAAAGATAAACTGCTGACTGCCAGCACTCTGTGTACTGCTGTTGGAATTATAATTAAAGGGATTTTGGCGAAGGGATTTCTGCCTCCAAAGCTTATTGCTTACAAAATTGATTGTGAAAGCTGTGCGCTCCCTGTGTGTGTCCAATCAAGCAGAAATGTTCCCTTTTCTTCACCACTTGAAATTGTTGCCAGTTCTATTGATATATAAATTAAACATTTTCTAGAACTCACTGTGAAATATTCGGTGTGTACTAAATCTATTTAAACTTATTCAAGATCATAATTAGTGAACAAGCCTGATTTTGATCTTGTGGCTCACTGAAATGAAGGAGGGACACGCACTCACTGGGCTAATCTAAAGCACGTTGCAATATTTAAGAAAAGCATTTCCGCAACAATGTGGAAAAATGGTTACGTTGGTGAAGTATAAACAGGCAGTGCTGGAAACACTCTGCAGTGCTGGCAATGTCCTTATAGAGAGAGAGAGAAACAATGGAATAATTTTCCTGCTCTTCCCACTGGCAGGATCATCTGGTTGCCCTGACGGTGCGCTGCGGCTTTCCCAATGATGGATTCAATGGGAAATTCCACTAACAGCGGTGGGACCAGAAGATCCTGCCACTGGCTAATGGTGTGCCACCTCCCGCTGCCAGGAAACAGGTCGGGAAGGGGGTTGGGTGGCAGTGAATCCCACCCCAAATTAATGCTTAACGTTAATGGCCTTTCAGTTAACCCTCTTCCCCTTCTCCACAGACACTGCAAGGCTTGCCGAGTATTTCCAGCAATTTCTTTTTCAGATTTCCAGCCTCTGCAACATGTTTGCTTGGTGCTGGTGAAAACCCTGGCTGAATGGCCACCCCAGTGAGGGCTCCGAGCAATGGTGAAGACTAGATCCGGCACGTGTTACTCATTCTAACCTGTGTTAGGGTTTGATATTGCTGCTCCCATTCTTTCTGCGCCCTCTCCAGACATTGCTCCCACGACGTCTGAATCTCTGCCATCTCGAGCTCGTTCTCAGCTAGTGCACGCCGTAACTCTTCTAGTGAGAGAAAGGCAGTGTGGTTTTGCAATTAACCTTCCAAACATGCAGAGGGAGAGCAAGTTTCATGCAATAGTCAGTGTCAGAGGCTGGAGGGGGAGATTCTTAAGAAATCTACTGCAATAGGGAATGAGTTAATGAACTTTGTAATACTTGGCAGAATGGAAAAAAAAATCCAGTAGTCTACATGCAGCTTGTTCTCATATATCTCAGATAAATGTAACTTCGTTTTCGCGTGCCCAGACAGGGAGACTGCAGCTGCCCTTGCTGTTGTACACAAGTTTCAGGTGACCCAGACAGGGAGACTGCAGCTGCCCTTGCTGTCGTACGTAAGTTTCAGGTGACCCAGACAGGGAGACTGCAGCTGCCCTCGCTGTTGTACACAAGTTTATGATAGTCCATTCAGAAATGTAGCTGACCCAGCTTGTAGTTATGTTTGTATCTTTAATTTCGTGGACTTTCGTCTAACATAGTGAAGCTTGCATGTCCTAAGTATATTCACATATATATATATTCGTTATAGACTGCTTATGTGTCATGTACCAACATATTATACATATTATATGTTATACAACTTGTGAGCATAAATTGTTATTACCGGCCCATTAATTTTAACTTGTCTTGCCGGCCTGTATGTTAGCTAAGGGCGAATCACACACATCAATTGCGGCCTTGAGGTAACCATGAAGAAGTGCCGAGGCAGCCGTGTTCCCACGATGGAGAACAATCCACAGCCTGGGAAACTGCTGAGACTGAGAAGATACTTACGTAACTGGGGGTATAAATATGTGCTCTTAACTTGTGTTCGGGGAGACGCCTGGGGAATCGCTGTTAGGTACCAAGTGTATCTCCCAAAAGCTTTTGAATAAACTTGCTGTACTTTGACTCACAATTAGTCTCAGAGGTATCTTTACCTACAACACTACTCTTGATCACTCACTGTGTTAAAATGTTCTTCCTCACATTGCCCTCTTTCCCTGGAACCTCTGGCCCAAAATCTTATATCCAAGTCTCCTAGTCCTTGTGCAATCAGCTAAGAGGAAGATTTCTCATTGTCTACCTTATCTAAATACATTACATTCTTGTATAACTCTGTACCTCACCCACTCCAAAGAGAATAACTCAATTTTAACATTGCAGCTTGAATTCCTCATAGAATAGAATAGAATCCTTAAAAGGAAGCCATTTGGCCCATCGAATCTGCAAAGACCACAATCCCACTCAATCCCTATCCCCATAACCCCATGTATTTACCCTGTTACTAAGTGGCAATTTAGCATGGCCAATCAATCCAACCCACACATCTTTGAACTGTGGGAGGAAATTCATGCAGATGTGGGGGAAGAACATGCAAACTCCACACAGGCAGTCACCCAAGCTGGGAATTGAACCCAGGTCCCTGTGCTGTGAGGCAGCAATGCTAACCACTATGTCACCAATACACCCAGAAACCATCCTTGGAACCAAGCTGGTAAATCTCCGCTGCACTCTCTCAAAGACGTTTACATCTTTCCTAAAATGTGGTGATCAGAACTGGACACAATACTCTAGTTGTGGCCATAACCCAAGCTTTATAAAAATTCCACAACACCAGGTTGAAGTCCAACAGGTTTATTTGGTAGCATGAGCTTTTGGAGCGCTGCCCCTTCATCAGGTAAGTATTGAGTTGGGTTCACAACTCTCTTTGTGAACCCAACTCTCCACTCACCCGATGAAGGAGCAGCGCTCCGAAAGCTTGTGCTACCAATTGAACCTGTTGGACTTTAACCTGGAGTTGTGAGACCTCTTACCGTGCCCACTCCAGTCCAACACCGGCATCTCCACATTATAAAAGTTCAGCATACTTTCCCTCTTGTTGTGCCCAATGCCTCTATATTTAGGAAGCTTTGCTAATAACTTTGTCAATGTGTCCTGTTACCTTTAAATTTAAATCACACCCAGAGTTCAAAAATATCTACTCTTGCTTTTGAGATCTAGATAACAGGGAAATAAACAGCACAGCCTGCCTGGTTGGTTGCTTATAGCTCATGGACTTACGATTTCATAAGATCTCATTCAATAAGAGTAAGATCAGACTGCAGTTTAAATCAATAAGAAAAATTATATTCTGCTAGACCAAACGCAGATGTGATAGTGTATGAATGAAGCAGTGGCATGATGGGAAAAATGGTCAAGTAATAAGTATAAAGGAGAGCTGAGCAAGCTATTCCAAATTGCCAGGCCCCTGTAAAACTGACTCTGAATAACCTAAGACATGACGAACATCAGAGAAGGTCAAGACCTGATAAGGCTGACTCCACATAACTTAGGGCTGGAGGAGTGAGGCGAGATAAGGTCAGAGTCACAGAACCTTCTATTACATCAGAAAACAAGATATGGTCAGAGATCACGGGGCCTTTCTGTTCCTTCAAAGGACAAGATAATGATATTATTGATGAGACAGAGGGGTCTCGGAGGTCACCGGATCCTAATACAATTGATGATGTATTACTGCTTGTATTTCTAATTGAACATGTACACTGATAAGAAAAAGGTATAACTATGGAACTGATTCTTGTAACTGGCATGGACTTGAGATAGAATCAGCAGCTTGTAGGGACTGCTCTCTGTCTCCAAGACTCTGCCACATACTGCATGCAGTTTTGTGATAATAAAAGCTAGTTGTTTTTGCAAAGCAAACTTTGTTTAAGTTTTACTATCACAGCTCGGCAAACAAGAAATTCTCCAATACAACACAGATACGCACTTGTTTCTTCCTCTACCCTTTGCCCAGAGTTCCTAATTTTGGTGATTGTTGATCGCAGTTTGAAATTCTCTGCCTTCAGCTCCTGTATGAGTTGCTCTGTTGGATTTTCATTTATGACTGCCTTGTTCTGGATATTCTTAGTCCTTTAGTCATGAAAACAAGAGGAATGGGATGGTAATTATAACATTTCCTAAAGGTTTTTTCACAAATTCCATTGCACAGGTTAAAGTCATAAACACACTGAGCTGAGCGCTAAATTCTCCATTCTCGCTGGCAGTGGCGGTGAGGCGTGAAGAGTCGGAGAATTCCATCCCGTGTTTTATTTAGCCACTTGGTTCAATATGCATTTATACACAGAGCACTACCTGGTGTTGTCAGCCATGTCTCAGTGAGCGGGTCTCCTCCCTCAACATTAGAAAGTTGTGGGTTCGAGTTCCGCTCCAGACATTTGATTTTGATTTGATTTATTATTGTCAGACGTATTAACATACAGTGAAAAGTATAGTTTCTTGCGCGCTATACAGACAAAGCATACTGTTCATAGAGAAGGAAAGGAGTGCCGAGTGTAGCATTACTGTCATAGCTGGGGTATAGAGAAAGATCAACTTAATGCAAGATAAGTCCATTCAAAAGTCTGATGGCAGCAGTGAAAACGTGTCCTTGAGTTGGTCCTCAGACTTCTGTGTCTTTTCCCCGACAGAAGAAGGTGGAAGAGAGAACGTCCAGGATGCTTGGGGTCTTTGATTATGCTGGCTGCTTTGCTGAGGCAGCGGGAAGTGTAGACAGTCAGTGGATGGCAGGCTGGTTTGCGTGATGGATTGGGCTACCTTCATGGTTTTGCTCTCTTAGCTGACACTGCAGTGCTGTGTGCTATTGCTACAGAAGTGATGCCTTTCTAATGTTCAAACTGAGACCCTGCCTGCCCCCTTTATGTTGAAATAAAGCAGTAAAGTTCTCCCTGGTGCTCGGGCCAATTCTTCCAATTTGACCAATATTGGAAGACCTGGTTGCTATCGTATTACTGTGGGTTGTGTAGAAATTGGCTGTTACATTTTCTACATTAGAAGAGTGACTCCATTCAAACAGCCCTACAGTGGCTGTAAAATTTTTCAGGACACATTGAGATCAGTAAGTGTGAATGCAAGTCAAATTCCTCTTTCAAACCCCGAATCAAATTCACACGAGCTTTACCTTTCAGCGTAACGTAATGTTGAAAGTGTTTCCTCATAGCAGATGTCTGCTGGACTGACTGTCGCAATCTGTAAAACAGTTCTCAATTCAGGTACGAAGCTATGTTTTGAAAATTGCACTGAAATTGAGAAATGGCAGGACTGAGAATGGTTCACCAGTTACATTTTAGCTTCTCCCATCTTGTAGAATAGCTTATTTTTTATTCATTCACATAACGTGTCACAGGAGAGGCCAGAATTTGTTGCATTTCTCTAGTTAACCTTAAGGAGGTGGTGGTGAGCCACCTCCTTGAACCACTGCAGTCCAAGGAGCCTAGGTACACCCACAGTGCTGTTAGCACTTTTACTCAGCAGCAGTGAAAGAAGAATGATATCGTTCCAAGCCAGGATGGTGAGTGACTTTGAGGGGAGCTTGCATGTGATGGCTTCTCCCCTCCTTCTAAGTGCTAGAGGTTGTGGGTTTGGAAGGTGCTGTTAAAGGAGGTTCCTTGAGTTGTTGCAGTGCATCTTGTAAATGGTACACATGCTCCCAGTGAACACTGGGGTGGAGGAAGTGGATGGAGTACCAGTCAAATGGGCTGCTTTGTCCTGGATGGTGTTTGTTGGAGCTGCATTGATCCATGAAAGTGGGGAGTGTTCCATCACACTCCTGATTTGTGCCTTGTAGACAGTGGACAATCAGGAGGTGAGTTACTCACTGCAGTATTCTGACCTGCTGTTATAGCCGCTATATTTCAATGGCTAGCCCAGTTCAGTTTCTGGTCAATGTTAACCCCCAGGACGTTGATGTCGGGGGATTGATTCAGTGATGATAATTGCAAAGTCCAGAGGCAATGGTTAGATTCTCTTTTGTTGGAAATGGTCATTGCCTGGCATATGCCACTTATCAGCCCAAACCTGAATGTTACCCAGCTCTTGTTGCACATGGACACAAACTGCTCTGGTATCTCTGAGGAGTTGTGAATATGACTGAACATTGTCCAATCCTCAGTAAGCATCCGCACATCTGTGAACAGACCCAGAATAAGCATCTGTGTCCTGATTCTGATTAAACAGTGTTACGTGCAGATAAAAATCAGATAGAACTGCACCTTAAAAGCAAACAACCAGACAGGCAGAATTAATGCTGAATTGTGACGTAGGTTCCCTAATGCACTGTGAGAGCAGTGATATTGTCTGCTGGTTGCTTCAGTGAACAAGTCACTCTGTTTCAAACAAAATTCATTGCCTGAAGCACTTGGCTTTAGTGCTAGGATTTAATACGATGCTGCATAGATGTAACTATATTATAATGAAAGGGAATTAAAGAATTAACAACAGAAAAGTAGTTTTTTTTTTAGGTGGCACTGTGGCACAGTGGTCAGCACTGCTGCCTCACAGCCCCAGGTTCAATTCCGGCCTCAGGTCACTGACTGTGTGGAGTCTGCATGTTCTCCTCATGTCTGCATGGGTTTCCTCTGGGTGCTCTGGTTTCCTCCCACAGTTCAACAATTGGCCATGCGAAATTGACCCTTAGTGTCAGTGGGATTTGCAGGGTAAATGTGTGGGGTTATGGGAGTAGGGCCTGGGTGGGATTATGGTTGGTGCAGACTAGATGGGCTGAATGGCCTCTTTCTGCACTGGAGGGATTCTATGACACATTGGCCTGACTGACAGTGTGGTGGTGGCTAAAGTATTAAGGACAAAATTTGATAACATAATGGGAGATTTTGGGGTCTAAAATGGTGGGCCAGAGTTTTTTTTAATATCTCAGATATTGTGCCTCCTTAACTCTGTGAAGAACTGATGTTTTTCCTCTCTGTTTAATTAGTGACCCTTATTCTTTACTCCCCATCTTGAATTTTTTTATTTGTTCATGGGATGTAGGCATCACTGGCTGGGCCACATTTATTGTCTGTCCCTGAGGGCATTTAAAGATCAACCTGGAGTCACATATAGGCCAGACCAGGTACAGGTACCAGGTAGGCCCTTAGGGGATTCTTAAGGGGTGGCGCAGTAGCACAGTGGTTAGCATTGCTGCTTCACATGGACCTGGGTTCGATTCACGGCTCGGGTCACTGTCCGTGGGGAGTTTACACATTCTCCCCGTGTCTGCATGGGTTTCCTCCGGGTGCTCTGGTTTCCTCCCACAGTCCAAAAACGTATGGGTTATGTTGATTGACCATGTTAAAATTGCCCCTTAGTGTCCTGAGATGCGTAAATTAGAGGGATTAATGGGTGAATATGTAGGGATATGGGGGTAGGGCCTGGGTGGGTTTGTGGTCGGTGCAGACTCGATGGGCTGAATGGCCTCTTTCTGCACTGGAGGGATTCTATGATTATTATTGAATACAAATTTCAACATCTGCCATGGTGGGATTTGAATCCAGATCCCCAAAGCATGATCCTGAGTTACAGGACGAGTGATGCCTCCCCTGTTCTTAATAACTGGGATCTGTATGGAAGGAGGCTGTGATTAAGGACACAGTGAAACTCTCTGAAAGGTGTAAATACAGTTCCATCAGCTTCATCACGTGTGGGGATAGTTTTAGGACGATGCTTAGATAGTATTGAGGTCTAACTGGTAAATGGAATAATGATTGATTTGGAAAGCTAGCCACCTTGACATTTCTGACTTCTTTTACTTAATTGTTGACGATATCATTAAGGGGACATGACTTGGTCCTCACAGTGCAAAGTAAGCAAATCGAATTGGGCGGCACGGTGCCACAGTGGTTAGCATTGCTGCCTCACAGCACCAGGGACCCGGGTTCAATTCCAGCCTCGGGTCACTGTCTGTGTACAGTTTGCACATTCTCCCCACGTCTGCGTGGGTTTCCTCTTACAATCCAAAGATGTGCAGGTTAGGTGGATTGGCCATGATTAATTGCCCCTTTGTCTCAGGGGGATTAGCAGGGTAAATATGCCTGTTATTATTGCTACTTATTAGTGCTATTATTGCTAGACCGGTAATTCAGAAATTCAGCTAATATTCTGGAGACCCGGGTTCAAATCCTGCCACAGCACCTGGTGGAATTTGAATCCAGTTAAAAAAAATCTGGGATTAAGAACCTACTGGTGACCATGAAACCATTGCCGATTGTTCGGAAAAACCCATCTGGTTCATTGCTGTCCTTTAGGGAAGGAAATCTGCCGTCCTTACCCGGTCTGGCCTACCTGTGACTCCAGAGCCACAGCAATGTGGTTGACTCTCAACTGCCCTCGGGCAACTAGGGATAGACAATAAATGCCGGCCCAGCCAGCGACACCCATGTCCCACGAATGAATAATAAAAAATTATATATGTGGGGCCAAGGGGATGGAGCCTGGTTGGGATTGCGGTCAGTGCAGGCTTAAAGAGTGCCTTTTTCTGCACTGTGGGTGTTCCATGATACATAAAACTAAATTGGAATAACTGTTCAAATATTTCTGGTTAAAGAATGCCTGGGATTATTTTACCATAATCGCGGATATTACGGCGTAAATAACAGACGCAGTTTCACACAGGGTTTTGGTTACTGAACACGGTTCCAACCTCAAAGCCACGTCCAGCCACTGAATCTGGAACTGCTGCCTGCGACCCCGGGAGCGGTCTGCGAGGAAGAGGCCAAACATCCACCTCGCAGGGTGGGGCAGAGGCCAGCACGGCTGACTAAGAAAGAGAAAATAACAGAAGATTTGCTTATCGGGGGGGGGGGGGGGGGGTCAGAGTGGATTGTACCTTTTGCTGAGTAAGCATTTACCATCACAGTCTTACTGTTTCCTCCCAGGGCTGATTGCAGTAGTTTGGTAAGTGTGGAGTTTCTATACGGCACATGTGGCACCTTCTTCCCCATGGCTATTTCTGCTAAGGCACTGGGAAGAAATACAGGATTAAATGAAATCTTGGTTAGTTCCATAAAGCACCGAGGGCCTGATTTTACCATCAACTCGCGCCCATTTTCTAGCACAAAAACTTGGTAAAGTCAGGTTTGAGGTGGGTGGTGTGATCCCCTTTACCAAGGCCCGAAAATGGCCACCATCAGGACCGTGCCTGAAACGGGTGCTACAGACACTTAAATGCATCCGCACGCCCAACCTTACCGGCACTTCCCCCTCTTACCACCGCTTTTGTCCATCCGGAATCGGCTCGAAGCAGACACGCTCCACAAAAGTCCGATTTGGGCGCTCCAGTTAGTGAGGAGGTCGGTGCCTAGCGTCAGATGGTTCCCCACTTGAGATCAGTGGGGTGGGGGAAGTGGGGGTCTGCTGCCACTCTGCCAATGGGAAAGAGGGTAGGAGACCGTGATCGGCCTGGGTGGCGGGGGCGGGGGGACGGTAAGGGGTGGGGCAATGTCTGTGGGAGCTGGGGTGGGGGGGGGGCATTATCCGGCCAGCGAGGGATGTAGTAGGGAATCCGCATTCTATCACTTTTTTTTCTGCACACGCGCAGTTGGAGGCGCCAATCGGAACTGCAGGATTTCAGGAGCGTTAGGCCCAGTCCACAGGCTCGTGCCGTGCGATTCGGACTTGCTGATATCTTTGCAGGCAGAGTGCATATGAAGGCGCTGGAGAACGGGTCTAAAAGTCAGATCAGAACCACTCCCAGACTCAAGTCCGCCCAGCACTTAGAATCAAAATGGTAAAATAGGGTGCTGAGTGTGGGTGTGTCTTAAACTCCCAAACCAGATGGTAAATAACCATTTGTGGGTGAAAGAATGAGGCTTACAGGTCAAACCACTGGGGCCAAAGACATTGAGTATGTTACAAATCGGGTAAACGTTGACAACTGCCATCCTCAGTAAGTATGGAGCGAGGAGGTTCAGAAATATCAGCCCTGCGCATAGTCTGGTCTGAACTGATCCACAGGGTGAAAGAAACAAACCCTTTTTTTAAAGCAAAGATTATTTGCTGCTGGGTTATTGCGTTTATCACTCCCTGGGCACATAGCACACACCACACACACACCCATCAACACACAACCACCAACACACACACCCACCACACACACGCACACCCACATACACACAAACACACACATACACACAAACACACCACATCCACACACACCCCCACACACCCACATACACACCCGTCAACACACAACCATCAACACACATCCCCACCCACACACACACACCCACCACACACACACACCCATCAACACACACCCACCAACACACACCCCCACCCACATACACACACACCAACACACATCCCCATCCACACACACACCCACCAAACACACCCACCCACATACACACAAACACACACGCCCACGATATCCACACACCCCCCCCCACACATACGCTCACACACACACACACGCACGCACCCACGCATACACTCACAAACACACCCAAGCACCCACATACACACCCACACACACACATGCACACACACATGCACACACACACACCCACACACATGCACACACACACACACACACCCACACACACACACGCACCCACACACATGCACACCCACACACTCACCCACACACATGCACATACTCATGTCGTTCATGAACGACTTTGGTAAAAACACTTCTCAAATCTCCAAGACCAGAGCAGCCGGGTCAACAAAGATACAAAGAGATGGATGTGAATGTATAGTTTCTCTGTAAGTGTGAAAGGGAATATTTTACTGAAGGCAGAGACAAAACTAAACAGGAGATTTAAATTCGCATAACCTCAACTTTACCCACATTCCCATGTGCAGATTGCTTTCTATGTTGTCCCACTGTGATGACTTCAGTCAGGCCAATGAGGTTGGCCTGCTCAAGCCTTAACTCCCTGATGAGTCCTTTCTGCTTTGTTTTTTTGTTTTGGGTGGTTCCCCTTCTTTTAGGGAGTTGTCTCTTTTGAGTTGTCTCTGAGTTAATTTGATTTCATTTATTTGGTTGAACACAAAAAGATGTTCCTGATGAGTCCTAATTAATGGCCCAATTACGGAGCCTAATGTTCCCTATTTAGAGCAGGTGTGTCAGTCTGTCTGCCTGCTGAAGCAGGAAGCAACAGAGAGCATTCTGTTGCATAGTTTGTATTGTAATAAAGGAAGTTACAATGATGGGACCTTCACCTCCATGGAATTATTACACCCACCTGATGACATTGCCCAATGTGGTTAAGCTGAGATTGATGGCGCTTCCCTCTCTCAGCCGGTCCCCCTCCGAACCAGAGGCTCTCTGTCTCTCACTGCCAGCCAAATCCACCAGGTTTATATCAGACTGCTTTGTTAAGTTGTCTTTTAAAAACACCTGCGTGAAAGCACATCAAGCAAAATGAAAAGTTTGTGTTCTACGATCAGCAGCTGTGACATTCACCACTTTCTCTGTTCTTTTCCTCAATGTATTCTCCAGTAAATATACAATGACGTGTTTGGCACTGAACTCCTTTTCCTTTTCCTCTTTATTTGAACCAGCCCCAATTAACTAAAATGCTCATCATTTAGAATATAGCAGCAAGAGAATCTATTAAATTGGTCAATATTATAAACTTTCCATCTATTTTATCCCCCCTTTCCTTACATTTTCTCCCCCTTTGCTTCCCCTTTCCCCCTTTTTCTTAATTTTACGTCTCTCTCAACATCTCCACTCTCTCCCCACATTTTCATCTGTCACAGTTTATCCCCAGATTTCAGTTTCACTGCTGTTTGGCCATTCACACCTTCTATCCTCTCTAATGGGCTGCCATTATTAGCTTTTCCCCTTGTTTTCATGGCTATGACTCATCTTTCATTCCCTCGCCCTACAGTATAAATATCTCCCACTTTCTACGTCTTTTACCTTTGGCAAAGGGTCACCTGGACTTGAAATGTCAGCTCTTTTCTCTCCTCACAGATGCTGCCAGACCTGCTGAGATTATCCAGCATTTTCTCTTTTGGTTTCAGATTCTAGCGTCTGCAGTAATTAGCTTTTATTTATTGGAGAAAAGGTCCCTGCTTAGATGACCATGTCCAATTTCTGTCTCTCAGTGGTTTTCAACAGACCTACCTATTCCAATACCTCCAAACTGACCTTCCTCCTTGCACCCTCTCTGAAATTGAACTCATCCAGAATTCTGCTTCTCGCATCCTAACTTGCACCAAGACCTGTTCACCTATCACGTCCATGCTTGCTGACTTACATTGGCTCCAAGTTAAGCAACACCTCCATCTTAAACTTTTCATCCTTATTTCCAAATCCTTATGAAGCCTCTTGCTGCTCCCAATATCTGTAACCTCCTTAACCTCAATCCTCTGCAATCTCTGAGCTCCTCCAACTTTGGTCTCTTGCGTGTCCCTGATTTTTATTGTGTCATCATTGATGACTGTGATTTCAGCTGTCCAGGCCCTAAGTCTCTCCATCTCCCACTCCTCCTTAAAGCTGCTACTTAAACCTACTTCTTTGACCTATTTCACTTGTCTGTCCATTCCTGATATAATTCTAAAGAATCTCCTCTGCTCTGTCTAAGGTCTGAGGTCTCTTTCCAAAAGTGTGGCTCTCAGGGTTGGCCAGAATATCATAAAATTTCACAGCAGAGGAGGCCATTGGCCCATTGTGTCTGTGTTAGCTCTTTGGAAGAGATAATCAATTGAAACCCCCACCCCCACCTAGAGCTTCCTCCATTCTCCCACAGTCTTGCAATATTTTCTCCTTCAAATATCACCTCAATCCGATCAGACACAAAATGAAAAAATCCCCTCACTCCCCCTTTGGACAGCACGGTGGTACAATGGTTAGCACTGCTGTCTCATAGCGCCAAGGGCCCAGGTTCAATTCTTGGCTTGGGTGACTGTCTGTGTGGAGTCTGTGTGTTTTCCCCATGTCTGCGTGGGTTTCCTCTGAATGCTCCAGTTTCTTCCCACAGTCCAATGATGTGTGGGTTAGGTTGGTTGGCCATGCTAAGTTGCCCCTTAGTGTCAGGGGGTTAGCAGAGTAGGTAAGTGGGGTTATGGGGAAAGGGCCGGGGTGGGATTGTGATCAGTGCCGACTCAATGGGCCAAATGGCCTCTTTCTGCACTGTAGAGATGCTATTCTATTTTACTCTATTCTATTGTCCCACACCAGAATCCTTTCTTGGCTAAATGTCTATCCAGCTCCTCCTTGAATTTCCCAGCATGATGCCTCCTCCACATTACCCACCCAGGTAAATTAATTGAAAATCCTATCCCTACAATTTGATGTTTATAAGAACTCTATTTTTTAATCTGCTCCAATTTGTTTCTATTGGAGGAAGGAATTGCTTCTCTTGCTGGGGTAAGGGTACAGCCGCGTCTATGTACCTGTTGATTTGGTCAGCCGTCTGGTTCCACATTGTGAACACAGCTGCCAGTGTTAACACTCCAGCAAGGGGTTTCCAACAGAAGTTTCATTTCTCAATCAATGTCTTAGTATAACTTTCTTACGTTTGTGCACTGTGCCTTTGTGTATGATTTAAGGATACGGGAAGCCTCTTTAAAAAGCACATTTTATTTCTACTGCCTCTCTTCATCCTCCCTACCAGAGTGAATCACTCCACAGTGCTCTGCTTTAATGTTTATCTGCCTCGTGTCTGCCCATTTTACTCATCAACGTCCCCCTGAAGTTTCTTCCTTGCTGTTTATTGGATTTCTGAGTTTCCTGTCACCTGCAGGCTTTGAAATTGTGTCCTGTGTGCGTAAGTCCAGGTCATTTTATATGAAGGTAAACTTTGCAGAAGGAGGTTAATGGCTGAGAAAGTTGGTGTCACCGTCCTTGCTGCCCTGTCCTGCTGACTGGTACCTGTTTGAATCGGACGGTGATGATCATGTGTGAACGACTGCTGCTCATGTTGATGTTGGTAGACGCCGTGATCCTCTTCTTATTTCCTTCTTTCAGCAACTGTTCAACCTGCTGGTAACTTTCACAAGGCACTGACGTCAGATCTTCCACATAGAACCCCCTCTGGGGGCTTTCTCGCACTTTTAGACCTCCAGGCTGCTTACTCTTGGATAGCAAGTCAATCACCTAGGAGACATTAATTTTAGAGGGGGTTGAACTATGAGGAGAGGCTGAATAAACTAGGCTTGTACTCGTTAGAGTTTAGAAGAATGAGGGGAGATCTCATTGAGACGTATAAGATGATGAATGGGATGGATAGAGTAGAGGTGGAGAGACTCTTCCCGCTCAGAAAGGACAGTAGGACTAGGGGGCACAGCCTCAAGATAAAGGGGGGGCGGTTTAGAACGGAGTTGAGGAGGAACTTCTTCACTCAAAGGGTGGTGAATCTCTGGAATTCTCTGCCCGTTGAAGTGGTGGAGGCTGCCTCGCTAAATATACTTAAGACGCGAGTTGATAGGTTTTTGATAGGCAAGCGAATTAAGGGTTATGGGGAGAGGGTGGGAAGGTGGAACTGAGACACGACAGATCAGCCATGATCTTATTGAATGGCGGGGCAGGCTCGAGGGGCTGGATGGCCTACTCCTGCTCCTATTTCTTATGTTCTTATGTTAGATGCGATAAAAATATATAGACCGTACCTCTTTCATTTAACCCTCAGATTACAGGCGTGACGAAGGATATTCCAGTCACCCAGTGACAGGCAGATTTTAGTTAATTTTCAACCCATTCATGGGGGAGACAGAAATTAACCCCAATATTCACAGCAATAAATCTACACAATTACTCAACGTTACCTGTAAGCGTTGTTACTATAGTTGAGAAAGCCCACCAACACCTCTACTTTCTCAGAAGACTAAGGAAATTTGGCATGTCAGCTACGAATCCCACCAACTTTTACAGATGTACCATAGGAAGCATTCTTTCTGGTTGTATCACAGCTTGGTATGGGCTCCTGCTCTGCCCACGACTGCAAGAAACTACAGAAGGTTGTGAATGTAGCCCAATCCGTCAAGCAAACCAGCCTCCCATCCACTCCCTGCTGCCTTCGGGAAGCAGCCAGCATAACTAAGGACTCCACGCACTCCGGGCATTTTCTCTTCCACCTTCTTCCGTTGGGAAAAAGATAAAAAAATTTAAGGTCACGTACCAATCGACACAAGAACAGCTTCTTCCCTGCTGCTGTCAGACTTCTGAATGGTCCTACCTTGCGTTATGTTGATCTTTCGCTACACCCTCGCTATGACTATAACACTACACTCTGCATGCTCTTATTTCCTTCTCCATGAACGGTATATTTTGTCTGTATAGCATGCAAGAAACAATACTTTGCACTGTAGACTAATACATGTGACAATAATAAATCAAATTAAGTCAAAAAGTAATAATGATAAAGTGATTCCCAGTATTAAGCATTTGTAAACCCATCATCTGTGATTGGCCTTATTCTCTCACGTCTCACTTTCTGATTTAGTTTAACTTTATTCTTTTATCATCTCTCATCACTCTTGGTATTTATTTTACCTCAGCGTCTTTTATTTACCATTCCTCTTTGCCCCATCCTTCTACACTCTCATCTTCTATTTTGGGATTAAGAACAATATCTGTCGAAAGAGAAATCTTCCTATCGGGCACAAACTATATTTAAACCAATGGCAATCGTAGGTTGTGAAGTTCCATCTGATCACATCAATCTGATCACAGGGTAAGTATGTGGGGTTACGGGAATAGTGCCTGGGTGCGATGTGCCCAGTCTTCACTCAGTTCTGAAATGAGCACTTCCAGTCCACCAACATCTGAGCTAATATCAGTGAAGCGTGGGAACCAAACCTCCGCTTAATGAATTAACTGGATTATTTGTTGGCACATTATATATTACTTACTTCACTGGAACCAACAAGATAAGGTTGAGTTTTACTTAAAATGCAAGAATTATTGGTATAGTTTAATTAAGTTAATTTAAAAAAAAATTATTTGTGGGACGCTGGCATCACCAGCTGGCCAGCATTTATTGTCCATCCCCGGTTGCCCAAAGGCAGTTGAGAGTCAACAACATCGCTGTGGCTCTGGAGTCACATGTAGGCCAGACCAGGTCAGGATGGCAGATTTCCTTCCCTAAAGGGTGTTAGGGAACCAGATGGGGTTTTCCGATAATGGTTTCAAGATCGTCAGCAGATTTTAATTCCAGTTATTTTTTATTGAATTCAAATTCCACCATCTGCTGTGGTGGGATTCGAACCCAGGTCCCCCGGAACATTAGCTGAGTTCCTGGATTGATAGTTTAGAGATAATGCCACCAGATCATTGACTCCCCTATTTAATGTCTATTGCATTTTCTCTGACCATAAAGATCCTGGAAGACTTTAAACTTTACTATTTTTATTTAGTTACACAAAATGTTTGAAACACTCAGCAGATTTGACTGTGCCTGTGGAAAGAGGAACAGGGCTAATGAGCGGGATTTTCCACCTCCCTCCCTGTGGCGTATTTTACAGCATTGGAGATGGTCCGCCATTGGCCAGTGGTGGGATCTTCCAGTCCTGCCAGTCTCAACCCAGTGTTTCCCATTGTTCGTATCCTCTGCTGCCAGGGAACCCATGGCATGGGGTTGCCGTTGGCGGGACCAGAAGATCCTGTTGATGGGAATGGCCAGAAAATGTTCCAAGTTCATATGGTTCTTCACAGCTGGAGTCTCATGGACTCAAAACATTAACTCTATCTCTCTCTTCACAGGTGCTGCCAGACCTGCTGTGTTTGGGGTGGCATGGTAGCACAGAGGTTAGCACTGCTGCTTCACAGCTCCTGGGACCTGGGTTTGATTCCCAGTTTGGGTCACCATCTGTGTAGAATTTGCACATTCTCCTTGTGTCTCCGTGGGTTTCCTCTGGGTGCTCTGGTTTCCTCCCACAGTCCAAAGATGTGCAGGTTAGGTTGATTGGCCATGCTAAAATTGCCCCTTAGTGTCCTGAGATGTGTAGATTAGAGGGATTAGCGGGTAAATATGTAGGGATATAGAGTAAGGGCCTGGGTGGGATTGTGGTCAGTGCTGACTCGATGGGCCAAATGGCCTCTTTCTGCACTGTAGGGTTTCTATGATTTCCCAGCATTTTCTGTTTTTACTTCAGCTTTCCAGCACCCGCGAGGTATTTTGCTTCCATTTTGCCACTTTTATTTATATTTCTGTTCTTCATTCTTCCTAACAAAGTGAATCATTTCACTCTGAGTAAAAACACTGGAAAGATCATTGAACCTATCCCCTTAGGACATGCCTTCATGTTGTACCGATGCAACACCTACTCAAAGCACACATCATTCTATTGAGAGGAGAAGGCGTCAGAGATTTTCCAGTAGAGAGGAAAAATGACCTTTTCATTGTAGATTTCCAACATGCTGAAATAAATCTGTAAAAGAAGAGAAATTAAACTGGGACTTTAATGCCATGTTACACTCAACAAAGTAAAAAGTCTGACAACACCAGGTTTCATCCTAGATTCAGAAGACAGACATGTCCCCCTAACATCATTAACCTCCACGTGCACTCCAGACTGACTGATACTTCAGTGCTCATCACAATTCAATTAATAACCACATTCTACCATCAATAATGAATGGAGTCTATCCCTGAAGGGCCAGCTAGGTTCCCACTGTTATCCCAGTGGAAATAATTAATGATTTGTAAAAGCATCTAGAAAGTCTGTTTGTGATGTATGATGGATTAGGTTATTGGATTACTAATATTGTGCAATGCTTGAATAAACGTCTTTTGGGTATTCTGGGTTCTAGTTAACACTTAATCTGCTTCCATCATTTGCCTACAGACACCTGCTCCCCAGCTTCCAAAATAACCACTATTCATCTCAAAGCTATTATGTGCGACACGGTGACACAGTGGTTAGCACAGCTGTCTTATAGCATCAGGGACCTGGGTTTGATTTCTGGCTTGGGCCACTGTGTCTGTGTGGGTTTCCTCTGGGTGCTCCGGTTTCCTCCCACCATCTGAAATACATGCTGGTTAGGGTGCATTGGTCATGCTAAGTTCTCCCTCAGTGTATCCAAACAGGCGCCAGAGTGTGGTGACTAGGGGATTTTCACAGTAACTTCATTGCAGCGTTGATGTAAGCCTTACTTGTGACTAATAAATAAACTTTGAAGCTTTCACTAAGTTGCCATTGATCCCAAAAACCCACTAAACCCCCAAATGCCCTTTACCAATTTCCAATCACTCCACCTGAGAACAGCTAATCCTTACCTGGTACTGTTTATCCAGTTCCTGATTTTGTTGAATTGCTTTGAATAACTCATGACAAGTTAATGGGATTATCCCTCTATCTGGACCATAGCCAATCATAGAGTAACTCTTTCCCGAGCCTGTCTGTCCGTAGGCTAACAGCGTAGCATTGTATCCCTTCCATGCATTCTTCAACACTTCTTGGCCAAGATCATCAAACACTCTCCTCTAAAAAGAAGTTAAACAAAATTCAATATTTTTCTCTTCTCTTCATTGGGCATGCACGATGGCACAGTGGTCAGCAATGCTGCCTCACAGCACCAGGGACCCAGGTTCAATTCCAGCCTCGGGTCACTGACTGTGCGGAGTTCGCACATTCTCCTCGTGTCTGTGGGTTTCCTCCGAGTGCTCCAGTTTCCTCCCACAGACCAAAGATGTGTAAGTTAGGTTGATTGGCCATGCCCCTTGGTCTCGGGGGATTAACAGGGTAAATATAGCGCCTGGGTGGGATTGTGGTCGGTGCAGTCTCAGTGGGCTGAATGGCCTCCTTTTGCACTGGGGATTCTGTGATGATCCCTTGTCTTATGTGTGTGCATGTGTGTGCGTGATCTGTGTGTGTGTGCATGCATGCATGTGCATGTGTGTGTGTGTATATGTGCATGCACGTGTGTGCATATGTATGTGTATGCATGTGTGTATATGCATGTGCATGTTTTTGTGTGTGCGCGCATGCATGCATGTGCATGTGTGCGTGTATGTGTGTGTATGCATGTGCATTTGTGTGTCTGTGCAATGTGAGTTCATACACCAGAGGATATAGTTTCACTCAATTCAGTCAATTCAATCTATTAATCATTGTAAACACCTCAATTAGGTTTCCCGTTTATAGTCAATATATTCAAGGGAATGAATATAATAAGAACAGAAAATGCTGGAAAAGCTCAGCAGGTCAGCTGTGGAGAGAGAAACACAGTTAACATTTTGAGTTTGTATGACTCTTCCTCAGAATAGACTCAGTATAAGCCTAGTCTATGAAACCCATCCTCATAATTTAACCTTTTAAAGTCTCCCTATCCTGTAGCCACTCCAAGGCTAATATCTCCTTGCTGAGATCTGCTTCCCAGAATTATATGCATGACTAGGGTAGCATCTAATCGAAGCCCTGTACAGCTGGGACATAACTCCCACCCCTTTCAGATCTCCTCAGACAACAATCAACAGTCAATTAGCTTTTTGAATGAGTTTTTGTACCTGTCCAATAGTGATTTCCATACTTGGAATCTTGAATTCACTCTGTTTATCCAGAATTTATAGCTTCTTGTCACCTGGAAAATACTCTGATGTTCCCTACAGGTTAATCTAATCACCAATCTATCTTCGTTGGCTCAAAGCTTCTAAGGTATGACTCTTCTGGACAATGTTCAATGTTACATCAAAGACAAAGAAGAGAAAGACATCACCTGTGCTAGCTACGCTAAAGGATTCCTAGGATCTTGAGGGACCAAGGCCTTTGATGTTGTCTTCACCGATTGGTGTTAAGTGTTTTAAAATTTTGCTTAATAAATACCACTTGATTTATAAACACTAGTTCTTTGTTTCTTGTAGGTCAGGCACAACGGAGGATGTTTATGTTAGGAATGAAGAATTCAGACCTTAGAGTTTTTCATTAGAAGGGTTTTAACCTCAGACCGTGAAACCCTACACTGCTATGCATTACCGATAGTATTACTCCTGGAACAATGATAATTCGTTGGAAGGTAGGTCTGCTGAGCAGCAGTGGAGGATCTTTCTTGGTGCTCAGCAGAAATCTATTCCGATGGTTAAAAAGGACCGTGGGAGGAGAGGTAATAAGCCGTGGATAACAAAGGAGGGGAAGGAAAGTGTTAAATTAAAAGCGGAGGCGTTTACAGTAGCTAAGAGTAGTGGGCAAGAAGAGGATTGGGAGAGGTTTAAATGTCAACAAAGATTGACAAAGAAATTGATAAAGAAGGGTAGGACAAACTATGAAGCTGGGCTAGCGCTTAATATAAAAAAGGATAGCAAGAGTTTTTATAAATACATAAAAAGGAAGAGGCTGGCTAGGGTGAATGTTGGACCCTTAGAGGATGAGAGGGGGGACTTAGTGGTAGGGGATGGGGAAATGGCTGAGGCCTCGAATAACTTTTTTGTTTCGGTCTTCATGAAGGAAGACGTGAATAATTTGCTGGGTGTTAGCGATGGAAAGGTGGTAGGACTGGAGGGTCTCAACGACATTATTGTTACTAGAGAGGCGGTGCTCGACAGACTGGAGGGACTGATTGTGGACAAGTCCCCAGGACCGGATGGAATGCATCCGAGGGTTCTGAAAGAAATGGCGGAGGTGATAGTGGATGCCTTGGTGGTTATTTTCCAGACGTCGCTGGATTCCGGGGAAGTGCCGGAAGATTGGAAAGCGGCTAATGTTATGCCATTGTTTAAGAAGGGTGGCAGGCAAAAGGCAGGGAATTATAGGCTGGTTAGTTTAACGTCTGTTGTAGGTAAAATGTTAGAATCCGTCATCAAGGAGGAAATAGCGAGGCATCTTGAGGGGAATTGCTTGATAGAGCAGACGCAGCACGGTTTCGTTAAGGGGAAGTTGTGTCTGACAAATTTATTGGAGTTCTATGAGGATGTGTCTAGGGCGGTGGATAGAGGAGAGCTGGTGGATGTGGTCTTTCTTGATTTTCAGAAGGCGTTTGACAAGGTACCTCACAAGAGGTTATTGCAGAAGGTAAGGGGGCATGGAGTTGGGGGTAGGTGTTAGCGTGGATAGAGGATTGATTGTCAAATAGGAGGCAGAGAGTGGGGGTCAATGGATGCTATTCGGATTGGCGGTTGGTGACTAGTGGAGTGCACCAGGGGTCGGTGCTGGGGCCTCAGCTATTTACCATTTATATAGATGATCTGGAGGAGGGAACCGAGTGTATGGTGTCGAAATTTGCTGATGACACCAAGATTGGTGGAAAGGCAAATTGTGCGGAGGGTGTGGAGAGTCTGCAGAAGGATCTAGATAGGCTGGGCGAATGGGCCAGGAAATGGCAAATGGAATTTAATGTTGGCAAGTGCGAGGTGGTCCACTTTGGTAGGAATAATGGTAGGAAGGACTATTACTTACGTGGCGAAAAGCTGCAGCAGGCGACGGTGCAGAGGGACCTCGGGGTCCTTGTGCATGAGTCGCAAAAACCCAGCCTGCAGGTGCAGCAGGTGGTCAGGAAGGCTAATGGGATGTCGGCCTTCATAGCGAGGGGGATTGAATATAAAAGTAGGGAGGTCTTGCTGCGGCTGTATAGGGCATTGGTGAGGCTGCAGCTGGAGTACTGTGTGCAGTTTTGGTTGCTGTACTTACGCAAGGATATTTTGGCCTTGGAGGGAGTGCAGAGGAGGTTTACTAGGCTGATACTGGAGTTGAGGGGGTTGAGCTATGAGGAGAGGCTGAATAAACTAGGCTTGTACTCGTTAGAGTTTAGAAGAATGAGAGGAGATCTCATTGAGACGTATAAGATGATGAATGGGATGGATAGGACAGAGGTGGAGAGACTCTTCCCGCTCAGAAAGGACAGTAGGACTAGGGGGCGCAGCCTCAAGATAAAGGGGGGGCGGTTTAGAATGGAGTTGAGGAGGAACTTCTTCACTCAAAGGGTGGTGAATCTCTGGAATTCTCTGCCCGTTGAGGTGGTAGAGGCTGCGTCGCTAAATATTTTTAAGACGCGGGTTGATGGGTTTTTGATAAGCGAGGGGATTAAGGGTTATGGGGAGAGGGCGGGAATGTGGAACTGAGCCACGACAGATCAGCCATGATCTTATTGAATGGCGGGGCAGGCTCGAACGGCTAGATGGCCTACTCCTGCTCCTATTTCTTATGTTCTTATGTTCTTATAATTCCCTCAATACGGAACTGAAGACTCCGCCTAGATCCCATGCTCTAAATAAAGTCAACATTAGTCTGTATAATGAAAGTCTAATCCTTCCAGAAAGCAACTGTATCATCTTACCTGGTCTGCATATCTGCTTGTAGGTCCATCTGGAATAAGGATTCCCTCATCATTTTTAATAAACGCACTGTGTGACCAATAGGCCAGATCAAATGTAAAGCTTTTCACATTGTTGCGATTTCTGGGATCACAAATTGTGATGCTGTTTAAAAACATGGAGATAATACAATGGCTCCGTGCATCCTTCTCCATCTGTTAAGATAAGTGGGGTGACACTTTGTTTAAAAAGAAATGTCATTCAGGTGGGAGTTGATGGAGAAATATTTGCGACAGTGCATGAGTAACATCCTAAATTACTTTAGGTTAAGGAGATTAAAGATTATTCTCCAAGTTTTAAAGTTTATCTATTCATGTCACAAATAGGTTTACATTAACACTGTAATGAAGTTACTGTGAAAATCCCCTAATTGCCACACCCTAATTGAGGTTATCCACTTTGGCAGAAATAGTGGTAGGAGGGATTATTATTTAAAAGGCGAAAAGCTGCAGCATGCTACGGTGCAGAGGGACCTGGGGGTCCTTGTGCATGAGTTGCAAAAACTCAGCCTGCAGGTGCAGCAGGTGGTCAGGAAGGTGAATGGCATGCTAGCCTTCATAGCGAGGGGGATGGAATATAAAAGTAGGGAGGTCTTGCTGCAACTGTACAGGGTACTGGTGAGGCCGCAGCTGGAGGACTGTGTGCAGTTTTGGTGGCCACACTTGCGCAAGGATATTTTGGCCTTGGAGGGAGTGCAGAGGAGGTTCACTAGGCTGATACTGGAGATGAGGGGGTTGGACTATGAAGAGAGACTAAATAGACTGGGTCTGTACTCGTTGGAGTTTGGAAGGATGAGGGGGGATCTTATAGAGACGTATAAGATAATGAAAGGGATGGATAGGGTAGAGGTAGAGAGATTCTTCCCGCTTAGAAAGGAATAGCAGGACTAGAGGGCACAGCATCAAGGTAAGGGGGGTCAGTTCAGATCAGAGTTGAGAAGGAACTTCTTCGCTCAAACGGTGGTGAATCTCTGGAATTCTCTGCCCATTGAAGTGGTGGAGGCTACCTCGATAAACATATTTAAGTCATGGGTAGATAGGTTTTTGATAGACAAGGGAACTAAGGGTTATGGGGAGAAAGCAGGAATGTGGAATTGATCCACATTGATATTGAATGGCGGGCAGGCTCGAAGGGCTAGATGACCTACTCCTGCTCCTATTTCTTATATTCTTATGTTCACACTCTGACGCTTGCTCAGGTACGCTGAGGGAAAATTTAGCACAGCCAATGCACCCTAACCAGCACATCTTTCAGACTGTGGGAGGAAACCGGAGTGCCCGGAGGAAACCCACGCAGACACAGGGAGAATGTGCAGGCTCCTACGTACATACAGAGGACATCTCATAATGTTATCAGTGTAGGCTCAATGTGCCATGACCTAAGGAATACCAGTGTAGGTGGCAGCTATTGGCAAGCTATCTGGCACTGGGAGAACATCACAAAACACGCTATACACAGGAACCCAGAATGCAGAGTGAGAAAACAAAGTACATTAAAATAGCAGGGCCGGAAAAAATTAACAGCACGACTGCTAGAATCAACATAATCTATTCCGTGCAGCACAAAAGAACTGGATTAATTGTATTCATTGACAATCTACAGAAGTGAAATCATTTAACTGGCACAGTAACTTCTATTGGAAAGGAGAGAAAGAACGTGTCTTTATGTGGTGCCTTTCACACATTTAGGATACCCCACAGCACTTTATAGCCAATGAGGCACTTGTGAAGTGATGTCATTGTTGTAACTTAGGCAACTAATTTATGCACAGCAAGATCCCAAAGACAGAAACGTGATAATCCCACAGAATCCCTACAGTGTAAAAGGAGGCCAATCGAGTCTGCACCGACCCAGCATCTTACCAAGGCCCACCTCCCTGTCCTAACCCCGTAACCCTATGCATTAATCATGGCCAATCCACCAAACCTACACATCTTTGGACTGTGGGAGAAAACTGGAGCACCTGAACGAAACCCATGCAGACATGGGGAGAACATACAAAGTCCACACAGACAGCCACCCAAGGCCAGAATCGAATCTAGGTCCCTGGCACTGTGAGGCAGCAGTGCTAAACAATGCGGAATCATGCTGCCCTGTGCCACCATGGCCAAATAGTATGTTTCTTGTGGTGTTGATTGATGGATAAATATTGGCTGGGACACCGGGGAAGAGATGTCTCCCACTCCGCTCCCAGTTCTTCTTTAAAATAGGGCCATGTGAATTTTCACGACCTGATAGAAGTCTACAACATTACGAGGGGCATGGACAGAGTGGATAATCAGAAGCTTTTTCCCAGGGTGGAAGAGTCAATTACTGGGGGCACAGGTTAATGTGCAAGAGGCAAAGTTTAAAGGAGATGTACGAAGCAGGTTTTCTATACAGAGGGTGGTGGATGCCTGGAACTTGCTGCCGGGGGAGGTAGTGGAAGCAGATATGGTAGACAAATACATAAATAGGATGGGAATAGAGGGATACGGTCCCCAGAAGGGTTTTCCTTCAAATGGGCAGAATAATCGGTGCAGGCTTGGAGGGCCGAAGGGCCTGTTCCTGTGCTGTGATTTTCTTTGTTCTTTGAGAAGGCAGTGGTCAGTTGGTTTAATGCCTTGTTTGTATTACCAGTACTGGAGCTAATGTGAGTAGGATGGTACCAGTCAGTTAACTGGATCAAAAGGACCAATATGTCCTTTTGTTCTTTCTTCATGTTCCTCACTTCCCAGCCAATGGACACAGCAATCCTCTGTTTGCTCGTGTTGGGGAAAAGGTTGGCAGGAGTGTAGAGTGGCTGATGGAGCAGCTGAGGTTTTAAAACTCATATCATGTTGAACATTAATGAAACACTAGATTCTAACAGATATTTTTGCAGCAGTAATTTAATGATAAAATTTTACATTGGCTAAGGATTTCTTTTACTTTTCACAGATTAAGAATAGCAGTCACTTCCAACAAGGTAAAACTGCTGCTTACTAAATGGACTTGTCCCTAACAAATTGGCACTTATCAAATATAAGCTATCTGTCTGGGGAAGATAGGTCAACTAACAAAACTATAGCCTAGCTATCAGTGAAACAGTAGCTTAGAAGCAACAGAGGTTTCAGCTACATATCCACTGGAAATCCCTACTTGGCTGAGTGGAGGGGCTATACTGTGAAAATGCTGTCCGATGGTTAAGACTGTTGGGTAGGATAGTGGTGCCCAGTTCATCTTCAATGCAACTGGGTTAAAGATGATTTTGGATGTCCTTGGGATGACCCTGGTTTAGATCTTGGTGCCAACTCGACTATGATGAAGTAACCTGGCATTAATACCTAGAAATATTTGGCTTTCATAGAATAGAAACCCTAAGTGCAGGAAGAGGCCATTCAGCCCATTGAGTCTGCATTGACAACAGTCCAACTCCAGGTCCCATCCCTATAACCCCACACATTTACCCCGCTAATCCCTCTAATCTACAATCCTGGGACCCTAGGAGACAATTTAGCATGGCCAATCAACTTAACCTGCTCATCTTTGGACTGTGGGAAGAAACCGAAGTATCCAGAGGAAACTCATGCAGACATGGGGAGAACGAGCAGAGTCAGCATTGACAGTGACCCAAGCAGGGAATCAAACCCAGGTCCCTGGCGCTGTGACACAGCAGTGCTCACCACTCTGCCACGGTCCATTATATCAAGTTTGAATGGGGGTGAAACCTTGTGCATGCTATAAACTTAAGGTCATGAGTCATGGGCGCTTGTGACACATGCATTGCTGTGGATGCTACGTTGGCCACTTCTGACATGTCTTAAGAGATTACTTCATTACTTCCTAGGCTACAGCGGTTCAAGAAGGTAGCTCACCATCAGCATTAGCAATGGGCAATAAATGCTGGACAAGGCAGTGATGCCCACATTCCCATGATTGAACAAAATAAAAAATTAGGCAAGTGTGGAGATTTCTCACAAAATTTTAGCCTCCCTTCTGCCAACTGCAGTACCAGCTTCTTGGTGGTAAGATGTAGCAGATGTTTCTAGATGGATTAAACTCTTGAGTAGGATAATGGTGCCCAGTTCATCTAGAGTGCAACTGGATTAAAGGCGATTTTGGATGTCTTTGAAAGGTATCCTGACAGAGTTCTTAGAAACATAGAAAATAGGAACAGAAGTAGGCCATTCAGCCCCGCGAGCCTGCGGGGAACTGGAACTGATCCACTTCAGATCAGCCATGATGTTATTGAATGGTGGGGCAGGCTCGAAGGACTAGATGGCCTACTCCTGCTCTTATTTCTTATGTTCTTATTATGATCATGGCTGATCATCAAACTGATGGTAGCACAGTGGGGCGGCACGGTGGCACAGTGGTTAGCGCTGCTGCTTCACAGTGTGAGGGACCTGGGTTTAATTCCTGGCTTGGGTCACTGTCTGTGTGGAGTTTGCATGTTCTCCCTGTGTCTGCGTGGGTTTCCCCTGGGTGCTCCAGTTTCCTCCCACAATCTGAAAGACATGCTGGTTAGGTACATTGACCCGAACAGGTGCCGGACTGCGGCAGCTGGGGGAATTTCACAGTAACCTCATTGCAGCGTTAATGTAAGCCTTACTTTTGACTAGTGAATAAAATTTAACTGAACTCAATAAACTGATCTTGATTTCCCCCATATACTTTAATCTCTTTCACCCCAAGATCTATAACTAACTCCTTCTTGTAAACACAATATGTAGGCCTCAACTGCTTTGTGTGGTAGCGAATGCCACCAGCTCACCGCTTTCTGGGTGAAGAAATTTCTCCTCATCTTAGTCCTAAAAGGTTTACCCTGTATCCTTAGGCTGTGACCCCTGGTTTGGCACTCCCCGCCATCAGGAACATCCTTCCTGCATCTACCCTGTCTAGTCCTGTTAGACATTGCCGATACGTACATTAATAACTTATTTGTTAATCACTTGAAATATTTAAGTAGCTATAGCTCTCACTCACCTGGTTAAATGGTCGAACACGGACTGCCACTTTCACACTGTCTGCACTCAGCATATTTCATCCTTCCTGCATTTCCCCAGTTGGTGTCTGGGCAGCCTGCTTTAACCTGATGATGCTTATTAAGGGATGTCACTTTATAACTTAAATGCGGCTTGCCTGCTTTTCCATCTGCATTACTTTCCCTCTGTGAGATGTGTTACGGGTAAGTGCGCACAAATGGGGATTGTTTCTGAATGTCAGGCTGGAGGTATCAAGTGTAGCAACAGTGTTGGCAGTGGGAGGTGGGCGGGGGGGGGGAGGAATTAAAGGATTACCTGCACATTTGTCACCCAGCCAATAACCAGGAAGTAAAATACCTCTTCATTATTATTCTGAAACCTACCCACCACCCCCCCTCCCCCCCACCCCCCCACCCCACCACCCTCTCCATTGGTCACCAATAACATACATCTTCTTAGGGTTCAGTGGGGCAAAGAGAAAATGTAAATTGGATATCTGAGTTGTTTAAGCCAAGCTCCTGAAATGGATAAAGTGCATAATGAAACAGCCAACTTGAAACCGATCTGTCGCACCAGGAAAGAATGGACAGCATCTCCGGTGACTGAATAGATTATGGATTTCCCCAGCTATTTGAAGCTAACCCACAAATTCTAAATTGAAAAAAAAAAGTGCTATTGGAAAATAATTGTACTTCCCAAGTAATCTCAGTGCCTTTGTTGGGGGGACGGGAGGGGGTCACTCTCAAACAAGACAATATTTTAAACCACTGACTTTTCCAAAAATAACTGTTTGCAAAAGATTAACTTTGGTACGATATTATCTTTATTTAATAAATCATTAATTTACTGGGGCCCTAAAAGAGCATAAGAATCAGGCAGCTAACATGAGCAGGATTCCAGAGTTATGCGTACTAATAGTGAAAGGGTGATAAAGGAAGAAGTGATACCAATTAGGGAACAACAAGGGAACTGACACACAGAGACTGAGGTATGAAATGAGCATTTTGCTGCCCAAGTCAGAGTGAAAGAGAAACTTGATGGGCTGAAAATTGATAAAAGAGAGATAAAAGGTGACGGAAGATGTAACAATCAATGATTCAAAAAGAGGTTGGATGAGCACTTGAAGCAGATGAACTTGCAGGGGAAACGGGCGAATGGGATTGAGTTGATTGCTTTGCAAGGAGGTAGCCGGGACTTGATGGGCCAAATGGCCTTGTTTTGTGTTGTAAATGACTCTGTGACCCTGTGGTTGAGAGGAATGAGTTAGGTTGGCTGTAATTCAGGTTGATAAGTCACCAGGACTGGGTGCTTAGTATCCCTGCTAGGGTGGAAATTGCTGAAGCAATAGCCTTAATCTTCTAATCCTCTTTAGATACAGAAGATCGGAGCTTTACAAGTGGCGATTTGGGCAAACATCAGCCCATTATTTAAGAAAAGTAGAAAAGGGTGAATGAAAAATGACAGGCCCGTTAGTTTGGCGTCAGTGGTAGGGAAGATGTTAGAATCTATTACAAAGGATGTAGTAATTGGACACTTAGAAAGTAATGGTAACAATGGGCAAAGTCAAGATGATTTTCGGAAGGAAGACCATTTTTGACAAACAAGGAACAAAGAACAAAAAACAAAGAACAATACAGTACAGGAACCAGGCCCTTCGGCCCTCCAAGCCTGCACCGCTCATTGGTCCAACTAGACCATTGGTTTGTATCCCTCCATTCCCAAACTTGTTAGAGTTCTTTGAGGATGTTATTTGCAGCACTGACAAAGAAGAACCAGTGGATACGGAGTATTTTGATTTTCAGAATGCTTTTGATAAGTTCCCACACAGGAGGTTAGTAAATAAAATTAGAGCACATGGTATTGAGATTAATATGTGCATAGATTGAAAATTGGTTAACAGACAGAAAACAGAGTAAGAATGAACAGATCATTCTCAGGATTGCAAGCTAATGGGGTATCGCAAAATTAGTGCTAGGTTCCCAGCTGTTCACAATCTATATAAATGATTCGGATGTGGGGGACAATTGTAATATTCCCAAATTTGCTGAAAACAATCCTAGGTGGGAATGTAAGTTGTGAGGAGGAGGCAAAAAGGCTTCAAGCAGACTTGAATAGGCTAAGCGAGTGGGCAAGAACATGGCAATGGAACATAATGCAAAGATGTGTGAAGTTATCTACTTTGGAAGAAAAACCAGAAAGAATATTTCTTAAATAATGAGAGGCTGGGAAGTGTGGGTTTTCACAGGGACCTACCTGGGTATCCTCATTCACGAGTCACTAAAAGTTAGCATGCAGGTGCGGCAAGCAATTAGGAAGGAAAATGGTATGTTGGCCTTCCTTGCAAAGGAATTTGAGTATGGAAGTAAAGGTGTCTTGCTGCACTTGTGTAGCGCCTTGGTGAGACCCCACCTGGTGTATTGTGTATAGTTTTGGTCTCCTCATTGAAGGATGAATACACTTACCATCAAGTGATCGCAATAGAGCATTGCCAGACTAATGGATAGCGGGATTGCCATTTAAGGAGAGATTGAGAAGAGTAGCCTGTATTCTCTAGCATTGCAAAGAATTAGATAATCTCAATGGAACATATAAAATTCCTACATGGTTGACATGGATAGATGTATCCCTTGGCTTGTGAATCTACAACTGGGGACAAGACTGAGACGAGGAGGAATTTCTTCATTCAGAAGGCAGTGGTCTTTGGAATTCTCTATCCCAGAGGAAAGTGGAAGCCTAATCATTTAGCACGTTCAAGGCAAAAATCTATGGATTTCTGAAGATGAATGACTTCAGTGGATTTGTAGATAGCATGGGTAAGTAGCATTGAGCTAGATGATCAATCATGATCTATTTGAATAGTAGAGCAGATATGATGGGCTGAATGGTTTACATGTGTTCCTATATTACATCAAGGATAAACCCAGCAACTACAGGTCAGTCGGTTTTAACCTTGGTGTGGGAAAATCTTTAGAAACTATAACTTGGGACAAAATTAACAGGCACTTGGGATAATGTGGATGAAGTACTGATAGCCAGCATGAATTTATTTATGAGTGTTCAACTCATTTGATTGAGGTTACAGAGGGGGTTAATGAGGGTAATACGCTTCACAGCTTTTCAAAGTCACAAATGACATCCAATGTAACTGTCCAAAGTATTCTTTCCCCCTTTGTCCTCTTGAACTCTCTGCAGCCTTTGACATGGTTGACCACAGCCTTCTCCTCCAACATCTCTTCATCATCATCCTGGCGAATGGGACTACTCTCGCTTTGGTTTCATTCTTACCAGATGGTCATAGCCAGAAAATCAGCTGCAATAGGCTTCTCTTTCTGCTCCATTATCACTTGTGCCCCTAAAGGATCTACCGGCAGTTGCTGCTGTCACCATGTTCTTGTACAGGGTCACAGTCTTTGCCATCTCACATACCCTGGTATACTGTCCCCACAGTAAGAAGTCTGACAACACCAGGTTTAAGTCCAACCGATTTATTTGATAGTAAACTCGCAAGCTTTCGGAGTTTGCCCTTTCAGACAGGGATGATTGTGCAGATGTTGGCATTAGACCAACATTAGATGTTGGTCTAATGCAGATGTCCTGGACTTGTTGAGTTCAGTTAGTACAGCATCAGCTTGGCCCATGGCAAATGAATCAATAGCTTTGTTAAGCTTCTGCACCATGGGTTTGAAAGGCAGACTCTGTGTCTGGAGTTTCCAGACTGACAAATGTTTTCCCTAGAGGACAACAAATTCATGTTCCACTCATTTCTCCAACTGATTATTTCAGTTGGCGATGAGCCTCTCCTGCTGTTCTTGTCAATAGAACAGCTTTCCTCAACTTTTTGATCTCTTCATACATGTCCCTGCGTCAAAGGACATCTAGATATTCTTGCAGAGTTATCACAGTAGTCATTAGTACACTGCCTAGAAATTTGTCAGACTTTACTTTGATTAGCTCATTCAGATCCTCCTAAATTGGATCTCTCCTGTAATTGATAGTGAACTGTTTGGCTTTGACAGGTTTCATCACAACATTAGTCTCAAACCATCAACATTTTTCCACTCTTGCCTCCAATATGCTGAGAACATGATATTGTAGATGGTACCCTGAAGCACATATAATTTTGCTTCTATACTCCATGTGGGAATGCCAGAGAGTTCCTGTTCAATCAAATCATGGAACTGCTGTTTTTTATTTGGGTAGGTAGTACAGCGGATGTTGATACAAGGATGCATTTCTGGTGTGAATGAAGAAATGGAGGGTTATATTCTTACCTGAGTGCATACAATTGAGGGTATCAGTCAGCATCATGGTATCAGCATGAATTGAGACTGTCATTCAGACCTGGTGATAATAACATCCAGCTGGTGCTGATGCCCTGATCTTGGATGACTCCAAGAAATCGTGTGGCATGGTTTGTGAAGGAAGGAATTAGTTACACAAAGCTTGTGGGAGCAGCAAAGCTCAATTAGTCTCATTTAAACTTTCCCAGGTCACGACATCTGAGGCAGGAGGTGGTCTGTGTCCGTTTGCATGTTGGAATTCCCCAGTATGCTCTGACTTGAAGGATTTTGTTAATAGTAGAGTCAAAAAGCTGGTTTTTCACCTCTGGAGCATGTAACTCAAGGACAAGGACATATATTTCCATATATTTAAATGGAGAAATTGCAGAACTCAGTGTACAGAAGGATCTGGGTTTCCTGGTTAGCATGTAGGTACAGCAAGTGATTGGGAAAGTAAATGAAGTGTTCATTGCAAGGAGAATGTAATGTAAAAGCAGGCAAGTTTTACCGTGGCTGTACAGGGTCTTGGTGAGATCACATCTGTGGACAGTTCTGCTCTCATATTTGAAAGAGGATATAATTGCATCAGAAGCAGGTCAGAGAAGGTTCACTCAAAACTCATTCCTGGGATTAAGTGTTTGATTATTAAACAAATAGTGAACAGCTTGAGCCTATACTGATTGGAGTTTAGAAGAATGAGGCGATTCTGCTGAAACAAATGAGGTCCTGAGGTCCAACCCATCCCTCACCTTCTACTTTTCTCGACCACTCTCAAAAGCATAAAACCCATCACATTTCTACCCCTCTTCAGCGCTGAAGAAACATCAATTGTTTCTCTCTCCAGACCTTCTCCAACATTTCCTGCTTTTATTATTAGGTCCTGAGATGATGAACTGATAGGGTGGATACAGGAAGGTGGAGATTAGAACTAGTTTAAGAATATGGTTCTCGTTTCAAGGCACAGATCAGGAACACTTTTTCTCTAAGGGTTGCTAATATGTGGAATGTTCTTCCCCAGAAAGTGACAGAGGTAGGTCAATGAATTCATTCAAGGTGGTGATACATAAATTTTTGACAGACGAGGGAAAAGGAAGGTGAAGTTGAAAGCACAATAAGATCAGCCATGAGTTTATCAAAAGGATTGAAGAGTCCAATAGCCTACTCTTGCTCCTTAGTCCTATATTAAATGGCCTTCTTGGACTTGAGGTAATTGGTAAAAACACATTCAGGACCATTTGTGGATGTCAGAGAATAGTTTCTTGCAGCAAAGCCTATAGCTTACTCACGTGTTTCCTCCAAACTCTTCTCCTGCTAGATAAACATATAATTTCTTTTCTTTGTTATGACCATCAGCTTCCATACAAAATACCAGGCTTCTCATGTCAATATTTAGTTCATGAAGTTCCATGTCAATCCCAGCTGTCTTGGGAACATTAGAGAGGCTGTGAATTCTGCTAATCCTGTGCACATGGTCCAGTTTGTCACTAAGGGCTCAGCATCTTGCTGAGTCCTTAGTGACAAACTGGACCGTGTGCACATAATTTGTTTGTCTGGTACAGTATCGTCCATTTATTGAACAAAGACTCTTGAATCTATTGAAGCAGAGACCATAAGACAAAGGATGTACTGGCCCAAAACTGCTCACAACACTCCAAATTGAATCTGACCAGAGCCTTATACAGCTTTAGAAGTGCATCCCTGCTCTTGTACTCTAGCCCTTCAACATGAGTGCTAACATTGCATTTGCCTTCCTAACTGCTGACTCAACCTGCACATTAACCTTAAGAGAATCTTGAACAAGGATTCCCAACTCTCTTTGTGTTTCTGATTTCCTAAACATTTCCCCATTTAGGACTGTCAGCACTGACAATCAGGGGCTGCCTGACCTGAGGTGAACGGTGGCTGACCAGTGGGACAGAAGTAGCCTGTAGCATCCACTCTCTACAATCAATCAATTTGTAGATAGATACAAGAAGCAGGAGCAGGCTATTAGGCCATTTGAGCCTGCTGCGTTATTCATTACCATGGCTGATTACCAAATTCAATACACTGATTTCCCCACCCCCAACCACATATCCCTTGATCCCTTTAGCCCCAAGAGCAATATCTAATTTCTTCTTGAAATCAGACATTTTGCCCTCAACTACATTCTGTGGTAGTGAATGCCACATATTCACCACCCTCTGGGTGAAGAAATTTCTCATCTCAGTTTTAAGAAGTTTACCCCCTTATCCTCAAACAACGACTCCCCGACTACAGGACCATTCATTCTGAATTTACCCTGTCTCGAGCTAATGCTTTGCAGCAAAACTGGAGTGTCCTCTCCAGTGGCGAATCTGGGCAAAATTTGAGATCCTAAATTGCCCAAATGTGAGGAGCCCCCTCTTGACTTCTAGGGTTGAGTTCAGAGAAAGCAAAGCACTATATCTGGCACCACCTTGATTGCAAGGATTGTTGGAAAACAAATTTAAACTCGAGTCTATAGGTTCCATTCCATATTTTTCAATCAGGGCTTACTCCCCTAGCCTTCAACTCTCCAAAGGTATCCACGAGGCAGCAAAGCTATTTGACCATAGCCGGGAGAATGGTTCGTGATTGCAGTGCATGTCCACATACCAGTGGGACTGCATACAATCATCATCTTCCAACTCCCCAAAGCCTGTCCAACATCTACAGGACAACAAAATTCTCATCATTTGCCTGTATTGAGTACAGTTCCAACAACACAAGAACATCAACAAAGCAGCCTGCTTGAATGTCACCCCATCACCATCACCTTAAACAATCACCCTCTGCCACTGAAGATATATGGACAGGGGCAGCAGGTGCAAGGGGACACCACTGCCTACAAACTCACCTCCAAACACATCATTGTGATTTGGAACTGTATCACCATTCCTTCACAGTTCTCTGGGTCAAAATCTTGGAACTCCCTTCCTAATAGCACTGTGGTTGTACCACATGATCAACCGCAGTTCAAGGCGGCAGCTCACTATCACTTTGTGAGACCAATTAGGGATGGGCAGTAACTGCTGGCATAGCCAGTGAAGCTCACTTCCAATTAAAGGATAAATTAGAAACTCCTCTGCAGCTTTAGCCAAGGGCCACTAGAGTTTCCGTTTCAATGTGTCATCATGAGGAGACCTAACTGAGGACTTGCTGATGGAGAAGTTACGAAATGATGGGCAGACACACACTTCTAGCTCCCTTTTCTCATTGCTGCCACTCAGTGATGAGGGCAGAAAATGAGATATTAGCACAAACAGAAAACATGCTACGTCTCTTCACCCACACATTAGACATTCATATTCACCCATTAGACTTACAGGTCTCCATTTATGGAGGTGATAAACATGGAACAGGATTCCACAACAAGCAGGATTCCCTACAATCCTTCAAGAAAATGGAATGTGAAATGATCACATTGTATGGAAGATGAGAATAAATTATTCTGGCAAATGACTACTGGTTTTGACATCTCCTGGAATTTCTTGATTTGCCCACAAGAGTTGAGAGGAGTTTCCAACTGGGCTGGTGAATTGGCTACAGGTCAGAGTTTTGGTCACTCAGGAGATGCAGAGTAGCAGTTTGGCTGTTGTAGATAGATGCAGTAAGACTGGGGCAAGTCTGCTTGGGGAAGCCAACCTTTTCTCATCTCGGATACACCAACATGAAGGTTGCTGCACAGTGGAAATGTTCGATTCACACACAGATATTGCAACAATGCATCTGACATGGAGAGAAAACTAGAAGAGGTTGGCAAAACATACAGTACAACAATTTGGGTCATGTTTTGCAAAGGACTGGGATCCCCATGCCATTGTGTGTGAACCTGAAAGTTCATCTATAAAGATGCAACTGAAATTACCAATCCATTGTTTAAATTGAAGTGTTTCAGACCCAAAGGTCTTCTTTGGCTCTGACTGGAACTTACAACGGTTAACAAAACTGATTAAGTTAATGATGAAGATGCACAATCTAGTTTATTTACCCCGAAAATGTATTCCTACTACGTCACTCTCCTGCAAGTCCATTTTTAAATTTTTCAGTTCCCTAGTTGCACAAATCTAGACATTCTTACTTACTTATAAGCAACATGTGTGAAATTACCATTTGAAAAGAGGAAGAACAGATGTTAGTCGTCCTTCTAATGAATTGGAGGCAAATTTAAAAGGAAAACTATAGAAAGTTGTTAAATACTGGTGACAATAAAGAACAAGACAAATCCATTGTATAAAGAAATTTCAGCAATCTTTTTATTTTTTTTAAAATCTGCCCGACTTACCAGTATTTGCTGAGCTATCTCAGTTTGTTGTGTGATTTATAGCAGCACGCCAAGCATTTCTTGATGAAAACCAAAAACATGATACAAGCATTGTGACAAAAGTAAATAACGTGATGCAGCATCACGTGACATAAAATTAGTATGTTACAAAGTTCTGTGAGATACCTGGGCTAGATTTCAAAGTCAGTGCTTGACTATCTTAAAGGAGCTAGGAAACGGCTGGGTTGTGGGGTGTGGGTGGAGAAAGAATCCCCAATATAAAATATTTCCCACTTCTCCTTTTAAAAATAACTGAAGATAGAATCTCCTGCTTTTTTTCCCCCACCATGACCTCTCTTTTCCAAATCGAACTGAAGTGAGTAGTTTCCAATTTACCAATATTGGAAACCATTATATCTGCATTTAATGTGCGCAATACTTGAAATGACAAGTACCCATGGAATGAGAAAACAGCTTACAGAACCAGAGGCATTTCCTCATGAAGGGGAGCCACTGCCTTCATGGATTTAGCAAGGGCGTGGGATACAAGTAGTATACACAAATTATTACCTTTAACATAAACAGAATGAGGTATGAAAGCTTAAGATAGCCAAGCACCACTTTGGCCTGTGCCTCAGATTACTGACAATCTTATGTCTCTAAAATGATCATAAAAACAAACTTTAGAGATGTACAACTGCATATATGTACCATTTACCCCGTTGGCAAAATGTTCCATCACAAAAATGCAAAAAACATATCAAACAGCCAAGTATACATTTTATTTATAACTTCCCTAAAATGTCAAAAATATTTACATTTAATCATTTTATATACGTTAATAAAATGTAAGATTCATTACAAAATTAAAATGAGAAACATTTGCCTAAAAACAAAAATAGCAGTTACAATACTCCATACGGAGCTACAGTTCCCCTTACAGACCATTTGTTCATGAAATGTTAAAATAATTTATATAAATTATTTTCCGAAAATTAGATGAACTTCAGAAATTCGCTCAGTTCTGTATACTGTATAACTCTTATATATAAACTGCATCCAAGTATTAAATTGATAAAACAGTAAAACTTTTCACTATTTGTGTCTGTTTACTTTTCTGCGCGTGACTGGTTTTCGGAATACTGGGATCAGTTTTTTCCTCTTATAGCGAAGTGTCATCTTGTGTTCTACAGACCCAGCATCATCGTCATCCTCCTCCTCCTCCACCACTCTTTTACTGGACCGTGTATTTAAAGGACTCGCTAAAGGAGACAGAAATTCTATTTGCACTGGAGGAGCTGACCACGATGTCTTCTTTGTTATTCTGTCAAGATCAATACATGTTGAGATTTTACATTAATTATGCAGCTTTCAATAAAAGCAGTCAATAAAATTGATAGAGCTTAAAATTCAATGTTTGTCCTTTGAGTAACACAATTGTAAATTATAACCACATCTTTACTCAGTAATGGTAGGGCACTGGGGAGAGTTACAGAACAAAGATTTAGGGGTACAGGCTCATAGCTCCTTGAAAGTGGAGTCACAGGTGGACAGTGGTGAAGAAGGCATTCAGCAAGTTTGGTTTCATTGGTCAGAACATTGAATACAGGAGTTGGGACGTCTTGTTGTAGTTGTACAAAACATCGTTAAGGCCACACTTGGAATACTGTGTGCAGTTCTGGTCACCCTGTTATAGAAAGGATATTATTAAACTAGAAAGAGTGCAGAAGAGATTTGCTAGGATGCTATCGGGACTTGATGGTTTGAGTTATAAGGAGAGGCTGGATAGACTGAGACTTTTTCCCTCTGGAGCATAGGAGGCTGACAGGTCTATAAAATAATGAGGGGCATAGATCAGCTAGTCAACATCTTTTCCCAAAGGTAGGGGGGTCTAAACCTAGACGGCATAGGTTTAAGGTAAGAGGGGAGAGTTACAAAAGGATTCAGAGGGGCAATTTTTTCACACAGAGGGCAGTGAGTGTCTGGAACAAGCTGCCAGAGGTAGTAGCAGAGGTGGATACAATTTTGTCTTTTAAAAAGTATTTAGACAGTTATATGGGTAAGATGGGTACAGAGGGATATGGGCGAAATGCAGGCAGTTGGGGCAAGCTTAGGGGTTTTAAAAAAAAAGGGCAGCCCACGTTGGGTCGAAGGGCCTGTTTCCATGCTGTAAACCTCTATGACTCTATCTTACTCCCCCTCCACAACAGTTTTTTTTAAGAATTAGGTATTACCTGGGACTCCTTTTCACTCGAAGTCTTGTAGTTCTGCTTCTGGTACTCATTTTCTTCTCATGTTTTTTACTTTTCTCCTCTTCCTGTTTTTCAGCACCTCTTACTTTGAGGACATCCTCCAAAACCGGCGAGTCCTGAGGGCCACAAAAATGAAAATCTGCATCAATACTTCTTCCACTAAAATACATATTGTAATTTACCTTCTAAACTATTACTCCTAAATATGGGAAGCAGATCAACCAAAGTCAGTTTGATGGTTACAGTTAAAAAGGAAATGAGGCTTCCTTAAAGCTACAGGTCAAGTATTGTGCAGAACTTGGGATAAAAACCAGGAATATGAAACAATCCCATTCAGTACATCTACATCAATTCCTTTATTGTGCAAACTCTCCTAATTTGTATAATTACACTCTAATTTAATTCCAATCAAGCAGTTTTAATCTACATGCCTAGTTTAGAATAGTTTTTAAAATGAATAACATTTATACTAGATTATAAAATGCAGTTTTGTTTACTTGTTCTTCCACCATCTGCAAGGCTGCTTTGCCTGTTTTTCTTCTGGATCTCGTTAGAGGAGTAGAAAAGGTGAACACTGGTGGCTCTTTTGCAGAAGAATCCTGCAACACTCTTCTTTCTGTGAAAAGTAATTAGAAACAAAATCTAGATATATTTACATAAAATCCTACAGTACAGAAAGAGGCCATTCGGCCCATCAAATCTGTTAATGAACTGTCTATTAAAAATGACAACTTCACTTTATTCATTAAAGTGAAGCTGTCATTCACTTTATTTTATTCATTAAAGTAACGCCCCAAAGACATTTAAAAACTTGTTAATGTGTTATTTTATTCATTAAAGTCCCAAAAACATTTAAAGCTTGTTAAAAGTCTCAAAATGATCAATGCGTGCAAAAACTAAACTACAAAGTGCGAGTGAAAATTGAGGTTTAAGATAAATGGTGACGATGTGCGGGGGAAATTTTTTTTATATACAGTGGGTAGTGAGGGCCTGGAATGCACTGCCAAGTGAAGTGGTTGAGGCAGATATATTAGTGACATTTAAGATTCATTTGGATAGACACATGAACAGATGGGGAATAGAGGGATACAAGACGTTGGTCTAGATAGGACAACGTGATCAGCCCTCCAAGTCTGTGCCAAAGGGCCTGTTCCTGTGCTGTAAAATATCAATACTGCTCAATATCACTCATTTAAAACAATGTCATCATTTCATTAGAGATACCGGATAGTCTATTGTAGTTTTTGTTGCGAAAGTAGTAATCCTTTGAGGAAAAGGATAATGTATGACTATGTAGTCTATGTGATAACTTTCCCAGTGGTCACCTTTTATAAGGAATGGTGTGGTGAAGAAGTCTTCAACAGGAATACTGGTGGGCATCATCATAAAAAGCACACCTCAATTCTTTTGATCCAGAAAGTGTGTACAGTCATGAATGCCCATAACAGAAATGATATTGAGGTTGTGAAAAAGGTGGATTTAGGTTCATTTATTCATGGTTGCCTTCATAAGAACTTATGAGGTCACACTGTTTTTATTTAACATTGCCTTGTTCCCTCTTATTTCAACAAAGAGATGGTGGTGTACTGATAATGTAACTAATCTAGTGGCCCAAACTGCAACTCCGAGAACAAGGGTTCAAATCCCACCACAGTAGTTGGTGGAACTAGAATTCAATTAATACATCTGAAATATAAAACTAGCCTCAGTAATGGTGACCACAAAACTCTCCTTGATTTCTTCAAAACATTTAAGAGGTATTTAAATGAGCACTTGAAACAACATAGCAGACAGTGCTGAAAATGAGACTGAAATAGTCCCATTTTGATGGCAGGCGCAGCTTGATGGCTGGCGCTTCTGTAAAACTCTATGACATGTAAGCCATACAGAAAATCCTTGGCTTTAATCACCCTGTTCAACGTGGTTTCACTTTAAAGTCATTTATTCTTTAGGGGCCCATTATTTATATAGATGATCTGGAGGAGGGAACCGAGTGTAGGGTGTCGAAATTTGCTGATGACACCAAGATTGGGGGAAAGGCAAATTGTGCGGAGGGTGTGGAGAGTCTACAGAAGGATCTAGATAGGCTGGGCGAATGGGCCAGGAAATGGCAAATGGAATTTAATGTTGGCAAGTGTGAGGTGGTCCACTTTGGTAGGAAGAATGGTAGGAAGGACTATTACTTATGTGGCAAAAAACTGCAGCAGGCGACGGTGCAGAGGGACCTCGGGGTCCTTGTGCATGAGTCGCAAAAACCCAGCTTGCAGGTGCAGCAGGTGGTCAGGAAGGCGAATGGGATGCTGGCCTTCATAGCGAGGGGGATTGAATATAAAAGTAGGGAGGTCTTGCTGCAGCTGTATAGGGCATTGGTGAGGCCGCAGCTGGAGTACTGTGTGCAGTTTTGGGCGCCGCACCTGCGCAAGGATATTTTGGCCCTGGAGGGAGTGCAGAGGAGGTTTACTAGGCTGATACCGGAGTTGAGGGGATTGAGCTATGAGGAGAGGCTGAATAAACTAGGCTTGTACTCGTTAGAGTTTAGAAGAATGAGGGGAGATCTCATTGAGACGTATAAGATGATGAATGGGATGGATAGGATAGAGGTGGAGAGACTCTTCCCGCTCAAAAAAGACACTAGGACTAGGGGGCACAGCCTCAAGATAAAGGGGAGGCGGTTTAGAACGGAGTTGAGGAGGAACTTCTTCACTCAAAGGGTGGTGAATCTCTGGAATTCTCTGCCCGTTGAAGTGGTGGAGGCTGCCTCGCTAAATATTTTTAAGAAGCGGGTTGATGGGTTCTTGATAAGAGAGGGGATTAAGGGTTATGGGGAGAGGGCGGGAAAGTGGAACTGAGCCACAACAGATCAGCCATGATCTTATTGAATGGCGGGGCACGCTCGAAGGGCTAGATGGCCTACTCCTGCTCCTATTTCTTATGTTCTTATGTTCTTATTCCGATTTGCATGGCCACTTTTTTTTTTAATACTGTTTGCATACATCATTGGCAGACTTCAGTCATTGTCATAGGAGTTGGGCATTATCGTTGTAGTGAACAGAACAATAGAACAGCACTGTTGGGGTGTCTGTCTGACTGCCACCTCAGTCAGAGGTTTGGGAGATTTTCAGAACAACATTAAGATGCCTCTCAATGATTTCACACTGCTCCCTCCCAGATAATTCAATTTGTATGGAAATTCTGACATCTGTAATATTTGCACAGTGTGAATACATTGAGGCAATTATCTTATTGTAATTGCACACCTCATTCATGCTGGTCACTGGGAAGGTTTCATTAAAACGCACAAAAGCCCATGTGAGGATTAACTAAAATAGAAGTTAACTCAAATGACTCAAAAGTGCATTCAGGGTAATCGATGATGAATAACAAGGATGATAATCAGCTCTTGGAAAGTTACTGGAGAATGAAGTGACGCAAACTGAAATTTGTTGAAAAAGATAAGGAAGTAGGAGAACATGACACAGCGAAATCAAAAACAAAAATCAGGCAAGGTTCAGATGATAAGGATGTAAATGAGCTACTTAGAAGAGCACTAGCATAGGACCAGAAGATTCAAATACAAAGTTTACAACCCTTGAAGCAAGGTTACTGATTAAAACACATCATCTTCCACCTCTTGCAAGTTGTCAAAAGGTGGGCTGGACTTAAACAGGAACGAACTGAGCACTGGATGGCAACTTAAAAGGAGATGGACTGAGAAATGAATCAATGGAAAGGGGCAAGTGCAAGGTGGTCCACTTTGGTAGGAATAATGGTAGGAAGGATTATTACTTACGTGGAGAAAAACTGCAGCAGGCGACGGTGCAGAGGGACCTCGGGGTCCTTGTGCATGAGTCGTAAAAACCCAGCTTGCAGGTGCAGCAGGTGGTCAGGAAGGCGAATGGGATGCTGGCCTTCATCGCGAGGGGGATTGAATATAAAAGTAGGGAGGTCTTGCTGCAGCTGTATAGGGCATTGGTGAGGCCGCAGCTGGAGTACTGTGTGCAGTTTTGGGCGCCATAATTACGCAAGGATATTTTGGCCTTGGAGGGAGTGCAGAGGAGGTTTACTAGGCTGATGCCAGAGTTGAGGGGGTTGAGCTATGAGGAGAGGCTGAATAAATTAGGCTTGTACTCGTTAGAGTTTAGAAGAATGAGGGGAGGTCTCATTGAGACGTATAAGATGATGAATGGGATGGATAGGATAGAGGTGGAGAGACTCTTCCTGCTCAGAAAGGATAGTAGGACTAGGGGGCACAGCCTCAAGATAAAGGGGGGGCGGTTTAGAACAGAGTTGAGGAGGAACTTCTTCACTCAAAGGGTGGTGAATCTCTGGAATTCTCTGCCCGTTGAAGTGGCGGAGGCTACCTTGCTAAATATTTTTAAGACGCGGGTTGATGGGTTTTTGATAAGAGAGGGGATTAAGGGTTATGGGGAGAGGGCAGGAATGTGGAACTGAGCCACGACAGATCAGCCATGATCTTATTGAATGGCGGGGCAGGCTCGAAGGGCTAGTTGGCCTACTCCTGCTCCTATTTCTTATGTTCTTATGTTCTTAAATCAGAGAAAGAAATCAACTTTTCTTATAGCAAATGACCACCAGGTGGCGAGAGTGTCTCCCTTGATGCTGAAGAGAGTGGGTTAATAAATTGGAATACATCTTTTCACAAAATGTTCTGATATTTTAATCTAAAATATCCTGAATTCCCAAATGTAGCCAATTGAGACACTAGTTAGCTGAGCTACATCCACAACTGACCTGGATTCATTCTTCAACTTGGGCCAAGTTAACTATGCAGTTCCACAGGGGCCTCACCAACTTCTTTTAGAGAAATTGGGGAACCCTTTGGGGAAGGGGAGGGGTGGGTGGTGGTTGTGGTCAAGGGCAGAGAGGGAGGGAGCATGCAAACAGAGGAATAGGTTCCTGAATCAAGCTCCGAGTGCCTGACATTGAAGGAATCCGTGTGAAATATAAGGAGGTGGCTGGTGTACCAGACAGAACTTTCCAGGTGGTTTTTTGGGAGTGCAGGAGCAACATGCAGCTCCCATTTAATCTCTTAGTCATTATTAAATATCAGCGGGCTCATGGATAATTGATATTAATTGACTCATTAATGGGCTAATTGACACCCCACTGACAGGCAGAATTCCTGTATTAGGCCCTTTCTGTACTAATTTTAGTGGGAAAAATTTGCCACTGCCAGCAATTTGGTGCGGGTACTCCTGCTCAATTCTCCCTGCTCCTTCTTCCCGTCATTATATCCTCTCCACTGGACTCCGTTACATATTGTTCCTACTCTCAGCCTGAAATAATGTATCGGCACCCCATGATGTCTACTGCACACCCTGAACATTCATGGAGCAGAAATTTAAATCCTGCTTTTTATCACTACCCAGCAACTCTGAAAAGATAAATGCAACTTTGGATGAGGGTAGAATCAAGGAGTCATGAAGCCAGTGTGAAACCCAGGAAATTGTAACAAAACTCAGGAATTTTCCACAAAAAAAATGTGGACTTTTGTGGATATGTACACATACAGTGCCTTACTAAATAAATCTGCTTGCTTAGGTTAGCTTTAGAATAGAACTCAGGAGGAAGCCGTTCAGTCCATTGAGGGAGTTTTTCAAACACCATTATTTCCAGCGCAAATTCGACAAGAGGGCTAAAACAGGATTCACAGGATGTAAAACAGTTTGCAATCTTCTTCCTGTATCCTCCCAGTAGGCCTACTCAGTTTAACGCCCAGCAAGGAAAATAAATCTGATTCCCATGGATTTAAATATGCAGAATCGGCTTAACACCACATCTTCCTGGAACATCAAGTCAAATGCTCTCACCCTTTTGCGTGACGTAAAACTGGAATCTAAGGAATCTACCGGTTTTCACAAACAAAGACCAGATGTGATGACCAAGCCAGGGTGCTTGGCGACCATTGTAGCCCTGGGTGTTTGGGAATACAGCAAGGCAGTGATTGTGGGGTTGGGGAGACGGAGAAAGAAGTGTCCTGATCTCCATGACGGTGGAGAGTGGGATCCTTTAAATCCAATTTGTGCTTGAGGTGCCCTTTTGATCTCTGTTGAACTGGGCTTGCTAGTGTCTTTAGGCTCCCCCCCTCAAAAAGGCAGCATGTGAGGGAAGATCTTGCTGGAAAATCTGTCCCTTTCTTGGGGGAGAAACACACCAGTGCCATTTCTTTTGGCAAGCAACTTTCACTGCCTCAGACACTCTCAGAACTGATCTGCACTGAAGCCTATTTGATGTTACTGACTCATTCTGAAGTGATGGGAATCCTTGATTCTATCACACCATGCTCATAAATTCCCCCACACATTGAGCCTCGTCTGTTCCTGGACTGAAGCAGTAGCTTATCAAGTTGGAGCTAATGACGAAAACAAGGGGCAAATGGGTAGTAGAATAAGGGCAACTAGATATGGGCAATAAATGCTGGCCAGCCAACGACACTCTCGTCCCATGAATGAATACAGAAAACCCGAGGAAACTGACTTTCACTTTTGGAGGAAGGAAACAAAAGGAAAGAAGTGAATTTTATAGCAGGCCCCACTATCAAGCGGAAAGCTTGACAGTAATTTTTTTGCTGGCTTAGCTCATCGTATGTGCTCATGCATGAGGAGTAGCCACAGGGTACTTTACTCAGGAGTGTCCAGAGCCTTGTGAACCAGCTAGCAGGCAATGCTTTCAGAAGCAGGAAAAGAAAGTTGGTGCAAAAAAGCGAAAAAAATCCTCCAAAAATAAAATGAATGCAAATTTATTTCCAAAAAAAAGCAAATGTGATGTATACGTCTGTAAGAAGTTCGAAACATACAAGTGAAAAATCGCAACGTGTTTTTGTTAATTCTTACATAGGGTGAGCACATGCTGGCTAGACCAGTATTTATTACTGATTCCCAATTGTCCTGGAGATGGTTTTACACCAGTGCTTCTGTAGTTCTGCCCATCACCATTCACCCAGCCAGAGTATAGCTGCTGGTGTATTTGTTTGAGAGAGACAATTAAGCAGATGAGGAATGCTTTACAAAAGTGAAAACGGTAACATTAATGTTAAATTTTCATACTTCAGACCAACAGCAATTCATTTTTTGGCTGTACTTTATATTCCTGCAACTAAAATCAAACAAATAGGCTAAACTAACTAACTTGGTATCTACAAAAAGGTTCAAAATATACATGAACAAGAACAGTTTAACAGCCTCAGTCAAAATTACCTTTTGGTTTTTTTGATGATCTCGTAATAGGAGGAGAGAAAGTGTAAGCATCCTCTTCTGCTAAAATTATTGCCTGTGATTCAGAGCTTTTACCAGGTCTCCTTCTAGTTGGTTTGTGGGTAAAAGTTACTGTGAGCTGTTCCTCTTGCCTGTCATCCTCAATATCATCTTTTACAACAGGATCAGATGTTTCTTTGCTTGAAACAGGTTGCTTCCTCTTGGTTGTTTGAGAATTAGCAGGCAAGGTTATCTCAACATTGGAACTCAGTTCAGCAATGTTTTCTAGTGCCACAAGATGGGCATCTTTGGCCCTGCTTCTTGTAAGTCTGCTGGGTGTGGGTGGCACAGACACTTGTTCACTAATCTCCAATGTTGAAAGTGGGTCGCTTAGCAGGGCATGAGCTTCAGAAGGTTTCCTACTTTTCTTTCTCGTAGATCGGTGAGAAACAGGAACGATGTCAGCTTGTTGACTTAGTGGTGTTTTTAAAGGATCATGCAAGATGTGTTCTACATCTGCTTGAATAGAGGCATTACTCCGCGTGGATCTCAAAACCACAGTTTCAGTATGTTGAGTGAGTGGCATTTTGGCAACAAGACTACTTTCCATTGCACTCATTCTACGAGTGCTAGCTTTTCTGGAGGACCTTGAAGTAGGATGAACTAAGTCAGATTTTTGATCAAGTGGTACCTTCTTTGGGTCAGTGAAGTTATTTTTCAGGATCTCAACTACACCTGTAACAGTTCTCCTTGTACTCCTCCTCGGTGTTGCAGTTTTTTCAATTTTAGGTTTAACTTTCTGTATCTCCACCAATACCAGCTCCTCATTATCTAGAGCATTATCTTCAGTCACTTTATTACCTTTTTTTCTCAAGGATCTTGTTGGTGTTGCCACTTGCTTCGTTTGTACAACTTTACCAACAATCTTTTCTGACTGATCTGTTGGTGCTTTCTTTACTGCCTTGTCCTGAAACAAGCCACTCCTCTCATTTATTACTGGGGTATCTACCTTAACAGGTAGGGAGATCAGTTCAGATAATTCTACATTGGACTGATCTACCTTAAGAACCTCTATTGAGTTATCTGTTTTGGCCACTTTAATTGGTTCAGTCACATAAGGCAATGCTTCAGCCAAGTTGTGTTGATCTTCCAATGGTTCTTGAAGAACTAAAGAATTGTTTTCTGTGCATGTCTGCTCTTCACTTTCAAACGTACTTACCTCTTGAGTCTCTTTATTGGGTTCACTAATTTTAGTTTCCATTAATTCCAATGGAATTGCCTTTTCATTCTCAACTGGAGGGGGTTGTTGATTTGTCTCTGTGGCTGTCAACAGGTCAACCTCATCCCCATCATTGTCTTCCAATACTAAAGTAAAGTTTTCTTGAATATTATGCTGCTCTGTAATCTCATCAACTTCTTCAGCTTCACTCACAGCTTTAACTGTATTGTAGGACTTCTCTGCAAGTTCAAAGTCATTCTCTCCAACAAATACAACTGGTTCATGCTGCTCCAGTTCTGCAGGAGTTATCGGCCAAGACATCTCTCTTTGGGGCTGCACTTCAACATCATCAGCATCCTATAAATCAGGAGATTGAAGTTTTGAATAAGAAAATACTTCACAAAAATAATTCCATGTATACATTTTAAGCATCAGGGTGGATGTAAAGGGAATTCACTGCAGTTTATTTTAGTACACTTACACAAATGAATTACAGTTAACACAGGAAGGTAACGTGAAAGGTAAGCGCTTAAAACTTACATTACCTTTTTAGTTAGAGTTTGAAAATAGTTTACAACTTTTCCATACAAAGAAATTGTGGCCTTCCTCAAAGGGAGGAACCACTTGAGAGTTTGGCACAGTAGCGCATTGGTTAGCATTGCTGTTTCACAGCGCCAGGGACCCAAGTTCGATTCCCGGCTTGGGTCACTGTCTGCGTGGAGTTTGCATGTTCTCCCTGTGTTTGCGTGGGTTTCCCCCGGGTGCTCCGGTTTCCTCCCACATTTTGAGAGGTGTGCTGGTTAGGTGCATTGACCCAAACAGGTACCGGAGTGTGCCGACTAGGGGAATTTCACAGCAACTTCATTGCAGCATTAATATAAGCCTTACTTGTAACTAATAAATAAACTTTTAACACACTTGTATTCCTTTAGTCACACAATACAGAAAGCTTCATTTTAGTTTGGACTGCAATTACTTTGAATGAGCTGGAGAGACATTGAGAAAGAATGAAAATAGATGATATGCTTACAGATCTAAAAGGAATGGAGATACTCTGTGTGCAAATATAGTTTATACAGACAGTGAAAGGTTTAAATACTTGGTGTGGGTTTTGGATTAGTCAGTAAATCTTTGTTCTAACCATGTTTGTGAGATGAAATCTCAGGAGCTGTCTACCTAGCACTAGCGGGATGTGAGCACCATCAATAGTAGATTGCAATGGTTCAAGCACAAAGCCCATCAACACTACCTCATGATAAGAAAGTTGCAATAAGTGTGCCTTGCCAGTGTTGCCCACATTCAGAGAACACATCAAAAATGAGTAACGATTGTCCAACAATTAGAGAAATCCAAGGATAGGACAAAACCTATCCATTAACTAGTCCCAGGAACAAGTATATAATCCAAAAGGGAACTGTGGTATTCATATTGCAGCATTTCCAGTTTCTAATTTACATTAGTGAGGTGGGTTCAAAAACTCAGTTGGAGCCAATACCAAACTTGAGAGGTAGTTGATACAGAGGGGATAGTGCAGGCTGCACAAATGATTTGGGCAAAACTATATAAAATGAATAGCTGGTATGATATCTACCAATTTAAACTAAGATTCCAGGTTACCATTAAAAATTCAATCACATTTCCCATCAAAGTTGCGCAACTGGCCATTATATCAACTCTCAACAATTTGTATCAACAGACTGAGACAAAAAAGGATTGGAGCTGCAACACTGACATTCATGATTTGAAAGAGATGGAAAGATGCATATGTGGCTACCAAGAGGTCCTATAATTACCTTCTAATTTGGAGACAACATTTTCCTCTGTATGAAGATGAATGTTTGAGGAACAGCTTGTATCATACATAATGTCCAAATAATACACCAAAGTAGTCTGATAAATGTTTACCTGCAAATGCTGAGTGCTTACAGGAAGCAAAACTGTAAGTGGTTCATCCAGAGTACACTCAGCATTATCGCTCACTATTTCAACATCATTTTCTTCATTTCTAAATAGCACAGACTCATTCTTTTCACTTCTTGACTGTGTGGCAGGAATGCCCTCATCATCAACTACAATTACCACAGCTAGAAAAGAAAATGAGAGAGTAATTGGATCAGAGTAACAATTCCTGTTTTGCTGTTTAAACACAAAGTAAACTAAATATGTATTAACTACAGTAGCTTTGTAAAGAGATATTAGGCACATGAGTGTTTAGCTGTTCTTTACATTTGCATACCATAAAATTTAATACTGAGGAAGAGTTATCTTTTGCATGCCACCTAACTAAAACTTAGCACAACTAATTTCACTGGCTCTCAAAAGCAGCAATACAGAAAACATTTTCACCATCTTTAAAACATTAAATGGATCAATTTCTTAAAATCAATCAATAAAATTAATGCAAAAGCATCCTTTTTTTTGTTCAGGGGATGTCAGCATCACCTGCAAGGCCAACATTTGTTGTCCATCTCTAATTGCACTTGAAGTGAGTTGGCTTGCTAGACCATTTCAGAGGTCAGCTAAGAGTCAACCAGTTGTTGTGGGTCTGGAGTGACATTTAGGCCAGACTGTGTAAGGATGGCAAATTCCCTTCCCTAAAGGACATTACTGAATCTGACTGGTTTTTATGACAACTGATGATAGTTTCAATGTCACCGTTACTGATTCTAGCTTTATATTTCAGATTATTATATTAATATTAGGATACAAAGGCTAAATTGAGAGAATGCACCCTCTAGATGGACTGCAACTCAGGCTTTGGTGACCAAGTCTCAGATTTTTCCCTTCCTTACTTATGTTGGGAAGCAGCTGGTGTTTTTCTTGTTGAAATCAGGACTTGTATAGGAATATGTTAATGTCTTCTGCATCTTTGTTGGTCTCAATAGGAATTGGGGTAGGCCTATTCGGCTATTCAACTGAAGCAGGGTAGATCTGTTTCTTAACTCCATTCACCCATGTTGGTTCTGTAATCCTTAATAGTCTTGACTAACAAAAAACTCTCAGCACTGACATTGTCAGCAACTTTTTGCGGGAAGTGTGCTCCAAAATTTCCATTTTGCTGCCTGTGAAGGAGTGCTTCCTGGCCCCTTGTTTGAGACTGTCACCAGAGGATCCAGAGCTTCTTTATCTACTATATCAATTCCTTGGATTGTCTTAAACATTGCAATTAGATCATTCCCATGGACTTTTACATTGAAGGTTATACAATCCTATGTAATTCATAAATAAACCTTTTTGTCCCAGTATAATTTTGTGAAGCTATACTGCAGTCACTCCCAAAGACAATATATCCTTCCTCAGGTGCTATAGCCGGAACTGAAGGAGGTACTCTAAGTGGGGATCTAACCATTGCTTCGTACAGCATTATTTCTATTCATCTGTTGCATTATAAGTTAAATCTGTTGACCATGTGAGGTTCAAGTCGAAAGCAATTACAAAGATAAAACGTCAGGAGGAACAATAGATCAAGAACTCTCATTTTGATCAGTTGTGTGTCTAACAAACACAGATCTTGCACAAAGCTTCAGAGTCTCCAAAATGAAGTACTGAAAATTTGTCAAAAGTAAGAGTTTCCATTTGAACAATTTGGAGTGCACACTTTCTTTCATTAAAAATCATACTCCAATTAACCAAATCCAGAGTGTTCAGCTGTGGGAGAATGAACGACAATTCTGCAGCATACTTGTTGTTCTTTGCTACCCATTAGGTCACTGGAATACAAATATTTTCACTGGTTAAGTATAGAATCATAGAAGAATCCCTACAGTACAGAGGCCTTTCGGCCCATTGAGTCTGCACCAACCACCATCCCACCCAGGACCTATCCCCATATCCCTTTATATTTACCCACCATTCCCTCTAACTTATGCATCTCAGGACACTCAGAGAATTTTAGCATGCCCAATCAACCTAACCCGCACATCTTTGGACTGTGGGAGGAAACCGGAGCACCCAGAGGAAACCCACACGAACACGAGGAGAATATGCTAATTCCACACAGACAGTGACCCAGGCCAGGAATCGAACCCAGGTCTCTGGAGCTGTGAGGCAGCAGTGCTAACCACTGTGCTACCATGCCACCCAAATAGTAGGAGTAATAGTAGTAGTATTGAATTGGGGACGAGCAGAAATACAAAAGGATAGAGAGGAGAAAATAAAATAGACCTCCAAAGACATTGCTTGTAAGCTTTCCCAAAACTGTTGGAAGTTTTACAATGATATCTAACCTGTTGCCTGATTATCCATTACTGCAGACCAGGTGGAAAACCCAAGATTATCAAATGCCCTATTCTAATGCCCTAAGCTGCAGTCCTGGTACAGCATTTAACACATCCACAGAGTACTGACTACAGCAATGTCTTTTATGGATGACCAATGTTAGTTATAAGTGGAACTTTAGTTCTCACCACATCATCTTAGAAATTGCATGGCAAAACCTCTTAATCCACAAATTTAGCTGTTTATGCTTACTTTCATAATTGGTTTATTTGTACAAAAGACATCTAGCAAAGCAGCTGTTGGGTGCCTAAGTACAATCCCTTTAGATATTTGAGAGAGCTGTGTGGGTGGATATCATCCTGGATGTCACTGGGAGCATGTTTGACCAAAGATATTTAGTGAAGGTCAGGGGCAATTTGGCAGCAACAATAATAAACTAAGTAGTACAATGATTAGAATAATCTTTTTTTAGCACGGGGACTAGAATTCAAATCTCAGTTACTTTTATACTAGTGCTTCTTTACATCAAATTCTGCACATCTAATTTCCTGCATTTGCACAACTAAATCTGACTATCCTACCCTTGGTGAAAAAAATGCACAAAAATCAGCTCACAACTCCTGTCTTCAAGGTACAACAGCAACGTAAGTGTCTCAAGCCAAACACGGATACCATTCTCTTAACAAAAGTGACGGTGTGAAAGCATTTACTGATGACATATAAACAATTTTTCTCTCCTGACTGAGAAGAATCCTCTACAAGAAATGAGCTTGGAAGGTTTGTAGCCAATTCCACAACACAAGCTCAGTGTACAATCATACATAGTTAAGTGCAAAACTTCTATTACATTCATTAAAATGTTGGTGCAGGAAACTGTAACACTAAATACTAACCCAAGGCAGATCAACCTTCTGAATTTTGAACAAGTTGGAGCAACAGAGGAACCTGACTATAAATTTGGCATCCTTTACTTGCCCTGGATGAAGAGGTAGTTTTCCCCAACACACATATTTGGATGAATGTGAAAACTTATCTTTTGATATTAAGGCAATCCCTATTTTTTAAGTAATGAAGGTGAGATACTGGCACTAGAGTTATAGAGTAGAATCTCTATAGTACAGGAGTCGTCTATTTGGCCCATTGAATCTGTACCAATCCTCATTTACCCCACTAATCCCCCAACATTTGGCACAGTGGTTAGCATTGCTGCCTCACAGCACCAGGGATCTGGGTTCGATTCCTGGCCTGGGTAACTGTGTGGAGTTTGCACATTCTCCCCATGTCTGGGTGGGTTTCCTCCGAGTGCTCCGGTTTCATCCCACAGTCCAAAGATGTGCAGGTTAGGTTGATTGGCCATGCTAAATTAACCCTTAGTGTCAAGTGGACTAGCTAGGGTAAATGCATGAGGTTATGGGAATAGCGGCTGGGTGGGATTGTGGTCAGTGCAGACTCGATGGGCCGAAGGGCCTCCTTCTGCACTGTAGGATTCTATGAAATTTGGGTCAATTTAGCATAGCCAATCCACCTAACCCACGCATCTTTGGACTACGGGAAGAAACCGGAGCAGCTGGAGGAAACCCATGCAGACATCGGGGAGAACTTTCAAACAGAGACAGTGATCCAAGGCCAGAATTGAGCTCGAGTCCCTAGTGCTGTGAGGGAACAGTGCTAACCACTGTGTGATCGTGGCGCTCAATACAACAGAGAAGGCTACAAGATATAGGTTTTTAAAATTACGAAGGGTTTTGAGTGTATAAATAACAAAAGGCCATTATCTCTAGATGGGGGGGGGGGGGATCAACATCTAATCAATTTAAGATTGTTGGCAAGAGAGTGAGGGAAGTAGTTGGTAATTTTTTTAATGATGGGGATTATTGGGCCATTCAATGCTTTATACAAAATGCAGCTGTCCCAGACAGTACCATATCTTTCAAAGAAGATTAGATAAACCTTTGTAGGAGAAGACAATAGAATTTTGAAATTAGTTTTGATTTGCTCAAGCAAAGAGCTGGCAAAGATATGATGGGCATTTGGCCTCCTCCTGTGCTATAAATGGTTTTTGTTGGGGCTTTAAACTTTCTCTTAGAATATGATCAAAAGTGGTGGTTTAGAGACATTTCTTTGATTCGATATAAAGTATTACGTTCTTCCTACATACATACACGCACCAGAGATCCAAGTTCTTTTTACCCTTCTTATGATAACACAGATGCACGAGGGCTCATAACAATATGAGTGCATAAATTGCTGAAAGCGAGCACACAGGTACTGCGGGAAGTAAAGGCGGCAAATGGTACATTGGCCTTCATAGCTAGCAGATTTGAATTTCAGGATAGTAATTTTTTGCTGCAATTGTGTAAGACATTGGTGATGCCACATCTGGAGTACTGTGCATAGTTTTGCTGTCCTTATCTGAGGAAGGATGTCCTTACTATAGATGGAGTACAGTGAAGGTTTACCAGGCTGATTCTGAGATCTGTCATATGAGGACAGTCTAAATCAGTTAGGATTATGTACACTGGAGTTTAGAAGAGTGTGAGAGGGGACCTCATAGAAACTTATAAAATTCTAACAGGGTTGAACAGGGTAGATTCAGAAAGAATGTTCCCAATGGTGGGAGAAGTCCAGAACTAGGGGTCACAATTTGAAGATTAGGGGTAAACTTTTTAGAATTGAAGCAAGGAGCAATTTCTCCACCCTGAACGTGTGGAAGTCACTACCACAGAAAGTAGCTAAGGCCAAAATGTTGTCTGATTTCAAGAAGAAATTAGATATAGTTCTTGGAGCTAAAAGGATCAAGGGATATGGAGGTGAAGGTTAGGGATTAGAATATTGAATATGTTCAGCCATGATCAAAATGAGTGGCGGAGCAGATTCGAAGGGCCAAATGACCTACTCCTGCTTCAAGTTTCTGTGTTACTGGAAGAAACAAATTGGACAGTTTAAGAAGCTTAACAAATGAATTACCCATGTAACAATTACTGCATTTAATTCATTGTGGATAAAGTGTCTTGAAGTGACTTACAAACGTGATAAAGTGTTATATAAATGCAAATTTTTCTTTCAAGTTAACATACGAATTGGGAGTAAGAGTATGCCAGTTGGCCTCTCAAGTCCATTTCACCATTCATTAATATCATGCTGATACATAAACCCAAGGAGACGTGTAGAATCTGCAAACTTGTATAACTACACAATATTGGTGCTGTATAAACAAGCTCAACAACAGCAAATCGGGCCATTCATTTTATTAGCTGGACAGTCATCTTTACACACATTTTTGTTCAGGTGGTTTCCCGCCGACTTGGATTTCCACACTAAAGCCCCTCCAGTTGCCTTCAATTGTTCCTTGGCAAATAAACCTGTTGACTGCCAATGCTGCATTGAAAAAAGTTCAAAATAAAAGCTCACCTACAAAAGAAAGCTAGTTCTACTTGAGATGGTAATTTTACACAAGTAATAAAATGAATTGCACATACATTCGGCCTCTGCAGTGACTGGGTGCTCCTCACTCAGGAACAATCTGTCCTTTTCCTGTGATTCATAAGACGGCAGTTGTTCCTCGAGCATTTCTGGATGCATGCCTTCGCTGTTTAGAGAAACAAAAAGGCAAACGTAGAACTACCAAGCACAGAAACACACTTTTTAGCCTAACTTGTTAATGTCACTTTTTAGGTTTCACATGAGCCTACCACCATCCAATTTCACCCATTCACATCAGTAGGCCCTTCCAGTCCTTTTCCCCCCATTTACTTATCTGACTTCCCTTAAAGAGATTTGGCTGCCTCAGTCTATATGAGGATTAAAATTTCCATGATTACTCCATTAGCCTCATTTCTTCCACTGTAATTTGCCAGCCATGGAGGTTTCCTGAAAATAAAATGGAGTTGCAACTGATAATTGTATGTTTTTCTTCCAAACCACCCCGATGTCATCATTCTTTATGACGACTGCTCCCTCACACAATACTTCGAAGAGCAGGCATACAATCTACTCTCAGGCCCTGGGTCAACATGTCAAGGGGTGTCCAAGACTGGTAGAAAAAAAGTTAATTCAACAGATGAAAACTGTTTTCTAAATGTGTGCTGTCGAAGTGACATGGCCTTCTAAGAAAAATGTTTAGAAACACTAATTTAACCAATATGCCAAGACAGCGCAAAACTATTTACAATAAAAATCAGGAGGAAAAGGAAAATACCCTGGACAATTGCTGCAACAATTTGAGCAAATATTGTGGAAAATAGAAGCATGCAGGCAACACCATAGTGCAAACAAGAAGCTAAAGGGGAAAATATTCCAGCCTTACCCCTTATTAGCAGATTCAAGGTTATATTTCAATGGGGTGACTTCTTCATTATTTGAGGTGATGAATGCTGTTGCAATATTTTCCAATGGTGCATCAGTGTCCAAAACTAACAACAGAAAGTGTAAGCAAGTGAGTGCCTTTGTTTGACAAAGGAAATTAATTGAAGTTAAATCTACTTCAATCCTACAATGTAGGAATTCCTAGAACACTTCAATTCTCTGACTGAGACCCAAAGGAGTCAACTAGTGTACATGGCAACATCTGCAAAATGAATCGCTAGAGCAGTAGAAACAAATAAACCCAAACATATTGCGCCTTACCAACCTCTATTTGGCCTAAGAGGATCCAAATAACTCCCAACTCTAAGCAATGAAGTGTTCAAGGCATTTTGCATACCATTATAAACCTATCTTAACTAGCATTAAGTCAGCTATGCATGCATACTGTGTAACAGGCCAATCAATGTCTAAAACAAAAATATAAATCTACTCAATTTAGCAAAACATACCTTCTTTGCATACAGACATTTGCTCAGTATCTGACACAAACAGGTTTTCATTTGTAGGCACATCCTCATTTTGTGTTTGAGGCACTGTCAGTTCTTGCTCACTTGCAGCACCCTCCTCCACAATTTGTTTCTCTGCACAAGGAGGATCACCGGTCAAGATTCTCTCTCCAGCACTTAGGAAGAATATATCTGCAGAAGCCTCTTTGCTCATTTCCTTGGAAGTGTCCCCTCTATCCAGGGACTCAGCAGCATCCACATATTCTTCCATAGACCACTCTTCTGTTCTTCCTGAACTATCAATGTTGTCTTTTGGAACTTGAGTTTGATCATCATCCATGTCAGTACCAGAAAGATCAACCACTGCCACTTGCTCGGACAGTATCTCATTGTCTGGAGTTAGCTCTTCAGGAGCATGGTTGTCTGTAGTTGAAGGCCATGACTCTACAGATGGTGTTCGCGGAATCTGTTCAGATGATGAAGCCAGTAGCTGTAATTCATCAGCAGCTGCAACCTTGAATTAAAAGACAGATGTCAATTTGCAACCAATTATAAAATAACAGGTTAATCAATAATCTGCGCCTTGTAAATTCTGAGCTTGCAGGCAACTATGGGTTAAAAATGCTCTTCTGCTTCACTTATAATTGACAAAATGCTTATACAATTGGCAAAGGGGAATAAAATAATTAGGTGGGCAAGCACCTCTTTAAAAGGGTCTCAAGAGAATTTCAAATTATACTTTTGTGCACTCAATAAGACCACACCTAAAACAGGCATTATTAGAATTCTCAATGATAGTTAGGATTCTTTTTTAAACTGCACATACAGTAACCATTGAAATAATTATATTCATGTCCCAAACAAAAGACAATTCAAGTGGAGATGAGCACTGAAAGATGACATGGGCCACAGGCAAAGAACAACAATTGAATCCGTCATTAAGCAGGAAATTGCGAGGCATCTTGAAGGGAATTGCTTGATAGGGCGGACGCAACACGGTTTCATTAAAGGGAAGTCGTGTCTGACAAATTTACTGGAGTTCTATGAGGATGTGTCTAGGGCAGTGGATAGAGGAGAGCCGGTGGATGTGGTCTTTCTGGATTTTCAGAAGGCGTTTGACAAGGTACCTCACAAGAGGTTATTGCAGAAGGTCAGGGGACATGGAGTTGGGGGTAAGGTGTTAGCGTGGATAGAGGATTGGTTGTCAAATAGGAGGCAGAGAGTGGGGGTCAATGGGTGCTATTCGGATTGGCGGTTGGTGACTAGTGGGGTGTCCCAGGGGTCGGTGCTGGGGCCTCAGCTATTTACCATTTATATAGATGATCTGGAGGAGGGAACCGAGTGCAGGGTGTTGAAATTTGCTGATGACACCAAGATTGGGGGAAAGGCAAATTGTGCGGAGGGTGTGGAGAGTCTGCAGAAGGATCTAGATAGGCTGGGCGAATGGGCCAGGAAATGGCAAATGGAATTTAATGTTGGCAAGTGTGAGGTGGTCCACTTTGGTAGGAAGAATGGTAGGAAGGACTATTACTTACGTGGCGAAAAACTGCAGCAGGCGACGGTGCAGAGGGACCTCGGGGTCCTTGTGCATGAGTCGCAAAAACCCAGCTTGCAGGTGCAGCAGGTGGTCAGGAAGGCGAATGGGATGCTGGCCTTCATAGCGAGGGGGATTGAATATAAAAGTAGGGAGGTCTTGCTGCAGCTGTATAGGGCATTGGTGAGGCCGCAGCTGGAGTACTGTGTGCAGTTTTGGGCGCCGCACCTGTGCAAGGATATTTTGGCCCTGGAGGGAGTGCAGAGAAGGTTTACTAGGCTGATACCGGAGTTGAGGGGGTTGAGCTATGAGGAGAGGCTGAATAAACTAGGCTTGTACTCGTTAGAGTTTAGAAGAATGAGGGGAGATCTCATTGAGACGTATAAGATGATGAATGGGATGGATAGGATAGAGGTGGAGAGACTCTTCCCGCTCAAAAAAGACACTAGGACTAGGGGGCACAGCCTCAAGATAAAGGGGAGGCGGTTTAGAACGGAGTTGAGGAGGAACTTCTTCACTCAAAGGGTGGTGAATCTCTGGAATTCTCTGCCCGTTGAAGTGGTGGAGGCTGCCTCGCTAAATATTTTTAAGAAGCGGGTTGATGGGTTTTTGATAAGAGAGGGGATTAAGGGTTATGGGGAGAGGGCGGGAAAGTGGAACTGAGCCACAACAGATCAGCCATGATCTTATTGAATGGCGGGGCAGGCTCGAAGGGCTAGATGGCCTACTCCTGCTCCTATTTCTTATGTTCTTATACCCATCACTACTGCAATCTGCCTATGAGTATACGATTCCACAAATTTACTTCTGGCATCAGCTCAATCTTAACTGTCCATTTACCTTTTTCTAGTCTAAGCTTGATCTCAGTTTGTGTTGATATGGGAGAAAATCCTGGGATCCAGGTGATCTATCCCCTTTAAAGTTCTAATTTAATCAAAAAAACCCACCCATTGCAAATGTTCCAAATTCTGCACTTTCCGTAACACAAATGCTAAAATCTCAATTTGTCAGATTTATGTCACACCCTTTCATTCCCTCCATGATTACAATGGCACCCCTTTTGATAAAGAGTGCCCAGGCAGGGACAAAATGTTCAAGGCAGAAAGAGATCAATCTATCACCTCTTGGATCACTTCGTTGGACACGCTCAATTGCTTGAGCTATGTGCCCGGTTGCTTTCTTCATCACTGGTGCCCACTATGCTAAAGGCTATTTTAGCTTCAAAATTAGTACTTTTATTAAAAACATATCTGAATGACATTCCGAGAGATCTCACACGAGCTTTATGACAGCTGGATCCCCACAATTAGCCCACTATACAACTTCTAAATTAACCTATCTTTGCCTTTTCATGTCATAAATGCATCGAACATTCATCCTGTGCTTTTCAAAGATTTAGGAAAATAAATTAGATAAATGTTTGTGATTCAACAGTATTGATGAAATCCACAGAGTAATCTTGAATTCAAGAATTTGCACAGAATGTTCCCTGACTTTTATCTGGTTGTAAATACCTTCAATTGAACCGAGAAGTGTCATGAAATACAGTCCTGCCATATAGATTATTAAGCATTAACATTTTGAGTTTAGAATTCAAAAGTTCTGGAAGACAGATAGCTAATGGCCCTGACGTTAGCAATTAAAGAGATTTAAAACTCCCTTTAATGAAGCACCTAAATGCTAGCCTAATCCAAAAATGACAAAATACATACTCCATTAGTCCAACGAATAGTTGGTTTTTCCTTCATAAAAGAAATTTTGGTTTCTTTAGCATGAAGTGGAGGAGTTGAAGATCGACTTGGTGAAGCACACGGTGATGTTAGGGGTGTGGGACGAAGACTGGATCTTAAGATCGATTGAGGAGTAAAATTGGCAAAGGTGGTGTCTGAAGATGTAAATGCTCTTGCCCTCTAAATAGAAACACAAAACAAAGTATATGTTGGTAAATGAAAAATTAAGTTTGATGATAGTGTCTTTCCAATTAAGAAGTTAATACCAGATACATGGAACAACTATCATAGCAATATGGAGTACATATAATGTATTCATACCATATAATACCAAAATAGATATCTATTAAGAGGGGTACAAAAGTTACTGTGTTTTTTTCCCCCCCCACACATGACAAACTATTCCCATGATGAGGGAGTAACATTAACTACAGCATAGTTCCTTTGCTTAGGAAGTATTTAATAAAGTTTCATAAAACGTAACATACTCAATCTAGAAATAGGCATAGAAATTAACTGCATACCTTCATCACAGGAGGGGTCTGCAAAAGTTTTAGCTCCGACGCTTTAGAAATGCCTCCAAGATAGCCAGAATTGATAGTGTATGGTTGCAATGGATTGGTTGCCATCCAAGACGGACTTGCCTTACTTTGTGCACAAGGAGTAGTCTCTGCATTCAAGGGAGAGTGGGTCTTCAGCTGCCGTACAGAATCCAATATCCTAATCAAAGAAAAAACTCTGTCGGAAATGTACTCTTTCTTTAAAAGCCTCACTCTCTTCCAACAATTTAATTTCTTCATATTGCCACACATGATGCAGCTTGCCTTCACTGTAAAGATGGAACTGTGTCCCCAAGAACAACAACTGTGGTGGTGATCATTCCTACCAATAATGTCATGGACAGCGGCCACTGGGACAGGTTGAAAGAGAAGGATAAGAATAAATGGGTTTTGCCCTTGTATTTCTTTCCTTTCACTAACTGCTGCAAGTCAAGTTTGGTAGCTATGCCCTTCAGGACTTGGTGTACTCTATCAGTGGAGTGTTACTGAGTTATTCTTGGTGATGGACACCAAAGTCCTCAGTCCAAATGGTAATAATTGGGGCAGGACTGATTAATCTATTGAAAGAGTAGGTGGTACCAGTAGGTTTCCTTGTCCGTGCTTTACCTCATGCCATGGGAATTCAGAGTCTGTGGTAATTCATAGAATACCTACGGTGCAAAAGGCCATTCGGTCCATCGAGCCTGCACCTACAGCAGTCTCACCCAGGCCCTATCCCTGTAACCCCACATATTTATCCTGCTAACCCCCTTGACACTAAGGGCCAATTTCAACATCTCCAATCGACCAAATTTAGCATCTTCAATCAACCTAAATCAGCCGAGGAAACAGGAGTACCTGGAGGTTAAACCATTCAGACATGGGGAAAACATGCAAACTCCATGCAGACAATCAACTAAGGCCTTCAGAATTGAACACAGGCCCCTTTGCCACCCCTTATCGAAGATTCCTAGGAATATAGCCTCCTAACTGCGTGCTATTGAGCTATCACCTTGTAGGAGGGACAGACATGGTGATAGGGGAGTCCGAGATGTTGACTGTTGAATATGATGTACAGTGGCAATGTCACTGGGCTAGCAGACCAGAGGCCCAGGTTAATGCCTAGGAACACATGCTCAGATCTCACCACAACATCTGGTAGAATTTAAACTCAACTAATTAATTTTTAATCTGGAATTGAAAGATTGTCTCAGTAATGCTGAAAATTAAACTATCATCAATAGTTGGATAAACTCATTTGATTCACTGATGCCCTTTAGGGAAACAAATCTGCCAAAGACCCACATTAATGTGATTGACACTTAACAGTTCCTAAGAAAATTAGAGATGAGTAACACCCATAAAAAATAAAATTCTAAGTATGAATATGTTAGGTTTGACGAGACTGTGGCACAGCTCTCCCAATAGTGGCTCAAATCCTAGATGATAATGAGGAGGACTTTTTAAAAGTTTGACTGGGTGTGCTATTGAAACCTGACAGCTAGAACAAACTGAAATGATTTATCCAATTTTATTTTAATCACATTTCTTTGCAGCAGTTTGATTTGATACAAATGGCTTGCTAGGTCTTTTCAGGCAGCAATGAAGAGTGCCACATTTGGTCAGATCAGACAAAGATGACAGATTTCCTTCCCTTAAAGGCATTATTGAACCAGTTATGTTTGTACAGCAATGCAGTAGCTTTACGATGACCATTCCTGAGACTAGCTTTTTATTCAATGGTTTTAACTTTTTATAACTGAATTCAAATTCACAAATAATCATGTGAGATTTGCACTCACATCTGTGGCTTACTATTCAGATAATAACTACCTAGTCTGACATGATAAAGGGAATTTTGCATCGCACCCGGTCTCCTTTATTGACCTGGAAGTACTCATGAAAATAGTTCAGGTACTTGACACTAATGTCCTTCTCAATAGATATAGCTCACATTTTGCAGCTGTATGATGGCAAAATGGTCAGCACCACCATCATTATTATGAGAAGCTGACAGCAACTGCTGGCATATGCCCATGCATAATTAAAAGTGGAAATTCTTCAGCTCTTATCAGTGATTCTCCTCACGTACACAGGATGTGAATGAAGTCTTTACAGAATGAAATCAATTAGGAATTCCAAAATTGATGTGAATTTCCATTATTTACACTATTATTCTCAATGTGAAAACCCTTCAAAAATCTAAGTCTTGTTGAATGAGGTGCAGTGGGCTTCTAATACAATACCACATCATAGTTACTGCTGAGCAACCTCGCTGTCCCTAGAAAAAACTGATTTTACATTTGTAGGAACAAGGAAGTGGTGGTAGGTCAATCAAGTCCTTCAGCTTATTTGAGATTATGATTGATCAGTGGCTTTACAGATTTTGCCTCACATACCTCAGTGTGTAGATAATTCAAACTATCAAACTCAGACTTAAAATTTACAACTTAGTATCAATTGACATTTTCAAAAGGAGTTCCAAAGCTTTCCCATTCTGCTTGTAGATGTGTTTCTTAATTTCATTCCTGAAAGGACTGGCTCTAATTTTTATATTATGCAGGCTAATTCTAAACTTCCCAATTAACAGAAAAAGTTTCACTCCACCTTTACTACCTTTCCCCTTATACCTTGAAAAACTTCAATCAAATAATCTCATAACCTTCCAAATTCCATAGAAAATAACCGTAATTTGTGTAATCTCTCCTCATAACCTAATCCTCGGGAGTCCTCACACCATTCTTGTAAAACTACACTGCATATCCCAATTTATGCTCCCCAAAGTGTGGTGCCAACTTGTTTACGCTACTTCAGGTGTGGCTGAACCACAGCTTTGTACAACTGAAGCAATGACTACTGCCTCATTGTATGCTAGCCTCCTAGATATCAAGGGTTAATTCCATTAGTCTCCTTGATTATTTTTTGTACCTGTGCATGACATTTTAATGATTTATGAACTTGATTACCTAAGTGTCTTTGTGCCTCCACCGTCCCTAGCTTTTTAACAATCAGAAACATCCTGTTCTAAACTTTTAGGTCCAAAGTGGATGGCTTCACATTTGCTTACACTGAAATCCATTTGCCATAAATTTATTCATTGACTTGATTGATCTATATCTCTTTGGAGCATCAAGCTTTCATGTACACTGCATACAATGTAATTTATCTTTGCATCATTGGCAAATTTGCTATCTGGCTTTCTATCCAAGGCATTAATAAATAGTGTATAGTTGGTATTTCTCAACAAATCCCTGCGGAAAACTGCTAGTCACATATTCCCAATTAGCGTAGCTGCCATTACCTCCTACTCGCTGTCTCCTGACACTCACCAATTTCCTGATCAGGTCAATCATTTTCTTTCATGGATTTGAACTTTATTAAACAGTCTCTTTTGAGGGACTTTATTTATATTACTTCCAGAAGACATTTGATAATATTAATAGATATTCCCCATCTCATTAGTTTAGTTACTGCTTCAAAAAATTCAATCAGATTTGTCAGGCATGACCTACCCTTTACAAATCCATGCTGGCTTCCTCTGATCAGCTGAAAAATTTCAAGTCAATTATAGGCTTCAGCAATTTGCTGAGAACAGATTTAGGCTAACTGGTTTATAAAATTCCTTGGTTTTTCTCTGCCATCTTCCTTAAATAATACAGCATAAGAACATAAGAAATAAGAGCAGGATTAAATCATCTAGCCCATCGAGCCTGCCCCGCCATTCAATAAGATCACGGCTGATCTGATAGTGGTTCAGTCCCACTTACCCGCCTGCTCCCCATAACCCTTAATTCCCTTATTGGTCAAAAATCTGTGACTTAAACATACTCAACGAGGTAGCCTCCACTGTTTCAATGGGCAGAGAATGCCAAAGATTCACTACCCTCTGGGAGAAGAAGTTCCTCCTCAACTCTGTTCTAAACTGACTCCCCCTTATTTTGAGGCTGTGCCCTGTAGTTCTTGTTTCCATTCTAAGTGGAAATAATTTTTGCTGCTTCTACCCTGTCTAGCCCCTTCATTATCTTATATGTCTCTGTAAGATCTCCCCTTAGCCTTCTAAATCCAATGAGTACAGGCCCAGTCTACTCAATCTCTCCTCATAAGCTAACCCCCTCATCTCCAGAATCAACCTGGCGAACCTTCTCTGCACTCCCTCCAAAGCTAATGTATCCTTCTTTAAATAAGGGGACCAAAATTGTACACAGTACTCTAGGTGCGGCCTCACCAGTACCTTGTACAATTGCAGCAAGAGCTCCCTGCCTTTATACTCCATCCCTCTCGCGATAAAGGCTAACATTCCCTTTGCCTTCTTGATCACCTGCTGCACCTGCAAACTGAGTTTTTGTGATTCATGCACAAGGACCCCCAGGTCCCTCTGCAGAGTAGCATGTCGTAATTTTTCACTATTTAAGTAATAGTCCATTTTACTATTATTCCTTCCAAAGTGGATAACGTCACACTTGCCAACGTTATATTCCATCTGCCAGATCCTTGCCCACTCACTTAGCCTATCCAAATCTTGCTGCAGATTTCCTGCGTCCTCTGCGCAATTTGCTTTCCCACTCATCTTTGTGTCACCCGCAAACTTTGTTATCCCACTCTCGGTCCCTGCTCCAGATCGTCTATATACATGGTAAATAGTTGAGGCCACAGCACCGATTCCTGTAGCATGCCACTAGTCACTGACTGCCAACCGGAAAAGCACCCATTTATTCCGACTCTCTGCTTTGTTAGATAGCCCACCCTCAATCCACGCTAACATTTTATCCCCAACTCCATGTACCTTTATCTTGTGCAGCAACCTTTTGTGAGGCACCTTATCGAATGCCTTCTAGAAATCTAAATATGCCACATCCACTGGTTCCCCTCTGTCAACTGCACTCGTTACATCTTCATAAAATTCCAGTAAATTCATCAAACATGAGTTTCCCTTCATGAATCCATGCTGCATCTGCTTGATTGAACCAGCCTGTTTCAGGTGTCCTGCTATTTCTTCCTTAATGATAGATTCCAGCATTTTCTCAACTATGGACGTTAAGCTAACCGGCCTGTAGTTACCCGCTTTTTGTTTACCTCCCTTTTTAAACAGTGGCGTTACATTAGCTGTTTTCCAATCAGCTGGCACCTCCCCAGAGTAAAGCGAATTTTGATAAGTTACAACTTAATGCATCTGTTTTACTTCTGCTGTTTCTTTTATTACCCTGGGATGCATTCCATCCGGGCCTCAGGACTTGTCTACCTTTAGTCCCATGAGTCTGCCCAGCGCTATCTCTTTAGTAATAGTGATCGTTTTAAGGTCCTCACCCCCTACAGCCCCATGACCGTCAATTATCAGTATGTTATTTATATCCTCCACTGTGAAGACTGACACAAAAAAACTTGTTTAAGGCCTCGGCCATTTCATCGTTTCCCATTATTAAATCCCCCTTCTCATCTTCTAAGGGTCCAACATTTACTTTAGCCACTCTTTTCCGTTTTATATATTTGTAAAAACTTTTACTACCAGTTTTAATATTTTGCGCTAGTTTACTTTCATAATCTAGCTTTCCTTTCTTTGTTTTTTTAAAGCTTTCCCAATCTTCTAGTTCCCCACTAATTTTGGCCACTCCATGTGTATTGATTTTTAATTTGATACTCTTCTTTGTTTCCTTAGTTATCCACGGCTGATGACCCTTTTCTTAAATTCCTTCTTTTTCACTAGAATATATTTTTGCTGAGTACTGAGAAAAATCTCCTTTAAAATCCTCCACTGATCCTCAACTATTCCACCAACTAGTCTGCGCTCCCAGTCTACATTAGCCAACTCCGCCCTCATCCTATCGTAATGAGGGTGTGTGCAATTTTCCAATCTAAAAGGAACAGTTCACAAATCAAAAAGAAACTTTTGCAAGATTGTAGCTAGAGCGACTGCATTGCTCTCACTTGCATCCTTTTAAACCCTGGAATAAAATCCACCTGGACCTGGGACGTTTTCACGCTTCAGTGCCATAATTTTCTACATTATTGGTTACATTCATTTTAATGAGCTCCTCCGATTGGTTTAGGATTAATTTCTTGCAATTTCCAGCATTCTGATCTATTCTTTTCCTGTAAATACGGACAAATTATTCATCAGGTCTTGTTTCCTTATTTTTATTGACAATCTCCCTGCCAAATTCCAAAGACCCTACTTTGCACTGAACCACTATTTTTCCTAATCGTAAGCATTTTTCATATTGATTTTGACTCTCCATACTCCTGTTTTATGCTTTGTTACTCTGTCCTGCTCTTCGCATCTTTCCCATTTGCCAGGATTTTTTTTTGCATTCGGTAATACTTTTCCTTTACTTTTATCCAGTTAGCTATGGTTATCTTTTTTGACGAGCAGAGCTCTTGCCCCTTTGGGGATATAAACTGCTGCTGCATCACATTAAATTCAACAGCATGCACTAAGCTTTTATCATTTTATAAATTAACACATTTGCCCAATTTACTGCGGACCATTTCTGTCTCTCCCAAGTCAGCGGTAGCTAAATCTAGCTGTTTTATGTTTCCTCCTTTCAAACACCACTAAAATCTTATTGTATTATAATGGGAGATAGTGATAATGTCACTGAACTAATAATCCAGAGATCCAGGCTAATGCTCTAAATTATAAAATAGTGTTAATTCCTGGTTTGTGTCTGTGAAAATTCTTCAATGTGTTTGGACATTTAGCTTGCTTGGCGATACTGTGGTCACTGAATGCTGGAGCTCTCCTATAGATGGTATCAGAATTAAATTAACGTTAAGATAAGAAAAATCTGCACCACGCTGTTTGCTCGATCTTTGCTGGAGGCCAGTGGCCTGCTGTGTGTTTATTCTAAGATCCAAGTTATTAACTACAGATGTCGGTCTGTACACAACTTAAAACTCATTTCTAAAACAAATCCTCATGGGAAGCAACATTCCAAAGGCAGGGAAAGAATGCACAAGAATAAGAAGGAAAGAGTGCATGTGAGACAGAGTGTAAATAAATTTATTAAATAAAGCAATGTCTACCTGGAAAGTCTTTTAGATTGTCTGTTGATTGGTGTCCCAACAAAAGCATTCGATACTTCAGCAGTCTTGACTTCTGGATTAACTGAAGGTGGTTCACTATTCCTAGGACTGAAGTTTATTTTTAAGAAAGAAAAATATGCTTTAGTACAAAGATCAAGATTGACTCTTTTTCTAATATTTAAACTACTTCCACCTTTTTACAAAATGTGTATATGCAGGTTACGGGAGGGAAACTGTGCTGCAATGAAGATTATCAAGTAGCCAGGGTGAAGTTAGAGAGCAAAACAGTGTATATCATTTTAATGTCCACATTTTTCATTCTACAAAATGGGCAATTTTAAAATTTGCTTACTAAAGACACAAGTTCTCTGCCTGATATTTAACTGGTAGAATCCAAGTCCTTTGCCTTACAAGAACAAAGTAGACTTTTCAGACAATAATGCTGTATTTAAAGACTGATTAAACAGTAGTGTGGTTTTCCCCTCACCCGCTTCTCACTGGCAACTTCCAAAGAATGAAAATCACCCACAGCAATCTTTAAGAGTGACTCACTTTTTTTTTTCCATCCACTTCTCATGTACTGGAGTCCTTCCCTGTGGCAATGGATATTTGAATTTTGCCAATTCTTTGAAGACAATTGCTTCATATTTCTTGCAAACCCACAGCTATCTCCTCATTAACTCCAATAATTGTGTGTTTAGGAAGAATGAGTCCAAATGTAGCTTGCATTTCAAGAAAGCAAAGTTACAGACTCTCCCAGCTCCTGCCAGATACAGACTGAACTGGTTTATATATTCCTGCAATAATTCTCGAATCCTTCCCAGATTGGAGACAGCTGTGCTTAATGAACAACTTAAAGCATGAATTCTATTACAGCATAAATTCAATACTAACATCCCTATTTACTGTCTTTAACGGGTTCACTCTTGATCCTTTATCAGTTGATATGGCTGTTTCACCTAATATTAAATGCAGCTCCCAAATCACTTCCATTGCTCAAGTTGCAGTTAAAACTTTGACTGCTCCATTCTGTACTGAAGCTCATTTTCTCCTCAGTAACTCTTAATTGCTCTTAAACACCAAGACTTTGTTGATACTTTACAGTACCTGCGCAGACAATTACTGGATGGATCTTCACTCTATGCCTTAGTCACAAACTTTCTCAGCGTTAATTTATCAATACTACAGTAGTTATCCATTTTATCTCTTAACTTACAAAGTAACCACCCCATAAACAATTTGGCTTCCCTATGCCAAAATCAACACTCATTGCACTAATAGCTGTTTGAACTAATTATTTGCCATCTCAAAATTACAGACATATTAAAATCAGTCTCATCTTTATCTTCCAATTTTTAAGATCTATGTTTGGCAACATATACTACTTTTATTCAACTCTTATCTCCTTTTGAGTCTGCATGGTACAGACAGACATTATGAAACCATCCTTGACCATTTCTGGACACAGCTGAATAAGTGGAATCACTACAGATGTACTGGAATTAATTACCTGTTGTGAGGAGATAGAACAGATTCTTGTTCATTTTTTTGCCAGACCTCATTAACCTTTGAGAGCACCGAGCTGATGAATGTTGCACGAGTAACCACACTTCCCGAAGTTGTTCGCCTTGCCACAGTAGATAATGGTTTGGGCCGCGTAACTGTTTACAAAACATATCCAAGATTCAACACATTAAACCACGATGTAGCGGCCATTAACAAAGCAAGTGGAACAATGGGCCAAATACTAACTGCTAAAGATTAAAGGAAGGTCTAGAATGTTTTACTAGGAAAACAGTGCAAGGTATTCATGCTTGTAGACAATGGGGAAGACAGCTGTGACACTGGTGGACAGACTGTGTTCCACAGAATGTCTGCACTGCAGAAAGAGGCTATTTGGCCCATCGAATCTGCAGTGATGCTTCCGAAAGAGCACTAGCTCAGCCCATTTTCTCACTCTATGCCCATAACCCTGTGCATTGACCATAGCCAATCCACATAACCTGCACGTCTTTTGACACTGAGGGGCAATTTAGCATGGTCAATTCACCTGATCTGCACATCTTTGGACTGTGGGATGAAACCGAAGCACCCTATGCAGACACAGGGAAAACATGCAAACTCCACCCAAGGCTGGAATCGAACGTGGGTCCTTGGAGTTGAGAGGCAGCAATGCCATCGTGCTGCCACATCTCCCAGTCGCAAAAAAAAGTTGAGGATGTTGGATTGTAAATAGTTTGCCCATTTACTTCCCAAAATGAAAAAGTTAAGCTTTAAGTTTGTTATTCAATATATCTGCCTGGATCCAAGGTCAAGATGATTCACATTACTCGTGATTAGTTTTTTTAAGATGGGAAGGGTACTGAGGAAACCAGTGAAATCACTTTAGAGGCTTTCCTAAAACATCACTGAATACCACAAACAGAATGGTCTGCCAGATCCAAAAGAGAGAAGGGTAGCAAGAGACTCTGGTTCTTCACGCTGGAAGATGGGTGGGAGCTCATGCTTGGATTGAAAAGACCAAATCTGTGAGGCATTAAAACAAAACTGGAACATTCACCTAGCTTGCACTGGAGGGGGGGAATCTCCAGTATTACTCTCACAATGAAGGACAGTTCTGAGATTAAACATCGGCTGAGAAAGAAAGAGAACATCTCTGGAGCTTATTATTGTATTGAACTGAAATTGGGAGAAATGAATATTTACTTAAGGGCAGTGTAACAGCTGTGAAGTGCGTTTCTTTGGTTCTGCTGAAAATAAGGTGGATATTCTGTTCTATGGTTTGAAGTTCAAATTTCCTACAAAGGCAGTATTTAGTCAACAGTGCTTTTATTACAGTAAATGTCTTAAAGCAAGAAATCTTGTGTTATCCTTTGTCATCAAAATGTACCCCAGAAAAACCTTAAAGCCAATCCCTAATATTACAGAATTTGAGTTATAGGAAAGATTAGAAATATTTGAGCTTTACACTCTTGAAATGAAACAACAGAGTATCCACAAACAGATATACAGGATAATGAACAGTACAGTAAAAAATCCAAAATATTTTAACTTAAACTATGCCTGTATAAAGGAAATATTGCTTCAGTTTAATAAAATGCTAAATTCCGGTTTATACATGGAGACATAATATGGATTTGAAGGTCAAGAAGGAAACAAAGAACACTAGCAATGTTAAAGAAACAGATCAATCTTATAACAGCAGCAAATTAAAAGCATAAGAAATAACAGCATGATTAGACCATAAGGTCCCTTGAGCCGGTTCCATCCATCATTCAATAATATCATGGCTGATCTCAATTTTTTCACAAAACCTTGTCTTTCTCCTAGTGTCTGAAAATCTACCTCAGCATTGAATATACTCAAATGACTGAGCATCCAAAGAGTTTTAATTATGCACAATCCTTTGAAGAAATCCCTTCTCAACTCAGGCCTTCAATGGCTGATTTCTTATCCTGAGACTATACCCCTGAGCCTGGGGAAACAACCTCTCAGCATCAAGCATATCAAGTCCCATCAAAGCAGATCACTCTTCATTCTTTATAATCCAGACAGTACAGGGCCAATCTACTCAAATTCTTACTGCAAGACAAACTTCTCATTTCAGAAATTAACCTCAGCAAATCTTCACTGTATTGCCTCCTAGTCAAGTATACATTTCCTTTGATAAGGAGACTAAAACTGTGCAGTACTTTGTCTCACCAAAGCCCTGCACACAACGGTAGCAAGGGCTCTGAAGAGAAGCATCTAGACTTGAAACATTTGATCTATTCTATCTCCAAATTGCTGTTAGACCTGTTGAGATTTCCCAGCATTTTCTGTTATAGCAAGACGTCCTTGCACTTATACCCTGGTCCCCTTGTAATAAAAGCCAACATTTCCCTTTGGAACTGCATGGATGTACCTTCATGCTAATTTGGTATTTCTTTTACAAGGATATCCAAACTACTCTGAACATAATTTAAAAGCTTCATTCCATTTAAAAAACTCTGCTTTTCTGTTCTTATCAAAGTGAATATCTCACGTTTCCCCACATGATACCCCACCTGCCCCTTTTTCTCTGCTGCCTCTTTCTGTCTTCCTTACAGTTCACTGCTCCATCTAGCTTTGTCCAGTCAGAGAAAACATGACATTACTCATTACTTTTAAAGTCATTAAATATAGATTATAACTAAGGTTACAGAACTGATCCATACAAAGCCTTACTAGTCGTAGCCTGCCAACTTGAAAATGCCCCCCCTTTCCCTACCTTTGCTTTTTGTCCATTAACCAATGCTCTACCTATGCTAATACATTATCGCAACCCCATGATTGTTGTGTAATAACCTGTTACGTGGCAGCTCAAAACTGGAATTCTAGAATCTAAGAACATAATGTTCATAATATTACATCAACTGGTTCCCTCTTTATCTACCCTGTTATATTCTCCAAAAAACGGTAACTTTGTCAGGGTCGATTTTTCTTCCACAAAGCCATGTTCACTTTACCTATTCATATCATGATAACACCTCCTCAATAACAGATTCCAACACTTGCCAATTCAAAGGTATTTTTGGATGGATGAACTGAGATGCACTTAACAGTTTTCTTCAGTTGTATCTGTCTTGTCAAAACAAGAACTTTAAAGGTAGCTTCAAACATTGCAGATTTCAAAATATTTCAAAGCACAAACTCACCTTCACGCAAAATTGCTAAATGATGGTACGGTTTTGCACGTTCCGTTGCTAGCTTTCTCTGAACCCTTGGAAGAACTTTTCCATACTGCTCCAGAATGGAGTTCCTGGCAGCTGTTCTTTCTCGAATTTGAGGATCACGATCATTCTGACAATAAAAAAATTTAGAAAATACTTTATTCCTGTTGTTTTCCTGTTTTACATCGACATGCTTAACTTTCTACTTTTCTTCCTACACAGTTGGATCATTTTTATGCCACACAGTCAACACTGGAATATGTTTCTTTCTACGGGAAGGAAGATGTACAATGCAGCATAGATAACTATAGACAAGTCTAATCACTGGTGGATTTACCCCCGTTTATCATTTGTTTATGACCTATTGCTGAACATTGTGTTAAATCATGTTCAGCAGAATTTGAAACAGTACGTTCTTTTCTTTATCTCTTGACAAGAGAAAAACAACTAAAAGCTGCTGGCACACAATTTACTAACAAAGTGCATAGTGGCCATGAAAATTACAGACATGGCCTAAAACAGAAAGTAGCTCAAGAGTAATGATTTATGGTTGCACTTGCTAACACTTCAACAATGCAAAGAAGATGCTCGCACTCACTGCACATGCAGCAATTGTGATACCACTGCCAGCAACACTGTAGGTAGCTGTCAGCATCAAAGAATAGAATCGATCATAACATTTAAAAGTGTAAAGATATATTAACAATCCATCAATTAAATGTTCTTCTTCAAATTTCTCTCTGACATGCAGTCTTACATGATGTATGAGCTTCCTCTGACAGTCTAAATACCATGGTTAAGGATTGCAGTTCTTGCAGAACACTGATCCTCAAAATACTAGTTTGAAAATTGTGCAGCTATTGAGCATTTCGTGATCTGACCTAGAATCATTGAACCCAAAAGTGCGGAAGGAGTCCATTCCGCCCATCAAGTCTGCACCTGACAATAATCCCAGCCAGGCTCCATCCCCGTAACCCCACGTATTTATCTTGCTAATCCTCTGACACTAAAGGGTAATTTAGCATGGCCAATATACCTAACTTGCAGATCTTTGGACTGTGGGAGGAAACTGAAGCTCCCGGAGGAAATCCAATATAGACATGGACAGAATGTGCAAGCACCCCACAGTCACCTAAAGCCAGAATTGAACCTGGGTCCCTGGAGCAGTGAAGCAGCTAACCCACTGTGCCACTCCATATCTTGCTCGCCACCCTGCTCCTGACTCATTTGCCTTGCTCATCCTCTTGCTGGCTGCTCACTGTCTACCTCTCATTGCCTCCCTCCGGCCCACTGCCTTGCTCCTTCACTGTCTATGCTCATTCGTAGTGAGGCAGTGGGGGCTCAGGCAAACAGTAATGAGTAAAGCAGCCACAGATAAGGGAGCAAGGCTTCAAATGGTGTGGTGAAAGTTTGGAATCGGGGTGGCAAGCAGGAATGAATAGCAAATGCTCAATAATGCCAGTAGTGAGAGGAACCTCACATGCACCAACGGATGGAAGGGGGTGCTAACTTCCTCTTCTAGTTCAGTGCCAGGGGATACAGTGAAACCCAATTTAAAGAGTGGGTGGTGGCGAAAGAGATTTTGTCATATTATTTCCAAATGATACGAATTCCATGTACTTCAGGTACTTTCTCAGGTTCAGCAGCATCTGTCACTTCCATGATCAGAGTGTTTAACTTTTATGGGGTTTGATTCACTAGCTTCAAGTATAACCTAGGAAATTAAAAGCTTGTGAACTGAACAATGAATCAATGGGATGGGTGGGAGGTGGGGGAGAAGCAAGGAGGAGGTGGGTGCAATTGCTGTCACAGAAAGCCAGTTAGATTACAGACATAAATGTGATGGGCAATTAACATTGCTCCTGAGTCGTAAAGAGAAGACTTGAACAATTTCAAATGGACTTAAATGAATAAAATATTTTTTAAAAAAGGAAGGTGCAATATTTGTAACCAAAATAAATATTAATATTTTATATATATTACAACTCTAACATTATCCTATAATAAACTTTTAAAAAACACTCGATACTAAAATGGGGTCAAAGTTGACATTTCATACAGGTATGTGAAGGTGCAATAGACAGATTTCTTTCCCCAATATCTCAAGCACACATCTTGGCAGATTAGAGACAGAATTAATAAATTCGGTCACCAATGATTAAAAACAATTCAAAAAGGTAGTTTTCAGTTTACCAAATTCATTTTCAGCAACTGATTAAGCTGCAAGGCTGGAACATAGTTGGCACGTTGAAGATGGTGAACTAACAGATATTCCTGGTTTTGAAGGCTGCCACTCTTCTTCAAAAACTTCTCCAAACACTCCTGTGAATAGATATATAACACTATATAAGTATTGCAGATAAAATGATCATGATGAATTCACACTAAGACCATATAACAGCAAACACGTCTACTGAAAAGATATTTAAATGGAAAAGTCTTCAAATTACAACTAAAAATTAGTCTTACTTCCAACTACAGGCAAGTTTAGGAATTAGTGATTTATGGGTAGTATACCTGTTCAGTAGCAGTGAAAGGAAGTTTAAGTAGTTCTTCCATCAACCCGTTCTCCTGACATAGTTCATACATGTGCTTTAACAGGTCCTCTACATTTATTCTGTCCGAGTTTAGTCGAAGTAGATGCCAAGCTTCCACCATGCACCTGGAAGTTTATATTACAAAATAAATATTTTTATTTAGTTTCAATGCCAATTTTCACAATTAAACTTAACATGCACAACCTATCCATTTAAAAACTATACAACACAGAAATCTTTAAAGGACTGGTCCTCAAAAATAAGTAGCAAGTTGTTAATGAAAAAGAGCTAAGCAACAATACCTCCCTTTTGCAACATTAGATCATTCATTCCTTGAGTCCATCATTCAATTAGTTCAGGACTTATTTGTTGGAATTGCTTCACCCATCTTGGTTCCTCCATTTTGTTGCATAACAAAAATGCATCAAATTTGTTTCTAAAATTTTCAACTGACCTACTACCGTCAATGATTTTTTTGGGGGGAGAACATGTCAGTTATTTACTGCCTTTTCTGTGAAGAAGTTCTTCTTGAATTGCCGAGCTCTAATTTTAAGGTTAATCCTCTTTTTTGAGTTTAGGTTTATTTATTAATGTCAGATGTCGGCTTACGTTCACATTGCAATGAAGTTACTGTGAAAATCCACCACACTCCGGTGCCTGTTCAAGTACACTGAGGGAAAATTAGCATGACCATACAGGTAAGCTTCCAACCATTGCCTACCAAACAGTTTCAAAAGAGCAGTTTAAATGCCCAGCTCTTTCAGTGCTCTGGTGTAGTGTACATGTACACAAGATAACAAGGCAGTTAAGTTAGTCCCTCCTGCTGCACAATAAATGAGCCCAATGAGAAAGTACACCTGTGCTGTTCATGCATGAAAAACAGTTGGCAGAACTGTCAAGAATTGCAAAATTAGCTTCATGTAACAAAATCCACCTTTAGCAACCGAACAGATAAATGGATGACCCTACTATCAGTGAGAAGAACCTACAAAAATAAACAGATGACCAATTCAGTTACCTGTTAAATAGCAACACGGTAAGATGCAGTTTAACTTCACTGCTACTAGCCATTGAAGGTTTCATTGCCTGCATATACCGGAGGGCCTTTCTAGGCTCTCCCTGGCACATCAAGGCTTGTATGATCCGGACATGCTGCCACGAGGACAGTGACCTGCTCGTGGCTGGATGCAAAATACGATCTAAAGCATTCTGGAGAAAAAGGGAAGAAATAAGAGATCAAAATGCAATACTTTTCACCTGAAGACCACTACCACACAATACTAAATTAATGTAGACTTGTCAAATCTTACATCAGTCATTCTCATGGCTATTCTTGCTACACAATATACTGAACGATCTTACTTTCCTGGGTATATGTCTTTCATATACATACCTTAGTCAATAATAGAAGTTACGGCATGGAATCTAGGTCAATCTCTCTATTTTTGGGACTTACGCTCTATGAGCCTCCTCCACTCTACCTCGGCCAAATCTAATAGATTGTTTTGCACATCTTAAAACAGAAATCAAATGGGAATTTGTTTCTAGGATATATTACAGAAATCTTATCAGTAAATAAATTCTGCCACCCAACTTACCGGACTTTTGTACTGCAGGTAAATAAATGTTAAAGTATGAGTTGGTATTAAATTTTAGCTAATTGTAATTGTGCTAATGGCGTTTGGAAGGAGATAACTGCTTGGGTCATGGGAGATGGCAGTGCAAAGAATTGCCCCTCCCCTAAGGGAGTTCAGGGCCCAGCCCCTGGAGTGGTGATTACCCAAAGACAGACTTCATAGATTTCAAATTTGGCAGGCAATCTCATTCAGACAGCTGATGTGGCTTATAACAATTGCTGTACTGATTTGATAGACTAGACCTTTTAGTAAGGTAACCTACTGAAAACTTTTTCTTGTATCTACCCCCTATGCTGCCCCAGCCTGCCTCAGGAAGTTGTAGTCATAATTTGTGCTGCAAGTAAAACAATGTTGTTTTAAAAACTCAGTCCACCATCTGTTCAGAGAAGAGGAAATTACACCTCACTATTATACCCACCTCAATTCTAATTCATGTGTTAGAGACATACCATACTGTATAACATGCTTTTCAACTCATTAGGATTTTCTTTAATACTATACTGAGCCTTCTCAACTAATAATATACAAATCAGCAGTTTCAGATAACACTGACATTGTGATAAAGTGATTGTGCATAATTTGCAGCATGATATGGCTGGAATTCAAGAAGTTTGTTATCTTTCACAGGCATTAGTAACTGCCCAACCAACAAGAATCACACTATGGAGTGTTTGCTAATTATAGTATGTGCTTGGTTCTACATCAACCTATCTTGCTCCAGATTATCTCACTTTCTAATCTTAATTCTCATATGCTGTTCATCCTTTTTAAATCTTCAAGATTTATCTTCACGGACTGGGTTGAATATCCTGCCTCTGCCAGTAGATTGTGTATGTTGGCATTTTAAAGACATGTCATCTTCCCCTGGCCTTGCTCAAGTCTGGCATGAACAGCTCCAGGATCTGACAGCCACCCCTCCTCTGTTATCTAATGAATAAAATATCAAGCCCATTTTTGCAACTGTTAAATCCATTTCTTTGCTTTTTACTAATTTCTTCCTCACACAGCAATATCCTTATGGTGGGCAAATCTACATACAACATTCCAAAAACAGTTGTACCACCAATGATCTTATACAGTGAGAATAATGTGGTTTGACTTTGTCGCCCTTCTTCTCCCCTCTCTCCACCCCGGCAAGATGCAACTCTGTATCATTAACATTATCAGTAGCCTTGAATTCATTTTAAAAATTCTTCCCTGCTTTTGCAGAAATTACTTAATAAATGTATAAAGACATGTGGACACACTGTCAGCTCTAACTGGATAGGCCAAGGCAGTTATCTCCTCAAAGCATTTCAGCAGAGAAGTGATTGCATAATGCTCCCACCTCTATGCTGATTACTCCTTATGGAGCTGGCTTCATAGCAGAATAACATTGTGTATAATGCCGTCAAGCATTTTCATCTTTCTGTAGATATTTGGCAATTTGGCGTTTACTTTATAAACCATGCCTCTCTTTGTACAAAGATGGCAACCTACCATCCACTAATTCTGCACTAGTAACATTGATTCTTCAAAAATGTAATTGTGCATTGCTCGTTTCTTCTCATTTACCTTGTGAATTCTAGGGTATAATGCAGCTAACTTGGATTTTGTGCATTAAAAAATCATTTTCACAGCACACATTTCATTGATATCCACTTATATTGAAGATGGCAGAGCCTAAAAATGGGTTTGTTATTTTAGCACAATTGTCTTTACTCGTAACGGTCAATGAAAAAACATTTTGTTCCTGAACATCAGGAGTTTGAACGAAAAAGAAATTTCTTACACAGCTCAGAATTTTGAGCCATTTGATATACATTTTTGGACGCACTACCGTGGCAGGTATGGACACCTTAAAAGTTTTAAATCATTACATACAATGTTAACTGTCAATTTTCAATGCACCAAGATACTTTCAACAAGAAAGTCAACAATGTGCTTCAAGTGATTAGAAAGCAGAAGTTCTTTACCTCATGGTCACTGTGATCCAAAAGCCAAAATCCTTGGATGAGATTCACCAGACCCACAGGAACAGCAAAAGCAGGTGGAAAGGATTCAATTGAAGACTCATTCTTGTTAGGGGCAGAAGAAAGAACATCTAGCAGCAGGTAAATGGCCTGTAAATCAGAGGTTAAGGCTCCAAAACAGATGTGCAATGACCCAACTTATAACTAATTATGTAATTAAAAAACACAATAGGAGGCCAAATATTTGCAAACAGTAATTCATCAGTGTGCCAGCAAGGCTGTACACAACCAAAAATACCTTGCACGTTGCTGAAGGATACAATGGCATGCTTTGTTGTTTCATCTACATTCTCCAGTAAATACACATCAAGAAGAGCCTGTTATTAAAAACAAGGGAGGTCAGTTAAATATTTGCAACATTTCAAGTAAATCTATTTTGCTATTTGTGCATCATATCTTACATGAAGAGTTGAGGGTGGATATTTTCCCGTCCCTCCTTCATCCCTCTTCCACAGGTGCTCTATGTAGTCTCCTTTTTCTGATACCATTCCATCGATCAACAGGCAGTCTGAACACCATCTGCCTCTGGGTAAAGGAACATGAAATATTATGAGTCACCTTGTGACTACCCATTGTTTTTTGTCTAGAGATCAATTTTTCTTTGAAAGATAAATTTTCCTAGGGAAAACCTAAGTTCAAAACATCAATTTCAAAACTAGAAATGATGAACTAAGTTACAAAAAGAGCTGTGCTGTACAATATAATAAATAATTTTGAGGATCACATTACTGTACATTTAGAACCTAGAACATTACAGTGCAGTACAGGCCTTCAGCCTTGGAACCAATCTAATGACTCTCTAACCTAAACTATTCCAATATTATCCATATGCCGATCCAACAACCATTTGAATGCCCTGAAAAGTTGGTGAGTCCACTGCTGCTGCAGGCAGTGCATTCCACGTCCTTACTACCCTGAGTAAAGAACTTACCTCTGACATCTGTCCTATATTTATCACCCCTCAATTTAAAGCTTTGTCCCCTCGTGTTAGCCATCACCATTCGAGGAAAAAGGTTCTCACTGTCCACCCTATCTAATCCCCTGATCATTTTGTATGCCTCAATTAAGTCACCTCTTAACCTTCTCTCTAATGAAAACAACCTCAAGTCCCTCAGCCTTTCCTCATAAGACCTTCCCACCATACCAGGCAACATCCTGGTAAATCTCCTCTGCATCCTTCCCAATGCTTCCACATCTTTCCTATAATGCGGTGACCAGAACTGTACGCAATACTACAAGTGCGGCTGCACCAGAGTTTTGTACAGTTGCAACATGATCTCATGGCTCCGAAACTCAATTCCTCTACCAATAAAAGCTAACACACTGTATGCCTTTTTAACAACCCTATCAACCTGGGTGCCAACTTTCAGGGATCTATGCACATGGACACCGAGATCTCTCTACTCATCCACTCTACCAAGAGTCTTTCCATTAGCCCAATACTCTGTGTTCCTGTTACTCCTTCCAAAGTGAATCACCTCACGCTTTTCCACATTAAACTCCATTTGCCATTTCTCAGCACAGCTCTGTAGCATATCTATGTCCCTCTGCAAACTGCAACATCCATTCGCATAGTCCACAACTCCTCCGACTTTAGTGTCATCCGCAAATTTACTAACCCAACCTGCTACACCTTCAACTAGGTCATTTATAAAAATGACAAACAGCAGTGGCCTCAAAACAGATCCCTGCGGTACACCACTAGTAACTGAACTCCAGGTTGAACATTTCCAATCAACCACCACCCTGTCTTCTTTCAGCTAACCAATTCCTGATCCAAACCACTGAATCACCCTCAATCCATGCATCCGTATTTTCTGCAGTAGCTTACCATGGGGAACCTCATCAAACGCTTTACTGAAATCCGTATACACCACATCAACTGCTTTACCCTCATCCACCTCTTTGGTCACCTTCTCAAAGAACTCGATAAGGTTTGTGAGGCACGACCTACCCTTCACAAAACCGTGTTGACTATCCCTAATCAAATTATTTCTCTCTAGATGATTATAAATCCTATCTCTTATAATCCTTTCCAAAACTTTGCCTACAACAAAAGTAAGGCTCACTGGTCTATAATTTAACTTGTTTAAAAAAATCCATGAGGAACGTACTTGGATAGACGTTCCAACTTGTGCCGTCTGTTGGTATAATAATTTTGTATAATGGGGTAGTTGTAGATGGGCCTGGATAACTGTAACACATCGACATCATCTAAAAGAAAAGTAAATAACATTTATATAGATTGCACTAGCCAACTGAAGCACAGCATAAAATGTTATTCTTGCTTAATCGATCAGCAATTTTAAAATATATATCTTGATCGTACCTGAACCCTCGGGGAGTAGGCCAGCACGACAGAACCACAATACAACCTGAGTGTATTGGGAAAGTAGAGTGCCTACAAGGCGTTTGTTCATTAAATCAATCAATCCTGTTGGAAATATTTTCATTAATATACTTATAAGGGTCTCCATATTCAAACAATGTAGTTAAGATAAATATTCAGTTGGAGCCTCTTGCTGGAAAAGTTCTCTCATAATGTTTATTTGTAGGTTAATGCCATACACAAATGTTACTGAATATTTGGTGGCTATTTGTTAATATTATTAACAAAACACAATTAGCAAAAGCTTAAAAATATTGTTGCATACCCAAAACAAAATGGCATATTAGTAACAATTTACACAAAGGAATGCAGCTGTAACACATATACACACACCTCGCTCAGTCAGCTCCTGGGCTTCAGTAAGGAAACAGCTAACAATGGTGGTGAGGTTGCTAAGTAACATCTGGCAGTGCTGCAGCGACTGGAGTGTGTGTGGGTCAATGTAGTGACACGATCCATCAAAAAGTGGAATACCTAGTGGTTAAAGGATAAAGTGAAACACACCAGAGTTAAGCATGAGGTGACTTTTCAAAACCATTTTCACAGCTGTTAACCCTTACACTTCTAGACTTGCACAAATACCAACTTCAAAATGAGGATAACGTACCTGAAACATAAATTTTAAAAACTGAGCACATAACTTCATTTCTATGATTTAATTTGGGGTGATCATGCCTGCAGTACAATGCATGCAAGCTAATGATGTCAGTCTTGTTAAAATCAGTAGAATCTACAGAGCAAACACTAGCCTCTTCCAGGCACAGCTGAAAAGTACAAAATCCTGCCATCCCACCACCCACAAGTGTAGATTCACTCCTGATTGATTTTTGTGTCTCCCACTTGTATGTCAGCTTGCAGCCTGGAGGTAAATTGCCAGAAAAAAGTTTCAGCCAGAAGATGATAGCATAACAAGAGCACACAAAAGGAAAAATGGAAGTTTAGGAAGTTGTTTATAGGTTCAAAATATGTAAGTGTGAACTCAGCAACAAAAAAAAATGCATCTTCCTTTAAATAAAAAATTGCAAGTGCTATTGTTCAAGATCTGGCCTAAATAAAGAAAGAGAGTTCAACAGTGAAGTGCTAATTTAGTTCTGTATTAATCTAACACACCTACATAACAGATCAAGCCCATATTTTAAATGTATAATTTCATCCAGCAGCAGCACACGACAGAATAACTGATGCTGTGTCTACTTTATTTCTTAACAGTAGCGTGCAGCTCTTTCAAAATGTACATCACCTCTTCCAGACAACTCAATTAATTCCTATTCCACACATACTTTAACAAGAGGATCTAACCATCTTTCCTTCACATTCAACATCATCATCACCAAACTGCCCCACCATCAACATCCTTTATACTACCACTGAACAGAAACTTCACAGACTCAGAATCCCTGCAGTGCAGGAGGTGGCCAATCGGCTCATCAAGTCTGCACAGATAACAATCTCACCCAAGCGCTATCACTATAAACCCAAGTTTTTATCCTGTTAATCTTCCTGAAACTAAGGGGCAATTTATCATAGCCAATCAACCTAACAACTGGATCAGCTACATAATTCGGAATCTAGGAATTCTGCAGTGAGCAACTCACCTCCTGATTCCCCAAAGCGTCTCCAGCATCTACAAGTCACAAGTCAGGAGTGTGGTGGAATATTTTCTATTTGCCTGGATGAGTTCAGCTCCAACAGCACTTGAGAAGCTTAATACCATCCACTGGATCAGAATCCCCTTCACCACCAGCACACAACAGCAGCAGTGTATAGCATCTACAAGGTATACTGCAGCTGCTAAGGTTCCTTCAATAGCACCACTTGGAAGTGCAAGGACAGCAGATGTATGGGAACACAACCACAAGTTCCTCTCCAACTAAAAACCATCTGCACTTGGAACTATATTCCCATTACTTCACTGTCATTGGGTTAAAATCCTGGAACTTCCTTTGTAACAACAATGTAAATTTCCTTACACCACAAAAACTAATGCAAACATACGAATGAGGAACAAACCACAGCCTCTCAAACCTGTTCTGCCATTCAATATGCTCATGGCTGATCTGACTGCAACCGTAACTCCACATTCCCAACTGCCCGATAACCTTTCATCCCTTTGCTTATCAAGGATCCATCCACCTCAGACTTGAAAATATTCAGACTCATCTCTCTCAATAGGTTGTGGAAGCTGAGTTCCAAAGACTCACTACTCAGGGGAAAAATATTCTCATCTGTCTTAAATGAGTACCTCCCCTTATTTTTAAACAGTGACCCCCCACATCTAGATTCACCTACAAAAGGAAACATCCTTCTCACATCCACTATCACAATCCCTTAGGGTTTTATATATTGCAATCAAGCCACCCTCTTACTCTTCAATAAATCATGGCCTTGCCAGAGATGCTGACATCCTTAACAAATAAAAGTATTTCCAATGGATTTAATTATGAACCAAGAACCAAACAAATACTTAGAAGGACAAGGCTACAAATTAGTAATCTACTATTACAAAACCAACTTAAATTGCTCAAAATCATTCAAAAGTGACTAATTCAGGTACTGGCAACTACCACAAAAATCAGTCATTTGTTCTGTGCTGAGCGCTTGCCTATCTATGAAGTCCATGCCATACAGACAAAAATAACTCAAAATATTGTGCAAAGTTACATTTATTTTTACAGTAGTTTTAACAGAAAACATCTTAAGGTGCTTGAGTAAAGGCAGGGAAAGGGACTGGGGTAGCAGGGCAGGCAAAATAGATTAAAGACAAAGGAGCACAAGACAAGCATGGCAGGAAGCAGCTTTGAGAGGTGACTGAAAAATGGTTTGGAAGGTGGAATTTTGGAAGAGTTCCAGATGGATGGGATAGAGAAGCTGTCTCTACCACCAACTGGAACAAAAAGGAATGCGGATTGTAATGATACTGTGCTATTGATATATTTTTATGCTTAAGACTGCTTTAAGAGTCAGTGTTTTATTATAGCAAGTTGGTTTGTTTGGAGGGAATACAGCACAGATGCTGAGAAAGCGCAATAATTATTCATTTTAGCCATGCAGTGCTATTTAGAAGGCTTAATGCATTTTTGTTTACTTAAGTTCCCCTGGGGTTTCAGAGTACAGTGATTGACAGTCATGTGATACTAAGTTAATGGGAGGAGATAGGCTTGTAACAGAAAACCTCCTTCATTTTAATTTCAAAACCTCCTTCATTTTAATTTTATTTACCCTGCTAACCCCCTGACACGAGGGTTAATTTAGCATCCATCTAACCTGCACATCTTTGGACAGTGGGAGGAAACTGGAGCACCTGGAGGAAACCCTTGCAGGTACGGACAGAATGTGCGAACTCCACACTGACGGTGACCCGACGTGACTGGAGCTGTTAAAAAAGTGTCTGTCTCTCTCTCTCAGAAACCTTCACAGCTGCTACTCAAATTAAAGCAAGAATGCCTGGATTTACTCACTATATTTATTGTGGCATTTAAGTCTGTTGTTTATTTGGAACTGAAATAGTGATATATAAGAAATTAGAGTTGTTCTTTTCATGCTTAAAAATTGTTCAACAGTTAAGAGTTAAATTGCTTCATTTTGTTCAAGTTATACTTACTGTGTTATGAATAAAGCTTGCTTTGATAAAATAATCCCTAATTTGTCAGCATAATTACTCTTGAGGTGAAGCATCTTTTCCTCATATTTACACCAAGATAGAAAAATTGTTGAGGGCTAGTCTACTTTCTTAATATATCTTGGGGTTTGGTTCCAGCACCTTGGCAGGATGCCAGGAAGGCCAGAGTCAGAGGACTGAAAGTTATGGGTGCAAGGGCTAGAATGAGGACAGAAGTTTTCACTTTATTAGAAGTAGGAAGCCCATGAAGGTCACAGAAGAGGAGGCTGATAGAGCAGAAAAGGCTACAAGCAGGAAGAGGTATGGCCAAGTTTCTGATAGCTGTCAAGGAAGATCTAGAATAATAGTCCCAGAGATGCCAAAAGAATAGATAAGAGTTTCAATGATATTGATAATGAGACAATGAGACAGATAATTCAAACTTATTCCAAGTATCACAAATGCTAACAAGGACAACAATTACACCAGAGTAATGAAAGAATGCTAATCTTATGGACACTAAGAGACAGTAAATCGAAAGATGTACAGCTTAAAAACACAATATGTTGGCCATGTGATTCTGCAACTGAGGCAAGCCACCCTCTTTTGAAGAATAGAAAACTAGAAGGGGGAAAAAAAGTAGTTACACTTCCTACTATCTCAGAATCTCTCCCACCCAAGATGATATAACCTCTTTTACGAGATTATTCATCATAAAAGCTGAGCGAATTACTGGAACAAAGCACTTCCACAAGCTGCGTGGAGACTTACAGATGTTGTCGAGTTCCTCCTTGGTGCGGGTTATTTTTTTCCAGGTCCACTCAAGCACAAAGCGCAGGCTGGCAGCTGACCTAGGTTGTTCTTATGGAGTAAATAAAAACATTACTATACATAAAACTGTAAGAAGTCTCTGCATATATATATATATATATATATATCTGAACCACAGATCAAAGCAGGTGCCTGAAAATAGGTTTTACTGTTAATAGGACTTTTTTTTTTAATGCTCAACATTTCAATCATAGAAGCCCTACAGTGCAGAAGGAAGCCATTTGGCCCATCAAGTTTGCACCAACCACAATCCCACCCAGGCCCTATCTCATAATTCCAGATATTTACCCTGCTAACCCCCTGACATGAGGGTTAATTTAGCATCCATCTAATCTGCACATCTTTGGACCGTGGGAGGAAACCGGAGCACCTGGAGGAAACCCATGCAGGTACAGACAGAATGTGCAAACTCCACACTGACGGTTACCAAGGCTGGAACTGCACCAGGGTCCCTGGCACTGTGAGGCAGCAGTGCTAACCACTGTGCCATTATCTCCCCATTATTTAAGCTGAAATGCCATTAAAAAAAAAGTTGGCAGTATTCCATTGATGTTCAATTGTTAAATTCAGCTGCGATCTGCTCAAATTATTGAATTATTGGGCAAACTCATAACCATCAGAAAATAATATTCCTTTACCAGGTGTTATTTTATTTCTTCATGAAGTACACTGAAAGTCAAAGAAATAAATTCCAAGGGGTGTGATTATGATTTAAAAACAAGCAAAGCCATAATCATTCACAAAGCTATAAAGTGCCTCATTATCTGTTTTCTTTGTTTTTTTTGAACAGGAACATTAGTATGTACCAAAAAGTTCAAGCTAAGGGAAACTCTAACTTCCAACTTTGTCAAGCTTTTCTAGTGAAACAACTTTCAGTTCAAGTATAAGCCCTCTTTGAAAATATGATTTTTAGCTTCATATTTACTTATTGAAATACATTGTTTATTTAAGGTAGCTGGGGAGTGAGGGGGCATTATGGATGAGAGGGAGGGGAGGGTGGCCAGAATTAACAGTCTTTGTTGAGCAAGTCAATATGCTGAAGGGGAACAGGAAAGGGTTGGCTGTGATTTCCCCGCATCAGTCAACAGATCACAAATAGGCTAATATAAAAAAAATTGATACTAGGGAGGAGGTACTGGAGGATGATTTGTAATTGTGAACCTTGCCTGGTATGTCCCTGCTTTAAGATAGAAAACTGGGGAAAAAAAAGTCAGTTAAGTTTTTATCTCACTGCTCCACAATTAGACCTCATGCCATGCCTTTAACGGTCTCCAGAATGCAAAGTATTTGGTGCGAGACTGACGACATTTGGGCTACTTCCATTTTATTTCTTTTGCCCGTTTCAGTGTACTGTTGACCTGTGCAATATTTCAAAGTTTTAAAGTTCAAATGTTTATTGATTAGTCACAAGTAGGCTTACAGTACCACTGCAATGAAGTTACTGTGAAAATCCCCTAGTCGCCACACTCTGGTGCCTATTCACTGAGGGAGAATTTAGCTTGGCCAATGCATCTAACCAGCATGTCTTTTGGGCTGTGGGAGGAAACCCATGCAGACATAGGGAGAACGTGCAAACTCTGCACAAACAGTGATTCAAGCCAGGAATTGAACCCAGGTCCATGGTGCTGAGACAGCAGTGCTAACCACTGTGCCACATGCTGCCCTCATACATCTTAGTACATATTACATTTTTGAAGTAAAACATCCAGTAGACCATTCAGTCCCACAAGCTTGCTCCAAGATGGGAGTGTCTTTCAGTGTCAATATATTTTATTTTAATTAGAAGACTCAAATGGTCTCATTCGTCATTTTTGAGAAGAAAGTTGAGGAACAATACTGACACTGGAGGAATTGCGGAGGAGATTCACTAGGTTGATTCCAGAGTTGAGAAGGCTGGCTTATGAGGAAAGGCTGAGTAGACTGGGACTATACTCATTGAAATTCAGAAGAATGAGGGGAGATCTTATAAAAACACAAAATTGTGAAGGAAATAGATAAGATAGAAGCAGGGAGGTTGTTTCCACTGGCAAGTGAAACTAGAACTACTGGGCATTACTTCAAAATAAGGGGAAGCAGATTTAGGACTGAGTTGAGGAGTAACTTCCTCACCCAAAGGGTTGTGAATCTGTGGAATTCCCTGCCCAGTGAAGCAGTTGAGGCTACCTCATTGAATGTTTTTAAGGCAAAGATAGATAAATTTTTGAACAGTAAAGGAATTAAAGGTTATAGTGAGCAGGCAGGTAAGTGGAGCCGAGTCCACAAAAAAAATTAGCCATGATCTTGTTGAATGGCGAAGCAGACTCGAGGGGCCAGATAGCCTACTCCTGGTTCTTGTGTTCTTGAAAGCTTGCACATCTTTCAGTGAACTGTGTAAATGTACTGCTACAGTGGTGTTAATAACTTTAAAAACTCACCTGGCATAACAAAAAAAAGAGTGCATTATTAATAAGGTCAGAATACCAAGCTGAATTTTAAAAAAAGTTGGAAGCAGTAATATTTTTAAAATACATTATAATTTGGCCTATGACTAACCTGATACATTGCATTTAGTCATAACTCCAAAACAAACTACAAATCCAATAAAAAGTTTAAAATGAACAGAGCAACCAAGTTAAAACAGGGTTATTATATATAGATTTCAATGGGCTTACCTTCTGCTGTCCATTGTTTGATGCATCCCGTTATTAACCCCAAGGAACTAGATTCCACGGCTGCTGACAAAATTGCTTCAAGTTTCTCTTCCTTAGAAAAAAAAAGAAATGCTACAATTGAGTTTGCACTCCTGATAGTACCTCACCCCAGCTTTAAGGGTCTGTTTCCATAGACACATCCACAAGTCCCTCTGAAATGAAACAGGACCTCATGTATAAAATAACCTTGTACAATATGCCTGAAGGTGAATAATGAATCATTGCACTGATAAGGTGCACAACAGACATTATACATTTCATCATTTTAAAAATTCAAAAAACTTTTCAAAATAAATAAATTACTGCAAACTCAAACAAAAACATATAGCCTACATATGAAGGAGAGTGAGACAAAGACAGATATGCACACACACACCCCCAGTCTCTCTATGCGCAGAGGGCGCGCAAGAGGGGGAGAGAGGGCGTGCGAGAGAGTGTGAGCGCGTGTATGTGTGAGAGAGTGTGTGTGTGTGAAAGAGAAACTAATTAAGCAACTTATTCAAATTTTAAGACATTTAATGGGACAAACGCCCACTGGTTTAGAGATGTAAAAGTTGTGTGTCAACTTTGTCACCTTCATTTCTATTCAGCAACGCCCTGCTGAAACACATTGATTAACCATTCTCAATGAAATCAAGTTACAAGACTGCATCAAAGATTTAAGCAAAAGCAGAAGTAAGACTTAAACAGAAAGTTAATTTAATTAGAGATCAAACCAGGCTTGAATTATTGCTCATGTGTTCTTGCTTTCATCATCTGACAAAAATGGACAAAAGTAGCTGATTCATGGAATTGTTCATAGAAAAGGTTGTCAATGATGCATTCATCAACTACTATATGCAGCGCTATACATTTGTTTGTTTAGCTCTAAATAGCTTACATTCAAAGATGACAGTGAGTTACTCCATTAAAAAATAGGAAAAATGCAAAAGTGCACGGAGTTGGGGGTAAGGTGTTAGCGTGGATAGAGGATTGGTTGTCTAATAGGAAGCAGAGTTGGTATCAATGGGGGCTATTCTGGTTGGCAGTTGGTGACTAGTGGAGTGCCGCAGGGATTGGTGCTGGGGCCTCAACTGTCTACCATTTACAAAGATGTTCTGGAGGAGGGGGCTGAATGTAGGGTAACAAAATTTGCTGATGACACGAAGATGAGTGGAAAAGAAAATTGCATGGAGGGTGTGGAAAGTCTGCAGAGAGATCTGGATAGGCTGAGTGAGTGGGCGAGGACCTGGCAGATGGAGTATTTCTTACGTTCAAACTATAATTTGTGAAGTTCAAAACTATTCAATAAGCACATCACGCACCAAATCATTTATTTGCCTGTTGGCAGCATGCTTGACCTTGCTTAAATTTTTCACGGTTCCACTGCCTCTAGAATTGAAGCTCTGAAGCAGTCAGATCTCCTTGGGACATAAATAAATAAATGGAAGGCAATGAAGGAATTAGATCCCATCAACAATGAATGTTTAGACAGCTCCCTGTAAACGTTGCTTAAGGCAGAGCATTTTTCTTGTCAAAAGATAGAGTCAATAAAATCATGTTCCCTTGTCAAAAGGCCCAATAAACATCTCGCCAATCCTGGTGAGCAAGTTACATGCATGTAGAAAGCAAGCATCAATTTAAATGCTGAGAGATTAGAAATTTATTTGGTTGCAAGCTTCAGGATTCTGAGGACACTTGCATAGCCAGTAGATATAAGTAAAATATTGTGGATGCTGGGAACATCTGTTGATAAAGAAACAAAATGAACATTTGGAATCAAATATGACTTCTTCAGAATGACTGTAGTAATGATATCTGACTCATTAACTCTATTTCCTCAACATAGATCTTGCAATATCTGCAAATTTCTATAGAATCTATTGAATTTCATAATTCATGTTTTGTACAAATATAACTTTTAGTTTTAGGGAAATTAAATTTGTCAATGTAAGGTCATCTGGAAGTCAAAGTAGCTAGAGCATGCATGGTACTTACACATCAAAAAGTACTTCCATGTGTACTCAAGGTCAGAGTTAGAAGGTTGAGAGCCACAAAATGGCAGGTTGGCCCAGCTGGCCAGTAAGTCTGAGGAAGTCTCTTCATTAGAGATATGAATTATTCATGTAATTCTCCAGATCAAAGGCAGGTTGAAGGGCAACAAGTAAACAAGGTTAAGTTCTTACAGCATCCACATATTTTTCAGAGAGAGACAGCGAGTGAAAGAGACACAGAGAGGGCTTTAAAGCAACACAGTGGACTAGGAGACTCAAGCAGAAGCTGTTTCATGAGCTTCCTACTGGCCACCACTGTCTCCATGAGTTGCCAAGCGCAGGAATTTCAACATCATTAGCTCTGTGCCAGAAATCAACGTGGAGCTAAATAAATCATGGAAATTCTAATTTCCATACAATTTAAATGCTATTACTGGGCCCAGGACTGAAATCTCTCGATCGCTTTCCAGGAATGTTTCACTCCAGCAGGGTTTAGTACAAGTCCCTACATGCGGGGAACTGGCAGTCCGACCCCACTGGAGTGAAGGGAAGCCATTGAGGGCCCCCCCCCCTGTAGGGTGCCAGGGTGGGGATGTCAGTCTGCATTGGAGAGGCGGAGGGGAAAACTGAGGCAGGTGGGAACACTGAGGTGGACCACAGCCAGGGTCGAGGCTGGCCCAGGCATGTTCGGGAGGGCCAGCGAGTGATTGGGGCAAGGGGAGATTGGCAAGGCCAGTGATGCGGGTGCCATGGGGCTGACCAGTGATCGAGCACTGAGATTGGCTCATGCGCAGTGGCCTGCTTAGCGCTATGCTGCCAGCCTCTCCAGTGGGAAAAGGCCTCGCCCACTGATTTTTGGAGTGATTTATACTAGGGCTCAGACAGGGAGACAGACAAAGACAGAGAGACACTGGAGGTTCGAGTACCAGACTGAGAAACAGAAAATTAATGAATTCTTAAGGCCTGTGGCACACCATGATCTTATCCCAGGATGAGTGAAGGAATCTTCAATATCCTGTAAGGCACAGAACGGGAAGTGATCCTTTGAGTCTTTTGCATTTAAATAGCAAGGGTTCATAAAATATGGTGTTAAGTACTTGCTTTATTTAATGCTTGTATAGTGAAATGTTTGTTTAAAATGCAAAATCTGCCGGCATGAATCTTTTAACTCATGAGCTTCAATTTTTTTAATTTAATAGATTCCCTTGAGATCATAACATTTGCTGAGTATTTCCAGCACTTTTGTTTTTATTAACTGCAAGTAGGTGTAAGCTAAACAAGCAGAACGCACCAAGAATGAATAAAGGGACAAAAGTTGTTTATAGATGATGGTAGTAGGGGGATACAAAAAAAAATAGAAAATTGGCAGAACAGGTTTCAATCTAAGTCATACCTCGCATGCCCTCAGGATAACCAAAAGCACATCAAAGATAATGGACTTGTTTCACTGCGAATTTGCACAAAACAAAATCCCCAAAACAACTGACATGAATGATCAGTCTTTTAAAAAAATAGAACATAGAACATAGAACATTACAGCGCAGAACAGGCCCTTCGGCCCACGATGGTGCGCCGACCAGTTAAAAAAACAATGACCCTCGAACCTAAACCAATCCCTTTACGTCCATAAACCTATCCACAGATCTCTTAAACGCCCCCAAACTAGGCGCATTTACAACAGCAGCAGGCAGGGCATTCCAATCCCTCACCACCCTCTGGGTAAAGAACCTACCCCTGACATCCGTCCTATAACTACTCCCCCTTAATTTAAAGCCATGCCCCCTCGTGCTAGCTTTCTCCATCCGAGGAAAAAGGCTATCACTGTCCACCCTATCTAAACCTCTAATCATCTTATATGTTTCAATAAGATCCCCTCTTAGCCGCCTTCTTTCCAGTGAAAACAACCCCAAATCCCTCAGTCTCTCCTCTGTCGATTAAGGGAAGAATGCAGAACTTGAGTCCTTCGCTGAATTGGATCACTTATATCCACCTAAACAAGCTAAACCGGGACTCGCCTTACTTAATACTTCATCCAAAAGCCCATTTCTGTACTACACTGATGTGTCAGATTAAATAAAGTGCTTGATTCTTGGGAATAAGGTTTGATACCACAGCCATGGTACTGCTAAAAGGAAGTAGTACTTTACTGAACATGATTCTAAAAGCAATTGGTTAGGAAACACACAAAAGTACAATTGATATCCTAAAGATAGCCACAGCAAAAGATGCTAAACAAATATTAAAACAATTACTTGAACAAATGTTCAAGCTCTAAGAGAGAAGTTGGAGGGAAATTAGTCCAAAATATTTTTAAGAAATGCTGAATACTTTAATAAATAGATAACAATAGTAAACTGAATTCTGAAAGATTCAGAAGATCTGTGAGGTAGAAACAGTAGCTAGATAAATCAAATGAAAGGCTAGCAATCTCTTAGACCTGTTGGCATAGCACAAACCAAGGATGATCACAGAGACAAGTGAATATATTTGTTGGGTATTAGCAATTTTCACAAAAGCATTGAGCACTTGAGGATCTACAGAGTACAGAGTGAAACAAGCAAGGAAATCACGTGCACATATTTTAATAGAGCAACAAATTAAACCCAAGCAGTTATAGGTCTATTGGCTTAACAGTAACAGGCAAAATAATGGAAATCACCCTGGAGAGTAGACTGGAGGAACACTAAATGACAATTTATTCAAATTAATAAGGTAGCTTCATTTGATTATAAAGTTAATTATTTCAGGAACCTTTGTCTACACTTTCTGCTGCCTCGGCAAAGCGGCCAACATAATCAAGGACCCCACGCACCCTGGACACACGCACTTCCACCTTCTTTTGTCGGGAAAAAGATACAAAAGTCTGAGGGCACATACCAACTGGCTCAAGAACAGCTTCCTCCCTGCTGCCATTAGACTTTTTCATGGATCTAAGTTGATCTTTCTCTACAACCTAGCTATGACTGTAACACTACATTCTGCACTCTCTCCTTCTCTATGAACAGTATGCTTTATCTGTTATAGAGAAGCGCAATAAACAATACTTTTCACTGTATACTAATACACATGACAATAATAAATCATGATGTGGAGATGCCAGCATTGGACTGAAGTGGGCACAGTAAGAAGTGCCAGTGATAAATAAAATCAAAAAAAGTTAGATAAAAAAAGCTAAAACAAAATCCACTTTACAACATAAATAATAGGCTATAAAAAAGGAGTTAGAAAACAAAATTTGATGGGTCAAATAGCTTTTGCTTATCTTTCAATCTATCAATAGAAGATTTTACACCTCTCTTATTTTCAACTTACTTGTGAGAGACAAGAAGGCTGTACATCTGCTAGCCTTGGAGACAGAAGGCCAGCCATCAGGCAACGACTATAACCATCAGGTATAGCTTCACTGAGAAAAGGACCAGTTTTCTTCAAATAATTTAATGTCTAGAAAACAACATTAGATGTCAATAATGCGAGGAACAGTTCTTCAAAGTTCTCAGTATAGTAAGTGTATGATCATAGGATAAACATTATGACATAAGGCCAATAAAACAGAGCATTTTCCTGTAAACTGAGTGAGGACAGCTCACTCAGTGGAAAGTTGAACATCTAGCAAAAACACAGTCAATTCATGACAGTTTCTACAGAGGCCGAGCGATTATGGATCATAGGCATCCAGTAAATAACTGAGAAAGCACAGTCCCAGGGGCGCAGATTGGTTCGTAGGACTGCTGAGGAACAGTGCAGGATCTTTAAGGAGATCTTTTTCCGTGTTCAGAAGAAATATATTCCGATGGTAAAGAAGGAATGTAGGAGAAGGGATAACCAGCTATGGTTATCGAAGGAAATAAAGGAGAGAAGTAAATTAAAAGCGATGTGTTCAGAGCGGTTAAAAGTAGTGGGCGAGTAGAAGATTGGGAGAGGTTTAAAAACCAAAGAATGACAAAGAAGTTGATAAAGAAAGGAAGGATAGACTATGAAGCTAAACTAGCACTAAATATAAAAAAGGACAGTAAGAGTTTTTACAAGTATATAAAGAGGAGGAGGCTGGCTAGAGTGAATGTTGGACCCTTAGAGGATGAGAGGGGGGATTTAGTGGTGGGAGATGAGGAAATGGCAGAGGCCTTAAATAAGTTTTTTGCCTCAGTCTTCACGGAGGAGGACGCGAATAGTTTGTCGGATATTAAAGATAGAAGGATGGTAGGAGTTGAGGGCCTGAATGCGATTACTGTCACTAGAGAGGTAGTGCTCAATAGACTAAAGGGACTGATGGTGGACAAGTCCCCAGGACTGGATGGAATGCATCCCAGGGTTCTGAAGGAAATGGCAGAGATGATAGTAGATGCCTTAGTTATTATTTACCAAACTTCGCTGGATTCCGGGGAAGTGCCGGAAGATCGGAAAACGGCTAATGTTACGCCGCTGTTTAAAAAAGGTAGCAGGCAAAAGGCAGGGAATTATAGGCCGGTTAGTTTAACGTCTGTTGTTGGAAAAATGCTTGAATCTGTCATCAAAGAAGAAATAGCGAGGCACCTAGAAAAGAATGGTTTGATAGAGCAGACGCAGCACGGATTCATTAAGGGGAAGTCGTGTTTGATGAATTTATTGGATCTCTATGAGGATGTGATGAGTGCGGTAGACAGAGGGGAACCGGTGGATGTGGTGTTTCTTGATTTTCAAAAGGCGTTCGATAAGGTGCCACACAAAAGGTTGCTTCAGAAGGTTAGGGGGCATGGAGTTGGGGGTAAGGTGTTAGTGTGGATAGAGGATTGGTTGTCTAATAGGAGGCAGAGAGTTGGTATCAATGGGTGCTATTCTGATTGGCGGTTGGTGACTGGTGGAGTGCCGCAGGGATCTGCGCTGGGGCCTCAGCTATTTACCATTTACATAGATGATCTGGAGGAGGGGGCTGAGTGTAGGGTGACGAAATTTGTTGATGACACAAAGATGAGTGGAAAAGCAAATTGTGTGGAGGGTGTGGAAAGTCTGCAGAGGGATCTGGATAGGCTGAGCGAGTGGGCGATGACCTGGCAGATGGAGTACAATGTTAGCAAGTTTGAGGTTATCCACTTTGGCAGAAATAGTAGTAGGAGGGATTACTATTTAAAGGGCGAAAAGCTGCAGCATGCTATGGTGCAGAGGGACCTGGGGGTCCTTGTGCGTGAGTCGCAAAAACCCAGTCTGCAGGAGCAGCACGTGATCAAGAAGGCAAATGGGATGCTGGCCTTTATAGCAGGGGAGATAGAATATAAAAGCAGGGAGATCTTGCTGCAACTGTACAGGGCACTGGTGAGGCCGCAGCTGGAGTACTGTGCGCAGTTTTGGTCGCTGTACTTGCGCAAGGATATATTAGCCTTGACGGGAGTGCAGAGGAGGTTCACTAGGCTGATACCGGAGATGAGGGGGTTGGACTATGAAGAGAGACTGAATAGACAGGGTCTGTACTCATTGGAGTTTAGAAGGATGAGGGGGGATCTTATAGAGACATATAAGATAATGAAGGGGATGGATAGGGTAGAGGTAGAGAGATTCTTCTCGCTCAGAAAGGACAGCAGGACTAGAGGGCACAGCCTCAAAATAAAGGGGGGGGGGGGGTGCAGTTTAGAATGGAGTTGAGGAGGAACTTCTTCACTCAAAGGCTGGTGAATCTCTGGAATTCTCTGCCCGTTGAAGTGGTGGAGGCTACCTCGCTAAATATATTTAAGTCACGGGTAGATAGGTTTTTGACAGACAAGGGAATTAAGGGTTATGGGGAGAAAGCGGGAAAGTGGAACTGATCCACTTCAGATCAGTCATGATCGTATTGAATGGCGGGGCAGGCTCGAAGGGCTAGATGGCCTACTCCTGCTCCTATTTCTTATGTTCTTATCTCCTTTCAAAACTTGTGTGATACTAGTTTTAAAATGAAAGCCTTCTGGAATGAGTGTTGCTACTGAGTGGCTAGCTGGGGATTACTACATTACACTGAATTTGCCCAGAATCAGTTTCCACAAAGAAAACCTGGTGTCAAGAACCAGTCTAAGTAAATTATACCACAGTGAACTGTTGACTTGTTGAAATAAGTGATGGCACAGACCAGAAGAGGAAATAAAGCCAAGATCCAATTGAGTAATAGGTAAAAATGAATGCCAGCCCATGACTACAATGGTGGAGTGGGTCAGTGTCTTGTCTAGAAAACTGGAACTCAAAAACAGTTTACACTCAGTAACATAGCACAAATGGCTATAGTGAAATCAACAAAGATATTATTTTGTCAAGTACAAAAGGATTTAGATGTTACATAAATTCTCTCTCCTATGTTGACTTATTTTTCTCCCCTTTATAACCTCCCCACCCACCACAGATACATACATAAAAGACTAGTCGAATTTCTAGCTGTAGTGGTGTTTGGTCAGCTTAAATCTGAAATCAGATTTTTTGTTAATTTAAAATGATCTCAGTTAAATAAAGTGACACTGAATTATTGCTGTATTAAATAACATCAGAACTCACCTCTTTTTGAAATCCAGAGCATGTTATATGCACAAGACCTGAATTTATCAAACATGTTGCATCTGTAAAAATAAAAAACATACTTTTTAATACAAAAGTCAGTTAGATTTTGTTCAAGCTCAGTATCTCAAACAATATTGGCCTCCAATTTAAAAACATCTACGTTTAGCAACTCATTCAAACAAACAATGCAGATTAGTTAAAATCCCACCGTATTACCATTTATACTAGTAGCATTCATAGGAGATCAGTAATGAACAAAAAACTGATGTATAAACTGAAGTACTTGGAAAACAATGCAAAGACATTGGGGTGAGATATCAACAACCAGTTCCAAGTTTTCTTGAAGTAATAAATAGCACTTTTTGGGCACATTTAATGTAATACAATGTCCCAACTTCATGGAAGCATCATCAGACTTAAATTTAACACCAAGCCTACAGAACAGTTAGACCGAGTGATCAAAGTTAACTCACCTAAGTGGCCATTACACAAGCATGAACCTTTAAAGTTACATAAATGTTACATTCTACCATAGCACCATAGAAGTCTTAAACCACATGAGTACACTTACCAAAATTGTAGGTGCTAGGATTGAAGAACTGCTCTGGTGGGGGATAAGAAGGAGGAACTCCACGACTCAGGCTTCTTTCATGTACCAAAACATCCAGCAGGTAATATGGAAAGGTCATGCACACAATAGCATCAAGGGACCATAATGCAAAGTAGGGACAGTTATGGAGTTGCTCTCCTGCCCTGTACAATAGAAACCACAAAATTAAAACATCCAGTCACAATTACAATTTTCAACAAGTTTAAGATCTTTCGAACCCATGACCTCTACAACCTAGAAGGACAAAGCAGTAAGCACTTGGGAACACCACCATTTGCAAGTTCCTTTACAAGTCTCTCATACATATTGACTTGGAACTATATTGCTGTTGCTTAACTGTCACCGGGTCAAGATCCTGGAACTCTCTTCCTAACAGCACTATGAATTGTAATGGTTCAAGGTGGCAGCTCACTACCACCTTCTCAAGGGCCATTAAGAATGGGCAAAAAAAGGTCCATGAATTTTGGCCTAATATGAATAAACAATAAAAATGATCAATACCTGACCTGATGAAAGGTCACTGACCTGAAGTACTATCTGTTCCTCTCCACAGATGCTGCCTGACCTGCTGAGTATTGCCAGCACTACTGACAGCTGCAGTATTTTGCTTCTATACAATTTGAAAATTTGTTTCTGCACTTTGAAAGAATCACACAGGAACAATGCGGATGCAACACAAACTTAGAAACTAAAAGCAGAGATAGGCCATTTGGCCCTTTGAGCCTACTCTGCCATTCATTTCGATCACGGCTGACCTTTGGGTGAAGAAATGTCTCCTCACCTCAGTTCTAAAAAATTTATTCCTTATCCTCAAACCATGATCCCTAGATGTGGATTCCCCCACCATTAGGAACATTCGTTCTGAATCTAAACTGTCTAACCCTGTTAAAATTTTTTACAAGTTTCTATGAGATCCCCTCTCTCTTCTAAATTCCAGTGAATAGAATCCTAACTGACTTAGTCTCTCCCATTCCAAATGTTCCATAATGGCCTGTACAAAAATTAATCATCCGGAAGCTGGATCGTTACAATGGATATGTCCTTCTTTCTGTTGATTGTGTTAAGTGTTTGAATAACCAGTGCATAAACCTCAGTTTCTTTTGCAATTACACATAGAAGACACTGAAATTTATCCCAATGTAATCCAAAGTCAGTTTTATTACACTGATGTGGGCAACAGGTTTTCATATTAACTGGGAACTTTCCAAGCTTAGCTGGGTACTATCCGTGCTAAGCCACGCCCAGATAACTCGTTTAAGTTCTTGCTGAGCTGAAGTCATGCAATCAAGCCAACAAGATGGTGCACTGGCTTGAAAGTTTGTGGTGTTCTGACAGGAAGGAAAATGATTTTATGTTTTCAACTCTTCTCTGCTCAAACTGAGGAATATCAATACCAGGAAATGGAACATTCCTTTCTACTGGGTGAGCACTACTGAGCAGACAGTCAGATATGTAAAAGCTACCTCCATTCCTATATCAGCATCAGGATAACAGTTACTCCTGACCAGGTCCTCTCATGTTCAATATATGAGCTTGCCAATTTGGTGCTTCATGATTGTTCATTAAAATTTTATTAATAGTTATGAATAGAAAAATAAGGAAATCCAGATTTCATACCTTAGTGAATCAGGCATCTGTGCATGATACCAACGATTGATATCAAAAATACCTAGGTAGGTGGATGGCTTTCGTTGCCCATATGTATTCACCTGCCAACTGAAAATAGACACACTGGTGTCTGGCGAGCTGGCTGTAAGCAAAAGGATTTCACTAAGCTTATTATAAACAAATCAGCACAAAAATTACATTAATAACAATTACAATGATATATTCAATTATTTTTGTTCTGTACAATGCAAGGATCAGTGTAGAACTTCGTATCCTCTGAAAAAAATTGTAAATTCAATTCAGGAGATCACTAGACAGCAACAACAGTCCAAAGTAAAACAACACATTGGAAAACTTTGAATAGAACTGCTTCATTTTTTTAACAATTGTGCTGTGGGAGAATTTTTAACCTTATCTGAGAAAACTAGCTGGGTAGTTAAAATCATCCAAATCACTTTCCTTTGATTACCTGGTTCCCGCAAGCCTCTGGACAGAAAACTAAGGTACCCAGTCAAACATGGCAAGGTCATTCATTAAATAACATCAGATCAGGGTCTGATGTTATCATTGAACCCCGACTGCAATTGTAAGTAGGCCTGAACAGGAAAGGTGTTGCAGCTTTCCTGGAGAGCTGAACAGTTGGGATCTGTTGGGAAGATGAAGAGGCTTGAGCATATATGTATTTATAAAGAGCAGGAATGCGACTCTGGGTTCTACTTGGGAATTTTACCCACTTCTGCATGGCACTTTTTTCCTTCTGGGACACTTTCTTGGAATTCTCTTGCCAGCACTTACCAGAGAATGTCAGCAGGTGGCCATGGGGAACCAGACTTTCTTGCAGCATATTAATAATACCCACATGTTTAATAGTCTACAAGGTTTCTACAGCAATGGCTGAGTCCCGAATTCATCTCACCACCGTCAAAACCTATTCAGGGCTGACATCTTGTAAATTTCAATCCATAAACTACGTAGTAGTATCACTTGCGATCAAAAAATTCCACTATTTCTCAATTAAATGAATGTTGACAGCCTGAAGCTCCCAATCTTTCTCAAAGGGATTTATGGGCAGCTTTGGACATAAGCAGTAACACTGCCATTTGATCTTCAAAAGCAATCTACTAGGGTTTACCTGCTCTATATAAGTAATACTTTAAACTCACCCTCAGTCACATTTTCTTCTCTATCACCATGATTGCGAAATTTCTCTATAGTCTGGCAACCCAGCAGCCGAGCATTGGTATTCCTAGTCCTTGAAGAAAATACTTCATAGGTAAGATCTTGAGTATAACGCTCTTCACAATATTCCAAGCCCTTCAAAATAACAAAAAGTCTATTTAGAAACTCTGAAAGCAAGTTAGAATGCACGTTGCTGCTGCTTAGTGTGCCACTAACCTCTATGGCACATGTTCATTCTTGGAGCATAGATTTCCAATCATGTCACCAGGGCCCAAAGGTCTACAAAATCAGACTTTTGAAGTTTGTTGCCTTAACATATTTCAATTGTCCTATTTCATATTACATTCCATACATATTGCTAGATAATCTTTGTATGTTTATATCTAAACCTCGATTGAGAACCAAGGAGTTGAAGTAAAGGTGCAAGGAAAATCTCAGGACCTCTCTAGAAATGACCATTATCAACAGCATTATATTAACCACGGGTTGAATTTTATATCCTTTGCTGGATGTTGGTATCAATTGGAGGGTACCGTGTGCATTAAGGGCACCCCCACTTGTGGGCCTCACTGCCTGTCACCCGAAGACCACCATCCCTCCAGATTTCTGATCCCCACCCACTCTAAAAGCCCAGAACTTTCTTCTTTCTACATCTCCTTGCAGTACTGGCAGTGTCCACTACTGAGTTCTGGCACTGCTAAAATTGCTAGACCTGCTGTCCAATCCAATTGACTGACAGATCTTGAGGGTAGGACTTGCTGTCCACTGTGGGGCTGAACTCCAACCTTCAGAAAGACAGAATTGTTATAGCATAGCTCAATGTTATCATTGCGGAGTAGGCTTTTTAAGAGTTAGTCTGTCAAAACCGACATTTCTTCTGGGAGGGATGAGCAGTCTCACAACAGCTCCCCTAATCGTCATAAAATACAGTCCCATAAAATTTGTCATTCCTTCCTCACGTTATCCCCTTCACAAGAGTGAACCTGAGCCACAAGTTTGTGAATCAGGTAATTGTCTAAGTACACTTTGTACTTACATCATTGTGGTATAACAGATATACCAGATGCTAACACATAGGAGCATGCAGGAAAATGGAGGCAAAACCAATATCTGCCATGATCGAATTGAAACTGTGGAGTAGGTTCAATAAACTATTCATCCTATCCGTTCTTCTAATTTGTGTTCTCATCCATTGCATAGATTGCTGTTAACAGTGAATCAGGTTGGAGGATTCATTTTTTAACCGGACACCACAGCAATCACTAACTGGATTAGACTTTGTTTTAAAATTGCAATTACTTTCAATATTTTTGGCATTCATATCGTCTATCATTAATCTATCCCTATTTAGACTCAAAAATTTGCCATTTGTTCAACATCAACATGGGTTATTACTTTGTGAATGCATCAAAATATATTGCACATAGTAAAACAAATGTGTACCTCATAGAGGATTTGTCCTGATGTTAAACATTTCCGATCGCCAAATGCCAACTGGAGTAAGTGTAGGCTTACCACGTCCCCTTCACTAAAAGGAAAAACAAAGTAGTAAACTAAGACTACTTTAAACGACATATGTAGCCTGTGCTTTAAAATGATCAGAACTTAAAATGAACAAACAAAACTGAAGATTAATTTTCTTCTGGAACATTCAATACTGGAAGAATTGGGCAATGCAGTAGATTAGATGCTAGCCTTTGACTGTTGAGATTAGAATTCCAATATTATGCAACATTATTTACTGCTATACTATCATTCAAAATTAATTCTGGATCCCCTGATCTCAGCCCGAGTGGACAGCAAGAGCAAGAACACTTCCTCTGAGCTCAAGTGGGCCCACGCAATGACTACTGACACAGGATATATGTCACAAAACAGGCCATTCAGCTCAACCAGTCCATGATCATGTTTATATTCCAATTGGGCCTCCTCTCATTTTTCCTCACCTAAAGGTAGAATTGAGATTGAGATCATGAGAAGTTGCTTTCCTGCGATTGGGGCCAAGATGCACTGTTATAGATTTATGCTGCACCTAACTGCAAACCCAATTTTGGAATGATTGATTATGTAGCGGATGGGAAGGGCGGGATCATGCAAAGGTCTGCTGGCTTTGGGTGGGATTTTCTGGTTTTGGGGTGGGTTCGGCTGGAAAATCCCTCCCAAAGTCTTCCATGCTTAGTGTTAATACTAATCACCTCACGAAGCAAAAAATTTACATAAAACATGAATTACTCTCAATAACCATACAGCAACATGTTTATAGTTTTTCCATACATAATTTTGGACACTCACCTATCCTGAGCAGACTGCACAGCCCAAAGATAACAGCAGTTCCGAGGGTCGTTCTCAGGCTCCTGAAAGGTGAATGCATAGACAGGTACCTTCCCTCCTTCCAACTGTGAGTAGTATCTGCACCAAGGAAAATGGTCCCATCAAATCAATTATTTTCAGGAGTCCATTAGAATGTGGTATCTGCTGTTACTACATTGAATGCATGTTTCTTCAGAATCCCTCTCTCCTAGTCATAACAGTTGATGAAACTGAAACTGGTTAAATTGTAGGGGATAAGAGGGATCTACCAAGAGACCTAACAACTCCAAATAGCACTACAGATAAGGTAGAGACAATCACGATGAATGAGCATGCAAAATCCACACTTTGTAATACATACTCTTTTTTCAAAGTCTTCAAGTTCCAGAGTTGAACATAACCATTAGCAAAGCCAACTACCAGCTGGTTTGTTCTGGGCACATAGCTCATTGCAGTGGCTGCTACTGCAGATGGGCTCTGCAACTGGAAGCAGAGGTGTCGTCCTTCCCTCATCACAGTTTCCCTCATTTGAGGAATTTCCGCAGGGGATCTATTGACCACTTCAAGATCTGAAAAGACATCAATTCAGAATGCAGCAAGTGAAAATGCTCCCAAACAAATGTTTCAGCACATCCAAGACTAATTCACAGGTCTGGCTGGACGATCAGCTGATCACACTGAGTCTATTATCAACATCTTAAAAGAGCCATTCTTAAAGTAATATTTTCAAATGTGAAATAACTTCCACTTGTAGAACTAAAACCAATAACATATGGTCACAAATTTTCTATGTGTATATGAATATAGGCAAACCAGTTTATACGCCCAAGTCAGAGTTACAGGACCATGGCCACAAAAGTAATGGAAATCCACATGGGAACAGAAGAGCTCTGTTTTACAATGCCTGTCTCCACTAATTGGTTTATATTAATAAGGCACATACAGATCTACGGGACCAATGTATACGGAGGGCCCCTCTCAGGAGGGGAGCTAAAAAAAAGATTCCACTCCACTGTTCTTAATCCTCCCAATTTTTCAACTACCCTTCCAACAACTGCAGTAGCAGCACGAAAGATAAAAACACTAAAAAGAGTGAGCAACAACAGGAAAGTCGGGAAGCTCAGCCTCCAGCATTCAATCCATCAGACAAAGCATCTACCCTGGCAATTTTTCCATTAGGCTTCACCATTATGGTAGGCGATAGTGAAGCAATGGTAAGATAATGATGGTTGCAAGTAAAAATGCTAAGAGTTAATACAAAGAAACCAATAACCAAGTACTAGTATGAAATGATCATTGATTGCAAGGAACAGTCAATCTGTACATCAAGGTGAGGTTGACATTTGAGCACATCTTGGCCTGGATGTCAGATAAGCAGTATGACAACACAGAGGCAGTGGGAAGATCGAGAAAAATTTTGTTGCGAAAGAGAGTAGCGCAGTTATGCTACAAGTGGGACCTGACAACATGCTTTTGGGTAATGTCAACAGGCCACATGTAGATGTAAAATAGGATGGATGGCTCATTTGGGGGAACTCCAGTGAATATGATGCACCAACAGGAAGAGAAACCACTGCAAAAGATTCTCAGTCTACCATTGGATATACAAGAATAAAACAATATACTAAATCGCAATATATCAGCACAAATAATTGTTATGATTCAAGGCTAACCTAATCCAAAAGTGAAACAGGGACTTACTTTGGGGAAAGAAAAACAGATCAAGGACAGAGTAGTTAACTTGGAAAGGGTGGAGAAAATCTTGGGAGTGTTTCAGATGAAGACGATTTTCTCCCTGCAGATCAATTTCATCACTACCTGCAGGTTTAGGCAATGTTAAATAAGCACTATGAAAAGACTTTCTCTCTTTGGGTGTCTAGGCCCTGGGTAGGGTGGGGTGCAGTGCAGTGCAGTAGTATCTGTGTGCTTAAAGAAAACAACCAATTATTGTATGATAAGAGATTGTTGCTTGGTGAATGCACGCTATAGTGACAACAGCAAGGTAAATGGAGTCAGGGCAAGGAAAATGTAATCCATGCATCAGATCTGCACTGCCAACTAGTAATAAATGCAAATTACACGTTATAATTCTAAGCACAAAGCAAAATGAGCATTAGTACTTCTATTCTCAGGCATAAAAGCAAATGACAGTGGATGCTGGAATCTGAAACCAAACGAGAAAATACTGGAAAAATCTCAGCATGTCTGGCAGCATCTGTAGAGAGAGAAACAAGCTGGTGTTGAGTCCAGATGACTCTTTGTCAAAAGGGTCATCTGGACTCAAAACGTCAGCTTTTTTCTCTCCTTAGATGCTGCCACAGAGCTGCTGAGATTTTCCAGCATTTTCTCTTCTGTTCTCAGCAGTTGTTCAGGTCAATTTACCAGCTGGTTCCTGTTCACTTTGACTACAGGAGAAGTCATCCAAGCACAGATCGATGAGTAGAACGTGTCCAGTATTTGTCACAACAGCTACTATGCCAAAAAACCACCGTAGACTCTGATGTAAGCGCTGTGTGCTGGCAGTGGCACCTCCATGGTTTACTATTGGTTCAATGGCAGTCACCTATGTTTTTAAAAAAAGCAAACCCTGAATAATTTTCTTTCAAAATACCGTAAAATGCATCCAAAATGTTGAATAAAAACCAAAAACAAGCTTAAGCCAACAGTGTTAATGAACACAACTTTTAATGTTGTGTCTTAACATCATAAGAACATAACATAACATAAGAACATAACATAACATAAGAACATAACATAACATAAGAACATAACAAATAGGAGCAGGAGTAGGCCATCTAGCCCCTCGAGCCTGTCACGCCATTCAATAAGATCATGGCTGATCTGAAGTGGCTCAGTTCCACTTTCCCGCTTTCTCCCTATAACCCTTAATCCCCTTGCCTACCAAAAACCTATCTACCCGCGTTTTAAATATATTTAGTGAGGTAGCCTCCACCACTTCAACGGGTAGAGCATTCCAGAGATTCACCATCCTTTGGGTGAAGAAGTTCCTCCTCAACTCTGTTCTAAACTGCACCCCCCTTATCTTGAGGCTGTGCCCTCTAGTCCTGCTGTCCTTTCTGAGCAGGAAGAGTCTCTCCACCTCTGTCCTATCCATCCCCTTCATCATCTTATACGTCTCAATAAGATCCCCCCTCATCCTTCTAAACTTCAACGAGTACAAGCCCAGTCTATTCAGCCTCTCCTCATAGCTCAACCCTCTCAACTCTGGTATCAGCCTAGTCAACTTCCTCTGCACTCCCTCCAAGGCCAAAATATCCTTGTGCAAGTGCGGCGACCAAAACTGCACACAGTACTCCAGCTGCGGCCTCACCAGTGCCCTGTACAGTTGCAGCAAGACCTCTCTACTTTTATATTCAATCCCCCTCGGTATGAAGGCCAGCATCCCATTCGCCTTCCTGACCACCTGCTGCACCTGTAGGCTGGGTTTTTGCGACTCATGCACAAGGACCCCCAGGTTCCTCTGCACCGTAGCATGCAGCAGCTTTTCGCCCTTTAAGTAGTAGTCCTTCCTACTATTATTCCTGCCAAAGTGGATAACCTCACACTTGCCAACACTGTATTCCATCTGCCAGGTCCTCGCCCACTCGCTCAGCCTATCTAGATCCCTCTGCAGACTTTCTACACCCTCCACACAATTTGCTTTTCCACTTATCTTTGTGTCATCAGCAAATTTCGACACCTTGCACTCAGCTCTCTCCTCCAGATCATCTATATAAATGGTAAATAGCAGGGGCCCCAGCACCGATCCCTGGGGCACTCCACTAGTCACCAACCGCCAATCCAAATAGCACCCATTGACACCTACTCTCTGCCTCCTATTTGAGGGTCAATCCTCTATCCACGCTAACACCCCCAACTCCATGCCCCCAACCTTCTGTAACAACCTTTTGTGCGGCACCTTATCAAACGCCTTCTGAAAATCGAGAAACACCACATCCACCGGTTCCCCTCCATCCACCGCACTAGACACATCCTCATAGAATTCCAATAAATTCGTCAGACACGACTTCCCCTTAACGAATCTGTGCTGCGTCTGCTCTATCAAACAATTCTTCTCAAGATGCCTCGCTATTTCTTCTTCATCATGTGCTTTGTTTCAGTTCTTTCTGTTTTGTTTCAATCACTTCACATTTAAGCTATGGGGCAATTTTTTGGGGTGGGTTGAGGGAAACAGGACAGATATAGTAAGCAAGCAGGCCATGTCCCTCCTTGCAGATCTTGGTGGTACTTCAGCAGCTGATAAGCAGTTCGACTTAAAACCCAATACTGCATAACACAGAACTGAGGCGGTCACATGCAAAATATTACAGTGGAATGTTAAAAGATTAAGTACCTTCAAGAAGAAACTTTCTTAGGCTTGCTACCCTAACTAAAATCAAAATGGAACAATCATATTTGAAACATATCCACCAGAAATGATATATTCCTCAGTAGATATGCACAAAAACCAATATATTGTGCAAGAATTAATTCAAATGGCATCTTATTAGTGATATTAAAAATGAACCTCAGGATTGAATAGAAATTAAGTTGAACAACACTACGTTCCCAGCAGGCAACATGGGACATTTCATGAATCATGAAGTTTCACATAGGGAATACAAATAGGTTTAATTCAGTGGATGAAAATGTAAAAAGATAAATCTAGCAGCATGGCTAGGTAGGGAGTGCCAGGATTTTGAGCCAATGATGCTGAAGGAAAAACAATAATAAGTGTGAGACTTGGATGAGAAATTAGAGGTAGTGGTCCTCCCATGCACCCATCCATCGAGGCAATAGAAACCATGGGTTTAGAAGGTGCATCGAAGTAGTGGAGGGGTTGAATGTTTAAGGTGGTGGATATAGTGCCAATTAAATGGGTTGGTTGCTTTATCCTGGGTGGAATCCAGCTCGAGTGTTGTTCAGTTATGCTCATCTAGTCAACTGGAGAGACTTTCGTCACATTCCAGACCTGAACCCTATAGATGACACAAAGCTGCTGAAGGGTTGGGGGAACTAATAACTTGTTGCAGAGTATGAAGCCTCTGACGCACAATGCAAAGCCCAGTGCAAATGCACTTTTGAAACTTTTCCACTTATCGAGCAAAGCTAAGTGCAAAGAAAGGATTGTTATAAGAAAAGCAAATTACTGCAGATGCTGGAATCTGAAACCAAATGAGAAAATGCTGGAAAATCTCAGACCTGTGGCAGCATCTGTAAGGAGAGAAAAGAGCTGACATTTCGAATCCAGATGAGCTTTGACAAAAGGTCATCTGACCTCAAAACATCAGCTCTTTTCTCTCTTTACAGATGCTACCAGACCTGCTGAAATTTTCCAGCACACACACTTTTGGTTCTAAAAGAAATTCAGACCATTTTGGAAAGAACAAAACATACAACAGTCCAGTCCCAAATGAAGGACAGTTGGTTGCTGTTAAATAGAAAACAAAGGAACAAATCATCTTTCTTTGCAATCTGTGAAGAAATGGAAATAACTATTGCTTAGCATTCATAAAACTGAGAATATGAAAACTAACATGACAAATTTCAAACAACAATATGAAAAATTAAGGCTCTCTGCTAATCACTGTGTTTCGTTGCAAAGGGAGAGGGGCAATGGTCAAAGGATTATAATAATGTACCTTTCCAGGGAGAAACACTGCTTTAACCACTCTGGATACTGCGAGGTCATAAAGGCAGAGGATGCTACCTTCTGATTCTTTTAAGCCTATCAATAATCCAGTTCTTTTCAGCCAGCAAAATTCTTTTACAGCCAGAATGGTCGGAGGTTGTTCTCCAATTCCACGGAACCGATAGGCTGATAGTCGTTCACCTGTGACCGAGTTAAGCAGCTCCAAATGAGCACCACAAGCTAGCCAGGACAAACCATTTCTACCTGAAAGAGACACATAACACAATAGCTACAGTTATTATGGTGAACACAAATGTTCCTCAACACTTCATGAATGATTAAAAAAGGACCATACAAGAAAACTAGATTTCTAATATTCTTGCAGGCAGCAAGCTTGGTATGTACCAGAACTGGCAACATATCAGACTTCAGTTCATCACGCTGCACTCACTGCCTTGGCTATTAATTGCCCACTGAAAAAGACCAGTGTTAGGAACAACATATAACTATGTTTAATTTTTACTTGTGCATTAAGAAAGGTAGGACTTGGGTTCCGCTTTATTTTGTTTGCTTGTAAGATTGGCATTGGGAAGTCTGGAGGGATCCTCAGCTTAAAAAAGCTAGGTTTTCTGGGCTCATTTACACACATGCATTTTAATGAGGTTTTACAACCCCTGAAGTGAAGAGATAGGTTACAAAAGAGTTAATAGTTTTGTGATTTTTGAGAAAAAACATAGTAGAAAAAAAACTGTGCTGGTACCTAGCCATAGGGGCCTGGTGATAGACAGAAAAGAAGTTCAGAGTGTGTATGTCAGAGTGAAGACACAAATTCTAAGCTCTCTGATAGAAATACTGCAAAGCTGCTGGGAACTGAGTTTCGGAAGCTCGTGTTTGCCCTACAGTTGAAGTAATTGCGGTTTTGGGCTCTTGGGGAGCAATACAATCTGGGAGAAAAGTATCCAGTGAATGCTCAAAAATTTGCGAGAAGGAAACCATTTGCCACAGGGCCAGTCCAAGAATAATCCTTGGTGTTAACTTGATAGTAAATTGTCACTTGGGTTTTGCTGGAATAAAATAACTGGTATGAGTTTGAACCATTTTCCTGCGCTTGTGCTGTGATCCTTCCAACTTCTTTGTCAGGTGCAATACAGTTATTAAACGCGGGAAAAAATGAAATGTATTTGTTAAAAGTTCAGCATTAAACTCTGAATTTGCTCAGTAACTTTTGCAATTTCCACAGCTAATGGCCACAACAGCAGTCAACATTGTAGAAAATGTTCTCTGCCAAATACACATCTTAACTATAGGATTTCATTAGGATCTTCCTTGCAATCTGAACAATGCTACAATCCCCAATACTTTTTCTATCAGCTTTATTAGGGAGAAATGTAACTAAGAGGGTGCTGTAACCATTTAAGAGTATCTTCACAGTATTTTCTTCCATGGAATGTGCTGCAATGGCTAATCAGACAACACTGGATTAAATATAACAGTTCAGATTATTTGCTTTCTTCACGGAAGTCACCTCAGGAAGAGCGCGCATGAGTGAGACACAGACAGACAGAAGGGCTAATGAGATATTTTCACAGCAGCAATCAAACACATCTCAGTTGTGCTCTCAGAAAAGTACTTTTGAGTGTTGTACAGGGTTCTGACAACAGATCTTTTTGTTATATCCAATTCAATCCAATCAAAGTCCAATTCAAAGTCTCAAAAGTGAGATATTCCAGATCCAAGCTTCTTCCTGTATTGGGTTTGATCTATATGATCCAAGCTGATTGGAGCAGGCATTGAACCTCCTCCAAGGCTTGATCTCATTTGCATCTTAGCCAAAGGGACCTAGATGTTGTTTTTAAAAATTGCTTCAAATGAAGCCTCAGTGACATCTGTCAAGTGCAGGACAGCAAAACTATACTTGATCTTAGCCAAAAGGCCGACGAGCGAGAGCTCTGACAACAGATGGCTCAGAAACTAAAATGCTGGACCTTGAACTCCTAACATGTTTCCATTATATAGTCTTTCACTGTATTCACACACACTGACATAAAATTGGTAAAGTGCAGTACAGACCAAGCAAATTGCAAACAGCTGTAACACACTTACAATATTTCCACCCCACCACCGCTCCCCCCCCCCCACCCCCCCACACCCCCCCACCCCCCCCCCCCCCCCCCCCCACACACACACACACACACACACACACACTCTCCAAACAATCAGCACATTGGCTCAAAAGCACAGCTGGAGCAGAAAACTGGCTGGAATTCATCACACACTGTAATGCCACAAGGCATACTCTTGTCCCTTATGTCAATTGTCGCTGGCCAGAATTGTGCAAAAGAAATTAGATCTCACGAAAACAGCACTGATGCAAAGCATATGGAAAAGTTGCCTTTTGAAAAATTGGATGTTATGCATAGGAACAGGTTTAATTTAAACAACCCCAATTTCTCCTCTCACAACTCATCTGTGAACAGAAGGGGTGATTTGATTTCCCCCTTTATAAGAGGTGCATTTTCCCAACCCCTCAGTTTTGGAGTGATCCAATTTCAATTAATAACCCCACAACAAACTCAATATAGGGTGAACAGAGAGGTTGAGTTCATTTGCACACACCTCAAAAGAAAACTAAGGTTGCAAATTAACCCTCAGGTGTATTCATATAATAAACAAGGGAAAGAGAACAACAGAAAAGGTTTACATAGCAAAAGCCACAGAATAAAGAATGATTACTTCATGTGAGATTCAAAGTCCAACGGTGTATTCTTTCAGAGGTCAGCAGCTGACAACTGAAAACGATGCTAAATAATATCCCACTGTAGAAGCGAGGGAATTTAGATTCAGTCAGTCTGTCAATCAATTAATAAACGTAGAATAAAATTGCTGCGAAAACCCATGTGATTCACTTTAGGGAAGGAAAGCTACCATCCCTACCTGTTCTGGCCACACACACTCCAGACCCACTGCAATGTTGGTCATTCTCAACTTTCCTCTGAAATTGTTTAACAAGCCACTGAGTTGTATCAAACCATTACAGGAAAGCTCTAAGAATAAAATTGGTCTAACCACCTGGCATCAGAAAATGACACAGGCACACCCAATCCTGCAAAGTCCTCTTCAATGAACATCTGGGGATTTGTGCCAAAACTTGGGAGAGCTGTCCCACAGTACAGTCAAACAATATTGCGATAGCCATACTCCCTGAATCATATCTCATAGATAATGTCCCCAGACTCCTCCATCAGGCCTGCTGAGTTTTTCCAGCTTCCTCTACTCTTGTTTCAGATTTCAGAACCCATTTTTCTTCTCCATCATCCTTGGAGATGTCTTGACTCATCAGCAAGACAAACTCAAAGCTGATGGACCAGTGGTATACAGTCAGAAAGAATTGGCTTTGGAAGTCCTCAGCATTGGCTCTGAATTAATGAAGTATTTGGCATCACAGATGATGAAACCTCCCATATAAAGTGGATATTCTCTCTTCCACCTTCTTCCGTTGGGAAAAGACACTAAAGTCTGAGGTCACATAGCAACTGACACAAGAACAGTTTCTTCCCTGCTGCCATCAGACATTGAATGGATCTACATTAAGTGGCATTAAGTTGATCTTTCTCCACACCCTAGCTATGACTAACATCACATTCTGCACTCTCTCGTTTCTTTCTCTATGAACAGTATGCTTTCACTGCATAGCATGCAAAAAACAATACTTTTCACTGTACGCTAATACATGTGACAATAATAAATCAAATCAAAAACCTGATAATTATCACTTACTGTCCTCCATCAGCTAATGAATCAGTGTTTCTTCATGTTGAGCACCACTTGGAAGAAGAATCAAGGGTAACGAATGCATTCTCTGTGGGAAACTTCAATGCCCATCGCTCAGAAGTACCGCTACTGGCTAGGTCCTGAAGGACAGCCAAGGCTTGCAGCAGGTAGTGAGTGAACAAAAAGGAGGGGAAAAACTCTCTTACTTTGTCTCACCAATCTACTTATAGCAGTGCATGACAGTATTGGGTGGGGAGCCTGTTATACAGTCTCTGTGGAGGTGAAGCCCCGTTTTTCATAAAGAATACATTCCATCATGCTGTATCACACGATAAACTGTGCTAAATGGGATAGATTCAAAATAGATCTAGCAGCTCAAACTGAGCATCCACATGGCACTATGGCCCATCAGCATCGTAGAATTGGATTCAACCACAATCTTCAACTTTGTTGCCAGCGAAATGCTTATGTTACCGTTGCCAAAGGTAAGGATGAATTCTTGTTTAATAAGGAGAGCATGCCAGGAGTAGCACTGGGTATACCTAAAAATGAGGTGACAACCTGGTGAAGCAACAACACGGTTGATCAGGAGGATCTCTTGGTTGCGTATGATGTTCTGGAACTTGGCTTTCCTTGACCCTGGAAGTATGATTCTTCTCTTGGAACTAATGTTGCATCATTCTCACATGGTATTGTAGCTAAGACACAATCATCAGGCAACTCAGTTTCAACTAAGTCTTCCATAGTAGTATTCACAATATTAGTAACTAAAGAAGTTGGTACCTTTGGAGGCAATTGAAAAATCTGACAAATTTTTCAATGATTTGTCCAGTTGTAACATTACTGCTCAGTTGTGGTGCTTCACCTTATGGAGTAGGGGCAGCAGTTTCACATATCCTTCAGAAGAACAAACAATAGCTTTTGCTTTGCAAACTCTGACCAGTGCTCAACCTACGCCCAGCCAGAGAAAAAGCAGCACTGAGCATAACTTCTGGTGCACCAAAGTTATGTTATTTATATGGTCATCATTTCACATTATTGATTATCGATCCTAAAATACTCTTCTTCCTTGATACGCAGACCACATTCTCAGAAACGTCCCTATGTTGCTTCTAAATTATTCAAATCCAGATAACACTGTACACTAGAGAGACGACATAAAATCTGATTCATCAATCTTTGGAATAGGGTTGGTGCAGATGTTATTCCAAATCTTCTATAATGAAAAATATCTTCATGAGTAATGATTATAAGTAACGGTTAAAATTTAGCAGCTACATTCATCTCTACGCATGCTTGTGAGAGATCAATCCTGCTAACTTCTGGCCACCTGATAACCCAGCAAACAAATCTTCAATTAAAGGAAGCAGATATTGATTAGCACATATACAAACAGAACCATCTGGTTTCATGACAGATATGATGGGGGTAGCCCAGTCACTCACGTTACCCAATACACCAATGTTAACAAGTCACACTAATTCTTCTTAACCTTGGAATAAATTGCAAACGACACCGCTCTTGTTTCAAGACTTCTTGGTTAACTATTTGGCTTTATCTCAAGTTTCTCTTCAACTCCCTCGTTAAGTCAAGTGACTCTTCGCATACACTCTCGTATTTATCCAGATGGTGCTGTCGGTCTGTTTAGACATCAACAAATTTATTGACAACATTCCAATTAAGCTTTATCTTTTCCAATCATGATCTGCTAAATGGAACTAGAAAATTATCACAGACGACATGAAGGGGCAACTCTGTTGTTTGTCCACTCAATGATACATCTCTTCGTGGTATGTCCTTTAAATCATGTCGGCTAGTTTTAAAGGAAGATGCTTCAGCTTTTGCTGGTACGTAGTCTCAGGAATTAAAGATACAGCAACACCAGTGTCAACCTCCATCCTAATCTGTTGTTCACTTAACTTCAGAGTCACCTGGAATCTATGTAATCCACTATGTATGGATAAGACATTCAGTTGGATCTCCACCATATTTATGGACATTCTCTTCTTCACAAATGTAATTCTTTTTGTAGAACGCAATTTGTTCTTCTTGAAAGTACCCAAATTCTTCATCTGAATATTCTTCTCAAGGGAAGCTCGTTTAGGCCAACAAACTTTTACAATGTGATCAGTTTTGCCACAATTATTATTGCTCCAGCATTCATTCTGAATGATCCATTTTGGCATAACTATGACGTGCCTATTGTGGTTTTGACTTCATACAGGCAGTTTCCATCTTGTGGATCTTCATTCTGGCACCAAATTGTGCAGCCCCTTTACCAGATATTTCCATCGACATTCTGATTTAGACTGCTGTGCTTAAATTCAAAGCATTTTCAAGTAAGCAATTTTCTTCAGATTGTCTAGTTTGTGGTCTAAAAACTAGACAATCTCAAAGAGTATCTTCTAACAACTGTCAAACTGCATAATTCTTTCGCCTTCGACTTGATTCCTTTGGTGGAACCTGAACTGCTTTGGAGAGTACTGCTCTTTAAGATCTTTGTCAAGTCATCGGAAATTTTAGTTCCCAGATTTGTCGGATGAACCAAAATCCAGCGCAAGATCTGACTCCTATTGTACTAAGAAAAACTGGTACAAACAGTTCACCAGCAATTTTATTCATTTGTACAAAGTACTGAAAACACTCTGCATAGGAACTCCATTTCTATTTTCTTCACTGAAAGGGCCCATGGATGTTAATTAACCCATTATTTCTCTTGCAGTACTAGAGACTGCTCAGTATGTTTTACTGTCTTCCCAGTATTTTGGTTTTTACCCCGGAGACTGTTAGCATTATATCTAAGGAAGGATGTGTTGGCCTTGGAAAGGGTCCAGAGGAGGTTCACAAGAATGATCTCTGGAATGAAGAGCTTGTCGTATGAGGAACGGTTGAGAACTCTGGGTCTGTACTCTGGGAGTTTAGATGGATGAGAGGGATCTTATTGAAACTTACAGGGTACTGCATAGCCTAGATAGAATGGATGTGGAGAGAATGTTTCCACTACTAGGAAAAACTAGAACCAGAGGGCGCAACCTCACGCTAAAGGGACGAACCTTTAGAACAGAGATGAGAGGGAATTGCTTCAGCCAGACAATGTGAATCTGTGGAACTCTTTGCTGCAGAAGGCTGTGGAGGCCAGATCATTGAGTGTCTTTAGAACATAAGAAATAGGAGCAGGAGGCGGCCATCTAGCCCTTCGAGCCTGCCCCGCCATTCAATAAGATCATGGCTGATCTGTCGTGGCTCAGTTCCACTTTCCCGCCCTCTCCCCATAACCCTTAATCCCCTCTCTTATCAAAAACCCATCAACCCGCGTCTTAAAAATATTTAGCGAGGCAGCCTCCACCACTTCAACGGGCAGAGAATTCCAGAGATTCACCACCCTTTGAGTGAAGAAGTTCCTCCTCAACTCCGTTCTAAACCGCCTCCCCTTTATCTTGAGGCTGTGCCCCATAGTCCTACTGTCTTTTTTGAGCAGGAAGAGTCTCTCCACCTCTATCCTATCCATCCCATTCATCATCTTATACATCTCAATGAGATCTCCCCTCATTCTTCTAAACTCTAACGAGTACAAGCCTAGTTTATTCAGCCTCTCCTCATAGCTCAACCCCCTCAACTCCGGTATCAGCCTAGTAAACCTCCTCTGCACTCCCTCCAAGGCCAAAATATCCTTGCGCAGGTGCGGCGCCCAAAACTGCACACAGTACTCCAGCTGCGGCCTCACCAATGCCCTATACAGCTGCAGCAAGACCTCCCTACTTTTATATTCAATCCCCCTCGCTATGAAGGCCAGCATCCCATTCGCCTTCCTGACCACCTGCTGCACCTGCAAGCTGGGTTTTTGCGACTCATGCACAAGGACCCCAAGGTCCCTCTGCACCGTCGCCTGCTGCAGTTTTTCACCACGTAAGTAATAGTCCTTCCTACCATTATTCCTACCAAAGTGGACCACCTCACACTTGCCAACATTAAATTCCATTTGCCATTTCCTGGTCCATTCGCCCAGCCTATCTAGGTCCTTCTGCAGACTCTCCACACCCTCCGCACAATTTGCCGTTCCCCCAATCTTGGTGTCATCAGCAAATTTCGACACCCTACACTCGGTTCCCTCCTCCAGATCATCTGTATAAATGGTAAAAAGCTGAGGCCCCAGCACCGACCCCTGGGGCACTCCACTAGTCACCATCCGCCAATCCGAATAGCACCCGTTGACTCCCACTCTCTGCCTCCTATTTGACAACCAACCCTCTATCCACACTAACACCCTACCCCCAACTCCATGTCCCTCGACCTTCTGCAATAACCTCTTGTGAGGTACTTTGTCAAACGCCATCTGAAAATCCAGAAAGGCCACATCCACCGGCTCTCCTCTATCCACCGCCCTAGACACATCCTCATAGAACTCCAGTAAATTTGTCAGACACGACTTCCCTTTAATGAAACCGTGCTGCGTCTGCTCTATCAAGCAGTTCCCTTCAAGATGCCTCGCAATTTCCTCCTTAATGACGGATTCCAACATTTTACCTACCACAGACATTAAACTAACCGGCCTATAATTCCCCGCCTTTTGCCTGGCACCCTTCTTAAACAACGGCGTAACATTAGCCGTTTTCCAATCCTCCGGCACTTCCCCGGAATCCAGCGACGTCTGGAAAATAACCACCAAGGCATCCACTATCACCTCCACCATTTCTTTCAGAACCCTCGGATGCATTCCATCCGGTCCTGGGGACTTGTCCACAATCAGCCCCTCTAGTCTGTCGAGCACCGCCTCTCTAGTAACAGTAATGTCATTAGGACCCTCCAGTCCTACCACCTTTCCATTGCTAACACCCGACAAATTATTCACGTCCTCCTCCGTGAAGACAGAAACAAAAAAGTTATTCAATACCTTAGCCATATCCCCATCCCCTACCACTAGCTCCCCTTTCTCATCCTCTAAAGGACCAACGTTCACCCTAGCCAGCCTCTTCCTTTTTATATACTTATAAAAACTCTTGCTATCCTTTTTTATATTAAGCGCTAGCCCAGCTTCATAGTTTATAGGGATAGATAGGTTCTTGACTGATAAGGCGATCAGGGGTTATAGGGAAAAGGAAGGAAAATGGGGATGAGAAAAATATCAGCCATGACCGAATGGCAGAGCAGACTTGAAGGGCTGAGTGGCCTAATTCTGCTCCTATGTCTTACGTATTTTAAATAGCCCCAGCCACACAGCAAAGCATTCCTCTCTTCTCAAATATGCCACATTCTGCCTGGAATCTGACCCTTCTTTATGTGGTTTATTTCCGATCAGAGAACTTTTTCTTAAGTCTTCCTTCACTAGCTCTACAATCCTTAATCCTGTTGTTGCTTCTTGCTGGCCTAATTTAAGTGTGAAAGGCCACAGTATTTATTTGTTTTCTGTACTTTGGATTTTTCTTGAAGAAGCAAAATCCCGACTCGTCACTAATTTTCTTTCTCCAACACGTGACCTCAGACTTTTGTATCTTTCTTCCGCCTTGTTCCGATGGGAAAGAGTATGTCCGGATGCATGGGGTCCTTGATTATGTTGCCTGCTTTTCCAAGCAGCGGGGACTGTAGATGGAGTCAACGGACAGGAGGCTGGTTTGTGCGATGGACTGGGCTACATTCACAACCCTTTGTAGTTTCTTGCAGTCTTGGTCTGAGCAGGAGCCACTCCAAGCTGTGACACATCCAGAAAGGATGCTTTTTATGGTGCATCTGTAAGAATTGAAGAGAGTCGTAGAGGGCACACTGAATTTCCTTAGCCTCTTCACTCAAAGGGTGGTGAATCTCTGGAATTCTCTGCCTGTTGAAGTGGTGGAGGCTATCTCGCTAAGTATATTTAAGACGCGGGTAGATAGGTTTTTGGTAGGCAAAGGGATTAAGGGTTATGGGGAGAAAGCGGGAAAGTGGAACTGAGCCACTTCAGATCAGCCACGATCTTATTGAATGGCGTGGCAGGCTCGAGGGGCTAGATGGCCTACTCCTGCTCCTATTTCTTATGTTCTTATGTTATGTTCTCCTAAGAAATTAGAGGCTTTGGTGCATTCTTAACACTTCGGTGTGGAAGGGCTAGGCAGGGTAGAAAAAAAACTAAGAAAAGTACATCTCAGGAGCCCTCCAAGCTGTGCTGATCATGATGCCCCACTTCTGCCCTTACTTGGGTTGTATCCCTCTATTTCTTCCCTATGTGCCCATCCAGACGCCTCTTAAAATGTTGCTAATGTGTCTGCTTCCACTACCACCTCTGGCAGCGAGTTCGAGGCACCCACCATTCTCTGCATGAAAAGCTTCCCTCACACATCTCCCTTAAACTTTCACCTTGAATCTGTGCTTTCTTGTAATTAACATTTTTGTCCTGGGAAAAAGCCTCTGACAATTCACCCTGTCTATGCCTCTCAAATTTGTAGATCATTATCAGGTCTCCCCTCAGCCTCTGTCTTTACAATGAAAACAATCCTAGTTTATTCAATCTTTCCTCATTGCCAACGTTCTTGAAACCAGGCAATATCCTGGTGAACTATCTTGCACTCTTTCCAAAGCTTCCATATTCTTCTGGTAGTGTGGTTACCAGAACTGCACGCAATACTCCAAAACCAAGGTTTTATACAGCTGCAACATAATTTCCCAACTGCTGTACTCAAATGCCCCAGCCTATGAAGGCAAGCATGCCATATGCCTTCTTAACCACCTTGGTCATCTATGTTGTTTAGGGAACTGTAGGCCTGCAGGCCCAGATCACTCTGAATGTTAATGCTCTTAAGGGTTCTGCCATTTACAGTATAATTCACACCTAAATTTGATCTTCCAAAATGCATCCCCTCACATTTGTCTAGATTAAACTCCATCTGCCATTTCTGTTCCAAGTCTTCAATCCATCTATATCCTGCTGAATCCCAACACTATAAGCAACTCCACCAATCTTCAAGTCATCTGCAACCTACTAATCAGACTACACACATTTTCCTTCAAATCATTTATGTATAATATAAAGAACAGAGGTTCCAGCACTGATTCTTGCAGAACACCAATAGCTATAGATCTCCATTCTGAAAAACACCTGCTACTCTGTCTCCTATGATGAAGCCAGTTCTGCATCCATGTAGTCAGCCCACCTCGAATCCCGTGTAATTTTAATTTTTGTACCAGTCTGCCACGTGGGACCTTGTTAAACTTACTAAAGCCCATATAAACAATATCCACAGCCCATTCCTCAATTATTTTTGTCACCTCTTCAAAAAATTCAATCAGGTTGGTGAGAAATGACCCTCCCCAGTACAAAAACATGCTGCTTGTTATTAACAAGTCCATTTTCTGCCAAATGTGCATATATCCTGTCCCTCAGTATCTTTGCTGAAAGTTTCCCCACCACAGACATTAGGCTCACCAACCTATAATTTGTTGGGTTATCCCTGCTTCCTTTCTTAAACAAGGAACAACAGTGGCTATTCTCGTTGGCACTCCAGACACTTAGAAACCTAAAGCACTCAACCACTTCAACTTCATTCCCATTGATGTGGGCATGTCTTCCACCACGCTTCCTGAAGTTGATGACTATCTGTTTTATTGACATTGAGGGAGAGATCATCATCACACCACATTCTCTCTTTCCTGTACTCATCACCAACATGTGATCAGTTCTTAAAACAACTGTGCAATCCTTTTAAAAAGGTAACAATATTGATGAAGTTTTAAGTAATGGAAGAAAATAACTTGTTGACTATATTACTTAACTGTACCTCAGTCAATTAATCTTTCTGCTCCCACCATCAGAGTTACATCCCAGTCTTGAATAGAGCAAATGGCTCACTGCAGGCAAAAATTTAAATTTGTAAGGACAAAACCTATAATTGCACCCTTAGATGTTCTTCATTGTTCAAGTGGACACAGTGTGAACATTTCACACACCCCTATACTTAACTTCTAGTTAAAAAACTGTGGAAATATGTGAGAACTTCATTACAATTATAGTTTGGCATGAAATAATTATGCACTAACGTCTAATTTCTATAATTATACTTCTATTTCAAAACAGCAATAAAAACAGTACACAAAGCTGCTGGAACAAGTGCCAGCTCTTATCCCATTCTTGACCCGAACTCTCATCTAATAACCTCAAACATACAAACACATTAATTGCTGCCCATGATGCTCACATATTGTACACGTTAATCTTAATTGAAAAATCACAGGGCAAATTTCGTAACTGTGCTCATTTTTTAGGTACATTTCCATACAGCATCTCGGAAATAGCTATCTAAAGCCGTAATTCACCTACACCCACACCTATATTACATTTCTAAATCAAAATAAGGGATTATAGAAAGCATGTTGGCAGAATGGTTAGCACTGCTGCCTCACAGTGCCAGGGACCCTGGGTGACTGTGTAGGGTTTGCATCCTCCGTGTCTGCAGGGGTCTCCTCCAGGTGCTTGTGTTTCCTTCCTCTGCCCAAACAAGTTAGGTGGATTGGCCATGCTGAATTGCCCCTTACTATCATGGGGTTTAGCAGAATAAACACATGGGGCCAGGGGTTTAGGGCTTGTGTGGGTTTGTTATTGATGCAATCTTGATGGGCCAAATGACTTCCTTCTGCACTGTTGGGATTTTATGATTCTATGAAAAATTCGTGCGTTTTCTGTGGTTCACCTTATAATAAATGCTCTGTCTTTTCATACATTTGGTAAGAAAATTTTACTTGAAGTGTTTAGCTTCTCTTAAAACATAGATTTCAACTTTATACTTGCAACTCAGTGCGTTTGACTATATCTGTGAAGACTTTCCCAGAATGCAATCTACATCATAGGAAATAGAAGGATATGTGGACCATATTCCCTTCAATAAAATTTATGAAAAACCAGTACTCAAAAACAAAATGTTGCAATTAAAATTTAAAGTTTATTATTGTCACAAGTAGGTTTACATCATCACTGCAAAGTTACTGTAAAAATTTCCTAGTCGCCACTCTCTGGTGCCTGTTCAGGTAAACGGAGGGAGAATATTAGCATGGCCAATGCACCTAACCAACACAACTTTTGGACTGAGAGAGGAAACGGGAGCACCTGGACGAAACCACCAACACGAGAAGAATGAACAAACTCCAAACAGACAGTGACCCAAGCTGAGAATTGAACCCAAGTCCCTGGCACTGTGAAGCAGCAGTGCTAACCACTGGGCCACAGAATGTCAGGAATTTGATTTCTCTTTCTTCAAAAATGTTGTATTCATAATTAACATGTTCATATTAAAGAAGTAGGAATGTAACCTAAGTGTCAGGTATTGCAGCCAAACCTTTAGTCACACCTACAGGCACAGATTCAGAAGACAATTTTGTTTTTTGGCAGAACAAGAATCTTGCGTAATAACTGAGCATGCAAATACAAGTTATAAGCAAGCCTGCACCAATAAATCTCGAAGTTGGCCTCAAGGTGAATCATAGAACCCTCGAATGCAGGAGGCCATTCGGCTCATTGAGTCTACACTGACCACAATCCCACCCACAGCCCCACATATTTACCCTAGCTAGTCTCCCTTACAGTAAGAAGCAATTTAGCATTGCCAATCCAACTAACCCACGCAGACAGGGCAAGAACATGCAGATTCCGCACAGACAGTGACCTAGGAATCAAAACGGGTCCTTGCTGCTGTGAGGCAGCAGTGCTTACCACCATGTCACCCACAAATTGTGCGCTCAGATTTTGAGAGTGGAAACAATAAGTAGCCCTTTACAATTGATCCAAAAACTACATGTCATTTCGAATGAAGGTTCTAGAATGGAGTTTATTCAGAAGTCTGAGCTACAATATAAAAGTTAATTTCAAAATGTAGTTATATTGCCGATAACAATAGCCACTCTTGAAAGAAATGCACCATTATTGAGGTTTGGAGGGAATACCTGAATAAAACTGAATTTAACACCAGCATCTTTAAAGTATTCTATTTAGTGATGAAGGATTTCTATGATTTATAAAACTGAGGCACTAAACCAATGGGCAGCTTTCCTACTTAATACTGTTAATAAGTTTGTGAAAGAAATAATAATATTTAATTCCTTATACCACAAAGCAATGTAATCTAGTTTATGCACTCTATTTGATGCAAGGCGGCCCCAATAAAGCCACCACTGTACCAGAATAACAGTATTTACTGTATTTTATCCTGATGTGACCTTATTCTGAATAATAGGACAGACAGCTTGCCAAAGAAAACTTGATAATGAATGAAATGAAAACCAATAAATTCACCATGTGAATTAAAACTGCATTGTACAGAACTCCAGCACTTGTCAAACATTCTAGATTTTGCATATCGTTGGACCACAAAGAAAGCCAGGAAAACATCTGTGTACAAACTGGAGCTTTGCTCACCCGCTACTCAGAATAATCCTTCTCCCATGTTTTGGCTTGAGCCAGAAAATAAAACTACTTGAGTTTAGCTTCTCTAAAAACCTAGACTTTAACTGCAGACTTCAGTCATCGGAAGTCGCTCTCATTGCAAGAGACAATTACAAACATCTTCCCATTTGAAAGATTATAGCAAAGCATTTTCATCAGTTCTGAACAACGTGCCCACTAACCTTTATTTGTAGCGCGTGGGCAATTTATGTGCAAGTCCTTTAATGTTTTGTACAGTCATTGGTAACTTAAAGGGGTTGACATGTTTGCTGGAGCTTCCAAGTTACCGTGCACTCTTAGATTGGAGGGAACATTAATTATTATGCTTATACCTACCACATGCTTCTAGATAGCAAGTACTGTATTGATAAATGATGCCCAAAAATAGCACATTAATTCCTAGGCATTTGTATCAAAAATTCTTATCTTGAAACCAGAGGAACCAAATACCAGCACTCAAATCCATCAAGGACAAATTGACTAGAATCAATCAATCAATAACTTGAAACTAAAGTATCCAACACCACAAGATAATGAAGTGAAACAGTATAAAATACAAGCAGTGTCACATTTTCCAGAAATACATTGCAAAAATGTTTGTAGTTAAAGCACACGTTATATCTACTAATCTGGAGGTGAGATGGAGAAAAATGAATATTCTGCAAATACCATAATGAACATTTAAGGAAACAAATTAGGTTACAGGCTAAATAAATAAATTAAACTAATTTTGATCAAACATCACTATGCTGTACCTGCAGCGATCTTCCCGTATAGACCTTCATCTTGTGTTGACTCATCATCGGCAAGAGCTTCGATGGTTACTTCTGGAAACTGCAGCAGACCACTGGTGACTTGCGCTGCAAGTTCACACATGCTTCACTCTGAAACAGAATAAGCCAAAATTAATGGGGCACTACAGATGAATTGCACAGCAATTTCAATATAATTTATAAAACAGTAAGGAGCGCTCCTATGGTTAGTTAGTTATATTGTTATAATTATTTTAGGAGCAAGACCAAAATAATTCATTCACGTTGTCAAATTCTTTTTATTAAAAGGATATTTTTGGGATGGAATTCCATGGCTTTTCATTATTCTGTGAAACAATTTTACAAACTTCAAAAATCCTTTTCCAGCTTCAAAACCATACATCAAAATAGTATGCAGGATGTACAATTTGGAATTTGACATCTGGTATTTAGTAGCACTTGAGTATGGCTCAGCTGCAGTTCAGGGGCAGTTCTTTGCTCTGCTCTTACTGAGCATGGCCCCAAGTTATTAGAAGCATTGGGAGGGAGTGCTGGCGTTTAGCACACTTGCAGACTATTCAATTTATCACTGTAGGTTGAAAACTCTGAGGCTTTTGATACATCAGGAGCATGCAAGGATGTAGGATTGTAAAGAAAGTAATACTAGAAGGTGTTAAATAGAAGTTAAAATTTCTTAATAGTGCTTATAGCAAAGAAAATGGGTCTGGCATCATTGGCTAGGCCAGCATTTACTGCCCACCCCTAGTTGCACTTCAGAAGGTGCTTTGAAGATGCAAGGTGCTTTCTTGAACCGCTGCAATCCCCAAGGTGTAGGTACAATCACAGTGCGGTTTGGGTACCCACTAACAGAAGTGCAAAGAACTGCCCTTTGTAGACAGTGGACAGATTCTGGGGAGTCAGGAGGCAAGTTAATCTTTGCAGAATTTCCAGCCTCTGATCTGCTGTTGTTATCACACTATTTACATAGCTGTCCAGTTCAGTTTCTGGTCAATGGTAACTCCAGAATGTTGACAGTGGGGGATTCAGCGATGGTTAGATTCTCTCTTGTTACAGATTAACAAAGCAATGAAATTACTGTGAAAATCCCTTAGTCGCCTCACTCCAGTGCCTGTTTGGGTAGACTGTAGGAGAATTTAGCATGGCCAATTCACCTAATCTGCACATCTTTGTATGGTTGGAGAAAACCAGACCACCTGCTGGAAACCCATGCAGACACAGGGAGAACATGCAAACTCCACACAGATAGTGACCTAAGCTGGGAACCGAACTCGGGTCGCTGGTACTGCTAACCATTGTGTCACCATGAGTGAGAGTGAGTGAGAGCCGGCTTTTGCTAATTTCAACAAAGACAGTCAAGTCCAAATGAAGATTTTCAGAAACGTATGCACCTTCAAGCAATGAGATAAAAACTACTTGGTAAAATTGATGTTAACGTAAAATACTTAATTTGATGGTTAAAATCTTATTTTGGACATACAGATATCAATTGCCGTGGGAAAATATTTAAGAAAAGTATTTTCATTAACAAATGACAAAATTAAGTGGAGCTTTGCAAAAATAAACGCAGAACAACAGATTTCCAACAGTGATGATTCAAAATTGCGATACTGGAATTGCACATCATACATATACATGAGGGGGAGAGACACACGCTCTCAATTCTTTAGATTAATTGTTTGCTAGTTCTTTCAGCGACAAATTATCCCCGCTTTAGGATAGTGTGCCATTTATGTTAAAGGTATTATTTAAAATCAGAGTTCTTTTATGAGCTATAGAACTCAGTTTTAGCTATTATTTAATGAGCTGAGGGGCTCATGTCTGGCACATATCTGAATGGAACCTAACAACCTACTTCTATCCTATAATTTCTAAGCAATCCTATGTTATCTTTTATATGTCTCAAAGTAACTATTTATCCCATGGAAAAAAAATTCCATCTTTAAATCAAGAAAAGGAAATACTGCAGTTTATGTGAGATTCAAACAAATATGGACCATGGTAAGGTGGTGGTGTAGTGGTACTGTCACTGGACAAGTAATCCAGAGACCCAGGTTTAAATTCCAACATGGCAAATGGAATTTGAATTTGATAAAAATCTGCAATTAAAAGTCTAATAGTGACCACGAAACCATTGTTGACTCTTCACTGCCCCGACATTAGGGATGGGCAGCAAATGATGCCCAAATCCCATGAAATAAAAAACTGGATCAACCATTAGATGTGAACAGTAAGGGTTGTACAGTTTAGTCCTTATGATTTTTTGGTTTTGTACTATAAATGTTCCAATGAGCCTCCTCCCAGCCTACATCATCTAATTGCATCTGCGGGCTCCCTCCATACTATGTGCCTCAACCAGGACACAAAAATTCTGGCCTCTACCACCCACATCATTTAGTTTTAGTGTGTATTTTGTTCTTTATAGTTATCGAGATTTGTGCAGTTTTGAGGTGTGTTGATAGTACATACATTGTGGTCAGTCTTGGATACGTCGTAAAACAACTCTGGGGAAAAAACGTATATCACTGCTGATGGCAATAAGATTTGCAATATTAAGATACAAAATAATTACAGAAGTATATCGAAACAGTTATTGTTAAAATAACATTTTTCATCTTAAAACTTGCGGTTCCAGCAAACTTGAACTTTAGATCCTAGGACTTCTCAGAACGAGCATGGAAGTAAAATACAAGGTACCAGATCATAACGGCACTGTACAGCTGCAAATACAAATTCTTCAATTGCTGACAGAAAGACCGATGCTTTACAGAGTACGCAGTGCATTCCTCAGCTCTTGTGCATCAGTGAAAAATTACTGCAGGCAAATTCATAGGGAACTAATTTAAGCAGTGAAAGTAACTGGAACATGTTTGCATAAAAATCAGTAAAGGGCATGCTATTGCGAATTCTAACTAAAAAAAAACTACATTCTAGAAAGCGTCCACTTAGAAACATGTTGCTTGTGACAAATTGAACACTATTTTGAAATCATAGAATGGCTGTCCTATGCTGTAACCATTCAGCCTGCCATCTCTGTGCTGGCCCTCTGAAGGAGCCATTCACTTCATGCCACTCCCCCTCCTTTTCCCCCTGTAGCCATGCAATTATCTTCCTTTTCAGATAATGATCAAATTCATTTTTGAATTAGCCTCCAACACAGTCCACACACTCAGGCAGTGCTTTCCAGATCCCAACCACCTGCTCCATAAATAAAATGACATTCATGTCACCATTTCTTCTTTTGCCAATTACCTTAAATTTGTGCCAATGGCAACAGTTTCTCTACCTAGTCTATCCAGTCCCCTCAATTTTAAGCATCTCCATTAAATCTCCTCTTAACCTTCCATGTAACTGAAACTGCTCATCCTGGAATCATTCTTGTGAATCTTTTCTGCATGCTCTCTAATGCCTTTGCATTCTTCCTAAAGTAGTTAACAATTGCATTTCTTTTGTGTTTGAAAAAGGTGAAGAAATTAATAAAGGGATTAGTGTGGGAACGCGAAAGGAGATGTATCATTCATGATCTTATTGGCGGGCAATGCCTGGATCGAGCTCCAATTTCATTTGTTCTTGAATGTAGATGTTCTGGAAGAATTGCATTATTTAAGTTTTCAACAAGTCACTGAATATAAGTACATATTTCAGCAGAAATCTTTTCTAGCATTCAGTAGTGCTGCATAGGTATTTGCACAGAATATACAGCACCGAAAGAAGCCATTTGGCCCAAACAGTCCATGCTGATGTTTATGCTCCACTCAAGCCTTCCATCTTCCTTCATCTAAATCTTTCATCATAACCCTATTCCTTACTCTTGCAAATGCTTGTCTAGTTTCCCTTAAATGTCTCTATACTATCTGGTTCAACTACTTCTTGTGGTAGCAAGTTTCACATTCTCACCAGCACATTTTTTCCTGAACTTCCTACTGGATTGCTTGGTGACTACCTTAATATTAATCACCTCTATTTATGTTTTTTATCACAACAGGAAACATTCTCCACACTACCAAAATCTTAAAATTTTTCCCTAATTTTTAAAAACTGCCTGTCAGCCTTCATTTTTCAAACAAAGGGACCCAACCTGTTAATGAGGACACAGTAGAAAGCTTCAGGTTTTTTGGTGTCTAGATCACCAACAACCTATCCTGGTCCCCCCCATGTCAACACTACAGTTAAGAAAGCCCACCAACACCTCTACTTTCTCAGAAAACTAAGGAAATTTGGCATGTCAGCTATGACTCACCAACTTTTACAGATTCGCCATAGAAAGCATTCTTTCTGATTATATTACAGCTTAGTATAGCTGCTGCTCTGCCCAACACAGCAAGAAACTACAAATGGTTGTGAATGTAGCCCAATCCATCACACAAACCAGCCTCCAATCCACTGACTCTGTCTATGAGTCCCACTTCCCCAGAAAAGCAGCCAGCATAACTAAGGACCCCATGCACCCATGGCCCCAGACATTCTCTCTTCCACCAGGAAAAATATACAAAAGTCTGAGGTCACGTACCAACCGACTCAAGAGCAGCTTCTTCCCTGCTGCCATCAGACTTTTGAATGGATCTACCTTGCATTAAGTTGATCTTTCTCTACACCCTAGCTATAACTGTAACGCTACATTCTGCATTCTCTCCTTTCCTTCTGTGAATGGTATGCTTTGTCTGTATAGTGTGCAACATACAATACTTTTCACTGTATGCCAATATATGTGGCAATAATAAATGAAATCAATCTGCTGATACGTCCATGCTTCTCCAGTGCCTCTACACCTTTTTATAATGTAGAACATAGAACATAGAACATTACAGCGCAGAACAGGCCCTTCGGCCCACGATGTTGCGCCGACCAGTTACAAAAACAATGACCCACTAGCCTATACCAATCCCTTTTCGTCCATAAACCTATCCAGAGATCTCTTAAACGCCCCCAAACTAGACGCATCTACAACTGCAGCAGGCAGGGCATTCCAATCCCTCACCACCCGCTGGGTAAAGAACCTACCCCTGACATCCGTCCTGTAGCTACCCCCCCTTAATTTAAAGTCATGCCCCCTCGTGCTAGCTTTCTCCATCCGAGGAAAAAGGCTATCACTATCCACCCTATCTAAATGTGGTGCTTAAAACTGAATGCATTATTCAAAGTGTGATCTAACTTAGATTTAATACAGATCTGGCAATAATGTCCCTTCACTTCTTTCCCTTTTCCTTTAGAAAAAGCTTAGTGCTTTGTTTGTTTTGTTTTTAATATGGCCTTGCTAATCTATAGCACAACCTTTGCATGCTAAGATCCATTTGATCCCTTCTCCCATCGAGACTTGCCCCTTCCAAGTAATGTGACCTCTCAATTCAACCCTTCAACATGTTCCATTTCACAATTTATGAACTTCATTTGGCTGATCTTATTAGTGTCTCCCTGTAATTTATTCGGGTGTGCTTCAGTATTGACTAGCCTGCTGACCAAAATGATGGCACCCACAAATTTAAAAACCACATTTTTGATTCCAAAGTCAAAACCATTAAAACGTAACCAGTGAACAGCAACAGTCCCAATACTGCTCCTTATAGAAACACCACTTCTGTCATTAACAGCTTTTTGGTAAATGTGTTAGTACTAACTCAGTGGTATCACTCATATTGGGAGTCAGAAGATTGTGGGAACATGCCCCATAGCAGAAACTTGATTAAATAATCTAAACCAACACTTTTATGCAGGCAGCCTACCTTTAAGTGGGTACAAAAAAATCCCGTACATCTATTGAAGAGCAGATGAGTTCATTCCAGTGTCCTGGCCGATTTTAAGCCCCAACCAACAGCCTAGAACAGAGGATTTGGTTATTTACTTAATCTCCTTTCATGGGACCATGCCACGCCACACAAATTGGTACCACGATTTCTACAGCAATCACACAGTACAAAGTATATCACTGCTTGGAAAGATGCTACATAAATATGAGTCTTTGTAAATAAGATATCAATTAGGTTCAAAAATGTTGAGTGGCATGGTGGCTAGCCTTGGATAACAGTGTGTGGAGTTTGCATGTTCTCCCTGTGTCTTTGTGGGTTTCCACTGGGTGCTCCAGTTTCCTTCTACAGTCCAAAGATGTGCAGGTTAGGTGGACTGGCCATGATAAATGCAAGGGTTACAGGGATAGGGCAGAAGAGATGCTCCTTCAGAGAATGATTACAGACTCAATTGCCAGATGGCCTCTTTCTGTACTATTGGGATTCTATGGTTCAATGTTTCATATTTCTTGGCTCCAAATATAAAAGCCCAAATCTTACTGTTAAAAAAGTTTATTTTAAAAATCTGCTTCAAGTTATGGAAATTTTCATTCCTCTCCCATCTCACTTTCCTTACAAGAACGTGAAATTGATCCTAGTATCAGGGGAATAGCAGGGGAAATACGTGGGATTACGGGACTAGGGCATGGATGGGATTGTGGTCAGTGCAAACTCGATGGGCTGAATGGTCTCCTTCTGCACAGTAGGGATTCTATGAACATAACCTGAAATCACGGAACATATGTCAAGTGAAGAAAGACTTCAACTTCAATATCAGGTTAGGTTAGAACCTGTGAGAGCCCTGTGAAATTTAATAAAAGCTAGTCTGGCCTAGGATGTCAATATTTTCCTGAAGAGGCGTAAGTTTGTTGACAGGAGGGACTGCGAAGAACAGAAGAATGGTTTGAGGAATTTGCAAAATTACCACCAAAACACTCAACAGTTGGCAGAATTTGGATATTGCAAGGGTTCTTAAAAATCAATATCTGCTTATAAATGCAAGAACAGGAAAACAAAGATTTAAATAATTTTCTGCAGCCTTTATCCACTTATTGCCACTTGAGGATTTACTTGCGTTATTGTCTGAGCTTTGTGTGAAAGTATGTTGCTTGTTTGAGCAGTAAGGGAATAGTTTTACGATGTATCGAACTGTGAGCAGAATATACATATTAGCAAAACCATACAAAATCAGCACAGATCTTGGTAACTCTGTAAAGTTACTGCAGATTAACAGGACACAAAATGTTTGGTGGTGGGTAAGAAAGGAGAATAGAAAGAGAAAAATTGACCTCTTTTTATAAAAGAGCAAATATTGCTTTAACTATATGACTATTTTTCTGCAGTGGATGATATTTACAATTATCCTCATAATTCTGTGCCATCATTTTGTTATGTAACAACTGAATTATCACTGATTACTCGTCAGCTTCTGCTATGGACAGTTCAGTTCACATCAACAGCACACGTACAATTTTATGAATTAAAAAAGAACTGTCACATTTTCAAAGGTGATAGAAGTTGAGATGGCCAATTGCGATACTTAAAATACTGCGCATTCACAATTCCAAGTATTGTTTTGAACTTCCTCTTGTTGGCTGGTATATACTCATGTTAAACTTACAATTTTTATGCTGCTATCCTGATACCCTTTACAATCACATTTAAATAGTATATGCATTGTTCACTACTCCAAACCAATCTACTTAGTTTACTCCTGGAATTTCTTGGGAGAAGCACAGGCAAAACCTAGAGTAAATAAAAACAAAATACTGCAGTTGCTTGAATCTGAAACAAAAACAGAAAATGTTGGAAAATCTTAGCAGCATCTGTGGACTGAATATAGAACCAACCTTTCGAGTCTAGGGGGCTGGATAGAATCTGTAACCAAAGATCAACCACCATTATTTGGTATCTTGAATGCAGGTTGTGTTTTGAGGTTTTGTTTTGCTGAGGCAATTGAGTGCTAAAGGCCAAAGATAAGAGAAAGCAGCTCACAAATTGCTCCTGATCTGTTAACATCTGATCGCATCGCTGAAGACACGGTGATTTAAATTACCTCGCTCTTTCGTATAGAATCAAAATAATTAATCATGGCACGAATAATTAACAATTATGAATTCTCAATTGTTTAAACAAGATAGAGTTTGACACATTAGCAAGTTAAATCTAGCGAAGAAAAACAAACTTTGGAGAATAGTGAACTTACTAGGGCGGTTTAATTGAAACTTTAGCAAAATTAAGTTTGATGTTCCAAAGATCCTACCAATGTCTAAAGCAATAGTTAAAACAGCATAATTCCTTCTTAGGCAATCCCTTGGGGTGAAGAATGGTTTGCTTTCACACATGTTCAATGGATTTTGTGATGGCTGGTGAATCCCATGTGTAATCTGAAGGATCTGCCAAGTGTAGGTCAAGTGATGCTTGAAAGGTTGGGTAGATGAGTTGTTTGGGGATTATTACACTTCATCTCAACTTCCCCACGTTTCTGGCGAAGCCTCTGTGATGGTACGTTCCTCAATGAGCCATTTTGGTCGGTCACAAGCCAAGCCAGGATCTCCCACAGGTGGGTGGGTATATTTCACCTCTCATGACAAAGGCAGATATAAATAATTTCATCAATGCCTCCAATATGCCAGTTTAGCCTTTGGTCAACCGAAACAGAGAATGTGAGGACCAGGATCTCAAATCCAAGTCATGGTTCACCGGGCAGCAGTGATCCCTGCTATCCTATATGTTTCACAGATTTGGCTAACCTATAATGGGCACTTCAAAGTACAGGATAAATACCACCAGCAGCATCTTCACAAGATCCTCACAAGATCCTTCAAATGTAGTGATGAGGAAGGTAGTACCCTTCCCCAAGTCTACTTTTCCAGAAAAAAGACGCTAACAACTCAAAACCAGCTCCCTTGAGCAGAACATATGTCTGTATGCCTGATACTGTCAGTAACAATAGATATGTATCACTACTACAATAGAATGTTGCAGTTATAACACAACCATAATACTATGCATGAGGCTAGGAGTGAAGTCTGTACTATTGAATATGTACTTTGTTTTAAATCCAGAGATTTGCTTTGAACTGCATACAAATATCTCATTGAAAAATTGCACTTTCAACATTGCAACAAGCATTCTCTGACCAAAGAAATTAAGTGGCCACATGTTTGAATATCTTGGGTACATTCTTAGAAAATTACATATTTGTACAAGCATGTATTTTGCTTTACTTTAATCGCAAGACTTTTGTATCGGTATTGTTTACCAATCTGTCATGTTATTAATGTTACTTACAAAGACAACATATTTGGAAAAAAAACAATAAAGGCAACTACTGAATTAAGAGTGCAGGTCAAAAGCTGACACAAAGTAACCAATCTGCTAGAAAGAGACCTCAGATACAAGCTACGAGTTTCAGTTATAGTCCATTGCCTGATACCATTAATTTTATGCTGGCACATCAAAAACAGAGCAAAGCTAGCCTCAGTCTGTCAAACGTTATAAGTAAAATTATCTCCGCTGGTGTAATTTTCCAGTTCTGATGTGAGCACCAGCATAAGAAAATATTCTCAATACAAATAATGTCTCAAACCATTTAAGTATACATTGGGTGCAGAATAGATTACTTTAGCAAACCACTGCAAGAAAATCACATTAGCCAACATGGTATCAAACTACAAATTGAATAGCTTCTCTACTGCTGTTCAAACTATTTTGACAGCTTATTGTTGGAAGGTGACCCATGACAAGAGAACAGTCAAGCAAATTTGGGGATCTTTCAGAGCATCTTCCTCTAAGGTTCTCTGCTCAATGACAGGTGTTCCATCATGGTTATGCTAGAAGGCAGGTCTCAAATTCACAGCTATTGGCACCAATATGACCCACATTGTTGTCCAGTTAACTGATTTCCCAAGGAATTGAAGCTGCTGTGACAATATACACTTTACATGCATGTTGCAGCCTGGAGCTATGGTCAATGATGGTAGAGACTCCAATTTCTTACCATCTAACAGCTGACCAAGAATCTCTCCCAATCTTACAACATGCCATCGGTATGCGTTGTCAGATATCCACGTTGGCATGCAACCCTTTTGGCCACATTATGAGCGCATTCCTTGACCATCATGCCCTGGGCTGGGACTCGAACCTGGGGCTTCTGGCTCAGAGGCAGAGCACTACCCAACGCACCACAAGAACTTTCTTTTAAGAGTTTAACCTTCTCTTAATCAAATGTGCACCGAAATCAAAGGTTTTTTTCCTGTTTAGATACTAAAATGGCCTATTGTGCATTTCCAGTATAACATTTCTATTTTCGATTTCCTGCATTTACAATTTCCCCTTTTGATTTTATTTGCTCATTTCACTGCACTCTCACTCTTACACAAAATCAATAGTGTTGCCAATACCGAAATGCATTACTGCTTTCACATTACACAAAAATAAATTCCAATTCCAAACTGCCTCAAGGATGTTGGCACACTGGTTAGTACTGCTGCCTCACAGTGCCAGGGACCTGGGTTCGATTCCGGCTTTGGGCAATTGTGCGTGTGAAGTCTGCATGTTCTCCCAATGTCTCTGTGGGTTTTCCATGGCTGCTTTGGTTTCATTCCACAGTCCAAGGACATGCAGGTTAGGTTGATTAGCCAATGTAAATACACAGGGCTACAAGGAGAGGGTGGAGGCAAGGGCCTGGGTAGGATGCTCTTTTTGGAGAATCAGTGCAGACTCTTTTTGTAATTAGGGATTCTATGAAAAATAACTCGTCAGAATTCAACAGAAGCAAGCCCAAATAAAGTTTATTCTTCCACAGTACAGGGTTTTCTAATATTCAAACTTGTATCAAAAATGAGCACATAATCTTGGCTGATGTAGAACTGGGAGGATGCTGCACTTGCCCCAGTTCCTAGCCAACTTGTTATGACACATTTGCCTGCTCAGGTGGATGTAAATAATCCCATTGCACCACCATGGCAATTGATCATTTGTTTGTTTCGTGGAATCTTTTTATTCATAAAATGGTCACTGACATAACTGCATTTGATTTATTTCTTTATCTTTACTGCTACAAAGTGCAAAGCACAGAGGCAGTATTAAAATATTACTCTACATAACAAGACATAACAGAAGAGGTTACACCTTTTACATCAAGAGGTATTAATTAATTTTTCAGTGCACAAAACACTGTTGGATAACTTCAATGCAATATACTTTGATAAAGATCTTTGCCCTTGCAGCACTGACTGTAGCTGTATTCATCTTTTTAAAAACGTTTAGCTACAAAGAACAAATGCAAACTGCAATTCGTTCTTGCAAAAGACTCGAACGCTGCTATTAATTCCCTATTTATTAAAGGCTCACATTTCGCGTCCAGTTTAATGTATGGATTAACTCTACCCAAGAGGTTTCGGCCCCATGTGCATCCGGTTAAATCCGATCGATACCATTCAAGTGGTGCCTAGGATAACGTGGGTCTGGTTTCTTCCTATTCAAGAAAGCAACGTGCAGATTTCACCCACCAGACTACAAATCCCAGCACTACCTTCACAAATAGAAAGGGGAGGGGGAGGATCGGGTGGATTGAACTCCCTTGTGGACTTTACCACCATGCAGACGTTATGAATGTTAACAAATGCAGGAATGAACATCTGACACATGCTCACGATTCCAAGTTCAGAGGGACAGGGAGGGAGAGAGGCAGCAGTTCCTTTACACGAAGTGGATTAAAAATCCGTTTGCGCAGGACTTCGGAGATTCTGCTTCTTTTTTTTGCAGCTTTCTGGCCCCAGTTTTAAGATTCAATTCCAAGTGCTGGACGTGGTAATGGGGGGCAGGAGAGAGACAGAGGGGCGGGGAGACTGGCGCGCGAAGGGGCCTACACAGGAGTGACTCACCCCCCCCTCCTCCTTCCAACCCTCCTCGGCCGCCTCAGTAAAAAAGTCAGGGCGTTAGTGCAGGCCTCACTCGCAGGCCCAGAGGCTTCGGGTGCTTTGGTGATGAGAGGGAGATCTGGAGGAGGGAACGCTACAATATCGGGGTGAGGAGGAAGGGATGGAAAGGGGTCCCTTACCTGCGATCAGATGCAGCAGCACCGCCGCCGGGCTGATCCCGTCATTAAATCCAGGGTGCGATGGTCCCTCCAGCAGCAAGCAGCCCGCTCTCAGTGTGGTGACGGCTGTGTGTGTGTGTGTCCGGCTGCGCCTTTGCCCTTCCCCGTTTCCCTATCCTCTCCCTCCCGCCAGCCTTTTTCACACTCGCTCGCTCTCCCGCTCCTTTCACTTTAACGTCAGCGCCATTTCCCAGCTGGGGCTTGCGCACTCCCCTCCCCCCCCCAACCCGCCAAATCCCGTCTGACGTCAGCCTCTCGCGGGAGTCTGGTGCGCGCCAGCTACCGACATTCAAACCGCAACCGTTAGGAGGCCCTCGCCACTAAAACTTTGTTTAAACCTTCAGGGGGCCCGCCCGCAGCGCACAGCCTTTTCTGTGAGAGACTGAAAAGCAAGAAAGTGTAAGTTTACACTTGACGAGGGAATGTTTTTGGCAGTTTAGTTTATTTATTGGTGTCTCAAGTAGGCTTACATTAACACTGCAGTCAAGTTACTGTGTGACAATCCTTAATTAGTACTGGCTTTTTAAATACAAAAATGAGTGTTTACTTTCCTAATATTTGTGTATTCATTGCCAGGATCTGTGATAAACCAAAGAGAGTCATGAAGGCAAATTACTGTGGATCAATTACTCAGCTTTCACAAAGGGTCATCTGGACTCTAAACGTCAACTCTTTTCTCACAGATGCTGCCAAACCTGCTGAGATTTTCCAGCACTTTCACAGAATACTACAGTGCAGAAGAGGCCCTTTGGCCCAATGAATCTGCACGGATACATGAAATACCCTGACCTGCCCATCTAATCCCACTTGCCAGCACTTGACCCATAGCTTTGAATGTTATGGTGTGCCAAGTATTCATCACTTTGTAAAGGATGTGAGGCATCCTGCCTCCACCACCCTCCCAGGCAACACATTCCAGACCACTCCCCACCCTCTGGGCAAAAAGGTTTTACCTCAAATCCCCCCAAACTTCCCACCCCTCACTTTTAACTTGTGTCCCCTCGTAACTGACTCTTCAACTAAGGGGAACAGGTGTTCCTTATCCACCCTGTCTATGCCCCTCATAATCTCGAACATCTCCCTTTTGGTTTTAAATTACTGCAAATGCTGGAATCTGATTCAAAAACAGAAAATGCTGGAAAAACTCAGCAGGTCTGACAGCATCCGTGGAGTGAGAATACAGCCAACTTTTCAATGAATCACCCAAACTCAAAACATAAGAACATAAGAAATAGGAGCAGGAGTAGGCCATCTAGCCCTTCGAGCCTGCCCCGCCATTCAATAAGATCATGGCTGATCTGTCGTGGCTCAGTTCCACATTCCCGCCCTCTCCCCATAACCCTTAATCCCCTCGCTTATCAAAAACCCATCAACCCGCGTCTTAAAAATATTTAGCGAGGCAGCCTCCACCACCTCAACGGGCAGAGAATTCCAGAGATTCACCACCCTTTGAGTGAAGAAGTTCCTCCTCAACTCCGTTCTAAACCGCCCCCTCTTTATCTTGAGGCTGTGCCCCCTAGTCCTACTGTCCTTTCTGAGCGGGAAGAGTCTCTCCACCTCTATCCTATCCATCCCATTCATCATCTTATACGTCTCAATGAGATCTCCCCTCATTCTTCTAAACATTGGCTCTATTCTCTCTCCACAGATGCTGCCAGTCCTGTTGAGCCTTCTCCAGCACTTTCTGTTTTTATCTCAGGATTCCAGCATCTGTGGTATCTCACTTTGATTTGTATGATAATGCACATGTGCTGATCTGTCAGCACTGAGATTGGCACATGCGCAGCGGTCCTGCACTACTGGCCTTCTGATTGCTGGCCAGCCCGTGGCCCCACTGGACCTCTATCCCCCCTGCCCCCAACTCCTAATCGCTGGCCCCCTGGATTTTTCTTTATCAAGCCCTTTAAATATTGTAAATACTTCAATTAGATCTGCTGTCATCCTAAACTCCAGCGAGTGTAAGCCCAAACTGCTTAATCTCTCCTCATACATCAATCTTTTTATTCCTGGAATCAACCTGGTAGACCTGCTCTGAACTGCCACCAATGCACCACATCCTTCCTCACTTTGTTCCTGACACCCCCTGACTTGCACTTTTTTCATGTGAGGTTGTGCAGCTGTGTCAGAAGTGTATCTCTGTCATGGTTCAGAATTAATTTTTGGAAGGATTCATTTGCTCCAGAGGCTTTGTTGACTCTCAACTGTCAAATGGCGTTTTTAACTTTGCTCTGGATCAGGTAATGCCAGGACCAAACTTAATGAGGAGGGGGATTGAAAATGTTCAAGTTGAAGAGGTTCTCAAATGAGGTGTTCTTCAGAATGTTCGCTCCAATAAGCAGTAACTGCCTCCCTTCCTGAATACGCTCTCCATGCTTGGCTGTCTGTGGGATGGGTTTTGACAAACAAGTGTATGTAATTGGTGTCCATCGGTTGTTGGATCTCCCATACTATTTCTACCCACCATTTGTTCTTTATGTTATAGTGCATGTGATGTGGACATCTTTGTGGTTCCTTGTTTGAATGATGACATGGTGAGCAGGTGGGCAGTGTTTAGATCCTGGCCTTGAGTTCTTGTGCATGTTTTGCTGGGTGTTGGTTATGACAAGGTCATGTCCTAGACATTTTGTCAGGAGTGGGATGTGGTTGCAGTTTGCTTCAATGCTCCTTCCTTACCTGTCAAACATTCCAGGGATTCTGATCTTTCCCAACTCTCCAAGATAAATCTATCAGAAGGATGAGTTTGTCACTAGCCATGACCCAGTCATGGAATTGCTCAAGACAAGTCTAGAATCCCACCTTGGCCTCATCTGTTGCCTCGACAATAGGAACATATCACTGATGATTTTTTTGTTAGGGTAAGCTGTGCAGTCATAAGGCTCTTTCTTATTCCAAAGGGGAAATTGCTGAAGTGCCAAACAAGCCCATATATGTGGAAGGCCCTTCCCTCCACTGTCTCTTCCATGATGACATGCAAGCCAAACAGAGCCACCAAAAACTCACCTCATTGAAGGCTAGGTTCAAACAAGACTGTGCCATGTCACCAACTCTGTTTTCCTTGCTGCAATTGCAGCTTTGGTTAATGGATAAAAGAGCTGAACTCCAGAGATAAGGGAGAGTGTCTGCCTTAGACATCAAGATTGTATTTGACCAAATACGGTATCGAAAGTACGCCACAAGTATGGCTTCAAGGAACCTCAAGTAAAACTGGAGTTAGTGATATTCAGGGAAAACTCTGTGCTGGTTGAAGTCAGTGACAAACGTAGAAAATGTCAAAAGTATCTCAGATTCAGATACCAGTTGACAGGAACATTTGTAGACATATTTAATCTCTCCTTACTCTGATCTGAGGTCCCTACCTGCTTCAAGAAGACAACCGTCATCCATGAACTAGGCAGCATGCCTTAATGACTGCCACCCGATGGCTCAGACATCCATCATTATGAAATGCTTCGAAAAATTAGTCAAGGCATGCATCAACTCTGGTCTCCAGATTGCTTGGATCTGCTACAGTTCACCTGTTGCCGCAAAGGGTCTACAGTAAATGCGAACTCTCTGGCTCTACACTCAACCCTGGAATACCTGGATAACAAGAACACTTACGTCAGGTTCCTACATATTGACTACAGCTCAGCTTTCAACACCATCATTCCTATCAAACTCATCACTAAACTATGTGGCTTAGGGTCCTTATCTGCTTCAAGAAGGCAACCATCATCCCAAAGAAAAGCCAAGAAGTGTGCCTTAATGACAATCATACAGTGGCTCTGACATCCATCATTATGAAGTGCTTCAAAAGGTTAGTCGTGGCACGACTCAATTCCAGCCTCCTGGACTGTCTGGATCCACTGCAGTTCGCCTACTGCCACAACAGGTCCACAGAAACGCCATCTCCCAGACCCTGCACTCAACCCTGGAACACCTAGATAACACAGATACTATGTAAGACTCCTATTTATTAACTACAGCTCAGCCTTCAACACCATTACTCCTATGAAATTCATCTGCAAAGTCCATGGCCTGGGGCTTGGCTTCTCCCTCTGTGACTGGATGCTGAACTTCCTAACCTGCTGACAATAATCAGTAAGGATAGGCAACAACACCTCCTCTGCGATCATCCTCAACACTGGTGCCCCACAAGGCTGTGTTCTCAGTCCCCTTCTATACTCCTTATATGGCTGTGTAGCCAAATTGCTCTCCAACTCGATTTTCAAATTTGCTGATGACGCCACCATAGTGGGTAGGATCTCAAACAACGTTGAGACAGAATACAGGAATGAGACAGAGAATCTGGTGGACTGGTGCGATGACAATAATCTCTCCCTCAATGTTAACAAGATGAAGGAGATTGTCATCGACTTCAGGAAGCGCAGTGGAGAACATACCCCTGTCTACATTGATGAGAACAAAGTAGAAATGGTTGAGGAGCTTCAAGAGTTTAGGTATCCAGATCACCAACAACCTGTCCTGGTTTCCCTCCCCCTCCCCCTACCAAGCTGACACTATAGTTAAGAAGGCCCACCAATGTCTCTACTTTATCAGAAGGCTGAGGAAATTTGGCACGTCAGCTACAACTTTCACCAACCTCTACAGATGCACCATAGAAAACATTCTTTCTGGTTATATCACTGCTTGGTATGACTTCTGCTCTGCCCAAAACCGCGAGAAACTACAAAAGGTCGTGAGTGTAGCTCAATCTGTCAGGCAAACCAGCCTCCCATCCATTGACTCTGTCTATACTCCCTGCTGCCTCGGCAAAGCAGCCATACTAATTAAGGAACCCAAGCACCCTGGACATTCTCTCTTCCACCTTCTTCTATCGGGAAAACAATACAAAAGTCTGAGGTCACGTGCCAACTGACTCAAGAACAGCTTCTTCCCTGCTGCCATCAGGCTTTTGAATGGACCTACCTGGCATTAAATTGATCTTTCTCTACATCCTAATATGACTGTAACACTACATTCTGCACTATCTCATTGCCTTCTCTATGAACAGTGTGCTTTGTCTTTATAGTGTGCAAGAAACAATACTTTTCACTATATGTTAATATATGTGACAATAATAAATCAAATCAAATCCCTTTCTGACTGGATCCTGAACTTCCTAACCCACAAACCGCAATCAGTAGGGATAGGCAACAACGCCTCCTCCACTATTACCCTCAACACTGGTGCCCCACAAGGCTGTGTCCTCAGCCCCTTCTATACTCATTGTACACTTATGACTGTGTGACCAAATTCCACTCAAACTCCAGTTTTAAGTTTGCTGATAGCACCACCGTACTGGGTCAGATCTCAAACAATAAAGTGATTGAGTACAGGAAAGCGATAGAGAATCTGGTGAAATGGTGTGATGTAGGAGACAGTCATCGACTTCAGCAAAAGTTTTGGAGGATATGCCCTGTCTATGTCAACGGTAATAAAGTGGAAATGGTCAAGAGCTTCAAGTTTTTAGATGTCCAGATCACCAACAATCTGTCCTGGTCCCTCCAAGCTGACACTACAGTTAAGTAAGCCCAGCAAAGCATCTACTTTCATTGGAGGCTAAGGAAATTTGGCATGTCCACTACATGTTGCATGTCGCACCAATTTTTACAGATGCACCTTAGAAAGTATCATTTCCAGATGTATCACAGCTCACTATGGCTCCTGCTCTGACCAAGACCGCAAGAAGTTACAAAGGGTGTGAACATAGACCAGTGCATCACTCAAACTAGCCTCCCATTGATTGACTCCTCTACGTTTCCCGCTGCCTCAGAAAAGCAGCCTGCATAATCAAGGGCCCCACACACCCCAGACATTCTCTTTTCCGCTTCTTCTGTTGGGAAAAATTACAAAAATCTGAAAACCGATACTAAAGGACTTGAACAGCTTCTTTCCTGCTGCCATCAGGCGTTTGAATGGATCTCCCATATATTAAGTTGATCTTTCTCTACAATCTAGCTGTAACTGTAATGCTACATTCTACTCCCTCTCCTTCTCCCTTATGTACTCTATGAACAGTATGTTTTGTCTGGATAACATGCAAGGAACAATACTTCTCATTGTATCCCAATACATGTGACAATAATAAATCAAATAAATTCCTAATCAAATACTGAGAAGGTCAAGCAGCACCTGTGGAGAGGAAAACAATTGACATCCTGATGAATGGACATTAACTCCTGTCAATTGGTGCCTGACCTGCTGAGTATGTCCAGCATTTTCCACTTCACAGTTATTTTAATTAATAGCCAGGTGTGTTCCCTGAATTTTTTTCTTTAAATTTAATCCAAATTCTCAAACTGCCAATCATGGGATTAAATGCACCTGCCTTGGATTATGAATCCGAGAACAAGCCCCATCACCTCCAAACCTCTAATGATAATGAGAGGAATTAAATGATACAACAGAAAACATTGCACTGTTGCAAATCAGAAATAAAAATTAATATGCTGTCAGCATACAGGCAGATCAGTTAGCTTTTGGAAAGAGGAACAGGTACTAATGGAACCACCGCCTGTTCAGATCTTTTCTTGCTTTTGCTTCAACGGTAATTTAGTTTGGAAGACTAAAACAAAAGGAAGTATTTTCATATTCTTAATGTCTCAAAATGCTTGGCAACCAATTACTTTTTGAAAAGTAATGTTTGTTTGTTAGAGAAGCACAGCGGTTAATTTTCGCACAGCAAGATTGCACAAATAGCAAATCAGAAGAGTAAAAATGCAATTTGTTTCAATTGTCACATTAGCTTTTAAAACAAGAAATATCCCAAGGTGCTTCAGGGAAAACATATGCTGAGACAGGAACTGAGAGATTGGGACTAAAAACTTGTAAAGGAGAGGTTTTTATTTAAAGAAAGAGACAGTGTGAATGAACTTCAGAACTGAATTCCTGAAAGCTCCGCTGCTGGTGATATGGGTGAAAGAATGAAGAATGCCCAAAAGTGAATGATTATCTGCAGGAGATTACAGTGATAGGGTGGAGTGAGGCCATAAAGGGAAATTAAAGAAGATTTTAAATTTGAGGCATTGAGTTGTGGAACCAGAGTAGCTACATTGAGGATGGTGGTGATTGATGAACAAGTCTTGATGGAAGATGGTGTACGTGAACCAGATACAGATTATGGTGGGTGATAAGGAAAGCATTAGGGTAACAGTTTTAGTTGTTAGTAGCTAGGTTCATGATGAGTGATTGAGTGGAAGAGTGGAATCATTAGCAAAAGAACAAATTTTATAGCAACAGCCAAAGACAATTTTTGATTTTCCCATTATTCGAAACATTATCACCGAACTCCAGCGAAAATAATTTACTCAGTCTCTCATCATAGGATCTTATGCCAGGGACCAATCTAAATGGACCTTTGCTCCACTGTCTTCAATGCAAATATGGAGAACAAAACAGCACACCATACTCCAGGTGTGGTCTCGCCAAAACCCTGTACAGCTCCAGCAAGACATCTTCATTTCTGTACTCCAACTGTTTGCAATAAAAACCAGTGTACCATTTGCCTTCTTAATTTCTTGCTTGCTGTACCTGTATATTAACTTATTAAGTTAATGTGAACAAGTACACACAGGTCTCTTTGATCTTACAATTCTTTCGCTGTTTAAAAAATATTCAGTTCTTCTATCCTTTCAACCAAAGTGAATAATCTCACCTTTCCCTACATTTCCCTTTAGTAAAACCATGTTAACTCACATAATAGAATATTGGGGCAGAAGATCAATGGCTTATTAAAATTAATTTATTCATCATAAGTAGGCTTACATTAACACCACAATGAAATTACTGTGAAAATCTCCCAGTCACCACACTCTGGCACCTGAGGGAGAATTTAGCATGGCCAGTGCACATAACCAGCACGTCTTTCAGACTGTGGGAAGACACCAGAGCACCAGAGGAAACCAATGCAGACACGGGGAGAACGTGCAAACTCCACATACACAGTGACCAAAGCCGGGAATCAAATCCAAGTCCCTGGTGCTGTGAGGCAGCAGTGCCAACCACTGTGTCACCGTGCCATTTGCTCAAAGATGTGGATTTTAAGGAATATTTCAAAGGAGGAAAGGTAGGGGGAGAAGCAGAGCTTTAAATTCAGATGAGCAAAAACACACTTTGTTTTTTTAAATAATTTGTAGATTCTGACTTCAAAGACTGATCCACTCATTAGGAAAAAAATGCTGTTCCTCTGTCACCACATCCCCGATGATTCTTAAATCCATTCATCAGCTGTAAAAGCATTCTGTGTATTAAATATTTGATAGAGCAATTTGTACATTCAATCATGTTGCCATAATATTTGCATCTATTTAAACATGTCAACCCCTTTGTCCCACCTTTTAGACAATCTAATTAGCATTATAATATAAATGGGTAATGTGGGAGACACTTCACAGGACCTAGAGAAAAAACTGGAGTTAATAGCAGAGGAAGAGGGAAACATAGAAAATCTGGCTAAGCAAAGACTCCCTTGGATACTCACGCTTAGAATTCAGCTGGGTTTGGATGATGTCTTCTGTTCACACGAAGTGACAAATTTCAAGAGTTTTGCCCTCCTATAGGTATTTCATTGACCATATATGGTTACATTTGTGACCTTTACAATTCACCTAAGACATCAAGATTTAGGTCATTAAGCTTACATTGGGGATATCTTATGAACCACAAGTCATGTGAGCAAGCACAGCCAAAGGCCATTATCACCCTTATCAAGATTTTGTTTCAATGCCTGATGTACTTTGAGGGAATTTACTACTTCAAAGGTGCCAAGATATAAGCTGTTGTTGTAGTATAAATGCAGTTAGGTAGCATCTTATGAGATTTTTGAAAGTGCTTACCTTAGATTACTTTTGAAGCTCATTCAATGTTATGTAAACAAATATATCAAGTGCACTGATTAAGGGAGCTTCTTGCTCTTCTATAAATAAAATTACAGAATCATATAAGTTTAACGTGGGTATAATGGGCTCAATAATCTTCTATTTTCTAGAGCAATTCAAAACTTCCTACAGCACCCCTTAGATAATTCTGTCTCTTTCTCTACTTCAAATGTTTATCTGGTGTTTCCTTAAAAATGTGTCAGTTGCTCCATGGGGCAAATTCAACTCTTCTTCACATTTTCCCTTCACTTTTATAGTGACCAATTTAATTTCATGTGTTTTGTAATTATCTCCTTAACTAGATTTACCCTTATTTACACTGAATAAAATTCTTAATTTTAAAGTCCTCTTTAAATCTTTCCCAGTTTCTCGGTTTCAATGGAAATAGTCCCATCCCTTTCCTCACAATTAGTTCCTCATCCCAGGTATTAACATCCACTTGAACAAACAGGTCCTTTGTTTATAGAACAGCATTTCTGACAGTGCAGCATTCCTTCAGTACTACAATATTCTGAATTTGATAGCTGAATTGCTGCAATGTTCTGATAGCAATATATCTACTTAAATTCAAGATCGAATCAGAGTGGTCATAGCACAGAAGGAGTCCACTTGGCCCATTTTGCCTGTGCTGCCTCTCTGCAAGAGCAATTCAGGTAGTGCCATACACACACTTTTCCTCATAACCCTGCAAATATTTTAAACTAATTATACAATTCTTTTTTGAAAGGTTTGATTGAATCTGCCTCTTCCACACTTTCAGTTCATGCATTCTTAGTTTCAGCTATTTGCTCTGTGGAAGATTTTCCTCATGTTGCCATTGCTTTTGCCGATCAACTTAGTTCTGCATCCTCTGGTTTTTGATCCATGTTTCTCCCTGTCTACTTTGTCCAGATCCATCATTATTTTGAATAACTATCAAATCTCCTCTTAGCCTTCTCTTCTCATAAGAGAAATGTCCCAGAAAAGTACCAGTCTATTTACATAACTGAAGTACATGATGGTCAAAAATTTCAATACTACTTCAAAGAAATCGTAGACACCATAACTCATTACCATACCAAAACCTGGAGAAGACTGCATAGCTGTAGCTAGCTTTGTCAGATTGCCTATCAGTCCCATGCAAAATCTTTGAATGCCTCATCTATCAGCACATATCCCTAATTGTAGAAGGAGTCCTTAACATTGATCAAGTTGGTTTCACAAGGACTGCATCACAGGGAAACAGGTATTGGCCCTCACCACCTACATTGAAAATTATTTTCAGAGAAACCTGAAGACAGGTGCTGTTTTCCTTGACCTCACAATTACCTATGATACTGTTTGGCACACTGGCCTCCTCCTGAAGACTGATTTGCAAAACTCTCCCACATAGGACTTCAGTGCAAACCCCCAGACAAATATATGGGAGTCATTGGACACCACACACAAGTATGTTGTCTCAGTCCTAACACAACAGCTGCCTGATTTCAATCTTCCAAGGAAAGAGTGGTCCACCCTCAACAAGTTCAAGACATATCAAAGGGTGGTGATTTAACCTGAGGGTCACCATACATCAGACGGAGGGGCATGGTTGAGAAGGCAGGGCCTTCGTGAATAACCTCAGCCAGTACCAGATTTGAACCTGTGCTGTTGGTGTTGCAATGCATTGTGAACCAGCTGACCAACCAACTGAGCTAACCAACCGAAGCAAGCTATGCACCGTATCACAGAAGAGTGTCGATTCCACAGACTCAGTGGAGGTCTATCCACACTCAACACAAGAAGGCCCGAAAAAACTAAGGGATTTTACATTCACTAAATAAATAAATATTGAAATTTCTCATCCCTGGAACCATTCACGTGAATCTAATGTCTCACATCCTTCCTGAAGTATTATGCCCAGAACTGAATGCAATTCTCTAGTGGAAGCTGAACTGTTTTATACATTTTTATCATAACTTCCTCGCTTATGTACCCTAACTCTATGCCCCTTTTTATAAAGCCCAGGATTCCACATGCTTTTTTAAACCATGCTGCCAAACTCCCCTTTTGCTTTCAATGATGCCCCCAGATCCCTCTGCTCCTGCACCCCCTTTGGAATTGTACCTCATTAAATTTAATCAGCCAGTGTCACCAATTCCACCCAACAAATTATGTCATTTTGAATTTTAACACTGTCCTCTTCATAGATACCTCTGACTTGATCCCAAACCAGCCTTGAGAAATGATAACCCACTTTTCCTTCTGAGTCCGCCATCCTTACACAACTTGGGTTGTTGCCGCAATGAGCATTTAAGTGATTCAAGATGAATCAATACCTTCAAACTTATGTGAACATATACAAAGCCCCCCCGTTTTGCATGGACAGTTGGGATGGGATGCAAGTCGCTCTGAGTCTCTTTACAGTCTGTTTTGATTGCTCCAAAAGGGACCGGCCGAGTCCCGATGGGAATCTCTGACTGGGATTCTCCCAAAAGAAAACTAAGTGCCCAACAGGTGGAAAACAGGAGAATTTCCCACCCGTTTTTTGGGCATATTTATCTGAATGATTCTCTTGATATTCTACGCACCACAGAGTGTCTCAGAAGGATTTATGCCGGTAAATCGGGCAGGGGTCATTCTGCCCAAAAGACCAGCAGGATAGTGCTGAGTGGGCCACTGTGCACGTGTCGATCTGTCAGTGAGAAGATTGGTGCATGTGCACTGTCCCCCTACTCCCACCCCTCTCCCAATCTCTAGCCTTCCAATATTTTCCCGGGCCCTCTTCTCCCCGGTCACTGGCCTACCCCTCCCAATCACTGATCTCCCTCCTCCCCCTCCCCAATCTCCTCTCCCATGGCCAGCACCGAGCACTCCCGCACGGCCAGCCACGTTTGCCCCTCACTCCCTCCCCAAATGATCCTATTGCAGAGTGGCAGTGAATCCCCCACCGACCACCATCAGTCATCCCTCCCAGCATGCCCCCCCCCCTCTGGCCCAGTGAACAGTGCCAATGTGCCCTTTGAGGCAGTGCCAGACTAGCACTGCCCAAGGGACACCACCCCTACCCCGGACCTTCCGGGTGGGCCTGTTCCTCATTGGTGGGAACTTCTTCTGACGGGGGAGGAGATGCTAGCTGGCCCAGAGAGTAAGTTCCGGGCTCACTAAGCATGTGTAAATAGCAATTTCAAAATGGTATTCAGCTCCATGCCGACTTCTAGTGTGGAACTTACACTAAAAAAAGGGCCTGGGAGACTCAGGATCGGCCAGACACTGGTTGTGAGTCCCGCTAAAGGACCCAGCTGATGTCTCCCAGCCCACTGTGCTACTTGAGCAGCTAAATACCCAAATAAAAGAACCCAACACCAGAGAATGAAATGCATGGTGCTGCCTTCCTCAAACATAATGTAATGGCGATCAGCACTTCCTACCTCCTAGTGAATACATGCTAGCTGCTCTCCATTACCCTTTTAGCAACGTAAAATTTGTCCCTCAAAAAAATTAGATCTAACTCAAGAAGCTTTTACTTTGAATTAAAATCCTGATGAGTTCTTGGTTTGCAGAAATGTAAACAAATTGCTTCGACTCATCAGAAATAAAATACTGTAGATGCTGGAAACCTGAAGCAGAACCAGCTGCAACTTCTCAGCTGTTCAGTTAGAATCATGGAATCCCTTTAACCTACGCACCTCAGGACACTAAGGGGCAATTTTAGCGTAGCCAATCAACTAAACCTGCACATCTTTCGACTTGGTTGGTAAAGCAGTCAAATTTCAAGCTGCCTTTCTGTTTCCCCTGAATGCTACTTCCCACGAATGTTTTCTGCTTTACCAGCCACAACTTCACTCAGGGTTAGTGCAATCTAAAGCATTGCCTGCTCATCACCAGCTGATGTCCTCTTCAGACTCTTGCCTGCCTCTTCAGACCAGGCCTGGATTTTAGCTGGGGAGAGGGCTCTTAACAAGCTTAACCTAGATAATACACATGATGCCCACATCATAATGTGGCTGGCATGAGCAGGCTGCTTTTTATGGCCTACATGAAAAAAGGTGGGGAGGAAGGAGGGACACCTCATCTAGGGGTTTGCCCTGCACGCATTGGGATAATATCACCCCCTTCTTTTTGCACTGCCTGCTCTTCAAAACCTGGCCTCCCTACCACTTCGCTGCAGTCTATGATCCCAAGACTTTCTTTACTGGGGCAGCCATGATGTTCTTCATCCTGCTCCCTGCAATGCCAGCAGCGCTCAGAGGGATAGAAGATCCATCCTGAACCAATTTAGCTCATCCTTAACTGCGGGAGGGACTTCTGGTCATATCAGCCTCTGGCCAACTTTCCAAAGGGCAAGTACTCTACCCACGACCCTGCTGCAAAATGTAGTCCCAGGACATTGCAATCCCTAGCAAGAAAAGGAGATCCGTGGGATCTCTGGCCTTTGAATACCCTTCGTAGGAACCAGACCAGTGCTTAATTTCCCCAAGGCAATTCACTTTATTAGTCTTCAAGAAGAACGGGGGCTGATTAACTTGCACTAAACATTTTAAAACATCAATGATTTGGTTTTTAGAGCAGTTATCAAAAAATCCTCTTTTTGCCACTTGGGGGCATTTATGAGTCAAAAATATGTCTCTGGTTCGTATGCTAGAAGCAGATCTCATTTGTCGTTCAATAAAGAAATTTCACATATCTACACTAGAAAATGCCGGAATGAGTGGATCATGAACCATGGGATGATGGTGATGAAGTGAAATTATAGGGAAAAGAGTGAGAGATCAAAGCAGAAATTGCAAGAAGTAGACAAGAGCACAATGAAGCACTCAAAGAAATTGAAGGTCTAAAAAATTGTCAAGATTGTACAAATTATTTTGTTCGGTGGGTGAAAGTAAAATTGTAGATAACAGAAAAGGAAAGACAAGGTGTAATTTTTCCCAAATGTCAGAAAATCGATGTTGGAATTGCAATTAGGAGGTGGAATTGTGGCTAAGATTCAATTTTGCAAATTACACCAAACCAGGAGCATAAGAAATTGGCAGGTGGAGGCCATTTAACTTTGAGGCTGTTTCACAATTCAATAAAATTATGACTGATCTACCTGAGCTATACCTTCATATACTATCTTCAATCCTTTAATTCCCTCAGTATCCAAAAATCTGTTGATCTCTAACATAAATTTACTTAAAAAATGGACATCCACAGCTCTGTGTGGTGAAGACTTCTGAAGATTCACAACACTTCAAGTGAAGAAATTTCCTCTCTCAATCTTAAATGGCTGACTCTTTATTTGGTGATTGTGAGTCCTAATTCAAGACTTCCCAACCAGGGAAACACTACCAATGTCTATCCTGTTTAACCCCTTAAGAATTTTGAGGCATGAATTTTGGTGGGTGCAGAAGTGGATGTGGAATTTGCTCCAGAAAATCTTCAGGATTTAAATAGTTTCGTGCTGGCTGCCAATTAAGGACTGCACAGCATGATTCTTTTCGCTGATTCCTTGGGCTGTGTAGGGGCAAGAGCTTGTTGTGTGCTAGATCTAATGGGGATCTGGCAGGGGATTTAAGAAGGTTAGAGGCATTCTCCTGAAGGCTGTCATTGTTCACTGAAGGTGCTATACCTTTCAATCAACTGAAGGTTGGTGGCAAGAATGTCATTGATATGGCAGCACAACGGTTAGCACTGCTGTCTCAGAGAGCCAGGGACCCAGGTTCAATTCCTGGCTTGGTTCATTGTCTGTGTGGAGTTTGCACATTCTCCCCATGTCTGCGTGGGTTTCCTCCAAGAGCACGGGTTTCCTCCCACAGTCCAAAGATGTGTGGGTTAGGTGGATTGGCCATGCTAAATTGACCCTTAGTGTTAGGGGGGCTAGCTAAGGTAATTGCATGAGGTTATGGGGATAATAGGGCCTGGGTGGGATTGTGGCCAGTGCAGACTTGATGGCCTGAATATCCTCCTCCTCCACTGTAGGATTCTACAATTTTACGACACTTGCTGGGCAGGACATATATAAACAATGTGGAGGTGCTGGAGATGGTGCAAAAAACGTTGTGAATACCAGATCTGCAAGCTTCTATCTTAGTAAGAAGTCTCACAACACCAGGTTAAAGTCCAACCAGTTTATTTGGTAGCGTGAGCTTTCAGAGCGCTGCCCCTTCATCAGGTGAGTGGAGAGTTGGGTTCACAAACAGGGCATATATAGACAAAGACACAAAGTAAGATAATGGTTGGAATGCAAGTCTTAACAGGTAATAAATCTTTACAGGTACAGACAATGCGAGTGAAGAGAGGGTTAAACACAGGTTAAAGAGATATGAATTGTCTCAAGCCAGGACAGTTAGTAAGATTTTACAAGCCCAGGCAAGTCTTGGGGGTTACAGGTAGTGTGACATGAAGCCAAGATCCCGATTGAGGCCGTCCTCATGTGTGCAGAATTTGACAATCAGTGTCTTGAAGACCACTTCGGAGAAAATTTACCCGAAGGTCAGAGGCTGAACGCCCTTGACTGCTGAAGTGTCCCCCTGCGGGAAGGAAACACCCCTGCCTGGTGATTGTTGAGCAATGTCAATTCATCCGTTGTTGTAACGCCTGCATAGTCCCGCCATGCCTCGGGACATCCTTTCTTGCAGCGTATCAGGTGACAACTTTGGCCAAGTCACAAGAGCATGTACCGTGTACCTGGAGATGGCATTCTGATATGAGATGATGGCATCTGTGTCGATGATATGGTATGCCTTGCAGGGGTTGCTGTGGCAGGGTTGTGTGATGTCACGGTCACTGTTCTGAAGGCTGGGTAGTTTGCTGCGAACAATTTGTTTGAGGTTGAGGTTGCGCAGTTGTTTGAAGGCAAGTAATGGGGGTGTGGGAATGGCCGTGGCGAGATGTTCGTCTTCATCGATGACATGTTGAAGGCTCCAGAGAAGATGTCATAGCTCCTCCACTCTGTGAAAGTACTGGGCGCCAAAGGATACTCTTCTTGCCATATCCCGTGTTTGTCTTCTGAGGAGGTCAGTGCAGTTTTACACTGTGGCATGTCAGAACTGTTGATCGATGAGTTGAGTACTGTATCCTGCTCTTACAAGAGCGTCTTTCCTCCCCAAACATGGATCACCAGCACTGGGGCCCTCCCAATGGATCTCTTTTCATGCCGCCTCCTCCTCCTCCTCCACCCACCACCACACCACCACTCACCACCCCCCCCCCCCCAACCCCCCACCCCGCCATAGTCCGATTGCTGTCTGCTACACTGCACAGTAGTAAATGGCACACACTCTGAAGGATACTGCAGTGCACTCTCTGATTGGTTGAGGCATCTGAATGCATCTTCAACAGCTCAATTGTCCCCTCGATTAGCACCGTTGAGGAGACAAGACTATTAATTGTACCTCAGCTCAACTTTTGTTCTTGATGCAAGAGTTGCCTTTTCAAGGGAAAGCCTTTGCCATTGAAAGCCAATCATCCAAACAAGCTGAAGCCATGGACAATCTTGTCATCTGCGAATGTTGCAGGATGGGAGCTGCCAGGGTACCTTGCACGGACTTGCAGAATCTGTGTCTTACAATTGCAAACTATCTGAATGTTCATGGAGTGAAAGCCCTTTCTGCCAACAAAGGCACCCGGCTCACCTCCTGGCAGCTTGGTGGTCACATGAGTATCGTCAATGGCACCCTGGAAGTAGGGGAACCCTGCATTTGCTGCAAAGTCTCTGGCTTGCTCAGCCTGGTTGGCCCATCAGTCTGGAAATGTCACATCCCATCTGAAGAGAGCATCATTGATCAGCTTACCACAGCTCTGGGCAGTAGACTCCCCACTGGTCCCTGGAAAGAACTGACGGCAAATATGCTGAGGATTACTGTGACCTTTAGACCCACTGGCATAAGGTGGCCACCCACACAGCTGGAAGCAATCTGGCGTATGGAGATCACAGTTTCTCTAGAGGGGCACTGGACCTCAAATATGTTGAGGTAGATGCAGTGTTGCTGGAAAAATGTGGATGCAAGATAGTGCCTTCCAGCTGGCCCTGCATCCAAAGTGGCTGCACCTCTCCTCCCACAGCTTTCCTTGGTGTTGTCTTTAGACATCTGGGGTTGGGATTTTATGATCTCGCTCGATCAGTGACCGGAAAATCTCGCCCAAGATCAACAAACCCTGAAATGACTTTATCCAGTCATTTCAGCTTCATAATTATCTTGAGTGTTAGTCTGGGTTCAGTAGGAGTCCAATCACCTTGCTTAAGTCATTAAGACAAGGATTTAAGCCTTCTGACTCCATGTGTAGAATTTCAACCATGGTACACCTTTTCTTGAGTATGGAACAGGAAAGGTACAGTACCACTTCTGCTCCCTTGTATTTTGCTGATTCCCACACAATTACAATTAAAATTTGAAGTGGCAGCTGCATGCATGGGAAACAAGTGTGATTCTCACTGTGGGGATTTTTTTTCAGTGGTGAAACCCACCTTCATTTCCAGGACAACAGGTTCTTCCCTCTTCCATTCCTTCACTTTCTCTTTTGTAGACCACTTAATCCCTTTGAAAAAACACAGCTGTAAATCAGACAAAGTCTTTGTAAATTTTACCTTTAGGAAAAATGGGGATACTTGAGATGCATTCAAGCCTGAAGGAAAAGGTAAATAAACACAGATGACTGGAGGTGAGTAGAAATCCATTAAGCTGTGAATTAAAACCTATTTCAAAACACTACACTATGAGATTGAAAGAGATAGGTTTTCAATGCAATAGAGAGGTTTCAGCTTTCTAGGAAGACTCAGAGACTAAAGTCCAGCTGAGTCTTCTAAAGTTCTCAGTTTTTGTGGTAGGATTTAGGCTTCATGCTCACACCTGGTCTATAACCATAGAACTAAATGAAATTACTTCAAATTGACTTCCTCACAGAATTTGAAACTGAGTATTTGGTCCCAGAATGTGCACATGGCATTGGTGATGTCTTTGTGAACATTACCTAATGGGCATGATGATGCTACCAATGTGCATCTTGAGGTTCACCACAAACAGGAGGAATTTTCCCTTTTGCATTTCATAATTGAGAAACAATCATTTTCTATTGATATCCCATTCTGAAATAAAAATGAATTTATTAGTTTTTAATGATAAAGTTCTTCATTGGCTGTAAAATACTTCCTGAGATCATAGCAGTTTTCTTTTAGGTGTATCACATATGACTTATGTTTACTGAATCAGCCTCAAGCCAGTTAAAATTCCTCACTGAGAAACTCCACTTTTTAGGCGAGCAGGTGACGTATGATGATTAAGAATGCTAATCAGCAGTTTTAGCTTTCATTTATAGAGAATGGTACAGTCTGAGCTTGTGGCTTGAGGAAACATGATGACACGAAAAGACAGGTAGAGGGCATGAAGCCATTGGCTGATAGGCAAGTTGGGCTAGCCCATCAGAGTAAACAATGGGAGGATTCTCCCAGTTGCCCTGGCATGCTGCTGTTTCTCTATTCAGGCATTACAGAGGGAGAAGAGGAGTTGACCCCTAGACCTTCCCTTTCTTTGGGTTAAAAATCTCCTTGATGCTGTTCAGCTTCCTTGTCAATTGGCTGTTACTAAAAGTGTTGCACATACGAAGGGGGACATTCCTGTGCAATTAGGGAATGCCCGTGCTGATTCAACTGCCAAGGCAGCAGCCGAAACAGCCTCTGTGATTGTTCCCACTGGGGGTAATCAGGCTCTAAATTGGGTACCTGCATTAGGGACGAAGGGCATGCCAGAGATAACTGAGGTTCAACGTTTACAGAGGGACGCCTCTGATTCTGAGCGCACACTATGGAAGTCAGTGGGGTATTCATACTCCTTGGCATGGGACCTCTGGCTTACTCCAGTTGTGATGTGGATATGCCGGTGTTGGACTGGGGTAAACACAGTAAAAAGTCTGACAACACCAGGTTTAAGTCCAACCAATTTATTTGATAGTCCTCCTCCGTGAAGACCGAAACAAAAAAGTTATTCAGGGCCTCAGCCATTTCCCCATCCCCTACCACTAAGTCCCCCCTCTCATCCTCTAAGGGTCCAACGTTCACCCTAGCCAGCCTCTTCCTTTTTACATTGTTTGCTGGAGCAGACGAGTGAGGGAGCAGAGAGTCAGATAAGAAATTACCTGTTAAAAACCTGTTTAAATAAGTTTAAAGCACTTTCGTAGTGAGAACTTACCTTGTAGAACTGTTTAAATCATTTAAAAGCATTTTTGCGGGCTTTTTGTATTTACCGCTTTAAGAATTCTAAGGGAGTGGATAGCAGGGATTTGTGGGCGAGCAGGCTTTAAGACAGCGCCAGGTTTAAAAGGAGGCCTGGTGTAGACAGCAGACAGCGTTGGAGCGGGCAGCGGAGTGAGAGGGAAGCAGAGTGAGCTATTAGGGCTTAGGATCAAAGGGCTAGGGAGAAAAAGGGCCAGGTAAGTTCGTGTGGAAATTTTCAATACTACTACAGTGAATAATGGAGGGGCATGTGATGTGCTGTTTCTGTATGATGTGAGAGCTGGTGGACCCCAGGGCCCTTCCCAGTGACCATGTCTGCAGTAAGTGCAGGTTGCTGGAGGAGCTCCAGCTCAAGATAGATGAGCTGGCCTCTGAGCTTCAGACACTGAGGCTCATCAGAGGGAGAGAGGGTGCCATTGTCAATGGGGTGCAAGAGACATCCACCCCCCCTAGACTGGCTAACTCTAAGGGTCAGGAACAAGAGAGGGCTGCTGAGAGGAGGAAGGAGGGTGGGGACCGGAGGAAGGAAGGTGGGGACCGGATGCCTCAGCCTCTCAATCTGCATAACAGGTTTGAGGTTCTTGCTTCCAGTGTGGACGAGAACGAGGGAAGTGAGGTTGGTGAGCAAACTGCACACAGTACAGTGATGCAGACGCAGGATATAGGCAAAGAGAAGGTGATAAGGAACGTAGTCGTAATTGGGGACTGTGGGGTTAAGGGTATTGACACTGTCCTTTGTCACAATGACAAAGTGCACAGAAGGGTGTGTTGTCTGCCTGGTGCTCGGGTCCAGGATGTCACATCTGGGCTGCAGAGGAACCTGGAGTGGGAGGGTGAGAATCCGGTCGTTGTAGTACATGTGGGTGCCAACGACGTAGGCAAAATGCAAACTGAGGATCTGGGGAGGGAGTATGAAAAGCTGGGAATGGAGTTAAAAAGTAGAACCGACAAGGTGGTTATCTCTGGACTACTGCCTGAACCGAGTGCAGACGGGCGTAAGGTTGATAAGATTAAGGAAGTGAATGGGTGGCTCAGGGATTGGTGTGGGAGGAATGTGTTTGAATTTATGGGGCATTGGCATCAATATTGGGGTAGGTGGGACCTGTTTGGGTGGGATGGAGTTGGTCTGAACCGTGCTGGGACCAGAGTCCTGGCGAATCGTGTAAATAGGACTGTAGGTAGGGCTTTAAACTAATTAGGGAGGGGGAGGGTGCGAGGGTAGGTGACATTACGGGATCTAAAGTTAAGGAGAGGGTACAGGTAAGGGAAGAGGCCGAGGACGTCCCAATAATAAAGGGAGTAGGGGGAGTGAGTATGGTTGGTGGCATTCTGGCAAATAGGGTACAGGTGAAGGCTGGGATGAAGGCACTTTACCTAAATGCACGAAGCATTCGGAATACAGTGGATGAGCTGGTGGCGCAGATCAGCACAAATGGATATGATCTGGTGGCCATTACAGAGACGTGGCTGCAAGGTGACAGGGACTGGGAGCTGAATGTCCAGGGGTATCAAGTGTTTAGGAAGGATAGGCAGGAGGAAAAAGGGGGGGGCGTAGCTCTGCTGATTAAGGATAGCATCAGGGTGGTAGCAAGGGATGATATAGGAACCAAAGAGCAGAAAGTGGAACTGTTTGGGTGGAGATTAGGAACAGCAGAGGGAGGAAGACGCTGGTGGGTGTTGTCGATAGGCCCCCAAATAATGATCTGGAGGTGGGGCGGGCTGTTAACGCGCAAATAAATGCGGCGTGCAGGAATGGAACAGCGACAATTATGGGGGATTTCAATCTACATATTGATTGGTCGACCCATGTTGGACGCGGTGGGCTTGAGGAGGAGTTCCTGGAATGCTGCTGGGATAGTTTCCTTGAACAGTGTGTGTTGGAGCCGACGAGGGAGCGAGCTATCTTGGATCTGGTGTTATGTAATGAGGCGGGTAGAATTAGGGACCTTGTGGTGAAGGATCCTCTTGGGGAGAGTGATCATTGTATGGTGGAGTTTCTGGTGCAGATGGAGGAGGAGAAAGTGGGTTCCCGGACACGCGTCCTTTGTTTGAACAGAGGGGAGTACAGAAGGATGAGAGAAGAATTGGCAAATGTTGACTGGGGGAGCGCGTTGGAAGGTAGGTCTGCTGAGGAGCAGTGGAGGATCTTTAAGGAGATCTTTCTTGGTGCTCAGCAGAAATTTATTCCGATGGTCAAAAAGGACCGTAGGAGGAGAGGTAATAAGCCGTGGATAACAAAGGAGGTGAAGGAAAGTGTTAAATTAAAAGCGGAGGTGTTTAGAGTAGCTAAGAGTAGTGGGCGAGAAGAGGATTGGGAGAGGTTTAAAAGTCAACAAAGATTGACAAAGAAGTTGATAAAGAAGGGTAGGATAAACTATGAAGCTGGGCTCGCGCTTAATATAAAAAAGGATAGCAAGAGTTTTTATAAGTATATAAAAAGGAAGAGGCTGGCTAGGGTGAACGTTGGACCCTTAGAGGATGAGAGGGGGGACTTAGTGGTAGGGGATGGGGAAATGGCTGAGGCCTTGAATAACTTTTTTGTTTCGGTCTTCACGGAGGAGGACGTGAATAATTTGCTGGGTGTTAGCGATGGAAAGATGGTAGGACAGGAGGGTCTCAATGACATTATTGTTACTAGAGAGGCGGTGCTCGACAGACTGGAGGGACTGATTGTGGACAAGTCCCCAGGACCGGATGGAATGCGTCCAAGGGTTCTGAAAGAAATGGCGGAGGTGATAGTGGATGCCTTGGTGGTTATTTTCCAAACGTCGCTGGATTCCGGGGAAGTGCCGGAAGATTGGAAAGCGGCTAATGTTACGCCGTTGTTTAAGAAGGGTGCCAGGCAAAAGGCAGGGAATCATAGGCCGGTTAGTTTAACGTCTGTTGTAGGTAAAATGTTAGAATCCGTCATCAAGGAGGAAATAGCAAGGCATCTTGAGGGGAATTGCTTGATAGAGCAGACGCAGCATGGCTTCGTTAAGGGGAAGACGTGTCTGACAAATTTATTGGAGTTCTATGAGGATGTGTCTAGGGCGGTGGATAGAGGACAGCCAGTGGATGTGGTGTTTCTTGATTTTCAGAAGGCGTTTGACAAGGTACCTCACAAGAGGTTATTGCAGAAGGTAAGGGGGCATGGAGTTGGGGGTAGGGTGTTAGCGTGGATAGAGGTTTGGCTGTCAAATAGGAGGCAGAGAGTGGGGGTCAATGGGTGCTATTCGGATTGGCGGTTGGTGACTAGTGGAGTGCCCTAGGGGTCGGTGCTGAGGCCTCAGCTATTTACCATTTATATAGATGATCTGGAGGAGGGAACCGAGTGTATGGTGTCAAAATTTGCTGATGACACCAAGATTGGTGGAACGGCAAATTGCGCGGAGGGTGTGGAGAGTCTGCAGAAGGATCTAGATAGGCTGGGCGAATGGCCAGGAACTGGCAAATGGAATTTAATGTTGGCAAGTGTGAGGTGGTTCACTTTGGTAGGAATAATGGTAGGAAGGACTATTACTTACGTGGTGAAAAACTGCAGCAGGCGACGGTGCAGAGGGACCTCGGGGTCCTTGTGCATGAGTCGCAAAGACCCAGCCTGCAGGTGCAGCAGGTGGTCAGGAAGGCTAATGGGATGCTGGCCTTCATCGTGTGGGGGATTGAATATAAAAGTAGGGAGGTCTTGCTGCAGCTGTATAGGGCACTGGTGAGGCCACAGCTGGAGTACTGTGTGCAGTTTTGGGCGCCGTAATTACGCAAGGACATTTTGGCCTTGGAGGGAGTGCAGAGGAGGTTTACTAGGATGATGCCGGAGTTGAGGGGGTTGAGCTATGAGGAGAGGCTGAATAAACTAGGCTTGTACTCGTTAGAGTTTAGAAGAATGAGGGGAGATCTCATTGAGACATATAAGATGATGAATGGGATGGATGGGATAGAGGTGGAGAGACTCTTCCCGCTCAGAAAGGACAGTAGGACTAGGGGGCACAGCCTCAAGATAAAGGGGGTGCAGTTTAGAATGGAGTTGAGGAGGAACTTCTTCACTCAAAGGGTGGTGAATCTCTGGAATTCTCTGCCCGTTGAAGTGGTGGACACTGCCTCGCTAAATATTTTTAAGATGCGGGTTGATGGGTTTTTGGTAAGTGAGGGGATTAAGGGTTATGGGGAGAGGGCGGGAAGTGGAACTGAGCCACGACAGATCAGCCATGATCTTATTGAATGGCGAGGCAGGCTCGAAGGGCTAGATGGCCTACTCCTGCTCCTATTTCTTATGTTCTTATGTCCTTATGTATGATCCAGCGTTATCCTAATTTCTTCCTATCCCAGTTCTTCACCAATATGTAGTCTCCGTGTTCGATCACCCGGTATCGAAAGGTAGTTGTCCCTGCTGTCTCTGGGAGATGTGCCTGTTTTACCTGGGAGTGGTGGAACTTCAGAGAAAGTGTTAATTGCTTCAAATAATTCTGCATCTGTTCCCCCATCACCTGGAGGTCTACTCCCTCTAGCGGTTTTTCATGGGCATCCCACGGAGTCCTCAATGGCCGACCATAGACTATCTCTGCAGCTGTCAGCCTGGTCTGCGAATGGGGAGTCACTTGCATGTGAAACAATGCCAAGGGCAATACCTTTAGCCAATTTAATCCAGATTCTTCAGTCAATTTAGATACTTTTTCTTTTAAAGTTCCATTAGCCCTTTCCACAATTCCTGCTGCCTGCGGGTGATACACACAGTGCAGTTGTTCTTTAATTACGAGTGCATCGCACAATTCCATATTGATCCAGGCCACAAAATGTGGTCCATTATCTGAGCTCACCATTTTGGATACCCCAAAACGGGGAATAACTTCTGTCAACAATATTTCACCACCGTTATGTGCAGTACAATTTCTGGTGGGGAAGGCTTCAATCCATTTACTAAACACATCGATTATTACTAAACAATATTTATAGTAATGTACTTTTGGTAATTCAATAAAATCAAGCTGTATACAGGCAAAAGGACCATCTGGCAAAGAAGTGGTTCCAGGAGGGCATTTAATACATTTACCCTTATTATTTTTCATGCAAGTGAGGCATCGATCCAGCTGCATTTGCGCTGCTGTACTCAACTCTGGGTGCCACCAAGTTTTTAGAAGTAGCTGTCCCATTCCCTCCTTGCCAAGATGGGTGCAAGAATGCAAATAGTCAGTAAGTACCGGTAATAAAGAATCCAGAATACAAACTTGACCAACTGGAGTAAACACACTAAAAAGTCTGACAACACCAGGTTTAAGTCCAACCGATTTATTTGATAGTAAACTTAGGGACTGCTCTCTGTCTCCAAGATTCTGCCATATATTGCATGCAGTTTTGTGATAATAAAAGCTAGTTGTTTTTGCAAAGCAAACTTTGTTTAAGTTGTACTATCACAGCTCGGAAAACAAGAAATTCTCCACTACAACACTCCCATCTAAGCTAATTAGTAATATAAAAGAAGATAGAGTTTTTACAATATATAAAAGGTAAGAAAGAGACAAAAATAGACATTGGATCACTGGAAAATGAGGCTGGAGAAGTAACAGTAGGAAACAAAGGAATGCCAGACCTCCAGGAGAATCAGGGGATACAGGTGAGTGCAGTACCTATCACTAAGGAGAAAGTTCTGGGGAAACTGAAAGGTCTAAAGGTGAATAAATCACCTGGACTGGATGGACTACACTCCAGGGTTCTAAAAGATATAGCTGAGGAAATTGTGGAGGCATTGGTGGTGATCTTTCAGGAATCACTGAAGGCAGGGAGGATCCTAGAGGACTGGGAAGTAGCTAATGTAACACCGCTGTTTAAGCAGGGAGGGAGAGAGCATATGGGAAAACATAGGCCAATTAGCCTGACTTTGGTCATTGGCAAGATTTCAGAGTCCATTATTAAAGATGAGACCGTAGAGTATTTGGAAGTACATGATAAATTAGGACTGAGTCAGCACTACTCCCTTAAGAGGAGGTCATGTCTGACAAGAGTTCCTTGGGGAGGTAACAAGGAAGTTAGATAAAGGAGAACCAGTAGACGTGATTTATTTAGATTTCCAGAAGGCCTTTGACAAGGTGCTGCATTAAGATTGTTAAATAAATTAAGAGCCCATGGTGTTAGGGGTAAGATCCTGCGTGGATAAAGGATTAGTTGACTGGCAGAAGGCAAAGAGTAGGGATAAAGGGGTCTTTTTCAAGATGGCAGCTGATGACTAGTGGTACACCTCAGGGGTCGGTGCTGGGACCACAAGTTTTCACAATATACATTAATGATTTGGAAGAAGGAACTGAGGGCACTGTTGCTAAGTTTGTAGATCATACAAAGATATGTAGAGGGACAGGTAGTATTGAGGAAGCAGGGGAGCTGCGGTAGGATTTGGACAGGTTAGGAGAGTGGGCAAAGAAGTGGCAGATGGAACACAATGTGGAAAAGTGTGAGATTATGCAGTTTGGAAGGAGGAATGGAGGCATAGACTTTTTTCTAAATGGGGAAATGCTTAGTGAAGCAGAAGCACAAGATTCTCTTAAGGTTAATGTGCAGGTTCAGTCAGCAATTAAGAAAGCAAATGCAATGTTAGCATTCATGTCAAGAGGGCTAGAATACAAGAGCAAGGATGTACTTCTGAGGGTGTATAAGGATCTGGTCAGACCCCATTTGGAATATTGTGAGCAGTTTTGGGCCCTGTATCTGAGGAAAGAAATGCTGGCCTTTGAAAGGATTCAGAGCATGTTCACAAGAATGATCCCTGGAATGAAGAGCTTGTCATATGAGAAATGGTTGAGGACTCTGGGTCTGTACTCATTGGAATTTAGAAGGATGAGGGGGAATCTTATTGAAACTTACAGGGTACTGCGAGGTCTGGACAGATGGACGCGAAGAGGATGTTTACACTGGTAAGAAAAATTAGAACCCGAGGGCACAACCTCAGGCTAAATGGATGATCCTTTAAAACAGAGATGAGGAGGAATTTCTTCAGCCAGAGAATGGAACTCTTTGCTGCAGAAGGTCATTGAGTGTCTTTAAGACAGAAGTAGATAGGTTCTTGATTAATAAGGAGACCAGGGATTATGGGGAAAAGGCAGGAGAATGGGAATGAGAAAAATATCAGCTATGATTGACTGGTGGAGTAGACTCAATGGGCCAAGTGGCCTAATTCTGCCTCCATGTCTTATGGTCTTATATTAAGTTGATCTCTCTTCACAGCCTAGCTATGACTGTAACACTGCATTCTGTACCGTCTCATTCCTTCTCCTTTATACTATATGAATGTTAGGCTTTATCTGCATCAAATCAGAAAGAAAAGCTTAAGATCAACTGGAGGATGCTAATACAAAGCAAAATTAAAGAGAAATGGAGGACATACAGACGGCAATGAAGAAGGTTGATTAACCAGCATTATGATGATCCCTTGCCCTAGGAAAAGCTGAAAGGAGGCAGAGACAAAAGAACGAGAGACAACACAAGGAGGAGAAACTTTGCATTGCTGGCTAAGATATGGAGTGCATTGCCTGATAGGGATGTGGAGAGCTTCAACTGTAGCTTTCCAAAAAGCAATTGATGAAAATACTTGGGAAAAAAATGCAGGAATATCAACATCTCCCACAAGTGAAAATGTTCTCTCCACATCTGCCATGTTCAACTCATTCATAATTTTCAAGACCTCCTGTATCTTTTCTCATTTCTGAAGAAACCTGTTCAATTTTTCCTGTTGGGGTAATCTCAGTTCTGCTCCCAAACTTGTAAGTTATCTTTGATGTATCAGTGCTCCTGTGTCCTTTAAAATAGTATAGAACATAGAACAGTACAGTACAGCCCTTGATGTTGTACCGAGCTATGTCCGAACCCAAGATCAAGCTACCCCACTCCCTATCATTCTGGTGTGTTCCATGTGCCTATCCAATAACTGCTTGAAAGTTCTTAAAGTGTTTGACTCCACTATCACAGCAGGCAGTGTATTCCACACCCTAACCACTCTCTGAGTAAAGAATCTACCTTGGACATCCCTCCTATATTTCCCACCGTGAATCTTATAGTTATGCCCCATAGTAACAGCTACATCCACCTGAGGAAATAGTCTCTGAATGTCGACTCTATCTAAACTTCTATTAAGTCACCTCTCATCCTCCTCCGCTCTAAAGAGAAAAGCCCCAGCTCCCTCAACCTTTCCTCATAAGACCTACGCTCCAAACCAGGCAGCATCCTGGTAAATCTCCTCTACACTCTCCAATGCTTCCACATCCTTCTTATAGTGAGGTGACCAGAACTGCACACAATATTCCAAATGTGGTCTCACCAAGATCCTGTATAATTGCAGTATAACCTCACAACTCAAACTCAAACCTCCTGTGAGACCAGAACTGTGACAGCAATTCAAGCATAACTTCACCATGGACCTATAAAATTTTTGAATAACTCCTCCTTTTGAATTTAGTACCCTGAAAAATAAATCCCAGTGCTTTATTAGTTTTTTAGAGTTGTTTTGTTGATCTTGATCCTGATGTTAATGATTTGTTCATCTGGATCTCTTTGTTCTGCTACCCCCATTTGTTTTCAAAAGTTGTAGATGGTGTTTCTATTTTCCCCTATCAAAGTGCATCAACTTACATTTTACTTGTTAAAGACTAGGCAGTTGAGAGGCAAATTAAGTTCTTTAATGGGTTCTTGTGTAATTCTTCCTCGGTGTTTGTTAGCTATCTTCCCAATTTGAGATCATTTGCAAATGTTGTTATTTATTGCTCCCAAATCCAAATTATGAAGTGGTCCCTGCAGCAATTCTCGTAAAACAGCACTATCTACCAACCTCCAATCTGGAGAGACTCTAGTATAGTGGTATTATCACTGGACTGATAATCCAGAGACCCAGGATAATGCTCTAGGAGTTTTTCAGAGCCCTATGTATTATGCTGGCTTTTGTGTGAGCGATTTCTCTTTAGTAATTACAGCCCTGCAAATACACAGAATTCATAATTCTGATTGAAGACGTACTTTATGGTTGCCCAGGTCTGGTCCACACATGTGGGAGAAATGATTTAGGGCAGCCCGAATCATTCTAAATTGCATTGTTATCGGTAGTGCAATTGTAATTTTCAAAAATCATTTTCCTGTTTCTGCTGCTCATCCTAGCTGATCATAAGCCAATCATTTTGGTATAAATCATTTACCTTGGCCAATGACATTTTACTCTCTGGCAGTGTGAGAATATGTAAATTTATCCCACTATCTCCTAAGCAAACTTAATACATAGATCCGCAGAGTTCAAAAGTTCTTTTCCCCACAGTCTGCTACTTTCCCTTATTGGGAAAATTGAATTATTCTATTCATTCTTCTGTCTGGGAAGATTGTACTTTATAAAGCCCACACTGATAAAAGAATTATTTTTCTTCCACTCAGTAACTGTAGGAATGTGATTCTTCTTGCTCAGCTATATCCCATCATGCTTTACAGTGTCATTTGCCAAGGTGCACAGAATATTCAAAAATACATGTTTAAATCCTCTAAAAGTGGTATATGCATCTCTATGCAAAACAATACCTTTGTAACTCTAGGTACTTTGTACTTTCTCTATACTACATTCTCTCTAAATTAGTTTATCTTAATCTATTAGTCTTTCGGTCCCGAGTTGGTCTAAACCCCTCTAAGATCTGGGGCCCTGGGTTTGAATCCCAACGTGACAGATTAAATTTGAATTCTATTTGTAAGTTTAATGATGACTATTATGATGGCCACAAAGGCCGTGGGAGGGTGGGGTCATCAATAGATCTGTCTGTGGGCTTCATAGAATACAGGCTGCCTTATTGAGTGAGCTCACTCAATGGGAAGCAGTCAGTGTGGTTTTTAAATCTGTTATTCCACCCGGACCAATGTTGTAAGTCCTGAGCTGAAGATGACTTGAGGTGTAAGCTGCAGACACAGCCCCTTTCTTTGGTGCACAGTAAAGGGTGTTGGTGACAGGAAACTGGCATTTGGCTAAATTACTACATTAACAAACAGGAGAATTTTTTTGTCCATCTTTCCCTCCAGGCAACCTCTGCAAGTCAATAATCTTCTCTGGTAAGAAAAAGCCATTATGCCTCTTTTTGAGCCCTATGACATCATAGTTGCAAGAATTGCCCACTATACTAACAACAAGCATTACCATTAACGTTTAGCAATTAAGAACCCATTAGCAATTAATTAGGGGAAAAGGAGCTCGTTAAACTGTTCCATTTCAAAATATGAATTTGAAAATGGGATAAAGTGCACTAAAGTATGTAAGGAGATTCATACATGCAGCATGGTGGCACAGTGGTTAGCACCGCTGCCTCAGTGCCAGGGACTTGGGTTTGATCCCTGGCTTGGGTCACCATCTGTGCAGAGTTTGCACATTCTCGCCGTGTCTGCGTGGATCCCCACCGGGTGCTCCTGTTTCCTCCCACAATCTGAAAGATGTGCTGGCCATGCTAAATGCTCCCTCAGTACCCAAACAGATGCCGGAGTGTGGGGACTATGGGACTTTCACAGTAACTTCACTACAGTGTTAATGTAAACCTACATGTGACACTAATAAATAAACTTCAAGCTGCGGATTCAAAAATAGCAAATGTATCATCTACATATCAGAAACATGCATATTTACATGGGACATAGTGAATCAAGAGGATGAATTCTACCATAGACACCACAAGCTTGTTACTCTTGCACAAGTGTAACAGACATTTTTATAAATTTCATAAGTGTAATGAGCTGCCTTGTGATGTCTGACAGGATTTGTCCACAAATGTACATCCAAGGTACCAAAGTGGTGTCTCACTTCATTATCTTATCGAAGAGCAAGTTTTGTGCAACATGAATTGGCTTAGTAGTTGAACAAGCTGTTGTAACAGTTCTGAATGAGTATTTCAATCAGATAAAGGACTCCTTTGCTTGCACAGAGATTATGTGTGACTTGCATACTAACAGCAATGCTGCAATTACATGTTTGTTCACCACTACTCATTGATAATATCTCTTTCGTGACTTAATGCCAAATTATATTTGGTAATGCTCTAACAAGTAATTCAGGATTTTTACTATTTTAAAAGTAGTATATAAATGAGTTGCTCTTGCAGTGAGCACATGACATGAGCATGGTGAAGCAGTAGGAAGTGGAAATGATCAAGTTAGTTATTACTGGAGTAGACTGAAACCGTATTTCTAAATATGACAATAACTGGAAATGCTGATATAAATCTCCCAAAGTACTAAAAGAAATGGGAAACCAAAAAATATTACTGGCGTGTTGTCAAATTCCAGTTGACCCGACTGATGTTTACACTTCACACAGGCCGCCTCCTTCCCATCAGCCTTAACTTCTATTCCTGTCTTCCTCATATACTTAACTTGCTCCTCTCAAATGCATGTGTATTATTTGTTCCATGTGGTAAAAATTTCACATTCTAATCACTATTGATATTTCTCTCCAATTGTATAGATATATTAGTGGTCTTACATTCATAGGCCCTAGTCTCTTCCCCTGAAGGGAAACATTTTAACTACATCGCTTCTATTAACGCCTTTATACTTAAAAAGACCTCTATAAGATCATCTTTCAGCCTCATTTCTTTTTCAAAGGAGAAAGAGTCCCAACTTGTTCAATAAAAGATAGGTGAGCTCTAAATGCAGGCAAAATTGATTTTGTTAATAGATGTAGAAGTGTTATCTCTGGTCACTGCAAAATATTAAATGAGAAGAGAACAATGATACCATGTACAAACTGGGATGACTTGCAGTTGGTCAGTAGCAATGGTGAACAAATGGTCCAGATTTTTCTGGTTAAATCATATCAATGTTCACATGTCTTGGCATGCTGTACTCTGCAGGTAGATTAATAATTGATAGAGTTAAGTAAAGATGGACCATTTTCATTCAAGCTTCACCTAGGACTGGAAACATTGAAACTTTTAAAATCTGCAAGTGTATAATAATGTTTGGATGACAGATTTGCTTTTAAACATAGTACAGTAAATCATTTTAAAAAATATAGCATGTAGTAACTTTAACACATACAGTACAATATTCAACAGGGTAGGTTCCTCTTCCTAATCCAGATGCTATTAGATTACCTGGGCACAGCAAGGTAAATCAGGTGGGAAGCAATGGGTGTTTCTAAGCTAGTCTGTTTTCATCACTAAAATGGGCTGATAATTTTGCTGTTTTTCCCACCCATTATTTTACTTTCTATTCCACCTCCATGTTCACTCTCAGGAAATCCAATATCTCCCTTCTACAAGAAGAGCAAAGAATCTGCTTCATTGCTATAATTCAGGAAGCCTGACTGATAAGAAACAGTTTATAAATAGGAGTAGGAGTAGGCCATCTAGCCCCTCGAGCCTGCTCCGCCATTCAATAAGATCATGGCTGATCTGATAGTGACTTCAGTTCCACTTATCTGCCCACTCCCCATAACCCTTAATGGTTAAAAATCTATTTATCTGTGACCTAAACTCATTTAGCAAGATAGCCTCTACTGCTTCATTGAGCAGAGAATTCCAAGGATTCACTACCCTCTGGGAGAAGTAGTTCCTCCTCAACTCTGTTCTAAGTTGTATTTTGAGGCTACGCCCCCTAGTTCTTGTTTCCATTGTAAGTGGCAATAACCTCGCTGCTTCTACCCTGTCTAGCCCCTTCATTATCTTATATCTCTACAAGATATAACCTTCAAAATACCAATGAGTACAGGCCCAGTTTACTCAATCGCTCCTCATAAGCTAATCCCTTCATCGCCAGAATCAACCTGGTGAACCTTCTCTGTACTCCTCCAAAGCTAATATATCCTTTCTTAAATAAGGGGGCCAAAATTGTACACAGTACTCTAGGTGCAGCCTCACCAGTATCTTGCACAGTTGCAGTACGACCTCCCTGCTTTTATACTCCATCCCTCTCATGATGGAGGCCAACATTCCATGTGCCTTCTTGATTACCTGCTGCACCTACCAACTGAGTTTGTAATTCATGCACAAGGACCCCCTGGTCCCACTGCACAGTAGCATGTTGTAAATTTTTCACTATTTAAATAATAGTCCATTTTACTATTATTCCTTCCAAAGTGGATAACCTCATACTTACCAACATTATACTCCATCTGCCAGATCCTTGCCCACTCACTTAGCCTATCTAAATCTCTCTGCAGACTGTGTCCTCCACACAATTTGCTTTCCCACTCATCTTTGTGTCATCCACAAACTTTGTTACCCTTCACTCAGTCTCCTCCTCCAGATCGTCTATGTATGTGGTAAATAGTTGAGGCCCCACCACCGATCCCTGCAGCACACCACTAGTCACCAATTGCCAACTGGAAAAGCACCCATTAATTCCAACTCTGTTTTCTGTTAGATAGCCAATCCTCAATCCACTAACATTTTACCCACAACTCCGTGTACCTTTATCTTATGCAGCAATCTTTTGTGAAGCACCTTATTGAATACCTTCTGGAAATCTAAATATACCACATCCACTGGTTCCCCTCTGTCAACCACACTCATTATGTCCTCATAAAATTTCAGCAAGTTAGTCAAACATGACTTTCCCTTCAAAAATCCATACTGCATCTGCTTGATTGAACCATTCCTTTCCAGGTGTCCTGCTATTTCTTCCTTAATGATTCCAGCATTTTCCCAACTACACATGTTAAGCTAACTGGCCTGTATTTACCTGCCTTTTGTCCACCTCCTTTTTTTAAACAGTGGTGTTACATTAGTTGTTTTCCAATCAGCTGGCACCTCCCCCAAGTCCAGCAAAGTTTGATAAATGACAACTAATGCATTTGCTATTACTTCTGCCATTTCCTTTAGTACCCTGGGATGCATTCCATCCAGACCAGGGGACTTGTCTACGTTTAGTCCCATTAGCCTACCCAGCACTACCTCTTTAGTCATAGTGATCATTTTAAGGTCCTCACCCCCTACAGCATACAAAGTAAAACTGCTACCATGGTGTACATACACTGATCCCTGCCTGGGATTACTGTTCAGCAGGCTCAGTTCTTTTAAAGGTTCTGGTAATGAGTTCCAGCTGGGCAGGCTGCTTGCTGTCTGTTACCAGAGGAACTCAGACTCAACGAGCCCTACAAATTGGTCAATCAGTTATTCCCCATGGATCTTGTGGGGGTTATCACAGCCTCCCCCTCCTGAGTTCAAGGGTTACCCCTTGCTCCCGTGATGATGGGACTTTCTCCATCTCATTTCCCATTGTCTCATCTCCATCACTAATAGTATCTGGTTGAGGATCGTCTGTCACGAGAGCTTTGGGTATACCATGCAATCCAAAAGATTAATGGCGTTTTCCTATGGTATTGTAATAGGTAGAGCCCATACGGTGGACATCAATCCATTTTGAATGGACTTTGGTGAAATTAAGTCATGAAGAAATCATAGAAACCCTACAGTACAGAAGGAGGCCATTCAGCCTATCGGGTCTGCACCGACCACAATCCCACCCAGGCCCTACCCCCACATCCATACGTATTTTACCCACTAATCTTCTAACCTATGCATCTACAGTCAATTTAGCATGGCCAATCAACCAAACCTGCACATCTTTGGACTGTGGGAGGAAACCCATGCAGACACAAGGAGAATGTGCAAACTCCACACAGACAGTGACCCAAGCCAAGAATTGAACCCGTGTCCCTGGAGCTGTGAAGCAGCAGTGCTAACCACTGTGCTACCGTGCCGCCCATGGAGCCCATAAATGGCCCTGCAAATCTTGCATGTACTCACTGAGGGTCTTCCTGCCATTCCCATTGGCAACGAGGCTATTTGTGGGCCTTCTGGTTTTCCTGGCACATTTCGCACCACTTGACCAAGTTTTAATCTCACTGTCTATCCCAGGCTACCAGACATAGTGCCTTGTGAGTATTTTCATCTTAGAAATTTCTGGGTGGCCATCATGCAATTTTTGAAGTATTGGTCACCTGCCTGGATATGGGACAACTACAGTAAGAAGTCTGACAACACCAGGTTTAAGTCCAACCGATTTATTTGATAGTTTACTATCAAATAAATTGGTTGGACTTAAACCTGGTGTTGTCAGACTTCTTACTGTGTTTACCCCAGTCCAATGCCAGCATCTCCACGTTATGGGACAACTATCCAGGCTCCACTCAAACTGATGCCATCTTCAATACTCAGCTCCTGATACTTAGAGAGGTAAGGTTTCACATCCTCCATGGGACACCCTTGTGGTCCAACACATAGGATGACATGAAGTAGTTTCACCAACAGAGTTCTTTTGTGTCCATACCTGGATTTGTTTGGCAGACATTGGCAGAGTGTCAATGAAGTTCAGAGCCATGAACACTTTGTCTATCTTTGGAGGAGAAAATAGACTGGTGGGTAGCAGCAGGTTGCTCAAGGCATGTGGTTTGGCTACATGTCTCCCTGGATGATATTCTGAAGTATATCCATAGGCACCCAATAGCAGTGCCCACTATTGGATCTGTGCTGATGCAATGAGAAGAATCACCTTGTCTTCCTTGAAGAGGCCAACAGAGCTTTGTGATTGGTTACTAAGGTGAAATATCGACTGAAACATACTGGAGGAACTTTTCCACTGTGAACACCAGGGCCAAACCTTCTTTTTCGATCTGGGGATACTTACAGCATTCACGATGCATATACAGTTGGGCATTCTGTCCTATCAGCCCAACTGTATGATAATACCGCTCCTATTTCCCATTGGGAGAGGCATTGCAGGTAACAATGAGTGGTTTCAGGGCTAATATATTTGTTGACAGCAATTGTTGCTTGACGTTTGGAAAGACTTTCTCTTGTGACATTGGCTGTGACCATTTTTGATTTTTTTAACAATACATAGTTTAGTATTAAATATCCATAGTATTTTACAAGACCTAGAAACTGTGTTGTGTTCCTTGGAGTCAGAAGCCCTTTTATGGCCTTCACCTCCCCTTCAAAGTGGCGTAATCTTTCTTTGTCAACTTTGTACCTGAGCTATGTTACCTCTTTGACCTAGAACACACGTTTCCCTTTTTAATTGGACACCAACACTAGTAAAAAAGCTTCAAGACCTTCTCCAGCCTCTCCAAATATTCCTTTGCAGTAGTTCCTGACATTAAAATGTCATCCAGGTAAACTGACTCTGGGCACCCATTGTTGTAGGTGCTGCACTAGGTTTCGGTTACCTCTTGATATTATAAAAAACATAATCACTTTATTTTGATAACCCCTACAAATATCCCTATCTTCACGATCATAAGACCAGACTACACAGAGAACTATAAGACCAGCACACAGATAAAGGCCAGTATCTGCCTGGGGACTTGCCAGTCACGCAAAAGTTAAGTCAAGGTCTAGTATTGGACTTGAACTTCAGTATTTAACATAAGAACATAAGAAATAGGAGCAGGAGTAGGCCAACTAGCCCTTCGAGCCTGCCCCGCCATTCAATAAGATCATGGCTGATCTGTCGTGGCTCAGTTCCACATTCCCGCCCTCTCCCCATAACCCTTAATCCCCTCTCTTATCAAAAACCCATCAACCCGCGTCTTAAAAATATTTAGCGAGGCAGCCTCCACCACTTCAACGGGCAGAGAATTCCAGAGATTCACCACCCTTTGAGTGAAGAAGTTCCTCCTCAACTCCGTTCTAAACCGCCCCCCCTTTATCTTGAGGCTGTGCCCCCTAGTCCTACTATCCTTTCTGAGCGGGAAGAGTCTCTCCACCTCTATCCTATCCATCCCATTCATCATCTTATACATCTCAATGAGATCTCCCCTCATTCTTCTAAACTCTAACGAGTACAAGCCTAATTTATTCAGCCTCTCCTCATAGCTCAACCCCCTCAACTCTGGCATCATCCTAGTAAACCTCCTCTGCACTCCCTCCAAGGCCAAAATATCCTTGCGTAATTACGGCGCCCAAAACTGCACACAGTACTCCAGCTGTGGCCTCACCAATGCCCTACACAGCCGCAGCAAGACCTCCCTACTTTTATATTCAATCTCCCTCGCGATGAAGGCCACCATCCCATTCGCCTTCCTGACCACCTGCTGCACCTGCAAGCTGGGTTTTTGCGACTCATGCACAAGGACCCCGAGGTCCCTCTGCACCGTCGCCTGCTGCAGTTTTTCTCCACGCAAGTAATAATCCTTCCTACCATTATTCCGACCAAAGTGGACCACCTCGCACTTGCCAACATTAAATTCCATTTGCCAGTTCCTGGCTCATTCGCCCAGCCTATCTAGATCCTTCTGTAGACTCGCCACACCCTCCGCGCAATTTGCCTTTCCACCAATCTTGGTGTCATCAGCAAATTTCGACACCCTACACTCGGTTCCCTCCTCTAGATCATCTATATAAATGGTAAATAGCTGAGGCCCCAGCGCCGACCCCTGGGGCACTCCACTAGTCACCATCCGCCAATCCGAATAGCACCCATTGACCCCCACTCTCTGCCTCCTATTTGACAACCAGTCCTCTATCCACGCTAACACCCTACCGCCAACTCCATGCCCCCTTACCTTCTGCAATAACCTCTTGTGAGGTACTTCTGAAAGATGACTTACCTGCTTTACACAGAATCCTGGAATGTAAACAATATGGATCCAGTAAGACTTTGATCTGGGTCAGATTGAACCTGAATTATGTCAAAATAGAATCTATTGTACCATCTAACAAAAAATCTCCCACAAATTGATATTCATACCCAAACATTGTCAACGCATCAAATGCAACACATAAATGTCCATTTTTACAATATCCTGGAACTTCACGGAATAAACCGTGGATCTCCCATCTGATCTTCAGTTTGTTTATCTCAAAACACTGCTTCCTCCAATACTGCATTGGTCACCAAACCAAGAAGAATGATTTCAATGAAGAACTCCATCTTCAATTGCTCTGTAATAGACTCAAAATAGTACCTGCTGTTAAGTACAGTTGACAATCAATTCCTTATTTTAATTATTTTAATTTCCAGAAACAGTTGATATACAACTTTACTACTTTACAACCAGTTTGTGGAGATATTAATGGTTATGATGATAACGTATGCTATAAGATTTCCCTAGAAGACCAAACCTAAAAGCTACACCTTAGAAGAGTAAACCTTAGAAGATTAAACCCTAGCAGACTATTAGTGAGCTATATATTAACAGTGAGAGTAAATACACCCCCTGTCATAAATGACAGAGATCCATTAATTGCACGTGGAAGACAAGCCAAACTTTCAAATTACATCAAATAATAAAAATATTGATAAAGCGTCGACAAGTTACCTCCAGCAATAAAAACCAATATTTCACCTATGTATGATGATAATGGCAATGTTGTGCCTGCCACACAGTCTGTTTTAACCCTTATACAGTGGACAAAGAATTGTGAGTAGACTTCTTGTTAGCACAACAATTTTTATTTAAATGCACAATCGATAATCACCCAACCAATGGTAAGTTATCTTTCAGAAATACAGAAGTTCAAGTCCAATACTAGACCTTGACTTAACTTTTGCGTGACTGGCAAGTACCCAGGCAGATATTGGCCTTTATCTGTGTGCTGGTCTCATAGTCCTCTGTGCAGTCTGGTCTGACACTCTGGTTCTGGTCTTCTTTCCTTCTCAGGTGTGGTGGCTCTCCTTGTGCTGGTCGTTGCTGGCAATGGTCACCGTTATTGTAGCTCGTTCGTGGGGTCAGAGAGACAGCTTCTTCTGTTGTGCAGCATCTTTTATCCCTCCTTGCTTTTGTGTCCTCTTGGGTGGTCTCCTAATTCTTATCAATCAGTTGATCAGGGCATGATCAGCCTGATTGATAAGAGTCTAATCAGGTGCTGCCACACCGATCTCTGGGTGTGTCCCCAACAGCCATGCCTATACGTGCTGGAGGCATGTAGGTTACATACCGCCCTCCCAAATAAGGGGGGTAAGGCTCCCCTTTGTCTGGTAAACAAGTATGTTTGACCAGAGAGTGTCCATTGTCTTTTGGATGGCCTATTTCCTGTGTATCCAGTCTTCTGAGCTGCAGTCTGTTTATCTCTGTCTTTTAAGCTGCAGCCTGCTGTTTCAGTTCTTGTCCAATTATCCCAGCGTGCTCTGTAAATCATCATTTTAGGTGGCCCATTTGGCCACAACTACCTGTCCAAAAACAATAAAAAATGAAAATCAGTTCTTGGGCATCAGAAACAATTAATCATGAGTATTCTAGTGAACAGGAATCGTCTCATCATTTAAACTTGCCCAATACTTGCCCAACATTTGCCCAATACTTGCCCAGCACTAAGAACAAATAAAATTACAGCCTTCCAAGCCTGCACCGACCATGCTGCCTGACTTAACTAAAACCTCCACCCTTCCAGGAACCATATCCCTCTATTCCCATCCTATTCATGTATTTGTCAAGGCGCCCCTTAAAAGTCACTACTGTATCCGCTTCCACCACCTCCCCCGGTAACAAGTTCCAGGCACCTACTACTCTCTGTGGAAAAAATCTGCCTTGTACATCTCCTTTGAACCTTGCCCCTCGCACCTTAAACCGGGGAAGTGCCGGAAGATTGGAAAATGGCTAATGTTACGCCGTTGTTTAAGAAGGGTGGCAGGCAAAAGGCAGGGAATTATAGGCCGGTTAGTTTAACGTCTGTTGTAGGTAAAATGTTAGAAACCGTCATCAAGGAGGAAATAGCGAGGCATCTTGAGGGGAATTGCTTGATAGAGCAGACGCAGCACGGTTTTGTTAAGGGGAAGTCGTGTCTGACAAATTTATTGGAGTTCTATGAGGATGTGTCTAGGGCGGTGGATAGAGGACAGCCGGTGGATGTGGTGTTTCTTGATTTCCAGAAGGCGTTTGACAAGTTACCTCACAAGAGGTTATTGCAGAAGGTAAGGGGGCATGGAGTTGGCGGTAGGGTGTTAGCATGGATAGAGGATTGGTTGTCAAATAGGAGGCAGAGAGTGGGGGTCAATGGGTGCTATTCGGATTGGCAGTTGGTGACTAGTGGAGTGCCCCAGGGGTCGGTGCTGAGGCCTCAGCTATTTACCATTTATATAGATGATCTGGAGGAGGGAACCGAGTGTATGGTGTCGAAATTTGCTGATGACGCCAAGATTGGTGGAACGGTAAATTGTGCGGAGGGTGTGGAGAGTCTGCAGAAGGATCTAGATAGGCTGGGTGAATGGGCCGGGAACTGGCAAATGGAATTTAATGTTGGCAAGTGCGAGGTGGTTCACCTTGGTAGGAATAATGGTAGGAAGGACTATTACTTACGTGGCGAAAAACTGCAGCAGGCAACGGTGCAGAGGGACCTCGGGGTCCTTGTGCATGAGTCGCAAAAACCCAGCCTGCAGGTGCAGCAGGTGGTCAGGAAGGCGAATGGGATCCTGGCCTTCATAGCGAGGGGGATTGAATATAAAAGTAGGGAGGTCTTGCTGTGGCTGTATAGGGCATTGGTGAGGCCGCAGCTGGAGTACTGTGTGCAGTTTTGGGCGCCGCACTTACGCAAGGATATTTTGGCCTTGGAGGGAGTGCAGAGGAGGTTTACTCAGCTGATACTGGAGTTGAGGGGGTTGAGCTATGAGGAGAGGCTGAATAAACGAGGCTTGTACTTGTTAGAGTTTAGAAGAATGAGGGGAGATCTCATTGAGACATATAAGATGATGAATGGGATGGATAGGATAGAGGTGGAGAGACTCTTCCCGCTCAGAAAGGACAGTAGGACTAGAGGGCACAGCCTCAAGATAAAGGGGGGGCGGTTTAGAACGGAGTTGAGGAGGAACTTCTTCACTCAAAGGGTGGTGAATCTCTGGAATTCTCTGCCCGTTGAAGTGGTGGAGGCTGCCTCGCTAAATATTTTTAAGACGCGGGTTGATGGGTTTTTGATAAGCGAGGGGATTAAGGGTTATGGGGAGAGGGCGGGAATGTGGAACTGAGCCACGACAGATCAGCCATGATCTTATTGAATGGCGGGGCAGGCTTGGAGGGCTAGATGGCCTACTCCTGCTCCTATTTCTTATGTTCTTATGTTCTGTGTGCCCTAGTAATTGACTCTTCCACCTTGGGAAAAAACTTCTGACTATCCACTTGTCCATGTCTCTCATAATCTTGTGGACTTCTATCAGGTCACCCCTCAATCTCCGTTGTTCCAGTGAGAACAAACCAAGCTTCCCCAGCCTCTCCTCAGAGATGGTCCTCATCGCTATTCGCAAATCCACCAACCTTTGTGTCGTCCGAAAACGTAGTAATCAAACCAGTTACATTTTCCTCTAAATCATTTATATATATTACAAACAGCAAAGGATCCAGCACTGATCCATGAGGAACACCACTTGTCATAGCCCTCCATTCAGAAACACACTGTTCCATTGCTACCCTCTGTCTTCTTTGACTGAGCCAGTTTTGTACCCACTTTGCCAGCTCACCTCTTCAATCATCAATCATCTTTGTCACTTCCTTGGAAAACAAATTTGTGAGACATGACCTCCCCTTCACAAAACCATGTTGCCTCTCACGAACATGTCCACTTATTTCTAAGTGGGAATAAATCCTGTCTCGAAGAATCCTCTCCAACACTTGCCATATCATTAGAATCATAGAAACCCCACAGTGCAGAAAGAGGCCATTTGGCCCATTGAGTCTGCACCGACCACAATCCCATCCAGGTCCTACCACCATATCCCTACATATTTACTCACTAATCCCTCTAACGTACACATTTCAGGACCCTAAGGGGCAATTTTAGCATGGCCAATCAACATAACCCACACATCTTTGGACTGTGGGAGAAAACCGGAGCACCGAGGAAACCCATGCAGACATGAAAATATGCAGACTCCACACAGACGGTAACCCAAGCTGGGAATCAAACCCAGGTCCTGGGAGATGTGAAGCAGCTAGAGAGGTAGTGCTTGGTAGACTAACAGGACTGAAGGTAGACAAGTCCCCGGGACCAGATGGAATGCATCCCAGGGTTCTGAAAGAAATGGCAGAAGTAATAGCAGATGCCTTAGTAATTATTTATCAAAATTCACTGCACTCTGGGGAAGTGCCGGAGGATTGGAAAACAACTAATGTTACGCTGCTGTTTAAAAAAGGTAGCAGACAGAAGGCAGGGAATTATAGGCCGGTTAGTTTAACATCCATAGTTGGAAAAATACTAGAATCCATCATCAAAGAAGAAATAGCAGGACACCGAGAAAAGAACGATATGATCAAGCACTCGCAGCACGTCAAGGGGAAGTCGTGTTTAACGAATCTACTGGATTTCTATGAAAATGTGACTAGTGCGGTAGACAGAGGGGAACTGGTGGATGTGGTGTTTTTGGATTTCCAGAAGGCGTTTGATAAGGTGCCTCACAAAAGGTTGCTGCAGAAGGTTAGGGTACATGGAGTTGGGGGTAAAGTGTTAGCGTGGATTGAGAATTGGTCATCTTACAGGAAGCAGAGAGTTGGAATCAATGGATGCTTGCTTTTCTGGTTGGCAGTTGGTGACTAGTGGAGTGCCGCAGGGATCGGTGCTGGGGCCTCAACTGTTTACCATTTACATAGAGGACCTGGAGGAGGGGACTGAGTGTAGGGTAACAAAATTACCTGATGACACGAAGATGAGTGGAAAAGCGAATTGCGTGGAGGGCGCGGAAAGTCTGCAGAGAGATCAGCCAGAAGTGCCACATGGATGGTCCATCTCGGCCTCCTCCAGATGTCACAGCTGAAAGCGCTGGTTACTGCAAAGGCTATGGGTGCTGACAATATTCCAGCAGTAGTACTGAAAACTTGAGCGCCAGACCTTAGTCAAACTATTCTTCTATAGCTAGAACACTGGTGTCTCCCCAGCAATGTGGAAAATTGCCCAGGTATGTCCAATCCACAAAATGCAGGATAAACCTAACCCAGCCAATTACTGCCCCATCAATTTATTCTCAATCATCAGTAAAATGGTGGAAAAGTGCTGATCACTTTTACGATCAAGTGAACAAAAATCAAAAGAACAAAAACAGCCCAGGAAACAGGCCCTTTGGCCCAACGAGCCCGCGCTGCCATCTCAACACCACCAGTCCCCCTCTCCACCCACAACCCTTGTCTAATGTTTTATGGCCATCCAGATTGAGGGAAACTAATTTAGGGACAATTTATTCCTGCCAATCAGCCTAACAGCACATCTTTGAGGTATGGGAGGAAACCGGAGCACCCGGAGAAAACCCACGCAAGCACGGGGAGAACTCCCACAGACACCGGCCCAAATCCATGTGTCTGCACAGCAATCAGTGATAGTCACTGAGCTGTCGTCTTGCCCAGTATCTGGTCCAGTTTAGGCACACACTAATGACATGAAGCACTAGGCCAATCTCGAACAACCAAGAGCAGCCCCAGTACGACCCATCGCGTGTATGCCCCTCGTTGGACACAAGGCGGACCGACTTAAAACCTGTGAATGAAAAGGAAAAAAAAACATTATTATTGTACCATATCCATTTACCTTACCAGGGACACCCCAATGTTAATGACCCTTATTTAAAACAATCTCCTATATCCACCCATCTCCAACCCACTCATGTGCCTGTCTAAGTTACTCTTAAATGACTCTAGCGTGTTTGCCTCCACCACCTTACTTGGCAGAGCATTCCATACCGCCACTACCCTCTGTGTGAAAAACCTCCCTCTAATATCTGTGTTGTACCTCTCCCCCCTCACCTTAAGTCCATGGCCCCTTGTCCTATGTGTCTCTATCATAGGAAATAGCTTACCTCTGTTTACTCTATCTATACCCTTCATAATCTTATATACCTCTATTAGATCCCCCCTCAGTCGGCATCTTTCAAGGGAAAAGAGCCCCAATTTCTTCAATCTTTCCTCATACCCCAGTCCTTCCATACCAGGCAACATCCTGGTAAACCTCCTCTGCACTCTCTCCAGAGTCTCCACGTCCTTCTGGTAGTAAGGTGACCAGAACTGGACACAGTACTCTAAATGCGGCCTAACCAACGTCCTGTACAACTGCAACATTAGACTCCAGCTCTTATATTCTATACCCCTTCCTATAAAGGCTAACATACCATAGGCTTTCTTCACCACATTCTCCACTTGCACTGCCACCTTCAAAGACTTGTGCACTTGCACCCCCAGGTCTCGCTGCGATTCTATACTCCTTATGGGCTTACCCTTTATCATACAACTCCCCCCTACATTATTCCGGCCAAAATGCATCACCTCACATTTATCCGGATTAAACTCCATTTGCCATGTATCTGCCCAATCAACCAGCCTATCAATATCCCGCTGTATTGCCAGACACTGCTCCTCACTGCCCGCCAATCCAGCCATCTTGGTGTCATCAGCAAATTTGCTGATCACACCACCTACTCCCTCTTCCAAATCATTTATATACACTACAAAGAGAAGAGGTCCTAGTACTGAGCCCTGCGGCACACCACTAGTGACAGACCTCCAGCTAGAAAAGGACCCCTCCACTACTACTCTCTGACGCCTCTTTGCAAGCCAGTTCTCTACCCATCTAGATACCTGACCACATATCCCATGAGCTTTAATCTTCTGTACCAACCTACAATGAGGGACTTTGTCAAACACCTTACTGAAATCCATATAGACGACATCAGCGGCTCGTCCTTCGTCGACCGTTTTTGTCACCTCCTCAAAGAATTCTACCAGATTCGTAAGGCAAGACTTCCCCTTTACAAAGAAAGTGGTACTTTCTTAGCAATAATCTGCCTTCTAATGTTCAGTTTGGGGTTCACTGGGGTCACTCAGTTCCTGACCTCATCACTGCCTTGGTTCAAACATTGGAACAAAGAGCTGAATTCCAGATGTGAGGTGAGAATGACTGCCCTTGACATCATGGCAACATTTCATTGAGTATGGCATCAAAGAGTCCGAGCAAAACTGAAGTCAATGGAAATCTGGAGGGACACTCTCCACTTGATGGAGCTATATCTAACACAAAGGAAGATGGTTGTGGTGGTTGGAGGTGAATCATCTTGGCTCTAGGACATCACTGCAGGAGTCACTTAAGGTAGTGTCCTAGATTCAACTATCTCCAACTGCTTCATGAATATCCTTCCTTCCATCATAAAATCAGATGTGAGGATGATTGTACAATATTCAGCACCATTCATGACTCCTCAGATACTGAAATAGTCCATGGCCAAAATGCAGGAAGACTTGGACAATATCCAGGCTTGGCCTGACAAGTGGCAAATAACTTTGCACTACACCAGGCAATGACCATCTCCAACAAGAGAGAACCTAACCATTGCCCCTTGACATTCAATGGCATTACCATTGTTGTCAGCATCCTGGGGTTGTCATTGACCAGAAACTGAACTGGATTAGCCATATAAATATTGTGGCTGCATAGCAGGTCAGAAGCTAAGAACTCTGCAGAAAGTAACTCACCTCCTGACTCCCCAAAGTCTGTCCACCATCTACAAGGAGTGTGATGAAATACTCTCCATTTGCGTGATGATTACAGCTCCCACAACATTAAGATGTTTGACACCATCCAGGAGAAAGCAACCTGCGTTATTGGCACCTTTTCTAAACTTTCTCCCTCCACCATCAACAAGCAGTGGTAGGAGTATGTACCTTCTACAAGATGCATGTAGGAAATCACCAAGGCAAGACATTAGAAGCAGTTCAAAGAAGGCTTACTAGACTAATACCAGGAATGGGCGGTTGTCTTACACGGAAAGGTTGGAGAGGTTAGGTTTGTATTCACTAGAGTTTAGAAGAATAAGAGGCAATTTGATCCTAAGGGGTATTGACAGGGTGGATGTGGAGAGGATGTTTCCTTTTTTCAGAAAATCTAGGAATGGGGGGGCACTGTTTAAAAATAAGGCATTGCCCATTTAAAACAGTGATGAGAATTGTTTCTCTCATAGGGTCATGAGAGTCTGGAACTTCCCTCCTGAAAAGGCAGTGAAAGCAGAGTGTTTGAATATTTTTAAGACAGATCTAGATAGATTCATGATCAACAAGGGGGTGAAAGGTTATTGGAGTTTGGCAGGACTGAGGGGTTGAAGTTACAATCAGATCATCTTATTGAATGGTGAATCAGATTTGAGAGGCCAAGTGACCTATTCTTAATTCATGTATTCCTTAGGGAGCACATTCCAAACCCATGATTGCTCCCATTCAAAGGACAAGGACAGCAGACACGTGGAAACTCCACCAGCTGGAAGTTTCCCTCCAAGTCACTCAACGCTTTGAACTGGAAATAGTCACTGGGTCAAAATCCTGGAACTCTCTTTCTAATAGCACTGTGGGTGTACCTTCACATCAGGGACTGCAGTGATTCAAGAAAGCAGCTTATCTCCACCTTCTCAAATGTAATTAATTTGTGTTCAACGAATTTACTAGATTGCTATGAAGATGTGACTAGTGTGGTAGACAGAGGGGAACCGATGGATGTGTTGTTTTTAGATTTCTAGAAGGCATTCGATAAGGTGCCTCACAAAAGGTTGCTGCAGAAGGTGAAGGTATACAAGTTGGGGGTAAAGTGTTAGCGTGGATTGAGGATTGATTATCTAACAAGAAGCAGAGAGTTGGTATCAATGGGTGCTATTCTGGTTGGCAGTTGGTTACTAGTGGAGTGCCGCAGGGATCGGTGCTGGGGCCTCAACTGTTTACCATTTACATAGACGATCTGGAGGAGGGGGCTGAATGTAGGGTAACAAAATTATCTGATGACACGAAGATGAGTGGAAAAGCGAATTGCATGGAGGGCGCAGGAAGTCTTCAGAGAGGTCTGGATAGGCTGAGTGAGTGGGCGAGGACCTGGCAGATGGAGTATAACGTTAGCAAATGTGAGATTATCCACTTTGGTAGAAATAATAGTAGGAGGGGTTATTATTTAAAGGGTGAAAAGCTGCAACATGCTATTGTGCAGAGGGACCTGGGGGTCCTTGTGCATGAATTGCAAAAACTCAGTCTGCAGGTGCATCAGGTGATCAAGAAGGCAAGTGGAATGTTGGCCTTTATAGCGAGGGGATAGAATATAAAAGCAGGGAGGTCTTGCTGCAACTGTACAAGGCACTGGTGAGGCCGCAAGTATCAAAGATCCTTACAGTGCAGAAAGAGGCCCTTCGGCCCATTGAGTCTGCACCGAACACAATTCTATCCAGGCCCTACCCCCATATCCCTGCATATTATACCCACTAATCCCTCTAACCTACACACCCCTGGACACTAAGGAACAATTTCTTAGCATGGCCAATCAACCTAACCCACACATCTTTGGACTGCAGGAGGAAACCCATGCAGACACAAGGAGAATGTGCAAACTCCACACAGCCAGTGACCTGAGCCAGGAATTGAACCCAGGACCCTGGAGCTGTGAAGCAGCAGTGCTAACCACTGCGCTACCGTGCCACCCCTCGTTCTCTAGCAGATTTCCTTCATCTTCAAGTTCTATATTTTGAACTCTTGTTGGATCATCACTCGTCCCCTCGTTCTCATCTGGGATTCTAACTAAACAATTTTGCTCATCTCATACCCAACCTCGCTTCATTGATCCCTGTGACTGGATTGACAAAGAATCTGACTATCTGATTGACTGTCTGACTATCTGATTTGATTTGTTTTGATTTGTTATTGTCACATGTATTAGCATACAGTGAAAAATATTGTTTCTTGTGCACTATACAGACGGAGCATACCGTTCATAAAGAAGTAAATGAGAAAGTGCAAAATATAGTGTTACAGTCATAGCTGGGGTGTAGAGAAAGATGAACTTAATGCGAGGTTAGTCTGTGTTGATGAAGAATCGGACCCAGACCCAAGAGGAAAAGAACGAACATAGATCACATGCTTCCAGGATAACATGATATTGATGCTTACACTGGGCACCATGTGCTTTCATTTGATTTACTTGATACCATCCAGTCCTTCCTGCATCCATTAACACCTTATACACAGATGACCTACTTTATCTACAATGGAATGGAGTCCAGGATATCTTAGAAACAAGAATGTATCCAGTTGATAAATTTGGACCATAATCTGTTGTCCCACCTTAAACTCCACGGAATTCACTTTACCATCAAAATAAGCCTTACTCTGTTTCCTTCTATGTCTCATTTTAACAGTGGCTAACATCTAGGCAGCTTGAATGTGGTCCAGCAATTGCCGTACAGTTCTCTCATGTCTAAGGTCAGTAGTTTCAGAAAAGTTCAATCCCAGAAGTTGTTTCCACCATGGGACGTCCTGTCATTAGAACATGCAGTAATTCAAGCTGAACTTGAGACTGTATTTCATACAATCACCAGTACAAACGGTTCAGTGAGGAATTATTTTACTGCACAGTTTTCTGAATCGGGCTTTTTAAGGTATGATTCATCCTTTCTACTATTCCACCCCCACCTCCCCCACCTTCCCCCCTCCCCACCCCACCCCACCCCCCTCCCCTCCCTTCCCCACCCCACCCCCCTCCTCCCCTCCCCCTCCCCTCCCTCCCCACCCCCTCCCCTCCCCTTCCCCCCCCTCCCCAACCCCCCCCCCCCCCATATCTTCCAATTCCCCTCCCCCTATGTTCTGGGAGTGGATAAATCAAAGGACATTAAAATTAATTTGACCTCTTTCGTATCATCGAGCCGGTATAAAGCCCTTTGTTGGCGGGTAATCTCAAAGAGCATATGGGGGTCAGTAAAGGGGTCACAAATGGGGGTCTTTTTAGCTATTTCCCTTAATTGTGTTACCATATATCGGGTTGTGTAGGTGACTGAATGCAGGTCATCTTCACCTTCCATGTGACTATTACTCACAGGATTAATTGGAGCAAAGGCAGTTCTGGGGGCACTGAAGGATCCAATGCCGCCAGAAAGGGAGGTGGGGGTTCCCAACCTTTAATTTGTCCAACTCAGAAAGTGTCAGGTCACATCTCCCAGGACATGTAATGACTTGCTGCAACTTTCTCTGACCTGCATCAATGTTTAATACAACTTGACTAAAATTCCCTCTTTGCCTGATGGTAGCTTTTATCTATTTCTGTTGTCACTGTTATGGCCACTACTGCCCTTGCCATTGGTCATCCAGCCACAAATAGAAGGAAAATGAGAAAAGGAACAGGCAATTTTGATGGCCACTCAGGCTGTGGGAAGTCATCAATAGATCTCCCTATGGGATTTGTGGAGTATGAGCTACCTTACTGAGTGAGCAGAGGCTCACCCAATGAGAAGCAGTCAGTGGGGCTTATTAAGCCTGTTATTCTGCAGGACCCCAGGTGAAGACCACCTGACTAAGCAGTGGGAGCAGCCCTATCCTTTGATACACAATAAAGGGTGTTGGTGATGGGAAATTGGCATTTGGCCGAATTATAACAACGACCATGAACTATTATAAAAACCCACCTGGTTCACTAATGTCCTTTAGGGAAGGAAACCTGCTGTCCTCACCTGGTCCATCCTACATGTGACTCCAAATCCACAGCAAACCAAGGCACAATTAGGGATGAGTAACAAATCTGACCCAGATAACAATGCACACATCCCATGAAAGAACAAAACAAAATCCTTTCCCAACTCATGTTTACCCAATTTGCTATCTACTCAGCTATTTGTTCATTGACTACCCAGTCACCTAGAGCCTACCATGTGATAGATTATCAGCTTGTGGATTCCATGTATTGACTTTGTTACGGTTTGCTCTGTCTATATATTTTTATAACTGTTTGCCCATGTTTTCACTGTCCATACGCAAACCTAAATCTGTGAATTGAAACTTGAATGAGAGGTGTGATTCTAAAAATGTCAGAAATTGATCATTTTCCAAGTGAGACAACACTTGAGAAAGAATTGCTTGATAGAGCAGACGCAGCACGGTTTCGTTAAGGGGAGGTCGTGTCTGACAAATTTATTGGCGTTCTATGAGGATGTGTCTAGGGCGGTGGATAGAGGAGAGCTGGTGGATGTGGTCTTACTTGATTTTCAGAAGGCATTTGACAAGGTACCTCACAAGAGGTTATTGCAGAAGGTGAGGGGGCATGGAGTTGGCGGTAGGGTGTTAGCGTGGATAGAGGATTGGCTGTCAAATAGGAGGCAGAGAGTGGGGGTCAATGGGTGCTATTCGGATTGGCGGTTGGTGACTAGTGGAGTGCCCCAGGGGTTGGTGCTGGGGCCTCAGCTATTTACCATTTATATAGATGATCTGGAGGAGGGAACCGAGTGTATGGTGTCGAAATTTGCTGATGACACCAAGATTGATGGAACGGCAAATTGTGCGGAGGGTGTGGAGAGTCTGCAGAAGGATCTAGATAGGCTGGGCGAATGGGCCAGGAACTGGCAAATGGAATTTAATGTTGGCAAGTGCGAGGTGGTCCACTTTGGTAGGAATAATGGTAGGAAGGACTATTACTTACGTGGCGAAAAACTGCAGCAGGCAACGGTGCAGAGGGACCTTGGGGTCCTTGTGCATGAGTCGCAAAAACCCAGCCTGCAGGTGCAGCAGGTGGTCAGGAAGGCTAATGGGATGCTGGCCTTCATAGCAAGGGGGATTGAATATAAAAGTAGGGAGGTCTTGCTGCAGCTGTATAGGGCACTGGTGAGGCCGCACTTACGCAAGGATATTTTGGCCTTGGAGGGAGGGCAGAGGAGGTTTACTAGGCTGATACCAAAGTTGAGGGGGTTGAGCTATGAGGAGAGGCTGAATAAACTAGGCTTGTACTGTAAGGAAATTTGTACTCAATATGTAAGCATGTTAGTACTTAGAGAATTTGTACTGAACAATTGTACCTAAACTGGGTATGAAATATGGAATCACGGATAGTATTAGAGTGTCTTCCTGAAATAGATTTAGGATGGGACTAGTAGGTTACTTCACATAATCAAGTATAGCTGATGAAATCAGTGCATGCGACCCAATGAAAGTAAACAGCAGTCACTTGGGGAGACAATGGGTACTATACAGCTGTCCAGCTTAATATATGATTGTAACAAGCAAGAAAGAATAAAGTGAGCATGTTTTTCTTCACATTCGGCCTAAGTCAGCTAAACCACTATTGTTGTACAAGCAGAGTCGTAAAGATAAGGGCAAAGGATGTAACCACCATGGTTTCGAGAGGAAAAGAGATGTAACAATGGGTGACCAATCTCAAGCAAGGTAAATAAGGGGTCAGTACAGAAACAATGGTGGCTAAACGAGGTCGCATTGTAAAAGCGAGATAAGAATCTTGAGATATGGAGCTGAAATGTGCATAAAAAGACTGTAAGCCGAGGGCTCTGTGGAGTGTTCCGGACCTCCCGGCTTTATTTCTCTTGTACTGGAAAATAAAGTCTACTACTTGGAGGATTACAACTCAGACTCTCTGTTTTAATCGGGTTAAATAAGTTGTCGTTAAATAAGTTGAACCACGACAGTACTCAGAGTTTAGAAGAATGAGGGGAGATCTCATTGAGACGTATAAGATGATGAATGGGATGGATAGGATAGAGGTGGAGAGACTCTTCCCGCTCAGAAAGGACAGTAGGACTAGGGGGCACAGCCTCAAGATAAAGGGGGGTGCGGTTTAGAACGGAGTTGAGGAGGAACTTCTTCACTCGAAGGGTGGTGAATCTCTGGAATTCTCTGCCCGTTGAAGTGGTGGAGGCTGCCTCGCTAAATATTTTTAAGACGCGGGTTGATGGGTTTTTGATAAGCGAGGGGATTAAGGGTTATGGGGAGAGGGCGGGAAAGTGGAACTGAGCCACAACAGATCAGCCATGATCTTATTGAATGGCGGGGCAGGCTCGAAAGGCTAGATGGCCTACTCCTGCTCCTATTTCTTATGTTCTTATGTTCTTAAAATATTGCAGAAAGTATTACAATATTTAACTTGAACCATAAACTGCTCTTAAACAAACACAGAACAGTCCAAAAAATGACTATATACTGCAAATGACTTACTACTCCTTCAAGATCAATCAAGTCTGGTTTCAGAGTTAATTATCTTATGGGATGTGGAAGTCATCATCTTTTGATGTGTGAGATGGGCACTCTAACTTACAAGTTCCAATAAAACTACACTTAATATTCCATAGTTAGAGATTTCAGCAGTTTATTATAATTTTTTTAGGCAAAGATCAACAGCAAGCAAGATAAGGTCTTGTGTCTTATGTGAAATATCTATTTAATATCATTCTTAAAAATATAAAAATTATATTTTACATAAATGCAATTATAAAGCTCTAAATCAAAATTACTTTCAGTCTTCAAGCCTTAATCAATCATGTAATGAAATTATCCTGTTGTACAACTACATCAAATTACATTTTTCCTTGGACATTTTTTTGTTCAAAATAGTGGAAAGAGCTCTCTTAAAATAATCCCCTCATAAAAGTAAACATTACAGTTTGGTCATTAGCTAACACTTCTGTACAATGTTGTCTTTAGCATAGCTCTTAAATATATTCAAAACACAATCCTTTAACGTTGAATCCAGTTTCTGCAGCCTGTGACAGAATAATTTGCTGTGTTGAAGAGCAGAAGGATCTTGGGGTCCGGGTCCACAGGACTCTTAAATCGGCCTCGCAGGTGGAGGATGTGGTCAAGAAGGCGTATGGTGTACCGGCCTTCATTAATCGAGGGATTGAGTTTAGGAGTCGGGAGGTAATGCTGCAACTTTATAAGACCATTGTCAGACCCCACTTGGAGTACTGTGCGCAGTTCTGGTCGCCTCACTATAGGAAGGATGTGGAAGCTATTGAAAGGGTGCAGAGGAGATTTACAAGGATGTTGCCTGGATTGGGAGGCATGCCTTATGAAGATAGGTTGAGGGAGCTGGGACTCTTCTCCCTGGAGAGACGAAGGTTGAGAGGCGACCTGATAGAGGTTTATAAGATGTTGAGTGGAATAGATAGGGTGGATTCTCAGAGGCTATTTCCCAGGGCTGAAATGGTCGCTACAAGAGGACACAGATTTAAGATGCAGGGAAGCAAGTACAGAGGAGCTGTTAACATAGAACATAGAACATTACAGCGCAGAACAGGCCCTTCGGCCCACGATGTTGCGCCGACCAGTTAAAAAATACAACAACAACAATGACCCACTAACCTAAACCAATCCCTTTTCGTCCATAAGGGGTAAGTTTTTCACTCAGAGGGTGGTGAGTGAATGGAATCGGCTGCCGTCGGTGGTGGTGGAGGCGAACTTGCTGGGGTCTTTTAAAAGACTTCTGGATGAGTACATGGGATCTAATGGGATTGGGGGTTATAGATAGGTCTATGGCTTAGTAGGTATAGATGTGATCGGCGCAACTTGTGGGCCGAAGGGTCTGTTTGTGCTGTAGTGTTCTATGTTCTAATTAGTTGAAACAGAAAGAGAGCCTTTCAATTATTATTTCAAAGTAAAAAAGGAATCAAAGCTTTTCTAGATTTTGGATACTCCTGGAACTTCTCCACGTAAAACCTGGAAAAGCAACAAAACAAATAAAAATTAAAGAAAAACATAACAGTTACCCAGTAAAGCTTCACAATGAATGCATGGATACTTTTCCCTTCTAGGATATCCAGAACATGTTTTGAACCATGTTGAAATGAAGGAAACTGTAAATAGTTTTGCTGGAAGAAAAAAACTTTTTTGTCTGGCACTCTTCAGGACAGATGCAAGAATGCCAAATTTCAAAAGTGAACAACAATTTATGCTCCATGAAAGAGGGGTACTGATTCGTTGACAGATTAGTTTTGATTAGATATTGGTTGCCATGGTGAATTTATCAGGAAACTTTAGTTTCTTTAAAAAAGTATTGTCTGGACATGTTAGTTTTACTTGCTGAGGACAAGTACCTGCCAAAATATGCATGTGCAAGTGAGCCATTTGTAAGTTGGACTGATACACCAACAAACAAATTCTTAGCGTACTCAGATTGTCAAGCAAATTCTACCAAATCACATGTAACATAGATGCTGGGAGGGATTTTATGGCCTTGCTTGTCCCACCAGAGGTCAACTGACATTCCCATTGTCCGCCCCTCGCCCACTTCTATTCTCGTGGCAGATGGGGTACTAAAATTCTGGCATTTATGTTTTGAGTTTGCAAGTACTGGTTGGTTGAGTACAGTCAGTGCTCCATCTATTTTCAGGCAACCAAAGGAATATGCTGCTCAATTCACCTATTATCAGAACACATGACTTATATATCTGGCACTGCACCAGCACTGAAGTTCATATACCACACTAGTTGTGAGGTAAGCAGAACGTCTTCTTGGCTTGTTGGCAGCTTCCTGTTGGTGGAAAATGGCACGCACATTTCTGCTGCATAGTAGCAGCACGAACTAGCCAGCTTCACCTTTTTTAAAGTACCTTACCTCTACAGGATAGAGGAGGTAGATTGGTCATCTTTCAGGTCCAGAATTAGGGCCTTAGGCCCATTTGCGAGCATTATTTTATTCATTTGTGGGACATGAGTATCGCTGGCTGGCCAGATTTATTGCTTACTCCTAGTTGTCCTTGAGAAAGTGGTGGTGAGCTTCCTTCTTGAACCGCTGCAGTCCACGTACTATGGGTTCACCCACAATACTGTGAGGGAGGGAATTCCAGGATTTTGACCCAGCGAGTGCGAAGGATCAGCAATATATTTCCAAGTCAGGGTGGTGAGTGGATTGGAGGGGAACTTGCAGGTGTCGATGTTCCCAAGGGTGTTTGCTGTCCTTGTCCTTCGAGATGGAAGTGCTTGTGGGTTTGGAACATGCTGTTTAAGAATCTTTGATGAATTTCTGAAGTGCATTTTGTAAATATACACTGCTGTTACTGAGCTTTGGTGGTGGAAGGAATGTATGTTTATGGATTCGGTGCCAATCAAGTGGACTGCTTTGTCCGGATGGTGTCAGGCTTCTTCGGTTTTATTAGAGCTATACCCATCCACGCAAGTGGGAAGTATTCCATCACACTTGTGCCTTGTAGATGGTGAATAGGTTTGGGAAGTTAGGAGGTGAATTACTGCCGCAATATTTCTAGCCAATGACATGCTCTTGTAGCCACTGTGTTTATGTGGTGAGTCCAGTTGGATTTCTGGTTAGTGGTAACCCCAAGGATGTTGATAGTGGGACATTCAGTGATGGTAACGTTAAGCTTCCCAATTGCAATCTAGTATTAAACGGTGATGCAAGTCCAGCTTCTTCGCAGGTTAACATCATTGAATGTCAAGAGGTGGTGGTTAAAGTGTCTCTTATTGGTGATGGTCATTGTCTGGCATTTGTGTGGTGCAAATGTTACTTGCCACTTGTCAGCCCATGCCTGGATATTGTCCAGATCTTGTTGCATTTGAACATGGACTGCTTCAGTATTTGTGAATGGTGTTGAACATTGGTGAACATCCCCACTTCTGACCTTATGACGGAGGGAGGTTATTGGTGAAACAGCTGAAGATTGTTGGGCCTAGAACACTACCCTGAGAGATTGCTGCAGAGATGCCCTGAGACCTAGATGACCAATCCCCCATAACCACAACCATCTTCTTTTGTGCCAGATATGAGTCTAACTAATGGAGATTTTGCCCCCGATACCCATTGATTCTAGTTTTGCTAGAGCTCATAAATGCACACTCGGTCACATGCAGCCTTAATGTCAAGAGCTGTCATTCTCTCCTTATCTCTGGAATTCAACTCTTTTATCCGTATTTGAATCAAGGCTGTAATGAGATCTGGAGCATGTGCAATACACCAAGCAGTGATCTTACCAGGGTAGCCTTTGCTCCACAGGATAGCTTTAATATGTCCATTTCGGCAACAGCTTTGAACAAACAACAATACAGCACAGGAACAGGCCCTTCAGCCCTCCAAACCTGCACCACTCATGCGCCCAACTAGACCATTCGTTTGTATCCCTCTATTCCCAGTCTGTTCATGTGGCTATCTAGATAAGTCTTAAATGATCCCAGCGTGTCCGCCTCAACCATCTTGCTTGGTAGTGCATTCCAGACCCCCACCACTCCGTGTAAAATACGTCCTCCTGACATCTGTGTTGAACTTTGCCCCCTTCACCTTGAACTTGTGTTCCCTTGTGTTCGTCACCTCCAACCTGGGAAAAAACTTCCCTCTGTTCACTCTATCTATAGTAAAAAGTCTGACAACACCAGGTTTTAGTCCAACTGATTTATTTGATAGTAAACGCACAAGCTTTCGAGGTTTCCCTCTTCGTCAGGTGAATGGAGAGTTCTGGCCTCGGACAGAGCATATAAAGCACAGACATATAAAGCACTGTCTGTGCTTTATATGCTCTGTCCAAGGCCAGAACTCTCCATTCACCTGACGAAGAGGGAAACCTCGAAAGCTTGTGCGTTTACTATCAAATAAATTGGCTGGACTAAAACCTGGTGTTGTCAGACTTTTTACTGTGTTACCCCAGTCCAACGCCAGCACATCCACATCACTCTATCTATGCCCTTCATAATTTTATACAGCTCTATTCGGTCGCCCCTCATCCTCTGTCTTTCCAGGGAGAACAACCCCAGTTTACTCAATCTCTCCTCATAGCTAAGACCCTCCATACCAGGCAACATCCTGGTAAAACTTTTCTGTACTCTCTCCAAAGCCTCCACGTCCTTCTGGTAGTGTGGCGACCAGAACTAGACGCAGTATTCCAAATGTGGCCTAATCAACGTTCTATATAGCTGCAACATCATATGCCAACTTTTATACTCTCTGCCCCATCCAGTAAGAACATAAGAACATAAGAAATAGGAGCAGGAGTAGGCCATCTGGCCCTTCGAGCCTGCCCCGCCATTCAATAAGATCATGGCTGATCTGTCGTGGCTCAGTTCCACATTCCCGCCCTCTCTCCATAACCCTTAATCCCCTTGCCTATCAAAAACCTATCAACCCACGTCTTAAAAATATTGAGCGAGGCAGCCTCCACCACTTCAACGGGCAGAGAATTCCAGAGATTCACCACCCTTCAAGTGAAGAAATTCCTCCTCAACTCCGTTCTAAACCGCACCCCCCTTTATCCTGAGGCTGTGCCCTCTAGTCCTACTGTCCTTTCTGAGCGGGAAGAGCCTCTCCACCTCTATCCTATCCATCTCATTCAACATCTTATACGTCTCAATGAGATCTCCCCTCATTCTTCTAAACTCTAACGAGTACAAGCCTAGTTTATTCAGCCTCTCCTCATAGTTCAACCCCCTCAACTCCGGAATCAGCCTAGTAAACCTCCTCTGCACTCCCTCCAAGGCCAAAATATCCTTGCGTAAGTGAGGCGACCAAAACTGCACACAGTACTCCAGCTGTGGCCTCACCAGTGCCCTATACAGCTGTAGCAAGACCTCCCTACTTTTATATTCAATCCCCCTTGCTATGAAGGCCAGCATCCCATTCGCTTTCCTGACCACCTGCTGCACCTGCAGGCTGGGTTTTTGCGACTCATGCACAAGGACCCCGAGGTCCCTCTGCACCATCGCATGCTGCAGTTTTTCACCACGTAAGTAATAGTCCTTCCCACCATAATTCCTACCAAAGTGGACAACCTCACATTTGCCAACATTAAATTCCATTTGCCAGTTCCTGGCCCATTCGCCCAGCCTATCTAGATCTTTCTGCAGACTCTCCACACCCTCCGCACAATTTGCCGTTCCATCAATCTTGGTGTCATCAGCAAATTTCAACACCCTACACTCGGTTCCCTCCTCCAGATCATCTATATAAATGGTAAGTAGCTGAGGCCCCAGCACTGACACCTGGGGCACTCCACTAGTCACCAACCGCCAATCCGAATAGCACCCATTAACCCCCACTCTCTGCCTCCTATTTGACAGCCAATCCTCTATCCATGCTAACACCCTACCCCCAACTCCATGCCCCGACCTTCTACAATAACCTCTTGTGAGGCACCTTGTCAAACGCCTTCTGAAAATCAAGAAAGACCACATCCACCAGCTCTCCTCTATCCACCGCCCTAGACACATCCTCATAGAACTCCAGTAAATTCGTCAGACACGACTTAAGAACATAAGAACATAAGAAATAGGAGCAGGAGTAGGCCATCTAGCCCTTCGAGCCTGCCCCGCCATTCAATAAGATCATGGCTGATCTGTTGCTGCTCAGTTCCACTTTCCCGCTTTCTCCCCATAACCCTTAATCCCCTCTCTTATCAAAAACTCCCCTTAACGAAACCGTGCTGCGTCTGCTCTATCAAACAATTCTCATCAAGATGCCTCGCTATTTTCTCCTTGATCACGGATTCTAACATTTTTCCTACAACAGACGTTAAACTAACCGGCCTATAATTCCCCGCCTTTTGCCTGCCACCCTTCTTAAACAACGGCGTAACATTAGCCATTTTCCAATCTTCCGGCACTTCCCCGGAATCCAGCGACGTTTGGAAAATAAAAGCAAGCATGCCATATGCCTTCTTCACCACCCTCTCCGCCTGTGCTGCCACCTTTAAAGATCTGTGGACTTGCACACCCAGGTCCCTCTGTGTGTCTATACTCCTGGTGGTTCTGCCATTTATTGTATAACTCCCCCCTACATTAGATCTACTGAAATGCATCACTTCACATTTATCTGGATTAAATTCCACCTGCCATTTCTCCGCTCAATTTTCCAGCCTATCTATATCCTGCTGTATTCTCTGACAATGTTCATCACTATCCGCAACTCCAGCAATCTTTGTGTCGCCGGCAAACAAAGATGTCAAAAGTTGCAGCAGGACGTAAATAGGATGCAGGACTGGGCGGAGAAGTGGCAGATGGACTTCAACACAGATAAATGTGTAGTCGTCCATTTTGGCAGAACCAATGGGATGAACGAGTACACTATCAAGGGCAGGAGTCTTAGCAGTGTTGAAGAGCAGAAGGATCTTGGGGTCCGGGTCCACAGGACTCTTAAATCGGCCTCGCAGGTGGAGGATGTGGTCAAGAAGGCGTATGGTGTACTGGCCTTCATTAATCGAGGGATTGAGTTTAGGAATCGGGAGGTAATGCTGCAACTTTGTAAGACCCTTGTCAGGCCTTATTCGGAGTACTGTGCGCAGTTCTGGTCGCCTCACTACAGGAAGGACGTAGAAGTTATTGAAAGGGTACAGAGGAGATTTACAAGGATGTTGCCTGGACTGGGAGGCATGCCTTATGAAGTTAAGTTGAGGGAGCTGGGACTCTTCTCCCTGGAGAGACGAAGGTTGAGAGGCGACCTGATAGAAGTTTATAAAATGTTGAGTGGAATAGATAGGGTGGATTCTCAGAGGCTATTTCCCCGGGTTGAAATGGTCGCTACGAGAGGACACAGATTGAAGGTGCGGGGAGGCAAGTACAGAAGTGATGTTAGGGGTAAGTTTTTCACTCAGAGGGTGGTGAGTGAATGGAATCGGCTGCCGTCAGTGGTGGTGGAGGCGAACTCGCTGGGGTCTTTTAAAAGACTTCTGGATGAATATATGGAATTTAATGGGACTGGGGGTTATAGATAGGTCTATAGATTGGTAGGTGTTGATGTGATCGGCGCAACTCGTGGGCCGAAGGGCCTGTTTGTGCTGTAATGTTCTATGTTAAACTTACTGATTACACCAGCTATATCTCCTTCAAAATCATTTATATATATCACAAACAGCAGAGGTCCCAGTACAGAGCCCTGCAGAACGCCACTAGTCACAGACCTCCAACCAGAAAAAGACCCCTTCACTGCTACCCTCTGTCTTCTATGGCCAGTTCTCCACCCATCTAGCTAGCTCACCTTTTATCCCACGAGATTTAACCTTTTGCACCAGCCTGCCATGAGGGACCTTGTTTGCACGATGAGCAAATGGCTCAGGCCTAAGAGATTACCAATAAGACCAATCTTGTAGTGCATATAAGAATCTCAAATGCATATATTGACCAGTGATGGTAGGCTTGCAGTAAATAGTAGTAGAGAACCCATAAGGAAGGAATGTAGAGAAGGAAGTTGTGTTTGACAAATTTATTGGATTTCTATGAGGATGTGACTAGTGCGGTAGACAGAGGGGAACTGGTGGATGTGGTGTTTCTCGATTTTCAAAAGGCGTTTGATAAGGTGCTGCACAAAAGGTTGCTTCAGAAGGTTAAGGGGCATGGAGTTGGGGATAAGGTGTTAGCGTGGATAGAGGATTGGTTGTCTAATAGGAGGCAGAGAGTTGGTATCAATGGGTGCTATTCTGATTGGCGGTTGGTGACTGGTGGAGTGCCGCAGGGATCGGTGCTGGGGCCTCAGCTATTTACCATTTATATAGATGATCTGGAGGAGGGGGCTGAGTGTAGGGTGACGAAATTTGCTGATGACGCAAAGATGAGTGGAAAAGCAAATTGTGAGGAGGGTGTGGAAAGTCTGCAGAGGGATCTGGATAGGCTGAGCGAGTGGGCGAGGACCTGGCAGTTGGAGTACAATGTTAGCAAGTGTGAGGTTATCCACTTTGGCAGGAATAATAATAGGAGGGATTACCATTTAAAGGGCGAAAAGCTGCAGCATGCTACTGTGCAGAGGGACCAGGGGGTCCTTGTGCGTGAGTCGCAAAAACCCAGTCTGCAGGTGCAGCAGGTGATCAAGAAGGCGAATGGGATGCTGGCCTTTATGGCGAGGGGGATTGAATATAAAAGCAGGGAGGTCTTGCTGCAACTGTACAGGGCACTGGTGAGGCTGCAGCAGGAGTACTGTGTGCAGTTTTGGTCGCTGCACTTGCGCAAGGATATTTTGGCCTTGGAGGGAGTGCAGAGGAGGTTCACTAGGCTGATACCAGAGATGAGGGGGTTAGACTATGAAGAGAGACTAAATAGACTGGGTCTGTACTCGTTGGAGTTTAGAAGGATGAGGGGGGATCTTATAGGGACGTATAAGATAATGAAAGGGATGGATAGGGTAGAGGTAGAGAGATTCTTCCCGCTCAGAAAGGACAGCAGGACTAGAGGGCACAGCCTCAAGATAAGGGGGGCGCAGTTTAGATCGGAGTTGAGGAGGAACTTCTTCACTCAAAGGGTGGTGAATCTCTGGAATTCTCTGCCTGTTGAAGTGGTGGAGGCTACCTCGCTAAATATATTTAAGACACGGGTGGATAGGTTTTTGACAGACAAGGGAATTAAGGGTTATGGGGAAAAAGCGGGAAAGTGGAACTGATCCGCTTCAGATCAACCGTGATCTTATTGAATGGCGGGGCAGGCTTGAAGGGCTAGATGGCCTACTCCTGCTCCTATTTCTTATGTTCTTATTAGCGATTTCCCAACTTGCACAGAGGAAAAGGAGCTTGTTACATTGCTCTATTTAAAAATATGAATTTGAAAATGGGTGTTTAAGGAAATTCTTACATGTAGCTGTGGATTCAAAACTAGCAAAGAGATCATCTACATATCAGAAACATGCATATTTACATGGGACATAATGAATCATGGACATAATGAACCACAGACACCACAAGCTTGTTACTCTTGCGCAAGCGTAACGAAGGTTTTTGTAAATTTTGTTAAGTACAATGAGTTGCCTTGTCGTGCCTGTGACAGGATATGTCTACTAATGTAAGACACAGATGTGGTATCTCATTTTCTGGTCCAATATCAAGTTCTGCGCAACATGATCTGGCCAAGTGGTTTAGCAAGGTGCTGGAACAGTTCTGAGTGTTCCATTCAGATAAAGGATTCCTTCACTTGGAGAGATTATACGTGACTTGCATATCAACAGCAATACTGCGATTACATGCTTGTTCAACATTGCTCCTTGATAATATCCTTTTTGTGGTTTAGTGCAAAACTATATTTGATAATGCTCTAAGAGTAGTTCAGGATATTTTATTATTTTAAAAGTACTACATAAATCCAGTTGTTCTTGCAGTGAGCACATGACAGGGCAGTATGGTGAAGCAATAGAAAGTGGAAACTACCAAGTCGGGTATTATTGGAGTAGTCTGAAACAATATTGCTAAATACTACAATAACTGGAAATGCTGACGTAAATCTCCTAAAATACTAAAAGAAATGGGAAACCAAAAAATATCACTGGAGATTCCTGGAAAGAAACAACACCTGTGATTTACTAAACCAAAGCACTCAAGGCATTGGCATGCGTCATGGAAAATGGCAAAACAGTGTGAACATCACCGTAGGTTTACTGAGGCCTATAAATTTGGTGAGAGGAGGCATAGGTGTTGGTCTGACTGATCTACACTGATGTTTACACTTCACACAAATCTCCACCTATCCCATCAATCCTAGCTTCTATTCCTGTCTTCCTCATATACTTGATTTGCTCCTCTCAAATGCATGTGCACTATTTGTTCCATGTGATTTAAATGTGAAATTTCTTTGGTATTTCTCTCCAATTATATAAATGTATTAGTGGTCTTATATTCATAGGCCCTATTCTCCTCTTCCCCTGAAGGGAAAGATTTTCACTACATCACCTCTATTAACTCCTTCATGATTTATATAAGATCATCTTTCAGATTCCTCTTCTTTCAAAAGAGAAAGAGTCCCAGCTTGTTCAATAAAAGATAGGTGAGCTTCAGATGCAGGCAAAATTGATTTTACTAACAGACGAAGAAGTGTTATGAAGAGATAACAATGATACCATATACAAACTGGGATGACTTGCAGTTGGTCAGTAGCAGTGGTTTGTCCCTGTTAAATCATATCAGTGTTGAACATGCCTTGGCATGCTGTACTCTGCAGGTAGCTTAATAATTGATGGAGGTAAATAAAAATGGACCATTTTCGTTCAAGCTTCACCTAGGCCTGGAAATATTGAAACTTTTAAAAATCTGCAACTGTATAATAATGTTTAAATGAAGGAGTTGCTTCTAAATGCAATACATGAAATAATTTAGAAAAATATAGTATGTAGCAACTTTAACACTTACGGTACAATATTCAACAGGATAGAACATAAGAACATAAGAAATAGGAGCAGGAGTAGGCCATCTAGCCCTTCGAGCCTGCCCCACCATTCAATAAGATCATGGCTGATCTGTCGTGGCTCAGTTCCACATTCCCGCCCTCTCTCCATAACCCTTAATCCCCTTGCCTATCAAAAACCTATCAACCCACGTCTTAAAAATATTGAGCGAGGCAGCCTCCACCACTTCAACGGGCAGAGAATTCCAGAGATTCACCACCCTTCGAGTGAAGAAGTTCCTCCTCAACTCCGTTCTAAACCGCACCCCCCTTTGTCCTGAGGCTGTGCCCTCTAGTCCTACTGTCCTTTCTGAGCGGGAAGAGCCTCTCCACCTCTATCCTATCCATCTCATTCAACATCTTATACGTCTCAATGAGATCTCCCCTCATTCTTCTAAACTCTAACGAGTACAAGCCTAGTTTATTCAGCCTCTCCTCATAGTTCAACCCCCTCAACTCCGGAATCAGCCTAGTAAACCTCCTCTGCACTCCCTCCAAGGCCAAAATATCCTTGCGTAAGTGAGGCGACCAAAACTGCACACAGTACTCCAGCTGTGGCCTCACCAGTGCCCTATACAGCTGTAGCAAGACCTCCCTACTTTTATATTCAATCCCCCTTGCTATGAAGGCCAGCATCCCATTCGCTTTCCTGACCACCTGCTGCACCTGCAGGCTGGGTTTTTGCGACTCATGCACAAGGACCCCGAGGTCCCTCTGCACCGTCGCATGCTGCAGTTTTTCACCACGTAAGTAATAGTCCTTCCTACCATAATTCCTACCAAAGTGGACAACCTCACATTTGCCAACATTAAATTCCATTTGCCAGTTCCTGGCCCATTCGCCCAGCCTATCTAGATCTTTCTGCAGACTCTCCACACCCTCCGCACAATTTGCCGTTCCATCAATCTTGGTGTCATCAGCAAATTTCAACACCATACACTCGGTTCCCTCCTCCAGATCATCTATATAAATGGTAAGTAGCTGAGGCCCCAGCACTGACCCCTGGGGCACTCCACTAGTCACCAACCGCCAATCCGAATAGCACCCATTAACCCCCACTCTCTGCCTCCTATTTGACAGCCAATCCTCTATCCACGCTAACACCCTACCCCCAACTCCATGCCCCCTGACCTTCTGCAATAACCTCTTGTGAGGCACCTTGTCAAACGCCTTCTGAAAATCAAGAAAGACCACATCCACCGGCTCTCCTCTATCCACCGCCCTAGACACATCCTCATAGAACTCCAGTAAATTCGTCAGACACGACTTCCCCTTAACGAAACCGTGCTGCGTCTGCTCTATCAAACAATTCTCATCAAGATGCCTCGCTATTTTCTCCTTGATCACGGATTCTAACATTTTTCCTACAACAGACGTTAAACTAACCGGCCTATAATTCCCCGCCTTTTGCCTGCCACCCTTCTTAAACAACGGCGTAACATTAGCCATTTTCCAATCTTCCGGCACTTCCCCGGAATCCAGTGACGTTTGGAAAATAAAGGCAAGCATGCCATATGCCTTCTTCACCACCCTCTCCGCCTGTGCTGCCACCTTTAAAGATCTGTGGACTTGCACACCCAGGTCCCTCTGTGTGTCTATACTCCTGGTGGTTCTGCCATTTATTGTATAACTCCCCCTACATTAGATCTACTGAAATGCATCACTTCACATTTATCTGGATTAAATTCCACCTGCCATTTCTCCGCTCAATTTTCCAGCCTACCTATATCCTGCTGTATTCTCTGACAATGTTCATCACTATCCGCAACTCCAGCAATCTTTGTGTCGCCGGCAAACAAAGATGTCAAAAGTTGCAGCAGGACGTAAATAGGATGCAGGACTGGGCGGAGAAGTGGCAGATGGACTTCAAAATATGAATTTGAAAATGGGTGTTTAAGGAAATTCTTACATGTAGCTGTGGATTCAAAACTAGCAAAGAGATCATCTACATATCAGAAACATGCATATTTACATGGGACATAATGAATCATGGACATAATGAACCATAGACACCACAAGCTTGTTACTCTTGCACAAGCATAACGAAGGTTTTTGTAAATTTTGTTAAGTACAATGAGTTGCCTTGTCGTGCCTGTGACAGGATATGTCTACTAATGTAAGACACAGATGTGGTATCTCATTTTCTGGTCTAATATCAAGTTCTGTGCAACATGATCTGGCCAAGTGGTTTAGCAAGGTGCTGTAACAGTTCTAGTTTACAAGCCTAGTTTATTCAGCCTCTCCTCATAGCTCAACCCCCTCAACTCCGGAATCAGCCTAGTAAACCTCCTCTGCACTCCCTCCAAGGCCAAAATATCTTTGCATAAGTGCAGCGACCAAAACTGCACACAGTACTCCAGCTGCGGCCTCACCAGTGCCCTGGTGAGGGCGGGAATGTGGAACTGCGCTACGACAGATCAGCCATGATCTTATTGAATGGCGGGGCAGGCTCGAGGGGCTAGATGGCCTACTCCTGCTCCTATTTCTTATGTTCTTATGTTCTTATTATGTTCTTATAGGTTTCCTCTTCCTAATCTGGATGCTATTAGATTACCTGGGCACAGCAAGGTAAATCAGGTGGGGAGCAATGAATGATTTTAAGTTAGTCAGTTTTGATCCATCACTTTAATAGATGGGCTAATAATTTTGCTATTTCCCCTCACCCATTATTTTGTTTTTGTTTCCACCTCTGTGTTTACTTTCCAACCAAGTCCAATATCTCCCCTCTACAAGCACAGCAAAAAATTTGCTTCATTACTATAATGACTCAGAAAGCCTGACTGTAAGGAACATAGTTAATTACAGAGTAGAGTAAAACTACTACCCTGACTGGGACTACAGTTCAGCAGGCCCAGCCTCAGCCTGCCATATAAAAGGCTCAGGTAATAAGTTCTAGCTGGGCAGGCATCACTCATTGCTTTATTTTCTATTCCATCTCCATGTTCATTTTCCCAGGAAATCCAATATCTCCCCTTCATGAGGACAGCAAAAAATCTGCTTTATTACATTCAATCTTTAGTTGTAGGACATAGTAGTATTGTCACTGGATTAGTAATCCAGAAATCCAGGCTAATACTCCAGTGACCCGAGTTCAAATCTAACCATGTCTACTAGTGGAATCTGAATTCAATAAAAATCTGAACTTGACAGCCTAATAAAACGATCGTCATGAAAAACGATCTAGTTCAATCAAGTCCTTTAGGGAAGGAATTTTTTACCAACCTATCTACATCCAAAGCGATGTGGTTGACTCTGAAATATGCTTTGAAATGCCCTAGCAAGCCACTCAGTTCACTGGCAATTAGGGATGAGCAATAAATGCTGGCCCAACCCATGACACTCATATCTTATGAATAAATTTGAAAAAACTGTGTTTAAATTAATATAGCCAAAATGTGCACCTAAATGTGAAAGAAATAAGGAAGAAAAGTTGTGCTTTATTCCTCAATATTACCTGTGATGATGCAAAGCACGGGATGCTAAGCCAAGGGCTGTAAAAAGAGCAAAAGCAAAGGCTGGGAAGGTCCATGTAGCTATGGAATAACCGAACCATTCCACAATCTCACCAAAATAGTTTGCTACAGAGACATAGTCAAATAATCCTCCTGAACAAAAAGAAAAAACAGAATTGTCAGGATGATCATAATGTGTATCTTCAGAAACAGGAAATATAACTTCCGACATAATTTCTACTATCTCTGAATCTTAATGCATGGCAAATTAATTCATTAAGAAGTCTCACAACACCAGGTTAAAGTCCAACAGGTTTATTTGGTAGCAAACACCACTAGCTTTCGGACCACTGCTCCTTTGTTAGGTGAGTGGGGAATTCTGATCACAAACAGGGCATTATAAAGACACACACTCAGTTTACAAAATACTGATTAGAATGCGAGTCTTTACAGCTAATCAAGTCTTAAAGGTGCAGGCAACGTAGCTTCTGTGTGGGTCTAGACTGATGTAGAGATGCTGGTGTTGGACTGGGGTAATAAACTGGTTGGGCTTTAACCTGGCGTTGTGACACTTCTTACTGGGTCTAGACTCACAGTTTCATTGCATAATATTAATGATGAATGAAGGTTTACCAAGTCAAGTGCCTGAAACTTAAGATTTTAGAGGATAAGTTTTGTCAATTGCAAGAACCAGCCTGATCAGGTGATCTCTGAAGAGGAGCCAAATGGACTCGAAAGGTCAACTTTATTTCGTGTTTCACAAATGCTGCCAGACCTGCTGAGGTTTTCCCACAGTCTGTTCTTTTTTCAGATTTCCAGCATCTGCCGTGTTTTATTCTTAAGATCAAATTATGTTGTTTCATTTAATCTCCAAGATAATAGAGCATTTACATTAATCAAATGATTGTGTTTTAGATAATCAATATCTTATACAGAGAAACATATAAACTAATTTAAGCTTTAAACTAATTGGGGGGGGGAGGGTGTGAGGGTAGGTGACATTACGGGGTCTAAAGTTAAGGAGACGGTACAGGTAAGGGAAGAGGCCAAGGATGTCCCAATAATAGAGGGAGTAAGGGGCGTGAGTATGGTTGGTGATGTTCTGGCAAATAAGGTCCCAGTGAAGGCTGGGATGAAGGTGCTTTATCTGAATGCGCAAAGCATTAGGAATAAAGTGGATGAGTTGGTGGCGCAGATCGACACAAATGGATATGATCTGGTAGCCATTACAGAGACGTGGCTGCAAGGTGACAGGGACTGGGAGCTGAATGTACAGGGCTATCAAGTGTTTAGGAAGGATAGGCAGGAGAGAAAAGGGGGGGGCGTAGCTCTGCTGATTAAGGATAGCATCAGGGTGGTAGCGAGGGATGATATTGGAGCCAAGGAGCAGAAGGTGGAATCGTTGTGGGTAGAGATTAGGAACAGCAAAGGGAGGAAGACGCTGGTGGGTGTCGTCTATAGGCCCCCCAATAATGATCTGGAGGTGGGGCGGGCTGTTAACGCGCAAATAAGTGCGGAGTGCAGGAATGGGACAGCCATAGTTATGGGGGATTTCAATCTGCATATTGATTGGTTGACCCATGTTGGAAGTGGTGGGCTCGAGGAGGAGTTCTTGGAATGCTGCCGGGATAGTTTCCTCGAACAGTGTGCGTTGGAGCCGACGAGGGAGCGAGCTATCTTGGATCTGGTGCTATGTAATGAGGTGGGTAGAATTAGGGAACTTGCGGTGAAGGATCCTCTTAGGGAGAGTGATCATTGTATGGTGGAGTTTCTGGTGCAGATGGAGGAGGAGAAAGTGGGTTCCCGGACGCGCGTCCTTTGTTTGAACAGAGGGGAGTACGGTAGGATGAGAGAAGAATTGGCGAATGTGGACTGGGGGAGCGCGTTGGAAGGTAGGTCTGCTGAGGAGCAGTGGAGGATCTTTAAGGAGATCTTCCTTGGTGCTCAGCGGAAATTTATTCCGATGGTCAAAAAGGACCGTAGGAGGAGAGGTAATCAGCCGTGGATAACGAAGGAGGTGAAGGAAAGTGTTAAATTAAAAGCGGGGGTGTTTAGAGTAGCTAAGAGTAGTGGGCGAGAAGAGGATTGGGAGAGGTTTAAATGTCAACAAAGATTGACAAAGAAGTTGATAAAGAAGGGTAGGATAAACTATGAAGCTGGGCTAGCGCTTAATATAAAAAAGGATAGCAAGAGTTTTTATAAATATATAAAAAGGAAGAGGCTGGCTAGGGTGAACGTTGGTCCCTTAGAGGATGAGAAGGGGGACTTAGTGGTAGGGGATGGGGATATGGCGGAGGTCTTGAATAACTTTTTTGTTTCGGTCTTCACGGAGGAGGGCGTGAATAATTTGCCGGATGTTAGAGATGGAAAGGTGGTAGGACTGGAGGGTCTTAATGACATTACTGTTACTAGAGAGGTGGTGCTCGACAGACTGGAGGGGCTGATTGTGGACAAGTCCCCAGGACCGGATGGAATGCATCCGAGGGTCCTGAAAGAAATGGCGGAGGTGATAGTGGATGCCTTGGTGGTTATTTTCCAGACGTCGCTGGATTCCGGGGAAGTGCCGGAAGATTGGAAAACGGCTAATGTTACGCCGTTGTTTAAGAAGGGTGCCAGGCAAAAGGCGGGGAATTATAGGCCTGTTAGTTTAACGTCTGTTGTAGGTAAAATGTTAGAATCCGTCATCAAGGAGGAAATAGCGAGGCATCTTGAGGGGAACTGCTTGATAGAGCAGACGCAGCACGGTTTCCTAAAAGGGAAGTCGTGTCTGACAAATTTACTGGAGTTCTATGAGGATGTGTCTAGGGCGGTGGATAGAGGAGAGCCGGTGGATGTGGTCTTCCTGGATTTTCAGAAGGCATTTGACAAGGTACCTCACAAGAGGTTATTACAGAAGGTCAGGGGGCATGGAGTTGGGGGTAGGGTGTTAGCGTGGATAGAGGACTGGTTGTCAAATAGGAGGCAGAGAGTGGGGGTCAATGGGTGCTATTCGGATTGGCGGATGGTGACTAGTGGAGTGCCCCAGGGGTCGGTGCTGGGGCCTCAGCTATTTACCATTTATATAGATGATCTGGAGGAGGGAACCGAGTGTAGGGTGTCGAAATTTGCTGATGACACCAAAATTGGTGGAAAGGCAAATTGTGCGGAGGGTGGGGAGAATCCACAGAAGGATCTAGATAGGCTGGGTGAATGGGCCAGGAAATGGCAAATGGAATTTAATGTTGGTAAGTGCAAGGTGGTCCACTTTGGTAGGAATAATGGTAGGAAGGATTATTACTTACGTGGAGAAAAACTGCAGCAGGCGACGGTGCAGAGGGACCTCGGGGTCCTTGTGCATGAGTCGCAAAAACCCAGCTTGCAGGTGCAGCAGGTGGTCAGGAAGGCGAATGGGATGCTGGCTTTCATCGCGAGGGGGATTGAATATAAAAGTAGGGAGGTCTTGCTGCGGCTGTATAGGGCGTTGGTGAGGCCGCAGCTGGAGTACTGTGTGCAGTTTTGGGCGCCGTACTTGCGCAAGGATATTTTAGCCTTGGAGGGAGTGCAGAGGAGGTTTACTAGGCTGATTCCGGAGTTGAGGGGGTTGAGCTATGAGGAGAGGCTGAATAAACTAGGCTTGTACTCGTTAGAGTTTAGAAGAATGAGGGGAGATCTCATTGAGACGTATAAGATGATGAATGGGATGGATAGGATAGAGGTGGAGAGACTCTTCCCGCTCAGAAAGGATAGTAGGACTAGGGGGCATAGCCTCAAGATAAAGGGGGGGCGGTTTAGAACGGAGTTGAGGAGGAACTTCTTCACTCAAAGGGTGGTGAATCTCTGGAATTCTCTGCCCGTTGAAGTGGTGGAGGCTGCCTCGCTAAGTATTTTTAAGAAGCAGGTTGATGGGTTTTTGATAAGAGAGGGGATTAAGGGTTATGGGGAGAGGGCGGGAATGTGGAACTGAGCCACGACAGATCAGCCATGATCTTATTGAATGGCGGGGCAGGCTCGAAGGGCTAGATGGCCTACTCCTGCTCCTATTTCTTATGTTCTTATGTTCTTATGTTCTTAATTGTACCAATTCCACTTTTACAATAGCTACTGGCACTTTCTCAACATTTGCTGGTGGAGTTTAGCTAAAATGTAAGAGCGTATACTGTGCTTTTCCTGGTACTTGCATATCATAGTGGCTTCAAAACAAAAGAAACAAACATTAGCCTGTTAAATTACAAGATCTTAATTTACTATATAGATGGGAGTTGAAGAGATGCAGTTGATGAATGCTAAATGCAACATTCAAGCACTGGTCTCAGGAAAGAAAATTACCTCTCGGAATTTTGTAAGTTGCCTCTCCAGGTTTTCTCAACTTCCTTAACAAATGATCACTGTGGATATTGATGGTTGTTCCTAATATGAATAGCATCAGCCCTACAATACAGAAAAATGCCTCATTTCTTTGAGCACAGCAGAAAAAAAAAACATTTATGTACCATTTCAGTGCTGGATAACACTTCTTTCAGACTGTCATTTTTTTTAAGACCACAGCATGGCATCATCAGATTTATCTTGTCTTCTCTTGTATTCTTTTCAATCTGTATCCAGTGGCACAGGCCTCAGCTCATCTATGTTTCTCATGTTCCAAGATTTACTCAAGAGGATCAGATGAGTCTTGAACTCTCTTCCTCTTTTTACCCCATATTCATGTAAGGTTTTAATTGAAGATTTATCATTTATAACAGAGATTGGCAAGATGCTAACTAGCTCTCCTAAACCAGTCAAAATTGTATTAAATTACATGTGCCCACCATAAGTGAAACTCAGTCCAACACTTCTTAAATGTTGCTGTTTAAGGCAGACGAGTGACTATTTGTTTGCAGAACATCTTTAACAATAAACATTAAGAATTGCAATGAGCATTTTTCCCTACATCAATTGACAGTCTAAAATTATCTATTCCAGTCCAGGTAATCATCTTCTAACTGCTAAACATAATCTCAAGTGGAATTTGCCAATAAATGTATGATAGAACTACAGTGTCCAAAATTGAGCAGTAACTGAAGTTATGTTTACAGTTTATTTACAGTGTGTCAGTGACAAATTTCAACAATAACAGGAACATAAAGCATACAAACTCTTCCTTAGTAAGCAAACTATAGCACTGACTTCATCTAGACTGATTCAGCTTCTCCAAGATTTCCCTAGAAGATTGCAATACATATGGCTCATCACTGCCTTACTTCTTTGATCACCTTCCCATTCTAGCTTAACCAGTCTTTCATTTTAATTCTCTCTCTGCATTGCATATTCACATTACATTAACCAACAGCGACTTTGCAAGTCTGTTCAAGGAAGAATCATGATGTGGAAATGTGGTATTGGACTGGGGTGGGCACAGTAAGGTGTCTCACAACACCAGATTAAAGCCCAACAGGTTTATTTGGAATCTCAAGCTTTTGCAGCACTGCTCCTTCATTAAGTGAATGGGCCTGCTTACTTACAGAATACTGAGAAGCCTAGACAGAGTATCCCTTCACCTCAGAGTGAAGGGATGCTCCTTCAAAACTGATACGAGAAGGAATTTCTTCTGCCAGAGGGTGACGAACGTGTCAAACTCATTGCCACAAAGAATTGTGGAAGCAGGTCATTGAGTGTTTTTAAGACAGAGATAGGTTCTTGCTCAATAAGGGGATCAAGGGTTACAGGGAGAAGGCAGAAGAAGGGGATTAGAATCATATCAGCCATGATTGAATGATGGAGCAGACTTGATGGGCTGAATGGCCTAATTCTTCTCCTATAACATATTTTGGTCAGTCACTAACCAGGGACTCCAATTAATTGGCAGGTATGTTTGACTTCTTTGGGGATGCTTTGAGGACATCCCTGAAATTTTCCACCATTCTCCTAGTTTTCATTTGGTACCAGTCACGCAGGCACTATCTTCTGCAAGATTCAAGTATTTACCCTTAGTTTTTACAGAATTTGAGTGTGATATTAAATGTTCTGCTTTCCTACAATGATACTGAATTAGTACACCAGCTTATTTTGAAAAGTAATACATCTGACATCATTAGTTTTTCTATGTTCATGTGATTTTAAACAGCATTAATGCCATAATTGGATATCATGGTTAGTACAGTAGCATTGGGATATCTTATTAAGAAAATTTCCCTGTTCTCTTATATTGCTTCAGGATAAAAGTATAGTTACACAGAGACATTTACATCAGATGGCACCAAGCTCTTTTCTTGGTTTGTGCAAACATCAAACATACTTGTCAATTAATTGGAGTTCCTGGCTTGCAACTGACCAAAATAAGATCTAGGAGCAGAATGAGGCCATTCTGCCCATCAAGCCTGGCTCTCTCATGCTGTGCCATGGAGCAGTCATTTTGTTTATATTGTTGAAAGATGATGATGACCGATTTCTAATAATCAAATCCCCACTTTTCCTTTCTAAAACTAACTGATGACAATAGACTTTGCCCACATAGTTAGAAATACAATGCTCTATAATTTTCTGAATGTCAATTGGTTGATTCTAGACGATTAATAAAAATGTGAATGAAGTTTTGAGCTCTTTCTCCCTTGCCTCTGCTATGGTCTTTTAAGTGAAGGAATGTGGTACTAACAATCTGCCCTAAAACATGCATTCAGTAAGAACAGTGGCCTTCTTGATGCAGACAAATCATGATTACTCCATTTGCTTGATGCCGACAAGTGATTAATGAAAAACATTACATTAATTAATCTGCTAAAGTGATCTGTTAACCCTGGTAGATTGCCAATATATAAAACCCAAACATTTAAAGTGTACATATTTACTCTAATAGCATTTATCTTGCAGGCAGCTAGCTAAAGAGTCCCTAAATATTTACAGTATGTTCTCAATGATTATTTGTGGTGCCCAAATTGAGAAACACATTTCTTTCATTTAGTTTGCTTAGCCTAAATTAATAGATTTCTCCTTCCCCACCCCTGCTGTCAACCCTTTCCAACCCATTTTTTAAAAATGCCCAATAGAATCATGAACAGCAAAGAAAATTGAGTGTGTGTGTGTGTTTGAACTTTACACAAGAATCTAAACATGTAAAAAATGGTTTCCATTCTTAATATATGTGAACAAAATACTTAGAGCTATCCCCCCCACCTTCAATCCCTTTCAATACTGCAATCATTTTACACGTCCTACCAAGCAACAACTAAATTTGACATATTTCAAGAAAAAGCAATGTTTCTGTTGGTGATTTTTACTTACTTTTAGTGTAAACATAGGACTCACATTTGAAGTGATACTTTGCTGCCAGACTGTAGTATGTAACATTTTAAGCATGGTTTAAAAGCTAGCAATACCACATTTGAAGAGACCAAAAACATAATCAGTTAAACTTTAGGTTTTGAATAGTGTCTAACTTATCAATGGACAAATGGACTAAAAACCTGTTACAGCACTCCATTTCAAAGCAGATTGCCTATCAATGCCCTCCACGGAGGGGAGCAGGTGATTTCAATTTTTTAATCTTTGTAAAGCAGGATAATGTTACCCCTCCCACCATCCAACAGTCCGACTTATCTGTACATTTAAATCCCAATGTCAAACATAACAAGGAGGGTTTGCAAACACATTTATTTATACATTTTGAATACATTATGGAACTTTCTTTAATGGGCAGAACGGTAGCACAGTGGTTAGCACTGCTGCTTCACAGCTCCAGTGACCTGGGTTTGATTCCCAGCTCGGGTCGCTGTCTATGTGGAATTTGCACATTTTCCTCGTGTCTGCATGGGTTTCCTCCAGGTGCTCTGGTTTTCTCCCACAGTCCAAAGATGTGCGGGTTAGGTTGATTGGCCATGCTAAGAAATTGCCCTTAGTGTCCTGGAATGCGTAAGTTAGAGGGATTAGCGGGTAAAATATGTGGGGATATAGGGATAAGGCCTGGGTGGGATTGTGTTCAGTGCAGACTCAATGGCTGAAGGGCCTCTTTCTGCACTGTAGGGTTCTATGATTCTAATGAGAAACTATTGTAATGCATGTCAGCACTTATATAATAGTAGTCAATGTAATGGTCAACTTATCTTTGCAGGACGTAGCCCTAATGATAAATTATTGCTTTAAAACACATTGATAATACTATATCTAATGGCGGCATTTGAAGGTGTGAAAACATTTTACACTTAGCTTTAATGTTGCTGACTCGTCAGCAGTCTTTCCCCAGTGGCCATGTACTGTCCAAGGAGGTGGTTTATTCAATGCTTACAAAACCCACATCAGCACACAAAGATAAAATGCTTGCAGAAATATAATTTCCCTGTGGTCCTAATAGTGGGGATCCTGACCTCAGAAGAGGTGCATGTTTGTTTTTGCACCCCAGGTTTCCTGATGTGTGATAAAGCCACATGAAAATGGAATGATTATTTTTCCAGCAAAAAAAAACAAGTTCAGCATTTTATGACCTGAATTGCACTTCCATTTGGAGATTTAAAAAATCCAATCCAATAACTCTGTTTATCTCTCTCCACCATTGCTGCCAGATCTGCTGAGTATTTCCAGAATCTGCTTTTGTTTAAATAAATTGAAAATCATGGCAAAAAGACGTAAATGTGTAGGAGTACAGTGTAACAAACAAAAGAGAAATATTTTAGGAGTGGTAGGATTCAAACTTACAGCCAGCCTGTAAGAAAAGCTGTATGCATGATGCATTATCATGGCAACTTACCAAACAAAAATCTGAAGTCGGTGAGCCAGCGATCATCATACTTAGTACAGTACAGCAGGCTGTGTCCTTGAAGGTACCCATTCCAGGAGCAAACTATAAAACTTTTCACAACAAAGTTGATTTCAACAGCTCGTCCTCTGGTGAGACATCCATAAATCAATGTTCTGAAATACAGAAAGATTGAAAGTTAGTTTTGACCCTTTGCTGACCTTATTTTGTGTCCATCAGTTTTAGTTTTTAAAAAAGACTTCAATTTAGAACCGATGTCAACCCTAACTGTCAAAGTGAGCAATATCAATGTGAAACCATTTAAACATCAAGATAACCTTGCCCCAAAGATCTTTGAGATGGGACGTGCTATGAGATAGTAAGATTTAGAGTGCGAGATTTGCTTCCTTTTCTTGTGGTTGTGCAAGATATATTCTTGTTGTTTCTTCTGCTTAAAACGAGATTTATCTTTTTATTTGAAGTATTGTCTATTAATTTATGTTGATTCAGATTTGTGTTAATGTAAAAGTTGCAGAAAGTGAAATCTTGTTGGTAATTTGCTCTTTGAGGGTGTAGGAGGTTTTCAGAGACCTATGTATCATGCCGGCTTTCACATGGGAGATTTCTCTTTGTTACTTACAGCCCTGCAAATACAAAGAATTCATGGAGACAGTCGTTCTGGTTAAAGACGTACTTTTATTGTCCAGGGCTAGTCACACGTGTGGGAGAATGGTTTGAAGCAGCCTAAACAATTCTAAATTGCATTGTTATCAGCAGTACAATTATAATTTTCAAAAAATCATCTGCCTACTCCTATACTCATCCTAGCCAGATGAGCCAATCATTTTAGTATGAGTCATTTACCTTTGCCAATAATCCACCTTCTGGCAGCATGAGAATATAGAGGTCCATGAAGTTCAGAATCTCCTGGCAACTCACTATGTCAATCTGGAAAGTTCTTTCCCACCATCGCCCAGCAACTCCAAATACTTAAATCCGCAAAATTCAAATGTTTCTTTCAGGAAAAGTTTTTATTAGGAAAAACTGTATTACTTTATTCATTCTTCTGGAAAGCTTGTACTATCTATAATCAATACTGATAAAAACTGCACTCTGTAGCTGAACCGTTTTTAAAGTATGTGGTTTGTCTTTCTCAGCTTTTATCCCATCATGCCTTGCAGCAGTCTGTAGTTGGACAAAGTGCACATCTTAATATATAAAAACATATGTTTCAATTCGTTAACAATGGTTATATGTGTTTCTATGCAAAACAGTACTTTTTGTAACTACTGGCACTTTGTGCTTTTTCTATACTATATCCATTTCTAAATTAGTCTACCCTGATTTATTAGTCCTTTTAGTACAAGATTAGCCTAAATCCCTCTAATTTGGTTAATTTTGGTATTTTACAGTTCCTTTATGGGGATTTTAACACAAGGCTGTGTGATAGCCCCCATACTATTTACAATCTACTTGATACTGTTTGTTCACTTCAATGATCAACTGACCTCTGGTGTCAAAGATCAACACCTCTTCACTAAGACAGTAGTATAAATTGTGAGCTCTCTCCCCAAAATTGCTATGAAGCTGTGAAATTAACCAAATTGAGACTGAATGATTTCTTTAGGTAACAGAATTAAGGGATTATGGTATCCAGGCAGATAATTTACTCATTTTGCTTTCTTTCAAAGGATGGAAGAGCAGGAGAGTTCCTCTTGATGTCATTAGCAAATAATTAGCTCAACTACCATCTCTTAAATACTGGTCATGATCAAATTGCCATATATAAGAGCTTGTTGTTGGCAATTTGGCTGTTACTTTTCCTACATTACAACTGGGATGAGCACGCAAAAGTACTTCATTGCTAAATGTATTTTGGGACATCCTCAGGTCATGATGCCACTTAGGAGATCCCAAGGTATGTCACAGAATACACTGGGCATCTCACAACAAGAGACAGATGCCCAGATCTTCCGGAGAGCAATCATCATTGTCAGATTACCTCTCCTCATGAACTTTCCTCTGATTCGTCAGAGTTCCACATTCCCTTCTGGATCTTCTGAGCCCAGCTTTATCAGAAATGCAGAATGTAGTGTCCCTCAGAGAGTAGCAGCAGATCAGAGTTGGGAAGGGAGGGGGAAAGAATAGCAGGAAGACAGGACACCTTATTTTTGCAGCATAAGTTGCCATTTGGTAACGTTAAAAAGTTCAGTTTGAGTGTTACTAAGTGAGTGGATGAATGGATAGGGAGAATGGTGAGGTAAGTGGGTAGGATGGGCTGACAGACAGGGTTTGACGAGACTGATTAGAGTGTCATTCTAGAGGTATCTGGGTTAGACTATGGCCATAATTTTACTCTCCCCCGGTCAGGTTTTGACATGATAAGGGAGGGAAGAATGCAGAATTGCATGGCCAGGATTCCCTCTGAGTTCCTGTCACCTATCCCAATCTTGCAGTGATTTTACGCTAGGATGGGAAGCCCGCCTTTGCCCTTTTTGAGGCCTTTACACAGCCAGTAAGGGTCATTTCCTGCCCAGCCGCAAAAGTTAGGCTGGTGTGTGGATGAAAACAAAGATGAAACCTGGAAGTACAGTTTGATCTTAGTCAGGAAGTGGGGGAGGGGTGACTCCTATCAGAAGCACCTTTCTGACTGGGGCCACCCTCTAAAGGCCCAGTGACCTCCGGACCTCCCACCCCATTGTGGGGACAGAACATTTTTGATCTAACATTCTCTGGGTGACCATTCAGCTAAATATGTGGGGTCTGTCCCAAGTGTCTGACTCAGAGTTGAAGACTTCCACCGAGCAAGGGAAATGCCCATCAGAAATTAAAACTTCTGCAGAATCCCGATGCTCACCTCCAGCTATACATCCAATCCCTGACAGTCCAGAAATTACAGCATTTAACTCAGATTTATTGTTAATGCCAAACAAAACCAACAATTTGGAGCCACTTATAGAATCCAGCTGCAGTCTGTGAACACTGATCACAGTAATCAAGTTCTTTTTGACCATTCTGAGCACATTCCATTTCTTAGCTTTGTAACAAAGCCTTGGAATGGCTGAAGCTGAGATTTACTAGAATGATTCTACATAACTGAAGTGCCTGATTTGTAGTCAGACTGAAGAAACTAGAGATCCCTTTAGAGTGGAGCAGTAAATCATGAAGGATTTTAATAGTGTAAATGCCCATATGGACTGACTCAAGAACAGCTTCTTCCCTGCTACCATCAGACTTTCGAATGGACCTACCTCACATTAAGTTATTCTTTCTCTATACCCTAGCTATGACTGTGACACTACATTCTTCACTCCTTTCCATCTCTACCAACGGTATGCTTTGTCTGCATAGCGGGAGAAACAATACTTTTCACTCAATGCTAATACATGTGACAATACTAAATCAAACCAAATCAAAAGAAACTATTTCCAATGGCAGACAGGCATATAATCGCTGAATTGAGTCCTCTATCAAAAGAACCAGAGGCAACAGAAGGAATTTTTTTAAACAGTCAGTTGTTGTAATCTGGAATGCAATCTCAAAGGGTGGCAAAAAGCAGTTATTACAGCAACATTCAAAAGAGAATCAGGTACCCAATTAATTAAAGTAACTAAGGTGAATAAAACTTTACAGGACTACAGGAAAAGGGCGGACGATAGTGTTGCGGATGAACACGTATTTAGCTGCTCGCGTGAGGGTTCGACCAATCGAAGCCTTCGCAGAAAGTTTGCTGAAATCCACTGTCTGCAGAAAAAAGTTGAATAATGTTAACCTGATGTTTTTCATTCATTTCTACACTTTCAGAAGTCGCAGTCTCCGAAGAGCGTCTCGTACTTTTGTTGGTAGTTGCTCCCATTTGTAGTTAACAGATTGCACAATCTCAAACTGCAGCACTTGCGAATTCGCCTGACCATGTTCACGGAAAGAAGTCTGACAACACCAGGTTTAAGTCAAACTTAAACTCTCAAAGTCAAACTTAAACCTGGTGTTGTCAGACTTTCTACTGTGTTTACCCCAGTCCAACGCCGGCACATCCACACCTTCACCTTTACGGAATCATAGCGGACAGAAAAGCTCACACAAGCACAGTGGCATCTTTCTGCCTCCTTCAAATGACAGCACTCAACAACTACACAATCAACACTTAGCAAAGTGGATTTACCTCTGAAAGTAGTGTCCACAGAACAGCAACAGGAGCAGTTTGTTCCCTAGATTATCCAGACTATTGGATTGGTAAATTAACAGCATGGGCACAACAAACGAAGGCATCTCCTGAAGAAACCAGCCAACTTTAGCCGGGATGAGGGTTTTGGAGATAAATGATTGCGACCTGTATCTCCCATAACGGGCAACTTCCTTTCGTTGTACCTTCCAATAGGCAATTCCCAGTATAATTAAGCCCCAGGATAGAAACAGCATAACGTTCTCCTTGCATTGCGAGCCCATCACTCAGAGTAATATCCGCACTAAACTGGCAGTTTACTTTCGGATCGTCTAATAATTTTTCACTTTGGTGCGATAATAACCAACAAACCACCAAGGTGTAGCATACAGAAGTTGCAGGCGCACAGAGGCTTTGAGCGGCGGCAGCGTGGTCCAGCCACCCGCTGTTCCTATTGAGGATTGCCGGCGGTCGCAGCGCCCTGACCCTGCCCGGTTCACCTTTGGACAGGCAAGTCAAACTTCCAAAGACAAATAATTTCTGTCTGTCTATTTTGGAACTTTCGACTGTCTGGACACCAGAAGTAATCAACTGCAGACTTCTCTGCAACATCAAGAGCCAAAAATTCCGCCCACTTATCTCCTCCAAAGTTTTACAAATAACCACGTGTTTAGCTGCTCGCGTGAGGGTTCGACCAATCGAAGCCCTCGCAGAGAGTTTGCTGAAATCCACTGTCTGCAGAAAAAAGTTGAATAATGTTAACCTGATGTTTTTCATTTCTACGCTTTCAGAAGTTGCAATCTCCCAGCAGCATCTCGTACTTTTGCTCCTGTTTATAGTTAGTGGGTTGCGCACTCTCAAACTGCAGCACTTGCTGAATTTTCTGACCACCTTAATGGAATCATACCAAGCAGAAGGAGATCATTCAGATCATTGTACTGCTACCAGTTCTATGAAGGGTACATCACATTTGTCCTACAACGAGTTCTCTTAGCACAAGCGACAATATATTTAGTTTTATCAGCAAGATATATGTAACTGTTTATTTTACTTTATTAACGTAGCTTTAAGGTAAGGGAAGACAGCGATGTCGTGCTATTGCCGCAAAACAGCCTCCTCGATTGCCTGGATCCACTACATTTGGCCTACATCAGGTCCACAGCAGATGCCATCTCCCTGACCCTGAATTCAACCCTGGAACACACAGATAACAAAGACACCTGTGTCTGACTCCTATTTATACAGCTCAGCCTTTAACACCATTATTCCTATAAAACTCATCTCCAAACTCTGTGGCCAAGGCCTCCTCCTTCCTCTGCAACTGGATCCTGAACTTCCTAACCCACAGGCCACAATCGGTAAGGATAAGCAACAACACCTCTTCCACAATCATCCTCAGCACTGGTGCTCCACAAAACTGTGTCCTCAGCACCTTACTATACTCCTTATACATTTATGACTATGGCCAAATTCCCCCCCAACTTGATTTTCAGGTTTGCTGATGACACCACTGATCTCAACAGTGCTTGGTCGGATCTCAAACAACGATGAGACAGAGTACAGGATTGAGATAAAGAATCTGGTGAACTGGTGCAATGACAATAATCTCTCCCTTAATTTGAACAAAACAAAGGGGATAGTCATCAACTTCAGAAAACATAGTGGAGAACATGCCCCTGTCTACATCAATGGGGACAAAGTAGAAATGGTCAAGAGCTTCAGGTTTTTAGGTGTCCAGATCATCAGACAGATCACCATACTTTTACAGATGCACCATAGAGAAAATTCTTTCTGGTTGTATCACAGCTTAGTATGGTTTCTGCTCTGCCCAAAACCAGAAGAAACGACAAAAGGTCGTGAATATAGCCCAATTCATCATGCAAACCAGCCTCTCATCCACTGACTCTGTCTAAGCTTCCCACTGCCTCGACAAAGCAGCCAGCATAATTAAGGATCCCACACAGTCCAGGCATTCTCTCTTCCACCTTCTTCCATCAGGAAAAAGATACGAAAGTCTGAGATTACGTACCAATCGATTCAAGAACAGCTTCTTCCCTGCTGCTGTCGGAATGGACTTACCTTGCATTAAGTTGATCTTTCTCTACACCCTAGCTATGACTGTAACACTACATTCTGCACTCTCTCATTTCCTTCTCTGTAACAGTATGTTTTGTCTGTATAGCGCGCAAGAAACAATACTTTTCACTGTATGCTATTATATGTGACAATAATAAATCAAATCAAGATTGAGCTCCTGCAGCAGAACTGTATTCCACCACTTTACATGTTTATTCCCCAACAACAGCCAAGGGATCAACCTTATTCAATGAAGAGTGCAAGAGGGCAAGCATACCTAAAAATGAGGGAATAAATTAATTAAGCTACAACACAGGCATATCAAACAATGGAAGCAGCAAGTAATAGACATAGTTAAGTGTTTGCAAAATCCATGGTGCTGCCACATCCAGTCATGAATGGTGGTGGACAATTATGCAACTAACTAGATGAGGAGGGTCCACAGTATCCACAAGTATCATTTATATTAATGATTTGGATGAGAATATAAGAGGCATGGTTAGTAAGTTTGTAGATGACACCAAGATTGGTGACATAGTAGACAGTGAGGAAAATTATCTCCAATTGCAATGGGATCTTGATCAATTGGGCCAGTGGGCTGATGAATGGCAGATGGAGTTTAATTTAGACAAATGCGAAGCGATGCATTTTGGTAGTTTGAACCAGGGCAGGACTTACTCAGTTAATGATAGAGCATTGGGGAGAGTTACAGAACAAAGAGACCTAGGGGTATATGTTCATAGCTCCTTGAAAGTGGAGTCACAGGTGGACAGAGTGGTGAAGAAGACATTTGGCATGCTTGGTTTCATCAGTCATAACATTGCATACAGAAGTTGGGACATCTTGTTGAAGTTGTACAAGACATTGGTAAGGCCACACTTGGAATACTGTGCGCAATTCTGGTTTCCCTATTATAGAAGCTAGAACGAGTGCAGAAAACATTTACCAGAATGCTACCGGCACTTGATAGATTGAGTTATAAGGAGAGGCTGAGTAGACTGGGACTTTTTTCTCTGGAGCGTAGCAGGCTGAGGGGTGACCTTATAGAGGTCTATAAAATAATGAGGGGCATAGACAAGGTAGATAGTCAACATCTTTTCCCAAAGGTAGGGGAGTCTAAAACTAGAGGGTATAGGTTTAAGGTGAGAGGGGAGAGATACAAAAATGTCCAGAGGGCCAATTTTTTCACACAGAGGGTGTGAGTGACTGGAACAAGCTGCCAGCAGCAGTAGTAGAGGGGGTACAATTTTATCTTTTAAAAAGCATTTAGATAGTTACATGGGTACGATGGGTATAGAGGGATATGGGCCAAAGGTGGGCAATTGGGATTAGTTTAGGGGCTTTTAAAAAAAAGGGCAGCATGGACATGTTGGGCCAAAGGGCCTGTTTTCATGCTGTAAAACTCTATGACTCTATCCCCATCCACAATGATGGAGAAGCTCAGCACATCAATGCAAAAGATATGGCTGAAGCATCTGCAGCAATCATCAGCCAGAAGTGCCACATGGATGGTCCATCTCGGCCTCCTCCAGATGTCATAGCTGAAAGCACTGGTTACTGCAAAGGCTCTGGGCGCTGACAATATTCCAGCAGTAGTACTGAAAACTTGAGCGCCAGACCTTGTTGAGCCCTTAGTCAAACTATTTTCTATAGCTAGAACACTGGTGTCTCCCCAGCAATGTGGAAAATTGCCCAGGTATGTCCAATCCACAAAATGCAGGATAAACCTAACCCAGCCAATTACTGCCCCATCAATTTATTCTCAATCATCAGTAAAGTGGTGGAAAAGTGCTGATCACTTTTACGATCAAGTGGTACTTTCTTAGCAATAATCTGCCTTCTAATGTTCAGTTTGGGGTTCACTGGGGTCACTCAGTTCCTGACCTCATTACTGCCTTGGTTCAAACATTGGAACAAAGAGCTGAATTCCAGATGTGAGGTGAGAGTGACTGCCCTTGACATCATGGCAACATTTCTTTGAGTATGGCATCAAAGAGTCCGAGCAAAACTGAAGTCAATGGAAATCTGGAGGGACGCTCTCCACTTGATGGAGCTATGTCTAACACAAAGGAAGATGGTTGTGGTGGTTGGAGGTGAATCATCTTGGCTCTAGGACATCACTGCAGGAGTCCCTTAAGGTAGTGTCCTAGATTCAACTATCTCCAACTGCTTCATGAATATCCTTCCTTCCATCATAAAATCAGATGTGAGGATGATTGTACAATATTCAGCACTATTCATGACTCCTCAGATACTGAAATAGTCCATGGCCAAAATGCAGGAAAACTTGGACAATATCCAGGCTTGGCCTGACAAGTGGCAAATAACTTTGCACTACACCAGGCAATGACCATCTCCAACAAGAGAGAACCTAACCATTGCCCCTTGACATTCAATGGCATTACCATTGTTGTCAGCATCCTGGGGTTGTCATTGACCAGAAACTGAACTGGATTAGCCATATAAATATTGTGGCTGCATAGCAGGTCAGAAGCTAAGAACTCTGCAGAAAGTAACTCACCTCCTGACTCCCCAAAGTCTGTCCACCATCTACAAGGAGTGTGATGAAATACTCTCCATTTGCGTGATGATTACAGCTCCCACAACATTAAGATGTTTGACACCATCCAGGAGAAAGCAACCTGCGTTATTGGCACCTTTTCTAAACTTTCTCCCTCCACCATCAACAAGCAGTGGTAGCAGTATGTACCTTCTACAAGATGCATGTAGGAAATCACCAAGGCAAGACATTAGAAGCAGTTCAAAGAAGGCTTACTAGACTAATACCAGGAATGGGCGGTTGTCTTACACGGAAAGGTTGGAGAGGTTAGGTTTGTATTCACTAGAGTTTAGAAGAATAAGAGGCAATTTGATCCTGAGGGGTATTGACAGGGTGGATGTGGAGAGGATGTTTCATTTTTTCAGAAAATCTAGGAATAGGGGGGGCACTGTTTAAAAATAAGGCATTGCCCATTTAAAACAGTGATGAGAATTGTTTCTCTCATAGGGTCATGAGAGTCTGGAACTTCCCTCCTGAAAAGGCAGTGAAAGCAGAGTGTTTGAATATTTTTAAGACAGATCTAGATAGATTCATGATCAACAAGGGGGTGAAAGGTTATTGGAGTTTGGCAGGACTGAGGGGTTGAAGTTACAATCAGATCATCTTATTGAATGGTGAATCAGATTTGAGAGGCCAAGTGACCTATTCTTAATTCATGTATTCCTTAGGGAGCACATTCCAAACCCATGATTGCTCCCATTCAAAGGACAAGGACAGCAGACACGTGGAAACTCCACCAGCTGGAAGTTTCCCTCCAAGTCACTCAACGCTTTGAACTGGAAATAGTCACTGGGTCAAAATCCTGGAACTCTCTTTCTAATGGCACTGTGAGTGTACCTTCACATCAGGGACTGCAGTGATTCAAGAAAGCAGCTTATCTCCACCTTCTCAAATGTAATTAGGGATGGGCAAAAAATTCTGGCCAGGCCAACTAGAGACTAGCTTTCAAGCTTCTCGGAGATCAAGAGCAACAGAGGTATATTCCATCTACTAAATGGTCAAACAAAACAAACTGCTAGAGTTCTGAATATGGGACCAAGCTACAGAGATTAGAACATTGTCAACAGAGTTGGTAAATATCTCTTAGTCACCAATAATCTGCTCAACTCATATTAGGTTCTGTCAGGATGATTTGGCTGCAGAGCTAATTCCAGACTTAATCCAAATGTAAATATAAGAACTCAATTCCAGAAGCGAGTTGAAAGTGACTACCTTTAACGTCAAGGCAGCATTTAACCCTAGTGACACGGTAGTCCATGGGATTGAGGGGAAAATTCTTCAACGGCTGTAATCAAATCAGACCACAAGACTGTGCTCCTGCTCCCGGCTTACAAGCAAAAACTGAAATAGGAGAATCTGATAAAGAAAGCCATGCAATGTTGGTCTAAGGAATCGGATGATCTCCTATGGGACTGCTTGGAATCAGTGGACTAGTCAATATTTAAAAATTTGGTGACCAGCCTTAAGTACACCAGTACAGTAACTGACTTCATTAGTAAGTGTGTAGAAGACTGTGTGCCAAAGAAGAAAATCCATGTGTTTCCCAACCGAAACCATGGATGAACAGGGATATCCACTGTTTGCTAAAGTCCCGGTCTGAGGCGTTCAAGTCAGGTGACCCTGACCTATAAAAGAAAGTAAGAAGTCTCACAACACCAGGTTAAACTTCAACAGGTTTATTTGTAGCAAACGCCATGAGCTGGTGTAGAGCGCCGAGATATCCATTGTGATAAGGAATGCTCCTGGTTCAACTGCTCCATGTGTGCTGAGTTTTTGTAGGAAGTCCGTAGTGTTGCGACAAAAGCTGGGGGTTCTTTGTACAATGCCCTTGATGTAGCCAGAGAAGTTCTTACACAGAGTCCCATTGCCTGATACAATGGGATGGCCGGGTGTGTTTGCCTTGTGTACCTTTGGGAGGCAGTAGAGATCTCCAACGCGACACTCCTGATAATCCTGCCTGATGACTTGGCACTCTACACCATCCCCCACAACAATGGCTTTGCTGCAACTGCCTCAGTTCTCAACACTGATAACTGCCCGTTTCCAGATGCAATTTTACAACTCATCCGCTTCATCCTGGACCACAATGTCTTCACCTTCAACAACCTGTTCTTCATCCAGACACACAGAACAGCCATGGGGACCAAATTCGCACCTCAATATGCCAACATCTTCATGCACAGGTTCAAACAAGACTTCTTTACCACACAGGACCTTCAACTGATGCGATATACTAGATACATCGATGATATTTTCTTCCTTTGGACTTATGGTGAACTATCATTGAAACAGCTATATGATGACATCAACAAGTTCCACCCCACCATCAGACTTACCGTGGACTACTCTCCGGGATCAGTTACATTCTTGGACACATGCATCTCCATTAAGGACGGTTACCTCAGCACCTCACTGTACCGCAAGCCCACGGAAAACCTCATGATGCTCAACTTCTCCAGCTTCCACCCTAAACACGTTAAAGAAGCCACCCCCTACAGACAAGCCTTCTGTATATACAGGATCTGCTCAGATGAGGAGAATCGCAACAGACACCTTATGAGGGCTGAAAGATGCCCTCATAAGAACAGGATATGACACTCAACTCATCGATCAACAGTTCGGATGCGCCACAGCCAAAAACCACACCGACCTCCTCGGAAGACAAACACAGAACACAGCGGACAGAGTACCCTTCATCGTCCAGTACATCCCCGGAGTGGAGAGGCTACAACATCTTCTCTGGAGCCTTCGACATGTCATTGATGAAGACGAACATCTTGCCAAGGCCATCCCCACACCCCCACATCTTGCCTTCAAACAACCGCACAATCTCAAACAAACCATTGTCCTCAGAAACTACCCAGCCTTCAGGAAAACAATGACCACAGCACCACATAACCCTGCCACAGCAACCTCTGCAAGATGTGCCAGATCGTCAACACGGATGCCATCATCTCACATGAGAACACCATCCACCAGGTACACGGTACATACTCTTGCAACTCAGTCAATGTTGTCTACCTAATACACTGCAGGAAAGGATGTCCCGAGGCATGGTACATTGGGGAGACCATGCAGACACTACCACACGGATGAATGAACACCACTCAACAATCACCAGACAAGACTGTTCTCTTCCTGTTGGCAAACACTTCAGTGGTCACGGGCATTTGGCCTCTGATCTTCGGGTAAGCATTCTCCAAGGCGGCCTTCACGACACACGACAGCGTAGAGCTGCTGAGCAGAGACTGATAGCCAAGTTCCACACACATGAGGACGGTCTCAACCGGGATCTTGGGTTAATGCCACACTATCTGTAACCCCCACAACTTGCCTCGACTTGCAAAATCTCATTAACTTTCCTGTCTGGAAACAATACACATCTTTTTAACCTGTGCTTAATGCTCTCTCTGCTCACATTGTCTGTACCTTTAAGACTTGATTAGCTGTAAAGACTCACATTTCAATCATTATTCATGTAAATTGAGTTTGTGTCTTTATATGCCCTGTTTGTGATCAGAACTCCCATCTACCTGATGAAGCAATAGCCAGTTGCGAAAGCTAGAGACGTTTGCTACAAATAAACCTGTTGGACTTTAACCTGGTGTTGAGATTTCTTACTGTGTTTACCCCAGTCCGATACCAGCATCTATAAAAGAAATCCAGATATGATCTAAGAAGATCCATCAAAGATGCCAAACGACAGTACTGGACAAAGCTAGAGTCCAAGGTTAGCCACACAGACTCCCACTGACTATGGCAGGGTCCGCAACACATAACAGGCTACAAGGTGAATGCATGTAAAATCGCTGGCACCAGTGCACCCCTCCCTGATGAGCTCAATGCATTCTATGCCTCTTCTGAGGAAGAGCTCAGCGAGAGCACACCTCCTGCCCTGGAAGCCTCGGCTGAACTGGTATCCGAGGTCATCGTCGCAAACATCAGATTAGGCTTCTCGAAAGCGATTGGCCCTGATGGGATACCTGGATGAGCACTCTGATTCTGCGTGGACCAGCTGGCGGGGGTATTCGCAGACACCTTTAACCTCTCTTTACACTAATCTGAGTCCTTATCTGCTTCAAAGAGACCACTATTATGCCAGTACCAAAGAAAAGCCAGGCAATGTACCTTAACGATCATCGCCCTGTGGCTCTGACATCTATAAGTATGAAGTGCTTCAAAAGATTAGTCATGGCATGAATCAATTCCAGCTTCCCAGATTCCCTGGATCCATGACAGTTCTCCTAGAGCCACAATAGGTCCACAGCAGATGCCATCTCCCTAGCCCTACACTCAACCCTGGAACATCTGGATAACAAAGAAACCTATATTAGACTCCTACTTGTTGACTACAGCTCAGCCTTCAACACCACTATCAGTTAGCTGAAAGAAAGGCTTGTTTCCATGCTGCAGTAAATAATCTGTGTTTTGGTATTTTGTAGAGGTGATCTGACTACAAACTGTTCTGAGTTTCCAAGATCATTTGAAATTAGCATTCAACCCAGGGAACTGGATTCCAGTATCATGTGAGTTTTAGCCTGTGCGGTGATAAATCTATTTAACAGATTTTGTTTATTGGATATTGGTTTTGATTGGAACATCTGATATGTACTGTTAAGTGTTATACATTATTGTACTTGTTTTGTTTTCACTTGTAATTGATAAAAGCTATTACTGATTTTTGTTCCGTATATGTTAACTATATTCTTAAATAAACTTAGTTTGATAAATGCTCCCTAGTGGGTCCTTTGAATCGTACCTCAAATGGAACATATCATGCTTATCCTAGCCAAATTCAAGATGCAAAATTTATGATTCAGGTCGGCTTCATAAAACACTTTGGAATTTCTAAGCTGAACCATCATAAAAAGCAACAACACCTCCTCTGCAATCGTCCTCAACATTGGTGCCCCCCCCCGCCCCCTCAAAGGCTGCGTCCTCAGTTCCTTACTATACTCGTTATACACTTGTGCCTGTGAGGCCAAATTCTCCACCAACTCAATTTTCAGATCTGCTAATAGCACCACCATAGTGGGTCAGATCTCAAACAATGGTGAGACGGAGTACAGGGAAGAGATAGAGAATCTAATGACTGGTCTGATGACAATGATCTATCCCTCAGTGTCAGCAAAACAAAGGAGATAGTCATTGACTTCAGGAAGTGTAGTGGAGGACTTGCCCTTGTTAACATCAATGGGGATGAAGTGGAAATGGTCAAAAACTTCAAGATTCCAGATGTCCAGATCACTGACAACCTGTCCTGGTTCTTCCATGCTGATGCTATAGTTAAGAAAGCCCATTAATGCCTGTACTTCCTCAGGAGGCTGAGGAAATTTAGTATGTTCACTATGATTCTAACCAACTTTAGCAGATGAACCTTAGAAGGGTTTCTTTCTGGTTGTATCACAGCTTGGTATGTCTCCTGCTCTGTCCAAGGCCTCAAAAAACTACAAAGAGTTGTGAATGTAACCCAGCCCATCATGCAAACCAACCTCCTATCCATTGACACTGTCTACATTGCCTGCTGCCTCAGAAAAGCAGCCAGCATAATTAAGGACCCCAGGCACCCCAGGCGTAGTCTCTTCCACCTTCTTCCATCGGGAAAAAGATACAAAAGTCTGAGGTCATGTACCAACCAACTCAAGAACAGTTTGTTCCCTGCTGCCATCAGACTTTTGAATGGACCTATCTCATACTACATTGATCTTTCTCTACACCCTAGCTATGACTGTAATGCTACATTCTGCACCCTCTCCCCTTCTTCTATATGTACAGAATGCTTTGTCTGTATGGCGCACAAGGAACAGTAGTTTTCATTGTATACTAATACATGTGATAATAATAAATCAAATCAAATCAAAAATCTTCCTGACACAAAGGAAGTTGATTGTGGTTGTTGTTGGCCAATTATATCAGCCGCTGGACATATGTGCAGGTGTTCCTCAAGAAGGAAACAAGGTTCTATCAACTGCTTCATTATTGAGGAAAGGCATTAGCATAGATGATGTGGAATGTGATTGAGTCGAGTTACAAAACAACAAGGGGAGAAAAGCATTGGTGGGGCTGGTATACAGACCATCAAACTGTAGTGCTAATGTTGAGAAAAGCTTAGACCGGAAATCAGAGATGCATGTGTTAAATGAACATCTGTGACTTTAATCTGCATATAAATTGGGAGAATCAAATTAGTCACAGTACAATAGAGGAGAAATTTCTGGAGTGTATATGGGATGGTCTTATGGAGCAGTATGTTGAGGAACCAACAAGGGAACAGGCCATCTTGGACTGGGTTTGTGCAATGAGAAAGGATTAGTTGGCAATCTATGGTAGAATTCTTTGTCAAGATGGTTAGTGATGTAGTTGATTCTGAGAACAGGGTCCTGAATCTCAAAAAGGTAACGATGATGGTATGAGGCATGAGTTGGCCTTGATGGACTGGGAAACACTACTGAAAGGAAGGATGGTGGACAGGCAATGGCAGGCATTTAAAGAATGAATAAGTGAACTCCAGAAGTTGTTTATTCCTGTTTGGCACAAGAATGGTAAGGGGACTGGGACCAAACCATGGTTTTCAGGGGAAATTAGAAACAGTATCAGATTCAAGGAAGAAGCATACAAATTGGCCAGAAAAATCAACAAGGCTGAAGATTGGGAGCAGTTTAAAATTCAGCAAAGGTGGACCAAGGGATTGATTAAGAAGGAAAAAATAGAGTACCAAAGTAAGCTAGCAGGAAACATAAAAAGTGACTGTAAAAGTTTATATACGTATGTAAAGGGAAAAAGATTGACAAATACGAATGTTTTTGTCAAACAGTCAGAAACAGGAGAATTAATAACAGGAAATAAAGAAATGGCTGAGGAACCAGCCTCCCATCCATTGACTCTGTCTACATTTGTTTAAGAAGGGTGCCAGGCAAAAGGCAGGGAATTATAGGCCGGTTAGTTTAACGTCTGTTGTAGGTAAAATGTTAGAATCCGTCATCAAGGAGGAAATAGCGAGGCATCTTGAGAGGAATTGCTTGATAGAGCAGACGCAGCACAGTTTCGTTAAGGGGAAGTTGTGTCTGACAAATTTATTGGAGTTCTATGAGGATGTGTCTAGGGCGGTGGATAGAGGAGAGCCAGTGGATGTGGTCTTTCTTGATTTTCAGAAGGCGTTTGACAAGGTACCTCACAAGAGGTTATTGCAGAAGGTCAGGGGGCATGGAGTTGGGGGTAGGGTGTTAGCATGGATAGAGGATTGGTTGTCAAATAGGAGGCAGAGAGTGGGGGTTAATGGGTGCTATTCGGATTGGCGGTTGGTGACTAGTGGAGTGCCCCAGGGGTCGGTGCTGGGGCCTCAGCTATTTACCATTTATATAGATGATCTGGAGGAGGGAACCGAGTGTATGGTGTCGAAATTTGCTGATGACACCAAGATTGGTGGAACGGCAAATTGTGCGGAGGGTGTGGAGAGTCTGAAGAAAGATCTAGATAGGCTGGGCGAATGGGCCAGGAACTGGCAAATGGAATTTAATGTTGGCAAATGTGAGGTTGTCCACTTTGGTTGGAATAATGGTAGGAAGGACTATTACTTACGTGGCGAAAAACTGCAGCAGGCGATGGTGCAGAGGGACCTCGGGGTCCTTGTGCATGAGTCGCAAAGACCCAGCCTGCTGGTGCAGCAGGTGGTCAGGAAGGCTAATGGGATGCTGGCCTTCGTAGCGAGGGGGATTGAATATAAAAGTAGGGAGGTCTTGCTGCGGCTGTATAGGGCATTGGTGAGGCCGCAGCTGGAGTACTGTGTGCAGTTTTGGTCGCTGTACTTACGCAGGGATATTTTGGCCTTGGAGGGAGTGCAGAGGAGGTTTACTAGGCTGATACTGGAGTTGAGGGGGTTGAGCTATGAGGAGAGGCTGAATAAACTAGGCTTGTACTCGTTAGAGTTTAGAAGAATGAGGGGAGATCTCATTGAGACGTATAAGATGATGAATGGGATGGATAGGATAGAGGTGGAGAGGCTCTTCCCACTCAGAAAGGACAGTAGGACTAGGGGGCACAGCCTCAAGATAAAGCGGGGGCGGTTTAGAACGGAGTTGAGGAGGAACTTCTTCACTCAAAGGGTGGTGAATCTCTGGAATTCTCTGCCCGTTGAGGTGGTGGAGGCTGCCTCGCTAAATATTTTTAAGACGTGGGTTGATGGGTTTTTGATAAGCGAGGGGATTAAGGGTTATAGGGAGAGGGCGGGAATGTGGAACTGAGCCACGACAGATCAGCCATGATCTTATTGAATGGCAGGGCAGGCTCGAAGGGCTGGATGGCCTACTCCTGCTCCTATTTCTTATGTTCTTATGTTCTTACATTTCCTGTTGCCTTGGTAAAGCAACCAGCATAATTAAGGACCCCACACACTCCAGACATTCTCTCTACCACCTTCTTCTCTACCACCTTCTCTACCACCTCTCTACCACCAGATGGCCTACTCCTGCTCCTATTTCTTATGTTCTTATGTTCTTATGTTCTTCCTTCGGGAAAAAGATACAAAAGCCTGAGGTCATTTATCAACCAACTCAAGAACAGCTTCTTCCCTGCTGCTATTAGACTTTTGAATGGACCTACCTTGCACTAGGTTGATCTTTCTCTACACCCTAGCTATGACTGTAACACTATATTTTGCATTCTCTCATTTCCTTCTCTATGAACGGTATGCTTTATCTGTATAGCACACAAGAAACAATACTTTTCACTGTATGCTAATACATGTGACAATAACAAATCAAATCAAATCAATTCGTACTTTGCTTCAGTCTTTACAAAGAAATTCATGACTAATGTCTAGAATATGCTGTCTGAGAGTTTTCAGCAGGCAGGTTTAATCAAAATATGCAAAAGGGAATTAGAGTGTTATCTAAAAAAATCAATTATGTGGAGGGTTATGGGGAGATTGCAGGAAATAAAACTCGGCCAATTGTTCAATCGGATAACTAGTGCAGACACAATGGGCTGTGCTGTAACAATCCGTGATCCAGTTCAATATTGTGTCCAAAAGATATAGATGAACCTCACTAATGTTGATAGCAAATGGGTATAATATGGGTGTTAAAATATCCCACCACACACACTTAATGTAAGATTTAAGAAAAATGTAGTATATGGTTCAGTGTTGGGCTGGGTACCATGCCGGCATGCCTTTGGTGGGGATCCTCTGGATGGTTGAGACTTAAAGGGCCCTGGCTACTTTCAAGTAGCACTGATATTGTTGCATCACCAAATTCTGCCCATTGTGATAGAAAGCTTTGGGACTCCTCCATTCGAACTTGCAGTTGCAGGAGTTTCACTGAATCTTTTCCTGGTATTCCCAGCCCTGCTTTCGCATCTCAAGCAGCTGAGGGTCGAATGTGTCCAGAGGCACAGCACCTGGCTGGGGTACAGTTGTGTCTTGGGTCCGGCAGACCTCCAACTAAGTTTAAGTTTAAGTTTATTTATTAGTGTCAGAAGTAGGCTTCCAGCTTACATTAACACTGCAGTGAAGTTACTGTGAAAATCTAGTCACCACATTCTGGCACCTGTTCGGGTACACTGAAAGAGAATTTAGCATGGCCAATGTACCTAACCAGCACATCTTTTCAACTGTGGGAGGAAAGTGGAGCACCTGGAGGAAACCTGCACAGACACAGGGAGAGCATGCAGATTCCACACAGACAATTACCCAAGCTGGGAATCGAACCGGGTCCCTGGCACTGTGAGGGAGCAGTGCTAACCACTGTGCCAGCATGACTGTCCCTGGGATGTTCCTGCCTCCCCTTGATGTGCATCAGCAGTGTGGCACTCATCAGATAGTGAATTAGAAACCTGTCTTCTAAGATCGCCCACAGAGGTTTGTGTCTCTGCGCTGGTGGACGATACAGGTGATACCTGTGATGCTTCTTCTGAGTTCTGTTCTGACACCTCAACCAATGTCATGTTGAGGTTGAGAGGTGGAACATTGCTGGTGGATGGGCAAGGCTTTTTGGGTGATGTTCCTGCAAGGCAAAGAAGATGGTATCAGTACATGACCTGGTCAAATATTTGGAATACACAGAACGCACTTGAGATGAATCTGCAATGGCTCCTCACTTTTCTCTTGCAACCCACCTCACTTTCAGCTCAGATCCGTTCCTGGTCATCCCCTGCAAGCTCCAGGACTCTCTCCTGGAATGGGTCCAGGATCTCCTGCTTAGGCATTCCATTGCCCTTCTTCTGTCACTCTTGGTGGTTGTGGACAAGCTTTTCCTGCAGGAACACAAATTTATTTTTTATTTGTTCATGGGATGTGGGCATCACTGGGAAAACTGCATTTATTGCCCATTCCTAATTGCCCTTGTTCAAGAGCCATTTAAGAATCAACCACATTGCTGTGGATCTGAAATCACATGTCAGGTTAGGCCCAGTAAGGATGGCAGATTTCCTTCCCTAAAGTACATTAATGAACCAGATGGGTTTTTACAACAATCGACAATTTCACAGTTACATTTTTAGGGGTGCTTTTTCAGGATGGCAGCCAGTGACTAGTGGTGTGTCTCAGGGGTCAGTGCTGGGACCACAGCTTTTCACAATATATATTAACGATTTGGAAGAAGGAACTTAAGGCACTGTTGCTAAGTTTACCGATGATGCAAAGATATGTAGAGGGACAAGTAGCTTTAAGGAAGCAGGGGGGCTGTAGAAGGACTTGGACAGGTTAGGAGAGTGGGCAAAGTGGCAGATGGAACACAGTTTGGAAAAGTGTGAGATTGTGCACTTCGGAAGGAGGAATGGAGGCATTGACTAATGGGAAAATGCTTAGGAAATCAGAAATACAAAGGGATTTGAGAGTCATTGTTCAAGATTTTCTTAAAGTTAATATGCAGGCTCAGTCGGCAATTAAGAAGGCAAATGCAATGTTAGCATTCATGTCAAGACCTCTAGAATACAAGAGCAGAGATGCAGTTCTGAGGCTGTATAAGACTCTGGTCAGACCCCATTTGGAGTATTGTGAGCAGGATTGGGCCCCATATCTAACAAAGGATGTACTGGCCTTGGAAAGGACCCAGTGGAGGTTCACAGGAATGGTCCCTGGAATGAAGAGTTTGTTTTATGAGGAACGGTTGAGGACTCGGGGTCTGTACTCGTTGGAGTTTAGAAGAATGAGGGGGGATCTTATTGAAGCTTACAGGATACTGCAAGGCCTGGATAGAGTGGACGTGGAGAGGATTTTTTGACTGGTAGGAGAAACTAAAACCAGAGGGCATAACCTCGGGCTAAAGGGATGGTCCTTTAAACCAGAGATGAGGAGGAATTTCTTCAGCCAGAGAGTGGTGAATGTGTGGAACTCTTTGCCACAGAAGGCTGTGGAGGCCAGGTCATTGAGTGTCTTTAAGACGCAATAGATAGGTTCTTGATTAATAAGGGGATTAGAGGTTGTGGAGAAAAAGCAGGAGAATGAGGATGAGAAAAATATCAGCCATGATTGAATGGCAGAGTACACACAACAGGACAAGTGGCCTAATTCTATGTCTTATGGTTTTGTGGTCTTATGATCCTTTAATTCCAGATTTTTTAGTGAATTCAAATTTCATCATCTCCTGTGGTGGGATTTAAACCTAGGTACCCAGGGCATTACCCTGGACCTCTAGATTACTAGTCTATTTATAGTACCACTATGCTTTCATCTCTCAAATGGGGATGATGCGAGCTGGCTCCTTGGCATGTCAGGTGTTGATGATATCTTGCATGTGTGGGCACTGCACGCAAGGAAAGGATTCTGATGAGGACTGTCCGTGTTATGTGAGGAAGCTTGTGGGGCATCAGGTGCTGGGGCCCAGCTGGGTGGAGAAATTTGGGGTCGAGGTGACATTCCAAGGGGTGGCAGCAAGATGGCGTGCAGAGAGGGGACAGGGAGCACTTACCCTGGCAGAATGGAGGAGGTCAACTATCTTCTTATTGTACCCCAGTTCTTTTGTGCACACTGTTGGCACTGACCAGTGCTATGACCACCTTCCAGGTGAGATTAGTTACCTTTCTGGAGGAACTCCTGCCAGCACAAGGGTTGCCTGTATCTCCTCCATGGCATCCATTATGTGAGTTAATCATTCTATATCATTTTGGACATAGTACAGGGGTGTAACAGTAGCATACCTTGAGATCTGAAATGTGTATTCATTTCATTCACATTTTGTCAAATTGCTTTGAGTGCTTTATCAAACACTTCTAAGACAAATCAAACAAAGGTGAGGATTGAAATGGATTAATGAACTGTTTTATTTCACAGTGAATTGACATGCAGAGCAAAGATACCATAAAGAAAGTACAGTCATGATCAGATCCATTTTATTCAAACACTACAACATGTCTTCACATGACATTGCATATCGTTGAACAGAAAATCCTCCAGGAACCAGCACAATCAGCCAGCTTTTTAAAATGCAATTCCTTTTTCTTGCATTAAAAATATTCCTTGATATATTTAAGAAGCAGTTTTATTCAGCAAAAAATGGGTTTCTGAGAAAAAGAACCATTTTTAATACGTCGACCACTTGATCTTAAATAACCAAAAATGGCTTAAAAAATTATTCAGAATCATTTACTCATTTCAGGGTTGTGTTATATTCCGATTCATTGTAAATAAAATATTTCTTAATATTCAAAAACTTTTTTTGAAAACTCCCAGTTTTAATTGGTCCACTATTTAGGCAGTGCCTTCAGTTGTCTCGGTCCCAAACTCCTGAAGCCCCTACCCCCAGATCTCTCTACCATGCATTCCTCATTTGCTCCTTTAATCTGCTTCTTTCAGCAAGCTTTTGGTCGCCTGACTTAATATCTCCTCATGTGTCACTTGCCTGGATTCATATTTTGTTTTATATTATTCCTGTGAAATGTCTTTACATGTGTGAATATAAATTGTTGCTGTTAAAAGATTCCTTGCCTCTAAAAGGGGGTTAATTTACAGAGCCTCCATGAGGGTCTGCATGCAGGTTCAATTAATGGGAATTTTGCCTTGGTATTCATTCGATCTGAGGCAGTGGCAGTTTTGGGGGCAAGGCCAAACTGTAGCACTAGGTGTTTGAAACTAGCACAAACTATTGTGGAAAGTCGATTTGCAAAGAATATAGTCTGTGCTTGAAATTGCACAATCTTTTACATTAGTTCTGACAATATTGAATGACTCCCACTGAAAAGATCCAAGGCTAGTGAACAGAAACATCTGAATGATAATTTATAACTCCAACGTTTCAGGTCTCTTGATGTTATGAATAGAAACTTACATAAGATGGTTATGTTTGAAAATTTCTCTTTAATTCAAGTTAAAATGGCAGAATGAAATTAATTCTGCCTGACGATAAACTTGTATGGCCTGGCTACTATGGAGGCAAGGGGTCCAGATTGAGTGGCATTGAAATCTATTTGCCAATTTAACACCTAAAAACAAAGGACAGAACAGCTGGCTTTGTCGTGGATTGACTTATAGACCCACATGCAATCTGATTAATAAACGTTGGACAGAGAGAGAAGGATGATGTTATGGACAGTAGGGGAAAGTACAATTCTCTGATAGCTACCGGGCAACATGCTGATGGGAACACATTCTGTAAACAGATGAAAATTTAAGGGTACTGGAAAATTGACCCCGATGAGGCTAGGAGACAATTAACAGAGTGAGCTTTGCTGTTGAAAATTGATTCAGGGATTCACAGAAAATTGAAGAAATAGCTTTCAATTTATTAATTAGTGAAATTGGAAGAAGTGAATCCATTGGATGTTGTGAGTAACTAGGTATTGGTTCCTGTAAAGCCCATTCTTATTTCCATGTTTTACTGGAGTTCCATTTTAATGTATACAAGACCCATTCAGACCAGATTCTTATTTCCCCATTTTACTCCTTTTTCCTTTCCACAGAAAGTAATGAGATAATCTTTCCTTTTAGGTGTGTTTGAGAGATAAACATTAACGAGAATACTAGGGATAACTCTCCTAGGCTTCAAAATAGTAACATGGAATTTTGTGCACCCTGCGGAGAGGAAAGGTGGGGGCCTTGGTTCAGCATCACCTCTGAAAGATGGCACCTACCAGTAAAGCGATACTCTCAGGACTACATTGGAGTGTCAACCTAGAACTTGTGCTCAAGTTCCTTGGACTCTGGACCTTCTGACTCACAGGTGAAGGCTGTCACTAAATCACAGCTGAACCAAAGTAGCAAATGTGACCTGATTGCCAAAGTATTGATTAAAATACCTACATTTAAAACAAGCCAATTATGCTGTTAACCAAGGAGTTCCTTCAATCTCGCACTGTAACACCTGAGTAAATTCAAGACCAAACTGTAGATAACATGTACTTAATAGATCTGATGGTTTCTCCAAACTAAAAGAATCTGGCATTTGACTGTATTGAATTGAAAAAAAAGTTTAATCATCAGTTATTAATATTGCATAACTGCATAAATCTGTTACAATATGTGTGAAATCAAGTCAAATATCCCTTGTAACTTTAAATTTGCTTTTCAAAATGTTAGGTTTGATTTGAAGCTTGTGTCCTGAGTTTGATATGATTTTTTCCAGCTGTATATATGTCAAAATATGTGAGGAATCAGAACTTTCCTTGATTTTGGGTAGTCATCAAACTTTTCTAGATAATATCTAAATGCATGAAAATAAAAGCAATCAGTACAATGCAGAGTAGAACAAAGTGACAATCAATGGGTTACATAATACAGAGAAGAAATCTGAGAATGCCATTCAAGTCATGGAAGTTATTTAAAGTTCTTCTATGGGACGTGCGTTTTGCTGGATAGGCCAGCATTTGTTGTCCATCCCAAATGATCCTTGAACTGAGTTGCTTGCTAGGCATTTCTGAGGGCAGCTAAGATTCAATCATATTACTGTGGATCTGGAATCACTTGTTGGCCAGACCAGGTAAGGATGGCAGATTTCTTCCTTCAATTAATGCTCACTTAAGGGCCACCACTTAACACAGTTGAAATTTTGTCTGCAGTGGGATAGTGTGTCTAGTCCAACCAGTGAGATCTGGTGGTGGGCAAGAGGGCAGTGCCCTCTTTTATGTTCCCACATAAAAGACTGCAATTAGAAGACCACACTAGGTATTTCCAATTCCAGCATTTCCCCACTCACTCCGCCTTGTCAACCATGGTTCCCCCCTCCCCCTCCCCAGCTACCCCTGCTTTTCCCCTCACCCGTTCCTGCCAACCTAACCCTGGCAAGATCCCTGGATCACCTTCAAGTCCAGCTCCATTGTTGCTTTCTTTTTTCTAGACTGATTGCAGTCCCAGCAGTGGCCATTGCTCCCAATTGTGCTGTTGGGACCAGACAGCTGCCAGCCATTTGATTGCCGATTGGAACACAAGTCTTGCCGGAAGCTAATTAACAGCCCGACTGCTGTCAAATGGCTGTGGGCGAACCAGCCAAACCAGGAGTGGGTGCAGCTCTGACTTTTATGCCAGAGAGTGGAGGCCATCACTTCTCCCCCATTCCTCACCCCTGCCCAGCATTAATATGCAGCCATTTGTTTCAAAGACAGCAATGCTACTCAGTATATTGATGCAGAATGTACAGCAGAGGTCAACCAATACAATTAATCCATACCATTATTTATATTCCGTACGAGCCTCCTTCAACCCCTTTACATCCAACTTTCCCAATATATTCCTTTCTCCCTCAAGTGTTCATTCAATATCCCCTTAAATTAATCTACATTACTCGTCTCAGCCACTCCTTTTGGTGGTGCATTAACCTCTCCTACCTCCTTTCTTCATCATGAACAAGACAATATAGCGGGATAAAAATTTCAACATACATGTAAAAAAATCATTGAAAGATGGGCTGTGTTGCAATTTTGTGACAGGCCTTAACTGAGTGCTTTCCTGAAGCCAGCAGGAGTCTAATTTAGACTTTATCAGAAGTAACACACCAATTTCATTGGCAGATGGAGTATAATGTTAGCAAGTGTGAGGTTATCCACTTTGGTAGAAATAAGAGTAGGAGGGATTATTATTTAAAAGGCGAAAAGCTGCAGCATGCTACGGTGCAGAGGGACCTGGGGGTCCTTGTGCACGAATCGCAAAAACCCAGTCTGCAGGTGCAGCAGGTGATCAAGAAGGCGAATGGAATGTTGGCCTTTATAACGAAAGGGATAGAATATAAAAGTAGGGAGGTCTTGCTGCAACTGTACAGGGCACTGGTGAGCCGCAGCTGGAGTACTGTGTGCAGTTTTGGTCGCCGCACTTGCGGAAGGATATTTTGGCCTTGGAGGAGTGTAGAGGAGGTTCACTAGGCTGATACCAGAGATGAGGGGGTTGGCCTATGAAGAGAGTCAGAATAGACTGGGTCTGTACTCGTTGGAGTTTAGAAGGATGAGGGGGGATCTTATAGAGACATATAAGATAATGAAAGGGATGGATAGGGTAGAGGTAGAGAGATTCTTCCCGCTCAGAAAGGACAACAGGACTCGAGGGCACAGCTTCAAGATAAGGGGGGACAGTTTAGAACGGAGTTGAGGAGGAGCTTCTTCACTCAAAAGGTGGTGAATCTCTGGAATTCTCTGCCCGTTGAAGTGGTGGAGGCTACCTCGCTGAATATATTTAAGTCACGGGTAGATAGGTTTCTGATAGACAGGGGAATTAAGGGTTATGGGGAGAAAGCGGGAAAGTGGAACTGATCCACTTCAGATCAGCCATGATCTTATTGAACGGCGGGGCAGGCTCGAAGGGCTAGATGGCCTACTCCTGCTCTTATTTCTTATGTTCTTATGTAATTTCATGTCAAAAAGTCCTGACAGAAAGCATTAGGTCAAGAGGCAGTCATTCGCAGGTCTGCTTAAACTGCTCTCAGTTAAGGATGAAAGCGCAACCAGAATTTTCATTTTCTTCATTATTTAGGAAATTTCTATGGTATTTGAATTTCCATGTCACTTCAACTTGCTGATCCATGGATATTTTTCAAGGCAGGCATTCAAATTTAAAAGTTTGCTAATCAACCTTCCATTCAAAACACATTGTGGGGTAATTTTAACCTCATGCAGAATGGGAAACCCATAGGATCCAGCAGAACATCTGCTTTTGCATTCTGTCCAGCATTGGCTTCTCTTGAGTTCAATGGAGAATACAATCAGGATGCATGTTAAGCCAGTACTGCAACTGATCCTGATTTTTTTGATGGGTGTGTTTGGGCTAAAATTGCCCCATTGCACCGGTAGACCGATTGTAAACACATAGGGTGCAAACTTACAAATTACCTGTGATGGTGCCAAGCACGAGCTCCCAAATTACAGGCACAGAAAATGGCAAAAGCAAAGGCTGGCAAAGTAGAAGTTGCAATGGCATAACCAAACCACTCCACTATTTCACCAAAGTAATTGGCGGCAGTGACATATTCAAATAATCCACCTGCAAAAACAGGAAAGATGATAACAGATTATCCAAAGTTCTGTTTGCTAGTTAGTGGCTGTTTTCATCAATACTTGTTCACATATGGTACCATTATCATAATAAATCTTCTCCAAAGTGCTGAATCATATTTTATACTTTAGAATTATTGAATACTGATATGTTGTTTAGATGTAAGATGGCCATTACGATTTGCGCATTCAGCAGCTGAAAATTACATATTAGTGCAATGTATGTCATTGCCAGTCTTGGGCTATGGGTGGACACTTTCGGAGACCAACAAGATTGAAAGGAATTAGAGAGTAAATGATGTAAAACAAGAATTTGTAGGAGGGTTCCATGAAGTTTGCTGAGTGAATATTGTAGATTGTAGAAGGAAGTGCACATCATAGAAAGTAAAGGGTTTCACAATTTTGAGGACCCAGTAAAGAATGAGTTGGATATAATAAGAATGCAACTGCACCCAGAAAAATCATAGGGTCCCAACATTGTCTGATTACAGGTAAATGAGAGATGGATAAGATTGGAAATATTTATCACACTCTATCCTTCCTATCAAAAGTGATAGTGATTTTTGACTATATCCAACAAATATGAGAAGTGTATTTAAAATAACAGCAATGATGGGATGAACTTATTGCAGCACAACTGCAGTCTGCATAGGATTAATATTGATGTCCAGCATTGTGATAGTGGGCAGGGAGAATTTAAAAGCCACATTTCAAAATGTAACGCCTGACTCTTCTTCCTTCACCCTGAAGACAGGTAGGAGAATTCTTAATAGTGTAGTTGTAGATTTTCCTCCTCCTGCAGCTTGGTCTCTGCAATTGTAGGCAGGAATCCACTTCAAATGATTATAATTAGGCTGGTCCTGGAAAATTGGCCAGAGTGATTTTTGGAACAAATGAATGAGCACTAGTCCAAATCCAGCAACAGATACAATGAGATTCCACCACAATGGGTAATCCTCATTGTAAATCCAATGTGGCACTTTTGTAATACATCAAGAACTGCAATATAGTTTCAGAATCTAGCAGCACTGAAGTACAAGTCTAAATGGGCTGCACCTTTCCTTCTGAGAACTAACTTACTCCAGTGCTATTAGGTTCTTCATCATTACAGATTTCAAAAAAAAACTCAGCACCTGAATTGCATGTTATCTGCCAAATGATAAGAAAATGATTAACAATCCCCTCATAATCGTGATGGAGAACGGCAAAAATGCAAGCTTAAGAACATTGGACCCTTAGAGGATGAGAGGGGGGACTTAGTGGTAGGGGATGGGGAAATGGCAGAGGCCTTGAATAACTTTTTTGTTTCGGTCTTCACGGAGGAGGACGTGAATAATTTGCCGGGTGTTAGCAATGGAAAGATGATAGGACTGGAGGGCCTGAATGACATTATTGTTACTAGAGAGGCAGTGCTCGACAGACTGGAGGGACTGATTGTGGACAAGTCCCCAGGACTGGATGGAATGCATCCAAGGGTTCTGAAAGAAATGGCGGAGGTGATAGTGGATGCCTTGGTGATTATTTTTCAAACGTCGCTGGATTCCGGGGAAGTGCCGGAAGATTGGAAAACGGCTAATATTACGCCGTTGTTTAAGAAGGGTGGCAGGCAAAAGGCAGGGAATTATAGGCCGGTTAGTTTAACGTCTGTTGTAGGTAAAATGTTAGAATCCGTGATCAAGGAGAAAATAGCGAGGCATCTTGAGAATTGTTTGATAGAGCAGACGCAGCACGGTTTCGTTAAGGGGAAGTCGTGTCTGACAAATTTATTGGCGTTCTATGAGGATGTGTCTAGGGCGGTGGATAGAGGAGAGCCGGTGGATGTGGTCTTTCTTGATTTTCAGAAGGCATTTGACAAGGTGCCTCACAAGAGGTTATTACAGAAGGTCGGGGGCATGGAGTTGGGGGTAGGGTGTTAGCGTGGATAGAGGATTGGCTGTCAATTAGGAGGCAGAGAGTGGGGGTCAATGGGTGCTATTTGGATCGGCGGTTGATGACTAGTGGAGTGCCCCAGGGGTCAGTGCTGGGGCCTCAGCTATTTACCATTTATATAGATGATCTGGAGGAGGGAACCGAGTGTATGGTGTCGAAATTTGCTGATGACACCAAGATTGATGGAACGGCAAATTGTGCGGAGGGTGTGGAGAGTCTGCAGAAGGATCTAGATAGGCTGGGCGAATGGGCCAGGAACTGGCAAATGGAATTTAATGTTGGCAAATGTGAGGTTGTCCACTTTGGTTGGAATAATGGTAGGAAGGACTATTACTTACGTGGTGAAAAACTGCAGCATGCGACGGTGCAGAGGGACCTCGGGGTCCTTGTGCATGAGTCGCAAAAACCCAGCCTACAGATGCAGCAGGTGGTCAGGAAGGCAAATGGGATGCTGGCCTTCATAGCGAGGGGGATTGAATATAAAAGTAGGGAGGTCTTGCTGCGGCTGTACAGGGCACTGGTGAGGCCGCAGCTGGAGTACTGTGTGCAGTTTTGGTCGCCACACTTACGCAAGGATATTTTGGCCTTGGAGGGAGTGCAGAGGAGGTTTACTAGGCTGATACCGGAGTTGAGGGGGTTGAACTATGAGGAGAGGCTGAAATAAACTAGGCTTGTACTCGTTAGAGTTTAGAAGAATGAGGGGAGATCTCATTGAGACATATAAGATGATGAATGGGATGGATAGGATAGAGGTGGAGAGGCTCTTCCCACTCAGAAAGGACAGTAGGACTAGAGGGCACAGCCTCAAGATAAAGGGGGTGCAGTTTAGAATGGAGTTGAGGAGGAACTTCTTCACTCAAAGGGTGGTGAATCTCTGGAATTCTCTGCCCGTTGAAGTGGTGGAGGCTGCCTCGCTAAATATTTTTAAGATGAGGGTTGATAGGTTTTTGATAGGCAAGGGGATTAAAGGTTATGGGGAGAGGGCGGGGATGTGGAACTGAGACACGACAGATCAGCCATGATCTTATTGAATGGCGGGGCATGCTCGAGGGGCTAGATGGCCTACTCCTGCTCCTATTTCTTACGTTCTTATGTTCTTAAGATCTATTGTTGTGAGGTGAGTAGACATCATCGAAGGATTCAGGATTAGATAAATTATGAAAGCCTATCTATGACACAAACCTCTAATGTAGTCAAAATATAGGCCTGAATTTTAGGGTGGAATTTTCCCATCCTCCCAATAACGGAGTTTCTTGGTGGGTGGGAGTGGAGAATCTAGCGGCAAGCAAAAAGTTGGAAACCCGCCAGAATAAAAACAGATTGCAACTATCCCATAGGCGGATTAATGGTGAGTCGGTTATCTGGTTAACTATTGGTATAAACATTATTTTCATTTCTTAACATCTCATGAATGCTCATTAAAACAGCCACTTGCTGGAATCTCTTCACAACTTCCAATCTTGTGTCAAGTCAGTGAGAAATTGCATTGGCTTGACACTCGTTTGAAAATGGATAGCATGCAGAAGTAAGTACTCAGTTCACTTGTGACTTCAAGGTGAGTGGAACATACATAGCTTCCTTGTCATAGCGCTGCACTGCTATCAATGCCATGTTGACCTTACAATGGAGGGAAGGTCATTGATGAAACAGCTAAGGATTGTTGGGACTCCTGCAGAGATGTCATGGAGCTGAGATGACTGACCCCCCCACAACCACAACCACCTTCCTATGTACCAGGTATGATTCCAACCAATGGAGAGTTTTCCCCCTGATACCGATTGATTCCAGCTTCAAGACTCCTTGATGCCACACTCAATCAAATGTGCCCTTGATGTCAAGGGCCATCACTTTCACCTCACCCCTAGAATTCTGCTCTTTTGTCCATGTTTGAACCAAGGCCGTAATGAGATCATGAGTTGAGTGACCTGGTGAAACGCAAACTGGGCGTCACTGAGCAGGTTACTGCTGAGCAAGTGCTGCTTGATAGCACTGTTGATGGCTCCTTCCATTATTTTACTGATGATCGAGAGTAGATTGGGTGGTAATTAGCTGGGCTGGATTTGCCCTGCTTTTTGTGTACAGGACATACCTGGGCAATTTTCCACATTGTTGGGTAGATGCCAGTATTGTAACTGTACTGGAAGAGCTTGGCTAAGGGAGCAGCAAGTTCTTCAGCACAAGTCTTCAGTACTATTGCTGGAATGTTATCAGGGCCCATCGCCTTTGCAGTATCCAGAGCTTCCAACTGTTTCTTGACATCACATGGAGTGACTTGAATTAGCTGGAGACTGGCATCTGAGATGCTGGGGACCATTGGAAGACTCTGAGATAGATCATCCACTTGGCACTTCTGGCTGAAGATTGTTTGCGAATACTTCAGTCTTACCTTTTGCATTGATATGATGGGCTGTTCTATCACTGAGGATGGGACATTTGTGGAACCTCATCTGCCAATGAGTTGTTTAATTGATTGGGTGTGGAAGGACTGCAGAGCTTAGATCTGATCAGTTGGTTGTGGGATCGCTAAGCTCTATCACTTGCTGTTCATCTACATTGTAATGCAACATCATATAGTGACATTTGAATGTGTGAAAATATTTTACACTTACCTTTCAGAATTTTGCCAACTCCTCCAAGGTCTTCTTTCAGTTATCACAAACTCTCCAAGGAGCTACTTTTTTTTAGGATTTACAAAACCTGCACAAAAACTGCATGGGAGAAAATACAATTTTCCTGTTGTCCTCACAATGGGGACCCTGATCTTAGAAGAGGTGGGTGTGTAGTTTGCACCTAAGACCTTCCTGACATGGGAAATGGGACAGCACGGTAGCACAGTGATCAACACTGATGCCTCATAACACTAGGGATCCTGGGTCGATTCCTGGCTTGGATCACTATTTGTGTGGAGTTTGCACATTGTCCCTGTGTCTGCATGCTTCAGTTTCCTCCCACATTCTGAAAAATATGCTGGTTAGGTGCATTGACCCGAACAGGTGCCGGACTGTGGTAACCAGGGAAATTTCATGCTAACTTAATGCAGTGTTAATGTAAGCCTTACTTGTGACTAATAATAAATAAACTTTAAAAAATGATCACATGAAAGGCAGAGGAAAATTGTTTTTCCTGCGATCCACTTCATGCCTAAAATGGGAGATGGAAATGCAGTCCACGGTGTATGATGGAGCATGATTTTTCAAATTTCCAATAGATCCAATTTTCTTGGATGTATTGAGGTAACGTTTAACAAGTTTAGGTCAAGATAACGTTTAAGACAATGTTGAAAAATATTAAACAGCTTTGATCAAAATCAAAACAATAAAAATGATGGCACAGCAGACATGAACTTTTTTATTCTAAAAACATAAGGAGTTCTGAGATTTGGAGAGGATTTGGTAAGAGGATTCTGGGATATTGTGCATGGTGCAACCATCTCGAGACCAGCATATTTCTGGCAAACCATTTTCATACTTCACAGCACGTAAATATTTTATATCAGGCAGTACCATTGTAAAGAAATTGTATTATTTGGTATTGATGCCTATGGATTTTTATTCCAAAATTGTGGAAAATGTTACCTTGAGGGATGTAATATCCATAGTCACCAGGTTTCCTTAGGCTTATTAATATGTAATCACTGTGAATGTTAATGGACATCCCCACAAAATATAGCATGATGCCTAAAATATAGGAAAGACAAAAACAGTGTGTTTATCATAGTCCAGAAATGAAATAGGAACAAATGTGTTCTTACTCTGGATAATATACTTAAAAATAAATTATTTATCAACATGTAAGATCAAGTGAAGTCTGTTTCCTATTCTGCCATCCAGAAAGATCAGGACCAGGATTCGCCCAAAAAAATTCTAAGTCTCCAATGTGCGGGAAAATGGGAGTAAATCTGGCTGGTTTTTTTCAGTGTGAATGAATCTCTGACACTCTGTGCATCACAGAGTGCCCTAGTGTGAAAATCTAGGGGCAAGGCTGATTCCCACCCAAAAGGCTGGCAGCATAGCGCTGAGTGGAGCACCCGGAGGAAACCCACGCAGACTATGCATGCACTGATCTGTCAGCGCAGAGATCAGCACATGCCGGATTGCCATTCTCCCGGTCGCTGGCCAGTCTGATCACAGGCCTCCCGGACGTCCCTGGGCAAGCCCTGATGTCCCCGACCCCTGCCTGCTCTGACCTCTAACCTGACCAGCCCCTCAATCTCCTGATCTCCCCCTCCTGCAACAATCCCGATCTCCCAATCCCCTTCCCTAAAGCCCCAATCTCCTTCTCAGCCCTGACCAGAACCCACCCCCCCACCGCCACCCCAATCCGGATGGCCAGTACTGATCACCTCTTCCCTCCCTCTCCCAGTCATCCCCATGTGGCAGTGGGTCCCCCCACTGATCGTCCCCCCCAATTGTTCCCGCCCAGTCCCAATAGGCCCCAATCATCTGGAATTGCTCCAGGCGGCCAGGCTGCCCAAGGGGCACCCTCCCTTACTCCCGATCTCTCGGGGGGCCTCAATGGCCTCTCTTCCTTCAGCGGGGTTGGGCTGCCTGTTCCCCGACTGATGAAATGTAAATGCTGATTTCCATATTGTAATCAGCTCCATGCTAATTTCCAGCACAGAGCTGATTACGTTGGAAATCTTAGTTGAGGAGACTCATGGAGGCCATTGTGCCCTGCAAAATGGCCCCCTCCTCCCCACTATCAGGGGGAGAATCCCCCACCCCCGAGACAAGGTGAATTCTATCAATTTATTCTTGTAAGCCTGTGATCTTAGAACTGCCTTGATTGAAGTAAACCAAATCTGGTTTTGTCAAACTGCACAGAGTAGCACAGTGGCACACTGGTTAGCTGCCTCACAGTGCCAGGGACCCAGGTTCGATTACTGGCTTGGGTCACTGTCTGTGTGGAGTTTGCACATTCTCCCGATGTCTGCGTGGATTTCCTCCGGGTGCTCTGGTTTCCTCCCACAGTCCAAAGATGTGAGGGTTAGGTGGATTGGCCATGCTAAATTGCCCCTTAATATCAGGGAGACTAGCTAAGGTAAATGCATGGCGTTGTGGGGATAGGAGCTGAGTGGGATCGTGGTTGGTGCAAACTCGATGGGCCGAATGGCCTCCTTGTGCATTGTAGGATTCTACGATTCTGTGAAACAGTTGGTTAGCAATGGCAAAGATGGCACCTGGATGATAACTGAATGAATACCAGCAACGGCAGAATGGGGTCTTTAAGAGCCTTTAACGGCCTCCCTGTTAGTGGGGAGCAGGAGTAAATCTCTCTAGAGGGAACCACTCCTGACAGTAGTAAACACCATTGAAGTAAACCAAATCTGGTTTTGTCAAACTGCACAGAGTAGTGGAGGGGGGAGTCAGTAGCAAGCCTGGAGAATTCAGTCTCGAACCTGCTAATGAAACGTAAATGTAAATTATTGAAGCCAATAATTTTTTGCTTCAATTGATTACTTAAGGTAGTCCCACTCTGCCACAATTTGTAGCAGAGTGGGACTGCCACAGACTTAATCAGGGCAGAGGTTGGAAGGTGTTGGGTTCCCAGTTTCCACTCTCCTACTTGATTAAATGACCCGTCCTCAAACTCACCAGACTCAACAGCTGATAAGGATCAAACTCCATTACTATTTGTGAATTATTGAATTTCTCCTCACCAACCTCATTAATTTTAATCTCCACCCTCCCCACATCAACACTGCTTGCCATCTTCTCCATGCCACAAGCCCTGTCAAATTCAGTCTTTCTGTAAGGACAATGGTGCCAATTTTAGTTCAGAAAATTTGCCAAAATTAGTCCAATGTCTGCAACCCATGATATCATGACTTCATTGGCCAATAGTGTGGTCCCAATAATTTTTTGCCAACATTTTGAACATTCTCACCCTCCAATCTATGATCCCCGAAGTGTCACCCATATTAACATTCAAGACCAATTTAGAGATCAGATAGTGGGCACAATTGGTGTGCAAGGGAGCTCAAGGGGGAATCATCATGGAGGATAAAGCTATATTTTGTTTGCAAGCTGAAATTTGAGTTCACAAAAACCATTGTTGGCCTTAAGGCACATAATGAGGATCCCTGTCCAATATTGTGAATGTGGAACATTTAAAGGGTTAGGTTTACCTGAGATAAATCTGAAGCCAGTTATCCAGTTGTCATCATATTGAGTGCAGTAGATCATGTTGTGTCCCTGAAGGTAGCCATTTAAAGTACAGAATAAAGAACCAGAGAGAACGAAACGGAGAGGGGTTGGACATCCATTGTTTCTAACTGCATAGATAAATGTCCTTATAAAGTAGAATAAATTAAAAAACTTACTAAATATCTTGACAAGAAGCTTGTAATGAAGAAAACATGAAAGACACAAGCACAGCTGAGGACAATAATAAATTTCTCAATGTAAACCAAAAAGCAGAATGCTGCAAATGCTGAAATCTGAAATAAAAACAGAAAATGCTGCAAACACAAGACAGATGAAGTAGTATCTGTGGAGAGAGAATCAGAGTTAAACATTCCTTTAGACCTGGGAAGGGTTAGAAATGTAACAGGTTTTGAGCAAGGGATCAAAGGGCCAGGGACCAAGGGAATATCTGTGAGAGGGTGAAAGATAATAAAGTTTGAATGACAGAAGATTTAATCTTCCAGAGTCAACAGGGCAAGAGAGGAAACAAAAAAAAGACATGTTTCTTCTCTTGACTCCATTATCATTCTCTATGGCACTGTAAGACTCAAGGGCCAGATTTTTGTGGAGTCAGATAGTCTCTGTGGACTTTTAAACATGATGGGTGAGATCTGGATATGGAAGCCCTTATCTGCATTTCCAATATATTTAATTTCTAGACCTCCATTTCCTGCTTCCTTTCTTTTCCTCCCTCTCAGATACTCTGTCCTCTCAAATTCTTACCCTAAACCTTCAGCATGCCTCGACCTTCCTACTATCCCACTTTCACCTCAAGTTAGATTCTTTCTTAGAACCTTACATTTCTTCTCAGTGCCTCTGTAGTCTTGTTCTGAAAGTAGCTACCTTGCAAATAGCTGCCCAACTGCCCTATCTTTTTTTCTTTATTCTTCCATGGCTTGCAGGCATCACTGATAGCATTTGTTGGCCATTTGTAATTGCCCTTGAACTGAGTGGCTTCCTTGGTCATTTCCAAAGAGTCAACCACAATTCTGTGGATCTGGAGTCACATGTAGGTCAGCCCAGGTAAGAATGGCCTCTCATTGTTCTCCGGAGCATTGAACCTGGTGGCTGTGGCTGTGGTGAGTGACTGATTTAAAGTAAAAAACCGCTTTTTTTTCTGTACTTCCGGTTCTCGGGGCTTGTTAGAGTGTAGTTTACTTCCGTACCGGAAGTTAGGCCAGGGGATAGTCGTTAAGGGGGAGCAGGGGGTATAAAAAAAGGGGTAGCAGCATAGAGCGGGCAGCGTCGGGAGCGGGCAGCAGAGTGAGTGGGAACTGAGTGAGAAGGGCTTTGGCTCGCTGGGCTTAGGCAAGAGTAGGCTTAGAGAAGGGGAGTGACAGATTTCTACCTTTGGGCACTTACAGGAGGTTGGGACATGGTAGGGAATATAGGGAGGAATGTAAGTTGTGTCAGGTGCCACATGTGGGAGTTCCTGGTGGTGTCACGTGTCCCCAAGGTCCACATCTGCAGTAAATGTTTAGAATTGCAGCGCTTGAGGGCCCGGGTCAGGCAACTCGAGGGGCGGCTGGAAGATGCGTTTCTAGTCAGGGAGAACGAGGAGATAATGGCTGGGAACCATGAGCAGGAGGAGGTCTCAAGGGCTGAAGAGAAGGGAGGATGGACGACTGTTAGGAGGGGAAAGAGGAAGAAGAAGAGTAGTCAGGGTCCCCCGGCCTCCCCAGGGGCCCCCCATGGTTCGTCGACAGGGGCACAGAAAGATAGGCAGGAGGAGGAGACTGACTTAGAGGGACAGAAGGGGGCTGGCAAGGTGATAGTGGTAGGGGACGGGAGGGTCCGAGGTATTGATAGGAGGTTCTGTGGACAGAGGCGTGACTCCAGGATGGTGGTCTGCCTCCCTGGAGCAGGGGTCAAGGATGTAACGGACAGGGTAGAGGGAATTTTGAAAGGGGAGGGGGCACAGGCTGAGGTCATAGTACATGTAGGGGAGGGGGACATAGGAAGGAGGAGTAGGGTAGAGGTCCGTAGGCAATTTAGGGAGTTGGGGGCCAAACTAAAGAGTAGGACCTCCAGGGTGGCACTCTCTGGGTTGTTGCCCAGTACCAGCAGGGCAAAGAATGACGAGATCATGCAGCTGAATGCATGGTTGAGGGATTGGTGTAGGGTAGAGGGCTTTACTTTTGTGGATCACTGGGAGGTGTTTAGGAGAGAAGGGCAATTGTACAGGAGGGGTGGGGAGAATTTGAACGGGAGGGGAACTAATGCCTTAGCAGGGAGGTTAGCTGGGCTGTTTATGAAGGGTTTAAACTAATAGGGAGGGGGGGGTGGGGAGGTGGCTGGGAGAGAGTCGGGTGAAAGGAAAAGTATCAGGGAGAAGGAGGTTCTGAGGGACACTTGTGGGTTGAACTGTGTCTGTTTCAATGCTAGGAGTGTGGCAGGGAAAACGGATGAGCTTAGGGCCTTGATGTTTGTGAGGCAGTTAGATGTGGTGGGGTTAACAGAGACATGGTTAAGGGAAGGGCAGGACTGGCAGCTGAATGTTCCTGGGTACAAGTGTTTTAGGTGTGACAGAGAGGGTTGAAGAGAGGTGGAGGGGTGGCACTGTTAGTCAAGGAAAGCATCACAGTAGTGCAGAGGGAGGACAATATAGAAGAGATAGGGATTGAGTCACTGTGGGTGGAGTTGAGGAATAAAAAGGGAGAGATTACGTTGCTAGGGGTGTATTATAGGCCACCCAACAGCCCGAGGTCAGTGGAGGAAGGCATTTGCAGGGGCATTTTGGATAGGTGCAGGAAGAATAGGGTGGTTGTAGTGGGTGACTTTAATCTTCCTGGAGTGAATTGGAGGGGGCCTAGAGCTGGGGGTACGGAGGGAGAGGAGTTTGTGAAATGTGTTTTGGAAGGGTCTCTAGAGCAGTATGTAACTAGTCCGACTAGGGGAGGGGCTATACTGGATATAGTGTTGGGTAATGAGCCGGGGCAGGTGGGAGAGGTAGAGGTAGGCGAACATGTGGCTAATAGTGACCACAAGTCCGTCTACTTTAGGATAAAAATGGAAAGGGACGCGTGCCGGCCGAACGGGAGGGTGCTGAACTGGGGAAAGGCGAACTATGGCAGGATTAGGAGGGAGCTGCAGGACACTGATTGGGAGGGACTGTTAGCTGGCAAGTCCACAGTTGGCAAGTGGGAGGCTTTTAAGGGCAAAATGAAATGGTTGCAGGGGAGGTATGTTCCGGTTAAGCGGAAGGATGGGAAAGGTAGGATTAGAGAGCCGTGGATTACAGGGGGCATTGAAGACTTGGTCAGGAAGAAGAGGGAGGCGTATGTTAGGTCAAAATGACTGGGTACGGAGAGTGCGCTGGAGGAATATAGAGAGAGTAGGAGGGAGCTAAAAAGGGGAATTAGAAGGGCGAAGAGAGGGCATGAAATGGCTTTGGCTGGTAGGATTAAGGAAAATCCGAAGGCATTTTATTCCTATATTAGGAGCAAGAGAGTAGTTAGAGGGAAAATTGGTCCTCTTAGGGACAAAAGTGGGGAGATATGTATTGAGTTGGAGGGAATGGGGGAGCTCCTGAATGAATACTTTGCGTCGGTATTCACGAAGGAGAGGGGTTCGGAATTGTGCAGTCTGTTAGAGGGAGCTGAGGATCAGCTGCAGGAAATATCTATTACGAGGGAGGAAGTGCTAGGGCTTTTAGGTAGCGTAAGGACGGATAAAGCTCCGGGGCCTGATGGTATTTATCCCAGGCTGCTTAGGGAGGTGAAAGATGAAATTGCTGGGCCTCTGGCGCAAATCTTTGTCTCTTCTTTGGACACAGGTGAGGTCCCAGAAGACTGGAGGGTAGCAAATGTGGTACCGCTGTTCAAAAGAGGTAGCAGGGATAACCCTGGAAATTATAGGCCGGTGAGTTTGACATCGGTGGTAGGGAAATTAATGGAAAAAGTACTTAGGGGTAGGATGTATGAGCATTTGGAGCGTTGCGGTCTGATTGGGGATACGCAACATGGCTTTGTTAGAGGGAGGTCTTGCCTTACGAATCTGGTGGAATTCTTTGAGGAGGTGACAAAAACGGTTGACGATGGGAGAGCCGTTGATGTCATCTATATGGATTTCAGTAAGGCGTTTGACAAAGTCCGTCTTGGTAGGCTGGTAGAAAAGGTTAAGGCGCATGGGATACGAGGTCAGGTAGCTAGGTGGATTGAGAACTGGCTGGGTAATAGGAGACAGAGGGTAGTTGTGGAGGGGACTTTGTCCGGCTGGAGGCCAGTGACCAGTGGTGTGCCGCAGGACTCAGTACTGGGACCTCTCCTCTTTGTAGTCTACATAAATGGCTTGGAAGAGAGCGTAGGTGGTGTGATCAGCAAGTTTGCTGATGACACCAAGATGGCAGGGTTGGCGGGTACCGAAGTGGATTGTGAGGTGATACAACAGGATATAGATAGGTTGGTGCATTGGGCAGATAGGTGGCAGATGGAATTTAATCCTGACAAATGCGAGGTGATGCATTTTGGAAGGAATAATGTAGAGAGGAGCTATGTGATTAAAGGTAGACAAATTAGGAGTATAGAAACACAGAGGGACCTGGGAGTGCAGGTTCACAAATCCATGAAGGTTGCGACACAAGTGGAGAATGTTGTCAGGAAGGCTTATGGAATGCTAGCCTTTATAGGAAGGGGTATAGAGTTTAAAAGCTGCCGTCTAATGCTTCAGTTGTATAGAACGTTGGTTAGACCGCATTTGGAGTACTGCGTCCAGTTCTGGTCACCTTACTACCGGAAGGACGTGGAGGCTCTGGAAAGGGTGCAGAGGAGGTTTACCAGGATGTTGCCTGGCATGGAGGAGCTGGGTTACGAGGAAAGGTTGGAGAAACTGGGACTGTTCTCCTTGGAAAGACCGAGATTGAGGGGGGACATGATAGAGGTATATAAGATACTGAAGGGAATAGACAGAGTCAATAGTGAGAGACTGCTCCCTAGATTGGTTACAAATACAAGAGGACATGATTTAAGGGTGAGGGGGGAGAGGTATAATTTGGATATGAGAGGAAGGTTCTTTACGCAGAGAGTTGTGGGGGTATGGAATGCGCTACCGAGTAGGGTGGTGGAGGCGGGAACATTGGACTCGTTTAAGGTTCAGTTAGATAGGCACATGAGTGAAACGAGGATGGAGGGTTATGGTAGGGGTTATTAAATAAGGGTTAGAACCTCGGGAGACACCGGAAAGGCAGGCTTGTGATTAACGTTTTTGTCTTTTATTCCGCAGGTGGAGGTCCACCTCGTTGTCAAATGAGGGGCATGCACACGGTGGGTCGTGCGTGGGCTACTCTTGGAGGTTCCGGGAGTGGCCTAGTACTTCGTGTCGGTGTGTGTGCTTGATCCTGGACCGGTAGACAGGCGCCGCAACAGCTCGGTGACTAGCACTGCTAGCTGTGCAGATACATGGATTTGGGCCTGTGTCTGTGGGAGTTTGTGCATTCTCCCTGTGGATGCGTGGGTTTCCTCTGGGCGCTCCGGTTTCCTCCCACACCCCAAAGATGTGCTCTTAGGCTGATTGGTTTTACCAAATTGACACTATTCTCCCCTGAATCTGGCTAAGTCAGGGGTTCTATTCGTAGACACGCAGGGTAGAATAGGTGTAGGGTGATGCGGCGGCGCGGGCTTGTTGGGCCGAAGGGCCTGTTTCCCGTGCTGGGTTGTTCTTTGTTCTTTGTTCTTTGTATTTCCTTCCCTAAAGAGTGTTAGTGAAACAGATGGCAAGCGATGAAAGTTTCATAGTCAGCATTACAGAGACTAACTTTCAATTTCAGATTTTGTTTTATTCATTTGAACTTAAATTCCACCAACTGCCATGGTGGAATTTGAACCCAGAGAATTACCACTACCCCACCATCTCCCTTATCCTATTCACTTGTCGCCCTTCTCACCCAGAGTGGGCACTAATCTTTCTTGTGTCATTTCCATCCCACTCACCTCTCCCACTGCTGATACTGTAGTGTGTGCTACCAGATCATCTCTCATGTCTCCTCTCTACATTTTCCTCTGAAAGAGCTATTTACTTGCCACCCATGAGTTTATTGTGAATGACTGTATCAATCTCATGACTTGGCTGAATAGTGACAACGCCTTCCCTGAAATGGAATCCCCCTGCCTAGCTATAGCTGAAGTCACTTGCCCTGCCCAGACCACCCTGACAGCAATGTGGCTCTTATCACCAAATCACACCTTAGTCTGTCCAGCTATTCTTTTGGCACCTTCTCTCCTCACTTAATCCCAGCCCTTTAGCCTCTCACTTAAATCATTATTCACTACACACACGAAAGTACCAAGCCAAGTTTCTCACTGAGATACCCACATTTCTTACCTCCCTCAACCTCTGTGAGTAATAATACATCCTCAGTGATCTCAATATCCATCTCAATTCATCATACCTTCTCTCTGAGGAAGGGAGAAAATGGACTAGTTAGTGATAGGCAGCATGGTTTTGTGTGGGGAAGTCATGTCTCCCCAACTTGATTGAGTTTTTTGAAGAGGTGACAAAGGTAATTGGTGAGGGAAGAGGCTGTGGATATAGGTTATATGGACTTCAGTAAGACGTTTGACAAGGTTCCACATGGCAGACTGGTATAAAAACTGAGATCACATTGGATTTGGGTTGGGATAGCTAGATGAATACAGAACTGGCTTGGTTATAGAAGACAGAGATTAGCAGTGGAAGGATGTTTTTCAGAATGGAGATCTGTAGCTAGTGGTGTTCCACAGGGATCAGTGCTGGGACCAGTGCTGTTGTTTATAGTATATATAAATAATATGGATGAAAATGTGGGTGATCTAATTAGTAAGTTTGCAGATGACACAAAGATTTGTGGAATTTCTGATAGTCCTGGGGATTGTCAAAGAATACAACAGGATATAGGTAGATTGGTCACTTGGACACAGAACTGGCAGGTAGAGTTTAATCCAGACAAATGCAAGGTATTGCATTTTGGAGGATCAAATTTAGGTGTAAATTATACTGTAAATGGCAGAACCCTTAGGAAGATTAACAGAGTGATCTGGGTGTGCAGGTCCACAGTTCCCTAAAAGTGGCAACATAAGTGGCCAAGGTGATTAAGAACGTATTCTTGCCTTCATCAGCCAGGACATTGTGTGCAAGAGTTGGGAGATCATGTTGCAGCAATGTAAAACCTTGGTTAGGCAGCATTTGAAGTATTGTGTGCAGTTCTGGTCACCACATTGCCAGGAGGATGTGGAAGTTTTGAAGAGAGTGCAAAGAAGGTTCACCAGGATGTGGCCTGGTCTCGAGAGAGTTGACTATGAGGAAAGGTGGAGTAAACTAGGATTGTTTTCACTGGAGGCTGAGGGAAGACTGATAGAGGTCTACAAAATTATGAGAGGCATAGGCAGGGTGGATAATGAAAGGCTTTTTCCCACGGTGGAAGTGACAATTACAAGGAAGTACAGGCTCATGGTGAGAGGGGGTAAGTTTAAGGGAGGTGTGTGGGCCAAGTTTTTCATGCAGAGAGTGGTAGGGCCTGGAATGCGCTGCCAAAGAAGGTGATGGAAGCAGACACATTAGTAACATTTAAGAGGTATCTGGATGGGTACATGAATAGGGAGGGAGCAGAGGGATATGGACCAAGTAAGGGCAGAAGGTTTTTTTTTTAGTTTAGTTGAGGCATCATGATCAGCACAGGCTTGGAGGGCTGAAGGGCTTGTTCCTGTGCTGTCCTCTTCTTTGTTCTTAAAACAAAGAGTTCCCTTCTCTCTCAGCCTCCTTTAATCTTGACATCAATGTTATCTCCCATATTTCTGACCTTGTCATGATACATGATCTTTCTCTTCTCATTGTGTTGATCACAAATAAAGCCATCTTGGATTACTTTCTTGTGTTTTTCTCCACTCACGTTCACCTTCCTCAACCCTCTTTCTTTTGTGTTTGTCCCTGCAAACATCTCTTTTCCAATTCATGTACAATCGCACTTTCAGAATCCCAGGTATCGAGCCTCTGCTCCTCCATTCAGCACAACGTTCTTGCTTAATCTCACATCCAGTTTTGTCACCAATCCCTTTTTGCAACCATTACTCTCTCTTACCCAGATCATCCTGTCTCATATGAACCTCATCCACATTGCTTTATGCACAGACCAACCTGAATGTTTGCAGAAAACAACTGGTTTAGCCATTCATTGCCAGATGTTGCAAGACCACTTAAAACACAATCGGGACATCTGTAAAAATTGAATATTCATTAATCCAGGATCATTGTGGAATGCAATGGTAGCCCCAGACTTATTGTCTTTACTACAGACCGTCTCCTTCATCCTGCCTCCTCCATCCTCACCTCTGACAAGTGATAGGCGCTGATCAACTCTGAGGTCAGTTCAGCTGCTTCTCTCCCTTCCTCTAGCCAACCAAGCCAAACTTCCTTTTTGGTTGCTTCCTTCCCCAGACCTGAATTCACAGTGTTCTCTGGTTTCTCGTTTAACTCCAGGAAAGCTATCTCCTGTTCCCTTGACCCTATTTACACTGAACTTCCTTTCCAAGTTTCCATGTTAGCTGATATTGTTAGTGGTTCTCTCTTCCTGAGTACCATCTCCCACTCCTTCATATTTGCTGTCATCAGGTCTCCCCTCAAATGATTAACCCTTGACCTCTTGGACCTTGCAAATTACCACTCACTCTCCAGTCTCCCCTTTCTCTCTAAAGTCATTGAATATTCTGTTGCCTCCCAAATCTGTACCTATCTTTCCCATAGTTGAATTCCTCTAATGATGTTGCGACTCTGCCACAGCAGCTCTTATGGACAATACTAAATTATTTCTTCTCATCCTTCTCAACCTTTCTGGATCCTTTGGTATAATTGTTCCCATCATCTTCCTCCAATGTCTCTCCCCGACTGTGCAGGTAAGTGGGACCATATTCACCTTGTTCCATTTTTACCTATCCGGTCATAGGCAGTGAATAACTCACAAAGGCTTCTCTTCCCATTTGTACAAGGTTCACCAAGGATCTTTCTCCTCCAATTTCTCACTTCCATGCTGCAATGTCATCCAAAGAAATACTAGTCTCCACGTTTAAATGGTGACACTCAGTTCTACCCGATTACCACCACCCTCAGTTCTTCCATTGTCCCTAGATTGTTAGACTGTTAAGGCAGGATTTTTCAGATGGCAGCATTTCCCACTCTGACACCCAAAGAGTTGGCAGGGAATGCATCCGCACCAGTCACAGCAGCCACACAGCCATTTAATGCTCCAAGCCTTAACTGGTTAGAAATGGGACTTCCACCCTCACTGGAGGATGCTAGAATCCTCTGTATCATCACCCAAAGAGTTGTAAGGAATTCAACAAGAGACAGAAAGCCTTATCTACAGAGCATCGAACCTCATTAAAGTACTACATGTCTTTCAGTTCATCACCCTCCAAAGGCCTGTTGTCTTTCCTGGATATGGGAGGGTTTGCATGACAACCGCACGGCTCTGGAGGCTCCACTTGAGGAACCCGCCACTTTCATATTAGGAAGGAGGATACCAGTCACTAAATGTTCTGATTAACAACAATCTCCAGCAGACAATCCTGTACTGGGGGAAAGGTGACAGCAGACTTTGAAGAAAATAAGAAAAAGAAGCAGCTGTGGGCCATTAGGCCCCTTGATGTCGTAGCCGATCCTCTTGTTCCACTTTCCCACCCTATCCTCACATGTTTTGCTTCCCTTAGTGATCAGAATCTCAGCCTTGAATGTACCCAATGACAGGACATCCACAGCTCATTGACGTAGAGAATTCCAAAGATTCACTACCTTCTGAGTGAAGAAACTTCTCACTTCAATCCTAAATAGTCAACCCCTTATCTTGAGGCTATAATCCCTTGTTTCAACCAATAGAAAGAGCCTGTCTGTATCTAGTGGCCTTTCTTTTGTCACTCTGCCATCCTTAGTTTATATGCAGATGCTGGAAATTATTCTTTACGGCACTCTACAATGTTTCTGTAAACTATAATTATACAAACATACAAATTAGGAGCATGAGTAGACCAGTCGGCCCATCAAGCCCACTTCATCATTCAAAAAAAATCATGGCTGATCTGATTTTTTGAGACTATTTTACGGGATGTGGGAAGTGCCAGCTGGGCCAACATTTATTGCCCATCCATAATTGCTTTTGGCAGGACAGTTAAGAGTCAATTATATTGCTGTGAATCTGGAGTCACATGTAGGTCAGACCAAGTAGGAATGACAGGTTTCTTTCCATAAATAACATTATTGAACCAGATGGGTTTTTACAACAATTGATGATGGTTTCATGGTCACCATTAGACTTGCAGTTTTTTACTGAATTCAAATTTTATTCCAATTTTTTATTGAATTCAAATTTCACCATCTGCCATGGTGGGATTTAAACACAGATCCCCAGAGCAATACCCTGAACTCTGGACTAAAAATCCAGTGGCAGTTCCCTTAGGCCACTCCCTCCCTTTTAATTATGGTCTCAACTCCACTTTCCTACCTATCCCCAATACCCTAGTCAATAATCCACCTACCTCAGTGTTAAAAATATTTAATGACCCTGCCTCCACCACTCAAGTGGAGGAAATATTTACAGGCATTTAGAGATGCAAGGACTGATTGGGGACAGTCAGCATGGCTTTGTGAGTGGAAAATCATGTCTCACAAAGTTAATTGAGATTTTTGAAGGGGTAACCAAGAAGGTAGATGAGGACAGTGCAGTTGATGTTATCTACATGGACTTTAGCAAGGCTTTTGACAAAGTACCACATGGTAGATTGTTGCATAAAGTTAAATCTCACAGGATCCAGGGTGAGGTATCTATATGGATACAAAATTGGCTTATAGAGGCAGAGCGTGGTTGTAGAGAGCTGTTTTTCAACCTGGAGGCCTGTGACCAGTGGTGTGCCTCAGGGATCAGTGCTGGGCCCACACTGTTATTTGTCATTTATATTAATAATTTGGATGAGAATATAGGGAGCATGGTTAGTAAGTTTGCAGGTGACACCAAGATTGGTGGCATAGTAGACAGTGAAGAAAGTTATCTCCAATTGCAACAGGATCTTGATCAATTGGGCCAGTGGGCTGAAGAATGGCAGATGGAGTCTAATTTAGACAAATGTGAGGTGATGTATTCAGGGCAGGATTTATTCAGTTAATTGTAGGGCGTTGGGAAGAATTACAGCACAAAGAGATCTAGGGGTACATGTTCATAGCTCCTTGAAAGTGAAGTCACAGGTGGACAGAGTGGTGAAGAAGGCATTTGCATGCTTGATTTCATCGGTCAGAACATTGAATACAGGAGTTGGGACGTTTTGTTGAAGTTGTACAAAACATTGGTAAGGCCACACTTGGAATACTGTGTGCAATTCTGGTCACCCTATTTTAGAAAGGATATTATTAAACTAGAAAGAGTGCAGAACAGATTTATTAGGATGCTACTAGGACTTGATGGATTGAGTTATAAGGAGAGGCTGAATAGACTGGGACTTTTTTTTCTGGAGTGAAGGAGGCTGAGGGGTGACCTTATAGAGGTCTATAAAATAATGAGAGACATAGACAAGGTAGATAGTCCATATCTTTTCCCAAAGGTAGGGGAATCTAAAACTAGAGGGCATAAGTTTAAAGTGAGAGGGGAGAGATACAAAAGTGTCCAGAGGGGCAATCATTTCACACAGAGGGTGGTGAGTGTCTGGAACAAGCTGCCAGCAGTAATAGTAGAGGCGGGTACAATCTTATCTTTTAAAAAACATTTAGATAGTTACATGGGTATGATGGGTATAGAGGGATATGGGCCAAATGCAGGCAATTGGGATTATCTTAGAGGTTTAAAAAAAAGGACAGCATGGACAAGTTGGGCCAAAGGGCCTGTTTCCATGCTGTAAATGTTTATGACTCTATGACTCTATGAACAAGACTCATGACCCTCTGAAATAAATAATTTCTTCTCATCTCCATCTTAAAATGTACCCCCTGGATCTAGTCTCTCTCACAATCCAGCATTCACCTATCAAGTGCCCTCAGGATCTTTTGGGCGCAACCTTACTCTCTCGTCATGCCGGTCGATGGGCGGGGTGAGCCGCTAAGATCACATGAGAGGTGAAAAATCGGGTTCTTGCCCAACTTCTTGCCTCTCGCAATCTTACCAGGTTGGGATAACCATCAAGACCAGCCTCTGATTATAATACTTAAATCTGTGTTAATGAGTTGCACGCTCTGCAACCAATGATTGGCCAGGGGGTGGCAATTGCCCAGGCCCGGGGGTAGGGATGGAGGGATTGACCGGAGGGGGAGGTGGGGGGCTATATACAGGTGAAGTGCCATCATGTTAAGGGTTTAGATGGAGTAGAGTTCTTAAAATGTATACAGGAAAACTTTTAGGTCAATATGTAGAGGATCCAACAAGGGAAAGGTCTGTGCTGCGCCTAATTCTGGGGAATGAAGTTGGACAGATGGTTAATGTGCTGGTGGGGGAGCATTTTGCTAATAACGATCACAGCATGGTTCAATTCAAATTTGTTATGGACAAAGAAATTGTCAAGTTGTAGAAAAAGTTTTGGATTGGGAGAGAGTAGATTTTAACAAAAGTAGGCAGGATCTGCCTAAGGTAGACTGGAACAAATTACTTGTAGGGGAATTTACAGAAGACAGAGGGGGATGTTCAAAGATGAAATGGAGAGGGTACAGGCCCAACATGTTCCCTCTAGGGTAATAGGAAAGTGTTACAAACCCAGAGAACAATGAATGACCAGAGACATTCAGGATACAATCAGAATGAACAGAGAGGCTTTTAACAAGTATAAAGGGAGTAAGTCTGCAGAGGCATTAATGGAGTACAGAAAGTGCAGGATGGAGCTTAAGAAATCAATTAGGACAGCAAAGAGGGGCTATGAGAAAGCTCTGGCTGGTGAAAGTAGGGAAAATCCTAAGATATTCTACAAGAATGGGAAGAGGATAACCAGGGAAGGGGTATGGCCTATTAAGGACCAAGGGGAAATCTGTGGATGGAGGCAGAGGACATTGGTAGGGTGTTAAATGAATATTTCATGTATGTTTTCACCCATGAGAATGAGGAGGTCATTATGGAACTCTGGGAGAGAGACTGTGAGGCTCTTGAAAAAATTATCATAGGAGAGTTGACAAGGTATTGGAGGTACTGGCTGGCTTAAAAGTGGACAGATCTCCAGGTCTGGATGAACTGTGTCCCAGGCTGTTATGGGAAACAAGGGAGGAAATTGCAGGGGCTCTGCCCCAAATTTTTAATTCCTCCCTGGCCACCAAGGATGTCATGATGTGGAGATGCCGGCGTTGGACTGGGGTAAACACAGTAAGAAGTCTCATTACACCAGGTTAAAGTCCAACAGGTTTATTTGGTAGCAAACATCACTAGCTTTCGCAGCTTTGTCCCTTCATCAGGTCAGTGGGGAGTTCTGATCACAAACAGGGCATATAAAGGCACATACTCAGTTTACAGAAGACTGGCATTTTAAGCAGTGTTCTGTAAACTGAGTATGTGCAGCAATTCCCCTTAGTTAAAGGGCCAGTTATGATGGGACATAAGTTAAAAGTGAGGGGTGGGAGTTTTAGGAGGGATTTGAGGAAAAACCTTTTTACTCAGAGGGTGGTGACGATCTGGAATACATTGCCTTGGAGGGCGATGGAGGCAGGTTGCTTCACATCCTTTAAAAAGTTTCTGGATGAGTACTTGGCACGCCATAACTTTCAAGGCCATGGGCCAAGTGGTGACAAGTGGGATTCGGTGGGCAGGTCAGGGCATTCCATGTGTTGGTGCAGACTCAATGGGCTGAAGGGCCTTTTCTGCACTGTAGTATTCTGTGATTCTGTGGTGGAGCACCATCAGCTGGGAAGGTCAGCAATCGCTGAGGGGGGAGGGGGGAACGGGTGGGGGGAAGAAGGCAGGTGATAACTGAGGACGAGGTTACCGACTGACAGGTCTCCCTGTTCTGTTGCACAGAATAAAGGGACCTGTTCATGTGCAATTTTGTCCTCTACTGTCAGCTGTCAGCTTTCTGGAGAGCTTAGACCCCACACCCTCCCCACGTTGGTGGGAAAAGATTGCTTTTTTTAACAAAAATTTCATTTTTAAACTCATCCAAACAATGGATCTGAAACTTTCTTGTTTCCACGCTTGTTCAGCACTTTTTTTGGCCCTTTTCTTGTGAAGATCATCCCTTATATGTTGCAATAAGATCACTCTTTCTTCTAAACTCCAATGGATTGAGGTTCAACCTGTCCCACATTTTCTCAAAAGATAACTCATTAATTTCAGGAATCAGTCAATTAAACCTTTGTTGAACTACTTTGAATTCAATAATGACATGTGTTTAATTAAGGAAATCAAAACTGCACATAGTACACTAGATGTGATCTTACCAATGCACTATCCAAAGGAGCAAAATTTTCTTCCTTTAATATTGCAATTAACAATGACTTTCCATTTGCCTTCCTAATCACCCATAGTAGCTGCACATTAATTTTTGCTGACTCATATACCAGCGCTTTAGAAAGTTGTTTTCAGATAATTCAGCTCACTTACCCCACCCTGTCCCAAGCTTCAATTGAAGTTGCGGCATTTAGTGTCTTCTTTTCACTCTGGCGCCACGTGGTAGATCTCAAAGATAATTAATTGAGTTTGCCATGAACAAGGTCTTATTTTTGACCTCACTGAACAATAGCTGGATCTATTTATCCATCAATCTTTGGCATACATGAATTTGGCCAGAAGTTTACTGCCCAGCCCATTACAGGAATCGGAGCAGGCGAGGGCAGACAATGGAAAGGTCTGTTGACTTGGAGTAGGATTTCACAGTTTTGGAACGAAAAAAGGCGTATAATCCCGCCCCTAGTCTGAATTAAATGAAGAGTGGAAATACCAGTTAAACAACGTGCTTCACAGCTACACCATTTCAGGAAATTCCAATCCGACTGTCAATGTGAGTTCTCACCTGTATCACGTGCATGGTGTATGACACAAAATTGCTCACATACACCATCAATGAAAGCCAGAGTTTGTTTCCTCCGAGATTTTTAAAGCAGCTTAAATTATTAACATTATCTTTTAAAAATTTAGTTTTAAAAATCTTTACGTTAATGGTCCTGAAAAGAGAAAACATCAGTTGTGCATGACCATAAATCAAAACAAATTTCTGCAACTTTTAACCTAACACGCTAGGCAGAATTAACATGGAACTGTTGGAATTTTGGGTTTACACCCTGCCTCATATTATTCTCCATTGATTTGCATAGAAATTAAAATCAGGTGGGTTCACCCAATCAGTTCAGCTTCACCACAAAAATGTTTGGTTCATGCTCATGCCAGTATTAGTACAGATTGTGTAAACCGTTGGCTGGTCTGTTTCTGATATAAAAACAGAATGTGCCAGGAAAATTCAGCAGATCTGGTCGCATCTATGGAGAGAGAAACAGAGTGAATGTTTTGAGTCCGTATGACTCTTCTCAGAGCTCTTCCGCTTCCAATACTCCTGATTAGCCACTGTATAGAATTACAGAGAATAAATGGAGAAACAAGCTACTCAACACATCCAGTCCAGGATGCCATTTATGCCCCATTCAAGCCTCCTCCCATTTTTTTCTATTCTAAATCTGTCAGCGTAAGAGAATTTTACTGGGGGCTTCCCTTTGGTGCCATGTATGAAGCAGAATTTAACTAATACAAAGACTCACAAAAGTCAGTATGCAGTTAAAGATGTTCTTTATTGACCAATACACATTTGGGGAGAGAGACAGCTGGAAGATTCCAACTTCTCTCTGACATTACAGTACATATGTAAGACAGATATACTTCTTCAAAGGTTTATTTCTCCTGCCCAGCCTATCATCCAAATTGGATGATCCAATTACATTAATACACATTATTTACCTTGGCCGATAGCATTTTGCCTATTAGCAGAATTGGGAATTCATTGGTCAACTGGACCCAGAAGTTCTTTCCCCCATAGCGACCATACCTATGCAAATCCAGTAGGCTCAAGGATCGCCCCCATCACCTACAAACCATGGAAATGAAGGAGCCATTCCCTCTGTCAGCTGGCTATCCTTTATCAGTAAAAGCTGAATACTTCTATTCACTGTAACAAGAAGCTAAATACTTCCATTCACTTTAAAACATTGGTAGCTTGCAGCTGCAGGGCCTCCTTCTGATAACAGTGAATATATTCTATACCTTATTATTTCCAAAGAATGTGGCATGTCTACTTCTGCTCATTTCCCGTTATCCCCAAGCTGTCTCTTGGCCAAGCTTATAAGACATTTGGAAATACACATCAAATCTACAATACATATTCAAAATTCTCTACAATGATTATATATGCGTCCATGCAGATAATATCTTCACATGATACATATATATATTTATGGGGCACTTTGTGATTCTTTATGGTATATATAAGGCACACTGATCCCTATTCTAAAGTAGGCTACTTTGTTTTAATAATCTTCAAAATCCGAGGGGTTTTTGTATCCCCTTCCACAGTAATCCTTTATTCCCTTTGCTCTCATTTGATTGTCTAATCTTTCCTTTTTTTTGAAATTAATGGGGCACTGAGCCAGGAAGGTATCGAAAACTATCCTCCTGACACTATTTTGCTGGTGCAAGCAACTTCAAGGGTACAAAGCCAATTTAAATATTAATGTCATGTTTTATATGGCATTAATGCATCTGGCATGGCTGTTTCCAGCCGTCCAGACATTTCCCACCTTGTCAGTGAGAGGTCTCACCAACGAGAATCACTGCTGATCCCACCAATGGGGACCAGACATGATGGCCATGCTGCGGTCCCAGAGGCCACTGAAACCCCCAGGTGGTTGGGAGCATGCCCAGACAGTGCCCATGGGGCAGTGCCAGCTGGCAGTGCCCACCTGACATCCTGGCACTGCCCACTGTACACCATAACAGTGTCAGGAACATGAAACCTAAGTGGGAGTGGGGCTATGATGGAGGGAAAGCAATCTGGGGAGTTCTGTTGGATAGGGGAGGAACATAAGAACATAAGAACATAAGAAATAGGAGCAGGAGTAGGCCATCTGGCCCTTCGAGCCTGCCCCGCCATTCAATAAGATCATGGCTGATCTGTCGTGGCTCAGTTCCACTTTCCCGCCCTCTCCCCATAACCCTTAATCCCCTCTCTTATCAAAAACCCATCAACCCGCTTCTTAAAAATATTTAGCGAGGCAGCCTCCACCACTTCAACGGGCAGAGAATTCCAGAGATTCACCACCCTTTGAGTGAAGAAGTTCCTCCTCAACTCCGTTCTGAACTGCCCCCCCTTTATCTTGAGGCTGTGCCCCCTAGTCCTACTGTCTTTTTTGAGCGGGAAGAGTCTTTCCACCTCTATCCTATCCATCCCATTCATCATCTTATACGTCTCAATGAGATCTCCCCTCATTCTTCTAAACTCTAACGAGTACAAGCCTAGTTTATTCAGCCTCTCCTCATAGCTCAACCCCCTCAACTCCGGTATCAGCCTAGTAAACCTCCTCTGCACTCCCTCCAAGGCCAAAATATCCTTGCGCAGGTGCGGCGCCCAAAACTGCACACAGTACTCCAGCTGCGGCCTCACCAATGCCCTATACAGCTGCAGCAAGACCTCCCTACTTTTATATTCAATCCCCCTCGCTATGAAGGCCAGCATCCCATTCGCCTTCCTGACCACCTGCTGCACCTGCAGGCTGGGTTTTTGCGACTCATGCACAAGGACCCCGAGGTCCCTCTGCACCGTCGCCTGCTGCAGTTTTTCGCCACGTAAGTAATAGTCCTTCCTACCATTCTTCCTACCAAAGTGGACCACCTCACACTTGCCAACATTAAATTCCATTTGCCATTTCCTGGCCCATTCACCCAGCCTATCTAGATCCTTCTGCAGACTCTCCACACCCTCCGCACAATTTGCCTTTCCCCCAAGCTTGGTGTCATCAGCAAATTTCGACACCCTACACTCGGTTCCCTCCTCCAGATCATCTATATAAATGGTAAATAGCTGAGGCCCCAGCACCGACCCCTGGGGCACCCCACTAGTCACCAACCGCCAATCCGAATAGCACCCATTGACCCCCACTCTCTGCCTCCTATTTGACAACCAATCCTCTATCCACGCTAACACCCTACCCCCAACTCCATGTCCTCTGACCTTCTGCAGTAACCTCTTGTGAGGTACCTTATCAAACGCCTTCTGAAAATCCAGAAAGACCACATCCACCGGCTCTCCTCTATCCACCGCCCTAGACACATCCTCATAGAACTCCAGTAAATTTGTCAGACACGACTTCCCTTTAATGAAACCGTGTTGCGTCTGCCCTATCAAGCAATTCCCTTCAAGATGCCTCGCAATTTCCTCCTTAATGACGGATTCTAACATTTTACCTACCACAGACGTTAAACTAACCGGCCTGTAATTCCCCGCCTTTTGCCTGGCACCCTTCTTAAACAACGGCGTAACATTAGCCGTTTTCCAATCCTCCGGCACTTCCCCGGAATCCAGCGACGTCTGGAAAATAACCACCAAGGCATCCACTATCACCTCCGCCATTTCTTTCAGAACCCTCGGATGCATTCCATCCGGTCCTGGGGACTTGTCCACAATCAGCCCCTCCAGTCTGTCGCGCACCACCTCTCTAGTAACAGTAATGTCATTAAGACCCTCCAGTCCTACCACCTTTCCATCGCTAACACCCGGCAAATTATTCACGTCCTCCTCCGTGAAGACAGAAACAAAAAAGTTATTCAAGACCTTAGCCATATCCCCATCCCCTACCACTAGGTCCCCTTTCTCATCCGCTAAGGGACCAACGTTCACCCTAGCCAGCCTCTTCCTTTTTATATATTTATAAAAACTCTTGCTATCCTTTTTTATATTAAGTGCTAGCCCAGCTTCATAGCTTCTTCTACCCTCCTTTATCAACTTTTTTGTCAATCTTTGTTGACATTTAAACCTTTCCCAATCCTCTTCTCGCCCACTGCTCTTAGCTACTCTAAATTCCTCCGCTTTTAATTTAACACTTTCCTTCACCTCCTTCGTTATCCACGGCTTATTACCTCTCTTCCTACTGTCCTTTTTAACCATCGGAATAAATTTCTGCTGAGCACCAAGAAAGATCTCCTTAAAGATCCTCCACTGCTCCTCAGCAGACCTACCTTCCAACGCGCTCCCCCAGTCCACATTCGCCAATTCTTCTCTCATCCTACCATACTCCCCTCTATTCAAACAAAGGACACGTGTCCGGGAACCCACTTTCTCCTCCTCCATCTGCAACAGAAACTCCACCATACAATGATCACTCTCTCCAAGAGGATCCTTCACCTCAAGGTCCCTAATTCTACCCGCCTCATTACATAGCACCAGATCCAAGATAGCTCGCTCCCTCGTCGGCTCCAACACACACTGTTCCAGGAAACTATCCCGGCAGCATTCCAAGAACTCCTCCTCGAGCCCACCTCGTCCAACATGGGTCGACCAATCAATATGCAGATTGAAATCCCCCATAACTACTGCCGTCCCATTCCTGCACGCCGCACTTATTTGCGCGTTAACAGCCCGCCCCACCTCCAGATCATTATTCGGGGGCCTATAGACGACACCCACCAGCGTCTTCCTCCCTTTGCTGTTCCTAATCTCCACCCACAACGATTCCACTTTCTGCTCTTTGGCTCCGATATCATCCCTTGCTACCACCTTGATGCTGTCCTTAATCAGCAGAGCTACGCCACCCCCTCTTTCCTCCTGCCTATCCTTCCTAAACACTTGATAGCCCTGTACATTCATCTCCCAGTCCCTGTCACCTTGCAGCCACGTCTCTGTAATGGCCACCAGATCGTATCCATTTGTGTCGATCTGCGCCACCAGCTCATCCACTTTATTCCGAATGCTTCGTGCATTCAGATAAAGCGCTTTCATCCCAGCCTTCTTCTGGACCCTATTTGCCGTAACGCCACCACTTGGGACATCCTCAGCCTCTTCCCTTACCTGTACCCTATCCTTAACTGTAGACCTCGTAGCGTCACCTACCCTCGCACCCTCCCCCCCCCTAATTAGTTTAAAGCCCTGTCTACAGTTCTCTTTACTCGATTCGCCAGCACTCTGGTCCCAGCACGATTCAGACCAACCCCATCCCGCCCGAACAAGTCCCACCTACCCCAATACTGGTGCCAATGCCCCATAAATTCGATCCCATTCCTCCCACACCAATCTCTGAGCCACCCATTCACTTCCTTTATCCTGTCAACCCTACGCCCGTCTGCACTCAGTTCAGGCAGTAGCCCAGAGAAGACCACCTTGTCGGTTCTACTTTTTAATTCCATTCCCAGCTTCTCATACTCCCTCCCCAGATCCTCAGTCCGCACTTTGCCTACGTCGCTGGCACCCACATGTACCACCACAACTGGGTTCTCACCCTCCCACTCCAGATTCCTCTGCAGCCCAGCTGCGACATCCTGTACCCGAGCACCAGGCAGACAACACACCCTTCTGTGCACTTTGTCATTGTGACAAAGGACAGTGTCAATACCCTTCACCCCACTATCTCCAATCACTACTACGTTCCTTTTCCCCTTCTCTTTGCCTATGTCCTGCTGCATCACTGTACCGTGTGCAGTTTGCTCACCAACCTCACCTGCCTCGTCCTCTTCCAGACTGGAAGCAAGAACCTCAAACCTGTTATGCAGATTAAGAGGCTGAGGCCTCCGCTCCTCACCCCCCTTCCTCCTCCCAGCAGCCCCCTTTTGTTCCTGACCCTTAGATTTAGACAGTCTAGGGGGGGTGGATGTCACTTGCACCCCATTGACAATGACACCCTCTCTCCCCCTGGTGAGCCTCAGTGTCTGTAGCTCAGAGGCCAGCTCATCTACCTTGAGCTGGAGCTCCTCCAGCAACCTGCACTTACTACAGACATGGCCACTGGGAAGGACCCTGGGGTCCACCAGTTCCCACATCATACAGGAACCGCACATCACATGCCCCTCCATTATTCAATATAATTTGTTGTGGGAAAAAATATTTTCCTTGTTTTTTTGCTGTAGTAGTTTTGAAAAAAAAATTTTTTTTTTTTTCCTTGTTCTTTCCACCTGGCCTTTTTACCTTCCAGCCCTTTTTGATATTAAGCCCTAATAGCTCACTCTGCTTCCCTCTCACTCCGCTGCCCGCTCCGACGCTGCCCGCTATCTACACCAGGCCTCCTTTTAAACTTGGCGCTGATTTAAAGCTGATGGGCCACAACTGCCTGATAATCACTCCCTCACAATTCTTAAAGCAGTAAATACAATAAGTAAATGCTTTAAACAGTTCTACAAAGAACAAAGTGCTTTAAACTTATTTTAAACAGGTTTTTAACAGGTAAAGTCTTAGCTTTCTCTCTGATGCTCCTTCCTCGTCTGCTCCAGCAAACAATGTAAGGCTTCACCGTGTGGACACTTGATAATTAAAGCTGATGGGCCACAACTGCCTGATAATCACTCCCTCACAATTCTTAAAGCAGTAAATACAATAAGTAAATGCTTTAAACAGTTCTACAAAGAACAAAGTGCTTTAAACTTATTTTAAACAGGTTTTTAACAGGTAAAGTCTTAGCTTTCTCTCTGATGCTCCTTCCTCGTCTGCTCCAGCAAACAATGTAAGGCTTCACCGTGTGGACACTTGATAATTAAAGCTGATGGGCCACAACTGCCTGATAATCACTCCCTCACAATTCTTAAAGCAGTAAATACAATAAGTAAATGCGAGGAAGGAGCATCAGAGAGAAAGCTAAGACTTTACCTGTTAAAAACCTGTTTAAAATAAGTTTAAAGCACTTTGTTCTTTGTAGAACTGTTTAAGCAAAGGGGGCATCTGCTGGGGGAAGCTCTGAAGAAGGGCAAGAGGGGAACTTTGCAGGGGAGCTCTACGGGGGGTGGGGGGATCTGTAGGGAGGAGCTCTGCAGGGAGGGTAGAGGGAGCTTTGCAGGGGCAAGGGGAGAACTCTGCGGTGGAGTTTCTGTGGGGGGGGCATGCTGGGACTGAGATCATCAATGGAGGGGCATGCAGTGGGGATATTCAGCAATGGGGGCTGATAGGCAACAGAGGGTATGCAGAGGGGTTATCAGCACCTGGGGGCATGCAGGGTGACCACAGAGAGGGTCATGATGTGGAACTCATCAGGAGGGTCCCAATACCCCGATACCAGTTTCTGGCTGCCAAAAAATTGACAGAGTGTGAAACACTCCAGTTTTCAGACATTCTGTGAACACTTAGGCTGGAATCTTACCACCATTCAACTCAGTGAACGGAGATTTTGCGGGCTGCCAAACTCTCTGACCTCGCTGCAGTGGGAGTGAACGAACGGCAGGTAAGATCACATCATTAGAATTTTGGGTGGAAGATAGGTCCCATGGCCTGGCAATCTGTATGCTGTGATCAGTGCTCCTTCCACACACATTGTCGGCCACTTTAGGACTTGAACAGCAGGTTAGGTGTGAAGATTCGCATTCTAATCAGTAATCTGTCTGTGCTTTATATGCTCTGTCCGAGGCCAGAACTCTCCATTCACCTGACGAAGAGGGAGTCCCCTCGAAAGCTTGTGAGTTTACTATCAAATAAATCGGTTGGACTAAAACCTGGTGTTGTCAGACTTTTTACAATCTGTATGCTCACAGCTTTCTGGTATTTTCTAGTGCATCTTTATATCATTTTTATAATTATTGCCCAGAATTACTTCCGTACTCTAAGTGTGGTCCAACCAAAGTAGGATACAAGTTTATCACAATTTTCCTACTTTTCAGTTGGAAATAAGTACTTGGTTTGCTTTTTAAATGGGCTTGCCAACCTGTGTGATTACTTTTAGTGATTGATGATACATGCTGAGAGTTCTCCGAGATACATGCGGTTCCTCTGCCCCTCCGGGACTCGCAGCAACCAAGAAATAAGTGATTGCTCTGATCTTCCTATTAAAATGTATAACTGCACACTTATCTGTGTTCTCTGCAACATTTTCAAATGATTTTCCTAAAATGCCAAATGCCATTTATCGCCTGCCCTCCAGGAACTTCTGGTTCCGTCGAAGAACAAAACACGGATAAACTCTCTAGCCCCTCGGCAAATTTCCAACCAACTGAGAGTGTACGGGGCTTCAGTTTAACGTAGTCCATGGAAGTAAATTTAGAGTAACTTTGAATAAGGCACCAAATAATTGGAGCAAAACAGTAAAAGATCATTTTAAAACCTGCAGCGTTAAACTTTAATCTGACCGTTGAGCTGAATACAATTATTGGTGTAGGAGATATGATGACAATCTAAATATTTATGTGAAATTCAATTATTTTCTTACTTGCACTTTATTCGCCCATGACAAAGAAAAAATGTTCTCAAATTATTTTACATTAACGTTTAATCCAAGGAGCAGTTTCAATTAGACTTACCTGTGGAGATAGTGCCCACAGAACATGAAGGTGAGAAATTTGCTCCCCATGCCGTCCAGGCTGCCCGCTTGCCAAAGTAACAGCACCGGTACAAGAAACGATGGCATCTCCATAGCAAACCAAGCAATCTTCGCTGGGATATATATGTCAGACTGGCCCCGAGTTGCATACCTCCCGTACGGGTGCATACGATTTACGGTGCATTGAATACTGAAAATTGCGAATGCAATCAAGCAGAATGTTTGTACATTCACAATATATGTATTACACTCTGACATATCTGGTCCTGAGGACTCTGTGTTCTGTGTGTCTTATTCCTCGAGGAAGTGAGGTTGACATTGCCTAACGGGATATTTAGCATTGTTCCGTCTGCAGTGCCAGTCCAATCATCGGCTGGATTTCAAATGTGTGCACTCATATTATAAATCTGCACCCTCGGAAATAATCTCCTCCAAAAGCTGGAATTTAAAAAAACACTCATATGCTTGCACGAACAAGTCAATTAACTAGATCACTTGAAGTAACCTTAAAGTCGACGAAATAAGCGTTGAGCAAAACACTGACAGACTAACTCAGCGCTGATCTGCCCATTTCTACCTCTTTAAAACTTAGACGGCTGCCCATTTGGAGAAAAGGACAACTTCTGTCAGTTTAGGTCATTAGTGTGCTGGCTGACCCTCAAACTGAAGCCCCTAGTCCTCACTATCACCCAAGACCCATTTAGTTCCACTTCTGTGATGTTGTTCATCTTCTTCCCACTACTGTCTAATTCTCTATTCATGTATTATTGTATTTGGATTTGATTTTTCCTAGTGCTCTCCTTGCTGAAGGTCTTGTCTCTACCTACCATAAAGTGCAACTTAGAATAAAAGCAAAATCCTTCAGATGCTAGAAAACAAAAACAGAACATGCTAGAAAATTTCAGCAGGTCTGGCAGCATTTGTGGAGAGAGAAACTGAGTAGCTCTGAAGAAGTCATACCGACTTCAAACATTAACTCTGTTTCTCTCCACAAAGGCTGTCAAACCTGCTAAGTCTTTCCTGCATTTTCTGTTCTCATAGAGTCATACAATACAGAAGAGGCCTTTTGGCCCATTGAGTTTGCACAGACAAAAGTACACTAAATTTACACTAATCCCACTTTTCAGCACTTGGCCCATAGCCTTGAATGTTATGACATTTCAAGTGCTTATTTTAAGTACATTTTAAAGGTTGTGAGATTTCCTACGTCTACTACTCCCCCAGGCAGTATGTACCAAATTCCCACCACCTTCCTCAAATCCCCTCTAAACCTCCTGTCCCTCACCTCGATATTATACTCCCTCGTTACTGGCCCTTCAACTAAGTGGATTAGCAGCTTCCTATCCCTGTCCATACTCTTCATAATCATATATACCTCAATCAGGTCCTCACTCAGCCCTCTTTACTCTAAAGAAAACAGTCGTAACGATGGCTCTCTGAACTCAAGTTTTTGCCAATACTGCATGCAGTCTTTCAGAAATAAAGACAAGTTATTTTGTTGGAACGAACTTTATTGAGTTTTTCCACCACAGACAATCAGGAAAATTTCCACTTCAACACAAGCACATCATTTTTTTTTGTTGTTGTGGTCAAACAGGATGTGAGGAAAAGGGGACCATTCAACTGCTCATCATCTGACCCTGTGCTGACATTTTTTGCTGGAAGTCAGATTGGAGGAATCATTTTTCCAGAGGTAGCATCTTATCGGCTATATCTGGCTTTGTCGTCCAATTAAGGATGATTGGAGAGTGGGGCTTCCAATGCTGCTGGCCCAATCGTGGGGGCAACTTTAGTGCCTTGGCAGCCCCACCAAGCTGATAGGTAGGAAAAGGTAAGGGCACTTGTAAATGGAGGAAAGTCCTGAAAAAGAGCCTGGCTGGAATAAATTTAATTACACTTGGGGGGGATAAAGGAGGAGTTGGGTGGGAGGGTGGGGAGGGAGGGGTGAGTAAGCAGCAGGTGCCACGGCATACAGGGGGAAACCCTCTGGGGGTTTGTCGGGGCTGAAGGGGCAAGAATTTCTGTCTTCAGCCCCAACAAAAGTGCATGAAGTTTCTGCCTCCAATGGTCTCCCTGCCTAATCTGTGCTGGCTAAATGCCAGCTGGTCCTCTAAATTTCCTCTAATTGGAGTCTTAATTATTTAAATTGCCATCTGTTCGGTTGGAATTAACCTACATCTTAGCCTGCTCTGAAGAAATTCCCATACTGGCAGGAAGACATTTTGACACAGATCTTCAGTATTTTCTTATCCACTTCCCAACATTTCAAGTGTTTCCAATTCAGCCACCCTCAGTGACTTGAGTTGATTTGGTTTGATTTATTATTGTTACATGTATTAGTATACAGTGAAAAGCATTGTTTCTTGCATGATACACAGACAAAGCATACCGTACATAGAGCAGGAATGGAGAGAGTGCAGTATTACAAGTCATTGCTGGGTGGAGAGAAAAATCAATTTAATGTGAGGTAGGTCCATTCAAAAGTCTGATGGCAGCAGCAAAGAAGCGAGTTGAGAGTGTTTTGGCCTTGGAGGGAGTGCAGAGGAGGTTTACTAGGCTGATTCCGGAGTTGAGGGGGTTGAACTATGAGGAGAGGCTGAATAAACTAGGTTTGTACTCGTTAGAGTTTAGAAGAATGAGGGGAGATCTCATTGAGACGTATAAGATGTTGAATGGGATGGATAGGATTGAGGTGGAGAGGCTCTTCCCGCTCAGAAAGGACAGTAGGACTAGAGGGCACAGCCTCAGGATAAAGGGGGGGCAGTTTAGAACGGAGTTGAGGAGGAACTTCTTCACTCAAAGGGTGGTGAATCTCTGGAATTCTCTACCCGTTGAAGTGGTGGAGTCTGCCTCGCTCAATATTTTTAAGACGCAGGTTGATAGGTTTTTGATAGGCAAGGGGATTAAGGGTTATGGGGAGAGGGCGGGAATGTGGAACTGAGCCACGACAGATCAGCCATGATCTTGTTGAATGGCGGGGCAGGCTCGAGGAGCTAGATGGCCTACTCCTGCTCCTATTTCTTATGTTCTTATGTTGGCTTATGAGGAGAGACTGAGTAGACTGGGTCTATACTCATTGGATTTCAAAAGAACGAAGGGAAATCTTATAGAAACATATAAGATTATGAAGGGAATAGATAAGATGGAAGCAGTGAAATAGTTTCCACTGGCGGGTGAAACTAGAACTGGCCTCAAAGTAAGGGAAGCAGGTTTAGGACTGAGTTGAGGAAGAACTTCTTCATGCAAAGGATTATGAATCTGTGGAATTCCCTGCCCCGTGAAGCAGTTGAGGCTACCTCATTGAATGTTTTTAAGGCAAGGATAGATAAATTTCTTGAGCAGTAAAGGAATTAAGGGTTATGGTGAGTGGGCAGGTAAGTGGAGCTGAGTCCACAAAAAGATCAGCCGTGGTCTTATTGAATGGTGGAGCAGGCTTGAGGCGCCTGATGGCCTACTCCTGCTCCTAGTTCTTGTGTTCTTATGTAAGCCGTTCTTGAGTCATTTGGTACGTATCATCAGACTTTTGTATCATTTTCCCAACGGAAGAAGGTGGAAGAGAATATGTCCGGGTGTGTGACGTCCTTAGTTATGTTGGCTACTTTTCCAAGGCAGCAGGAAGTGTAGACTGAGTCAATGGTGGGAGCTGATTTGAGTAATGGACTGTACTTTGTTCATGACCCTTCGTAGTTTATTGCGGTGTTGGACAGAGCAGGAGCTGTACCAAGCTGTGATACAATCAGAAAAAATGCTTTCTGTGCTGTATCTGTAAACATTGGTGAGAGGAGTATCGGACATACCAAATTTCCTTAGTCTGAGGAAGTAGAGGTATTGGTGGACTTCCTTAACTATAGTGTCAACATGGAGGGATCAGGACAGTTTGTTGGTGATCTGGACACCTAAAAACTTGAAGCTCTCAACCATTTCTACTTCATCCCAGGGGCACGTCCTCCACTAAGCTTCCTGAAGTCGATGTCTATCTCCTTCGTTTTGCTGACATTGAGGGAAAGATTATTGTCATCATGCCAGTTCACCAGATTGCCTACCTCTTTCCTGTCCTCTGTCTCGTCATTGTTTGAGATCCTATCTACTATGGTGGTGTCATCAGCAAACTTGAAAATCAAATCAAAATTAAATCAAATCAGATCAGTGGGTGGGGTGGGGGGAAGTGGTGCAGTAAATTCAGCAATTTAACTCTTTTTCTCTATCCTCATAGATAGTGCTTGACCTGCTGAGTATTTAAGAACATAAGAACATAAGAAATAGGAGCAGGAGTAGGCCATCTAGCCCTTCGAGCCTGCCCCGCCATTCAATAAGATCATGGCTGATCTGTTGTGGCTCAGTTCCACTTTCCCGCCCTCTCCCCATAACCCTTAATCCCCTCTCTTATCAAAAACCCATCAACCCGCTTCTTAAAAATATTTAGCGAGGCAGCCTCCACCACTTCAACGGGCAGAGAATTCCAGAGATTCACCACCCTTTGAGTGAAGAAGCTGGATGGTGTTGAACTACCTGAGTGTTGCTGGAGCTGCACTCTTCCAGACAAGTGCAGAATATTCCATTACACTTTTGACTTATCTTTTGTAGATGGTGGACAAACCTTAGGGGGTAGGGTAGGCAATGTCAGGAAGTGAGTTACACACTGCAGGGTTCCTAGCCTCTGATCTGCTCCTGTGGCTACAATATTTATATGGCTAGTCCAGTTCAGTTTCTGAACAATGTAATCCACAGGAAGTTGATGGTGAGGCATTCAGAGAAGGAATTGCCATTGAGTGTCAAGGGGCAATAGTTAAATTCTTTGCTGTTGGAGATGGTCATTGCCTGGCACTTGTGTGGCACAAATGTTACTTGCCGCTTGTCAGCCCAAGCCTGAATATTATCCGATCTTGTTGTGTTGGACATGGACTGTTTCAATATCTGTGGTGTCACGATTGATGCTGAACATTGTGCAATCATCAGCAAACATCCCCACTGCTAGATGTATGATGGAATCACAGCTAATATTCTCCGATTCAGAGAACATCCTAATTAGCCTCTTGTGTAGCCTCTGTAGTGCAATCACATCTTTTCTGTTGTGCAGTGGCCAGAACTGTATATACCCTATGTTCAGTTCAATTAACTTCAATGGAGCCAAATACCTGTCAGTATAGACCAGGCTGCCAATGTAATACTGCTCATATAGTCTGATTGTCAAGACCAATTGTTTAACTCATTTTCTCTGACTCACCAACTAAAGTTCCAAATGCAGAAATTATTTACATCTTTGATTAAAGAGAACGACATCCCAGAAAACAAGCATGTTGATGCGGAAGTTGCTGAAGATCTCACTTTGCTAAATTTGGCCACAGGGTAATTTAATCCTTTGGTTGTCCCTCATCTCATACAATAGAATTATAGAATGACACAGCATAGAATGAGACCATTCAGCCCATCCTGCTTGTGCCGACTTCTTGAAAGAGTTATTCAATTCCCACCTCCTGCCTTTCCCTGTGGCTCTATGTGTCGTGTTCAATGGTTTGATTGTTCTGTGTTTGATTGTCTGAGCTTGTTTACCATTGATGCTTATTGTAATGATTGATGCGATTAGTTAAACCTGACCGTAGGTTCAGAGAAAAGGAAACTAACTGTAGAAAGAGCTGGAAGCTAGAGTTGGAAGCATAGAGTAGACACAGTGAATAAAATCTGTTACGTACATAGAAACTAGTTTCATCTCTCCATATAGCCGTGATATGAAATATACGTTACTAATTCTTCCTCCTCAAGTGTTTATCAAACTGCCCTCTTCAAAAGTTATCATTGAAACTGTTTCCACTACACTATCAGGCCATGCATTTCAGATTCTAATAATAATCCACATAAGAACGTTATCCTAATCTTGCCCCTGATTCTCTTGTCAATTTCTTTAAATCTGTATCACAGAAAGAAGCCCTGCCTCAGAGAGATGCCAGAAATCAGAGAGTGGCAGTTCTTAATGTACTTAGCACCACTAGTAACCTGGTGACTACTGCCAGTACTGTAATTGATGACACTAAGGTGAGTGGTAGGGCAAAGTGTGCAGAGGACACTGAAAGTCTGTAAAAGGATAAAGATAGTCTAAATGAATGGGCAAGGGTCTGACAGATGGAGTTCAATGTTGGTTAATGTGAGGTCATCCATTTTAGTAGGAATAACAACAAAATGGACTATTATGTAAATGGTAAAAGATTGCGACATGCTGCTGTGCAGAAGGATCTGGGTATCCTTATGCGTGAATCACAAAAAGCTGGCTTGCAGGTACAGCAGATAATTAAGGAGGCAAATGAAATTTTGTCCTTCATTGCTAAATGGATGGAGTTTAAAAACAGAGAGGTTATGTTGTAGCTGTATGAGGTGCTGGTGACACCACACCTGGAGTACTGTGTACAGTTTTGGTCTCCTTACTTGAGAAAGGATATACTGGCACTGGACAGGCTACAGAGGAGACTCATTAGTTGATTCCAGAATTGAAAGGTTGGATTATGAGGAGAGACTGAGTATACTGGGGCTATACTCATTGGAATTCAGAAGAATGAGGGAGATCTTACAGAAACATATATGATTATGAAGGGAATAGACAAGATAGGAGCAGGGAGGTTGTTTCTAGAACTAGGGGGCATGGCCTCAAAATAAGGGGGAGCAGATTTAGGACTGTGTTGAAGAGGAACTTCTTCACCCAAAGGGTTGTGAATCTGTGGAATTCCCTGCCCAGTGAAGCAGTTGAGGCTACTTCATTGAATGTTTTTAAAGGAAGGATAGATAAATTTTTGAATAGTAAAAGAAACAAGGGTTATGGTGAGCGGGTGGATAAGTGGAGCTGAAAAGATCAGCCATGATCTTTTTGAATGGTGGAGCAGACACAAGGGGAGAGGTGGTCTACTCCTACTCCTAGTTCTTATGTTCTTATTTGGGAATCAAAAGAACCTTGAAAGATTGGAAATTCTTAAATGTTTGGGGATCAGTGAGGAGAATAGGGGCCGGTGTGTGAGAAAGCATGGAGGGAAGAGCAACCTGGGGAAGGTTACACCTTGGGTCTCCAATGCAACCAAAGAGTCAGCTGAGGGGGGATTCCCACTACCCACTACCAGCTCACACAGGGAAGATGGCCAGGCTAGCTATTTGTGTGGGCCTCGCCTGCTGCCTGTCAAATGCTGGCAGAGGAACCCTTAAATGGGCAATAATTTCTCAGTGAAGCACTTCAGTTGGCCCACTGGTAGGCAGCTCAGACTGTAACACCCCTGCTGGTGGTATAATTGTATTGGGAGCAATGTTAGGCTGGTAGGCAGCAAACAAGTTGCCCTCCCCAACTTCAAACCCACCTGTGGGGGCGCATTAAATCCAGCTCAAGGACTTCAGCACAAAAATCAGGGCTGATATGATAGTGCAGCACGTGACAGTATTGCAATGTTGGAGATACAGATGAGAGGTTAAACCCTCAATGTGAGGTTAAATCTGTCTTCTCAGATGGATATAACAAACTGGCACAAAAACTAAAGTCATATGGGATTTGGGGTGGGCTGGCTAGATGGATACAGAATTGGGGCAGCACAGTAGCACAGTGGTTAGCACTGCTGCTTCACAGCTCCAGGGACTGCGTTCGATTCCCGTCTTGGGTGACTGTCTGTGTGGAGTTTGGACATTCTCCTCTTGTCTGCGTGGGTTTCCTCCAGGAGCTCTGGTTTCCTCCCACAGTCCAAAAATGTGCAGGTTAGGTTGATTGGCCATGCTAAAAAAAATTGCCCTTAGCGTCCTGAAATGCGTAGGTTAGAGGGATTAGTGGGTAAATATGTAGGGATATGGGGGTAGGGCCTGGGTGGGATTGTGGTCAATGCAGACTCGATGGGCCAAATGGCCTCTTTCTGTACTGTAGGGTTTCTATGTTTCTAACTGGCTTGGTTATAGAAGACAGAAAGTAGTGGTGGAAGGGTGTTTTTCAGAATGGAGACGTGTAGTTCATGGTGTTCTGCAGGAATCAGTGCTGGGATGTCTGTTGTTTGTATTATATATAAATGATCTGGACAAAAATGTGGGTGGTCCGATTAGTAAGTTTGTGGATAACACAAAGATTAGTGGCGTTGCTAGTAGTGCTGTGGATTGTCAGAGGATACAACAGGATATAGATAGATTGGAGACTTGGATACAGAAATGGCAGATGGAGTTTAATCCAAACAAATGAGAGGTGATGCATTTTGGAGGATCAAATTTAGATCTGAATTATACCGTAAATGGCAGAACCCTCAGGAAGATTGACAAACAGAGGGATCTGGGCGTGCAGGTACACAGTTCCTTAAAAGTGGCAACACACATGGCCAAGGCGATTAAGAAGGCATACGGCATGCTTGCCTTCATTAGCTGGGGCATTGAGGCAATAGTTGGCAAATCATGTTGCAGCTATGTCAAACCTTAGTTAGGCTATATTTGGAATATTGCATGCAGTTCTGGTCAACACACTACCAGAAGGACGTGGAAGTTTTGAAAAGAGTGCAAAGAAGAACGTTGCCTGGTCTTGAGGATGTTGACTGTGAGGAGAGGTTGAATAATTTAAGATTGTTTACACTGTTTACATTGTTTACATTACAAGATGGAGGCTGAGGGGAGACCTGATAAAATTAATTCTTACAAAATTATGAGAGGTGTTGAGAGGCGCTTTTTCCTCAGGTAGAAGTGTCAATTACAAGAAGGCACATGCTCAAGGTGAGAGGGGGAAAGTTTAAGGGAGATGTGCAAGGAACGTTTTTCACGCAGAGAGTGGCAGGTGCCTGGAATGCGCTGCCAGAGGAGTGATGGAAGCAGGCTCATTAGCAATATTTAAGAGGCATCTGGATAGGTAATAAATAGGAAGAGAATAGAGGGATATGGACCAAGTAAGGGCAGAAGTTTTTTTTAGTTTAGTTAGGGCATTATGATCAGCAAAGGCTTGGAAAGCTGAAGGGCCTGTTCCTGTGTGTAATTTCTTTGTTCTTGGTCCTTGTTCTAAAAGATCTCATTGCACTTTTTTGGAGAAGAACAAGGGAATTATCCACGTGTCGGAGCTAATCTTTATTGCTCTCTCAATATCACAAAAACAATGGGCCCTATTTTACCATTTTGATCCTAAGCGCTGGGTGGACTTGAAACTGGGGATGTTTCAGATCTGACTTTTAGACCCGTTCTCAGGGCCCCCCATATGCACTCTGCCTGAAAAAATATCAGCGATTCTGAATTACGCTGCAGAAGCCTGGTGGTGGGGCTTAATGCACCTGAAATCCTGAACTCCGATCGGTGCCTCCAAATGCACATGTGCAAAAGAAAGAAAAACGTTCCCCTGCCACATCCGCCCCGGGCCAGATAATGCCTCCTCCGGCCCCCACGGATATGGACCTACCCCCACAACATTACTGACCGCTATATCCCTCCACCCCCACCCCGCTTCCACCCAGACTGATCGCAAGCAGTGGCCCCCTCTTCTCCCCCACTGATCTCAGGCAGAATGACAGCGGACCCCCCTTCCCCCCGACCAATCTCTGGCAGAATGGCAGCAGGTCCTAATTCCCCCCCCACTGATCTCAGACAGAGCGGTAGTGGACCCCTTTTCCCTCCGACTGATCTCAGGCAGAGAGATTTACCCCCCCGCTACAGATATCAGGCAGGATGATCCCCCTCATCCCCACCCTGGACCCTTCCGCTAAAGGCCCTCATCTCCTCCGGACTCTGAAGGCTGTGTGACACCTCCCTCTTTCTTTCTTGTCCCCAATCATTGAACCATTGCTCCACCCTCCCCATCAGCACAGCTGGAAGTTCTCACTTGCCTTCCTCTCAATGCTAACAAACAAACAGCATGGAACTTGCTCTAATTCTTTGCCAAACTGCCTGCGGCTGATCCGCCCTATGGAGGGGCAGCTCCATTAAAAACTCAAGAATGGATAGGCAGGCAGGCATTCCTGCACAAAATGCACGCACGACCAGCCCCTCAATTTTCTGAGGGTGAGGGGAGGCTGCTGGATGCAGCAGAGGTGAGGCGGGACACCCTTTTCCCCCCAGGGGGATGCAGACCCAGGGGCTCTGATGGAAATGCGTCCTGGGAGGAAATTTCCACCTCAGTCAGTGCCAGGGCACTGGACTCCAAACCAGGAAAAAAGCCAGTGAACCGGGCAGCAAGGGTGAGTGCTGAATCCCATCTTGCATCTCCCCCCAAATCTTCCCCCAGATCCTCCCATCCCCAATACCCTGCATGCTTCCAGTTCCTGAAGCAACTCCTTCCTGTCCTCCCAAGAGCCCCACTGTGCTTGCCCTCTAAGGGCTACCACCTGATATTCTGCAGGAGTCACCCCACCATTCCTTTCATGGCTCCTTCTGTTTCCACAGCAGAAGACTGACCATTACACCGGTGAGAGGGCAAAGACAGGAGGTGGTGAGCCAGACCTCCAGGTCCCCAGCCCCTTTGAGGAGCGAGCACTGGAGTTGTCAAGGGAAGGGCAGAGCCGTCAAGACGTGAGCACCTGTCATTCCTCCACTCATTTTGAGGCAAATTCTCGGGGGCACAAGTTTCAGGCGCAAGGGCCAAGGTTTAAAGGAGATGTAAGCGGCATGTTTATTTGCACAGAGAGGGTAGTGGGTGCCTGGAACTTGCTGCCAGGGGGAGTTCACAGATGCAGATACAATAGTGACCTTTGAGAGGCATCTCTACAGCTATGTGAACGAGATGGGAAGAGAGGCATATGGTGCCCAGAAGGGTAGGGGGTAACAAAATCAGATGGGCAGCCTGGTGGTGGTGGTGGCGGTGGTGGTGGTGGGGGTGGTGGTGGTGGGGGTGGGGGTGGGGGTGGGGATGGGGGAGGTGGGGATGGGGGAGGTGGAGGTGGGGGTGGGGGTGGGGATGGGGGAGGTGGGGATGGGGGAGGTGGAGGTGGGGGTGGGGGTGGGGATGGGGGAGGTGGGGGTGGGGGTGAGGTGGGTGGGTTGGAGGGGAGCAAAGGGCCTGTTCCTGTGATGTAATTTTTTTGGTGCTTTGCTGGATGTGCAATGGAGAATTGTGAATCACGTGTTTGGCATCCCAGATTCCTCTCCCTCCTTGACACTTAACCTTGTGTCCTGTGTTGCAGGGACACATCCGGATGCCCCGGGGTCTTCTGGACTCCAGGCCTATACTGCAGCTTCCACCCATCCTGGTCCAGACAATTCGGACAAATCCTCGGAGGATACAGGTGAAGGGACCTCCGAGGGTGGCACAGTTTTGGCATCAGCTTCCACCTCACAACTCACCATCCCAGATACGGACACGTCGGTGGGTTCAGTTAATGGTGAGCCTTCTGGGTCACTCTCCGGTGAGCATGACACATCTGATAATGTACATCAAGTGGGGGATGGAACATCTGAGGCCTCTGACAAGAGGGGGCCTGCCGGAGGCGAGAACTCAGCTGGCTCCAGGCTAAGTGGTGGGCTTCTGAGATTACTTCTCCTTCAGCTGTTGGAGATGTAGCAACAGAGCCAGGGAACGCAGGAGGGGCTGGTGGTCACACTGGACCAACTGCGAGGCTATTAGAAGGAGTCCCAAAGCTTTCAAGTGGACCAGCTATTGCCTGTCTTGCGTGTTTCCTAGGCCAACATTGCAAAGGTGGCGTCTGCAGTAGAAAGCCTGGGGCAGGGGATCCTGAACATGAGTGGCAGGCTCCAAGTGATGGCACACAGCAGGCCACAGCAAAGTCCAAGAGGGCAGTGGCTAAATCACAATGGGCTACAGCTGAGCGAGTGAGCAGGATTCTTGAGGTTCTGTGGCCCAGGGCTGAGAGGCTCGAGAGCTTGCAAAAGACCCAGCGGGACAGCGCTGAGACACTACGGGTTACGGCAGCAGCCCTTGAGAACATGGCCAGTCGCAGAGGGTCATGGCTGAAGGGTTGCAGAACATGACCCAGTCTCAGAGGGCATTTGCTGCAGCCATTGAGAGATGGCCCCCGACTCAAGTGGCCATCGTAGAAGGCTCGGCCACCATGAGTAGGATGCAGGTGGTCCTCCAGGACCATGTGATGCTGGAGCTTCTAGAGCTCACTGCAGAAGCACTGCCATCCCATGGAGTGACCCAGGGGCCCACAGGAACCCCAAGGGAGGAGTAAGGACACAAGCTCATGCCAGGGCCTTCCAGCCAGGAGACTGTGGCTGTGGCTACACCTTTTAACTCCCCCCGGGGCATCTCAAGGGGCAGCCGATTGAAGAAGATGTCATGGAAACATCCCAGACACCTGGAAGCAGGCCAGGGCCCTCAAGGTCCAGGGCTTCCAGAGGACGCCTGCCTTGCACATCAAAGGCAACGAGGCAAAGTAGGTGGCTGGCCCCCGCCACATCCTTTCGGGGAGTCACTGAGACGTAGTGGTAGACCATGTAAGGTTAGGAAGTTGTAGTTGCACTGAGATGGTACGGACGAAGGGCTGCACTAGTTAGAAAGATATTTAGAACATAACATTTAAACATTTTTATTGCAATTAAATATTTTTTCACCACTCATCTGCAGCAGATTTGGCTCGAATAGGAATGCTCTTCCATTGATGATTGCTGGAGGGATGCTTCATGTTGATGTCAATTGGGGAGTCCTCTCAATGCTATGTCACTGAGGAAAGGAAGGCATTGGTTCCCCAGACCCCACGAGTGATTCCACCCCCCCCCCGCCCACCCTAGGGCCCTGTATGGGGGTTTCAGATCCCTTACCCACTACACAGACGTGGGCCCAAGTGCCAACATGTATTCAGAGCTCAGGTAGGAGTCAGGCTAGTTTGCACCAGGGCATCATCGTCATGCTGCTTAGCGAGTCGCTGTTGTCCTCCTGCCTGCCAAAAAACTCGCTAACACAGAGTACCTAGGCCCACCCTCTGGTGTGACAAAGTTCCAGGATATAGAAGGAATTTTGTTGGGGGAAGGAATGAAATCCACAGACACAAACCCCTAGTGAGTGAATCACCTGGTGATCAGGGCTTCCCTTGCCACCCTCGCATGCCTCATTTGTGCTGCCAGCCCTCCAGTGCCTGGTTGGTGTTCCTCAGCATGCTGTTCCTTATTTTCCTCTTTCTCCTCTTCCTCCTCCTCCTGCTGGTCATCCCTGCGACATCAGCCTCCACATCTTCCTCCTTCTCCAATAGGTCACCTCTCTGTAGGGCCAGATTGTGCAAGGCACAGCACATGACCACTATGCGGGAAGAGATTACTGGGCTGTATTGGAGGACCCCTCCAGATTGGCCTAGACATCGCATTTTGAGGAACCCACTAGCACCTCTCCACTAGCATGTGGGTGGCTACATGGGCCTCATTATAGCGGGTCTCCGCCTCAGTCACAGGCCTCCGCACAGGCGTCATCAGCCATGTCCAAAGTGGCAAACCCATATCACCTACGAGCCTGCCCCGCAGCCAGGGCTCCTGGACTGAATAGAGACTGAATAGACCGGGTCTGTACTCGTTGGAGTTTAGAAGGATGAGGGGGGATCTTATAGAGACGTATAAGATAATGAAAGGGGTGGATAGGGTAGAAGTAGAGAGATTCTTCCCGCCTAGAAAGGGTAGCAGGACTAGAGGACACAGCCTCAAGATAAGGGGGGGGCAGTTTAGATCGGAGTTGAGGAGGAACTTCTTCACTCAAAGGGTGGTGAATCTCTGGAATTCTCTGCCCGTTGAAGTGGTGGAGGCTACCTCGCTAAATATATTTAAGTCACGGGTAGATAGGTTTTTGACAGACAAGGGAATTAAGGGTTATGGGGAGAGGGCGGGAAAGTGGAACTGATCCACTTCAGATCAGCCATGATCTTATTGAATGGCGGGGCAGGCTCGAAGGGCTAGATGGCCTACTCCTGCTTCTATTTCTTATTTTCTTATGTTCTTATGTTCCTCCTTTAATACCTCCAGGATGTCCAAGCTCCTGACAGTGAAGCTGTCATGCACACTACCTGGATGTCTTGTGCAGACATGTGTAATGTTCATATTATGGTCGCACCTAGTTGAACATTCAGAGAGTGGGACCCTTTCTGTTGACGAATCTCTGTGGAGGTCTTGAGGGCGTTGTGTGTGCAGTGGATGGCCCCCTGCACACTAAGCATCTCACAATGGCTGTACATCTTGCAGCCCGGGCTTCCTGATGGGCCTGGTCCAGCCTGGGCAGACAAGGCTTCCGTGACCTGCTTGACACAGATGTGCACGGCTGCTTGGGAGGTGGCACAGACATCTCTCAATTGCAATAAAAGTGTTTAAATCAGATGTTCTAACATAAAAACTTGTGAACAGAAGAGGTTAAACAGAAAACTTAAATATCTTTCTAACTAATGCAGCCCTTCACCCGTACCATTTCAGTGCAAGGGACCTGGAAGGAGCCAGGCACATAAAAGTTCAGAGAGGTTGTCAATTTGACAGCCACCAAGAGTGGGTGCTCCGCCCCGCCAGGTCCTGCAACAGGGGGCACAGGTGTTGCATTATCTTCTTTTGGAGGCAGAGACATCAGCGGCACAAGGTGTCCAACATCTGTTCAAATGACATTCGTGCATGGAACTGCCGGGGTCTCTGCTCCCTCCTTCTCCTGCACTTCCCCCACCGCTCCCGCCCCTGGGTGAATGAAGGCCACCTCCTGCCTTGTGTGGTCATCTCCCTCTACCCCTGCAAGTGGTAAGGCCCGGGCCTCCTGTCCCTGCAATTCTTCCTCCAGCTCGTCCTCCTCAGCAGCAACCAAAAGAACAGCAAGATCAATTTGTTGCTTTGCAAAAGCCATCTCGTCACTCTGAAGGTGGGGAGAGGTGGTGGGGAAGATGGAGGGGATCACATGTAGAGGTTAAGGAACGCTGCTTGCCCCTAGCACATCAACAGTCACTGTCCATACCCCGCAATTCCCCCAGACACATGCTCCCCGCAATCATAGCCCCCTCCCTATGGTGAATGCAATGGTAATGGGGGAAGTGCTGGTAAAATTGGGCCCATTAATTCAATTTAAATACATTCAATGCATTTAAATGGCCGCCATGCCCAATTTGGGCATGGTCCCAATCGCGTCCATTTTTGGGCCTCCATAAAGGGGGAGGCGAGCACAACTCACGCCTGAATTCACCAAGTTTTCGCGTCTGAAAATGGGTGCAAATTGATCGTAAAACCGAGCCCAGAGAGTTCAGTCATTCTCACATTACTATTTGGGGGAGCTTGCTGTACAAACTGACTGTCATATATTCAAACTGTTCTATAATGGAACAGTGACTACACTTCGAAAGTACACCACTGGCTATGAAGCTGATTCAGCAGCCCTGTGGTTGTTAGACTACTGATATAAATGAAGATCTTTACTTTAGCTGTGGCCTAAGCACTGATTTATAAAGGTCTCACTTTTTAAGCTGAGCTGATTATGCTCACCATATCCTTCACATTATGTCCACCATTGCTTTCACTCTTGATTTTATAATTAAGTAGCTTAAATCAACTCAGCATTCCAGAGTTGGGTCTTATAAAAAAGCTGTTCTTACATGGATAGAATATTGCTGCCAATCACATTCACTCATATTCATTTGCTACCATATGCTAGAAGCTACATATATTCGAACACAGGGCCTTGTCCTTTGCAGACATAAAGAGCTTGTCCACAAAGCTTTTGGGGAACAACATTCCATGGTTCATTCCCCATGGCAATGCTTTGACCTCAGAGTCGATCTGCCTATTTTGAATTTAAACAAAAGCTCCATAGTTGCCTGCTCTCTGGTGCATTCTCCATGGCAACACATCTACCAGTTAAGTCCATTTACCAATAATCAACACTCTCTTCTCATGCAGTGTAAATTGTTTTTCTCTTTACAGTTGATATTCTTGTGAATTCTGTCCTGATGAGTGCAAGACAAAAAACTTTGACAGCATGTGTTCTTTTTCAGCAATACTCAAATTCTGTACTCTGAGTAAAACTATTAGCATAGAATGACGAAGGATGTGGTCACCAACAGATCGATAAAATTATTAAAATATTAGAACTGCCCAGAACTATCTTGTGCGACGTTTAAAATTAAAACAGAAAGTGCTAAAAATACTCAGCAGGTCTGGTAGCACCTTTGGTGAAAGAAACAGAACTAAGGTTTCAAGTCAGATATGACTGTTTTTTTGGAACTAAAAGCAGGTAGAAATGTGATGTGTTCATGCCATTGAAACAGATCAGGGGTTGAAGATCTAAATGGAAGGTCTGGGATAGGATGGAGGGTGGTAGAGATTAAATGGCAAAATTTTCATGGAATAAAAGGGAGTGGTAATGGTCATAGTAAAGAAACAAAGCATTTGTCAAGAGTGAGTGAGAATGGCCGAATAATGAACAGCTCTGACCGAAAGCAAATACATGAAAAATGAGATTGAGGCAGACACATGGCAAAACAAATGGTGGCACAGTGGTTAGCATTGCTGCCTCACAGCACCAGGGACCTGGGTTCGATTCCAGCCTAGGGTGACTGTGTGGAGTTGCAAATTCTCCTTGTGTCTGCCTGGGTTTCCTCTGGGTACTTCAGTTTCCTCTGACAGTGCAAAGATGTGTAGGTTGGACGGATTAGCCATGGTAAATGCATGGATTACAGGAATAGGCAGCTCTGAGTGGAATGCTCTTTCAAAGAGTCAATGAAGATTCAATCGATTGGAGAGCTTCTTTCTGCACTGTTGGAATTCTATGGTTTTAAAGAATCAAAATGGGGGACAGAGCTCATGGTGCAAAATTGTTGAACTCAATGTTGAGTCCAGAAGGGTGTAAAGTACTAATTCGAAGATGAAACACTTGCTTTGGCAAAGCTCAATTCTGTCCTTGGCCTGCTGCAGTGTTCCACACAAGTGACAATCAGAGAAATATTGAAACTAGAAACAGCAGAAGGCCATTTGGCCCTTCGAGCCTGCTCCGCCATTCATTATAGTCATGGCTGATCATCAAATTCAATATCCTGATTCCCCTCCTTCCTCCCATATCCCTTGACCCCTTTAGCCCCAAGAGCTTTTTCTAATTTCTCCTTGAAATCAGATAATGTTTTTTCGCCTCAACCACATTCTGTGGTAGTGAATTTCACACATTCATCACCCTCTGGGTGAAGAAATTTCTCCTCATCTCAGTTCTAAAAGATTTACCCCTTATCCTCAAATTATGACCCCTAATTCTGGACTCCCCCACCATTGGGAACATTCTTTCTGAATCTATCCTGTCTAACCCTGTTTAAATTTTATAACTTTCTATGAGACCCCAGGCTCGATTTTACCATTTTGATTCTAAGTGCTGAATCTTGGCACAATTCAGATCCGATTTGGAAATCTGTTCACCTAGCCTGAAAAAAATCGCGAGTTTGAATCGTGCTGTGGGCGGGGCTTATTGCGCCCGAAATGCTGCAGCTCTGATTGGAGCTTTGAACTGCGCATGTGCGAAAAAAAAATTTGAAACCCCCCCCCCCCGTCACATGGCTCCCAGACTGCAAAAAGTGGATAAAGTGGCCCGTGAGTGAAAAACGGGAACAGAAAACAGATATCATCCCATCCCCACAACATTACTATCCCCCTTATCCACCCACCCCCCCCCCCCCCCCCCCCGTGACCCAGACTGATCACAACTGTCTGCCCCCCTTCCCCCCCCCCGACAGATTGCCCCCACCGCCCTCCCTCTGATTGTCCACAGTGTGGTAGCGGTCCCGCCTAGCCCCACCAGAGATCCATCTGGCCTCCTTCCCCCTCCCTCACCAGAGAATGATTGGGTTTCCCTCCTCCCCCACCACCCCCACCAGAGAGCAATTGGCTTCCCTCCTCTCTCCTCCCTCCCCCCCACCCCATGAGAGAATGATTGGGCCTCCCTCCTTCCCCACCCACCTCACCAGAGAATGATATAGCCTGCCTTCCTCGCTCCCCCCCCCCCCCCACACCCCCCCCCAACCCTACCCCATGGATCTGAGTCAGAGAACCATTGGAAGTTCTGAACTTATTTCTTCAGAACTGGAGTGCCGGAAACAGATCTTTGTTGAGCATGTCTATTTCGCACCAAATCTGGATGCACAAACGTAATGGTAAAGGGGGAAATGCTGCTAAAGTTGAGTGGCGGTGGGGGGGGGGGGGGCAGCCCATTAATTCAATTTAAATGCATGCAAATGCGCCTGTTTTGGACACGGTTTGGATTGCGGCCATTTTTTGGCCTTGGTAAAGTGGGCATCTGCACGGATGCGGGCGCAGATTGTGCTAATTGCCTCATGCCCAACTTTACCAAGTTTTCGCACCAGAACCCCTTGGTAAAGTGGGCATCTGCGCAATGCAGTGGTAAAATTGGGACCCCCCCCCTCCCCTCACTCTTCTAAACTCCAGTGAATATAATGCGAGCCAACTTAGTCTGTCCACATATGACAGATCTGCCATCCCAGGAATAAACCTTCGCTGTAAGACATCAGGAATCTGTGCTGCTTCCTCGAGAAAGGCTTGGAGAGAAATTCTGATTTCTTCTTCGGTGTATGCCATGTTGATCTGTCACACACTGATAGCATTTTTTCCTTCCAGTGCAGAGCCATGAATACTTGATTCACTTTATTTCACTAATGAGGGGCCTCATCTTCTTCCTCCAACTTCTTCTTCCATTCTTGCTCTCCTGTGCACATGATTCCCTCTGTGTTCTCCTCACACTTTTAATCTATATCATCCTGAATAGGTGAGGCTGTTTTCTATTAATTGTGAGCCAGGAGAGATGCATCTTCCAAGTTCAGTGAGGGTTGCAATCGCTGCTATACATTTTGTATGAAGGCATATAAGACGTATATCTAAAGACAAATTAATGTGCTCAGTGAATGTTTTCTCCACAGCAACTCTTTATGATCTGGGGTGCCGTCATGACAGTACGATGAATGTAAGTTCAATAGTAACTTCCAAAGTGGAATGGGATAAGTATCTAAAAGAGCAAAATATTGCATTGATCTGAGGAAAGAGCAGGGGGAGCCAAGCTAGCAACCCAAAATGTAAGCAAATGTTAACAAAAGCCTTTTCCTAAGGACATGGCCTTTTAAACTCATTACTACCAGAAGATTCAGTGTGCACATTTTGGCTGCAATTGCAGGCTTCACATTAATTCATTTTGTTTTCATTTTACTCTCTTCTGCTCTGTCATCTCACTTTCAAGATACTGAATAATGCCACCTTCTATTTCTTCCCTCTGGGACACTCTGACACCCCTATCTCTACCATAATCCACTACTTTCCTGGTGTCCCAATCTTGAATATTGCATATAAACTCTCTGGGTGAGATTTAGCTGGCCTGTTTGTCATGGGTGCAAATTTTGTTATGGCCGCTAACTCTCTTGAAAGGGCCATAATGGGATTTGTGCCAGAACAGCTTTAAGCTGTTGCTTCTGGCCTATTGAATGCTTCATCCCATTTATGCCAGTGGAATCACTATTGATTTTCAAAGATGAAAACCAGTTGTGATAACCACTCTGTGGGCACTGAGGTGAGTATAGCCCCTGGTGGTGAGGGGCAGAGCCAAGTTGGCAATGTTGGGGTAGACCTTCTGGGGGAGGTTCACCAAAGATGAGCACAGAAACAGGCCATTTGGCCCACTTGGTCTATTCTCAGCAAAAGCCTCTCTACATCTACTCCATCTCACCTGATCAGCACATGTTCCTTCCTCCCTCATGTGGTTTTTGAGTTTCCTGATAACAGTCAGAAGCAAGAATACCGAGCAAATTCCTTCAGCCCCCCCCCCCCTCAATGTATTTTCCCCATTCAACAGGCTAAGGTCAGCTCACTTGTTCTCGACAATACTCACCCATCAATGAACATTGCTGAAAACAGATTATCTAGGCACGCATTGTTGTTTGTGGGTGCTTGCTATGTGCAAATTTGTTGCTGCATTTCCTACATTATAACAGTGGCTACACTTCAAAAGTATTTAATTGATTGTAAAATACTTTGGGATGTTCTGAGGTTGTTCTATATAAATGTAATTCTTTCTTTTTAACTTAATGCAGATCAACACTTGAATGTGAGTCTCTCAGTCAGTCTTGTTCAGAATGGCACCACAGGGGAAATTCTAACCAAACAGATTTAGGGAAACTGACATTTAGGTAAAGTGTTAGTTGATATTGGCCTGTGTATAAAATCAGTGTGTCGCTGCTCATATCCATACATTGGATCTTCCATAAAAAGTCAGTTTGCAATAATTATGAGCAAGAATTCTGATTAAAATTTTCCTTCTCTCCCCAGGTTACAATTGTATTTGGACAATTGTAATACTCCCACTATTGCCTGGCAAAGAAGAACTAACTTAGGATCAAGTCAACAGCTGATCCAGTATATCATTTTAACTCAGTTGGTAGTAATCTATCACCTGGCTAAAAAGTTTTGGTTCCCAGTACAAAATGTTGCATTGCCATATACACTCTGAGATGTTAAACTAAAGACCAGTCCAGTTAGACACCATTGAGAACTTCATGGTCCTTAATAAATCACACAATCTTTACTTTGCCAAAAGAGGCCATTTAATCCATTGAGACTGCACTGGCTCTCTGAAAGAGCATTCTACCTGATCCCATTCCTCTGTCTTATCCCCATAACCTTGCACATTCTTTTTTTTCAAATGGTAATCCAATTCCCTTTTGCATACCTCAATTGAACCTGCCTCCACCACCCTCTCAGGAATTTCTTTCTAGAGTCCAACCACCCTCTGGGAGAAAAATGTTTTTTCTTTTGCCAATTATTTTCTTTTACTCCTTTTGCCAATTATTTTGAATCTGTAGCCTCTGGTTCTTGATGTCCTCTTGAGTGGGAATAGTTTCACACTATTCACCCCTCAGGATCTTGAATACCTCTATCAAGCCTCCTCTCAGCCTTCTTTTCTCCAAGGAAAATGGACTCAATCTTTCCAATCTATTCTCATAGCTATACTTGTTTATCCTTGGAATCATTTGTGTCAATTGTCCCTGTACTCTCTCTAATGCCATCACATCCTCCCTCAAATAGCGAACCCAGAACTGGATGTAGCATTTGAGATAAGGCCTAACTAGTGACGAGCACAAGTTCAACATGGCCTCCTTAATTTAGTATCCAATGCCCCTATTAATAAAACCTAGGGTACTACATGCTTTATTATCTGCTTTCTCAACATGCCCTGACACTTTAAATGACTTATGTCAAGGTCCCTTTGTTCCTACACGACTATTAAAGTTTCTGCCTTTAGTTTCTCCATGTTCTTCCTGCTGAATGAATCACATCACACTTCTCTGCATTGAGCCTCATCTGCAACCTATCAGCCCAAACCACCAACATGCTTATGTCCTTTGGAAGTACAAGACTATCTTCATCACATTTAACAATGTTTCCAATCTTCATCTCATATGCAGATTTTGGAAGCATGCCCTGCACACCACAGTCTAGATCATTAATGTATAAAAGGAAGATCAACAGTCCCAACATTGGCCCCTGGGGATAGGACTACAAACTGAAAAACAATTATGTATCACTACTCTTTGTTTCCTGTCACTCAGCCAATTTCTTATCCAACTGTCATAGAATCGTACATTGTTCAAAGACAAACCACCCAGTTATTCTAATCTCATCTTCCAGCACTTGTTCCACAGCACTGTATGCCTTGGTATCACAAGTGCACATCTAAATACTTCTTAAATGTTATGAGGGTCTCCACCTCTTTCAGGCAGTGAGTTCCGGACTCTCACCATCCTTTGTGTGAAATAGGTTTTCCTCACATCCCCTCTAAACTCCTGCCCCTTACCTTAAATCTGTGCCCCTTAGTCATTGATCCTTCCACCAAGGAGAAAAGTTTTTTACTGTCTACTCTATCTATATTCCCAACATTGACTGGGACAGCCATAGCATTAGGGACTTGGATAGAAAGAAATTTGTTGAGTGTATCCAGGAGGGATTTCTCATTCCGTATGTGGATGGCCCGATTAGGGAGGGGGCAAAACTTAATCTTCTCTTGGGAAATAAGGAAGGACAGGTAATAGAAGTGTTAGTGAGGGATCACTTTGAGACCAGTGAGTGTAATTTCATTGCTTTTTAAGATAGGTATGGAAAATGGCCCAAAAGTTAAAATTCTAATTTGGGGCAAGGCCAATTTTGATGGTATTAGACAGGAACTTTCAAAAGTTGATTAGGGGATTCTGACAGCAGGCAAAAGGATGTCTGGTAAATGGGAGGCTTCCTAAAGTATGTTAACTGGGGTTCAGAGTAAGCAAATTCCTTTTAGAGTGAAGGACAAGGCTGGTAGAAATAGGGAACCCTGGATGACTCGGGATAATGAAGCCCTGATCGAGAAGAAGAAGAAGGCATATGACATGTATACGCAGCTGGATCAAGTGGATCCCTTGTAGAGTATAGAAGTTGTCGTAGTAAAGTTAAAAGAGAAATCAGGAGGGCAAAAAAGGGACAGCAAAGGCAAAGGAGAATCTAAAGAGCTTCTACAAATACATAAGGAGCAATAGAGTATCTAGGGACAGAGTAAGGCCTTGTAAGGATCATGATGTGGAGTTGCCAGCATTGGACTGGGGTTAGCTCAGTAAGAAGTCTAACATAACCAGATTAAAGTCCAACAGGTTTATCTGATAGCACAAACCACAAGATTTCGGAGCACTGTCCCATCAACGGATGAATGAGCACTGCTCAACAATCACCAGGCAGGAGTGTTCTCTTCCTGCTGGGGAACACTTCAGCAGTCATGGGCATTCAGTCTCTGATCTTTGGGTAAGCGTTCTTCAAGGCAGCCTCCACAACACACAACAATGCAGAATCGCTGAGCAGAAACTGATAGCTAAGTTCTGCACACATGAGGACGGCCTCAACTGGGATCTTGGGTTCATGTCATGTAACCTCCATGACTTGCTGGGCTTGCAAAATCTCACTAACTGCCCTGGCTGGAAACAATACACATCTCTGTAACATGCGCTTAACCCTCTCTCCACTCACATTGTCTGTACTTTTACGACTTGATTACCTGTAAAGACTCGCATTCCAACGATTATCTTGTAAGTTGAGTTTGTGTCTATATATGCCCTGTTTGTGAACACAACTCCCACTCACCTGATGAAGGGGCAGTGCTCCAAAAGCTTGTGGCTTATGCTACACAAATAAATCTGTTGGACTTTAACCTGATATTATGAGACTTCTTACCGCTCTTAAGGACCAACAAGGTCATCTATGTGCGAATCCACAAGAGATGGATGAAATCCTAGATGAATATTTCTCATCAGTATTTACTGTTGAGAAAGGCATGGATATTAGGGAACTTGGGGAAATAAATAGCAATGTCTTGAGGAATCTATATATTACAGAGAAGAAGGTGCTGGAGGTCTTAAAGCACATCAAGATAGATAAATCCCCGGGGTCTGACGAAATGTATCCCCAGACATTGTGAGAGGCTAGGGAGGAAATTACGGGTCCCCTAACAGGGATATTTGAATCATCAACAGCCACAGGTGAGATGATTGAAGATTGGAGGGTAGCAAATGTTGTGCCCTTATTTAAGAAGGGCTGCAGGGAAAAGCTTGGGATCTACAGACCGGTGAACCTAAGTCTGTAGTGGGTAAGTTGTTAAAAGGTATTTTGAGGGATAGGGTCTACATGCATTTAGCGGCAAGGACTCATTAGGGACAGTCAGCATGGCTTTGTGAGTGGAAAATCATGTCTCCTGAATTTGATTGAGTTTTTTGAAGGGGTAACCAAGAAGGTAGATGAGGACAGTGCAGTTGATCTTGTCTACATGGACTTTAGTAAAGTCTTCGACAAGGTACCGCAGGGTAGGTTATTGCATGAGGTTAAATCTTGCGGGATCCAGGCTGAGGTAGCCAGTTGGATACAAAATTGGCTTGACGACAGAAGACAGAGAATGATTGTCGAGGATTGTTTTTCAAACTGGAGGCCTATGACCTGCGGTGTGCCTCAGGGATTGGTGCTGGGTCCATTGTTATTTGTCATTTATATTAATGATTTGGATGAGAATTTAAGAGGCATGATTAGTAAGTTTACAGATGACACCAGGATTGGTGGCATAGTGAACAGTGAAGAAAGTTATCTAGGATTGCAACGGGATTTTGATCAGTTGGGCCAGTGGGCCGATAAATGGCAGATGGATTTTAATTTAGATAAATGTGAGGTTGTGCAGTTTGGTAGATTGAATCGGGGCAGAACTTATTCAGTTAATGGTAGGACATTGGGGAGAATTATAGAACAAAGAGATCTAGGAGTACAGGTTGATAGCTCCCTGAAAGTAGAGTCACAGGTGGACAGGATGGTGAAAAAGACATTCGGTATGCTTGGCTTCATTGGTCAGAATATTGAATACAGGAGTAGGGACATCTTGTTGAAGTTGAACATGACATTAATAAGGCCACATTTGGGACACTGTGTACAGTTCTGGTCACTTTATTATCAAAAGGATATTATTAAATTAGAAAGAGTGCAGAAAAGATTTCCTAGGATGCTACCAGGACTTGATAGTTTGAGTTATAAGGAGAGGCTGGATAGACTGGGACTTTTTTTCCTGGAGTGTAGGAGGCTTAGGGGTTATCTTATAGAGGTCTATAAAATAATGAGGGTCATAGATCAAGTAGATAGTCAACATCTTTTCCTAAAGATAAGGGAGTCTAAAACTAGAGGGCATAGGTTTAAGGTGAGAGGGGAGAGATACAAAAGGGTCCGGAGGGATAATTTTTTCATTCAGAGGGTGGCAAGTGTCTGGAAGAGCTACCAGAGGCTGTGGTAGAGGCATGTACAATTTTGTCTTCTAAAAAGCATTTAGACAGTTATATGGGTAGGATGGGTATAGAGGGATATGGGCCAAATCTGGACAATTGGGACTAGCTTAATGGTAAAAACGGGGCGCATGGACAGGTTGGGCCGGAGGGCCTGTTTCCATGCTGTAAACCTCTATGACTCTGTGACCCTCACTATTTTATTTGTTTCAACCATGTCCTCCCTCAGTCTGTTCTGTTTCAAAGAAAAGAATCCAGTCTATCCAATCTGTCTTCATTACTAAAACTCTTCAGCCCAGGCAGCATTTTGGTGAATCTCCTTTGCACCCTTTTGTAGTGCTACCACATCCCTCCTGTAATGTGGATTCCAGAACTGCACACATTATCTAGCTGTGGCCTAACCAATAATTTATATAGTTCCAGCATAACCTCCCTGCTCTTAAATGCTTTGCTTTAGCTAATAAATACCTTATGCCTTCTTAACCTTTTTTTCCACCTTTCTTGCTACCTTAAAGGACCAATGTATACGCACACCAAGGTCCTCTGATCGTTGGTTTTTCCCAGTGTATTCATCATGTATTATAGAATCATGGAATCCCTCAGTACAGAAGGAGGTCATTCAGCCCATCAAGTCTGTATCAACTACCCAGGCCCTACTCCTGTAAACCCACCCACTTACCCTGCTAATCTCCCTGATGCTAGGGTCAATTTAGCATGGTCAATCAACCTAACTCGCATGTCTTTAGTTAGGAGATCAAGGCTGCCGAGGTTGGGTGGGGGGGGTGGGGCAGGGTTGAGGCTGGGTGGACATGTTCAGGGGGACAGTGATCAGGCCTTGGGGGAGTCAGAGGGCCAGCAATGCGGGGGTTGCAGGGCTGACCAGTGATCAAGCTGTCCAGCAATCAGAGGCTGGCAGAGTAAGGCCATTGCACATGTGCCAATCTCAGCACTGACAGATCAGCGCACGCGCAGTGGCCCACTCAGCACTATGCTGCCAGTCTCTCCAGTGGGAATAAGCCCCACCTCCCTGATTTTTCGCATGATTCACACTGAGGCAATCTGCTGTGCACAGAGTGTGAGAGATTCACTTTGAAACTCCTCCCAAAAGAAACAGCGGGACCTACTCCAATTCTTATATAAATTCGACACTTAGAATGTTTTTTGGGGAGAATTGCCCCCATCATATTTCCCTTTGTCATCCTGTGCCTGTCATTCACCAATCTTTTTAACCACACTCTCTGAGCATTCACACACATGTTCATGAATCCTGATTCAGCCTTTTTGATTTTCCCCCTTACTCTGACCCCAATGATTTACTATTGCCTACTCTATTTCTATAAAACTCTCTAAGTATTCTATTTACTATGGTACTACTCTCTAACATATCTCTACTTCCCACTGCCGGCCTTTCTCCTCTCCACTCTGAATTCCCTGAGGTTCCTATTCCCATGCAGGGTGGAGGCAGGGTCATTGACTATTTTAAAGGCTAAGTTAGATACATTCTTGACTAACAAGAGAGTTAAAGGGGAGGAAGGAAAATGGTGGTGAGGTCCTAGTCAAATCAACCATGACCTAATCAAATGGAAGAGCAGGTTCACAGGGCTAAAAGACCCACTCTTGCTCCAAATTCATACATTCACATGCTCATATGAATTTGCACTGAGTTATTGAATATGAACTCACAGAACACATTTTTCCATGTTACATTCTTGCTTTGATCTATAAATATCTTTGCAATAACAAGAATAACTGTTTAAAAATTATACCCTTTCCTAAAAAGTGTTATTAAAACAAAGCACAAAGTGTTCCTGCAGAGTTGGCATTGACTTACTGATCATCCCCGTGCTCCAGCAGCTGATTACATGATTAATTTACTTTCCAAACAGGCACTTAGTGTTTAACTTCAAATTAGTTTAGGAGAAATAAGTGCTGCCTGGGCTTGATAATAAGATTCATGCCAAGTACCCAAAGCCAGCTGTCGACATGTGCCATATTCTAGGGCTAGTGGTTAAACCACAGAGCAGTGAGATTGACTATTGTCTGCAACTTGAGATTCACAATCTGGAAATTCCATGGGGAATCTCCACTCAAACTGACTGGAGAAGCAGGTGAATGGCTAAAAAACACTATGGGGAAATTGCTGAGCTCCCATAGAAGGTGTTCTCAGAGATCAGGAGACCCTACACAGATGTTCAGGTCTTTGCAAACTAATGTGTCACAACTGGGTCAATTGAAAACTTCTAAACTGAGACTGACAGGTTTTTTGTCTGGTGTGCTAATAGGTCTGGAAGCAAGGTTGGTAGTTGGATTAAGATATAGATTAACTATCATTTAATTGAATAGTTCACTATATTTTAGTCATAGTCATCTGGTGCAGAAGGAGGCCATTTGACCCATCAAGCCTGCATCGACAACAATCCCACCCAGGTTCTTTACCCTACTAACCCCCCTGACACTAAGGGGCAATTTAGCATGGCCAGTCAACCTAACCCGCACATCTTTAGGGATTGAATGGAACTATTTCTGTTCCCAATATGTTGCAGAGGTTTGAGGAAACTGAAGGTTTTGTGCCCGATACTGCCACTGCTCAGGGCATGAACACGTGCTAGGACTCTGACACATAGCACAGTGCCTGCAAATGTTGGTGGGCAAGAACAAGTTGCCCTCCAGCAATGCAGCTAGCAACTGTTCCCTCTCAGGAACAGATCCTTGGAGGTGAACTGCAGCCCTCAGCTATCCTGCCTGATTATCAATGCCTGGATGAATTCCCACTGCAATTCCTCCAGTAGGACAGCATACTGGGTAGACCAATGGGGAAAGTTTCCTTTATCCAAAGTTACTCAGGATACGCTGCTGGAATCCTAGCATCTTGGTGTCTCCCTGCTTTTACAAATAGTGGAACAATCCTGGCTCCAAATACCGTTCCTATTAAAACGTATATACCATGAAGTCAAGCCGCACAGTTTATCATTCAGCCCTCAAATACCAGCCTCTTTCAGCGCCTTATTTTACCTGAACCTCCACTTTTATGATTACTTGACTCAGTAAAGTCTCTTCCCATTCAGGGTGCTTGTACTTCCAGTGCGATTATCTTTTGAAGGGAGGTTTTAAACATGCTACACCTTCATTCAGATTGTAGTGTGCTGGATGTTGGAGGAAATCAAGCATTCCAATACCACATTAAATTATGACACACTAGATAACATAAAGTTCTTGAAAGCTTAAGTTGATGTTCACAAATTTCTCCACTGGTCTAAACTGACACCCAAATAGATTAACATCTAGACTATTTTTAGGATGAGAAACATCCAGGGAACTGTTAACTACAGGGGGTGAGAATTTGAGTATGCCCCTTACAATTTGGACAGAGAAGTGTTAATGGAATTTCTACCTTTTGTGAAGTCATTGATATTCTTGCAACACCACAGCTAAGTATCTCTTAACCAAACACCTTGCCCAAATCTCTGGGGAATTCAGCAACTATCCCTGGGAAAAGGACGTCCTTCTTTAATTCAAAACCTCAATCAGAAAAAAAGAGACCATTATTTCTTTTGATTTCTAGATCAGGCAGGATTTTATGGCCTTGCTTGTCATGATACCGTAAAATCCCGCCTGAGGTCAACTGACCTTTCCCTGGTCCGCCCCTCACCCGCTCCAATTCCTGTGGCAGGTGGGCAGTAAAATTCCAATGTGTCATCAAAACTCCAGCAGATTCTTTTGGGTAAAAGTAAAGTTGAATTCCCCATTAAAACTTAAAGCAGCATGCAATTAATTATCCACTCGAAGAGGGCAAGTTCAATATCACTGCTATAGCACATACCTGTAGCTTACCCACAAAGCGATACTTCAATTGAGCTCGAAGACCTGACCACTTTCAAAACACATGGCCTCAGGGAGTCTGCATTGCCATCACCCTGTCTTCCTCTGGTTCCAATATTGAACACCAAACTGAAATGGTTCTTCTTAGCAGTGTAAGTATGTAACCCAATTAGTGCATCGTCTCCATGTGTTGACAGTACTTGGGACTCACGCTGTAGAATGCTGTGATTTTGGGCACTGACTAGACCCCTATCTAGTAATCTGCAGTGCACCATAAAATTTAATATCATCACCATCTCTTTGACATTGTTTGCCATTTTGTTTCTAGTTGCATTACTTTGGGCCCTGTGCCACCCGTATCTTTGCATCTATTTGTGAAGGTATCTGTTGGAAAAGACACTTAAGGGAAAATTTCATTGAATAGAACCCATAGAATCTTATAGTGCAAAAGGAGGCCATTTGGCCCATCCAGAGCCATAATTTCACCCAGGCCATATCCCAATAACTCCATGCATTTACCCTAGCAAGTCCCCCTGACAATAAGGGGCAATTTCAATTGTGTGCCTTGCCAATCAAATGATATTGTTTTCTTAATATTACTAAGTGACCCTTTTACTGCGGTGCTTGACAGAAAAGTAGATTCAATTTGTCTGCCACTATCTTTGGTAAAAAATCTGAACAATCTGTTCTATTAGCAATATCTTTGGAATGGTATTTGAAGTTGTTCCATTTACATCAATGTATTTGGATTTGTCCTGTTCAAATCTAACCACAGATACAAGTTGTATCTCGACTCAGCATGCACAACATTAGGAATTACAACAGATTATCAGATCATAACATGGAAAGTTTGACAAGGTCCCGCATGGGAGGTTAGTTAGGAAGGTTAGTTAGGAAGGTTCAGTTGCTAGGTATACATGGAGACGTAGTAAATTGGATTAGACATTGCTCAATGGAAGAAGCCAGAGAGTGATAGTGGAGGATTGCTTCTCTGAGTGGAGGCCTGTGACTAGAGGTGTGCCACAGGGATCAGTGCTGAGCCCATTGTTGTTTGTCATCTATATCAATGATCTAAATGATAATGTAGTAAGTTGGATCAGCAAATTTGCTGATGATAAAAAGATTGGAGGTGCAGTGGACAGTGAGGGAGGAAGGTTTTCAAAGCTTGCAGAGGGATTTGGCCCAGCTAGAAAAATGGGCTGAAAAATGGCAGATGGAGTTTAATGCAGACAAGTGTGAGGTATTGCACTTTGGAAGGACAAACCAAGGTAGAACATACAAGGTATGTCAAAGTTGAGAAGTTGAGTGTGGAGCAACAACTAACTGAAAGTAGAAAGCTCCATATCTACCCGGCTTGTGTTCTCAGCACCATCCATTACAGTAGCATGGACAACATATGCAAGTCAAGGAAAGCAGCTGAACAGCTTCCACCTCTGCTCTCAGACAATTGTTGGGAATTTCCGTGGCAAGACAGAATGCCAAATATGGAAATATATACCAGTGTAGTGATCCCCAACATGTTCACCCTCAGAAGTGGCTCTGATGACTGGGTCATGTGAACTAAATAGATGATGACTACATCCCCAAATGCATTTTTTTGTATTATTCATCTGTTGGACATGGATGTCATTGGCTGGCCAGCATTTATTGTCCATCCCTAGTTGCCCTTGAGAAGGTGGTGGTGAGCTGCCTTCTTGAAATGCTGCAGTCCACATGCTATGGGTTGTCCTACAGTGATGTTAGGGAGGGAATTCTAGGATTTTCACCCAGCGACTGTGAAGGAATGTGCAAGTGAGCTTGCTAGTGGTATGAGACCAACGGGGTTGCCCATGGCTGCACTACAAGGATGTCTGTAAGCAAGATCTCAGATTGACTGGGATTGAAATTGATGCATGGGGGTTCCTTGCTGCTGACCAGAGTTCTTGGAACATGCAATCAGGAAGGATGTGGAAAAGCAGAGGATAAAAAAAGTAACCAGATGGTGGAAAAGGGAGCCCATTGGAAGGAAAAAAAATCAGTTAACCTTGGGTTAACACTATTCATACCAGCAGCAGGAGGGATTATCACTCACGAATTGACCTCCACAGTCACAACAGATGGTGTTTAATCCAGAAGTGGCATACACATTGGATGCAGTCCATCATCTCTTAAAACGGAAGGATGCTATTCCTTTCTTTCTTCTGCCTGTTTGCCCTTTTCACCCCATCCATGCCTGAGGATTAATTTATTTTAACCGCTTTCAATTTGTCTAATAAGTCAGTTTCATTTATCTTAATTATACATGATTGTTGACCATGTCTTGCCCGTTAATGAATGAATCATTCACAACATTTACTATTTTGTGTGCATCACCAGTTTCATTTGCATCACCTCAGAGTCTGGGTTCAAGTCAAGGCTTGAGCATAAAACCCCTGGCTGACATTTCAGTGCAGTACTGAGGGAGGTGCTGTCTTTCCGTTGAAACATTTAACCGAGGCCTAGTCTGCCTGCTCGGATGGATGTAAAAGATCCCGTGAAATCATTTCAAAGAAGAGCAGGGGAGTTCTCCCCAGTATTCATGTCAATATTCTTCCCTCAGTCAATGGATTATCTGGTCATTATCGCATTGTTGTTTGTGGAGTTTGCTCTGTGCACATTAGCTGCCACGTTTCCCATATTATGGCAGTGGCTACTCTTCAAATAGTACTTTATTGGTTGTAAAGTCCTTCAAGTCATCCAATGATAATGAAAACAGCCATATAAATGCAAGCCTTTCTGATTTTTTCCAAGTGGTCACATTTCCCTGTTGGCCCTCTTGCAACTGCACGGAAAAGTATTTCTTCCTCTTTTATTTGCTTAATTTGTAACTTCTCCTCGATCTCTTATAGTTTCCCTCTTCCCCACCCCCGGTCAACTTTTCAACTTGTTTCCAGATTATCCTAATGTGGGAGTGTGGCCCCTTTAAGGGGTGTTCCCTGAGGACCACATGTTCAGACCGCGTGTTAAGGTAGGAAGCTGAGCCAATGGAGTGCGAGGGTGCGTATCCTGGGTCAGGAAAGATCGGCAGTTGGACCCAGGGAGCTGGAGTGTACAGTTGCATAGTTATTCAGATCCTATTTGCATACATCATTATTCATTGCTTTAGCAATAAAGCCATTGTGTTCTGAAGCCCCGTCGAGTCACCCTCGATTTATTACACTTAAAGTTACACCTTTGAGCTCTTTCTCCTTTCTCTCTGAAAGATAGTATTAAAGTCATTTTTCTTTCTTATTTCAAATTTCAAGAAAATTTTTCACAGAGGGGGTTGTCCAATAGGTGGATGCAATAAAGAAAACATGGCAGCATTTCAAATAAAATTCCTTAATAGGGAAGAGCTGTTTTTCCTGAAAGAATAACTTGGAGTGGTCTTTCTCATCAAATTCTATTGTGGGGTTATATACAGCATGTGTAATATTCCACAAAATAGGATGTCTGAAGAAATTTGAACATGTCAAAACAGGAATCAATAATATGAGTAGAATAACTTCAAACGCAGCTCAAAGCACATTACTGCTTACAGAACAGGACATTTAGATTTCTACCAAAGAAAGTAGAAAACAGGCTTAACCTCTTCTCCTGCCAAATATATTAGCATGCAACATACTGGACCCTATTTTACCGGTTTGATTCTAAGTGCTGGGCAGACTTAAAACTGGGAATGTTTCAGATCCGACTTTCAGACCTGTTTTCAAGAGCCCCCGTACATCCCCTGCCTACAAAACTATCAGCGATTCCGAATTGCACTGCGGAAGCCTGTGGGTGGGGTTTAACGCATTTGAAACCTTGCAGTTCCGATCGATGCCTCCAACTGCGCATGTGCAAAAGAATGATAGAATGCTGCTCCCCTGTCACATCGTTCCTGGGCCAGATAATGCCTCCCTCTGGCCCCCACAGACATTGTCCCACCCCCCACAACATTACTGGCCCCCTTATCCCCTTACTCCCTTCAGGCTGGTTGCAGGCCCCTACCGCACCCCCCCCTTCCCCCTCACTGATTTCAGGCAGAGTGGCAGCAGACCCCCCCTCCCCCCCACTGATCTTAGGCAGAGTGTCAATGGACCCCCTTTTCTCCCACTGATTTCAGTCAGGGTGGCAGCAGACCGTCCTCTTCTCCCCCCAACTGATCCCAGGCAGAGTGGCAGCAGATCCCCCTCCTCACCCTCCCCAATCTCAAGCAGAGATCTGTCGAATGCACATTCCCACCCACCCCCCACCATTCCGATTTCTAGCAGAGAGCTGTCAGATCCACCTTTCCCAATCCCCCCACCAATCTCAAGCAGACAGCCATCAGATGTTTGGCACTTACCTCCTCACTGACTGGAGAACCCGAATCAGATTTTGTGGAGCTTGTTTTGCGGCAATTCTGGATGGGCGTATGTGGTGGTGAAGGGGAAAATGCCGGTAAAGTTGGGCATGCAGCCTATTAAGTCAATTTAAATGCATGCAAACGCATTTAAGCGGCCATTGCGCCCGTTTCGGGTGCAGTCCCAATCGCGGCAGTTTTCAGGCCTTGGAACTGGTGCAGGGGCAGGCGCAGATCACGCTACTCGCTTCACACGAGTAGCGTGATCCGACTTTACCAAGTTCTCATGCCCGGTGGTAAAATCGGGTCCACTGTCAGTAAATGCTTAAGGTCAAAGGCCACAGCTGAACCAGTGTTAGCCACCTTTATACCACACATTGTGTGGCACAGTGGTGCCATAGTTATCACTGTGCCTCACAGCCCCACGGACACAGGTTCGATTCCCAGCTTAGGTCACTGTCTATGTGGAGTCTGCACATTCTCCCCGTGTCTGCGCAGATTTCCTCCAGGTGCACCGATTTCCACCCACAGTCCAAAGATGTGCAAATTAGATGGATTGGGTGCACGTTCATGTCTGATCAGTTTCAGAAATAATTAGTCCAGAAACAAAAATGGTGACCTATGACAATTAGTTGTGGAATGGTTGAGAGACAGATGCCACACATACCTTAAAACCTATCTTTGCAGGTACATCTGGGCGTGCTGGGAAAATATTGGTTCATTCAGTTCAACCCGAAACAAACAGGTGGGTGGTGTCAAAGAGATGGAACATCACTTTGATAGCAAAAATAGTTTGCAAATTCCTCCTTGAATCAGTGTAATTCAAAACAAAATACTTGCAAATCGGTGCAGCTATCAAATCGGCCTTTTATCTGATACATGATAAGGATCAGGTTTTTCTGCAATGCTACAGAGAAGGGTATTTAGTTGAATGCTTTGCACAGTATCTTCCAGATGATGATATATCTCACTGTGGCAATATTAGTGAAATGTACAAAGATAGAAACATAGAAACATAGAAGAGCAGGAGGAAGCCATTTGGCCCTTTGAGCCTGCTCTGCCATTCATTATGATTATGGTTGATTGTCCAACTCAATAGTTTAATCCTGTCTTCTCCCCATAACCTTTGATCCCATTCATTCCAAGTGCTATTTCTAGCCACCTCTTGAATACATTCAATGTTTTGGCATCAACAACTTCCTGTGGTAATGAATTCCACAGGCTCACCGCTCTCTGGGTGAAGAAATGTCTCCTTATCTCCATGCTAAATGGTCTACCCTGAATCCTCAGTCTGTGACCCCTGTTTCTGGACACACCCACCATTGGGAACATCTTCCTGCATCTACCCTGTCTAATCCTGTTAGAATTTTATAAGTCTCTATGAGCTCCCTTCTCAGTTGTCTGAACCCCAGTGAAACAATCCTAACCTGGTCAATCTCTCCTCAAACATCAGTCCTGCCATCCCCGGAATCAGCCTGGGAAACCTTCGCTGCACTCCCTCGAGAGCAAGAACATTCTTCCTCAGAAAAGGAGACCAAAACTGCACACAATATTCTAGCTGTGGCCTCACCAAGGCCCTGTATAATTACAACGACGTATCCTTGTCCTGTACTCAAAACCTCGCGGAATGAAGGCTAATACTATTTGCCTTCTTTACCGCCTGCTGCACCAGCATGCTTACCTCAGCAACTGATGCGCAAGGTCCCGCTGCACACTCCCCTCTCTTAATTTACAGCCATACAAGTAGTAATCTGCCTTTTTGTTATTTCTTTCAAAGTGAATAACCTCACATGTATCCAAATATTACAGCATCTGCCATTGACTTGCTCACCCAGCCAACCTGTCCAGATCATGCTGAAGAATCTCTGCACCCTCGTCACAGTTTACCCTCCCATCCCACTTGGTATCAACTGCAAATTTTGAGATATTACATTTTGTCCCCTCCTCCAAATTATTAATATATTTTGTGTATAGCTGAGGTCCCAGCACCGATCCCTGTGACACCCCACTAGTTACTGTCTGCCAATTTGAAAAGGACCCATTGATTCCTACTTTTTGTTTCTTCTCTGTGAACCAGTTTTCTATCCATCTCAATACACTTCCCCCAATCCCATGCGTTTTAACCTTGCACAATAATCTTATGCAGGACTTTGTCAAACACTTTCAGAAAGTCCAAATATACCACATCATCTGGCTCCCCTTTGTCAACTCTTATTAGTTACATCTTCAAAGAATTCCAACAGATTTGTCAAGCATGATTTCCCCTTCATAAATCCATGTTGACTCTGTCTGATCCTGCCATTACTTTTGAAATGTTTCAATATAAAGTCCTTGATAATGGATTCGAGAATTTTCCCCACTAGCGATGTTAGGCTTGCTGGTCTCTTTTTCCCACTTTTCTCTCCACCTCCCTTTTTGAATATGGAGTGACATTAGCGAGTGTTAGCGATGGAAAGATGGTAGGAGTGGAGGGCCTGAATGACATTATTGTTACTAGAGAGGCAGTGCTCGACAGACTGGAGGGACTGATTGTGGACAAGTACCCAGGACCGGATGGAATGCATCCAAGGGTTCTGAAAGAAATGGCGGAGGTGATAGTAGATGCCTTGGTGATTATTTTCCAGACGTCGCTGGCCTCACAAGAGGTTATTACAGAAGGTCAGGGGGCATGGAGTTGGGGGTAGGGTGTTAGCGTGGATAGAGGATTGGCTGTCAAATAGGAGGCAGAGAGTGGGGGTCAATGGGTGCTATTCGGATTGGCGGTTGGTGACTAGTGGAGTGCCCCAGGGGTCGGTGCTGCGGCCTCAGCTATTTACCATTTATATAGATGATTTGGAGGAGGGAACCGAGTGTATGGTGTCGAAATTTGCTGATGACACCAAGATTGGTGGAACGGCAAATTGTGCAGAGGGTGTGGAGAGTCTACAGAAGGATCTAGATAGGCTGGGCGAATGGGCCAGGAACTGGCAAATGGAATTTAATGTTGGCAAATGTGAGGTTGTCCACTTTGGTCGGAATAATGGTAGGAAGGACTATTACTTACATGGCGAAAAACTGCAGCATGCGACAGTGCAGAGGGACCTCGGGGTCCTTTAGCATGAGTCGCAAAAACCCAGCCTGCAGGTGCAGCAGGTGGTCAGGAAGGCGAATGGGATGCTGACCTTCATTGTGAGGGGGATTGAATATAAAAGTAGGGAGGTCTTGCTGCAACTGTACAGGGCACTGGTGAGGTCGCAGCTGGAGTACTGTGTGCAGTTTTGGTCGCCGCACTTACGCAAGGATATTTTGGCCTTGGAGGGAGTGCAGAGGAGGTTTACTAGGCTGATACCAGAGTTGAGGGGGTTGAACTATGAGGAGAGGCTGAATAAACTAGGCTTGTACTCGTTAGAGTATAGAAGAATGAGGGGAGATCTCATTGAGACATATAAGATGATGAATGGGATGGATAGGATAGAGGTGGAGAGGCTCTTCCCGCTCAGAAAGGACAGTAGGACCAGAGGGCACAGCCTCAAGATAAAGGGGAGGAGGTTTAGAATGGAGTTGAGGAGGAACTTCTTCATTCAAAGGGTGGTGAATCTCTGGAATTCTCTGCCCATTGAAGTGGTGGAGGCTGCCTCACTAAATATATTTAAGACGCGGTTTGATAGGTTTTTGATAGGCAAGGGGATTAAGGGTTATAGGGAGAGGGCGGGAATGTGGAACTGAGCCACGACAGATCAGCCATGATCTTATTGAATGGCGGGGCAGGCTCGAGGGGCTAGATGGCCTACTCCTGCTCCTATTTCTTATGTTCTTATGTTCTTATGACATTAGCTACCCTCCAATCTGCAGGGACTGCTCCAGAGTCTACAAAATCCTGGAAGATGACCACCAATGCATCTGCTATTTCTAGAGTGACTCTCTTAAGTAAACTGGGATGTAGATTGTCAGGCCTTGGGAATTTATCCACCTTCAATTCCATCAATTTTCCCAGCACCATTTCTCTACTAATATTGATCTCCTTCAGTTCTTCCCTCTCACTAAAAATTGCATTTTCCAACATTTCTGCTATCTAATTTGTGTCCTCTTTTGTGAAGACAAACCAAAGTATGTATTCAGTTGCTCAGCCATTCTTTGTCCCCTATTATACATTCTCCCATTTCTGCCTGTAGGGGACCTACATTTGTCTTCACCAACCTCTTTCTCTTCATGTATCTGTAGAAACTCTTAGTGTCAATCTTTATGTTCCCTGCCAGCTTGCTTTTGTACTGTATTTTCCCCTTCTTAATCAATCCCTTGGCCATTCTCTGCTGAGTTCTAAACTGTCCCCAATCCTTAGACCTATTATTTTTCTTCCTTGCTTCAGATACTATCTCTAATTTCCTTTGTAAGCCATGGATTGGCCCTCTTACCCATTTTCTTTTGTGCCAGACAGGAGCAAACAGTTGCTGCAGTTCCCACATGCATTCCTTGAACGTAGACCTCCCTTAATCTGGTGTAGACAAAAGTCATAGGTAGGAGAAAGTAGATGAGGCACACACTGAATGTTAAAATGATGACGCGGGTTTGTTGGACTGAAGGGCCTGTTTCCTGTGCTGTGTTGTTCTTTGTTCTTTGTTTGCTGTTGCCTATCCACTGTCAACCCTTTAAGTAACTCTCCCCAATCTATCAAGGCCAACTCATGTCTCACATCTTCATACTTTCCTTTATTAAGATTCAGCATCTTAGTCTCTGAATTAACTGCTTGACTCTCCATCTTGACCTATGTCAGACTCCTATTTATTGACTACAGCTCAGCCTTCAACACTATTATTCCCATGAAACTTATCTCCAAATTCTGTGGCCTGGGCCTTGGCATCTCTCTCTGCAACTGGATTCTAAACTTCCTAATTCACAGATCACAATCAGAAGGATAGGCAACAACAGCTCCTCCACAATCATCCTCAACACTGGTGCCCCACAAGGCTGTGTTCTCAGCCCCCTACTATACTCCTATGACTGTGTGGCCAAATTCCCCTCCAATTCGATTTTCAAGTTTGCTGACGACACCACCATAGTGGGTCAGATCTCAAACAATGACGAGACAGAGTACAGGAAAGAAAGAGAGAATCTGGTGAACTTGTGCAACAATAATCTCTCCCTCAATGTCAACAAAACGAAAGAGATTGTCATCAACTTCAAGAAGCATAAAGGAGAACATGCCCCTGTTTACGTCCATGGGGACGAAGTAGAAAGGGTCAAGAGCTTCAAGTTTCCAACAAACTGGCCCCCCCATGCTGACACTATAGTTAAGAAAGCCCACCAACGCCTCTACCTTCTCAGAAGTCTAAGGAAATTTGGCATGTCAGCTACAACTTTCACCAATTTTTAAGATGTACCATAGCAAGCATTCGTTCTGGTTGTATCATAGCTTGGTATGGTTCCTGCTGTGCCCAAGACCACAAGGCTACAAAAAGGTCATGAATGTAGCCCAATCCATCACGCAATCCATTGACTCTGTCTACATTTCCCTTTGCCTTGGCAAAGCAGCCAGCATAATTAAGGACACTACACACTCCAGATATTCTCTCTTCCACCTTCTTCCTTCGGGAAAAAGTTACAAAAGTCTGACGTCACGTACCAATCGACTCAAGAACAGCTTCTTCCCTGCTGCTGTCAGACTTTTGAATGGACCTAACTTGCATTAAATTGATCTTTCCCTACACCTAGCTATGACTGTAACACTACATTCTGCACTCTCTCGTTTCCTTCTCTATGAACAGTTTGTTTTGTCTGTATAGCGCATAAGAAACAATACTTTTCACTGTATACTAATACATGTGACAATAATAAATCAAATCAAAGAATAAATTTTTTTAAATTCTAACATGTTATGGTTGCTCAACCCCAAGGGGGTCTCACACAGCTAAATTGGCAATGATTTCTTTCTCATTACACAGTACCCAGTCTAAGAAGGCCTGCTGTCTAGTTGGTCCCACCATATATTGATCAAGAAAACCATCCGTATAAATTCCAGGAATTCCTCCTCTCCAGCATTGTGGCTAATTTGATTTGCTCAACCTATTTGCAGATTAAAATCACCCATGGTCACCAATATTCCCTCACTATGTGTGTCTCTAATTTTGTGTTTAATGCCATTCCCAGCATCACCACTGCAGTTTGGGGGTCTATATACGATACCCACTAATGTTTTTTGCCCCTTAGTATTTCTCAATTCTACCCATACAAACTCCACATTGTCAGAGCTAATATCCTTTCTCAGTATTGTATTAATTTTCTCTTTAACCAGCAATGACACTCCACCACCATTTCCTTTATGCCTGTTCTTCCTAAATACTGAATACCTTGGAACATTCAGTACCCATCCTGCAGCCATGTCTCTGTAATCCCAATTATATTGTACCTTTTTACATCTATCTACACAGAACAAAGAAATTAGGAACAGGCCCTTCGGTCCTCCAAGCCTGCAATGACCAAGCATGCTGCCCAACTGAACTAAAACCCTCTACCCTTCCGGGGACTGTACCCCTCTATTGCCATCCTATTCATTTATTTGTCAAGACGCCCCTTAAAAGTCACTACTGTATCCGCTTCCACTACCTTCCCAAGCAGCGAGTTCCAGGCACCCACTACTCTCTGTGTAAAAAAACTTGCCGTGTACATCTCCTTTAAACCTTGCCCCTCGCACCTTAAATCTATGTCCCCTAGTAATTGGCTCTTCTACCCTGGGAAAAAGCTTCTGACTATCCACTCTGTCCATGCCCTTCATAATCTTGTAGACTTCTATCAGGTCGCCCTCAATCTCCGTTGTTCCGGTGAGAACAAACCAGGTTTCTCCAACCTCTCCCCATAAATAATGCCCTCCGTACCAGGCAATATCCCGGTAAATCTTTTCTGTACCTCTCCAAAGCCTCCACATCCTTCTGGTGTTGTAGCAACCAGAATTGAACACTACATTCCAAGTGCAGCCTAACTAAGGTCCTATAAAGCTGCAACATGACCTGCCAATTTTTAAACTCAATGCCCCGGCTGATGAAGGCAAGCATGCCTCATGCCATCTTGACTACCTTCTCTACCTTCATTGCCACTTTCAGTGACCTGTGTACCTGTACCCCAGATCCCTCTGCCTATCAATATTCTTAAGGGTTCTGCCATTTATTGTGTATTTCCTATCTGTATTAGACCTTCCTTTCCAAAGCATTATCTCACATTTGTCTGGATTAAACTCCATCTGTCATCTCTCCGCCCAAGTCTCCATCCGATCTATATCCTGCTGCTCTGATGGTCCTCATCGCTATCTGCAAATCCACCAACCTTTGTGTCATCCACAAACTTACTAATCAAATCAGTTACATTTTCCTCCAAATCATTTATTTATATTACAAACAGCAAAGGTCCCAGCACTGATCCCTGAGGAATGTGTCATGTCACAGCACTCTATTCAGAAATGCACTCTTCCACTGCTACCCTCTGTCTTCTATAAGAACATAAGAACATAAGAAATAGGAGCAGGAGTAGGCCATCTAGCCCTTCGAGCCTGCCCCGCCATTCAATAAGATCATGGCTGATCTGTTGTGGCTCAGTTCCACTTTCCCGCCCTCTCCCCATAACCCTTAATCCCCTCTCTTATCAAGAACCCATCAACCCGCTTCTTAAAAATATTTAGCGAGGCAGCCTCCACCACTTCAACGGGCAGAGAATTCCAGAGATTCACCACCCTTTGAGTGAAGAAGTTCCTCCTCAACTCCGTTCTAAACCGCCTCCCCTTTATCTTGAGGCTGTGCCCCCTAGTCCTACTGTCTTTTTTGAGCGGGAAGAGTCTCTCCACCTCTATCCTATCCATCCCATTCATCATCTTATACGTCTCAATGAGATCTCCCCTCATTCTTCTAAACTCTAACGAGTACAAGCCTAGTTTATTCAGCCTCTCCTCATAGCTCAATCCCCCCAACTCTGGTATCAGCCTAGTAAACCTCCTCTGCACTCCCTCCAGGGCCAAAATATCCTTGCGCAGGTGCGGCGCCCAAAACTGCACACAGTACTCCAGCTGCGGCCTCACCAATGCCCTATACAGCTGCAGCAAGACCTCCCTACTTTTATATTCAATCCCCCTCGCTATGAAGGCCAGCATCCCATTCGCCTTCCTGACCACCTGCTGCACCTGCAAGCTGGGTTTTTGCGACTCATGCACAAGGACCCCGAGGTCCCTCTGCACCGTTGCCTGCTGCAGTTTTTCGCCACGTAAGTAATAGTCCTTCCTACCATTCTTCCTACCAAAGTGGACCACCTCACACTTGCCAACATTAAATTCCATTTGCCATTTCCTGGCCCATTCGCCCAGCCTATCTAGATCCTTCTGCAGACTCTCCACACCCTCCGCACAATTTGCCTTTCCCCCAATCTTGGTGTCATCAGCAAATTTCGACACCCTGCACTTGGTTCCCTCCTCCAGATCATCTATATAAATGGTAAATAGCTGAGGCCCCAGCACCGACCCCTGGGGCACCCCACTAGTCACCAACCGCCAATCCGAATAGCACCCATTGACCCCCACTCTCTGCCTCCTATTTGACAACCAATCCTCTATCCACGCTAACACCCTACCCCCAACTCCATGTCCCCTGACCTTCTGCAATAACCTCTTGTGAGGTACCTTGTCAAACGCCTTCTGAAAATCCAGAAAGACCACATCCACCGGCCCTCCTCTATCCACTGCCCTAGACACATCCTCATAGAACTCCAGTAAATTTGTCAGACACGACTTCCCTTTAATGAAACCGTGTTGCGTCCGCCCTATCAAGCAATTCCCTTCAAGATGCCTCGCAATTTCCTGCTTAATGACGGATTCTAACATTTTACCTACCACAGACGTTAAACTAACCGGCCTATAATTCCCCGCCTTTTGCCTGGCACCCTTCTTAAACAACGGCGTAACATTAGCCGTTTTCCAATCTTCCGGCACTTCCCCGGAATCCAGCGACGTCTGGAAAATAACCACCAAGGCATCCACTATACCCTCCGCCATTTCTTTCAGAACCCTCGGATGCATTCCATCCGGTCCTGGGGACTTGTCCACAATCAGCCCCTCCAGTCTGTCGCGCACCACCTCTCTAGTAACAGTAATGTCATTAAGACCCTCCAGTCCTACCACCTTTCCATCGCTAACACCCGGCAAATTATTCACGTCCTCCTCCGTGAAGACAGAAACAAAAAAGTTATTCAAGACCTTAGCCATATCCCCATCCCCTACCACTAGCTCCCCTTTCTCATCCTCTAAAGGACCAACGTTCACCCTAGCCAGCCTCTTCCTTTTTATATATTTATAAAAACTCTTGCTATCCTTTTTTATATTAAGTGCTAGCCCAGCCTCATAGCTTCTCCTACCCTCCTTTATCAACTTCTTTGTCAATCTTTGTTGACATTTAAACCTTTCCCAATCCTCTTCTCGCCCACTGCTCTTAGCTACTCTAAATTCCTCCGCTTTTAATTTAACACTTTCCTTCACCTCCTTCGTTATCCACGGCTTATTACCTCTCTTCCTACTGTCCTTTTTAACCATCGGAATAAATTTCTGCTGAGCACCAAGAAAGATCTCCTTAAAGATCCTCCACTGCTCCTCAGCAGACCTACCTTCCAACGCACTCCCCCAGTCCACATTTGCCAATTCTTCTCTCATCCTACCATACTCCCCTCTATTCAAACAAAGGACGCGTGTCCGGGAACCCACTTTCTCCTCCTCCATCTGCACCAGAAACTCCACCATACAATGATCACTCTCTCCAAGAGGATCCTTCACCGCAAGGTCCCTAATTCTACCCGCCTCATTACATAGCACCAGATCCAAGATAGCTCGCTCCCTCGTCGGCTCCAACACACACTGTTCAAGGAAATTATCCCGGCAGCATTCCAAGAACTCCTCCTCGAGCCCACCTCGTCCAACATGGGTCGACCAATCAATATGCAGATTGAAATCTCCCATAACTACTGCCGTCCCATTCCTGCACGCCGCACTTATTTGCGTGTTAACAGCCCGCCCCACCTCCAGATCATTATTCGGGGGCCTATAGACGACACCCACCAGCGTCTTCCTCCCTTTGCTGTTCCTAATCTCCACCCACAACGATTCCACGTTCTGCTCTTTGGCTCCGATATCATCCCTTGCTACCACCTTGATACTATCCTTAATCAGCAGAGCTACGCCACCCCCTCTTTCCTCCTGCCTATCCTTCCTAAACACTTGATAGCCCTGTACATTCATCTCCCAGTCCCTGTCACCTTGCAGCCACGTCTCTGTAATGGCCACCAGATCGTATCCATTTGTGTCGATCTGCGCCACCAGCTCATCCACTTTATTCCGAATGCTTCGTGCATTCAGATAAAGCGCTTTCATCCCAGCCTTCACCTGGACCCTATTTGCCGTAACGCCACCAATTGGGACATCCTTGGCCTCTTCCCTTACCTGTACCCTATCCTTAACTTTAGACCTCGTAGCGTCACCTACCCTCGCACCCTCCCCCCCCTAATTAGTTTAAAGCCCTGTCTACAGTCCTCTTTACTCGATTCGCCAACACTCTGGTCCCAGCACGATTCAGACCAACCCCATCCCGCCCGAACAAGTCCCACCTACCCCAATACTGATGCCAATGCCCCATAAATTCAAACCCATTCCTCCCACACCAATCCCTGAGCCACCCATTCACTTCCTTTATCCTGTCAACCCTACGCCCGTCTGCACTCAGTTCAGGCAGTAGCCCAGAGACGACCACCTTGTCGGTTCTACTTTTTAATTCCATTCCCAGCTTCTCATACTCCCTCCCCAGATCCTCAGTCCGCACTTTGCCTACGTCGCCAGCACCCACATGTACTACAACGACCGGGTTCTCACCCTCCCACTCCAGGTTCCTCTGCAGCCCAGCTGCGACATCCCGTACCCGAGCACCAGGCAGACAACACACCCTTCTGTGCACTTTGTCATTGTGACAAAGGACAGTGTCAATACTCTTCACCCCACTATCTCCAATCACTACTACGTTCCTTTTCCCCTTCTCTTTGCCTATGTCCTGCTGCATCACTGTACCGTGTGCAGTTTGCTCACCAACCTCACCTGCCTCGTCCTCTTCCAGACTGGAAGCAAGAACCTCAAACCTGTTATGCAGATTAAGAGGCTGAGGCCTCCGCTCCTCACCCCCCCTTCCTCCTCCTCCCAGCAGCCCCCTTTTGTCCCTGACCCTTAGATTTAGCCAGTCTAGGGGCACCCTCTCTCCCCCTGATGAGCCTCAGTGTCTGTAGCTCAGAGGCCAGCTCATCCACCTTGAGCTGGAGCTCCTCCAGCAACCTGCACTTACTGCAGACATGGTCACTGGGAAGGACCCTGGGGTCCGCCAGTTCCCACATCATACAGAAACCACACATCACATGCCCCTCCATTATTCACTGTAATTTTTTATGGGGAAAAAATTTTTTTCCTTGTTTCTTGCTGTAGTAGTTTTGAAAAAAATTTTTTCCTTGTTTTTTTTTTCAAACAAACTCACCTGGCCTTTTTTCCTTCCAGCCCTTTTTGATATTAAGCCCTATTAACTCACTCTGCTTCCCCCTCACTCCGCTGCCCGCTGTCTACACCAGGCCTCCTTTTAAACCTGGCGCTGATTTAAAGCAGGCTGGTCCACAAATGCCTTTTCACCACACCCTCAGAATTCTTAAAGCAGTAAATACAATAAATAAATGCTTTAAACAGTTCTACAAAGAGTAAAGTGCTTTAAACTTATTTTAAACAGGTTTTTAACAGGTAAAATCTTAGCTCTCTCTCTCTCAGCTCCAGCAAACAATGGAAGGCTTCACCGTGTGGCCCCTTGATAATTAAAGCAGGCTGGTCCACAAATGCCTTTTCACCACACCCTCAGAATTCTTAAAGCAGTAAATACAATAAATAAATGCTTTAAACAGTTCTACAAAGAGTAAAGTGCTTTAAACTTATTTTAAACAGGTTTTTAACAGGTAAAATCTTAGCTCTCTCTCTCTCAGCTCCAGCAAACAATGGAAGGCTTCACCGTGTGGCCCCTTGATAATTAAAGCAGGCTGGTCCACAAATGCCTTTTCACCTATGACTGAGCCAGTCCTGTATCCACCTTGCCAATTCATCTCTGATCCCATGCGATTTCACCTTCTGCACCAGTCTGCCATGAGGGATCTTGTCAAAGGCTTTACTGAAGTCCATGTAGATAACATCCACTGCCCTACCCTCATCAAACATCTTCATCACTTCTTCGAAAAACTCAATCAAGTTAGTGAGGCACGATCTCCCCTTCACTAAACCATATTGCCGCTCGCTAATTACGTCCACTTATTTCCAAGTGGGAGTAAATCCTGTCTCGAACAATCCTCTCCAATAACTTCCCTACTATTGATGTCAGGCTCACTGGCCTGGATTATTCTTGCTACCCTTCTTAAACAAAGGAACAACATTGGCTATTCTCCAATCCTCTGGGACCTCCCCTGTAACCAGTGAAGATACAAAGGTTTCTCTCTAGGCCCCAGCAATTTCCTCCCTTGTTTCTTTCAGTATCCTGGGGTATATCCCATCAGGCCCTGGGGACCTGTCAACCTTAATGTTTCTCAAGAACCCCAATACCTCTTCCTTTTTGATCTCAGCATGACTCAAACTATCTACACACCCTTTCCCAGATTCATCACCCACCAAGTCCTCTTGTTTGATGAGTATTGATGCAAAGTACTCATTTAATATTTCACTCATTTCCTCTGGCTCCACACATTGATTCCCTCCCCTGTCCTTGAGTGGACCAACCCTTTCCCTGGCTACCCTCTTGCTCTTTATATATGTATAAAAAGCCTTGGGATTTTCCTTAATCCTCCTGGCCAATGACTTTTCATGACCCCTTTTAGCCCTTCTTACTCCTTGCTTAAGTTTCTTTCTATTTTCCTTGTATTCCACACTTGCTTCATGTATTCCCAGCCTCCTAGCTTTGACAAATGTTTCGTTTTTCTCTTTGACTAGGATCACAATATTTTTCATTATCCAATGTTCCCAAAACTTGTCATGTTTATCCTTCACCCTTATGGGAATGTGCCAGTCATGAATCTCTATCAACTTACACTTGAAAGCCTCCCACATGCCAGATGTGGATTTGCCCTCAAACATCTGTCCCCAATCTACGTTCTTCAGTTCCTGCCTTAATATTGTTGTAATTAATCTTCCCCCAATTTAGTACCTTCACTTGAACCCTACACTTACTATTATCCATCAGTATCTTAAAGCTCACTGAATTGTAGTCACTGCTCCCCTACTGAAACATTGACCACCTGGCCTGGCTCATTCCCCAATACCAGGTCCAGTACGGCCCCCTTTCCTAGTTGGACTATCTATATACTGCTTCAAGAAGCATCCTAGATGCTCCTTATAAACTCTGCACCATCCACGCCCCTAGCACTAAGTGAGTCCCAGTCAATATAAGGGAAGTTAAAATCTCCCACCACAACAACCCTGTTACTTTTGCATCTTGCCAAATCTGCCTACATATCTATCACTCTCTCCACTATCTCCCGCTGGCTGTTGGGCAGCCTATAGTAAATCCCCAATAATGTGACTATACCCTTTCTATTGCCTCGCTGTATGGACCCTCCAAGGTGTCCTCCCACAGTACAGCTGTGATATTCTCCTTAACCAGTAGTACAATCCCCCCCACCCTTTTTAGAATCCCCTCTGTCCCATCTGAAACATCTGTATCTGGAGAATTAAGCTGCCAGTCTTGTCTTTCCCTTAACCAAGTTTCTGTAATAGCAATAATATCGTAGTTCTAAGTACTAATCCAAGATTTAAGTTCATCTGCCTTACCTGTTACACTTCTTGCATTGAAATAAATGCATTTCAGTCCACCAAATCCTCTTTGATCAGCAACCACACCCTTCCTGCTCTTTCTCTGAGTCTTACTGGCCCTACTCTCTGTTCCCCTTCAGTTAATTAGCCTTTGCTTTGAGTCCCCCTCACCCCGCCAACTTGTTTAAATCGTCCTATATGACACTAGCAAACCTCCCAGCCAGAATATTCATGCCCTTCTAGTTTAGATGAACCCATCCTACTTGTACAGGTCTGACCTGCCCTGGAAGAGATCCCAATGGTCCAGATATCTGAAATATTCCCTCCTACACCAGCTGTTTAGCCACAATTGAGCTGCACTATTTTCCTATTACTAGCCTCACTGGCCCATGGCACAGGGAGTAATTCTGAGATTACAACCCTAAAGCTCTGCCTTTTTAACTTTGTACCTAACTCACTAAACTGCTGTTGCAGGAACTCATCACTCTTCCTACCTATGTCGTTAGTACCAATATGTACCACGACCTCTGGCTGCTCACCTGCTCCCTTCAGAATGCTTTCTGCACATTCAGAGACATCGTGGACCCTGGCACAATGGAGGCAACATACCATCCTGGTGTCTTTTTCGCGTTCACAGAAGCACCTATCTGCACCCCCAACTATAGAGTCCCCAATCTGCACGTTCATCCACTTCATTGCAAATGCAAGATGTTACACGTTCTTTGACACTCTGCATCTCTTCATTAAATGTTTTTCTTATTTGTGTCCAGCAGCAGGCATTCCTCCCTGTCTAAGTGCAATTCAAAACCAAATACATGCAAGTCAATGCAGCTAACAAATAGTCCTTTTATCTTTTACATGATGCAGTACTAGCTTAAGGATTGTGTCTGGAAGTTTTCCTACAATGGTACAGAGAAGATTATTTGTTTGAATACTTTGCATAGTATCTTCGAAATGATAGAAACATAGAAGTTTCTATGAGATTCCCTCTCACTCTTTTAAACCCCAATTAATATAATTCTAATCGGCTTAGTCTCTTCTCATATGACAGACCTGCCATCCCAGAAATCAGCCTGGTAAACCTTCGCTGTACTCCCTCTGTGGCCAGGACATCCTTCCTCAGGTAAGGCACCAAAACTGCCTCACCCAACACCCTATACAATTGCAGCAAAACATCTCTATTCCTATACTCAAATTCACTCGCATTAAAGACCAACATACCATTTGCCTTCTTTACTACCTACTGTACCTATGTGCTTACTTTCAGCAACTAATGCATGAAGACACCAAGGTCTTGCTGAGCATCAACTCTCTTAATTTACACCCATTCAAATAATAATCTGTCTTCCTGTTGTTGCTATCCAAGTGGATAACCTCACATTTGTCCACATTATACTGCTGCTGCCATGCATATGCCCACACACTCTGCCTGTCCAAATCATGCTGACCAAGGAGAACCAGTGGATGTGGTTCATTTAGACTTGCTCTGCATCCTCCTCACAGCTCCCATCCCACCAAACTTTGTATCATCTGCCAGTCTGGAGATAATACATTCAGTTCCCTCTTCCAGATCATTAATATATAATGTGAACAGTTGGAGTCCTAGCACAGACCTCTGTGGAATCCCACTTGTCAGTGACTGCCAATCAGAAAAAAAAAAATTATGCCAACTCTTTGCTTCCTATCTGCTAACCAGCTTTCTATCCATCTCTAAACATTACCTGCAATCCCATGTGCTTTAACTTTACTTGGTAGTCTGTTATGTGAGACTAGGTCCATTCAGAAGTCTGATGGCAGCAGGGAAGAAGTTGTTCTTAAGTCGGTTGGTTTGTGACCTCAGACTTTTGTAACTTTTTCACAACTGAAGAAGTTGGAAGAGAGAATGTCTGGGGTGCTTGGGGTCTTTAATTTTGCTGGCTACTTTGCTGTGGCAGCAGGAAGTGCAGACCAAGACAATGGATGGGAGGCTGGTTTGCATGATGAATTAGGCTATATTCTCAAACTTTTGTAGTTTCTTGTGGTCTTGGGCAGAGCAGGAATCATATCAAGCTGTGATAGAACCAGAAAGAATGCTTTCTATGGTGCATCTGTAAAAGTTGGTGAGAATTGCAGCTGACATACCAAATTTCCTTAGTCTTCTGAGAAAGTAAAGGTGTTGATGGGCTTTCTTAACTATAGTGTCAGCATGGGGGGACCAGGACAGGTTGACGATGATCTGGACACCTAAAAACTTGAAGCTTTCAACCATTTCTACTTCATTCCCATTGATGTAGGCATGTTCTCCACTATGTTTCCTGAAGTTGATGACAATCTCCTTTGTTTGTTGATATTAAAGGAGAAATTATTGTTGTCACATCACACACACACACACACGTAGGGTTGTCAACTATGATTTAATGTATTCCTGGAAGTTTCATCATATGCCTTTCCAAATGCTGTATGCATTAGTTGACCAACACAAGCATCCTCGTGGCATGTTATCCAATTGGATGATGTCTGACTGTCAACCAGATGACTCTTCTGCAGGGTTGCACATAGCAGTGTTATGGAGATTGAGCTTCAATCCTGGAGAATCCAGGCTAATCCCAGAGAATCCAGGCCAATCCTGGTGAATCTAGGCCAATCCTGGAGAGCTGGGAGACATATGCACACATTACAAAGGTTACTCACATGAAGTGAATGGTCCAATTCGGGTAAAGTTCATTCAATCCAAATGAAAGAATCAGCCACTCAGTTCAAGCCCTTTCTTAGTTTGCGATGGATTTTCCTTCACCACACTGCCAAAGTGTTCTGAAACATTGGTGGCCCCCTGCTTCCCTCTTCTGTCACGCTTACTGCCTACTAAATTCTTTCATTTGAATTAATCTCAAATCACATCAGATGTTACTTGCTCGTAATCTTTGCAATATGCCTACCTGTGAAAAACAATCTTGAACATAAGGGAATATAACCATCTCCCCTTGATATTCAATAGCACTACCATGATTGGATTCTCCACTGTCAACATCCTGGGGGTTACCATTGACCTGAAACTGAACTGGATGAGCCATATAAATACAGTGGCGACAAGATCAGGTCAGAGGCTAGGGATTCTGCAGCAAGTAACTCACCTCCTGACTCCCTAAAGCGTGTCGACTATTTACCAGACACCAAATTCTGGAGCTCCCTCTCTAAAGACCGACAGGTTTATTTGGAATCACCTGATGAAGGAGCAGCACTCTGAAATTCATGATTCCAAATAAACCTGTTGGGCTTTAACCTGGTGTTGTAAGACTTCTAACTGTGCCCACCTCTGTCTGATGCCGACACCTCCACATCATCCCTCTCTAAAAGCACTGTGCGTGTACCTACACCAGATGGACTGCAATGGTTCAAAAGGTGGATCACTACCACTCCCACAGAGCAATCAAGGATAAGCGGTAATCACTGGTCCAGCCATCAACACCATGAAAGAATAACTTTTAAAAATCTGATTTCCCTGCTGTCCTGATCACTTGAATCTCCATTCAGGACGCTCAAGGGCCTGACTCTTCTGATCGTATGCTGAGTGACTGTCAAGTGACTTTCTTTATACCTTTCCTTTGGATTTTCAGCATTTGCAATATTTTGCTTTTTGCTGTAATCTAGAATTTACACCTGAGGAAAACTAAGGCATTAAACCCATCATTCCTTTTACAGACAATATTGGGCAATCCATTTCCTGCATTTACAGATTTGATTCCAAATATTCTGCATAGGACCAGAAAAATGTCATTCAGGCCCTCAAACCTGTTCTATGATTCAATTAAGTCAAAGCTGATATATATCCTAAAGCCATATTTATGCCCCTACACTTGGCAGGTGTTTCTAGGAGGTGGGTTCAGTCCTTGGACTCTAGATCTCTTGAATTCTTTTCTCAAACTCCTTTTCCGAGCTTCCTCTTGCCGTTGGGTGTGCTTGAAGAATTGTGTCCCTTCAAACAGAAGGTTACTCCATGTCAGTTTCTTCTGAGCAAGGGTCTCCCACTCATTGACATCTATGTTGCATTTCCTGAAGTGGGTCTTCAGGGTGTCTTTGAGAGACTTCCTTTCTCCTCCTCTTCTTTGGATGCTGTTCTTGAGCTAGGTGAAGATTTGTTCAGGCAATCAGAACTCTGGCATCCTAAACATGTGGCCAGCCCAGTGGAGTTGGTTTTGGATGATTATGACCTTGTTGCTGGTGCTCCTGGCTCAGTTTAGGATGCTGAGGTTAATATGCCTGTCCTCCCAGCTGATCCAGAGAACTGTCTCAGATAGCATTGATTGTACCTGGGCAGGGCCTTGAGGTGACATCTGTACATTGTCTAAGTTTCTGAGTCATATAGAAGAATTGGGAAGTTGATTGCCTTGTACACAAGGATTTTAGTATCAGCATGGTTGTTGCAGTTGTCGAAGACTCTCATCCTTCAGCATCCAAAGGTAGTGCTTGTGGATTGAATATGATGTTGGATCTCTGCATCTATGTCAATCTTAGATGAGAGATGACTCCCCAGGTAGGGTTTCTCCATTGATCACGATAGAGGTAGAGACTGGATCTTGCCCTGGGACGGGTTGGTAAGGATCTTGATTCTTCTTGAGGTTGAGGCTGAGACCAATTCATTGGTTGCTTCCGTAAAGACATTAATCATGGCTTGGAGATTCTCTTCCGAGAGAGTGGAGATGGTGTTGTCATTTGCATACTGAAGTTCCACAAGCAATGTCAGTGTCATTTACTTAGAATAGAACTCTACAGTGCAGAAAGAGGCCCTTCGGCCCATCGAGTCTGCACCAACCACAATCCCACCCAGGTCCTACCCTCATTTCCCTATATATTATGAGCCGCTAATTCTTCTAAGCTAAGCATCTTAGGACACTAAGGAGCAATTTTATCATGGCCAATCAACCTAACCCGCACATCTTTGGACTGTGGGAGGAAACCAGAGCACCTGGAGGAAACCCATGCAGACACGAGGAGAATGTGCAAACTCCACACAGACAGTGACCTGAGCCGGAAATCGATCCCGGGTTCCTGGAGCTGTGAAGCAGCAGTGCTAACCACTGTGCTACTGTGCCGCCCTTAGATTCTTGGATTTCAGCTGGTTGAGGTTGAAAAGTTTCCGTCCATCCTGTAGCCGATATTTATTCTACTGGAAAGCTTATGCTTGACAAGGTAAAGGATAGAGTAAAGGGTGGGGCAATGTCACATCCCTGTTTGACTCTAGTCTTGAACTTGGTGAGAACTGACACTGACATCTTGTCTTGGAGAAGTCGGACTGCAAGAAATTTGACAAAGCAGACTGCAGGAAATGTTGAGGAATCTCCCATTTTGGTCCAGGAATTTCTTAATACCCTTGTGCAACAAAAATACACCCTCTCCCCCTACCAACCTCAACATCCTTTTAATGGGGAGAAAGTTTCAGATTTCACTATCACTGGTGTGAAGAAGTGTCACCAGTCTTTCTGTTTATTAACATGTGGCATTATCCCAGTAACAAAGCCATTCACTACTGAACTAGTTAGGTCTCACTGGACCTTGAAATGTGTTTGAATTATTTTGAGGCTTTACTTTTTTTCTCTCTATATATTCACTGCGATTTTTTAATGTTTAAAGGGAGGTGGATGGTGAGCGCCCCCTCCAGGCCCTCTTTTATAATGTTCTCAGATGATTATAGGAACATAATTCACAAACTTTTTCATCCATGGATCACTAAAGAAGAGGCTAAAGACCCCTTGGACCAGTTACTAGTCCCAGTCCACCCACTTTTGCTTCCCACCGTAAAATACCTTATCAGAATAAATGGGAAACATAGAAAATAGAAACAGGAGTAGGCCATTCAGCCCTTCCAGCCTGCTTTGCCATTCATTAGGATCAAGACTGATCATCAGATTCAATATCCTGATCCCCTTCCCCCCATATCCCTTGATCCCTTTAGTCCCTCAAGCTCTATCTAATTTCTTCTTGAAATCAGACAACATTTTGGCCTCAATTACATTCTGTGGTAGTGAATCCAACACATTCACCACCCTCTGGGTGAAGACATTTCTTCTCACCTCAGTTCTGCAAAGTTTACTCCTTATCCTCAAATTATGATCCCCTTGTTCTGGACTTCCCCACCATTGGAAGCATTCTTTCTGAATCTACACTGTCTAACCTTGTTTGAATTTTATACGTTTCTATGAGATCACTTTTCAGTCGTCTAAACTCCAGTGAATATAATCCTAACCGACTTTGCTTCTCCTCATGACAGACCTGCCATCCCAGGAATCAGCCTGATAAATCTTCGCTGCACTCCCCCTATAGCAAGAATATCCTCCCTCAGATAAGGACACCAAAACTGCACACAGTACTCCAGGTGTGGCCTCACCAAAACGCTGTACAATTGCAGCAAAACGTCTCTATTCCTGTATTCAAATCCTCTCGCTATAAAGGCCAACATACCATTTGCCTCCTTTACTGCCTACTGTACTTGCATGCTTATTTTCAGTGGCTGATGCCCAAGACATCAATGTCTCACTGAGTATCCATCTCTCTCAACTTACACCCATTCAAATAATAATCTGTCTTCCTACTATTGGGAAATTATGGGAACCAAAAATCTTTTGCTGTGTTTTCACCATCAAAGGTAATGAATTTACATACATTAATTGTTTGTATTATATGTATTTTTCTAATTCTTGCTAGAAACAGAAGTATAGATATTTTTAGATTGCAAACATCAATATTAGAAGAGAACTGTTATAATCCCAGTTCGTGTTAAAACTGACAGGAAGATCCCACAATGGAACCTTGGCTCAAAAGACCATAACTTTTACTGTTTCTAATAAAATATGGAAGAATAGAGTCACAAGACCACTAATTCAGTGTATCAACAAAAAAAATTGAAATAATAGCATCAAATGTGGATTATAATAAATACAATATTCCTTTACCCCCCCCCTTATCTTAATAAATATGCACAAATTTTAAGATGAACACAGATTACAAAGTACATCATAAACTACAATGATCTCATTAACACACAAAGTCCATTTTAAACACACATGAAGATGATGGTCAAATACATTCTCCATTTTGAATCCCAAGTGAATGTCCATGGATGTCTCTTCAGAATCCCCCCAGGTGATTGTCACATGAGAATTTCCAAACTCCACTCCCAAAAAACATGCTTTAAAAATATTCTCTCATAGTAATGCTTTCCCTTAGCAGTAGCATGGTGGCACAGTGGTTAGCACTGTTGTCTCACAGTGCCAGGGGACCCAGGTTCGATTTCCCAGATTAAGAACATAAGAAATAGGAGCAGGAGTAGGCCATCTAGCCCTTCGAGCCTGCCCCGCCATTCAATAAGATCATGGCTGATCTGTCGTGGCTCAGTTCCACTTTCCTGCCCTCTCCCCATAACCCTTAATCCCCTCTCTTATCAAGAACCCATCAACCCGCTTCTTAAAAATATTTAGCGAGGCAGCCTCCACCACTTCAACGGGCAGAGAATTCCAGAGATTCACCACCCTTTGAGTGAAGAAGTTCCTCCTCAACTCCGTTCTAAACTGCCTCCCCTTTATCTTGAGGCTGTGCCCCCTAGTCCTACTGTCTTTTTTGAGCGGGAAGAGTCTCTCCACCTCTATCCTATCCATCCCATTCATCATCTTATACGTCTCAATGAGATCTCCCCTCATTCTTCTAAACTCTAACGAGTACAAGCCTAGTTTATTCAGCCTCTCCTCATAGCTCAATCCCCTCAACTCCGGTATCAGCCTAGTAAACCTCCTCTGCACTCCCTCCAGGGCCAAAATATCCTTGCGCAGGTGCGGCGCCCAAAACAGCACACAGTACTCCAGCTGCGGCCTCACCAATGCCTTATACAGCTGCAGCAAGACCTCCCTACTTTTATATTCAATCCCCCTCGCTATGAAGGCCAGCATCCCATTCGCCTTCCTGACCACCTGCTGCACCTGCAAGCTGGGTTTTTGTGACTCATGCACAAGGACCCCGAGGTCCCTCTGCACTGTCGCCTGCTGCAGTTTTTCGCCACGTAAGTAATAGTCCTTCCTACCATTCTTCCTACCAAAGTGGACCACCTCACACTTGCCAACATTAAATTCCATTTGCCATTTCCTGGCCCATTCGCCCAGCCTATCTAGATCCTTCTGCAGACTCTCACCACCCTCCGCACAATTTGCCTTTCCCCCAATCTTGGTGTCATCAGCAAATTTCGACACCCTGCACTCGGTTCCCTCCTCCAGATCATCTATATAAATGGTAAATAGCTGAGGCCCCAGCACCGACCCCTGGGGCACCCCACTAGTCACCAACCGCCAATCCGAATAGCACCCGTTGACCCCCACTCTCTGTCTCCTATTTGACAACCAATCCTCTATCCACGCTAACACCCTACCCCCAACTCCATGTCCCCTGACCTTCTGCAATAACCTCTTGTGAGGTACCTTGTCAAACGCCTTCTGAAAATCCAGAAAGACCACATCCACTGGCTCTCCTCTATCCACTGCCCTAGACACATCCTCATAGAACTCCAGTAAATTTGTCAGACACGACTTCCCTTTAATGAAACCGATTAGGTCACTGTCTGTGTGGAGTTTGCACATTTTCCCTGTATGAGTCACCCGGGTTTCCTCCAGGTGCTCAGGTTTCCTCCCACAGTCCAAAGATGTGTGGGTTAGTTGATTGGCAATGATAAATTGCCCCTTAGTGTCAGGGGGACTAGGAGAGTAAATCCTTGGGGCTACAGAGATAGAGGCTGGGTAGGATTGTAGTTGGTGCAAACTCGATGGGCTGAATGGCCTCCTTCACTTTGGTAAGAGTAACAGGAGCACAGAATATAGGGCTAATGGAAGGACTCTTAGTAGTGTTGACAAGCAGAGAGATCTCGGGGTACATGTGCATAACTCCCTGAAAGTTGGCACCCAGGTTGATAAGGTTGTTAAGAAGGCGTACGGTGTGTTAGCTTTTATTGGTAGAGGGATTGAATTTTGGAGCCGTGAGGTCATGTTACAACTGTACAAAACTCTGGTGCGGCCGCACTTGGAGTATTGCGTACAGTTCTGTTCGCCGCATTATAAGAAAGATGTGGAGGCATTGGAAAGGGTGCAGAGGAGGTTTACCAGGATGTTGCCTGGTATGGTAGGAAGGTCTTATGAGGAAAGGCTGAGGGACTTGAGGTTACTTTCATTAGAGAGAAGAAGGTTACGAGGTGACCTAATTGAGGCATACAAGGTGATCAGAGGATTGGATAGGGTGGATTGTGAGAGCCTTTTTCCTCGGACGGTGATGGCTAACATGAGGGGACATAGCTTTAAATTGAGGGGTGGTAATTATAGGACGGATGTCAGAGGTAGGTTCTTTACTCAGAGGGTAGTAAGGGCGTGGAATGCCCTGCCTGCAGCAGTTGTAGACTCGCCAACTGTAAGGGTATTCAAATAGTCAGTGGATAGGCATATGGATAACATTGGAATAGTTTAGGTTAGAGGGTCATTAGATTGGTTCCACTGGTCGGTGCAACATCGAGGGCCGAAGGGCCTGTACTGCGCTGTGATGTTCTATGTTCTGCACTGTAGAGATTCTATGATTTTCATTCCAAAATCCAGTGCAGGTTTTCCAAATAATACTTTTAAACAAAGCTTCTACTCCACTTTAAACAGCAAATCCAATCCAGGGTTTTACACCAAGCCATTTAGGATTTCTCTATCTTGACTACTGCCCAAATAGATCACAATTACTTTAACTCCCACATTCGAGACTCTTACTAAAATGACATCAAACATTTCATCTACCTTTGAAGTCTGCTATCCCACTTTGAATCTAGTTCTGCAAATGTCTCTTTAACTCAGAACACTTTGTTTACTCTTCCTCAAATTCTTCTGAACAATACCTTGGTCTCTGTTCTCTTAACTTCAGCCGGCTTTCATTATTTCTGTCCTAATTCCCTGGTTATGTGAATTGTATCTTGTTCCTTAGAAAGCTTATATCTTTGCAACCCCTTTGTCCGCTCCAGCTTTTCCTGGCAAAGCTGAGAGTTGTTCACACCTCATTGTCCTGTTTCCAGCAGCCTTGGCTTCCAATTCTTGGGAAGTGGGCCCCTGTTGCTAAGCAACATCCCTGATGCTACTATTTATTATTCACGCCATAGTCTCTCTAAGCATAATAGAAACGCAGTTGGAGCTTAACCAACCCTCAAAAACACAAATATGTTTGTCCAGCGTGAATCCATCGATAGGCTTTACCCTTCCAGACACAGAAACATTAAATTAAACCTACTTAAAACTATACCTTATTTCTAATGTTCACTAATACAAATATAAATCCCTTAAAATTATCTTTGCTTTCCTAACGGAAGATATTTATTTGCAACATGTTTTAAAATCATCACAGCAATCTTCTGAAAAACTACCCTGGGCACGTTTGGAGGGCCAGCAGTCGGGCTGTGGGAGTTGCACAGTCAGTGATGCAGAGGTCACGGGGCTGGCCAGTGATTAAGCTGGCCAGCGATCGGGAGGTTGGTAGACAGTGGCCACTGCGCATGTGCCGATCTTGGCGCTGACAGATCGGCACATACACAGTGGCCCACTCAGCACTATGCTGCCAGCCTGTCCAGCAGGAATAGGCCCAGTTTTTTTGAGTGATTCATGCTAGTGCACTCTGCAGTGCACAGAGTGTGGGAGATTCATTTTGAAACTCCTGCTGAAAAAAACAGTACGATTTACTCCAGCTTTCATGTGAATTCAACACTTGGAATTTTTTTGGGAGAATCACCCCCTGATCTGATCGATATTAATCACACAAAACTAACAGTAATATAAACCTTGCTAATAAAATTACAATGTGCTCAGGGTGATTTGTGCTGCACACATGGGAGCCTTTCTGTTAGGTGATGTCAAGCGAGTGGTGGGGATGAGAATTCTGCCTTATTTTCTCATATGGACTCGACTGTAGCAATGCACAGTAAAGGCCTACTTTGTGGACCAGCTGTGGACCACAGTGGTAGTGGCGGCACGGTAGCACAGTGGTTAGCACTGCTGCTTCACAGCTCCAGCGTCCTGGGTTCAATTCCTGGCTTGGGTCACTGTCTGTGTGGAGTTTGCACATTCTCCTCATGTCTGCGTGGGTTTTCTCCAGGTACTCCGGTTTCTTCCCACAGTCCAAAAATGTGCAGGTTAGGTTGATTGGCCATGCTAAGAAATTGCACCTTAGTGTCCAGGGATGCGTAGGTTAGAAGGATTAGTGGGTATAATATATGGGGGTAGGGGCTGGGTGGGATTGTGTTCGGTGCAGACTCAATGGGCCAAAGGGCCTCTTTCTGCACTGTAGGGTTCTATGGTTCAGATGAAGATCCCTTTAACAGGTTTTGTGTGGTTGGCTGCAATGACAATATAAAAATTCCAGACATATTGAACTATTTGTCCACAAACATTGGCTTAAGCACCAGCCCAGTAAACCACTTAACTGATTGTTATGGATAGGAAGATGTTTCATTTAAGCAGTCCTGATGTCTCCATCAATAAGATGCCTCACAACATCACGTTAAAGTCTAACAGGTTTATCTGGTAGCATGGGTTTTCAGAGCGCTGCTCCTTCATCAGGCAACACCCCTGAAATGCAGCAGTCCCTGTAGTGCAGGATACACCCACAGTGCCAGAGGGAGGGAGTTCCTGGATTTTGATCCAGTGACAGTGAAAGAACAGCAATGTATTACCAAGTCAGGATTGTGATTGGCTTGGTTGAGAACTTGCAGGTGGTGGTGAGCCCAGTTAGCTACTGTCCTTGTCCTAGATGGTAGTAGTCGTGGTTTGGAAGGTGCTGTCAAAGGAACCTTGATAAGTTGCTGCAGTGCATCTTGTAGATGCTACACCTTGTTGCTATTGTGTTTCAGTGGAGGGAGGATTGAGTGTTTCTGGAAGGGGTGCTGATCAAACGGGCTACTTTGTCCTGGATGGTGGAAAGCTTCTTGAATGTTATTGAAGCTGCAGTCATCCAAGCAAGGGGAGAATATTCCATTATACTCCTGACTTGTGCCTTGTAGATGATGGATAGGTTTTAGGGAGGTGGGAGGTGAGTTAGTCACCAGAGGATTCCTAGTTTCTGACCTGCTTGTGTAGCCACAGTATTTATATAGCTAGTCCAGTTGAGTTTCTGGTCAATAATAACTCCCAGAATGTCGGTAGTGCAGGATTCAGTGATGTTAATGTCATTGAATGTCAAAGCGCGATGATTAGATTCTCTCTTGTTGAAGATGGTCATTGCCTGGCACTTTATTCTATAATTCTATGATTTACTATTGCCAGATAAAATTGCTAAGATGAGGAACCATTTGGAACAATAAAGGCACAGACTGACAGACACATTAATAAAGGGTTCTGCTATTTTGCATAATTCATGCTTAGAAATATTCGGTATCCTGTGAGATCCTACCTAACAAAATTGATTTCCTGTGAGTTTTACTACCTCAATTAATATAAATATAACATCTAAAAAGCCAATCATATTGTTCATCAAATTCACTACCCTTCACATTGTACATTAAATACTAACTGATGTGCGTCCTAATGAATTAGAAGTAACAAGCCAATCACAGGACTCAACTGACAACTTGACCTTCACAGAACAAATTTATGATATCAGGATTCTGGGGATTGCTGTGTTGTAATGCACCAGCAACCATCCTTTTTGATCTTGATTATGTGTTCTGTCTTCACTTTACAAAAAAGTCCTGGTAAATGGCAACCGTGATATTATAAAGCTAAAGTGCTCGGGGTCCTTGTGCATGAGTCGCAAAAACCCAGCTTGCAGGTGCAGCAGGTGGTCAGGAAGGCGAATGGGATGCTGGCCTTCATAGCGAGGGGGATTGAATATAAAAGTAGGGAGGTCTTGCTGCAGCTGTATAGGGCATTGGTGAGGCCGCAGCTGGAGTACTGTGTGCAGTTTTGGGCGCCGCACCTGCGCAAGGATATTTTGGCCCTGGAGGGAGTGCAGAGGAGGTTTACTAGGCTGATACCGGAGTTGAGGGGATTGAGCTATGAGGAGAGGCTGAATAAACTAGGCTTGTACTCAATTAGAGTTTAGAAGAATGAGGGGAGATCTCATTGAGACGTATAAGATGATGAATGGGATGGATAGGATAGAGGTGGAGAGACTCTTCCCGCTCAAAAAAGACAGTAGGACTAGGGGGCACAGCCTCAAGATAAAGGGGAGGCGGTTTAGAACGGAGTTGAGGAGGAACTTCTTCACTCAAAGGGTGGTGAATCTCTGGAATTCTCTGCCCGTTGAAGTGGTGGAGGCTGCCTCGCTAAATATTTTTAAGAAGCGGGTTGATGGGTTCTTGATAAGAGAGGGGATTAAGGGTTATGGGGAGAGGGCGGGAAAGTGGAACTGAGCCACAACAGATCAGCCATGATCTTATTGAATGGCGGGGCAGGCTCGAAGGGCTAGATGGCCTACTCCTGCTCCTATTTCTTATGTTCTCTGCCAGTATGGGTGATGACTGATACAAAAGAGAATTGAATGTAGAAAATAATGCCACGATGCGAAGTTTGCAGTATTGTGGCACTGGGAAAACATTATAGGTTGAGATTTATAATCAGTTTGAGTCATAGAGATTGTAAATGTATATAAAGGAGCGAGTGGCAGTATTTTCCTATTTGCTCTAATGATGCTTTTCAATTGTCCTAGCTAAGTCTCCCAGCCAGGTGGTGTAGTTGCACCAATCCTTCCTCAAGTTGGTCCTCCTAAATCCACAGTGACAGAGGCCACCTAATTTCAGCACTGGAAAAGTTTCCTTTGGTTGTTCCCTTATTATGCACTCTTGTCCCTACCTCTGGTGGCTGTTCCTGGCTGCCCTGGCAAGCTCCCATTTTTCCCAGCAGCTTCATGTCTCGGATCATTCCTCCCTTTTCAAGATTTATCAGCTCTGCTTCCCATTCCCAGTCTCCTACTTTTTAAAAATTTCCCAACGGGCAAGGAAGCAGGCAATTTTTGATTTATAAATTGCTCAAGTAGGGATGAATAGGGGATTTAGGGAATGACAGAGGGTAAAGGGAAGGTGTGAAAGAGAGTGACATTAGACAGGCTCAGGCAGCATATAAGGGGAAATAGTGCAAACAAGCACCATCTCATGTACAATATTTTCCACTTCCAACGTCTCCTTTCACATTTCTGATGGATGAGGAATAACAACCTATTGGGGTTTCAGATCTTTATCACATATCAATGTCTTGGATTATGTCCTTCATGGTGAAAGACCAGGGGCTGTGGATAAGCAAAGAAATTTTCATGTCCAACTTAATGGTTCAATGAAAAACAATATACTGATAAAAAATGTAATCAAAATGGCGAATTGAATGTTGGTCTTTATCCCTAAGGGTTTGGAATTCTTAAGTGAGGGATTAATGTTTCAATTCTACAATGCCTGGTCCAGATCCCATCTGGAGTACTGCATTCAGTTTTAAACACTGAACTATGAGTGTAGCCTAATCCATCACGCAAACTAGCCTCCCATCCATTGACTCTGTCTACACTTCCTGCTGCCTCAGAAAGCAGCCAGCATAATTAAGGACCCCACACAACCTGGACATTCTCTCTTCCACCTTCTTCCATCAGGAAAAAGATGTGAGGCACCAACCGACTCAAGAATAGCTTCTTCCCTGCTGCTGTCACACTTTTGAACGGACTTTGCTTGCATTAAGTTGATCTTTTCTACACCCTAGCTATGACTGTAACACTACATTCGCAGTCTCTCCTTTCCTTCTCTATGAACGATATGCTTTATCTGTATAGCATGCAAGAAACAATACTTTTCGCTGTATGTTAATGCATGTGACAATAATAAATTAAGTCAAACAGGGATACTCTGTAGATTCACCAGAATGACATTAAGGTTTATGGGATTACATTACGAGGACAGGCTTCTTGAGTTTAGGGGGATCTAGTCAAAGTGTTCAAATAATTAAATATTTGATGTACTAAAGTAGTGGTTCTCAAACTTCTATATGTTTTGGCACACCTCTATAATATAAAGACATTTTGAGGCATACCTCCTATCATCTCTGTCTTCTAACCTTACTGGGAACTTTTCATTTCTTCCTGTCCTCTTGTTTTTTTTAAATCTCACCCTGTCTCTCTCACTTCTCCCAGGGTAAAAACCTTGTTAAGTTTTTGCTTTCTGTGTAGGTGCATAGGGCCTTTGTCTTCAATTCCAAGTCCCCATTAGCCTCACACATGACCTGACCAACATAAAAAAATCTAAATCACATGTACGGTTCTCCCTGGCTAGAACAGGAATGGGAGGCCTGAGGTTCGCCAGCACTTGGAGATGCCAAACACAGAGCTGAAGACAAAGGTTAGTTTTAGTTTAATTACATTAATTTTGAATCATTTTGAATCCTACTTCACAGCATACTGGGTGGTATGGTAGCACAGTGGTTAGCACTGCTGCCTCACAGCACCAGGGAGCTGGGTTCGATTCTCAGCCTGAGTTACTGTCTGTGTGGAGTTTGCACATTCTCCTGATGTCTACGTGGGTGTCCTTGGGTGCTCCGGTTTTTCCCACAGTCCAAAGATGTGTAGATTAGGTGCAGTGGCCATGTTAGATTCTCCCTCACTATACCTGAACAGGCGCCAGAGTGTGGCGACTAGGGGATTTTCACAGTAACGTCATTACCACGTGAATGTAAGCCTACTTGTGACTAACAAATAATAAATAAATAAACATTGGGAATCACTGCAATGGTGGTGAGGGAATCTAGAACAAAAGAATGTAATCAAAATTTAAGCTGGGCCATTCAAGGTGAAATCTGGAAGAAACGTTTCCACGCAAAGAGAAATTTAGAAGTTGTTTTTCAAAAGATTGTGGATGCTGGGTACATTGAAATTTTCAAACATAAGGTGAATAGATTTTTTCTAATTCATTTACAGGATGTGGGCATTGCTGGCTGGGTCAACATTTATTACCCATTCCTAGGTACCCTTCAGAAAGTGGTGGTGAGCTACCTTCTTGAACCACTGCATTTGCTGAGGTGTAGGTGCACCCACAATGTTCTTAGGAAGGGAATTCCAGGATTTTGACCCAGCAGCAAAAAAGGAATAGTGACATATTTCCAAGTCAGGATGGTGAGTAACTTGGAGGGACACTTCTTGGTGCTGGTGTTCCCAGGTATCTGCTGCACTTGTCCTTCTAGATGGTAGTGTTCATGGGTTTGGAAGGTGCTGCCTAAGAAACCTTGGTGAGTTCCTGCAGTGCACCTTGTGGATGGTATGCACATCTGCTTTTGTTTATTGGTGCTGAAGGGATTGAATGATTGTGGAATGGATAGCAATCAAGCAGGATGGCTATGAGGTTCTTCAGTATTTTTGGAACAGCACTCATCCAGGCCAGCGGAGAGTATTCCATCACATTCCTGACTTGCGCCTTTAGATGGTGGACAGGCTTTAAGAGTTAGGAGGTGAGTTACTCACCGCAGGAATCCATGTCGGCTCTTGTAGACACAGTATTTATATGATGAGTCCAGTTCATTTGATATTGGATGAATCAGTAATGGTAATGCCATTGAATGTCAAGGGATCATCATAGAATCATAGAAATCCTACAGTGCAGAAAGAGGCCATCTGGTCCATCGAGTCTGCGCTGACCACAATCCCACCTAGGCCCTACCCCCATATTCCTGTACATTTACCCACTAATGCCTCCATCCTACGCATCTCAGGACACTAAGGGCAATTCTTAGCATGGCCAATCAACCTAACCCGCACATCTTTGGACTGTGGAAGGAAACCGGAGTACCCAGAGGAAACCCACGCAGACACAAGGAGAATGTGCAAACTCCACAGACAGTGACCCAAGCCAGGAATCGAACCCAGATCCCTGGAGCTGTGAAGCAGCAGTGCTAACCACTGTGCTACCATGCTGCCCATGGTACGATTGGATGATGGTTAGATGCTCTCTTGCAGGTGGTGATCATTGCCTGGCAGTTGTGTGGCATAATGTTACTTGTCACCTGTCCACCGAAGCCTGGATATTGTCCTGGTTTTGCCAGATTTGGACACAAATTACTTCAGTATCTGAGGAGCCGTAAATTGTGCTCAACATTGTGCAGTCATCTGCAAACATCCCCACTTCTGACATTATAATTGGTGAAGCATAGGGCATACCTGGCCCTGCAGTGAAGTTCTAGAGCTGAGATGATTGACCGCCAACCACCATAACCATCTTCCTTTGTGCCAGTCATGACTCCAATCAGCGGAGATTTTCTCCCGATTCCCATTGACTCCAGTTTTGTTCGGGATCCTTAATGCCATAGTCTGTCAGATGGAACCTTGATGCCAAAGGCAGTCACTCTCACCTCACATCTGGCATTCAGCACTTTCATCCATGTTTGAACCAAGGCTGTAATGAGACCAGGAGCTGAGTGAACCCAAACTGAGCGTCCATGACCAGGTTATTGCAGAGTATGTGCCATTTGATAGCACTGTTGATGACCCCTTTCTTCACTTTGATGATGACTGAGAGTAGACTATTGGGATGGTGATTTGACAGGTTGGATTTGTTCTATTTCTTGTGTACAGAACATTGCATTGCCGGGTAGATGCCAATACACCACTACAAATAACCTTGAGATGAAACATCTGAAGGCCTGGTTCATCATGGCCGGGGGCTTCAATCAGGCCAAGGTCAACAGCGTCCTATCAAGATAGCACTAACATGTCCTCTGTTCCACCAGAGGTCCAAACATTCTAGACCACTGCTACACAAACATGCCTACCGCTCTATCGCCCACCCACACTTCGGCAAATCAGACCACAAGACTGTGCTTCTGCTCCCGACTTACAAAGAAAAACTGAAATGGGAGAATCTGTTAAAGAAAGTCATGCAATGTTGTTCTGAGGAATCGGATGATCTCCTAGAGGACTGCTTGGAGTCAGTGGACTGGTCAGTATTTAAAAACTCAGTGACCAACCTGAACAAGTATATCACTGTAGTAACTGGCTTCATTAGTAAGTGTGCAGAAGACTGTGTGCCAAAGAAGCAAATCCATGTGTTTCCCAAGTGGAAACCATGGATGAACAAGGATATCCACTGCTTGCTGAAGTCCAGGTCTGAGGCATTCAAGTCAGGTGACCCTGACCTTTACAAGAAATCCAGATATGATCTAAGGAGATCCATCAAAGATACCAAAAGACAGTACCAGACCAAGCTCGAGTCCCAGACTAGCCACAGGGACTCCACTGACTATGGCAAGGTCTGAAAGAAATAACAGGCTATAAGATGAAGGCATGTAAAATCTCTGGCACCGGTGCATGCCTCTCTGACGAGCTCAATGCATTCTATGCTAGTTTTGAGTAAGAGATCAGCGAGACCATGCCTTTCACTCCAGAAGCCTCAGATGAACTTGTACCTGAGTCACCATTGCAGACGTCAGAGCAGCCTTCTCGAAAGTCAACCCACGGAAAGTGACTGGTACAGATACAGTGCCTGGACAAGCACTCAGATCCTGTGTGGATCAACTGGCAGGTCCTTAACCTCTCTTTACACCAATCTCAGGACCCTATATGCTTCAAGAAGATGACCATCATCCCAGTATCAAAGAAAAACCAGGCAGCATGCCTTAATGACTATCACTGGTGGTTCTGACATCCATCATTATGAAGTGCTTCGAAAGATTAGTCATGGCACACATCAACTCCAGTCTCCCAGATTGCCTGGACCCACTCCACCGCTACAACAGGTTCAAAGCAGATGTCAAATCTCTGGTTCTACAATCAATCATGGAATACCTATACAGATGTCAGACTCCTATTTATTAACTACAGCTCAGCTTTCAACACCATTATTCCTACAAAACTCATTTTCAAATCATGTGGCTTAGGGCTTGGTTCCTCCCTCTGCAACTGGATCCTCGGCTTCCTAACCCACAGACCACAATCAGTAGGGATAGTGGATAGAACCGTGAAGGAGCTTATGGTATGTTAGCGTTTATTAACAGGGGGTTTGAGTTTAAGAGCCGTGGGTTTATGCTGCAACTATACCGGACGTTGGTGAGACCACATTTGGAATATTGTGTTCAGTTCTGGTCACCTCATTATAAGAAGGATGTGGAAGCATTGGAGAGAGTGCAGAGGAGATTTACCAGGGTGCTGCCTGGTTGGAGGGTAGATCTTATGAGGAAAGGTTGAGGGAGCTGGGGCTTTTCTCTTTGGAGCGGAGGAGGATGAGAGGTGACTTAATAGAGGTTTATAAGATGATGAGAAGGATTGATAGAGTAGACGTGCAGAGACTATTTCCTTGGGTGGATGTAGCTGTTACTAGGGGGCATAACTATAACGTTCATGCTGGGAGATATAGAAGGGATGTCCAAGGTAGATTCTTCACCCAGAGAGTGGTTGGGGTGTGGAATAGACTGCCTGCTGTGATAGTGGAGTCAGACACTTTAGGAACTTTCAAACTTGGATAGGCACATGGAGCACTCCAGAATTATAGGGAGGGGATTGGACATAGCTCGGCACAACTTTGAGGGCCGAAGGGCCTGTACTGTGCTGAAATGTTCTATGTTCTATAATAGGCAACAACACCTCCACGATCATCCTCAACACCGCTGCCCCACAAGGTTGTGTCCTCAGCCCCTTACAATACTCCTTATACACCTATGATCATGTGGCCAAATTCCCCTCCAATCTGATTTTCAAGTTTGCTGATGACACCACTGTGGTGAGTCAGATTTCAAACAGTGATGAGATAGAGTACAGGAAAGAGAGAATCTGGTGAACTGCTGTGACGACAATCATCTCTCCTTCAATGTCAACAAATGATGGAGATACTCATTGACTTCAGGAAGCATAGTGGTGGACATGCCCATCTACATCAGTGGGGACGAACTGGAAACGGTCGAGAGCTTCAAGTTTCTCGCAACAACCTGAGCTGGTTCCTCCATGATGGTGCTATACTTAAGAAAGTCCACTAATGCCTCTACTTTCTCAAGAGGCTAAGGAAATTTGTCATGTTCAGTACAACTCTCACCAACTTTTATAGATGCACCACAGAAAGCATTCTTTCTGGCTGTATCACAACTTGGTTTGGCTCCTGTTTTGTCTAAGACTGCAAAAAATTACAAAGGTCGTGAACAAAGCCCTGTCCATCATGCAAATCAGTCTCCCATCCATTGATCCTGTTTACACTTCCCACTGCCTTGGAAAAGCAGTCTGGACATTCTCTCTTCCACATTCTTCCACAGAGAGAAGGATACAAAAGTCTGAGGTCCATACCAACCGACTCAAGAACAGCTTCTTCCCTGCTGCCATCAGACTTTTGAGTGGATCTATCTCGTATTAAGTTAATCTTCCTCTACACCCTAGCTATAACTGTAACACTACATTCTGCATTCCTGTCATACACTCTGCCTGGAAAAAGACCTGGAATAGTAGAGGGAGCACTGAGTTGCAAATACTCTGCAACAATAAGGTTTAGAACTGGGAGTGTTACAACTTTGTTTTTTTTGGGGGCTTACTAAATTATTATGAAAGGTTTGTCTGTAATCTAGCAATTATTCTGATGGGATGGGGTGGTGTTTCTCACCTCATGCCCAATGGTGAAGCGAAGCCAGCAGCTTTTGCATCAAGATCCTTGAACAAAGCAGAAATAAATTATGCACAGATAGAGAAGGAAGCTCTAGGAATAATTTGTGCAATCAAATGTTTTTACTAATACTTATGTGGAAGGTAATTCATGTTATTAATGGATCATCGATCACTGACAACAATATTTGGGCCTCGCACAGGAATTCCATCTCTGGCAGCAAGCTGGATGCAGAGATGGGCATTGCTGTTGTCAGCACACACATTACAATAAAATATCATCAGTCAAGTCTCCATGGAACGCTGATGGACTCTCCCAATTACCTTTATCAAATGAGTCGTCAATAAAGCGGAAACATCTTCTACTTTGAGCAAGTAGATAACATCCCTGTAACCATAGGACAAGTTAAGAAGTATACCAAAAATGATCCATTACTGTCAGAAGTTAAGAACATAGTATTTTGGGGCAAGACTTTGGGAGCAAACCTGGAGTTCAAGCCATATGTCACCCAAAGATGCAAACTATCCACATAATCTGATTGTCTTTTCTAGGGAATGAGAGTCATCATTCCACTATTATTAAGGAAACATGTCCTAAACCAACAACATGAAGGTCATTGTGATATAGTAAGGATGAAGGAGATAGCCAGGTGCTATTTTTAGTGGCCAGGGCATGTTACCGAAATTGAGGAAAAGGCTGGTGGTGATGTGTTCACTTTGTGCAGAAGTTTGGAACCTGCTACCACTAGTGCTTTTACAGCTACAGGAATGGCCAGAAGGACCATGGCAAAGAGTTCATATAGATTATAGTAGACCATTCAAAGGGTGTATGTTTCTCATTGTGGCCAACAGGAACTCGAAATGGCCTGTAGTTGCCACTATGATGACAATGTCCTCGGAGAGATCAATAGAAAGGCTGGATGAGATTTGGTTACCCTGAACAACTTGTGAGCAACAATGGGCTGCAGACCATTTTGTAAGAATTTACAAACTATTTAAAGAGAATGGGATTCAACACTTCCAGTCTGCTCTTTACTGTGCTGCCAAAAATGGGCTGGCAGAATAGTTTGTGTAGATGATTAATTGAAGGTAACTCGAGAGCAAGGTTCATTGCCTAAACAATTATAGCTAATTCCTGATGACGTACAGGAATACCACATATTCAACAAGCCAAAGTTCTCTTGCATTATTCATGGTAGAATGTCAATTAGGCACAGAGTTTGATTTGCTTAAGCTGCCCAAGATGAGAGAAATTGTCAAGAAAAAACAACAAGATCAGGTTATATGACATGAGGACAGGTTTTTCACAGCGGTCGAGAGGTATTGGCAAGGAACTATGAGAATTGGATACCTACCAGCATCTTAGCACAGACCAGACTGGAAACCAGAACCAGTTTGCCAGAGCCAGAATCAACTGAGAATTCACAACAAGTACCAAGTGAAGTCCTGGACATACCTGAGAAGCTGACAATACCCAAAATAATTGTGGAAGATAGTACTTTGGTTGAGAGAACTTCAACACTGGTCAACCTCTGAAAACTACTTCAATTCCAGTGAAGACAATCACAGAAGACATTCAAAGTAAGCCAAAAAGGTAGTCAAAATGAAAAATCAGGTGCCTGAGATTCAGTGACAGCCACCCAGAAACAGACATCCTCTTAAACATCTAACTTATTGACTGTTCTGTTTATTCATTGTTCATTGAGAATTTTGATAACATTATACTATGCGTTATATCAGAGGTTCCTGCAACGAAGGGGAAGGAAAGTGTGGTGTATTTGTGTTGTTCCTAGTTGGAACAAGGGCACTTTAAGGCACTGATCGTGTGATGTCCTGATGACCTTGCCAATAAAACCCTTGTTTGTTTGTACCTCCGTGGTCTGCAAACGTATCCTTTAAAAATACAATAATATACATAAACTAAAAATAAAATACTGCAGATGGTGAAAATCTGAAATAAAAACAGAAAATGCTGGATAAACCCAGCATGTCTGCTTCTGACAGCATCTATGGAGAGAGAAATAGAGTTAACATTTTGAGTCTGTATGACTTCTTCAGATCCATTCAATGGATCCTTTAACCTGTCTCCAGTCTTCTCCTCTGCCTGGGACCTTCCCCCTCGCTTATTACCCGCTCTTGATCATTGTTCATCAAGAACTATCGGTGGGACCTTGGCTGTTTCAATTTCTCCGCTCCTTTCACCCATTCCTGCTTATCTCCTTCTGAACTTGCTGCATTCCGTTCTCTCAAGTCCAACCCTGACTTTGTTATCAAAACTCTGAAGAATCATACAGACTCAAAACCTTAACTCTGTCCCATCACCAGGACTGCCTATTACTGCTTCCCTAACGTTGCATCTCTGCTTCAGCTCATCTGTTGCTGAAACCTTCTTCCCTATTAGTGCCTTAGACCCTCAGCTTCCTAAAATTCTTTCCCTAAACCTCTCTAGCTGTCTATCCTCCTTTAAGACATGTATTAAAACTTAATTCCTTGACCAAGCTTTCTTTCCTAACAGCAGTATATGTATACAGATATGACATGGAATGGAGCAGGTCAAGAAGGCAGCTCACTACCCATCTTCTCAAAGAAAATTTACGATGAGTAATGGTAGCTTTACCATTGCTGAACAAATAAAAAATAGCATTTGGTAATTTACCCATATATCATATACTCACATGAATCAAAAAACTAGTATGCAGGTACAACAAATGATCGGGCTTTCCCAGTTTCCACCCCTCCATTACTTTCAACTGGTCCGTCTCAGACACTTCCTTTCTTGACCTTTCTGTCTCCATTTCCGGCAATAGACTATCTACCAATATCCATTACAAGCCTACTGACTTCCACAGCTATCTGGATGACAGCTCTTCACACCCTACATCCTGTAAGGACTTCATTCCTTTCTTTCAGTTCCTTCGTCTCCGTCGCATTTGTTCTGATGATGCCACTTTCTAAAGTGGTGCTTCTAACATGTGCCCCTTTTTCCTCAACCATGAATTCCCATCTACAATTGTCAACACAGCCCTCAACAGTCGGCAGTCCATCTCCCACGCCACGATCCACATCCCCTTCTCTCCCTTCCAGAACAAGGATAGAGTCCCCCTCGTTCTCACATTTCACCGCACCAGCCTCCACATAAAGCATAATCCTCCACCATTTCTGCCAATTCCAACGTGATGCCACCACCAAACACATCTTCCCTTCACTCCCTCTGTCAGTATTCTGCAGAAACCATTCCCTCCAGGATAACCTAGCCCACTCCTCCACTATACCCAACACCTCTCCCATCACTCATGGCACCTTCCCATGCAATCGCAGAACATTTGTCCCTTTACCTCTTCTATGCTTACTATCCAAGGTTTAAAACATTCATTCCAGGTTGAGCAGTGTTTCACTTACACCTCTTTCAATTTGGTGTATTGCATTTGCTGCTCCCAATATGATCTCCTCTGTATCGGAGAGACCATGCGTAGACTGGGTGATTGCTTTGCTGAGCACCTTCGGTCTGTGCGCAATCAGGACCTTGATTTTCCAGTTGCTTGCCATTTTAACACATGATCCTGATCCCATGCCCACATCTGTCCTTGGCTTGCTGCAATGTTCCAATGAAGATCAATGAAATCCAGAGGAACAGCATCTCCTCTTCCGGCTAGGCACTTTACAGCCTTCCGATCTCAACACTGAATTCAACAATTTCAGATAATTTGCTCCACCCCACCTTGGCTTCCTTTGCTTTCATTCTATGTTATTTACTTTTTTTTACTCTTCTCTATCTTTTATTTCTTTATTGTCTTTCTTCATTTTTCTTTCCCCCACTGTTTCCCCCTTCCCTTTTCTCCCTCCTCTCTCCTTTTCTACATTTTACCTCTGTCCCATCTTTTTTCCCCTCCTCCTCCAACATCTCCATCTGTCACAGTTTACAGCTTCTCTGCTGTTTGGCCATTCACACCCTTTATTCTCTCTGTGGACAGCCATTAGCAGTCTTTACCCCTGGTTTCTGTGGCTATGGCTCATCTTTCATTCCCTCACTCTGCAGTATAAATATCTCCCACTTTCTATGCCTTTTACCTTTGACAAAGGGTCATCTGGACTCGGAACGTCAGCATTTTTCTCTCCTTACAGAAACTGCCAGACCTGCTGTGATTTTCCAGTGTTTTCTCTTTTGGTTTCAGATTCCAGCACCCCCAGTAATTTGCTGTTAGGCCTATATGCATTGAGTTTCGGATAATGAAAGGGCTCACAAGATCATGAGGGAACATGACAAGGTGAATACTGGGATGCTGTTACTCCTATTGGCGAATCTAGAACCAGGAGGTTCACAGTTTAATGAGAGCTCTCCCATCTAAGACAGCAATAAAGAAAAAAATATTCTCTGAGAGCTGTTAGATTTTGGAATTCTGTTCCGTAGAGAGCAGCAAAGGCTGGGTCATTCAATATATTAGAGGCTGCATTTGATTTTCAATCGACGAAGTTATAACAGGCTGTGAGGAAAGTGAAGTTAAGATCACAATCAGATAAGCCATGGTTTTATTGATTGGCAGAACAGGCATGAGAAGCCAAATGGCCTATTCTGGCTCCAATTTGTTATGTTCTCGTTATATGGCTGGGTGTCAAACTTATGTCACTTGTGGAGCAGCTTGGAAAGTAAAGTACTTTTTGTCTGAATAAAACTTGTTGTGGAAGAACAGCAGTGAAATGTAGAGTGATATAAAAATACAAACAGCAATGCAAATATTTTTCAGTCTGACCTTCAAAACAGCATCACTGGAGAAGCACAGTAGGACCATAGAAAACAAAAGGAGGAATAGTAGTTGAAATAAAGACTTGTGTGTCTGTTAATATGTGTTAATTTGAGAGTAAATGAGGTCTCAGTATGAGGAAATGCAGTGGGCATCTTTTGCGCACAGCAAGATCCCACAGGCAAATCTCCCTCAGTGTCAAGGGTTGGTTTATGTCGAAGGGCATTGTGCTGAGAGGGAGATAAGGTAGGAGAAGGAAGCGGCATCCTTCAGGAGAGAGAGACAGAAAAAAGAGAAGGGGAAGAAAAGAGAGAAAGAAAGAGAGAGAGGAAGAGGGTTAGAGAGAGGGTAAGGAAAGAGGGAGGAGGGAAAGAGAGAGCGAGAAAAGAGAGGGAGAGGGTTGGAGAGAGGGTCGGGAAAGAGGGGAGAGAAAAGGAGAGAGCAAGAAGAGAGGGGGAGGGAAAGAGAGAGAGGGCGGGAAAGGTGGCGGGCGGGAGGGAGGGAGGAGCTAGGCCGCCCGGCTCACACTGGCAGGGGATCGGACGCCGGAGGGACGGTAACTGGTGAGACCATGACAGAGAATGGAGCCGGCGGAGGAGGCCTGGGCCACAACGGGGAGCTGAGCTGCGGGCCGGAGCCGGGAGACAGGCCCAGGCCGCGACTAAAGAAGCCGGAACTGGGGAACAGAGTCACGGTGGTGCTGGGAGCGCAATGGGGAGACGAAGGGAAAGGCAAAGTGGTGGATCTACTGGCGCAGGATGCGGACATCGTGTGTCGGTGCCAGGTGAGGGGGGAGGTCGGGCGGGATTGTGGTGGATCCGGGCCGGGGTTCCGGTTCTTCAGAAGCGGAGAGGAAACGTTCAGTAAACTACCCCCCCCACCCCCGTTATATCCCCTCCCCCCGTTCCCCCCCTTCCTTCCCCCCCTCGTTCCCCCCTTCCTTCCCCCCCCTCGTTCCCCCTTCCTTCCCCCCCGTTCCCCCCCTTCCTTCCCCCCCTTCCTTCCCCCCCTCGTTCCCCCCTTCCTTCCCCCCTCGTTCCCCCCTTCCTTCCCCCCTCGTTCCCCCCTTCCTTCCCCCCTCGTTCCCCCCTTCCTTCCCCCCTCGTTCCCCCCTTCCTCCCCCCCTCGTTCCCCCCTTCCTCCCCCCCTCGTTCCCCCCTTCCTCCCCCCCTCGTTCCCCCCTTCCTCCCCCCCTCGTTCCCCCCTTCCTCCCCCCCTCGTTCCCCCCTTCCTCCCCCCCTCGTTCCCCCCTTCCTCCCCCCCTCGTTCCCCCCTTCCTTCCCCCCTCGTTCCCCCCTTCCTTCCCCCCTCGTTCCCCCCTTCCTTCCCCCCTCGTTCCCCCCTTCCTTCCCCCCTCGTTCCCCCCTTCCTTCCCCCCTCGTTCCCCCCTTCCTTCCCCCCTCGTTCCCCCCTTCCTTCCCCCCTCGTTCCCCCCTTCCTTCCCCCCTCGTTCCCCCCCTCCTTCCCCCCTCCTTCCCCCCTCCTTCCCCCCTTCCTTCCCCCTCCTTCCCCCCTTCCTTCCCCCCTCCTTCCCCCCTTCCTTCCCCCTCCTTCCCCCCTTCCTTCCCCCCTCCTTCCCCCCTTCCTTCCCCCCTCGTTCCCCCCTTCCTTCCCCCCTCGTTCCCCCCTTCCTTCCCCCCTCGTTCCCCCCTTCCTTCCCCCCTCGTTCCCCCCTTCCTTCCCCCCTCGTTCCCCCCTTCCGTTCCCCCCTTCCTTCCCCCCCTCGTTCCCCCCCTCGTTCCCCCCTTCCTTCCCCCCCTCGTTCCCCCCTTCCTTCCCCCCCTCGTTCCCCCCTTCCTTCCCCCCCTCGTTCCCCCCTTCCTTCCCCCCCTCGTTCCCCCCTTCCTTCCCCCCCTCGTTCCCCCTTCCTTCCCCCCCTCGTTCCCCCCTTCCTTCCCCCCCTCGTTCCCCCCTTCCTTCCCCCCTTCCTTCCCCCCTCGTTCCCCTTCCTTCCCCCCCTCGTTCCCCCCTTCCTTCCCCCCCTCGTTCCCCCCTTCCTTCCCCCCCTCGTTCCCCCCTTCCTTCCCCCCCTCGTTCCCCCCTTCCTTCCCCCCCTCGTTCCCCACCTTCCTTCCCCCCCTCGTTCCCCCTTCCTTCCCCCCTCGTTCCCCCCTTCCTTCCCCCCCTCGTTCCCCCCTTCCTTCCCCCCCTCGTTCCCCCTTCCTTCCCCCCCTCGTTCCCCCCTTCCTTCCCCCCCTCGTTCCCCCCTTCCTTCCCCCCCTCGTTCCCCCCTTCCTTCCCCCCCTCGTTCCCCCCTTCCTTCCCCCCCTCGTTCCCCCCTTCCTTCCCCCCTCGTTCCCCCCTTCCTTCCCCCCCTCGTTCCCCCCTTCCTTCCCCCCCTCGTTCCCCCCTTCCTTCCCCCCCTCGTTCCCCCCTTCCTTCCCCCCTCGTTCCCCCTTCCTTCCCCCCCTCGTTCCCCCCTTCCTTCCCCCCCTCGTTCCCCCCTTCCTTCCCCCCCTCGTTCCCCCCTTCCTTCCCCCCCTCGTTCCCCCCTTCCTTCCCCCCTCGTTCCCCCCTTCCTTCCCCCCCTCGTTCCCCCCTTCCTTCCCCCCCTCGTTCCCCCCTTCCTTCCCCCCTCGTTCCCCCTTCCTTCCCCCCCTCGTTCCCCCCTTCCTTTCCCCCCTCGTTCCCCCCTTCCTTCCCCCCTCGTTCCCCCCTTCCTTCCCCCCCTCGTTCCCCCCTTCCTTCCCCCCCCTCGTTCCCCCCTTCCTTCCCCCCCTCGTTCCCCCCTTCCTTCCCCCCCTCGTTCCCCCCTTCCTTCCCCCCCTCGTTCCCCCTTCCTTCCCCCCCTCGTTCCCCCCTTCCTTCCCCCCTCGTTCCCCCCTTCCTTCCCCCCTCGTTCCCCCCTTCCTTCCCCCCCTCGTTCCCCCCTTCCTTCCCCCCCTCGTTCCCCCCTTCCTTCCCCCCCTCGTTCCCCCCTTCCTTCCCCCCCTCGTTCCCCCCTTCCTTCCCCCCCTCGTTCCCCCCTTCCTTCCCCCCCTCGTTCCCCCCTTCCTTCCCCCCCTCGTTCCCCCCTTCCTTCCCCCCCTCGTTCCCCCCTTCCTTCCCCCCCTCGTTCCCCCCTTCCTTCCCCCCCTCGTTCCCCCCTTCCTTCCCCCCCTCGTTCCCCCCTTCCTTCCCCCCCTCGTTCCCCCCTTCCTTCCCCCCCTCGTTCCCCCCTTCCTTCCCCCCCTCGTTCCCCCCTTCCTTCCCCCCCTCGTTCCCCCCTTCCTTCCCCCCCTCGTTCCCCCCTTCCTTCCCCCCCTCGTTCCCCCCTTCCTTCCCCCCCTCGTTCCCACCTTCCTTCCCCCCCTCGTTCCCACCTTCCTTCCCCCCCTCGTTCCCCCCTTCCTTCCCCCCCTCGTTCCCCCCTTCCTTCCCCCCCCCTCGTTCCCCCCTTCCTTCCCCCCCTCGTTCCCCCCTTCCTTCCCCCCCCTCGTTCCCCCCTTCCTTCCCCCCCCTCGTTCCCCCCTTCCTTCCCCCCCTCGTTCCCCCCTTCCTTCCCCCCCCTCGTTCCCCCCTTCCTTCCCCCCCCCTCGTTCCCCCCTTCCTTCCCCCCCCCTCGTTCCCCCCTTCCTTCCCCCCCCCTCGTTCCCCCCTTCCTTCCCCCCCCTCGTTCCCCCCTTCCTTCCCCCCCCTCGTTCCCCCCTTCCTTCCCCCCCCTCGTTCCCCCCTTCCTTCCCCCCCCTCGTTCCCCCCTTCCTTTCCTTCCCCCCCTCGTTCCCCCCCTCAATTCTTCACCCTCCTCCCTCTACACTTTTCCTTTCTGATTTCTATCTTTCCTTACTAATTTCTTGATTTATTTATTCCTTTATCTCCCTCCAGTTTCTGACAATTTCTTTCACTTGCCTCTTTCTCTATTACCCTTCCCCCCCCCTCCCTCTCTCTCTCTCTCTCTCTCTCTCTCTCTCTCTCACTCATCCCCCTCTCCTTTCCAGCTTTGCCCCCCTCCTGGCTGCAGTATGTTTGGGTTTTAAAACTGGACATGTTGTTTTCTTTTTATTCTCTTTGCTCCCTAGCAGAACTGGGAGAAATGTTATACATCTTTGCTGTCTTGGCTTTCACCTAAGTATTTCCTCCTTTATTGTATTGTTGGTTTAAAGTGGGCAAATCTATTTATTTAAGCCTTACTCTTGATTCATAGGAACATAGGAATCTGAAACAGGAATATGAGTCACAAAAAGCTGGTGTAAAGATCCAGGCGGTTCAGGGGAGGTTTATTAGGTTAATACCTGGAATAAGTGGGTTGAGCAATGAGGAAAGGTTAGACAGACTGAGCTAGTTTCCACTGGAGTGTAGGACAGTGGGGGTGACTTCACCGAAGTATACAGTATCCTAAACGGTTTTGATGAGGTGGATGTGGAATCGATGTTTCTTCTTGTGGATAAGTCCAGAAGTAGGGGCACTATTTTAAAGTTAGCAGTCACCCTTTTAGGATAGAGGTGAGGAGAATGTTTTTCCTCTGAGGATTGTACAACTTTGAGCTCTCTGCCTCAGAAGGCTGTGGAAGTAGGATCATTGAATATTTTTAAGAGGGAGATTCTTTTTAGGCAAAGGAATCAAACATTAATGGGGGTAGATGGGGAATGTGGAATTCAAAACCAAACAGATTAGGCCTACTTCTCCTATTTCGTATGTATGAGTAGGCCATATACCTGCTCTGATATTCAATAAGATAATGCCAAATTTGATTGTGGCTTCAACTCTAGTCTCCTTCCTGTCTTCTGTTCGCTTTAACTCCCTTGTCAATTGGGAATCTATCTTAACCCAGCCTTAAAAATATTAAGGCATTGCATTCCACAGGCTGTCAACCCGCTGAGAGAAAAAAAACTTCTTGCTTCTGGCTTAAATGGGAGACTCTTATTTTTCAACTGTACCCCTCGTTCAGGTCTCTTCTACAAAAGGAAACATCCTTTCAGCTTTCACTCTGGTTTTTAATGTCCGTGGCGGGAGGAATTTTTTTTAATACTTTATTCCAATTCAACCCAATCAAATCAAATCCAATTCAGAGTCCCAACAAGTTGGGACATTCCCAATCCAAGCTGACAAGACAGGGCTCTCACCTCCTGTCTTGGGCTTGATCTACATGATCCAAGCTGATTAGAGTAGGTATAGCTCCTCCTCCAAGGCTTGATCTCATTTGCATCTTAGCCAAAAGGCCGAGATGCCGCTTTAAAAAAATTGCTTCAAGTGAAGCTAAAATGTAACCTAATTAATGGCTTCAACCAAGTGCAGCATGTCGATCACTGAGACAGCCACATGGTTCTGACTCAGTGTGTGAGTAACCTGACCACTTCCACTTGCCTTTAACCCTGACCACATTACACTGCTTCCAACATCCTAACAGATGCACTAATTAAATGTTTTGACAAGGAAAGCGTCATCAGACCATGATCTTCTGTTTAAGAGATGCTCATTTTCTACAGGAAATACAGATGTGCAAGAATTTGATATTTGATTTCTTGCTTCATTCAGATAAGCATTAAAAATGGGCAAGGACATGCTCTCCTCTCCATTCGGAGACAACAGCGATTGGTTTGCCTATTTCAAAACTAACTGAGGCAAAGTTTGCCCATTTATTTTTCTAAAAACGTTACTTAACATGTTGCATTCCAACGCGTCATACTTTTAAATATGAACAAAATTTGTCTTCCTACATAAGTCACTATATTTAAATAATTGAGTGAGATCTTGGTATTCATTGTGAGTAAGCACCATGGAAATATCACTGTCATTTGTTTTGTCTTAAAGAGTTATGGGATTTATTGAGGACTGTGCCTGTCTTTTTCAAACTTCTAGCTCTTCCATTATCAGAAATAACTATCATGGTTTTGCTGTGGTACAGCACTCCCTATTGGGCTAATTCTGTGTCTCTTTTTGCTGTTGCTGCAACAATTCATAATATTCCTTCTGTTCATGCCCTACACAGCACCTTGGCTGCTTCTATATAATATCTTCATTGGTGAGTCTGCTGAACATGATGCATAAAAGTTGCTGTCTTTTTTTTAGTTGACTTTTGTTTCCTGTTGGAACGAATCAGGAACTGAATCAGATTAGTTGCTGTTTTGGAATAAGTCTGTCAGCTGTAAGCAAGTTTTTCTGAAAGAGGTACTTATTTTCTTGAGTGGGTTGTTATAGTTACTATAGAGAGAGGATATGGAGACGAAACACAAAGAGACCAGCTTGGTAATGTAACTTTAATATGGAGTTGATGAATGAAATAGGGACGTAAGCAGATAATGTTTTGCTTCTCTCATCCCTATAGCAATTAGGCAAAACCATCAACTGAACAAGCAACTTCTCTTCTGAAGTTTAAATTCCCTCACCATCGCTTAGCAACTCTAGAACTAACACAGTTTTCTTGCACATGCATTCCATCACAAAATAGAGCCACCTCCAAACTCGAGGACAGCGAATAGTCAGACCAAACCTTTCCCTTTTGGGCAGCATAATTACTGTTGGAGCAGTATTTTGACACAGTGGCTCTCACCTACATGAAAGTGATCATTGAAAGCAGGGTTGACCATGCCTTCTTTTCAAGATAATCTTGACCGTGAAATATTCTTCGGCTGAAGCAACAGGTGGCAGACCAAGTCACTTGTCAGTATGTTCTGAATTATGATACTACATTTATAAGCCTAGAACTGCTACGTGAAGCAGTTTTGTAATAGTCCTAACTGCTGGTGCTGCAGAAACTACCCAGTTACATTGCTGATTCAATATTACACTGGCAACAACTACACTTTTTGTTAAAATTAGAAAAATGAGACCTCATTGTGCCCCTTAGCATGTTGGACACAGTTTGGTGGTATAGGCATAAGTACGAACTGGAGGGGAGTTTTCATCTCTACAGCAGAAAATACTTGATAGGTTATGCTTAAATAAGCCACCAGACTGGTACTGTAGTATTTCAAACTGTATCAGACTGTGTCATAGCTAACTGTGATCTGTTTGACAGAGAACTGGGGGCACGCAGAACTGTTTCTATTCACCCACCATCCTTTGAGTAACTTGGTGATTCTGATGTGCAGAGGAAGCATTATTTATTAACACAACAGGGTTTTCAGTTGCATTTCTTCCTGTCTACAATTTCCACTATGGTTTGAGAAATGAGAAAGCCTAAAACTGAATGATCTGGTTATTACATGTCCTGTTTTGTTAGTGACTTTTTCTTTTGCTTTTGAAGAAGAATACTCTACACCTTATCCTATTAAGGATTTAAGAATATGCCTGCAGCAATACTATATCAGTCCAATGTGCTGTTTGCATAGGCACCACATTACTACTATTTTTGTATAGTAATAATCGTGTAGCACTGGTTATATTCAAGTTGTGGTGTAGGTTTGCTGGATGCTACTATATTCCTTGAGTGTTTATTGGCAAATTTTCTATGTTTAGGAATTGTCCTTGGATAGGAAAATTGCCAATGCCTCTCCTGTTCTTTAAGATGGAGGGTGGGGGTGGATGGAGAGAAACTACAAAACTATAGACCTGTTATCATCATGGACAGAGTGACTGAGTGACCGGGTAAAGTCATAGAATTGTTACAGCACAGAAGAAAGCTATTTGACCCATCATGTCCATGCCTTTCTCTGCAAGAGAAATTTAGCTAGTCTTACTCTTCTCTGTAACTTTTTTTTCTCTTCTGGTGCTTTTCCACCTATCTTTAGTTTTTAAGGATCGTCTGGACAAATACATGAATAGGTTGGGAATAGAGGGATATGGTCCCCGGAAAAGTAGGGGGGATCAGTTCAGTTGGGCAGCATGGTCGGTGCAGACTTAGAGGGCTGAAGGGCCTGTTCCTGTGCTGTCATTTTCTTTGTTCTTTTGAAAGCCCTACTTGAACATGCCACAGACTGTGCATTGCAGATCCTCTCAAGTTGCTGTGCACAGAAAGTTTTTCCTCATGTCATCACTAGGTCCTCTGCCAATCACATTGTGTAGATGTTCTTTGGTTTTCAATTATCTACTCTGTCTGGGCTCCTCGTTATCTTGAAGACTTCACTTTTCCACAGCCCCTCTAAAACGTTTTGTATCCTTCCTAAGTGTGTAGCCCAGAACTGGAAACAATACTCCAGTTGAGGCTGAACTGTTTCTCACGATGACTTACTTGCTTTTGTAGTCTTTGTTTCTGTTTATAAAGTCCAGAATCTCATATGTTTTTGTAGCCACTTTCTCAACATATCCCATAACCTTCAATAATTCGTAGTGGTGTAATTTTCCAGCTCCTCCTATTAGCAGGATTTTTCAAACGTGTTGAAGTTGGCAGACTTATGAACGGCCTGCCACGTTTTCTGGTTGTGCAGCGATGGGACTGTAAAATTCCACCACTTGATCAGAGGTGAGATTCAGCATGGATTTATGAAGAGTGGGTAACATCTGACTTGTAAATTGAATTTTAGAAGAGCTTACTAGCTAGGTGGACAGATGTGTCGATGGATTTTGTTTTAATGGACTCCGAGGAGGCATTTGATAAAATTCCATATGGAATTATTAACAAAATGGGGATACGTGGAATTAAATATGATTGATGATCGTTTGCCACGTTCAAGACACAAGCTAAAATTAAATGAATGTCCTCTGAATGGTGTTCTCCAAGAATCTGCACTGAGGCCATCAGCTTTTCACCATGTGAGAGGGAAGGAGTAGAATGTTGTATGTCCAAGTCTGCGAGTGACGTGTAGGTTGAGCGGTCAATTATCTGGATGGAAGTTGGAAGCTACTAAGGGTTACAGACAGATTAAGTGAGTGGGTTGAAATCTATACAGAGGATTTGGTTGTCTAGGTACTCAAACCATTAGAAGCTGGCGCACAGATATTTTAAAAAGTACACCAAGATTTTCAGATATTTGTCAGTTGAGATATCAAGCAAAAGGGCTCAAAGATGGATAGATAGAGGGAGTTGAGGTACAGATCAGCTATAATTTAAATATCTAGCCTATTTCACCCTATGATCTTTGGCTTTACTATGCGAGGCTGCCTTTGTGCTGTGAACTCTCACCCATTAATGACTTTGATTCCCAAACCCATTTTCACCAAGGAGTCTTACAGACTGGCAAAGGCAGCTTTCATGTCGTTGGCCTAGTTTGAATTTTAATCCAAGTCTGCGGGTGATGCACTAACTTTGAAATTTTGCAGGCACTTGTACCAGTAAATTACTATTTCCCATAACTTCTGAGGCAGTCCTGTCTGGAAAATCACTAAGAAGTCTCACAACACCAGATTAAAGTCCAACAGATTTATTTGGTAGCATGAGCTTTCGCAGTGCTGCCCCTTCATCAGGTGAGTGGAGGATTGGGTTCACAAACAGGGCAAATATGGACACAGACTCAAGTTACAAGATAAAACTTGCATTCCAACAAGTAATCAAGCCTTTACACGTGCAGACAAAACGAGCGGAGAGTGAGATGCGAGTGACATGTGCCTACCTCAGTCCAACACAAGCATCTCCACATCATGGAAAATCACCAGTTGCTCTACAATTACTGCTATTTCTTTTGATGAATAGGCCAAGTTCTCCAAGTTCGGTTATCATTTTGGAGTTTTGATATGTAGATTTGTTGGAATCTACATGAGGGCGGAGGGGTGGCAGTGGGGGTTGGAGGGTTGTGGATGTGACAGATCATTTTCGCTGACTTTAGTAACCTAGTCTTCCTCCAAGGACTATAGCTGTGGGTTACGAGCAGCAGCATCCCCTACCAGGAATGTGCCTATTTTGATGCATCTCTCTATTAAGATATCGGAGTAGCAGATTTAAAAGGGGAGAAGTCAGCAACTGCGGCTTCCTTTTGGTAACCCTTATGATCAGCATAGTTAGTTCCAGGTGACCAGTGTCATTGGCACGTGAGATCGCTTTAACAATGTTAATCCTGAAGTCCTTGACTTTACGACCTTCGAGTTACAATGAACGGCACTTGCGTTCATAAGTCAACACCTTGGTTTGACTTTCTCACATTGGTTTGACTTTGATGTCTTTCTTACGTGATGTTTAGTTGCTGTTCCAATTTGTTTTTACAGGGCTTAGTGCCTTTGTTTTCCAAACCCTTCCTTAAAATTTTGAGTTTCTTTGCCCGTAGTAATGGTAGCAAAGCATAAGTCTGGTGTTAGAAATGTGTATTTTTCGAAGAAAAGTAGAACAAAAATGGAAATAAGAAGTTTGTGAAAGGTGAGACGCGCACTGAACTTGGTAGCGTTTTGGATACTCCCCGAACAACTATCATGACCATTCTGAAAGAGAAGCTAAGAATTCAGAAACATGTTAAGGATTTGGCTCCAATGCATGTTGGATATATTGCCAAGAAATTATCAGTTTGGCTGAATGACCAAAATCAAGGCTGTGCTCCTGAGTTTGGACATAATTCTGGAAAAGATCAGGGGTTTTTATTATGATTTATGAAGCAACAGTGGGGCAGGGTGGGGGGGGGGGGGATGTTTTAATTCTGAGCCTTTTTATGCAAGTATTGGGGGATTAATGTGTTTTAAAGCCAGGGCCAATTTGCATAACACCAAGGTCTTTGGTGAAGCTGAAATCATTGAACTTGTGCTTGATACGTTGTTAAATGTTGACGAAACTGGATTCATTTGGGGAAACAAATGCTGTTGGCAATCTCCATTGCCAAAGAGGAGAAACCCATGCCAGGGTACAAAGCTGTGAAAGAGTCTCACTCTTCTGCGCAGCGCCAGTGGAAAACTCCAGGGCCTTCAAGGGATATTTCAAGGCTTTTCTCCCAGAGGTATAAGGTATGGGTCTGTAAGAACATCTCTTAAGGATTGGTGTTTAACCATCGTTTTATGTCGTGTCAGGGATTGTTGAAGCAAAATTGATCTTACATTTAGAGCTTTGTTAACCCTTGACAATGCGTCTGGTTGTCCAACCACCCTTGATGACATGTAGTTGGACATCAAAGTAGTGTCCAGTGTTCCCTCCCCCCTGCCCAATCTGGGGGGTAGTTGCACCCTTTGAGGCCTACCATCTTAGGTGCAAATTTGCCCAAGCAATCAGGAGAACTGAGAAGTAAGGTGGACTAACTTTGAAGGAATTCTGGATGGGTTTCAACATTTCCCAGAGATTAAGCATGGAATTAAATTTGCATGGTGTTTGGAAAAAATAATCTCCTGAGTTTGTACATGACTTCCGAGGCTTTCCGAGACTGTTGAAAAGGTGGCCAAAATGGGAAAGAGCTCAACCTTGACATTGCGCAAGAGAATATTGCATCACATTCTGAAGAATTAACTTATGAGGACCTCATTGAATTGAAAGAACAAAAACTGGCAGAGGAAGAAGAACGGAACTTGAAGCATTTCAACATTTTGAAGTTGCCATGACTCCAACATTGGAAGTAGTGAATAGGGGCATAGACAATATGTATAGCTGCTACAGATAAATTTACAAGGAGATGAGGAGAACATCTGTCCAAACTTCCTTGGGGATTTGCTTTAAGAAGGCAGGCAGGACTCCAGAAAAGCCTGCAATCAAGAATACTAAGAAGACTCCAGTCAGGGATCCTTCAGAAAGTCCAACAAAGTCACCTCAAAACACCCTGAAAATCTCATCCCATCAGACCCACCCATGAATGCAGGAATAATGAAGACAAATTAAGGCTTTAAAATGTTTATACTAATTTATAGGTGATGTACATTGGACTGTTAAGTTCTATACAGTACATTCGTTTCTATGATCTTATGTCAAAAAACACATTAATGCTGCAATAATACTTGCCTACATTTGTGTATAAGATTCTGCAATTTTTTGGTGAAAATGGGACCATCAAGTCATAATTGAGGAACCAATCTCCCATGTTTTTGCAGGGAAATCGGTTCCATAGTGGCACAATGGTTAGCACTGCTGCCTCACAGAACCAGGGTCCCGGGTTCAGTTCTGGCCTCGGGTCACTGTCTGTATGGAGTTTGAACTTCCTCCCTGTGTCTATGTGGATTTCCTCTGGCTTCTTCAGTTTCCCCCCACAGTCCAAAGATGTGTGGATTAGGTTGATTGGCCATGCTAAATTGACCCTTAGTGTCAGGGGGATTAGCAGGTAAATGTGTAAGGTTGTGGGAATAGGGCCTGGATGGCATTATGGTCAGTACAGACTCCGTGGGCTGAACGGCCTCCTGTACTGTAGGGGTTCTATAAGTTGCAGCATTTCAACCTACAATTTATTCCAGAAAACTGCATTTGTTGCCCGTCTGAGGACTGTCTGTAAAGTATTGACTGCAATTTTACTTTGCCTACCCAAGAATTTCCACCAAAAAAACACATGGTACTCTACTTTTTCCCAAAGCAGGATCATTTTGTAGATTAAATGTTGAGCCAGCCCTTCTTTGTTTTTCTATGGGAGATGGGCCAACAGTTAAAACATGAAATCAGCAAAGTTCTTTTGCTTTATTTTCATTTGTTCACGGGATGCCAGCATTTCCGACCCCTAATTACTCTTAGGAATGCCTTTCAGAGGTCAGTTAAGACTCAGCTACACTGCCCTGGGCCTGGAGTCATATGTAGGCCAGACCAAGTAAGGGCGACAGGTTTTCTTCCTTGAAGGACATGACTGAACACGGGAAAGGGGAAAGAGTGCAGGCGAGGAAAAGGAAGATACAACGAGAGAAATTGTAACAGCGCAGAGAGAAAATGATAGCAAAAGAGTCGATTCAAACACATGGAAGGCAAAGTGAGACCTAAGAAGAAAGAATTAAAGATGTTGAGCTGGGAGCCAGCTTTTAAGTTTTCAGCCATGAGCACAGACTGCTTTAGTGTTCGAGTGTCTTTTCTGCGGTGCTGTACTTGTTTGTTTCTCAGCTCTGTAACTTCTCATCTAGTGTTGCTTCTTGGCCTTTTGCTTTTTTGCATTCTCTCTGGCTGACTCCATTTTTCATTTTCTCTCAAACACAGGAATTTCCATTACAAATAAGCTTTGCTAGTTGTCTAATCGGTATTTAAGTGAACACATTAAAACATGGTGTTCTTTTTAGCATACTTGTGTGATTGAATTGTATTAATTGAAAGAAATAATGACTTGCATTTATTTAATGCCTTTCACAACCACAAAACACTATGTGGTTCCACGCAAACAATAAAATTCTTCTTGAAAGTGTAGTCATTGTTGTAGGAAATGGGGTAGCTAATCTGTGTACAGCAGACTCCCCTAAACAGCAGTGTGATAATGATCAGATCTGTTTTTGTCCCGTTGATTGAGGGATTAGTACTGGTTAGAACCCAGGAATAACTTTGCATCATCAGCCAAGATGCCATCCGGATTGGGAAAAACTAGGAAGCTGAGAGGACACATTTGCTGCTGTTATGGCCACATTGGCAAACACAGGAAGCACCCTCGTGGTGGTTCCTGGCAATGCTGGTGAAATACATTATCACAACCAATTTTGATAAATGTCATCTAGGTTACTTTGGCAAAGGCATTACTGCCTAAAGAAGAATCCATTGTTCTGTCACAACCGTAAATCTGCATGAGCTGTGGATGCTGGTCAGATCGAACTATGCTAAGTAACCTGAAGGACCAGCACCTGTTGTTAATGTTGTGCATACTGGTTGCTGTAAAATCCTGGGCAAAAGGAGACTGCTAAAACAGCCAGTCATCGTCAAGGCAAAGTTCTTCAGCAGAAAAGCTGAAAAGATAAAGGACAACAAAAATGGAGTGCTGGAAACTTTCAGCATGTCTGATAGTGCCAACATTTGCAATCTGAAGACCCTTCAGAGTAGAAAAGATAAAGGAAGTTAGAGGGGCTTGCGTATTGATGGTATGAATTTTATAATTGGCTGTACAAATAAAATCCTGTTATTTTAAAAAAGACTCCCCTGCTCTTATGAAATAGTACCATGGCATCTTGTCACTATCTGTAACCCCCATGACTTGCCTGGGCTTGCAAAATCTCAGTAACTGTCCTGGCTGGAGACAATACACATCTCTTTAACCTGTGCTTAACTCTCTCTCCATTCACGTCGTCTGCATCTGTAAAGACTTGATTACCTGTTGAGACTCTCATTCCAACCATTATCTTGTAATTGAGTTTGTGTCTATATAAGCCCTGTTTGTGAAACACATGCTGTACTCACCTGATGAAGGGGCAGCGCTCCCATGCTACCAAACCTGTTGGACTTTAACCTGGTGTTGTGAGACTTCTTACCTCAGTCCAACGTCAGCAACTCCACATCATGGCTAAATCTACCTAAGGAGAGAGCAGACCTTAGCTTAACATCTCATCTGAAAGACAGGCAATAGTGCACCGCTCCTTCAGTACTGCACTGGACTATCTGATTTTTATGATCAAGTCCTGAATTGGAACTTGTACCTGCAACTTTCCATCTCGGAGCAAGGGTGCTACCAGCTAAACCATGGCTGATACTATTGGGAGTGCTAAGTTGTAAGTTATTTGCTTTGAACAGGTACTAATACAATTGTGAATTATTGTATTTGCCATGTGGTATTTTGAATACAGCCCAGTCTGGCTACAGAGTTCAGGCTCAGATTCCTGCCATCAGTCATTTTCTGTGTTTGCAAATGGCAGTTGTCCTGTATGGCAATAAGAGACCCTTGATGCGCATGTGGCTGAAGCAGAATAAGGTGTATGGAAGTAGTCCTAGATTTGTTTGTTTCTCCTTGTTCAGCACTTGGCCTCTGCTTCATTCTCCCAGACCAGTGGTGGGAGCGGCAGTCACAAACCACATGATGGGGAGGACTGTGGTTGCCATAAAACATTCCACAGTCCACATGGATGAATTACTAACATCTAAATATGCATTGCATTATTCACTTTTATTGAGATGTTTTTGCAGCACTGTTTCTGCTCATTGTTTAAACTCAGCCTTTGGTCAGAACTTGGAAAGATTCCAGTGCTTAATCGCAAATATTTCCCTGACAACGAGTACAACTGCTGTTAAACAAAGAGCTGGTAACTCTTTCCACAACATGATGTTGTTCCATGTATTATGTGCTTATAGTTGAAATGTATTTTCACCTTTGCTAACACATTGAGACATTTAAGTCATGGCCTCCCCTTGTTTTTGTACAGGGCCAACAGAATCATGTTGGCTACTTTGTTCACTTTGATGTGGACAGTATACCAGGTTTCTCGCACCTAAATTAGTAACAAGACAGGATAACTTCCTAGTTTGGTACTGGAAAAGGTTATTGGGAACAAGTTTTGGTTTCCTTGGGATTCTTGAGCTGACCTCAGACACATTCAGGTGCTTCCATTGAGCTGTTTAGTCTCATTGCCAAGTTTTGCTCAAGTAACTGCTCGTACTGGGCGTGCCATTGTATGGCTTGACCTTCAGTATGTTCCACAAGTGAGCCGCTGTTATGCTATTTTTGGTCACACTGAATGTTGTCTGTCTTTCTGGCTGCACAAAGACGGAGGCGTTTGCTAATCGGCACTAAAATGCTGAGATTTTATTGCAAACAAAAATGTTGATTGCCATGTGAGGGACCCATTTGGCATGGCATTTATATAATGTGCAAATCCCATATAAGGTTTAGATGTGAGCATTTTTAATGTTAATACATAATTCTTGAGACTTTCTGTTTGTCACCTCTGTACTCTGTTATAATTAACAATACTTTAGTGATGGCAGTAATGCCTAATGTAACAATGCCCATTATAACATTTTTATTTTTTAAAAAGGCAACACCAGCCTACCATACCACTGATGTTGCTGTGGTTTGAACTGCATGCCATTTTGTTCTGTTGCCGTAAACATGACTATCTCATTTTCTGGGGCCAAGTGGTAGCAGCAAAAAGGTTCACTAGTATGTATATAATATGGAGATGCCGGCATTGGATTGGGATAGTAAGAAGTCTCTCAACCCCAGGTTAAAATCCAACAAGTTTAACCTATAGAACGAGTTTTCAGAGCGCTGCTCCTTCATCAGGTGAGTGATAGTTTTAGTATGTACTGTTTCTGGTGTTGGTTGTCTCTATTGTTACCAATCAATAATTCGGCTAGATGCATCAACAGATAGGAATCTATAGCCGGGACTGCCAAATAGTAGGTCGCAGGACAAGCAATTATGTTGCAAGCTCTGAGCCAGCAATGGCAGTTATGGAATGGAAACTTGGATTGGACAGTCTGAGTAGATGTGAGGTTCCTTTTAAATGTGCGTGATTTTGTTTAGTGTGTGATGTGATCCAGTGACCTGAGGCCTGACTGCTGACACCTGTAGAGCCTTCAAAATGGTAGGCGTCTTGGATTTTTGTGCCTGTACCTCTGCTGTTCGAATCCCATCCTGCTCAACAACTCTTCCCCTGTCTCACCTCCACACCCCTCAATTTTCAGGTTTTGGGGTTACAACAGCAAAAAATTTGGCAAGCACTGATCTACGGTGATAGCATTCTGAAGATCCTGGCCCATGTTCCATTGGCCATTTTTCTTTTGAGTTTTGACAGTGAGTTTTGTTGTGGTCATTCTATTCTGGGACAATGTGGTTTGGTGAGAAGGCATTCCAATAACCAGTACATTAAAACGTAACCTTTGATTTCCTGACCTATGTGTTGGTGAAATCTATTTTGTTTGTACCGTCAGACATAAATAAAAACAGAATGTGAATGGGCAGAAAACGATTCCTTTGTGCAATTGAATAGTCTCTCACTTCCCTGTCACCAGCCTCTGAAATAGCTGCGAAAATATGTGGACTGTTAAGTTTTTGGTGAACAGCAAGTGTGGACTTTGCCAAGTGTTTTTTTCCCCCTACCCGCTTTCATCATTGTGAAGTTGATGGGAGGCAGAACTCTACTGGTACTAAAGGTCTGAACTGCTGGCACAATATTACCTCAAACTAAATATTAAGACCAAAGCTTATTATCTTTGGTCCTCGCTACCAACTTTATTCCTCCCTCAGCAGCTATGTAAGGCTGGACTAAACTGTTCGCAACTTTAGTGTTGTAATTGATGGTGAGTTGAGTCTGACTACATATCTGTGCCATTGCTAAGATGGCACATTTCCAGCTTGTGCTATCATCCAAATCCATCATGCCTCAGCTTATCTGCTGCTGGAACCTTCATCCAAGCATTTGTTACCTCCAGATTTGACTATTCCAACACATTCCTGGCGACCTTCCACTAAACTTGAGATCATACAAAACCCTGCTACCCGTGTCCCAACTGGCACCAAGTTTCTGTTCACCTATCACATGATCTGCATTATGTCCCTGGTTAGGCAATGCCCTGATTTTAAAATTCTCCTTCCCATTTTCAAATCCCTTCATAGTTTCATGCCTCTCTAGCTCTGTGATGTCCTACAGCCCTGAAGCCCTCTGAGATAATCCTGGCTTCTTGAACACCCCTTTTAATTGCTGTCCTGCTAGCAGTCATGCTTTCAGCTGCCAAGGCCTTAAGCTCTGGGATGCCCTCTCCAAACCTCTTCACCTGTCCGCCACTTTCCATCTTTAAGACACTCCTTGAAACCAGCATCTTTGACCATACCTTTGATCATCTGCCCTGTGGCTTGGCATCAGCCTATTATATGGAGAAGGGTCTGGGGACATTTTGCTGTCTTGAAGACAATTTATAAATACAAGTTTATATTAACTATTTCCACCCATTTCATATCAACAACTTGGTTCATCAACCTCTCAGCTATGTGTGTCTTTGACAAGAATTTGTACTGGATGTTGCACAGCAGCCTATGCACTTTGATAAAGTGCAAGCATACCTCATACAGATGAAAGAACCTCTTTTAAAGATAAAAGTGCTCTTGAAATGGAAGATAAGCGCAGTAAATGTATTATCTTCACATGAATAAGGCTTTCTATATCTGAGAGAAACATAACTCATTGCAGATTATCCCAAGGGAGATTTTATTTTATTTTCAAGGTATAAAGTTAGAATGTGCCATCGTACCAAATAGTTCAGTATGAAAATCAAGCTGTTTTCCTTCCACACACTGAATCTTTAGCTTTCATATCCACAATGCTCCAACCCCCCCAGCACCACTTCCCCAAAACAGCTCTGCTGTTTGCTGAGATAAACTTGCTCTCTTATATTCATACAGATCAAGAAGGTCATGAGTTAGCTTATCTCAGCCAGTGCAAAGGGAGGGGTGTTGCAATGTCCTTCAGCAGCTCTGGGTTAAGTAAGGGAAGTATATTCATTTGCTGAAGGGATGATGTGTCTGCATGTGAGGGCAGAATCAGGCTTCAAATATTCAGCTTCTCACCATAGCGATTATACTCCATTAAGGGAGTGGCTGCCTTCAGGAGAGGAAAGATATCATCTGCAATCCTCTGCTGTTTGTCTTACCCCATCCAATCAGGCTACTAATGTCAAAATCACACTGATTCACTTGCACTGTAATCACCATGGGGTTGCATATATTCCAACCAAAGTTTTTTGTGCATGGAACTTGCACTCAGAAAATTAATGAACAGCTGAAGGCTCTGCAATTCAGCCACATGCAGTTGTGAATGATGGTGGACAATTAAACCAACTAACAGGAGCAGGAGGCTGTATAGATACCTGCACCCTCAGTGATGAGAGAGTCCAGTACATGAACACGAGTTAAAGTTTATTTATTAGTATCACAAGTGGGCTTACATTAACACTGCAGTGAGCTAGGAAAATCCCCCAGTTGCCACACTCCGGCACCTGTTCAGGTACACTGAGGAGAATTTAGCATGGCCAAAGCACCTAACCACCACATCTTTTGGACTGTGGGAGGAAACTGGAGCACCCGGAGGAAACTCATGCAGACATGGGTAGAATGTGCAGACTCTGCACAGACAGTGATCCAAGCCGGGAATCGAACCTGGGTCCCTGGCGTGTGAGGCAGCAGTACTAACCGCTGTGCCACCATGCCACCATATGAGACGAAGCTTAATCTTTGTAACCATCTTCAGCTTGAATCGAGTGGAATATGTTCAAGGCTTGTGTCTTTTTTTGAATTACCTGGCAGTTTTGAGGGGCCTATGATTCATTGTTGCTTTCTGCCTTGCTAATCAGAGTTGACCTGCCAACCAGTCAGCATCCTTTTCTCCTGTAGTACAAATTGTTGCGATTGTTTGAAATTTGGTATTCATGGATTTGTCCTGGTGAGTAGAAGACAAAAAACTTCAGCAACTTGCTCTCTTTTCAGCAATACTTGAGTTCTGTTCTAACGAGCAATGACTTGAAAATACTCCCATTATGTTTGGGGGAAGCTTGGAGTTGATTACCTTTTCTGAGAAAGGAAAAGCATAATATATTCATTACTGCTTATGACTTTTCAGCTAAAGGATTACACTATGTTTAGTGAATATATCGGCCTAACTAAATTTGAATTTTCTCCGTACTGAGTCCAATGGTTGAGTATTCAAATCTGGCTCTGAGATTTGAGTACAAAATTAGGCTAACGCTTCAGGGCAGAACTAAGGGAGCACCACATCTGTCTTTCAGATGGCCACTGAAGGTCAAAGAGGAACAAGGAACTCTGGCCAGCATTCCTCCTTCAATCGAAACCCACAAAACTTCACATTCAATCTGTTGGATGTTATTGGGATCTTACTGTGTGCAAAATGGCTGTCATTCTTGCAATCATAGCAGAAGTGCAGAATAATTTGTGTGCTTTCGGATATCCCTGTTAAGATCTTAGATAAGCGCAAGTTCCTTCTTTCATTGCAATGTCATGATCAAATTAATGTTTAGCTATTTAGCAACCCTGTTAGTGAGGCACAGTGAGCAAAGATTTGTGGTGCATTAAGCCAGAGTGCTGTGCCTTTATCCCCAGGCATGGAGCTGGGGTCCAGCCCAGGATCACAAGGTGACCACGTGGGCCATTAATAAAGTGAAGTTGAACCACATCAATCCAAGCATGCAATTCGGAGCTAAATTAGTTTCTGTTAAAGACTATGACTGTAGCTGGTGTGAAAAATAGAAATGTCAAGCTGATCATGTGGCATGAAGTGACGGTTAAAACATGCTGCAAGGAAGTGGAGGGAGTTCTACTCTGCTTCTGACTGTTAGTTTGACGTACACACAGTAAGAAGTCTGACAACATTAGGTTTACGTACACCAGGGGTCCAAACTTTTAAATGCTGGTACTTTCTTCTTTCAAAAACCCGCTAAAATTACATTCTTAAAAGTGTCATCTGTTCTTGACACAGTATGATTTGGTGATATGAAATGTGGGGCTGAGGAGTGGCATTTGGAAGGATATGTATATACCCTTCTTCAACACTGGCATGGCCTCCGTGAGAAGCAGAGAAACCTGTGAAATAAAGCAGAGCAATGGCTCAAAAGCCACAACTAGTCTGAGGACTGACATTGAATAGCTTGATGGAAATGTCCACCAAATCCTGCTTTCCGGTGGCAGAGCTTACTTTGATTTGGCAGACGACCATGAAGGAATGTAATAAATTCCACGTGGCTTTTTCCAATGCAAATAGGGTTTATGAGGCTATCTTAATTTTTTCCCCCATTGGCCTTATGTTTATGCTGAACAGTGTTCATTTGGGCACTACCCACATAACTAATTGTTGATGTTTCTGTCAGCTAGCTTATGCTTCACCATTTACAAGCCATTCATTTGCTACATTTTACACATCTGCTTACATTCAATTTGTTCAGATTGGCTTAATTTATTTCAAAGTACAATTTTTTTTATTGGTAAACAAACCCAAATCTTAAAAAAAGGAACTGTAAAATGCTTTTAATTTGTGTGAAGGTGGTTTTGTAGAATACTTAATCCTAAATTTTGTTTTCAAAATAAAATGAGAGGCTGGTAGTGGGAATGATGGTGAACTGGGCATGCCTCCGGGCTCAGGTAAATAAATTGAGAAAATCTTGTAGGACACGTGGGATCCCAAATTCTGGTTTTGCTAAATGAAGATGACACTGGCTGCCTCGGAGCAAAACCAGCCTTGAACAGGATGTTGGTGAGCCTTAAGTACATTTGCATATAACGAACGTATGCCTGTTTCAGGCACGGTTCCTGGGTGCATTTTATCTCCTTGGTCAATGTGCGAATTCAGCCAAGGGAGAGGAAGCAATGAGCATCCACCAAGAGGAATTCCCTCCAGGAATCTCCTGATTGGCTGCTTATCTCCACTGAAGTTACAGCAGTCAACTTTAGAGGACGTCTAAAAGTAAAGTAAAAGTTTATCTATTCGTCATAAGTAAGGCTTACATTAACACTGCAATGAAGTTACTGTGAAATTCCCCTAGTCACCACACTCCAGCACCTGTTTGAGCCATTGCACCTAACTAGTACGTCTTTCAGAATGTGGGAGGAAACTGGAGCATCCAGAGGAAACCCACGCAGACATGGCGAGAACGTGCAGACTCCACACAGTGACCCAAGTAGGGAATTGAACCCAGATCCCTGGTGCTGTGAGGCAGCAGTGTTAACCACTCTGTCAATGTGTTGCCCGTCTGAGGAAATTCCTAGTGTTTGTCTTTTTATGAATTTATAGACAGACTTGAGTCCTGATATGTTTAAAATTTAAGTTCTAATTGTCTCTGTTATAACATAAATGTGAATAAATATTCTTGAGGGCAACTGGAAGAGATGTTTGTTCACTTCTTGTTAACTTGAGGTGATAGAAATGATGCTTATCAGATTGTTAAATGGCTGTATTTAATCATTTGCAACTTTGATCAGCTCTGGCTCAGAAAGAATGACTGGATTCTTCACAATGATTTTGTGAAGGCAATAGTGGTTTTATTTTATAGGTTCCACACATCAGGAACTTTAGTTTGAACATCAGACAGTGCAGAATGATAAGATTATATCTCGTCAAAGCATGAATAAGGTCAAGACTTCTAAATCACTGATTCATGGGTTAGGCTCTAAATGCAGCCTGTTGGTCTGATGGACACTTCACTGTTAATGCAACACGTCACATTCATCTTATATAATGTTAGGTTCTGGTTCTCGCAAGACGTGACCCTTCACCTTCTCTGTCCCCTTCCCTTAATGCAACAGAAAGGAAGTGGGTAATGTTACCAAAAAAATTCGAAGTGCCAAATGAAAACAGGAGAAATTCACACTTTTTGGACAACTTAAAAATTGCATCCTGCCTGAGTCTGGCAATGTGGCCAATCCACATTGGGTGGGGGTTGGGGATAGCTAGAGGCTAGCTTGCCCGAAAGCTGGCTTAGTAGCAGAGGCCCCCCCAAAAGCTGCGGACCAGCCAGCTGACCATGAAGGAACAAAGAAAATTACAGCACAGGAACAGGCCCTTCACCCTCCAAGCCTGCACTGACCATGCTGCCCAGCTGAACTAAAACCCTTGACCCTTCCGGGGACCACATTCCCTTTGTTCCCATCCTATTCATGTGTTTATCAAGATGCCCCTTAAAGGTCAATACTGTACCCCTTCCACTACCTCCCCCAGCAACGAGTTTAAGGAACCCACTACCGTCTGTGTAAAAAATCTGCCTTGTTACATCTAAAGACCTGCCTCGTATATCAGTTGCAGAGTGCTGATCGCTGCTGCAAAGTGCAGTGGCCCTGCCCCCTTTGTACTGCCTGGAGCCCAGTCAGACATTGTGCGAAGGGCATCCCTCTCTGCCCCTGACCTCTGTGGGGGGACCTCCAATCCCACCATCACTTCTGGTCCCCACTAATAGGGACCAACGTCATCTTTGCAGGGGAGAACTTTTACTGGTAAGGCCACAGAGGCAGAGAATGTCTCAACTTTCTCACGATCTTACCAGTTCGCTCCACCCAAGAGCTTAATGCATGATTAAAAAAAAATCCGAAACAACATGAATTTCTTTTAATGTAATGAGTAGTTAGATTTTGAAATGAAGTGCCTGATAAGGTGGTTGAAACAGAGTCTTTGAATTATAAGGAGAGGCTGAATAGACTGGGACTTTTTTCTCTGGAGCATAGGAGGCTGAGGGGTGACCTTACAGAGGTCTATAAAATAATGAGGGGCATAGACAAGGTAGATAGTCAATATCTTTTCCCAAAGGTAGGGGAGTCTAAAACTAGAGGGCGTAAATTTAAGGTGAGAGGGGAGAGATACAAAAGTGTTCACATGGGCAATTTTTTCAGAGGGTGGTGAGTGTCTAAAATAAGGTAGTAGTAGAGGTGGGTACAATTTTATTTTTTAGAAAGCATTTAGATAGTTACGTGAATATGATGGGCGTAGAGAGATATAGGCCAAATGTGGATAATTGGGATTAGGGGTTTCCAAAAAAAGCGCGGCATAGGCAAGTTGGGCCGAGGGCTTGTTTCCCTGCTGTAAACCTTTATGACTCTAAGAGTAACCTTCAAAAAGAAATTGGATAAATACATCAAAAGAAAATGTATTTATGGATGTGGAGAAAGAGCAGGGGAAGTGGTACTTACTGGATTGCCCTTTGAAAGAGCCTGTGCTGAATTGATTGGCAGGTGGCCTCCTTTTGAGCTGTACTGTTTTATCATTCTATGAAATACATGCAGAATAGGAATTTGTTTACCTCCCCTATTTAGACAAACGGTGCTGCAGTTCCTGGGCAAGGTTTTTTTGGCTGTTCGCTCCAGTGGGATCTTCCAGTCCCACTGATGACACCTCCACCTAAGGTTTCATGGCAGCAAGATGTGCATTCAACAGGAAACCCATCTGACAATGGAAGGACTGGAAGATCCCACCGCTGGCCAATGATAGGTTGCTCAGTAAATCCTGCCCCCTGATTTGCTTGTATAATTTGAAGCCTGGTCACCAATTGGTGCCAGTCCTGCTGGTATTCTAAATGTGATGCGAGAGGATTCAGGATTTTGGTAGGGTGGGTCAGGGAGCTGTAGGGAAATGGTGCTAGGGTTGTGGAGGTCACATTTTACATGTTATTGATACTCTTACGGACATGTGGAACAGTTTAAACTGAGACAGCTGGGATAGGGATAAACTGGTTAATAAGTATCCCAATTGTCAGTATCAAATTAAAGTATGATTTAATTTTCTTATAAAATGTTATCTTCATTTGAAAAGAACTTGTTGCACCAATACCTCCTAATACAACCCTACATCTGTAACAATGTCTCATCCAACAGTCCCGTCGTAAAGTTAATGTTGAATACTGTTCCCAATGAGAGCCGCTTGCAAGATTTGTTCACAACATGATGACTTTAGTTTCTTGCAACTAATCCCATCGTTAGTAGATGGTGTGCCAAAAATTCTGCCCAGCATTTTGGGCTGTTCTCTCTTCCCAGGCAAAAGTTGAGATGCAATTTGAGTTCATTGAAGCTCCACCAGCTAGCTTCTTAAGTCAATCCATGAAAAGTGACTATCCCAGATGGGGTACCCGGATGAGCACTCATATCCTGCGCAGACCAGCTGGTAGGGGTATCCACAGAGACCTTTAGCTTCTCTTTATCTTTAGCTTCAAGAAGACAACTATCATCCCTGTACCAAAGAAGAGCTGGCAGCCTGTGTTAATGGCAATTGTCCAGTGGCTCTGACATCCATCACTATGAAATGCTTCAAAAGGTTAGTCATGGCACACATCAACTCCAGTCTCCCAGACTGCCTGGACCCACTACAGTTCGCCTATCGCCGCATCAGCTCCACTGCAAATGCCATCTCCCTGGCCCTACCCTAACTCTGGGGACACCTGGGCAACAAAGATACTTATATCAGACTCCTGTTTATTGACTACAATTCAGCCTTTAACACCACTGTTGTTTCATCTTCAAGCTACATGGCCTGGGGCTTGGCTTCTCCTTCTGAGACTGGATCTCAAACTTCCTTAACCCCCAGACTGCAAATGGTAAGGATAGGCAACAACACCTCCTCCACGATTATCCTCAACACCAGTGCCACAAGGCTGTATCTCAGCCCCCTACTATACTCATACACCTATCAGCGTGAGGCAAAATTCCCCTCCAACTCAATTTTCAAGTTTGCTGATGACACCACCGTAGTGGGTTGGATCTCAAACAATGATGAGATGGACTACAGGAAAAAAAGAATCTTATGAACTGGTGTGGCGACAGTAATAACTCCCTCAATTTCAGTGAAATGAAGGGGATAGTTATCAACTTCAGGAAGCATAGTGAAGTAGAAATGGTCAAAAGCTTCAGGTTTCTAGTATCCTGATCATCAATAACATGTCCTGATTCCTCCACGCTGAAGCCCACCAATGCCTGCACTTTCTCAGGAGACTACAGAAATTTGGCATGTCTGCTATGACTCTCAACCATTTTTATAGGTGCACCATAGAAAGCATCTTTTCCAGATATACCACAACTTGGTATGGCTCCTGCTGTGACCAAATCACAAAAAGCTACATGGGATTGTGAAGCCCAGTCAGTCCATCATTCAAACCAGTCTCTCATCTCATCTGTCTACACTTTCTGCTGTCCCGGAAAAGCAGCCAGCATAATCAAGGACACCACACATCCTGGGCATGCTCCCTTCCACCATCTTCTGTTGGGGAAAATGATGCAAAAATCTGAGGACTTGTATCAGCTGACTCGAACAGTTCTCCCCTGCTGCCATCAGACTTTTGAATTTCCTTGCATTAAGTTGATCTTTCTCTCCACCCAGCTATGACTGCAACAATACATTCTGCACTCTCTCCTTCTCTGTTTATGGTATGCTTTGTTTGTTTAGCACAAGAAACAATATGTTTCACTGTATACCAATATATGTGACAAATCAAATCCCTCTGTAATCAAACATGGTCACTGCTAGTGATGAGGGTACTACTGTGTGACCAGATGTGCTAAATACTTCCATTGATGGTTAAAGTCCAACAGGTTTATTTGGTAGCTCGAGCTTTCGGAGTATTGCTTCTTCATCCTTACTATGCCCAGTCCAACTGACCACAATCGCCTAGGACATATTTCTGTAACTCCACAGATTTACCCTGTTAATCCTCCTGACACTAGGGTCAATTTAGCACAGCCAATCAACCTAATCTGCATCTTTGGAAACTGGAGCACCTGGAGGAAACCCATGCAGACATGGGGAGAATATGCAGACTCCACACAGACAGTGACCCAAGGCCAGAATTGAACCCGGGTCCCTAGCGCTGTGAGGCAGCAGTGCTAACCACTGTGCCATCTTGCCACCCATATCCGGAATAAAAGAACTCTGTCTCTTCCTGAACCATTTAGAGACGTGTAAGTGATATGGTGGAAAGCACTCACAAAAAGCAGACAATACTATTACACTCTGAGTGCATGGATGAAAATGTTTCCCATCTGTTGGTAGTTGTAAAGGTGTTGTGCTTGCAATGAAATCTGAAAGGAATTTTGTTGCCTAGAACTCCAGCATGGCACAACAAAGGGAAAAACTATAGTAGAAGCTTTTATGAACCATATTGAACAATGAGGAACAAAAAAAGTTCTGTGACGACAGCTAGTGCTCCTGCCGTGGTCAGAAAACAAAGAGATTTGTAAAGTTACTTGAAGGTCATATCGGCTACCTAATGCTCAAACTTCACTGTGTCATCCATCAATAAAACCTGTGTGCTAAAATTTCCAGTTCAGAGTTTAACGCGTTGAATCCAATGGTGTAAATTGTAAATTTCCTTGTTACTCGATCTGCTTTGACTCTCAGTTCTGAGCACTTGCTTGAAGAGATGCACCATGCTGATAACGACATTCTACTTCTCAGCAATGTTTGGTGGCTAAGTTGTGCTTTATAAACCATTTTGAAGATATTTTTCAACGTTGAATTGTATTACTGGCATGCAAAACTTTAAATTAGAGGGAATAAATGTCTGAAAATTTGCAAATCATAGCTCTAGCCTCTCGTGCAAAATATCTCCTCTTGCCTCACCACAAGCTGCCATTACTTCAGTTACCCCAGGAATTCCTCCTGTAAATTTCTTTGTTTCTTCACCTCATTTCAGACCACCTCTGATAAAGCTTGTGATCACCTGTGGCAACGATTCTCACCAACTTTTATGAATGCACCATAGAAAGCATTCTTTCTGGTTATATTACAATTTGGTATGGCTCCTGCTCTGCCCAAGACTGCAAGAAACCACAAAAGATCGTGAATGTAACCCAGTCCATCATGTAAACCAGCCTTCCATCCATTGACACTGTCTACACTTCCCACTGCCGTGGAAAAGCAACCAGCATAATTAAGGACCACACGCGCCCCAGACATTCTCTCTCCCACCTTCTTCCATCAGGAAAATGATACAAAAGTCTGGGATCATGTACCAACCGACTGAAGTACAGCTTCCCTGCTGCCATCAGACTTTTGAATGGACCTACTTTGCATTAAGTTGATCTTTCTCTGCAGCCTAGCTATGACTGTAACACATTCCGCACTCTCTGCTTTCCTTCTCAATGTACGGTATGCTTTGCCTGTATAGCGCGCAAGAAACAATACTTTTCACCTTATACTTCTAATACATGTGACAATAAATCATCTCCTACTTGATACGCCTACCTTAACTTGGACTTTTATTCATGGAACTACATCAGGTATTTCCGCTGAATATTAAACGCTGCAAAGTGTAAATTGTGCGCTGGAAATATTTTTCAATTATCCAGTAATTTGAATTAAGTAATTTTGGATTATTATCAAATTGTAGCTACAGTCCTCTTAAGAAATGTATTTTCATTGAGTTTGTTTTGGCAGAGGGAGCACTTGTTAAATTTAATTAGTGGCTTTTATATCTTAATTCCTGTTTTTAAAGGAATTTCAAAGCACAAGGGCAGTGTTGTTTTCAATTCTTACAACACTACCCTGTGGCCATGCCCTCTAGGAACTGGATCGAAAGTCACCGTACACTTTTTTATGCTTCCATTTTGACATCAATGGTCTTACCATTACTGAATCCTCCACTGTCAACATCCTTCGGGTTGCCATTGACCAGAAACTCAACTGGACTTACCATATAGTTACAGTGGCTGCAAGAGCAGGCCAGATGCTAGAACTCCCCAAAGCCTATCCACCATCTACAAGGCACAAGTCAGGAGTGTGATGGAATACTCCCCATTTGCCTGAATGGGTGCAGCTCCAACAACACTCAAGAAGCTTGACACCACCCAGGACAAAGCAGCCTGCTTGATTGGCACCACATCCACTCCCTCCATCACTGACGCTCAGTAGTAGAAGTGTATACTATCTATAAGATGCACTGCAGGAATTCACCAACGATCCTTAGACAACACCTTCCAAACCCAGGACCACTTTCATCTTGAAGGACAAGGGCAGCAGATACGTGAGAACACCACCAACTACAAGTTCCCCTCCAAATCACTCAACCTCCTGACTTGGAAATATATTGCCGTTCCTGCACAGTCGCTGGGTCAAAATCCTGGAATTCCCTCCCTAACGCATTGTGGGTCGACCCACAGAACATGGACTGCAGCGATTCAAGAAGACAGCTCACCACCACCTTCTCAAGGGCAACTAGGGATGGGCAAAGATGTGCGTATTAGGTGCATTGGCCATGCTAAATTGCCCCTTAGTGTTCCAGGTTGGTAGGTTAGAGAGATTAGTGGAGTAAATGTGTGGGATTGTGGGGATAGGGCCTGGGGTGGAATTATTGTTGGTGCAGACTTGATGGACCGAATGGCTGCCTTCTGTACTGTAGAGTTTCTATGATTCTAATAAAATGCTGGCCAGCCAGCGATGCCCATGTCCCATGAATGAACCTTTAAAAAATCTGATCGTGGTCTGAACTGTCTGTGACACATTTATGAATGGGTTCTCAGTAAGGAGGTGATACAATAATACATTTCCCCGAAATCCAGGGCTGTAGGTCACTGAAAACCTGATCACTTGAGTGAGCAACTTGTCATTGGTTCTCCGTTACCACTTCTCAAGAAACTTGAGATGCACTTGAAAATACCATCCACCCTAGGATCAGACTCGTTCCCAATTTTGATAATGCTTTAGTTTTACTCAGTGAAAGGCACTGCGTGAATGTAAGTTTTTGCCATTTCAGATGTCTTACGAGTGAGCCAATTGAATGAGCTGTCTATGAAGGTGAACTGACCTATCGAAGGTGTTTAACCCTTGGGTGAATGTTAGCTTTTGTTTAGTCTTAAGGGAATGTGGCTTTGAAAGAGCTACCCGAAGAGGGATTGTGGCTGGATAAGAGCTTTATGTGGATGGTTCTCATTCAGCTGTGTTTACTTAGTTGCTTTGCTGCTTCAAATGTCCTGAATATTTTTGGATTAGCAAACAAGATCTGATTTACTGCTGTTACAGTTTGTCTTATTTTAAGAATCATTTATATAGCGTGTATGATGTGAGGCTTCCAAAGGTTTCCAAGCATAGATCCCATTAACTCTCTCCCTCTGTTTTCATTAACCACCACCCTCCCCTGCATCATCTCCCTCACCCAAAAACGTTCGGCCAGCAGGATGCACAATACTGGACACATTGGCTTAAGTCCAATTTCCCCAAACATATGAAAACAGAATATTGTGGGTGCTGGAGACTTGCATTAAAAAGACAAAATGCCAGAAATATTCAGCAGGTATGGCACCCATCTGTAGACAGAGAAACTATTCATGTTTCAGGTCTGTGACCTTTTCATTAGAATTTGGTGGTGGGGGGGGCGGGGGGGGTGGTAGTTAAAAATGTAATTGGACAAGTGGTTAAGAGGAAGATGGCAAAAAGAACAAAAGAGAAGTCTGGTAGGGAGGTAGACAGGAAACGAAAGAGTTAAAGTTGCAAGGCCAGAGGGACAGGTTACAGGGCAACTAAAGTAAAGATGTGTCTACAAGAAATGCAACTGACAGGATCATGAATAGCTACTATCTGAAATCAAAGAAAGGGGAAAAAAACAGAATAAAAGAAACAGTATTAGGCAGGGCACTAAGCTATCATTCTATCACTATGACCTAAAGTTGCTCAGCTCAGTGTTGAGTCATAGAAAGTGTAAAATGCCCAGTTAATGGGTGAGGTACTGTCCTCCAGCTTGTATTGAGCTTCATTTGAACAATGTAGAAGGTCAAGAGCAGAAAGCCATGATGTGGAGATGCCAGCATTGGACTGGGGTGGGCACAGTAAGAAGCCTCACAACACCAGGTTAAACCTGTTGGACTTTAACCTGGTGTTGTGAGACTTTCCAAAGAACGGGCAGGTCCGGGAGCAAGATAGAAAGTTAAAATAAATGGTAACCGGAAGCTTTGGATTGACCGGATTACCTACTCTGCATTTGGATTTCTTGATGTGGGGGGGGGGGGGGGGGGGGGTGCATACTATGAGTAGCGAATACAGTATACTGAATTGAAAGAAGCACAATTAAATTGCTGATCACCTGGAAGCAATGTTTGCTCAGGGAGGACAAAGGAAGTAAAAGGGCAATAGTTACAGCTCATTTACTACTTTTTCACTTTTGTGTGTATTCTAAAAATTGGTGACATCTCCATTGAACCAGATATTAAACATTGATCCTGTGCAGCCTTTCTAATATTACTGTGATTGTGCATTGAGCACCTCCAGTGATTTGATGATTTTATTTGGCGGAATGGAATGTTTGGATCCTTTTCCTCCTTGTTTTACTTCTGTCTATTCCAGCTGAACCCCACATGGTTCATATATGCATACAGCATGGAAGGAAGCTATATGGCTCATCAGTCTTGTGCTAGCTCTGTAAAAATGATATCCAATTAATTGCATTCTCCATAGCCCTGCAAATTTCTCATTTTCAATTAAGTATCTAATTACCTTTTGGAAGTTAATTTGCATCTGCTTCCAAAATTCTGTCGAGCAGTACATTCTGGATCACAGTTCGTAATGTAAAAAATGAAAATTCTCTTTATTCCCAATTATCTCAAATCTGTCCTTTGTTTACTCACCTTCCTGCCAGTGTAACAATTTCTCCCTATTTACTCCATTAAAGCTCTTCACAATTTTGAACATTTTCCCTATTCCAAGGAGCACTATCCCAGTTTCTTCAGTCTCTCAATGTAATTAAAGATCTTTACCCACTGCATCTTCTTCAAGTGGACATAATTTCTTGTCGACAAAGATTTCCTGCAATCTGAAGTAACAAGCCGAGTTTCTTCAGGCTGTGCTTTGTTGCAGAAATCTGATATGAAATCTTTTTAAACTCATTTACGGGATGTGGATGTCAGTGATTAGGCCAGTCTTTATTGCCCATCCCTAATTGCCCTTGAGAAGGTGATGGTGAGCTGCCTTCTTGAACTGCTACAGTCCCTGTGGTGTAAGTACATCCACAGTGTGGTTAGGGAGATGTTCCAGGAATTTGACCCAGTTACAGCGAAGGAACGGTGATATATTTCCAAGTCAAGATGTGAGTGACATATAGGGGAACTTGCAGGTGGTGGTGTTTTCACACACATTTCAAAAATTGCAGACCCAAGTTATAAATTGGTAGTATGATTGACCACCATACGGATCTGAATCCCTTCTGTATTTTTCCCAGACCTCAAAAGTTCTGCTAAAGTCTGATAATTCAAACATTCTAATCAGCTTGATGGCAGATTTTACTTATTTCATGCAAGGAGTTTATGGAAGGGACTAACCAATTTCTTTAAGAAACTTTTCTGTTGTTGGCCTAAGCACGGCATTGTATCTGAGAATCTTATTAATCAGTGCTATTGTAATGAGGTGGACCTTGAGCCAACCTGAGATTGAGACTTTTATATTGGTGTTGGTTCTCTAAATAAAATGCCATTTTCCTTGTTACCTCAGCTGTGGCCCTATTGAAGTGCCCCTCAGAGCAACGTATTGTTTCCACTCAGTCCTCTGCAAACATGAGGATGGACCAGGATGGAGTTATGGAGCATGTCAGATGTCACTGTGGTACTGGGGAAAATAAAACCAAACAGTAGGAGAGAGCCATGAAGCCTGTCATGTAACTTCTGCACTTGGCAAGAAGCTGTTGGAATTGATGTTCTGGCTTCGATGGAGTTAGATCAGAAGAGGGCAGCTCCTTGGAGGTGGACAGAGGTTGATTCTGAAATGCTGACCATACTGTACCCTGTGGCACATTCAAAGAGGTGCTAGGGGCACGGTTTCTGGCATGTAGCATTTTTGTTCCTGATTTTGACCATTGCTGTGAAATGGAATGTGATGGGTCAAAATCCAGACTTGAACAGGGAGTGATGCCCAAGCTGGCCTTGGAGATGGGCAGGGGGGAGCATGAGATTGGAGATTGAATTGAGAATAGGTTGTTAAAAAAAAGGGATGTGAAGGTGGCAATTTTGAAATAAAGTGAATGAAGCTGTGCCCTTGAAAAGGAAGAGGTCAAATGTGGAATGGAGAATTGGAATGATGGATTGATAGATAGCAGCCCTGCATTTCAGAAAATACGTTTCTAAACCTGTGTTACTTAAAGATGCAACCAGAGCTTTGCTTAATCATTCAAATTGTATTCATTCTTCTTGCTGTATAGATTAAAAATGTGGTTGGCCAGATGACATTGCAGTGAGCTCTTCCTCTTTATGAATGGAATAATTTGAATAGTTCCATAGTCCTACCAGATAGGTTTGTGCTGCTTTATACACCTGTGATTCAACAGTCGAGGTGGAGCCACAGTAATCTCTTATGTTCAATGATCTTGTTGCCAACAGGAGCATAAAATCAGTTTCTTGGCAAACTGCAGCATTGTCATTGCTTTCATGTGCCTTAAAAGTGTTCTATAGCAGTTGTTGATATTATGTCAAAGGTTGCCTAATGTATTGCACAATTCATTTCTTCTCCTTCCCTGTTTTTATTGCTGACTTGTAATGCACTAAAATATTAATAAATGCATTTGTAAAATATTTGAATTGGATTATCTTTTATCTGGAGAAAATTGGCCAAGATTAAACCAACTCACTGTTGTTTAATAGAAATGACTGACTAGCACAGGTCTCTTGCATGACATTAGAATTTGTGCCTCAATTTTACCAGAAAATGCCTTGCATATAATACAATCAACAAATTTCACTGAAGTATTTACTTTTACAACTTTTCTCTTTTCATGAAAGTTTGGAAGAGGTTGCATTTTGCAGGAAGAGCACATATTGGTACAGTTTGTGGGACTCTGTCCACTAGTTAGAAGCTGTGTTCTGACTTCATCACAGCGATTGCAGTGAATATTGACTCTCAGCAAAGTGTACCAGACCTGCCTTACTCTGTTCACATTTATATCGGATGCTGCTTGCTCTTTGACATAGTGTTTCATGTTTGAGATGCTCAGTATTGGCCTGCTGCACTATTTGAACTGACCATGATGACATTTTCCCTCTTCATAGATTACTGCTGGTGTTACCATGGTTCTGAAGCTTTCTCCTTTTTGATGTCACACACCATTTCAGTAGCTAGCCATGGAGGAAAAGCCCACGCAGCTATCAAAAAAAAAGTCTTGTGCCCTTGGCTTTTTTGTTTTGTCACTTTAACAAAGAACAACAAAGAACATTACAGCATAGGAACAGGTCCTTCGGCCTTCCAAGCATGCACCGACCATGCTCGGCTACCTGACCACTGCCATGCTTTACCAACCAGAGTAGTGGCCTTAGTGATATTGCTCTGAGGACCTGAGGTCATTGCCCACCATGGCAACGGTGAAATTTGAATTCAATACAAATCTGGAATTAAAAGTCAAAGGATGACCATAAAAATGCATCTGGTTCACAAATGTCCTTTAGGGAAGGAAATCTGCCATCTTTACCTTGTCTGGCCTACATGTGACTACAGATCCACAGCAATGTGGTTTACTCTTAACTGCTCCACCAAGGGCATTTAGGGATGGGCTATAAATGTTGGCCCAGCGAGTGATGCCCACATCCCATGAATGAATTTTTTAAAAAGGTTTTAAAACACAGGCTTATACGTATATGAGAATTGAGGTTACATGCCCAATAATGGAGACTGTTACTTACATCCTGTTTACTAATGAAAATGTAGTTAGCCAAATCTGGATTTCTAAGCAGCCACATGCCGACACACTGGGTGACACTGCACTAGCTCTCAGCTAAAACTGTTTATGATGTAACTTTAACTCAGTTTGGAATGGTGTTGATGGAACTGGGTTAAGCTTTTGAGAAATTTGTAACTTGTCCATGTCTCCCTTCACCCCTCCCAGCTACATCTTTGTTCTCTTGTTTGCACCAAAAACAAACTTGTGACTGAGCTCATAAAGATTATCTTTAGCTTATCATATTTTTGATGCTGCCGTCTCATAAACACAAGTATTTAAGTGTTTAATGTGTTAGGATAAACTGCAGAAGGAGATGAAGTGTGCAGTGCTGTATTTTTCAAATGTGGATCTGTTGTGAATTTTCTTGTAGGTTTAATACCAGCAGGGTAACAAAAAAGGAGATGCTTTAATACCTATCTGAACTTAGCAACAGAACTTGAGGATTTGCAGCATGTGCAAGATTGGATTCCTGTGATATATACTTTAAAAGATCTGCCGTCGCTGAAGTTGATTTTTTATAGCCTGTATAAATTAGTGTTTAATCACTTCATCTAGGCTACTGCTCAGTGATTACATAGGAACGTGCTTTGGCTCCATGATTTTCCTCCTATCTCTTGCAAATGATTGCGCAAACATACCAGAAAAACTTTTATACTCTGTAAAAGAGCAACTTTCTTTAAAATTTTTGTACGTTGGATTGCATGTAATCTGTCCATCCATGACTTCACATTGGCTGGATGTAGAGTCAAAGCCCAAGAACAAGTGTTAGACTTTCAGTAAAGCGTGGTCGGATAAAATTTGCCTTCTGTGACCACTTGTTGCTCCTGAGGAACAATTTGAAGTAGTGAGAACACTGGGATAGTTTGTCATGTGTTGATTTTGGTACCCACTGTGTGAAGTCACGTGTCCATCAGTTAGTTATACTCCCTGTCTGCTGGCAATGCAATGAAATTCATTTTCTCTGTATTGCAAAAAAAAGACTTGAAAATGTCTGCATAATATTTCACTGGCACGTAAATATCTTTGTATGACTTGCTGACTTCACAGGTGCCAGTTGCTGACTTCAGTTCAGCACAAATTTTTGAGGCAATTATACTGGCCCCATTGAGATTGTTCCCAAAGGTTTTCAAATGCAGTGAAGCAGTTGAATGCACTCTTGTTATGCTGCACCTGGACCTGTGTGTCCATAGAATCACAGAGTTTTAGTTACTCTTTGTGGATTAGAAAGATTGATGAACTTGCATCTACACCAATTTATTCAAAAAGACTTTAAATCATTTTATTTTACTGAGTGTTACCTGCTGAAAATGTGAAAACTGAAATATTCTCCCCATTAATGTTCCCACACGTGTAGATTTCAAAATGTCCTAGATACCTGCTTGAGCATTAAAGCACATTAAAGCACATTTGCCTTTCCCTCTGGATTTTTTCATTGTATGATCAGCCAATTCTAAAACCCTCAGTCATTCTGATACCTCTGCATGGTAGCTCACTTATTTAAAACATTGTGGATATATTTATTATGTTTTAACAACTCATCAGCAATGTGTGGGTGAGGTGCTGCTTATCTTAGGCCTTTTTCCTTCCCTTCTAGGCTAAAAGCAACACTAACTTCTTTGTGGAGTGTTTGTTTTTTGCTCCAAAATGCTGACCAAACTATTCAAGATATACCATAACTGTGTAAATTTAATTAATTTGAGCCACTGTGGGCCCTTATCCAGAGTATTGCATTTAACAAGTAAAATATTTATGGAATAAAATGTGCTAATTTTAGTGATAAGTATATTGGCTTCTCTTCTGTCAGGGTGTTAGTAACCAGTATATAACTCTCCTAACAACCTGCTGAAAGTATACATTTCAGTTTTCAAGCTGGTGGCAATGTTCTTTAAATGGCAACTTGCTCAAGACAGAAGAGGTCCTCTAACTGAAATAAACTAACTAAACTGAACAGATGAAATCTGAGACAAGAGCTAAATGCTGGAATCCTGAAACAATCAACCTACTCTCCATTTCCTATGGTTCCCTTCCATGTGCACACAAGAGATGGAAAGCCAGCCCTTTTCTTACCTTCCCCTTTCTCAACATCCAGCATCTCATCCCAGGTGAAAGAGCGATTGACTTGCACGTGCTTTAATTAAAATTATGTTATTCACTGCTTGAAATATGGTCCCTCCTGTCTTGGAGAGAGCAAGCATAAACTGAATAACTCCTTGTGACACATCCCCTTTCAGTCCTTAATCCTGACCTGGAGCTTCCAGTTGCAGCTGTTTTAATTCTTCACCTTGTACCCACTTTGACTTTTTCTGTCCTTGGCCTCCGATAGTGTTCCAGTGAAGCTCAATGCAAACTTGAGGGACAGTGTGACATCTTTAAACTGTGCATTTGACAGCCTTCAGGACTCAATTTTTGAGTTCAACGATTTTAAACCCCAACCTTTTGCTCACATTCTGTTTCATGTTATTTACTGATCTGGATTTTTATTCCTAATTTTGTTCTTAATTTGTCTTTGTGTTTGGACAGCAGCTATCCTGCCGTTCACACCCCCTCTGGAAACATTTGTTTTATTTGTGCTGTAACCTCTTCCTTCAGCCTTGCATCATGAAACTGCCATTTAGTCTCCCCAGTCCTTCACCCCATTACTGCTGTTTTTTAGTTGTTCTTTGCACCCCCCTCAGACTTTCACATGCTCAAAGCCTATTTATTTCTAACTTGCTCAGTTCTGATAGACTAGGAACCTGAAATGTTAAACAATAGAGTGCTGGGAAAACTCAGCAGGAGAGAAATAGTTAACATTTTAAGTCCAATGTGACATTTCTTTGGAACCCACACCTGATTTTCTCTCTGGCCACAGAAACTGTCAGACCTGCTGAGCAATTCCAATGTTAGCTTTTTATTATCAAAGATATCTTGAACTTTTGCAGGATAACACTTTTATCCAAGTTTTCTTTGCTGCTTAGGGTTGGCACAGTGGTCAGCAGTTCTGCCTCACAACACCAGCCTCAAGTCATCATCTGTGTGGAGTTTGCACATTTTCTCTGTGTCTGTGTAAGTTTCCTCCAAGTGCTCCAGTATCCTCCCGTAGTCCAATGATGTGCAAGTTAGGAGGGTTGGCCATACTAAATTGTCCCTTAGTGTCTAAAGATATGTATGTTAGGTGGATTAGCCATGGTAAATACACAGTTATGTGGATAGGGCAGAGGAGGGTCTGGTGTGATGCTCTTTTAGAGAGTTGGTGCAGATTTGATGGCCAGATGGCAGCCTCCTCCACTGTATTATGTGCGAAAAGTAAAACTGTTTGCCATGTAGAATATACGAACATAAGAAATAGGAGCAGGAGTAGGCCAACTAGCCCTTTGAGCCTGCCCCGCCATTCAATAAGATCATGGCTGATCTGAAGTGGATCAGTTCCACTTTCCCGCTTTCGCCCCATAACCCTTAATTCCCTTGCCTACCAAAAACCTATCTACCCGTGTCTTAAATATATTTAGCGAGGAAGCCTCCACCACTTCAATGGGCAGAGAATTCCAGAGATTCACCACCCTTTGAGTGAAGAAGTTCCTCCTTGAATATAAAAGTAGGGAGGTCTTGCTGCGGCTGTATAGGGCATTGGTGAGGCCGCAGCTGGAGTACTGTGTGCAGTTTTGGGTGCCGTACTTACGCAAGGATATTTTGGCCTTGGAGGGAGTGCAGAGGAAGTTTACTAGGCTGATGCCGGAGTTGAGGGGGTTGAGCTATGAGGAGAGGCTGAATAGATTAGGCTTGTACTCGTTAGAGTTTAGAAGAATGAGGGGAGATCTCATTGAGACGTATAAGATGATGAATGGGATGGATAGGATAGAGGTGGAGAGACTCTTCCCGCTCAGAAAGGACAGTAGGACTAGGGGGCACAGCCTCAAGATAAAGGGGGGGGCGGTTTAGAACGGAGTTGAGGAGGAACTTCTTCACTCAAAGGGTGGTGAATCTCTGGAATTCTCTGCCCGTTGAAGTGGTGGAGGCTACCTCGCTAAATATTTTTAGGACGCGGGTTGATGGGTTTTTGATAAGAGAGGGGATTAAGGGTTATGGGGAGAGGGCAGGAATGTGGAACTGAGCCACGACAGATCAGCCATGATCTTATTGAATGGCGGGGCAGGCTCGAAGGGCTAGATGGCCTACTCCTGCTCCTATTTCTTATGTTCTTATGTTCAACTCCGTTCTAAACTGTGCCCCGCCCCCCCCTCATCTTGAGGCTGTGCCCTCTAGTCCTGTTGTCCTTTCTGAGTGGGAAGAATCTCTCCACCTCTACCCTATCCATCCCCTTCGTTATCTTATACGTCTCTATAAGATCCCCCCTCATCCTTCTAAACTCCAACGAGTACAGACCCAGTCTATTTAGTCTCTCTTCATAGTCCAACCCCCTCATCTCCAGTATCAGCCTAGTGAACCTCCTCTGCACTCCATCCAAGGCCAAAATATCCTTGCGCAAGTGCGGCAACCAAAACTGCATACAGTACTCCAGCTGCAGCCTCACCAGTGCTCTGTACAGTTGCAGCAAGACCTCTCTGCTTTTATATTCTAGCCCCCTCGCTGTAAAGGCCAGCATCCCATTCGCCTTCTTGATCACCTGCTGCACCTGCAGACTGGGTTTTTGCAACTCATGCACAAGGACCCCCAGGTCCCTCTGCACTGTAGCATGCTGTAGCTTTTCGCCCTTTAAATAGTAATCCCTCCTACTATTATTCCTGCCAAAGTGGGTAACCTCACACCTGCACCTGCCAGGTCCTCACCCACTCGCTTAGCCTATCCAGATCCCTCTGCAGACTTTCCACACCCTCTGCACTATTTGCTTTTCCACTCATCTTTGTGTCATCAGCAAATTTTGACACCCTACACTCAGCCCCCTCCTCCAGATCATCTATATAAATGGTAAATAGCTGAGGCCCCAGCACTGATCCCTGCGGCACTCCGCTAGTTACCAACCGCCAATCAGAATAGCACCCGTTGATACCAACTCTCTGCCTCCTATTAGACAACCAATCCTCTATCCACGCGAGTTGAGGGGGTTGAGCTATGAGGAGAGGCTGAATAAACTAGGCTTGTACTCGTTAGAGTTTAGAAGAATGAGGGGAGATCTCATTGAGACGTATAAGATGATGAATGGGATGGATAGGATAGAGGTGGAGAGACTCTTCCCGCTCAAAAAAGACAGTAGGACTAGGGGGCACAGCCTCAAGATAAAGGGGGGGCGGTTTAGAACGGAGTTGAGGAGGAACTTCTTCACTCAAAGGGTGGTGAATCTCTGGAATTCTCTGCCCGTTGAAGTGGTGGAGGCTGCCTCGCTAAATATTTTTAAGAAGCGGGTTGATGGGTTTTTGATAAGAGAGGGGATTAAGGGTTATGGAGAGAGGGCGGGAAAGTGGAACTGAGCCACGACAGATCAGCCATGATCTTATTGAATGGCGGGGCAGGCTCGAAGGGCCAGATGGCCTACTCCTGCTCCTATTTCTTATGTTCTTAACACCTTACCCCCAACTCCATGCCCCCTAACCTTCTGAAGCAACCTTTTGTGTGGCACCTTATCAAACGCATTTTGAAAATCGAGAAACACCACATCCACCGGTTCCCCTCTGTCTACCGCACTAGTCACATCCTCATAGAATTCCAATAAATTTGTCAAACCTGACTTCCCCTTAACGAATATATTGCATTTCAGCCCCATTGCAAGAATTCTGTCCTGAAATTTCTGTGTTCCACTAACTGCTGCATATTTCCTTTTAAAACGGAACTATTTGACCAAGCTTCTGGTTAACTCGCCTAGTCTCTCATGTGGCTTGTGTCTATTTTTCCATGTGCTTCTGTGAGGTATCTCGGACGTTTTCTTATGTTAAATGTATAAATGCAAGCTGTTGGTAGAAAACACTTTGGAAATGAGCAGGTCAACGTTGCAAATAATTAAATGTTATCAATGGTATGCCATTTTACATGTAGTTCAGTGATGGGCCAAAGTTTGTAAAGTGTCCTGGTACAAAGCTGTGGGATGTTAGCATATGCTATAATTTCATTGCTTTGCTATTCAGATGTTGTGCCAGTATACAGTAACTGGATACTCTCTGCCCTTGAGTTGGCACTAAAGGACATTCAGAGTAGATAGGCATTTAATGTGCCTAGAATGATTGTGTAGACGAAGGTAGATGCCAATCAAATGGATAAGTTATAGACATGTTAGAAGCCACAACCTTTTTGTATTCTTCAGTAGACTTGACCATTTTTAGGTGGAAATTCCAGTTATTGATCGAAACTGATTCCAGTGGTGGAATTTGAAAGCATTAATGAAAGATTGAAACTCAAATGGGAATAACAAGCTCTAGCCGATAAACTTCAAGGTGTAGAAAGGAAGACTAAAATAAAATTCTGTATAGGTAATAATAGTTGGACTATTTGGAACTGGAATGAGAGTCATGATACATTGCTTGAGGTTTGATGCCCTTCCAGCCTAGTTCCAATGTTACTCAATATTCAAACTCTTTTATCTGCAGAAAAGTGAACAAAATCTAACAAACATTTACAATTGAGCATTTTCTGATTATACACTCTTTGGGTTTATTAAGGAGCTCTCTAATAATCAAAAAGCAAACAGTTCTTTCTCAAGAAAACTTGGCTTTTCCACTGTTGCCCTTGGATATCCTAAATAGCATTGACACCAAACTGCTGCAGAAGAAATCTGATTTGAGCCATCATGCTTAATATTGAACCATTGTAACTCTTGTATTTTTAATCCATTTAGTCCAATGCTTCCCCACACGTGGCATATCTACTAGCTGTAATAAGAAAAGGTAGAACTTCATCTCGTACCTAAGCACTTTACAACCAATGGATTGCTTTTGGAAGTGTATTGATGGTGTTATGTAAGCACATCCGCTGCCTGTTTACAGCCAAGTAAAGTCCCACAATTCATGAATAAATGACTAGATAATCCATTTTTCTGTGGTATATATTGAGGGAAGTGCATTGTGCATCATCCTCTTGAGAGACAAGCTCCCAAACATGTAAGAATCAGATCTGTTATCTAATTATACTTTATTGTTTAAGTGGACACAGCACAAAAATTTCTCTTGCTGATCTTTTGAGCTTGACACAGTCCCTGTAATACAATTGCAATCTTGGCTCAAGACAACAAATTGATGATCGTTTGAACTTTACGCAGTACCCGTGACACTATTGCATTCCTTGGCTCAAGACAATAAATCTATTGTTATGGCTCTGCCAACTCTGGTAACTGGCCGTTTGCAAGGACGAATTGGCATAACATCACCTTCCCCCTCAATCCCCTCACCAGTTCCCTGATGATAGTTGATCATTTTGTCTCTTGTTTCTTCCTGACCTCCTTCCCAGCCATGTGGAGAAACTCAGGTCATTGCTTGTCATCTCTTGCTGACAGATGGCCAAATTTGTCTTCTCCTGATATCGTGAACTAACACTAGCCTTATCGGTGTATGCAGGTTAGTTTTGTGATGCAAGACTTGTCATGTTTTCATAAATTCCGAAAACAACTGTTGAAGTATTTAAAGCCCTGTCCTGTCTCTTCCCCATATGATCAGGTATGATGTCTAGGTCATGATTAATATGTGGCCCAGGACCAAAAGGTTTGTTGCGTGCTTTTTTAATGGAGTGTTATTGTCACATGCTCAGCTGAAGACCCAAAATATCCTTTCATCTGACTAAAGAAGCGGGGGGGGGAGGTGGGTGGAGTGGTTTGCGATTTACAACATTGTGATTGCTGGCAGTGTGCATGGGCACTGGATGTCAGGTTGATGAGCAACTGCCCATTGATGATGCAATGTGTTGAACAGTGGGATTTGTTACACATCAGTGCTATGCATTACTGAATGAGTGTTAATCTGGGTGACTTGTCCTTACTGTATCGCTGCTATGCTGGAGCAAGCATCATTGTTGGTGCCAGAGGATTCTTACTTGCAGCTTAGTTGTTTTTTAAAATTCCCTAGTGTTGTGATGAGCTTGCGAACTGTGTTTGGGAGAGGGGGAGGGGAGGGAATGGGAGGAGAGAAGGCAAGGATCTGAGCAGCCAATGCTGTGCGCAATATATTTCATGCTCTGAATTCATCACCCCAAACTGACCCCATCACTGATGACAGACTATAAACATAAGTATTGCCTCTGGTTTAAAATAGTTATGAAGTTCAAAACATTTTCTTGCAGACACAAGAAGTTATTAAGGACAGTGTCAATCTCAATAATAATTGTTTTTCACCAGTCAAGAATCGTGAAATTTCATTTTCTTACCTTTCACATACTATCGAAGCACGGAGAGGTGGGATGGATGCTTTACAGGACTATGTCAATTACACATCAGTAGGATTTCAGTAATGCCCCATGACTATCAAAATAACTAATAAATACCCTGTTCTGAACATGTTTTATTATCATGTTTTTTCTTGTAACTTAAAGACTGGAGTCAGAATTTGGCTTTGAGTCTCAAGTTTTTTTAACTTTCCATTCTGTTTTTATCCCTTGCTTTCCTGGAAAAGCCCGTTAGTGCTGGGAAATATAGTTCCACAGATGCTGAACCATTTCATAGGTGAACCAAAATATTAGTATCAGAAGGCTAGTTGACTGTGGCTAGGTAACAAGCCCAAGGCCTCCCCTGCCAATCCCTTGCCTGATGCCTCCTTGTTCTAGCTGTCACTGTTAGCCAGGAGCCCCATATAGCTTAATCTTTGCAGTCACTTAGAGTGCTTACATAAATAGTGTTCTTTACCCTCCCCTCCCTTAAGTGTTCATACTAGTTCCTGATCCAGCAACAACAATGGTTTTGAAGGTCTCATTCTTGTTTGCAAATCCCCCTAGCCATACCCTCCCCCAAACCCCAATTTCCTCCTGCCCTACAGTCACCAGAGATCTCCATGCATTTCCAATTCCGGCCTCTTGCGTCTCTATTTTGATCATTCCACCAGCTTTCTGGGAGCTAAACTCTGAACTTCCCACATTAAATATCCGTATATCTCTCTCCTCCTTTAAGATGCTACTTAAAACAAGCTTTTAGTCATCTGTCTAATATATCTTTGTAGCTTAGTGTCAGATTTTGTTTCCTAATGCTCCTGTGAAGCTCCTTGAGATGTTGTTGTTGTTGTTGTTATTGTTGTGAGATCAGCTAACAACACAGATCTGAATGCTGTGCTCTCTATGGCTAAACTATATCTTTCTCTTTCCAAATGGAGGCATGAGAAAAGCCTCAAGTAGTGAGTTCAAGAGTTCTAATCCTGTGATTGAACAATCCATCACGCAGCCCAGCCTCCCATCCACTGACTCTGTCTACACTTCCCGCTGCCTCGGCAAAGCAGCAAGCTTAATTAAGGACTTCATGCATCCCGGACATTCTCTCTTCCACCTTCTTTGGGAAAAAGATACAAAAATCTGAGGACATTTACCAGCCAACTCAAGAATAGCTTCTTCCCTGCTGCTGTCAGACTTTTGAATGGACTTACCTTGTATTAAGTTGGTCTTTCTCTATACCCTAGCTATGACTGGAACACTGCATTCTGCACTCTCTCGTTTCCTTCTCTGTGAACGGTATGCTTTGTCTGTAGCGCGCAAGAAACAATACTTTTCACTGCACGTTAATACATGACAAAAATAAATCAAATCAAAAACTAGAACCCCATTAGCTCAGTTAAATAGTATGAACACTTAAGGTAAAGAACACTATTAATGTAAGCACTCTAAGTGACTGCAAAGATTAAGCTATATGGGGTTCCTGACTAACAGTGACAGCTAGATTGGTCGGCAGGACTACTGAGGAAGAGGATCTTTAAGGAGATCTTTTTTGGTGCTCAGCAGAAATTTATTCCAATGGTAAAGAACATAAGAACATAAGAAATAGGAGCAGGAGTAGGCCATCTAGCCCTTCGAGCCTGCCCCGCCATTCAATAAGATCATGGCTGATCTGTCGTGGCTCAGTTCCACTTTCCCGCCCTCTCCCCATAACCCTTAATCTCTTCTCTTATCAAGAACCCATCAACCCGCTTCTTAAAAATATTTAGCGAGGCAGCCTCCACCACTTCAACGGGCAGAGAATTCCAGAGATTCACCACCCTTTGAGTGAAGAAGTTCCTCCTCAACTCCGTTCTAAACCACCTCCCCTTTATCTTGAGGCTGTGCCCCCTAGTCCTACTGTCTTTTTTGAGCGGGAAGAGTCTCTCCACCTCTATCCTATCCATCCCATTCATCATCTTATAAGTCTCAATGAGATCTCCCCTCATTCTTCTAAACTCTAACGAGTACAAGCCTAGTTTATTCAGCCTCTCCTCATAGCTCAATCCCCTCAACTCCGGTATCAGCCTAGTAAACCTCCTCTGCACTCCCTCCAGGGCCAAAATATCCTTGCGCAGGTGCGGCGCCCAAAACTGCACACAGTACTCCAGCTGCGGCCTCACCAATGCCCTATACAGCTGCAGCAAGACCTCCCTACTTTTATATTCAATCCCCCTCGCTATGAAGGCCAGCATCCCATTCGCCTTCCTGACCACCTGCTGCACCTGCAAGCTGGGTTTTTGCGACTCATGCACAAGGACCCCGAGGTCCCTCTGCACCGTCGCCTGCTGCAGTTTTTCGCCACGTAAGTAATAGTCCTTCCTACCATCCTTCCTACCAAAGTGGACCACCTCACACTTGCCAACATTAAATTCCATTTGCCATTTCCTGGCCCATTCGCCCAGCCTATCTAGATCCTTCTGCAGACTCTCCACACCCTCCGCATAATTTGCCTTTCCCCCAATCTTGGTGTCATCAGCAAATTTCGACACCCTGCACTCGGTTCCCTCCTCCAGATCATCTATATAAATGGTAAATAGCTGAGGCCCCAGCACCGACCCCTGGGGCACCCCACTAGTCACCACCCACCAATCCGAATAGCACCCATTGACCCCCACTCTCTGCCTCCTATTTGACAACCAATCCTCTATCCACGCTAACACCCTACCCCCAACTCCATGTCCCCTGACCTTCTGCAATAACCTCTTGTGAGGTACCTTGTCAAACGCCTTCTGAAAATCCAGAAAGACCACATCCACCGGCTCTCCTCTATCCACTGCCCTAGACACATCCTCATAGAACTCCAGTAAATTCGTCAGACACGACTTCCCTTTAATGAAACCGTGTTGCGTCTGCCCTATCAAGCAATTCCCTTCAAGATGCCTCGCAATTTCCTCCTTAATGACGGATTCTAACATTTTACCTACCACAGACGTTAAACTAACCGGCCTATAATTCCCCGCCTTTTGCCTGGCACCCTTCTTAAACAACGGCGTAACATTAGCCGTTTTCCAATCTAAAGAAGGAACGTAGGAGAAGGGATAATCAGCCGTGGTTATCGAAGGAAATAAAGGAGAGTATTAAATTAAAAGCTGATGCGTTTAGAGTGGCTAAAAGTAGTGGGCGAGTAGAAGATTGGGACAGGTTTAAAAACCAACAAAGATTGACTAACAAGTTGATAAAGAAAGGAAGGATAGACCATGAAGCTAAACTAGCGCTAAATATAAAAAAGGACAGTAAGAGTCTTTATAAATATATAAAGAGGAGGAGGCTGGCTAGAGTGAATGTTGGACCCTTAGAGGATGAGAGGGGGGATTTAGCGGTGGGAGATGAGGAAATGGCTGAGGCCTTAAATAAGTTTTTTGCCTCGGTCTTCACGGAGGAGAACGCAAATAGTTTGCCGGATATTAAAGATAGAAGGATGGTAGGAGTTGAGGGCCTGAATGCGATTACTGTCACTAGAGAGGTAGTGCTTGATCGACTAGCGGGACTGATGGTGGACAAGTCCCCAGGACCGGACGGTATGCATCCCAGGCTTCTGAAGGAAATGGCAGAGGTGATAGTAGATGCCTTAGTGATTATTTACCAAACTTCGCCGGATTCAGGGGAAGTGCCGGAAGATTGGAAAACGGCTAATGTTACGCCATTGTTTAAAAAAGGTAGCAGGCAAAAGGCAGGGAATTATAGGCCGGTTAGTTTAACGTCTGATGTTGGAAAAATGCTTGAATCCGTCATCAAAGAAGAAATAGCGAGGCACCTTGAGAAGAATTGTTTGGTAGAGCAGATGCAGCACGGATTCATTAAGGGGAAGTCGTGTCTGACAAATTTATTGGAATTCTATGAGGATGTGACTAGTGCGGTAGACAGAGGGGAACCGGTGGATGTGGTGTTTCTTGATTTTCAGAAGGCGTTTGATAAGGTGCCGCACAAAAGGTTGCTTCAGAAGGTTAGAGGGCATGGAGTTGAGGGTAAGGTGTTAGCGTGGATAGAGGATTGGTTGCCTAATAGGAGGCAGAGAGTTGGTATCAATGGGTGCTATTCTGATTGGCGGTTGGTGACTGGTGGAGTGCCGCAGGGATCGGTGCTGGGGCCTCAGCTATTTACCATTTATATAGATGACCTGGAGGAGGGGGCTGAGTGTAGGGTGTCGAAATTAGCTGATGACACAAAGATAAGTGGAAAAGTAAATTGTGCGGAGGGTGTGGAAAGTCTGCAGAGGCATCTGGATAGGCTGAGCGAGTGGGCGAGGACCTGGCAGGAGGAGTACAATGTTAGCAAGTGTGAGGTTATCCACTTTGGCAGGAATAATAATAGGAGGGATTACTATTTAAAGGGCGAAAAGCTACAGCATGCTACGGTGCAGAGGGACCTGGGGGTCCTTGTGCACGAGTCGCAAAAACCCAGTCTGCAGGTGCAGCACGTGATCAAGAAGGCAAATGGGATGCTGGCCTTTACAGCAAGGGGGATTGAATATAAAAGCAGGGAGATCTTGCTGCAGCTGTATAGGGCACTGGTGAGGCCGCAGCTGGAGTACTGTGTGCAGTTTTGGTCGCTGTACTTGCGCAAGAATATTTTGGCCTTGGAGGGAGTGCAGAGGAGGTTCACTAGGCTGATACCGGAGATGAGGGGGTTGAACTATGAAGAGAGGCTGAATAGACTGGGTCTGTATTCGTTGGAGTTTAGAAGGATGAGGGGGGATCTTATAGAGACGTATAAGATAATGAAGGGGATGGATAGGGTAGAGGTAGAGAGATTCTTCCCGCTCAGAAAGGACAACAGGACTAGAGGGCACAGCCTCAAGATAAAGCGGGGGGGGGCGGGGCGCAGTTTAGAACGGAGTTGAGGAGGAACTTCTTCACTCAAAGGGTGGTGAATCTCTGGAATTCTCTGCCCGTTGAAGCGGTGGAGGCTACCTCGCTAGACATGGGTAGATAGGTTTTTGGTAGGCAAGGGAATTAAGGGTTATGGGGAGAAAGCGGGAAAGTGGAACTGAGCCACTTCAGATCAGCCATGATCTTATTGAATGGCGGGGCGGGCTCAAAGGGCTAGATGGCCTACTACTGCTCCTATTTCTTATGTTCTTATAACTCCTTTCACTATTGTACAGATCTGGTAGGCTGCAGTATAGCCTGAAGTAAACTTTGTGATCTGGGGTGGAGGTGGCCAAGACAGGTCACATCTTCACATTGAGCCTCTTCACCCAGAAAGGCGCAAGCATATTGATACCTAGCTCACAGAGTGCCGAGGAGTGTACAAATTGAAATGTAAGGCAGGCAGACAAACGTATGTTTCATAAACCTCTTTTGTCATACACAGGGAGGAAACAATGCTGGGCACACTGTCGTGGTCAACTCAGTTGAATATGATTTTCACCTTTTACCCAGTGGGATCATCAACCCCAATGCTATTGCTTTCATTGGTAAGTTTTCGGGTACCTATTGTTTCCAACAATAAACCTGAATTGTTTATGTAATCATTTTTTAAGTTTGGTTGAAAAATGTTACAGCTTAAAGGCACCTTTTGGAGGGTTGAGTGGACAAATGCTAGTGTCGGGTGTAGAACTAAAGTTGTTGCTGTGACCTGCTACAGAACTGCGCTTGCACTAAAAGAAATTTACAGCTTCAGTTCTATTGGCTGTGTGTTCTCTTAGAGGCAAGCGGTTGAAACTTCTTTACCCACCACCCCCCTGCCTTAATTAGTTTCTATTCCTACTGCTTAATTATCTACCATGTATCCGTGTGTTTCTCTTGCTCCTCTCTCATAGTTATGCAAGGACAGTGCAACTAGATTTTCTTTCAAATTGACCTTGTGCTGAGGGAATTCAGCGGTCCTGAGCTGCATTTTGTTTTTGGTGGCGTAAGGGAGACAGAATGGAAAATGAATAGTCTGCTTGCCCCTCTCTCCACCGTCTCAGCTCAAAGAATCAAGATCAGACAGCCAAATTAGAGGCTGCCCAGCAAAAAGGTGGCCATTTAGCAGGGCAAAGGGATGGGGGGGTTTCTCTGTGCCCATTCGGGTGTCTAGGCTGGGATGTCCTGTGGCAAAGGGGTCATAATGCAAACGGGAAGTTGGTCACAGCTAACAGATTTAATGGTCCCCAGTCTCGGAATCTGAAAAAAAGTCAATAAATGAAGTCTGAAATCATATATGTACTGCCACTTCAGCAGAATGTGCTGCTGCGTGCAGCCATGTCCAGGTTGCCAGCCTTTTCCTCCACCCTTGTTATGATCTACGTTCCCAAACTTTCTCCCATCCAGTGCCGGAAAAATTGCAGACAATTGGTTCAATGGTTTGTTGATTGGCAGTTTCAAAATGGTGGGTGCCTTTCGCTTCTGTACCAGCTTGCCTTCCATAGTTTCAGTGACTGGCATATTGATGTTGTATTATCAACTCGATGTCATTACACGCTATCTTCATCTTCACTCAAGGAAGTGGGGGAGAGTGGGAGCAGGAGGGTCTGAGTTATGACAGTAAAATCCAGGTGGGACTTTTGATTTCTTACCAAGAATTGTTTTGCTGGTACTTGGATTTGTAATATACCATTAAGATACTGCCAAACATTCTGTTTTAGTGAAATCCATGTGATAATACATACAGTCCCATTAATTTAAAAGGCCAGTATGTTGAAGTTAGAAATTAGATTGTGCACAATGTTGTTCTTAATTAAGCTGATGGTAAGTTAGTTATTTGGATTTAGTGAGGTGTTCATCACTTCTGCAGTTCTGTAACCTCCTTTCGTAAAGAACTTTATTTCACATTTCACAGCAAAGAAGGACTGTTCATGAAGGAAATGTATATTGGAGATAAATATCTAATTTGTTGCAGCAAAATCCTGACAGATTACGGTTATGTCATTTGATAAATCATGACCATCTATATCTCAGTTTCTTTTGTTTCTAATGAATTTAGAATTCTCACTTGAGGTGGCAATTGCTTGGGATTACGTGTGCTTGGATTGCACCCTATAATGTTTGAACCAAAGGCTGCTAGGTAAAAGAATAGATAGTGGGAAAGTGCTTTATGCTAGTCCCTTACTGAAGTGTGTTTACGTGTTTATATTTAATTACTATAATTATCCAATATTTAAAAGCCAGCACCAGACATACAGGTTGATGAGCCACTGCGATTAGTAGCTCAGTAGTGAAGAAACATCTCCGTTTAAGGTACAAGCTGCTGCTTGAGAATTCAACTTTGATTTCCATACCCTTCATTATTTTCCAGTAATGGAACCATTCCTCAAAATATAATGGCAAATAGAATCAAAGCCTTGGAAAAGAAAGTACACCAAATTTAATTGTTTTGCATTTTTTATCTTTGAAACCAAACTGAGAAATTGGGCTAGCAGGCTATGGTTACTGCACATCTTTCCTATATGTGATAAAACTTTCCCGTTTCTCCAGTATCTTGGCCAGAACTAATAAAGATCATTTCTGAGAGAGTCCATCTGGGAATTGAACATGGGTTTCCTATTCAACAACATTATTCACACCAAATCCATTTTTGCTTTACCTGCACCCTGCATCATGATTCATTTTGTGTAATTTTTTTCTGTGCCTTTCTTTTCATCTGCTAACAGTTTGTGTTCTATAGGTAATGGAGTGGTTGTTCACCTACCAGGCCTCTTCGAAGAAGCTTCAAAGAATGCAAAGAAGGGAAATGGTTAGTACAGTAGATTTCAGGCTGCTCGGGGCGTCTGAGTATATTGGTGCCGCCGGTAATGGGAGAATAACAGTTTGTGATTATTTTCAAAGCAGAAATGGCATGAGGTATCCTTTTTGTCTCTGATTTCATATCAGCAGTAGCTACATTTATGTAATTTGGTTCATCATGCATGTGCTCTTATGCATATGTGTATACATGCATGTTCTGTTTTTCCTTTTTATTTGCTGCACTCTTCAACTGTAGACATATACTTGGGTACATTATGTAACTCGTCAAATGCGCCCTTCCATTTTGTTCATTTTGACAGCTGTGTTAATCCCAATTCCCCGGCCTTAATCTCTATTTCCCTTTTAAAATCCCTGTTTCCCAAATAAGCACTGCATTGGTCTTCCTTCTGGTTATCCAGTTGATTCCGTCTTTTCGTTATCCAGTTGATACTGCATTGGTGGACTTGCTGGTACTATGATTTTCATGTTCTCAAAATATATGAACAGGGTGTAGGAGTAGACCATTCAGCCCCTTAAACCCACTTGGAGATTCATGAAAAAGGAGGAGGAAGCATACATACATTTCAGAAAATGGATAAGGCTTTTGAGGAATACAAAGATAACAGGAAACAGCTTAAACAGGCACTTGGGACGGCAAAATGGACCTATGAGCCTTGGCAGGCAGGATTAAAGAGAATCCCAGGATTTTTTTATGTGTATATAAGGAGGGAAAGGGTAGGTCCATTCAAGGACAGTAAAGGGAATTTGTGTGTGTAGCCAGATGAGGTGGGTAAGGTCCTTAATGAGTACTTTGCATCAATATTCACAAAGGAGAAGGATGTGGTGGATGGTGAGAATAAAGGAGGATGCTGACATGCTAGGACATCTTGAGATAAGAAGGGAGGAAATATTGGATTTTCTGACAAACGTTAAGGTGGACAAGTACCCAGGGCCAGATAGGGTCTATCCCAGAATACTGAGAGAGACGAGGGAAGAAATTGCCGAGGCCTTGGCCAAAATCTTTGCGTTCTGTTTAGTCACAGGAGAGATACCAGAGGATTGGAGAGTAGCTAACATTGTTCCTCTGTTTAAGAAGGGCAGAAGAGACAATCTGGGAAATTACAGGCCGGTGAGCCTTACATCAGTGGTGGGGAAATTATTGGAGAAGATTCTTTGGGACCAAATGTACTAACATCTGGAAGATGCTTAGTGATATTAGTGGCTTATTAGTGATAGGCAGCATGGTTTTGTGAAGGGGAGGTCGTGTTTCATAAGCTTGGTTGAGTTCTTTGAGGAAGTGTAAAGAAAACTTAACCAGGGCAGTGGATGTTGTATACACAGCCTTTGGTAAAGCCTTAGATAAGCTTCCTCATAGCAGGCTGGTACAGAAGGTGAAGTCATATGGGATCAGAGGTGAGCTGGTAAGATGGATACAAAACTGGCTTGGGCGTAGAAAGCAGTGGTACTTTTTTAACTGGAGGTCTGTGACAAGCATTGTTCCAGAATAATCAGTTTGTAATATATATAAATGATTTGGAGGAAAATGTAGGTGGTCTGATTAGTAAATTTGCAGATGATACAAGAATTGGGGGAGTGGCAGATAGTGAGGATTGTCAGAGGATACAGCAGGATATAAATCAGCTGGAGACTTGGGCTGAAAGATGGCAAATGGAATTTAACCAAATGTGAGTAATGCAATTTGAAAGGCCTACAGAGGAAGGAAAGTACACAGTAAATGGTAGAGCCTTTAGAAATATTAGCATACAGAAGGATCTAGGTGTGCAGATCCACAGTTTCCTCAGAAAACCAATCATTCCATGTCTGCCATAAAAAAAATTCAAATGTTCTGCTTCCACCACCTTTTCAGGAAGTGTTCCAAGGGCTCTAAGTCCCAAAAGAAATAAAAACTGTCCCTCCCCGTTTTAAATGGGTGACCCCTAGCTCTAAATTCTCCCACAAGAGGAAACCACCTCTCCACATCCACCCTGTCAAGACGCCTCAGGATCTTATTCTTCTTAATCAAGTTGCCTCCTACTGTTATAAATGCCAAGGGATACAAGTCGAATAAACCTTTCATAAGAAGTAAATATTTCTGGATTTATTCTTCACCATCTTGAGTTAACTGTAATTTTCATGTCTGCTCTTATAGTCATTACGGCACAGAATTTAAGGCTGTTGTGACAAGGAAGGCAAGAATTCTCATGCTGGCTAAAGTGGATAATTTGCACTCTTAATCCAAGTAGTTTCAAAATAACTGGAGTTAAAATGGAGGTTATTTTTCAAGCCAAAATTCAATCAGGAGTTCAGCAGGATAAGGGGAGAACAGCAATTCTGGCCCATTGAAGTGCATTTTAAATGTTAACACCAACTCATCCCAATTGGACTGATATGGTTTAATTCCATATAAAAATAAAACGGGTTATTTAAAACGTCTACATGTGGATTAAAAGGGCAGGGGTTAAAGTAATTTAATGTTTCCCATTTCTAAACGGTAAAGGAGGAAATTGCAGTAAGACAGCAGAATCTGGATGTTCACAGCCAACTTCACAAGCTGTGTAGTTCAAAGAACTGCCTGCAGCATAAAATAATTCCTTTTTGTGTGTTCATGTCCGTCATTTTGACGAGATTCAAACTCCATCCAAACTAGAAAACTTGCATTATTTATGTTCAGCATCGTGTGTGAAATTCTTTGAAGGACTGTCGCTGCTTATTCGAATGTGTTTTAAAAGAATCTCATTTGAAATCACCACTGAATTCATTCTATTTTCATTGACTTCAAGTCTCCTGGTCTCTTGCTTTACCTTAATGCTTTAGGTGTTCTTCAGCTTGTTTATAAATTAATTTAATTTGTTCATTGCTTTGAAGAAGACAGGGAACAGGGTCAGTTTCCTAAATAATCTTCAGGATGCTATATATAGAGTTTAAGAAGTGATCGTCAATTCTGGGCATGTTGTTCCACATGTAGCATGTACAAAGGCCCAGGTTTCAAATAAAGGAAAAGTTGGCCTAATTATGGAATATGTCATGTTGCCTTAAACTGGGAAAGAGGTCAAACAAAACCTTATTCGGTGTTCCCCTTCTAGAGTGAAGAGGCACCCTGGTCAATTCCCTCCATCATGTTAATCACAGTAAAACAGACAACCACTAAACCTTGTTTGCAACGAGATTTACCCAGTCTGTCATTGTAGCTATGTCTCTAAATACCAGACATCATCTAATTGGATCATTGCTGGAGCATTGGCAGGGCTACTACATTAATAGCTGCCTCAAGGTCAGATTGACTAACTAACAGAATGGGCAGAGTTGAAAGACAGCCTTGAGGTGGTCTTTAGTTCTACACTAAGCAATCTACTTACCGCCTAAAAAATGGGAGGAGCTGCAGAAATGTGCAGAATTGCTGTCATTTTCTATGTCTGCAGCACTTCAGGCTGCACGTGCATACTGAAGTGAACTGTGTGCTGGATTGAATTTTAAGTCATAGGAACATCGGAGTGACAAGATGGAGAAGGGAGGTCATTCAGTCCATAATGTTTGTGCTGGCTCTTTGATACAGCTATCCATTTAGTTCCATTCCATTTCTCTTTTCCCACAACCCTGTAATTTTTTCCCCTTCAAGTATCTATCCAAATTCCTTTTGAAAGTTACTATTGAATCTGCTTCCCCTATCCTTTCGAGCAATATATTCAGATTGCAACAACCTCCTGTGTTATTTTTAAATTATTCCTTTAGTCCCTTTGCTATCATCTCAAATCCATACCCCTTGATGAAAACTGAATCAAAACATTTCGTGATTTTGAACAGCCCCACTAAAATTATTTTGTTCTGACGAGAACCATGCCAACTTTTCCAAATTGCCCACGTAACAGAAGTCCCTCATCCATTGAACCATTCAAAGTTTCCTCTGCACCCTCACTAAGACTCATGTAGTGCTCAGATTAAAATGCCGTTGTCCAGCTGAGGGCTTTTATAAGGTTTTGCATAACTTGCATGCTTTTGTATTCTATTAATAAAGCCCAGGATCCCATTTGCTTTTTTAACAGCCTCCTTTACCCTCCTGATGTTTGTTACATTCTTCTCACATAATACTCTAATGCCGAGTTTGATGCTGTCCACAAACTTTGCAGTCGTGTACACTAGTCCAGGTCATTAACGTATTCAGAAGAGCAGTGGATGTAATATCAGCCCCTTATCTGATCATTAAACATTTGTCAGGTCAGATTATCATGTTCAGTTTATTTCAAGTCAATTCTCATTTTTTTAGAACACCACATAAAGGATGAGGGCAACATTTTAAGCAGCATTTGCTGCCATCACTAGTTAGCCTGAGAGGTTTCTCCTTGAATTGCTCCAGTCACTGGAGTTGTGCCCCCACTGTGATATTTAGTAGAGAATTCTAGGATATTGACCCAGGAATAACGATGGATCTGCCAAGTCAGGAGGTTGTGTGGTTTGGAGCGATTTTGTTGCTCACATACCGTTTCAGTATGCACGTTGACACTACCCAGTTGTAACTACACCCACTTCTCTCAATCCTATCTGTGTTGTCACACTGCTTATCCAAGATCCAGCCCTGAATGAGCTGCGGTTTCCTTCACTTAAACATGGGGAAGACTAAAACCATTGTCTTTTATCTCATCCCTCACTACTGACTCCATAACTCTCCTTGGCCACTGTCACGAGCTAAACCTGACTTTGAGCAATCTCACTGTCCCATTTGACCCCAATCTAAGTTTCCAAACCCATTCCTCATTTATCACAAAGACCACTAACTTCTACCCCCTTACTATTGCCTTCCTCCACTTTTGCTCCACCCATCTGCTGCTGAAACATTCATCTATATCTTTGTTAGCTCCAGACGTGAGTATTCCAAAGTTCTTCTGCCTAGTTTCCCATCTTTTATTCTCCATACATGTGATTCGTCAAAACTTTGAACAAACCTTTACTCATTCGTTCCCAATATCTCCTTTGTTGACAATTTTTGCCTTAATTATTCTCCAGTGGACATCTTTCTATGTTAAACATGCTATATGATATTTGTTCATTGATGAAGACTTCTTGAGCAGTCATGGGTGGGACTCATTAAATAATATCTACTATGTCTTTCAAAGTCATCTGAATTCTGTCCCTCCCTAATGAATTCTGATGTTGGCCCATAAGCAGGCAAGCAAGGTAACAGTTTCAAATTAGCGTTGTTTCTTGCTCAACTTGTAACTGGCTTTTATACGTAGCATTCCAGGCAATTTATGTGCACAGTTCTGCAAACGGAATTTGTGTCAAATGTGAAGAAGCCAAACACACACAAAAAGGAGACTAAAAGTAAACTTTTACTGATTACTATATCTATACGAGATGATAGTTGCCCCTGTTTGTTTAGCTAGTTCACTGTGTAGATTAATTAGAGTGTGGTTCGATCCTTTCTTACCTGTTGGGTTCCAGATTCAACCCCTGAGTTAATTGATCCTCACCATAGAAATGGTATTGTGCATTACATTTGACCCCAGTGTGTCTATGTAAGGAAATAGAAAATAATGAAAAGTTGTTCCTTATGATTGTAATCCAGTTAACCCTCCTCAACCTATTCAGCACCTTGACTCTTGACTCCAGACCTTTCCCTGATAGTTTGCTTAAACTGAGTGTAATGGTAGAAAATCTCACTCCTGTTTGAGGTGTCTGAGGTCAACTTCATAACCCATATTCTAAGCACCATCAAGATTACCAACCTCACCTCTGCTGCCACTGAAATGCGTGATGGCTTCAAGCACTTTCCTGATGACCTCCCAAATTCCTCCTGTAATCATTTTCAGATTTTTCCAAACCCTGCAGCTGTATCCTGCTCACTCTGATCTTTATAGACTCTGTACATCTTGATATGTAGATTTCAACATCCTTGGACTTCTCTCTCTTCTATCACTGTCTTGCACCTCCCTACTGTAGTCATGTGTTCCTGCAATTTTTCTCTGCTCTTTGTCTTGTCACCTTCTTTGTTCCAGCTTCAATCTCAGAGAGACTTCAGCCAAAATCTCTGCCCTTACTGCTCTGGAAAGTTGTCCCAGACCTAAATTCCCTGTTAACCCCCTCTTTCCCTTCAAAAGTCACCCCTAGGCTGTTTTACTTAAGTGAATACAACTTTGGGAGAATCTTAGTGTAATTAATTTATTGGTCAGCTCATTAATGAGAAAAGTGCTTGTTTTCCACACATTGACAAGTGAATGTTTCACTTTTTCTTTTCAAGTGTTTGGAATAAATGGCTATTCCTCTTCTTGGTGTTCTACTATTTAGTTTGCATATCACAGCTAAATAAAATGAGTTTGTGAAGCCTTGACCAATTTCTTAATGTGTGCCATTCCACAGAATAAATGGCACAACATTTAATACTTTATCAGTCTTAATTATACGAATATAAGAGTGTGTGGTCTGCTTCCTTTGGGGTTAAGGCCATAGATTGCAGTAACATTTGAGGGACACTTGACTTTGTGTCTAGTCTTTGCTACACTTAGGAGTGCAATAAAATGCATAAAATTAGTGATGGGGAAGAAATATTACACCTTTGTCCAGAATCTCATTGATGTTTGGGGACTCCAGTAATTTGTCATGTGAAGCATTTTCAAGTGGTTTTGCATAATAAGGTGCCATCTCAATGCAGGTTTTTCCCCTCTGCCATTGTAATGAAATACAATAACTTTCTTTTCATCTTCTAGGTCTTGCGGGTTGGGAGGATCGACTGATCATTTCGGACAGAGCCCATATTGGTAAGTTGAATCATGGCTTTTAAATTGGCTATTTAGAAAAACAGCACTTCGCTTATTTTGTACGTAGCCTATGTTGCCTTGCTACTCATCCAAATAAGATGCCATTTGTTCTTTGGGCACAGGTAATGATCGTACACAGCACTTTTTGCACCCATTGGGGAGGCACTTCAATCCCAAACATGATGATAATTTTTGTAGCCGCCTTTCCCTTTTCCGTCAATATTGTTTTTTCGTTACAAAAAGATCCACAACCTGGCTTGATGTGTTTTTGTAACTTCCAGTTAATTGAAGGCTGCAGTTGGAGAACTGACTGGATGTTCCTGCTTTTGAATCCAGCCCAGGCTGATGGGAAAAATAGTTTCCCCTTATGCTGGTCGCAAAGGGCAGAGAATTACAACAGCTTCAGTCCTGATCATTGTGGGCCCAGGAGACAAGCTGTAATTAGTCCAGTAAAAGCAAAATATTGCGGATACTGGACATTTGAAATAAAAACAGAAAAATGTTGGAAATACTCAGCAAGTCTGGTGGCATTTGTGGAGCGAGCTAAAGAGATAATGTTTAAAGTCTGAGGGCAGAATTGTTCAACAAAGTTTGCAGCAGACACATTGTGAGGCCAGGAATGATCTAGAATTATATTAGAAAGTACAATGTTATTTACTTTATATAAAGTTTATTAGTTGTATTACTTCAGGATTTTCACTCCGTTTTATATAACCATCGCTCTGGTGCATTATACTTTTAATTAACTGGTAGCTGCACAAAGTCTGGCTACAAGCTTGGGTTGTATTTTTTTTTTAAACATTCATTCCTGTGCTGTGGGTGCCACTGACTAGGGCATCTTTTATTGCTCATCCCAATTGCCCTTGAGAAGTTGGCCTTCTTGAAATGCTGCGATCCACTGTTGTTAGGAAGTTCTAGGATTTTGACCCAGCGACAGTGAAGGAATAGCAATACAGTTCCAGGTCGCAATGGTAAGTGACTTGGCAGGGAACTTCCAGATGGTGGTATTCATTCATAACCTGACGATCAAATTTAATACCCCGGTTGAAAAATCTCCTGCGGAAGTCGGACAAGATTAATTTGATAGAATTGTAAGAGGCAGGTTTGGATGAAGTGTATTAGGTGACTTTAGCCATAATTTCCAAAGAGATATTTGCAATGTTGAATGGCAGCACAAACATAAATTATTCAAGGAATATGCTAATAAAATTGATGGAAGCTAATGTCACATATCCTTAGAGGTGTGTGCAGTGGCAGTGTGCTGGAAGGTAATAACCTTTCAAATTGTTACGCTGGTCACAGCACAGAAACTTCCAGTTCAACTTTGATTCCTAACAGGCTGTTGACGACAGGACAGCAAAACCGGGAATAATTTATGCACTTTGTCAATTAACTAAATGAATGCAGCAACATCAGATCCTTTTCTTTGTTTTTAGTGTTTGATTTCCACCAAGCTGCTGATGGTGCTCAGGAACAACAGAGGCAACAACAAGCAGGAAAAAAGTAAGGCTTCTACATGTTTGCAAGGAAACATTTTTAACCTCTTTGTAAAGTGGAATTTGATAAATTATAACTCTCAAATTAAATGTTGGGGATTTTTTTGCTGTCTGAGATGTAGAATCTTGCAGCACAAAAAAAAGCTATTCAGTCCCTCTTTGCCTGTGCTTGGTGTTTTGAAATAACATTGCTTATGCGCAAGGTCAAACCTAGTGATTAGTATAAAACATTCTTAATAGTTTTGTTGCAACAGAACATTGTATTATTCATTTTCTTAATTACTTATGTAATGCAGGGTGGGGTTTTTTTTGACTCTTCAAGTGATGCATACGAACAAACATAAGAACATAAGAAATAGGAGCAGGAGTAGGCCATCTAGCCCTTCGAGCCTGCCCCGCTATTCAATAAGATCATGGCTGATCTGAAGTGGATCAGTTCCACTTTCCCGCTTTCTCCCCATAACCCTTAATTCCCTTGCCTACCAAAAACCTATCTACCCGCGTCTTAAATATATTTAGCGAGGTAGCCTCCACGACTTCAACGGGCAGAGAATTCCAGAGATTCACCACCCTTTGAGTGAAGAAGTTCCTCCTCAACTCTGTTCTAAACTGCCACCACCTCTCTCCACCCCCCCCCCCCCCCCCCCCGCCCCCATCTTGAGGCTGTGCCCTCTAGTCCTGCTGTCCTTTCTGAGCGGGAAGAACCTCTCCACCTCCACAAACGTCAGTAGTAGATAAGTTATTGGAAGGAATACTAGGAGTACGAAGAGATAGGGTCTACAAATATTTGGATAGAAGGGACTTAATAGGGAGAGTCAACATGGCTTTGTGCATGGTAAGTCATGTTTAACCAATCTATTAGAGTCTTTTTGAGGAGGTTACTAGGAAAATAGATGAAGGGAAGGCAGTGGATGTTGTCTATATGGACTCCAGTAAGGCCTTTGACAAGATCCCGCATGGGAGGTTAGTTAGGAAGGTTCAGTCGCCAGATATACGTGGAGAGGTAGTAAATTAGATTAGACATTGGCTCAATGGAAGAAGCTAGAGAGTGGTAGTGGAGGATTGCTACTGTGAGTGGAGACCTGTGACTATTGGTGTGCCATAGGGATCAGTGCTGGATCCATTGTTGTTTGTCATCTATATGAATGATCTGGATGATAATGATAATGTGGTAAATTGGTTTAGCAATTTTGCTGATGATACAAAGATTGGAGGTGTAGTGGACAGTGAGGAAGGTTTTCAAAGCTTGCAGAGGGATTTGGGCCAGCTAGAAAAATGGGCTGAAAAATGGCAGATGGAGTTTAATGCAGACAAGTGTGAGTATTGCACTTTGGAAGGACAAACCAAGGTCGAACATACAAGGTAAATGGTAGGACACTGAAGAGTGCAGTAGAACAGAGGGATCTGGGAATACAGATACGTAATTCCCTAAAAGTGACGTCACAGGTAGATAGGGTAGTAAAGAGTGCTTTTGGTATATTAACCTTTATAAATGAAAGTATTGAGTATAAGAGTTGGAATGTTATGGTGAGGTTGTATAAGGCATTGGTGAGGCCAAATTTAGAGTACTGTGTGCAGTTTTGGTCACCTAATTACAGGAAAGATATTAATAAGGTTGAAACAGTGCAGAGAAGGTTAACAAGGATGTTGCTGGGACTTGAGAAACTGAGTTTCCCGTGCTGGGTTGTTCTTTGTTCTTTGAGTTACAGAGAAAGGTTGAATAGGTTAGGACTTTATTCCCTGGAGCGAAGAAGAATGAGAGGAGATTTGATAGAGGTGTATAAAATTATGATGGGTTTAGATAGAGTGAATGCACGCAGGCTTTTTCCACTGAGGCTAGGGGAGAGAAAAAACTAAAGGACATGGGTTAAGGGGAAAGGGGAAAAGTTTAAAGGAAATATTAGCGGGGGGCTTCTTCACACAGAGTGGTAGGAGTGTGGAATGAGCTGCCAGGTGAACTGGTGAATGCAGACTCACTTTTAAGCAAAACCTGGACAGATACATGGATGAGAGGGGTGTGGAGGGATATGGTCCAGGTGCAGGTCAGTCAGACAAGGCAGAAAAATGGTTCAGCACAGCCAAGAAGAGCCAAAAAACCTGTTCCTATGCTGTAATGTTCTATGGTTCTAAAGAAATTGGAGACAGGAGTAGGCCATTCAGCCCCTTGAGTCTGCTCATCACTCAATAAGATCATGGCTGATTTGATTGGAACCACAGCCCCACATTTCTGCCTACCTCTTTCATCCTGTTGTTAATCAAGAATCTATCTAGCTCTGCCTTAAAAATATTCAAAAATTCTGCTTGCACTGCCCTTTGACGAAGAGTGTTCCAGGAATTCACAATCCTTTGAGAGAAAACAATTCTCCTTAACTCTGTCTTAAATAAATGACCCCTTATAAACAGTGACTCCGAGTTCTAGATTCTCCTACAAAAGGAAACATCTTCTCTAAATCCACCTTGTCAATACCCCTCAGGACCATAAAGATTTCAACCAAGTCACCTCTTAATCTTCTAAACTCCAGCAGATACAATCCTAATCTCTCCAACTTTCCTCGTAAGGTAACTCGCACATCCCTGTATTAGTCTAGCAAACCTTCTCTGAACTGCTTCTAAAGCATTTACATATTTCCTTAAATACTGTACACAATACACCAGATATGTCGCACCAATGCTCTGTACAACTGAAGTATGACTTCCCAACTTCACTAATCAATTCACCTCACAATAAGCAATAACATCTGTACCTGTATGCTAGCTTTTTGTGATTCATGCACTAGGACACCCAGATCCCCTTCTAGTGCACGAATCACAAAATAGTAAAGAGTTGAGGCCCCAGCACTGACCACTTGTCACATCCTGCCATCCAGAAAAAGACCCATTTTAGCCAACTCTATTCCTGTTAGCTAGCCTGTCTTGACTCCATGCCAATATGTTAGTTCCCGCGTCACCTTTCCTAATTTTTTTTGAGCAGCTAAGACTTAAGATTTATTGAGCAACAATGGACTCCTCTGAACCTGAGATTGCATCTATAATCATAGCATTGTAGGACCTTGCAGCATAGAAAGAGGCCATTAGATCCATCCTTTCTGTGTTGGCTTTGCAGGAGATAGACAAAATCTGTAACACTTGAGTTATAATCACAATGTACCTTTGGTTGTTAAAGTGCAACTGTGCCCCTTTATGACTCCAAAGTCTATTTGTTGAATAAATATAGTCTCTGGAAACTGACAATTTAATTGTTTGGTCAGGGAGCTTTGCAGATTGGCAAGCGCTGGAAAGTTTCAGATTGCAGGTCAATGACTTTTTTAGGTTTGAAAAGATTGTGTTGTTTGGTGTGTATTGGGTAGGGGACAAGCACTGCAGAAGGAGGCCATTCAGCCCATCAAGTCTGCACCGACAACAATTCCACCTAGGCCCTATCCCCATAACCCCACATATTTATCCCATTAATCCCTCTAACCTATTCATCCCGGGAAACTAAGGGGTAGTTTAGTATGGCCAAAGCACCTGACCCGCATATCTTTGAACTGTGGGAGGAAACCAGGGCACCCGGAGAAAACCCACGCAGACAGGGGGAGAAAGTGCAAACTCCATGGAGTGACCCAAGCCGGGAATTGAACCCAGATCCCTGGAGTTGAGAGGCCACTGTGCTGCCCTTTCTTTTAATGGAAACCCAGGCCCCATACTAATTAATCAATGTAGAAACCTGCTGAGTTACACAAGGGAAGTTGAGGCCAACCTTAGTCTTTAAGGGTCAGAAATCAGAGAATAATTCACCCAAACATAAGTTTGTATCCATTTTAAAGTATTATGTTCTATTATTTTTCTGAAGCTGAAATGGAAAAGCTTGAAAATTACTGAGGCCATTTCCAGCATTAGCACATACAGAAGTTTATAATGGAACAGTTAAGAATTTTGTGCTGAAATGCAGGACCTTTTGTTTCTATGCTTTTTGTCAGTTTAACAACTTTTTAAAACAAAATATTAAGCAAGATCCTTATAGATCTCTCTTTCTACCCCTTTCACTGGTTATGATTGTGTAGGTCTATCAGCGTTTGGAGAATTGAAACTGAGCCAGACTTGTTGCTTCAGAAGTACCTTTCTAAAGTGCTTTGTGTTTAAGATGGGCCCGAATTTTCTTGTATTTCGCGAACTATGGATCCTATTTCAGACTAACCCGACAATATCTGCTGTTGATGGTGTTGATCAACTCTGATTTCTAACTTTAGTTCCCTTAATTCCGGGCAGCTTTCAATGACAGCTACCTATTGTCTAAACTAATTAGGACATAAAGTGTCATTATGTTTCTCACTGTTTAAAATCCGTCTTTACATTTATTAAACTACACCATGGCCCATTTTATTTTTCTTTTACTAACTCCCGTCCTAAACTGTTTGTTTTAATGAAATAATTTCAGTGTGCATTAAAGTGGTAGGTGATGACGTAAAGAAAATATCACTTTGTCTTTAACAGCTTGGGCACCACAAAGAAGGGAATCGGACCCGTGTATTCTTCAAAAGCAGCTCGGAGCGGGCTCAGGATATGTGACCTTCTGACTGATTTTGATGACTTTTCTGAAAGGTATTTGAACGTTCTCGTGTTCTGTGTGTTTGTTCGCCAAATTAGCTAGATTTCCTTATATTCTTGTGCTGAACCGCTCAGGAACTTGTTTTCTTCCGCTGGTCTGGTGTGGTTTTTCCAACTGCTGTAGCTGACCACGCTGACAGCTTTCCTTCCTCAGCCGTTATCACTGTTGTTTCCATGGTGCTGAAGTCTGGTATTTTGGTCCGTCTTGCACACTGCTTCAACAAATAAACAACAAGTAGCAACCAAGGAATTAAAACAATAGGTTTTTTTTTAACTGCTATGTTCTTCTTTTGGATTTAGCATTTTATGAAAAAATGCACACTCAATTTAAAAGGCACATGCTTATAACCGTGCAAATATGAGTACTTGGATTAGGTTGTGTCACTTTTTTTTTAAACTTATCGATCAGAAATTTAGTACAATTAGCCACATCTGGACTCCTAATTGATGTGTGGCTAGTGGTTAATGCATTGGACAGCAGTGCTGTACATGTTGCCAGTAAAGGTAAAGCCATTTTGTGAAGAGCTAGACCCACAATATTAAAGGCAAAATTGGTTGGATTGAAAATCAGCTGAACAGGAGGGAGGCATTGATGACTAAGGTGGAGGAGTTTGTTCATAGATTTGTATTCCCTACATGTAATTCTGCTACCAAGGTGACCATTACAAGACAGACTGATCATACCAACCACAACATAGTCTCACATTAGACTGATGAGTCAGGGATGGCAGAGTTCAATGTGAGTTTTGCACACTGCAGCAGTAAACCTTCAATGTGCACAAGGAGCCAACTAATGAAAGGATTTGAGTGACTACTGATCACCACACATCATCCTAACAAAAGGCTAATCTTGATCTACATGAAGCTGTTTGCTTATTGGTCAGAACAAGTTAGTTTAAACTTGTATAAGGGCATTCCCAAAATTTCAGAGAGTGCTGAAGGTGCATTAAAGTCCCCAGGATATGAGTTAAATTATTTCGATTCCAGCATTTTCTGCATTTCTTTTTGTAGTTGGTGTTGCTTGCAAGTGTGATTATCCTTACTCACGTAGACTAGTTTTTAAATTATTGTCGTCCTAGTTTAATTTAATCCATTTAAGACCTACTTCCGAACGAACTAATTAAGCAGAAACCTACCTTGAATTTTGTATCCAAACACTGAATTCCCTGAAACTTTCCTCCATAAACCATTGGCTGTTTATGTGTGGAAATGTAAACTAAAGGAGAATCCGAATCAAATGAAGGAGCTTGTAAAATATCATCACAAAACCCACAAATATCCCTGGTCCCTCAGCCCACTGGATACAGCACCAGCTTCCGAAAGCATGGCCACTGTTAACCTGCAGTTGTAACAATCTCTCTGAATTTCTTGATTTTGTTTTTAATTCCCTTCTCATCTGTCCTAACAATGTCCTTCATGTTACAGCCGGCAAAAGCTCCAGCTTGATGCATGTCATTGCTTTAGTGTTCAGCCAACATTCTGAAATACGATGCATCCAGGTTATTTTTGCATTTAATTAAATGCATTTTCTGGTATCGGCCCAAATTGATGTTTCCAGTCAGCTTTTATTCAGCTCTACTGAAAGCACTGACAGATTCTGGGATGTGGTCCTGTTGGTGGCTGGCGGCCATCCACTAGCTTGTCCGTGTGGCTGATCTTTGCCTGTGATTCTAGATGTTGTCACTGGACATTCCCCAATTAGGAGGCACTGCAACTGAGTAACATTGGGAAATGACGAGCGTGGCTGAAATAACCAATATTCACAAGTGAGGACATGAGCAACATTTCTTCTCTAAATAGCAATAACCTTAGAAAACTTGCACCTTGATGTGGAAGCTTCAGGCTAAAAATTAAAATTAGATAGCATGATGTGATAGGAAAGGCTGCAAATTTATGAAGCACAGATTGTGGTTGCGTTCATTATCATGAGCATGATGTGAAAACGTTCATTTCAAAAAGGATCAGCCAGATCACACCGATTTTGGTCACTGTGACAGTAGGGGGATGTTATGCAGAGAAGTGTTCGTCAGAGCCTGAGTTGTGAGCAAAGACTGAACGTACTTAGACTTTTCAGCCTCAAAGAATAAATTGAGCAGTTCTGTTGAAGGAATGCAATGTAGTCAATGGCATGGAAAAGATAACTCTGTAATGTTACCTCAAACTGAATTACAGGGAAAGGAGATGCAGAATCAAACTAATTCGAGTCTAACTTAGGACCACTGTCCAGAAGAACCTTGTATAGAGTGTGACCAATGAGAGTCAAATACATATGCCCTTAGAGTAGCAAAAGGGTTATCCTGGAATGCTTACAGATGCTGCAGTAAGAAGAGTCTTTCTCAATGGATGAACAATAATAGTCTAAGAGCTTCCTTAGTTGGTCTTTATCTGGTGACCTCAGTGCAGGCCAGCAGTCAGACTTGGGACTTTACCATTCTGTATTGTTTATTTTGACAAGATCAAGTGTATTTAAGACAGCAGGACAGTAATAGCTGTCCTTTAATAAAGTAACTTTTGTATTTTCTTGTTTTGTGGTGTGCCCAGGATGGTTACCATTCCCTGATTTAGAGGCCTTGGTTTTTTTGCTGATACCAATGCATAAGCTGTTGCTAGGATGTGTGCTTCACAGTTGTAGAAAGTCTTGGGTATATTCTGCGTGCAAACTCTTTTTGGCTCTTTACTACCTTAACACGGTCATTATTTTCTCACCGTTTCACCAGCTATCTTTTGTATAGAGATTTGAATAAATTCTGTGGTTAGACCAATTTACTTGCTCCTGGTGTTCACAGATTATCTGAACAAATGTGGTAAAAGGGACAAAGTATATCTGTTCTAAGGGTAACCCTGTTGTACTTGAGTAAATGCATTTCAAGTTAGTTTATTAATTGCAGCATTTGTTTAATGTGTTGCAGCTAAATATCTGATATCAAAAGGTGTAAATTGGGGCTTGAAGCACTGATTTGCAAAATTTTACAAATTGCGTTTTAACAATGCTTTCTGCACATGATGTGTGTCGAAATCCACTGTTTACACTATTTAGCTGCTGCTCATTTCACAGTTTGCTGAAAGTTTATTAACCAGTCAGCTGATTCAACAACAGTGTTGTTCACAATTTTTTTCTGATTCTTGAGGTAATGAACCAAAAGGCATGTGGAAAGACAGAACTGGAAATTTGCTCGGTTTCAGACTGTGCAGAAAAATTGCTGGAAAATAGTGCTATTGATTTATAATATGTTATTGTTTCTTACAACGTAGGACACAAGACTGCTTGTGCTGGCTGCGTGCATCAATACATTTGACAAATGAGACCACATTCAAAAGATGGTTCTCTATAGATTTTATTTTCCAGTGGTTTCACTTTAAAAGAAAATCTTCCTGTTTTTATAAAAAACTTACTCAACCCTCTCTATGTTGCTATTGTGTCTTAAAACAGTCCATTCTTCTGAATTGCTTTTACCCAGTTTAAAAATTTGATCAGAAATTCAAAGGGTTTATAAATTACACATTGCAGAATCTTGCCACCACTGCCATCCCATAATGGAATTATAGAGAATATAAAACACAGGTAAAGGCCATTTGACGTGACCAGTCCTTCTCGTTTCCCCCCACCGCATCCTTGTTCACCTAACACTATCAGTGGAACCATCAATTGCTTTCTCCATCATAGGCTTAACTAGTTTCCTCTTAAATGTATTTTTATTAGAGTGGGGGAGTAGGATATACGCCCACGTACTGCTACAAAACATCATTCCCTGATTACTTGGCACCAACACCAGCAAAAACTGTACTTCTCTCGGAACAAAGTGGTTTTCATCCGCAGTTCATTCTCACCTCAATGAAAAGTAGAAATGGCCTGAAAATTAGGAAATTCTACTTTTGCAAATTTACATTCATGAAGGTTAATGCACTTAATCTATTGAATTGCATCGCTTTGCATCTTAAAATGCATCTATTTTCCTCAGGTTTAAGGTCTTGGCAAATCAGCATATGTCAATGTATCCCAATCTTGATGTTGATGTGGAAGGAGAGCTGGAGAAGCTCAAGGTAAGCTGATCAGAACTTGATTTCATTACACACTCGTCTTGTGTTCTTATATATTTAGCACTACCAGTAACCAACAGCAATGGCTAACCAATGATCATAATCAAAGGACCTTTTAGACAGTGGAACAGAGAAAATTGTTATCTTGAATCTGGTCTAAAAATACAGTTCAGCCACAGCATGACTATAAAGTTGCTTAATTTCCTTACCCCCTCCCACCCCCCACCACCACCACCACCAATCCCCAAATTCCATGGGGCAGATCCTCGTACACAGTCTGCTGTGTTGGTCTCAGTGAGTATGGAGTGCCTTTCTGTGACATGTGTTAGAGGAAGAAAGCCTTCAAACTGGATCAGAACCACATCCAGTATAGCTGGTTTTCCTTTGCTACGGGGTGACGCTGTCTACTCTCTGATTTGCAAGTTAAAAATTTCCAGAATGTGGCTTGTGTTTAATTTGTCGTTCAAAGCTTAAATCCCCAATCCTGCAAACACGACGATGGCATTCAAATTAAGGCAGATTGTCAGATTATCTTTCAAAACTCAAGCCGGTTTTTCACATTTTAAACTATAGTATGTTTTAACCCTGACTTGTTTAACATAGTTTTGTTTTAATGTCACTAAGTTTAAATGAAAATGAGTGTCCTCTTGTCTAGTGCCACAGTCCTCTGGCATGGGATCTCTCACCACCCAGTCCCTCCTGTAGCCTTTCTGGCTGCAGCCCAATAAATCAGCTTCCAATTCTTTAATTAATTCCTATTCATTGTTACCACTTCACAGTCCGGTTGATATTTTGAAGAATCCAAACCCAGTTCCTTGGTCCCTGATGTAAACTTAGCAGGTTAATGATCTATAACTTCCTAGTTCCCCAGCACCGCATTTAGGGGTTACCCCAATGATGCGTTGGGGAATCCTTTGAGAAAGTTCCCACGCAAGACTTTTAACTGGCGATTGTTCAGAAGCACTAACTTCCTCTGGACAATTGCACTGGACTGGGAGACATTTGACAGAAAAGATTACATCACTAACTGCGGATGGTTTTGTCAGTTTTACTTTGGAGTTAGAAGGAAAAATCACTTTTCTCGCTCCAGAGTAACTACGTAAACATCCAAACCAAGCCTTGCATGGGACACTGCTCACAGGTCAGACCCCTCACAGCAAATCTCTCACATCACTCCCAATCCAACCACCCCCTCCAATCAAAAAATAGATTGAGGAATAGAGGGCAATGGGGAAATGGTACAGAAGAGGAGACTGGCATGGATCATCAATGGTCATATTGATTGGTAGGGCTGACTTGAAGGGCGTTGTGGCCTACTATTCTTTTCCTTGTGTTCCCAGTCTGGTCCCTCTGTCCGGCCTGAATCCCAATCTGCCAAAGATTGCCACTCTGAGGAAGTTACGGGTCATTATTTCTGGGTCAGTAGGAGCAAGCAGCAGTGGGGTGGCACAGTGGCTAGTACTGCTGCCTCACAGCACCAGGGACCCAGGTTCAATTCCCACCTTCGGTCACTGTCTGTGTGGAGTTTGCATGTTCTCCCGGTGTCTGTGTGGGTTTCCTTCGGGTGCTCCGGTTTCCCCCCACAGTGTGCTGATTAGGTGCCTTGACCCGAACAGGCGCCCGAATGTGGCGACTCGGGGAATTCCACAGTAACTTTATTGCAGTGTTAATGTAAGCCTTACTTGTGACTAATAAATGACAAAAAAAAATGAGATGGATTGAGGGCAAGCAGCAGATAGGTGTCAGAGGAAGGAAAGGCTGCTGGCATCAGGTTGGAATAGCTAAAAGGCAGAGAAGCGCGATCATTCAGCAGGATCCAGACAGGTGGCACTGGGCAGAACGGTATCACCTCATTTGGAGTTGAAAATATACTGAGCTAGAGTTGTTACTGAGCAATCTGAGTTAAAGATAAGCAGCCTTAGCATAGGGAAATTTTGTGCTTTTCCCTACAGCCTCAGTAAGGCACAAAGAAGTGACTGAGAGCAATAATTCTTATATAGACATATACTAAAGATTGATCCTATCTTCAGGGATACGTGGAGAGAATCAAGCCTATGGTAAGGGATGGAGTCTATTTCATGTACGAAGCTTTACATGGTCCAGAAAAGAATATCCTAGTTGAAGGAGCAAATGCAGCACTGTTGGACATTGATTTTGGTAAGATACCATTACATCTCCATAAAAATATATCCAGATGCTTAAAAGAACTACATAAATACTGTATGAGATTTCATTTTTGTGTTCAGGCCACTGTGTGATGTATGTCTACAGCGGTAACGGAATAGCACAGATTCCCATGTATGTCTGTCTTCCTTCCCCCTTTACATGGTTCTCTACCAGAGACATCATAAGACAGAGCTTTGCAGAGAAGTTTATAAAAAGACTGAAATTTGGGTGTAAGAACATGGAAGTATATTTGTAGTTTATAGACAACTACATATGCTCTTGGCATTTGGGCGAAATTATTTAAAAATTTTCATAGTTTTTTTTCTCTTCCTTTTCTAATCTTTATTTTCTGATTATTACAACTTTCTGTAGTTCCAGGTATTATAATGAAACGTCTATAAATTTATTCTAAATTCAAATCTTTATCTCTAGAACTGTACTTCAGTTACCTCAGTTTCTGCATGGCTTTATAACATTAATTTACAACATCTTGTAGTTAGGAGCAAATGAGACTCCAGAAATATGCTTCATCCAAGGTTATCCGTTTCTGGGATGGGTCCCTCACACTGGTGTAATATTGTGTTACTACCTATATTTCAACTGTTGAGTGGCAACGAGAGGATAGCAGCACAAATGCATATTAAGAAATGTACCCCTGGACTTGACCTCTGGGACCAGCAAAGGCTAATGAAAGATTCCTCTGACTGTGGGTTGTGAAGATCCCAGTTCAAGGGTGTTTTGCCAGTCTTTGACCATTCTCAAATGCTAATGAGCCTTCACTAAGAAACTCCTACTGAAGTGGCAATGTCAGTTGGATGGCTAAAACACAAAAGAGAAAAATATAGTGAGGGAGACCTGGACTGAGGAGCATTGGTGGGGCAGAGTAGAAGGATCTGCAATGCTTGATGCTGACTCTGGGTTCCTGTTGAAATTATGCATTCATCAGCATTAACATCCTTCTGTTTAAAGAGAGAACAATTGACCCCCAAAATAATTATGAAACGTATCCACTAAAAGTACGTATCACGGAGAACGTTTACCCAACAGAGGATTGTGGAACACTACAGTTGTATTCCAAAATATCATTTATTAGAAAGTGCTTGCATTTGTGTAGCACCTTTCACGTCCTCAGGATGTCCAAAGACCTTTCGCAGCCTCTGAATTACTTAGTATGGTCTGTTGTTTTGTGGTAGCAGTTATGTGTCCTTGTTTATATTTTTCAGGATAACGCCCAAATTTGTGATGTGCACAACCTGAATTGTAACACTGTGTAATGTACTTTTTAAATTCTTTCAAAGGTACTTATCCTTTTGTGACTTCATCAAATTGCACAGTGGGTGGTGTGTGCACGGGACTGGGAATCCCCCCTCAGAATGTAGGAGAAGTGTATGGAGTGGTGAAAGCCTACACAACGAGGGTTGGAATTGGGGCATTCCCAACAGAACAAGATAATGTAAGCCTTCTAGTTCATGTGGAGCATTGAAACTTGCGCATTTCCATCACTTTCTCCTCCTCAAACCCTTCTTGTAATTTCATTTGTTGCTATCTCTGTTCCTCCAAGATTCCTTCAAGTTGACAGTAAAGAGCCTATTCTGTCTTTGGCAATTTTTTTGCCTTTGCCATTTTTTTTGCAAACCATAAGATATTCAGCAGTTGACTTCTTTCTTCTCATGCCTTACCTCCCCACTCTTTATTTTGTTTGTAAGTGGGTGGCAATCCTACCATCTCGCCCAAATCCCTAGTCATTGACCAGTACTTGCAGGATATTGAACTCACAAGCTTCATAGCTGGGTCTGCTCTCGCCCTCGCCATACATCAGCCAGGAGTGGGTCAGGCACATGAACCGTATCCAGTTTTCCCCTCCCCCTTTGATCTATAGGTCCTCTTGTCCGCACTCTATCACTCCAGTGAGAGACCAGAGAAATAGTTCACCACTTGTCAGTGTCAATTTGATGCGTTGTTAGGTTGTCTATAGATATTACAAAACATTCTCTTTGGAGATTATAACTAAATTAGTGTTGAACTTTGTTTCAAGTCCCAAGTCATTTAATTCAAATTAGAAATTAACTTGAGACCTTTTGTGTTTAAAAATTGACATTGAAATAACCCAAATGGATTGTTCATTTTCTGCATTCCTCGAAGATTGTGGAATTGTTAATAAAAGTGCTTGTGCATTGATAATAACGGGCAGTAGATCAATTCTATGCATTGTTATTGAGGCAATATTCACAGACAATGTGATCTCCTTCACTTCGAGCAACTTTGGGGTAAAGCCTCAGACACGTGGAGAAAATGTTTTAATATAAGGAGAAACATTCTCATTGCCAAGATGGCATTGCGCAGAATTCAGTTATGACCATCCAAGAGGAAACATCTTTCCTCGTCTATGTCTTAAAAGGGAAATCTTAAACTGTGTCCCATAGTTCTAGTCTTCCCCACAAAGATAAAGATTATTGGAGTATTCACCCTATCAAGTATACCCCTCCAGGATCATTTTTGATTTAATAAGATTATCTCTTTTAAACTCCAATGGGTGCAAGTCCAACATGTTTAATCTTTCTCCGTAGGAGGAAGCAAGGAGTCAAGTGAACCTTCTCTGAATTGCTTCTGACGATTATATCCCCTTTCAAAAAAAGAGACCAAAGTTGTACACAGTTCTTCAGCTGTGGTCTCATCAAAGTCCCATACAGTTGCAATATAACATCTCTACGATTACATTTCTTCCCCCTTGTAATAAACACCAGCAATCCATTTGTCTTTCTAATAATTTGCCGTACCTGCAAACTAACTATTTGTGATTCATGTACTAGGACACCCAGATCCCTCTGTACATCACATTTTGCAATCTCTCGCAATGTAAGTAGTATTCTGCTGTTTTTCTAGCCAAGTGGATAAGTTCACATTTTCCCACATTATACTCCATCTGCCAAATTTTTGTCCATTCACTTAAACTATCTCTTATCATTTATGGCCTGTTGACCAGTTATTTGCCTACCCACCTTGGTGTCATCAGCAAAGTTAGCCACCTTGCATTTGATCCCTTCATCCAAGTCATTGATATTGATCGTAAATAGTTGTACTAGTTAGAGCTTGCAAGGAAGACCCATTTATCCTTCCACTTTGCTTCCTGTTAGCAAACCAATTCTTATCCATGCTATTATGTTCCTCCTACCTCATTTACTCACATCTTGTGTTGTAATTTTTGGTATGGCACTGCCTTTTGGAAATCCCAGTACAGTACATCTACAAGTTCCCCTTCATTCACCTTGCATGTTACTTCCTCAAAAAGATACTTAAACATGGTTTCTCTTTCACAAAACCACATTGACTCTGCCTGATCACATTACAGTTTTCTAAGCATTCTGATATAACCATCTTAATAATGGATTCTAGCAATTTCCCTATGTCATATTAAGCCAACTGGCCTTTAGTTACTTGCTTTCTCGAATACAGGTTTGCCACTTTCCATTCTACTGGGGTCCTTCCTGAATCTAAGGAATTTGGGAAGATTATAACCGATCCAATGCCTCTATTAACTCTGCAGTTCCTTTGAAGACCCAAGGGTGCAGGCCATCTGAAGCTGGGACCTTGTCAGTCTTTAGGTCTAATAATAACCTGACACCTTTTCCCTGGTGATGGTGATTGCTATAAGTTTTCCCCTTCCTTTTCACCTCTTGAGCTTCAAGTATCTTTGGAAAGTTTCCTAAGTCATCTACAGTAAAGACGGACACAAAATATCTGTCAAACATCTCTGCCATTTCCTTGTTCTTCATTATCAATTCACCCTCTAGAGCACCAGCAGAAAGTTTTAGTTATTTGCTGTATGTTTAAATACTTGTAGAAATTCCTACTATCTGCTTTTTTATTACTAGCTAGCTTTTTCTCATTCCACGCAAGCTTCCCCTTTGTTTTGTAGGCATTATCATGACTACTGTGTACTTAAACAATGCTTTATGTAATGTTTTATATATCCTTCCTAACATTACAGAATGTCAAATTGACCCTTGTAACGTTGTCCTATTTATTTTCTTCTGCGACATTTAAGTGCTTGGTGGAGGCAGTGAAAAGCTGCAAGTGTCGGGGCTGCATGTTACTGATGCTAATTTGAGAGAACATGCAGTAATCCTCAATTATAACTGGTGCGTTACTGTGATGTCATGATTTATAGGAGATTGGTGCGTTGCTGCAGTTACGAGGGTCAGAAGTGGGAGTCACCACAGGTAGAAAGAGGAGGTGTGGCTGGTTGGATCTTGTCTTGCTAAAGTATGCTCACATGATCAATGGATTTACTGCGTAAGTAATTTCACAAGGCAAGTTTTTTCTTTCTTTGGAAACGGCAGACTTTAATGATTGTGCAAAATTATTAATGTTGGAATCTACTTGAAATAAATATAATTTGGGTTGAAATGCAGCTGGTTCTAAATGGGTTTCAGCATGGGTATGGCGAAGCTACTAAGATTTCATTGCTGTTTTGTGTTTTATTCCCTGTGTAGCTTAGCACTTACCAAATTGGACATCCTGGATGTATTCACAGAGATTAAAGTCGGAGTGGCCTACAAGGTTGATGAGAAAGTAATACCACATTTTCCAGGTAAGCAGAGGGACCTCGGGGTCCTTGTGCATGAGTCGCAAAACCCCAGCTTGCAGGTGCAGCAGGTGGTCAGGAAGGCGAATGGGATGCTGGCCTTCATAGCGAGGGGGATTGAATATAAAAGTAGGGAGGTCTTGCTGCAGCTGTATAGGGCATTGGTGAGGCCGCAGCTGGAGTACTGTGTGCAGTTTTGGGCGCCGCACCTGCGCAAAGATATTTTGGCCTTGGAGGGAGTGCAGAGGAGGTTTACTAGGCTGATACCGGAGTTGAGGGGGTTGAGCTATGAGGAGAGGCTGAATAAACTGGGCTTGTACTCGTTAGAGTTTAGAAGAATGAGGGGAGATCTCATTGAGACTTATAAGATGATGAATGGGATGGATAGGATAGAGGTGGAGAGACTCTTCCCGCTCAAAACAGACAGTAGGACTAGGGGGCACAGCCTCAAGATAAAAAGGGGGCGGTTTAGAACGGAGTTGAGGAGGAACTTCTTCACTCAAAGGGTGGTGAATCTCTGGAATTCTCTGCCCGTTGAAGTGGTGGAGGCTGCCTCGCTAAATATTTTTAAGACGCGGGTTGATGGGTTTTTGATAAGAGAGGGGATTAAGGGTTATGGGGAGAGGGCGGGAAAGTGGAACTGAGCAGCGACAGATCAGCCATGATCTTATTGAATAGTGGGGCAGGCTCGAAGGGCTGGATGGCCTACTCCTGCTCCTATTTCTTATGTTCTTATGTTCAGCTTCACTACTTATTATTAGGAAGCATAGGTTGGACTAGGAGACTACAGGGACTGGGAACGTCCGAAATGTGGAGTTTTTTCAAGGAGCAGCTACTGCGAGTCCTTGATAGGTATGTCCCTGTCAGGCAAGGAGGAATTGGTAGAGCTAGGGAACCGTGGTGCACTAAAAAAGTTGATTCGTTGGTTAAAAAGAAAAAGGAGGCTTATGTCCGGATGAGACTTGAGGGCTCAGGTAGTGCACTAGAAAGCTTTAGATTGGCTAGGAGGGAGTTGAAGAGTGAATTAAGAAGGGCTAAAAGAGGACATGAGAAGACTTTGGCTGATAGGATTAAGGAGAATCCTATGGCGTTCTGTAGGTGTGTTAAGAACAGAAGGTTGGTTAGGGCCAGTTACAGACAGCAGAGGGAAGTTGTGTGTGGAACCGGAAGAGATTGGTGAGGCATTGAACCAATATTTCTCTTCGGTGTTCACGCAGGGGGACATGAATGTAGCTGAGGAGAACACTGGGTTGCAGGGGTGTAAACTAGACAGTATTGCAGTTGATAAGGGGGATGTGCTGGATATTCTTGAGGGTTTGAAAATAGATAAGTCCCCTGGTCCGGACGGGATTTACCCTAGGATTCTCTGGGAGGCAAGAGAGGTGATTGCAGAGCCTCTGGCTCTGATCTTCAGGTCGTCGTTGGTCTCAGGTATAGTACCGGAAGATTGGAGGACAGCAAATGTTGTCCCATTGTTTAAGAAGGGGAACAGAGACTTCCCTGGGAATTATAGACCGGTGAGTCTTACTTCTGTTGTGGGCAAGGTTTTAGAAAAAATTATTAGGGATAGGATTTATAGTTATTTGGAGAGTAATGAATTGATTGGAGATAGTCAGCATGGTTTTGTAGCGGGTAGGTCGTGCCTTACTAACCTTATTGAGTTTTTTGAGAAAGTGACCAAAGAGGTGGATGGGGGAAAGGCAGTTGACGTGGTATATATGGATTTTAGTAAGGCGTTTGATAAGGTTCACCATGGTAGGCTTCTGCAGAAAATGCAGATGTATGGGATTGAGGGTAATCTAGGAAATTGGATCAGGAATTGGCTAGCAGATAAGAGACAGAGGGTGGTGGTTGATGGTAAATATTCGTCATGGAGTTCAGTTATGAGTGGTGTGCCTCAGGGATCTGTTTTGGGGCCACTGCTGTTTGTAATTTTTATTAATGATCTGGATGAGGGTATAGTTGGGTTGATTAGTAAATTTGCTGATGACACCAAAGTCGGAGGTGTGGTAGATTGTGAGGAAGGGTGTCGTAGTTTGCAGAGCTGGGCCGAGAGGTGGCGGATGGAGTTTAATGCGGAGAAGTGTGAGGTAATTCACTTTGGTAGGAATGACAGATGTGTCGAGTACAGGGCTAACGGGAGGACTCTGAATAGTGTGGATGAACAGAGGGATCCAGGTGTATGTGTACATAGATCCCTGAAAGTTGGGAATCAAGTAGATAAGGTTGTTAAGAAGGCATACGGTGTCTTGGCGTTTATTGGTAGGGGGATTGAATTTAGGAGTCGCAGCGTCATGTTGCAACTGTACACAACTCTGGTGCGGCCGCACTTGGAGTATTGTGTGCAGTCTGGTCCCCACATTATAGGAAGGATGTGGAGGCTTTGGAGAGGGTGCAGAGGAGGTTTACCAGGATGTTGCCTGGTATGGAGGGGAGGTCCTATGAAGAGAGACTGAGGGATTTGGGGTTGTTTTCGCTAGAAAGAAGGCGGCTAAGAGGGGATCTTATTGAAACATATAAGATGATTAGAGGTTTAGATAGGGTGGACAGTGATAGCCTTTTTCCTCGGATGGAGAAAGCTAGCACGAGGGGGCATGGCTTTAAATTAAGGGGGGGTAGTTATAGGACGGATGTCAGGGGTAAGTTCTTTACCCAGAGGGTGGTGAGGGATTGGAATGCCCTGCCTGCTGCAGTTGTAAATGCGCCTAGTTTGGGGGTGTTTAAGAGATCCGTGGATAGGTTTATGGATGAAAAGGGATTGGTTTAGGTTAGAGGGTCATTGTTTTTTAACTGGTCGGCGCAACATTGTGGGCCGAAGGGCCTGTTCTGCGCTGTAATGTTCTATGTTCTATAACACTTTGAAGTTGTTTTGCATAAAAGTATATAATATCGGAAATTGTATGTGAAAAATGTCAACCTGATTTTAGTTACCAGCATTCTTTCTTCAAATTGTGTGTTTGATCTCACACCAAGAACTCAGAATGATACAGGACAGAAGGAGGTCATTTGGCCCATTGTGCGTGTGTTAGCTCTTTGAAGGAGCTATCCAATTACTCCTACTTTTTCTCTTTCCCCATAGCCCTGAGAATATCCCAAATATATTATTCCCAAATACTTATCCAATTTCCTTTTGAAAGTTATTATTAAACCTGCTTTCACTAACCAATCGGGCAGTGTTTTTCAGATTGCTAACGCTCAAGCACAGCGGGGTCATATACTGTAAGCACTGCATTTTTGTGAGCTCTGGCGCTACTTATCTTTCAATCTGTTTTTAATCCTGATGCACAACCCATAATTATCTGATCCTGATGGATACAACCTGCTATGATCCTGGAAAATTCTGGCAAAGGGAAGTCGAGAAAACCCTTGTTTGATTAAGGCAGTCGGGAGACAGTTGGGTCTGGTTCTTAGTGACAGTTCCACTGGTGAGCAGGCTTAAGCTTCAGTGATGCTATTGGCAGCAAAATGACGACTGCCATCTTGAATGAAGTTGTGGACAACAGTCTTGGCTCCTCGGCACTGATTTTTGATGCTCATATTGATGAACTGCGAGATATCCTAAAGAAAATGGATGAAAGGGAGATGAGAATCCTGTCAATTGAGAGGGCAGTTTCCTTGGCGAAAGCTTATCTTCAGTCCTTGGAAGTCCTGCTGCATAGTGCGTCATACATCCTGACTGACTCGGAGATGGGGCAGGAGAAGGAGCATCTGAGTGCCCTGTCTCCTGAGGGGTGCTAGGGGTGAAGTAGGGAATCGTTTGTTTGTTTGTTTCCTGAGAAAGTACAGACAGGTAGTCTGTCCTGAAAAAAGACTTGGCCCTTTTTCTATCGTTGGCGTCTCGAGTGTTGTTGCATTGGAGGGATTATGTTCTGCTGTAACTGGCTTATTTTTAGATATTCAGATTTGTTACATTGGCTTTCTATTTTGATGTGGCTATATGGGTAGTGGAGCAATTGTTTGATTGGTTGACTCATGGAATGTACGGTGGACATATTATCTGGTTGTTGGCGCTGCGTTGTTAGAAGTCCTGTGCCCTGATTAGATATTGAACTTGTCCAGGACTGATGGACAAGCAGGACTTAGTGAGGGATCGGATGAGTTTTGGATGAGCTTATGTTTCCTAAGCGTGAAAAGTAGGCCAGTTAGGAATGCTTTGGGATAGTTGAGTCCAGAGAGGTTGGAGGTGTGGGTATTAAAAGATGTTTTGGAATTCTGCTGATGCTGCCTTGGTTGAAATCACAGTTAATTCTGCTACCTGAGCTCCACTGTGCCATCTACAGGACGTTTGGAGTAAGTGCGTGATTTTTCTCATTGAAATGCAGGAACGTTTAGCAATTTAGACTCTAGAACATAAGAAATAGGAGCAGGAGTAGGCCATCTAGCCCTTCGAGCCTGCCCCGCCATTCAATAAGATCATGGCTGATCTGTCGCTGCTCAGTTCCACTTTCCCGCCCTCTCCCCATAACCCTTAATCCCCTCTCTTATCAAAAACCCATCAACCCGCGTCTTAAAAATATTTAGCGAGGCAGCCTCCACCACTTCAACGGGCAGAGAATTCCAGAGATTCACCACCCTTTGAGTGAAGAAGTTCCTCCTCAACTCCGTTCTAAACCGCCCCCCTTTTATCTTGAGGCTGTGCCCCCTAGTCCTACTGTCTTTTTTGAGCGGGAAGAGTCTCTCCACCTCTATCCTATCCATCCCATTCATTATCTTATACGTCTCAATGAGATCTCTCCTCATTCTTCTAAACTCTAACGAGTACAAGCCCAGTTTATTCAGCCTCTCCTCATAGCTCAACCCCCTCAACTCCGGTATCAGCCTAGTAAACCTCCTCTGCACTCCCTCCAAGGCCAAAATATCTTTGCGCAGGTGCGGCGCCCAAAACTGCACACAGTACTCCAGCTGCAGCCTCACCAATGCCCTATACAGCTGCAGCAAGACCTCCCTACTTTTATATTCAATCCCCCTCGCTATGAAGGCCAGCATCCCATTCGCCTTCCTGACCACCTGCTGCACCTGCAAGCTGGGTTTTTGCGACTCATGCACAAGGACCCCGAGGTCCCTCTGCACCGTTGCCTGCTGCAGTTTTTCGCCCCGTAAGTAATAGTCCTTCCTACCACTCTTCCTACCAAAGTGGACCACCTCACATTAAATGCCAACATTAAATTCCATTTGCCATTTCCTGGCCCATTCGCCCAGCCTATCTAGATCCTTCTGCAGACTCTCCACACCCTCCGCACAATTTGCCATTCCCCCAATCTTGGTGTCATCAGCAAATTTCGACACCCTACACTCGGTTCCCTCCTCCAGATCATCTATATAAATGGTAAAAAGCTGAGGCCCCAGCACCGACCCCTGGGGCACTCCACTAGTCACCATCCGCCAATCCGAATAGCACCCGTTGACCCCCACTCTCTGCCTCCTATTTGACAACCAATCCTCTATCCACGCTAACACCCTACCCCCAACTCCATGTCCCTTGACCTTCTGCAATAACCTCTTGTGAGGTACTTTGTCAAACGCCTTCTGAAAATCTAGAAAGACCACATCCACCGGCTCTCCTCTATCCACCGCCCTAGACACATCCTCATAGAACTCCAGTAAATTTGTCAGACACGACTTCCCTTTAATGAAACCGTGCTGCGTCTGCTCTATCAAGCAATTCCCTTCAAGATGCCTCGCAATTTCCTCCTTAATGACAGATTCTAACATTTTACCTACCACAGACGTTAAACTAACCGGCCTATAATTCCCCGCCTTTTGCCTGGCACCCTTCTTAAACAACGGCGTAACATTAGCCGTTTTCCAATCTTCCGGCACTTCCCCGGAATCCAGCGACGTTTGGAAAATAACCACCAAGGCATCCACTATCACCTCCGCCATTTCTTTCAGAACCCTCGGATGCATTCCATCCGGTCCTGGGGACTTGTCCACAATCAGCCCCTCCAGTCTGTCGAGCACCGCCTCTCTAGTAACAGTAATGTCATTAAGACCCTCCAGTCCTACCACCTTTCCATCGCTAACACCCAGCAAATTATTCACGTCCTCCTCCGTGAAGACAGAAACAAAAAAGTTATTCAATACCTTAGCCATATCCCCATCCCCTATCACCAGGTCCCCTTTCTCATCCTCTAAAGGACCAACGTTCACCCTAGCCAGCCTCTTCCTTTTTATATATTTATAAAAACTCTTGCTATCCTTTTTTATATTAAGCGCTAGCCCAGCTTCATAGTTTCTCCTACCCTTCTTTATCAACTTCTTTGTCAATCTTTGTTGACATTTAAACCTCTCCCAATCCTCTTCTCGCCCACTACTCTTAGCTACTCTAAATTCCTCCGCTTTTAATTTAACACTTTCCTTCACCTCCTTCGTTATCCACGGCTTATTACCTCTCCTCCTACTATCCTTTTTGACCATCGGAATAAATTTCTGCTGAGCACCAAGAAAGATCTCCTTAAAGATCCTCCACTGCTCCTCAACAGACCCTCCCTCCAACGCGCTCCCCCAGTCCACATTCGCCAATTCTTCTCTCATCCTACCGTACTCCCCTCTGTTCAAACAAAGGACGCGTGTCCGGGAACCCACTTTCTCCTCCTCCTCTGCTGACTTCTTTTCTGTATCACTCACAGACTGAAAAATACCGTATTCATTGAAATGTTAGGAGAGGACCTTTTAGTAATTATTACTTTTTTTATAACAAGTGTTCTGTTTTCTATTAATAATTACAACGCATCGATTGTTTTCCAGCTAACATAGAAGTCTTGAGCAAGGTAGAAGTTCAGTATGTGTCTCTGCCTGGCTGGAACACCAGCACAGCAAAATCAAGGACATTTGAAGATCTGCCTGAAAATGCCCAGAACTATGTCCGGTTTATCGAAGGACACCTTGGTGTGCCTGGTAAGTGTCACAATTGCCTCAAATTAATGAAAAATGCAATGGGACCCAAAGTTTCTTCCAAGAATTGTAATGTCTACGTGCCTGAATATATTTAAACAGGTATTGAAGTGCTTGCTAATAGCTACATGCTAATCCATTATGTTGAATTTCAGCTTATTTATCACTGGGCTGGAATTTTGGGATTGGCCTAACTTCAGTTTCTCATCACACCTCCAGCAGGAAAATATTGTGCCGGTGTGCCCAGGAGTTTCCTCTTTGCCCACTAAGGAGGTAAACCTTCACCAGATGATGGCCAGGAAGGAAGAGAGCCTTGAATGGGGTGCTCCCCTTCCCTGAGCTCAGGAAGGGACCAAGTGTAGAACTGATGGCTGCTACACTGATTGAGTGTGTAGATGGGCCACTATCACTGTGGTCTAGGATGCATGTGGTATTCCACCCACTGTCCCTGACCTTCCTACAGACTCTGGCAGCGAGTCCTATTGGACACTGCCAAATGCAATCCCAGCAAAATGACCAAGATTTTAACCAGAGAGATTTTATGGCTTTTTCTAAATCCCACTAATTGTGCTGTAAAACCATCATCTTTTCCATAGGTCCCACTTCCCAGGTGTGCTCTTTGCAAGGAACATAAGAACATTCACCTGATGAAGGAGCAGCACTCCAAAAGCTCATGATTCCAAATAAACCTATTGGACTTTAACCTGGTGTTGTGAGACTTCTTACCATAAGAACTAGGAGGAAGAGTTGGCCCCTCGAGCCTGCTCTGCCATTCAACACCATCATGGCAGATCTCATCTTGGCCTCATCTCTACCTCCCTGCCCATTTCCCATGACCCTTCATACCACCACTAATTAAAAACCTGTCTCCTTGTATTCCAGCATCCACTTCACTCTGAGTAGAGAATTCCCCAGATTCACCACCCTTTGAGTAAAGTAATTCCTCCTTATTTCTGTTTTACATCTACCTTAGCCTAAAACTATGGCGTGTCATTCTAGAATGTCCAACAAAGGGAACACCTGCTCTATGTCTATCCTCTCAATGCCCTGTAGCATTTTATATATCTCTTATTAGATCTCCTCTTCTTCTAAACTCCAGCAACTATAAGGTTAAACTGCTCAATTTCTCTTCAAAGTCAAGTTCTTCATCCCTGGAATCAATCTAGTCAACCTTCTCTGAACCACCTCAAATGCATTTATAGTCTTCCTCAAGTAAGGGGACCAGAACTGTGTGCGTTATGCCAGATGCGCTCTCGCCAATGCCCCATACAGTTGCAACAGCACTTCCCTACTTTTGTACTCTATTCCATTAGCAATGAATGCCAAAATTCCATATAAAGTTTAAGTTCATTTATTAGTGTCGCAAGTAGGCTTATATCAGTGAAGTTAGTGTGAAAGTCCTTTAGTCGCCACGCTCCAGCCAGCGCCTGTTCAGTACATTGAGAGAATTTAGCATGACCAGTACACCTAACCAGCATGTCTTTCAGATATACCAGGGAATTTTGATATTCCCTCCTTACTTTCCCCTCCCCTGCATTCTAACTTTCTTTGATTCATGCACAAGGACATCTAGATCCCTCTTCCCCCAAAACATAGGTTTCTCTCCATTTAACTTGCATTTTTATTCCCCTGACCAAAATGGATAACCTCACACATTACCACATTAAATTCCACCTCCAAAGTTTGGCCATACATTTAACCTATCTATATCGGTTTGTACATTTCTGATTTCCTCACTGCAATTTGCTTTCCCACCTATCTTAGCAAGTTCTGCAAATTTGCCTAGAGTACATTCTATCCTTGCATCCAAGTCATTAATATAAATCATAAATGATTGGTGTCCGAGGAGCAAACCACTCGTTACATCTTGCCAACCAGAAAAAGATACATTTATCCCCACTCTCTGCTTTCTGTTCATTGGCCAATCCTCTGTCCAAGCTAATATATTATCTCAACCCTGTGGGATCTTACGTTGTATATTAGCCTTTTGTGCAGCACTTTGTCAAATGCCTCCTGGAAGTTCATATATACGTCAAAGGGATCCCCGTTATCCACGTTGCTTGTTACCTTTTCAAAGAATTCTAGTATATTAGTCAAACACAATTTACCTTCATAAAACCATGCTGAATCTGACGGATTACGTTTTGACTTTCCAGATGTTCCATTACTACTTCCGTAAGAGTGGATTCCAACAATTTCCCAACAACATTTAATTCCTGAGTCCATAAACTTTCTGCCTGCTCCTTCTTTGAACATGAGCTGTTTTCCAATCCACTGGAACCTTAGCAGAATCCAGGGAACTTCAGAATATTATAACCAATCTCTGCTGCCACTTCCTTTAAGACCCTCGGATGTAGGCCCAGGACTTGTCTGCCTTTGTATCCCTTCCTCTTCCATCTTAACGCCACAAAACAGAGCAAAAATAATGATTCTATGTCACTGCAGCTTTTGCTGATGTCTTCACACAGCAACAGAACTCAGATTAGAAAAAGTGAGGCAACCAGATAAGCTACTTGGTTGTAGTGATTTCCCTTAACCCCACATAAATTCTGTTGCAAGTGTGTTGGGGATGGCTATGTTCAACTATCCGTGTCTAGAAGAAAGAATCCTGGTACTGTTCTGACATAATTAACTCAGTGACTGATGTACTACACCACGAGAGTACGAAAACGTATAGCTACTCAAGGTACAAGGGTCACTTGTAGCCACCCTTATTCTTGCTGTCTTATTTCTAGGTAATACAGCTTTTGAAAAATCAGTTTTCTTAAATCTTGGCTCAATCACACAAATACCACTGCCACCCGCCAGTCTTCCTTTGTCCTTTTACAAAATATTGACCCTTCTTTCATTCAGCTCTTCCCCAGGATTTTTAAATATATTATTTTCACTGGGAACTGCCACTGAGTTCCCTTTATCACACCAATCTATCTCCTTCTGAATTTGCAGCCCTCCTTTCCCTTACCTTTGGTCTGACATTAAACTTTTTAACTGTTCACCTATGCCTTCATGGTATCAGCCTTGGCTCAGATATAACATTCACGCTGAGCTGGAAGTTTGTGGGTTTAAGCCTTATTTCAGAGATTTGAATGCTTGATCTAAGTTCAGTGCTGCACTGTCAGAGGTGCCATCAGATTTAGACGATTAAACTGAGCCCAACTGTCCCTTCAGGTGGACATGAAAGGTCCCTGGCAATTTTCAAAGAGGTGTTCTCCCAATGTCCTGGCTAATAGTTTATTTATTAGTGTCACAAGTAAGCTTACATGCAGTGAAGTTGCTGTGAAAGTTCCTTAGTCGCCACACTCCAGCACCTGTTCAGGTACACGGAGGGAGAACTTAGCATAGCCAATTCATCTAACCAGCACGCCTTTCGGACTCTGGGAGGAAATCGGAGCACCCGGAAGAAACCCCATGCAGATACAAGGAGAACGTGCAGAGTCTGCACAGACAGTGACCCAAGCCAGGAATCGAACCTGGTCCCTGGCACTGGGAGGCAGCATTACTAACCATTGTGCCACCCCAATATCAATACCCAAAATCAGTACAGATAAAATAAATAATCTGATCAGTGTTTCTAGGATCTCGTGTGCAAATTGGTTGCAGAGTTCCCAACAATATAAGAGTGGATACTTCAAAGAGTACTTTGTTGATTGTAAAACTGTTTAAAATGTCCTGGGGTTGTGAAGGGTGCTATGCAGATAGTAGATCCATGTGATGTTAATGTGATAGAGCAGAGCTGATGTGTATGCTAATTGTTTAATGTTTTTTGTATTTGCAGTGAAATGGATTGGGATCGGCAAATCAAGAGAGTCTATGATCCAGCTGTTTTAGGATTGGTGTTGCCAAGAAGAATTTTATATCTCCAGAGTTAACTTTAGCAAGTTGAGATCCGGAGATGTTGGCTCTTCAAGTACCAAAATTAGTATTGTTACTATCTGGCAGAAATATAGGGAAGCACCCGCTCTGGTTTTTTTTTGTGGGGGGAGAGGGGAATGAGGGAATTATTTCAAACGTGACTTGTTGAACCCTGTTCAACGTTCAAAAAATGTATACTCTTCATTTTATTCAGGGATGGTTTAGTAGGCTGCTGTCAATAAGTATTACGAATACATGGCTCTGACATATTGAGCTTCAATATAACCTACCAGCACATGTTTGATTTTTAGGTGTACATTGAAGTTTTTTTTTAATATCTAAATGGAATTGCTGTTTTTTTAAAAAAAATTAATGATGGTGAATAAAACAGAAGCTTATTTCTCTATACATTGGAAGAACGTGATACTGGTTTCTCAGACCAGGGCTGGCTTGCTTTGTGCTGAAGCAGCTCTCTTTACAGGGCAAGACCTTTGAGCATTTTTGATGGGTATTGATGTAAAATTTAATTATGTTATAAATGACATAAATTGCAATAATTTTCAGACTACAGGCAACCGGTGTGATTGTATATCAGAAATCTAATGTGTGTGATCGTGTATTTGTCAGAGGCATTCATTCCATTGATTCTGGCTGATGGTCATGCTTTTTTTTAAAAAAATGTGTTCCACCACTCGTTTTATTTACTCAAAAGGGTCATCATCTGCAACCACCCACCACCACCCCCCCCCCACCCACCCCACACCCGCAATTTACACTCCCATAATGTTCATAACCAGGAAGGATTACAAGGTGGATGTCAAACTGAGGGTATCTGTTGTGGAGGGGTTTTAATTTAATTCTATTTATTTTGCTGGCGCCAGGAATTACAATAAGTATTGTTGAATGGTGTGAGGTATGATAACGTTTAATTTGAGGGATTAGTGACTGCAGCATACACCGCTGATTACCTTGCAATTGTTTTTAAAATTCTAAATATCAATGTACTAGAAACTTCAAAATTAAAAAGGTAGGTGTGGTGAAAGCTTTATCTAAAGACAATGTTAAAACTGTCCAAGAGATATCATCAGCACTTGATCCTTTAGAAAGGACTTGATACTCTAATCTCACAATGTTTTTGATTGCCCTGTTAGTGTTGGTGCTTCACCGATGTCAGAGTACTATTGGATGCTGCTAAGAAATTCCAGCACAGGCAGATGGGTCGAATGGCCTTCTCCTGAGCCAAACCTTTTGCCATGTTTCTCAACTCAAATCTAGGAAGTGAAGGTTAAAAAAAAAGTGTGTAAGTATGATTCCAAATTCTATGCATAGACCAAGGGCCAGTGAATGGGAATGTTACAATTCAACATAACCAGTCACTTAAAGTTTTGGAAATATGTGCCTTTCTTATCTGGACAAATCCCTGGTAAATGTTGAGAACTCAATGTTTTGGGAAAGTCCTAACTCCATAGAACCAAACATAGAAAGGTTACAGCACAGAAGGAGGCCGTTCAGCCCATCTTTTGTCCATGCCAGCCTGAGGACACCCTTTTTTCCCACCAAGCTGTAACGACTGATTTGCTTTCCGGATTTGTGGAAACCCGTTATCCAATCCTGGCCCTTTTTATCTTGCTTTGCTCTCAATTCAACGTTGACCCACAACAGCTCAAAATAATTAATACTGCCCATAATGTCTGTGCCAGCTTCCTGAAGGAGTTTGCCACTTAGTCCCATTCCCCTGCTTTTTCCCTGTAGTTTTTTATAGTTTTATTAAATATTTTTCCACGTGCTTTTGAAAATTCATTTGGAATTCATTTCCGGTGTGATTGTATATCAGAAATCCAATATGTGTGTTCAAAAGGATGATCGTGTATTTGTCAGGGGCGTTTATTCCATTGATTCTGGCTGATGGTCATGCTTTTTTTTAAAAAAAAATCTGTTCCACCACTCGCTTTATTTACACAAAGGGTCATCATTTGCAACCATTCCCACCCCCCACCCCCCCAACCTCCACTCCCGCAATTTACACTCCCATAATGTTCATAACCAGGAAGGATTACAAGGTGGATGTCAAACTGAGGGTATGTGTTGTGGAGGGGTTTTAATTTAATTCTGTGTCTTAAATGGGCTTCCTTTGTAGTTTTTTTAACATTGCATAAAATTCTAACCTCTCCCATCACTGGCACTCATGCAGAAGAACACTTTAGTACAGTTTGTAACACTGGGTCAGTACACACTGCTTTCCTCATCTTGCAGCACTCAGCAGACCTATATCCTCAAAGCTGACGAAAGTCAGAGCAGTGGACCTGTAAGTGGTGGTCCATTGACTGCACCAGCCTACATAGCATTTTTTAATATGATTAAACTTTATCCTGTGAAACCCAACACTTGTGGGTGTTCTTGGGTGACGAGAATCTAGAAACTTCCAGTTTGGCTCTGTCCTGCCAGTTTGTTTTCGTCAGCTTTACACAAGAGATTACTGCAGATTTGCACAGTTTCTTTGCTAACTATCCTCTAAAGATTATGATTTCCTATGTTTCTGCCTGCTGAACTGATCTATAAAAGAATGTACTGAAAATGACAGCAATTCTGCACTGTAAATACGTAACATGGCTGGTGTGCAGAATATTTTCTCAATGTTGGCAGGGGCACAATTACAGAGAGAGTTCATGTATATTGTGCATGGATAACTAACTTTTATGTGTACAGGCTGTAAGTGTTTTACTTTGTAAATTATGCAACTCTTGTCTTTTTAAACACATAATTATTGAAATTCCAGGTGGGCTGGTAAACTTATCTACAGAAAATAAATTCTGCAATATAAAACCCTCTTTGTCTGGGTTTATTTTGGCCAGTGGTCCTTGATGAAGAGGATATCTTGCATCTTGCTATATAAGCAGATTGTTCAAGTGTTGGAATTCTTTTCAAAACATTGCAGTCAGTCGCTTGGTGAGATTGACTTAAAGCTCGGGAGAGTTAATCGAGGGTAGTGATGGTCATTTCACATCAGTATTTTTGACTGCAGTCTGATGAAGGGTCTTATGCAAAAATATTTATCTTTAATTCCCTCTCTTTCTGAGACTAAAACAAAATAATGTCTGTTGTGGAAATCTGTGATAAAAATGGAAAATACTGGAAATTCTCAGGCAGTCAGGCAGCATCCATGGAGAGGGAAAAACAAAATTAATGCTTCAGATCTGTGACTGGAAAAAGTTAGAAACCTAATAGGGTTTTGAACAATTGAAAAGGTAGAGCAAATAGTGTTTGCATAATTTTCCTGAAGGTTTAGCAGACCTAATGACAGCACTGCTGCCTCACAGCACCAGGGACCTGGGTTCAATTTCGACCTCAGGTGACTGTCTATATGGAGTTTGCACATTCTCCCTGTGTCTGCGTGGGTGTCCTCCGGGTGCTCTGATTTTCTCCCACAGTCCAAAAATGTATGGGTTAGGTGGATTGGCCATGCTAAATTGCTGTTTAGTGTCAGGGTAATTAGCAGGGTAAATATGTGGGGTTGTAGGAATAGGGCCTGGCTGGGATTGTTGTCAATGCAGGCTCAATGGGTCAAATGGCCTCCTTCTGCATTGTAGGAATTCTATGGCTAGTGCACAAAATTCACTATGTCAGTGCATGTGCACAAATATGTACATGTTTATGTGGTAATATTTAAACACTATCCAATTTCTAGCATATCTAACACGGATAATATCAATACACTGTACACACACACCAAATTGTCAAAAACTTGAAAGGTCCAGCTCCAAAAGAATGTATTAAACATTGCAGGTGATTCCAGTCTGCTGGTTTTGAGATCAAAAAGGCACCAAACATCTTCCAGACGTTTCAAAGTTGATTGGCAGGCTGCCCTAATGTCTTGCTTTAATTTATTTAAAGAGAATCATTCAGAGCTTGGTTATATTTATTAAATAAGTATGGATTTTTTTTTAGAAAACAACGTATGATTATCGAAGCATTCCACTGCTGCTACTAAGGAACCTCTTAGTTGTTGTTCCAGCTTACAAATTTTACATTTCTCTTCTACTTTTACCAGAATGAATGTCACTGACCTTCTGTTTCTGGCACCAAGCCACTAGATGGCATTTGAGAGAAGGTGACAATTCAAACTACAGCCGTCAGTGCCAGATCTACTTCATTGGCATTGGGAGAGCAAGTTTGAGAGTGTTGGCTGCTCCGTTTAGTATCTCCTCTTTGCGGAACTAGGGAGTTAGGCCAAAACCCACAGCAAAGAACATCATCAACATTGGAAATTGAAGAGCTGTTTATTGGGTAGATAAGCTTCCATTTTAAAACATCTGGTGATGGTAGAAAGGAAAGACTGAGATGTTGGGGTCTTTCATGTCTTGGGGGGAAAAAAGTAGTGTTTTTTTTTGGGAGGAAAACTTTGTTGTAATAGCACCCAGCCAGGTAGAGAGAAAGAGAAGTGGACATCTTTTGACTGCTTCAGTCTATGTGCAAAAACCCCATAGCCCAGGTTGTTTTTTTTCACACTGAGCCAGCTGGACAAGTTCCATCTTGGTGGGCACAGTTTATGTTGGCGCAGGCACAATGGGCCAAATGGCTGCCTTCTCCATTGTAGATATTTTATGAATGAAAAATATCTGGATATGAATGAATATTTTAAACTGACCTGCAGTGGGCTGAGGAAGTAACCAATTGTAATTATTTTAATTCCCCCTTTAGCCTGGTACATGAGGCAGCATGGTGGCACAGTGGTTAGCACTGCTGCCTTGCAATGCCAGGGACATGAGTTCAATTCCCAGCTTGGATCACTTTCTGCAGACTGTACATTCTCCCCATGTCTACTTGGGTTTTCTCCAGGTGTTCTGGTTTCCCACCGAAAGATGTGCTGGTGATGCCAACAATGACCAACGTTGTGGTTTGGGGACTTCCAAGTGTTTGTGGAAGAATGAAACATTTTGGATGCTGTTTATTTGATTTAATGTGTAGGTATTAAATAATTATCTGTGGTAGGGGGATTTGTGCTATGGCATGGTACACATTTCTCTACCTGTTAAACAATAACTGGAACAAACTATTTAAGGTTCAATCAAATCAACCATCCCCCACAGAAAACAGTAAAAACCCAGTTTTGAAGTTAAGTTTCTGAAATATTTTTTAAAAATTCAACCCATATTGATATAACTTCATAAAGAAGGAACTTTTTTTGCTGCAATACAAACTTTTTAAATTTATAGAAAAGGATCTGCTAGTGATAGTCTATTTCTCCTCCCACCACACAAAAAGGTGGCACGTGCAGGTAGCAGATTCAACTGAAGTTAACAAGAGCCACAATTGAATGCCAAAAAATACAATAGAAGAAACAACAGATCTGGTGGGATTCTATAGTAAAGTTTTACAAGTTATGTCAGTGGCCAGAAAAGCCACATAGCTTCTTTGAAAGATTTAGCATGATGAGTAAGATATGGCTGAATATGTTTTGTATTAATTTTCACTATTGAGAATGATACAGTGGTAGGTACAAATACTTTATTTAATCCTTGCATAAATGGCCTTAGCCTGGTTTGAGGCACTGGAAGCTGCTTAGGTTGCTGATCCTCGTGACATATGACCTAGAATGCAATAGAAAATTGGAGAGATTACTATGTACGCAATTATTTTAGCTAACTAATTGTTCTTTGAGATCTGGCCTAGTTTGAATTGTCTGCAGAAATAGCTTGATGCATGCATACTTGTTCCAAGCCCCATTCATTAATATCTATATGAGAACACAAGTTAGCCATTCAGCCCCTTGAACTTGTTTTGCTATAAGGGCAGATCTGCTTCTTAACTCTATCCAGTTTTGTCCCATACCTTATAAGTAAATTTCTAATTCATGTTTCTAAAAGGCTTAAATTGCATGATTAAATTGTTGCATAATCAAATATTTGCTATGCTTAAAAACTGAGGATTCAATGATTCATGGTTTGAAATAAAATACCTACCAGTACTAATATTTTTCACTTAAAAAGCTTAGTTTTTCTGACTTCTGGAGACTGAAATGACTAACACATAGGGAACCAACATAACAGAAGAGGGAATATGGGCGAGGGGTGGTGGGGAAAGGAGTGTGCATGAGGAGTGTTGGGGGAAGAAAAGGGAGTACATGCAAGGGATTGGGGGGGGGGGGGCAAGAAATGGACATGTGAGTGGGGTGGACTTTGGCCTTCAGTGCCCACTGTGGCAGGCAAAAATGAAGCTGAGCAACAAGGCTGCACTAACTAAATCCGTTTCTGATGCCTACCTGTCTGGAGTTCTCTGGATGCTTTGAGGGAGGCTGCTTTTGACAACGTGCAAATGCTGCTGCCTCCGAAGTGACATCAACAAAAATTTGGTGCAAAGTCCAGCAAGAGAAGCACCCCCCACCTCCCCCTAAGGTTTGGCCTCCCTTGACAGTGGTGATCAACACTCAATAGGTTCACATTCTCCATGCAAGGTCATCACACCTCTACCAATGGAATTTCAAGGGTCACCCAACATGGGACCAGGATCAACACATTGGTTACCACATAGTCAATGAATGTGGCCTATGAAAGTTTTCTGCATGATTCATATAGTCTACCTTTCTTTCCCTGAATTGCAATCCACTGTCACTCTTTCTCCCATCACCCACTCCAGACCATTTGTCCACCATCCACTTCTGTCTGGTCACCTTGTTGGCAGGGGTGGATGTGGTGGTGCTGCTGCAGGAGTGAGAAATCTAAAGACCAAAATTCATTCTGGGATTTGTGCTTCATTTCATGAACCAGGTTCATTCTCATGTTCAATTATGTATCCCAAGACAATCATGTACAAAGCCTACCCCAGCATTAGTTATCACAATGCATCAGACCAAGAAACGGAACAAAACTCTTTAATTAGAGCAAAGGGAAATTGCCTTGAGCAGGAGGCTAGAAGCCTCCAATATGAAGAACTAAAAGTCCCTAAAACATTATATTCATTGTTGACCGATCATAGTTACTGTCAAAACTCTTATTTTAATGTTTACAGTTGCTGGAGTATTGATGTGGCTGAAATGTCTCACTGTTCTTTCCAAATGTTACAATAGTTTAAAAGTTCAAAAATTGAACTTGCCCCAGATAATTGCTTTTCTGAAATTGAAGGGGAGAATGGGTGAGGATAAGAAAACATGGTAAAGAAAACATCCACAAAGACATCTGCTATGAAGCACTGGATTGTTGATGCTCAAAATAAATCAATCCATTGAGTCTGCAACAACAATCCCAACTAGACCTTACCCCCGTAACCCCACATATTTATCCCACCAATCTACACATCCCGGAACACTAAAGGGCAATTTAGCATAGCCAATGCACCTAACCTGCACATTTTACTTGTAAAAATCAGGATTTTTAATCCTAGCTCCATTTTATACCTGTTCTTGTTAAGCAAAAGATTATCAGAAAACTCTCAGAAGTAAATTAAATGATACTCTGTCATCTTCAATATTGAAAGACTGACGCATTGCAGGAATTGAACGTGAAAGGCTCTCCATGTTGGCAGCAATTTCCAAACTTTCCTGTGTAGGAAATACCAGAAATCTCTCATTTGTTGTAATCAAACTGCTTTCAATGCAATAATTCAAAGATGTATACAACAGAAATGGTGAGCTGCTAAGTTGAAAAACACAATGCTTGACTAGTTGAGAAAGTTCAATAGTCATTAAATAATATTTCATGCTTAGACTTGTAAGCTGTTTGTGTAGTTAGTGACAGCAAAAGTTTGGGTAGAGAAATGTGTTCGATTGTACTTCATTCTGCAAAGTTTTAAAAATGAAAGATTAATTTTAGCTAAAATGTGATTTAAGACAAATTATCTAATTTGCCATAGTTCTTTGGATGTACAGTACCAACCTTAAGTTGAAGCAAGATCCCTTTTAAACAAGCTACTTTGCTGATTTTATTGTGGCCTTTACATAATTGCTGCTTCTCAGATTATTTGATTTGTTATTGCCACATATATTAGTATACAGTGAAAAGTATTGTTTCTTGCACACTATACAGACAAAACATACCGTTCATTGAGAAGGAAACAGGAGAGTGCAGCATGTAGTGTTACAGTCATAGCTAGGGTGTAATGAGATTTTAAAAGCATAGAACAAGAGTAAAAGATAAATAGATATGGTGAAAAATCTGTTACGAGGGTTACTCTTTGATGTATATTAAACTTCATCCTTGAAGTAACTTCACAACATAAGTTAATGTGCTGTTACTTCACATCTGCCCAGGGAAACTGAATGAATGCAAACTAGTCCAAAGATGTGTACATGAGGTGGATTAACCATTCTAAATTGCCCCTTATCGTCCCAAAATGTGTAGGTTGGATGGATTAGCCATGGTAAATGTGCGGGGTTAAGGGATATGGGAAAGGACTTGGGTAAGAGATGTGGCCAGAGCCAGTGCAGACTCAATGGGCCAAATCACTCCTTCTGCACTGAAGGGTTTCAATGAAAGGGGGAGAGAACTACATAACATAGATCTAACAAAGCCATTTGTTTGTTGTTTTTATTGACGTTTTAGTGTCTGCCTTTTCCATTTTGATTCAGAAATTGATAAAATGGCAAGTGAAGTGTAGTCTACATAGCTTGATTGATAAGGAGGGGCATGGATCATTTAGAGCCTTACACTGGTCATTTTAAATGATTTCTCAGGCTAACATTTGACGTCATCCTCATTCCAATTTTATATTATTTGAAATTAGCAGACAAGGCTCACCTACAATTTGGTGTTTCAGTTCAGAATCTGAGCAGAGATACTTCCTGCTTTGTGTTTCAAAATCACTCCAACAAGTTATTGGTTAAATTATCGAGCTCATCATGAACGTTCTGCTTTTTGGAGAAGAAACTTGTGACACAATGACAAGGAGTTCTATAGGCAATTGTGCCTGAATTCTAATATCAACATTTCTTAAAAGGACAGTGTCTTTTTTTAAATCCTTTTCATGGGATGAGTGTATTGCTGCCCCTTGTAATTACCCTTGAGAAGGTGATGGTGAGCCGTCTCTTCAAAAGTTGTAGAGGTTATTTATCCGTATCACAAGCAGGTTTACATTAACATTACAATGAAGTTACTGTGAAAATTCCCTAGTCGCCACACTCCAGTGTCTGTTTGGGTACACCGAGGGAGAATTTAGGGTGGCCAATGCACCTAACCAGCGCGTCTTTCAGACTGTGGGAGGAAACTGGAGCACCCAGAGGAAACCCACGCAGACACAGGGAGAACATGCAAACTCCACACAGGCAGTGACCCAAGCCAGGAATCAAACCCAGCTCCCTGGCGCTGAGAGACAGCAGTGCTAACAACTATGCTGCTTTGTAGTACATGAAGAATGTCTTATTTGAAAACTATTAAAGACACCACAAGGTGATACTGTCTTACCAGATTTACTGACGCCAGGAAAGAAGCTGAATGCCTCTTCGTATGTTGTCAAGAAATATGGCTTGCTGCTTGTTCTATAAATATCTTTCCAAACTTGAATGTTGCGTAATGTTTGAAGGTCGAAGCTACAAGGCTGTTTAGCTACTTTGGTCAATGGAGCCTGCACCACAGAACTGGATGGTTTAGTCCTTGAAATCAAAGAATAGCTGTAACATTCTTCAAAACAATTAAGATATCCTAATGAAGCATTGTAGAACAGCTATTTAATTGGTTAAAGGTCCCAATTGTATTCATATTTAAGCTGACTCTCTGATTGCTACAGTTTGCAGTACGCTCCAGATGGATTCACAGTGACTTGATTTTCTTTGATCAGTGAACAATCTGTTTTAATTTGGTGCAATCCCAATTGGTGTTTGATTCTAATTTGCTCTTTCAGAAATCTAATTTAGGCAAATTCTGATAATTTTTTCAGCACAGTACAGCTTTGAGAACTTTGTGTTCTTCTTTCTACTATTTATCCATAAATAATGGCATTTTTGTTGTGCTTTGTAACTAACTTCAATATGGTGGGGACTAACTAGTGACTCTTAATTCAAAGTCTCTTAATTCAAATTCCAAATAATCAATCTTGTTAGCACAATGCCAGACTTTGCTAGAGCTTATATTATTTAGCTCAAAACATGGAAGAATTCCAACTTTTCTACTGTTTATAAAAAATGATCTTGAATTGTCAAGGGGTCAAGGTTTCTTTCTTGTCACAAACAGTCCAATAGAAATCCAACAGATCAGTCCAGGGAAAGGAGTCCTGACATTAATTGAGAAATTATGCAAGTTGGAGAGCCTCCATTTACCCTTTACGAGACTAGCCAAGTCTGAGGAGAATGGGACTGGAGGCTATGACTGAATATTGGGAACTGCTGTAGCCCTGACTCCAATAGGAAAAAGTGAATGTAGCCCAATCTATCACGCAAATCAGCACCCCCCCCCCCCCTTCACTGATTCTGTCTACACTTGCATTGCCACAGCAAAGCAGCCAGCATAATTAAGGACCCCAGACATTCGCTGTTCCATTGGGAAAAAGATACAAAAGTCTGAAGGTGTATCAGCCGATTCAAGAACAGCTTCTTCCCTACTGCCTTCGGATTAAGGGTTATGGGGAGAGGGCGGGAATGTGGAACTGAGCCACGACAGATCAGCCATGATCTTATTGAATGGCAGGGCAGGCTCAAAGGGCTAGATGGCCTACTCCTGCTCCTATTTCTTATGTTCTTATGTCCTACCTCGCATTAAGTTGATCTTTCTCCATACCCTGTTCTGAAAGGACATGGGGAGACCCCATCAGCAATCTAGTTAGGTTGCCTTGTAGCCACGAACTCACTGAATGGTACTGGAATGGCCTACTACTGTTCCTATGCTTCACAGATGCATTCAAGGGGAATCTGCTCAAGAGCCTGGATGTTACATGCCTCTATGGGCGTGATGAGAATGTAAAACATGAGGTGTCTAGTACACCACCTTTACCCACCCCAAACTGACTCCCATAATACATTGTCTCACTTAACCTTCTGACTCAGGCCGGGTGAGATCGAAGTAGAGCATTGTGACCCAGGGCGTAGCCTCAAATGGCAGTGCTGCCTGATGCAAGGAAGTCATGGCCCCTTCGTTCCGGGCCATAAAAAAAGATAAGTTAAAGATCCAGTGAAACTTAAAGCATCTTGACAGGCCAGGGGAAAGGTGAGCATTTAAACTAAATGGATAGAATTTGGAAGGGGGGTTGAGTTAAGTCTCAGTGGGGAGAAGGGGGTTGGGACAGATCAGGCCTCGATGGGGGAGGGAAGGTTGGTCAGGTGTTGGTGCGGATTAGGTTGGGTCTTGGTTGCGGTTGGGGGTGGGGGTGAAAGACGTGATGGGAAGTCAGTAGTTACGAAGTTCCTGTCAGGGTTGGGAGTGGTGTGGTCCCTTGAGTCTGGGGGAGGAGGGTGTGTAGTCTAGGGGTGGGAGGGGAGTAGTAGTCACAGGAGATCAGTGTGGATCTATACAATAGTTATCAGAAGTTAGGAGGTGTGGGGCAGAACATCTTAGGCACGCCCTCTCGCAGTAAGATATCTTGGAGCTCAGAACATGTCTCTAAATCTGAGGGATCAGCTGAGAGTTTAAATGGAAAAAAATTCTTTAAAAATTCATTTAGAAATTGTAAGTAACTGAAAGTTAAAGTTTATTTATTAGTCACAAGTAGGTTTACATTAACACTACAATGAAGTTAATGTGAAAATACAATGTGAAAATCCCCTAGTCACTAGTTGTCGTAACTAAACATTCAAAATGAATGTTTCATTTTGAAAACACAGCTGCATTACAGGACAAGGCTGGGGAATTTCAGAATAAAATTGTGGCACAGTGGTTAGCACTGTTGCCTCACAGTGCCAGGGACCTGGGCTCATTTCCTGGATTGGGTCTGTGTGGAATCTGCACGTTCTCCCCATGTCTGTGTGGGTTTCCAACTAACTCCAGTTAGGTGCATTGGCCATGCTAAATTCTCCCTCAGTGTACCCGAACAGGCGCCGGATTGTGACGATTTGGGAATTTTCACAGTAACTTCATTGCAGTGTTAATGTAGTACTACTTGCGACACTCAAATAAATTTTCAATTATGTTGCCGAGATCATCTATAATCCCTACAGAATACATTTCAACTTCTATTTTAGGTGTAGAAACATCCACCACGTGGTTTTTAAATTACGTGACTTCCCTGCCAAGTTGACACTCTGTAACCACCTAGCTGAAGAAATAAGTCTTTGATTAAAAGCTTCAGTCTCACAGAATAGGCTTCAGGCCAATCTACATTCAACAACCTGTGCTGAAAACTCTGCTCACATTTTGACCACTTTTCCCACCACAGCAACTTCCACAACATTCTAAAACTGTTGACAATGTCCTTAAAAAATTCAACGTTGCTCTTTCACCCAATGACAATGGATCCTTTAAAGAAATCTTGGACCCAAATCCAGATCCCCGTGAAAATCTAATCAGTTGTTTCCTGGGGCACATCCTATGTACGTAGCAGGTTTCACTGAAATCCATCCAGTTTATATTAGTTTACGAAATGCTGTTTACAGACAAACAGGAGAATTAGCTAATATACTGTTGGAAATTCCTCACCATGAGGCCTAACGTAAAGAGGTGTACAAAACAGTTCAGAGTTTCTTTGACAACATAATGCAGAGCCAGTGTGATGCAAATCAGTTTCCAATACATTTCTGAAAGCTTCGTCACTGAATCACCGGCAGTTTTAGTCTTGAACCCTACTGCAGCTTACTTCACACATTCCGAATTGCCTGAAGAGATAGAAGATATTCATCCCTTCTGTCAGTACCGAATTCAAATTCAGGTCACAAGAGAGGCAATACTCCAAACAGTGCGAATCCCTGTCCGGCTATTACAGCGCACTATTAATTGGAAGTCGTTAAATTAAGGTGATCTTGATCATTTTTTTAAATGCAAAATTCCTCCTTGGCAGCGTTACATCGTTTTTAATTATAATTTATCCGATCATTACATATTGTATTGTTTGAGTTAGCAGAACAATGTGAAAGGGGATCAGTACTATGTGCGTGTTGCCTTACCTCCTCTCCTGAGACCAAGCTGTGTGAACACGGCCTATCTGACCAGGATACAAGCCCCACACATCTTTCCCACGTCGGCTTGCACTGCTAAGAATAAGGAACATGAATCCATAGATTCTTACACTTTCTTAATGACAAGTGTTTTATAATCAGAGAAGATAACCTTCAACATAAGGAATGTTAAGCAGAGGTCACGTGCATTTGTTATTGCGTACGCTGCAATATTTTTAACGAAATAATTAGTATAGCTGTAAATTGTCTCACTAAATGATCCATGAATTTATTGCATATCAATAAATTTGCTTTTTTTTGGGTGTATATCAGCACAAATACGGCAAAGGAAATAGCTAAGGGACTAATGAAGATAAATTGTAATGTTGTTACTCCTTTCGAGCAAAACCAGCTACAAATCTTGAGTGGATTCTGTGGACCAGAGAGTCTTTTTTTTAAAAAAAAAACTGCACTAGGTTTCCCACCAGCATCAAGTATCAGACTTTTCCACCTCCTTGTGGAAACTACTTCTTAAATTGGCAGCTTTCCCACTTTGATCCTGGAAGATTTTACCAGCAACAAGCTTGATTTCTCCTCTCCTCTCCTCTCCAAAGTTTGTGCAATATCTGTCCGTCCCCCCCCCCCTGTACAGGCTTGTTGGTCATGTGTTAAAACCACTGCCTTATATACAGCTGGGGGGTGAGCTGAGATGACTCTCACACCAGTTTAAAATTCCTAAGTGCTCACACCTATTAATGCCCTAATCAGGCTTCAGTTGATTAACAGATAACTGTCACTTAGCTAACTGGGTCAGTTGCTTATTGACCTTTAAACAAGACTACTTAGTTTAAAAGGGAAATAAAAGAAACACTGGCCATTATTTATCCATTCAGCCCAAAGTTCTGATACCATCACTTTGGCTGAATCTCACTGCGGCTACAGTCTCTCTCATACTGGGCATGCACTTGCTAAAACGCATATACAGCTGAGGTTACTCACCCACCAGTTTAAAATTCCTAACTTGGAAACTTGTTGAAACTTCCCTGAAAGGTATAATTGTTCAGTCCCTGTATCATTCTAGTAAAGCTTTGTTTTACTTTCCTCTGTTGTTTCTGTAACATTTAAATAACTTAAACTGTTCAAAATATTCCCAAGTGTGGCCTAACCAAGGTTCTACACAAGTTTAACAATAACTTGTCTGCCTTTCAATTCTTTTCTTTCTCTAAATGAACCCAAGTCCGTTGTTGATTTAAAAAAATAACTTTATGAACCTGCATTATTTCTATGAAGCCATTCCAGGCTGCATATGAATATTCTACACTAGTCATATCATTAGAAGCAAGCTAGGGTTCCGGGTCTACTGGGAAGAAAAGGTATTTCCACAAACCTTATTTAAATGGGAGAATACTTGGAACAAAAGTACTCCATAGATTGTTTAAGAAAACATTCTTCCCGCACATTAGATATTTGGTCATGTTTAGAAAAATATCCACACAGTCACTTCCAGATTGCCATGGCAATTAATAAATGGCCACCAAACTTCCCTGCTCCCACTAGATAGCTTATTGAGGTAATACTGCCCATTCGTTGACTCGATGCCAGCTCTGGTCTGGCGTAATTAAAAACTCACTTTTTAATTTGCGCTCCCACATTAAGCAAAAAATCCATTTGACTAATTTCCCGCGAACGTCCTTGAATCTATCAGAGCAGCGCTGCACATAAATGATTAATCAACTTGCACTCCCGTAAATTCTCTCCGAAATAAGAATCACCGTCAGAAACGCTGGCCCCCAGATGTTCCCCCCCTCCCTGTAAGGTGAGAAGGGTAATGTGTCAATGCCCTGAATGTGATCAAGAAAAACCTCCCCGGGTTAGCCACCTTGGGACAGTTTGCCGATCAAGCAGGAATTGCACTCTGAGTGGGGAAAGGTGGGGAAACAGGATACCTGTTGGTCGCACGTGTAACTTCCGCAGCTGCAGAAGGCAACATGTGGCCTGCAGACTGTGCTGCTGAACTTTAGCTAAACGTGTAGCACCTTTAAACAAAATATTAACCGCGTTCACCCAAACATGATAGGAGAGCATAAATTCATATTATCAAGGAAACCTTCGTAGTTTTATTTTTATCTCGCAGAGCTTGTCACACCCTTGTATGTGACATGTAATTTATTGCACAGTTTCATAAAATGACAGGTATTTGTCGCACTCAGAAATCACAGAGAGAATTTGATGCTGAATGCAAAATGAGTGCTCCAGCTCCGGGCACCCTGCAGACTTTGTGAACTCGCTCCCCTGCCTCACACAGTGCAACCAAATGCTGCATCACTCCCGGAATCTGTCAACTCTTGATTTTTCTCTTAAATCCGCAGAACAATGTTTCCAGTTCCACTTTCTTCCAGACAACTAAAGAGTTTAAACTATGACTTCCCTGGCCAGCAAACTAACCCCAACATTGCCCAGAGTTTGAACACTTTGCCAGGAGAAGCTCTCAGCTAAACCCAACAACCATCCGTCCTTCACCAAGAGACAGTCATGTCTAAGGAAACAGTTATATTAAAAAAAAGGAATAAACTGGGAGGCGCCCATGGGCAATAACGCCTCCAGCGGTCAGCCATCCGGTTGACCCAGCTTAACCTTTCAAGTTTTTGTTTGCTAAATATCATTAAGGTAGCAAAGACTTCCCTGTACCTAGTGGTTAGGTTGCTTGCAGCATAGGGGTCCCGGCATTTGAATTCATTTAACTTGATTGTCGTGTCTGCTCCTGACATCTTTGCCAAGAAAAAAAAATGTGTAGGAGACGATCACCACCAGGGTTGCAGCTTGTAACTCCACAGAATGTTGTGCCTGTTTGGGGAAGACACAGGAAAACCTCCCAGCGATGCAGCCTTCTTTCTACTCACCTTTTGCCAAGTAACGTGACACTGACTGCATCACTTGTCTCTGTTTCTTTTGTCTCGGTGGTATGGATACATGATACTGAAGTTTACTCTAGTGATGGCTATTTGATCCTGTCACCGCTAACAAGAACCTCCTTCAATGTTTAAAAGATTAAAGGATAGGAACTCTTGTGGCGGTTAATGTGTTCCCCTGGCATTTATTCTAACAGAGGACAGACATTATTTATTCTAATCAAATAATATCTGTACCAAGGAACCAGAGAGGGGAGCACTCTGTTTTCTAATATTGCTGACAGTAACTCTTCATGTTCGATACTTGCCAAAAACAGGGTTCACAAACCTAACATCTCCATAACCTAGGACAATGGTAACATGTGCATGGAAACACCATCCTCACATGGATTTATATCCTTTAGCATTGCTGCATCAAAATCCTGGAATTCCCTGCATAACAGGGAATATCTTCACTACAGCACTTCAAGAAAAAGGCTCACTGCCTCTTGTCCAAGGGTAACTGGGGATGGGCAACACATGATATTTTTGGTGGCAATGCTCACATCCCCAAAAAGCTGTAATATCGCCAGTTAATTTACTTATTTTCACAAATGACTTGAATCCAATAACTTCACAATGACAGATGAAATAGGGATTCTACAATTCTATGAAATAAAAACTAGTGTATAGTATTGAAAATTGCATTGCGCCCTTCAATCTAGCACACACATCCACCAACAGAGGGAATCCAGAAAGAGAATACAGGGATCATTGTTCAAACAGCACTTTCAGTGTTTCTGATTCTGAGTACATCTTGTTGAACCTTATTGTTTCTTCCCAGGAACTTCACAATGACAACAGAGCCGGTGTAAAAGAGGAAACATTGCTTTCCTGCATGAAACTTGTTAAGAACCCCATTGATGTTGCCTGCGGGAGTGTCTCAAAACCCTGGAGTAAAACTCGAAACACTGGTTCTTAGTTGTGTATATTCATTTGGAATAATGTGAGGAACAATGTACAACCCAGTGAGGAACCAGTCCAGTCGTTGTGTAAACAATTAATAATGAGTATTTATTAAAGTAAAACAAAAAAATCTTGGGACAAGAAAGACTAATGTACACAATGACACTTAAATATATGAATAACCAAGCACACCATTTTATCTGCAACTGCCTCTTATTCCCAAAATATACCCACATTCCCTGAACTCACTGAGCCACCCCCCCCCCCCCCCCCACCTTCCCCCATCTTTTGCCAAACAATATCCACTTTCGCAACTCTCTGTCAATTCCAGCTAACAGCCATCATGCAATACAGCTTAGGTGACCAAGTTTGGGAGAGCCTTTTCCTGGTTCAGGATGGTACAAAACTGTGTCTTTTAGAGGAGAATATATACAGTCTACCATGGCTCTAAATGTTAGATGGAACAGATCTCAGTGACTCAGATCAGAGATGGAACTGGCCTCTCTGAAGATTAGATGGAGATGGCCTATCTGACTGTTGGATGGAACTGTAGTCAGCTTCCTCAATAAGGATTATACTGTTCAGTTTCTTTGAAATTCTGCCCTGTGGAATCAGCTTTCTGCATCTCTCAAATTCCTTGTGCTTAGAAGTTATCATTTGAATTGCTCCATTGGTCACTGGTAAACAATATTTCTGATATGGCAATGCATACTTCCATTTCTCTAGACACCTGCTAATCTTGTTGCTGGGCAAAATCACATCTTATTATTCCTCTAGACATCTGCATAACTTGTATTTTATTTTGTTTTGATCTCAAGTTCAACTGATAACTGCATTAATGCCTCGAATTCCTAACAAACATTTGGATGGTCATTGAGAGAATACTGGAGCCTGTTGTTAGATACACACACAGAGTCCTCCAGAGCTCAGGATGCACAACAGGAAGGCCTGCAGAGTGTATGCGTGCACATACACACTGATCCCACAAAATGACCAGACAAATTTCAAAACGCAAATAATCGAAGATTCTCTCTCTAATCCACTAGGCTGAAAAGGGCTCAAGAAAGACAGTTTGAACTGTTAATTTCAGTAAGATCACTATCATCAAGAGTCCAGAGGCATTGACATTGAAAGTGTCAAAAGTAAGTCCCACAGTTCAACTCTTGTGAACACTCTCCATCACTCATGTGCCAGCTAATCACCTGCAAAGCAACAATAGCAGCCCGACAAACAGATTTGTGACTTGTCCAAACAATGTGTTCACTATGTTGGTGCTCATACACCCCAGACAGAGTGTCCTGCTGCTGGTAAATAGTGCAAAGTTTGTGGAAAATGGAACCACTTTGCTTGCCTTTGTTGCTCATCAGCAAAATCAACTATTAAGACCAACACCAAGAGGGAAGTGACACAAATGCATAACCACAACAAGAGGGTGAGAGAAAATAGCCACTGTTGAGAACAATAACGCCAACTATATTTTTATGCTCTCATTCAGACACAGCAGCCAGTCACCAATGGCTGTTCAGAATGTTACACTCACTCAATGTGAACATGCGCAATATAAACATGAATTTATGAACTATGAACTTAAAATGGACAATTTTCTGTCACACAAAGTGGAGTTGAGAGGGCCATTTGACCTGTTTTCTTGTCAACACATGGAAGAAGACTGGGCTAATTTTCATGTTTGGACATGTCTCGGCAAAGCCATTACAATCGCGGACAACTCTTCTTGTGATAACAGCTGTATTTCTCCAACTAATTAAAAAAACAGGGTTCACAAAACTGTCGCAGCCTCTGCAACGCCAAACTTGAAATCCAGAGGTGGTGTGTGAAAATCTCTACTTTATCAAGATGGGATGTGGATGACTGACATCTGGACTTCATTGCTTGACATTGATCTCAGCAGCAGAAACTGTTCAAAGACAAGGGGAAGAAATGCTCTGGTCTTGTGGCAGAAACAATTTCTGATAAAGGTTTTAACAAGGGATATTCTGGTCAGATTGGCAGAAAAATCTTGACCAACAAAGGGAAAAGATGCTGCCTAAGAACACCTGTTCTTAAGCCACATGTGGCCAGGTACTCAATCTGGCCTTGAACTCTGTGCCTGAGAAGTAAACCAGGGGTCCACTATTGCACATTAACTGGAGTATAATAGGAGGGATCTGCCACTGTGTGTTAATGTTGAATTTGTGATATTATAGAATACATGCTTTAAGTTGGTAATTAAGCATAGCTGTCCCCAGTTGGGAAATCATTAAAGGAATGTATAAACCAATTCATTCCAGAACTGGAGAATCTGTGACTTTGCATGGAAAGAAATTGGTTTTAAGATACAGGCTAGCTTCGGATTCATTTTTCCTCAACAAACTATTAACAGTGTGAACATAAAATAAACCATGAATCTTTCTAAACTACCAGGGCTTTTCTTCAATGGACAGAAAAGATATCAGGCCTTCACTCCTTTGATTTGATTTGATTTATTATTGTCACATGTATTGGGATACAGTCAAAAGTATTGTTTATTGTGCGCTAAAGAGACAAAACATATCGTTCATGGAGAAGGAAAGGACAGAGTGCAGAAAGCAGTGTTACAGTCATAGCTAGGGTGTAAAGAAAGATCAGCTTAGTGCGAGGTAGGTCCATTTAAATTCCTGGCCGCAGCAGGGAAGAAGCTGTTCTTGAGTCAGTTGGTACGTGACCTCAGACTTTTGTATTTTTTTCTGAATGGAAGAAGGTGGAAGAGAGAATGTCTGTGGTGCATGGGATCCTTAATTATGCTGGCTGCTCTTCTGAGGCAGCAGAAAGTGTAAATCCTGGAGAAAAGCAAGTGTAATGAAGAATTCTTGAAACATAAAACATAGATGCTAGTTTTATAATCGCAGTTTTGCTAGTTTTATAATCACAATCTTTTTCCGAGTGTGTGTATACCTGCGTGAGTGTAAGCGTGGGTATAGTTTGGTTTGTTCGGGTATTGAAAAATGAACATCTATCTTTTGAAACTTACAAAAAAAACACTAGCCTCTTCCTGGCAATTAAAGAATTCAGGAGCTAAAACATGTTTTTTTCCTCAAACATGTTATCTTCAGTCAGGTAATAGGTGAAAGAAAAGAGGGAGCCAGACTGTCAACTCTCCCCATCCTTAATACGATTTAAACACTTCCATAGATAGAGGAAGAACTGCCATGGGAACAAAAGCTTCACAACTGCCCCGTTTTCTGCAAAACAGACAACACAAAATTCTTCCCTTGCCAACAATGACAAATCACTGAAGGTTCTTGGGACTTTTGATCAGTCTAATTTATAGACACTGTAATGACTGCTGTGTATCTGGGGAATCTGGAAAGCATGAATCAATGGTTTGTCATGTCAAATAACCACAATGTCAGAGTTTTGTGATCTGGAGTAGGGTATCATCGAGATGTCTGAAGTACCTCCCCGAATATGGATTGATGTTGGCATTGATTTCACAGACTTGCCAATGGTGAACATCTGCTTGTGATCAGATTCCCATTCATAGAAATGGTTCTGTCTACTATTGCACGGTGGCACTGAGGTTAGCACTGCTGCCTCACAATGCCAGGGACCCACCCTTGGATGACTATCTGTGTGGAGTTTCTATGTTCTCCGGTGTCTGCATGGGTTTCCTCTGTGTTCTCCCATTTCCTCTCACAATATCAAAGATGTGCAGTTAGGTGGATTGGCCATGGTAAATTGCCCCTTGGTGTTCAAAGATGTAAAGGTTAGGGTGGATTAGTAGGGTAAATGCATGGGGTTAAGGGCCTGGGTAAGATGCTCTGTCGGATAATTGGTGCAGACTTGATGGACTGAATGGCCTATTCTGTACTGTAAAAATTGTCCGATTGTACTTCAATGAAGTAGTCATCTCAAAGCTTGAAGCAACAGTGGATTCACATTCAAGTGCGATGAGTTCAGTAAGTTTGTAAACTTCCTGGATTTGAAAAATCACACTCCATTGGCCAAGAGCAAATGGAGAAGTCAAAAGGTTTGTGCACATCTTGAAAAATGTGATGTGTATGGCTACATCTGAGAGCTAGTCATGGAAGAAAGAGCTGTATCACTTCCTTTACAATTACAGAGTGACTCCTCAACTTGACTAAGAGAAAGCCTCCAGCTCCACTCGTTTTTGCACATGCTATGCAGGCATGTGTTCCTGAGCTATCCAGTGGATCTAATAATCAACACACGTGAACATGTTGAGAAAAGAAGGATCAAATTAAAGTAAACTTGGGCAAAGCGTGAAATTCAGAGCTATAGCACTAAAATCAGGGGATAAAGTGTGTGATGGTCATGTTAGAAATGTAATAATCCTTCTTGACAACCAAACATTTGTTATGACCAACACAAAAGGATCAATAATCACGGCTTAGTGTGGTTCACAAATCATCACACAAATTGTATCATCTTTCGAAGTACTGAAAACAACATTTGCTGGAATTGAATCAGATTTAGATATCAGCGGCGCAGATGAAGAATATGAGTTAAATGAAACCACACCTGATATGCGATGATATAAGAACATAAGAACATAAGAAATAGGAGCAGGAGTAGGCCATCTAGCCCTTCGAGCCTGCCCCGCCATTCAATAAGATCATGGCTGATCTGTCGCTGCTCAGTTCCACTTTCCCGCCCTCTCCCCATAACCCTTAATCCCCTCTCTTATCAAAAACCCATCAACCCACGTCTTAAAAATATTTAGCGAGGCAGCCTCCACCACTTCAACAGGCAGAGAATTCCAGAGATATATCCTACTCATGAGAGTAGACAGTCCACCAGACTGAAGTGATCTATTTTCCATTGATGAAAAAATCTTCCTTCTCATGATACACAGTTGAGTGCTTTGTTAGATTAAAGAAAAAGTTAGAATACACAGTAGCATTACTGAAGAAGTTGAATGGGCGTGTTATGTTTAAGTTTATTGTTCATAATTTTGTAAACAAATGATTGAAATGTGCCATACTTCTCATCTTCTAAGAAGGAGAGTGATGCAGTGCATTGAAAATTGCATTGTGACTTTGTCCACTCAAGGCTACCGTCCACATGTACCAGCAGGGGGAGTCTACAAAGAGAATAAAGGAATGTATGTTTTAAGCGGCAATACAAAAGTTCAGATTCTGAATACAGGTTGCTGAATCTTGCTGTTCCTTCCCAAAAACTTCACACAAGTCCCAACATGTTAGAGTCACTCTCTGACTCTCTCTTATCAGTAGGTTGGAGAAGTAGATGTCAGAAATACTTTAGCACAGAGGATTATGAGCTGATAGATATACTTTAGGGATACACTAGGGGATGTTCACAGTAACTTCACTGTGGTGTTAATGTAAGCCTATTTGTGACAGTAATAAATACTCTTCAAAAAAAAATTTTAGGAGGAACAGTGAGACAAAATATGCTTTAAATGATAAAAGTAACTTCATATTTGAAAGTAGGAATAAAGTTGATACAGCTATTGGTAAAAAGCATGGGAACTAGGTAGATATATAGGCCTGGGTTTTTGCTCTCAAATGTGTGAAAATCCTGGAAATAGATGAAATGTCTAAGTTATGGCCCTGAACCCAGCATTCTTGTGGAGGTGGGAATGGAGTCAGACTTGGGTTCATAATGCATGATTCACAGAGGCAGCTGACCATTTAAATCACCTGCTGCCTCTTGTGAAGTGGGATCTGGTAGACCAGGAGTGTGAAACCCGAAGGGAAGAACTTTCCCGTCCCGCCCACCACAGAAATTGTAGCAGCCAGGGCGCAGACCATACAAAGATCTGTTGACCTGGTGGCGGGGGGGTGATTTTCCAGTCTTAGGTGAGCGTGGCTGGAAAATCCCGCCCAGAGTGCACAGATTAGAAGAGGTGAGAGCAGGTCTGAACTCAGCGAATTCTGACGGATGGCCAAGATATCCCTTTGGAGAAGCAAAGGAGCCATTTGGATAGGGTTACAGTAACATTTTGGGATTATTAAAAGTAAAGATGATTGTTTACTTTTACGTACAGATTCTGTGGAGCTGTTGAGCTGTAAAGGGGTGTCCAAGAACCATCCAGCTGTCCAGGAAATGTTAAGGAGCTGTCCAGGAAGTGTCAGAGTTGTCAAGGAACTGTTGAAGGATATTATGTGAGTTGGTATGGAGGGGATAAGGGAAAAGAGTGATGGAAGGCATAGGTTAGTACTAAGTTGGCATGGGATATGGGGCAAAGAGAATGGGGAGAGGGGCTTTAAGTTGGCAAGAGGATATGGGGACAATGGTGGGTGGGGGAATGGATTGGCATAGGGACTGTGTGGAGGGGGTGAGGTCAAAAGGAATGCTTTTTGTTTTATTATTGCTTTTTATTTATTTAGACACGGTACCAGGGCACACAGGTAGGCCTTGCATCCAGCACCCAACAGATTCATTTTATGGTCACCCACCCTGACTCCTGCTTCAGACTGTCACCCCCCCCACACACACACACACACCCCCCTCCGACTGAAAATTCCACCTGCCGGAGCAGTTATTAAAAAGTCGGGTTTGCCAAGCCAGGAAATGATCTGACTCTGTACTCCAGACCCAGGGAGGGCCACAATGAGCAAAAACCAACAGGCAATGCTAAGCCTGTACAAATCATTAATTAGCTAGAATGCTGTGGCCTGGTTTAGGCGTAATGTAAAAAGCATGGAGATGGTGCTGAAAAGATTCACTACAATAACACCAGGGATAGTTTTGGCGTGAAATTGCAGTTCTTTTCATTAAAATAATAATCAAAGTGCTTCGATAGAGATATTCAAAACCTGGAGGATCAAGTTAATTGGGGAAAACAATTTCTGCCAATTCCAGTCCGTAATATTCTATAAATGTTTTTAATTAAGATCTTCCACTGAAAGTAAATAAATGTTGCATGAAATGTTAAATATAGAACCAACTTCAAATAGAAATGAAGACAAAAATAATTTTAACAAACCATATTTAAATGACACCACATTTTTAAAGCTTATTTATTAGTGTCACAAGTAGGCTTACGTTAACACTGCAATGAAGTTACTGTGAAAATCTGCTGCTCACCTGTCCAGGTACACTGAGGGAGAATTTAGCATGGCCAACTTACTTAATCAGCACATCTTCCGGACTGTGGGAGGAAACTGGAGCACCCGGAGGAAACCCCTGCAGACATAGGGAGAATGTGCAAACTCCACACAGACAATGACCCAAGCCAGGAATCGAATCCAGACCCCTGGAACTGTGAGGCAGCAGTGCTAACCACTGTGACGCCCATAGAGCTAAAATAAATCAGCAGTTCTAGTAATATTTGCCAATGAGTCAATATTTAGATGGGCTCAAATTTAAGATCATGGACTAAAGTACAAAGCGAGAGGACTGGGGACTTCTTTTCAAACTGGTACTCATTGGGAGCTGAAATGTCCAAACAGCAACTGCGCTGAAAGTAGAATTAATTGCAGTTTCTAGACAGGGAAGTGGATACATTTTAGAAAAATAAGCAGTTAAAAAGGGTGGAGTTAATGACAGTTCTTTCAGTAGGGTAGCACTGATTTCATTGACCTCCCTCTGTTCTGGAACTCTTATGATTCCAAGAAATGTGTGAGTGGGAGTTTAGTACAGGCATTTTTAATTTGCCTGAAGGTTGAGGAACAGCTGCAGGAACTCCTGGAGATACAACTTATCTTTTAACAGGTCTTCTGTTGCTGCTTCGCTCGTAACTTAATAATGGACGGATCGCCACATAAACCAATTTTCCTTGGCACCAAATGGGTAATTAACCACCTACATGGCTTTGAGATGTAGAACTAATTTCTCATCCAATAAAGAGCTTTGATGCAATTAGCAGTTGGGGTACTGGTTATTGATTCTCTTACAGAGGAAGAACAGTCAGCTGGCAGAAGCGAAGCAGTTGTAGAGCTGGGTAGTGCTCAGATATACTAACTGGTACTTTGTTGATTGCTTTCAACTGGTTTGGGGAGTCAATTCTTTATCAGGTGAGCAAAATCTCTACACAATCATTGGGGTGAGGTATTCCTGAATGGAAAGCAGAGTTTAATATGATCATGGTTCCCTTTGGTTTGCTAACCTTCATTTCAGGTGTCAAGTTTTCACAGAGGTTTATCTTCATTGGATTTGATTTTTCAGCTGATTGAGCTATTGTAACTGATCTTGAGAATAGTTGACTTGCAGTGTCTTCATCTTTGAACAAAGGAATGGGAGTGATCCTGTCTTGAAGAGAGGGTAAGGATTCTGGAGTTAATCCCAGTTGTCACCGTTCCTTGCAGACTATCTGATAACTGTGCATTTTGGGTTGTACAATCCAATACCTGATAATGGTCACTTTTCTCACTATGTACATGGTTTAACTTTGGTTTGGGCTGCATTATCTTCACTGACTGGGTGGCACGATAGCACAGTGGTTAGCACTGCTGCGTCACAGCTCTAGGGACCTGGGTTCAATCCCTGGCTTGGGTCACTGTCTGTGTGAAGTTTGCACATTCTCCCCATGTCTGTGTGGATTTCCTCCCACAGCCCAAAGATGTGTGGGTTAAGTTAATTGGCCAAGCTAAAATTGCCCCTTAGTGCCCTGAAGTGCAGAGGTTAGAGGGATGAGTGTGTAAATATGTAGGGGTAGGGCCTGGGTGGGATTGTGTTTGGTGCAGACTTGATGGGGCCAAATGGCCTCTTTCTGCACTGTAGGGTTTCTATGATTCTATGACTGCAGAAAGATTTATGCCCTTTGGACATTGTTTTTCATTAGAGCAGCTACTTGAATGGAAGATTGGTCTCTGTTTCTCCTGCGTTAACCTGTTTTGTTGCAAGCCTAGCTGAAGTGTGGATTGTTGACCAGTAAATGGGAGCCCCGTCCCAGTTAATAACTTGCTGCCTGACACCACTCCAGTTGACCAAGTCTAACAGACAAACATTATCTTTGGCATTCCTTTCCAAGATGCCAACAAAAGGTCACTTGCACAAGGCTGGGCAGTGCTCAGATATACTATTACTTTGTTGATTGTTTTCAACTGATTTGGGGAGTCAATTCTTTATCAGGTAAGCAAAATCTCTATACAATCATTGGGGTGAGGTATTCCTGAATGGAAAGCAGAGTTTAATATGACCATGGTTCCCTTTGGTTTGCTGACCTTGTGGTGGTCACGATGCCAGTTTTTAAAAACTCATTCTCAGGAAGTGGCATTGCTGGGTGCGCCTGTATTTATTGCCCATTCCTAATTGCCCTTGAATGGAGGCCATTGCAGAGGGTGTGGAGTCACATATAAGCCAGTCCAGGTAAAGATGGCAGATATTCTTCCCCCAAGGACTTTGGTGAACCAGATGGTCTTTACAAGAATCAACATGGTTACAGTTAGACTTCCAATTCCAGATTTTTATTGAATTCAAATTTCACAATTGGCTCTGGTGGAATTCGAGCTATGGTCCTCAGAGTCTAACCTCTAGGTTACTAGTCCATGTCAACATCTCCCCATAATTGAGTTGATGATGGCTGCACCTTGAGATGGATGACTGAATTGTACCAATGATATTTGACAGTTAGACAGTTAAAGGGAGTTAACAACCAACTGTTCCCCCTGAGGTCCTTCCATTTCCTCAAGGATCAAAGGACTTTAAAGGCTGCTATTACTAAATGTTGCCTGCAAAGATTCGGCAACCTATAGTTGGAACATTGGTCAACCCCTTTACAGTCTGTGCCACATTTGTGTTGAGAGATTATCACCAGGAATGACTTCAGGCAAACCCACCTCCTGATTATTATAGTATCATAAACTGCGTGGGTCAAGGATTACACTATGGAGTTAAATGACCTCACACTAGTTATTGCCAGCTAAACAATGTCTAATAAATTAAAGAAGGGGATCAAGTTTAATTTATGACTTGTGACAAATAATACTGGAAGTATTCATTTTTATATCTTACATGTTAGAGGAGCTCCAAATAGTTTTAAATGTGGACTTAAAGTTATCATCTTCGCTCTTTAAAGTAGATTCTATATTGTAGAGTTTGATGAGAAAATTGGCCTTTTCCCCCTCAACGTTATCCTGGTAAAAAGTCTTAATTAAAAGCATGACAACTCATTGTGGATTAGGATTATTAATGATGTTAAAAACTGTCCACACAATAATTCTTACTTCGCTTACCTCTTATAACAGACAAGAGGAAGCTCTATGAAGTTCTTTGGGCTCTTCAATGAACATTTCTAATTGCTAATTGAACTAGACTAGAGAAACATCTGAAGAGAATCTGAGTAATTGCTTCTATTTTAGGAAGCTGTTGGCTGTATCATTTGCTGATGAATCAATACAGCCCCACGTGACATCAGCTAGTAGTCAACATAGATTAAAATGTTACAGGTTCTTTATCTGGAACATAAACATGTACAGTGTCTTTGAGAACATTTTATTCTTTAATTACCTTTTTCCAGGCTTTTGATTTTTCATTTTAGTTCCTCCTCCCACTGTTCCCTCCTTTCACTATAATACTGTCAAGGGAACAGAATCCATCACAGTCAGACTTCTTTTTAATACATTCGTGGGACATGGGCATCGCTGGCTGGGCCAGCATTTGTTGCCCATCTCTAGTTACTCTTGGAAGGCAGCTGAGAGCCAACCACATTGCTGTGGCCCTGGAGTCACATGTAGGCCAGGGTAAGGATGGCAGATTTCCTTTCCCAAAGTACATTAGTGAACCAAATAGTTTTTCCATCAATTGACAATGGTTTCATTGTCATCAGTAGATTTTTAATTCCAAATATTTTTTATTGAATTCAAATTCCATCTGCCGTGGCAGGATTTGAACCTGGGCCCCCAGAACATTAGCTGAGTTTCTGGATTAATAGTCAAGCAATAATACCGCTAAACCATTGTCACAAGTGCTCAATTGGGCGACATGGAGGTTAGCACTGCTGCCTCTTTGCGCCAAGGACCCAAGTTCGATTCCCGGCATTGGGTCACTGTCTGCGCGGAGTTTGCACATTCTCTATGTGTCTGCGTGGGTTTCCTCTGGGTTCTCAGGTTTCCTCCCACAGTTTGAAAGACCTGCTGGTTAGCTGACCAAGCTAATTCTCCCTCAGTGTACCCAAACAGGCGCTGGAGTGTGGTGACTAGAGGATTTTCACAGTAACTTCATTGCAGTGTTAATGTAAGCCCACTTGTGATATAACTCCTATAATTGATTGGTCCCATTTCTTTTGACATGCCTTAGTCAAAGAATGTGTGGCTGACTGTACAAATACCTAGATAAAAATATCATACCTTTAGCAGAGTGAAATACCAAGTATGGATTATGATATGAATGCACGATCATGGCTGATGATTCTAGTACTTCTTGCTGAATATGTGATATACATTTATCCTCACTCATGTCCTGTTCCTTCAGCAACAGCAACTTGATTTGTTTTGTGACTCTCTGTTAACATCATTCAAAACAGTTACACGGATTGGCAATTTGCTCCATTTCTTTTCATTTAAAAAAAACCCAGGGTTATTTTAATCAAAGGGCAAAAACAGCCAATAAGTGGGATGCTATGATATGGAGATAAACCTTTTTGAATACTTGGTTTTTATAAGACCATAAGATATTGGAACAGAATTAGGCCATTCAGCCCATTGGGTCTACCCCACCATTCAATCATGGCTGATAAGGTTCTCAACCCCATTCGCCCACCTTTTCCCCGTAACCCCTGATCCCCTTACCAATCGAGAACCTATCCCTCCCTGTCATAAATACACTCAGTGGTCTGGTCTCCACAACCTTCTGTTGCAATGAATTCCACAGATTCACCACCCTCTGGCTGAAGAAATTCCTCCTCATCTCAGTTCTAAAGGGTTGTCCCTTTACTCTGAGGCTGTGCCCTCGGATCCTAGTCTCTCTACTAATGGAAACATCTTCTTCAAGTCCACTCTATCCAGCCCTTTCAGTATCCTGTAAGTTTCAATGAAATCCCCCCTCATACTTCTAAACTCCATCGAGTACAGTCCCAGAGAACTCAAACGCTCCTCATATGGCTAGCTTTTCATTGCCAGAATCATCCTCTTGAACTTCCTCTGGACCCTCTGCAAGGCCAGCACATCCTTCCTTAGAAATGGGGTCCAAAATTGCTCACAATATTCTAAGTGTGGTCTCAGCAGAGCCTTACAAAGCCTTGACATTTTTGGTCCTAATTGCTGATTACTTCCCTGGAAGGCTTAATCCGAGACCTACAAGTTTAGTATTGAAGTGTTGATGAGATGCACTTTGCATGAAAGGTCCCCACTCACCAACTTCCACTGAGGGCTTGGAGTGGTCTGACTGTCACACAGAGCCCAGGGATCCAGGTAGAGGGTGCTCAGCGTTCTCAGATGCGGCACTGGAGGTCCTCAAGGAAGGGGTCTAGAGGAAGAAGAATACCTACAGGGGTAGGAAGTCCACCCCTCACCCTCCTGTCCCTCTCTCCTCCTGCAATGTGTGCTGCTCTGCATGACCAGTTCAAGGATGCCGCAGCCAATTATCCCTTTCTCCTCACGTCTCCAATAAGGTGTCCGATAAATTGGAGTGGACAGTGCTTTTTCTTTTTAACTGAAACCCTTTGGAAATTTACAGGAAAATGCTGCTGATGAACTCTTGCCAGAGTTTTCCAGCAGGTGCCTTGATATCTAAAGTGGAATAAAAGACTATGAGAAAAAAGCAGGGATGTGGAGTTAGGCTGGGATGGAGATCAGCCATCATCACATAGAATGGTGGCCTTGAATTGCCTACTCTCGTCCTAAATCCTGTGTTCCTGTATGTTTCAAAGGTTCTCTTTGCAGCACCAACAGCAAGTGAAGATGAAATGCTGAGTATAACAGGATCTTTACAGTACAGTAGAAGGCCATTCAGCCCATGACATATTCCTTCAAATAAAATTTGCCATCCACATCCATGCCCTGTTTTCTCTCAAATGTTAATGTTAGAATCAGGTGTTAGAATGAACATAAAATGCCGTGCAGCAATCTTAATGAATTCAAGCAGCAAAGCTGAGTGGCAATTAGTGCCTTAATGCACCTCTGGGCAGTGGCTCCCAGTGCAAGCTTCAACCCCTTTGCCAAGGTGGTATCTTGTATTAAACATGGGCTAAACCAACATTTCAGCTCAGGACTCCATCTTGTCCACTTTAAAGGTTCCTATGTTCACCTCATTCCCCCTTTTCCATCAGAAATACTTGACCCTAGTAGCCCACATCACTCCTGGGGAGCCAGGCAAGACTCAGAGTCATGGCAACAAGGGCCTTATTGAAATGGGTAATCTGATTTTCTTTAAATGGCTTTTATGTTTTCCTCCTGACTGAAGCCTGATTTATTAAATTGGTATGGAATACAATCCGGTATAGTTGCCTTTATTAGCTGAGGCATAGAAATTAACAGAGGAAGGTTATGCAGGAACTGTATAAAACATTGGTTAGGGCACTGATAGGATATAGTGAGCAGTTCTGGAATCCACATTATAGGAAGATAATGATAGCATTGGGAAGGGTGCAAAGGAGATTCACCAGAATGCTACCTGGGCCAGAGAGTTTTAGTCATGAAAAGAGATTGGATAGACTGGGGTTGTTTCCTTGGAGCAGAGGAAACTGAGGGGGCACATGATTGAAATGTATAAAATTATGAGGGGCCAAGATAGACAGGAAGAAATCCCTTTGGTGGAGGGACCAATGACCAGGGGACATAGATTGAAGGTAAGGGGTAGGAGGTTTAGAGGGGATATGGGGAAATCCTTTTTCATTCAGAGAGCGATGGGAGTCTGGAACTCACTGCCTGAGAGGGTGGTGGAGGCAGAGACCCTCATAACATTTAAGAAGTATTTAGATGTGCACTTGTGCTGCCAAGACAATACAAGGTTATGAACCAAATACTAAGAAACAGGAATGGAATAGTTAGATAATGTGTCTCTAACTGGCATAGAAGCAATGGGCCATTGGGCCTTTGTGTGTGCTGTATATATCTATGACTCTATGACCCAATGATATACATAGATTCCAGCAATTAATTTGTAGCACTCTTTATTGATGTCTTACTTCAACTTCTTTATCTTCCCTGCAATTATGTCAACTTGATGTTGAATGTCATCCAGCATTCAGGACAGCTACGGGAAGCCATTGGGAAGTGTGAGAATAGCACAGCCAAACTTTTCCCTTCTGAAACTGAAACCTTGCCTCCACGATACTCAATCCAGCAGCAACTCGCACCACAGGTGCATTAGAATGCTGAGGCATCCATAGAACCTGACATTCAATTTGGGAGTCAAATGACCAACTCAGTCAGTCTACCTTTGTTTTAAATTTGTACCAGAGTTTACAGGGAGTAGAATATGTTGTGCTACCTTTCCATATTTTGGAATTTGCCTTTTAAATCCTTGCCCGCAGTGAGAACTGACAAACATTCAACCAAAGAAAGAGGAGAAAATGACGCTGTAACATGTTGTACGCCATCCCCCTCTTTCTATCAGACAGACGTAATGAGTGATGTTTACTTCAACATTTATAACTCATTAAATTCTCCCCATTCAGCAGCTCAAAGCTCTCTCATCATTACAAAGGTTGCATGTATCTTGCAGGATATAGTCTTTCTCTAACTATTTTGTGCGGATGATCTCTCCCGTAATTAAAAAATCATGATGTTGTGTGTCGCTGTTGCACAGATCAGATGTAGATGAGACAAATGACAAATTGTATTTGCATAGCTCCTCTAACATTGTCACAGGAACATCATCAAACAAAATTTGACACCAAACCATACATTTCGAGCAGATGACCAAAAACTGGGTCAAATGTGTAGCTTTAAAGAGCGTCTTAAAGGAGCAGGAAGAGGTGTTAAGGTGGACAGGTTTGTGGTGGCGGTGGGGGGAGGTAGATTTCAGAGATTCAGGCCTCTGCAGCTAAAAGGCATACCTGATAAAGGTGGAGTGATTAAAATCAGCGACCTGGGGGCACACACAGACAAATATCAACTGCTGCTGGAAGGTCATCAACTCGGTGAAGGATGCGCTTTGGTCTGCCTGAAACTTGCTGATCTTCCAGCTGAAAGAACTGTCCTCGACCGAGTGTTGCAGACTAGCACATTCCAAGGTCCGGGACAACGTGCTGAGGGACGAGCTGAAGCTTGGGGCAGCCACTGCAAAGGCACAATGGGGAAAGGCCACACTGTAAGGCCATTTTAACAAAGGCAGACCGAGGGCTTGGGAACTGCAGAATGCCCTTGACCTGAGTAACTGTGTGCCAATCTGAGCAATAACGGCACACAATAATTTATTGGGGCATGTATATAGCTTTAAGTATTGAAATGTAATGACTGTAATTTGTACAAAACTGTAAAAATGTTTTGATTCTGCACTGTTTTCAATTCAAAGCCATGTGGATTTGCCATAGTTTATCTGAGATTTTTATGAATAAAGTATATTTTTGGGAAAAAATAATCAGCGAACCACAAGAAGCCAGAATTCAAAAAGGGCAGCCACCTGGAAGGTTGTAAGGCAGGAGGAGGTTGCAGAGATAGGGAGGGAGGGGCTTATATCTGTGGAGAGAATTGAAAACAAGGATAAGAATTTTAAGATCGAGGTATGGATCCAATATGTGTCGGAAAGCATCGGGTTAATGAGTGAATGATGTGAGTTGGGGCCCAGGCAACAGAATTCTGGATGATCTTAAGATTAACTGCAGTCAACAACTCCAAGTGTGTATGGTTGTCAGCTGTACTGCCTGATTACTACCCCAGACAGTCAGCAGGATGCCAGCTCTTACTCAATGTCAGCCGGCTGCCCCGATTATACAGTATGAAAAGTCCACGGCTAAACACTCAAACTCTTCCTCGGAATCCAGGACGCACATTGTGCAAAATCTTGGAAAGGAATTTATTTCAGTCTCTAAGAAATGCATCGTAAAAAAATATTGTGCAAATATTTTTGACAAATATACATATGTTTATAGTAGTTAACAAATAAGCGAGAACATTTAATTTTCTTCCAATTCTTGGCATTGACTTATCACCAATGGTTGTGTAGGAGGTCACAGAGTTTAATGCATTGGGTCCTTTCCAGGCTGGAGATGGAGGTATTTCCAACATCGCCCAGTTCACCGCCCACTGTTGTACTAGGGACACCAGTGAGGTTCTGTATTCCAAGAGATCTGAATATATTTCATTCTATTGCAGCAGTGAGAAACGGCAACATTGACTCCAGTTGGGGAATGATTCTATTCCACAGGAAAGATTTCATTTTAAAAATGCTCCTGGTATGTGTGCAGGGCTGGAAAAACCTTGTTTATTGTACACCCCTTGTTGCCCTGAAAAGGTGGTTTCCTCTTGAACTGCTGCTGTGATTGCAGTGATAATGTTCCCAAAATGGTGTTAGGTAGAAAGTTCCAGCACTTTGAGTCAAATTGAACAATGTATGTCCGACTCAGGATGGTGTGTGACTATGGGAAAGGATTGAAGATGAAAAGGAAAGACTAGTGCCTTTCACACTTGAGCGGAGACTTTGAGGAATCGGCAAGACAGCCATTTGATCCTCAGTCACTGATCTTTGTTTTTGCGATCGTGTTGCCAGTTATTTTAAACACCAGTTCAATGGTGGTGGGACTGTCGGTGTTGGTGGAGCCATTGAATGCTCATTGCTGGACTTTACCTTTTTGGAGTTAGTCATAGACATAAGAACTAGGAGGAGGAGTCAGCAGTTCAGTCCCTCAGATCTGCTCCACCATTCAGCACCATCATGGCTAATCTCACCTCGCTCATCTCCACTTTCCTGCCTGTTCCCCATTCCCTTCATCCCATCACGAATTCAGAACCTGTCTGTTTCTGCCTTAAATTTGTTTAGTGTCTCAGCATCCACTGCAAGCTGGGATAGAGAATTCCACAGATTCACAACCCCTTGAATGAAGCAATTTCTCCTCTTTTCTGTTTTAAATCTGCTACTTCTTAGCATCAAACTACGTCCTTTTCTTCTAGAATGTCCAACAAAGGGAAACATCAGCTCTACATCTACCCTGTCAATGCCCTTTAGCATCTTATATACTTCAGTTAGATCTCTCTCATTTTTCTACACTCTAGCAAGTATAGGCCTAAACTGCTCAACCTCTCTTCAAACTCAACTCCTTCATCCCTGGAATCAACCTAATGAACCGTCTCTGAAATGCCTCGAATGCATTTATGCCTTTCCTCAAGTAAGGGGACCAAAACTGTATGCAGTGTGCTAGATACAGTCTCACCAATGCCATATATAGTTGCAATAGCACTTTCCTACTTTTATACTCCATTCAATTAGCAAACAATGCCATGTGTGTGATATGATTGTTATATGTGTGAGTCCATATGTCTTTAAAATCTTTTTATTCTATTGCCAAAATTACAAAGCCAAAATGGACTGGGCAGAACTGAATTCATCTCCTGACTTGTTCCAAAAACCAAATTCAACTTGAATCCAATTCCCCACAGGAGAGACAAACAAGATTCAAACTGACATTTTAAAACACTGCAGGCCATCCTGGACTTGATCTCAGCCAAAAGGTTGAGGGTTGTCCAAGCCTTACTGTAGACAAGGTTGCTTCACTAGAGATGCAACTTAGAGAAGTTAATTTATTAGTCACACGTAGGCTTACATTAATGCTGCAATAAACTTACTGTGAAAATCCTCTAGTTGCCACACTCCAGCACCTGTTCAGGCACACAGAGGGAGAAGTTAGCATGACCCAATGCACCTAACCAGCACGTCTTTCAGTCTTCAGGCAGAACATATACACTCTGCACAGGCAGTGACCCAAGCTGGGAATCGAACCTGGGTCTGTGACACTGTGAGGGAGCAGTGCTAACTGCTGTGCCACCCTAAAGAAGTTGTGCCTGATCACTAGTCTTTAGGTCTATTATTATCTATTTTATAAAAATGCACTTATATTTGCTGAATAAAGCTTTTAAACATCTGTCAAATAATTTGTTTTTGTTGAAATATATTTGTCAGCACACAGTGGCAGAAATCATTCATTTAAAATAGCAGATTTAAATATTTAATTAGTATCCTCCAACTCAACTAATACGATAATGGTCTAAATTGGAGAAGTAATGAGGAGTGCTTTTTAATCACAACATTGTGTTGATCGCTAATTTTCAGAGGTGCAACAAAGCAGGAAAGCAGTGAGTAACATTTATTCCTGCATCAACTTGAAAAAGTCATCATTATTGTACAAATCACGATACTGCCTGCTTGAAAGTCAATTTAAATCTATTTATGTCTACATTTGTTACATCAAGCTAGCTTGTCCTGGTAGAGTTCAGACCTCTATAATGTTTAAGGTATTCAACAAACGAAGTGACAATGAGATGATGGAACAATCTGGAATTAAAAGTCTAATGATGACCATGGAACCATTGTCAATTGTCATAAAAACCCATCTGGTTCACTAATGTCCTTTAGGGAAGGAAATCTGCCGTCCTTACCCGGTCTGGCCTGCATCTGACTCCAGATCCACAGCAACGTGGTTGACTCTTAAATGCCTGCTGAAATAACCTAGCAAGCCACTCAATTCAAGAACAGTAGAGATGGCCAACAAATGTTGGCCAGCCAGCAATGCTCACATCCTCTAAGGAAATAAAAAGATGTTTTTTTGGTATGAGTGGTGGAAGTAGACTGGATAGTGACTTTGAAAAGAGAATTGGATATAAATTTGAAAATAAAACTTTGTGGGACTGTAAGGAACTGGCAGGGGGAGTGGGACTAATTAGATAACTCTTTCACAGACTCTGCACAGGTACAATGGGCTGAATGGCCTCACTCTGTGCTATGTGATTTAATAATCCCAACTTGATGTCAGAAACACCTTTCATAAAGACTTGGGCAACACCAGAAATGGTGTTCCAGGTAGGATAGTGGGAGCAAAAATAATCCTGGGATCAGTCAAAAGGAGGTTAGCTACTAGAATAGGGGACTTTCAGTTCACATATAGAAAATGAGCCAGGGCATCAGTATAGTATTTATCTTTATCATCCTGCTATACAGGGGAATGTCAACTTTCACCATTTGGTGGAGCAAGAGGCCACAACTCTAGTAGTTTCGATGTCATTTTTCTGGCCCCTGCTGGCACTTTGATATACTGAACCAAGCTTGACGTACTGACAAATGCCTTGTTCTACTTCAAGAATTCCACTCTTGACTAGTGAGTGGAAATGCCGTTGGTGATAAGAATAGTTTGCAGGACAGGAAAGTTAATAGAGTGAAACTGAAAAGAGAGAACACAGTAGACAACATGAAAAATGGATGTGGCGTAATATAATCACGTCAAATGTGATTTTGGCAGTCTCTAAATTTCTTATTCACTTCAAGGTGAGCTAGTGCTTTCATTCCAGTGTGTGTGTGTTTAAAGATGATTTGTGAGCGAAACTAACCTCTATGTTGCGATAAGGACTCCCTGCAGAATCATTTTTCCCTCAGCTGCTGATCGATTTGTTAGGCGTAGAATCCCAACAGGATTCTACACAAGGAGGCCATTTGGCCCATCAAGCCTGTGCCAGCAACAGTCCCACTCAGGCCCTATTCCTGTAATCATCCTGCTAATCTCCCTGACGCTAAGGGGAAATTTACCATGTCCAATCAACCTAACACGCACAATTTGGGAGGAAACTGGAGCACCCAAAGGAAACCCACACAGACATGGGGAGAATGTGCAGACTCTGCACAGACAGTCACCTGAGGCTGGAATTGAACCGGGTCTCGAGTGCTGTGAGGCTGTAGTGTTAACCACTGTGCCACCGTGTCGCCCACGCATTTCTGGAATGTCTCTTTTCTCCATCACTTGTTGAGCATATTGTCTGGTAACTTGATCTTCCACCTTCAGAGCTATGGCATGAATGTAGAAAATTGATCAACAATCTGCATTTTTGTTGTAGTTTTTGGACTTGCTTCTGAATGAAATGATTTAGGACAGTAACTGTGTTGAACATCAGGAATCACAGAGGCACGGAAACACTGCAGCTAATGGTTTGACCCTTGTGAACTGCAATGCACTGACATCAACATTCTGTAAGCCCTGACGTTGAGGGGATGACAATACTATGGAGGAATTATTGAATGGAGACATCTTAAAACCTTCAAAACTGTGTCAGAATTTCAGCGCACATTCTGCTGGCAATTCTGTTGAGGATTTATCATTAGGGCAGTTGGAGCCTCCAGGTTAAGTTTTGGGAGAAAGCCTGGAAGATCTGTGCATTAGGATAGCATCATCATCAAATATGGCGCAGTTACACAATCACAACAAATTCCGAATTTTTATTACAGGTAATAAATGTATGACCACTGTTTTGGAGTTACTGATTTATACACTGCTATCAGCTGGTCAGGTCAGTTCCTCCTAAGGTGATAGGTAGTTTTATTTTTGCAAAATACACAGTTCATCTCTCAAGGTATATAACTTCTTTGGGGTTTTTTTTTGACTGTGTTTAAAGCAGTTTCTTGGCAGGCCAATAGGAGGGCAGGGATTGTTAGCTACCAAATTTAGTTGGGGATTTGATCTTCAGGAAGTTCTCAAGTTGCGAAACCAAATGCTTCAGCGGTTTCCTCATTCCTTCCAACGCCAACACTTTTTATCTGTTCTTATACCCCATCCCCCCACGTCCCACCATTAGGACAATGCCCTCCAAATCTACCCCAATGGCTTGCTGCATCCAACTAATGTGTCAGTATTCCATTCTTACTGTGCTCTTGGCTACGTCAAAAGAGACCATTATTGCAAACATGCATTTAGCTCGATCTGGGAGCAGAGGTATCTCACCTTCACCCAACATCTTCTCAAAGTGCATCATGCCATCTGGCCCAGCTTAACATCGATACAATGTCCTTGTGACTCGGGCTATCGTGTGGATAGAGGTTGCACTGACTCTGTGCTGGATAGGAACAGAAGGCTTCCCTTAAGTTCACTGGTGTGTTTTTGTTTTAGATAACCCAGGCTAAGGGTTTTCATATCGGGGAATAAAATATTCTTGTTCATTTTTGGCACAGGCCAGACATTGATAATGCACTGTACCCTCCACAAGATACTTTTAGCCTTGCACTGAGAGGAGGGACAGCAGATCGTACCAATAAGAATGTTGAAACTTGCCGCACAAAACAATCCTCAGGGCTTCACTGAGGTTTGGCATCAAATTCCAATTCTGAGCCTGATCGAGCTGTATTTATGTTAAAATGATGTAGAGTGATTTCTTTTGAAGAATTATAGATACTTACAGCACATGAGGAGGCCACTTGATCTGTTAAGTCAACGCTGGCTGTTTTAATGAGCAGTTGTGCTTAGTCCCACACTCCTGGTTCATGTCCTGTAAGCTCCTCATCGCCAAGTACCTGTTCAACTCCCTTTTAAAATTATTTATGCTGGCAGCTTCAACCAGCTTCTCGGGCAATGTTCCAGATCTGGGTATGCTGTGTTCCAGGAGACTGTTCCATCAGTCTGTACTTTGTGTGGAACCGGGTCCTGAAGTACAACAGCAACTTGTATTCATAAAGCAGGTTCAACATAAGGAAACCTCCAAAGGGGCTTTGCAGAAGGGGTATAATACGGTATGAAGCCTCACAACAGCAGGTTAAAGCACGAGCTTTCGGAGCGCTGCTCCTTCATCAGGTAACTGAAGAGTTCATTTCACAAACAGGGAATATATAGACACAGATTCAATTACAAGATAATTGTTGGAATCATAGACCCCTACAGTGCAGAAAGAGGCCCTTCAGCCCATCGAGTCTGCACCGACCACAATCCCACCCAGGCCCTACCCCCATATCCCTACATATTTTACCCTCTATCCCTCTAACCTAAGCATCCTAGTACACTAAGGGGCAATTTTAGCATGGCCAGTCAACCTAACCCGCACATCTTTGGACTGTGGGTGGAAACCGGAGCACCCTGAGGAAACCCACGCAGACACGAGGAGAATGTGCAAACTCCACACAGACAGTAACCTGAGCCGGGAATCAAACCCAGGTCCCTGGAGCTGTGAAGCAGCCGTGCTAACCACTGTGCTACCGTTCTGCCCTACCGTGTGAGTCCTAACAGGTAATCAAGTCTTTACAGGTGCAGACAATGCGAGTGGAGAGCATCAAACAACCGCGCAACCTCAAACAGAGCATTGTTCGCAGCAACCTACCCAGCCTTCAGGAGAACAGTGACCACGGCACCACACAACCCTGCCACAGCAACCTCTGCAAGATGTGCCAGATCATCAACACGAAGCCATCATCTCACGTGAGAACACCATCCACCAGGTATATACTCTTGCAACTCGGCCAACGTTGTCTACCTGATACGCTGCAGGAAAAGTTGTCCCGAGGCATGGTGCATTAGGGAGACCATGCAGACGCTATGATAATGGATGAATGGATACTGCTTGACAGTCACCAGTCAGAGAACACTTCAGCAGCCAAGGGCATTCAGCCTCTCATCTTCAGGTAAGCATTCTCCAAGGTGGCCTTCAAGACACATGACAACGCAGAATCTCCAAGCAGAAACTGATAGACAAGTTCCGCATACATGAGGGTGGCCTCAACTGGGATCTTGTGTTCATGTCACATTATCTGTAACCCCTACAACTTGTCTGGGTTTACAAAATCTTACTAACTGTCCTGGCTTGAGACAATTCACACCTCTTTAACCTGTGCTTAACCCTCTCTCCACTCGCATTGTCTACATATTCCCTGTTTGTGAACCCAACTCTCCACTCACCTGATGAAGGAGCAGCGGTCCGAAAGCTCATGCTACCAAACAAACCTGTTGGACTTTAACCGGCTGTTGTGACACTTCTTACTGTGCCGAGCCCAATCCAACACCAGCATCTCCATATCAGAGTTTAATCCAGTCTGACATTGGGCCATATACGGCAATATTAGGGCAGATTGCTCCAAAACTTAGTGAAGGAGGTAATAGGTCTTAAAGAAGGGAAGGGAAGTAAAGAGCACAGAAGTTTAGAGGGCACATTCCAGAGCTTACAGCCCAGATACCTGCAGGCATGCCTACCAATAGGAAACATATAAAGTTGGGGATGGTCAAGAGGCCAGAATTGGAGGAGGGCAGCTGCCTTAGAAGTTTCGTGGGGCTAGAGATGACCCTCAGAATGGTTGACATTTGATGAATAATTTGGAAATACGGTGGCCATGACGTAAGCAAACAGCTCATATTGTGCCCAAAAACTCAACTAGATGGACATCAGCTTACCTGTTATTGGTTGCATTAAATGAGGAGAAGGAGGGGTGACATTAGCCAACCTCTTGGGAGAAACTGTTTGCTCTTTGCATAGTTGTATGGGATTTTTAACATCCAGCCGAATCAGGAAGCAGGAATCTTGAATCCAAAAGAGAAAATGCTGGAAAATCTCAGCAGGTCTGGCAGCATCTGTAAGGAGAGAAAAGAGCTGACGTTTTGAGTCCAAACAAACCTTTCTCAGAGACAAAAAAAAGAAACATCATCTCTTTTCTCTCCTACTGTTGCTGCCAGACCTGCTGAGATTTTCCAGCATTTTCTCTTTTGGTTTCAGATTCCAGCACCCACAGTAATTTGCTTTTATTTAAGGAGGAATCTTGGCTGCCGGAACAATTTTGCAGATCACTGTTGTGCTGGTGTTGATCTCACAGCCTGTTGACCCTGAGGTGAGTTTACTTCCAGGCACATCAAACTAACAGGATATATATATAATAGAGATATTCTATCTCCCCCTTGTTTGGTGACAGATTTGACCTGTTTGAGGTGAGGCAATGCAAGGAGGGGTTCCAAAACAAGGCTGAGAATTTTAAAACCAAAGTGTGGATGATTGGGAATCAATGTAGTGAGTGGAGAGGGACAGAGGAACACGTCCAGGTGCAACAAGCAGCAGAGTTGAAGCTAAAGTTAAAGTTTACTTACTAGTCACAAGTGAGACTTACGTTAACACCGCAATAAAGTTACTGTGAAATTCCCCTAGTCGTCACAATCTGGCGCCTGTTCAGGTCTATGCACCTGACCAGCACGTCTTTCAGATTGTGGGAGGAAACCAGAGCACCTGGAGGAAACCCACGCAGACACTGGGAGAACATGCAAACTCCACGCAGACAGTGACCCAAGCCGGGAGTCGAATCTGGGTCCCTAGCACTGTGAAGCAACAGGTTATCAGGAAGCGGGAATATGGGAAGCCGTTCGGGAGTGCTTAGGAAAGGTGAAGCCTGAAGGTAACGAAAGCACAATTAGGATTCCAGCAGCAGATGGGCTAAGGCTGTTTGGGATCAGGCAATGATATGGGGCTGGAGATAGTTAACCTCAGTAATAGCGTGGCTGTGTGGTTGGAAGCTCATCTTGAGGTCAAATCTGACACCAAGCAAGGCAGAAATAGAATACCCCATATATATATATTTATCCTGTTAGCTTGTTGTGGCTGGAACTGAACTCATCCCAGGATCAATAAGTTGTGAGAAGTAAACACCAGCACAACACTGATCTAGAGTCATAGATATTTACGGCACAGAAACAGGCCCTTCAGCCCAACTCAACCATGTCAACCAGGTTCTGCTGAATGGTTTGAAATTTTTCTGCAGCCAAGATGTTAGTTTCCTCCTTCCTGACCTTGTAGTTCAGTTAGATGTTAAAGATCCTGTACTATGCAAAGCAAAGAATTTCTCCCAAGAGGCTGGCTAACGTCACCCCTTCTTCTCCTCAATTAACACGACCAATAACAGATAAGCTGATGTCCACCTAGCTGAATGTTAGTGCACAATGTGGTTATTGTGTTTGCTTATTTCACAGCCACCGTATTTCCAAATTATTCATCGAATGTCAACCATTCTGAGGGATATGGTAGAGATTATGCAAATACAAGTCTTACTAAGCTGCTGTTCCACACACATAAAGGGCCACAAAATAACACATAACCTTACTGTGTGTGGTTACGATCTAGACTTTCTCCCAACACTGTTAACACTCACACAGACTGGAATTTTCCATAAGCCATGTTTTGTGCACTTGTACCTGAAATGATGAGATGGTGTGGGACTAGCTATTACTGACGACTGGTACGTTGTACTGTCATTCCAACAGCCTTCCTGGTCCATGGGTGTGTGAGACATCCCAGCAGTGCTGGTATTAACACCCCTAACATGTAAATAATGCCTTGACCCTGGGAGGAGGGGAGGGTGGATGGAGGGTGGTGGTGGATGGAGGGGTGGTGGTAGATGGAGGGGGTGGATGGATGAAGGGGCTGAATGGATGAGGGGGTGGATAGATGGAGGGGGTGGATGGACGGAAGGGATGGATGGATGGAAGGGCTGGATGGATGGATAGAATGGATGGATGGATGGATGGAGGGGGATGGATGGATGGAGGGGGGTGGGTGGGTGGGTGTGTGCAGAATTCCTGTTTTATGAACCATTGCGAATGACACTTGCCAGTCAATGCACAGATCCTCATTAACTGGTTGCTGATCAGTCCATGGCATCAACAAAATGGGTAAAGTTTAAAGTTTATTTATTATTGTTACCAGTAGGCTGACATTAACACTGCACTGAAGTTATTGTGAAAATTCCCTAGTTGCCACGCTCTGGCGCCTGTTTGGGTACACGAGGAAGAATTTAACATGGTCAATGCACCTAACAAGCATGTCTTTCAGACTCTGGAAGGAAACCAGAGCACCCGGAGGGGACCCACACAGACATGGGGAGAATGTGCAAACTCCATACAGAGATCAGAATCGAACCCGGGTCCCTGGTGCTGTGAGGCAACAGTGCTAACCAGTGTGCCACCGTGCTGCCCACTGACTCACATTGTAGCCCGACCTGGCCAGATTGTGTGTTGGTCGAACATTTCTCGCCTCTCCCTCCCAACCCCCACACAGCAAGGATGACGTGGATCCCTTTCAATTAGGACTAACCCCCACCAACACCCCAGCACCTCCCACAGACACAACATCCCTTTTCAGTTACATCTAGCAATAGTCTATTTTCCACTTGTCAGCCTCGTCGATCTAAAGTTATAAAAAGCTCCCAATTTGCCTCAGATTGCTTTTGTCACAATGGCCCTACTTTAAGTATTAATGTTCCAGGATATTTGAGTACAGAGGGACATTTCTAAAAGCTGGGTCCAGTTCCCCCCAATCTCCGCACAAGACACGTGGCTTGTCGCAATGTGGTGCAATTGTTTTGTCACGGTTATAAGACTGACTGGTATCAGTGTCTGGGTGATAAATATTAACAGTCGGCTGCTGTCAATGTCTTAAGGTGAACATTTGTTTTAAAAATTATTGAATCCAGTTGTGGCATTCTTTAACGTGATGGTGAGTTTAAAGCACAAAAATGATCTGACTTCACAAACACATGAAGGAAGCATCTTGATTTCATATTCATACATAAATAGCTGACACCCTAATCCTGTCTGTCAATGGGTACATGGGGTAATCATCTTAACTTCAATACTGCTGATTTCTATGCTGGAATTTATGCTTCTGGAGTTACTGCTCTAGATCTGTGCATGATTAAACCCAGTATTATCAAACTACTGACTCTAGGTGGCAGTGCAGCACACATTATAGAGAGTAGTCGCCCTGACTAGGTTTCTGTATCAGTTTAATTAAATATTTATGCCGTTTGTGGAAGAGAGTTGTGGGATTATTAGCATATAAATGAGAATGTACTTTTTAAAGAGGAAAAGAATCCAGTCACACATCAGTGTTTGGTAGTAACAACAGACTGTTCAACTTACTGAGTCACGAGGATGTGGGTTCAAGCCCCATTCGAGACACAATAATCACGACTTCCACTCCAGGGCACTGGGGGAGTGCTGCAGTGTAGGAGATGCTGTTCTCCTGAATGAGATGATAAACCATGGCCCTCTCTGTCTCAGATTCCAAGAAATGCAGTGGTGTTCCCCCCACCCGCACCCTCCCCACCCACACTATCAACCCTCCCCCCACCGCTCTCCCCCCACCTCCACCCAGGGTGTCACAATATTTCTTCCAACATCCCAGGTTATCCAGGCGTTGCCACATTGCTGTGTGTGGGATCTTGCTGTGCACAAAATGGCTGCCGCATTTTCTACATCACAACAAAGGCTGACATTTTCCAGCTGTTCCTGACAATGGAATCTTCCAGTCCCGCCGACAGTAAGCCCCCTCCCCCCCAACCCCAGCACGGGTTTCCCAGCACACGGAGGGTATGGACAACAGGAAACCCTGTTGACAGCAGCGGGACTGGAAGTCCCTGCCACCAACCAAAGGCGGGATGTCTCTGCCGTCACAACACATGTTGCGGGTTCAGGGGGGAGGGATGGGTCAGAAAATCCCACCCAGTGACTATCTTTCTAAAGCATTTGATTAGCTACAGAATACTTCGCCATGTTCTGGGGTCAGGAAAGCTGCTTCTGAAATGTGAATTCCTTCATTCATTCATTCCTTTACAAATGTCAGAAATCTGACCCCAGTGGCCTGCTAATATCGTATTAAAATAATAGTCACTTGGGTGTTGTTGATGCCTTTGGATCTGTATCCCTGCATAGAAGCCTGGGGAGGGCAACACTGAGCAAACAAAATGGATTATTTTTAATGCTTTTATAAAAAGATGCAGATGGACACTGCCATTGGCCCAAGACGTGATGTTGCAGTGTACACTCTCATCTACAGGGGCCTATAAACCAAGGATTGTTACACATGCCCCACCTCCCTCCCCCCCAAGACTCCCAACAGTTTCAATCCTCTCCAGCTATATCAGAGGCACCATTGAGGACCCCCAATTTCCCCTTTTTCTGGGGTATTGCTCAGAGGTCTTGGGATGCTGAGTTAGGTCCCCATTGGTTACATTTTACCCCATAAGGGGTCCAATATACTGTGCAGCTCTGTCCTTGTTACCCTGTGGAGGAGGGCATGAACCATGGTGTCTTGTACTCGTGGCTTTACCCTGAGATTCCCCACTCTTTCCTGTATCCTTTCATTATCTGTACCCGAGGAGGCATTGGCTACAATTACAATGATTGAAACTCTGAACGATTTGAATGAGTATTTGCTGGTCTTTTCTGTATGTGTGGAATAATGATCAATCTGTGCTGTAATAGACTGACAGGATTTGTTGCGTCTTGTGGTAAAAGGTAAAATACAAAAATCTTAATAAAAACATTTATATTTTAAAACTGCAGAAATATATTGTATAAATAACCACTGCACCATTGAAATGAAGTTTCTATCAAAAATATTTTCATACAATAATGTTTTTGATTGGACAGTATTAAGTAATTGATGAAAATAGAAGCATTGTTAAAAATATGTTTGCTCATGGCAGGGTTAAAAACCTGGATTAATGCCAGTAAATCAAGGGTTTTATTAGAATGAAGAAGATCCCTCAGGCCTTTTTCTGGATCATGCCAATCATTGGTGTTGGTACGCTCATTTGATCTTTCCCTATCCAGTATAATGTTCCATTATTCACCGCTTGTTATGTTTCCCTTCGCACACCTCTGTCTGGGTAATTTCATTGTCTTGTAGGAAATGTTCAAACTCCCATTTGTCACGGCGAGGGTGAAGCTGACTTCCTGGTTCTTGGAGTGACATGAAATCTGTTAAGATTGGAAAGGTTCAGGGTGAACGCTGAGAATGAATGAGGAACTGACTGAAGGATAGGAAATGAATACTCATTAAAGGTGTGAGGTCAGCGTAGGGAGTTGAAGAGGTGCCTCATTAAAGACACAGTTGCTTTGAAGTTACATAAATGTCCTGCATTCAGAAACTCAGTGCAATCTGATCGAATCGGAAGGGGCAACTCAAGAACTACAAAGATGGTTTACGTTAAAAATGTAAGCTGGCAAAACAAATGTAAATGTAATCCAAAGAGATGTACAGTTCTGCACAAAAAAAACCTCGGCACTGTGCAAAAGATGTTTTGTGGATGGTGTTAAGATCTATAATTATTAGCAGGCTTGATACTAAACATATCCAAACAACCAGTGAACAAAGCTGAACTATATAGACAGCCAGAACAGTAGAATGTATGTATGGGAGGTAATAAATAGAGCTTAATGTGCTTTAGTCAGACTGCACCTTGAATCAAGAGATGTCCAAAAGCTGGAGACGTACAGACAAGAACTGTGAGGCTGATTCTCAGAGTCAAAGGCCTGAGCTGAACTGAGTTTACAGAGATTCTTTCACAACCTCAGGAATTCCCAGGCAAATGTTTTATTCCTTCCCAGCAAATCTAATTGCAGCAGTCAATTAATCCTCAGTAATCTCCCACAGACTGCAATAAGACAAATGGCCAATTAATATATTGGAAATCTGAATAAGAACAGAAACTTCTGGAAATACATGACACATCTGGCAGCATCTGCGGAGAGAGAGAGACAGTTTACAGCTCATATCTGTGACCTTTCACCAGAATCTTCCATCCTGTTTTGATGAAAAGTTGCAGACCTGAAATATGAACTCTCTTTCTGGCTCTCTTCACAGATGCTGCCAGACCTGCTGTTTAGTAATGTTAGTTCAGGACAGCCCCTCTGTCTTTCCTCAAACAGTGCTCTGGGATCTTTTACCTTCACCTAAGCAGGCAGCTAGGCTCCAAGTTTATCATCTTATCACAAAGACAGCACCTCTGAAGCTGAGGTAAATTGTCAGTACTGTCAACCTGTGTCGACAGAGCTCAAATCAGGAAACTCCTCTTCGCATAATGAATGTTTATCATGTGGAATAAACATCTGTGCTGGAACCACTCCCTGGAATTGTTCAAGAACTAATTGGATATTATTAATTTGAGGATCTCCCTTACTGTCCACTTGAACTATAGGGAACCCAATGATGTAACAAAACAATTCATCAATTTAGCACCACAAAAACTGTACTTATTCTTTTAAAATAATTTTTAAGTTGATTCATGGGATGGCTGGGTGGGCATTTATTGCATATCTCTAATTGCTCTTGAACTGAGTGGCTTGCTATGCCATTTAAGAGTCAACCACAGTGCTGTGGCTCTGGAATCACACATAGTCCAGGAGGGCCTGGAGTCCAGACCATATAACAATGGTAGATTTCCTTCCCTGAAGGAGATTAGTGAACCAAATAGGGTTTTATGACAAAGGTTTCATGGTCATCACTAGACTTTTAATTACAGATTTTTATTGAATTGAAATCTGTGGTGGGATTCGAACCCTGTGTCCCCAGAGCATTACACGGGGTTGCTGAATTAACAGTCCAGTTACAATACCACTATACCATCACCTCCCATCACTACTGAAAAAAGACTTAAGAATTTTAAAATAAAAGCTGTTGGACAATTCTCTGCAATTGTATGTTCTTATTTTTGTAAGATTCAGTAATTGGAAATTGATAGAAATTGCCTCAGAGCTATGGTAGCTGAACAATCATCTAGACATTAATGTATAGCATGGAGGTATATGCAAGATTAAACTCGAATTCCACAGTGTTTTGGGAAGAATAAAGCAGTGCAGCAACATAAAGGTAAATCAGTTTAGTGTTTTGTGTTTCTTTCTTCTCTCTGAACTGCAAGGTGACAGCATAATTTGTAGAAAAGGGTCATTATGCCCAATAAGCATTTCTATTTCTGTATCATCTCAGCCTTACCTTTCTACGTTGTCATTCTGTCTTTCTGCTCAAGAGCTACATATATACGTTTATGAAGATGTCACATCCTTCAACCTCCTTTAACTTGGGCTCAAAGAATACTCTGCTACACAGACAAAGGCAGTGGCACCAGGTGAATTGATCTTGCAGAGTGCTAGCACAGACACATCAGGCTGAGTGGCCTTCTTCTGTGAGGTAACATAAATAAGAACATAAGAACTACGCGCAGGAGTGGACCATCTGCCCCCCGCGAACCCGCTCCACCATTCAATAAGATCACGGCTGATCTTTTTGTGGACTCAGCTCCACTTACACCCGTTCACCATAACCTTTAATTCCTTTACTGTTCAAAAATTCATCTATTCTTGCCTTAAAAACATTCAACGAGGTAGCCTCAACTGCTTCACTGGGCAGGGAATTCCACAGATTCACAACACTTAGTATGAAGAAGTTCCTCCTCAACTCAGTCCTAAATCTGCTTCCTCTTATTTTGAGGCCGTGCCCCTGAGTTCTAGTTTCATCTGCCAGTGGAAACAACCGCCCTGCTTTTATCTTATTTATTCCCGTATAATCTTATATGTTTCTATAAGATCTCCCCTCATTCTTCTGAATTCCAATGAGTATAGCTCCAGTCTGCTCAGTCTGTTCTCATAAGCCAACCCTCTCAACTCCAGAATCAACCTAGTGAATCTCCTCTGCACCCCCTCCAGTGCCAGTATATCCTTTCTCAAGTAAGGAGATCAAAACTGTACGAACTACTCCAGGTGTGGCCTCACCAGCACCCTATACAGCTCCAATATAACCTCGCTGTTTTTAAACTCCTTCCCTCTAACAATGAAGGACAAAATTCCATTTGCCTTCTTAATTACCTGCTGCACCTGCAAACCAACTCCTTGTGATTCCTGCACAAGGACAGTAACCATTTTATGATTTAATAATATTCAAATTTCCAACAAACCCTGCTCGCCCGCTGTGTTCACTGGCCTAAATTGCCTCCTGGTCTCACAATGCCTCAATTTAAAAATTCTCATTTATATAAAAGCACAACTCTGCAGATGCTGGAATCTGAAACAAAAACAGAAAATGCTGGAAAATCTCAATAAGTCAGCATCTGTGAAGAGAGAAAGCAGAGTTAATGTTTTGAGTCCATATGACACTATTTCGGATATTAACTGTTTTCCCTCTCCACAGACGCTGCCAGACCTGCTGAGTTTTCCCAACTCTCCTTCTGTTAAAATTCTCATTGTTGCTTTCAGATCTCTCCATGGCCTCACCCCATCCCAAAGCTTAACTACCATCGCCCTTACAACCTGCGTGGGCCCTAAACTCTTGAACACCCTCCCTAAGCTTGGCTGCCTTTCTAGATTTTACCCTTCCTTGAAGATGCTTCTCAAAATCCACCCACTTGGACCACGTCTGTCCAAACAACCCCTACCGAGGCTTGGTGCCAAAAGTTGATTGATAACCCTCCTCTGAAGCATCTTACAATGTTAAAGGTGCTAGAGAAATGCAAGTTGTTGTCGTGGATGACAAAAGATTGCAGTGGAACAGATTTAAGGGTAGTGTTAATTCATCTCATGAAGCAGTGAAACTGGGTATGATAAAATATCCCATTTACTCCACCAGGCAATATAAACACAGCGCAGCTGGCAAAGTATTACATCTAGCAAGGGAACACAGTTAGAAATGACTTCTTGGAGGAGAAAGGTTGAGCTTGAGATCACAGTTGCAAATTTTAACATGTGCCTGCAGTTATACAATACAAACTATTCTCCTTGCCATTTATTTGATAATTATTCTCTGCTACAGGCCAACCCAATGCAGGTGGACATGACGGTGTGAAACATGGACCTCCCTACACTGGTATCTCAACCTTAATCCATTGCTGGCTAAATGGACCAAGTGAGATTTCTTTGTTTTAGCCTTCTCCTAATGAGGAAGGCTCACATACCTTCCAGTGATACACCTTGCATTCTGGACAGATAGCATGTGGGATTCAGCAATCTACTGCAGTGAATCTGGGACAAGTAATACCTGGAGTTCACTTATATCAGTGAAGAAGTTAAACTGATCACCCATTTGGCTTTGGTTGTTTTCTGCAATTTTGCTAATGCTGATTTTAACAGTAGGATGAATAGATTCGTTAATTGGGTGCCACAAGCTACTTACCTCCCTCCTCTGGAAGGCTGGTTTTATGGGTGTCCTTACCTGTTTGTGGCCTTCTTCATTTGTAAGCCTAGAGTGAGTGGCAATGGGTTATTCAAAGCTGAAAAGTTTCGCAGTCCAAGTCTGATCCTATCTTCATCAGTTGGTAATACACAACATTTCCACAATTAGGAGCAAATTGATTTAATTCTCTTCCCAATTTGAGAGTGCCTGCATCCAAATGTAACTATTCTATTACCAGCACAGAGCAGGAATCAAATTTGGGATCTTCTCATTGGAAATGGCCCAAGGGGGTAACTTTTCAACAAACTGGGGAGATTTAAATAATTCACAAAGACTGTTCTCAAAGTACAGACAAATTTTCCTTATATTCAAACTATTCAATATTTAAAACTCGTCACTTCACTAATAGGGGTGGCACAGTGGTTGGCATTACTGTCTCACACTACCAGGGACATGGAGTCAATTCCCAGCTTGGATCACTATCTGTATGGAGTTCGCACATTCTCTCTATGTCTGTGTGGGTTTCGTCCAGGTGCTCCGGTTTCCTCCCACACTCTGAAAGACGTGCTGATTAGGTGCATCGGTCATGCTAAATTCTCCCTGTGTATCTGAACAGGTGCCATAGCATGGCAACTAGGGGATTTTCACTGTAACCTCATTACAGTGTTAATGTAAATCTACTTGTGACAAATAAATAAACTTTAAATACTCTCATAAATATTGATGTTAGAAATAATGGCATGTTGACATTACTGTCACATTAGCTCAAGGAGTCTTATTTTTTGTAGTGTTTGTCCTTTTTGGGAGATGTTGATTCAAACTGGAGTTTGGTTCCACATGAGCCAGAAACCTACAGTGGATCTCACGTGAGATGGCAAAATGCAAATTGGATCAGTCATTTTCTCTCTACCTGCACCATGTAATTCCTTCAGTCTACTGTGTAGTTTGGTTTTAAATCCTAAATTCATCTGGTGGAAATCACACTTTAGCATCTTGTCAATTGTATGACTTCTTCACTATTATCACAAAGCTTCTGTAGTTAACATCTGGTGGGCGAATTCACAATTAAATCTGTTTTTGGAAATTGTTGCCGATTATTGTAAATAGACACATTTAAAAGGGTCACTATTTTTGTGCTCTTTAAAGTTTAGGATGGTTACAGTATGGAAGGAAGCCACACAGCCCCTTGTGTCTGTGCTGGCTCCTCTTACAGCTTGATCGCATACTAAGAACATGGCATGGATTCCTTCCCTACCTCATTCTCTCTATTCATAAAGTACTCTATTGCCCACAAAGTCTCTTCCAGCTGGACAAGCTGGGTGATCCGAGATACGGACATCCACCCAGGCAGCCACTCTGTGATTGGTTGGCAGAAGGTGTAAGTCAAGCATAACAAACCGAAAGATGTCAACATTCCATCTGGCAGAACTACATATATATTTATAACTATATATATAAGAAAAAGTTCAAGAAATGGAGTCAAATGAGATTGAGTGACGGGCAGTTTGGTCAGAATGTTTAGGGTTTACAGTTGAATAAATCTGACAAATGGCTCTTCATTTCTACAGAGGATTTAATCTCAATCCTAAACCAACTGTTTAAAAGCAGAGAAAGTGCCATTTTTAGCCTGGCCTTGCTGCATCGAACATACGTTTATACACAGGGATGAACGCATCTATACTCAAGGGTAGAGGAAGTTTGGAACTCGCTCCCAGCAAATGGCAATCGATGCTAGATCAATTATAAAATTTAAAATGGAGATCGATGAATTGTTAACAAAAAGCATTCCAGGATATGGGACAAAGGCAAATCTGTGGAGCTAAGTTGCACATTAGTCATGTTCGACCTGATGGGCTAAATGGTCTATTCTGCTTCCTGTGAATTTCCTCCAGTATGCAGTGACTACTATTCAAAAGAAAATCATTGGTTATGAAATACTTTAGAATGCCCTAAATTCATCAAAGGCCTTCCATCAACTCAAGTTCTTTCTGATTTTTTTCTGATGTTTGAAACAAGTGTTTCAGCACTACTAATCACCATCCAGAAACAAGGGAACTGTTAAAATTCCAACACAAAGTACACAATATTTTTCTCAATTCTAATTTTCCAAAATGTTTGGCAGGTTTATTGTTTTTTTTTGAGGCTTGAAATGCAACTCAATAAAGACAGAAAATTTTAAAAATTGCATGATAACAAACCTGGGGGTTTTAAACAGCACAATCTTAATTTAATTGTTAAATACTACAAAATGGTTAACAAGCAATGATAGTTCAGGCAATTGCATTGATAGATGTCATTTATGTTTGTCAAAACGTTACTTATTTATTGGAAAGGAATTCACACACCAGCATGTTGGAGAACAGAAAAAATTGGCTGTTAAAAGAGATTGTATACAAAGATATTACACCATCATTACAAAAATATTATCCTTAAATTTATCATGGAGAAATCATGGGACAAAATGCTATGGGTTTCAGCAGTTAGGCGATCCTTTGCGTCGCTGTTGAAAGGTGACAGGGAGCAATCTTGCGTGGCAGAGCATTTTATGAATGGGATGTGATTAAAAATTATTGTATCATTGGCAGGTTGGAGTCATTAGGTCTTCACTGTTTTCTTTTGGAGAAGTTGTCATAGAATCATAGAATCCTACAGTGCAGAAGGCCATTCGGTCCATAGCGTCTGCACCAACCACAATCCCACCCAGGCCCTATCCCCATAACCCCACATATTTACCCTTCTAATCCCCCTGACAATAAGAGGCAATTTAGCATGGCCATTCCACCTGATCTGCACATCTTTGGACTGCGGGAGGAAATCAGGGCACCTGGAGGAAACCCATGCAGACACAAGGAGAAACCTCCACAGACAATGAACCAAAGTGGGAATTGAACCCAGGTCCCTGATGCTTTGAGGCAGCAGTGCCAGTCACTATCGTGGAATCTAAATTCTCCTATTTACTTCACAGCACACCAGGATTTTTTTCCGCTGCTTCTATATGATCTGCCATGGTAAACTAACCTCCACTATCCCAAAGAGAAGAAAAAGAAAATTCCGTCTTCAAGAATGTTCCCAAACTAAACCCAAGTTTTTCCTTTGACAGCCCAATTGGAAAAGATCTGAAGAATATTGGTGTGCCTTCTTTTTCTGAATTCTCCCTTCTCACCAATATCCCATCTGCAGAGACTCGATCCTTTCATCCCGTCCATTCATTATGGTGCCTTCTTTTCTGCCTCTTGTCACATTTGCACCTCTGCCAAGGTTGCAGTGAAGTCCACCTTATGAAATATCAAACCTTTACTGCATGGGCTGTTACCTACAAATGCACCTTTCAAGGAAGAATGAATCTCACATACAGCACAGCGTATGATTCATGTCACCTACTCAAACCGATGTGTAGGAAATTAAAGCACTTCTCTCTCCCCGCCACCACCACCCTTCCCCTGCCAAAAAAAAAGCTAGCTTGAAAATACACCTACTTGTACAAGAATTTTGCAACACTCTTCAGTTTTTGCCTGCCCTTCCCGGAAATGGTACATTGCAGCCATTGTAAAACTGCCCCAGTGTTGGAAAGGAGATCAGCCCCAAACTTCAGTCTACACTTTCAACATCCGAAAGATGCATTGGCCTGGATACTTTTGCTTTCATTTCCCGAATTACTGGGGTGCACAATCCTTTTTGTTTTACTAAGAAAATATAAAAAGCCTTCATGTAATTATACACCACCCACAATGTTTACAAGCTGCAATTTGGGTTTTTTTTCTGCTAAGCTGAAATTCAGAAGCTAACCTGTGGCATTTACATAATATTCTGCATAGTTTTAATTACTACAAATGATAAGGGCCCAGTAAAACAAAAATGGGGGAAGGAGGAGGAGAAGAATAAAATGTAACATTCAGTTTTGTCTTCTCATTCCTGTCATCATCTATTCTGCAAACAACTCAAAGTCAATTCAGAAAACGTCACATGTCAATATAATCACAATAAAATTTAACAGCTCTATTCAAGCACTGAATTACAATGCAGCATGCGAGTGAATATGTAAAATGAATTATACAATTTGTAGAAGAATAGAACCTTCAATAGTTTAATCATAAAAGATGGTTCTTGGTGCTTAGAACCCTCACGGCAGTTAAAGTATATGGGCTTGTCTTTCTAATAATTAGTTACATCACATTGTTTTATTCCAGAAAGTTTCAGCCTATTTCCCCATACTGTAGTGCAACAGAGCACATTGGCAGTTACGATAATTCCCACTATTCAGATTGCCCATCTCTGATGTACGAAGTTAGGATAGCCAATTTTATTTCGTTGACAGCAGAAATAAATCCAGTGACATGTTGATTTGAACTCTTTATTTCCCATTGTTTTAAAAAAAAACTAAGGAGAAAAAGTTTCTGTTGGAACTGCAAACACAAAATCAAACTGGTCAAGTGCAGAGCTCCAGCATGTTGTGCCCATTACCCTTCGGCACAGCCAAATGTTTAACCAGCTGCACTTTTGGCCTGTTTTTTTTTCCCTTTTCCCAACAAAGGACAGATACAAATTACTGACCTAAATTTACAGGGGAGGGAAAAAAAAATGCGGCATGGTTTCAGGGCAAAACGCATGAATAGAACAGATGTTTAAACAGCCTTACTTCGAATATAAAAGCTATCCTGACTGTTCCAAGAAATCCAAAATGTTAGAAGACGTTATTTTAAGAATGTCCCCCATCATCGTCATCTTTTTGTTAAACTGCAAAAATTAAAAACGGGAAGGATCACTAGTTTCCTTATAGACAAATACTCAATTTTTTTTCTCTCTGTGCCCTACCTCACTCTCTGATTTGGGGGCCGCAGGCATCGGACAATCTGAAGCTCATGCGGGATTTCTCTGGCAAAATTATGAACCAGAGGTGGTGGTACACTTCCCTCCAGCATCGCATAATGTAATCCCTGCTGTATTTGAAGCAAGTGAGAACTATTCGTAAACAGCTTTTGTTATCTTCCGATTAACCCTTTCAGTACCTCTGCTCCACTGCAGCTTAAAAAGGATTCTGTCCCCACAATAAAAAATTAAATCATTAGTAGTGTTCCAATTAACCTCGTTAGAATCAAGATATATTGCAGAAATGTCATTCACACCAATTTAGTTTTATTTAAGGAGAAAAGCACTGGATGTAATTTTAACAGTTCAAACTACCTGGCGCGGCACCATTCATGTGACAAATTATATAAATGAATGTGAAATCTTTGGAGAGATTTAGAATTAAACGTGTACGCATATGGCCGTGTTATCGTAACTTTGAAAAGTTCGGTTAAGGTGCGCAAGAACAAAATGGACAAAAGCTTCATTAAAAGGGCACTGGAAATTTAAATTACCGTGAGCTCAGATGTCTAGAAATGATCCTACGATGTACTGAAAATGTATACTTTCAACAGAAAGAAAAACAACTAACATCATTTTCAATTTACATAATTTATTGCAGTTAGCACACAATTTAAAAATTCCACCAACAGCACGTCAAGGTACAAAACTAAACAGCATTATAATTTACTCCCCGCCCCCCCCACCCCCCTCGTTCCGAAAATTAAAAACAGACTATGATTGTCAAGGCTAACGTCAGTCTAAATCCAGGTAAAAATAGGTAGAATGGGGGAGGGGATGGGGCAGGGGAAATGATAAAAATAAATCTAATAAAAAAGGTCATCTGTAAGGATAAAAGGAATTGAGAGTCATACTCACAAATACCACAAAAGAAAACTAAACGTGGAAAACCAAAGAAGCTGTTCATTTTAAAGACACTGATTGTCTTATCTAAACATTTCTTTTTTTTAAATCTACATTTCAACATACTTTAGACATTTAAATTCTTCAAGTAACTAGCATAATTACAGAATCTTAGAGGCCATTTCACAGCTTTAAAACAAATGTCAAGAGCCAAAAGAAAAACTAATTTGACCCATTTTTTTAAGAAAAAACAATTCAGCAATACACAATCTAGTTTTCCATTAATAATCATATTGCCTTTTATGCACAAAAATAAGCTATGTTTACAGTAGTTAAGGCGGTCAAGTAAAAAATACAACATAAAACTCACAAAAAAGGGGGGGAAAACGGCCACGTTTCCGTGCTACTCCCATAGACCTTATTGCGAGTACAAGACAGGAAAACAAACACTGTGCAAAACACTTGCCATGTGTGTTGTTCATTAAAACCACACACTTACCAAGCAGTAACTTCAGCTGCTTGGTTACAACAATATAACAAACCCCCTTCTTCAAAGCTGGGTTCACGAATCCTTTCCCCCCTAAAACCTCCTGGCCAACGTAATCCAACGATCTCCATTAACCATCACCAATTCTGTTCACATAAAAGCAGGGAACTTCAACTGGAATTTGTGCTGTACCACTTTCTGTAATAGATACGAGAACACAGGCGACTGGAAAAGATGCTTTACACGTCGAAACTGCATAGCAGTGCACTTCTTTTAAAAAAATTAAACTCGCTGCGTAGCACCAGTGATGCTACCGCACTTTAAGAAAAAAAAATGCATCTCAGGAAAATAATATTTCTTTCACCAATTAAATAAAAACTTAAGTTACACACTTTGCCAAGTTCATAGAATTGCAAAAGGAAAACCCCAAAACATCTGATAAAATTCATGCATGTTCTATAGCCTCAATATTTACTTTCAGAAGACCCAACTAAGAGCATAAAGACAATTCATCAGGTTTGTTAAAACCATTCAATGCATTAGGATGTACAGTAATATAATTCACATTTCAAACATACAGTTTTAATTTGCCTGAAAATCCCATACATTTAGAATCTAAGTTACATCAAGTTTCTGGTTAAGATTAAACAGGGTAAAGAACCATTCATCTGCAAATGCATATTCCTAGGCATCTGGAAAAGAAATTCATAATTATCTTGTTTACAGCATTGTACAAAATGTTAATATCCAGAAATTGTGCAACATTAAAATATTAACACGCAATGAAAACCTTAAGGAATTAGTGGTTCATTGCTAAAAATTTCAACAACGAAAACCTCGTAGCTATACAGCAGCATCCTCTGCAGTGCACTCAACAACTGCAGGAGTGCATTTCGAAAGAAAATTAGAGTAGTTATTAAATAAGTGTTGAATTTAATAGTTAATTCTTATTTACCTTGTGTTGCATTATGAATCACAATCTCATTTTTGTAGATTATGTGTTTGACAAACAATATTTACGCTATTACTTCATGGAGAGAATTCAGTACCCAAAAGGCTGTAAAAGAGATTACCAGAAACTTGATTTTGCAGACCGCTCGACAGCTAGACTTTATTTCCAGAGTTCTTGCGAGCTCTCTTCTATGGTCCAGTCTCGCATCGCAGGCAAATTAAGTGACTCTGTTTTAACAGAGAGTGTGTTTATCAGCTCACAGTGAAATTTTCGAATGTGTCTGTACAGGTCACCAGACTGTGTGAACCTGCGCTCACACCACTTGCATGCATGTGGCTTTTCCCGGGTGTGAACAACCGCATGACGGCTCAAGTTGTGCGAGTACTGGAAGCTCTTCCCACACTGAGTGCAAGTGTATGGCTTTTCACCTGAATGAGTTCGCTCATGTCGTTTTAAGGTGTACATGCACGAAAAAGTCTTCCCACACAGTGAGCAGGTGGGAACGTTGACATCGGTGGCAGGCTTGCTGCGGAGGCCATCCTGCTCTCGGAAGTGCGTGCTCAGATGGATCTGCAGAATATGCGGACTAGGAAAGACCTTGTTGCAGAGGGGACACATGAAGATTTGACCGGCAGAACCAAGTATATTCGAGCAGTAAGGGAGCAAGCTGCTGTCCATGCCCGCTTCCATCTGGGTTCCATCGTTCTCTGGGGTTATCATTTCGTCGTCGCTGGCTCGATCCTCTCGGTCCATCTCGCTTGAAACAGAAGCTTCTCTCCTGGTGGACACATGGAGTGAGTCATAACAAAGCCTGTTCATAGTTCCTGCACTGTCTTTCACTGCGCTACTGTGCTCCATATCAAAATCATTAGTGCTGCTGCCTTCCTCGTCAGAAAACACTTCTTTCTCTACTTTAACCTGTACCAAGTTATTTCTGGACCCGTCCCCATGTGGAGAGACATAAGGGTGGCCGGCATTTTCTGCCCCTGACAGTCCGGACTTGACAGACAAATCCAGCACACAGTCAACATCTGCTGAATCCTTAATGGAGTTGGCAGACCTTTGGGACAAAGGCCCTGTTGAGCTGCAGGGACTGGACACTGTTTTTCCAGCTGTTACTGCATGTGCCTCAACCTCCACGCCAGGCTGAGTGATGCCTGCTGAGTCAGAGGGCAATCTCATCCACATGTTCCCGGATTCAATAACTATGTCCCTTTTGCTCAACACAGCACTCGATTTTTCCTCCTCAGTTTCATCTTCCTCGCTTGCCAGTTCCCCCACTATATGTGCACTGCTCACGGAGGAAATTTCCCCTTTATCGGAACAGCTCGAGGCATCCTCTTCTTTTTTGGTGCTGTCGGCTTCTGTAGTTGATTTTTCTTTCAGCTTCTTTTTGCAGACTTTTACTATATCGTACATGTGGAGGTAACTCGCAGCTGCCAGTACATCCTCAATAGGCAAATCTTTGAACTGGAGTTTCCCTTCATACATGAATTCAAGTAGGAGAGCGAAAGCTGGGGCTGTAACAATGTCGCTGTTCAGATGAACAATGTCCCTTTTGTCCAGCTGGTCCTTGTAAAAGAGGTGGAAGTACATGCTGCATGAAGCAAGCACAGCACGATGGGCTCGAAACTGGGCATCTCCAACCAAGACAGTGCAGTCACAAAGGAAACCTTGATGCCTTTGCTCACTCAGACACTGGAGCAACTGCCTGCTGTGGTCTGGAAACTCCATACTGTCTTCATAACCTGTAGCAGAAAAAAAGTTTGTCAACATTTACAGAAATAGATCAAACAGAAATAGCAAAACCCCAAACTATCCTGCATTCTGCTGATAGAAGTTAACACAATAGAAAACACATTTTAAACAGCAAATTATTCTGCTGCTGCCCCAGTAGCGCGTACAAGGGGGGAAAAAAAGCACGTAAACTGCTGCAAGACTCAAAACTCAATCACATTAAGTGCCCTGTGTCCCCATCTCTAATCCTTAAAATGGCTAAAAATAAAAGATTACATGATAGTCAGTAAGGTACTGTTGATCAAATTAGATGCCTAAACGGACAGAGACAGGACGAAAACGAAGCTTATAAACATCTGATACAGATGACTATGGCCATATGGCAGCTGCTGCCCAGATAAAGAGATTAAAGAATGGAGTGCGATTACAGCTGTCTGGGCAATTCCACGCGTCGCAATCTGCGAATCCTAAATTAGTCACTATTACCACAACTCTAGGAAAAAAAAATTAGCTTGCACTCTGCAATGATCTGTCAAACTCTGAATAAAACAAAACACAAATACTATCATACAAAATTTCTAGCAGGATTTGCAAAGAAAAATATAGGAGGGGAAGGGAAGGGAAGGGAAGGGAAATCCCCCCCCTCCTCACTCCAACCTTTTCCTCCTCCTCGCCCCTACCTGCAACAGGAATTAAAAGAGATCAACTTCTCCTGACCAGTTCCCCAAAAGAATGGTGCGCTAAATCTTAGTGACTCCGGTCTGTCAAGTTTACAGAAGCAGTCTGGAGAGGGATGATACCGGCACACGGAGCAAGATCACACAAAAAAACCCAGCAATGCCAGACTGTCAGCTGCTCTGACATCACTTCAAATGGAAATGCTACCTCCAGCTGTGCTGCTTTTTAATGCCATATGTTACTCGTGTCGTGTTTGCTGCTGCCACCAATCTCACGTTTGAATACATTATCTGCCACAAAAAAGGAGGAAAAAAATCCCCCCTCCTCCAAATAAAGTACCAGACAGTGTCTCCCCCAACACCACCCAAGCTCCTTCCTTCCCTCTCCTTTTATTTTATTTATGTTGCCAAATATATCCACTTCACTTGAAATGACACAAATAAACTGCGGCCGCAGAGCAGTGTGTGTGTGTGTGTGTGAGAGAGAGAGAGAGAAAGCGCTACAGGGCGACCTGTTAAATTGCTGCAGTAACGATCCTCAAATGCATGGTGACGGCAGTCCAAACCACAACACACACAGACACAGACAGACACACACACAGACACACTGAGACAGAGGGGGCAGAAAAATAAAGTCACAACAGGCTGCAGCCACCGCCTCTGCTCTGCACTGCCAGTGTGTGTGTGTGTGTGTCTATGTCTGTGTGTGTGAACGGTTACCAGCACAACTGAGAGAGAAGGAAGGAAGGAAGGGTAATAAAAGAGTAACATTTTTTGAAACACTGTAACTCCGCGCCGCTTCTGGCAACATTGGCTCTCTTCCCCCCTCCCTCCCCTTCCTATAGCCTGAGTTGCTGAAAGAGGAAATCCAGGAGGGTTTGATTCCGAGATACTCACAGGAAGCAACACACACACAAAAAAAAACAAGAAAAAGGGGGAGCACTTTTGCTGCTTGGGGAAGAGCGAGTGGAAAGTAGGAGGAAGGAGGTGGGAGGCTTGAGGGAGGAGGAGAGAGGCAATGACTTTCAGGACTTCATGTGAGAGGCAGACACAGAGCAGGGCACTGGGGACAAGTGCGCCCAGATGTTACAGAGCTGTTGCTATTCCGTGCTCTCTACCTACCTCGGCAGAGGAAGTGTGGCTGACATCATGTCTTCATTGAAGTCTTGGGCCGAGCGCAGAGAAAGCGCCGGGAATGGGGCCGGCCACCTTCCGAAAGCAGCCCCCTGCCTCCCCCCACAGAGTCCGGCCTGCGGGCAGCCAATGGGCTGGGGAAGCAGGCGGGCTTTCCGGCGAGCTGGCTCCGGAGTCACGGTGAGCCAGCAAAAGGGGGAAATGTGCGCGTCTTCGGACGCTGGCGGTGTGAGTGAGTATCGGTGGGGGGGAGGAGGAGGCTGGCTTGCATCTCGGGAGTTGTAGTCTTGCTGCACTCGGGCCACACAACACTCTCAACTTTAACTGATCCAATGTCACAGTCAGCAGACATCTCCCCAAAAGCAGCAAGAAGTTGTACACAGGCTGCCCGGCCAGGCTGATCCGGAGATCTGTAAAAGCGGAAGCCAAACTAAAAAAAAATTCCTTCCAGTAAACTCAACAAAAAGGGGTCAAAACTTCTTTTTACAAAGTTTTCCTGTGACCTTGCGCAAGTAATATTTAAAGATTCTGGGTTAACTTTGAGAATATTTCTCCAGAACATGACACAAAATAAAGAGTCACCTGTTTACAGATGATTTAAAGTAGGTCACTCCACTGCTCGCATCCATTTTCCTCTTAGAAAAAATAATATGTTTTTACAAAGGTTTTTTTTCCCCCTAAATTTTCAATCCTTTCCTGTTACTCGTCAGCACATGTACACCGGCTCCGACTGGAAGTGTAAAGCTGCCTATAGGTTGTTAACATATCCAGGACTGATGTCGATGCTGTTCTGAGATTACTGTTACCAGACTGCAGGAGGCACAGTGAAGTCTTGGTGACACCAGTTGCCTCTCCTTAAAAAAACAAAACATATCCTGCTCTGTCCTGCACCATTTCTTGTAGATCTAGTATAATGGCAAAATCCATTGCAATTTTAAGGCAACTAAATTTAAACTCCTGGCTGCAGATTTCACTTTGACCACTGTCAGTGCCATTCCGGATTGACAGTAAATAGCACAGCTCAAACAGAGTGGGCCTAATAACCAGCTTTTTGTGTTCCCCTCTTAGAAGAGCATTCTGCTGGATCAGTCCAGCTGAGAATTTACAAAACTCACCCAACTGAGGCAAGTCTGCAGTAGGACAGACAGACCTCCGCCTTTAACTTGTGACCCAGAGTCAATTTTTAAATCGCTTCTGTTCCAGACCAACCTGCATTTGCTATTTGCTTTAATAATTAAGAGTTAATTTCAGGGCAATGAAAATTTTCAATGGCATTTATTTATGCAACATGAGCTTGGCATGCAACGGTTTATTTTTTTTTCAGTCCTCATTTGATGATACTAATTGAAGCCTTCCATCCTCCAAGCTGGTTTACACAAATTTCTCATGATGTTATTACATTTCAATTTTTAAAGGAGGGACTGGGGACTTTTGGGGAGCAACTGACTGACTGAATCAGAAATTTCTCAGTCATTTTCATTTGAATATGTATACACATTGAACAAGATTAATCTATCCAAAGCTGCACTAAATGCATGATTTTTGGAAAATCTTATTCCACTAAGATGGAGATATGTGAAAACTGGGAGACAATAACATTCTAAGAAATTTGGAACTTGTATGTATGCATTTTGAAGTCTTAGATAAAGGATCATAGAGGTCCTTTAAAACAGCAGAATTAGTAACCACAAAACTAAACAAAACAGATATGTTTATTTAATGCAAAGTACTAACAATATGGAGTCAAACCTTACCAAAGTTGTATAAGAATTGATGGGGGGAGAAAGACTGCTCTATGCCAATACTGCCAGCTGTAATACTTCTGTGCCAGCTGTTCATGCTGTGCCAACTACACTGACACTGTCAATTGTGCCAAAGGTACTAGCTGTGCATCAGTGCCATTGATGCCAGCTGTGCCATTTGTGCCAACTGTGCTGTCTTTCCATCTGTGCCAAACTTATCTATGCACAAAATCCCTGGTCTTAGTGATCAGCAGTTGCTTACGTGTCTGTGGTCTACAGATACTAAATAAACCCAAGTTTATTTGTTTCTTGAGACAACACACAGTCATGTTCACAAGTTAAGTGCTGCAGAGGACTTTTTGTGGAAAGTTTCAGTGCAGGACTTTACTTAGATATAGGAAGTTAAGACTGAACTGTCTCAAAACAGAAACCAAAAAACAGTTTTGTTCAGGAAAGTGGTGGCCAACATTTCTGGATAAGTGTGTTATGATGACTTTAACAGTGCTTGTATGATTATTACACTCTCCTCAATCATTTCGGAAGCCTCAATGTAAGGATTTTAAAATTCCTAACAAGTTTCAAACTGTTTTTATTTAAATCCCTGAAGCGCAGTAGTGCAATTCAAATTAACAAATCACATGAACAGTGTCAGCGGGCAAAATCAATGTACAGAACCACTGTCAGGATTTAATTTATATAATGCATATTTTACACACACACACACACACACACACGTACAAGCAAAACAAATTTATTTCATTATACATTCAAATCCTAATCAGTGAAGTCAGAGTTCCCATCCACTCCCACCTCAATGCATTTGCCTATCATACAGCAGCCCACATTCTGTGCTTCTGTTCCGAAACCTAACCTGCCCGGCTGCCATTCTCTGTTGCCAGTGCCAGGATGCGATGCTGTGCCCTTTTGCTTTCCAGCAAGAGAAATCAGGGAATGCTGTTGCAAGATGGAGCCAGCTCAACTTCCGTGGTGCAAAGCAAAAAGAATGAAGGCTCAATTAACTGGCCCGTAGTGTTAATAAAGCCTTTTTGTTTGAGACACTAAGTCAATACCTCCTGGTAGCATTCCTTTGGTTTATTTCACTTATTAGGTAAATGAGCAACATGAATCTCACCACTGGAAACTGACAAAGGCAACTGGGCTGTTGTACAGGAGAGAGGCCAAAATGTATGGTCATTTTGCTTTGTATTTAAAGGGTGTGAATAATCAAAACAACAACATTAATCAGTGATCTCTTAAAAATGAATTATTCCAGGAATGTGGGCAATATTGATAAGACTGTAGACCATTCCAGGTAGGAACAACAGGATCCTTTTCTTGGTGGGGGGGCAATAGTCAACCATGTTTCCATGTTCTCCCAAGTATGTGTGGGTTTCCTCCCACAGTCCAAAGGTTTGCAGGTTAGGTGAGTTGGCCATGCCAAATTGCCCCTTAGTGTCCCAAAATGTTTAGGTTAGGTGGATTTACCATGATAAATGCATGGGGGTTACAGGGATAGTAAATTTAACAATTACTTGATCAATTTATTGATGTGGCAACTCTTTGGAGTTACTTTGACAATATACTTCTATGATTGTATTCCATAAGTTATTGAGTGATTAGTCATATGAATATAACAATATCAGCATTGCTTTCACCCTTCATAACTTTTAGGAAGCTATATTTTAAACTCACAGCATGGATTTAGATAGAAAAATGTTGCATCATCTGTTCCACAAATATTAAATGTAGCAACCTTCACAAGGCTACTTAAAATGTTTCACTTTGTCTTTGAAATGTCATTCAAACTTAAAAAAAACAGTTTCTTAAAAGGGAGTTTCACATTTTGCACCAAATTTATGCAGTATTTACTTAAGTGTCAACATCAGTGCTGGAATTTACAGCACCCACATTGTAAAGAAACAGATTTAATTTTCAATTGGCATTTGTTAATTTTTGAATAATTTCTGAACCGAGATAGATATCTCCTCACAAAACCAAAGTGTGTACTAAATGCCCTCTGGATGGATGATCATTCCTTAGTTTACATTGTGATTGGGAACGATTGGGAGTGACTACATTATGGAATTTGTAGTTCTAATCTAGTTGATCAAAAAGAGAAACCACAGTCAAGCCACAAGACAAATAAATGGCAGAACTGCTTCAGTGTAAAAATAAACATACTCTTCATTTCCTCTATGAAACTCAGAATAATATTCCAATCACACTAATATAATACTTTCATTTGCTAATATTGTTTTATATGTCCTGAGTGAAATTGCTGAACCAGTTTAGAATTGAAGACAAGTCTTGTGATGTGCTTTCTTACCTTTGTTGGAGCTAGATTGAAATGCTCAAATTCATTTCCAACCTTTACACGGTTATAAGTATGTGAGTAAGGAAAATTAATCCCCTATTCATCTGGGTTGGGATCAGCAATTAAAGGACAACATTAGCATCCTTGACAACTGGCCTCTTGATTTACCAGTATTCCAAATAGTAGTCTACAGCTTGATTTCTTAGAGTTATTTGAGGAGTTGAACTACATTATGGTTGACTTTGAAGAGGGTGGGATAAGAAAACATGAATTGATTGGTAAATAAAAAGAGACACAGAATGTGATAAACCAGAATTGAGACGTATTGTATTCAAAAGATCAATTGTCAGTTCGAGTCACAAGTGCTTTAAACCATGTAAAATCATCCTAATGCATAGGAATGTAAAGTAGTCCAAAACAGTCTTGGAATTTTGCTTGAATTTTACAATATGAAAGCATTGACTAAGTTGCTTTAATTCTTTAAATGCATGAGACATATATAATTGTTCCCAATTACTCTTTTATAATTCAGCAACCATATTCTAGGATAATGAGTGTTAAATCCTAATGATGCATGCTTGAAAACCACACACTTCAAAGAAGATACGGACAAAAATAAAATCTTCTAATTCCTTGCAGAATTTTGCACAACAGCATAAGAATAAAAGGGCCATTTCCTGGGATGTTGAAAAAGATCTTCCTGTTTTTAAAGTGAAGCTAGTTTGTGTTGGTTATTGATAATATTGCCTTGATGCAACTACACAGTATGAAACACAACTCGAATGTTTGTTCTCTTTTCTTCCAAAGATTGACTTTTTTGATGGATCACTGCCCAGAACAGAAACAGATGGCAGACATATTGTCTATATACCTACTGGAATGAAGAGCAGAGAAACAAAAATGTTTGATTAACTGCACTAACTATCTTCAAAACTCTCCATTTATAAGATATAGAAAGTACAGAAGATTGAGCAGTAGAATAATGGGAGCTTTGACGTCAGCGGGGGTCTAAAATTGAAAGGTTAACCTTTCCCAAAAGGCCTACATTCCAATCTGAGATTACTAATCTAACCAATTAATGTGCAAGTATTCCATGCAAAAAAAAAGCAAGGAGAAACACAAATATTTTATCAAATAGATGAACAATTATGGTTTATAATTTAGTGTTCTGAAAATTCTTTCTGTTGCCATGGAGACTCAGCACTTGAACCCCGATCTATTTTTTTCTATCATCAATGCTGGAGCTTTTTACCAAGTCTCCATAGTGCTCACTGTTTTGGACTTTGAACAGGACAAAGCTAGAGAAATAAAAAAAAGAGAAAAGGCCATTTTGTCCATTGAAACTTATCTCTCCTGTGTTTTAACTATCCTGCCATGGCATTCAACCGTTTTTTGAATGATTACAATTTAACCTAGCCTAGTCTACACAATGTCTCCTTATAGGCCAAACCGTCATCCCAGGAATTAGTCTCGTGAAACTTTGTTGCACTTCCTTAGGTAAGAGGAACAAAACTTTGGACAGTACTCCAGGCATGGTCTCACCAAGGCAGTAGAACTTATGTGCTCTAAACTCATTGTAATAGAGGGTAGCACTAATTGTTTGCTGTACCTGTGTACAAGGACGTCATGGTCCTTCTGAATACTATATTTATGAGTCTCTCACCAATTAAAAATACTCTTCATTCCTATATTATCTTCCAAAATGAAAATTCACCTTCCTCACATTGTACTTCACCTGCTAAATATCAATATATCAGCAATTGCATCCTTTGGCAATTACATTGCTGAGTCAATTGGATTGTCAAAGACGGGTGATGATTATAAATGCACACAGCTGGAACCTTTGGGTGTGGTGGGAGAGAATGAGAGTATTATTTGTTGAAACTGTTCTGAGAGCAAATTTGTGTATGGGGAAAAGATAAACTTCAGATTCATCCCTTCACTGTGCACAATTATTGGTGTTAGCCCCATGTTTTTGTTCATTCATTTTAACCTGTTTATGCTGTTTCTTTTCATCTTTCTTGCAGCTGGCTTTCTTCCCAACCTTTTATTGTTGGCAAATTTGGGTGCATTAATACTTGGTCTCCTCATTTCACTGTGATGTAGATTATAAATAGCTGAGGCCCAAACACTGATCTGTGTGGTACCCCACTAATTACAGCCTACCAACTTGTAAAGGTCCATTTATACATAGTCTTACATTTTGGCCTGTTAGCCAGTCTTCAGTCTATGTGCATGTATGTCTGACCCCCAATCCCATGAGTCCTAATTCTGGGCAATGATCTCTTGTACAGCACTTTTATTGAATTTTTTTTTGAAAATCTAAATGTTTGACCACCACTGGTTTCACTTTATATACTATGTTAGTTAAATCCTCAAGGAATTGAATAGATTTGTTAAACATGATTTTCCTTTCACAAACACTACCCACAGTATGATTTTTTTTTCCAAGTGGTCTGTTGCCGCATTGTTGTTAATATTCTAGAATTTTTCATATGACTGATAGCCTATAGCTCTCTGTTCTACCTTTTCCCCTCTTGAATAACAAGGTTATATTTGAGACTATCCAACCCATGTTGACTTTTCTAGAATCTAAAGAATTCTGGATGATCAAAACTGATGCATTCACAATCTCTGTAGCTAACTCTTTTTATTTTAGAAATGTAAGATTCAGGTCCAGGGGAATTTGGTGATTTCAAGTCAACTTAACAATTTCAGTATGTTTTTTTCAGTTTCCTATATTTATTGAATGAATTCAGAAAGTAGCCATGATGTGGAGATGCTGGTGTTGGACTGGGGTGGGCACAGTAAGAAGTCTCACAACACCAGGTGAAAGTCTAACAGGTTTATTTGGTATCACAAGCTTTACTACCTATTTGGTATCACCTGCTGAAGGAGCAGTGCTCTGAAAGCTTGTGATACCAAATAAACCTGCTAGACTTTAACCTGGTGTTGTGAAACTTCTTACAGAAAGTAACGACAAAGGATGTAAATTTTTGCAGATATAGAAATGGGCATTAGGAGAAAAAAATGAATGTTTGGATAGTATGCTGGGCAATGTATTAGAGGCAGATATATTAAGGATGTTTTAAATGCAGTTGGGTGCTGGAAAGTCAAGATATGCAAGGCTGTTGCAAGAGCACTTAAGTCCAGGAGCAAGGATGTTTTACTGCAGCTATACTTGGTGAGACCATACTTGGAGTATAATGCATGGTTTCGGTCTCCTTATCAAAGAAAGGATATACTTGCCATAGAGGAAGAGCAGTGAAGGTTCACCAGACTGATTCATGAGATGTTGTATGAGGAGAGATTGGGACTACTGGGCCTGTATTTACTGAGATTTAGAAAAATGAGAAAGGATCTAATTGAAACATATAAAATTCTGGTCTGACTGGATGCAGTGATGATGTTTCCACTGGCTGGGAGTCCAGATCAAGGGGGACTCAGGATGTGAGGTAGGCCATCAATAAACAGAGATTTCTTCACTCAGAAGATGGCGAACCTGTGGAATTCTCCAACACAGAAGGCGGTGGAGGCCAAATCACTGAATATATTTAAGAAAGAAATAGACTTCTAGATTTCAAAGGTGTCAAGGGGTGTGGGGATAGTGCAGGAGTATGGCATTAAAATAGAGGATCAGTCATGAATGGTGGTGCAATCTTGAAAGGCCTACTCCCACTCCAATTTTCTATGTTAAGACAAACTGAAATGAGATCTATTGAAATTTTGCATCTTGACTTTGTTTTTTTTATATATATCTTAGGCACCTGAAGCTCTAAACTTGAATACTTGGTGACTTATTTGTGATTATTTTGTATATCACTACAGATTTTGACATTGGCTGTACCATGTTACATTTCATGGTTATTGAGGGTGGAACTTACTGAGTGACCTGCTGCATGTTTAGCAGTGGTGAAGGCAGTCCACCATTAGCCAGCGGTGGGATCCGCTGGTCCCACTATTGTTAATGGGGCTTCCCTTTGAATACAGCCCATGAAACCCGCGGCATAAAAACATAGAACATTACCGCACAGTACGGGCCCTTTGGCCCTCAATGTTGGGCCAAGGTATGTCCAATCCCAAGATCAAGCTATCCCCTCTCTATAATTCTGGAGTGCTCCATATGCCTATCCAATAACTGCTTGAAAGTTCCTAAAGCGTCCAACTCCACTATCACAGCAGGGTGCACTATCAGTGGGACCAGAAGACCCCGGAAAGTTTGAGGTTGTGGTGATCCTCAGGTTAAATCACCACCATCAGCTCTCTGTAAGGGGAGAGCAGCCTGTGGTCATCTGGGACTGTGGAGACTTTCATCCTCTCCTCCTTGATTTCTAACAGTAATTTTGCCATTTCCACTTTTGTTTTGCTGATGATTCCGTTCCAATACTGATCAGCTTCCCTCAGAATATAAAACCATCTGCTGTGGTGTAATGTTAAAATCACATCTTGACCTTTCCTCCATGTCCCGTCACAAGTACTGAACTGCTTCGGGTAATACTACAAATTCATACACCTATTCTGAGTTTCACTTGCTGCAAGTAAAATTGAAACTTTGGTTGCAGAAGTCAGTTCTTCAAAAAGCACAGCTTCTTCCTGCCTCTTGTGTCTAACCAACAGGTACCACTTGTCATTTTTAATAGATCAACCCTTCTTCATGTATTGACATTTTTGGCTGCACTGTCTACATCAACCTCAAACAGAATGCCCCCATTCTCTCTGTTGTTAAAGGTGCCTTCATGAAACTGTTTTATGTGCAAAACAGTTCTTTCCAACAACTTCTGACTTGTGGAAAATCTTGTGCTTTATAGAGCTGAATATTTCCCAAATCTCTCGAGGTCTTTCTAAAGCCTCCTTTGAACATAGGATACAAGGAAAAGGTCATCATTCCTCTGGTTGTCTGTGCCCTTCCTTGTCTCTTCCTTGTAACAGAGATTCCGTGATCACTGATCCTTTGGCTATTCTTTTCTATTTTATCCTAAACTTCAAATAACGGTTCCAGACGTTTCTTCCAACTTCACTCTTTTGAAGTGGGATTGACTTAAAATGGACTCAAACTCATTCTTTCCCAAGGATGGCCTCAAAACTAGATCTGCTCACCTCCCTCTGGCCCTAATTTCACTTTTAGGTATTAGCTAAAATTCTGACATCAGCACATTGGACCAAGATTTATTTTCTTGTTTGTTTTAAATGTGTCTCTGGTAAAATCATTGAAAGCAATTTCAGATACATTCGTATCTCAAGGTGCAATCAGTATTTCCTTCCTCTTAACAATAAATTTAACACTATCTGATCGTTATTAGTTAAAATTATCTTTTTCAACTTTAGGGTTTTGCATTTGTTTTTGGGAATTAACCTACTAAAATTATTACGAAAATCTGACATGCAGTACCTTTAAAAAATAAAGTCAGCTGTGGCAGTCTTGTGAAGAAGTTCCTCCTCAACTCAATCCTAAATCTGCTTCCCTGTATTTTGAGGCTATGGCCCCTAATTCTAGTTTTCCCCCACCAGTGGGAACAACTTCCCTGCTTCTATCTTATCTATTCCCTTCACAATCTTATATGTTTCTATAAGATCTCCCCTCATTCTTCTGAATTCCAATGAGCCCCAGTCTACTCAGTCTCTCCTCATATGCCAACCTTCTCAACTCCGGAATCAACCTAGTGAATCTCGTCTGCATCCCCTCCAGTGCCAGTATATCCTTTCTCAAGTAAGGATACCAAAACTGTACACAGTACTCCAGGGATGGCCTCACCAGCACCTTATACAGCTGCAACGTAACCTCACTTTTTAAACTCCATCCTTCTAGCAATGAAGGACAAAATTCCATTTGCCTTCTTAATTACCTGCTGCACCTGCAAACCAACTCATTGAGATTCCTACACAAGGACACCCAGGTCCCTCTGCACAGCAGTATGCTGCAATTTTTTACCATTTAAATAATAGTCCATTTTGCTGTTATTCCTACCAAAATGGATGATCTCACATTTACCAACATTGTACTCCATCTGCCAGACCCTTGCCCACTCACTTAGACTATCTATATCCCTTTGCAGATTTTCAGCATCCTCTGCACACTTTGCTCTGCCACCCATCTTAGTGTTATCTGCAAATTTTCACACACTACACTTGGTCCCCAACTCCAAATCATCTATGTAAATCATAAACAATTGCAGTCCCACCACTGATCCCTGAGGCACACCACTAATCACTGATTGCCAATCAGAAAAACATCCATTTACCCCTATTGTTTGCTTTCTGTTAGTTAACCAATCCTCTATCCATGCTAATACATTACCCATAACACTGTGCACCTTTATCTTATGTAGCAGTGTTTGGTGTGGAACCTTGTCAAATGCCTTCTGGAAATCCAGATACACGACATCCTCAGGTTCCCCATCATCCACTGCACATGTAATGTTCTCAAAGAATTCCACCAAATTAGTCAAACATGACCTTCCCTTCATGAACCCATGCTTCGTCTTACCAATGGGACAATTTATATCCCGATGTCTCACTATTTCTTCCTCGATGATAGATTCAAGCATTTTTCCTACCACAGAAGTTAAGCTCACCGGCATATAGTTACCTGCTTTTTGTCTACCTCCTTTTTTAAACAGTAGCATCACATTTGCTGTTTTCCAATCTGTGGGAACCAGCCCAGAGTCCAGCGAATTTTAGTAAATTACCATTAGTGCGTGTGCTATTTCTCTCACCATCTCTTTTAGTACCCTGGGATGCATTCCATCAGGACCAGGAGACTTGTCTACTTTTAGCCCCTTTAACTTGCCCAACACTACCTCTTTCATGATAATGATAGTTTCTAGGTTCTCACCTGCCACAGCCTCCCTGTCATCAATTTTTGGCATGTTATTTGTGTCTTCCACTGTGAAGACCAACACAAAATACCTGTTCTATGCCTAAGCCATTTTCTCATTTCCAGTTAATATATTCTCCTTAGAACATAGAACATTACAGCGCAGAACAGGCCCTTCGGCCCACGATGTTGCGCCGACCAATTAAAAAGCAATGACCCTCTAACCTAAACCAATCCCTTTCCATCCATAAACCCATCCACGGATCTCTTAAACGCCCCCAAACTAGGCACATTTACAACTGCAGCAGGCAGGGCATTCCAATCCCTCACCACCCTCTGGGTAAAGAACCTACCCCTGACATCCGTCCTATAACTACCACCCCTTAATTTAAAGCTATGCCCCCTCGTGCTAGCTTTCTCCATCCGAGGAAAAAGGCTATCACTGTCCACCCTATCTAAACCTCTAATCATCTTATATGTTTCAATAAGTTTCTTATATGTTCTTATATGTTATATCTTGTATGTTTCTCATCCTGTAAAGGACCAATGTTTACTTTAGCCACTCTTTTTCATTTTATATATTTGTAGAAGCTTTTACTATCTGCTTTTATGTTCTGAGCTATTTTACTCTCATAATCCATCTTACTTTTCTTTATAGCTTTTTTCATGGCTTTCTGCTGACCTTTAAAGATTTCCTAATCTTCTAGCTTTCTGCTAATCTTTGCAACTTTGTATGTATTTTCTTTCAATTTGATACCCCCTTTATTTCCTTAGATGTCCATGGCTGATTATCTCTTTTTCTACAGGCTTTCCTTATCACTAGTATGTACTTCTGTTGAACACTGTGAAAGATCGCTTTGAAAGTCCTCCACAGTTCCTCGGTTGTCCCACTATAAAGTTTCTGCTCCCAGTCTATCTTAGCCAACTCCTCCCGCATCCCTTTGTAGTCTCCTTTGTTTAAGCTCAAGACACTGGTATTGGATTTTACCTTCCCACACTTCATCTGTATTTTAAATTCAACCATACTGTGATCGCTTCTTCTGAGAGGATCCCTAATTGCAAGATCATTAATTATTCCTGTCTCGTTACACAGGACCAGATCTAGGATACCTTGCTCCGTTGTCAGTTTACAACATGGCACATAAAAAATTTATGGTATATCGTGAATTAATGCTACCAGAACCTACGTACATTCATTGGGTGCTTGCCCTTTCAGGAATTCTGCCACCTGGTAAAAGTTCTGCACCCTATCCTGCTGACATCTCATTTCAGTTAAGATGTTTTGTGTTCACAGAATCACAATTCTAACAGTGCAGAAAGAAGCTGTTGTGTCTGTGCCAGTTCTCCGACTGATCATTATGACTTATTGTTATTCTCCTGCCATTTCCCCGTACCCACTGCAGCATTGTTTCTATTCAAATAACAATCTAATGCCCCCTTGAATGCCTCAGTTGAACCTACCTCCATCACACTTCCAGATCCCAACCACTCGCTGTGCAGAAAAAAAAATTCTCACATTGTATTTTCACTTTAAATCTGTGCCCTCATTCTCAATTCGTTTCTGAGCGGGATGTTTCTCCCTATCTACTCTGTCCAGCCCCTTCACAATTTTGAACATCTCTATCAAATCTCCTCTCCAAGGAGACAGTCCAAACTTCTCCAATCTATCTTCATAATTGAAGTTTCTCATCCTTGGGACCATTCTTGTAAACTTCTTCTGCATCCTGTCCATTGTGTTCACATACTACTTTTCTACCGGTCAGTCTTTAGCAGCTGATTTTGCTGTGTGACAATCTGCCTTGTAAGGTGGAGGCAATACTATCAGCACTCTTCCAAAATGAGTATATAGAAGTTTCTGGAGCTGTATTTATGGATCAAGGTGGCATGGTGGCACCGTGGTTGGCACTGCTGCCTCATAGTGCTAGGAACCCGGGTTCAATTCTGGCCTTGGGTGACAGTCTGAATGGAGTTTGCTCATTCTCCCCGTGTCTACATGGGTTTCCTCAGTCCTTGGAAAATGGTAGTGTGAAAATAAAGTTACAGGTGTTGTTGTATCCGAAGTTGTAATCCTTTGTGAATTTGCCTTCATCCACTAAATTGCGCGGCTGGTTTGAAATTCCCTTCCTCAGCACTTTGTTTAATGGTACCTTCAATTTGCAACAATACTGTGGAAATGTTTTGTAAAACAAGGTTTAAGATGTGAAAATGATACCCTACACAAAAGCAAGAACAAACTAAACATAAATGCATTTACAAATGTAAAAAGTACTCCAAGGGTAACAACTTATTTATTTAGTGCCTTTTAACATAATAAAACATCGCTAGGTACTTCATGGGAGCATAATTAAACAAAAGATGACATTAAACCCCGAGGATCATTGTGATGATACTGTGCCTTTAAGAAATGTATTTTAATCATGTTTCTCTGCAGGATGTTTCTAACATGGATCAGTAACATTTTCTTGACTCATTGGAAAGACATAACATACCATCATTTACTGGGCATATGATAAAGCAATTCTTCTTCAGTATTGACCCGGAATCTCAGGCTATGGTCCTGGATTGGGGTTTGAGCTTCTGACTTGAATGACAGTGCTGCCAACTATGCCAAACTAGCATATGACCGATACAGGCACGGCACAGTAGTTAGCACAACTGCCTCACAGAGCCAGGACCTGGGTTCAATTCCAGCCTTGGGTCACTGTCTGTGTGGAGTTTGTACCTTCTCCCCATGTCTGCATGGGTTTTCTCCAGGTGCTCTGCTTTCTTCCCACACTCCAAAGATTTGCAGGTTAGGTAGATTGGCCATGCTAAATTGCCTTATGGTGTCCCAAGATGTGTAGGTTAGAGGGATTAGCAGGGTAAATGCATGGGTTTAAAAGGGTAAGGAGGGGTGCTCTATTGGAGAGTCAGTACAGACTCAATGGGCTGAATGGCCTCTTTCTGCACTGTAGGGATTCAATGACTTTAATTCAATGGAGGGACTTTTCACAGAATGTTGCCAGTGGGTTGTGGGACAAGCAGAGTGGAAAAGCCCAGAAATTGATGTTGGGTCAGGATCCTGCATCAATGATCCTACTTTCTGCAGGCTTTTCCCAGGGTTGTACCCAACAAAGAGTAGGGAACTACCTAAAAAAGGAAGATGTTTGTTGCAGACCTGTCATCTCACCCTCAGCACATCTCTGCAGGAGTTCCTCAGGGTCGTGTCCTAATCCCAGTCATCATCAGCTGCTTCCCTCCAATACAGTCAGACATGGGGATGTTCTATGATGATTACAGTGTTCAGTACCATTCCAGACTCCTCAGATACTGATGCAGACCATCTCCAGCAAGAGAGAATCCAATCAGCTCCCCTTAATACTCAAAGGCATTACCATCGCTGAATGGCATTCAGCCCACCAACATCCTGGGGGTTACCGTTAACCAGAAACTGAACTGGACTAGCCATATAAAAACTGTGGCTACAAGAACAGCTCACAGGCTGGGAACTCTGCAGTGATTAACTCAACACCTGGCTCCTCAAAACCTGTCCACCATCTACAAGGCACAAGTCAGGAATGTGATGGAATATTTGCCTGGATGAGTGCAGCTCTGACAACAATCTAAGCTCAAAAGCATGCCACCCACTACCACATGGACTGTAGTGGTTCAGGGAAGTGGCTCACCATTAACAAGACAACAAATACTTGCCAGGGTCACTTACTTCCCATGAAAACATTTTGTTTGAATTCTGAATTGAGAAGTGGTTGAGATTAAGAAATCAATTATTATTTGTTATATTGATTATACATTGAATCCTGAATTTCCAAACCATGGAACATAACCTGTCAGTGATACATCAGAGTCACTAAGGCATGTACAGTGCAGAATGTCTTTTTTTCCCCCAGTGAAGCTGACAAACTGAGAAAGCGTTGATAAGTTATACATAAGTGCTCTGAACATTCGGAGAATGCTCCTCAAAACATTTCTTCTTTCAGAGCACTTTCACTGCTTGACAGGCGATTGCCAACTGTTTGAAAGGCATTTCAACTGTTTAGCACATCACTGACCTTTAGGTTCACTTCCTCTTTGCCAGCCTTCATCACCACATGGGAGAGGCTAATGCAACAACACCTCTCACATCAAGAGCTGAGCCCATACTGATTTGATTTATTGTCACATGTACTAATATACTGTGAGAAGTATTGTTTCTTGTGCATCATACAGACAAAACATACCGTTCATAGGGAAGGAAAGGAGCCAGTGCAGAATGTAGTTTACAGTCGTAGCAAGGGTGTTGAGAAAGATCAACTTAATGCAAGATAAGTCCATTCAAAAGTCTGATGGCAGCAGGGAAGAAGCTGTTCTTGAGTCAGTTAGTATGTGACCTCAGACTTTTGTATCTTTTTCCCGACAGAAGAAGGTGGAAGAGAATATGTCCACCTTGTTGGGTCCCTAATTAAGCTGTCTGCTTTTCTGAGGCAGCAGGAAGTGTAGACAGTGTCAATGGATGGGAGGCTGGTTAGCGTGTTGGATTGGGCTCCATTTACAACCTTTTGTAGTTTCTTGTGGTCTTGGGTAGAGCAGGAGCTGTGATATGACCAGAAAGAATGCTTTCTATGGTGCATCTGTAAAAGTTGGCGAGAGTTGTAGTTGGCATGCCATATTTCCTTAGTTTTCTGAGAAAGTGGAGGCATTGGTGGGCTTTCTTAATATAATATTGGCATGGGGTGGGGGTGGGGGTAACCAGGACAGATTGCTGGTGACCTGGACACCTAAAAACTGCCACTATCTGCTCCAGCAACAGCAAAGCTCTTCTCTTCAGCTGGATGGCCCTAAACATTGCAGATGGAACAGATACCAAGACCCAGCTTCAAGGAAACATAACTCCCAACACCAGGACTCTGAGCATCTGTGCCTCAGGAGACTTTGACTCTCATAGCAGATCACTGCTGGCACCTGCAGCTTCATGGAACAAGACCTTCTCTCCAATAGACAAGGTGGGCATGCATTCTAAATGAATGACAAGATGACGGTCACTGGAGAGCCAACCTCACCCCATAGGTCTGCCCCCTCGCCAAGTTATGTGCTCTCTGCTCTGCAAGAAAAATCAGAAGTGAGTAGTTGTAATGAGTCATATGCAGAGGGGGGGAGTTCACCATTTGTGGAGGGTGACTGTGAGATCTGCATTCAAGAGGCAATAGGTTGAGGGTGTGTGAGCATTGATTGCTCAGCTGAAGATGTGAGGTGCCTTCAGGAAGAGGAATGGGTACAGCTTAAGTGTGAGGCATGCTGTGTAAGAGAATGTTGAGCAAGTCAGACTGCAAAGCTTGGCACCTGAAATTGTTATGACCCTTATCCATCATGCCACCCTGAGGTTCTCCATTCTCTTGGTGCACTATCTCCAGGCTTGAGGGAGCATGCTCCTGCCACTGAGTTCCTCAGTCCATTCTAGGCAAACCTGCTTCTCCTCTTGCTCCCGTCCTTGGGCGAGCTTACCTCACTGCAACTCTTCAATTCCATAGCAGGAATATTCCACACTGGAGTCTCGCCAGGTCTCTTCTCTGTTCCTGTGGTTGTTAGAACTTGAAAAATGTGCTGGTGAACTTTTCTGAAACATGCTATGGTCCCTCTGACTGGAATCCTTCCACATCATGGCTCACTCTCTTCCTCATTGATTGGAGTGCCAGGAGATAGACTTAAGTCTACCTAGTTTGCTCCGGTAAATAGCAACTGTGGGAGCAGGGAGTAAAGTCCCAAACTGAAATGTGGCAAGGACTAAGGCGGTAAGGTTCCACTCGATAACGCCAACTCCTTAAAGAACATAATGCCTGACTAAATAAGTCTATTTCCATTTATATTGCATGCACTTAGAATCCCGACCGTACAGAAGGAGGTCATTCGGCCTATTGAACCTGTATTAACCACAATCGCACCAAGGCCCTATTCCCATAACCCCACACATTTACCCTGCTGATCCCCCTGACAATAGGGTCAATTTATCCACATATCTTTGGACTGTGGGAGGAAACCGGGGCACCCAGAGGAAACCCACGCAGACACAAGGACAAAGTGTTAGTTAGCTCCACGGAGACAGTGACCATGGTCAGAATTGAACCCGAGTCCCTGGCACTGTGAGGCAGCAGTGCTAATCATTGTGCCACGTGCTGTCCCTGCTTCAATTTGGCATTCATTTTCCACAATTCTATTCGTTTAAGGTTCATAGTCACCGAATAAGTTAAAATCTGGGAATTTTACCAGTGTTAGGGATGGTATTTCATTCATTGTTCCAATGTTACAAAACTTTAGATTGAGATGTTATGATGTGCCAGTGAATGATATCAATGTTACAACTGTTATAATGTATCAAATTATGGAGATCCAGCTATTAACAATAGAGGATTTACTTTAGCCGGTCTGTATTCTGTATAACAATTTTCCATTTATGGATCCTTATTCATTTAATTGATGACCTCCTGCAGCCAGGGTTTATGCCATTGTTCCCATCAAGGCCATTTTATAACTCTCAACAAAGAGTGAGTGCGACATAAACCACTTCACTTCAAGGCAGAACACTGCGGTACTGCATCCTGCAAGCTAAGTGTAAACCAATGAAACTCACTCAGCAGCTATGATCAAGTAACAGTTGAGCCAAGTGACTTGAACTTGTAACCTTCTTGTTGGTCGTAAACCACTGGAGCTACTGAGCAATGGTTCTATTCAGGCCAACTATTTTTGTTGCAACAGGTGTTGATCTCCCTACATTCCAGAATCATGCCCAATGCACAAACATCTGGTTGCATTAAAATATTAATGTCAATGCAAATGTCCTTGTGTTGGCAAAGAAACATTAATCTTAAACAGTGTTACAGTATTACACTGGGGACGTCTCTGAATCTTTGGCTGGCACAATGGTAAGCACTGTTGTATCACAGCTCCAGCGAGCCGGGTTCAATTCCCGGCTTGGATAACTGTGCAGAGTCTGCATGTTTTCCCTGTGTCTGCGTGGGTTTCCTCCGGGTGCTCTGGTTTCCTTCTATAGTCCAAAAGACGTGCTGTTAGATGCATTGGCTGTGCTAAACTCTCCTCAGTCTACCCAAACAAGCGCTGGAGTGTAGCAACTAGGGAATTTTCACAGTAACTTCATTGCAGTGTTAATGTAAGCCTACTTGTGTCTAATAAATAAACTTTAAAAAAAACTTTGAATCTGTTTCAATCCTAAAAATGGCAGGGGGCATGATTTATTTCAGGAACAGGAAACCTATTGACTACACATGGACTAAAGCAAAAATAGAGAAAGTGGGGTATATTATATATTTCTTATGGAAGGTTCATTGATACCTCACTCTCTTTTTTGTTAAAATATAAATATATAATGACAACTCATGACTGTCTGTAAAAAATTTCAAACACCTAAAATGGCTGAATCAACATTTGTTCTGTGACCCGACCAAAGAATCTACCTGGTAGTATCAGGGGAACTTGCACCTCGTTATCTCTGAAGAGCTCCTATTGACTTGTTGTGGACAGCATAGACCAAATTCAAAGAGAACCACACAAATGCCGTCGGTATTTCATAACACAGGATAGTCAACAGGAGTTTGCTAAATATTAGCAGAGGCAAAGGCAGAATTTTCCTGTCCTGCCTGCCACAGGAATCGGAGCAGGCTGGGGAGGACCATGCAAAGGTCTGTTGACTTTGGTAGGATTTTCTGGCCTTGGGGAGAGCATGGCCAGAAAATCCCGCCCAAAAGATCCCGTAACCTTCCTTTCATTTCTTACTGGTTGGGACATCTTGTGGATCCAGGCAAGAGATACACACCTCTTGTTAAAGACAATGTGAAGAGGTCTCAGTTATGTGGTTTGAGCCTCTGGCATTTGGAACCAGTAATATTGCCTTGCTGAACGGCAAAGTCTCAGTCTGTGTTTAACCGTCAAAACTGTGAGACTGCAAATGGTGAGGAGCTCCAACTCAAGTTGGTCACCTGGTCCCAGCTATACTGCTTGTGCTAGAAACTCTGTACCATCACTGATGTTTGTGTCAAAAGTTTATGCTTTTATAAAAGGACATTTTAGTTAAAAAGAAGTGCAATATAGAAAATCTGCCAGTAGGGTGCGCCAAAAACAAAGTGCCAGATGTATCCTTAATTTGGGGGAAAAAGAATGAGCGAGATCTTGGGTTTTTCATGGGAAGTTTCATTCAGGAGCAGATGCATGTATGTGCTTGTGTTCCAAATTCTTTAGAAGTGACAAAACAGGGAGTCACATGATACAAGCGCAGGAATAGCCGTGTTTCCGTGAGCTCTAGTGCTGCTCATTTTTTAAATTTGTTCTTTCACCCTGATGCACAATTCATCATCACCTTTATCCTGGAGTGAATACACTGTGCTCTATCCTTGGAAGAGTTTTGGTGACAAAAAACCAAGCAGTGTCAAGATAATCTTCGATTTTAAAAAGGCATCCGGGGAGGAGCTGAACCCTCAACATGGTGACCTGACTGAGGAGTGGGCTCTGGGTCCTGTGCTCCGACTGCATTGCTGGTGATGACTGCCAATATTATTAAAGTTATGGATGACAAAGTAACCATATTGACTCATAATATCAGTGCTCAGTGCGTGACAGAATGTCGGTAAGAGGCTCAGTGAAACCTACAACAGAATCCTCCGTGTCAAGAGCGCTGCTTCTTCGGTTGAAATTTGGTTGCAATCCTTAGAATCAGCTGCATGGTCTGTCAGACATCCTGGAGAAAAACCTTTAATAAAAACATATTTTGTGACAAAACAAAAAAATCGCCTATGAAATGGGATGCTGGCCTTCATAGCGTGGGGGATTGAATATAAAAGTAGGGAGGTCTTGCTGCAGCTGTATAGGGCATTGGTGAGGCCGCAGCTGGAGTACTGTGTGCAGTTTTGGGCGCCGCACCTGCGCAAAGATATTTTGGCCTTGGAGGGAGTGCAGAGGAGGTTTACTAGGCTGATACCGGAGTTGAGGGGGTTGAGCTATGAGGAGAGACTGAATAAACTAGGCTTGTACTCGTTGGAGTTTAGAAGAATGAGGGGAGATCTCATTGAGACGTATAAGATGATGAATGGGATGGATAGGATAGAGGTGGAGAGACTCTTCCCGCTCAAAAAAGACAGTAGGACTAGGGGGCACAGCCTCAAGATAAAGGGGAGGCGGTTTAGAACGGAGTTGAGGAGGAACTTCTTCACTCAAAGGGTGGTGAATCTCTGGAATTCTCTGCCCGTTGAAGTGGTGGAGGCTGCCTCGCTAAATATTTTTAAGAAGCTGGTTGATGGGTTTTTGATAAGAGAGGGGATTAAGGGTTATGGGGAGAGGGCGGGAAAGTGGAACTGAGCCACGACAGATCAGCCATGATCTTATTGAATGGCGGGGCAGGCTCGAAGGGCTAGATGGCCTACTCCTGCTCCTATTTCTTATGTTCTTATGTTCTTAAACAGCTTCATCTCTGTAAGCCAGTCACATCATGTGAAGTCAACACCACAGCAAAGGTGAACTGTCCAGCATTGGTTTTTAGCTCACTGATCTCTGTGTAGGGAATTCCTGATAGGACACTGATACTGGACACTGGAACCCACACGAAACGATATTTCTTTTCTATGTGGTCTCTACACTGTAAATCTTTCTTTTCTCTGTTCCTCTTTTGTTGCATGGATACAAAGGAGACAACATTGTGACACTCCTCCCATGTTTTGAGTTGGCTTTGCCAGACCTCAGGATGTGTGTAGGACAAGTGACATTTTGTTTAAAATAGTAAACCATTGCGATTCTTTTGGATTAAAGCCACAGGGCTCCACAAGTTTTGAACAATTTAGAAATATAATACAATTTACAATATATTACATTCAGAGTAAGTATGAGGTACATAAAGTTTATTTTCTAGTCACAAGTAGGCTTACATTCAAACTGCAATGAAGTTATTGTGAAAATCCCCTTGTAACCACACTCCAGTGCTTGTTCGGGTACACTGAGGGAGAATTTTAGCATAGCCAATCAACCTAACCTGTGCATCTTTGGACTGTGGGAGGAAACCGGAGCACCTGGAAGAAACCCGCGCAGACACGTGAGAGAACGTGCAAACTCCACACAGACAGGGACCCAAGCCGGGAATCAAATCTGGGTCTCCGGTGCTGTGAGACAGCAGTACTAACCACCTTGTCACCTTGCCGCCCCTTTAAACTGTGGCCTTAAACACCGCTAATTTTCACCTTCGAAGATCCTGCTTTGGCATTCTCTCCAAATGTCTTACAAGCCCCTTTCAGACCTCTGGTTATGCCAAGCAGAATGACACTATTCCAAAGGGGGTAACTTTGTCCCAATGGCTGACACAAGGGAGTCAGTTTGGTAACTGCAACTCTTCAATTCAGAGCCTGTTCCTGACACTGTATGTGTCTGTGACATTTGTAAGCTGAATTCCCAAAACTGACTGAAGAATTGTTCACTGACCCTTGAACTGAGCTCGGGAGAACCTATCAAAATACTCCCAAAGTGTCCCACCCTTGTTTCTAGGCAGAAGCCGCTGTAACACCATTGGAACACCCTGTCCCTTAATGTTACAATAGACAGCAAACTTACATAGTACACACAGGCATAATGAATTGAATTCATCTAATCCTTCGAGGTTATCCTATCTTGAGTGTCTGTGGAGTTAATAAAAACTTGGATCACACCAGAACACAGGGGTTGGGAAATCTGCTACAGCTTACAAAGGGGGAAGCAAATCAAAAACGCCTTTCTGTTTATTGACAGAAATTTATTTTTCCGAAAACTGAGAGGATGGCAACTTTTGATGTCCAGATGAGAGTTGAGCAAGAATATTTGAACAGTGAACCTTAGCAGGGCATCAAGTATAAAAGTTGGCAAATTATGTTACAATTGCATAAAACATTGGTTAGAACACATTTGGAATACTGTGTCCAATACTGGTCACCTCACGACCAGAAGGACATCGAGGCTTTGAAGAGAGTACTGAAAAGATTTACCAGGGTGTTGCATGATATGGAACATATTAGCTATGAGGAGAGATTGAATAAACTGGGATTGTTCTCCCTGGAAAGATGGAGTCTAAGGGGCGACCTGACTGAAGTTTATAAAACTATGAGAGGGTGAACAGTTGGAAGCTTTTTCCCAGGGCAGAAATGACAATTATAAGGGGGCACAAGTTTAAGATAAGGGGGGAAAGGTTCAATGGAGATGTGTGGGGCAAGTTTTTTTACACAGAGAGTGGTGAGGGTCTGGAATGCACTGCCAAGTAAGATGGTTGAGGCAGACACATTTGCCATATTTAAGACTTATCTTGATAGACATCTGAATGGGGAATAGAGGGACATAGGCAGTTGGTCTAGATAGGACAATATGATCAGCGCAGGCTTGGAGGGCCAAAGGATCTGTTCCTGTGCTGTACAGTTCCTTGTTTTTGATCTTTATTAGCACAAAGCAACTGAAAACTGTAGCAAAGGCGGTAAAGGACAGAAGAAAAGTACAAACAACTACCAGCAGAAATCTGCAAGAGAGCAGGAAGCTGGGAAGATCCAGGGGCCCAAAGAGATGAAATAGTACCTGTGAAAATTGAGAGAGGGCTGTTCACATGTAGCAGGGCTGAAGCCAGGTTGGTAAGGTTAGGAGAAACAGCTCCACCGAATATCCCTGAATTAAACAGCAATCAGAGAAGTTCTAAAACAGTGATAGGGAGATGCCCTATGTTGTTGAAGAGCCTGAAGGAAGTAAGCTATTAAACTAGGAAAGGCAATTGCCAGAAGAATGGCTGAGAGAAGCCTTCTTTCTCACATTAACAAGGGAGAAGGGGAGTTTCCAAACCACAGAGCAGATAGGGAGTGAGATGTCTCCCCCAGTCAAAAAACTACAAGGCTGTGTAGCCAGGGCTGCACCTCCATTTGAGGACAGTGGTATTCCGGAGACATGGAGCAAGTTAGGAGAGCACTCTCTCCAATCCAAAGTCCTCAATTAAGAAGCTAGGGATTGGTCTGGCTGGCAGCTTTATAGCAAATCGAAATGGGGACTGGAAAAATGACCAGATTAGCCCAGAAAGCACAAAGGTGATGCCTCCCTCAGTTGAAAAGCTACCAGGAGGTCCAGCAAGAGCTGACCACCCAGCAGAGGGCATTAGTGTTTCAACAGAAGGGAGCCTACTACCCAACTAACCAGCAGAGGGATCCCAACCAGACTGGATTCCATACTCACCCACCTTAAAGCAAAATGGTGAGGCAACCTGACAATGTTTCCCACCGCACTTAAAATGTTTCATAACAACTTCTCAGGCTGCAGCACTGTAGTCCTTCCTAGCCTAGATGCAAAAGAAGACCTGTACAGAAGATAACCTTCCTGTCTTCCAAAGCCCAGAAAGACATGCCCAAGTCCAGGAGTAGAATGCTTGCCAGTTGCTGTGCTACTCTGACGTGCCTAGCAACTGGAACTGGAACTGGAACACCCCAGTTGTGCTAGCACCAAAGCCAGACCCTGAATTGGAATCCCCTAAAGAGGACAAAGTCCGATTAAAACACCTCGATCTTCAGACAATTAACCTAAGCACAGTCCCTGGGTTCAAAACAGTTGAACCAACAGGTCACTGAGTAAGACAAGGAGGAGCTAAGCTGGACAAGAGCCACTCAGCCCTATGATCAAAAGACTTGGCATCCACAAAGATGCCCAGCATCTTCTTGCAAGTAGTCCATTGTTCACCCCTCTAAGTGCTGACCACCATGTGAGAACCCCTGCCCACCACCCCCTTCCCCCAGACCCTTTGGAGGATATATACTCAGGCATTGAACAGGCAGAGTTCTGCAAACAATGGTTTTTGCCTTTGCTTGATCCCCAACAGAGGAAAATTCAGGACTCTAACCCCAACTATACATCCTCACAAAGAACCTTTCCAAATCCCTGGAAAGGACCATGTCTTTGCTGGTGCATGAACCCAGATTTAAACATTAAAAAATGCAGCAGGGAACAGCCATAGTCCCATTAGCTGTATGCCTGATGTGACAGTGTAAATGAAAGAATGAATGCATACTTTACTTCCTACTCTTCGTTCACAAAACTACATATTGCTGAAAAAAGAAATGTTCATCCTCCATTCATCAGAACATTCGCAAGAATACAATGTCAGGGAAATGAACAAATTTATGCTGTGTGAGAAAAGCATGTTAATTGGTTAACACGTGGACTCTGAATTCTTATTGACGTATTCATGGACCTGCCGCTCGACATGATTGGACGAACTTGCTCAAGAGTAAACTAAAAGAAAGCTTACTGGACTTGCGTAAAAGTGACGAGCTGCCGTGTGATATATATGTCAAGGTTTGTCCTCACATCTCACTATGTCCACATGTGTATGGGTTACTCAAGACACACAGGAGCGATGTTGCTTTACACCCAATCTTATCTATGATTAGTTCTGCCAAATGTTTGGGCGAGTTGCTACAATCAGTTTTGAACAAGATTTTCACACACACGGTAAAGGATTCCTTCACATTTGCAAAGACCACAGAGGACTTGCTTGTCAGTAGCAATGCTGTGTCCATGTGCTCATTTGATATTGCTAGCCGATCCATCAATGTTCCACTTACGGAAGTAATAGATAGTTACTATATCGCGGTAATCTTACCCCACCACCACTGCGTGAATAGGTATTCATTGAACAGATTAGCTCACGCACTTATGTTCAGATTTAATAATACCACGTATGCCCAAATAGGTGGTGTTGCCATGGGATCCCCTCGAGGCCCAGCCCTCACAAACATTTTTATTGGATTCCAGGACAGAAATGCGTCTTCAATAGAATGACACCTAACCTCCTACCCTATGCATATTTACGATACGTGGATAATACATTTGCTGTATTCAAGTCTGCAGCGCCATGTGATAATTTCCTCAATGTCTAATGGGCACCATTTTGTGTTCAAATTCATTTTGAAATGTAAAGTCACATTAACAAAGAAGTCTATCTTCACGGGTGAATATATACATTGGGATTCTTACAGTTCCACATGTATAACATTGGCCTCATCGGCAACTTTGTAAATAGGGCCCAAGCCATTTGCTCAATGTGCAAGCTTGATGCTGGAATAGGGTGCATCAAAGATATCCTTCGAGATAATGGCTATCCTGATTAGTCATTTTGCACTGTAGGTTGTACAAACTCATGAACAGGCCCAAGGTATTAATTTTTTGGCCCTGAAAGAGCAAGGTATTGCAAAGGTTTGAGCAGCAGGTAAAACCAGCTTTTTGACGCTGCTACTATGCAATAATAACACGAGTGGTAGTCATCATTAACACACTGCTGCCACCAACACAAAAAAACATTCTGCCCATCACACAAATTAGTAACATGGTTTATGACAGTGCCAATATGATGCTCGGTATGTAGGCCATACACTCCAAAAGCTGGCAGAACAAATCAAACAGCATATCCTTTCCGCTGTTCACAACAGGCAAGATACAGACCGTGCCCAACCATCTCGTTCTTGCAAACTCAAAGCAGAATGTCCAACATTAGACTTGATTCCAAGATTGAATGACATTTTCTAAATAATTTGCCGTGTGTGAATAGTAATGCTGGAAGCCAATTTAAGTCAGTTGGTGTCGCAGTCTGGCATTTTTATGTGTACTGATAACTACAGATATTAATACGCAGGGCCCTGTTCTTTGTGGGCAGAAAGGACACGTACATACATTGTGTCTGCTCCAGTTAAACAAAATAAGTAATAGCTATTGGCTGGCTCATTTCTCAGGACAATGCCATGACCAATCAGAGTCAAGCTGCCTGGTTTATATTTCAAATAATGCTTAGCAGCTAACTGTGAGTCATCATCAACTAGTGTATCCCCTACCAATGAGAATCCACTTGCCAACCAATCAGCAAACTTTTCTCACTTGAAAAAGTAAATTACTGCTGATGCTGGAATCTGAATCCAAAAGAGAAAATGCTGGAATCCCATCTGGACTCAAAACATCAGCTCTTTTCTCTCCTACAGACCTGCCAGACCTGCTGACATTTTCTAGCATTTTTTCGTTTGGTAGCAGTTTTTTTTCATATGGTATAAATTTGCTTATTTCACTTATATGCTATTCTTGTGAATGTCCTGATCAATGCAAGATGAAAATCTTCAACAAAAATTGGCTTTTTTTTAGCACGTTCTGTACTCCTAAACAACTACTTATTCAGTAAGAAGTCTCAGAACACCAGGTTAAAGTCCAACAGATTTATTTGGAATCACAAGCTTTCAGAGCACTGCTCCTTCATCAGGGAAGTGTCTCACCAGATGAAGGAGCAGCGCTCTGAAAGCTCATGATTCCAGGTAAATCTGTTGAACTTTAACCCGGCGCTGTGAGACTTCTTACTGTGCCCACCCCAGTCCAACGCCAGCATCTCCACATTTGAAGGCTGCAAGAACTGTGAGGGACTATGACCTCGCCCTGTATCTTCTTCTCAATATATTAAGATCTGCTCATTGCTATCTTTAAAAAAAAACCAACTGGACATAGTCCAAAAATAGCCAAATCTATGGAGAAATTTTCCCGCCCCTCCCACCATGGAAATCATAGCGGGCAGGACACAGATCATGCAAGGGTCCATTGGGGTGAACATGGCCAGAAAATCCCATCCACTGACTTTCTATGATCCTGAATAAAAGAAGCTACCTGGCAATAATGGGGAAACTCACACATTGTTATCCCTAAAGAGCTAGTCATGACCCCCTATGAGCTGCATTGACCAAATTCAAAGAGATCATGCAAAGGTCAACTGCATTTCATAATCCAGACTGGCCAACAGAAATCTGCTCAAAGGGCCCTGAAACTTTCCTCAATTCTTAATGGTTGAGACATTTAATAATCTCAGGGACCCAGACAAGGGATACATGTCCTTTGTCAAAGATAATGTGGAAAGTCATGTGACATGGGCCCCCTGCTTTTGGAACAGTAATATTGCCTTCCTGAACAGCAAAGGCTCAGTCTGTTGTTTACCATCTAACTGGCAGTCTCACAGACAAGGAGTTTTGGTTCAGGGTGAGCACATATTACATGAGTAATGTACCCAGTTACATAGGTAAGATGGGTATAGAGGCATATGGGCCAAATGTGGGCAATTGGAACTAGGTTAGGCGTTTTAAAAAAAAGGTGGCATGGATAAGTTGGGCCGAAGGGCCTGTTTCCATGCTGTAAACCTCTATGATTTTAAAACTCTATGTCTAATATTTGGAAGGAGAAGATAGCCAATTAGAAAAAACTTAACCAATGGGAATCATGGCCTGCCCCTTAATTTTATTCTGAGCAAACTAAATTGCAAGTGAATATTAGAAACTCCCATGATTTAGTGTACCTGAACCTCCAGAAATTCTTTGATAAAGAGCAAAATAAAAGGCTGTTCCACAAGCTTAATGTGGTGGATATATCAGATAAAATTAAAAATGTATTTTTAAAAACTAGCTAGAAGAAAAGAAACACTGACTGACATTTAGTAAAGTGATGTTAGCTCAAAATTTATTTGAGTGAACAGCCCCAGGGATTCCCACTGATTCTAATTTAGATAAATGCTCTAAAATACATTAAATGCTCTGAAATATATTGCAAGTTGCTAAAACTTACAGACAGTACTAAACTTGGCAGAGCAGTTGAGCCTGATAGATCAGTTGCAGAAGAATGTAGAAAATCATTTTTAAGTGGCTAGAATTATGGGAAGTGGAATTCAGCACAGATTGAGTCAGACTGACCAGGTGAGATGCTGAAAGAGATTGAGTGATAGTACACTGAATACTAATCATGCCAAGACATTGCAGCTCCGCAGTCAATAAGTATAAAGCCGAGGCTAGCTGAACTAAGATAAAACTAGAAAATGCTGGAAGTATTTAACATAATGAAAGGTCACAGACCTGAATTTAATTAGCTGAATTTAATTGCACTAATGGTAATCCTGTACACTGGACGGAGAGCTGTTGGTAACCCGACCACATCTACTTTTTTGGGATTTCTTATGGAATTAAATCACTATTGGGCACTTACCTTCCAGAGGGCTGGCAGCTTTCCAGACCCAGGAGTACCACTGGCATTGGTGGTCACTGCACATACTTGCAGTAGGCCAGATATAAGGAGCAGCCATGGAGGTCTAGAGGAGAGGTAAGTGTGGCGTCCTTGCTGGGGCTGGTCAGGCAGGCCCTGGCAAGAGAAGAGAGAATCTGGCCCTTGCATTCAGTGGGGCTTTCTGATGGATGACTTTTATTGGGCAACCTGCCCACATAGCTTGGGTTTTCCTCCCCACCCAATCCCACAACTGGTAGAATAAGTCGATTGCCCGCTTTAAAGGCCTAGACGTGGGGAGGCTGAATTTGATTTTCCCCACTCTGGACTTAACTGGTGGTGGGGAAGAGAGGGTCAGAATCAGCTCCCCACCCAGCTAAATGGCTCCTCCCTGCCTCCGAGCCCAAACCTGAGATGGGCCATCGAGTTTCACCCTCTTTTTACAGATGTAGCTGGGTCAGCTGAGTATTTCCAGCATTTTCTGTTATTAGTTTGATTTCCAACATCGGGCGTATTCTTCTTTTGTAATAATGCTGAATTACATTGCCAAATGGATGGAGTTTAATTCCGGAGCCTTCTTGCTGAAGCTGTATTGTGCCTGGATGCAGATAGGTGGCAGATGCAAGTCAAAGTAGAAAAGAACATAACGCTTTATATTTTGAAGTGATAGGGAAGAAATGTGCCCTAAATTTTAAATGGAGCAGGGAAATGAAGGGAAATTAGTGTGCAGATATGCAGGTCATTAAATGTGACAAAGGATGTAGACAAGGCCATAAAATGCAAACAGAATCCATGATTTCTTATCTGAAGTCAAAGGGTTTAATTTTGGGGGGTGAGAACACCACCTCCCTGATGCAAGTGGTTTGAGACCCAACCTACTTTTATTCTTGTCTGAACCACTACATGCATTTAAAGGGAAGCTAGATAAATTAACAGAGGAGAAAGAAATAAAAGGACATCCTGATAGGGTTAGGTGAAGTAGGTTATGAGGTGGCCCCTGTGGAGAATAATCAGCAGTCTAGAACAACTGGGACAAATCACCTGTTTCTGTACTGTAAATGCAATACACTACCAAAATTAGATCAACTAGAAATTAATTAGTGTTTGTGAGATCTTGTGATAGATATCCTGTTGTAACACAATAATAATTGTAACAATTATACTTCAAAAACAATGCATTAATGATAAATTCTTGTAATAATGTGAAGAAATAGGAAATTCTTTCTTCACTGAAATACTATGTTAATGGACCTGAACTTCCTCAGAGTGGCAAGCAGCACTGGACTGCCACTCAGTGCCCAATTACTTAGCTAAATTTTTCTCCAGCCTATTCTGCACAGCTTTCCACCACAGACTGGGTGAGATCCGGGCAGTGCAGCGTGTACCCAGGACCCAGCATGAGGCCTGCAGTGAAGGAGCCAGGACCATTTTTTGACAGCACTAGTTGCCATAAACCAGGTAGGATTAAAGGTCCATTGAATTTCTTGACAAGTCAGTGAAAAGGTACATGTGAACAAGAAGCAGGGGTAGGCCATTTGGCTCTGCCATTTAATAAGATCATGGCTGGTCTGATAATAACCTTTAATCTATATCCTGCCTCCCCCTAATAATCTATCACCCCTTTGTTTACTCAGAATCTATCCACCTCTGCCTTAAAAATATTCAAAGAATCTGCCTCAAACACCTTTTGAGGAAAATAATTCTAATCCTCTGAGAGGATTAAATGGGCGACCTCTTACTTTTAAACAGTGACCGCTGGTTCTAGATCCTCCAACAAAAAGAAACTTCCTCCCCACATCCACCCTGTCAAGTCCCCTCAGGAAGTTATGGCCTACATATTCCAGTCCCATCCATCATGGGAATCGTCACAGGCGGGACAGAGAATTCAATGGAAAAGCAGAAGATCTGTTGACCTCGGCGGGAATTTCTGTCCTGGGGTGGGGTTGGGGGGGGTGGGGGTGCAGTTGCAGTTTGGAGGCTGTCAGGCCTTAAAGGCAGGCCCAGGCAGACCTAGGGTGGTGAGTGTTGGGCCCATGGGGCAAGAGGAGTCTTATGCGCATGTGAGGAATCCCTTGGTGGAGGGTAGTGGGAGATGTCTGGGGAGATGTCAAAAGTTATGTATTTTGTCCAAAAATGAGTTTGTTTAATTGCATTACAGAGTTAGATCTCACTCTCAGAGGAATAGAAATTCCAAGTCATTTTTTATACATTTGTTGCAATGTTTAATCGGTTTGTCTGATAACAGGTGTCTGAGGCCAAGGCAGTTAATTCAAATACAAACATTGTGTGATTTTTCCAAATATATTTTTAATTGGCAGCTTTTTATTTTGGAACGTAACCATTACTTAAATTTCTGATTGGTCCTAGTTTAAGGAAATTTATCACCCTATCTTTTTCAAATTAGTGATTCCATCTGGAACCCTTGAAGAGAGTTAATGAGGTCAGACAATTTCCTAAGTTGGCTAGAAAATGAAAACAACCACAATGGAAGAAAAATAATTCGTCTCATACCTAGCCTAGCCTTTGTAAACTTTTTCTGTTGCAACAAAAACTCGTAAACTTAAGAATGACTGTGAGAAAGTATGTTGTGCCACAGCTACTATTTGTTCCAATTACAGTTTAATAAATATGTTTTGCCATTAAAATCTGCAAGGTCTATCCTGTTATTCTGTCGCCTTTAGAATTCAATGATCTCAAGAAGGTGCAGAAAAACACCGGTAGTTGGGATGACAATTGAGATTGTATGCGTTTGTGTGAGTGTAGCCAGAGCAAATTCAAATTCCACCATAATGGATCAAGAATTTGAATCGATTTTACAATAAAAAGTTGGTATTAGTAAAATCTACCATGAACAGAATATAAACTTATTGTCCGTGCAAAAGTAGAAATTTGTCTTTGGCTTCACCTCCAGTGTAACAAATAACCATATAGTCATTAGTTAATAAAGTGAATATTTCATGTTTACCTACTTCCATACATTTGTGCATATATAACCTGCATCCATACCATACAAACATAACACATTGCAGTCTGCCATTAAAGCACTTACTGCAGTTGAATAAATAAATTCAGTTTTAAAAAACAGAGGGCTGAGTTTGCATTATGTTATTTATAGTCTTCGTAGGTTGACTGCAAGTTTTTATTAGCAAGTAGAACTATTTACACATTCACAGTAAAAGGTAGAGGCTAGGAGCTTTCTCCATGCTTAGGTCTTTGCACGCCTGTGTTCAACATCATACTGACAGCTGGATTTGGATCATGTGCTTTCATATATTACTATGTGGGTCATCCTCTACTCAATCCTACATTAACTCTGCATTTGCCAGACACTTATACGACAGCCAGCAGCCTTCACTATAACTGCAGTGAGAGTGCCTCTAAGGTGAATGGTTTAAGAGAAGGTGAGATGAAATGTAAATATGAAACAATTGGAAAAAACAATTTCCACTTCTTCACCAGAGTGAGAGCAGGAAACAGTCAACTTGCCAGAAAAAAAATGAGGAAAGGGGACTTTTGGATATGGTCCGGGGCCAACTTAGGGAGAGGTCAGGTGACACGAATGTGTGTAAAAAGTGCATAAAACATTTGGAACTGTCAAGCTCATTGAAACTGTCTAGACAATGATACAGAGAACTGTCAAAGGAATTGTCAAAGGAACTCTCAAAAGAACTGTAAAGTGAATTGTCAAAAGAATTGCTAAAAGAACTGCTAAAAGAACATTCAAGTTGTCAAGGCATTTAACTCTCCTGCCTTTAAATATTAGTCATGATGTGGATATGCCGGCGTTGGACTGAGGTAAACACAGTAAAAAGTCTGACAACACCAGGTTTCAGGCCAACCGATTTATTTGATAGTAAACTCACTAGCTTTCGGGTTAGCCCCTTCGTCAGGTGAATGGAGAGTTCTGGCCTCAGACAGAGCATATAAAGCACAGACAGTTTACAGATTACTGATTAGAATGCGAATCTTTACACCTAACCTGCTGTTCAAGTCTTAAAGTGGCTAACAATGTGTGTGGAAGGAGCACTGATCACAGGTTAAAGAGATGTGTATTGTCTCCAGACAGTACAGTAAGTGAGGTTTTGCAAACCCAGGCAAGTCACGGGGGTTACAGATAGTGGTCACGGGCATTCAGCCTCTGACCTTCGGGTAAGCATTCTCCAAGGCGGCCTTCACGACACACGACAGCGCAGAGTCGCTGAGCAGAGACTGATAGCCAAGTTCCGCACACATGAGGACGGTCTCAACAGGGATCTTGGGTTCATGTCGCACTATCTGTAACCCCCGTGACTTGCCTGGGTTTGCAAAACCTCACTCACTGTACTGTCTGGAGTCAATACACATCTCTTTAACCTGTGATCAGTGCTCCTTCCACACACATTGTTAGCCACTTTAAGACTTGAACAGCAGGTTAGGTATAAAGATTCGCATTCTAATCAATAATCTGTAAACTGTGCTTTATATGCTCTGTCTGAGGCCAGAACTCTCCATTCACCTGACGAAGGGGCTAACCCGAAAGCTAGTGAATTTACTATCAAATAAATCGGCTGGCCTGAAACCTGGTGTTGTCAGACTTTTTACTATAAATATTAGAACACAAATTGCCTGCAGTGTTGAAAAAGTCAGAGCTTGCTATTTCACGTCACCTATTGACATAAGCTTGAGGGTTATTATTATGGGATTCGTGCTACCTGACTGATTTCACAACCTAACATTATCACAATGGCATTCCTGTTACTTCACAGTTTGATTGACAGCTCTAAGTGGTAATAAACTATTTGAAGTAGGGCAAAGGATGATGGATAAAGAGGTATGGTTTTGACATTGGGGCTATAAAGAGGCATGGGGGAGAATGGAGAGCATAGATCGACATGGAGGGTATGATGGGTCATGGGAGTAGGTGAGGTGCTTAAGGTGGCAAGGATTGGCATGAATGGGGAGTGTGTGGAGGGGTGAAGGGATGTGTGAGGGTGAGTTCTTTTGGGCTGTTTTTTGTTTCATCCAATACTTGATGTCTTTGACAGAGAATCTTCCAGAAGATTCAGAACTCTCTCTCTGGGGTCGCCCATCAGGATGCCCCTTTAAATCCAAACTCCACCTCCTCTGCACCCTACAGGACCATGGTCCTAGTCGGGTTTGTGGAGCTGGAAATTGTCCCCACTCTGCGTTCCTGACCTAGGAATGAAAATTCAGGCCTATATCTTTGAAGGAGAAAGTAATTTTGTAGTCTGTAAAACAACACTTAATGGTAATACAATATATTCTTTGCAGGGGCCTGAAGACTACTCTAGCAATAAACTGAATCAGATCCATTTAATAATGGATAACAAGTATTCCATCACTGACTTGAATCTTACAACTGATGGAGTTTGAACATCCAGCAACAAGTCATTTGTCATAGAATAACTAGCTTCTGCCTTGCCCTTGCAGCAATATGTGTTGTTGATGGCAACATGGGAGCTTCTAGTCAATAACAACATCCAGGATTTTGATCTAGGTGGGAAGATGGGTGGGGGGGTGCAGAGTTAGTGATGGTGGATCTTTTAAAGGTCAGGAAGATGTGGTCATTGCTTAGCATTTACATAATATGGATATTATCTATCACTCATTAGCCTAGGGCTAGATGTTGTCCAGGGCCTATTGTAGACTACCATGAGCTACTTCACTCTCAGAGATATAGTATAATGTAGTGTAATCATTAGCTCATGACTGTAGAAAGAGGAAAGGTCAAGGAATTTAATATCTCTGGGCTGATAATACTTTCCAAGACAATTCAAATGACACTCTGTGGGACTGTGATGAATGCTCTCCAGTGGAACTCCAGCCAGTGGATGTTTTTATCTTTGCCCAGAACAGAATGTGGCATTTTAATCTTAATTCATCATCACATCATTAATTGCTGCTAATACTGAAGCACGTCCTTCCATAACTACAGGTTCCATTTGGAAGAATTTCCCAATTTTCATCGCTCCACCATTAGGTGGCCATGCCTTTAGCTGCCTCAAACCAAAACCTGCAGTTCCCACCCTAAACCTTTCTCTCCTCCTTTAAGTTGCTGCTTAAAACCTATCTTTTTAACTAAACATAGAAACAAATAAATTTGGAAGAGAGAGTCATTTGGCCCTTCAAACTTGCTCCGCCATTCGATATGATCATGGCTGAAATTTTCGTCACCTGCCCTACCATTCCATGTGGCTCAGAGTCAAATTTGCTTTATAACATTCCTCTTAAGTGTCCTGGGATGTTAAAGGACTGTTAAAATGCAAGTTGGTATTTTGTTCAAAAACATCCTTGTTCAAGGACTTCCCATGGCGAAGTCTAGCTTTGTGTGAACCATTTCTGTTATGATGGATTATTTGTTAAATTTTTTCTGATTGCTGACTACACATTGTTCAAACTGATTGCTGTGAGCTTTCACTTCAGGCTGCAGAAAACACACATTTCCCCACTGTCTGATATGCACACCTCTGGACAAGGCAGAGATGTAGAAGATTTTGGATATACCTTGACATGTGAGGGTTGATTGCTGCCATCATCTTTGATGAAGATTTACCTCATACGAACTTGCAACAGATGATTAGTCATTCAATTCAAATGTAAGCATTCTTTTGGAAAATTTACTATTGCCTCTGGGTAGTCCTGTTTGTGTGGACAAATGGCATTTTGAATTTAGTGGCTGACCATTCAAACAATGAAAGTTGGCTTTTGTTCTGGAATTTACCCAAAGAAATATGCAGTTACATGGGGAGGCAATGGCCTAGTGGTATGATTGTGGACTATTAATCCAGAAGCTCAGCAAATGTTCTGGGGATCTGTTTGAATCCCATCACAAATCTATGACCATGAAACCATTGTTGATTGTTGTAAAAACCCATCTGATTCACTAATGTCCTTTAGGGAAGGAAATCTGCCAGCCTTACCAGGTCTGGCCTACATGTGTCTCCAGAGTCACAGCAATGAGGCTGACTCTAAACTGTCCTCTGAAACAAGGTCAATTAGGGATGGGCAATACATGCTGGCCAGCCAGTGACAATTGTCCCACAAATGAATAAAAGGAAATGCTGAACAGACATTAGGCGGGATTTTCCCTGCATTGCACTAAGTACGGGAGCAGACATGAAGAACAATGTTTCTCCTGCCAGCCAAATGGTGGATTTTCACGCCATATCATCAGCTTCTCACCTCATTAATTATGCACTCAGGAAACACGCTGGATCACAGTTAGGCAGCCTCTAATTCATCCACTGCACCATCAGCTCACTGCTTCTTTGCTCTGGGCATCGTACTTGAATGGAATCTGTGCACAGCTTTCTCAATCTCTGCAGCCCAGGGCTGCTGCAGATGGCCCCAAAAGAAGTCAGCAACTCCCAAGTTCAGAGATGCGTCCCTCGAATGACTGATGGACATCATGGGGCCCGCTGCAATGTCCTCCAGCCCTGCATAAGGTCCACCAACTTCACCACTCTGGCTTGGGAAGCAAGGGCAGCAGAGGTCAGCATTAATACTGCCCACAAGAGGACAACCACCCCATGCCAAAAGAGGATGAATGATCTCATCAGGCCAACAGGGTAAGTCAGATATCTCATTAGCCTCAACTCACATATTCACAAACCCATCACACAATCACAGGGCTCCCACTCACTGCCAGCTTAAGGGACATAACCCCTCACTCTCACACAAACTTCCACATTGCCATCTGGCCTCATCTCATTGGAGACCATGAAGCCAGTAGATTCTTAATCCCAGATTTTTTGTTTTGAGTTCAAATTCCACCATCTGCCTGGTGTGATTTGAACCCAGGTCCCTAGAACATTAGCTGAGTTTCTGGATTAATAGTCTAGCAAAAATACCACTAGGGCATTGCCTTCCCTGGTGACACTTATTGTGGATGTTGCTACCATAGCCTCTTGTCTATGCCCTTTGCTTCCAAATCACCTCAGTGTCTGGCCCATTTGCAAAATTCTTGACATCAATAATGTCTTGACCTTAATGTTAAGTGTCCTTGCGGAATGAATCTCCTACACATGCTTTGCAGGGTGAAGTCGTGCTTATTCTTAGCTGTGTAACATTGTGGAAAGGTTTACTCTGACCCTCATCTGCCTTCTTGAAAGATGAAAGTGCAATGTAAAAGGAGCGATGTGTTCATGCATGAAAAAGGGTCATATATCATGTAATTCCATGTGCTCTCTGTCTCTTGGCAGAGTTCTCATGCTATGAACATATATTCAGAGCTTGTGTGCGTTGTTTTTAACCAACTGTGTTTTCGACTTTCACATGGTAATCTGCTAAGCTTACCAATAAATGGGGGTACCCTGCCACTTCAAGGTGACAAAGCTCGGCCTCTCATCCACATTATTGCCCTACTTGTGAGGGTATTTGTCTTCCCTTTGGTGATCCAGGCACTTCTATCATAATGATGTAAAACTGATTTCTGGCTTCTTGTGATATTTTCCGCTTTTGCCCACGATGACGCCCATCACAAACAGGATCGAAAAGTCCCGATCATCAGTCAGTCTAGAGCCAATAAAGATGTAGGTCTGGTCAGTGCAGTCTCTGCTTGCCACATAGCAACAATAACTCATATTTATATAGTAGCTATAACACAATATAAATGTTTGAAGGCACTTCATGGAAACATTAAAAAAAATTGACACAAAGAAATATTAGGAAGGAAACCTAAAGTTTGTCAAAGAGGCATGCCATGCAAGAGGAGTGTGCCTGAATTTCAAGGGCTAGCTTAATATTGAGGATTAGAACAGCAGAAGACTCTTGTTGAGACTGAGATTAGTAAAGTTTGTAATTACTGTAAATATACTGGTTGAACTAAACACTGATTATTTGCCTATTTAATGTTCAATAAATATGTCTGCTGTTTTTAGTCTGAAACATGTTTTGACTTAACATATTGTTTGTAAAGTCTTTAAAGTTGAAAGCTAAATTATTTGAATGTACCCATAATGGAAAGAAAACTGTAAAGAATGTATAAAAGAATAATTCATAACTTTTTTTAATGTTAAAGCTGTTTATGCTGTTTTCATCCTTTTCTGACTAGCAAATGTGAACTGTGTGCAATCAATAACACAACTGAAGTCCATAATAGCTTGGAGAAGAAAATTTACTATTCATTATAGGAAAAATGTTACAAAATGGAGTTCAATTAATAATGGAATGAAAAAGTTTCTATTATATGGACATCCAAAGTTATTAAAGTTTCACAATTACTTTATAAACAAGGCAATCGTGTGCTGACATTTTATATATTTCAGTAACTTGGGAGGATAGTGACAATATTTACCTAAAAGCTATGTTCACAGAAGAATGGCCAGAGATGTTAAACCTAAAGAAATAGGAAACAAAACATTAAAATACTTACAAAGACAGGAACAGATATTCTTGCTGCAGAGGACTTTGGACTGTTGATATACTATCAGTACCATTTCAACATCTGACAATGCAAATAATTTTGGTGAGAGAGAATAATTTGTTGCATTGGAAGAAAAGTGTCAGGAACAGATTGTTCCAGGACCAGAAACAAGTCATTCAGCTCTTTAGACCTGTTCTGCTATTTATTCAGTTAGATTGTGGCTGCACTGTACCTTAACTCCATTTACCTGCCTTTGCTTTTGATACTCCTATAATCCTGCCAAACAAAAATTTATTAATTTTATTCTGGAAGATTTCAACTGACCGAGGATCTGCAGCCTGCTCTGCTGAACAATTGACTATGTTAGCTGTGTTTTTTTTCAGGTTTAGACTGTAGATGTGGTTCTGAAGATTATGTCACAGTAAATGGTCTCGAGCTAACCATTCAAAGCTGCAAGTACTTCTGGTGCATTCGTTTGTTTTGACATGTTTTTCTGGAGAAATAGAAGCAACTCTCGCATTTGAAGTTATTTTGTTGTCTTCCATCAAAAAATAAACACCAGTCAGTTGCTGGAAGAACTTCACAGAACTTAGCTTGAAAACCTGCCTGTAATATGTGCCTGGGAAATGAGACACTGCTTACAAATTGCCAGGATTATGTATCTTCAGTTCCATCAGTGGTTTAGATGCGATGCAAAATTGTTCCTCTGCTTTTGGCTTTTCAGCAAAGCAGCAATAAATCCAAAACTTTTAACGTCAGCAATTTTGCTGAAATGAACACTGCCTATTCGTGCTAGTACCAGACAGAGTTTGAAAAGAAATTAGCTTGAAAATAGAGTCACAATTTTGTTTTTGGAAAGTGGCCTATAGAAAACACAATGGTGGAATAAAAATTTAAAAGCATGAACAAGAAGGGTGGAATCTTCTTATTTTGTTCAGTCCCTGCCGAAATGATGAGACCATAAGTAGGTCAGGAACCCATTGAGGCTTCCAGATAGCTTTGCCAAAGCTCTTTAACTGAGCCAAGGCATCAGCACCCTGTCTCTGGGTTTCCCGGCCAAACAGGGTGGGTGGGCAGAATGACAGGTCTGTAAATAGGAAGGATTTCTAAATAAAGGGACCATGTCATGAGTCAGAATAGATCAACCGGACATGGATTTTTTGTGGCTGCAGCAACTACAGGAATGGAGAGAGGGCCTGGGAAGGCTGTGTGCTGGGTCTCTCACTTTTACCTGATGTCCAGCTGAAGGATCTAAAGGATTGCAGTAAGATGATCTTTCCAAAGGATGGGATAAAAAGGACCTCTTCAGCCAAACAGGTGTGGATGTAACTAGCTGAGGAAGTCAGAAGTGTGGTATCCTCCAGCCTGGACAATGCATCAAGTGGACCCAGCAGAAAAGATGAGTGGCATGGCAATTTCAGGCACCCAATTTCCAAACTCTAACTTTTCCAATGTTCTCCTGCTTAGCACTTTGCAGAACAACATCTCTCGCATCTGAACTAATTCCTTTCCTTTTCTGCAACACACCCCCACATGGGCCGTCAACACTCACATTTACCCTCTCTAATTGTTGGTCAACTACTGTCAACTGTTGCTGTTGACATTGTTGCTGTTCTTACTCATCATCAGAGGTGCAAAGTAGAGCTCCATAAACTCCTCCCATGTTGTGGTGAAGGCTTGCGGCAAAGAATTGCAACTAAAGTTGAGTGAAGTTCAAGAATGGTGGAGTGACTTCCAAAAAGATGGCAAAAGCTTATCGAGTACTGAAAGTAGAATCTGACAAGGGGCTCTTGAGCATCAGGCTGTCACCTAACCATGGTGCCAGTTCTTCAGCTTCACTACTCAAAGAGCTCCGTGTCAGTCAGTTTTATTGAAGAAGTATTCTCCACTATGGACTCACCTCAGTGACCCTGAACAGTTCCTCACTACTCAGGAAATAAATGACTTTGGGTTGGCGTGGTGGCATGGTGGTTAGCACTGCTGCCTCACAGCACCGAATTCGATTGTCACTGTCTGTGTGGAGTTTGTAAGTTCTCCCTGTGTCTGCATGGGTTTCTTCCAGGTGCTCTAGTTTCCTTCACACTCCAAAGATGTGCAGGTTATGTGGGTTGGCCATGCTAATGCTAATGATTGACTAATGTTCAGGGGATTAGCAGGGTAAATGTGTGGGGTTACGAGAATAGGGCCAGGGTGGGTTAGTGGTTGGTGCGGACTCAATGGGCCAAGTGACCTCCTTCTGCACTACAGGAATTCTATGATTCTATGACTTACCTGACTTTTGCATGGAGGTTCCCTGTTCCCTTTTCAGCTTTGAACCTGTGAAACCAGGAAGTGGGTTTAGGACCCGGCATCACCTTGAGGGGAATTAACTCCTCACATGCATAAGCCCACATACTTGCCTGAGAAAAAAATCCTTACTAAATGTCTGATGGTGAAAATTGCACAGTAGTTGGCTTGTTTTACAAGTAGCTTCAATTTTCAGATTTTAATAATTTATTTTACAAAAGCAAAATATTGCATATTCTGGAATTCTAAAATTCACAGAAAATGCTGCAGATACTCAGTAGGTTTGCACCATCTATGAAGCGAGAAACAAACTGTTGCCCTTTCAGCAGAAATTGAAAAAAGTTAGAAGTGTAACAGGTTTCAGCAGGCACTGAAACAGGAAAAGGTTAGGCTAGGGTGTGGAAAGAGCAAAAGGCATGACTGGTGTGGTAGACCGGTGGCAAAAATGATTAAATGCCAAAAGGGATAATGGTGCAGAGTAAAAAGTAATATGTTAGGGCCCTGGACCAGATTCAAAAATCACGTTAAGAAGCCAGACTAGACCCCGATAAATTTTTCTGTTTTGACATTAATGTGTGGATGGGATGTTTCACTCCAGGAATATTTGCTGACAAATTAGGGATCTTTTACAGTAAAAACAACCTTTATTTAATAACACAGTTAAGTATAACTCGAACAAAATGAAGTAGCTTAACTCTTAATAGTTGAACAATAGTTAAAATTTGAAAGGGAACTAATTTTTAACTTATCATTGTTTCAATTCCAAACAAGCCTAAAGACTTAAAATCCCACGTTAAATACAATTAGCAACCATAAATATACTTGTTATAAGGGGTGTAGTCAGTCTTGAAGCTTTCCGAAAAAGAGTTTGAGTTACAGAACAGTTTACAAATCTCTGTCTGTAAAACCCCAGCCAGAACTGAAAGCTGTTTTCCTCGGCTCCATACCTAGCTCCTCCCATTAACCACATTATCATATGACCCTGTGAACCACCTTAATCAAAATCTCCAGGGGAAATCTTCATCTACAACAAAAATCCATTAGCTCTCTCCTAAATTTACACTGCGTGGTTAAAATTAGTAATTATTCCACTCTCTCAGCATCTGAGCTACATTCTCGCCACACATATGACTGCCTGTAGAAAGAAACTGCATTTTAAGACATTCCCCTTAAACATAAATATACAATCACTATCAACACAGGTGGTATTAGTAAAACAAAAGGATGGATCTAGGAGAACTGTAAATGGACAAAGTAGGATAATTACCAGCTGTCATCAAAAAACAAAACAAAACACAAACACACACACACAAAGGAACAGGGCTTATGATCTGAAATTGCAGATCTCTGGAGAGACTGCATTTTGCAATTTTTCCGCCCCTTGCCGGTTCATGTTCACAAAGGATGAGAATCTCATTTTGATGTATTTGCAAGAATTGTAATTTAGTTATCAGGCCCCCTGCCATATTTTCCCCCTCGCTGTATTTTCAAATGAAAATGGGAATGGGGAATAGGGAGATGCTGATAATGATGGGGGGTAGAGGAAGATGTTAACGATGATGGGGAGGTGGATGGAGAGAGGGAGTTGCTGGCAATGACGCTTTGGGAGGTTGGGGGGGTACCCCGATACCTCTGTGGTGGAGTCAGGAAATTGTTTTTTTTTGGTCGTTAAAAATGGTGTCCCAATCTCTGTGGAGCTGAACCTATCAAAATGACAGTGTGAAACATGCCCCCCTGCTTTTTTTGATAAGTGTCATAAGATCTGGAGAGAAAACTTGCTTGTTTTTCTGGAGAGAAACACACCAGCTTTCAGTTAAAGGACAAAGAACAAAGAAAATTATAGCACAGGAACAGGCCCTTCAGCCCTCCAAGCCTGCACTGACCATGCTGCTTGACTGAACTAGAACCCCTACCCATCTGGGGATCACATCCCTCCATTCCCATCCTATTCATGTATTTGTCAAGACATCCCTTAAAAGTCACTATTGTATCTGCTTCCACTATCTCCCCCAGCAGCGAGTTCCAGGTACCCACCAGTCTCTGTGTAAAAAACCTGCCTCATAAATCCCCTTTAAACCTCGGTCCTTGCACTTTAAACTATGCCCCCTAACAGTTGACTCTTCCACCCTGGGAAAAAGCTTCTGACTATCCACTCTGTCCATGCCCTTCATAACCTTATAGACTTCTATCAGGTCTCCTCTCAGCTTCCGTCTTTTCAATGATAACAAACCAAGTTTCCCCAACCTCTCCTCATAGCTAATGCCCTCCATACCTGACAACATCCTGGTAAATCTTTTCTATATCCTCTCTAAAGCCTTCACATCCTTTTGGCAACCAGAATTGAAAACTATATTCCAAAGTGCAGCCTAACTAAGGTTCAATAAAGCAGCAACATGACTTGCCAATTTTTAAACTTGATGCGCCGGCTGACGAAGACAAGCATTCTGTAGTCTTCTTACTACCTTCTCCACCTGCATTGCCACTTTCAGTGTGTGCTTGCCACTTTCACATGTGCCACTTGCCACATTACCTAGGGGGCACAGCCTCAAGATAAAGGGGAGGCGGTTTAGAACGGAGTTGAGGAGGAACTTCTTCACTCAAAGGGTGGTGAATCTCTGGAATTCTCTGCCCGTTGAAGTGGTGGAGGCTGCCTCGCTAAATATTTTTAAGAAGCAGGTTGATGGGTTCTTGATAAGAGAGGGGATTAAGGGTTATGGGGAGAGGGCGGGAAAGTGGAACTGAGCCATGACAGATCAGCCATGATCTTATTGAATGGCGGGGCAGGCTCGAAGGGCTAGATGGCCTACTCCTGCTCCTATTTCTTATGTTCTTATGTTCTTATGTTTCCTGTGTACTTGTACACCCAGATCCCTCTCCTGTCAATACTGTTAAAGGTTCTGCCATTTACTGCATATTTCTTATCTATTAGACTTTCCAAAATGCATTACCTCACATTTGTCCGGATTAAGCTCCATGCGCCATCTATCTGCCCAAGTCTCTCACTGATCTATATCTTGCTGCATCCTCTGATGGCCCTCATCGCTATCCGCAAATCCACCAATCTTTGTGTTGTCCGCAAACTTACTAATCAGACCAGTTATATTTTCCTCCAAATTATTTATATAAATTATAAACAGCAAAGGTCCCAGCATTGATCCCTGAGGAATGCCACTTGTCACAGCCCCCCATTCAGAAACGCATCTTTCCATTGCTACCCTCTGACTTTTATGACCGAGCCAGTTCTGTATCCACCTTTGCCAGTTTGCCTCTGAACCCATGCGACTTTGCCTTTTGTACCAGTCTGCCATGAGGGACCTTCTCTTGGGCCTTACTGAAGTCCATGTAGACAACATCCACTGCCTCACCCTCATCAATCATTTTCATTTGAAAAACTCAATCAAGTTAGTGAGGCACGACCTCCCCTTCACAAAACCATGTTGCCTCTTGCTAATACGTTCACTTATTTCCAACTGGGAGTAAATCCTGTCTTGAAGAATCCTCTCTAATAATTTTTCTACCACTGATGTGAGGCTCACCAGCCTGTAATTACCTGGATTATTCTTGTTACCCTTCTTAAACAAAAGAACAACATTGGCTATCCTCCAATCGTCTGGGACCTCCCCTGTTGCCAGTGAGGATAGAAAGATTTCTCTCAAGACCCCAGCAATTTCCTCCCTTGCATTTCTCAGTATTCTGGGGTATATCCCATCAGGCCCTGGGACTTGCCTACCTTAATGTCTTTCAAGAACCCCAATACCTCCTCCTTTTTGATCTCAACATGATTCAAACTATGTATGCACCCTTTCCCAGACTCATCATTTACCAAGTCCTTCTCTTTGGTGAATACTGACACAAAGTACTCATTTAATACCGTGCCCATTTTCTCTGGCTCTAGATTCCCTCTCCTGTCCTTGAGTGGGCCAACATTCTCCCTGGCTCCCCTTTTGCTCTTTATATCTGTATAAAAAACCTTGGGGTTTTCCTTAATCCTGCTGGCCAATGATTTTTCATGACCCCTTTTAACCTTCCTTACTCCTTGCTTAAGTTTTTTTTCTACTTTCCTTGTATTCCATGCTTGCCTCTTGTGTTCCTAGCCTCCCAGCTTTGACATATGCTTCCTTTTTTTCTTTGACTAAACTCATAATACCTTTCGTTATCCAAGGTTCCCAAAACTTGTCATACTTATCCTTTATCCTTACAGGAATGTATCAGTCCTGAATCCCTATCAACTTACACTTGAAAGCCTGCCACCATGCCTGATGTTGATTTGCTCTCAAACATCTGTCCCCAGTCTACATTCTTCAGTTCCTGCCGAATATTGTTGTAATTAGCCTTCCTCCAATTTAGCACCTTAACTTGAGGATTATATTTATTTTTATCCATCAGAACCTTAAAGCTTACTGGATTGTGGTCATTGTTCCTGAACTGCTCCCATACTGAAATATCGACCAAGTGGCCAGGCTCATTCTCCAATATCAGGTCCAGTACAGCCCCTTCTCTAACTGGTCTATCTACATACTGTTTCAAGAAGCCCTCTTGGACACTCCTTACAAACTCTGTCCCATCCATACCCCTAGCACTACGTGAGTCCCAGTCAATATAAGGGAAGTTATATTCTCCCACCACAACAACCCTGTTACTTTTACACCTTGCCAAAATCTGCCTGCATATCTGTTCCTCTATCTCCCATTGGCTGTTGGGCAGGCCACAGTAAACCCCCAACATTGTGACTAAACCCTTCCTATTCCTGAGCTCTACCTGTATTGCTTCACTGTATGAGCCCTCTGAGGTGCCCTCCCGCAATACAGCTGTGATATTCTCCTTAACCAGTAATGCAACTCCCGCACCTCTTTTACATTCCCCTCTATCCCGCCTGAAACATCTGTATCCTGGAACGTTAAGTTGCCAATCCTGTCCTTCCCTTAACCAAGTCTCTGTAATGGCAACAACATCATAGTTCCAAATACTAATCCACGCTCTAAGTTCATCTGCCTTATCTGTTACACTTCTCACATTGAAACAAAAGCACTTCAGTCCACCAGACCATCCTTGATTAGCAAACACATTCTGCCTGCTCTTTACCTGAATCTTATTGGCCCTATTCTCTCGTTCCCCTTCAGTTAATTCACCTTTACTTTTGTTCCCACCTTACATTTTGCCATTTTTTGGTAAGATTTCATACAGAGTCCAGAAGACTGTAAAATGCTTAATTGAAGGATGAGGTGCTGTTCCTCATGCTTATGTTGAGCTTCACTGGCATGGTGTAGCTCGCCAAGGACAGAGATGTCTGCATGAGAGTAAGGTGTAGAATTAAAATGACAGGCCACCAGAAGCTCCATCTGAATGGAAGTGTTTCACAAATTGGTCACCCCCAATCTGCACTTGATCTCTCCACCAAAACAGAGATCACAAATACAATAAACTAAATCTAAAGAAGTATGCATGAATCGCTGCTTCATTTGGAAGGAATATGTGGGGCCTTGGATTGTGAATAGACAGATGATAGAAGGACAGGTGCTACACCACCTGCTTGCATGGATGTAGGAAGGGGACGGGGTGTTTTGGTGATAAGGGAGTGAACCGGGGATCACTGAGGAAACATAGTTCATGCGATCAGCAGTGCAATTACATCACATGATCAGTTACATAAATTCCTAACTCAAGGAGAGGGGATCAAAGAAAATAAAACAATCTTGCATTGTTTGTCAGAGTAGCACACATTATTCCGTCGTACTCTTGCAAGCTAAAACTGTTGATTTAGCACTAGTTCAATTGCACATGTAATACTTGTAGATAAAGCTAATTGTACATATATATTGTAATGACTTGACCCATTTGCTACTAGCTATTTGTTGACTGATATTCCTTGTAGCAGGTTTTTGCTCATGTTACTAACAATGTAAAAACAGCCCAGAGGGAAATTAAAAGTGCTGTAGTATTATTTGTCTATTCCAATGGTATCATTTATGAAAAAAAGGATAGACTTTGCTAATGTTGGTAGAAGTATACCATACTATTGCAATAGCAAAACAAGATTATTAAAAGTTTCAATTACATTACGCACAGGACAAGCATGAATCTTAATGCATCGACAGGGACTGGGAGACTGGATGGACAAGAAGAAGGAAAAAATCATAGAATCCCTGCAGTCCAGAAGGAGGCCATTTGGTCAATCGGTCTGCACCTATCGCAATCCCACCATGGCCCTATCTTCAAAATCCCATGCATTTATCCTAGCTAGTCCTCTTGACACTAGGGGCAATTTAGCATGGCCAATCCACCTAACCTGCACACCTTTGGACTGTGGGATGAAACTGGAGCACCAGGAGGAAACCCATGCAGACACGGCAGGCCCAATTCTCCCATTGCGATGCCCTAGTTTTTTGGCGCTTCATATTGGCCGTGTCAGCCATTTCGCGGGATTTACGCATGCCGGAGTACAGTTCGAGACCACGCTGGAAACCAGTGGGAAGGCCAGGTAAGTGATTAAAATCTATTTCAAATGTGATTATAGGGCACAGGATTGAATCCTCTGGGTCCGATTGCATCTCTCACCTGACCAGAAGGATTTCACTCCACCAGGGTTTAGAGTACTCCCCACTTTCGGAGAAGTAGCAGGAGACCCCGAAGGATTGAAGAGGGGCCAATTGGGACTCCCCAGGCGTAGGGTGGTGGGGGGTGGTGCCCCAGGGCACGGGCATCCTGGCGGTACCAGCCTATGCCCTCTGGCACAGCTCAAAGGGCAAAGTGCCCATGTCCAGGAGGCACCTTGGCATTGCCCACCAGGCATCAGGCAGTGCCAAGGGAGCAGGACCTAGGGGTCAGTGCCAAGGGGTGGGGCCAAGGCAATAATGCCAAGGGACAGGGCCTATTGTCGGCAGGAACTAGGGGATAGTGCCAAGGGATATTGTGGGCAGGCTGGTTGTAAGCGGGGCTGGGTTGATTGGTGGGGGTCCCACAGCCACTCTGCATTATGATTGGTCAGGGCTTGAGAGAGGCCAGCGATTGGGGCGGGTTGGGTGGTAGTGTGTCTCCCATTGGGGGATGGGGGGAGGGGTGGTGGGGGAAGGGGTGGGGAGCTTGCTTCCTCGGGGGGGGGGGAGGGATTGTCACTGCTGGAGGGGGGCTGGAGATTGCGGTGCTTCCAGACATGGGGGGGGAGGGGGGCAATCGGGGCTGGCCCAAGAATGCTTGTGCAGGCCACAATCAGGCTGTGGGGGGTGGGGTAAAGGGGCAGCACTGCAGGGGTCCCGAGCTGGCCAGCAAACGAGAGCCTGACGGATCGGGGCCATTGCACATGCTCAGAGTTCCAGAACTGTCAGACTCCAGCAATGAATAGGCCCCGCCCTTAAGCTTTCAATAATATTCACAGTTGTGACCTCTGCATTGCACAGAGTGTGGGAGATTCGAGTCTGAGCTCCCACTGAAAAAACAATCGTGACTTACACCAATTTTCCCACCAATTCAGCACGTAGAATTTTTTTGGGAGAATCGATCCCGGGGAGATTGTGCAAACTCCACCCAGACAGTCACCCAAGGCAGGAATCTAACCCAGGTCCGTGGCACTGTGAAGCAGCAGCGTTAACCATAGTGCCACCATGCTGCCCACGGTGCAGATGCGGTGATCACTTTGCAAGAGAGAAGTGGAGTGATTTATGTCTACTATAAGATTCAGAATTTCTGCTATTTGCATGCTCACAAGACGAAACATAAACAGCAAAGGTACCTGAAAGCCCCCAAGTATATCAACAAAATATATTTAAAAAAGACAAAAGAACATTGCCTTAAAAACTCAGGAACATCCCAAAGCACTGTCCAATTGGATTATTTTAAAGTGCAATTAAAATTGTAATTACAGTCACAACTCGTTGGGTTAGTATACGAATAGGCTTCTTAAAACTGCCACATGGTTTCCTGATGGCTTAGTGAATTTATCTGTGGAGTAGTTAAACATACAGGACAGGGAAGGCCTACTTTGGACATCTAATCGGCACCGACTTAGCCAAGATGTCAGTACAAGTGTAGCAATTAATCCCAGCACCCATGCAGCGCTCGAACTTAAGCTGGGTTCATCATCCTAGCTGAGGATAAAGCTGAGCTTATGTGTGATGCTTGTTGACGCACAGCCTATTGACAATTACCTTCAAGGTTCATACATGAAGAATGGTGATTATGGTGAAATGCCAGATAGGGCTGGTCACAACTGGAACTGTTCTCAGCAGGTAATCTGGATCTGGGAAGAAATAATTACGTTTGTGGAAAAAAAACCTTTTGAAATAAAGCAAAAGATGTCCAAATTAATATTTTTCACACACTTTAAAGGCATAGTTATATTTCAACAAATATATTTTTGTGGCCCTTAAAGTGGTTCAGAGTATTCACACTGAAGAATGATTTTAAGAAGTGGCAACACATTGTCACTGGGTATCTACAGACAGTTCTCGACTTTATGACATTCCAGTTATGGTGAATGACATAAGAACATAAGAACATAAGAAATAGGAGCAGGAGTAGGCCATCTAGCCCTTCGAGCCTGCCCCGCCATTCAATAAGATCATGGCTGATCTGTTGTGGCTCAGTTCCACATTCCCGCCCTCTCTCCATAACCCTTAATCCCCTCGCTTATCAAAAACCCATCAACCTGCGTCTTAAAAATACTTAGCGAGGCAGCCTCCACCACTTCAACGGGCAGAGAATTCCAGAGATTCACCACCCTTTGAGTGAAGAAGTTCCTCCTCAACTCCGTTCTAAACCGCCCCCCCTTTATCTTGAGGCTGTGCCCCCTAGTCCTACTGTCCTTTCTGAGCGGGAAGAGTCTCTCCACCTCTATCCTATCCATCCCATTCATCATCTTATACGTCTCAATGAGATCTCCCCTCATTCTTCTAAACTCTAACGAGTGCAAGCCTAGTTTATTCAGCCTCTCCTCATAACTCAACCCCCTCAACTCCGGTATCAGCCTAGTAAACCTCCTCTGCACTCCATCCAAGGCCAAAATATCCTTGCGTAAGTGCAGCGACCAAAACTGCACACAGTATGACAATTGTAATGTTTATAAATTGACACCCAATTTACAACAGGCGGCATGGTGGCATAGTGGCATAGTGGTTAGCACTGTTGCCTCACAGTACCAGGGTCCCAGGTTCAATTCTCGCCCCAGATCACTGTCCGTGTGGAGTTTGCACTTTCTCTTTGTGTCTGCACGGGTTTCCTCCCACAGTCCAAAAGATATATTGGTTAGGTTGATTGGCCATGCTAAATTGACTCTTGTGTCAAGGGGATTAGCAGGGTAAATGCGTGGGTTATTGGAGTAGAGCCTGGGTGCGATTGTGGTCAGTATAGAGTCAATGGGCCAAATAGCCTCCTTCTGTACTGTAGGGATTCTATAAGATTTTGACGCCACCCATCTGTGTGACTGGACAGGTCGAATTATCTTTCACTGAATAATAGAATCACAGAATCCCTACATTGCAGAAAGAGGCCATTTGACCAATCTAGTCTGCACTGATTCTCCAAATGAGCACCTCACCCAGGCCCATCCCCTGTCCTACCCCATAAGCCTGCACATGACTAATCCACCAAACTTACATATCTTTGGCCCCTAGGGCCCAATTCTACCAACAAGTTGCGCCCATTTTCAGGTACGAAAACTTGGTAAAGTCGGGCGTGAGGTGAGTAGCATGATCAGTGACCGTCTCTGTGCCTGTTCCCCCTTTACCAAGCATCCAAAATGGCCGTGATCGGCACCACGCCCAAAATGGGCTGGACACCCAAACTTGCCAGCACTCCCAGATTCAGCACTTCAAATCAAAATGGTAAAATCAGGCCCTAAGTGGCAATTGAGCATGGCCCATTCACCTAACCTGCACATCTTGGACTGTGGGAAGGAAGTGGAGCACCCAGAGGAAACCCATGCAGACTTGTCTTGAGGATGTCCTGAATTAGGTTAGGAATAAGTGTTTTGTTCTGTTAAATTTTTAGTTCTGTCATGTTTTTTAGCACAACCGGGATGATTCCAATGCATTTCTACGTCATGTTGTATTTAGTAAGTACTCAGACTCCAAGAAGTTCAAGGTTAAACATGCAACCGACAATGATTAATGTTGTCACTATATCCCCTACGAATCTGTGCAGGCATCAACAGTCACCTCAGGGCAAGAAGTAAGAGCATTTAACACCACCAGGCATCCCATGAATGATTTCCATCTTGTTTCAGCAACCAATCCCCCATTTATAGCATTGTTCCTATGAGAAAATTGATTCCAACTTACAACATTTGGCTTACAACATGGTTTTCAGGAAGCAATTCTGTGGTAAGTCCAAGGACTGTCTGTATATCTTTTAAATCCCTGGCCAACACTGCGGACAGGCTACCTATTTGGACTGATAATACGATATATTGAAATGCTAGCCTGTATGACTCACCCTTCCATTTTCCCTCCTTCCAGGGAAACACCTGGCCTCTGCTGCAGTAGGTGCCACCTCCCTATGATACGGAAAATAAATTGGTAATTCACTGTGTGTAGAATTCATCATTGCAACCATATCACTCCATACCATTAACACTTTGAAGTACCATGCACTAGTCAAATTACTTAAAAATAGACTGCCCAGAATAGTAAATTAGCATTTAGAAAAAAAGTCATTCATGGTATTACATATTAGTAATTCCACAGGATGCTGCTATAAGAACACCATCTGTAATACATTTAACAGCCTAATTTAATATCTATCCTTCAAATTAAGTTGTACTTTAATTAAATCACTAACGGTTTTGTCATATTTTGTCTTATAATGCTCTTGTGAATGTGTATATATATTAAACACATTATACATGTTATTGTTGCTAAAACAAAGCGTTTATGGATATTATCTGGGATACAAAATATTAAATAACGGATAGAGCCAGAAATAGATGAACATATTTTACTACAGTTGGGGGCAGACAGCACAAGTAATGTGTCAGTTCTTTTAGGATGCATATAAGTAGTTGAAAGACAGCTACAATATTTCAATTTAAGTTTTCATGGAACTATGTGCTTTTATTACTTGCCATATTATCAGTTTACTAATCATTTGAAACTAATTTTTATACCTATTTACTAAATTATATTCCAAGTTATAATTCATAATGCCTTGGAAAGGTACAAGGCTGTAAAACAATAAAATGCTTCAGTACCATTAAAGACATTAGTGAGGGAAATTGCCTAGGAAGAAATATTGAGTTAAAGAGAAAAAGAAAATGTAACAAGCTTATTTCTTAAAATTAGTAGCTAAGTCCTGCACTTTTGCATTAATCTGATGAAATCCGTGGCTTGCAAGACCAGTGGGGAAGTGTGAATAAGCTGTAGGATGTATGAATTCCAGTCTCAAAGCTTGTTTTCTGAGACAGTCCCTAATTAAAAGACAAACTGAAACTTCAGGTTTCTGGGAAGGGGGGTTGTGACTTTGGGTTCCTGGCTATGACATCAGATTTCTGGGAAATCAGAATGTGACCCCAGGTTGCTAAGGAAGCTGAAGCTGACAGGGAAGTTTTAAAAACACACAGCGCTCTCAGCTACAGCAATGCAGATGGGTAATGGACAGTTTTGTGTGTGTGTATGAGACAGCTAAAAAGGCAGAAAAATGAAGCTGGATATAGCAGCAGGGATGATGAAATAAAATTATTATCACTGTTTCAGCTATGTTACCAGGGACAGTGCTATGCACTGGGGCCTTACTGAGTAATCTGATGAAGGTGACTCAGGGAAATTCACATCATTAAGGATGTCATGAACCAAACTAAGGAGGTTCTGCAGAAGTGCATTTTTGGTGATGACTGTTCATGGAACTTAAAGCTGCTATTGAAGATATCTCAATGACTCAACCTGCATAAGGAAAAAGAGTTCAACATAACCTGGGGAATGCAGAAGAGGACTTTGTGAAGGACTTTGGGGCTATAGGTTGTACTATGCCTTTAAGAGATTTCGGCAAGATGTCACTAGAATGTAAATATGTCATGTCTTAGTTTCACTTTTGCTTTGAGAGGAGCACACATGCAGCTGTGATGCCTTCAAGCTTTATACCTGCTCATAACTGTTCTGATTTGCCTACAGTGGCGCAGTGCTTTTGTCACTGGACCAGTAATCCAGAGACCTTGGATAATGCTCTGGGGACTGAGGTACGAATTCCACTATGGCAGATGGCAAAATTTGAAATCAATAAAAATCTGGAATTAAAGGTCTAATAATGACCATGAAATCATTGTTGCTTGTTGCAAAAACCCATCTGGTTTATTAATGTCCTTTTAGGGAATGAAATCTGTTATCCTTACCCAGTCTGGCCTACATGTGACTCCAGACTCACAACAATGTGATTGATTTTTAAATGACCAAGCAACCCACTCAGTTCAAAGGCAATTAGGAATGGGCAATAAATGTTGACCCAGACAGCGTCACCCACACCCCCAAATGAATAAGAAAAAACATGTTTACCTAATCCCTTATGACTGATAAAGGCTTGGACAATAAATAAGCCCAAGATATTATATCATTATAATAACATGACTTGGTGATTGGCAGTGGAAAACAGATGGCAGCAAGGTCAAGTACACACACGATATCCTTACATTGTGCTACATGGCAAAAGATTACCATCCATATTTTGGTCAGGACACAAGGAATTCAGAGATTGCTGAAAATCAGCATGCTAACTGCGATGAAAATCTTTGGACATAGAGCATCGAGCTAGTGCTCAAGTAAAGAGCTGGTAAGTAGACTGATTCCTGTGTTAAGATTGCAGCACATAGCCTGTTGGTTCAGTGAGTGGGACGGTGCATCAAGATGACCAGCACTGGGTTAGCCCAGTTGGGAAAGGCAAGTGATCAGGGCATGGGCAATTGATAGAGAGCAAGGGAGAGTCAAATGAAAAAAAACTACAGAAGCAAGCCAGAGAAAGTTGCGATTGTAATAGGTAACCTTGGGAGTTGCTGAATAATAATTTGAATAATAAGTAAGGACACCATCACTCCAATGTATGCTCCCATCACAACTCATCTTTGTGGATGGAGCCTTGGAAAAATGCATGAAAGCACCTGCAGTGACACTTATCCTACGTGTTCTATTGAAGAAGGAAGGTGAAAGAGTCAGAATGCCTACAAAATTCCCCAGTTTGAATTGGATTGCAGCTAACCATTAATACGGAATATTTGCAGACCTCCAATCCTCTGGTACCTCACTATATCTAGTGAGGTTTGGAAGATGGTCCTGAGGGCATCTATTACTTCCTTCCTGGCTTAACAGCCTGGGGTACAATCCATCTGGCCCTGGTGACTTATCTACCTTGAAGGCTGTCAATCCCTCCGGTGATTGCACTTTAATGAGAGTGTCTGCATTATTCCTCTCCTTTGTGAAGATAGAAGTAAAATACTCATTAAGGACCCTGCCCACATCTTCTGCTTCCATGCATAAGTTTGATTTCTTTGATTTGAATTGATTTATTATGATCTCATGTATTAACAAAGAGTGAAAATTATTGTTTCTTGTGAGCTACACAGACAAAATATGCCGTTTACAGAGAAGAAAATGAAAGGGTTCAGAGACTAGTGTTACAGTCATAGCTAGGGTGTAGAGAAAGATCAACTTAATGCAAGGTAAGTCCATTCAAAAGTCTGACAGCAGTAGGGAAAAAGCTGTTCTTGAGTCGGTTGGTACATGACCTCAGACTTTTGTATCTTTTATCCGAAGGAAGAAGTTGGAAGAGAGAATGTCTGGGGTGCATGGGGTCCTTAATTATGTTGGCTGCTTTGCCAAGGCAGTGGGAAGTGTATACGGAGTCAATGGATGGGAGGCTGGTTTGCATGATGGATTGGTCTATGTTCACAACCTTTTGTAGTTCCTTGCGGTCTTGGGCAGAGCAGGCACCATACCAAGCTATGATACAACCAGAAAGAGTGCTTTCTACAGTGCATCTGCAAAGGTTGGTGAGCGTCGTAGCTGACATGTCAAGTTTCCTTAGTCTTCTGAGAAAATAGAGGAGTTGAAGGGCTTTCTTAACTATAATGTTGGTATGGGGGGACCAGGACAGATCGTTGGTGATCTGGACACGTAAAAACTTGAAGCTCTCAACGCTTTCTACTTCGTCCCATTGATGTAGACAGGGGCATGTTCTCCTTTACGCTTCCTGAAGTCGATGACAATCTCCTTCGTTTTGTTGACATTGAGGGAGAGATTGTGCTCCCTCTTGTTTGGCTTGTTATGTTCTAGCTAAAAAAAGTTCTCTTGAATGCACTTCAAGAATGTTGTGTCTTCTATGCCTTTCACATTGTGTGCATCCCAATTTATATTAGGGTAGCTATTATTGTCCTATTGTTCTTGCATTCAGAAATTTGTCCACATATTTGTTCTTTTAGCTCCCTCTCACCATTTGGGAGTTGTACACTTCTGGCAGAGTGGTTGCCCCTTTTTTTATTTTTGAGCTCAACCCATATGGCCTCATTTGATGATTCATGTATTATGTCATTCCTCCTCCAAGTTATAATTGATTCCTCAACCAATAATGTTCAATATCCAGGGATACTGAGCTGCCAAGTTTCTGTTATAGCAATGATATCATGTTACCATGTGTCAAACTGTGCGCTTAGTTCATCGGGTTTCTTTGCTATATGTCTTGCATTTATATATATACTTTTTAACATTGCCAATTACCTGTGCTGTTCACTTTTTAACTTTGGTTTCTTCTATCTCTCAGAGTTACTCACTAATTTTGTCTCCTGCTCCCTGCTCTAGATTTGTCCTATTTGCCCCCAGGTTCCCAACGCCAACCAATCTAGTTTAAACCCTCCTTAACAACACCAGCAAACCTCCCCTAGAGGATATTTGTCTCAGTCCTGTTCAGGAATAAACTATTTGGCTTGTACAGATTCCGCCTCCCCCACAAATGGTTTCCAGCTACATGTTCAATCACTCAATTCTCCTATTTCTATGTTCACCAACATATGGGACTGTAGGTAATTCTGAGATTACTGCTTCAGAAGTCCTGCTTTTCAACCTCTTTTCCAGTTCTCTCAAATCTGCTTTTGGGGCCTCATTGGTATCAATGTGGATGGACCACAACCTCTGGCTGTTCACCCACCTCCCCAAAAAGTGTCCTGCTACTGCAATGTGACATCCTTGACTCTGACACCATGGAGGCAATAGACCATTCTGGAGTCACATTGATGGCTACAGGAATACCTATCTGTCCCCCTAATTAACGAATCCCTTATCATTGCTTATTTCCTCTCTCATTCCTCCCCTCCTATGCATCTGAGCTGCCCATAGTGCCATGAACTTGGCTCTGACTACATCCCTCAAAGGAAACAATGCCCTCACTACTATCCAAATTAGCGAACGGGACCCCAGGGGAGCCCTGCATTACCTGCCTGTTTCTCTTGGACTGCTTGGCAACCATCCATTCCCTTTCTGCCTCCATGTTCCTAGGCTACAGTGTGACCAAATCTCTGAACATGCTTTCTACATAACTTCCAACCTCACAGATGTGCTACTGTGATTCCAATTGCTGCTTGAGCTCCAAAACCAGATATGGATCAGTGGGAAATTCAACCAGCCTATAACACACCATCAAAGGCGGGAGAACAGAATTCCAAACTAATTTCCTGCTGTAGGAAACTGACATTTTCCATCACACCAAATTTAGTGTCCCCATTTTCCACAATTCCTGTTGCTGGTGGAAGCAGAAAATTCTGCCCTGGGGCTACATAGGAGGACCAATTCAGAATCAGGTTAAATTTCTGTGTTCATTGACTCATGAACACAGAAGTCAAGAGTGTTCTCATGACTTCTGCATGTTATTTCAACAACAACCTACAAAATGCATTCCTCTCTGAAGCTCTGAAACAGCCATTATCATAAGCATCAAAATGGTAATTTTATAGTCCTAAGCAGGCAACTATCTTGAGATAGATGCCTCACAGAAAAGTCTTGAAGCGTGCACACTACAAAAAGGCAAACCTTTTGCTTTTGCATTTGCAGTTGCTTCAAGATTTCTGTCCATAACACCATTCAACTATTCCAACATCAAACAGGAAACGCCTGCTTTCATATTTGGAATCATATGTTTTTTGTGCCTAACTACGTGGCAAAATATTTGTAATAGAGATCGACCACAAGTCACTAGAGATGATTTGGCAAAAACCATTGACCGGTGATAAAGATTCAAGGTTATGACTGTGAAATTAGATACAAACCACGTAACTTTATGGTCACATCAGATAAATTTAGCAGATTGACTAATCCCCAATGTCCTGGTCAATATTTTCTTGGATAATAAAGAATACTGATACATGTGACCTGACTCCTTTACCATGAAACTCCGTAGAGGGACCATTGCCTTGCCACTGCATGGGTATAATGCAGCTGACAGGCCCATGACATTTTAATAACTAGCAGGTTCCAAGCATAAAAAGCTGCCGATTCTTATCCTTTACCATTTTGATTTCAATCGTCTAATGGCTGGAAGGCAATGGCTCCTTATTTATATCACACATTATAGTTTACACTCATCTACCTTGATTTATGACAACTGAATTAAATTACACTACTTAACGTCAACACTGCTTGTGGTGATATTGCTGGGAAAAATCATTTCTTCACAAACTGTATTTTTCTTTTAAAATTTGGAAGGATTATTTGGGCACTTGGATTTTTTTAAAGAAGGTCATAAGTTCACCTTGTCAACAAGCATGCCTTTTCTATGAAACCACATGATTTCAGCTACCTGATCAGAATGGCCCTTGAAGGAGGGGAGTTATTTCTTTGAACTAACTGGTTTAAAAAGTTAAAGACTAGTGATTTACTTGAAATCACTTGACAAAGGAGCTTTAAGTTTCAAACCTGTTGTTTTTAAACTTAGTTTTGGAGACTATGCTGAGGAGGAGGGTTGCCCTAACCTGCTCGCATCCTGCCATGCCTGAAATTTCATGCAAGATTATCAATCCACAACCAGAGAATCCTTATCTTAGTATAAATTGTCTGCATTTGTAAACCTGCAAAGCTAAGACAAGGAAAATTTATCCAGCTCTATATTCTTCTCCACGTGAAGTGCCATTGGTAAGAATGTCCAGACAACTACTGCAACCACATGATGGAGCTCCAGATTGACAGTGTTAAAATCCTGTGAACTTTATCCTTTATTTTATAAAGCTACCCTTCAAATTCTATCTCTGCAGAAAACCTAGGTGAAATTTTATGGAAAAATTTCTAAGTGCATAAAGAGTATGAAAACAGGAGAGAATTGCACTTTTTTTTTGGGTGAGGTTCCAGTCACAGTCTTATGGCACCTAGTAAATAAAAGTCCAGATGTGATTCCCCCCAGTAGGGGGAGGGGTGGAGCCTAATCTCACAGGTGAAGCTGGCTGCTGAGCTCCAGGAGTGCATCGTGCATGCACCCTGATCTCCACCTTCTGTCACTCTCCCCAGTTGCCCGATGCACAACAGGACCTGTCACTTATCGCTCCTTGTGTCAGTCTCCCCTCCAGCCCCCCCCGACATTGCCACCTCCCCATTCCCACCCCTGTAGAGGTCCAACCACCCCCAATTGCCACCAAATGCTGCCCCACCAATCATCCCCCACCCTCTGCAGAGTTCCCCCTTTCCGTCCCCCCCTACTATGCACTTATGTATCCTCATCATGGCTCTATGCCTTCTCAGGACCCACCCAACCAGGTCCCCCACTCAGGCCCTACCCCCTTGGCACTGCCAGGGTACCCAGCGGGCAGTGCCAAGTTGCCAGGCAGGCACTACCAGGCTGGCAGTGCCCCATGGGCATTGCCAAACCTGCCCCTGAGCACCCAGGGGTCTTCAATGACCTTGGGTCCCACCAACAATGCCATCACATCTGGTCCCTCTTCATGGATCATACCTGATTCTCACTGATGAGGGCTTTGATTGGTGAGGGGGGTAAGTACAAGTGAGCCTGGAAGATAGTGTCTGGGACTCACCAATGACATTTAAATAATGTCATGAATATTGAAATCAGCTTGGTGTCCTTTCCAGGCAGAAAGCTGATTTCACTGGCAAATCAATGTCGATAAGATTGTGAGAGGCGAAAAACCAGTCACAAATCAGATCTTTCACCTCTCGTCCTATCTTACTGGCTCACCACGCCAATCAATCGGCATGATGAGCAAGTAAGGTCACAGCCCCTATGTGTTTGTCTTTTGTTTGTTTACTTGTGGGTGTGTATGTGTCCACATGTACTGGGATATTCTTAAAGGGGTAAATAGTTATAATTCCAGAGTACAACTCTGTGTGTACCAGTTCTTGCATCTAATTAAAAAATGTTTTGTTTTATAATAAATCAATCATTCTGATTTTATTGAATGAAGCCTGGTCAGTCATTTTTATTCTAGGTCTAATAACAGTGAAGGCAAATAAATTGGCCATTTCCATGAGTGTATTAATGTTTTAAACTAATGATGCAATCTGTGGAGTAGTGGGGCTAGATAAACTGCACATTCCTCCGATCCTACCATAACAATATTCTTTGGATCCAATAAACTGTACTGAAATGTAGATCCCTTGTGCCAGATGCATGCATCAGTAGCTGCACAGCGCTCTGTTCTCCTCTGACCTTTGCCATCAGCCTGCTACAGGTCTCCTCCACAGCTGCAGGCACACCCTCCTCGGTTTGACCTTCTGGAGGCAATGTGGTCACTTGTAGAGGAGAGGTTCAGCAGGACACCCCTGAAGTGTCCTAGGATGATACCCATGTGAGCTCCTCCTTCTTGTGGGTTTGTGATGACACTTTCCTGACTCCTTAAGAATATGGAGCAACTGGAGGGAGGTCAAGGTGCCTCATTTCCCTCTCACCTAAGGCGACACAGTGGTTAGCAGTGCACCCTCACAGCGACAAGGGACTTGGGTTCGATTCCCGGCTTGGGTCACAGACTGTGTGGTGTTTGCACATTCTCCCTCGGACTGTGTGGATTTCCTTGGGTGCTCTGGCTTCCTCCTACTGTCCGAAAGATGTGCTGGTTTGATGCATAGGCCATGCTAAACTCTCACTCAGTGTACCTGAACAGGCATCGGAGTATGGCGACTAGGGGATTTTCACAATAACTTCATTGCAGTGTCAATGTAAGCCTTCTTGTGACTAATAAAAAACTACTTTAGCTACTACATACTGCACCCAGGGTCACAGCAATGGAATGAGCATTGTCTGCATTGCTGGACCAAGGTCTGCCACCCTTTACACGGAGGCAGCCAGGCATTTGCCAGGGCTATGACAGCAAACAGAACATAAACGGTTCTTCCAGCCTCCAGTCCAGTCTTTGCATTGTCTCTGGCACCTCTGTCTGCTGTTGCCTTACCTGTACTGTAATTTCTAAAGACTTTCGGCTGAGTCCAGATGCTCATAATCTATGTAGGGTCCACCATCCTCCAAGTGTCAGAAGCTTTGCCTGTCTCTTTCTGCTGAGTCCTGCAACCCAAACCCCTGTTTGACATTCTTGTGCACTTGCACACTGACAGTGCCTGATGCTCTTATAAGCATCACTTTGAAGTGAGTAAATGGTGCCACTTACCCTGGTGGAAAGCAGCAGATTCAGCACTTCTTTGTGGTCTTTTGTCCAGTTCATTTGCGGGTGCCATAGTTGCTAACTTCCACTGCAACCTCTGCCCTGCCCATTTTGGTCAGTCAGGAGGACCTCCAAGACCTCCTACTTTTCTTGGATGGCTTGGAGGAGAACCTGCAGGGAGGCTTTGCTGAGCCGTGGAGCCATATGTCTTTTCTGGTCTTGGCAGAATCTTGAATGACAGCCAGACTAATGCTCCTGGCTTGCAGTGAGAAAATCACTGTCCAGGTGCCCTTGAAATATGGTGTGAGGACCTTTGACCCGCAAGGGTTAGGATGGCAACCTCCTGCCTGCACTGCTGCAAGATTCACTGTGCATATGCAATGAGCTGAAGAATGCGAAATCATGGGGGCCATCTGTCCAGCTCCTGGGCCAAAGTCACTTTGATTTCTTCTCCCACTATCCAACTTATACTCTGAATGGAAGATACCGCGCTGACATGTTTTATACTGCTAATCAAAAAGATTCATCCAAAAATGTATCGTATGTGGAAAATTTGTGTAGTAAATTCAAAATCTAATACTCTTTACAAAAAATATAAACACAAAATATTGTTGACCTCTTGTTAATAAATAAAAGCAAAAATTGAAAATAAATATTAAAAAAACACTAGTGACAACTAATTATTATTTTGAATCTTAGAAGAATGCCACTATTCTTCAGCATGACATTCACCATTTCTTGCTACAAGCATGATTATAACTCAAGTGAGATTGCCAAAGTGTGAGCACTTCACTCCTATTGCATGAGATTCTTAAAACTAAGCTCACTGCAAAGACAAAGGGGAAGCAAGAACTTTCATTTTGTAAATACGGCTAATGGAGACATGTTAACTTAGTGGGTTACATTCTTAAGAGTCATAACTATATCTGTGATTTTTTAACAATTGTGATGTTGCAGCCATAACTTGCCATTGCCTGTAATATCTTGTATAAAAATAGTGGTCCTAAATTATCTAAGACTTCAACGTGGTGCATTTGAAACAATCATTAATATCCTTAATCCTTAAGAAATTTGCAGTTGCTACAGAATAATTTACATTCGTTGTAGCATGAACTTTTCCTTCATATTTGAAGCAAATAAATCCAGGAGTGTCAGGGAGAACCTGGATTCCAACATGTAGTATACCAGTGTAGCAACACCCAGTACTATTGCAAGAACAGAAAATACTGGAAAAACTCAGCAGGTCTGACAGCATCTGTTGGAAGAGTCAGCTTTTAAAGTCTGTTTGATTATAGAGTTTGGCTAGACAGCTCTGATGAAAGATCATCTAGAATTGAAACGTTGGTTCTACTCTCTCTCCACAGATGCTGTCAGACCCGCTGAGATTTTCCAGCATCTGTTTTTGTGTTGGCTAGACACCTGCTGGGTTTTCCCAGCATTTTCTATCGTTGTATCAGATTCCAGCATCCACAGTATTTTGTTTATTTTACACTACTATTAGTCAGCTTTTCCTGTACTTGTCCCCTCCTACCGCTTCCATCTTCAAAACCAATACAATAGTAACTACCGTACATTTCAAAAGTGCTTAAGCAAAACATTGCAGATTCTGGAAATCGGAAATAAAAACCCAAAAAGCTGAAATACTCAGCGGTTCAAGTAGCATAAGTTTGAAACATTAACTCTGTTTCTCCTTCCACTCACATGCTGCCTAACCTGCTGGTTTTCTGTTTTTACTTCAGAAGATTGGGATGCCTGGTCATGAAATATATATAAACTTGAATCTTTTCTCTTTGACAATGTAGCCTCTTTAAAAATTAGAAGCTATTTTCAGTAACAACCAATTATGTCTCAAAATTTAAATATTTAGCCCAATCATAGAATCACTACAATTGAGCAGGAGCCATTCGGCCCATTGAGTCTATACCGACTCTCTCTGATGGAGTACCCAGACCCTTTCCCCCACGTATCTGGGTAACCACATACATTTACCATGGTTAATCCATCTAACCTACATACACATCATTGGGCACTAAGATGCAATTTAGCATGGCCAATCCACCTAATCTGCACATCAAAATTCTACATTAAGGTCCTCTCTGAACCTAGTCTCATTAGTGGCCTTCAAAATGTATTTCTAAACATTTAGTAAAGTAATGCTAGTACAGGCATAGTGAAGTTGCTATTATTGATTTCAACCTCCAAAACATGTCTTTAAGGAGGACAAAAGATGTCCTCCGTTGCTGGTCCTGGCGGGTGGATATATCCAAACGGTCCAGTTCAACTGCACCAAGAAAGAAGGGGGAGGGGAGAGGATTTGAGGAGGTCCCTGGGCTGAAGAGGCGGTATAGAGGGGCGTGGCTAGAGGGAGGGGCTGTGCCGAGGGAGTGGGGGCGTGGCAAGGAGGATGCAGGGGCGTGGCAAGTGGAGTGGTGGCTTGAAAAGAGGGGGGAAACAGCGCATGGCAGGGGGCGTGGTAACGGGAATAGGGGCGGGGCTAAGGGAGAGCGTGGCAAAGGATGGTGGCATTGGAGGAAACGCAGTAAATCAAGTGGGTGGCAGAACCGGGCATGCCGGCAATGAGCAGGGGGCGTGGCAAGGGGAGGAGAAAGAGAGGGCTGCGCGACGCGTCAGATCTCGCGAGACTTACTCTCGGAACGCAGCGCGCGTGCGCGCGGGATAAAAAAATTCCAATAACGGATGGAGCACGAGATGAGCGCGTCGTTGGTGACGTAAGGAGTTTTCCCTCAAAGTCAACAAGAACAAGAAAGGAGTCGGAGTTTAATTCTGAAGCAATTAAAATTTTTATATTAAAAAAATTATCAATTAGCATCAGCAAAATACACCGTTGGCTGAGTGGGAGGAGGGGGGTGGGGACAGTTTCGCTGGGTTTTCCGAAGGACGGCTTTGCTGTGTGTGTGTGTGGGTCGCTCTGGCGGGCGGCTAAAGCCGGCCGGCGCTGCACTGAGTGTTAAAGGTAAGGGAGGAGGATGGAGATGTCTGCAACTGGGTGGGATGGGGTGCCGGTTCTTCCCACTCCCCCGCCGCTGCTTTTCCTAATCCCCTTTTTCGATGCACATTCGTTACGCGCCCTGGGGTGGGCGATCGTGTGTGTGTGTGTGTGTGTGGGGAAAGCAGAAGTGGGAGAGTTTTTGGTATTTTGGTAAGGTTGGGAGAATGATGATGATGATGCTGATGGAGGAGGAGGGGTTTCTGACTCTGGCCTAGTTGTTATACACCATCCTCCTCCATCACTATAACTACTACCAACTAACCTCAATAACTTTACACCAGAATAGTGCCGGGCCGGGGAAACCAACGATAACTTGTTATTTGTTGATGTTACCCTGTAACCTTGCATGACTTTTTTTTCCCGTCTGTTTTGGCCAAGTGCTGATTTTATCTAGATGAGGAGGGGGATGTTGGTGGGTGGAAAGGCCTGTGTACTGCTTGTTTTAACGAGATGGATTTTTTTCTCGCTTTTGGTTTATTTTTGTGCACAGTTGGTCAGGGGTAAATAAAGCGGCGAGTGCTTATCATCCAACCAGACAGACCTTCACACTTTCACCCAACACGTTTTATCTTTTTAATGAGATGCTCAAACACGGATTCATTCGGCGACTTTTTTAAAGAAAAAATAACACGTGTCAGATTGTTTACGGGTGTTTATTCCTATGCCTTTTATTGTTCAATCTAATAAGGTTTTTTATTTTTTAACTTTTTTAAAAGTATGTGGTCTCGGGTGGAGGGCGTAGACAGACGGCGACCACACAGCAGCGTCTGCCCTGAAAAAATGTTTACGTCTCTTTTTTTTACAAATGGATATGGCTAAAATATGAAGGACAAATACTTAGTTCGACTTTTAAAATGGTTTTAAAAATACCATCTCAACCCGTCTTGACACGATTTAGGGTGGGGTGCGAATGAATGAATTTATAAATAAGGCTCCAAAATAATGGGACAAAAATTGATCCGTAACTGCCTTTGGCAGTTTTAAAATAACTTGCCAGCACTGTCCTGAAATAACACCGGACAGACCATTTATAGCTTTCCCAATTGTGCATGGGAGTATCAATTTATATAACCAAGTCTACTTGTGTAACCCACAGTTATGTGCAGGCCGATTTGTGAAAACGGATTTCCTTTAGTTTTAAATTTTCTGATAAAGTATGCCATTGAAGTATCACAAGACCGGGATTGAAATAATGTGATTTTTTTTCGTCTTCAAGTTGTGGTATTGTTTTTCCCTGGCAGCAGTGGTTAACGGAGTTGGAAGTCGCTTTGAGGAGAGAGTGGTGGGAAGGGCAGAGCCAGTCCCAAAAGACGACTAGCTGGGCTCGGGGGAACCACTATGAGTGATATAACCATTGTGAAGGAAGGATGGGTGCAAAAGAGAGGTAAGGTTGCTATTATTTTACTTGTGTTCTCACAAATTTGTCAGCAAATTAAAGAATGGAACCGGATTTTGAGTGAGGATGAATGACACTGGGTGGGCAGGCGAAATAGTATCAAAGTGGAGTTTCGTGTGTGTAGAAACAGTACATGGCAGCGTGTTTGCAACACTGACGTAGTCGACATAATAGTCACTTAATTTGTAGTTTGTAAACATGTTTCATTTTTAAAATCGGAATGTTTGACCCGTCGGTTCAAGATGATTTTCGATCAGATTTTTAAAATTTGCTTTCAGCTGCGCATTTATTAGATAGCACTCAAAATAGGAAACAGATCTGTTTGTGTATTAGTTTTGGCTTCGATCCATTTTTTTCTATTCAATTGTTTTAAAGGTAATGTTTGCCGTTGATCCTTAGTGGCTTATGTTTATTCGCTTGTGTGATCCTAAAAATAGAATGTGATTAGGGACTTTGGAAATGGCAAAATAATTTCCTGTTTACTTAAGTGACTTACCTCCCTGTGGAGGGGTTATGCATTTGTCTAGCACTGGCGTTTTAATTGTAATATCTAGTCTTGCTGTTTTAAGGGAGAAAAAGAATAGCCATAGCTCTATTAAAGCGTATTTAGGCATATGATTGGTTGGAAGAGGTTGATATGAAAGTAGATGTAGATTTGTTCTTAAGTTTGCGAGCAAGGTTTTTACTGATGCAAGTATTGATGTTGGTCCACTCTAAATATCGGTAACAGATTTCATTTCTGTTGAAAAATGTGCTTTGTTTTATGTTATTTCAGAATCCTTTATTTGTGATTGCTTTTAATCTCTGGGCTGTTAAAGAAGGGAAAGACATCCAGTCTGCTACACAAGCAGAAATGTGATAATCCCTGAGTTTTAAGTTAGTTTTATTAAAATAACCAAATTAGCAAAAATGTTCAGTCTCTTTTTCCATTGGATTTCAATTTTACCTACTCATAATGTTTGCTGCTGACATTGGGTTTACATGGTTGACCTCCTGCAAATCATGAAGTTATGAATTGTTGCAGAATTAATGTTAGTTGAATATTTAAATAGAATTTTCTACTGAAAAGGAAATTACCATGTAAGTATTAATTACAATATAATCTCCAGCATTTTGAGTTGTGATTTTTGTTTTAAAACTATCATCTGGTTCTCATTGCAACAGATTTATTGTTGAAACTGAAAAGCAGCTGCAAGTATAAGTATCTGCAGGGGAAACTAAATTAAGATAAGACCAACAGATTTGGCATCTGAAGGCATGAGCCTAATGTTTGTTTGAGACCTTGGTCAAAATGTTTTTGTTTTAGAAGATTACTTTTTGATATTTTTGGGTGCTTCATTTTGGTTTTTGGGGCTCCATTTTAATTCTCTCTAACTTTTTTAGGTAATGCAGTCGTGGTAATATGACTTTCTGTAATTGTGTTTTAAGGATTTTCTTGATAAGGTAGCACAATATTAGATGATGAACTGGCTGTGTGTGTTATCAAATTAGTTCTGCTCCCCCCCCCCCCCCCCCCAACTCCTCCGATCCTGCATAATATTTTCCCTTTGAAGCTTTCTCAAATTTGTCACATCTTGCTGAAAGCTATTAAAGTTTTATTGAAGTTAATTCAAGTCACAGGCAGAGGCTGTATTAAGGTACGGTCAATTGAACGAAATGCCAAAATGCAAAAAGCTCAGGCAAAAATTCATTGACAGTATTGCAGCTAACAGCACTACCATTGATTCACTAAGCAGCCATAACTTGAGATTTGTTTATAGCTTGAATCACTCACCAGTGCCCTTTGTTCAATACTGAAAACCCTCCAAACACTACTTTCTCGGAATGTAGCCGAACTCTTGCTCCATGCTACATGGAGGGTCAAAATCAATAGCCTCCCTGAGAGGACCAATCATGGATTCTGCTTCAAGAGAAGCACTGAGTGGGAGAGATGGAGGCTGTGATTGGAGAGGCAGTTCCTTGGATTCACTCCTTTTCCTACCTGGGCAACATTTCTCTCTCTAATTTGACACTCCTGTCATTGACTTCCCATGGGACTTGAGGATGAATTTGTCTGCTGCCTCTGTATTTTGAACTCTGCTGAAGCATTACATAATGACTTTACAGTTTACACTTTTCACTTTAATTGTCTGAACATTTGTTAGTCACACTTGCAGGGTTAAGACTGGAGTTTCTAGTTTTTACCTGGCACTTGGTAAGGGGTAATCTTCAGAAATGTGCAGCATTTCACAAATCATGGTGCGTGATTTAAAAGACTGATTTTTGATGTGTTCAAAACTTGCTTTTGCTTTACAGTATTCCCTTTAGGAAGTGTATTATATTTAAAATAAATTGCATATTTTTAGGCATTCAGTAAAGATTGCAATGACTTTGTTTTATCATCAAATCTTATAGCAATGAAAACCATTCAACTCACTGTGCTTGTGCCAACAAACTGAATGAAGTATCAAATTAGTCCCATAGTTCTAGTCATTCCTCCTATAGCCCTGCTATTTTTTCCCTTTCCAAGTATATGTCCAATTCATTTTTGAAAGTTCCTTGTCTTTTGGGCAGTAGTTTAGATTATAAGTACTTCTGGCATAAAGAATATTTGATTTATTGTTATCACATGCATTGGCATACAGTGAAAAGTATTATTTCTTGGGCACTATATAGACAAAATACCCTTCATAGAGAAGGAAAGGAAAAAATGTAGTGTTAGTCAAAGCAAGGGTATAGAGAAAGATGAACTTTATGTGGAGTAGGTTCATTCATAAATCTGGCAGTGGGAAGAAGCTGTCATTGACTTGGTTGGAACGTGTCCTCGGACTTTTGTATCTCTTTCTCGATGGAAGATAGAGGAAGACAGCATGTCCGGGGTGGGGTCCTTAATTATGTTGGCTGCTTTCCCGAGGCAGTGGGACGTACAGGCAGTGTCAGTGGGTGGGAGGCTGGTTTGAGTAATGGACTGGGCTTCACCCATGACTCTTTGTAGGTTTTTGCGTCTTGGATAGAGCAGGAGCCCTACCAAGCTGTGATACAACCAGAAAGAATGTTTTCTATGGTGCATCTGTAAAAGTTGGTGAGAGTCATAGCAGACATACCACATTTCTCTTTCCTGTACACCAACTTGTCATTGTTTGAGATCCAACCCACTACTATATTGTCATCAGTGAAGTTGAAGATCGAGTTGGAGGGGAATTTGGCCATGTAGTTATAGGTATATAAGGAGTATAGTAACATAGCCTTGTGGGGTACTGGTTTGAGAATGATCGTGGAGGAGGTGTTGTTGCAAGTCCTTACTGATTGCAGTTTGTGGGTTAGGAAGTTCAGGATCCAGTCACAGAGGGAGGAGCTTAGTGCTAGGCCACGGAGTTTGGAGGAGAGTTTTGTAGAAATAATGGTGTTGGGCTGACTACAACTCGGCCTCTGTCGGTGTCTTTATTATCTAGGTGTTCCAGGAGATATTGCATCTCTCCTATGGTATTTATCGGCTAGTGGATAAAGATTATTCTTCCATCAGTGTCTCGAATTTTGAACATCTTCAGTAAATTTCCGAACTACCACCTTTTATTGTAAGAGAACAATCTCAACTATTTTCGATATCTCCACTCATCCAGGCACAAGGAATTTGGTTTCATTCTAGGAAATCTGTCTTCACCCCGATTTTGTTGATTTCCTACATGTCAAAAATGCAGATGTGTTGAGCAACGTGTAAATATTTTACTTTTACATATAGTTTCATTGAATACGTTTAGCTTTAAATTCAAACTTTTTACAAAACAAAAAATTGTCTTGAACCAGCCCACCCTATCTCTTCTAGCCTGGGTGTTTAGAAGTAAAAGCCTAGTTAAAATAAGACCTGGGCCAATATCTACTTAATGATTTCTGTTGCATGCAGACAAGCAGTCTTTGCGATGTCTTCAGATAAATCAACTTAACAATATATGAAATTAAATAAACAGTAATATGGTAGAGTAATCTATTAGAATACGCCCAATGTATGTAATGATAACTGATATGACAACTTTAAAATATTTCTGGGATTTGAATGTAGATGGCTAGATCAGCATTTATTGTCCATCCCTAGTTACCCTTGAGAAGGTGGTAGTGAGCTGCCACCTTGAACCGCTGCAATCCCTGAGGTGTTGATACACCCACAGTGTTAGGGATGGAGTTTCAGGATTTTGACCCACCGATGGATATATTTCCAAGTCAGAACGGTGAGTGACTTGGAAGGGAACTTCCAGGTGGTGGTGTTCCTAACCTTGTTCTTCTAGATGTAGTGGTTGTGGGTTTGGTAGATGGCCTTGTTACATGGTGCAGAAACATGGGCAACATCAAGAGGAACAATGACTGGATGCTAATGAGATTTGGAGTGACTAAAAAGACAGGATCAGGAGTCAGTACATCAGAGGATTAGTGAAGCTTGTGGAAGCAACAAAGCAAATAGCTAAGAGATTGAAATTGTATAGATATCTGTTTGGGAGAAAGAGGTTGTGATGAGGCAAACCAGGAAGAGGAGGTGTAAGAACAGGTGGAAGGGTATTGTGGCATGATACTTTAGGCATGAGCAAGTGACAGGAGGAGATGGATGATCAGTCAGCATTGTGGCAACCCCTCTAAAACGTGAGCTGCTGAATAGGGATATCTTTCAACAGCATTATTACAGTACTAGTGTACCCAAAGGACATTAGTTTAAAAGTAAAATACTTGGTTCCATAAATGAGCAGGGTACTGAAGTCAGTTTTATTAACTTCACTGTTATTGAATCAAACTCTTTTCTAACAACATTGTGGGTGTCACAACAGCACGTGGACTGCAGTGGTTCAAGAAACCACCATACTGCCACCTGCTTGATGGACAATATTTAGTGAGTCCAAATGAAAAGTATCCATTGTCTCATTATGCGGAGCTGAAATTGTCATCTGATTTTTGTGCTAAGCAATATAAAGTGTTTCAAAACTTATTGGCTACAGGGTCTTAATGTATTTTTGGAATGTAATGATCTGTTGTCTGCTCTTAAGATCTGCATATGTGTGAGATTGCCTTTATTACAAAAGAATGCAGTGGTTAGAATAGCGTTGGTTAGAATTTATTGTTTGTCTGGATAAGTTTAAATAATGGATATGCTGATATGCTAATATCCTAAGCAATGGTCTTCCTGCTAATGGCCAATGTACAATATTGTAGTTTTTTGGGAAGGGCTTATTACAAATTCACTTAAGAGTCCTTAGAGTGGTCAGAATTATCTGACATGTTAAATTATTTGGGAATTAGATTGCAGTTACTTTGCCCAGTTTTGTGCAGCAGCTGAATTCAATGCTCTGTTGTAATGATTAGATCATTGAAGGATCCTAGAGTAACAGTGCTGTACGGCAGTTTTTGATGCTGTCAGATTCAAGAACACCTTCCTTTATCGTGACTTCAGCACTCGAGTACAGATTATTTAAAACATATTTGAACTAGAAGATGAAAAACAAAGTTTCCTTGTGTACAGCATCAAGCTGAGTGAAGTTGGTGCTGGGAAATGGAATACTTCCTCTCTTGTTACCTAGTGTCAGCATTAAGCAGTGAGGTTAGGAGTATGATGCAATTAAATGTAGTGAAGCTCTGTCATTTCAACAATATGCTTTAATTGTAGTCTTAAACCATTGTTTTTCCACTTGGTTGTCATTTATTGCTTATGAATAAAAGCGTCAATTAGTATCTGTTTTGTGGTGAACAGTGGGAAGTTATATTTTAGACTTGGGGATGAACCAGCAAAGAACGTGACTGCTAAACTCACTTTAATATAGGAGCATTGAAGCCAGTAGAGAAGAGGCGCACGGTCAACAGTCTGACATACATTGTAGCCCGGGCAGAAGTGAAAAAGCACATATTTAACTTGTTACAGAGCATATTCAATTACTATGTTTACTTAGACTGCACCTTTTTCCTTGGAGCAAGCAAACTCTGTAATCCAAGAATGATGAACAGTCACTTCATAGGTTGAATTTGACCAGCTTCCTAAGTTATGCATCACCATGACTTGTCAGTTTTGCTCATGTTCCAAGAACAAATCATAAAGCATTTTTAAGTAAGAAAATATATACCAGGAGCCAGTAGCTTGCGGAACATGAATCAAGTGGCTTTGACCTATACGCTTGCGTTTTCTCAGCTTTGCATGTGATTGCCTGGGGTGTATCTATGGTTTGACTTGGGTTAATGTCTGAGAAAATTATCAGTTGTCTTTTAGGGGCATAAAACAAGGGTAATGCAACAATATAGACATTGTTGCTATTATATGCAGTACTATATAATTACAGTATGAATTGTGTGCAAACTTAACCTAATTATCTGGTAAACTCTCCTTAATCCAGCTAGCTTTTAGAAGGTGATTTAATTGTTTCAAAACTTTTTATGCCCAAAGTATCTTTGGACACGAATATTGAAGTATTAGTGGAAGCTAAGATAAACTAATGTAGTAATATTTGTGGTTATTGGTTTTAATACTTGGATTTTTTCCTACTTAAATCATAAAAGCTTGCATCATCCACTGTTTCAACTCAATTAACTTATCAAACAGTTTAACAAAATAGTCATTAGGCTGAGTGGAGAAAGCAGCCTTTATTCAAAATAATCTGTTTAAGTTTCAGATTATTTCAATTTTAGTTCAAACAAGAAATTGAGCATTAATTACAGCTTTTAAGTATTTATAATGTGCAAACCAAAGAAAAACATTGTCTACTGTACCTGAAATGGGCAATCATCACAACTCCATATGGCATCTTTCACATAGCCTGTTCTAGCTTACTGACTACTGTAGATGTTGAGCATGAATTTTAAATTTTTAGCTTTAGTTTGTTTATGTTGCTGGAAATAGTTAACTGAAATAAGAGCAGCTAAGAATGTTGCATGAAATCCTTTCAGAATGAGCATTCTACCTAGTAGATCTCGAATGTTGGTATGTTGAATCAAAAGGATCTTGAGTGACATTTGGCTATAGATAGATTTAATGAATTTGAATCTGACTTATAGGTTCCCTTTTTGAGCTCAGTTGCTCTTGTATGTCGTCCGAATGTCTCCTTTTTTTCATGGGATTTGACTTCCACTGCGTTACATACTTATTGCTGACATCAGTGTTTATTCATCTCATGTAATCCCTTTCATTTTAAAGGTGCTGTTGTCAACCTTGTGCCCTTGCAAACTGCAGCCTCATCTCAATGTTTATCCTCTGTCATGCTTGGTGGGACTGTGCTCACTTGGTTCTGCCTTTACCTGAGCAGCACTAGCAATGGGCTCTCTTTAAGCATTTGCAGTGTTTAACTCTGGTGCCGTAATGTGCCCAGTACTTCCTCTCATCCAGATGCTGCTCTCCTAGCAACATCTGCAGTCATGGTATCAGTTTCCAAATATATTGATATCAAGCTCTACTTTTCCATACCTCATGTCAACAACTATACCACCTCTGTGGTCAAGCTGCTTTTCTGAAATGCTGTCTTGAATGACTACTTCTCTGCAGCTTAACATTTGGATGACTGAATCTGTCATCTTCCCACACCCTGATCTGTCTTTATAGCTGTGTCGTATTTGCCCCAAGTTGTGCTTCTATCTGCATTTTCCATCTATCCAAAGATTACTTGCTAGTGTCTCTGTAAAATCTGCCTCTGCCCTTTTCTTGACTGTTTAGCTTTCATTTGTGTCTTCACCTCCTAGATTTAAATATTTCAGTACCATCATTGCCAGCCTTTCATTGTTCACCAACCCAAAAGGTTGCTTCTTCAAGAATCATAGAATTGCTCCAAAACAAGGGGAGACCATTTCACCTGTTGTGTCTGCGCCGGCTCGCTGGGAGACACACTTGCCTAGTGCCAGTCCTCTAGCCCTTCACATTCTTCATTTTTAGATTACAACCTAATTCCCTCTTGAATGTCTTGTGCTCTACTTTGTCTCACTCTTCCCTTTCCTCCAGCATTGGCAGCTGAGTCATAGCTACATTGGCTATGTTCTCTGAAATTCCTTCACTTAAAACCTTTGTTCATCCTCTCTTAAAATCCACCTCTTTAAACAGGTTTATGGTAATCCTACCAATATTTTCTCCTTTTTGATTTTATATCAAATATCTTTTTGGTTTGATCTCTGAAGAACCTTAAGATGGTTCTTTAAAAGCACTAAATTGTGATTTGAGCTAGATCTTTTTTGCATATTAATTTATCATTTGTGAATACTATCTGTGAACACTAGGATTCACAAAATAATGTGAATATTCAGTTAGAACATTGTACTTAAATAGAATAATCTGTGCATCTTGCCCTAAAGCCCAGGGTTTCACCACCACTTCCTGTAGTTTCCTGTCTGTCTCTCTCTCAGCTTTATACAGCATATGGCTGCCAGACTGACTTAAACCCTACCATTAATTAAAACAGGCTAGCCTCCTCCCACCCTGTGAAGCAAGCCTTAGCATATCACAATTTAAATTAATTCTTGATAACTAACTTCTGTTAGAATAAGATCAAAAATCTAAGTGACACGCTTGAGTATTAGAGACGTGGCTGCAAGGTGACGGGGACTGGGAGCTGAATGCACAGGGGTATCAAGTGTTTAGGAAGGATAGGCAGGAAGAAAAAGGGGGGTGTGTAGCTCTGCTGATTTAAGGATAGCATCAGGGTGGTAGCAAGGGATGATATAGGAGCCAGAGAGCAGAAAGTGGAATCGTTGTGGGTGGAGATTAGGAACAGCAAAGGGAGGAAGACGCTGGTGGGTGTCGTTTATAGGCCCCCAAATGATCTGGAGGTGGGGCGGGCTGTTAACGCGCAAACAAATGCGGCGTGCAGGAATGGAACGGCAATAATTATGGGGGATTTCAATCTACATATTGATTGGTCGACCCGTGTTGGATGCGGTGGGCTTGAGGAAGAGTTCTTGGAATGCTGCCGGGATAGTTTCCTTGAACAGTGTGTGTTGGAGCCGACGAGGGAGCGTGCTATCTTGGATCTGGTGTTATGTAATGAGGCGGGTAGAATTAGGGACCTTGCGGTGAAGGATCCTCTTGGGAAGAGTGATCATTGTATGGTGGAGTTTCTGATGCAGATGGAGGAGGAGAAAGTGGGTTCCTGGACATGTGTCCTTTGTTTGAATAGAGGGGAGTACGGTAGGACGAGAGAGGAATTGGTGAATGTTGATTGGGGGAGTGTGTTGGAAGGTAGATCTGCTGAGGAGCAGAGGAGGATCTTTAAGGAGATCTATCTTGGTGCTCAGCAGAAATTTATTCCGAAGGTTAAAAAGGATCGTAGGAGGAGAGATAATCAGCCGTGGATATCGAAGGAGGTAAAGGAAAGTGTTAAATTAAAAGCGGATGCGTTTAGAGTAGCTAAGAGTAGTGGGCGAGAAGAGGATTGGGAGAGGTTTAAATGTCAACAAAGATTGACAAAGAAGTTGATAAAGAAGGGTAGGATAAACTATGAAGCTGGGCTAGCGCTTAATATAAAAAAGGATAGTAAGAGTTTTTATAAAAAGGAAGAGGCTGGCTAGGGTGAACATTGGACCCTTAGAGGATGAGAGGGGGGACTTAGTGGTAGGGGATGGGGAAATGGCTGAGGCCTTGAATAACTTTTTTGTTTCGGTCTTCACGGAGGAGGACATGAATAATTTGACGGGTGTTAGCGATGGAAAGATGGTAGGAGTGGAGGGCCTGAATGACATCATTGTTACTAGAGAGGCAGTCCTCGACAGACTGGAGGGACTGATTGTGGACAAGTCCCCAGGACCGGATGGAAAGAAATGGCGGAGGTGATAGTGGATGCCTTGGTGATTATTTTCCAAACGTCGCTGGATTCTGGGGAAGTGCTGGAAGATTGGAAAAAGGCTAATGTTACGCTGTTGTTTAAGAAGGGTGGCAGGCAAAAGGCAGGGTTATAGGCCGGTTAGTTTAACATCTGTTGTAGGTAAAGTGTTAGAATCCGTGATCAAGGAGAAAATAGCGAGGCATCTTGAGAATTGTTTGATAGAGCAGACGCAGCACGGTTTCTTTAAGGGGAAGTCGTGTCTGACGAATTTATTGGAGTTCTATGAGGATGTGTCTAGGGTGGTGGATAGAGGAAAGCCAGTGGATGTGGTGTTTCTTGATTTTCAGAAGGCGTTTGATAAGGTGCCTCACAAGAGGTTATTACAGAAGGTCAGGGGGCATGGAGTTGGGGGTAGGGTGTTAGCGTGGATAGGGGATTGGCTGTTAAATAGGAGGCAGAGAGTGGGGGTCAATGGGTGCTATTTGGATTGGCAGTTGGTGACTAGTGGAGTGCCCCAGGGGTCAGTGCTGGGGCCTCAGCTATTTACCTTTTATATAGATGATCTGGAGGAGGGAACCGAGTGTATGGTGTCGAAATTTGCTGATGACACCAAGATTGGTGGAATGGCAAATTGTGCGGAGGGTGTGGAGAGTCTGCAGAAGGATCTAGATAGGCTGGGCGAATGGGCCAGGAACTGGCAAATGGAATTTAATGTTGGCAAGCGTGAAGTTGTCCACTTTGGTAGGAAGGACTATTACTTACATGGTGAAAAACTACAGCATGCGATGGTGAAGAGGGACCTCGGGGTCCTTGTGCAAGAGTCGCAAAAACCCAGCCTGCAGGTGCAGCAGGTGGTCAGGAAGGCAAATGGGATGCTGGCCTTCATAGCGAGGGGGATTGAATATAAAAGTATGGAGGTCTTGCTGCGACTGTACAGGGCACTGGTGAGGCCGCAGCTGGAGTACTGTGTGCAGTTTTGGTTGCCGCACTTACGCAAGGATATTTTGGCCTTGGAGGGAGTGCAGAGGAGGTTTACTAGGCTGATACTGGAGTTGAGGGGCTTGAACTATGAAGAGAAGCTGAATAAACTAGGCTTGTACTCGTTAGCGTTTAGAAGAATGAGGGGAGATCTCATTGAGACATATAAGATGATGAATGGGATGGATAAGATAGAGGTGGAGAGGCTCTTCCCGCTCAAAGGACAGCAGGTCTGGAGGGCACGGCCTCAAGATAAAGGGGGGGCGGTTTAGAACGGAGTTGAGGAGGAACTTCTTCACTCAAAGGGTGGTGAATCACAGGAATTCTCTACCCGTTGAAGTGGTGGAGGCTGCCTCGCTAAATATATTTAAGACACGGGTTGATAGGTTTTTGTTAGGCGAGGGGATTAAGGGTTATGGGGAGAGGGCGGGAATGTGGAACTGAGACACGACAGATCAGCCATGATCTTATTGAATGGCGGGGCAGGCTTGAGGGGCGAGATGGCCTACTCCTGCTCCCATTTCTTATGTTCTTATGATTATAGTACAGGGAACAGTTGATAATGTTAATGGAATATGGGGGGAAGGTTGAAAGTAAATTATTTTTGGGTATGGGGGGAATACTGTGTGGCTGTTAGACAAGCTTGCAAAAGGACAGAAAATAGTGGCTGCTTGGAAAAGTAGTTCAGCTTGGGAGCAATGTAATAGTTGATTCAAGGAGAAATGACATAATTTGGAAACTAATTGCCTTTTGCAGATAGATGTTCCATGTGATCTCTGGGAAGGTTTTTGGTTGTAGGGATGGGAAGTACATAATCAAGATGCACCATCCATGTGTGGATCAGATTTGATAGACTTGGTCTTTTCCTGTCCGTCAATATGCATGAGTTATGGGGAAAAAATGTCATGTTTAAGAAAATTAGTGAGGAAGAAAGTACAGTCTGGTCGGTGGCAGGCAGGAGAACTTTGGGAAGTGAAGCTGAATGGGGCAGAAGAACAGGGGTGTGGTGGATAACAGGAAGAGAAGTGGGCTTCGGTTAAAAGGAAGAATCTTTGGGTATGGCACTTGGGAAGGGGATGGGAGAAGAGAAGGAGCAGCTAGTGGTAGTGAAAGAGCAGAGTAGGACATTGAGGAGAAGGGGTTGAATGGTGAAAATAGAATCAGAAACTGGTGTTGAAAACAAACATTAAGTTGGGGACACAGGAAATGAATTTGCAATAAAATAGTAAATATGTACTGATAACTTTTCCATTCTCAAGTATAGGGAATGTAAAAATCAATTTGATAATTAAGTTTTATGTTAAACAATGCATTTACAGGTAGAGTATCTGGGACCCTTTGCATCAATTGTATTTCAAATTCCAGATGCTGCATGTAAGCATTGGCCTACTTGCATTACAATGACTCTTGCATAGGCTAGATGTAGCCTACAAGTAAGTAAAATGGCTAGAAGAGCAAGATTTACCACTGAATACCCATGGTGCCATCTGCAATCCTGTTTATAGGAAGGTTCACAAGATAAACAGTGCAGACAATGAGATTTTCTTTGCACAAGATCAGGTGTGGTTGGCGAGATTCATGTTGGCTTGGGTCAGAGATTCCCACAAGATCTGAGTTTTTAAAAAAGTGGTTTTTGGATATGTTCACTTTTTGGATTTGTGTACATGTGATATACGACTTGTACATTCAGTTAAAAGGGAAGGTTAAATGAAAAATTAGAATTGTGTATATTTATTTTGTAGGATTTAGAATGGATATTGGGAAGCTGAGTTAAGGTTGGGAAAAGCTAATTTTGAAGTTAGTGGGCAGTTGCAGTGATATTAGGTCTATTTACTTGTAAATTCTCTGTGGTAACAGGTTCATTCTTTTGTATAGTTATTCAAAAGTGTGGCAGGTCCATTTATGTATTTGATTATGTATTCTGGGTTGAAGATCTGGGTGGAGGCAGAAGGGGGTGCAAAATTAATTTTCAAATTCCAGTTAATAGGTTATGCCTGTATCTAGTAAGTGGGGCAGGAGTAACAGAGGTCAGTAATTGGGCTGTGGGTCAGTATTTAAGGAGGCCTGTGGCTATAGGGAGAGCAGTAATTTAGAGTCCAAAAAATATCTGAGCTGGGAAGCACTGTCTATTGGAGAAGAAATCTGAAAGTGGTTTGGACATTCATGGATGAAGTTGCATAGTGCCTCCTATTGTATCGAAGGGCAAATTGTGAGTAACCATTATGGACATTTGGAAAAACCATAAATTACATCATACAAGTTGATCATTGAAGCCTCCCAATTCCCTCAAAAATGGGAGTTGACTTGTACCTCTGTATAAAATATAACTACTGGTGTTAATGTGAAAAATATCATAATGTGAAAAAGAAACACTTTTAATTCATACTAACTCAACAGGACACATTTTATTGAATGAATTAATTCTGCAAAGACACCTTTAATCACAATGAAAGCATTTAAAAACAAAAGTCATTCATTGTATTTGGCATCTGAGGCTGTGTCTGAGTCATCCTGGCTAAAGCATCATTGCAAGGACCCCACTCTGGATTAGATTTGGCACTTTGTTTCAGAACCATCCCTCCACACCAAATCATCTTTCCCTCCATCCATTGAATTAGATATTTCGCATTTTTCTTCGAACGGTTTGATGGCAGATTGTGCATTCTTGGCATCCCATGCTTTGACGAAACCACTCAAAACAATCGAGCAGGGCAGCATGTTCCTAGTTGGGACAAGAGCTCTTTAAGGGATTGATCAAGTGACATCAATGACATGGTCCATTTGTGCAGTCAAATGAGCGGTCTATCCTAATAATCTGCAGAACAAACACCTTTCCAGTAAAGTTTGTTTTTTTTTTGTACCTTCATGGTCTGCAAACCTATCCATTTTTAAAAAAAAAAGCACAAAGAAAACTGACAAAGTAATTGATCCACACTGCAAACACAAGAATTGCAGAAATCCAATGGAACAAGAGGAAAACATGTTGGTCCATACTGCAGATATCCAGAAAGACTTGAGTTAAAAAACATATTGCCTTGAAACCCTTGAAGATATTAAAAATCAGTACTGGAGATGTGGTCCTGATGAGGGGCTGTTTTGATGTAAACATGCAGTTGAATGGACAGACCACAGACTTATACCTGCACATTATTAAAGGAAACTATCCAACATTAATGGGGAGAACCTGGCTGGAAAAGATCAAATTAAACTGGGTCAAGGTGAATCTCGTCAGACTTCAACATCAAGCTACTGAAGGCTTTCAAGAAACATGCTATTGTCTTTAATGGAGAGCTGGGAAGCATGAAGGAGATTTCAGTCAAGTTAAAGATTAAGGACTAAAGTCAAGCAAGATGCTTGAAGCCAGGTCAGTGCTGTACTCAATCGGGCTCAAGGTTGGGGCAGAATTACAGCACTGGTTTTGAGTCCTCAAACCCATGCTGATAGTACCTGTCACGATGAAAGACTGATCAGTATACATTTGTGGCATTCTTAAAGTCTCTATTGATCTGGTACTGTGTGCAGAACAATACTGTCTGCCTCCAGTAAAATTGACCTTGAATGTGAATGAATGACTGTACCTGTGTTGTTCCAACATGTCACAGATCAAAATTCTAAGCAGACTAGAATGATACTTGGATGATATCTTAGTTGCTGGAAAGAATGAGGAAGAACATCTCCATAACTTAGGCGCCACTGGAAGATTACAGATTAAGTGTGCAAAAAGATGTGTGAATTTTTCCAATCTTCTCTGGAATACCTTGATCCTGTCAGATGCAAAAGGGACTGCACAAATTGCTATTATGAAGAGACCCGCACTTCAACATCAGTCAACCTTATTCTATTTTGGGCTCATTAAACTATTATGGAAGGTTTGTCCCTAATTTAGTGACAATCCTTGAGCCTTGGCACAACTTGTGTTGAAACAGGAAATTGGTGGATTAGTGTGAGAAAGCCTCTGTGCAAGCTAAGGAGGCACTGCTAAAGCTAAAAGTCCTGATTGATCTAAATTTATCTTTGCAACTGGAATGTGATATAGCACCTTATAAAATGGGGATGGTGATTTCTCTCAATGCTCAAAGGTGTAGAGAAGCTGGTAGCTTTTGGATCAAAATCGTCGAACAAAGAAATGAACTATGCATAGAGAAAGAAGATCTAGGAGATACCAATGCCTATGTGGAAGGAAATTTGCTTCCTTTATAGTAAGAATGATGCAGATAGCCAGAAGCTATTTTTAGTGGCCAGAACTCAATAGCAAAATCAAGGAGATGGCAGGAAAATTTTTGTGCAAAAGTTTGGAACCTGCTGCCACTAGTGCCATTGCACCCTTGGGAATGGCCAGAGGTGCCGTGGCAAAGCATTCCTGTAGATTATACCAGACCATTCAAAGGGCATAGGCTCTGCATTTCTTCATTTAGGAAGAATTCACCAATTGGAGAATGTGATTTATTACACCTGATCTGCTCCTTATCCTGCCAGAAGTGGGCTGGCAGAATGATTTATTCAGATGATGAAACACTTGTTGAAGGTAACTCTAAAGCAAATTTCATTGACCAAATGGTTTGAGCTAATTCCTTATGTACAGAAGTACCACACATTTGACAACTTAGTGTTCACAGGGGTGGCACGGTAGCAGTGGTTAGCACTGCTGCTTCACAGCTCCAGGGTCCTGGGTTCAATTCCTGGCTCGGGTCACTGCCTGTGTGGAGTTTGCACATTCTCCTCATGTCTGCGTGGGTTTCCTCCCACAGTCCAAAGATGTGCGGGTTAGGTTGCCACGCTAAGAAATTGCCCCTTAGTATCCAGGGATGCGTAGGTTAAAGGGATTAGTGGGTATAATGTGGGGATATGGGGGTAGGGCTGGGTGGGATTGTGTTCAGTGCAGACTCGATGGGCCAAAGGGCCTCTTTCTGCACTGTAGGGTTCCATGATTTCTATGATATTCATGATAAAATGCCAATTATGCACTGCATTTGATCTGCTGAAGTTGTCAAGAAGAAACAGGGTCAGGTTATATGTCATGAGAACAGGGCTAAACACCATGCTTTTTCATAAAGATCAAGAAGTATGGCAAGGAGCCATACCACCAATGAGAGGTGGATATCTAGGATACCTATCTTAGGATAGACTAGACTGGGCTGGCCTCCTACACTGTAAAATCTTGACAATGTAATATGAAGAAGACATGCCGACCAACTTTTGGCAATTGAGAGTCCACAACAAGCTGTGCCAAGTTAAGACCTAGACGTACCTGAGAACCTGACACTACCCGAAACAATTGTGGAAGATAGTACCTCAGTTGAGAGCACTTCAACGCTGAGTCAACCTCTGAACTTTACTGCCGTTCTGGTGAAGGCAACCACAGAAGACGTCCCAACTAAATCAACCACCCTCTGTAAAATACGTCCCTCTATGAGTTAAACCTCACCCCCTTCACCTTGAACCTGTGACCCCTTGTGTTTGTCACCTCCGACCTGGGGAAAAAGCTTCCCACTGTTCACCCTATCCATACCCCTCATAATTTTACACACCTCTATTAGGTCTCCCCTCATTATCTCTCTTTCTAGGGAGAACAACCCCAGTTTACCCAATCTCTCCTCATAGCTAAGACCCACCATACCAGGCAACATCCTGGTAAACCTTCTCTGCACTCTCTCCAAAGCCTCCACGCCCTAGTAGTGCGGCGACCAGAACTGGATGCAGTACTCCAAATGTGGCCTAACCAATGTTCTATACAGCTGTAACATCAGATGCCAATTTTTATACTCTCTGCCCGTCCTGTAAAGGCAAGTGTGCCATATGCCTTCACCACCCTCTCCACTTGTGCTGCCACCTTTTGAGGATCTGTGAACTGGACTTGCACACCCAGGTCCCTCTGTGCATCTATACTTTTGATGGTTCTGCCACTTATTGTATAGCTCCCCCCCCTACATTAGTTCTACCAAAATGCATCACTTCGCATTTATCTGGATTAAATGCCGTCTACCGTTTCTCTGCCCAGTTTTCCAGTCCATCTATATCCTGCTGTATTCTCTGACAATGTTCACCGCTATCTGCAAGTCCAGCCATCTTCATGTCATCTGCAAACTTACTGATCACACTGGTTACACCTTCTTCCAAATCATTTATATATATCACAAATAGCAGAGGTCCCAGTACAGAGCCCTGCTGAAAAATCCCTGGTCACAGACCTCCAGCTGGAAAAAGACCCTTCCACTACTACCCTTTGTCTTCTGTGGCCAAGTCAGTTCTCTACCCATCTAGCCGCCACCTCTCCTTTTATCCCATGAGATTTAACCTTTTGCACCAACCTGCCATGAGGGACTTTGACAAACGCTTTACTAAAATCCATATAGATGACACCCATGGCTCTAACCTCATCAACCATTTTTGTCACCTCCTCAAAAAACTCCTCCAAGTTTGTGAGGCATGACCTCCCTCTTACAGAACCATGCGGTCTATCACTAATGAGATTATTCCGTTCTAAATACGCATACATCCTATCTCTAAGGATCCTCTCCAACAATTTCCCTACCACGGACGTCAAGCTCACCAGCCTATAATTACCCGGGTTACCCTTGCTATCCTTAAACAACGGTACCACATTCACTATCCTCCAATCCTCAGGGATCTCACCTGTGTCCAATGAAGAGACAAAGATCTCTGTTAGAGATCTCTGTCCTGACATAATTGGCTGTTTGCACAGGCAAATGGGCATTCCTTCCAACATCCTGTAGAGTAAACACTGTTCCAGTAAAGCTCTTGTTTGTTGGTACATTCATGGTCTGCAAGCCTATCCTTTTAAAATGCTATTCATATTTCCACTCTTTGAAGATTTTCCCCCTGTCAGTCAACCATTTTATTCCATTTGGCATGAATATCTTCCTTGAATGGTGTGTTGTCACAGATCCATAGGTTGAATTATGGACATCAGTTCCCTCTTGTAAGTGCAACTTGACTGTTCTTACAAGCATCTGAGTTATGTGGGGTCTGATCATGTTCTTGTTCTTTGTATGCCACTGGTCTTGATTGACTGGGTGGGTAGGGAGAAAGACCTCTTTGTAACCCTGGACCTGACTAAATTGGCTACAGATAAGTCCGGGCAGATGAGGATGTCATCTGGCTGGAATGTCTATCCCCCTTCTGCAGCTGTGTTGTGGCCCGCTGCCTTTGGAACAGGAATTCTTGCTCCCCCTTATGTTTATAAGGGATCATCCTGACTATAAATGGTGTCTTTTGACAAGCTTGAGGCCATACATGACTAGTGGGCTATGGGTTTAGTGTGTCATTGGCCCCACAAGACTACATTTTGGTTGCTAAGCTTCCTTTAAATCTTTATTCTTTGCTAGTGCCTCTTTTTAAGGGACTATCAATTTGGTTAATTCAGTTAATTTGATTCATTAGTCTGGTTAATTTCAGTGTGCAAAAGAATGTAAAGAGGGATGGCTGGGACATTGGAGTTGACAGTAGATATATATATAATACTACGTTCAGTAAACAGAAAATCAAGATTTCACCATCCGGTTTGGGATCCAATTAACAGAGTAGCAGAAGATAGTTGCCAAAGGTGAAGATTGGAAACTTTTTAACGAGATTTCTTCATGAGTCAAGTAATATTTCAAGGGATGGTATTTCTTGGTCTGTCCGGATGAAAGTAGGCTGCACTTGACTGAAAACAGATCCATCAATGTTCACTGGTATAACAAGAATCTCAGCATCGTATTAACATTTATCTTATAAACATATGCAAGAGTAGACCACTTGGTCCTTGAACCTACTTTGTCATTTAATAGGATCACAGCTGATCTGATTGTAACCTCAACTCCACGTTTTTACCTAGCACTATAACCTTCCACTTGCTTGTCAATCTAGCTACCACCGCGGTATAATATTGGAAGAGTATACTTTCACTCCCCTTCAAGGGAGAGTTCTGTAGACTTGCGACCCTGTGAGAAAATAGTTTTTCTTGTCTGTCTTAAATGGGTGACTTTTTTTTAGTAACCTCCACACCTACCTTTGCCAAGACCCTTCAGGATCTTGTATGTTTCAATCAAGTCACTACTTACTGTTCCAAACTGCAATGGATACAAGCTCATTTGTCCAATCTTTCCTCAAAACAGCCTTCCGTTCCAGATATAGTCTTGTAAACCTACTCTGAACTGCTTCCAGTGATTTACATTCCTTAAGGCAACCAAACTGGCCATAGTATCCTAGACACCTCGGGGATCTGCCATTTCTCTCCATTTAGATAATTTTTAAATTTCTGTCAAAATGAACAGTTTCAACACTTTCCAACATTATACTCCATTTGACAGGTCTTTGCCTGCTCACTTAACCTATCTGTGTCCCTTTGTAGCTTCCTTATGTTCTTTATGATTTGCTTTCTGACCTATCTTTGTCATCAGCAAAGTTAGCAACCATACCTCAGTCTTTAAGTCATTTATATAAATTGTAACAAGGCCCCAAAACAGATACCTGTGGCATACTGCATATAACATCTTGCCAATCAGAAAATGATCCATTTATGCCACCAAGTTCCTGTTGGCCAATTTCTTTTATCCATGCCGATATGTTGTTCTCTATGCCATGAGCTTTTTTATGCATGTGGTGATTTTCTATGGATAGGTTCTATGGAATTTAAACAATTTCTTACAGATATAAGGCCAAAGGGGATACAAGGTTGTAAGCATGGCTTCAAGGGGTCTTTATATAACCTAGACATTAATCTGAATAGGTTGGGAATAATCTTGAATCAATAATCATATCTAGAAATTTAAGCTAATATCTTTACAAGTCAATTGCGTTGGAGAAAAAAGAGCAGTTAAAAACCTTGGACAATTAAATTTGACTCTTTACTCAAGACTGAACGCCAGTTGTTGAATTTAATATTATGGTGAAGTAGTTTAGAGGGCAAACAAAATTAAATTGAGATATTTCCAGCCTTGAGTGATTCAAAAGGCATAATTGTATTTTTAAGTGACATTTCCCATGGCAGTCATCTGGGTCTCGAATGCAGTGATTTGTAATATTTTTAGTGGGTGCAAAATGGAGTTGTTGCCTTGGCCCGAGAAGCCAAGAAAATTAAAAAGGTGGTTGAAAGTACTTTAGCTGCAGCTGACTTTTGCATAAAATGTAATCTCTAGTGATAGATATGGAATTTTACTTTCAAACATTTTGAGGAAACCCCTACACAAGGGATATTGAGAAATTTACCCATTGACTGTTATAACCATTCCCTATTTTGGACTGTGACTGAGAAAAGGATAGAGTTAATCTTGCCAGTATAAAAGAAATGTTAGAAAAGCAATATGAGTGGAAAGTCACCAATTATTGGACTCCTTTATGAGAAGGAATGCTTGCCTGAATAGGGACATATAAAATATGGAAAGATCAGTTTGGATCATTTTGTAAATGTGCATTATAAAGTTTTATTTAAAAAAAGGCAGGTGTGTTAATTATATCAAGATGCAGTGGTGAAGGGCATTGTTTAATTAAGACAGGAGAGTTGGGCAAAACTGAACTCCTTTGTTCTCTTGCCATATGTCTGTAAGCAGAGGTGTTTTCTTTTAACAATGGCACTTATTCCAAAAACCATTTGTATTCTTGAAAGACTTGCAGCAAACTCTCTTCAGATTAAATCTGAAATTTAGTTTATTCACACGTTCAGACTCAGGAAAGGGAATTGTCAACGCTGCATACACACATACACTAAGGGGATAAGAAAGGCCTGGTTTTTCAATCGTGAATAACTTGACAGTAAAGAAAAATATCAAAAATGATGTCTGTTTGCATGGTTTCCAGAGTCCAGAAAGTTCAATACACAGGGGGTTCCTTCATAGAAATTCCAGTTCAGGTGGATAACTGGGTGAAATTCCTTAAGATTATGGTGCTGCAATGAGATGAGGTTGATATTCAGGAACCTGGTCCGCTTAGCAGTAGGTGCCCAGTGGCTTCCTGCTAAGCAGGCTTTTGAAGAGATCTTGTTGCAGGCTGCTTGGTCAGCCTGGAGTCCTGTCTAAAGATTGCAGGTTGAAGATAAATCGAAAGACTGGCCTGCCCCTGAGTTCTCAACTGATTTAGAGATTTCAAAATGGCCACTCGTCGTGTGACGACCTTCCTCATTATTTCAGAAAGGGATGTTTATCATCTGGATCTGACTTTTGTTGTTTATAATGTCCCAGTCACAAACTCAGTCATCGTCCACATTGATGACCCAGTTCCAGACAGCAATTATTTTGGTAGACCCTTGAACTCCTTTGAGGTGTAAGCTTATAAAAATGTAAATGATGTCTGTTTCCTTCCAACAGTTCCTGTTTGAAATGGACCTCTCCACTTGGTCGCACTATCTGTAACCCCCGTGACTTGCCTGGGTTTGCAAAATCTCACTTACTGTACTGTCTGGAGACAATACACATCTCTTTAAACTGTGATCAGTGCTCCTTCCACTCACATTATTAGCCACTTCAGGTCTTGAACAGCAGGTTAGGTGTAAGGATTCGCATTCTAATTAGTAATCTCTAAACTGTCTGTGCTTTATATGCCCTGTCTGAGGCCAGAACACTCCATTTACCTGACGAAGGGGCTAACCCGAAAGCTTGTGAGTATATTATCAAATAAATCGGTTGGACTAAAACCTGGTGTTGTCAGACTTTTTACTGTGAAATGGACCTCGACAGTCTCAGGTGTAAGATTCCATGAGCAGTGAGTTGGGACATGTCTCCAGTGCAATCCATGTAATGTTTTAGTAGTCACCTTACAATTCCAGACGTCAGGTGATTTGTGGCAGCCATATTTAAGTTCAGCAAAGTTCATTTTAAATAAGCAAGACAGAATTGTTTGATTTACATAGTTTATGATTTCTTTAATATGCTAGGGTGCATGTCAGTATCTAAAGCATTTGCAAAGAGAAATGGCTGGGACGGCATGGTGGCGCAGTGGTTAGAACTGTTGCTTCACAGTGCCTGTGACCACATTCAAATCTGGCCTCTGACTGTTTGGAGTTTGCACATTCTCCCCATGTCTGCTTGGGTTTCCTCCGGGTGCTCCAATTGCTTCCTACAATCCAAAGATGTGTGGGTTAAGGTGATTTGCTATGCTAATTTATTAGTGTCAGGGCACTTGGGGTCAATACGTAGGGTTACAGAGATAGGGCCTGGGTGGATTGTTGTCGGTGCAGGCTCAATGGGCCAAATACTTCCTTCTACACTGTCAGGATTCTATAATGCTGGAGTAGAAGGCAGATAACCAATTATCCAGGGATTTGTGCCTAATTTAATCTAGTTTCAGATCCAAATAACCAATTGCCTATGCCACACATCCACAACTTCACCCCACCCTCATTGATCCAACTGTTGTACATGTACAAAAGTATTTAGAAAAAATGATTTTTGGCATGGTTTACACCAAGCATACGTCCAAAAGTGAATTTTGATGGCAAAATGGGTATTTTGTAAGTTGGCTCAACTTGTATGCTGTAATCTACAGTAAACCAAATGAGCCACTTTACTCCAGGTTTTTTCTTGCTATTTATTAAAGTCTTCTAGAATCTGGAGTGATATCTGTCCAGATAAAAATTTACTGTGGATTAATTGGTAGTTGCAAAACTGGTGGATGTCTATTCCTGTTGAATCAGAGTAAACTGTATAATTCAAAGTTGTTAATTGTATTTCAAAATTTTGAATGATCCAATAATTGAAATTAAGCACTGACAGTGTTAAAATGGTTGGCATTTTGGGACAAATTTAAGTAAGCAACTTTGAATTGGGAAACAACAGAACTCTGAGGAACAGCACAGTGGCATAGTATTTAGCACTGCCTCACAGCACCAGGGATCTGAGTTCAATGCCAGCCTCAGTTGATTGTGTGGAGTTTGTGTGTTCTCCCTGAGTCTGTATGGGTTTCTTCCAGCACTCCAGTGTCTCCCCCCCCGCCCCCCCCCAATCCAGTGATGTGCAGGTTAGGTAGATTGACCATGCTAAATTGTTCCTTAGTGCCCCAAGATGTGTATATTAGGGGCATTAGCAAGGCATGGTGGAACAGTGATGAGCACTGCTGCTTTAGTGCCAGGGAGTCAGGTTCAATTCCTGGCTTGGGTCACTGTCTTTGCAGAGTTTGCACGTTCTCCCCATGTTTGCATGGGTTTCTTCTGGGTGCTCTGGTTTCCTCCCACAGTCCAAAAGATGTGCTGTTTAGAGGCATTGGCCATGTTAAATTCTCCATTCTCCATGTTAAATTCTGAACAGTTACTGGCATATGGCGACTAGGGGATTTTCATAGTAACTTCATAGGGCTAATATAAGCCTAATAATTAAACTTAATTTGCCAGATTTTTGCCCAGTCGCCCACCCTATCTTTTTATGCTGTTGCACAATCACTATCCTCATCACAACCAACCCTTCCACCTATTTTCGTATCATTAGCAAATTTGGAAACATTACATTCTGTTCCTTCCTCCAGCACATTGATGTAAATAGTGAACAATTATGGGCCAAGAACTGATTCCTATAGTCCTCCACTTGCATCTTTCTACTTTCAAAAGGATCTATTCATTCCAACTCTGTTTTCTATCTGACAGCTAGTTGTCAATCCATGCTAACACGTTGCCTCCAATTCCATGGGCTTTTACTTTGTTGTACTTTATGCACCATGCTTGTATGCGGCACCTTGTCAAAATGCCTTTCGGAAATCTAAGTACAGTACATGTACAGGTGCGCGCGCGCGCCCCCCCCCCCCCCCCCCCCCCCCCCCCCCCCCCTTCCTGTTACGTCCGTAAAGAATTTGGACAACATTGTCAACACATTGGAAGGGGTGGAGAATGGGGAAACAAAACTTTATTTGTTAGTGTCGTAAGTAGTCATACGTTAATGCTGCAGTGAAGTTACTGTGAAAATCCCTAGTCGCCACATTCCGGTGCCTGTTTGGGTACACTAAGGGAGAATTTAGCATGGCATCCAACCAGCACATCTTTCAGACTCTGGGAGGCAAATGGAGCACCCGGAGGAAATCTCTACTGAGACAGGAAAAATCAGCAGTTATTGTGAGGGGGGAAACTTGCAAGTCATTTTGTCAGTTGCAGTCAAAGTGCCAATGTTTCAAATTGTTCTGTAATATGAAACATTTGTATTGATAAATAGGGATCAACGTTATAAATGTTGAGAACTATCTTAGAATATTTCTTGTACTATTAAATTACATTTGAACATTTAAATCTGCATGTTTTTGCATAACAAAAGATGGTTTAAAATATAATTGGCAGTTAACCATTACAGTTTTCAGAATTTGGATTATAAAATCATTTTTTGGCATCTAAAAATTATCACGGTGTAAAGTAAAACATTTTTTTCTAAATCCAAGGTTAGTGAAATGAGTAACCTTGTCTTGTGAATTTGCTTTAGTACTGTTTGTGATATCTATAATAGTTTTGAAATTCTTTTGCCCAGTTCCTATCACCCCTGTTGAACTGCAATTTATTCTAATATGGTTTAGATACTTATTGAATGAGATGTGTAGTGATAGGGCTGTAACTTGCCATTTACATTCCATCCATTCTGTGGTTTTGGAGTACTATTGCAGAAAAATAAGAAATCCACTGTAATATCTTGGATTGACTGCTTGCATTGGTTGGAAAGCATGACTGAATTACACCAAGTGATTCATATTCTCCACTCTTTGCTTCTGTTTGAGTCAGTTTTTCTCCTGCTATTCAGCTATCTATTGAATGGGTTATTCGTAGTGATGACTATGACCCAACTGTTGCTATTAGAACATTCTTTTTTCCAATCTGTTTTAATAATTGGCTGAACCACTTGATGCAGAATGAAATGAGTCTTTTAAAATCAAAGTATAGGTTTTAAACAACAAAGAACAACCCAGCATGGGAAACAGGCCCTTCGGCCCAACGAGCCCGCGCCGCCGCATCACCCTACACCTATTCTACCCTGCATGTCTACGAATGGGACCCTACTCAGTCAGATTCAGGGAAGAAATAGTGTCAATTTGGTAGAAACCGATTAGCCTAAGAGCACATCTTTGGGGTGTGGGAGGAAACCGGAGCGCCTGGAGGAAACCCACGCAACCACAGGGAGAATGCGCAAACTCCCACAGACACAGGCCCAAATCCATGTATCTGCACAGCTAGCAGTGCTAGTCACTGAGCTGTTGTGGCGCCCGTCTATCGGTCCAGGATCAAGCACACACACCGACATGAAGTACTAGGCCACTCCTGGACTTCCAAGAGCAGCCCACGCACGACCCGCCGTGTGCATGCCCCTCGCTTGACACGAGGTGGACCTCCACCTGTGGAATAAAGACAAAAAATATTAATCATACAGCCTGCCCTTCCGGTGTCTACCGAGGTTTAACCCTAATTTAATAGCCCCTACCATATCCCTCCATTCTCGTTTCACTCATGTGCCTATCTAACTGCATCTTAAACGAGTCCAACGTTCCTGCCTCCACCACCCTACTTGGTAGCGCATTCCAGACCCCCACAACTCTCTGCGTAAAGAACCTTCTTCTTACCTCCAGATTATACCTCCCCCCCCCTCACCCTTAAGTGATGACCTCTCGTGTTCGTACCCAGTCTAGGGAGCAGTCTCTCACTATTAACTCTATCTATTCCCTTCAGTATCTTATATACCTCTATCATGTCCCCTCTCAATCTCCGTCTTTCCAAGGAGAATAGCCCCAGTCTCTTCAATCTCTCCTCGTAACCCAGTCCCCCCATGCCAGGCAACATCCTGGTAAACCTCCTCTGCACCCTTTCCAGAGACTCCACGTCCTTCCGGTAGTAAGGTGACCAGAACTGGACGCAGTACTCCAAATGCGGTCTAACCAACGTTCTGTATAACTGAAGCATTAGACGGCAGCTTTTATACTCTAAGCCCCTTCCTATAAAGGCTAACATCCCATAAGCCTTCCTAACAACGTTCTCCACTTGTGACGCAACCTTCATGGATTTGTGAACCTGCACTCCCAGGTCCCTCTGTACGTCTATACTCCTAATCGGCCTACCTTTTATAAGAACATAAGAACATAAGAAATAGGAGCAGGAGTAGGCCATCTAGCCCTTCGAGCCTGCCCCGCCATTCAATAAGATCATGGCTGATCTGTCGTGGCTCAGTTCCACTTTCCCGCCCTCTCCCCATAACCCTTAATCCCTTCTCTTATCAAAAACCCATCAACCCGCTTCTTAAAAATATTTAGCGAGGCAGCCTCCACCACTTCAACGGGCAGAGAATTCCAGAGATTCACCACCCTTTGAGTGAAGAAGTTCCTCCTCAACTCCGTTCTAAACCGCCTCCCCTTTATCTTGAGGCTGTGCCCCCTAGTCCTACTGTCTTTTTTGAGCGGGAAGAGTCTCTCCACCTCTATCCTATCCATCCCATTCATCATCTTATACGTCTCAATGAGATCTCCCCTCATTCTTCTAAACTCTAACGAGTACAAGCCTAGTTTATTCAGCCTCTCCTCATAGCTCAATCCCCTCAACTCCGGTATCAGCCTAGTAAACCTCCTCTGCACTCCCTCCAGGGCCAAAATATCCTTGCGCAGGTGCGGCGCCCAAAACTGCACACAGTACTCCAGCTGCGGCCTCACCAATGCCCTATACAGCTGCAGCAAGACCTCCCTACTTTTATATTCAATCCCCCTCGCTATGAAGGCCAGCATCCCATTCGCCTTCCTGACCACCTGCTGCACCTGCAAGCTGGGTTTTTGCGATTCATGCACAAGGACCCCGAGGTCCCTCTGCACCGTCGCCTGCTGCAGTTTTTCGCCACGTAAGTAATAGTCCTTCCTACCATTCTTCCTACCAAAGTGGACCACCTCACACTTGCCAACATTAAATTCCATTTGCCATTTCCTGGCCCATTCGCCCAGCCTATCTAGATCCTTCTGCAGACTCTCCACACCCTCTGCACAATTTGCCGTTCCCCCAGTCTTGGTGTCATCAGCAAATTTCGACACCCTGCACTCGGTTCCCTCCTCCAGATCATCTATATAAATGGTAAATAGCTGAGGCCCCAGCACCGACCCCTGGGGCACCCCACTAGTCACCATCCGCCAATCCGAATAGCACCCATTGACCCCCACTCTCTGCCTCCTATTTGACAACCAATCCTCTATCCACGCTAACACCCTACCCCCAACTCCATGTCCCCTGACCTTCTGCAATAACCTCTTGTGAGGTACCTTGTCAAACGCCTTCTGAAAATCCAGAAAGACCACATCCACCGGCTCTCCTCTATCCACTGCCCTAGACACATCCTCATAGAACTCCAGTAAATTTGTCAGACACGACTTCCCTTTAATGAAACCGTGTTGCGTCCGCCCTATCAAGCAATTCCCTTCAAGATGCCTCGCAATTTCCTGCTTAATGACGGATTCTAACATTTTACCTACCACAGACGTTAAACTAACCGGCCTATAATTCCCCGCCTTTTGCCTGGCACCCTTCTTAAACAACGGCGTAACATTAGCCGTTTTCCAATCTTCCGGCACTTCCCCGGAATCCAGCGACGTCTGGAAAATAACCACCAAGGCATCCACTATCACCTCCGCCATTTCTTTCAGAACCCTCGGATGCATTCCATCCGGTCCTGGGGACTTGTCCACAATCAGCCCCTCCAGTCTGTCGAGCACCACCTCTCTAGTAACAGTAATGTCATTAAGACCCTCCATTCCTACCACCTTTCCATCGCTAACACCCGGCAAATTATTCACGTCCTCCTCCGTGAAGACAGAAACAAAAAAGTTATTCAAGACCTTCGCCATATCCCCATCCCCTACCACTAGCTCCCCTTTCTCATCCTCTAAAGGACCAACGTTCACCCTAGCCAGCCTCTTCCTTTTTATATATTTATAAAAACTCTTGCTATCCTTTTTTATATTAAGTGCTAGCCCAGCCTCATAGCTTCTCCTACCCTCCTTTATCAACTTCTTTGTCAATCTTTGTTGACATTTAAACCTTTCCCAATCCTCTTCTCGCCCACTGCTCTTAGCTACTCTAAATTCCTCCGCTTTTAATTTAACACTTTCCTTCACCTCCTTCGTTATCCACGGCTTATTACCTCTCTTCCTACTGTCCTTTTTAACCATCGGAATAAATTTCTGCTGAGCACCAAGAAAGATCTCCTTAAAGATCCTCCACTGCTCCTCAGCAGACCTATCACATAGCTCCTCTCTGCATCTTATCGTGGTGCATTGAATTTTAAATTGGAATAATGGATACCTTTTTACTGCAATCACTTAAATACATCGCAAAGAGTTTGACTCCATCAGACTTTAATGGTTGCAGTAAAATGCGTAATACAGTAGAGGTATTTTGCAGCATCTAGAAGTAGAGACTCGCCACAGTTTGAACCCTTGTTTATGAAATTAAGTAATTTTTCAAGTTGCATATTGTGTTAACATTGGAAATGGTTAACAGATGTCTGTAAAATGAGTAATATTTTGACCAGGAATCAAAAATAGACCAGAAGACAGTCAGAAAATAATATTGTTATCGTTGTTTAAATGTATGTCATTCAACTCCTGGGGCCAAGGTCGAAATCCACCTTAAACTGATGAGCTAAGTCCCCTTCTCTTTGTTCCTATTGGTCATGTGTGAAATGTTTCCAATCTAGTGTTGTAACAATTCAGTTGCAAATGGCTGAATCTAATACTGGGTACGTTAAATAGGCAAACATACAAATTACCAATTTTGGTTTCTGGTGTAAAAGATAGTTCACATCTTGAATATGATGCAAGATTGCATGCTTATGACTGGGTTCTTTTGCAGCCTTATGGCAAGAGTGAGGTCTGTTTCTCGATGTAGTTTTTTTTACGTTTCGATTGACGTTGAACCCTCCCTTAACCTGTCAGCAATAGTCATTAATAACTCAACGCAAAGAACATTAGAATTTGCTGCAGACACTTTGGATACTGTAATACTAACCAAACGTATATACTGCTTGAGTATTGAAATTTATTAACAGTGCTCTAATGTACTCTAGCTAGAATGTAACAATAGCTTCCCCTTTGTTTATCTGTATGAACTCAATTCAGAGCTTTTACATGAATGCTGCTTCACTCTGGGTCGAGCTAATACTTACTGAGGTAAGACCAGACACACACTAAGTTGCTTTCACTCACGCTAATGTGAACATCCCAAGCAGATGTGACAATCTTTAACTTTGTCCTTGCGTGATAAAGAACTTGCAATGCTACCCCATGTTATTAGGTTGTCTTGTTTGACATGGACAAAATGATTTCTACTTATCCAGAATTTCCAACCTCCTTGCCTTATCAAACCTAACTGCTTTTAGAGGTTTCCTATTTCAAAAAGCCCACCTGTCAGTATTTAACTTGTAAATTAAAGACCCCACCACCTGAGCATGAAGTAAATTTTCAATTTAAATCTAACTTAACAGATTGCTTATTTAGAGTCTAAGAAAGCAATAATTACTACCAATGGTCTCAGATCAATTTATTTTCCAAGTGTGAATACATTATGCTCTAAAACACATTTAAATTCTTTCCAAATCCTTTCTGGTGGTGGAGGGGAGAGGTCCTAAACTTTTTTTCACATTGAACTCCTGTTTTTGCAAGAAACTTTGTGCACAATGGGCAGAAACAGCTGAATTTTAATCTGATTGGGATTCTGTAGTCTGATCTTGTCAGATAAAGTTAAGCGTAAGGTAAGAATTGATAATTGTCATGTTGATAATTGCACAGCTTTGCATTCAGTGTGGGCGGCATGGTGGATAGCACTGCTGTCTGTCAGCGCCAAGGGCCTGGTTTCGATTCCCGGCTTGGGTAAGAGTGTGTGTGTGTGTGTGTGTGTGTGTGTGTGTGTGTGTGTGTGGAGTTTGCACGTTCTCCCCATGTCTGCGTGGGTATCCTCCCACAATCTGAAGTTGTGCTTGTTGGGTGGATTAGCCATGCTAAATTCTCCCTCAGGGTATCCAAGCAGGCTCTGGCATGTAGCAACTAGGGGGTTTTCATAGTAGCTTCATTGCAGTGTTAATGTAAGCCCACTTGTGATATTAAGAATAAATTTAAAATTTGGTTTATCAAAACCCACTATTTTTGTAACAGTTTGAAAATCTAAGTAAAAGTAGTGTGGTATTTTAGCATAGGAGGCACCCATTCAGGATTTTTTGCCTGTTAAATGTGGATGACTCTAGTGGATAGATTTTGTGCAGTCTGATTTACCTACTTTTGGTTCAAACAAAGCCTATTTTGCTGCTTTCTCTTATCTTTCGTATTAAAAAATTGCCTTTATTTGAACATAGTTGATTTAGCATTGCTATCTGTTGCAAAGCATTCCTCCATAATTTGAATTTTTAATAATTTTATCCCTTTGATATCAAACACTTATCTTGATTGTAACCCTTGTACTGGATTTCATCCCTTGGTTTGGAACAGCAGCTGTATTTGATAAAGTTTATCCTCATAACAGAGACTTCTCCATGCTGGTAGTGTTTTGCAAAATCAGTGTGCATTCCTTCCTGGGCTATTTTATTCCAATTTATTGAGGAACCCAAAATTGCTTGTAGGATAAATTTGGATTACTATCATTTTGTACAGCCATTATTAATCTTTTCGCATTCAGTTCATTTCCGTATAAACTCCCAAACCTTTGCTTTTTTTTTTACAAAGACTTTTAAAATGTATATGTTACTTCTAAGGATTGAGATCCCATTGCTCTTGCATTGATAAAGTTGCAATTATGGCATATCTCCAATGTTTAGTTTTGTTCCCAAAACGTATTATTTCTCCCATATTAAATAAAATTTGCCAGTTTTGCTCTTTTCTGATTATTTCGTTTTCAGGATTCTTCCTGACAGTTTATTTCTAGTTCAAGATATGAGCGATAAAGTCCAATTTAGTTTAATATATGCGGATAATTCAGTATTTTATAATTCCTTGAAATTTAAATATTGACTAACAAGGATATTGGGATCATCAAGATTGTGTGGCAACAATACCATTATCAGAATAACCATGATACTGAATGGCAGAGCAGGCGTACAGGGACAAATGGCTTACTTTTCCTAAAGCATATATTTGGTATGCCATCCTTCGCAAATACCAATGCAAAGTAATTTAGCATGTTTTCATTAGATTAGCATTGTCAGATTACTAACAGACCCACATTGTTCTGAATCACAGATTTTCCTTTTAAAATTTTGATATCCCTTTTTCCATTTTGTTCTTACTGTCCGTTTTAAGACTTTTACACTTTGTCTTGAGGCACCCCTCAACCTGTTGCTTTTTAACCATCAGTTTATCCATATGTCTTTATTCCATTTTAGATTGTGGGCCTCATGAACGTTTGTAAAGCCCTTCAGCTGCTATATAACTACATATGGCATTCCTGCCCATCAAGTTTACCAATTTTCCTACTTGAAATAAATCTTAACTGACTTGTGAAACATGACCTATACTTCCAAATCTGTAGACTTCTAAACATTCATTTTATCTCTAATTATGGTTTATAGCATTTTTTTTTCTGTGACTGTAAGGCTAACCATTTGATACGTATCTGTCCTGTCAATTTCCTGCCTTATCAAGAGGTATGATATCTGTCGTTCTGCAGTCATTTGGCATAGCTTTCATAATGAATTTTGAAAAGTCCGTGGTTCTAAACTCAGAATTCTGGAATGTCTACAACTGATTCAAGACAGATTGGTTTATAGGGTCCATTGGTCCCATGAGAAACTTATGATTGGAAAAAATCTATAGGCTTCCTTTTAGCTTCCTACTTTTTTGACTCTTCTCATCCCAATTTGTGGAAGCTTTCACTTATTCTCCAACGTAAGTGCTGAAGAAAAATATATAATGGTACAATTTGCTTGCATAACTTGTTCTGCTTCACTTGCCTCCCCCTTGTTTTGCATTTGCTTAATATTTTTATTTGACATTTGCATTTGTTGCTATTTTAATCCCCTATTAGCTCCAATTGCCTCGTTGGCTTACAGTACTTTTTTTAATGATGTTTAGTTCTAGCTATGTATGTTGGTAGCCTTTAGGTTCAATGTAATCTTAACTACTATTCTATAGAGCCACTCCTAGCTGCAAACCCTTTCCCTGCGTTCCGGTGTTCTTAGACTATGCTGTACCAGGCACTACACTTAAATATTTTCCATGTTTGTGTTACGACCACATAAGGAATAAAGTTGTATCACTCCAGATGTGACCATAACAGATTTTTTTGTCAAATTAAAGGGATGAAGGAATTTTATTCAGTCTGTATTTAATCACTTATGTACTGATAACACTTGACAATCTTTTTTGATGTTTAAAGCTCAAATGGGTTAGCTTTTATTTAATTAAAAATCCACTCGGGTAAAGATAGCAAGATATTTAGAAAGGTAAACCTGTGCTGCTTGAACTTCGTGATCCCACATTCTGATGCACAGAAGTATGCAGAATTTACAAATCTTACCATAGGTAGTTAGCAAAATTACAGTTCAGTGTGGAAAAATAAATTTATCAATCCCTGGCTGGTCACCTGTGGCTGCAGCAGAAGCTCATGTGACTGCAATTGCCAGCAACAATTTATTTTTAACCTGTAATTTAGCTCTTCCAGAATTCTTTCAGTTTTACACCCAAGTTCCTTTTGACAGAAAATTCACCACCTCTGTGCTGGATTTTTAAACTCATCCTAACTTGGGAGAGGAGAGAAGGGAGTTTTGTAATGCTTCATTGGAAACTTCTCCAGACTACTTTCTGCTTTTGTTTTTAGCTTATAATAGAGATTTCAATTTTTAGTCACATGACCCCATTGATTTCAGAATGGATTTTTAAATCCGATGCCTGAAATTAAATATTGCTTTTGTTTCATGGCTAGGTGGAGGGGGTTGATTTTGTGATGTCGTAGCCATTAACCCTCTGGATGAGTCATTTGCCATCTTGATGAGACAGGGAGACATCTTCATGTAATCATTGTCTAGCAGATTTTGTCTCTCCACTGGAAACCTGGTCATAAACAAATGTTGGTTCACTATATTTAACAAATCCCGTTTCAAGTAGTTCTTGAAATCCTCTGGTGTGAAACATCATGAGGGTGCCTGGGTATGTCTGAATTGCAATTCAGTGGACCTTTCTAGAATCTGGTTAACTTGCTTTACCAGATGTCCGGTGACTTCCGGCAGCCATCTTTGGTTATTTTTAAAAGTCTTTTTTAAACAGTTTGTTTGGTTAGCTGATAAAATTATATTTGCACCATTAGTTAAACAGTTACCTTTCTCTCCTAATTCACTTTAGTCATTTATGCTTGCGCTTCATATTAGTCAATCATTGCGTTTTTTGTTTTAGCATTTTAATCTCAATATTGTCATGCACATCCTATTTTTCATATCTGTGATGTCATTAACTAGAGCTATTAGGGTACAAGATTAGAAGCCCTAAGGCAGATTATGAAGTCGAAGACCAGACCTAAACAATTTTCTGTTGTGGTGTTTGTGAGCATAAGAGATTTCACTCTGCTTCTCCTTAAAAACTGGGAAGCTTTTATCAAAACAAACTTTATTTGACAATTCTTTAACAATGAATTAGCTTAACTTTTTAACAATTGAGCAATATTTAAACATGACAAGATTATTATTTTTACCTGTTAAACTATCAGAGTTCTAATCAAGCAACATTTCTCTTGTATCGTTAGAGTTTAGAAGAATGAGGGGAGATCTCATTGAGACGTATAAGATGATGAATGGGATGGATAGGATAGAGGTGGAGAGACTCTTCCCGCTCAAAGAAGACAGTAGGACTAGGGGGCACAGCCTCAAGATAAAAGGGGGGCGGTTTAGAACGGAGTTGAGGAGGAACTTCTTCACTCAAAGGGTGGTGAATCTCTGGAATTCTCTGCCCGTTGAGATGGTGGAGGCTGCCTCGCTAAATATTTTTAAGACGCGGGTTGATGGGTTTTTGATAAGAGAGGGGATTAAGGGTTATGGGGAGAAAGCGGGAAAGTGGAACTGAGCAGCGACAGATCAGCCATGATCTTATTGAATGGCGGGGCAGGCTCGAAGGGCTAGATGGCCTACTCCTGCTCCTATTTCTTATGTTCTTTGTAATTAGTTGGAAAACACAGGCACACTTGCTTGTGATTAGGTTACCAGGCTTTGGAGCTTTCAGAAACTCTATGGGGAGAGAAACTGCTTTCTTCAGGCAGCAACTGCTTGTATTTTAAAAAGAAAATGGGCTTTCCTGCCAACTTAGCTTCTATTAATCACATGACTCTGCACCTGTCAATCAACCTAATCAAAAATTCATGTTTCTGAAATGACTCTTGTAACAAAACACTGCAGCCCCACCTTGCAGATAGAATATAGCAAAATAGCATAGTATCATCACAGAACCTAGGTCCAGTATTGCATATTTTACTTGCAGGTCTCCAAAACAATCCGGTATTTGTTTTAAGTTCCCCTCCATTTAATTGTTAATTGTCCAGCCATCTTTTGGATAATTAATGTCCCTCATTATTACTGCCCAACTGTTTCTATGCATCTCTCCAAACTGTTTACACGGTTCTCTATAAATTTATTTCAAGCAGCTTGGTGACCTCAAACTGTAGCATTTCTTTTTTATTAAACCCCCACAGACTTTGTCAACATACTACTTGTAATATCTATCTTCCCAAATGACAGAACTGATTAAGAATTACAGCATGCTCTTTCTGCTTTTAACATATAATAATTATAAATAAAAATTTTGAAGTTGCCAGTCATGCACTGGGTAAAACCAAGTTTCTCAACACAGCATCAGTTATAGGTATACAAAGCAATAAAATTCAGCTCTCCATTTACAGTTACATAAAAAGTCAATGTAATTTCATTAGATTCATGAAAATGGCCTCCCATTAGATCTTTCTATTATGTTAATGGTTAGAGCACTAAACATATGTCAGCATAATCCTTCAATGTAAAACATTTTTGGGATGTTTGGAGGATTAAATAGTAAAGAATTATTGAATTAGATTAGATGAAAACTTTATTTGGCATGTCTTTGGATGACTGGAAAGCTATAGTAAATATTTAACAATGGAAAACATTTTGGTATGCTAAATTATATGAAGCAGCAGTATTATCTCCTCGTATTTGTTTTGACTGATGTAATTATTTTGTATTGAAGAGATGCATTCCTAATAAAGTAAGATTATAATTTAAGACTTCAAAATTCCTTTGTGGTATTTGGGAAGCATGATTTGGGGACTTGTACAAAAAACTTGTTGTGGAACTTTGCTTCATTGAAACAATGAATACTTGTAACGTTCACTATGCTTTTGATACAGCAAGTAGTGTTTACTAACAATTTCTCTGTCAGTGGCCTATTGCTGAGCACAGGTCAATCTGCTGACTTGGGTAATTGATGTTTTCAGGGCAATTATTGCCTTGTTTGAGGATGAAAAAATTGATTTGGGCTTTCCCCTTGCTACATGCAGCATTCTCATCACTTGCTGATGTTCAAAGCAGCTAAATAACAATTTCATTGGGAGTGGAACTATCACAAGATTGGAAATTTCAGTTTTTTAATCCAATTCAGTCCACTCAAATCCAATTCAGAGTCGCAACAGGCCAGACATTCCTGATCCAAGCTGACAAGACAAGGCCCTCACCACCTATCTTGGGCTTGATCTATATGATCCAAGCTGGTTGGTGTAGGCATTGCACCTCCTCCAAGGCTTGATCTCATTCATAGCCAAAAGGCCGAGATGCAGCTTTTAAAAATTGCTTCAAGTGAAGCTAAAATGTAACCAATGACTCCAACCAAGTATAGCATATTGATACTACATTTGATGTTGGCCAAAAGGCCGAGAAATTTCAGTTGGCAGTATTCAGGTCGCTGAACCAACAGTACTGAGATAAAGATGCTAAAAACATAGCAACAGATATCAGGGAAGGCAGCGTAAGTGGAGTTAATTTTTCAGTTTGACATTCAATCAGACCTGGAAGAAGTTGCAATGTAACTGGTTTTAAGCAAGTACAAAATCGGCAAAGGAGAACAAAAGGGTTTTGAAATGGAAGGAAAACAAAAAACTGATTACAAGGGATAGTAGAAATAAACAAAAGTCCAGTCTAGGACAGGTGTAAGTATGCAAGACAGAATTGTCAATAGCTACTTTCTAAAAAAAATAGAGGAAAAGAGTCCAGGCTTATGATCTGAAATTCTTGAACTCAGTCTTGTCTCTGGAGGTCAAAGTGAGGTGCTGTTCCTTGAGCTTACATTGAGGGCCAGTTGAATAGAGTAGGAGGCCCAGAGGTCAGAATTGGAGTGAAGTGAAGAACTAAGTCCAGGAGTGCTGTGAGAAAATTAGAAAAAGGGTAGGGAGAGACAAGGAGAATGTTTGAACTATAGGAAGAAGAGCTCCAATCTAGGTGGAGGATGAAGAATAGAAGGAGAATAGTATTGTAGTCTGAATGGGAGGGAAGTGATTATCAGTGTGACTTTCATGGTTAGACAGGGAGAATTGCCCCAGAATGAATTGAGGTTTGAAGGAGAATGCATCTGTACTCTGGGAGGAGAATTAATCAATGAAAACCATATGCTATAAACTACAAAACAATTTTAAGGATTTTTTGCAAAATTGATTTTGATTTTATTTATTGTCATGTATTAGTACACAGTGAAAAGTTATTGTTTCTTGCGCACTATACAAGCAAAGCATACTGTTCGTAGAGAAGGAAACAGTGGAGGTTGTAATTTTACAGCCATAGCGAGGGTGTAGAGAAAGAGCAACTTAATGCAAAGTAGGCCCATTCAAAAGTTTGGCAGCAGGGAAGAAACTATTCTTGAGTCGGTTGATATGTGACCTCAGATTTTTGTGTCTTGAAAACGAATACATATGCTCAGAAGTTTGCACTTCACACAAAATGAGGGAGCATGATTGCTTTGAGACTTTGGACAAAATGTGCAGCCAGTCCCAATCTTGTACATTATTATGCCTCTATTGCCTATTGTAAAATTGTCTAAATTATACCTGCCATTTGTTATGATGAGTCCATTCATAGAATTTCACAGAATCCCTACAGTACAGGAGGCCATTCAGCCCATCAAGTCTGTACCAAACACAATCCCACCCAGGCCCTATTCCCCTAATCCCCTTGACACTACGGTCAATTTAGCATGGCCAGTCAACCTGCACATCTTTGGACTGTGGGAGGAAACTGGAGCACCCAGAGGAAATCCATGCAGGCAGAAGAGAATGTGCAAACTCCACACAAACAGTGATCCAAGGCAGGAATTGAACCCAGGTCTCTGACGCTGTGAGGTAGCAATGCTAACCACTGTACTGCCCATTCACCACTATGGTTCATGGATCTATATCTGTGTTGTTTTGAGCTGCCAGATTTGAGACTGGTTTCCCAAGATGGTATGTATCTTCAATTCTGAAAAAAAACTGTCTTATGAGTGTGATTTGCCCTTCCTGAAAATAGGACATTAACAGCGTCTTCTGGTAGTCAGTCAGTGCATTTATGTAAACTAAGATTAAATCTTTCTTGATTTGACTGATATTCCATCGAATGGTAAATTTGTCAATAAAACCCATGAACTGGGAAACTTGAAAATAAGATGGTCTGTTTCTCGCGTGTGAAAATTATCATGGCTCATTGGAAAAAGTTAATTGAAACTCTTGCATCCTTCTATTTGGAATTTTCCCTTGCCTTGACCATGAGTTTTCAATGGCAGAAGTTTCAATGAAAAGCCTATGTTCAGCACAACAGGTGGTTTAAACTGTAAAGGAAGTGAAGCAGTTCATTTAAGCTTTGTAGCGTCTATGCAGCCTGAAAACTTTCTAAGGCCTACTGTAGCATTTGAATACCTGTGGCACTTGCACAAATTCTGATCGTGCTAAATTGTGCATGTCAGATGGCAGAGTTACATGTGAGCAAATCCTATGCTTAATTTTGCCTAGAAAAAGTCATTTATAAAATCTACAAATGTCGATGCAAGAGCAACTTCTAAGAGAAAATACTGTAAAATTTTCAGATCTATATGAAATAATTGCTTGGACATAAATAACTTCTCTGGTGTGGTCCTGGAAGCTGCCATAATTTGATGCTGCAGTGTGACCCACCAGTTGTATATTTTCAGATGACCACTTCAACACCAAAAACGAAGTAGTGTTGCAATTGTAATTGTAATTTTTAGTGCCACTTCTATGTTTGATAAGTACTAAAATTTCTTAGTCTGCTTGATAGGAACAAAGTTCCCAAGTGTTGTTTGCTAATGCACATTCTATCTTTTGGGTGGGTTGTGCTATCTGGAAATTCGTCATAATGGTACCTGATTATTTAATTTGTAAAACAGCAATGAATCAAAGCTAAACAAAAGGGAATAAAATGTCTGTTTCAATGATATGAATCAAAAATGGACAGTTATGACTGTTCAAACAATATGTTTTGAAGTATTTTTCGAAAGCTTTTTGGCCACAAAGCAATCCCTGGGAAATCTAGGAATGAAAGGGAGGTGGGAGCTGCTGCCTTGACAACAACAGATCCCTTTGACCATTCCCATTGTGGACCAGGAAGAGAAGGTCTTGCGTGTTCTGGCTTCTCGAACCCGTTGGTGTCTTGTGCCAGCAGTGTGAATAAGGTGTTCTGTCAGAGTGTCTGTGCAGGCTGGATGGACCGAATGGCAGCTTCCTGCAATATAAATGCTCTGATTCCTGGAAAATAAATACATAATAGGCATCTCTCATAAACTTGTCTAATTTCTTCCTTCCACATTCCAGCTTCCCCACTCATGACTAATAGTGTAATTTCTGACTCACCATGAGAAAATCCAAGGGAAATCTGCTCATATTAAGAACAATACAAGGATAAACAAGTACTAATATTGCCTTATTGTTTCAACGTGGGTGGGGAAGAATGGTGGTCAAAAACTACCTAAAATAATGCACTTCTACGTAAATACATTATGAATCTCAAATGTCTTTGCTCTGTGTAGGATATGTAATTTTGCATGAGTGAAAATATAGCTCTTCCATCTTGTTAATGCATTGATTAGATTATGAAACCAGAAGATTGCTTGTTCATTGTTTGATTTTCTAAATTTGTATATTCATGTGTTTAATATGAAAATTAACAGTTGGGCAAACTCTAAATGGATGCTAAACCACTTCTTTTAAAAGCATCTGAATTCCAGAGACGGCCATGTTATTGGGTTGTGCAGTGCAAATAAGACTTAATCTGCCATTTTGCACAAACAATAGGAATTCCCAAGATGCAGAAAACATCTTTTGCAACTCTGCCAAAATTCATGGTCAGTGTTGCCCTTGAATTTCATTTGTAAATATTAAGGAAGTGTCTATTTTGTTTTAAGCCAGGGAGCAGATCATCAGTAACTTGTCTAATTAAAGTTTTATATCTCCAATGTTCCTTTCTTCTTCATAGTCCTTGAATTCGTACCCATCTTTGCTGTCTGTTCATGTTTGAATCTCTAATTTGGGTTTTCTGCCCCTGCCGCAATATAGAATTGGCACTAATCAAAGCCTCAGTGCCTTCAATGCAAATGTTGTGGTGCACTATTCTACCTCATTCCTGTTCGTGTTCTTACAGTTATTGACATGGTTAACTACATTAGCATTCTTTTAACGCACATGTCCTGTTCAATCAAACTGTCCTTGCTTGGTTTCATATATAACTGCAGTCAGAACTCTTACAGCAGTGGTTCCTGTTTCTACCCGACATCACACTTCACGAGGATTTGTCCTTGGCTGCATCTTTTCTGCATCTGCTTCGTACTGAACTCCTCCTCTCCCTCAACCCTCTTGATACCACCATAGAATTATACAGCATTGATAGATGGCATTTGACCCATCATAGCAATGCCAGCTCTTCAAAAAAGCTAACCAATTAGTCTTGCACTAACTCGGCTCCTTTCCCTATAGCCCTACAATTTAATCTCTTTTGAAGAGTAAACACAATTGCCTTTTGAAATGTATTACTGAACCTACGTTCAACATTTTTTCATTGTAACAAGCTTAATTAACTTAATTTTATTTATTTATTGATTAGTGTCACAAGTAGGCTTACATTAACACTGCAATGAATTTACTGTGGAAAATCCCCTAATTGCCACACTTCCGCCACCTGTTCAGATACACTGACAGACGATTTAGCATGGCTGATGCACGTCTTTCCCAATGTGGGAGGAAACATATGTGGACACAAGCGTGCAAACTGCACACAGACATAACCCAAGCCAGGAATTGAACTGCGTCTCTGGCACTCTGAGGCAGCAGTGCTAACCACTGTGCCACTGTTGCCCTAACCCCTTTATACAACTAAGTTCTTTTGGCATTACCTTAATTCCTGTGTCTCCTAGTTAATAACTCTCCTGCCAGTAGAAACTGTTTCTCAGTCAAAATTCTGTGCACCTTGATTAAATCTCCTGTTAATCTTATCTGCACAAAGGAGAACAATTCAACTCCTCTGGTTCTCCACATAACAGGAAGTCCCTCAAGCCTGTTACCATTGTAGGAAATCGCCTCTGCACTCCAAAGGTTTGATATCTATCTTGAATTGGGCATAATATTTGAGCTGAGCCTAACTGGTGATGTATAAACATTTAGAATAACTTTCATGTTTCTTTTTTCTGTCGCTGTTTATAGTGCCTGAGACACTTGTGCTTTTTAACATCTATATGAACTTATCCTGCCACTTTCAAAGATTTATGAATCCCATGACTGTTTCTGCATCACATGTAACATTGCACAATTTAATTTGTTGTTTCATATTCTAATAACTATTAACTTTGTCCTGGATTGCACTCTTCAAAGGCTTCCCTACCATTAATATTAGGCCTGGTAAGTTGTTTAAGTTTATTTCTTTGTGTCACAAGTAGGCTTACATTAATATTGCAATGAAGTTACTGTAGAAATCCCCACGTTGCCACACTCTGCTGCCTGCTCAGATACACTGAGGGAGAATTTAACATGGCCAGTGCAGTTAACCAGCATATCTTTGAGTCTGTAGGAGGAAACTGGAGCACCCAGAGGAAACCCACGCAGACATGGGAGAGAATGTGCTGACTCCACTCAGACAGTGACCCGGCCTGAGTCCCTGGTGCTGTCAGGCAGCAATGCCACGGTGCTGTCAGGCAGCAATGCCACTGTGCTGCCAAGTTTCCTGGTTTATCCCCTTTTTGAATGACACAACATTTGCAACCCTCTAGTTCTTTTAGCATCAATCTTGTATCACGAGGTTGTGCTGTTTTTATCCTTTCGTTCCATAGCACCATAGGATGTATACCAACACGACTAGGTAACCTTTCTACTTTTAATGTCATCAAGCTGCTATGATTTGGTTAGGAACAGTTGAACATTTAAAGAGAAATCTTGCTGTGTAGTCCTATTTAGAACATAGAACACTACAGCACAAACAGGCCCTTCGGCCCACGAGTTGCGCCGATCACATCAACACCTACATATCTATAGACCTATCTATAACCTCCAATCCCATTAAACCCCATATACTCATCCAGAAGTCTTTTAAAAGACCCTAGCGAGTTCACCTCCACCACCACTGACGGCAGCCGATTCCATTCACTCACCACCCTCTGAGTGAAAAACTTACCCCTAACATCACTTCTGTACTTTCCTCCCCGCACCTTAAATCTGTGTCCTCTCGTAGCAACCATTTCAACCCGGGGAAATAGCCTCTGAGAATCCACCCTATCTGTTCCTCTCAACATTTTATAAACTTCTATCAGGTCGCCTGTCAACCTTCGTCTCTCCAGGGAAAAGAGTCCCAGCTCCCTCAACCTAACTTCATAAGGCATGCCTCCCAGTCCAGGCAACATCCTTGTAAATCTCCTCTGTACCCTTTCAATAGCTTCTACGTCTTTCCTATAGTGAGGCGACCAGAACTGCGCACAGTACTCCAAATGAGGCCTGACAAGGGTCTTATAAAGTTGCAGCATTACCTCCCGACTCCTAAACTCAATCCCTCGATTAATGAAGGCCAGTACACCATACGCCTTCTTGACCACCTCCTCCACCTGCGAGGCCGATTTAAGAGTCCTGTGGACCCGGACCCCAAGATCCTTCTGCTCTTCAACACTGCTAAGACTCCTGCCCTTGATAGTGTACTCGTTCATCCCGTTGGTTCTGCCAAAATGGACGACTACACATTTATCCGTGTTGAAGTCCATCTGCCACTTCTCCGCCCAGTCCTGCATCCTATTTATGTCCTGCTGCAACTTTTGACATCCTTCCAGACCATCCACAACACCACCGACCCTCGTGTCATCAGCGAACTTACTTACCCATCCCTCCACTTCCTCATCCAGGTCATTTATGAAAATGACAAACAGCAAGGGTCCTAGAACAGATCCCTGGGGCACTCCACTGGTGACTGCCCTCCATTCAGAAAAAGCCCCATCCACAACCACTCTCTGCCTTCTGCAGGCAAGCCAGTTCTGGATCCACAAGGCCAAAGGCCCTTGGATCCCATGCCCTCTCACCTTCTCAAGAAGTCTTGCATGGGGGACCTTATCAAACGCCTTGCTGAAGTCCATGTACACCATGTCCACGGCACTTCCTTCGTCAATGTGTTCAGTCACATTATCGAAGAAATGTTAAAACAAGTTGGAGAAATCTGAATACCTTGTTGCAGTCAATAGAATCACACTCAATATTTCACTTTTTAAGAAAACACAAACTTTATTAAAAAAATTAAAACCAGCAGCAGTAACTTGACAGTGGTTTATAGCTACATGTGTTATGCACTAGGGTTTACTTAACTTCCCTAAGGATTATTATCTTAAAAAATCCATCTCAATTTATTTTGGTTGGGACCAGCCAAAAATGTACAACAGTATTAAGAATTCTCCTCAGCTGTAGGAAAAGCTTTACTGACTATCTGTTGGTACCTCGCAGTTCCTTGTCCCGGTTACTTTTCCAATACTGCAGCTGACTACTTTCTCTTGCAATAAGACATTGAGATCCCCTAGTTGATTCTCCTACTACTACGTAATCTTCTACTGTTCCCTCAAGATTCAAACTGAGATTAAGCTGTACCCACACAATAGTGGCTGTTCGTTCTTTACCTGCTCGCAGTGCGGGTCTAATTACTTGCTTTGGTTATCTCCCCTCTCACTGAACTACAAATCACACGAAGCGTCATATGCAGCTAACTCACAGCAAACATCAGATAGATTGAAATTGTAGAACCTTCTTAAGATCCACCTTTCTCCATGATCATCTAGCCTGCCCTAAGATGTCCTCAAATCAGTCTTTAAGATTAACTGTCTAACATTTACAATTTATTTCATCTTATGAAGTGAATATAAATAGAATATAAAAGCAGGGAGGTCTTGCTGCAACTGTACAGGGTACTGGTGAGGGTACAGCTGGAGTACTGTGTGCAGTTTTGGTTGCCGCACTTGCGGAAGGATATGTTGGCCTTGGAGGGAGTGCAGAGAACGTTCACTAGGCTGATACCGGAGATGAGGGGGTTAGCCTATGAAGAGAGACTGAATAGACTGGGTCTGTACTCGGTGTTTAGAAGGCTGAGGGGGGATCTTATAGAGATATAAGATAATGAAGGGGGTAGATAGGGTAGAGGTAGAGATTCTTCTCGCTTAGAAAGGATAGCAGGACTAGAGGGCACAGCCTCAACATAAAGGGGGGGGGGGGTGCAGTTTAGGTCAGAGTTGAGGAGGAACGCCTTTACTCAAAGGGTGGTGATTCTCTGCCCGTTGAAGTGGTGGAGGCTACCTCGCTATATTTAAGTCATGGGTAGATAGACTTCTGATAGACAGGGGAATTAAGGGTTATGGGGAGAAAACGGGAAAGTGGAACCGATCCACTTCAGATCAGCCATGATCTTATTGAATGGCGGAGCAGGGTCAAGCTTGATTTAATTGCATTTATCCTATTTTCTTTTTACAGCCAAATTTTAATTCCTAAAACTGGAAATATATCCTGTATACTAAAATGCATGAAACATGAAATATTTGCACCAAACCTTAACCTCCTTTCAATCTGTCATCCTATCCATTTTTGTGATTAACTGCCCTTAATTGTGATGTTGGTAGCCTTCTGTTTTAAGAAGGCAGTTGTAATTATCTAATTTAGTACCTCTGCTCTCCTTGTTCTGTAAGTCTTCCAACCTGGTCCCCAATTGACCCCATCTTTCTTTTGACTATCCCTGTCCTTTTTTAAAATGCAGGTGCAATATTCTAGTGTTACTGGCTGATCCTTTCTCATTTGTCCTCTCACTGTCATTGCTCTTCTTTTCAGGTTTCCTTTGCATTGTGTGTACTTTGTTTGATTTTCTGTTAGATTATGAACTTGATATTTAAGGTTTCCAAGTCACTCACCATCCTGATATATCTTTGCAGCTTCACTTTCACTGGGTTACAAACCTGGAACTCCATTTCCAACACTGTATCTACACTACATGGACTGTAAAACCACTGACAAGTTACCCATCCCTATTTGCCACTCCTTTCTCAAGGGCAGTTAGAGATGGGTAACCTTTCAGTGGTTTTCCATTTCACTATCTTCATCTTTCCTTTGATTTGTTTAAATTTGGCCAGTATTGCTCAAATGGTGCCCTGTTGAAATATACTCAGCATTACCAAAACCATCCACAACTGCTTTCTACAAAAGCAAAATAATGCAGATGTTAGAAATCTGAAATACAAGCAGGAAATGCTGGAAATCCTCAGCAAGTCTTGCAGTGTATGTGGAGAGAGGAATAGCATTAATGTTTCAGGTTGGTGACTTTAGGCCAGAACTCCAAAAGGTTATTGACCTGAAATGGTGACTCACTTGCACTCCAGCTGAGTATTTGCCACATTAATTGTTTACATTTGTTTTCCGCATTTGGCTGGAAATGGTGATCAAATACACTTATTTCCAGAATTTCCTGCCCCTACAATTATTCTGTTTCTCAGGCTATCTTGCATTCAGATAATTATCATTCTATTTATAGATTTGCCTGATGATTATTTGCAGATTTGGTTTTGAACCCTCAATATCATCCCTTTCAAAGACTAGAGCAATGCCTTTGATCAATACTGCCACCCCACCCCCACTGTTTTCCTTCCCTAGTTCTCCTGAATACAGTTGTGGAATTTAGGTTTGACATTTGGGTGGAAAGTCGCAAGAAACCTAGCAACAATTCTTTCCATAGCAGCCAGATTCTAAAAGCAGCCTTGTGAATGAATTGCTGTTTTAATAAAGTACTGTGCATGGATGGCTGTTGGTTGTGGATCTATTCTGGGTTGTTAAATGCTATAGTCCAGACAGTTGTTTGACCCTAGTATGCCCTTTCAGTCGTAGGGTTGTCTGGTGTCTGTAGAAATATGCTAATTGGCATTCAAATCATGGCTAGCTGCTGGGAGTAGTGTAAAGCTCAAGCAATGCATTAGGATGAAACAAAGCAAAGGACTGTGGAAAATACAAGTGTTCATAAGATTGGCAGTTTTCAAAAGCAGGCTATATAATTGGTGAAGAAAGTGCCACTATTCGGATGCAAATAGTGGCACTAACCTGTCAAAAACAAACATTTTGTTTTTGGACCACAGCTTCGTTTCCTTTCCCTGATGAGGTTGCATTCACAAAAACAGATCACAGGCACATGTACAATAGCACTCTGTTTCTGTGCAAGCATTTTGGAACAAATTTGTTACAAAAAAATTTACTGAAGATTCTTGATAGTTGTACCTCAATTATCAGTGCAAGATAGAAAACTGAGAATCTGTAACACCAGTGTTGAAATTTAGCTGCTATAATCTATAGATCACTATTTATGTTTTGACTCATAATTAGCATGACAGTAGTTAGTTTGACTCTTTACAAACTGAAGCAGAGTAATAGTGACGACTTGGCTCAGGGTAACCTTGATGGTCTTGGTTGGTGTGTCACCATTTGGAGGCACAGCTAAGGATCTGTTAAAGGAGAGATTGTATACTAACAGGGAGAGACTTACTTGGCTCACTTTGATATTGCTGCTAGCCAGCGATTTATGTGCTTAAAAATGAGAACTAGCACACAAGTGAAAAGCATACTAACTCTTTCCACCCATGCACTAGACATGTCATGTGGATCTGTTAGACATGCAAGACAACATCTTCAACAGTGCAGCCTACCTAGTACTGCACTGGAGTGTGAACTATGATTTTTATGCTCAGGCCCTGGAGTGGAAGTTGAACCTAGAACCTCGTGACTTGGAGTTGAGCTATGGCTGATTACTGGATTGCTTGCAACTTCTGGTGCTATGTAATGAGGCGGGTAGAATTAGGGACCTTGCGGTGAAGGATCCTCTTGGGGAGAGTGATCATTGTATGGTGGAGTTTCTGGTGCAGATGGAGGAGGAGAAAGTGGGTTCCCGGACACGCGTCCTTTGTTTGAATAGAGGGGAGTACGGTAGGGTGAGAGAAGAATTGGCGAATGTGGACTGGGGGAGCGCGTTGGAGGGAGGGTCTGTTGAGGAGCAGTGGAGGATCTTTAAGGAGATCTTTCTTGGTGCTCAGCGGAAATTTATTCCGATGGTCAAAAAGGACAGTAGGAGGAGAGGTAATAAGCCGTGGATAACGAAGGAGGTGAAGGAAAGTGTTAAACTAAAAGCGGAGGAATTTAGAGTAGCTAAGAGTAGTGGGCGAGAAGAGGATTGGGAGAGGTTTAAATGTCAACAAAGATTGACAAAGAAGTTGATAAAAAAAGGGTAGGAGAAACTATGAAGCTGGGCTAGTGCTTAATATAAAAAAGGATAGCAAGAGTTTTTATAAATATATAAAAAGGAAGAGGCTGGCTAGGGTGAATGTTGGTCCTTTAGAGGATGAGAAAGGGGACCTAGTGGTAGGGGATGGGGATATGGCTAAGGTATTGAATAACTTTTTTGTTTCTGTCTTCACGGAGGAGGACGTGAATAATTTGCCGGGTGTTAGCGATGGAAAGGTGGTAGGACTGGAGGGTCTTAATGACATTACTGTTACTAGAGAGGCGGTGCTCGACAGACTGGAGGGACTGATTGTGGACAAGTCCCCAGGACCGGATGGAATGCATCCGAGGGTTCTGAAAGAAATGGCGGAGGTGATAGTGGATGCCTTGGTGGTTATTTTCCAAACGTCGCTGGATTCCGGGGAAGTGCCGGATGATTGGAAAACGGCTAATGTTACGCCGTTGTTTAAGACGGGTGCCAGGCAAAAGGCGGGGAATTATAGGCCGGTTAGTTTAACGTCTGTGGTAGGTAAAATGTTAGAATCTGTCATTAAGGAGGAAATTGCGAGGCATCTTGAAGGGAATTGCTTGATAAAGCAGACGCAGCACGGTTTCATTAAAGGGAAGTCGTGTCTTACAAATTTACTGGAGTTCTATGAGGATGTGTCCAGGGCGGTGGATAGAGGAGAGCCGGTGGATGTGGTCTTTCTAGATTTTCAGAAGGCGTTTGACAAAGTACCTCACGAGGTTATTGCAGAAGGTCGAAGGACATGGAGTTGGGGGTAGGATGTTAGCGTGGATAGAGGATTGGTTGTCAAATAGGAGGCAGAGAGTGGGGGTCAACGGGTGCTATTCGGATTGGCGGATGGTGACTAGTGGAGTGCCCCAGGGGTCGGTGCTGGGGCCTCAGCTTTTTACCATTTATATAGATGATCTGGAGGAGGGAACCGAGTGTAGAGTGTCGAAATTTGCTGATGACACCAAGATTGGGGGAACGGCAAATTGTGCAGAGGGTGTGGAGAGTCTGCAGAAGGATCTAGATAGGCTGGGCGAATGGGCCAGGAAATGGCAAATGGAATTTAATGTTGGCAAGTGTGAGGTGGTCCACTTTGGTAGGAAGAATGGTAGGAAGGACTATTACTTACGGGGCAAAAAACTGCAGCAGGTGACGGTGCAGAGGGACCTCGGGGTCCTTGTGCATGAGTCGCAAAAACCCAGCTTGCACGTGCAGCAGGTGGTCAGGAAGGCGAATGGGATGCTGGCCTTCATAGCGAGGGGGATTGAATATAAAAGTAGGGAGGTCTTGCTGCAGCTGTATAGAACATTGGTTAGGCCGCAGCTGGAGTACTGTGTGCAGTTTTGGGCGCCGCACCTGCGCAAAGATATTTTGGCCTTGGAGGGAGTGCAGAGGAGGTTTACTAGGCTGATGCCGGAGTTGAGGGGGTTGAGCTATGAGGAGAGGCTGAATAAACTGGGCTTGTACTCGTTAGAGTTTAGAAGAATGAGGGGAGATCTCATTGAGACGTATAAGATGATGAATGGGATGGATAGGATAGAGGTGGAGAGACTCTTCCCGCTCAAAAAAGACAGTAGGACTAGGGGGCACAGCCTCAAGATAAAAGGAGGGCGGTTTAGAACGGAGTTGAGGAGGAACTTCTTCACTCAAAGGGTGGTGAATCTCTGGAATTCTCTGCCTGTTGAAGTGGTGGAGGCTGCCTCGCTAAATATTTTTAAGACGCGGGTTGATGGGTTTTTGATAGGAAAGGGGATTAAGGGTTATGGGGAGAGGGCGGGAAAGTGGAACTGAGCAGCGACAGATCAGCCATGATCTTATTGAATGGCGGGGCAGGCTTGAAGGGCTGGATGGCCTACTCCTGCTCCTATTATGTTCTTATGTTCAGGCTGTAGTTTCAGATGTTGGAGAAGATTGGCTTCCAGACAGTGCACAGGCATGCTCTGACACCCATAATCAAATTCCCAAATATAGACAAATAGCCCCACTGTCTTGTGGGTGTATTGGGAGCTTTGAAGGTTAAGGGTGTAAACTCTGACATCAAATCTGGAGTGGAACCCAAAGGAATATTGATGTTTAAATATCAACTTTCCAGCAACTCCTCTAACCAAGCCAGTGCCAGACAGCATTTTGCATTCCCTTAGACTCAACCAGGGAGGTCAGGAGGAGGGTCCTGATATTTGGGCAGCCCGGGGTCTTGAGCCTTGAGAGGACAATCCAATTAATGCTAAGAAATAAGACATGACTAAAGTATTTGCACATGATGAGCCCAACTTGATGTCACAAGGGATCCTGGAGATGTTGAAGATCAGGGCATTGACACTAACTGGATGTGATCACAACCAGAGGTGACTCTCTGACATGCTCACATATAACTATCATGGTACTGACTGTAATACCCAATGATGTGCGAGTGAGGAAGCAACCCTTATTTCATTCAAAGTAGAAATACTGTCCTCCTATCACCCAAACTGCCAGCCCAGGTGTAAATTGATCGTTCCACCATTTGATTGAGCAGGTGCTGCCTGGCATTGCCACAGTGTAGAAGTGAAATAGAACTTAGTGTAAGACACCATTTACAATACTGAAATCTCAACATATGGGAAAGAAGGTCAAAAATGCTCAAGGCTAACTGTGTTGTGATGGAACCTGCCATTGGAACTACAAAATGTCATGAATGTGGCCCAATCCATCTCTCAAACCAGCCTTCCATCCATTGATTCTGTCTACACTTCCTGCTGCCTCAGCAAAGCAGCCAGCATAATTAAGGACCCCACGCACCCTGGAGGTTCTCTCCTCCACCACCTTCCTTCAGAGGAGGGGAGGGGAACAAAGTCTGAGGTCATGTACCTCCTGACTTGAACAGCTTCTTCCCTGCTGCCGTCAGACTTTTGAATGGACTTGCCTTGCATTGAGTTGGGCTTACTCTACACCCTAGCTACTATGACTGTAACATTACATTCTGCACTCTTTCGTTTCATTCTCTACGAACAGTATGTTTAGTCTGTATAGTGCATAAGAAACAATACTTTTTGCTATGTTAATACATGTGACAATAATAAACCAAATCATTGAAGTTAAGCAGTTTGAAATTTTCCAGATTTTGGTCGCAACTGTTTTTTGTATTCACGGTTACAGCATGGCGTACGTTATTGTAAAATTTCTAATTGTATCTAGTATAAAAAAGCATGGGCAATAAGTTTGTGATCAAAGCATTTTTACATGCCTGTATGAAGAAGAAATGCTCCAGATTTACTTGTACCAATTTAAGTAAACTGAGGGATCATAATGGATCCATGTCAGCAGTTGACAGCGATTCAATAAATATTTTACTGTTTGGCTTTTAAAGATAGCTGTTCCCAGAATATTTGTGCACCAGTTATCACAAATAGAACTGTTGGATTAGGAATGCACCAATTGTCCAATAGGGTTTCTTTGTTATATTAATGCTGACATTATTGACTTTTTTAATTACCTTTTTTCAGGGCATAAAATTGGCATTAGTGCTTTATTTCAGGCAGCCCTTCTTGCCTTGTCCCTCACTTTATTTAGTTTAATTGGTTTAACTTGAGAGTGAGAGTTCTATCTTAATCTTCAATTTATATTTTCTATTCACTTTTCTTTAGATAATTGTTTGAAACCCCTTAATTTACTTTGAAACTATAGCTTTCTGGGGCATTGGTTCATATTCTTAGTTTTTTGTATGAAAGTGTTTTCCCTCTACGTGAATTGTTCTTCTGAAGGATTCTTTGCATTAATTTTGAATATCTGGTTCAAACATTGCAATTTTGGAATGTTAATGAAAATACGTGCTGTAAAAAGTTACTTCAACTGAATGGTGTAGTTTATGTCCAACTATTTTGATGTTAGGCCTCTCTTGTACACAGTTCAGTCTTGTGCAATGATTAGGAATACATCTGAAGAAGTGGCAAATTACTAAAGAATGTATACAACAAAATAAAAACCAAGTGACTGGTTTCTCTTAATAGAATAAATGTGCTCCATTCTGAATTTTCCAACTTAGTTTATTGAGAGATGAAGAATGATAAGTCAAGCTTGGACAGGGATGAGGAACAATAAGTAAAGCTTCTATAATGGACAGGAGAGTGACATTCTGCACTGGTTTCCTCTTGCCACCTGTCCTTGAGCAGTAGATTTAGTTTGAATAAGTGTTTTCCCAATTCCTTTTTTTTTGTTGTGATTCAATTTACTAACAATCCACAAGCTAAGGGGCATGGAGCCTCAGCACCAGGGACCTGGGTTGAATTCTAGCCTCTGGTCACCATCTGTGTGGAGTTTGCACATTCTTCGTGTCTGTGTGGGTTTCCTCCCAGATGCTGCAGCTTCCCCTAAAGCCTTACTGAAAAGTGGACTACCAGGGTAAATACATGGGGAAAAAGGCATTTAGCATGCTTGGCTTCATTAGTCAGGACATTGAATACAGGAGTTGGGATGTCTTGTTGAAGTTATACTTGGAATATTGTGTACAACTCTATTCTAGAAAGGATATTATTAAACTAGAAAGAGTGCAGATAAGATTTGCTCGGATGCTACCAAGACTGATAGTTTGAATTATAAGGAGAGGCTGGATAGGCTAGGAAGTAGGAGACTTGGGGGATCTTATAGAGATCTAAAATAATGAGGGGCACAGATCAGCTGGATAGTCAATATCTTTTACCAATGGTAGGGGAGTCGAAAACTAAAGGGCATAAGTTTAAGTTGAGGGGGAAGCGATACAAAAAGTTTCAGAGAAGCAATTTTTTCCAGAGGGTGGTGTGTGTCTGGAACAAGCTGCCAGTGGTAGTAGTAGAGGCAGGTATAATTTTGTCTTTTTAAAAAGCATTTAGATGGTCACATGGGTAAAATGGGTATAAAGGAATATGGGCCAAACGCAATTGGGACTTCGTGGCCTTAAAGGCAGCATGGGCAAGTTAAGCCGAAGGGCTTGTTTCCATGGTGTTAACCTCTGACTCTCTGGGGATAGGGCCTGGGTAGAATTGTCAATGCAGGCTGAATGGGCTGCGTGACCAACTCCTGCATTGTAGGGATTCTAAAAACTAAAGTTAGGATTAATTCAGAGGATTGGCTTATTTTTCGCATTCTAAATCCAAGGGAAGGAGTGTTTGCAGTATTCCACTCCAAACATGTACATATAAATGCAGTAAAGGAAGCAGTGGAGAAAAGGAGTTTTGCAGTATAAACCCCTAAAATGTATGTTGGTTCATGTGATTTGAGTCCAAAGTCAGAGTTTAGTGAGGAATTCTTCCACATAGGCATTCAAGTTCAGCTGGCTAAAGACTGGAGTTAAAACATTTGCGTTTCAGTTGGTGCTGACTACAAGATGAAGTAAGTACGCAGCGATTGGGTTGGATCTATAAGCAATGGTATGAAATCTTTCTCCAGAGGAAGGTTTTGAGGTACAGGCTATTGTTCTGTGTGTAAGGGTCAGCTTTTGGTAGTTCCCAATTGGATGTTACGACAGACTGTGTTTCTTAGTTCTCAAAGGCATATAAGGATTTCAAAATGATCACAAGTCATGTGACCTTCCTTCCTTCTCCACAGTGACTTCAAAAAGGGATGTTTGTCCAGTGACTTCAGGACTGGTAATGTCTGAGTCATTGGTTGTTGAAAGAATTAAAATCCCGGTGTGGTCTTGGAGTTCCGAAGGCCTTGTTCCTGTGCTGTACTGTTCTTTGTTACATTCAGGGTCTGGTGTTTGGTAAAGCATTGTCTCAATAGACTCGCTGACTCCAAGGTGAGCTTATTGTATACAATTACATCCCTTTGAAGTGTGTCTGGACAGTCTCAGGTGTAGTGATTGTCAGCAGATAGGCATCGAGTTGGAACGTACAAGTCTTCTGGTCTTCATAATTGGGGTCTGACCAATGAGGTGCGAGATTCCAGAAGTTGAGAAGGTAATTATCCTCTGCTCCTGTTGGTTGTTCTCAGACCAAAAAAAAATCAGCCCTGTTGTCAGGTGACTTGTAGCATCTATTGTTTTAGTTCAGCAATAAGTCTATTTGTAAAAATAGCAATAAGGGTAAAAGCATGGCGTTGGAGTTCTTATGCTGTCAGGACCCAACATTTCCTACAAGTTGTGAAAAAGTCCCTGACAAGTTTTAAGTATTTGAGTACAAAGTCCAGAATCTCAATCTGATTAAAATATTCTATTAGCCTTCACTATTTTCTTTCCATTGATACTGCTCCAAGAATCCCATACTTCTAAACTTTTTACTTAACTCCAGAGAGGGTGGCACAGTGGTTAGCACTGGTGTCTTACAGTGCTAGGGATTTGGGTTCGATTCCTGGCTTGGGTCACTATCTGTATGAAGTTTGCACATTCTCACCTTGTCTGGTGTGGGTTTCCTCCCACAGTCCAAAGAAGTGCAGGTTAGGTGAATTCGCCATGCCAAATTCTCCCTCAGTGTACCAAAACAGGTGCCGGAGTGTGGCAACTAGAGGATTTTCACAGTAACTTCATTGCAGTGTTAATGTAAGATTACTTGTAACCAGAACTTTTACTTTTCAAACCTAGAGATATTTAATGCATTTTTAAGGAATGAGTTGAACAAACTAGAAATAGTTGATTTTAAGGACACATTTACTTTTTGTGGGGGGAGGGGAGGGCAGTTTATTGATACTGGTGGCACTTTGGTTTAAATCAGGAAGGTTTTGGCTCAGTTCCACTACAGGACCTAATCTAGGCTGACAATTCCCTACACTGCTCAAGACTGACTTGGTTAGTTCGGTATTGCTTAGAGATTATTTGCCCAAGTTTTTCATCATGCACTCACCAGGACAATTGCAAGGATACAAATATATGGTAAGCAAATAATTTGAGTGTGCTGATTAGTTGACAAGTGGACTCTGGTCAAGACGTTGCCATGGAGAGCCATTTGATGGTGACTGACAAGTTAACTACCAAGCATCATTTTGTATTTAAATCGGGCACCTTTATTCTGATCAAGGTAAACAGCTCACTTGTTTAGGTTAGCTGAAATGTGTGTGTGTGTGTGTGTGTGTGTGTGTGTGTGTGTGTGTGTGAGAGAAGAACCGGGTCCTGTGCTTTAACGTATGTAGCTTCTAGTACATGCAAATGCACAATTCCGAAAACCTGACTGTCTCAACTTAGTTGTTGGTTTAATTTTTGGTGCACTGAGGATTCTTTAGTGGCCGTCTAATTGTGGAATTGCATATCATGAGCTGGTTGAGTATGGTCTGTACCTTGCCATTGTGAACAGTGGAAGGGACATGCTGTTTGATATGATCTGCTCGTCTTTGAGACATGTGACCTACATGGTATCACAATTGCTCTGAAATTCATATATCACATTATTCATTTATGTCATAGACAGGACGTCTTTTTGACTTGATGACAGCATCCTTTTGGTGGTGAAAACCATTCTTGCTGCTGTTGCAAAGTAGTCGTGTGAAGCAGTTGGCTTCACCTGGTGTTCACTTTAAAATGATAGATACTTGTGCCACACCACAATGTCATGGCAATCTAGACCTGCTACCAATGCATGAATCCGTCCATATTCATCAAACCTATGAACTTGGCAGCTTGTGCATTTAGCTCAGTTTCAGTGATATCGTGTATGCCCAAAGAGATGGTATTGCCATGTGATCCTCTAGGCCCGACTCTCGCAAACACCTTTATTGGTTTCCCTGAGAAAAGTGTCTTTGGAATGACACCTAATTGCATCTACGTTTCAGGAATATGCAAGGGATATGTTTACTACGTTTAATTCCATAACTGAATGTACTGGTTTCTTTAATGGTCTCCTACCTGTGCTCAAGTTCACCTTTAGAAATGGTGCAGTCAAATGAACTCTTTCTTTTTCCTTGAATATGCTACGATACCAGATCAGAAACCCCAAGGTATATTATGAAGTCAGATTAGATCGCAACAATGTGCTATTTTGACACAAATGTGGTGATATGCTGTTTCACTCCAGGTACGATTCTACTGACACACTGGAGAGCTTTTATCAAAACAAATTTTATTCAACAGTTTAACAAATTAACTTGCATTTCACAATTGAACAATACTTAAATATGATGAGATACAGTTCTTAACTGCTAATCTATCATTGAGTTCCAATTTAAGCAATATACCTATTATAGACTTAAACCCACTATTTAAAATTGGCTAACAAACAGTCCTAGAGTACTCAGAACATCGCTGGAGGGAATGAGGCACTGCTTTCTTCTGGTAGTCGAGATGGCATAAGAACATAAGAACATAAGAAATAGGAGCAGGAGTAGGCCATCTAGCCCTTTGAGCCTGCCCCGCCATTCAATAAGATCATGGCTGATCTGTCGCTGCTCAGTTCCACTTTCCCGCCCTCTCCCCATAACCCTTAATCCCCTCTCTTATCAAAAACCCATCAACCCACGTCTTAAAAATATTTAGCGAGGCAGCCTCCACCACTTCAACAGGCAGAGAATTCCAGAGATTCACCACCCTTTGAGTGAAGAAGTTCCTCCTCAACTCCGTTCTAAACCGCCCCCCCTTTTATCTTGAGGCTGTGCCCCCTTGTCCTACTGTCTTTTTTGAGCGGGAAGAGTCTCTCCACCTCTATCCTATCCATCCCATTCATCATCTTATACGTCTCAATGAGATCTCCCCTCATTCTTCTAAACTCTAACGAGTACAAGCCCAGTTTATTCAGCCTCTCCTCATAGCTCAACCCCCTCAACTCCGGCATCAGCCTAGTAAACCTCCTCTGCACTCCCTCCAAGGCCAAAATATCTTTGCGCAGGTGCGGCGCCCAAAACTGCACACAGTACTCCAGCTGCGGCCTCACCAATGCCCTATACAGCTGCAGCAAGACCTCCCTACTTTTATATTCAATCCCCCTCGCTATGAAGGCCAGCACCCCATTTGCCTTCCTGACCACCTGCTGCACGTGCAAGCTGGGTTTTTGCGACTCATGCACAAGGACCCCGAGGTCCCTCTGCACCGTCGCCTGCTGCAGTTTTTTGCCCCGTAAGTAATAGTCCTTCCTACCATTCTTCCTACCAAAGTGGACCACCTCACACTTGCCAACATTAAATTCCATTTGCCATTTCCTGGCCCATTCGCCCAGCCTATCTAGATCCTTCTGCAGACTCTCCACACCCTCTGCACAATTTGCCGTTCCCCCAGTCTTGGTGTCATCAGCAAATTTCGACACTCTACACTCGGTTCCCTCCTCCAGATCATCTATATAAATGGTAAAAAGCTGAGGCCCCAGCACCGACCCCTGGGGCACTCCACTAGTCACCATCCGCCAATCCGAATAGCACCCGTTGACCCCCACTCTCTGCCTCCTATTTGACAACCAATCCTCTATCCACGCCAACACCCTACCCCCAACTCCATGTCCCTTGACCTTCTGCAATAACCTCTTGTGAGGTACTTTGTCAAACGCCATCTGAAAATCTAGAAAGACCACATCCACCGGCTCTCCTCTATCCACCGCCCTAGACACATCCTCATAGAACTCCAGTAAATTTGTCAGACACGACTTCCCTTTAATGAAACCGTGCTGCGTCTGCTCTATCAAGCAATTCCCTTCAAGATGCCTCGCAATTTCCTCCTTAATGACAGATTCTAACATTTTACCTACCACAGACGTTAAACTAACCGGCCTATAATTCCCTGCCTTTTGCCTGGCACCCGTCTTAAACAACGGCGTAACATTAGCTGTTTTCCAATCATCCGGCACTTCCCCGGAATCCAGCGACGTCTGGAAAATAACCACCAAGGCATCCACTATCACATCCGCCATTTCTTTCAGAACCCTTGGATGCATTCCGTCCGGTCCTGGGGACTTGTCCACAATCAGTCCCTCCAGTCTGTCGAGCACCGCCTCTCTAGTAACAGTAATGTCATTAAGAGCCTCCAGTCCTACCACCTTTCCATCGCTAACACCCGGCAAAGTATTCACGCCCTCCTCCGTGAAGACAGAAACAAAAAAGTTATTCAATACCTTAGCCATATCCCCATCCCCTACCACTAGGTCCTCTTTCTCATCCTCTAAAGGACCAACGTTCACCCTAGCCAGCCTCTTCCTTTTTATATATTTATAAAAACTCTTGCTATCCTTTTTTATATTAAGTGCTAGCCCAGCCTCATAGTTTCTCCTCCCCTTTTTTATCAACTTCTTTGTCAATCTTTGTTGACATTTAAACCTCTCCCAATCCTCTTCTCGCCCACTACTCTTAGCTACTCTAAATTCCTCCGCTTTTAATTTAACACTTCGCTTCACCTCCTTCGTTATCCACGGCTTATTACCTCTCCTCCTACTATCCTTTTTGACCATCGGAATAAATTTCTGCTGAGCACCAAGAAAGATCTCCTTAAAGATCCTCCACTGCTCCTCAACAGACCCTCCCTCCAACGCGCTCCCCCAGTCCACATTCGCCAATTCTTCTCTCACCCTACCGTACTCCCCTCTATTCAAACAAAGGACGCGTGTCCGGGAACCCACTTTCTCCTCCTCCGTCTGCACCAGAAACTCCTCCATACAATGATCACTCTCCCCAAGAGGATCCTTCACCGCAAGGTCCCTAATTCTACCCGCCTCATTACATAGCACCAGATCCAGGATAGCTCGCTCCCTCGTCGGCTCCAACACACACTGTTCGAGGAAACTATCCCGGCAGCATTCCAAGAACTCTTCCTCGAGCCCCCCGCGTCCAGCTTGCATGTTGTTTAAAAAAAAAGAAAATGAGACTGAGGCAATATTTCTTCCCTGCAAACTTTGCTCATTCTATTAAGCACATGACTCTGGCACTTTAATCAAGCTTACTCTGAAACCACCAAGTAAACACAAATGCTTTAGCTGAGCTTAAAACAAACACTCCAGGTCTATACTTATCCTGTGCTCCCAGCTGCCAATGTAAAAGTTTTTTGCTAGACAAATTTACACCCTGCAAAACAATTCTAAATGTACCCTTGCAAGTAACATGATGTACATATTTGTTAAAGGCACAGTGTCATTGCATGTTAATTTATCACAGACTATGCAAACCTATTTTTGCTGGTCAGTATACACGTTGGGATTGTTATAGTTCCACATGCTACAAGATTGGCTTTACCAGCAAATTTGAGAGTAGGGCTTGAGCCACTTGTGCACCATACAAGCTTGATACTGAAATAGCATGCATCAGACATTCTGCGGGATAATGAGCACCTGATCGGAATATTTTATACTGTATGTAATGCGAACCCCTGAATGAGCCTAATTCTGTTACTTTCGGCCCTGTCTACTTGACATTACCCTGTAAGAGCGAAGTATCTCAATTTGAGCACCAGGTGAGGCAAAGTTGTTTCATACTGCTTTGCAACAGTAGTTCAAGTGATATTCACCACTAACTAGTTGCTACTGTTGTGACAGTACTGCCTTGAAATATAAGAACATAAGAACATAAGAAATAGGAGCAGGAGTAGGCCATCTGGCCCTTCGAGCCTGCCCCACCATTCAATAAGATCATGGCTGATCTGTCGTGGCTCAGTTCCACTTTCCCGCCCTCTCCCCATAACCCTTAATCCCCTCTCTTATCAAAAACCCATCAACCCGCGTCTTAAAAATATTTAGCGAGGCAGCCTCCACCACTTCAACGGGCAGAGAATTCCAGAGATTCACCACCCTTTGAGTGAAGAAGTTCCTCCTCAACTCCGTTCTAAACCGCCCCCCCCTTTTATCTTGAGGCTGTGCCCCCTAGTCCTACTGTCTTTTTTGAGCGGGAAGAGTCTCTCCACCTCTATCCTATCCATCCCATTCATCATCTTATACGTCTCAATGAGATCTCCCCTCATTCTTCTAACCTCTAACGAGTACAAGCCTAGTTTATTCAGCCTCTCCTCATAGCTCAACCCCCTCAACTCCGGTATCAGCCTAGTAAACCTCCTCTGCACTCCCTCCAAGGCCAAAATATCTTTGTGCAGGTGCGGCGCCCAAAACTGCACACAGTACTCCAGCTGCGGCCTCACCAATGCCCTATACAGCTGCAGCAAGACCTCCCTACTTTTATATTCAATCCCCCTCGCTTATGAAGGCCAGCAACCCATTCGCCTTCCTGACCACCTGCTGCACGTGCAAGCTGGGTTTTTGCGACTCATGCACAAGGACCCCTAGGTCCCTCTGCACCGTCGCCTGCTGCAGTTTTTCGCCACGTAAGTAATAATCCTTCCTACCATTCTTCCTACCAAAGTGGACCACTTCACACTTGCCAACATTAAATTCCATTTGCCATTTCCTGGCCCATTCGCCCAGCCTATCTAGATCCTTCTGCAGACTCTCCACACCCTCTGCACAATTTGCTGTTCCCCCAATCTTGGTGTCATCAGCAAATTTCGACACCCTACACTCGGTTCCCTCCTCCAGATCATCTATATAAATGGTAAAAAGCTGAGAAATATATTTTAATGTTTCTCCACAGGGTATTTTAGCAGTCCCTGGGATATTGTCAGAGCTGTGTTGTCTGTAGCTGGTGTCCTTTATTGTTACTGAAGCAGTATAAGTGGCTTTGGTTTTAATCTGAACTGATGCAGTGTTCTGTTTCAGTATTTCCTTGGAATGGCAGAGTAGAGCTTGATTGGGCAGTGTTTGACAAATCAGGTCATGTGGCTAAGGACAGTTTGTTTTTTCGGAGCATTCCAGTTTTTGTTTTTCAGAAGCTGAGAGCGACAATGTTTTCCCCCTCTCAACTTGGAGATTTGTCAATCACCACTCAATCAAGCTCTAATCTGCTATTTCAAGGAAACACTGAAACAGAACACTGCGTTAGTTCAGATTAAAACCAAAGTCAATTACATTGCTTCAGTAAGGACACCAGTTGGAGATTCTGTCAGGGTGGCTGTCTTTGGAAACTCCCAGAGACTGGATTTATCTGAGATTTTGCTGTTTGGAGGATATATCCTTCTTTAAAAACTGCTGGCTTGGATTTCTGTCCATGGGTCCATGTGAACATGTGTTTCTGAAGAAGAGATGCATGTCTGTGGGATACTATTTTAAATTGGAACGACTGAGGTAGCTAGCTGTTGAGTTAGATTCATGTTGTGATGTTGGTGTATCTTTTTAAGAGATGTACTTTTTAATCATGATCTCTGCAGTGCTCTTGATCAGTGTTTCTCAGCTCACAGCCTTAGCTGATGTCATTATGGCACTAGTTTGACTGGAAATGTCCTTTATTGCTGCTTAAATGGGGGTTTGTTTTACTGGGATGTTTGACTCTTAAGGGAAAAAGCTGGTTGCAGATTTGGTGATAGGAATTTTCAGTTTCATTTTCAAAAATCAGAGCTGCAGTTTGTTTTAGAAGGGGCATCAAACTTCAAAGTCTCTCTCTCTGGTTTTGGAAATTCTGCTGGTTATCTGAAAGCAAGGTCTTGCTCTTTCTGGTTGGGGACTTGGCCATTGGTGACTTACCGAGAGCCCCTGGTGTTTTGGGAAGTTGTTCCGACTTGAGTCTAGCCAGAGAACTGCAGACTTCATCCAAAGGTCTCAAGTCCAGTATCATATGAGCACATTTTGTCAATGGAAGGTTTTGAGTGGAACATCATTGATATATTTGTTGAAGGTTGTACATTATAGTGACTGTTTCTTGTTTATAATTGATAAGAGTTCTTGCTAATTTTCTTACTACACGAGTTAACTATATTCTCAAACTTTGTTTGAAAGCTCCCATTTGGATCATACCTGAAGTGAAACATCTCATGCTTATTCTAGTCAAATTCAAGAGGCAAAACCTATGATCCAGGTGGGCTGCACAAAAAACCATTGGAGCTTCTGCCCTAAACCACGATGTGATTGGTAAACGTTATGCTAAATCTTTTTGTTATATGCTAACCTTGTTCTAAAATAACCTTGTTTGATAAAAGCTTCCTAGTGGGTCTCACACCTGGAATGAAACACCTTGTGTACACCAATGCCAAAATCAAAAGCAGAACTTAACGTCCAGGCTAAATTCACAAAACGCCTTGGAGTAACGCCATCAAGCCAAAAAGACATTCTACCTGTCACACGAATGATTGATGTGAATTTTAGTGCGTGTAGGTACATAGGCTGTATGTCTCGACTAGCAAATCGTATCAAATAACATGTCCTTTCTGCTGTTTGTGACAAGCAAAGTAACAGACTATACCCAACTAGCCCTTCCTTGTAAAACCCAAAACAGTGTCCAATATTAGTGTGATTCTACAATTGGATAGCACTTGCTAAGTGATCCTCTATGCTAAGAATTACATCACAACCAATTCACTGACTTGCAGTACGCCGCATTTGTGTGTACTTGAAGCTACATGTAGGATTTAAAATACGTTCTTTCTCAGATTTTGCACAATGGTAGGGATATAAAGAAAATTTGGCCTTTATCGCGAGGGGGATAGAATATAAAAGCAGGGAGGTCTTGCTGCAACTGTCCAAGGCACTGGTGAGGCCACAACTAGAGTACTGCATGCAATTTTGGTCCCCTTATTTGCGAAAGGATATATTGGTCTTGGGAGTACAGAGAAGGTTCACCAGGTTTATACAGGAGATGAGGGGGTTAGCTTTTGAGGAGAGATTGAGTAGATTGGGTCTGTGCTCGTTGGAGTTTAGAAGGCTGAGGGGGAATCTTATAGAGACATATAATGAAGGGGCTATATAGGGTAGAGATAGAGAGAGTCTTTCCACTTAGAAAGGAGACCAGAACTAGAGGGCGCAGTTTAGACCAGAGTTGAGGAGGAACTTCTCTGAGCGTAGTAAATGTTTGGCATTCTCTGCCCATTGAAGTGCTGCAGGCTACCTCGTTGAATATGTTTCAATCACGGGTAGATAGATTTCTGATTGATAAGGGAATTAAGAGTTATGAGGCGCAGGTGGGTAAGTGGAATTGGTCCACTTCAGATCAGCCATGATCTTATTGAATGGCAGGGCAGGCTCGAGGGGCTAGATGTCCTCCTCCTCCTCCTCCTCCTCCTCCTCCTCCTCCTCCTCCTCCTCCTCCTCCTCCTCCTCATGTTCTAAAATAATTCGACCACAAATGTTGTTGTCTTTTAAATGTAGGAGATTAATACATAATCTGAAAAAGAGGCTACATTTTTCAAAAAAGGAATAAATAGTGATACAACAGTCAAGGGAACTTCACATCAAGTCATTCTGTTTCATTCTATAATGTGGAATGAGAGATTTGAGGAACAAAACGCACGGTACATTGAACGAAGTTGCAAAACAGAAGAGTAGCTTCCAAATAATCTGGCAGAATCCATTTCACTTTAAGGCATGATGGGAAAATTCAAGTCTGATTACTACAAGTTATTTTGTAAAGTAGTAAAGATAATTATCTCCTTTCAAAATACTGTTTGTAAAACTATGCATATGCAAAACAGCTTATTGAGTTTTCCAGCCAAAATAGATTGATGTAAAGTTGGTCTAGCATAACTATTGTAAAACCTAGTTTCCTGCTGTAAGATGCAAATAAACCATCAACTTCAAAACAATTATGTCATAGGCACCTCAAACTGAATTCCTCTTCCTAAAGTAGCAAAACTATAGCTAAGAACATGATTAATTTTGGGGGGAATCTTGAGTTTAACCAAAAATGTGTACTCTATAGCTTAAAGCAGATATAACCCAACGGAATCTTTATCATAAAAGTTCACCTCCTTAAATGCTGCCCTTAAGAATGTACATTTTTCCTTAGTGGAATTCCCATAGCATTGTCCACAAATTAAAATTACAAAAATTAAATGTCATGTGAGGTAAAGAAATAAAATGTGTCCCCCTTGTGGGTTATAGTCAGAAGTGTCATTTAGTTGTCTTTTTAGCAACTTTGTGATTAATTAGAAAAGATACATTTCCAAATCCTTATGATGCTTAATGTTGCACTAAGAAAAATAACTGTGCAGTATGCAAAAATGAAGAAATTGGGGAAGGTTGAACAAATTATTTTGGAGTGTTTGTGGTATAAAGAACGGCATTGTGCGATGGCATTAAAGGGGAATTATTATGTGTCTATTTGAGCCACATGACCTAAAGGCGTTTAGAGGGAGACTTTAGTCCTGGAATTTTTAAGGTATTTGTTTATAAATTTCCAAAATGTTGTATGACCTACATAGATTTTAATATATGAATGGATCTGTAAATTTTGTAAATACATTTTTCTTTTATAGTTTTCATTTTGTTTAAATACTGATATACAACCTTAAAACACCCAATGTATTGCAACAAACATCCAATTTAGTGACTTATTTGCACCTCCCATCCCAAGGGATGACACAGTAGTTAGCACTGCTGCCTCCCAGTGACAGGGACCCGGGTCCGATTCCAGACTTGGGTGACTTACCTGTGGAGTTTGCACATTTTCCCCAGAGATTACGTAGCTTTCCTCTGGGTGCTTTGGTTGTGTAGGTTCGGTGACTTAGCAGGGTTGCTGGGCTAGGGCCTAGGGCAAGATGCTCTGTCTAAGTTGGCACAGACTTGATGGGCTGAATGGCCTCCTCCTGCACTGTATGGTTCTATGATAACAATTGATAACCTTCCTTGAATGCACAATACTAGTGAAGTGAAACATCTGTTTGTGGCATGCAGTTATGTGGATAACATTAAAGAAATTTTATGTTGGTTAATTCTGTTCACACGATTGCTTCCCTAAAGGACTAATTAATGGTATTCAACAAGATGAATTTAAGTATCTTAAGAATGAAGCTGCAAGTGCTTGATATCAGGTTGCATAAAATACAGGGAGGGACTAAAAGCACTAATATAGAAAATAATGTGAAGTTGGTGTAAGGGAGAAAATAATGTCTAAATGAAGGTTGCTGTGCATGTATGTGAATGCACAAAGTATAGCAAGTAAGATTGGGTATTTAACGCGTAGATTGCATTGTGGAAATATGATGTTGATCATGAGAACCTGGCCCAACGAAGGGCAGGTGTGTGAGGTGTTCACAAAAGATAGGACCCATCGAGAGTGCAGGAGGCCGTGCTAGGAGTAGCATCAGGCATACCTAAAAATGAGGCATCAACCTGGTAAAGCTACAAAACAGAACTATTTGCTTACCAATCAGCAAATGATAAGCAGAGCGATCCCACAACTAATAGATCAGATCTAAGCTCTGCAGCCTTGCCACAACCAGCTATGAATGGTGATGGACATTTTAAATAACTCACTGGAGGAGATGCCCCCCCAAATTTGCCCTTAGAATCCCTACAGTGCCGAAGGAGGCCATTCTGTCCATAGTCTATACTGACCACAGGCCCTAACCCTCATTTACCCTGCTAATCCCCCGACGCTAGGATCAACTTAGCATGACCGATTAACTTAAGCCGCACATCTTTGGACTGTAGGAGGAACCCGTACCACCCGGAGGAAACTCAGACATGGGGAGAACATGCAGACTCCACACAGTGACCTGAGGCTGGAATTGAAGTTGGATCCCTGGAGCTGTGAGGCAGCAGTGCTAACCACTGCCACCATGCCACCTTCTTCAATGATTTAGGAGCCCAGCATATCAGTGCAGAAGATAAGACTGAAATGTTCATAGCAATTTTCAGCCGAGTGGGTGATCCATCTCTGCTTCAGTGGTCCCTAGCATTTCAGATGCCAGTCTCCAGTCAATTTGATTAATTCCATGTAATATCAAGAAACAATTGGAGGCACTGGATACTGCAAAGATAATGGGTCCTGATAAATTTTGGCATCAGTACTGAAGATTTGTGCTCCAAAGCTTGCTGCTCCTCTAGCCAGCTCTTTGTACAATTACAACACTGGCATCTACCTGATAATGTGAAAAATTGCTCAGTTATGACCAGTACATATAAAGCAGGACAAATCTAACGTGGCCAATTACTGCCCAATCAGTCTGCTGTTGATTGTCAGTAAAGTGATGGAACGAGTCAGCAACAATGCTCTCAAGCAGCACGTGCTCAGTGACGTCTAGTTTGGGTTTCTCCAGGGCCATTCTGCTCTTGACCTCATTACAGCCTTGATTCAAACATGGTCAAAAGAGCTCAATTCCAGAAGTGAGGTGAGAATGACAGCCCTTGATGTCAAGGCTGCATTTGACTGACTGTGGCATCAAGGAGCCCTAGCAAAACTGGAATCAGTGTGCATCAAACACACTCTCTGCTGGTTGAAGTCATACCTGGCACATAGGAAGATGATTGTGGAGGGACAGTCATATCAACTCCAGGACATTACTGTAAAGGTCTGTCAGGGTAGTGTCCGTGGCCCCAACCATCTTCAGCTACTTCATCAATAATCTTTCTTCTATCATAAGGTCAGAAGTGGGGATGTTTGCACAGTGTTCAGCACCATTTGTGACTCCTCCTATGCTGAAGCAGTCTGTGTTCAAATGCAATAAGATCTGGACAATATCCAGGCTTGAGTGACAAATGGCAAGTAATATTTAGGCAACACAAAAGCCAGGTAATGACCATCACCAATAAGAGACACTCCTTGATGGTCAATGGTGTAACAATCACTGACCCACTCAATACCCTTGGTATTGCCATTGACCAGAAACTCAACCGGACTCACCACATAAACAGTGGCCACAAGAGCAGGTCAGAGGCTAGGAATACTGTGACAAGTAACTTGCCACCTGACTCCCCAAAGCCTGCCCGGCATCTAAAAGGCACAAGTCAGGAGTGTGATGAAATACTCTCCACTTGCCTGGATGAGTGCAGCTGTAACAGCACCGAAGTTTGACACCATCCAGGACAAAGCAACCTGCTGGATTGACACCACATCCACTCCCTTCAATGTCAGTAGCAGCAGAGTGTACTATTTTCAAGATGCACTGTAGCAATTCACCAAAGATCCTTAGAAAGCAACTTCCAAACTGACAACCACTTCCATCCAGAAGGATAAGGGCAGCAAATACATGGAAGCAGCACCACCTGCAAGTTTCCCTCTAAGCCACTCACCATCCTGACGTGGGTCAAAATCCTGGAATTCCCTCAACGGCATTATGGGTCAACCCATAGCACATGGACTGCAGCGACCCAAGAAGTTGGCTCTGGTTCTGGGAAATAAGGTAGATGAAGTATGTTAAATGTCAGTGGGGGGAATACTTGGGAGACAGTGATCATTGTTATTGTATGGTTTAGGATGATAAAGGATAATAGGCAATCCAGAGTAAAAATTAGCTGGAGGAGACTAACTTCAATGAAGCAAGAATGGAGCTAGGCAAGTATGATGAGAATGAAAGTTTGGTTGGGAAAAATTAGCTGAACAATGTGCTACTATCAAATGCTCAGGCACAGTCAAGGTATGTTCCCTTAAAGGGAAAGGTAGGACAAAGTAATCCAGAGCACTCTTTGCTGAAAAAGGAGATAGTAATTAAGATGAGCACAAAAATGTGTGCTTGTGGCAGGTATTAAGTAGAACATACAATTACGAACAAAGAGGAATACAAAGTTTGTGGGAGGTGAAAAAGCGCATTGCAAAAACTAAAACAGATTATGAGGAAAGACTGATAGACAACATAAAGGGTAATTTCAAAGTCTTCTATCAGCATGTAAATAGCAAGAGGGTAGTAAAAGGAGTGGGGCCGATTTAGGGACCTAAAAAGGGAATTTATATATGAAGCTGAGGGCATGTCTGAGGTGCTAAGTGAATTCTTTGCATTGGTCTTCATCAAGGAGGTAGGTTTTACCCAAAACATAGTGACAGATAAGAAAACTTTGACTTTGAATCCTTCTAGGGACAATGAGGAAGTGTTGAATAGATTGTCGGTACTGAAAGTCAACAAAGGACCAGGACTACATGAGATGCTTCCAAGGGTATTGAAGGAATTGAGAATTGAAATTCTTCATCTTCTCTAGACTCAGGAGGTACCAGAGGACTGAAGATTCCACATGAGGCTAGTGAGGAAAAGGTAGCTCATGGAATAAAAAGGACAGTAGCAAAGTGGATGCAAAGTTGACTAAATAATTGGAAACAGTGTGTAATAGTTAATGAATATTTTTCAGACTGGAGGAATTCTTGGGTTGTTCCCCCGGTGTCGTGTTGAAACCCTTGCTTTCACTGATCTAGATTAATGATTTTGATATGCAGGGGACAATTTCTAAGTTTGTGGACAACAAAACTTGAAAGTATTGTGAACAGTGGCGAGGGCAGTGTCAAACTTCAAAAAGAACATAGACAATTTGGAATGGGTAGATAGGTGGCTGATGAAGTTCAGTGAGTGATGTATTTTGGTAGGAAGAACATGGAGGGGCAATATAAGGGGTAAAATTCTTAAGGGGTACACATCATTGAAGATGACAGGACAGTTGAAGAGAGCAGTTAATAAAGTGTAGTATTCTAAGCTTTATCAACAGGGTATGGATTGCAAGAGCAAGGAGGTTATGCTAAAATGGCACCCAAGACATTATAGGAATGAATGATGTGAATGCATTGGAGAGTGTGCAGAAGATGTCTGCAAGAAAGGATGAGAAACATCTGTGACGAAGATAGATTTGAGATATTGGGATTGTTTAGGGAGAGGAAGGCCAAGACTTGGACGTTCAAAATTATGGCACTGAATAGATGGGGCAAAACTGTTCCAGTTTGTAAAATGATCAAGAAGCGAAGGTGCAGATTGAAGGTAATTTGCAAAAGAAGCAAAACGTGTTGAGACAAATCTTTTTCACACTTGTGATATGGGTTTGGAATACACTGCCTGGAAGTGGAGGTGGGTTCAATCGAGGCATTCAAGAAAGCATTGGGTAATATGCAGAGGTATGAGGAAAAGGTAAGGGGAATGATGCTAAATCATATGCTTGTTTGGAGAGCCAGTGCAAACACTATAGGCCAAATCGTCTCTTCCTGCACTGTAACGATTTTTTGTGAAAATATCTGACTAAATGGATACAAAATAGGTTACGATCGGCTGTCCAGAGTTTGTGTGTCCATGTTGTCACTGCAGAGAAAAAAATGAATGATGCAATTTAACATTTTTCAATACATTTTTTCTGTTATAAAGGAGGATTATGATGCATCAATGTTTATTCACTTCTTATAGAAACATTTAGCTCATTGTCCCATTTCTAGTGGTTTGTAATTATATATAATTGCTGCAACTTTTCACAATACCAAATCTCATTAGCATTGCTTCCACTGAATTGTAAAGTTTCATAATATAGGCTCAAAGTCCTGAAGATAACTCCAATGCCCCAGTAGCATTGTAGATGCTCCTGTCACCAGATTTTTCATAACCCTCACTCTCAGCAGGTCTCTTACTATTTAAAGGGCGAAAAGCTGCAGCATGCTACGGTGCAGAGGGACCTCGGGGTCCTTGTGCACGAGTCGCAAAAACCCAGTCTGCAGATACAGCAGGTAATCAGGAAGGCAAATAGGATGCTGGCCTTCATAGTGAGGGGGATTGAATATAAAAACAGGGAGGTCTTGCTGCAACTGTACAGGGCACTGGTGAGGCCGCAGCTGGAGTACTGTGTGCAGTTTTGGTCGCTGCACTTGCGCAAGGATATTTTGGCCTTGGAGGGAGTGCAGAGGAGGTTCACTAGGCTGATACCGGAGTTGAGGGGGTTGAACTATGAAGAGAGGCTGAATAGACTGGGCTTATACTCGTTGGAGTTTAGAAGGATGAGGGGGGATCTTATAGAGACGTATAAGATAATGAAGGGGATGGATAGGGTAGAAGTAGAGAGATTCTTCCTGCTCAGAAAGGACAGCAGGACTAGAGGGCACAGCCTCAAGATAATGTGGGGGGCAGTTTAGAACGGAGTTGAGGAGGAACTTCTTCACTCAGAGGGTGGTGAATCTCTGGAATTCTCTGCCCGTTGAAGTGGCGGAGGCTACCTTGCTAAATATATTTAAGACACGGGTAGATAGGTTTTTGATAGGCAAGGGGAATTAAGGGTTATGGGGAGAAAGCGGGAAAGTGGAACTGAGCCACTTCAGATCAGCCATGATCTTATTGAATGGCGGGGCAGACTTGAGGGACTAGATGGTCTACTCCTGCTCCTATTTCTTATGACATTTGTTTTCCTCTGTCACTGTAATCTATTGCATACATCGGCAACGTCGCATAGCTATTTCTCACTCCTCTTTATTTCTGTTCTTGCATGTGCCCTCATGTTTGCCTGTGCTTTTTGTCTCACCTGTGTTCTCTCTGCCTTGATTATTTGTCTCGGCTGTTTCCTTCTCTCTCTCTCTCTCTCTCTCTCTCACTTTTTATTTCTTCTCATTGTCATTTTCTTTCCCATCTGTTGCATTTCTCCATCTATTACATTTCTGTTTTTATAATCCATTTTTCTTCCTCATGTCCTCTCTGAATTTATTGAGCCCATGAGACTTGGCTTGCACTCTATATTATTCCCACTAAGTTATGGACTTTCCTGGCTCTGCCTCATGTGCTGACACCTTAATGGTGGTGTTTTCTTCGGATTGGTCATTTTCACCCTCTCCTCAAAAACAATTGTGGTGCAAGTGCAGGGACAGCTTGTGTTTTCATGAAGTCTGGTGCCACTCAGCCTGTAATCCTTTCATTTATTGTCCTTGCGCAGGTTGTATTTACTTAATCTGGGAGTGAGAACTCCATAGTGGCCCTGGAAGATTTGTGATCAAATGTTGGTGACAAATTATGAAGAAAATCATTGACAAAAGAGGAACCAGAAATAACTGGGGTGGAGCTGACTCCTCAACATGGCGACTTTGAGTGTACAGGCTGTTGGTCGACATACTCTAAGGCATTACTGCCAATGATAATATTAAGATCATTAAGAAACCTGGTCTGTTAAATATCAGTGCTCATTCTGTAGAACTGCAGAATACTGGCAAAAGGTTTGATGAAGTGGAGGAGAGAATTGTTACTGTCAAATGCACTTAACTTGGTTGAGGCCTGCTTACAATCTTTGAAAAAGCATTTGCATGGTATGTCAGAGCTCTTTGACAATCTGGAGAACTGAGGCCAGAGAAAAAATTATCTGGATTGTTGGTTTGCCAGAAGGACTTGAGGGTAAGCTACCAGTTAGATTCTTTGGGACCCGGTACCACTTCCTTTCACTTAGAAATGAAAGCTGAGTGCCAAAGAGATAAGGTAAGTTGTAAGTTTTTTTTTCTCTTTTTCCTTTGGGTTGCTATAAGGGGTAAATATGAGTGTGAGACCTGTAGTTGCCAATGCAACATGTGGGAGGTCTTGGAGGCTCCTGGCCTGCCAGACATCCACACCTGTGCTCGGTGTGTGGAGTTGCAGGCCCTACGAAACCAGGTTAAGGAGCTGCAAATGCAGCTCGAGGACCTTCGGCTCGTTAGGGAGAGTGAGGAGGTTATAGAAAGGAGCTACCAGCAGGTAGTCACACCAGGGCAACGGGATGAGGGCACTTGGGTTACTATTAGGAAGGGGAAAACACGGGTGATGGAGAGCACTCCGGTGGATGTCCCCCTTCAAAATAAGTACTCCGGCCTGAGTACTACTGGGGGGGACAGCTCATCTGAGGGAGGAAGCGATGGCCAGCTCTCTGGAGCTGAGCCAGTGAGCCAAAAAATCAAAAAGGGAAGCAGAAAGGTAGTGTTAATAGGGGACTCCACAGTGAGGGGCGCGGACAGGCGTTTTTGTGGACGTAGAAGGCAGTCGCGGATGGTGGTTTGTCTCCCTGGGGCTGGGATCCGGGATGTCTCTGGGCGTGTCCCAGACATCCTGAACGGGGAGGGTGAGGAACCGGAGGTAGTAGTACATATAGGTACTACTGATGTAGGTAAAAAGAGGGAGGCACTCGTGAAAAGGGACTATAGGGAACTGGGTAGGCAGCTGAGGAAGAGAAAAGCAAAGGTAGTAATCTCAGGATTGCTGCCTGTGCCAAGGGAGAATGAGGGAAGAAATGAAATGAGGTGGAGGGTGAATGCGTGGCTGAGGGACTGGTGTAGAGGGCAGGGATTTCGGTTCCTAGATCACTGGGACCTCTTTAGGGGTAGGTGGGACCTCTATAGTAAGGACGGGTGGCACTTAAATACCAGGGGGACTAGTATCTTGGCGGGAAGACTGGCTAAGGCTACCGGGGGGACTTTAAACTAGAAAGGATGGGGGGAGGGAACTGTGATGGGGAAACTGGGACGGAGGAGGTTCGCTCCCGGGTAGGGGAGGACCGCAGGCAGTATGGGAGGGAGGTTAGACAGGCGGTGGAGATGGGAAATGCCCAGACTGAGGGGCTGAAGTGTATATATTTTAATGCAAGGAGTATAGTGAATAAGGTAGATGAGCTTAGGGTGTGGATAGCTGTTTGGGATTGTGATGTGGTGGCCATTACGGAGACTTGGATGTCTCAGGGACAGGACTGGGCACTTCAGGTGCCAGGCTTCAGGTGCTTCAGGAAGGACAGGGAGGGAGGCAGAAGGGGTGGTGGAGTGGCACTGTTGATCAGGGATAGTGTCATGGCTACAGAGAAAGAGGATGTCGTGGAGGGATTGTCTACAGAATCTCTGTGGGTGGAAGTTAGGAACAGCAAAGGGTCAAAAACTTTGCTGGGTGTATTCTATAGGCCGCCCAATAGTGACAGGGAAGTTGAAGTGCAAATAGGGAAACAGATTCTGGAGAGATGTTTTAATAACAGAGTTGTCGTGATGGGAGACTTCAATTTCCCAAACATCGACTGGAATATCCCTAGGGTAAGGGGTATAGATGGGGAGGAGTTTGTTAGGTGTGTTCAGGAAGGTTTCCTGACGCAGTATGTGGACAAGCCTACGAGGGGAGAGGCTGTACTTGACCTGGTACTGGCGAATGAACCAGGGCAGGTGATGGATCTTTCGGTAGGTGAGCATCTTGGAAATGGTGACCATAATTCTATCTCCTTCACAATTGCGTTGGAACGAGATAGGATCAGGCAGGCTAGGAAGGTGTTTGTCTGGGGTAAGGGGAGATACGAAGAAGTCAGGAAGTTACTTGGACAAATAAACTGGAAGGAGGCGTTCTTAGGGAAAAGTACCGAAGGAAGGTGGCAGATATTCAAGGAATGTGTGTCTGGAGCTCTGAATGACAACGTTCCGATGAGACGAGGGGGTTTTGGTGGGTCGAGGGAACCGTGGTGCACAAAGGAAGTGTTGAACCTAGTCAGGAAGAAAAGGAAGGTGTACAAGAGGTTCAGGGAATTAAGAGATGTTAAAGATCTTGAGGAGTATAAGGACTGTAGGAGGGAACTTAAAAGGGAAATTAGGAGAGCCAGAAGGAGTCATGAGAAGACCTTGGCGGGTAAGATTAAAGAGAATCCCAAGGCCTTCTATAAATATGTGAAAGGTAAAAGGATAAGAAGAGAAGGGATAGGACCTATAAAAGGTGAGGGGGAAAAGGTTTGTGTGGAACCAGAAGAAATGGCAGAGGTGCTTAACGAGTACTTCGCCTCAGTATTCACAGTGGAAGCCGATCTGGGAGATTTTGTTATGGATTTGCAGCAGATGGAAAGGATTGAGTACGTGAATATTAAGGAGGAGGATGTGTTGGAACTTTTGAATTCTATCAAGGTAGATAAGTCGCCGGGACCAGATGGGATGTACCCCAGGATACTGTGGGAGGCGAGGGAAGAGATTGCAGAGCCCCTGGCGATGATCTTTGCGTCGTCAATGGAGATGGGAGAGGTTCAAGAGGATTGGAGGATTGCGGATGTAGTTCCTATTTTCAAGAAAGGGAACAGAGATAGCCCGGGAAATTACCGACCGGTGAGTCTGACCTCAGTGGTTGGTAAGCTGATGGAGAGGCTTCTGAGGGACAAGATTTACGAACATTTGGAGAGGTTTGACATGATCAGGAATAGTCAGCATGGATTTGTCAAGGGCAGGTCGTGCCTTACAAGCCTAGTTGAGTTCTTCGATAATGTGACTGAACACATTGACGAAGGAAGTGCCGTGGACGTAGTGTACGTGGACTTCAGCAAGGCGTTTGATAAGGTCCCCCATGCAAGACTACTTGAGAAGGTGAGAGGGCATGGGATCCAAGGGCCTTTGGCCTTGTGGATCCAGAACTGGCTTGCCTGCAGAAGGCAGAGAGTGGTTGTGGATGGGGCTTTTTCTGAATGGAGGTCAGTCACCAGCGGAGTGCCTCAAGGATCTGTTCTGGGACCCTTGTTGTTTGTCATTTTCATAAATGACCTGGATGAGGAAGTGGAGGGATGGGTAAGTAAGTTCGCTGATGACACGAGGGTCGGTGGTGTTGTGGATGATCTGGAAGGATGGCAAAAGTTGCAGCAGGACATAGATAGGATGCAGGACTGGGCGGAGAAGTGGCAGATGGACTTCAACGCGGATAAATGTGTAGTCGTCCATTTTGGCAGAACCAACGGGATGAACGAGTACACTATCAAGGGCAGAAGTCTGAGTAGTGTTGAGGAGCAGAAGGATCTTGGGGTCCGGGTCCACAGGACTCTTAAATCGGCCTCGCAGGTGGAGGAGGTGGTCAAGAAGGCGTATGGTGTACTGGCCTTCATTAATCGAGGGATTGAGTTTAGGAGTCGGGAGGTCATGCTGGAACTTTATAAGACCCTTGTCAGGCCTCATTTAGAGTATTGTACGCAGTTCTGGTCGCCTCACTATAGGAAAGATGTAGAAGCTATTGAAAGGGTACAGAGGAGATTTACAAGGATGTTGCCTGGACTGGGAGGCATGCCTTATGAAGTTAGGTTGAGGGAGCTGGGACTTTTTTCCCTGGAGAGACGAAGGTTGAGAGGCGACCTGATAGAAGTTTACAAAATGTTGAGAGGAATAGATAGGGTGGACTCTCAGAGGCTATTTCCCCGGGTTGAAATGGTCGCTACGAGAGGACACAGATTTAAGGTGCGGGGAGGGAGGTTCAGAAGTGATGTTAGGGGTAAGTTTTTCACTCAGAGGGTGGTGAGTGAATGGAATCGGCTGCCGTCAGTGGTGGTGGAGGCGAACTCGCTGGGGTCTTTTAAAAGACTCCTGGATGAGTATATGGGGTTTAATGAGATTGAGGGTTATAGATAGGTCTGTAGGTTGGTAGGTGATGATGTGATCGGCGCAACTTGTGGGCCGAAGGGCCTGTTTGTGCTGTAGTGTTCTATGTTCTATTAAGCAAGAAAGGGCACATTGCACCCAGTCAGAGGCCTAGGGACAATCAACAACCTGGCCCGTAATTATGCATTTTCATAACTTCAGGGATCACCAAAGAGTACTGGAGACAGCTAGACGTAATAGGGCCTTGATCTATGATGGAATGACAGTCTCTTTCAAGGTTTCTCAGCGATACAAGAGGTGCATGGACTTTGAAGTTAAAGAAGACAAAGCCATTGGGGTGAAATGTGCTCTATTGTATCCTGCTACACTGAAGAACCATCCAGCTAATGCCCTGGCTTTTGTGAACACTCCGGAAGGCAATAATTTTGAGTAACAGACTATAGTTCAATGCAAAATGTGGTCTGGATCCCTTGTCATTATAACTCGTTTCTGATTCTGTGGTGGCATTTATCATTATGACAGGGATAATCTAGTAATTGAGCACTACTGTGAGTTTTTAATCCTTAAGATTGGTAGGGACTTTCATTTGGCCTTAATGTAAAACATTCAGTGTGCTCTTTCTAGTTGAGGAATATGCTGTGCAGATTGAACAACACCAGGGCTGTGCAAAAAATATCCTTCATTTCTTTTCATCCGCTTATATTGGTCTCCTTTCCACTGATCATGATAAACATGAGTAGTGCCACTGGTGGGAGGTGAGCGAGTGACTGAAGTCTTAATGAGAGACTCCTTAGTGTAATTATGGAAGGTTTGAGGGTATAGCCCTACATTTGATGAGGAAAACCTCCTTAGAACTTTTTTTTAGTTAAAGAATTAATTTGTTCCTGCAAGGGTACAGACAAGTTTGAATGTGTGATTGGCATTGCTAGTAAAGCTGGAGATAAGGGAAGTATATTTTGGCGCACACCCAAGCGGAGCATGAAAATCTTTGGCTAAGTCGTTTTCTTTGTGTCAAAAGGTTAAGATTTATCCAGCAAGTAACTCGCCCCTTAGCTCTATGGGCTGAGCACTGCTCCCTGTACTGTAGGGATTCTATAGACTTCACCTGTGGGGAAGTGAGAGTTCATTCACTTTGAACCCAAGGAATATTGAGAACTGAGGAATCATTACTTTCGTGTCTCTGCACTGACTTTTAATCAAAAAGAAAAAATGTGGTCTGTCTATACAGGGTCTTAATCTGACCCCTTCTGGAGGAAAGCTTTCAAGATAGGAAGCTCAACTTTAATTTTCACTTTGCCATGCTGTCTGGGCAACTTGTGGAAGGGCAGTCATAAATGTGGAAGTCCTAGAAAGGCAAATCTCCCAATTACGTCTGCGCTCAGCAAGCAGAGGTGACTTTGCTGGGTGAGGCATTTCCAGAGGTTGGAAAATGGTTGCATTCTTAAGGATTTTCTGTCTGGTGAGGAATTGAAGCCAACATTTGATGAGATTGTCACAGGGGAACCATTAGTTGGAATTCAGAACAATGACTGCAATCTTAAAATTTGCATGCACTTGCTTGTGGTCACCTGCTCGCTTGATAGAACTGCTTCATAATGCTCACTGTGGAGCCTTGTAACATGGTTACTTGGGTGAAATAACAGTGAATGTCTGGCTTCTGTATCTATATACCAGTAAAGAATGAATACCAGAGGGAGGAAAGTTATTTGGCAGGAAACTTTAGCTTAAAAGTTTAGTGCTGGAAACATCCAAGAGAACATACTACTTTTGAATGTCAGTACTATGAATGAAATGTCTCTACTCCTGATGTAGATGACTTTCTGGTACAGAACAACCATAATGTAATTGATAGTGGAAGAAGTTTGAGGGGGTGAATAGCTACTGCACACATTCATATGTTCCTGAGAAAATGCATGTAGTAGCTTTGAAAGATGGTGTAATTTATTATACTGAGTTAGTTAGCAGTTTTGATCTAAGACAATTTGAGCTCAATTCTGAATGTTCCCAGTTTGGCTCAGTTCTGATTTTCTTATTGCCTGCCTTGCATTAGAATAAGTTTGTCTCTGTGGTCAGTATGAATTACTTGTAGTCCACAAAAGGTGTGTGCATTTAAAATATGTTTAATGGCTTCTTTTGGTTGAATCATACAGTGCAGAAGAGGCTTTTTGGTCCACTGTGTCTGCACCGACATATTAGAAACATCTGAACCCCCATCTGCCAGCACTTGGCCCATAGCCCTGAATGTCATGATGTGCCAATTGCTCATCTAGATACTTTTAAAGGATGAGGCAACCTGCCTCTACCACTCTCGGGCAGTGCATTCCAGACTGTCGCTACCCTCTGGGTAAAATTTTCCTCGCATACTGCCTAAATCTCTTGCCCCTCACTGTGAACCCATGTCCTCTTGTGATTGACCCTTCAATTAAGGGGAGCAGCTGCTCCTTATCCACTCTGTCCATGCTCCTCATAATCTTGTACACCTCCAATCAGTTCACCACTTGGTCTTCTCTACTCCAATGAAAACAACCCAAGCCTATCCAATCTCTCTTCATATTTTAAATGTTCCATCCCAAGCAGCATCCTGGTGAATCTCCTCTGCATCCCCTCCAGTAATCTCATCCTTCCGATTAATGTGGTGACCAGAACTACACACAGTACTCTAGTTGTGGCTTCATCAAAGTTCTATACAACTCCAGTGTGACTTCCCTGATTTTGTAATCTATGCCTTGATAAAGGTAAGTGACCCATATGCCCATTTCACCACTCTACTAACCTGCTCTTTTTTTCAGCGATCTGTGGGACAAACACACCAAGGTCCCTTTGTGCCATGAAACTTCCTGATGTCCCATCATTGAGCACTTTCTTGTCAAATTACTCTTTCCAAAGTGTATCACCTCACTTTTCAGGGTTAAATTCCATTTGCCACTTTTTCTGCCCATTTGACCATTCCATCTATATCTTGTAGCCCAAGACAATCTGCCTCACTGTTAACCACCTATCCAATCTTTGTCATCTGCAAACTTAATAATCCTAAACCACACCCCCCCCCCCCCCCCCCCCAAACCCAACAGAGACAGAGATCGATGTCATTTTAAAAATGACAAATAATAGGGCCCTAACACAGATCTTATGGTACGCCACCAAACACTGGCTTCCAGTCACTAAAGCAGCCATTTGTAATCACCTGTCTCCAACTGAACCAATTTTGTATCCACTTTATCAAATTACCCTGTACCCATGTGAATTTGCCACATTTACAAGTCTCTGATGGGGGCCAAACATCATTGACTGCACTACTCTTGTCTACACACCTGCTCACCTCCAAAATTCAATCAGATTTGTTAGGCATGACCTCCCTCTGAAGGCATGCTGACTATCCTTGACCACGCTTTGCCTCTCCAAGTGGAAATTGTTGCTCTCCTCCAGAAGTTTCTCTAATAGATTCCCTACCACTGCTAATTAACTTTCAGAAATAAAACTAAGCAGGGTTGATGAAACTCAGTGGACTTCACAGAAGTTTGCTTCTAGAGTTTCTCACTTAATAATTAAGATTTTTTGTTGTGAAATTTTTAAAAAATTATCTTTGTTTAATTGTCTTTTAATATCATCTTTATTTTGTTGAGGTTCTGGCTTACCTCAAAAGCCTGATTTTTGATATCTCTACACCTCAGCAGAGATTTCAACCACATTCGTGTACTTTGATCAAAATGATCTCAGATGCAACCTGTGTATCAGCATGCAATTCTCCCTTGGTGATATAAAAAGTTGTTTCTCTTTTTTAAAAGACAAACAGAATGGAAATTTAATTCTCATTTTTTAACCAAGGATTAATCCTTTGTTAACTGAGAAGTGCATAATTGTTAAAGTTACGAATTGCTCACAAAAAAATGATAATCAGTAGCATCTTAGATTGTGGTTCCTTTGTTGCCAGAACATAAGCCTGTTGCACTTGTCAGATCTTAAAAATGTTGAAGTTGTGGCCTAAAAGATTCTTGAAATTGGAGGTTTAGTAGTTCATTGATGGCTTAGTGAGAACTAGATTATACCTTTGGTAGATCTAGGCAGTGCAATTGCTTAGCAGCACTGTTTTGAGGAGGACAAACTTCTGAATTCCTACTCACTACTTTCAAATAAGTCAGTGGATAGCAGAGTTTGAGAGAGGAGAGAATTGGGCTTGTATTCTACTGACCTAATAGAACAGCTTAATGGTGCTTATTATTGAGGCATGCAATATGGTTACTTGGGTGAGGCAAATGAGGTTCCTGGCATCTGGATCCATTTGCCAGCAATGAATAAATACCTTCAGAAGAGGAGGGAATGTACTTGGCAAGAAAAAAAATAGATATTGTGAACAGTAAATTGGCCTTGGAGGGAGTGCAGAGGAGGTTTACTAGGCTGATACCGGAGTTGAGGGGGTTGAGCTATGAGGAGAGGCTGAATAAACTAGGCTTGTACTCGTTAGAGTTTAGAAGAATGAGGGGAGATCTCATTGAGACGTATAAGATGATGAATGGGATGGATAGGATAGAGGTGGAGAGACTCTTCCCGCTCAAAAAAGACAGTAGGACTAGGGGGCGCAGCCTCAAGATAAAGGGGGGGGGGGGGCGGTTTAGAACGGAGTTGAGGAGGAACTTCTTCACTCAAAGGGTGGTGAATCTCTGGAATTCTCTGCCCGTTGAAGTGGTGGAGGCTGCCTCGCTAAATATTTTTAAGACGCGGGTTGATGGGTTTTTGATAAGAGAGGGGATTAAGGGTTATGGGGAGAGGGCGGGAATGTGGAACTGAGCCACGACAGATCAGCCATGATCTTATTGAATGGCGGGGCAGGCTCGAAGGGCTAGATGGCCTACTCCTGCTCCTATTTCTTATGTTCTTATGTGATCGAATAATACTATCAGGAATCTTTGCTCCTGATGTCTTATGCCAAAAAAAATCCTGTTGAAACAGAATTAAGCATAAAATGTACACAAGTAGATTTAACAAAGCTGCAAAACCATATCAGTAAAAGTTAACCTGAAAACATCATTGATGCAAACTCTCCAGCCCATTACTCCTATGTTGCAGAATCAGCTGGAAAAGTTCACTTAGTAAACAGAAAAACTATTCTTATACATTGAAAGTTTAAGTTAATGTGGGTGTTTTGAGCCTGCAGCAACAGAGGGAATTCCAGAGTTTGGGGTCTAAGCAACTACAAATTTAGTCATAAATTTTGCAACTAAATCAGGGGTGCTCAACATACCAGAATTAAGTTGATGTGAGGGTTGGGGAGGGGCAAGGCCGTGGGGGGGTGGATTTGAAGACAATGATTTTAAAATCAAAACATTGTTTTACTGGGTGCAAACACAGCAGTGCTAGGTGAATGGGACTTGGTGTGTGTTAAAACGTGGACAGCAGAGCTTTGGATGCCCTCAAATTAAGAGGGGACAATGTGGGAGATCAGTCTGCAATTCATTGGCATTATGAAGTGTAAGTGCCACTGGCATGAAGAGAGTTTGTGATAGGTGAGCTCAGGTAGGATGAGTTTATGGAGATGGAAATGATATGACAAATGTGACACCAAGTTCTGAAATACTTGTTTGGTCTTGGACTTTGGTGAGGAACAATTTTGAGTGGAGACTGAAAATGGTTTTAGTTTCCCAATATTTATTTGTAGACTATTTCTGTTCACCCAGTACTGGACTAATCTTGATTTAGCAACAGTGGAGAGGTTAGAACGTGGAAGTGAGGTAGAGCTGGGTGGTGTTTGTTGGCTTACATGTGAAAAAATAGTGTTGTGCTTTCAGATGATATTGCCTGGGTGCAGTGAATGAGCAAATGTAAACTTGGCTTTGTTCTTTTAAGCCTATATCTAAGGTCAGTGTAGTGCTCCAATTGAGGCTAGCATAAATGGGAATATATCAACATTCACCAAATGGTTTAGTTATGCACAGACATTTTAGATTCTCAGGTGTTCTGCAGAATGATTTTTTGGCATCCTTTCACCCCTAAGAGAGGATGGACATGCACGTAAAAATTTAGGTAGGATGTCTTCATTTGGTGCACTTTTGCTGATAATTGAAGGCCAAGGTTCTGCCATGTGGCACATGTGAAGCTAATGGGTGATGCAGGTGATTATCGTTTTCGGCATTTGTGCCTGTTGTCAAGCTGCTACAGCATGTGGTGGTTGTGGTAGCATATGCCAGCCCACAGGATGTCACCGTTTCCCTTTCTCGTTGGCTAGTGACTCCCAATGCAATAGTCAATATTTGGGGCCTTCATAAGAACATAAGAAATAGGAGCAGGAGTAGGCCATCTAGCCCTTTGAGCCTGCCCCGCCATTCAGTAAGATCATGGCTGATCTGTCGTGGCTCAGTTCCACATTCCCGCCCTCTCCCCATAACCCTTAATCCCCTTGCCTATCAAAAACCTATCAACCCGCGTCTTAAAAATATTTAGCGAGGCAGCCTCCACCACTTCAACGGGCAGAGAATTCCAGAGATTCACCACCCTTTGAGTGAAGAAGTTCCTCCTCAACTCCATTCTAAACTGCCCCCCGTTATCTTGAGGCTGTGCCCCCTAGTCCTACTGTCCTTTCTGAGCGGGAAGAGTCTCTCCACCTCTATCCTATCCATCCCATTCATCATCTTATACGTCTCAATGAGATCTCCCCTCATTCTTCTAAACTCTAACGAGTACAAGCCTAGTTTATTCAGCCTCTCCTCATAACTCAACCCCCTCAACTCCGGTATCAGCCTAGTAAACCGCCTCTGCACTCCCTCCAAGGCCAAAATGTCCTTGCGTAAGTGCGGCGACCAAAACTGCACACAGTACTCCAGCTGCGGCCTCACCAATGCCCTATACAGCTGCAACAAGACCCTCCTGCTTTTATATTCAATCCCCCTCGCTATGAAGGCCAGCACCCCATTTGCCTTCCTGACCACCTGCTGCACCTGCAGACTGGGTTTTTGCGACTCATGCACAAGGACCCCGAGGTCCCTCTGCACCGTCGCATGCTGCAGTTTTTCGCCATGTAAGTAATAGTCCTTCGTACCATTATTCCTACCAAAGTGGACAACCTCACATTTGTCCCACTTGCAAGCAAATGTCCTTGGGTGTTCCATTAGCTGTCGGTCTCTGGCTACCCTACCATACAGAAGGTCTTTACGAATGCAATTGCCAGCCATTGTGCAGACTTGGCTGACCCACCAAAGCTGCTCCTGTTTGATTAATGATGACAAGCAATAGTGTGCTACCGCATTTGTGATTTTGTCCTGCCGAGACATGGCCATAATTTGCCACAGATAGTGGCGATGGAGATTGATTATCTTTTGCTGGAAGCTGCAAGTTGCCCGTGTTTCATTTCAAGTAGAGTATATTCCACAATTTTCTTTCTCTGCATCATAACTATATCTAACCAAGCAGAACTTAAGTAAACAAGTCATGAAATGGGTAGTTTTTAAGCTGTTGTATGCACTGGTTTCAAAGTCTGTGTTCTTTTGAGATGATCTGTCATTGAAACATAAGCAGGTTCCTAGGAGTAGGTTGATTGGAGTTACTGGCTGTGATGTTAGACATTGAAGAAATCAGCATGTGCTTGGGTTGTGAAATAAATGGAAGCTAATTGGGAAATTGAAATCTTTAATCTGTTGTAATAGCTATTTAAAGTGTAATTTATAGTTTCTACTGAATACAGTTTGCCCATTAATTCATATTTAATTTTGACTATATTGTTAGTGAAAGTTTTAAAAAGTGAAATATTATCCATTGTTTTTTCCTTTGGGGTTGTTTAGGAGTTTGATTCTCTCACGTTGATTTCCACAGGGATTGTTGCATAAGTGGAGAAATCTACGAAGTAGAAGAAAAGACAAAGTGGGGAAAAAAATTACTTAAAAAATCAAGGGGTGAAGTAAAGGTCCCCATGAATAAGTGCACCAATGCCTCTACTTAGGCTAAGGAAATTTGGCATGACTGCTACGACTCTCGCCAATGTTTACAGATGCACCACAGAAAGTGTCCTTTCTGGATGTATCACAGCTTGGTGTGGCTACTGCTGTGACCAAGACTACAAGAAACTACAAAAGATTGTGAATGTAGTCCAGCCCATCACACAAACCAGCCTCCTCCCATCCATTTGACTCCATCTACAATTCCTGCTGCCTTGGAAAAGCATCCAGTATAATCAAGGACCACACACACCCCAAACATACACTGCTCCATCCTCCAATGAGGAAGATGCAAAATCTGAGATCACGTATCAGCCCAACTCGAGAACAGCTGCCATTGGACTTTTAAGTGGACCTACCATATATTAAGTTGACCTTTCTCTACCTAGCAATGACTGTAACACTAAATTCTGCACCCCCTCCTCCCCTACATACTCAATGAACGGTATGTTTTGTCTATATAACATGCAAGAAACAATACTTTTCACTGTGTATACGAATACATGTAGCAATAATAAATTACATGATTAAGAATCTGCTATGATCCTTCTGTCTCATCATTTGAAACTTTTACTGTTGAATATTGTTCAGAAACACATGCATTTGTATATGCTTTTGGCAAAAGAACATGTTCCTGTATGTTAATGAAAAGAGAGGCATGTTGTCGCGTTTTCCATCTTGCAGTCATCAGGTCAAATGCAAGAATGTTAAACTTCAAATGACAGAATTTTATACAACAAAAGAAAAGCGTGCCAGTTGGTTGGTGAGTTAACTTTGGCTGAGGGGGCAGGGAATTATAGAGTTTTCAAGCTCCGGTTAATTAAAAAGGTGTAAGGCTTGAGCATGTTCCTTCTGTTTTGTAAAGAATGGGTCCTTGCATGTATGTTGCTTCCAGCAAACTTAAATAAGCAATGTTACCAACTTAATTGATTTACCCTACTCAACCAGCCCACACTTTGCAAAAACCAAAACAAGATGTCTTGTTAAATGTGATCAGCAAGTGCTGTCCAATATTGAGCATGCTAATCATTAAACTAACAACTAATTTAAGATCATCAGTCAAGTTCGAAATTGGCTCATTTATGCTTTGCGGAATTGAACCCGGGTCCCTGGCGCTGAGGCAGCAGGGTTAACTACTCTGACAATATTTCTACAGATGATCAAAAATTGGACAAAAACAGAAATTCTATTCTTGCTCTTTCATGAATGAATTTAGCAGGGATAGCACACCTTAGTGCTGTTTCTAGATTTTTTCCCCAGCAGTTGAGTATTATTCTGACTTAATTGTTGATTTGTACACTCAAACACTAGACCTGTTCTGCTCTTTAAATATATTTATAATCTGGTTGGTTGCTGCTTACCCTTTGACTGGATGTTTCCCATTGGGATGCTCCTCACTGATTGGATTTCTGTTGCAGTGCTGTGGTTTTCTGAATGCTCCAGCTGACCGTGACAGTACCATTCTTCATGATGCCGAAGGCAGGTTACTCTTCATTAGTGTTTCACACCATTTTAGCAAGCAGTGAAGAAAGCAATGGTCTTAACCACCTCCACATACGTTGCTTTATTGCTCAAAATAAAGGCAGAAAATGCTGGCGGAGGGGGGTGGGAAAAAAGTCTGCAAATCATGCAGCATCTGTGGAGGATGGAGCAGAGTTATGTTTCAGATCTTTCATCAGAAATGGAAAAAATTCGAGATTGGGGAAGGAGGGAGTGCTTGCAAATATAGGAGAGATTAAATATAAGAACGCATGATGGGCAAGGCAAAAAAGGTGGTGTAGGGACAAATTTAAAAATGGTTCCAGAGGCAGTATAAATGAGAATAACAGAATTGATACCAACATTTGCTGCCTAAAAATGGGAATGGTCTTAACAATGTGAAATTGTTGAATTCAGTGTTGATTTTGAAAGGCTATAGAAGAGCCTAATTGAAAGATGAAGTTCTGTTCTTTTGGCTATTTTCTCTTTTGGGTCCTTCATAGCACACTTCCTCAGGATAAAGATTGCACTGGATTAGTGACCCAGAGGTTGAGTTTTATACCTTTTTTATTACAAGTCTGACGGCCATTGAAATGAGTGCATCGCTATTTTTCTTTAAAGATGTCCACCAAATCACCATTAAGTTCTAATGAAAAGATTCAACTTCTCAAACATCCTTTCATAATTGACCCTTCATCTCTTATAACATGGTAGTGATTTTATGCTGCAACATTTTCATAATGTCTCAATATTGTTTCCTTGGGTATTGATTAAAATTTTACTTCAGTTGTTTTGTAGAATAAGTGCAGATGTTGGAAAATGTTTCTGCATTTTTAAATCTCTTTTTTTCTTAAGTATAACATTTGGAAGGAGGGTCTGTGGTAATGTGAACATACTGCTTTCATTCAGGTTGAGAGCACAATTCCATATTTGGCCTTTTCCCATGCTTGAACAGTTTTACTTCACTTTTGTGGTGTACTACTTGCCCAGAGAATAAGTCACTTGTTTGGTGGCTTTAGAGCCATATTGTCAGTTTAAACAGATGCAGGACAGGATCTGATGCAGCTTGTCACGATGGGAAGCATGGTGGCCAACTCACTTACCTGCGTAAGGCATTCTTTATCAATCTCCTGGCAACATCAAATCTTCCCCCAGACTTATTGCAAGGGCAAAGGGAGCTTATGCCCATCTTTTGGGAAGGTTTGCTAGTGCTGGGGGCAAGGGTGCTGATAGCAGCTACTAAGAGATCAGAATATGTAAATGGCAGAAAATGAAACAAAAACAAAATGTTGGAAAATCTCTAAGTCTGACAGCATCTGTGGAGAGAGAATAAAGTTAACATTTTGTGTCTGGCCATAGAGCTGAAGACAATTGAAAACAGGAAATTTAAAGCAGAAAATGCTGGACCCACCATGGTCTCTTTCTCCTCCAGCTCCTCTTTCTCCCTCCTTCCAAACTTCACTAGTACCACCTGTTGTCTCTGGTTGTGACACTCTGCTTACCTTTGCTCTGACGTTTACACATTATGATCCCTTAATGGCTGCTATCAGCACCCTTCTTAGCTATGACCACAACCTTACATTTCTTTTATCATTTTGTCTATGGCATCTTCGTCAATTTCCACTGTCCCCTCATCCAAACAGTATATATAGCATATTTTCTACTGTTTTCAGCTCTGAAGGATTATCTGGACTCAGTTAGTTCTATTCTGTCTCTACATCTTTCCAGTAGTGTGGTGATCAGAACTGTCACATCACTCTATCTGAGGCTTAATGCGCATTTTGCACAGCTCCATCAAACCCTCCCTGCTTAAAAGAACAAAGAAAAGTTCAGCACAACGGCAGGCCCTTCAGCCCTCCAAGCCTGCTCTGTTGCCTGTCTAAACTAAAACCGTATGCACTTACGGAGTCCATATCCTTCCTTTTCCCATCCTATTCATTGCCCCTTAAATACTGCTATCATACCTGTTCCCACCACCTCCCAAGGCGGTGCGTTCCAGACATTCAGCACTCTGGGGGAGGGAGGGGGTGCAGTGCGGAATCAACTTGCACATCTCCTTTAAACTTTTTCCCATGTACCTTAAACTTATGTCCCCTAGTACTTGACTTTTCTACCATAAGAAAGAGCATCTGACTATCTGGTCTGTCCATGTCATTCACAATCTAGTAGGCCTCTATCAGGTCACCCTTAAACCTCCATCATTCCAGTGAGAACAAACTTCATAGCTAATACCAAAATGTTGCCTGGTTTGGAGGGTAAACCTCTTCTGTACCCTCCAAAGGATCCTATTATGTTCTATGCCTTGGCTAATAAAAGCAAGTAATAAAAATGCCGCCTTAACCACCTTTTCTATCTGACCTGCTGCTTTCCAGGAACCGTGGACGTGCACTCCAAGGTCCCTCTGGTCCTCTGTACTTCCTAGTTCTGACCATTCATTGTCTGTTCCCTTGTCTTGATCGTCCTCTCAAAATGCATCCCCTCGCTTCAGGGTTAATTTCCGTTTGCCACTGTGTTCTGCAGATCTGACCAATCCATCTATATCACCATATAATCAAAGGCTTTCCTCCTTGCTTTTACCCCACCACCAGTTTTTGTGTTGAAATTGATCTGGGAGGTATGCCACAATTTGGTCTGAGACAAATTTTAAGAGTAAAAGGAGAGGGAATCAAGAGATTTCAAGAAAATTCCAATATTTGAGGCCTAAGTGATGTAAGCATGCTATTGGGTGGTGGTTGCAAGGCTGGAAGTTGTATCATTTTCGCTCAGAGGAATTTAAAGGGAAAGATAGATGAGGATTTTAAGGATATTGGAAGGCATGGGGTTTTTGGCTTTGATATTTTAATAGTTATGAGAAGCTTCTGACATTAATAGTGAAGTTAGCTGTATATCGATAAGCATGTGTGCTGCTTTGCTCATTATTTTCGTAAACATATTAGTTCTTGCTGTAGTTTGCATACACTCAAACAACAGTATATATTAATCAAAGTAAATTTGGTTTATACATATATATTAATATATTCATGGCACAATTCCAGTGATTGCTTGCTGTCCAACTGAATAATCCTATTGGCATCAGTTGCAAACACTTGAGTTTCTGAGAACTGTTGAGGATTCGCTAGTTTACTTCATGATAAAATGGTGAACAAAAAGTTCCTGCTTCTGGCACTTCCTGTACTGGGAATAGTTGTTCAAAATAGTAGAACGTTTTGAACCTTTTTCATTGTTTTTGATTGAACAGTAGGAATTTTACAGCAAGATGTCTCTTAACATAAGAAATAGGAGCAGGAGTAGGCCATCTAGCCCTTCGAGCCTGCCCTGCCATTCAATAAGATCATGGCTGATCTGAAGTGGCTCAGTTCCACTTTCCCGCTTTCTCCCCATAACCCTTAATTCCCTTGCCTACCAAAAACCTATCTACCCGTGTCTTAAATATATTTAGCGAGGTAGCCTCCACCACTTCAACAGGCAGAGAATTCCAGAGATTCACCACCCTTTGAGTGAAGAAGTTCCTCCTCAAGTCTGTTCTAAACTGCACCCCCCTTATCTTGAGGCTGTGCCCGCTAGTCCTGCTGTCCTTTCTGATCGGGAAGAATCTCTCTACTTCTACCCTATCCATCCCCTTCATTATCTTATACGTCTCTATAAGATCCCCCCACATCCTTCTAAACTCCAGCGAGTACAAACCCAGTCTATTCAGCCTCTCTTCATAGTTCAACCCTCTCATCTCCGTTATCAGCCTAGTGAACCTCCTTCCAAGGCCAAAATATCCTTGCGCAAGTGCAGTGACCAAAACTGCATACAGTACTCTTAATATTCTTAGACACAGGAACTTTTCTTTGGAACATGACTTAATTTCATTCTTCATCATAGCTTTATCCTGGAGTTTTCTTAGCTCTACTTGTCCAATAAACTAAATTTTGTTATCAAAGCAAAATATAATGGTTGCTGGGAATTAAATAAAAACAGAAATGCTGTATAAACTAAACAGATCTGGTAGCATTTGTGGAAAGAGAAACAGTTAATGTTTTGAGTCCATGTGAGCCTTTAGAACTGAAGGGTAGAAATGTCTACTGTATAGGGGGGCGGTGGGGGGCAGAATGGAAAGTTAATAATAAAATTCAAAGTTTACATATTAATCACAAATTGGTTTACATTCACACTGCAATGAAGTTATTGTGAAAATCTCCTGATAGGTCAGAACTAAGGAGATGTTGACAAAGTTTTCTTGGACGTGAGGTAAAAAGGGCTGTTAATGTTTTTTGGACGGAAGAGTGTTATATGCGGTGGCACAGTTGTTAGCACTGTGATTCCAGGACACTCTGTGCAGACTCTGCATGTTCTCCTCATGTCTGGGTTTCTGCTTACTTCCTCCCACAGTTCAAAGATGTGCTAATTAGGTGCATTGGCCATGCTAAATTCTCCCTCAGTGTGTCTGAACAGGTACCGGAGTGTGGTGCCTAGAGGATTTTCATTGCAGTGTTAATGTAAGCCCACTCGCTCATGACACTAATAAACAAACGTTAAACTTGGTAGTGGCATAGGTAGGATAGCAGAAGATGTTAAAAGGAGAACAAAGGTAAGTGCTCAGTGGGAGCTAAACTGAATGACAAGGGATAGGGCCATATGGGGGAGTGGTGGGGTTGTGTTGGGACTGAATAATGGAAAACAAAAGGGGAAAATCAAGATGGAGGGGAGGTTCACAGGCTAAAGTTGTTGAACTTAATGTTGAGTTTAGTAGGCTATAATGTACTTAGTTGGAGGATAAGGTGATGTGCTTCCTGTTTGCATTGGACATCTTCAGTGAATTGCAGCAGGCCGAGAGTGGACATGGAGGAATGAGAGCAAGATGCTGAGTTGAAATTGCAAGTGATAAGAAGGTTGGAATCATGCTTGCAGATGGAACAAAGGTGTTCCACAAAGCGGTCATCCGGTCTGCGCTTTGTCTCCCAGTATAGAGGAAACAGTGTTGGGAGCAGCTTCTGTATTAGACCAAATTGGTGGAGGTGCAAGTGAAATGCTGTTCTCTTAAATGTGACAAAGGCTGTTTCAATGTAATGGCAGTTGCATTCAAACCTATATTTACCCACCACATCTACACATGCATTTTAATTAAGGATCCAGAGTAGCAACTGAGAGCATGAACCCAAATCAGTTTTTCTTGCACTTTGAGCTTGGGAACAGAGTCCAGTTAAAGCACTCTTTTTGCAATGCTATTTGAGGTCTGACTGATGATCTAGAATAGCGTAAGAAGTCTCACAACACCAGGTTAGAGTCCAACCAGTTTATTTGATGGTAATCTCAAACTTTCGGAAACAGTGTTCTGTCAGGTGTGGAAGGTTCTCCTAGAACAATCTAGAATAGACCAGAGTACCTCAATGCTGCACCAAATGGCACTGTTACTTTTTAATTGTGTCAAATTTTTGTGCACTTGTACTGACAATACATTTTAGGGCCACTTGCTGCTTAAAGCCCCTCCTTCACACGTGGCACCTGTTTATTAACCTGGTCTTTATTCACTGTTCATCTTATTACTGTGGTGTCTTTTTTGGGGGGGGGCGGTGGGATCTATATTTTGAGTGGTGGGCTATCTAAGACCTGGCTTGCGGTAAAGCTCCTGACTTCTGGTATGTGATCATGTGACTGGGTTACCTGAGAGATAAACAGTAGAGGGCATAAGGTTAACATAAGTTCATTATAGGTGGTATTTCTGTGCTCAAACAGTTTAGTGACTTTTTTTCCAGACCCAGCTGGCTTCAGTTGAAGTTTTTTAAGTTGGCTAAAAGAGAGCAAGATTCTTTTCAGCTGAAGGACTCGTAACAGTGAGATGAACTTTGGGTATATCCACATTGAGAGAGAGAGACACAATTTTAGATGCAAAACTGAGTTAAACAGTATTAGAACTAGGAGAATTCTGACCCGAGTTGGCTATGCTTAAGGCGCTAGAGACGCCCATAGTGAATGTGGAGTTTGCAACTGTAGGCCAATTGGAGATTTGAAGGGATAACGTTTGCCAGAAGCTTGAGATATCAGTCCTTGTATGAATCTTCAAAGCAGTACTCAAACCGAGTTGTTAATTGACTTGAGTTTTGGGGTGCATGTCAAATTGGTGTAGAAGGAAAGTGGATATAAGGAGATTGATTCGGAATCAAAGTAATTGAGTGCATTGCACTTGTAACATCTTTGATGTAATGACTATTTAAAATAGTGTAGTAGTTAATTTTAATTAACCTTGGTGGTATTTGTGATACAAGTGAAAGGGTCACTTGGCAATACCACTCCGTGGTGCATGTGATATCAGCTTGGGATCCATGTCACATTCATTGTTGTGGTCTTACAATTTTGGATGTTGCCAAAGTGGCCTGAATGTTGTTGCGTGAATTGAAGTAGGTATTCGTAGATTTTGCAAGAGCCTCTGCAATCTTTTACAGGAGGACCGAAAAGCCTCCACGTGAGGTAGAATTAAGTAGCTTCATATCATAGCAAGTCAAAAAAATGAGTAGGATTTGATGTATCTAGTACAATTGCATAAATCTGTGTAATACAAAATAATCAACATGGTATGCTTCAGTACATGAGCTGCTAGTTTTGTTTGACTTGAGGAAAATGACTTCCAACCAGCTCCAATATTCTAATCTTCTGAACAAAGCAATTGCCTGCTCTCAGCCTTCTATTTAAAATCTTGACTGCCAATGAGCATTCCTGTCAGATTTATTTATATTTCATTTATAGCTTGAGGGGGTCTAATGACAGACAATTCCTGCTGAGAACTTAGGAGTCCAAGATAACGAATGCAAGGTGTTTATTGATTTAAGACCACATGAAAATGACAAACAGAATATGACAACTGGTCCATCATGTTCCATGTTCTGCAAGTAAGCATTGTAATGCCTGTCCCCAGGCTCCCATCCAGTAGCATCCATGTGTTGCCTTTGAACTTGGGTCAACTGATGCCATGGATAAAGACACTCAAACACCTGAATTATTGTACCATAAATCTCCCTTGTACTGTATCAAGTTATCACAAAATTACACCAAGCATCAAACTTCCTTATACACTAATCTTTGACCTACTCCAGTATCCACACAAGTATTCAAAAGGCAATAAAACTTCACAAAATATTCAAACTCACGACTTCAGATTTTGATGGTACCTGAGGTAGAAGCAAACTGATCAGATTCCCTGCTGATAGCCTTTTTGTTTCTGATGTCTTCAAATCCCAGACTTGGGGCCTTGGTTATAGAATGGTTAATCCTGGATTACTGCAGCACAATGGTGCAGTGGCAAGCACTGCTGCATCACATCACCAAGCACCCGAGTCTGATTCCTGGCTTGGGTCACTATCTGTCTGTGGAGTTTGCACATTTTCCCATGTGTGCATGGGTTTTCTCTGGGTACTCCGGTTTCTTCCCACAGTCCAAAGACATGTAGATTAGGTTGATTGGCCGTGCTAAATTGACGGAGGGGGAAGAGAATTAACAGGGTAAATATTTGTGGGGTTACGGGGATACGGTGGGATTGTTGTCGGTGCATGCCTGATGGGCTGAATGGCGGCCTCCTGTATTGTAAGAATTCTATTATGCCTCTGCTCCTTATCAAGATCCTGCTGCTATTGATCATGCTCCTGAACTCCAAGCACAGGCATTGATCAATCATTATCTTTTGAACATTGAGAGTCGTGCCACTATCAGGGGTTTGTAATTCTCTCAGGAACACAACACAAAGGGAACTGTGTTCAATCACCTTCTGTCTAAGTTAGAGCAGCAGCCACAGTCAAATTAATTCCTGTGTTTGTTATTAGCCGCACATCCTATTCTTTGCTGCCACAGTCCTTAGCTTGATAGAGTGAGCGCTTTTAACCATCTAGGCTTTGCTGGTGCCGCTGCCCTCCCCCCCACCCTCTTTGCTGGTGCCGCCGCTCTGAATATCTATCAGGCTACATATAATATCCTGGCAGAGACAAATCCTAAATAAATTTGTGGAACAAAATGCTGGAAAATTCTTCTGAGAGCTCTGAAGTCAATTAGAATGAGTTCTGGGAAACCATAGAGACCATGAGGAATTTCGCTTTCTGTATTGAGACAGATTGGAAGCTGCTTAATTAAATTTGATTTTTGGGAAACCAGTTCAAAAGCTGCATATATGGCTTCAGCATTTTCAGCTACCTATGTTTTATATGATACCTTTTTAACACTTGAAAGGAGTATAATTGGACACAGATTGGCACTGAACAATGGAGGAAGTGGGAGATGACCAGTAACTATTGGAATATTTGGATGTGAAGGTATCAGACAACAATGAAGGTTTCAGCTGCTAAAGGCCTGAGGCAATGTTGTAGCTTTTGAAGGCCAGTTGCATGTTAGGTAGTGAGAAAGTCCTGGAATCTTGTTTTGATTTGGCCACACAGCATGTGCAGTTATGTCAACCGATTGTGTTGCAGTTTTTCTCAGGTTGGTGTCCCCTGTGGATGACCAGGAATGTTCCATCAGTGTACTCAGTGGTGTAGGGCTCGCTGTGTAGGCCTTTGGAGAAATAGAACATTACAACGCAGTACAGGAATCTGTATGTTCATTGGTGTAGGAGGCCTATGTTGTAGGCTGGATTACTGGCATACTGTCATAGTTGGTGCTGGTTCAGATACCTGTAGGAAGTGATGGTTGTCTAGTAGTGTGCTTTGTCTGGAGTTGCTATATTATGTAACTGACCAGTGTGAGGGGGCAGTGTTTGTGATCATTTCTATCATGTGAGTTTTGCTTCTCAATTGGTGTGCATGAGGCTATTATTCATATTGCTTTCAAGTTTGGCTGCAACGGAGCTTTGGCAATAGGAATTGTGGCCCTGATATGCCTGGAAGTGATTTGTTGTTCTGACAAGGGCAGGCTCTATTATGGCAGATAGTGCAGGCTGAGGAATGCAGTATACTAATCTGTGCAATCCTAGACATATTTATCTGGAAGATGCTTAGCTGAACGTGTGGCCCATTCTGCAGGCTGTTGGAATGTGGCTATAGGGAGCTGCTTATGATATGCTCAAAGTTCCATGTGTGCAAAATTTCAAAATAGGAGCAAATTGGTGAGCTTTGTTTGTCATGAGTCTGAAGGATGCTGTGTGGGGGGAAGTGTCTCTTGAGCTTGACGATGACTGTTACTCATGTTTGGCAGGTAGTCCAGTCCAAGCCACCTGGAATATGACTCCAGTTGAAACACATTTTGTTTCAACTTCCAGCATCCACCTTAACTTGCTTTTATATTGGTCTAAAACTAAACGCTTACCATTCCATTCAAAGATGGGGCCGCACAGTTGGCACTGCTGCCTCACATGCCAGGGACGTGGTTCAATTCTGGTCTCAGGTGTGTGTGTGCTTGTGTGTGGAGTTTGCGTGTTCTCCCCATTATCTGCATCGGTTTCCTCCCACAGTCCAAAGATGTGCAAGTTAGGTTGATTGGCCATGCTCAATTTCCTCTTTGCAACAGGGGGATTAGCAGGGTAAATACATGGGGCTGCAGGGATAGGGCCTGGGTGGGATTGTTGGTGCAGCTTGATGGGCCGAATAGCCTCTTTCTGTACTGTAGGGATTCTGTATCAGCTACTGTGAATGACTGTGGGCGGTCTGGGACATTAAAGTGCAGCGGTTCATGTGCTTGATTGATGCAGCTTGAGTGTATTGCACAGTGCACATCTGTAGACTTCTCATGTTGGATATTTGGAGGGTCAGTATTCCTTGGTCCTGTATCTGGTTGCTTCCAACCCAGGGTGTTGTGTTGTGTTCAGTATCTCTGAAGTGACGAAGGGATAATGAATTGCTGGCATGGATGTGGTAAGATTTTCAACAATTCTTTATCTAGCAGAATCTGTATTTCATATCCAGGATCCTGAACACCTTAGCATTTGCCATGTCTGTTGTCACCTAGTCCACTGTCGTCATAGGTCATAAAATCTGAACAGCACCTTGTTTGAGTGCATTGGGTCAATGCATATCCTGACCGTGCCATCTTTCTTTACTGCAGCCACCATTGCTGAAACCCATTCTGTGGCCACATTTATAGGAGTTATGGGACCTTATGTTGTCATGGGATGCGGCTCATTGACTATCTTCATGGCTGTTGATACTCTGGACAAAAACTATTGGTGGCACTGCATCATCTGGTTTTGTGGTATACTAGTAGCTTACCAATTACATCACGGTTGAAGTCTTTTCTGGGACCCCATGTTGTTAAGTATTTACTATTGAACCAAGTTGCATGAACCCAATGTAATGCTATACTGAAAACCCAGAAGTGGCATTATGTTCAGGTCAACATCTGAATCTTGAAACAGCCCTATGTGCAGTGGAGAATGGCCACACCTTCAGTGCAGATAGTATTGTCTGCCATAAGTCAAGAGGTCCATCTGGGTACTGGGGTTTGGTGCTGCATGCGTCTAGTTCTGTAGCATTTGGCTGGACAATATATTACACTTTTCTCCAGTGTTATTCTTTACCTTGTTGCCAATCATGTTGAGGATGGTGATGGTCTCCCTCTTTTTCTATGATTTGTGTAGAAGAATCATAAAATTACTATAGTGCTGGAGGTGACCATTTGGCCCATCGAGCCTGCACTGACACCAATCCCACCCAGACCTGATTCCCATAACCCTACGTATTTACTCTCCTAATTCCCCTGACACTAAGGCCAATCAACCTAACACGCACATCTTGGGTTGTGGGAAGAAACCCATGCAGACACAGGGAAAACGAGCAAACTCTGCAGACAGTCACCCAAGGCCTCAATTGAACCTGGATCCCTGGTGCTGAGAGGCAGCAGTGCTATTCACTGTCCCACTGAGCACTATTGACATTCTCACAATATTGATGACTATGATCTTCCTACTTCTCATTCAGTTTCAAGTTTCACCATGTTCCTTGGGGATAGATTATGCATTACCTGGAATGGTATCCCACATTTCTGCTGTTGGCCAGTTAGCTCAATTGCTTAGAGTGTGGTGCTAATAATGCCAAGGCCATGGATTTGATCCCTGTACTGAGCATATGCAGGCTCCTGTTATGTTCAGTGCCAATACCTTTGCCAGCAGAATGCAGACTGTTTTGAATAACTCACTTCTGGTTTTGCTGCTTTGCCTGGGCTTCAGTTTGTTCACCTTACTGCTGCTCCTATCCTTGGACTGACTGGCTGCAATGTAATTGATGGCAGAGGGAGGATGTTGTGGCTTTGATCTGCAGCATTTTGTGTATTGATTCCACTTGCTACATTTATTGCAGTGTTTATCGTATGTTCTGAGGATAATGGCCACTGCAGTTGGGTCAGGCGTATCTTGAACACTTCTATTTCAAGCCCAAAATCCCTGCTTTTCTGTTGACCTATTTGTTTAATATGTTGATTGCTGTATTGTTAAATCCTTCTCTCACAGCAGTTACTAATGGACAGGATTGCTGTGGCTTTTGCAGACTGTTCAATTCCTAACTCAGGTTAGGATGCCAGATGCACATTTCTTGGCTAATATTTCCAAGGTTGCGTTGATTCATCTGTTCTTTGGGTTATTGAATGAAATGCATGTCTGTTGAATTTTTTTTTGCTAGAAGACAGATGTTCTCAAACTACTTTGGAATTATTTTGGGGTCCTCTATCTTCTCCTTTTAGAGAACAAACTACTTTAACTACTCAACGGCCTGTGTCTGCTATGTTTAATGAGGCATAAGCTTGAACCTTTGATTTGTCAGATAATGCAACACTGCAGTAAATATGCTACTTCTCGCATCTTTCCCAAGTATGTGCAGTGTTTTCTTCGAAGATGAGTGGGTTAATGTGGTGAAACCTTTGTGCTGTTCTGCCAACTCCTGACACCCAAATGCTGGGTTCTAAAACACCGACGACAAGGACTTGTAACAAACAATTTATTTGCTAACTGAACAGTTACTCCGTGCCTGTGCTCTGCTGATGCTCTGGGTAGAGTGCCTGCACTGATGTCATGGGACCCTTTTTGTAGCTGCATCATCATGTGACCATGGCCTACAGGGACAGAAGTTCAGCTTGGATGGAATAAGATACTGCGAGAGAAAAATCTAGCTTTGAGTTTTAGGGAATCTACTTGCTAAAATGAGATGGGTTGCCCAAAGCCTGTCGTACAAGTCTTCACGATACATCCATTGCATTCTTCATTTCTCTAAGTCATACATTTAATTGCTGAAGTTTTCAGCATTGTATTACCCAAGATCTGGCAACTCTGTTTCCAAGTTAGGTGACATGTCTCTGTTTTCCGCTCTGCTATCCTTAGAAATTTGGACTGTTAACTTTGTCTCACTGCTTAATGCTATGGTCTGAAAGAGGTAGTAGTTCCAATAAGCATTGCATTACAGAATCTCCCAAGTGAGACCTTTTCTCACATTTCTGACCTCACCACTTGCTCTACTGGTTACAAATCCTCAGATCTACTACCTGTTTTTATGCATGCCGGCCTCCCACTCTTTCCTGTGCGCTCGGTCACTTGTTGCTGTGTTGACAGTAATTAGCGAGAACATCCTACAGTTAAGCACCAGCGAGATAATTGTGTTTAGTTCTTCCCTGGAATCCTACATGGCTGCCTCTGTTATTTGCCTCTTTGCCGCCTTTTCTTAGGGTTTGTTTAACCCTGAGCTGAGCTTCAAATCACATTTTCTCCTCTGCCAGATTGCCTGTCTGTCCTCCGATCTCATCTCAACTCAGTGTTGCTGAAAGATGCAAGTCTGAGATTTATTTCACCTCTAGGCTCAATTCCTCCTCATTCAACATCTCAACTTATCCCGGACTTGACTACTACACACACACTCTCACACACTTATTCGCGCGCTCCCTGCTTGATTGGCAAAGCCTTTGGCATCACTACAATGTATTCGTATTCACATTCACGCTAACCCTTCACACCTGGTTTTATCTCTCCCTACTTTCAAAAGTGTTCTTAAAATTGTCTGTTACCTCATCCCACTGACTCAAGTTCTGTTCTATTTATTTTAATTCCTTTTTGTCTGTGAAATGCTTGGAAACATTTTTATGGTATTCAAGGCATATTGTTTTTGATTCTGAAGAAGAAGATAGTTAAGCTTAACTGTGTATGGTGAATCAGTCGTCTGAACACAGCTTTGTCAATTGGCAGTGCAACAGATTCTAGTACTGAATTGCATTGATGGCTGACTTGATTGGCTATGGAAACTGTCATGGTGGCTTGAACCTTTTTTAAGGACCATTGATGCCAAGGATTGATTGGTACGATGTGATTGTTGGTACTTCAGTCCACGTTAGCAGCATTACACCCATCTTTAAGGTAATTGGGTGTAACTTGAAGTAGGTAAACTATTGATATCAGAGTCCACCCTATCACAGTAAGAGGTTTCAACTTTAGGTGGCACTCAAAGTAGTACTGAATGGGTAGGATGTGCGTGGAATGATAGTGGAAGGGGGAATATTTCTATTAAACAGTATTTATTTATGTATTTACATAGTACCTTTAATAGAATATCACTCGGTTTTTCTTAAAAGAAAAACACCAATCTTTAATGGATGAAATAGATCATCGAAAGTGTGGCTGAAGGGCGTGCTTTGAAAGATTGAGAATGATAGATTGAAGGCGCTCCATAGAATAGGACCGTAAAGAATCTTTTGCCATTGGAGGAGCACAAGGGGATCTCACAGGTCAAAAAACAAGAAGCAAGTGGTGACAAAATGCTGACTATGATTATATTGTGGAATAAAGACATGGTGAGATTTATATTTGAGAACTTTTAAGTGTGTCCACACCATACTGAATTTAATTTGGAGTAGGATGTAGAAAATTGAATTTTGGATGGGTATGTCCAGGATGGAGATCAGAAGGTCAGTAAGAAAAATAACACAAAAAAACGTAATCTGAAGATTAAGGCATGAGGGTGTATTATGGTTGGGAAGAGGATATTTGAAGACAAAAGGAAGTGGTCTGGATGCTCTGGTATTAGCTGCCATAAATCTGGATCATGTGTATTTTAGAGCAAGGTGTTGACACAGGCAAGCATTTATCTGGTTCACTTTGGAGGAGCTAGGTTTGTTGGCAACAGGTACCTTTTTTGTTCAAACTAGTGCCTATTTCGGTCTTTCATGACCCACTTCTGCTCGAACCATTAGGGGATCGCCTGTGTCCTATTTTCAGCAAATTCCACAAAAACAGAGATCCCCATTGTTTCCTAATTGAGACCTTAATTTTGTTCTTCACAAATTAAAGTAAATCTCAATCTTTGAGAGTTTATGTTGTTGGTGCGGAAAAAAACATTACTTGGTGTTGGCTTCTTTCAGTTCAGGGTTGATAAATTGACTTTCGTGATAGATCGATTGTGTTTAATTTGACAATTTGATGAGATGGTCCTTAAAATGCGCTTTACCCAAAGCTGCTTTCTAGTTCCAGTTAGATAAAAGATATCTTGCTTTGCAGGAAAGAAGCCCAGAGGCGAGTCATTTCATCTATTTTGTAGTCCCTTTGCGGCATTTTCTCTCTCCTCTTCTGGACCACCTCCCCCTTCTAGGGTTCCAATTCTCAGTAAATATAATACATAGAGGTGCCATATAGAATGATTTTTTTTTTACACATTTGCTAAACATGACTTTGACATTATCTTGAGCTGAGATTTTATGTAATGAGTTCTGACAGCTTGAGTTAGGAGTGAAAGGCCACTTATTTTCCTCCACATAGCAACATGTACATAAAAAGGTTGTCCTGCTTTTCAGCTGTGCAAAGGATGTGGAACCAAGAAAGATGAACTACCATCTTGTACGTTGCAGGGCATAGGAATAAGTTGTTAGTTCAGCATTGCAAACTGGCACAGTAGTGCAGGTCCAAGAGATTTATATAACAAACCAGATGACTATACATGTGGCACTGCCTATCTGCAATGCCTTGACAATTTAATGAACGTTGCTCCCCCTGAATCTGAAAATTGGGTGATATTGTACAATATGTGAAGGTTATTTATCTGAAGACCTTTTTTGGGTTTATTTCTGAATGCACATGTTATGGTTTTCCAGATAACAAAGGCTTGGACCTTTTTAAATAAGGGCCTTTCTTACTATCAGGTACTTAATGTCCTGTCCACTAACATAAGTAGCTTCAGTTACTTTGCCTGTATGCCTCAACTTTCTTATCCCTTTTGGAGCTACTTACCATTTCCAAGCTGGGTATTTGATATCCAGCAGTAATCCTGTGTTTCTTTTGAATGAGATATTAAGAGCTAGGTTGAGGTTATGATGGAAATCTTTAAGGGAGAGGAAAGGAATATCTAAAATGGGTGAAGAAATATAGTTCCAGGTTGTGGGACAGGGGGAAGTAGGGAGAAGGGGGTGTAAGAACATTTTCTTGGTGTGTATCAGGAGAGCTGTAAAGCATAGATCTGCATATAGTATATCCTTTGTATAAATTGTTTGAAAAAGGCTGTGAAGTATTTTATTGCTGCTGCTTAAATTTACTGGCAAACCATTTGATCGATGGAAAATGGTGGACTTTCTACAAAGACTGCTTAAAATATAAAGCTTCCTTTTTAGACTATTTAATGGATTTTTGTAAATATTTCTGATTTAAGAGGGTTCTTAATCAGAGAGCTAAGTACACCTGGTGCCTGCCATTTTGGGGGCTGGATGTCATGATCTGCAAAAATGTGGACACAAGTGTTTCAAACCATTCAGATCAGCTGCATTTATAAAAATGGAGTTTGTAGACGTTATGAAGTCATTCATACTAAAACTGTCAGTGAATACAGCGCTATCTGTTAAACAGTAGCAGCACTTGGAGGAAGCCTTTAATGTGTAGTAATCTGAAGTTGAAAAGTTTTGTGCATATAATTAAACACTGCGATTTAAAAGAAAATGCAACATTCAATTTGTGAACAAGAATATTGTAGGCTATCCATCTGTGATCAATAATACCCAAGAAACTAAGAGACTGCTCTTGAACGTCATCAAAAGTGTGCAACGGGATCTTTTGTTTTCAGTTGAGGGCAGAACAACTTCGACAAGTCTCATCTGAAGTTTGACTCAGAACAACTGTCTTCATTATCATTGTATTTGACTATTCCAATGGACTCTTGGCTGGTCTCCCATATTCTGTCCTCCATAACCTAAGGTCATCCAAATCTCTGCTACGTGACTTGCACCAAGTCCTGTTCACCTAGCATCTCCATACTTGCCCACATTGACTCCTGATGAAGCCACTTTTTGATTTTTATAAGTCTCACCCTTGTTTTCAAATTCCTCCGTGGCCATGCTCCTCTCCAGACCACCAATCTCTAACAACCTCCAAGCTCTCAGATATCTGCACTTCTGGCCTCTTGAGTATCCCTGTTGGGCCTCAGCTCTAAAATACAAGAAGTCCTCACTTAGGTTGTTTTACTTTAATGTCATTGACAATGTAACTGTATCCATTTAACATTGCCAATTTTGCTTTAACATAATTTGCCACGTTCTTCTTGTATAACTATGGGCACTTCTCCTTTTGCACACTCCTCTTGCCTCTGGCCCTTGCTCCCACTCTGCTTCACTTCTTGCTCATACGTCCACCCCTGAACTTGCACTGAAGTCCTGTGCTCCATCTAGTGGTGGAAGTTGGTAGCCAGGACTTTAGCTGCTACCTCTACTGGCCAACTGCTGCCACTAGATGGAGCATGGTAAATCCAAAAGGACTGTTACATAAGTGTGTATTGTAATTCAACATTTTGCATTGTACATTATTGTATATTGTAATGTATTTTATTTTAAGTCTTCAGCCAGGAATGCATGGTGTCTAGTACTGTATTTTCCAGGCAACAAATGTCCAAAGGAGCCTAGCTTTGGCTTAAGCACAGGTTCCCATAGGAATGAATCATTCACTTAGTTTACTTAAAGTCACGATTTTTAGGAATGCAGCCACAACTTTAATTGAGGACTCTTTGTACCTTCCCTCCTTCTCTCCACCTTTCTATCATGCTTTCCTTTTTTTGAGACACTCTTTTAAAACCTACCTCTTTGACTAAGTTGTTTATCATCTAACCAAATCATCTTGTGTGGCGTTGTCTTGTACTTTGTTCAATAATATTTCTGAAAAAGTCCTGATGTATTATTTCATGAAATATATATTGGAGTTGAGTGAAATTGTGTTGTGTTTGGTGGGCATGTGCACCAGCAATTGTAAGTAGAAAGGAAAAATAAGGTACATGAAGTGAGTGGACAATCCTAGAGAAGGAAGTAGTTTCTTATTGGATAGGAGTAGACTGAGAAAGAACTGAGGAATGCAAAGATGGGACTCTTCATTTGCGCAGGGTGTTGGTGAGACCCCATCTAGGGAATTGTGTACAGTTTTGGTCTCCTTATTTAAGAAAGGATATAAATATGTTAGCAGTTCAGCGAAGATTCACTCTATTGATAGCTAGCATGGGGAAAGTTAGATTATGGTGACATGCTGGACAGGTTGGGTTTGTCTCCATCAGACTTTAGAAGATTGAAGAGGTGATCTTATTGAAACATGCAAGATTCTGAGGGGACTTGACGGGTGGGTGCTAAAAGAATGCTTTCCCTTGTGGAAGGGAATAGAAATAGGGGAGTCAGTTTAAAAATAAGGGGTCTGCCACTTAAGACTGGGAATTTTGTTTTTTTTTTCATGAGGGTTGTGAATATTTGGGACACTCTTCAGACAGGTAGGGTCAGTGAATATTAAGGCAAGATGTAAATGACGTTTGACTCCTTAGTTAGGCAAGGATATTTTGGGAGTAGGCGGAATGTGGAATTGAGGTCACAGCCCAGTAGGTCATGATCTTATTCGAGGGGCTGGATGGCCTACTACTATGAATTTGTATGCATGTACAGTGTATGTATACAAACATAAAGTGTGGTGAAATGAGATTGGTAAGCTAATAGCCATGTGGATTATGATGTAGTGGTAATAATAGAAATGTGGCTGAAAAGTGGTGAGGATACAGGGTACTTAATATAGAATGGAATGTGTTCAGAAGAGATAGATGGAGTGGCCTTACTGATAAGTGGAAACATCGTAGAGTTGGAAAAAGGAAATTGAGGGGATTAGGACAGGATTTAGGATTTAGAAATAAAAAGATTATTATTATTATTATATGATATTATTCTACTTGGGCCTCCAAATATATTGAGATCTGTAGGGAAATCACTGAAGTATAAGAGCTATAGTTTTTCCCAATATTTTATATATGGTGATACTGAGCGACTGTAACACTAATCACCTAGCAAAAGATAAGGAGGGGGAGAAATTTCTGAAAATAATAAAGCAGGGAAGTGAACCAAGTGTCTGTGGGAGAACACTTGTGCAGAAGAAATGTCTAAAGTGGGAGATGGCTAATTTTAATTGGATGAGAAGGGATCTGGCCAGGTAAAATAAACCAAGGATAGATGGGAAAAACTTTATAGGAATACTGAGTGGTCTTTAAGAAAGAAATACTTCCGATGTGGACTAGGTATGTTCTAACAATGGTGAAAGCTAGGAGAACCAAAACCAGGATTCGCTGGATAATGGCAATTGAGAGTTTGAAACAGAGACTGTATGATGCCTGTCAGGTGAATTCTTCAAGTGAGAACCAGATCCAGTACAATAGGTTTGAGAGAGTAAGTGAAGAAGAGAGGGAGTGAGAATAGAATGGTGGTCAACATAAAAGAACCCAAAAATATTCACCTTGTGTGTAAATACTAAGCAGTTAATAAGATGCAGAGTAGAATCTGTACAAAGAGGGTAGTGTAAATGTAGAAGTACCACAAGGATAGAATATCCTTGCTGATGACACGAAGATGAGTGGAAAAGCAAACTGCGTGGAGGGTGTGGAAAGTCTGCAGAGAGATCTGGATAGGCTGAGCAAGTGGGTAAGGACCTGGCAGATGGAGTATAATGTTAGCAAGTGAGAGGTTATCCACTTTGGCAGAAATAATAGTAGGAGGGATTATTATTTAAAAGGCTAAAAGTTGCAGCATGCTACGGTGCAGAGGGACCTGGGGGTCCTTGTGCACGAGTCGCAAAATCCGAGTCTGCAGGGGTAGCAGGTGATCAAGAGGGCAAATGGAATGCTAGCCTTTGTAGCAAGGGGGATAAAATATAAAAGTAGGGAGGTCTTGCTGCAACTCTACAGGATACTGGTGAGGCCGCAGCTGGAGTACTGTGCGCAGTTTTGGTCGCCGCACTTGCGCAAGGATATATTGGCCTTGGAGGGAGTGCAAAGAAGGTTCACTAGGCTGATACCGGAGATGAGACTAAATCGACTAGGTCTGTACTTGTTGGAGTTTAGAAGGATGAGGGGGGATCTTATAGAGACATTTAAGATAATGAAGGGGATGGATAGGGTAGAGGTAGAGATTCTTCCTGCTTAGAAAGGATAGCAGGACTAGAGGACACAGCCTCAAGATAAGGGGGGGGGGGTGCAGTTTAGATCAGAATTGAGGAGGAACTTCTTCACTCGAAGGGTGGTGAATCTGTGGAATTCTCTACCCGTTGAAGTGGTGGAGGCTACCTCGCTAAATATATTTGTCACGGGTAGATAGGTTTTTGATAGACAGGGGAATAAGGGTTATGGGGGGAAAGTGGAACTGATCCACTTCAGCCATGATCTTATTGAATGGCGGGACAGGCTTGAGAGGCTAGATGGCCTACTCCTGCTCCTATTTCTAATGTTCTTAATATTGAATGTGTACTTTGTATCAGACCTTGCTAAAGGTGAGGCGGTTGATTAAGGTATTAAAATAAGTGGAGATGGTAGAGGTCATGGCTCGTTTGAAAATTGAGGGGGAACAGGTGCTGGTAAGGCTGCCAAAGCTTAAGTTGCCTGATTTGGATGCTTGAGATAAGTAACCTAGCTCATATCAGAAGAGGAATGAATCTACTGTTTGGAATAGTATAATGAATTTTTAAAAATACTGAGCCAAATTTAGTTAATTCCTTTAACAATGACTGACCACTTATCTATTAATAACCATATTATGATAGCATTCAATGTAGCGTTTGAGACCAGCTACTCAGTCTTTAGATTTCGTTAACACTAGCTTTAGTGCTATGCATTAAACTGTTCACAGTAAACTGGGCAAATCTTGTTGCTGTCTGTGATTAAAGTGGTTTTTATATGAGGTTGGTGTGTTTTCATATCCTGAACGGTTTGTCCCATTTTCAAATTTCCAACAGCCAGCTTTTTGTGAATTTGAAAAATAACATTATTAACATAGTTAAACCAGAGGTTTAAAATTTGAAGTTTTTCACACTTTATCAGACACAAAAAGACACAGATGAAGAAAAAAAAATTATTACAAATAGTAATTAGTGTGTTTGGTAGCAGGCCTGTAGTTTCTTAGATGAATTAATACTTTGGCTGGAGTGGAAGCCTTGTAAAGTAGTAAGTTCACAGTAAGTTGGTTGGCTCACGAGTAAACTTGAAGAGGAAACAGATTGGGGGAACCATCCTTCTCGACTTCCAAGGTATAGTTGTTTTACCTTGGCTGCCTTGTTTTCTTGGTTCAATAGCTTTTCACATGGTCTTTTAGATGGCATCTTTCATGATTCCCTGATTTAGAATAGCTTCTGTTGTAAATTTTAAAAACTGATGCAAATGTGGCTGCCTTAATCATGTGATCTATGTAAACCCCAAAAACCTTTCAAGTAAGTTAATGAGTTGGGCCAATATGCATCCTGTGTTTGTGGCCTTTTGCACTTTGTACCGTGATGGCCCCTCATTATGAAATGATGAAAAGTTGATGAGATCAATTTCACGTTTGTCTTGATATCCATTGGGTTTCTATGTATCTGTTGTCCTTGGTGAGGTAGGAAGACTGATTAGCCAGTACTAACAAAAGCAGATGAGCTTCATAAATGGCTGGAATTTGTATTTTAATTAAGTATTGGTTTGGTTTTCATGACTTATTTGCAGCTGATATTGGCAAAGTTTCATGTGTCATCATTTTAAAGATTGTCCATTTTTTAAAAAGTTTTAAAAAAATGAAATATCTTCATGCCTTGACTACATTTGGCAATGGGTAAAAGAACTGCAGGTAAGTGGGAGGTGCTCAAAGGAATTTAATGTGATTCAGAACTAATTTATATCCATGAGCAAGACCTCGCTACTTGCCAAAAGCAACAGCCACAAGTAATTAAAAGGTAAGGCACAACATTAAAAAAAATGCAAAAAGTGAAGAATAACTCAGATTCTGGAAAATGGACAGGATACTAAAAACACCAAAGGAGACCAGAAAATACAAATTAGGAGCATGTGGCCATTTGACCTCTTGGGTTTGTTCTTTCATTTAATCTGATGATGGCCTCACCCTTGTTTTCCTAACTACCCCTATAACCTTTGCCTTCGATATCTATCAAGTATCTGTGTAACTTGACCTTAAATATTCAGTGGCCCTGCCTTCACTGTTTTTTGTGGAGCCAATTCCACAGAATGAGCAACTAGCTCTGTATGAAGTCTAACCAATTTATCATCGTCGTAGTGCCACACAACATGATGGAAGGTATCCTCAATGTGAAGGTGGGACTTTGTCTCCACAAGAACTGCGTGTTGATCACTCTTGCTGATAATCGTGAACAGATGTAGCTGTGGCAGAGAGTTTGTGAAGATGAGGTCAAGTATGTTCGTTCCCTCACTACCTGTTGCAGTCCAGGTTAGTAGCCATATCATTTGAGGCCTGACCAGCTTGGTCTGGTGGTGCTACCAATCCATTCTTGGTGATGGCCATTGAAGTCCCCCATCCATAGTGCATTCTGTGCCCTTGATGCCCTCAGTATTACTTCCGAGTGGTGTTTAACATAGAGTACTAATTCATCAGCTAAAGGGGGACAGTGCCTGGTAATCATCTGCAGGTTTCCTTGCCCATGTTTGATCTGGTGACGTGAAATTACATCTGGATTTGATGTTGAGGACCCCTAGGGCAATTCCCTCCTGACTGCTGATGGGGTAGACATCCCAGTAAGGGTGAAGGTGGTGTCTGGGATATTATTCATAAGGTCGGTTTCCATGAGTATGATTGTCAGGCTGATGCTTGACTAGTCTTAGACAACTGTCCAATTTTGGCACAAGGCGGACTTTGCAGGATCAACGGGACTAGGTTTGCCTTTGTTGTTTCTGCTGCCAAGATTGGCCCATCCAGTTTCATTCCTTTTTGCTTTCTTTAGTGATTGAATACAACTGAGTGGCTTACTTTGTTGATTCAGAAAGCATTTAAGAATTAACCAGATTTGATTTTCTGGAGTCGCATATAGGTCAGACCAGGTGAGAACTTCGGTCTTCCTTCCCTAATGGACGTTGTGAACAAGTTGGGTTTTTACAATAATCAGCAATGTTTCATTAAACCTTTAATCACAGATGTTTTATTGAGTTTGAATTCTGCCACCTGCCGTGATGTAGTTTGAACTGGAGTCACCAGATTGTTACCCTGGGTTTCCGGATTACTAGTCATTGTGCCATAGGCTGCCTCAATTTGGATTTGAAAATAATTGAAGAGGGGACTTCTAAGTGGTGAAAAGGTAGAAACAGTTGACACTAAATGAGTTTGTTCTAGCTTTAAAACATTTCCGGAAGCTTGAATCAGGTAATGTAAAATCAGGCCATTTGAGGGCTGCTTTGGCTTCATTAGAATGCTTAAGTTGGAGTTTGGTGAGTGAGGATAACTTGAGGGTTAATTTAATTGAAAGGTTTTTTATCTGAAGTCTTTAATTTAGCAATTAACTCAAATTTGTTCTTTGGGTTGGGAGAATTTGAGTTTAATTCCAGCTTTAAAACAAAAGTTATACAGACTCTCTGAGCAGCTAGTTAATTAGGTACCTGGCTGAAACTGGTTTTCAGATTCAGGGAACATAAAAATAGGCCATTTTCAGGGTTGCTTTGGCCTGCATTTGAGCTGGAATTTGGGGAGGCAGTGATGAAGTGAAGTTTTGTCATGAGTAGTAATCCAGAGACCCAGGGTAAGGTTTGAATCCCACCAGGGCAGATGTTTGAATTCCATAAAAAGGCAGAGATGGCCTCCTGGCCCTTTAAAAATGGTACCTGATCTCAGAGCCAGTTCCTTGCTGAATCCCTGCCAGAGTAGCGGTACAAACTGCGCCCACTCTTCCTTTTGCAGTTAAAGGGACAAGATCTGGAGAGAAAACAGGCCAGTGGCGCTGGAGAGTTCCACGTGTCTTTTCAACACATCTAACACTCCTGCCAAATTTGTAAAATTCTGCCCTTTATCACTATAGTGAAGTTCCAAATGAGAAAACACAAATGAAATGTTTTAAGTCATGACTGAATCACGCAGGATCAGTTGTTTGTAGATAACTTTAAAGTATCATTATGTTGGGTTGGAAGCAAATTGTTCAACAGCTCTTCATCTTGGCTACTCACGTTATATGCTGTGTGGACTGTGACCTGGATAGTGTGTTGCCCTGGTTAACAAACTGCTGCAGTACAGTTTAGCCCTCCATAATGTATGAAAAGGTTTTGCATGTACCTAAATTTAAAACATTTTAAAGTTGTTGTATTATGGTACTTAACAAAAAAATGAACTGCCGCTAATCACTTGATATCAAATAATATTTCAATATAAGAACATAAGAAATAGGAGCAGGAGTAGGCCAACTAACCCTTCGAGCCTGCCCCGCCATTCAATAAGATCATGGCTGATCTGTCGTGGCTCAGTTCCACATTCCCGCCCCCTCCCCATAACCCTTAATCCCCTCTCTCATCAAAAACCCATCAACCCGCGTCTTAACCTCCACCACTTCAACGGGCAGAGAATTCCAGAGATTCACCACCCTTTGAGTGAAGAAGTTCCTCCTCAACTCTGTTCTAAACCGCCCCCCCCTTTATCTTGAGGCTATGCCCCCTAGTCCTACTATCCTTTCTGAGCGGGAAGAGTCTCTCCACCTCTATCTTATCCATCCCATTCATCATCATATACGTCTCAATGAGATCTCCCCTCATTCTTCTAAACTCTAACGAGTACAAGCCCAGTTTATTCAGCCTCTCCTCATAGCTCAACCCCCTCAACTCCGGAATCAGCCTAGTAAACCTCCTCTGCACTCCCTCCAAGGCTAAAATATCCTTAACACAAGTATTCCCTTTTTTTTCCCGGTAACCAGCTTCATGGCATAAGTAAAATAATTGGGCTGTTTTCAGGGCCCCACATGGAAGGCACATATGGTATGCAGTGATTCAGTTCCTGAACCCTGTGGTTATTGTTAGTTTGAGCATGATTCTGAGCTTAAAGAGACTCTGGGATCTTAACGTGATGTTTAAAAACCCTGCAGCTGGGAATCTTGTAGTTACTATTGGTTTTTGAGAGTCCTGGGTCAATCTGATTAATATAACTGCATTTTTTTTTGTCATTGTTAAAATGTAGGCAAATTACCACTAAGTTTGATTCGATGGATAAAAATATTAATCTGGAATTTTGTATAATAACTGTGTAAGGGAGATAGAGGAACACGCATGGGAAGTAGCTAATGTAACACCACTGTTTAAGAAGGGAGGGAGGCAGCAGACAAGAAATTATAGGCCCATTAGCCTGATATTGGCAAGATTTTAGAGTCCATTATTAAAGATAATACTTGGAGTACTTGGCAGTGCATGGTAAAATAGGTCTTAGTCAACATGGCTTTGTCAAGGGGAGGTCATGTCTGACAAATCTGTTAGTTCTTTTGAGGAGGTAGCAAGGAAGTTAGCTAAAGGAGAACCAGTGGACGTGATTTATTTAGATTTTGAGAAGCCTTTGACCAGGTAAGTTAAGAGCCCATATTGATAAAGGTAAGATCCTGGCATGGATAGAGGATTGGCTGACTGGCAGAGAGTAGTGATTAAGGGGTCCTTTTCAGGATCGCAGCCAGTGACTAGTACCTCAGGCTGTGCTGGGACCACAACTTTTCACAACATACATTAACAATTTGGAAGAAGTAACTGAAGGCACTGTTGCTAGGATGGAAAATGATGCAATAATAGGTAGAGGGGCAGATAGTATTGAGGAAGCAGGGGGCTGTAGAAGTGCTTGGACAGGTGAGGAGAGTGGACAAAACTAGCAGATGGAATGCAATGTGGAAAAGTGAGGTTATGCACTTTGGAAGGAGGATTGGAGGCATAGACTATTTTATAAATGAGAAAATGCTCAGGAAATCGGAAGCAGAAAGGGACTTGGGAGTCCTTGTTCAAGATTCTCTTGAGGTTAATGTGCAGGCTCAGTGAACAGTTAGGAAGGCAAATGCAGTGTTAGCATTCATGTTGAGAGGGCTAGAGTACAAAAGCAGGGGTGTACTTCTGAGCCTGTATAAGGCTCTGGTCAGACCCCATTTGGAAAATTGCAAGCTGTTTTGGGTCCTGTACATAAGGGAGGATGTGTTGGCCTTGCAGAAGTCCGGGGAGGTTCACAAGAATGATCCCCAGAATGAAAAGAAGTTTTATGACAAATGGTTGAGGACTCTGGATCTGTACTGGTTGGAGTTTAGAAGGATGAGGGAGGATCTTAGTGAAATTTACAGGATACTGTGAGGCCTAGATAGAGTGGACTTGGCGAGGATGATTCCACTGGTAGGAAAAACTAAAACCAGAGGGCACAACCTCTGGCTAAATGGACGATCCTTTTAAAACAGATGAGGAGGAATTTCATGAGCCAGACTGTAGTGAATCTGTGGAACTATTCGCTGCAGAAGGTTGTGGAGGCCAGGTTATTGATTGTATTCAAGATAGAGATAGGTTTTTGATTAATAAAAGGGTCAAGGATTATGGGAATAAGGTAGGAGAATGGGGATGAGAAAAATATCCGCTATGAATGGGGGAGTAGACTTGATGCGGCTGAGTGGCCTAATTCTGCTCCTATATCTTAGATCTTAATTGCTGATGTAATTGCTGGATCTGAGGGATCCAGAACTGAGATAATCTTGAAATCGGACTTGGACATTCAGGAGTGATGACGGAGTACATCGCACAATTGACACTGAAAGATTTGCATTTCTGTAGCACCTTTCACAATTGCAGAATATCTCAAACTACTTTACAGTCAGTGAAGTACATTTTAGATGTAGGCAGTTAGTGTAGGAACCCCAATTTGTGCAGGGCAAGCCCCCACAGACAGCAACAATATAAAAATCTGTTGATTCAGGATGGTGCAACTGAAATAGTTCCTCTACTCTTATCACACAATCTTTTGTATCCACTTGAGGGAGCATACAAGGCAGCATATTATTCCTCAGTGTTGCAATGGAATGTCGGCCTAGAATTTTGGGTTCAAAGTTTCTTGCATTACAATAGTGATGATATTTCAAAATTACTTCATTGGCTGTAAAGCGTGACACTCAGGGTCATGAAAAGCATGATATAAAGGCAAGTCTTGTCTTATTCTTTCATGGGAAATGGAAGTTTATGTCAGTTAAAATCTCTGGCTCCAAAACCCTTAATACCTTGCCCAATTATCTAACAGACTTGGATTAAAGTAGATAAATGGAAGCTAGATGCAGATCGCATGATACCGAATGGCCTATAGTCCTTCCTCTTCCTATGTAGGCAGATTGAAGCCCATTAAGCTCCTGATCATTTCTAGTAGAGGCATAGATGAGTTTGGCTAGTGGGCAGCATGGTGGCACAGTGGTTAGCACAACTGCCTCACAGCACCCAGGATCCAGGTTTGATCCTGCTTGGGACACTGTCTCTGTGGAGTCTGCACATTCTCCCTGTGTCTGTGTGGGTTTCCTCCAGGTATTCCACTTTTGTCCCACAGTCTGAAAGACATGCTGAATTCTCTGTGTACCTGAACAGGTGCCAGACTGGTGACTAAGGAATTTTCAGTGACTTAATTGCTGTGCTGATATAAGCTGACTTGTGATTAATAAACTTTCACCTTTTTTGCTGTCCAATAAAAATTGCTGACTAACCACTAGCATGGCTTTAGCCACCTGCTAATTAACAATTTTTTGTGGGAAATACTTTGCGTGCAATAGAAGTACACGTACGGACATACAAATCATGAGCCATAGACAATTCATTTCCTCAAGTCTTCAAGACCTGATAGTAACCTCCACATTCCTCTCTACCACCAATCACCTTTCACCCCCTTGCCAATCAAGATTTTATCATACTCTGCCCTTTGAAGGTTCTGCTTTTGCTGACTTTGGAGGAAGAATGTTCCAAAGACTCATAATCTGCAGAAAAAAAATTCTCTTGTGTCTTAAATGAGCAATAATTTATTTCCTGTGTAAACTTGCAAACAATCCTTCAATCTTTCTTCCATCGAAGTTTGAAATTATGAATTACTGCTTCCATGTTTGCTCAGCAGTTGCATGCAGTAAGAACATGAGACTACATGCAGAAGTAAGCAATTCAGCACTTGTGCCTGCTCTGCCATTTAACACATTCATCATTGATCGTGTCCCAGTCTGAACTCCACTTTCCTAGCTGCTCTCCATAACTCTTCAACCCAATACTAATTAAAAATCCATTACCAATTAAAAATCTTGTTCATCTCCTCAGATTTACTCAATGTCCCAGCATCCACTGGGCGGCATGGTAGCACAGTGATTAGCACAGCTGCTTCACAGCGCGAGAGATCTGTGTTTGATTCCAGCTTGGGTCACTGGAGTTTGCATGTTCTCCCCATGTCTGTGTGGGTTTTCTCCAGGTACTCCGGTTTCTCCCATATTCTCAAAGTTGGCACCTGTTTGTATTGATTTGAACAAGTGGTGGACTGTAACTTCATTGTAGTGTTAATGTAAGCCTTACTTGTGACTAATAAACTAGCAACTAGTGAGTGAATTTTACTGATTTATGACGGAGAAGTAGTTTCTCCTTATCCCTGTTTTAAATCTGTTTTACAAACTTTTATACTCTTAAGTATGACTTTAGTAATTGCCAAAATCCATTTGCTACCTTTATTACTTGCTGTACCTGCAAACTAGCTTTCAGTGATTCATGCACAAGGAAACCCAGACCCCTCTGCACTGAAGCACTCTGAAGTTTCTTTCCACTTGGATAATAGTTGCCTTTCTATTTGTCGGAAAAAAAAGTAACCTCATGCTTATCCATGTTAAACTGCATCTATCAAATTTTGGCCCACTCAGCTAACCTATCCATATTCATTTTGTAAATTGCTTATTTCTCTACTGCAACTTGCTATTCCATCTATTTTGGTGTTATCCACCTATTTTGGTGTTTATATGTTGCACCGTTATAATGCAAGAAACTATGGTAGCTGTATCCAAGTCATCAATATAAATTGTCAATAGTTGGGACCCTGAGCACTGAACTGAGTTGCATCTTGCCAACCAGTAAAAGACCCATTTATCCCAGCTTTCTGTTGGTTATGTCATTCCAAGCTGCTAAATTACCCTTAACCCTACATGATCACACCTTGCGTATCAACCTTTTGTGTGGCCCTTTTTGATTTTGGTTATCTCGCCCAGAATGTAGACATAAGTGTTTACTGATGAGTTTTATTCGTATAAGGAATGTATGATCAACCCTTTCTCAAAATGCTGCTGAATGGTCCTGGTTCTTTGCTATGGGTTACCCTGACAGAGCTGCATGTTATTTGCCTTGGCCTGGATATTGACCAAGCTGACCAGTGGCAAATCTCTGCTATATGCAGGGCTACTGATGTTTCCATTGGGCTGAAATTTTTACCTGTTAGGTGTACTTCTGGCCAGAACCATGAGTAGCCCCTGAGGCAGTAAGTCAAATGTAAATGGTAAATGTTTGCAATTCCTGCATTTCCTTTTATCAACAAATGCACAAGTTTTGAAGTATGCAGCCTGATATTTCTGCTCAATTGTGGTTTTGACACAATTTCCCTAATATCAGCATAATTTCACAGAGGATTGTAGTTTTAAGCAAATTAAGTTTGGCATTTTTGCACTAGTGTTAAAACCAGTGCTGGGCTTTCTTGCCAACAAACTGACCATATCTCCTAGGTGTATTAACCATCAATGTGAGCTTTAATTGCGCTCATCTCCAGGCCGTCAAGCTGGTTCAAAAAATTTAAATTTAAACTTTAGAATCAGAGATTTACAGCATGGAAACAGGCCCTTTGGCCCAACTTGTCCATGCTGCTGATTTTAACCACTAAGCAAATGCAAATTGCCTGTGTTTGGGCCATACCCCTCTTTACTCATCTTGCCCATGTAACTGTCTAAATGCTTTTAAAAAGACAAAATTGTATCCAGCTCTATTACTACCTCCAGCAGCTTGTTCTAGACACTCACCATCCTCTGAAAAAAATTGCTTTTGTCTCTCTCCTCAAAACCTATGCCCTCTAGTTTTAGACTGCTATCTTTGGGAAAAGATGTTGACCATCTTCTTTATCTATGCCCTCCATTATTTTACAGATCTATATAAGATCACCCCTAAGCCTCCTCTGCTCCAGGGAAAAAAAGTCTCAGTCTATCCAGCCCCTCAACTCAAACCATCAAATCCTGGTAGCATCCTGGTAAATCTTTCCTGCATTCTTTCTAGCTTCATAAGACATTTCCTATAATAAGGTGATCAGAACTGGCCTTATCAATGTCTTGTATAACTTCAACAAGACATCTCAACTCCTGTATTCAATGTCCTGACCAATGAATCCAAGCATGCTGAATGCTGCCTTCACTACCCTGTCCACCTGTGACTCCACTTTCAATGAGCTATGAACCTGCACCCATAGATTGCTTTCTCCTATAACTCTACATAAAAGATGTGCGGGTTAGGTTGATTGGCCATGCTAAGAAATTGCTCCTTTGTGACTAGGGATGCGTAGGTTAGAGGGATATGGGGGTAGGGCCTGGGTGGGATTGTGTTTGGTGCAGACTTGATGGGCCGAAGGGCCTCTTTCTGCACTGTAGGGTTCTATGATTCTCTCCATGGTGTTCTACCATTAACTGAATAAGTCCTGCCCTGGTTCAGTCTACCAAAATGTTTTACCTCGCATATTGACAATTTATATTGATGACTTGGACACAGCTACCATAGTTTCTTGCATTACAACAGTGCAACATATAAACACCAAAATAGGTGGAATAGCAAGTTGCAGTAGAGAAATAAGCAATTTACAAAATGAATTAAACTCCATCTGCCATTCATCAGCTCACTGGCCAATTGATCAAGATCCCATTGCAATCTGAGAACACTTTCTTCACTGTCCACTGTGCCACCTCTAATATGTACACTCCTCAAGGCAAGACTATCTATTTCGCCAAATTCCCTAACATCCATGCCTTTCTCAATGTAAATATCAATGAGAAATTTGCATTTAGGATCTCACTCATCTCGTGTAGATCTGTACATAAATGACTGATCCTTAAGAGGCCCTACTCTCTCTTTATTTACTCTTGCCCTTTTGTATTTGTAGAAGCTCTTTAGGTTCTCCTTTGCCTTATCTGCCAAAGCAATCTCATATCTCCCTTTTGCTCTTCTGATTTCTCTCAACTGTACTCTTATACCCTCTACACCCTTCAAGGGATCCACTTGATCCCAGCTGCCAATGCAGGTCACATGCTGCTGCCTCCTTGACCAGGGCCTCACTACCCAAGTCATCCAGAGAATCCCTTCTTCTACCAGCCTTGCCTTTCACTCTAAAAGGAATATCCTTAACCTGTGCCCACCTTAACATGCTTTTCAAAGCCTCCCACTTACCAGACATCCCTTTGCCTGCCCACAGACTCCCCCAGTCAACGTTCCTGTCTAATATCATCAAAATTGGCTGTGCCCCAATTTAGAATTTTAACATTTGGATCAGATCTATCATTCTCCATAGCTATCTTTAAAACTAATGGGATTATGGGTCACTGGGCCCAAAGTGATCCCTCGCTAACATTTGTCACCTGCCCTTATTTTCCAAGTGGAGGTCAAGTTTTGTTCCCTCTCTAGTCAGGCCGTCCACATACTGAATGATGAAATTCCTGTTGAATACACTACAATTTTTTCTTCATCCTATGGCTGTCCCAGTCAATGTTGGGAAAGTTGAAGTCCTCTGCTATTACCACTTTTTTATTTTTCTTGGAGCTATCTGTAATCTCCTTACGTATTTGCTCCTCAATTTCCTGTTGACTATTTGGGAGCCTGTAGTACAATCCTATCAAAGTGATCTCGCCCTTCTTATTTCTTAGTTCTACCCATTTGATTCAGTGGGCGAACTCTAAGAAATATCCCCCCTTAATACTGCCATGATTTCCCTGGTCAAAAGTGCATCTCTCCCCTTCTCTCTCACTTCCTGTTCTCTTTCCCATAGCATCTGTACCCTGGAACATTGAGCTGCCAGTCCTGTCCCCCTCTTAGCCATGTTTCAGTAATAGCTGTAATATCCCAGTCTCATGTACCCATCCACGTTCCAAGCTCATGTCTTGCCCATCAGGCTTCTTGCACTGAAATAAACAGTTTAATCTGGACTTCACTTGCTCTGCCCTGCCCTGCCCTCCTTCAGCCTGACCTAGTACTAGGATTAGTGATAAAGCCATTACTATTTAATGTGCTGTCCTCAACCTTCTGTTCTGTCTCCCTACTGCTTTGGGTTCCACCCCCTGCCAAACTAAGTGGCTCTAGCAATCTCCCTCCAGTTCAGGTGTAACCTGTCCCCTTTGAATAGGTCACCCCTGCCCCAGTAGAGATTTCAATGATTCTAAATCCTTGCTCCCTGCACCAACACTCAAGCCACACATTCATCTACTTAATCTTCCTATTCCTTCTCACACTAGCACGTGGCACTGGCAGTAGTCCAGAAATTACTACTCTCCAAGGTCCTGCACTTTAGCCTTCTGCCTAACTTTCTCTATTCACACTTCAGGACCTTTGCCTTTTTGTACATATGTACCTACTTTGCCTAACTACTTCTGACTTTGTAAGCAAATATCAACAATAACCCACTACCATTGGACCGGCTTCTGAAAACAAGGACAACAGTAAGTACAAGCCGAAGGATTTCTATAGCCTAGCTATGACTGTAATTCTACACTCTGCGTGCTTTTGTTTCCCTCTCTATGAATGGTATGCTTTGTCTGTAAAGCACTCAAGAAACAATACTTTTCACTATACATGTGACAATGAATCCAATCAAAGGATTTTAAATAAATCTTCTCATTATCCTATGGTACCATATCCCATTTCAACTAGAAAATAGTTTTGGAATTTAAAGTAGTTTTCAGTCATTTAAAGTCACTTATTTACAGATGGTAAATTAACATGGATTTAAAATGCTTGTTTTTCTGTAAACAACACATTTTTGGCTGTAATCAAACTTCATAGTACTATGATTAAATACTATGCAACTTAATGGCACTGCTTTGTGAAATAATGTGCGCCCAAGGTAGAAACCATACCCATACGTATGTACGTGTCATGAGAAATATAAAGTATTGCGATTATATACCCAACAATGGGTGTCTCTTATTAATTTAATCAGAAATTAAATTCTCCACATCTGGGTTTCCATTTAGCCACATAATAGCTAACATATTGGACAACACTAAATCAGTGTTAATAAAAATATTCTGCTGGAAAAGTATTTATTTTAAATACCTACCTACCTTCTACATACACGTAAGCAAAGTCCATTTAAAGGTTTTCAGGAGGGAAAGATTTTTTAGAATGCGTCTCATAGATTTAATAATGGTTGGGTTTCTTTGTCCTGTACATCACTCTTCAGTATAAACAAAGCAATAAGAAATCGTCAATTTGTAGTATAAACAGATAGCTTTCTCAAATCTTGTATCTGCACTCCTGCAAAGTGCATCACATTAACCTTGATCAGGTGACTGTACCTAGACAATGAAGATTACATAACATACATGGTTGCTGCTGTCCATTAGGATTCTAAGTGTACCCAGGTTTTATTCCACTTAAGGCAAGGAGGCCTTGAAAGAATCTAATTTCCGTTTTAACTTGACACAAGATACAAGCATAGCACTGTAAAATGTACTCTTACCCAAATGAAAATACAGTCATATAAACATTTATCTTCATGAGCTACACAGTGCAAGTATGAACAGCTCAGTGGGCTCAAAAAAAGTGAATCCTCCCATGAGGATAAGGGTGCTGATTTCATTGACATAAAAGGAGCCAGTAAACTTGTGGTTTTTGTCTGAGGTTCCATCATGGCTCCATATAAAGCCAAACATAGCTTTATATGGACGTGGAAACCAGCTTCTGCTCTGAAAGCATGAGGGAAAGCGATGAGTGTTCTTCCTTTCCTAAAATTGTATCCACTCATGCATGAAGGTACTTAAATGTGATTGAATGATGGTATTTCCAACTGGCATCAAGTTTTAGGATGACAATTTCAGTATTTTTCATGCTTTGCTATTTAGCTTTGCTGACTGAGTTTTGTAATTATTCTTAAACAAGCTGCCAGGTACCATATAATGCAGGAAAATCAATTAATGATCTGGTTATATGGCACAGTTGTTGCCACTCAACACCACTGGTTTTACAGATCCTTGGGGTTTAGCTTTGGCAACAAGAGTATTTGGAAGACTTGATCTCAATATTGCCCAATATCTTGATGTGTAGGTCAATTCAAAAAAAGAATTTATCATCCCTGATGAACATAATTATATATGCATATATGCTTCTAAGTTGTGCTCCCTTGATGAACAATAAGTGCAAGTAAACAAAATTACAGCTGCCTGTCTGCACCATACATAAATGTTCCTGTTATCCAACCTCTGTTCAACTAGGACTTCAGTTTGAAACTTGTAGTTAATCTTCACTTAAGAGAAAAATACTACAGAATTGTTCGATTGTATGAAATGAATGTTTCTCAAAAGCGGAAGAGCCGTTTTGCATTAAATCAAAAATGCAGATTAGCTGTCACTTTTTGGTTCACACAAGGTAATTGAGTATTTTTACTGTAATTATATTTTCCCAACCTGAGGATACCTTTACAAAAAAATGATGTCTTTACAACAAAAAATGGCAAAACTATTAAGGTCAATAGCAGATCCAAAGAGACTGACAGCAGAGGATAGGAGATGAAAGTGCATGTATTAATCTTAAAAATAATTTTAATTCAGTTTAAGAAGTAAATTTGACCAGACAATTTTGGCACAATTGCCACTGATATATCTGCCACGCAGAGCAACTTGAAACAATTTTTGATGTTAAATGCAAAAGAATTAGGCACAAATACTGAAATGTTGGATGAAATAGATCTATTGCCAGAAGACACAGTATTATGGAGCATTTTGAACTTGTCAGTATGCTGTTTGACATCTGCACATGTTTATGCGTCTCTCCAATAAGCTCTTGAACACCCTGCTGGAGCTGTCATTTTTTTATTCTTCGTATCTGGCAGATGGCAAGTCAACAATCGACATCAACAGCAGCAATGCCTCACCACAGAATTGCCTGCTCCTTGCGTCACAGACACAATAATAAACTCTTTGTTGTTGCCCCACAATACAGCTGCTTAAACCACTTTGGTATGAAGCCGGTCTGTTGAAAACACAAACTCCCTTCTGTCAGGGGTTTGTTTAAAAAAAAACGGCAAAATGTTAAACAACCAAAGCCACAACACAGCTGCAAACAACCAGATACTTCAAAAGCTCCTCCCTAACAAAGACCCTGAAAAGGGGCTTGTCTGTAGCTTATGGAGCAATTAAGAAGTATGACAGCTTGTTTTGTGCATACAACAACTGGACAGACAAATTAACTGCAGAATGTAAAATATGAACCAGCCATTTCCAAATTTGATAACTTTCAAAAATCATATGTATGATTTCTACATTGAATTTAACAAACATAAAATAAATGGAAACAAGTCCATGCTCAAACTTAACATTTTGCTAACATTTTCACTCAAAACAATTCCAACACTTCAAATAGCTATTTCTAATTGTGGCCTTGGGTTCAGTCATCTGGACAAAGTGAAGTTGTGTAGATTCTATCTTTCTATCCTTTTATTGAGCTTGAAAAAAGCTTGTATACAATTTCTAATCACCATTTATATCAAACTACAATAACACAAGTAAAATATCTACTGTTAGAGGATGTATCTATCAGCACTGCACTGAAAGCAGAGACTTAATCTTTGACCTGTCGATGCACTCTCCCCAGATAGAGGATTACATGGAGGTCAGCAGCTGTGAAAAGGAAGAGAATCGGTTAAACAAGCTAGACTGGGCCGTAGTGAGACATGTCTCTGTTAAGCATTTCTGATTCCTTCATGTCTCTGATGTCATGGGACTGAGTTTTTTTTGCATGTAGCCCCCATTATGCTGCTTACATGCCAAATACTTAAAATCAACATGTTGTGCTGATCAGAGCTGGCTTTTGAGTGATTGGCACTTTGATGCTGGACAAGTTGGCTTGCGTGAGGGTGCTATTGTTTTATGCCATTGGATTTGGGCGATTTTGTGAAGGCATGGCTAGTGATACTCCTGTAGTTTGGGATGCTTGTTATAGATTGTCAAAGCCTTTGAAGCACGTATCAGTGCAAGGATCACAGAGCCTGGAAAACCATGATCTTAGTCATGAGTTTGAGATCCTAGTCCTTAAATATTCTTTCCTTCAGTAGACCTGAGCTGGCACACTGGAGGCAGGGGTTAATTTTGTCATCTGTGCAAGCTTTCATTGAGAAGAGGTTCCCAAGTTATGGAAGATGGCTCATATTTTCCAGGACAGTGCCATTGATCTTAAATCAGTAGAGGTGATGTCATGCTGTGGCAGCTGATCGGAGGAGAATTTGGCTCAGTGGGTATTTACCGAAAGGACTGTTTTGGAGAAGACATTGACAATGACCTGGAGCTCAGTTTCTGAGTGAACACACACGTTATCTGCGTACTAAAGCTCCGTGATGGAGATTGGAATATCTTTGGATCAAAGGCAGCATAGGTTGAACTGTTTCTAATCTGTTCTGTAAATCATCTCCATGCCTGGGAATTGAAAAGCCAAATATAGGTTGGCTTTCCTACCTTTTTAGGAAATAAAAGAATGAATAGACCACCATTGGTCATGTGATCTCAGTATTTCTTCACACATCATACACATGGGAATTTACAAATACGCAAGATGAGCAGCAGTAGAGGAGTGTTTTTTTGATTGAGATATTTTATTGTCGTTATTGACTGTCGGTAAGTACACGTGTAGAGGTAAGCAAAGCATTTTAAACTAAAATTTGTGCATGTGGTTTAAAAAGCATTGCCGCAGCTACATTTGTGGCTAGTCACCAAAATCGGACAACTGTGGGATATTGCCCTGGCAAACGTGGTACGTTTAAAAAATAATTCGCAGAAAATAATCTATGAAACGCTGAGCAACTTTAAATTTTATTTTACTTAAAGTGACAAGCTTGGAGGCTGTGTTGAGCCATAATGGGCTTCGAGGAGGAAGCAGATGTGTTTCTGACAATAGATGGGATTCATTTAAATGCATAAGAATATTTTGAATAGTTTAACATTTATTTATTAGTCACAAGGCTCACATTAACACTGCAATGAAGTTGCTGTGAAATTCTCCTACTCGCCACAGTCCAGTGCCTGTTCGGGTCAATGCAGCTAACCAGCCCACCTTTCAGAATGTGGGAAGAAACCAGAGCACCCGGAGGAAACTTACGCAGACATGGAGAATGTGCAAACTTGACACAGTGACCCAAGCTGGGAACTGAACCCAGGTCCCTGGTGCTGTGAAGCAGCAGTGCTAACCACTTGTGTTGTCCTGAGGTGGGTGAGATGGACCAACTGCCTGAAACAATATATTGCGCTTCAATCATTATCTGAATAGATTAACTGGTGATTCAGGTCATTTGCTGCATATGGGGTCTTGCTGTGCACACTAATTGCTGTGTTCGATGATGCAGAGAACTATCTATATTTTAAAAAGACATTCATTGGACAAAAGATAAAAAAAATTCCCATCTTCCAAAAAAATTTGCTGCTGCTCATCTATCATTGTTCAATTCTAAGTATCCTAATTTCTTTTTGATTGTTCAGCATCTGAAACCCGTACCATCACTAAACTTTTTGTCTCCACCTATTTCCTCTCCATATATTTGTCCTACACACAGTCCTATAAGTTCTGCCTGTGTTATTGCACTTGCTATAGTTCTTGGCAGGTGTTACATTTTCAGATGTTCAAGATGCACAAAATGCAAATGTGTATGTTTTGGTCTCTTACAGCCTTGATATGCCACTTACTCTTCAAAAATTTCTTGCTGGGAGCTGCTATCTTTCTGAGACATGAAACAGTGATGTCTACCCTTTCAAGTGTATGTAAAAGATTCCAAGGCACTCTTTAAAGAAGTTGTTCTGCTGGTATCCTGGCCAAAATTTATCACTCAATTGTCATTTATTTCATTGCAGCTTGTGGTACTTATTGTTGTAATGCACACAACAACATATTTCATTATAGAATTTTATTGAAGCGCTTTTGACTTTCCTTGTGTTGTCATGAAAAATATTAATTAAGTGACAGGCTTGAATTTGCTACGGTGATGTTGTCACGAGTGCATACAAATCATGAAGATTGGCAGATATCATCTTTTGTTTCTAATGCCTGACCATGATCACCCTGGCATAAATACAAATTCTTTAAGATCTGGAACTAGCAGGGCATACTATGTGCTTGCAATCCTGAAATTGAAGGGCGGCACGGTAGCATAGTGGTTAGCACTGTTGCTTCACAGCTCCAGGATCCTGGGTTCGATTCCTGACTCGGGTCACTGTCTGTGTGAAGTTTGCACGTTCTTCTTGTGTCTGTGTGGGTTTCCTCCCACAGTCCAAAGATGTGCGGGTTAGGTTGATTGGCCATGCTAAGAAATTGACCCTTAGTATCCAGGGATGTGTAGGTTAGAGAGATTAGTGGGTATAATATGTAGGGATATGGGGGTAGGGTCTGGGTGGGATTGTTTGGTGCAGACTCGATGGGCCGAAGGGCCCCTCCCTGCACCATAGATTTCCATGAATTCTATGAAATGTGTGGGTGGGGAATCAGAGAACAGGGACTAAAGCATAGAGGCCAATGGGTATAAATCTGTTTGAGAGTAAAGTATGCTAGAGGGAAGGTACAGAAGAACGAGAAATAGATCCACATAAAGGAGGCTGTTGTTGCACAGCAAGACTGGTAGTTTAAAGCAGGAAGACAAAATCATTGTGCCAGAACTAGGATCTGCTGAACATGCAGTGATGAAGTTGCTCGTGATACCATTTCTACCTTTTTGCAGCAATGTCCTAACTCTTGGGGATTGTGGGTTTAAACAAAAAGAGCAGGTGGTTTGTACACATGGATTCAAAGTAACAACAACAGATTTATCCTAGGAGATGCTCTCTGTAGAGTACAAACTGAAAGTAAAATGGCTATCATCACCAAATCAGGTGATTAACTCTTAAAGCAACAGGCAACCCTTTTAAATATACAACATCCCCCTCCTTGTGTGATCATGACAAATTGCTACAATGTTATACATATGATCAATAATGCCCTAGATACACTACTGTGCATCATTAATCATTATAGACAATTGATAAAGTTGATCATGAGGATGTCTATTCCTCTTTGGTTGTGTAAGATGTTCTGGAATTTGGCTCTCCTTGACCTGAATGGTATGATTTGGAACTCTTTGGAGCTAATTCTGCATCATTGTCACCTGATATATTTGCAGAGATACAATTATCAAGCAATTTAGCTATAACCAAGTCTTCTGTAGTAGCACTCAACCCTAAGAACTAAAGAAGTTGGCCGATTATGTGAGCCTGATCACATCACTGGTGTGGGGTAGTGGAAATTACATTTGATTTCTGGGTTTCATAGGATCTTGAGCCCCCACCAGCGATCTTGTGGATGGAGTGTGCAGGCTCAAGATCCTGCCCATAAACTATCATTACCAATCTCATAACCTCATGCCCCCCCAATGTATTGGTTGCATCATTTATATAAATTCAGCTTTTATGATCACTTTCATAGATGTGACTGCCAGTTCTGGTGGTTTTAGGATCTCACGAGACTGCAGAACTTTTTCCTTGCTATTTCAGGGCTCATTCTTATCACTTTTTAATTCTTTGATCAAGATACCCCTATGGAAAAACAGGCATTTTGGCAAAATATTTGAAGTGGATTTGCCTATTGCCAATGAAATGTCTGGTCAGCCTGTGGAATTCGTTACCGCAGTTGAGACCAAAACTTTGTAAGTTTTCAAGAAGGAGTTAGATTAACTCGGGGTGTGTGTGTGTGAATGTGTCTATTCATGTTGGTGATGGTTTGAATCCCTATTAATATTTTGTAATGCTATATTGATAATTAAAAGGTTTTGTGTTGTGCAAGGTGGATATATAAAAGTTGCCCTAAGTATGAGGGAAAGCAGTCACATCTCTGGAGACAAGATTATAGATTCCTGTGTCCAATAGTAGGTAACAAATGGAGCATCCATTTTATAAGCTTGAGGCTTGAAAAGGTGAGGGACTATTCCACCCAATCATAGCTTTTATTCAGATTAGTTTGTGAAGAGCATTTTTAATGTGAGGATGATCAAAGAAAACAAATATTCTACAGGAGATTGTAGTGGCTACAGCTGTGCATCTGGAATTCTCTCGGAAGTTGGCAAAGATGGACAATGGCATTTCAACCACCAAGCATTAAGGATGTCAAGATTCTTGAATTTTCCCACATCGTACAAATGCAATTTTTAAAATGCAAATGGAAGGACAATGCTGTACACCACATCTGCAGTGCCAAAGAAGGATTTGGTAAGAAGTCTCTCAGGTTAAAGTCCATCAGGTTTATTTGGAATAACAACAAGCTTTCAGAGTGCTGCTCCTTCAGGTGAGTGGAAAGGTTGATAGCACAAACATGGCATACATAGACAAAGGCACAATTGCAAGATTTGATTTATAATGGTTGGAATGCAACTTTTTACAGGTAATCCAGGCTTTACAGGTACAGACATTGCAAGTGGAGAGACTTTTACCGCAGGTTAAAGAGGTGAGAATTGTCTCAAGCCAGGACAGTTAGTGAGATTTTACAAGCTCAGGCCAGATGGTGAGGGTTGCACGTAGTGTGACATGATCCCAAGATCCTTGTTGATGATCTAGCAATTGTGCTTTTGCCTGTATATGCCGTGTTTGTGAAACCTAACTCTCCACTCACCTGTTGAAGGAGCAGCGGTCCGAAAGCTTGTAATTCCAGATAAACTTGTTGGACTTTAACCTGGTGTTGTGAGACTTCTTACCGTGCCCACCCCAGTCCAACATCGTTGGCATCTTCACATTAAGGAAGGATTTGCTTATTTGTGACTGCATCATGAGGTAAAACCTTTATATAGACAACATGGTGATGAGAGTTCTCTGCAGCCATTTTGCTACTCCATTTTGTAAAGGGAAGGCTGATCTGAACTGATTGGACAAACGTACGTTACGTTCTTCCTCCACCAGAGCACAGACATGAAGATCGTGCTGGGTGAAATATATACTACCACAAATATCCTTAAGACAAAACATCCCGAGGCCTTGTTCATCATGGTTGGAGACTTCAACTAGGTCAAGCTAGAGTGCTCTACCAAGATACCACCAACATGTCTCCTGTTCCAGCAGAGACCCAAACATCCTAGACCACTGCTAAACACACATCAAACATGCCTACTGCTCTCCCACACTTTGGCAAATTAGACCACAAAGTTGTGCTCCTGCTTCTGGTTTACAAGGAAAAACAGAATCGGGCAAATCCAATAAAGTTGAGCAATGTTGGTCTGAGGAATCAGATGATCTCCTATGGGACCGTTTTGAGTCTGGATTGGTCAAATCAGTGAGTACGCTACTACAGTAACAGACTTCATTAGTAGGTGTGTAGAAGACTCTGCCAAAGAAGCAAATCGGTGTTTCGTGCCCAGAAACCATGGATGAGCAGTGATATCAACTGCTTGCTGAAGTCCAGGATTGAGGTGTTCAGATGGACAGCATGGCACAGTGGTTAGCACTGCTGCCTCACAGTGCCAGGGACCTGGGTTCAATTCCTGGCTTGGGTTGCTGTCTGTGTGGATTTGCATGTTCTCCCCACATCTGCGTGGGTTTACTCTGGGTACTCTGGTTTCCTCCCACAGTCCAAAGTTGTGCGGGTTAGGTGGATTGGCCATGCTAAATTGACCCTTAGTGTTAGGGGGACCAGCTAGGGTAAATGCGTGGGGAAATGGGGATAGGGCCTGGGTGGGATTGTAGTTGGTGCAGATGCGCTGGGCTGAATGGCCTCCTTCTGCACGGTAGGATTCTATGATCAGGCAACCTTGACCTTTACAAGAAATCCAAATACAATTTACAGAGAAGCATCAAAGATGTCAACAGTATACCGGATCAAGCTAGAGTCTCAGCTAGCCATATGGACTCCCACTGACTTTGGCGAGGTCTGCAAGACAAAACAGACTACAAGGTGAAAGCATGTAGAATTGTCCGCACCAAAGGAAGGACAACTCCTCCCTGATGAGCTCAACACGTTCTATGTCTGTTTTGAACAAGACTTCAGCAAGAGCATGCCTTCCGTCCCAGAAGCCTCAATCGAACCAGTATCAGAGGTCACCATCACAGATGTCAGAGCAGCCTTCTTGAAAACAACTGGCCCGGATGGCGTACCCAGACAAGCACTCAGATTCTGTGCAGATCAGTTGGCGAGGCTATTTGCAGACATCTTCAACCTCCTTATGCTGATCTGAAGTCCGTACCTGCTTCAAGACTACCATCATCCCTGTACCAAAGAAAAATGAGGCAGCATGCCTTAATGACTATTGCCTGGTGGTTCTGACATTCATCATGAAGTGCTCCGATGGCATGGATCAATTCCGGCCTCCCAAATTGTGTGGAGCCACTACAGTTACCTATTGCTGCAACAAGTCCACATCTCCCTGGCCCTACTCTCAACCCTGGAACACTTGGATAACAAAGGGTAGCACAGTGGTTAGCATTGCTCACAGTGCCAGGAACCCGGGTTTGATTCTCAGCCTGGTCAGTGTCTGTGTGAAGTTTACACGCTCTTCGTGTTTGCATGGATTTCCTCCGGGAGCTCTGGGTTCCTCCCACATGCTAAAAGACATGCTGGTTGGGTGCATTGACCCGAACAGGCGCCATAGTGTGGTGATTAGGGGAATTTCACAGTAACTTCATTGCAATGTTAATGCAAGCCTTTCTTGTGACGAACAAGTAAATTTTTACTTTGTCAGACTCCTATTTATTAACTACAGCTCAACTTTCAACACCATTATTCCTACACAACTCATCTCCAAACTGTGTTGCCTATGGCTTGGTTCCTCCCTCTGCAGCTGGATTCTAGACTTCCTAGCCCACAGACCACTATCAGTAAGGATAGGTAACAGCTCCTCCATTTTTATTCTTAACACTGGTGTCTCGCAAAGCTTCAACAACGTGTCCTGGTCCCTCCACGTTGATGCTATAGTTAAGGAAGCCCAACAATATCTTGACTTCCTCAGGAGGCTAAGGAAATCCAGCATGTCTGCTACGACTCACTGTCTAATTTTTACATAGAAAGCATCCTTTCTGTTTGTATCACAGCTTGGTGTGAGCTGCTGCTCTGTCTAAGACTGCAAGAAACTACGAAGAGTTGTCAATGAAACCTAGTTCATCACGCAAACCAGCCTCCCATCCATTGACTCTATCTACACTTCCTGCTGCCTCAAAAGCAGCCAGCATAATCACGGACCCTGCGCATCCCGGACATACTGTTCTATCTTTTCCATCGGGGGAAAAGGTACAAAAGTCTGAGGATATGTATCAACCAACTCAAGAACAGCTTCTTCCCCCCTCCCATCAGACTTTTGAATGAACCTACCTCGCATTAAGTTGATCTTTCTGTACACCCTGGTTATGACTAATGCACTATTCTGCACTCTCTCCTTCCCCTCCCTATAAACAGTATGCTTTGTCTGTACAGCACGCAAGAAAGAATACTTTTCACTGTACTAATACATGTGAAATAAATCACAATAAATCAAATCATGTTGCCTGGGAACTGCATGGCTTTGTTCTTGTGTGCTCCATTGTTTTGTTAGTCATGGCTGGCTATAATTCTAATTCTGCAATTTTCCCATACACTTTTAATAGTTTTTACTATTGTATGATATTGTGGCTCTGTGACAGCTGTCTTGCTACTAAGAGAGAAGTTTGGGCTTTCAGCTCAAATCCAGGATTTAAGCATTGGATTTAGACTTATGCTTTTCATGCATTACTGTTTACATTATTGATAAGGTTGTTAAGAAGGCGTACGGTGTGTTAGCTTTTATTGGTAGAGGGATTGAATTTCGGAGCCTTGAGGTCATGTTACAACTGTACAAAACTCTGGTGCGGCCGCACTTGGAGTATTGCGTACAGTTCTGGTCACCGCATTATAAGAAAGATGTGGAGCCATTGGAAAGGGTGCAGAGGAGGTTTACCAGGATGTTGCCTGGTATGGTGGGAAGGTCTTATGAGAAAAGGCTGAGGGACTTGAGGTTATTTTCATTGGAGAGAAGGAGGTTACGAGGTGACCTGATTGAGGCGTACAAGATGATCAAAGGATTAGATAGGGTGGACAGTGAGAGCCTTTTACCTCCAGATGGTGATGGCTAACTAAGGGGAGGTAATTATAGGACAGATGTCAGAGGTAGGTTCTTTACTCAGAGGGTAGTAAGGTTGTGGAATGCCCTGCCTGCAGCAGTTGTGGATTCGCCAACTTTAAGGGCGTTCAAATGGTCAGTGGATAGGCATATGGATAACATTGGAATAGTTTAGGTTGGAGGGTCATTAGATTGGTTCCGCTGGTCGGCGCAACATCGAGGGCCGAAGGGCCAGTACTGCGCTGTTATGTTCTATTGTCAGAGGCATGTTTTGAATTAGATTTTCTGTAAAACCGAGTAGCCCTATTGCATAATGATCCTCACAAAAGGAGTACCTGTAGCCCTTGTTTGGAGTTTGATTTGTATTGCAGCTGTTTTGGCTGTTCATGACTATTGCAATGGTCTCTCTTCCAGCCTCCCACCTTCCATTATCTGTAATCTTAAACTCATCCAAAACTTTGGTCTTAACTTGCACCAAATCTTACTAACCTGTGCCTACTGATCTATGTTGGCTCCTGGTCCAGCAATGTCTCGATTGGTTTTAAAATGATCATGCTTGTTTTCAAATTGCTCCATTCTCTTCCCAACTCTCCCAGCCCCATAATCTTCTAAAATGTTCTAGTTTTTGCCTTTTATGCAACCTTGATTTTAATCACTACCTATTTTTGATAATTTGACCTAATAACTACTAATGTGGCCCAATGTCAAATTTTGTATAATAATGCTGATTGAAATATCTTAGGTTTTACCATGTTCTGTTGTGATATAAATGCAGGTTTAAATGCATGCTGCTGCACAAGATCCTGTGGTGTAATTTGAAGAAGATTGGGGGTTTCGGTTGATCTGACCAATCTTTTCACTTCAACATCTGTAAAAAAAAAAACACTACTCCTCTCACTGTTTTATAAAACCTTGCTTTGTGCAATTAGCAGCCAAGTTGACCAATACAAGTGAGACTGTGCTTCAACATGGTTCATTGGATGTGAAGTGCTTGTTCGTTCACACCCACTAACTGGTTTGGGTGAGCTTCAATTCCTTTATAGCTAAATCCTGATACCATTGGCAAGGGATCATATATACATGTGCAGGTAGTAAATTATTCAGAATGTCAAGGAAAAATGCAATAATGCAGCTGAACAGATTGATTTTGTAATTGTAGCCTCATCATTATTTGATATTTAGAGGCAGTATGAATTTTGCAATAATAACGATGGCAAAGTTGGTGTTTGCAGTCATTCCTCTTCTGAAACTAACAACAACTTCTGGGGTTTGGAATTAAAGGTGTAAATTGAGCAGTTTACAATGGTTTATGTAGGATGTAAGCACAGAAACAGACCATTCAGCCCAATTTTTAGAAGTTATATCCAATCAAATCCAATTGAAGTCTCAACCAGCAAAACATTACAGATCCAAGCTGACAAGGCAGGCTGCCCGCTTCTTGTCTTAAGCTTGATCTATATGATCTATATGATCCAAGCTGATAGGAGCATACATTGCACCCCGTCCAGTGCCTAATTTCAATTGCATCTTAGCCAAAAGGCCTAAATGCCGTTTTAAAAAATTGCTTCAAATGAAGCCTCAGTGTAATGTCATTGACTCCTACCAAGTGTAAGATCAAAAGTTACACTTGATCTTAGCCAAAAGGTCAAGAAGCAAGCCATTCAGCTCAGATAGACCATGGCTATGTTTAGGGTTCGTTTGAGTCTCATCTTTCCTCATCTAAATCTATTACCATAAACCTTTATGCTCTTCTTCCTCATGCTTGTCTAGCTTCCCCTCAAATGTACCTGTGCTATTTATTCTAACCTGCGGTGGTAAATTCCACATTCTTATCACTCTTTAGATAGAGGTTGCCACTAAATTCTAAGTTGGACTTTTTGATACCTTCTCATGTTCTGCACAAGTATTTACTCAATTAAAACATTTCAATTTTAAATATAATTAAGTCACTCCTCAGCCTTTTTTCAAGAGAAATCAAATTTTATGAAGGGGTACAGAGAATAATCAAAAAGGCTTACCTTTATATCCTGAGGCCTAGGATACATGTCATGTCGTTGGTCACAGGTTTAGTGCCAGAAGATTGGAGGATAGCGAATGTTGTTCCATTGTTTAAGAAGGGGAACAGAGACTTCCCCGGGAATTATAGACCGGTGAGTCTTACTTCTGTTGTGGGTAAGGTTTTAGAAAAAATTATTAGGGATAGGATTTATAGTTATTTGGAGAGTAATGAATTGATTGGAGATAGTCAGCATGGTTTTGTGGAGGGTAGGTCGTGCCTTACTAACCTTATTGAGTTTTTTGAGAAAGTGACCAAAGAGGTGGATGGGGGAAAGGCAGTTGACGTATATATGGACTTTAGTAAGGCGTTTGATAAGGTTCACCATGGAAGGCTTCTGCAGAAAATGCAGATGTATGGGATTGAGGGTGATTTAGGTAATTGGATCAGGAATTGGCTGGTGGATAGGAGACAGAGGGTGGTGGTTGATGGTAAGTATTCGTCATGGAGTTCAGTTACGAGTGGTGTGCCTCAGGGATCTGTTTTGGGGCCACTGCTGTTTGTAATTTTTATAAATGATCTGGATGAGGGTATAGTTGGGTGGATTAGTAAATTTGCTGATGACACCAAAGTCGGAGGTGTGGTAGATAGTGAGGAAGGGTGTCTTAGTTTACAGGGGGACTTGGACAAGTTGCAGAGCTGGGCCGAGAGGTGGCGGATGGAGTTTAATGTGGAAAAGTGTGAGGTAATTCACTTTGGCAGGAATAACAGATATGTAGAGTATAGGGTTAACGGTAGGACTCTGAATAGTGTGGATGAACAGAGGGATCTAGGTGTATGTGTACATAGATCCCTGAAAGTTGGGAATCAAGTAGATAGGGTTGTTAGGAAGGCATACGGTGTCTTGGCGTTTATTGGTAGGGGGATTGAATTTAGGAGCCGCAGCGTCATGTTGCAACTGTACAAGACTCTGGTGCGGCCGCACTTGGAGTATTGTGTGCAGTTCTGGTCCCCACATTATAGGAAGAATGTGGAGGCTTTGGAGAGGGTGCAGAGGAGGTTTACCAGGATGTTGCCTGGTATGGAGGGGAGGTCCTATGAGGAGAGACTGAGGGATTTGAGGTTGTTTTCGTTGGAAAGAAGGCGGCTGCGAGGGGACCTTATTGAAACATATAAGATGATTAGAGGTTTAGATAGGGTGGACAGTGATAGCCTTTTCCCTTGGATGGAGAAAGCTAGCACGAGGGGGCATAGCTTTAAAGTAAGGGGTGGTAGTTATAGGATGGATGTCAGGGGTAGGTTCTTTACCCAGAGGGTGGTGAGGGATTGGAATGCCCTGCCTGCTGCAGTTGTAAATGTGCCTAGTTTGGGGGCGTTTAAGAGATCCGTGGATAGGTTTATGGATGGAAAGGGTTTGGTTTAGGTTAGAGGGTCATTGCTTTTTAACTGGTCGGCGCAACGTCGTGGGCCGTAGGGCCTGTTCTGCGCTGTAATGCTCTACGTTCTATGTTTTAGCTATAAAAAGCATTGCTTAAACCACGCCTTTACTGTGTTCTAATCTACACATACCTTGCAAAGTATACATTGGTCTTTGAGAGAGTGCAACATGGACTACAATGGTACCTGGATTCCAGGGGTTATGGTGGAGGTGGTAAAGTTAGTGGACTAAAGATTTAGAGGCCTGGGATAATACTCTGGGGTACAGGTTCAGATCCGACCATGGCAGTTGACATTTTAATTCAAATAATCAAATCTAGTGACCATGAAACGATTGCTGTAAGAACACATCTGGTTCATGATGCCCTGAGGGAAGGGGATCTGCTGTCCTTACCTGGTCTGGCCTACTTGTGACTTCATAGCAACGTAGATAATTCGTAAATGACCTTTGAAAGCTACTCCGTTTTATCAAACTGCAACAGAAAAATCGAGGGGAAATGAAACCCAATCGACCACCTGGCATCCACCCAGGCAGTAGAAATGATAACTGCACGCTCAGCCTGCTCTATCCTGCAAAGTCTTCCTTGCTAACATCTGGGTGCTTGTGCCGACATCGAAAGAGCTGTCCCACAGACTAATTGAGAAACAGCCTGGCAAAGTCATACTCATCCAATCACACCTTACAATGTGCCAGATACCATCATGATCCCTAGGCTCCTGTTCTGTTCTTCATTCTTCCTTTCCCTTCCTTGAATAGTGGGGTTACATTTGCTACTTTCCAGTCTGTGGGAACCTTTCCAGAATTGAAGGAATTTTTAAAGGAACTAGTCTGCCCACCGCTTTCAATGTTGAGATGAAGCCCATCTACCTGTTCTAGGGGATTTGTCAACCTTCAAAACAGTTAAGTTTTCAAGTACCACCTCATTACTAATAATTTTTTTGAAGTTCCTCAGTTTGCACATGCGTGTAAGTGGTGATTTAACTTGAGGATCACCACACTGCAGTCATGTCTATTTGAACTCTATTCCCAGATTAGTGTGCTGCTGTCAGTGTTTACAGTGACATCCTTTGCTGAGTTGCCGAATCCAGCAATGTTACAGTCAGCAACGTTACTGCAATCAAGTAGAAATCACTGAGCTGATTTTGCAAATTAATTTCACTGTAAAAACCCTCAAGTTACCTTTTTGGTGTGTAACTGGGCTTTTAATAAACTTTCATAATTAGTGCTGAACAGCCTTACTAGCACTAAACTAATTTTATAGGACTGCAGATTCAAGAGGCAGCTCACCACCTTCTCAAGGGTAAAGGGGATGGGCAACAAATGCTGACCTGGCCAATACAGCCCACATCCTGTGAAAGGGAAAAAAAATCATGGACTGCCAAATTTCCTTTTTATAAAATTGCTCATTTTAATTATTCAGATTTGAAATGTAAACTATCCCAATCGTTTATTTCACTCAAATGTTAATCAAGGAGAAAAAACTTAACTCATCTCTGGTTTGGTATTTTTGAGCAAATGAAATTGGTTGGTTATCCTCTTTCATAATGTTACCATGATTGGACACCTGGAGATCCTCTTGACTTGGTATCAGATTTAAACTGACATGAGGAAAGAGGAAATCCATACCACTATAATTGCTAGTTCTTTGTAGACTTTTTCAAGGTGAGCAGCAAGCAGCGCTGCTTCATCGCTGCATTGCACAGTCAGGCTATAACATTTAGAAATGCATGTTTCAAAATTACTACTTTTAAGAAAATGCTGGGAGTATGAATTTAATTCAAGTAAAACTTCAGATAAGAACTTTTTAATAAGTTGAACATTAAACACTTGATATGATAAAATACTTAAATTTGCAGAGTTTACACTTCGTTGCACAGTATGTATTTGTATTAAATTTGGTACATCAGTTCACATTTCAGTGAAAACTCATGTACTGTTTATTGCTGCAGCTGAAATTTTGATGACCCAATTCAGTGTTACAGAGGCACAGTAGCTACGATTTTATCCTTGCAGAATACTTGTCAGTTTAACATAGTGTTGCAGTGTAGACTTCCTAGTGACCCGGGTTTGATCTCGCTGTTTGTTGTCCTTGCTCTCCTAATGAATTAGGGGTTCGTGTTGCCTTCAAAAATGCTTATTTTGAAATTACTTTTTGTAATCCAATATTGTTTTGCATAGTGATGTTCCAATTGCATGCAATGTCATCAGTTTTAATGTCAGTTTAGCTCCGGTGACTAGACATTTGGTTAGTGACGCAGAAGTGTGGGTTCAGTTTCTGTACTGCCTGAGATCATTGAGAAAGTACTGCTTCTCAGCCTTGCTCCTAACATGAGGTGTGGTGATCCTCAGGTTAAATCACCACTAGTCAGCTCCCCCTATGAAAAAGGAGAGCAGCCTGTGGTCATCTGAGGTTATGGTGACTTTACCTTTTATTGTTAGTTGTTTGAACAGTAACAATGGCAATGTTTTGCATGCAAGTGAACTTGTATGTTGTCATCTTCACTTACTTTTGAGCTTGTGACTTCGATGTACATCAGTAGATTGAAATTTATTCTGCCCAAGAACTTGTATTGAGCATTCTAAAAGTTAAAAACTTGGTTGTTATCTTTATTGATTTTTAACTGACTGTATGAAGGAGTATGATTTTAATGTTCCAATATAATAAATACATAGTGATGTCATGTTGAGGAAGTGTTCAATTCTAGATAGTAGCATTTCTATTCTTTCAACTTGATCAAATGTCTGGCTGTTTTTAAAAAAAAACTTGTGTAAGGTCAATTTTCCCTCATAATACATTATTCCATAATGGCAATTTTAAAATTTTTTTTTTAAGAAAGGTAACTATATCTGCACAGGCAAAAGCTACATCCATGAAGAACCGTGTTTTATAAACTGGCTGCATGTAGCTAATTTGAGAATCCGGATATGGAATGTTACATTTCTGATTAAATGATGAGGAACAGGCACCATTACTAGATATTTGGTCTCAATCACATTTGCATTCCGTGTGTTTTTTGGTACACCCACAGTGCTGTTGAAAAGGGAGCCCTGGAATTTTGACCCAACAGCAGTATAACTCCAAGTCAGGGATGTTCCATGGCTTGGGGGGAGCTTAAGAGTTGGTGCTCCCGTACCTCTTGTCCTTCCTGGTGGTAAAGGTCATCGGTTTGGCAGGTGCTGTCAGAGGATCCTTGGTGAGATTTTGCATTGCATCTTGCAAAATGGTACACACTGCTTGCACTGTGCTGGAGAATGTGCATATTGAAGGTGTGGATGGGGTGCCAAGCAACCAGATTGCTTTGTCCTGGATGGTGTCCAGTTACTTGAATATTATTGGAGCTGCATTCTTCCAGGTAAGTGGAGAGTATTCTATCATGATCTTGACTTGCACCTTGCATGTGGTTGACAGTCTTTTGTGGGAGGGGGAAATCAGGTGGCAAGTTTCTCACCACAGAATTCCCAATCTCTTAGTGTATTCTTGTACCGCAGTATTTATATGGCTGGTCCAATTCAGTTTCTCATCAATAGTGACTCTCAAGGCGTTGATTGTAGGGAATTCAGCAATGGCAATGCCATTTAATGTCAAAAGAAATTGGCCAGATTTTCTCTTGCTTGATACTTGTGTGGCATAAGCATAATGCTTTTGTGTTTACTGGTAAAATTCTGAACAGAATTCAGTTTGGGCTGATAAGTGGCAAATTATATTCATGGCACACAAGAACTAAGCATCAGGAAGGACAAGAGGTATGGGAGCACCACCTCTTGTAAGTTCCCTCCAAGCCATGAAACATCCCTGACTTGGAGTTATGTTGCTACTCCTTCACTGCTGTTGGGTCAAAATCCCAGGGCTCCCTTTTCAACAGCACTGTGGGTGTACCTATAACACACAGAAAGCAATAGTTTAAGAAGGCAGCTTTTCACCATCTCCTTGAGGGAAATTAAGAATGGGCGACAGATGCTGGCCTTACTAGAGACACCATTTCCTGTGAAAGAAATAAAAAGCTGAATATGTGAATGTTTGTGTGTGCACTCTACTTTGATCACCTGAATAATACTGGTGAAAATGCAAGATTTCAGCACAATGGACACATTAGCAATATTGTGCGACAAGGTTCGCTGCTACTGTTCAATTTGACCACTTTATGCTGTCAAGTCCAAGTAATAACCAGAAGTTTCAACAAGATGTGTTATGGCAAAGGCAAACAGCAACCACCTGTGTTCTGGATAGAGCTGATGTGGATCAAGTGCACCTAGTTGTAAGAGTCAACTATCTCAGCAGTCAAATGTTGAACAAAACTCAAACTGCTCAAAGATATGCAGTGTCAGAAAATTTAATCCAACTGATAAATTTTGCGCCAATTCATAGAGTTGTTAGGTGCAATTATCTGTATTGTGCACTGAGGCATTTTCCACCCAAAATGATGCTGCCGTAGTTTGGTTGACCACACTGGTGTAGAATCTAAATAAATGCAAAAGACTGCAGATACTGAAGATCTGAGATAAAAGCAAAATCCTGGAAGAGTTGTTGGGACTCGATGTTAACTGTTTCTCTCTCCACAGATACTGCCAGACCTGCTGAGGTTTTCCAGCACTTTGTTTTCCTGATTTACTGGTTTTGAACTAGATTGCTTTCTAAATTATCTAATTTATAAACACAAACTGAGCTTGAACTATCTGCTATCTTCAATTTTTTCCGCTTTTTGTAGTTTTTACTGTTCACCTGTGAATTTAGAAAGCCAACAAATAAGTATGTTATAGGAGGAAGGAAACATGACCACCAAGCTCAGTTCTATCTTTGTCTTTTAAAGCAAATGGGATTGTGGGTTGTGTCTTGAGATGGATAGAAAGCTGGTTAGAAGATAGGAAGCAAAGTGTTGACGTAAATGGGTCTTTTACTGATTGGCAGGTAGTGGCTATTGGCATACTGCAAGGATCTGTGCTTGTTCACATTATATATTATATTAGTGATATGGAAGAGGGAACTAAATGTATGATCTCCAAATTTACAGATAAAAAGATGGGTGGGAGGGTGAGCTGTGAGGAGGATGCAGAGATGTGTCAGCGTGATTTGGACACTGTGTGGGCATCTGCATGGCAGATACAGTATAATGTGGATAATGTGAGATTATCCACTTTGTTAGCAATAATAGGAAGACAGATTATTTCTGAAATGGGTGTAAATTGAGAGATGTGGATACTCGGTGAGACCTTGAAGTCCTTGTGCATCAGTTGCTGAAAGTAAGCGTGCAATACAGCAGGCAAGAAAGAAGGGAAATGATTTGTTGGCCTTCATTGTGAAAGGGTTTGAGCATAAGAATAGGGATGTTTTACTGCAATGGTACGGATGTTGGTGAAACCACACCTGGAATATTGTGTGCAGATTTGGTGTCCTTAACTGAGAAAGGATGTCCTTGCTATGGAGGGATTGCAGTGAAGGTTTATCAGGCTGATTCTTGGGATGGCAGGTCAGCCATGAGGAGTGACTGAAAGTGTTTGAGGCCAAAACATTGTGTGATTCACAGAATCGTACAGTGCAGAAGAGGCCCTTTGGCCATCGAGTCTGCACCACCATGCAAGAAACACAGTACTCCTACCCACCAGCACTTGGCCCATAGCCTTGAATGTTATGATGTGCCAAGTGCTCATCCAGGTGCTTTTTAATGGATGTGTGGTGACCAGCCTCTATCACCCTCCCAGGCAGTGCATTGCAAACTGCACCCCCCCCGCCCCCCAACTCTTCACCACCTTGAACTTTGTAACTGACCCTTCAACCAAGGGGAAGGGTCAACTAAGACTCCTTATCCACTTTGTCTATGTCCTTCATAATCTTGTGTACATCAATATTTCAAGAAGAAATTAGATATAACTCTTGGGACTAAAGGGATATGGGGGGGAAGGAAGGATAGATCAAGATATTGAATATGATGATCAGCCTTGATCAAAATAACGTTCGGAGCAGGCTTGAAGGGCCAAATGGCCTGGTCCTACTATTTCCTAGGTTTCTCTGTCTGCAGAGGGACACTCATTTGAGGTAGTGTTATTTGGTTATGTTTCTGCAAGTGCAGACAAGTTGAGGCTTCCACTGGCTGAGATCAGCCAGAACACATTGGGAATTGAGCTGTCATCAGTAATATAGCATTTATCTCTTTAAAATAGGGAATCGAAGAAACAGTTATCTCTTTATATTGCTTGGAATGTGTGTTGTATAAGCCTACTTTGTTGAAAATTGGAGAAATGTTTGGCAAAAAAGATGAGGGGCCCAGATCGTGGAATAACCTTGGTGGCATGTTAGCACAGCTGCTTCACAGCTCCAGGGACCTGGTTCGATTCCCAGCTCAGGTCATTGGCTATGTGGAGTTTGCACATTCTTCTCATGTCTGCATGGGTTTCCTCCAGGTGCTCTGGTTTTCTCCCACAGCCCAGAGATGTGTGGATTAGGTTGATTGTCCATCAACCTTAGTGTCCTGAGATATGCAGCTTAGAGGGATTAGTGGGTAAATATTTAGGGATATGGGGGTAGTTCCTGGGTAAGATTTGTGGTCGGTGCAGACTCAATGGGCTGAATGGCCCATCTCTGTGCTGTAGGGATTCTATGATTATGATTCTATGAACCCTTGCCCTTGGAAGAGAGGTCAATTAGCAGAGGCATAGGTTTAAAGGCAGATAGATTGGAGGGGAATAGAAGTGACTTTTTTCTTTCATCTGGGTGGCGGTACTAATGCTGGAACCTGTTGCTTAGAAAAAGTGATAGAGGCGGAAAATCTGTTTAAGAAGTACTTGAATATGCACTCATTGCTGTAACTTACAATGTGACAGACTTAAGAGTTGGAAAATAGGATTAGGCTTAACAGCTCTATTGGTTGGCAGAGGGTCAATGGCTGGCCTCTGTTTGTACTATTATAAAATTAATTTCTGAAATTTTTCAGATTTGCTGTACTTGAAGTAGGTTTGTTTTTACAGAAAAGTTGCTTAGTATCTCTTACTTTTTTTCCCTGGTAGGGGAATATATCAAAAACTGGAGACCAAGGTACTTTCTATTGAAGACAGATGGATCATTCATAGGATATAAGGAAAAGCCTCAAGATGCAGATCTACCATACCCTTTAAATAACTTCTCGGTAGCAAGTAAGTATTTTCACAATCGTAATTTTCCAGATATTTATGTTTGTGATTTTTTTAAATTGTCAAATACACTGCACTAAATTTATATTGAATTATTAGGTTAGCTTTTCAAATTGCTGGCGATACTTTACTGGATATACTGTTCCACTGTTATCCTTTGTGCACCAGCACATGTTAAAAGGAAATGAAAGTCTAGGGAGAGACTGTTGTTGTTTTTATAGAGGAAATGTGTGGTGCTGTTTCCAGTTGACAATAGATTTGATTTTTTTAGCATTTGGTGAGGTTATCAGTTTCTTCCACAGCATAACCAAAAGTTACAATACAGAGACCTTTTCACTTTAACCATGTGCATAGGTTGATGCAATGCCTGCCCCTGTTCCAGTGCCGCAACATTTTAGAACATAAAACAGTACAGGCCCTTCGGCCCTCAATGTTGTGCTGAGCTATGTCCAAACCCAAGATCAAGCTATCCCAGTCCTTATCATTCTGGAATGCTCCATGTGCCTGTCCAATAACCGTTTGAAAGTCCCTCAAGTGTCCGATTCCACTATCATAGCAGGTAGTGCATTCCACATGCCAACCACTCTGAGTAAAGAATCTACCTTGGATATCCCTCTATCTCCCACCATGAGATATGTCCTTAACGTATAGTTAAATTATAGTTATGCCCCCTAGTAACAGCTCCATCCACCTGAGGAAATAGTCTCTGCACATCCACTCTATCTATCCCCCTCATCATCTTATAAACCTCTAAGTCGCCTCTCATCCTCCTCCCGCTCTAAAGAGAAAAGCCCCAGCTCCCTCAACCTTTCCTCATATGACCTACCCTCCAAACCAGACAGCATCCTGGTAAATCTCCTCTGCACTCTCTCCAATGCTTCCACATCCTCCTTATAGTGAGGTGACCAGAACTGCACACAATATTTCAAATGTGGCCTCACCAAGGTCTGGTATAGTTGCAGCATAACCCCATGGCTCTTAAACTCAAACCCCCTGTTAATAAACACGAACACACTATAAACCTCCTTCATGGCTCTATCCGCTTGAGTGGCAACCTTCAAAGATCTGTGGATATGAATCCCAAGATCTCTCTTTTCCTCCACATTCCTCAGAACCCTTTTGTTTTCTGTTCCTTTCTGTCCCAGCTGTAACAAATCCTATTTCATGTGAAACTCCATTTTATGCTCATTTGATCTCCTTGACTCCACTCATAGCTACTAAGTTACTGCTTCCTTTCTGAAGTACAGTTTCCTTCTAACACTGTTCCAATGCCCTTTATATATACTTATAAAGACCCTTATGCTCTTCAACTGCCACCCATCTTCAACTTTCCGTCTGAGTTATTGAAACATGCCATAACCAAATATCATCTTATTCACTGCTTCTTTAGTTTTTCTACATGCTCGATCAAGTCACTAATAATGATAGAGGTGACTATGATTATAGTACTATTAAGGCTCTGAATCTCTAATTTGACAAGATTGACTATAACATGTTCCTCCAGAGTGTCTGATTCTGGATCCTTCGTGCAAGTGTCCTCACTTGGTTCCTTTTTTACTTATCTAGGTGTAGCTATGACGCCTCCTGAAATGTCGTCATCTCCAATGTCCTCGTGTCACCTCAGGTGCCCTCAATTCTGTTTCAGTGCTGAACATATTTCTAATCCATACTGCACTGTAATACATGAACAGGGAACATGAGAGGAGCACTTGTTAATGATGGATGTGAGTGTTGCAGGCAAGGCCAGCAATTATTGTCCATCTCTAATTGCATTCAAGGAGGTGGTGGTGATCTACTGCAGTGAATATGGTGAAGGATCCACAGTGAAGGTGGGGAGCCTCATGCTTTTGACCCAGCGGTGATTAAGGAAGAGCAGTCAGTGCATGTTATGTCAAGATGGTATGACTTGGATGTGGTGGTACCCCCATGCATCTGCTGCCATTATCCTTCTAGATAGCAAAAAAATAAAGATTTGCATACAAACATTTGAGAGGTACTGTTGAAGAAGCCATGGTATCTTGTGCATCTTGTAGATGGTGCACACTGCAGACGTGTTGCACCGATAGCAGAGGGAGCGAATGTTCAAGATAGTAAATGTGATGTTGATCAAGTAGGTTACTTTGTCATGGATGCTGACATAGGATGTTGATGGGAAGTTAACATGGTGATGCCTTGAAATGTCAAGGGAGGTAGTTGAACTTTCTGTTGAAGGTGGCCATTGCATGGCATCTGTACAAGCAAATGCCAGCTGCACATATCAACACAGCCTGTATGTTGTCCACATCTTGCTGCATGTGGATATGGAATAGTTCATTATTTGTGGAATTGCAAATGGACTTGAATATTATTCAATTATTGAATTTTTCCATTTCTGACCAGTGTGCGAGAGTCTTTGATGAAGCAGTTAAGGATGTATGGTTCTAGCACAAAACTCTGAGAAACTCCTGAAGCTATGCCCTGGATATGAGATGACTAGCCTTCAACGTTGTCACTTGTTCTTTAGGAGATGTATGAGGCAGATTTTTTACATGGAGGATGGCGGGTGCCTGGAACTCGTTGCCGGGGGAGCTAGTGGAAGCAGACACGATCGTGACTTCTAAGGGGCATCTTGACAGATACCCTGAACAGGATGGGAATGGAGGGATGTGATCCCCAGAAGGGTAGGAGGTTTTAGTTAAGTTGGGTAACGTGGTCGGTGCAGACTTGGAAGGCTGAAGGGCCTGTTCCTGTGCTGTAATTTTCTTTGTTCTTTAGGTCTAACTAATAAAGAGCTTTTCTTTTGATTCTCATTTAACTTCAATTTTAGTTGGGCTCTTAATGCCACATTGAGCTAAAAAGGGTCAAGGGAAGTGACTCTCACCACTTCTGAAATCCAGCTATTTTATCCATATTTGGTCCAAGGCTCTCATGGACTGCCAGAATGAGATTTGGAACCAAGTGGTCCCTGCAAAACCCAGACTGAGTGCTGGTGAGTAATTGTCACATGATAATATCCAACGTCTGTCACTTTACAACAATATTAGGGTATGGGCTGCTTTCTGCCATGTGTTGCTTGTTTACCACCATTCACAACTGGATGTGGTAGGATTGCACAGCTTTGATTTGATCTACTAGTTGTGGAATTGCTTAACTGTTGCTGCTCGTGTCTCATGGATGCTTAGTTTTGAGGTGCTGGATCTGTTCTGAATCTACACTATTTAACCTAGCGGTAGTGACACTGGATGAAGGATGTCCTCAGTGTGAAGACAGGACTTTGTTTCTACATCCTATGTGGGGGTGGCCAGGGCAACCAGTACCCTCAAAGACAGTGCATTTAGGCTGATTAAGTTAGTGAGAACTGTAGGTTTCTTTCTCAAATTGATGTTTTTGCCACCCACTGCCAGTCTAGCAGTTATGATCTTCAGGATTCTGGTCAGTAGACATACTACCAAGCCACACTTGAGTGAAATCTCCCACCTGGAGTACATTCTGTATTCTTTTTATCCTCCTGTGTTTCTTCCAAGTTGATATGCTGTTGAACTATATTTTTTCTCACTTGCTCATGAACGAGAAAGGACTTTCTGCAGCTTGGGGTTGGCAAAACCAAAGCCGTCCTGTTTGTACTTGGGTTAAACTCTTCAGTTTTGTCACCCATTCCTTTCACCTTCTAGTTCACAGCATGGGCTCAATTTGACATTGCATAATCTTGATGTCAGGCTCTCTTCTATGCCCTACATTAAATCCCATACACAGTTAATCAACAAGACGACTTTTCACTTCTGTCATGTTTTCCTTATCCATGCTACAGTATTTGTTGCTGCCTTTCTTGATGTACCTCCTTGGTGTCTCAAACTCAAGAAACAACGTCCAAAATTCAGTTCTGCACATCCTATCATGCATAAAATGCTGTTCTTTACTGGCAATATGCTAATTGCCTTTTCACAATCAGCATATTGACTCATCTTTAAAATCTTCTTCAAACCTACTACTTTGGCCACATTACCTAAGTTTTCTGCATATGCTTGCTTAAATCAGACATGGAACGTGGCAAAATGCTCCAACATGTTTACTGTGCTTTGAAAAGCATGCAGCTCTTGAGCAAAAAAAGTGCTGTTTTTCGATCACATACTAGTATTTAAATCAAACAGCATCATTGCTTGGCTAAATATATAGGAAGGATATGAACAAGACTGAAAGACAAGTACTTTGGAATTGCTGCTTCCCTTCAAAATTTAGAGTGGAGGAATTGTTCTTGGTAGCTATGCTAGACCTGGTTCTGAAAAACCAGGATAATCTGCTGCCACATGAAGTCCAAAAGCCTTCCTGTTGTACTAGCAGGGATAGTAAAAGGGGCAAATTTCTCAGAATTCTGGACAATGCAATTATTCATTAGTCCCTTCAATTTTTTTTCTTTCAAAGCACAATGTCCAAAAGAAGGTAGCAAACTGAGATCTCCTGCTCCAGTTTCCAAAACCAGCTTCTGACTTTTTACTGTTCCCAAAAAACAGTCCATATGGGAACAAATTCCAAGAAGTGCCACATTCAGTAGTCCTGGCCCTGAGGGCAGGTCAATCACTGCTAGAGGTGCCAATTCATTCAGTGGCAGAACAGTAAGCGACAGGTTGAAATTCAATAACATAGGCGGAGTAGAGCTGGATAAGTCACAGTTAAGGGGCCCAGAGCAACAGTAGAGAGACTGTGTTGGGGATGGGCAGGAAGCAGAAGTGCTGGAGGAGTGGAGGTGATTTGCATTGGTTTAAGTGGGGAAACACTTTGAGATGCGGTTGTGATGTTTGGAATTAGACAGCAAAGGTAGTGGGAATACAGCAGGATGTCCAGTAACACGTAATAGTAGGGTAGAGCCTGGAATGGAAGAAAAGCAAACCTGATGTTTTGGCAACAAGCCAGTGGCTCTACTTAATGAAACACTTGCCTTTGATCCAGGGAGTGTTATCAAGGCAACACATTTTGAATCTAATGGTTTTACATTGGCATTGGAAGGTAAAACTTAATGGTCGTGTGACAAATTTATGATGGAAATTAACCATTAATAAATGCAAGTCATTTTAATAACATCAGCTCTAGATGTGACTGGTACTGTAAATAAATGCCAACATTATTATGCAGTAGATTTTACTTAGATTAATATGATATAGGATTTTTTTGGTGCATTTGAAATGCACCAAGTCTGAGTTTCAGTATGTAATAGATGTTTTCACTGTTGTCTAATCTATTATTACAAATGGACATGCAAGTATATTTTGTATCACTGTTCTGTTACCTTAAAACATTTTATTTCAGGATCAGCCTCTCAATTTGCCTAATGTCTTTGCTTTGCCATGCTTTCTTGAATTTTGCAAGAACTTATCTAGTGTTCTCATATTGTGGCAGGGAAGTGCACTACTTAAAATAATTGGAGGTGAGATGCTGACAACAAACTTTATAACTTATTATGTTGCACTAACAAAGGTATCCTTGTTTATTGTATCAGAGCATCCATGTCTGAGTTTGGATTTTAACACTTACATTATCTCTGAGCTTTTAATACATTTGGATTTTAACACTTACATTATCTCTGAGCTTTTAATACATTTGGATTTTTAATGTGCCTCTGTACATTTGATCATGAGGTGTGCTTTGACATTACCACTCATAGAAAGGCTAATGAACTGAAAGTTGTGCTGTTCATAGAGCTCCAATGTTTATATCACTAAAGGGAAAACCTGACATTTGCAATTTTGTTATGGTTTGCCATTGTTGAACCTGGATATAGAATAACAGTTTTGTAATGAATTTGCTGGTATGTGTCTCAAGTTATTCAAAAAAAATAGAATATTTGGGTTTCATGTGTATTTGTGAATCTGTTAAATAGAAGGTTGTTATCTGGTCCACTTTCTAAATCAATTCATTAGCCAAATAAAAATACCCATTGTGGTGGCAGTCAGTCAGAGCAAGCCCCACTGTTTTTGTGATGTGATTTGTTAGAAAAGAGAAAAGTTTGGTATGGATAATTTCTTTATGTATGAGCAGCTGGTACCGTTAACAAACAAAAAGTGGAAATTGAACTTGACCGCAACTATGTCTGTTACTGTAAATCTAACACTGACACTTCAATAAGCCTTTTGAATAGGTTATCAAGCTCCCTTATGCAAAATGTTTAGACTGTACAGCTTAATGGAATGGTTGTTTAGGATCAAATCTTCATGTTGCTTGCTCATGTTGGTTATTGGAAGAGGTTTTATTTGCCACTGTTGTAATGTCGTATTGTACCAATTAGTTGTCTTATGTTCAGCAAAAATAATGGACTTGAAATAGTTTTCTGAAATTTCCTTATGGAAGAGACAAGAACATGGGGACATGGCTTAAAAAAAAGGGGTCTTCCATTTAAGATGGCGACGAGGAAGGTTTTTTTGAGTTGTGAGCCTTTGGAACTCTTTTCCCCAGACAGCAGTGGAAGTAGGATCATTTAATATTTTATGGCAGAGATGGATAGATTCTTGACTAACAAGGTTACTGTGGTAGGGAATGTAGAGTTGAGGCCATAATCTGATCAGCCATGATCTTATTGAATGACAGAGCAGGCTTGAGCTGTCAAATGGCTTCCTCTTGCTCCTAGTTTAAGTTTATATATAGTAGCTGTTTTGTAATTAACGTTTTATACAATGTTTTCGTGTAACTGCAGACTGAGTTGAAATACTGGGGTCACAAATACAGAACTTGAAATATACAAATAATGGGTGCATGGAAATAGACCATTTAACTGAAATCATCTATGCAAGTTTTTATATTGCACACAAGCCTCCACAACCACAGCACCTTGTGTTTATACAGAACATGATGGGACGGGCTAAAGAACCTCTCAACAGCTGGACACTACCTGGGCTGGAATAGATGGACTGCAGTTTGGTGTCTTGCTGTCCATTGCCTCGCATGGAATTGGAAGAACCAAGCCTAAGTAAACTTAATATATTAAAACCACAAACTAAGAAATAAGACTTTAGAAGCGGTAAACAAAAGCTTGGTCAAAGTGGTGGTTAAGGAGATGGGAATTCCAGAGTTCAGAACCAAGATGGCTGATGGCACAGCTGGCAACAATGGGACAAAGATAAAGTCTCTGAAGTAAAGTTTGAGAAATGGAATAAATGGGTTGTGGATGCATTTGAACACTAGTATAAAAACCTCAAAATTGAGGTAGCTGTTGGATCAAGAAATGAGATGGTGCCTGGTAGTTTGTACAAAATAGGATATGGACAGAGTTTTTGATGCACTTGTGTTTGAGAATCAATGATGAGAGGCTGGCTAGAAAATTTTCACGCTTGGTGATTTTTACAAAAAGTGTGAATGAGGGTTTCAGCATCTGATGGATTGACATGGGGGGATGTGTGTAGGGACAAGTGTAATTATGGGTGTGAATGTTGGACATTTTTGTGATGCAGAGCATATGAACTCGATTAAGGGTCAAATGGGGCACTGATTGTGAATGGATTGATTCAACTTAAGCTGGTGACTAGGGTGGGTGAAACTGAAAATTGGTGCCTGGGAAACCACAAGTGGCAGGGGACAAAAGACAATGGTTTCTATCTTAGTGATTATTAAGTTGGAGGAAATATTGGCTCATTTGAAGCTGGCTTTTAGACATCGGCTGGAACATTTTGGCTTTCACTCCGGCAGGATTGTTTAGTTCCACTGACGGCACCCCCACCATGTCTTTCACAGTGGCAGGGGGTGGAAGATCCTACCACTGGCTAATGGCAGGATTCCACACAATGTGCAGCAGGTTGTGTGGAAAATCCTGCCCACAGTTTGACAATGCTGAGATTGTGGAGCAATCAAGAGATAATGATGAAATAGAGTGGGGTATTGTCAGTTTACATGTTTTTGAATGATTTGAGAGGTGCTGCATGTAGATGAGAAGTGGGGATGGTGAACCATGAAATATCCTTGAGGGGCTCAGTGTAATAGTGTGGAGGCTGGAAGAGTTTTCTGGCTATGGCATAGGTAGATCAGAGCGAAACCAAGCTAAGCAATCCCACTTGCCTGAATGGAGAAGGTGTCATTGTGTGGTCAGCTATAGCAAAGACTGCAGATGGATTGCAAAGAGGAGGAATAATGTACCAGAATTGCAGTCACATTGAATATTTTGACCTTGATTAGAAATATTTGTGCTTTGATGGGTGGAAATCTGATTGGAACTATATTGTCTTCATTATTCTCTCAGGATAAATACAGAACCTTTCAAAATGTCCCAACGTGCTTTCGGGGAGGAATGCCTCACTAGCTGCAGGTGTGAGAAAAGTTAAAACATGTGATTCAGATTCCAATAAATAATATAACTACTGAGCAGCTTTGAAGTTGAAGTAAAGATTTTAAGGTTGGAATTGAGGACACATCATCCAAAACACACACGTTGTAGTCAAGAGAGTAGCAGTAGCAGACTTCAGGAGGACATAGAACAGGGGAATGAGAAAACTAATGGCAAATTAATGCACAAAAGGGTGAAGTGATAAATTTTGAAAGGAAAAATGAACGCTAATATAAATCAAATAGTATAATTTTAAGAGCGATTTTGGGGATTTGCATAAAGTAATAATTGAAAGTAGTTGCATACGTTGAAAGTATAACTTTAAAATAGAATATTAGGGGCCATGGATTTAAATTGAGCATAGTACAATAGCAAGAAAGGTATTCAAACCCCTTTGTAAAGCACAGGTTGGCTTCAACTGGTGCACTGGCATTGTTTCTGGACACCTTGCACAGGAAGGATGTTGAGGGCAGAGAGAGCATAGGAGATTTACTAGAATGCAATCAGGAATGAAGGACTTCAGTTATGAGGAGAAGTTGGAATTGTTCCCAAAGCAAAGAAAGCTTGAGGAAGATTAAATGTGTAAAGATGTTGAAAATTGAGAGTAAATGAGGAGGAATTGTTTTCACTGCCAAGAAGGTCAGTAACCAGAAGAGACAAATTTGAAATAGTTGGCAAAAGAACCAGTGAAATTTTTTTTATGAGCAGTATCTTTCAAAAAGATGTTGAAAAGAAAAATGCGGAATTAGAGGGAAAGAGTCGAGGAGTGGGAATAATTAGATAGCTCTTTCAAACAGCCGACCCAGAACCAAATGTCCTACTTCAGTGTAGTATGTTTTAGTCAGTGAATATTTGAGCTCTGGCATAAAGACACAGAACTACAGAATCCCTACAGTGCAGAAAGAGGCCATTTGGTTCAATGAAGCTACACTGACCCTCTGCAAGAACATTCCACCTAGGTCCTCCCGTCCACCCTCTCCCAGTAACCCTGCACATTTGCCATGGCCAATCCATCTGACCTGCATGTCTTAGAACCAAGGGAGGAAACAGGAGTGCCTGAAGGATACCCACATAGACATTGGGAGAACATCTTTTCCACTGTGCCACGATGCTGCCTCAATATCTCAACTTTTTCCACAGCATGAGAACCCTCCCTTTTTAGAAAGTTGCAATTGTCTCATTACTGGGGGAAAGTTCTCTTCCTTCCAAATCTCTCCAGCTATTATAGACTTCTGATGGAATATCACGGAGCGAAATCTGTGTGATCAATGGAAATTGTAATCCACTAGTGTCTGGTGGGTTTAGAGTCTAAGGAGATTATGGCGTTTAAGTAGGATCAAAGCCATGAGGAGATGTGATTTTTGAAGTTGGTATGTTAGGAAAAGCTGATGGTTCAAAACACTGGGTGATGAATATTTGCTGCTTTATTTTAAATTAGGTACAGTAAGTAGTCTTGGAATACCAGATTAAAGTCCAAAAAGGTTTATTTGGTAGCATGAGCTTTCGGAGCGCTGCTCCTTCATGTGAATGCAGGGTTTGTTTCTCAAACAGGGCATATAAAGACAAACTCAATTACAAGATAATGGTTGGAATTTAAATCTTAACAGATAATCGAGTCTTTACAGGTGCAGACAATGTGAGTGGAGAGAGGGTTAAGCACGGATTGTTTCATGCCAGAACAGTTACTGAGATTTTGCAAGCCCAGGCAAGTCATGGGGGCACAGATGGTGTGACATGAATCCAAGATCCTGGTTGAGGCTGTCCCCATTTGTGCGGAACTTGGCTATCAGTTTCGGCTCAGCGATTCTGCATTGTTGTGTCTTGAAGGCCACGTTGGAGAACGCTTACCTGACGATCAGAGGCTGAATGCCGTTAACTGCTGAAATGTTCCCCGACAGGAAAAGAACACTCGTGCCCGGTGGTTGTCGAGTGGCGTCCATTCATCCGTTGTTATAGCGTTTGCACGGTCTAGCCAATGTATCATTCCTCAGGACATCCTTTCCTGCAGTGTTTCAGGTTGACAAAGTTGGCCGAGTCACAAGAGTATGTAGCATATACCTGGTGGATAGTGTTCTCATGTGAGATGATGGCATCCATGTCGATGATCCGGCACATCTTGCAGAGGTTGTTGTGGCAGGGTTGTGTGGTGTTGTGGTCGCTGTTCTCTGAAGGATAGGTGGTTAGCTGTGCACAGTGGTCTATTTGAGGTTGCGCGGTTGTTTGAAGGCAGTAGTGGGGCTGTGGGGATGGTCTTGGTGAGATGTTCGTCTTCATCAATGACATGTTGAAGGCTCCGGAGAAGATGTCGTAGCTTCTCTGCTGCAGCAAAGTACTGGATGACAAAAGGTACTCTGTCCGCCGTGTCCTATGTTTGTCTTCTGAGGAGGTTTCAGTTTTTCGCTGTGGTGTGTCAGAACTGTTGAACGATGAGTCGAGCGCCATATCCACCTGTTATGAGGGCATCTTTCAGCATCTGTAGGCGTCTGTTGCGATCCTCCTCAACTGAGCAGATCCTGTATATATGGAGGGCTTGTCCGTAGGTGATGGCTTCATTAACGTGTTTAGGGTAGAAGCTGGAGAAGTGAAGCATCGTGAGTTTATCTGTGGGCTTGTTGGACAGTGAAGAGCTGAGGTGACCTTCCTTGATGGAGATGCGTGTGTCCAAGAATGCAACCGACTCTGGAGAGTTGTCTATGGTGAGTCTGATGGTGGGATGGAACTTGTTATTGTCATATAGTCGTTAATGATTGTTGGCCATGAGTCTAAAGGAAAAAAAATGTCATCAGTGTATCTAGTGTATAGCCTGTATCCAAAATGCTATGTTGGAAACATGTAGGGTAAGCTGAAGCTAACTAGGCTATTGATAAATACTTCAGTCATGATTTTGGTAAAATGGGTAAGTAGAAATTCTGAACATGGAAATGGGTAATCTTGATGGATTAAACATGTTTCAGAAACTCAGCATGTAATAGCAATCAAGGCACAAAGGTTCCAATGTCAATAAGTTTATTTGGAGAGTAAAAAAGTACTTCCCACTAAAGAAATTATTTTGTGCCTTTACAATAAGCCATAAAAGTTTTATAACACAGGAGGAGGTAATTTGGTCTACTCCCTGTGCTAGCTCCTTATTAGATCAATTCCAAAATAATGACTGTGTCCTGCACACTTCATATTTTGCTCCACCTTTTGGTATTTAACCACACCTCCCTTAAAATATGTAGTGGTTCTACCTCAACTGTATTCCAGGTCTCATCTTTCAACTCTGAAGAATTTTGTCCTACCTCTTTCTCATTCTCGTTGCAACTATTTCAAACTGGTAAACCCTTGCCATTGATCCCCCAGCCTAGGAAATAGCTTTTCCTTCTGGACCTTAACATAAGGTGCTCTACTTTGCAGAGAGAATGCCTCTACTTTCTTGGAAGACTAAGGAAATTTGGCATGTCAGTTATGACTCTCTCCAAATTTTACAGATGCACCATAGAAAACATTCTTTCTGGCTGTATCACAACTTGGCATGGCTCCTGCTCTGCCCAAGACTGCAAGGATCCATAAAAGGTGGTGAATGTAGCCTAGTCCATTATGTGAACCAATCTCCCATCCATTGACTCTGTCCACACTTACCGCTGCCTAGACAAAGCAGCCAGCATAATTAAGGACCTCACGCACACCAGCATTCTCTCTTCCACTTTCTTCCTTTGGGAAAAAGATACAAAAGTCTGAGGTCATGTACCGACTGACTCAAGAACAGCTTCTTCCCTGCTGCTGTCAGACTTTTGAATGGACTTACCTTGCATTAAGTTGATCTTTCTCTCCACCCTAGCTATAATTGTAACAATACATTCTGCACTCTCCCATTTTCTTTGTTTTGTCTATATAGCGCGCAAGAAACAATACTTTTCGCTATGATGATACATTTGACAATAATAAATCAAATCATAAAATGACAAATGAATGCTGAGATGGAGAATGTAAAAAGAGAGGTGATTTTAAAAAGCTTGGTCAAAATGGTAGAAATAAAGGAAGATTCAGAGGGAAGCGGTTAAGGAGTAAATTGCAGAGTTTGAGGCAGCCACTAGTAGGATGTACAGAAGGTCAGAGTTGGGCGAAAAGGGTGATATATGCATGAAGGAGGTTACCTGAAGGAAGGAGCAAGGCATAATTTAAACATCAGGATGAGAATTTTAAATTAATAAATGAGATGAGTGAATAGTGCTTGGTGCTAATAGTGTAGAGTTGAAGGTGATAAATAATGGGAAGTTGGTTGCATTAGAATAGTTGAGTATGAAGGTGCCAAAAGCACGAATGAGTGTTTCAGCAGTGCTGATACAAGGGTTGGAGGCAAGTGCAGTTGCAGGTTGAAGATGGAAGTAGGTTGCTGCTGAAATGGAGAATATATGGGCTGGGTTACAAATTAAGACTCAGACTTCCTAATGCTTGTAAATTTTGACGTGCAATATTGAATTTTGGCATTTCATAAGAGGTGTGTAGTGGTGGGGTTAAGAAAGATGGAGGAGAGGTAGAACTTGATACTTCCAGCTTGCAGAATTTTGGATGATTTTGTCATGGGGCAGCATGTAGATGAAGAGAAGGAAGGAACTGAAGATATAAACTTGATGGCTTCTGTGCAGAGTCTGCACGTTCTCCCCTCTCTATGTGGGTTTTCTTTGGGTGCTCCGGTTTCCTTCCAGACTCAAAGACATACTGGTTAGGTGTATTGGCCATGATGAATTCTTCCTCTGTACCCAAACAGGCACCAGACTGTGGTGACTTGGGAATTTTCACAGTAACTTCATTGCAGTGTTAATGTAAGCCTACCTGTAACACTAAAATAAATAACTTTCACATGTGACTGGGAATTTAACTGAGGGAGGCACAGCCTTCCAGCCAACAATAGGACTCAAGTACAAAGAAAAGCAAATCAGAGTTGTGTTTTGCTGTTTTGGGATTCTTTGAGCATAAAACAGTGAGTTGAAAAGTATTGGGGATGGAGATTGAAGAGGATAAGTAGATGTATGAAAGATTCAGAGAAACGAAACAATTGTTTCTTGTTTTATTACTACAGGTTGAAATAAATTGCCCTAGGCTTAATCCAAAACTTTTGATATACAAACTTGACAGTTTGGAAATGCTTTGAAAAATTTGCAGTTATAAAATTTTAAAATAAAAGTCTGGCTTGACTTTAACTTGACTTAAACTGCCCTTCCTTAATAAATAAAAATGAAATAATGCCAGAATTAACACATTTTGGTTTCATATTTTTAGCTGTTTTCAGATCTCTTTCTCGGTTGTTCTGAAGTTTTCTTGCTTCAGATCATGGTTTCACTGCATTCTGTGGCAGTGATGAGCTACTGCACTTAAGGTAATGAAAATGGGTCAATTTTGTACAGAAGAGTAATTTCTAGCTAGGGTTATCACTTTATCATAATTACATTTAAAATCAGTTATTTATATTTGAGAAAATGCCCAAAGCCCAGTTGCACTATATTGGACTTGGTCCCAGAGGTGAAAGTGGCATTGTTCCGACTAGCTACCCCATCCTACCTTTGTTATCAAAAATGTTCTTGTATTTGTATTTGGTCATGCTGTCAGTGAAAATGTGTTATTGAAAGTGAACTCCAAATGATTGCGGTTGTAATTTAAAAGATCTTGAAATCTTGTGCGTGTTAAACTTAAATTATTGTAATATTTAATGTTTCTTTGAAGTTGCTAGTAAAATTAGATTCCTACCCCACAGAAACTACCTTTTCCATGTGTACCCTCGGTATAAATAGTTTTAATTTCAGCTGTAATAATGTCTCAAGTTTTTCCTAAACTCAAATTATTTCTGCACTGTAGATTGCAATCAAGTTGTCGCATATTGCCCTGATGTTTTTGGCAAGATGCACTGCTTTTCTTTCAGAATAACGCTTTAGTTTATCAATAATTTGTTAACAACAAAAATTATGTTCTAAAACGCTTGATTATTGCTGGCACAGTTTATGTTTAGTGATCTGCAAATGAGGGCAAGAAGGGTTTCAGGACTAGTGTAAAGTTTGTGTGTAATTTGAACCCAGATCACTGTATCCAAAGTGGAAATTCCATTTCAGTGTTTTTAATCTGTGCAAAAACAAAGTGTTCCTATAGCCTTAAGATTTACTTTTTAAACTGTTCCCTAGCTTCCCAAACAAGTGGCAAGTGCAAGGCAGTTGCCATCTCCAACAAGAGAGAATCTAACCATTGCTCTTTGACATCCAACGGCATTATCATAGTTGAATATTGACATCCTGAGTGTTACCATTGATCAGAAACTTAACTGGGCTAGCTATTGTAAAAAATGTGGCTACAAGACCAGGTTATTGGCTAACAATCCCCTGTGGCAAATAACTCGCTTCCTGACTCCCCAGAGCCTGTCCACAATTTCCAAGGCACAAGTTTGCAGATAACTTGGTGGCAAAATGGACATGAAGGTTATCTAAGATTGCACAGGACCTTGATCATTTGGGCCAGTGAGCTGATGAATGGCAGATGGAGTCTAATTTCGATAAATGCAAGATGATGACGCCAAAGTCGGAGGTGTGGTAGATAGTGAGGAAGGGTGTCATAGTTTGCAGGAAGACTTAGACAGGTTGCAGAGCTGGGCCGAGAGGTGGCGGATGGAGGTTAATGCGGAGAAGTGTGAGGTAATTCACTTTGGTAGGAATAACAGATGTGTTGAGTATAGGGCTAATGGGAGGACTTTGAATAGTGTGGATGAGCAGAGGGATCTAGGTGTATGTGTACATAGATCCCTGAAAGTTGGGAATCAAGTAGATAAGGTTGTTAAGAAGGCATACGGTGTCTTGGCATTTATTGGTAGGGAGATTGAATTTAGGAGTCGCAGAGTTATGTTGCAACTGTACACAACTCTGGTGCGGCCGCACTTGGAGTACTGTGTGCAGTTCTGGTCCCCACATTACAGGAAGGATGTGGAGGCTTTGGAGAGGGTGCAGAGGAGGTTTACCAGGATGTTGCCTGGTATGGAGGGGAGGCCCTATGAGGAGAGGCTGAGGGATTTGGGGTTGTTTTCGCTGGAAAGAAGGCGGCTAAGAGGGGATCTTATTGAAACATATAAGATGATTAGAGGTTTAAATAGGGTGGATAGTGATGGCCTTTTTCCTCTGATGGAGAAATGTAGCACGAGGGGGCATGGCTTTAAATTAAGGGGGGGGTAGTTATAGGACAGATGTCAGGGGTAGGTTCTTTACCCAGAGGGTGGTGAGGGATTGGAATACCCTGCCTGCTGCAGTTGTAAATGAGCCTAGTTTGGGGGCGTTTAAGAGATCAGTGGATAGGTTTATGGACGAAAAGGGATTGGTTTAGGTTAGTGGGTCATTGTTTTTTAACTGGTCGGCGCAACATCGTGGGCTGAAGGGCCTGTTCTGCGCTGTTATGTTCTATGTATTTTGATCGAATCAGGGCAGGACTTAGTTAATGGTAGGGTGTTGGGGACAGTTATGGAACAAAAAGATCTAGGGAAGCAAGTTCATTGCTCCTTGAAAGTGGAGTCGCAGGTGGACAGGGTGGTGAAGGAGGCATTCGGCATGCTTGGTTTCATTGATCGGAACATTGAATGCAGGAATTGGAACGCCTTGAAGTTGTACAACACGATGGTAAGGCCACACCTGGAATACTGTGTACAGTTCTGGTCACCCTGTTGTAGAAAGGTTATTATGAAACTAGAAAGAGTGCAGAAAACATTTACTAGAGTGCTGCCCAGTCATGATAGTTTGAGTTATAAGGAGAGGCTGGATAGACTGGGATTTTTTTTTCTGGGAGCATAGGAGACTTAGGAGTGATTTTAGAGAGATCTATAAAATAATGAGGGCATAGATAAGATGGTCAACATCTTTTCCCAAAAGTAGGGGAGTCTCAAACTAGAGGGCATAGGTTTAAGGTGAGAGGGGAGTGAGACAATAGGGTCCAGAAGGGCAAGTTTTTCATTCAGAGGGTGGTGAATGTCTGGAACAAGCTGCCAGAGGCAGGTACAATTTTGTCTTTTAAAAAGCATTTAGACAGTTATATGGACAAGTTTGGTATATAGGGATATCTGCCAAACATGGACAATGGAACTAGCTTAAAGAAAAACTGGGTGGCATGGGCGGGTTGGGACAAGGGACCTGTGTCCATGCTGCCAACCTCTATGACTGTCAGGAATGTGATGTGGTACTTCCCCTTAGCTGGATGAATACTCCTCAAGAAACACTTGACGTTTGAAGCCATCCTGGGCAAAGTAGGCCACTTGATTGACACCCCATCCAATGCATTCACTTCCTCCACCACTGATGCATAGTGGCAGTAGTGTGTACCAGTTACAAGATGCATTGCAGAAACTCAGAGCATTTTCCAAATCTACGCCATAATCTAGAAGAACAAGGACCAAAAATACTTGGGAACACCACCAGCTGAAAGTTCCCCTCCAAGCTGCCTACCATTCTGACTTGGAGATGTATTGTTGTTCCTTCACTCTTGCTGGGTCAAAATTCTGGTACTCCCTCTGAGTCTACCTGCACCACATGGACTGCATTGGTTCACTACCATTTCTTGAGGGCAAATAAAGATGGCTAATAAATGCTGGCCTGGCCAGCAAAGCCCATATCCCTTGAATGAATAGAAAATATTACCTGCTTTATAATTACTTTAATGTCCGATTTTATGAGAGCTCAGTGAAAAATAAGGGCTGCAGTGGGAATAAGAGTTCTCAAGTGGATGGAGGAAGTGACAGCTGGTTTTGCTGCATGGGGGGAGGAATTCAACTGTGGAAGGCTTCAACTGTTAGGGTTGGGGAAAGATGTTGACCATCTTATCTATGTCCTCAGCTGGATGAATACACTTCAAGGGCTCCCTCCCCGCAGGAGCGGACAGCCGCGGCTCCCTCCCCGCAGGAGCGGACAGCCGCGGCTCCCTCCCCGCAGGAGCGGACAGCCGCGGCTCCCTCCCCGCAGGAGCGGACAGCCGCGGCTCCCTCCCCGCAGGAGCGGACAGCCGCGGCTCCCTCCCCGCAGGAGCGGACAGCCGCGGCTCCCTCCCCGCAGGAGCGGACAGCCGCGGCTCCCTCCCCGCAGGAGCGGACAGCCGCGGCTCCCTCCCCGCAGGAGCGGACAGCCGCGGCTCCCTCCCCGCAGGAGCGGACAGCCGCGGCTCCCTCCCCGCAGGAGCGGACAGCCGCGGCTCCCTCCCCGCAGGAGCGGACAGCCGCGGCTCCCTCCCCGCAGGAGCGGACAGCCGCGGCTCCCTCCCCGCAGGAGCGGACAGCCGCGGCTCCCTCCCCGCAGGAGCGGACAGCCGCGGCTCCCTCCCCGCAGGAGCGGACAGCCGCGGCTCCCTCCCCGCAGGAGCGGACAGCCGCGGCTCCCTCCCCGCAGGAGCGGACAGCCGCGGCTCCCTCCCCGCAGGAGCGGACAGCCGCGGCTCCCTCCCCGCAGGAGCGGACAGCCGCGGCTCCCTCCCCGCAGGAGCGGACAGCCGCGGCTCCCTCCCCGCAGGAGCGGACAGCCGCGGCTCCCTCCCCGCAGGAGCGGACAGCCGCGGCTCCCTCCCCGCAGGAGCGGACAGCCGCGGCTCCCTCCCCGCAGGAGCGGACAGCCGCGGCTCCCTCCCCGCAGGAGCGGACAGCCGCGGCTCCCTCCCCGCAGGAGCGGACAGCCGCGGCTCCCTCCCCGCAGGAGCGGACAGCCGCGGCTCCCTCCCCGCAGGAGCGGACAGCCGCGGCTCCCTCCCCGCAGGAGCGGACAGCCGCGGCTCCCTCCCCGCAGGAGCGGACAGCCGCGGCTCCCTCCCCGCAGGAGCGGACAGCCGCGGCTCCCTCCCCGCAGGAGCGGACAGCCGGTTTTGTATTTTTGGGATGTTTAGTATCTTCCTGTAAGCTTTGACTCATTGATGGTGTAGCTTTATTTGATGCCGTAGTTTGTTATAACTTTAGATCTAGGTTTATTTAAATAGTTTAATAACCTGTCATCTTTTCTCCAAAGGAATAGCCATAAACTAAAGTTGTACTAAAATCAACATTGCTGGTCAATGAAGTTTTTCCATATAATTTAATATACAATGTGTTTTTGTGATTTCTGGTGATTGTAACTTGCTTATCTTCCAACCATTGCACTTCTGTCATATCAGCTAGGTTCTTTCCCGTTTATTCAACGTGTATCTGCAAGAATGCCATTTCCATCATCTTAAAGATGCAGTCTCATTGAAGAAACGCTTAGTTACTGCTGAGGAAATCTTTTTAAAGATTTCACTACTACCATACACTGCTCTTTCCAAACACGATAGCTACATTTTTCTTCCAGAATTATTATCCCCCCCACCCCCAACAAAAAACCTGGCTCCCCCATTCCTCCCCAAACATACTGCTCCTACATCCTTAGTCCTACACCTATATCCCAGCAGCACTATTAATTCAACCCAGCATGCAACTTGCGTTCAGCCTCTTATTGTGTTTACCTGCAACTTGGAGTGTCTTATCTTTCTTCACATCAAGGGTTTTAAAAATAGATGAGATAAAATTAATTACATAGTTATAGCCTTAAATGAGATCTGGGCCACTGATTTACCTTTTCACACGAGTGTGATCTAGAGTTGGAGCTAGGAAATACTGTAAGCTGTTGTACAATAAGCATACAACATGACTTCCTTCAAGATAATTGAATTTGATATGTTTTCTGTTAGCTAAACATAAAACAATGTCTCCTCCAGCTCTTCATTGTGTTGCTTGTACTTCACAAGTGTATTGACTGGCTCCTTGCAAGCAATGTCACAAGAGATGCAGTAGTTTACCTATTTAAAAAAAAATTGATTTTGGTGGATCTGGATCTATAGGAAGATGTAGCATAAAATTTGTTGATGTATCCATGATCACGCATTCTAACATGTGCAGTAGTCTATGCTTTTGCAAATAGATTCGAAACTTTATTAATTTGTATTTCTTAAGGTATTCTAGCTCTTGACAAACCTACCAAGCCAAGCACAATAGCATAAAACTGAGATTTAAATGAGAGACTCCACAAACACCTAATAAATCAATCATTCCTTGCAGGGTTCTACTGACCATGATGCACCTGACCTCTCCCCAATGGGAAAAGCTGAGGATGTACAGGTAACCGTCAATTCACAGCACTAAGAGTGACATAGACAGACTGTCCTGGCAGCTTTCCACCCTTCTTAAAATGGAGCTCATCCAAAACTGTCTATGTCCTAACTCGCACCTCACCTATCACCACACTCCTTGCTGACTGACACTGGCTTCCAGTCCAGCAACTAATTTTAAAATTCACATCCCTGTTTTCAAATCCCTCCATAGCCTCTCCCTTGCCCATCTCTAAGCTCCTTCAGCTCTTTAACCTTCTAAGGTCTTTGCATTGATACAATTCCTGCCAAAATTTTAATTATTCCACCATTGTCAGATCTGGATGCTAAACTCTGGAATTACCTCTCTGACCCAATCTACCCCTCGGGTTTTAAATCCTACCTTGACCACACTCCTCTGCTCTAATATCTTCTTGTGTAACTTGGAGCTAAATTTTGTTAATGTTCCTACGATGCATTTTAGGATATTTTACTACATTAATAGGGCTTTATCTTTGGTACTCAAAGAAAGCGGGGCTCGTTATCTGTCTTGAGTTACCCTGCATAAGCAATGACAGGCAACAGAAAATACTCAAAGTAATTTGCTTCAAAGCTTGCCTATTCAGTAGGCTAACGGGCACATCAGTATGGATTCACTAGCTGACAGCTTTTGGATCAGCCACACCCTCAACCCTACAGGCCAGGTAAGACAAAGTCTGAATCAGTCGGACCAGGAACAAGAAGCCAATATACAAGTGTGCACTTGAGCAGAGAAGTAGTTACCACAGGTAGTCTGTTATGTCAATAGTAAAGTTAACATAATGATCTTGAAAGCTTCATGAGGATGATGTGCAATTGATACATTCGTGCATAATTCATAGGATTCCCTTCTTGGGTGGATTGAACAATAAAACCACAGATACGCAATCAGATGACTGTTTATCCTCATCAGTGATAGATTCTGAATTAACTGTGAAGCATAGGATTTAAATTTTAGTTGAGTTATTTGCATATAGCTTATAAACCACCAACTCCCTTCTTCCAGGGCAAGCAATTAATTTATTTGGAAATTAGAGGCTTCCCCTCTGCTGGATAATGTGGATGTCTATCTTCCCCCATTCCTTTCAGACCCAAAAATGCTGCAGAAACCACCAGACAAAAGTATTTTTAATCATTTTGTACTGTTCTGTTCAGTGCTTTTGAGCATATTGGATACAAGCAAGGCTAGCACCACCTTGTCAGATAGCAGAGGTCTGGACTTGCAATTAAGTCAGATTCATCTGGTTTTCTCACAGTATTTTGTGATTTTATATTTTGCACTTGTGGAACACTCTCTCTGATAGAGCTGCTCTAAATTTGAAATTGCTGTATGTACCTTCTCAGCTCAATTACGTCACTTGCTCTTCTAAGTGACATGTGTTTCTTGTTTTTAGGGGATTCAACTCGCCCTGTCCTATATTCTCTTACACATTGGTCTAACCCAGAGATACTAATGTGCTCTGATCTGGACTGCATTTTTATACTGACGTAAATGCTGCCTCAATTTTGGTGTGAGCAAACGTCGTTAAATCAGAGGTCCAAATATCCTCGACTACTGCTACGCAAACATCCAACGTGCCTACTGTTCTTTCGCCCGTCCGCACTTTGGCAAATCAGACCAAAGGCTGCGCTCCTGCTCCCAGTGTACAAGCAAAAACTGAAATGGAAGAATCCGATAAAGTCATGCAGTGTTGGTCTGACGAATTGAATGACCTCCTATGGGACTACTTTGAATCAGTGGACAGGTCAACATTTTAAAAACTTAGCAACCAATCTGAATAAGGATGCCACTACAGTAACAGCCTTCATTAGTAAGTGCATAGAATACTGTGTTCCAAAGAAGCAAATCTGTTTCCCAACTGGAAACCACAGATGAACATTGAAGTCCATGTCTGAGGCGTTCAAGTCGAGTGACCCAGACCTATGCAGGAAATCCAGATACATAAGAACATAAGAACATAAGAAATAGGAGCAGGAGTAGGCCATCTGGCCCTTCGAGCCTGCCCCGCCATTCAATAAGATCATGGCTGATCTGTCGTGGCTCAGTTCCACTTTCCCGCCCTCTCCCCATAACCCTTAATCCCCTCTCTTATCAAAAACCCATCAACCCGCTTCTTAAAAATATTTAGCGAGGCAGCCTCCACCACTTCAACGGGCAGAGAATTCCAGAGATTCACCACCCTTTGAGTGAAGAAGTTCCTCCTCAACTCCGTTCTGAACCGCCCCCCCTTTATCTTGAGGCTGTGCCCCCTAGTACGATCTACGGAGATCCATTAAAGATGCCAAGAGACAGTAGTAGACCAAGCTAGCTGCACAGACACTCACCGATTTATAGCAAAAGCATGTAAAATTGCTGGCAACAGTGCATGCCTCCCCAGTGAGCTCAATGCATTCTATGCCCATTTTGAGGAAGAGGTCAGTGCAAGCATGCCTTCTATCCTGAAAGTCTCAGCTGAACCAGTATCTGAAGTCACGATCGTAGACATCAGATTGGCAGCCTTGAAAGTTAATACATAGAAAGTGACTGGCCCAGATGGGGTATACCTGGACGAGCATCCAGATCTTGTGCAGGTCAGCTGGTGGGGGTATTCGCTGACATCTTTAACTTTGCTTATACCGATCTGAGGTCTCCAGCTGCTTCAAGAATTCAACCACCATCCCAGAGAAGCCAGGCAGCTTGCCTTATTGACTATCGCCTCATGGCTCTGATATCCATCATTATGAAGTGCTTCAAAAGGTTAGTCATCACACTCATCAACCCTGGCCTCCCAGATTGTGTGGATCTACTACAGTTTGCCTTTCACCGCAAAAGGTCCGCAGCAGATGCCATCTTCCTGGTCCTACACTCAACCCTGGAAAGCCTGGATGATAGAGACATTTATGTCAGACTCCTATTTATTAACTTCAGCTCAGCCTTCAAAACCATTATCCCTACAAAACTCATTTCCAAACTCCATGGCCTAGGATCCAGCTCCTCCCTGTGTGACTGGATCCTAGACTTCCTAACCCACAAACTGCAATCGTTAAGGATAGGCAACAACACCACCTCCACGATTATCCTGAGGCCTACTGATGCCCCTTGCTATATTCCTTATACACTTCTGAGGCGAAATTCCACTGCAACTCCATTTTCAAGTTTGCTGATGGCACCACCTTATTGGGTCATATATCAAACAATGATAAGATGGAGTACAGGAAAGAGAGAGAGAATCTGGCGAAATGGGACGATAACAACCTCTCCCTCAATATCAATAAAATGAAGGAGATGGTCATCAACTTCAGGAAATGTAGTGGAGGACATGCTCCTGTCTACATCATCGGGAATGAAGCGGAAATAGTCCTGAGCTTCACATTTGTGTCCAAATCACTAACAACCTGTCCTTGCCCCTCACACCGACACGAGTTAAGAGAGCCCACTGACACCTCTACTGCCTCAGAAGATTCAGAAAATTTGGCATTTCTGCTATGACTCACTCCCAATTTTTACAGATACACCATTGAAAGCATCCCTTCTGTTTTAATGCATTGTTGCACATTAGTGAACATGCAACACTTCCAACATTGTAGATTTTTAAAAAAAATTTGTTCTTCAGATGTGTGGGATCCCTGGAAGGCTATATTTATTTGTTTACTTGTAGTTACCTGACTGTATTAAGAAACCCTGGTATGGCTTCTTCTCTGACCAAGGTTACAAGAGACTAGAAACGATTGTGGACATCGCCCATAAGTCCCAACCTCCCATCCTTTGATTCTGTCTATGTATCCTGCTACCTCAAAAACAGCCAGCATAATCAAGGACACCATGTACCCCAGACGTACCCTCTTTCATCGGGAAAAAGATACAAAAGTCCGAGATCACATTACCAACTGACTTGAGAACAGCTTCTTCCCTTCTGCAATCTGACTTTTGAATGGACCTACCTAATACTAAGTTAATCTTTCTCTATACCCTAGCTGTGATTGGAACACTATATTCTGCACCCTCTCCTTTCCTTCTCCTCGATGTCCTCAAGAACGATACGTCTTGTCTGTACAGCGCTCAAGAAATACTACTTTTCACTGTATCTCAATGCATGTGACAATTGATTTGATTTAAAGATAAGGCCCAATAGAAATATATAAACTGCTTTGTTTGTAGAAAGAGAACATGAGCCACAATTGTGATTGGATTCATTTTGAAAATGATTCTGATCTGTTTTCATGCATTGTTGCACATTAATGGACAAGCAACATTTCCAACATCAGTAGATGACTTTTTTAATTTGTTCTTCAGATGTGTGGGATCTCAGGAAGACTATATTTATTCTTTACTTATAGTTGCCTGACTGTCTTAAGAATTAACTATGTAGTGTGGGTTTGGAGACCCATGTGGGGTAGATAGGGGTGGAAGTTTACCTTTTTGGCGAAACAAATTTTCATGCCAATCTGGCAATTTGTGGTTATTATTGGTAGCCCGCATCTTACTAGATTTATTTATTTAGAAAAATAACTTTTTATAGCACATTTAAGAACCTCTGTGCATCTTACTGCTTTACAGGCACTGAAATTGGAGTTTAGTCATTATTGTAATGTTGGTGACATAAAAGCAAATTTGTCTACAGCAAAACCTGATCCAGAGCAATCTGTTGATGACCAGGCAGTCTCTTTCACTGAAGTTGAGGGATAATTATTGGCCAGCACATTGGGGAGAATTCTGCTGTTTGAATAATGCCATGAGATCTTTTATGTCCAGCTGGAAAGGCAGATTTTAACCCATAAACTTTGACTCAAGGGTCAGGACTTATAGGGTTCCCAACACTTTTGAAGAAGTGGAGTGTGGTCAGGGAAATAGAGCAGTTGTAGGAGACGGTCCCTAGCATTTTCCCAGACTGCATAGTGATCTGATTTCTGGCCAAACAAGCTCCATCTGAGGATGCTGAATTGTCACTGCAGATAATCCTGCTGTTATCCAAAAACTTTTTCAGAGTCTGCAAAGTAATGAGTAAGTTTTTGTTGCAGTTTAGCAAGTCATCTTGATGCTTTTTAAAAATGTTAGTCTAAAATGCCCTAACTGAAGCAGAAAGAGTTTGTGTTACTATTTTTAAAATGAGGTGCTGATGAGAAATTGAAGATCTCTTCCAAGACCTGCAGAGATGTGGAATGGACAGCGATCCACCAGATAGTGATGTTACCAAGGCACCATGGGAGAATAGAAGATAGGCTTTGAAGTTCCAATGGATGAAAAATAAGCCCACGTAAGCCAGCATTTTTACTGGTTACACTTCCACAAAGACGTGGTGAAGTTGTGGAAAACTGCCACATCTATCTGGTTGTGGAGAAGCCCCACCTGCAGCTATGATTCCTGTACTAATTTTTAGGGAACCTCTTAAGTTGCTAGTGGATTGTGTTGAAGCCCTGCCAAAAGTGAAAGTGAGCTGTCAGCTCATGGTGCACCTGCCCAACTGTGTGGTGTACCTGGACAGCCTCTGTACATTGACATTTGAGAACACCATCTGGAATAACTGGAAGTTTTCACAGTGCAGGACACTAGTAGCATCCCAATAGTAACAGATAACACGGGGGAAATAAAGGGTCAACTTAAAAAAATCAATGTCAGTGGAGAATTAGTACTCAAACTAAGAATGAAGGCAGAAAAGTCCCCAGGGCCTGGTGGCCTAAATCTTAAGATATTAAAGGAAGTAGCAGTAGAGATAGTGGATCCATTGGTTATTATGTTCCAAAATTCCCTGAATGCAGGTAAAGTGGATGGGAAAAATGATAATGTAATGCCCTTATTCAAAAAGGAAGTGAGGCAAAGTAGGAAGCTACAGACCAGTTAGTTTTAACATCTGTCATTGGGAAATTATTAGAATCCATTATTAAGAAAGCAGTAGCAGCACATTTGGAAAGTCAAAATGCTTTCTAGCTGAATCCACATTTTTTTTATAAAGGGTAAGTAGTGTTTGCTAGAGTTCTTCAAGATGCAACAAACCAAATGGATAATGGGGATCCTGTAGACGTCTAGACTTTAGGAAGGCGTTTGATAAGTGCCACGCAGAAGGGAAGATCCACTGGGGTTAAGGGTGATTTATTAGCTTGGATAGAAGACTAGCTAACTGAAGGCAGAGAGTTTGGATAAATCTGGTTGGCAAGATGTAACTAATGTGGTTTGGTTTAGGGACCCAACTATTTACAATCTATATTAATGACATGGATACAGTGATAAAAGGTACTATCGCTAAATTTGCAGTTGACACTAAAATAGACGAGATAGTAAGTTGCAATGAGGAAGTAAGAAATCTACAAATTGATATTTATAGATTAGGTGAGTGGACCAAAATGTGGCACATGAAAGTTTAATGTGGAGAAGTGTGAGGTTTATCCATTTTGGTCAGAAAAATGGAAAGGCTTATTATCTAAATTGAGAGAAAGTTTGGGGTACTTCAGTGCAGAGGAATCTGGGTGTCCTTGTGCATGAATTGCAGAAAACTGGTATATAGGTACATCAGGTAACAAGGAAAGCAAATGGAATTTTGCCATTTATAGCTAAAGGAATAGAGTATAAAAAGTAAGGAAGAGTTGCTGTAACTATAAAAGACATTGGTGAGACTGCACTTGGAGCACTGTGTACAGTTTAGTCCCTTTATCTAAGGAAGTATGTTGCGGCATTAGAGGTAATTCAGAGAACGTTCACTAGATAAATTCCTCATCTCTGGAATCAATCTTATGAACAGATTAAGCAGTTTAGGCCTGAACTGAGGTTAGAAGAACGAGGGGAGATCTAATTGACGTATACAAGATGATAAGCATTGCCAAAGTAGATGCTTCCTCTTGTGGGGCAAGAGGTCAAAGTTCTAAGATGAAGGGTGGCAGATCTAAAACAATGAGGAGAAACTACTTCTCCAAAGGCTCATGAATCTGTGGAATTCACCAGGCTAGACTGCAGTGGATGCCGGGACATTGAGTAAATTTGAGGAGATGGACAGATTTTCAATCAGTAATGGGTTGAAGGGTTATAGAAAACGGCAGGAAAGGGGCGTTGGGGCCTAGATGAGATCAGCCATGATCGTATTGAATGGAGAAGTAGGCTGAAGGGGCTGAATTGCCTACTCCTGCTCCTAGTTCTTATGTTCTTAAGCCCTCTCCCAAAGGTTTCAGTCAGCTGTCCTAGTGGTCAATCTCTCAGAGCAAATTTATTAAGGCTGAGATGCCACAGCTGGAGTATGTAATGGGTCATGGCCAAGTGCTGCCCAGAGCTGCCATGATATAGGCAGTGGTTCCATCCTCATAACAAAATGGGAAATAATGAAATATCCCAGAGGTTTGTCTCAAACCTCAGCAACAGTGGCCACTTCACTAACAGACCCACTGTTTTTTTAAAAAAAAGCAACAGTAACGTAGACAGAGATGCCAAACAACCTTCAAGAAGCTAAAAGTCATTTTACTAAATGAACCAAGGTTTAATAGCTCTGGATTTCAGCAAAGCTTTTATATAGCCATATATGCAAGTGACCTCGGGTAATGGCTATCCTATTCCAAGGATGAATTGGGATAGATTGTGTGATCGAGTATTTTTCCAAGAAATTGAACAAACAACAGAAACAAGTTCCACTGGAGAAAGAATCTTTAGATTATTGCTGGCTCTCAAACTTTGATACATGTCTGAAAATGGGTACAGACAGACCATAGTCTATATGGACCATAATCCTTTGATCTTTATGGAGACCCTTAAAACCGAAATGTGAGACTGATTTGTTGAAGTAATTTGTTCCTCATTTCACTTTGAAGATTACCCACGCTGCTGGTAGAATTAATAGTCTGTAACTTTCTAGCTCCTGGATAGTGTATCAGAGGGTATACCAAAGAGGTGTTGGGGAGCTCTCCTGGAAGTTGCAGCTAAGCATTGCATGGCAATTGCCTGCAGAGTTCAGATTTTCAATGGGCAATTACCTCAAGCTGGGAACCATGTGATATGATTTAATTCATAAACGTGGGATGGTTCTGATGTGTTATAGTAATAGTCACCCAGGAAAAGAAATTATTATTTTATTTTGTGGTGTCTTTTCCCAGACTTGTAATGAAATAAGTGAATTTTATTCCATTCTGTATGGTGTGGAAGTGTAATGGGCACGTGCTTTTGTGAAGGCATGATTTGATTTTTTTTCACTGGCTGGATTGTAAACTGGAACCCAAACAGATGACTTTTTAAAAAGATAAAACCTGTTCAAGCTGTGCTGCTACAAAACACAATCTTGCATTCTACAAAATTGGAATGAAGGCAGATACACAATCCCCTGGTGCACATCAAAGATCTCATCTCCTGACAATTCATGCCACGCTGAGACTTTGCAAATGTTTCTCTTACCTGTTCCGAAATAATAACTGCAGCAAATATGAACTAATCAAGCCCTTCTGGGAATATATAATGTGCAAGATATTTCAAGGAAATCCTTGTAAGCAGGAGAGAGGAAGAAGTGGGAAAAAAACAATGTTGTACGGAGTATTCAGGCCATGTGCGTTCTGTCGTGCTCTCTGGGAAAGTACTGCACTCAGTTTATAAAGTGACCACCCTGAGGAGGAAATGACTATGAACTGAGATCATTCAAACATGGAAATCTGCTTTATACAATTACAACTAAGCTAAAAGGCTACAATGTTGAATCACTGCGTTGACATAACCAAGGAACAGCTAACCATTTTACCCCGTTTTGTAAAATCCTAACCTCTGTGATTGACTTCACGGTAATAGTGGGACAGAACTGGCAACACACATCTCTAGATGCTTGTATAAAAAAAACTCTTACAGTCAAATGAGGAGTGAGAGAATAGAGGAGTAATTTTATCTCTCTGATTGTAACATTAGTATAGTGTTAATTAATTTAGTGATGTCTTTTAATACAATCTGGTTTCAGGCCTTTCAAATCAGATATATATACAATTTTAATTTTTGGGAGAAACCCTCAATCAACATTGATCATAACTATGGGAGTGTGCCATTCTGGACCAACCTTAATTTATACAATATAGTAATCAATCCTGGGAGGCACTGGCCTCAACTTTTGTGTGGGAATAGGCTATCGACGTAAAACTACCAGCATTCGCCAACATGAACCCTCCAAAACAGGATGTACTACTTGCAGAGACCCTGAAATTGTAGTGTCTCATTTTGTGCTACATCTTCCACTGTTCTTCACCCTCTCGCCCCAGAGTCAAGCCATGGCAATCAGTGAGAACTTCCCCTTTTCCACACTCATTGCTGTTAGAACCCCTAAAAAAATGTTAACAGCTCGTTCAATATTATTCACAACAGTACTGGCCCATAGCAAATAATATTGAGTGTTTATTGTTTCTAGTTGATTAATTAGTATTTTTAAAGTAAATTGTAATGTTTAAAAAATTTTTCTGAATATTTTAGCTTCCATCTTTACCCCATGTGTATGTCCCTAATCCTTAATTTGTTCTATGTTTTTTTTAAGAAAAGTAAAAAGCAATCTTGTTTGTGTTTTTCCTTTCCTCGTTGGGTGATTGTGAAAATCTTTCAACATGAATGACCATTTGGGCTGCTAGCTGACACCATGAAAGCTCCATGCTGGAAATTCCCATGAAATAATGTTACATTCCAGGGTGACAGAGTTACATTTCTTGTCACAGAGCTCACTTGATATCTCAACGGGGCTTACTTTGTGGTCACCCCAGAGTTTTACCACTCTTAGCCATTGTATCTTTCTCTTTTGTGGAGGGTTCACTGCAATTTCCGAACAAAGTGCAGACCTTTATTCAAAACGCCCTTTGTTCGACTATTGCTTGACATCTCTGGTTTTGATTATCCTTTATTCCAGATTTGGGTACATTTTGTTACATTTATCTGAGCCCTAAGAGACTGTGTGGAATTGCTATTAAAGTACCTTTAGTATTGGAATTAATAAATACGAGCTATCCTATTATCAAGCACGTTCTTTCCATCTCTGAATAATTACTATGAATTTCCTAAATATAAAGGCGCGAGACCTATGTGGAGAGTGCCAAGATGAAGAGAACAAGAACTTTTTACATTGTCTTGCCCATTTCTACATAATTCACTATATCAATTTCCATGAAGGGATCATAGTATTCTCCCCCCACCCCACTTGCATTGTGGTACTGGATGAGCAAATTTCAAAAAATTAATTGGATAGCAGGGTCTCTGCTGCTCTCTTGATTTTCATTCTGGTCTAAAAGTCCATCACTGGACTGATGGCCACTAGGTTGCTATATCAAGGTCAAGATTAGTTTTTAAAATGTTTTCCAATAAATCTGACCCCTCTTTCTCCAAACAAACCGGGACATCTTTTCCTTTTAAAAACCTAACTGCTTGCAAGCATCCTGTTTCAAATAAAAACTGCTGTAGTCTGTCTTAGTTCAGTTTCTTGTTGCTCATGGTCACAGAATGGCATAAAAGACTTCACAATACTGAGAGTATGATGTGCTTTCTGAATGCCAAGATATGCCAATATGTCACATTAGTTACAGCTGACAAGTAATCATTTTAAAGTTGGTTAATTAGCATCCTAATTACCTTTTGTTTCAGCCTCTTTCTGGACTTGTTTGAATACTCAACTTTAAAACTTAACACAAGTTATTTTTATTTTTCAAATTCTTTATTCTGGGGATGAGGACGTTGCTACTCAGTAGGAAAAATCATTGAAGTTGTAGCTTGTCTTCTGTAAAAGATGTGCACCATGTTTTGAACTATTTACAATATTTGTTTGAATTGGAATTAATTAATTTGTATGTAGGTTGTTATTATTGGGGTGGTTGTTGAATCTTTTGCTCCTTTAAAACGATAGATGCAAATATCTTTGTTTCAAATTGGTGTGTTTCCTTTATGAGCTAATATGCTGTTGAAATCTCTTTAAACATATGATTTTTGTATGAAAAACAACGTTGAATGCCAAAACTTGCATTAACAAAGTGAGGTACATTAACAATTTGGACTTTGGAATCGAAAGCACCATTTCTAAATTTGAGAATGAGAACAAATTGGGGGAGGGAGTAATGGTTAATACTGAGGAGGACTGCAACAAATTACAAAAGGACACTAATAAACTTAAAGACTGGACAAATAATTGGCAAATGAGGATCAACACAGACAAATGAGGTAGTACAATTTGGTTGGAAGAATAGGGAGGTGATTTATTACTTGGAAGATGCAAGTCTGGGTGGGGCAGAAGAACAAAGGGATCTTGCAAATACACCAATCAGAGGTTGCTCCATAAGTTAGCGAGGCCATTAAAAAAAGCAAACCAAGCACTGAAGTTTATTGCTAGCGATTTAAATTTGAACAGTAGAGAAGTTATGTTACATTGATTATATTCTTGCACTTGGGAGAATTGTGTGCTGCTGTGGTTGCCATATTATGAAATAGATATAGGGGTAATGGAGTGCTTGTGGAGAAGATTTACAAAGATGATACCAAAGTGCATGGGTATACTTATCAGGAAATAATTGACAGGTTGGGCTTGAATAAAGAAGACTGAGGGGTGATCTGAAGTTCGGTGCTTAAAATTAAGGATGGTTTTTGTAGTGGTTACAGAGAACTTTTTTTTCTTGTGGACAAGGACATAAACAGAAGCAATCAATAGAAGATAGTCACTAAGAAATCCAGTAAGGAACTCAGAAGAAATTTCTTTATCCAAATAGTGGTGAGAATGTAGAACATGCTACCAGAGGGAGTGGTTGAAGCGGATAGTATAGATGCATTTAAGGGGAGATTCGATGAGTGTACAAGGAAAAAGGGAATATCGACTTTGATGGAGTTTAATGAGAAAAGACGGGAGGTGCTGTGAGTGGAGCATAAGCATTGATGTGGATTAGTTGGGCCCAATGGCCTGAGTCTGTGTTGTATATCCAATGTAATTACAAGTCCACTTTTGCTATTTTGGGATAATCCTGATACTTATTGAAAATAAGTAAAACAATAGCCAGTGTAAAATGTTAAGGTTTTGAGGTAGAAAATCCTTCTAATGAAAATTTCTAATTCTGAATTCTTAATTTCTCAGTAGGATCTTCAGGTATTAATAGCTAATAAGATATTAATAACTATTTATGAATCAAGTCTAATTTATTAAGCAACAGTTTGCATGCACTTAAAATCTGTGAAGATAACATGGCAGTCCCTTGTTCCTCAAGTTCCTAGAAGTCCTTGAGCATTGCCAGCACAGGCGATTTTTTTTTGTCTTTAGTGACACTGAGCTGTGTCCAGAAGAATCATACCCAAGAAGCCATGTCAACCCACTCTCAACAAAGATTCCAATTTTCCAATTTATATCTCTATTTCTCATTATTCTGGAATTCCTTATGTAGAAATCATCCAAATTCACCTCTTCCATTTGGCTGGGGGTGAAAGCCATCTTATGTCACTCCACCTATAACTAGAGCCATGTAGATTAAAGACAAATGTTCATCCCTTGTTTGCCTGGGGCCCTCAGTGTTTATATTCCATTGTGAACAAATGATGCATGCCATTTAGATATGGAACACTTATGACAAACAAATGGAACCCAAGTTCCATAGACAGTAAAACCATTCAGAACAAATGTTAATAACATTCTACCACAATATCAAACCAGATAGTTTCCCTCTATTGTAGATGTTCTGCCCTATGAATATAATTAATCATGTGAACCAATGCATGGATTTTAATCATCCACAGTTCAAACTACGTTTTAACCATTCATTCAAAACTAATTTAAACATAAACACCTAATTGTATTTTGGGCAATTAGGGGAGCATACATAGAAAATAGGAGCAGGAGTAGGCCCTTTGAGTCTGCTCTGTCATTATGATAATGGATGATCATCCAACTCTGTTATGTGTTCCTACTTCCCCCACTCCAAAATATCTCTAGCCCCAAGAGTTGTATCAAACTCCTCCTTGAAAATATGCAATGTTTTGGCCTCTACTGCTTTCTGTGGTAGAGAATTCCACAGGCTCACCACTCTGCTCATTTCCTCCTACAGCTGCTTTACCTTGAGTGTCTCAGGCAACTTAGTCGTAAAACAATTAAGTGTAGTTTTTCACAAGCAACTGCCTTCCTGTAAAGTATTCCCAACTGCCTTGACTGCTTATTGTTTCACTAGCGGAAATTCAAACTCAATCATTTAATTTAAAATGTGGTTAAAGAATAAAAACTATAGGTGTTCCAAACCAATCACAAACCCCAAAAATTAGTAGAATTATCAATCTTACACCAGCATATTACTCCTCATTGTCCAAATGTACTTTGGATATTCTTAGCTAACTCAGAAATGCTTCCTTAAATATATAACAGTACCTAAGAGACAGTTTTCTTGTGTTTGGGAGTGGGATGAATGAAGATTGATCTGTATGCAGAAAGGAAGTTCAGCATGGGAGCAAGTACAAACATGCAATTCTTGAATGACTTACAAAAATCACGGCAAAGTCGTGTATTGTATTCCAAAAATTGCATTGATTTTGTTTTTGTGTGTTTTTTTTGAGATTTTCTATTTTACATTTACCCCACACACGTTCCCAAAAATCTAGTATAACAATATAATCATTATTCCTTAAACATACAGAAAAAAACTAGAGAATATTCATAAAATTATCAATTGTTGTAGTTGGTGTCTTCTCTCAAAAGGATATTGGAAAGGATGGGGGAACCTCAGAGGTTTCAACAGCATGTTGGCTCATAAAGGAAACACAACAATTTGAAACAAGGAGATATTTGCATCTGTCGTTTTAAAGGAGCAAAAGATTCAACAACCACCCCAATAGTAACAACCTACATACAAATTAATTAATTCCAACTCAAACAAGTATTGTAAATAGTTCAAAACATGGTGCACATCTTTTACAGAAGACAAACTACAACTTCAATGATTTTTCCTACTGTGTAGCAATGTCTTCATCCCCAGAATAAAGAATTTGAAAAATAAAAATAACTTGTGTTAAGTTTTAAAGTTGAGTATTAAAGGGTTAAACCATGAGCACATGGCCTGATAACAGGATAACAGAGCTCTTAACATATGGGATCCCTTATTGGGTAATATACAATGAACTGGAGCCTAACTCAGCATCCCAGGGCCTCCATGTGATAAAAGGAAAACGCCAAAAAAGAGGGAAATATTAGAATAGCTATAAGATGCGACATGTCAGCATATGCTCTTACAGGATAAAATTAAAGTTAACTTTAGAAGATGCACCTTGTCAGCACATGCTCGTATGTACAGGAACTAGAAAGCCAAGGATTCTTACACCCTTACCTAGGCTCGCAACACAAGAAACCTTCCCCCTCTTCAGCCATATCAAAGGCACTAATTCAACTCCTATTACGAAGAATTTAAACCATATTTCACTGAGGAAACCCTACTGAAAAGGAAAAGAATCATCAAGCCATCATCAACAAGACATCTCTGGGAAAGATACAATCCTCCCCCTCCTGGCAGGAGAACGGAAACTCTGAGTTAACAAATAAATCAGAGCTTATATCAGCACCCCACCTACCTGAATGAAGAGAGGAATGTCAGGATTATTCAGTATACACCAGATGTTGTTCAGCATACACTTTCACAGGAAGGATACCTGGAACAGAACAACATAACCATGTAAGGAGCAGGATACTGCCCAAACCCAGAAGATAGACTCAAATTATGCATGCAAGACCACTGGAGAGATGGCCTTCTCCACTCAGCCACATCTCCAGCAACACTGAACCAAGGTACCTGGAACCAACAAGACACTACATTTCTAGGGGAGCCAAGTCTCCAGTGGGAGAGCAGTCTAGGAACCCCAAAAGGGCACAAGTTGGGGGAGGGCAACTTACTCCCCTGTCCCCAGCAAAGCCTCCACCTGACCCAGATAAACACAGCCACTACTACCCTATCCTGCTCACTGATGCACTAAAGACCAATAAATCAAGAATATTCATATCACTCTTGCACGTTGAACAAAGCAAACTATCCGTTTCTCTAGGTACCCCAGAGACACCCAAACAAGATTCATCCCATTTCTCCACATCAGAGAAATTTCTAACAACTAGATAATTTGCCCACCACACATTCCTTAAGTCAAGTAACCACTGCCACTACTCGCGCAGCCAAATCAAAATAAATGACCAATCTAACAAGACTGGATAGCCAGCTAATTAATCAATAATGCTTGGGTGTGCAACAGAACATATTTCCCCTACTCCCAACAACACTCAAAATGCCAATGGTTTAAAAAAAACCTAGTCTTTTCCAGGATATGTGATTGGCCTGTACTTCCTCAGGAAACCAGCAAAGATTGCTAAATTCCAGAACAACAAAGTTGTAAAAAAGTGTGACGCCAGTAGTTCTAACGTGGGATTCTCACAGCTATGACTTATAAAGCCACACTGACCACCTCTGTATCAAACCACCTATACCTCTCCCCAACTCCCCCACCCACCCATTGCTGTGGTGCCAATCTAAAAATAAAGTGAAGGGTACTGAAATTTGTACACCACCAGTGTAAATGTAAGGTTTACAGTACAAAAAATGAAGCAGCTTTGAACCTCATTTTGTTACCTCGACATTAAGATTTGTGTGTGAATGTATCTGTAATATTTTTAGAATTTTTATTACCTTAAATTCACTGAAATTATAGGTAGTCTTACAATGCTAAATTAATATGGCCTTAATACAAAGCCAATAATTTTATCCTCCAGGATGAATTCTGAAGTTTAGAGATGACTTGATTTCGTTGCAGGTTTTGCAATTACTTTGACTAACAAGGGTTTGATGCATAACAGTCAAAATGTGGAACTACAGCTGTTTTGCCTCCCTCAGCACTAAGATCAACAGAAGAATTCCTGCCAGGAGTTTGATAAGCTAAGTCAATATTACCAGTCAAAAGCTACTACACAATGTTGTGCACATTCATCCATTCATTGAGATGCTAACACTAACTTAAATAGATAAGCAATAGTTTGGAGTTAATGAACAACATGTAGACAGCAAGAGGTCTGGATAACATTGTTTGTTGCAAGAGTGATACAACCATAGAAAATGGAAATAGGAGTAAGTCATTTGGTCCTTGGAGTCTGCTCCAGCATTCAATATGATCATGGCTGATCCTGTATCTCAATGCCACACTCCAGTGCGCTTCCCATCCCCATCCCCCCTGTTGATGCCCTTGGAGTCAAATCCTCCATACGTCTGAGTCTGTCATCTTAATTTTTATAAAGGACTAGTGGACTGAAAAATGATGCTTGACAAATACTGCTGCAACCCCCACCCCTGTTCTGTGATTGTTTTTGCCGAAAAGCTAACATTGTAGTAATGGTGCTTTGATATTTTAATAATGAAAATGTGATGAAACTTTGACATAAGTGCAGTTTAAATTATGTGGTGGCATTGTATTTTAGTTCAATGCAGGAGGTGAACCTAGACTGGGTTCAACTAATCAATCTTAGATATTTTCTCAGATCTGAACACCAATATTGTATTTTCATCGTGCTTCAGATTAACTGGGTGTATTCGCTTAGCTTAATGATTACATTTACAGAATATTTTTCTTAGATGTGAAATTAAAATGATTATCTTCCTTTTGGAGTGGTCAGGGTTGTTTTTCAGAAACGCTTAATTTCCAGCTCACTGATAATACAGGAACAAAGCCTATGACATTCTGATGAAGCTTAACATGCACAATCTATAATGACTACAGTTCATGAAATACACTTGCCTTGAATAAGTCACAACATCATATTGTCTGCTTTAAGTCTCTAATCAAAGCAGCTGTTGGTCTTTTGAATTGCGTTGAATATACTTCCCATGCAGAAACAAAGACATAACTTCATTTTTTTTTGTTCCACTCTGTAGCACTGCTGGAGCAGTATGGCCTAGGAACATTACCTTCTGAAAGCTTTGTAACTTTCGCCTATTTCATCCATGTTGATACCTGGTTTCAAGATCTGTGTTGTGATGGATTTTTCAGTCACTGACGGGCAACAGAAGCATTTCTCAGGCTGTCAACAATGCGTCGCTTTAATTGGACAGTTTGCAACGGATTCATAGGGCCAGTAATAAACATTAAATTTCCTGTAAGGATATTCTTTAATTGCATATAGTTTTGTTAAGCTCTAGTTCCAGCTTGTATAAGGAGAGATAAAGACGAGTAAGAGATTTCAATGTGCTTTGGTGCCATTGGAAAAATAGTCTAGTTGGAAGTATGTTGGTTGAATCCTAGTCTCAAAACATAGCTGCAAATGGATGGTTGAGTCATATAGGACTTGCACCATAGATATTGATGATGCAGCTCTGTTTTAGATTAGATTGGGGCAGCGACTACTTCAGAGACATACAATTTAAATACTTGAAAGGGAAGCAAAATTCAAGCATAGTAAATCATGTGGCTCCTTAGGCTAACAGTTGAAAAAAAAATCGGAATTATTTTCATATAATCCAAGGCTGATCAAGATTAATCAAATATGAACTATTGATCTGAAATGATGGCCTTGAGACAAACATACAGGGCAAATTATAATTATTATAAGTTTCTGCTGCAAAAACTTGGCCCTGAGTATTTGTCTCACATGGGATTCTCATCTGCAAGCAACATAGATGCAGAAAGTTTGAAAATAGTTGCGCACATATCGTAGATAAATCACTCATGCTCCAAGAAGTAAATTTACCCATGTCAAAATTCATAAATTCAAAATTCTCTTCATAAAGGTTTTAACTTTGTCCCTGTTGCCGTGAAAATTTCAGCAAAACAAATTGAGTTGAAAATTTTGTTTGTGAAAACTGACACCAGTTTTGCAATTACTTAGTGTTGTATATTCTGTTGAATCAGATATTTATGATTGTGTGTAATGAGCAAAACCATGACATGTTATTTTGCCTATTGGTACAGTGCTACTGTAAACTTGATGGAATAGGATGAAATAGAATTTGCCATTTAGATTGAAAGACTTGGGATGATTTTTAAATGGATTCTGTTTTGTAATGCCCTGATTCACAGATGAATCATGCATTTATTACCAAATGGCTGTAGCATGGAAGGAGGCCATTCAGTGCATAATGCCTATGCTGGCTCTCCAAAGGATCATTTTACTTAGTTTGACTCCCTGGCTAGCTTCTATTGTCCTGAACATTCATTCTTCTCAGATGATAATCCAGTTCTGTTTTGATGCATTGATTTAACCTGCCTCCATCACACACAAGCAGTGCACTCCTGATCCCAATCATACACTGCGTGAAATAGTTTTCCTCATGTCTTCATTGCTTGCTTTTGCCAATTATCTTATATACGTGCCACTTTGTTCTTGATTCTTGAAATAATGGAAACAGGTTTCCTTGTTAACTCTGTTCAGATTCCTCATGATTTTGTATGCCTAACAAACCTCCCCTCAACCTTTTCTTCACTGAAAACATTCCCACCCCTTCCAATCTGTCGCCATCATAACTAAGTTCCTAATCTTTTGTGAATCTCTTCAGCACCCTCTGACTCCTTCACATCCTTCCTAAAGTGTCATGCCAAAAATGGACACAGTACTCCAGTTCAGGCCAAACCAGTATTTTATGCAAGTTTAACATAACCACCTCGTTCTTGTCCTGTTAATTAGGAAAACCTAGGATGGTTTGTATTAACCGCTCCCAACCTGTGTTGCCATCTTCAATTACTTCTGCACATACACCCAGGACCTGTATCCTTTATTTTGTATTGTATCTCTCCTTTTTTCCTACTAAAATGATTCATTTTTCATAATTTGCATTAAATTTCAGGTGCCATCTGTTTGCCGCCAACCTGTGTACATCATTTTGGAGTTCCACACTAACTTTCTCACTGTTTCAAAGTTTTGTATCGTCTGCAAATTTTGCAATGGTGTCCTGCACTCCAAGCTCATTAATATATATCAGGAAGAGCAAAGGTCCTAACACTGACTCCTGGGGAACAATATTGCAAATCTCCCTCCATTCTGAAAATGCACATTAAATGCTATTCTCTGTTTCTTGTCACTCAACCAATTTCGGATCCATGTTGCCACTGTCCCTTTTATCCAATGATTGTAACTTTGTGCAGAACTTTATCAAATACTTAATTTCTGGAATTCCATGTACACCATATCAACCACATTACCCTCATCAATCCTCTTATTTCTACATCAAAAAACTCCAGAATGTTCGTTTAACATGGTTTGTTCTCGAGTCAATGCTGGCTTTTGTTAATTCACCCAATTTTGCCCAAGTTACTGTTGGTAATGACCCAAATTATCATTTCTAAAAGCTTCTTCAGGACTGAGGTTAATCTGCCTGGCCTGTACGAACATATAAGAAGACAGTCAGAAAGATAATCATAGAAACCCTACAGCGCAGTAATAGGCTATTTGGCTCATCGAGTCTGCACTGACCACAATCCCACCATTCCCTACCCCTATATCCTTACATATTTACCCACTAATCCCTTTAACCTACACATCTCAGAACACTAAGGGGCAAATTTTTTTAGCATGGCCAGTCAACCTAACCTGCACATCTTTGGACTGTAGGAGGAAACCGGAGCACCTGGAGGAAACCCATGCAGAAACGAAGAGAATGTGCAAACTGCACACAGATGGTGACCAAAGCTGGGAATCGAACCCAGGTCCCTGGAACTGTGAAGCAGCAGTGCTAACCACTGTGCTACTGTGCCACCCTTAAAGTTATCCATCAAATGCATCCCATCTGGGTATGGTGCAATCATACAACCTATACTGCTTAAATATAAACACTTTTTTTCTCAGGACATTGCGCTTGTCAAAATTTTCTCCAAATACTAAAAGCTGTCAGAGGTTAGGAGACCCATCACTTATTTTAATAATTTAACCTATACCTTGCCTTTCAAAACTGGATGTGTCATCCTCTCTCAGCGGATTCTTGCTCACTCCATATTTATATTAAAATATTTTATAATATTTTCAAAATGATGATTCCAGGGTGAGGTGGAAATGTTTTACGACATTCAACCTATTCCTTTGCCTGAACATTTTATATGGATACCCCAAGATCCTTATTCATATCAAATAACCTACCTGATAAAATCTCACACGAGCATACAAATTGGAAGCAGGGGTAGGCCACTTGGCTCCTCATGCCTGCTCTGTCATTCAGTGAGATCATGGCTGATCAGAATGCACTTTCAATCCCACTTTCCTGCCTCCCCTGGCAACCTTTCACCCCCCCTTGTTGAGCTAGGTAGACTCTTGATCAATCTTAAAAATATTCAAAGACTATGCTTCCACTGCCTTTTGAGGAAAAGAGTTACACCCGTGACTGAGAAGAATTTCTCCTCGTCTGTGTCTTAAATGAGCGACTCCTTACTTTTAAGCAGTGACCCCCACAGTTCTAGTGTCTGACAGGAGGAAACATCCTCTCCATATTCACCCTGTCAGTACCCCTCAGGATCTTAAAGGTTTCAACCAAGTCACCTCTTAGAAGACAAACGTGGATACTGACGTGGATACAAACCTAACCCTCCAACCTTTCCTCATAAGACAACCCACCTATTCCTGTTACTCTAGTAAACCTTTGAACTGCTAACGCATTTACATCCTGAAACTAGGAGATCTATATTCAAATGTCTCACCAATGTCCTGAAGAGCTGAAGCATAACCTCCCTACTTTTGTAATCTTTTTATCATTTCAGCTTCTGTTAGGCTATCCATTATGAAACAATGCCTTTTACTGTTCTAGCTTTTTAAAAATAATTGAAAACTCTTTACCGTATGCATGTATTTGATCACCTATTCTCATTGCTAAGTTTGCCTCTTGTTGAATTCACCTTGTGCCTCCTTGTCCTGCTACCATGCTTGTTTTGGAATTCAAGTGATCTTTTCTCTACCATTTATTGTCTTGTTATACTTCTACAACGGTTTCTCAGTCACCTGTTCAAATTTGAGAACTGCATCTTCCATCTAATTTGATCTGCAATATTGGAACTTGTTTTCTTCAGTGCTTTCAAGTTTTAAATACCTTTTATAACAGTGATTGAAGTTGGATATACTTCCTGAGATGTAGTCTGAGTGTGCTTTTATTTAAAATTCAATTGGTTTTTATTCTTTCACAGTAATTTGAACTGCTAAGGCATGTGCCAGATTTGAGGATTTTACAGATTTTAGGTCTGAGGCCTAGCATGTACTTTATAATAATAAAATTCAGTATGAAAAATAAAGAATAAGAGCTCTATTAAAGTTGACACCCAGGATGCCAGCTTTAAATGTAGCTAGTTGGATCCTTCTGGATTTTGGGACATTGGGCAAAGGATCTGGTCCCTGTGCATTATCGACAATTAAATATAAAAAAATTGCAAAATTCTCAAATTTTCGGTGCATTTGACTGGAAATCTTTTTACAGATGAACCCTACCCTCACGTTGTAACAGATTTGGGCTTATTTTTAACTGTTTCCTATCTCTACTGCTGGAATAAAAATGTTATCTACACTACATCACAGGGCAAACAAAATGCATTCTTTTTGTAAATCCCTCTAGAGCATCCTCTGTTACAATCCTCAGAGAGACCAATAGATTCTAGAAATATTTGAATTCCCAGTGACTGCCTGAAAGAATCACATGACAAGACTTTAAGGTTTAAGATGTTTACTGCAACAATTTGACAACAAACAACTCTGCTTAAATGCTATTTAGTAAACAACTCTATACTAAACTGTAGAAAAGTTAACCTCCCTTCAATTTTTAACAGCTGAAAATCCCACACTACAGAGAAAATTTACATTGAAAACTGTAGTTCAGTTGAGAGTTGCATTAGAACCAGTACATTGAGCTGCCAATGGATTTCTGCTTCCCATTTTGCTGAGTTGCAATGTTGAATGACTGTCAAAAGGCACCCGTACCCCATCACTCTCTGGCCATCCCGGGACGAACTTTATGGATTTCTTAGATTCCCATGGGACTTGTGTCTTTAACCAGTGACTGTGGTCCCTTCTCCGTTGCCTCTGGTAATAGAGGACGTTCTAGGAGAGATTTCATTGTTTGGATGTCTCTCCACAGTCGCAATCAACATGATTAGTTTGAACTGTTTACCTACTTCTGCGTAAGGGCTTTCCACTAGCCAACACCAGTCCTTAGACAGAACTAATTAGGCCATGTTTGGCTGGCTTTTGGTAGGAGGGATAATTTTTCTGGATCATTGGCAAACTTGTGCCTTTGTAGATGCCTTCTGCAAGGCAGCCCCTGTCAAGATTATGAACTAGAGACTGGACAGTAAGAAGCTACCCTTGATTTGAGCCTACTTGCTGACTGTTTTCTGGAAGATGTGGATGATGAGGGTCACTGGTCTGTTTTGTCCATACTGTTGATCTAACTTGCCTCCCTATGATGGATCAAGCAATACTAGCAAGCAGGTATAAGTCATCCACTTAAATAAGTTTAACACAGCGAGCAATAGACCTGCAAGTTACATTGAAGATGGCATCCAACTTTCCAGCATGTGGAGAATGTTTCCTTTCTGGGCAGACATACTTGACTACTGAATAACACAGGACAAGGATAGTTGCTACCTTTTTCTCTGGGTCTTCCTCATTTAGAGTTGGCCAGCTTTCTTAACGTGTACGTGAACACTTTCACCAATGCTTTGATGTAATGTCAGTGTGTGTTAAGCCCTCATTTTGTATCTTTTTTAAGATGAAAAGAACCATTCTGTGCCTTTTCTGGATTGGCCAGCAAATGATGAATCACCTGAGTAGTTGATGCTAGTACATCATCAGGGGACTTCTCTGTTGTACCAAAAGATTGGTTCTGAGATGCTACGCCTTGGTTATTAGCATAGAGGGAACTTCTGGTACGTGGATGAGTGGCTGAAAAGCAAGGATGCAAGAACGTTACCTGGAAGTAAACTACTTTTCTGACTCGGTTTTCTGCTTCTCTTGTCATTTAGGGCAACCAAAAAGGGCTAATTAACTTTAGTTCTTGGCTTTCTAGATTGCCATATATTGCCCCACAAAAGGCAAGGATGCAGTTCACCTTAGTTGGGAAGGAGAAAGCCTATATGGTGTATCTTATTTGGGAAGAAGGTCATGAGGCTTAATTAAAAAGTCCTCTAAAGAACATTACTGTTACATTCTTCTACTTAATATTTATATGAGGAAGTTAATAGTAGTAATAATTTTGATTAGCTAGTACAGAACTGTTCTGTTGTTTTTCCATTATAGCTACCTGGCCTGACTTGATTATCTTTGAGGCTTCAATAAATTCTGTAATTTGAAGAGCGCACATTGATTAATGCATTTAAAAGGAGACCACAGCCAAGAAAATTTAAATGATTAGCAACTTTTTAAATAAAATAGCTAATCTAATTTTTGAACAAATCCCAGAAGATGTTTGTACGTGAGTCAGTGGCCTGGCCTCTCCCTCATATATCTGTCTTGGACAAACTGACTATTTGACTCAATAATTAGTTTTAAAAAGCTATGTTTATTATATTTAATGTGACTGTTTCAAATGGTCAATAAAAAGTAATCATTTCCTTTATTAAATAATATGATAAATACTTATGAATCAACTTATTCCCACTGTTTATGTTACAGAAAGTTTTCTTGTATTCTTTTTAACTGGAAGTAAAAGAACTTGTCATTCTTCAGAAATGTTTTGAATTTTAACTGTATAAATTATTGGGCTGAGTTTTGCTGTAAGCAGCAAACAAGTAGTGCCTGCTTGTTATGTTGGCATTTGCTCATAGACTTCCTTTGGGATTTGAGATAGGGAACTGGCAACCAAACATCCAAATGGTGTAACACCTTGGCCTTTTGTACCTCCATAACTAAAGACTGAAGAATTGTAGTCAACACCAGTAAGCATCATTATGGTGAATTTAATGTCAAATTAAGTACTGAATGTATGAAATGGAATGAAAGATTGCATTAAGGGAGGAAAATGAATGGATTTCTAATAATTAAAAGCTGAAGGAATGAGACTTCAAACTTGTGGAAGTTGATTTTCATTGACAGTAATTCGAACTGTATTATGCAGAAAGAGGCCATTTAGCCTATCATGTCTGTACAAGCAGAAAAATTAGCTGCTCAATTTATTCTCACTTTCCACCAATCCATAGCCTTGCAGGTTACACTATTTCAGGTACTTTTTGAATGAGTTGAGCATTTCAGTCTCAACTACCAATTCAGGCAATTAACTCCAGATGCCCACCACCCCCATGGCTTTGGGTGTTCCTCATGTCCCCTCTAATCCTTCCACCAATAACCTTGAACTGTGCTCCCTGGTGATTTAGCCCTTGGTTAGGGGAAACTGATCTTTCCTGTCTACCATATCTAGATTCCTTTTAACATAGTATGTTGCAAATTGGTCACTCCTCAGCCTCTGTTTCAAGGAAAACAACCCTAGCCTATTTAATCTTTCCTCACAGCTGTAATTTCAAGCCCTGGCAGCATTCTTGTCTGTACTCTCACCAGAGTAATTACAACCTTTCTACAATGTGGTGACCTGACTGTGTACACAATTCCAAGTTAACCAACGTTTCATATACTTCCAGTATTACCTCCCTGCTCTTGTATTCAGTACCTCATCCAATAAAGGAAAGCATTCCAATGTATTTTGTTTTTAAACCCTCTTATTCATCTGTCCAGCCATCTTCAGGGACCAGTGGACATGCAATCCAAGGTGTCTCACTACTCTCCAGCTACCATAGTGTTACCTGGTTATTTGTGAGACATGGGACATGGCTGGCTGGCCAGCATTTATTGCCCATTCCTAGTTGCCCTTGTTCAGAGGGCAGTTGAGAGTCAAACACGTTGCTGTGGCTCTGGAGTTACATGTAGGTCAAACTAGGTGAGGACAACAGATTTCTTTCCCTAAAGGACATCAGTGAACCAAATGGATTTTTCTGACAATGGTCAATAGTTTCATGGTCATCAGTAGATTCTTAATTCCAGATTTTCTTTTATTGGATTCAAATTCCACCATCTGTCATGATAGCCTTCGAACCTGCGTCCCCAGAACATTAGCTGAGTTTCTGGGTTAATAGTTTAACGATAATACCATTTCATCTCCCCTGAAATGGACAAGGCCTAATTTATTTTGGTAAGTTTAGGCAACTGCTGTATGAAAAGAGCACAGGAACTTCATGCCTTTTAGTATATTTAACTGATGCTTCACTTGGCTAGCTGCTGTTTGAAAGACTTATGAAGGAGCATTGTATCTCATTTAACAATGTTCTGATTTTCATATTTAAACAAGTTTATTCCGTTGCTGGTTGCTATCTGATTTGCACATAAATAGTTTTAACAGCAGTTGTCCTCACCGTTACTTTCACAACAAAATCAGGTCCAGTGAATTGGGATAATGTGAACCTGGATCACTATTTCCTGGATCTTATGTTGCTATTTGTTTTGCATTGTGCACTGCTGACTAGGTGGATGTCTTTTTTTTCTTATTTTAACTAAGTGAATATTGGCAGTTCAAATCTATCTGATGTAGCTCATCAGTGGCTTTATCTAACTTTATGATGATGAAAATAGTTTTTAAAATTTTCTGTTGAAATCAGACTTCTGTCAAATAAGATACTTCCTGATTCTTCAATTATAAAACGGGCCCACCATAATTATAAATGGTGAAAAACGGGAGTTTAGTGATTTCTGGGAAGGAGAAAATTAAGATCTATTTTGCTTCCCACAGCATTACAGGAGACGATTATACTTTCTAAAAAGCTATGTTTATTTTTCTGAAACACATAAAGAAGGCAATATGAAAATAAGTGGTTCTGATGGCTACTGTGGTGGCTAAAAAAAAAATGCCTTAAAAGCAAAGAAAAATAAAGAGGTTTACTTTTTTTTACACTAAAATGAGCATTTTGCAATTCTTGAGAGTGCTAAGGATGTAAAACTCTTTGTGGTTCTTAATATATTCAGGATTAAAGTTCCAAAAGTATATTGAACTTTATTTGCCAACTTTCAATGTATGCAAGGGTTACTTGGAGATTTTTAAAAAGTAAATGGAGGTATACAAATTAGAAACCCAGTATTCCTAATTTGCTTATTTTAAAAGGACATTACTCAAAGAGGAGACAAATAGAAATCAAAATGTAATTCAAAAGACATTCTCCAGCTACTTTGCCGTTTTGAGTTTTGCCGTGGTTTAACCAAGTCGTGAAGAACAACTGTTTGAATAGATTGCATCAATTTATAAATTAGGCATTCTCACCATTTTGTGCAAACTGTTGCTGCCTTGAATGATTGGGACATGTTAAGGGAAACAAAACAAAATATTTTATCAGAACAGGAAATTTCTGGAGTCTAATTGTGCATATGCTTACTAGTAAGTGAATCCTGAGTGGCGCTCGAGCTAATTTAGAAGCATAAGGGCTGGAATGCCCAAAACTCCATCTGAGTAGTTGAGATCCTTTTGCTTCATGACATTGCGGTTTTTGCGTGGTAACATCAAGATACACACATTACATTATAATATTAATATTAGCAGATGGGAGGTATTTTTAATGCTATCTCCAGAAGGGGCATCTAATTAAGAAATCATTTAGCTGACAAAAAGTGTTCCCTGCCCTGCCAATAATTTCCCATCCAGAGTTGAACCACTGAGAAGGGTGTTTACGCTGCAGTCTGTAATCAGCAATGCAAGTCTTTAATTCTTTTGGATTGCTGATTCAGCACCATAACCACCATGTGATCATGCCCAATTAGAGTATGTAACACTGTTGCCATTTACTTATATCATGGTTTGTTTATTGTGAGTTCTATTAGGGAAGGTTTTAGCACGTTTTTCTAACCTACCTTTGGCTTGGCATTATAGATATTTACTTGTTCAGTCCTTTGTAGATGCATGTTAATGTTCCCCTGCTCTTTCTATATACTCTTTCAGAATTTTTCTGTCCTATCTTTTTTCTAAATGCTTTCAATGTCCATCCTTAAATAATAATTTGCATTAATATGTTCAGTGCCATAGTTGCTTTGTTCCCCGACACCCCCAACCCCAATCTTATGTTTTTAGTGTCAATCTTTTGGTTTGTGTACCTTCAACTAAACCTGTCTTCTCTTTCAGTCCAAGGATCATAGAATCCCTACAGTGCAGAAAAGGCCACTCAACCCATTGAGTTTGCACTGACTCTAACAGAGTACCTTACCCCAGACCCTCTTCCCCACCCTGTCTCTGACTCCACACATTTCCCATGGCTAATCCATCGAACCTACACATCTTGGGACACTGAGGGCCAACTTAGCATGGCCAATCCACCTAACTTGCACGTCTTTATACTGTGGGAGGAAACTGGAGCACCAGGAGAAACTCAGGCAGACATGGAGAGAATGTGTAAACTCCACACAGTCATCCAAGGCTGAAATTGAACCCAGATCCCTGCAGCAGTGCTAACCACTGTGCAAGACGGGTAAGATGCTGTTTGCGAGTCAGTACAGACCTAATGGACTGAAAGGCCTCATGCGCTGTAGGATTCTATTTTACCTTGACTGCATCAAAGAAATGATCCTGGAGCATTTGTCATCTGCAAGGCAGTGGAATTACTAGTGCTCGAACCAGACTTCAAAGTTAATGCTAAGAGCATAAGAACTTATGCTATTGTATATCATTAACGTGTTCCAATCCTAAAAATCTGCAGGAAACCTGTAGCAAAACTTCAACTAGTTTCTGTCACTTCTAGAACTTTTAGACATTTTGTTGCCTGATGCCATCCTGTCATTATATGTAGAAATTAAAGGACAGAATTAACTGTAGTCCAACTTTTGATAGGCTTGCCCAAATCACTGGGGAAATGTATAGCATTTCTGTTTCAATTTGACAGTTTGTCCGAATGCTCTGTTCTCAAAGCGTCCATGAAGGTGAATTTTGAGGGTTTTTTCCCCTCCTTATTGTCTGGTATGGTATCGTCATTTGAAACAAAAATCTTATGAGCTGAAAACAAGCCACCAAAGTCAAATTAAGTAGATCTTTATGCCACTAATTTTGGGACCCAACTAATGATTTAACCACCCCAGTCAGTGTTCATGAAATCACTTAATGCTAATATTCAGATTTGGTATCTATAATTTGATTAAAATACACCATTTAAGTTATTTCTAAAATACAGTGGCTGTGTTTACTTTGAAGCTTATTGGAGATAGGTGAAATGTGGAGTTGAGGCCACTGTCACATCAGGCATGATCTTATTGAATGGCAGAGCAGGCTTAAGGGCCCTAATGGCCTTGTCTCTTAATGCAAATACTTGTAATTTGTGATCTAAGTAAAGCCCTTCTATTCCACATGTATTCTTATGAAGTCCAACCTATCATGGACTCTGTTTAATCCAGTTACTTTCCAGAGAAATGTTCTTTCTTTTCAACCTTGCCTGTTTTTTAAAAAAGTTGGAACATTCAGAATTTTGCTCCCCATTACGATTTGTGAGGATTCAATCTTGGAGGAGACATTAACATGGAAACAACTAAGTTTACTCTCAACTTTGTTGCAAGTACTTGTGTTAATTTGATATTTTTAACTATGAATATGACATGCTCCAGAAACTGAATGTATGCTATTTATTAAAAGATAAAGAAAATGCTGAGTTTTGGGATAGTAAATTCTGTGCTTTGATTTATTTTATATCATTGAACAATATTGTAGCCTTTGTGTGTTTCCAATAAATTTAACTATTGGTACTTGCTATGAAGTTTTGATAATTTTGCATTGATTTTGAAATTGTACGTCACCTGTATAAGTTATGACCTCGAATAAGCCATTTTTATTGAATGCAGAAGACCAAAGTATATGTCACTGTTCACTATTCAAACTTTTTGTAGTGAGAATGTTGCAGTCAGTAAGCTAAATAACATTGTTAACTAATGTGTGGTTGAAGTAATGGAATTGAAGGTAACTATTAATCTTGATGTTTCCTGCAGAATGCCAACTAATGAAAACAGAACGACCAAGACCAAACACGTTTATTATCAGATGTTTGCAATGGACCACTGTCATAGAGAGGACCTTTCATGTAGACACTCCTGAAGAAAGGTGTGAGTGATACTTAAATTTTGCTGTTGTCTTTGTTTGTTGCAAGTCTAATGTGTAAAAGTGATTGTAAAAAAAAGACTGTACTTGCAGGTGTTTGATAATTTGCCCTTTGTCTGATAAAGACAAATCTTAAGTTGCCTATTATATAGCTGAAATGCTTTATTTAAAAAAAAACCCATCAAACTTTTAGAGAGGTTTTTAAATTTTCCTGATAAATGGATTGAATGCATTCATTTTAGTGTTTTTAATCACTAATAAATAAATGAAATGCAAGTGTTGTGTCACAGACTGGGAAGCATTTCTTGAGAGACTGTCAGAATTATGGGAGTCTGAATCTGAAGTGATCCCACCATTTTTAGGCTATTTGTATTCTAAGTTTAATTAGAATGTGAAGAGTTCTGTGCACTCTATTTTTTGAGGCGTATGTAATTGCAGATTCAATGTTGGTATGATCTGGAATGGACTGCCTTAAAGGGTGGTGAAAAGGCATTCAATTGTAGTTGTGTGATTCAGTGAAATTTTTGATTTTTATTATATTCTGCTATTGCCCATCAATGATACCGAGATATAACTGTTGATCTTTTATAAAGAATGCTTATCTTTCAGTGTCAAATAGCATTAACATTTGTTTAAAATCTGTTACAATTGCCATACAAAGAGAAAATTTTAAAAAAGCGCTTGAATTTCCAGTTAATGGCTGAAAAGGTTGATACAGTAAGTTTTCATATTTTTATGGTAACAAATTAATAAAACACTGATCTAACCATTGTTTTTGAGGGACATTTGTACTTTAAACTACAGGGAGAATTCCTCTTTTCTACCTAATCATACACTAATTTTGTGGAGAGTGAGTTGTTTATGTAGAGTACACAGTCATTTGCAGCTTCCTAGCAGTAACTTGAGTGATCATCGCCAAGCACTTTACTCCATTCTGAGTTTCCCAAATCCACTCCCAGCTGAAAAACTCGCTCCAGTTGTTCTACTTCCCTGGCCACATAAGGATGAGTCTCAGGGTTCCCTAGATTGCTGTGGAATGTCTGTCTTCAACTAGAAATTGTCTAGCTTTGGTAGTTTGCAAAGTACCTGCAGTCTTGTCTCTCTGCTGACCACACCAACTGCTGTTGCTTTTCCCCTGGCTTTTCTCTCCTGCCCGATAGCATGAAACTGGCATGTCTATTTACAGTTAGCACAGCTGAATTTGTTCCCAGGTGTGAGAACTTCACCCCTTTCTCAGCAGGTCTCTTAACTTAGCCAGGCTTGTTAGGAGTATTTGTAATTGTCATGAGATCCCCCCTCACTTTAATGCAAATTTTAAAGGTAAAATTCTGAAGCGTGAGCTTAAACCTCATAAATGTAACAACACTGGCATCGACCTGGCAACGTGGGAAATTGCCCAATTAAGTCTTGTCTGCAAAAAGTAGGACAAATCCAACCCTGTCCATTTCTGGAAGAGGTACTTGTGCTACCAAGTGGCTCTTAGAAATAACCTGCTTACTGACACTCAATTTATGTTCCACCATCGTCATTCTGCCTCATTACAACCTTGGTCCAAACATAGGCAAAGAGCTGAATTCCTGAGGTGAGAGTGACACTGCTAGGCACAAAGGCAGCATTTGACTGAGTGGTATTAAGGAACCTAGCAAATCTGGAGTCCAGGGAAATCTCTCAACTGGTTAAGAAGCATACAAGATACTTTTATTTAGTCGAGGCATAGAATGCAAGAGCAGGGAGGTTATGATGGAGCTGTACAAAATGTTTGTTAGACAACAACTAGAGTACTGTGTGTAGTTCTGTGGGTTGCCACACGATAGAAAAGAATGCAAAGGAGTTTAGTCAGTTCATTATCTGGGCTGGAGCATTTCACCTATGAAGAGAGCATGGCTAGCTGGGGTTGTTTTCCTTACAGCAGAGAAGGCTGAGGGAGGACATGATTGAGGTGAGCAAAATTGAGGGATGTAGGGTAGATAGGAAGAAACTTTTCCCTTTAGTAGAGGGATCAGTAACCAGGGGGCATAGATTTAAGGCAAGGGGCAGGAGACATGGAGGGAATTTGAGGAATAATTTTCATCCAGAGTGTGTGGTGGGAATCTGGAACTCACTGCCTGAAAGGGTGGCAGAGGCAGGAACCTTTACAACATTTAAGAAGCATTTAAATGAGCACGTGAAATGTCATTGTGTACAAGACTATGGACCAGCTACAGACATGATGGACCCAAGGGTCTCTTTGTGCTCTAAAACTCTGACTCCACCCTAGCAGAAGGGAAGATGGTTATGGCTGTGGGAGGTCAATCATCTCAGTACTGGGACATTACTGCAGGTGTTCTTCAGAGTAGTGTCCTAGGCCCAACCATCATCAGCTGCTTTATCAGTGACCTTCCCTCCATCATAAGGTTAGAAGTGGGAATGTTTGCTCGTGAGCACTGTTTGCAACTCAGATAATGAAGTCCATGTGTAGCAAAAGTTGGGCAGTATTCAGGCTTGGGCTGATAAGTGCCAAGTGTCATATAATGTACTTGGGTTCTTTTTTGTAGTGGTGGTGCCTCATTGATGAGATCTGGAGGCTTGTGTGTTTAGACTATGTACAATTCCAGGAATGGTCTTGCATGGAGTTATTCCATGCAGGCACACCTCTTGCTGAGTTCTGTTCAAAACTGATCTTTGAACATGTGATTGCATATATCACACTGGGTGGTGTCACACTCCAGTCCCACATTAATCCTTGCTCTGCTGAGCATCTTGCATTATGATGCATATTGACACATCGTCATAGCAGGTAACATTTGCACCATGTGAGTGCTAGGAAATGACCATCTCCCCTTCGTATTCAATGCTATTACCATTGCTGAATCCTCAGTATCAATGTCCTTTTGTTACCATGATCCAGAAACTGAACAGCACCAGCCATATAAAAATGTAACTGCAAAACCTGGTCAGAGGCTGGAAATTATGCAGACAATAATTCATTCCTTGACTTCTCAAAGTCTGCTATTTATGGAATATTCTCTACTTGGCTGGATAAGTGCAACTCCAACAACACTCAATAAGCTCAAAACCATTCAGAGCAAAACAGCTCGCTTGATTGGCAACACATCCACCACCTTAAACATTCAGTCCCTCCACCACCAGCTCACCAAGGCCACTTTGACAGCACCTTCCAAACCTGCCATGTCCTAGAAATACAGAGGAAGATGATGCATGAAAGTTGCCCTCCAAGTTACTCATGCCATCCTGACTTGGAACTACACCACTGCTCCTTCACTGTTGAGTCAAAATCCTGGACTGTCTTCTTAGCAGCACCGAGTGTGTTCCTACACCCACATGCCATGAATGAATAAAAATAAAACTAAAATGCAAAACTTTTAAAATTGAAAAAGGGAAGGTATGTGATGCATCATAAGCATGAATGGAAAATTGGCTTAGTGATTTTTGCCTTGTTTACCTTACCTCAAGTGAAAGCTCATTGAATGCTTTATAAGGGTTTTGACCGGTCAGGATATAAATATGTGCTGCTACTCATTAAAGGGTGAGGGATAATGCTGATTTTTGGAAGAGATGCTTTGGCAGTATATTTATAACTGTCACTGAACATTTGTGTAGCCTTCATGTAGGCTTCCAACAAATGGAAGTCATTTTTAAATATATCAAATATTTTCAATGTTCACTGTATAAGCTAGAAAGTATTATTTCTCTAAATTTGTCTTGAACATATTTATGCTACCAATTGCAAAAATCCCCTTTATTACTTATATTGAATTTATCTTCAATGTTTATGTTTATTTGAAGCATTTGACCTTATTTTTAGGTCTGTACAAAACACTGCCTTTTTTCAGCCAGTACAGCTCATTCATTCTTGTGGGATATAGAAGAGGAAAATCCTCAATTTCTGAACAGCTCAAATGATTATAGACTTAGAAGGTTCCAACTCCCTTCAAGTTTCTTAGTGACGGTTCCATGCATATCTTATCAGATTCGCATCAGCTGACATATTTTGTGTAGATTAATGAGGGAGAGGAAAAAAAATCAGATTTTGTTGTGGTAATGGAAAAGGAGAAATAAAGCTAGTCACTTGGATAATAGCAAAAGGAAACATTGTCGTTGTGAAAAGATGAATTATTTTTAGAATTTACAGTTTTTGCATTCCTTGTATCAGAATGAAAAGATTGACACATTTCCGTATTAGCAAATATTCTTGACAATCCAATGGGGATCCTCTGCAGTACAGTCACTGTTATTCCTATCTATCTGAAAAAGATCAAAGGCTTGCATTCCTGAAGCGCCTTTCGTGTGTTCAGGATGTCCAATGATTTTGCAGTCAATGCTGCACTTGTATTGCAATGTAAGAAATAGCACTGTCAAAGCAAGATTGCATGAACAACAATATGATGATTGCAATGCTAGTTGAAGGATAAATATTGGCTCCTAACCCTCTGATTTAGTATATTGTATTCATCACTTACAATGTGATCCCTCTACATTTCAACACTTTGTGAAACATCTCAGTTCAGAGGAAGCATGGCTTCCGATTGCCCCTCATTTAAATTCTCCATAACATTCCTACCCTGATCTCTGTCCTTTGCTACACTGTTCCAGTGAAGCTCATTTTTTGATTAGGTATTTTTCAGCCTTCTGGACTCTGGCAGAGATTATAATCTGAAATCATTGAACTCAAAACCTTTTTTGGCTGTTGATGATTGTGCTGCCATTCCTGTTTGCACCTCGCCTAGACCCATCTTTTGTTTTTATAATTGCCCATTACCATTGCCTTTTGCCTTCTTGCATCATTGCTTTTTGTCATTTAATGTTTCCTTCCTCCCACAAACCTTCTCTTTTGTTCTTCATAGGTTTAAATTTAAGTTTACACACCTGATTGCAAAATTGTATGTTTTTTGTCATCATACCACATGTGCTCCCCTCCCACCCATGAGATGCTCTCTATATATAAGCCTCAACACTATCAATTTTTTTCCTGCTACATTAGTGAAAAATCACTGAGAAATTGTCAATCTTTTTTGGCAATTTTTACAAAATGTAGCAAAAAGATTATTTTCTTTATCACCATCTTTATTTTATTTTCACATATTTGGAGTATCACTATAGCTCTGAAAGTAATGAGATTGTACTTGTATCATTTCTGTTGCAGGCTCCTACCAGTGAGCGCATATTTTCATTCAGATTTTGTACCATGTTGTCAATAGTATGATATTTTGCCAGATTTGACCAAATTAAGGTGGTCAACTAACCCTTTGTGATTTGGCTGACTATGTGCCCTGAGAGGTTAAACTACCACTGCTTTCCATGTAAAGGCACATTTGAAGAGGGTCAGACGCTAAAAGGGTAGATACCAGTGACCTAATAATCTGAGTTTCGAAGCTTGTTTGTTGACGAGTAGCCTAGGGATGCTCAGTAGATGTCCACAGTTTGCCAGTCTCATTTAACTGAAGCCTGGGACCCTTCATTCATGCACTGGGTTATGCCATTTTGATCTCTAATATTATGCGAAGCTCAACTGTAGTGAACACTTTCAAGACTATTAGTCAAAACCCTTTCTTAGCTATGACTCACCTACCAATGCACATTTCTGTAAACATGGTGATAAACTGGATGCTTGGTTTTGTGTGCTTGAAGGAGGCAAGGTGGGTGCAAGTGTCTTAAGTTGCCATAGGTTCAGGGGATATCTTCAATAAATTTAAATTTATTTTGACCAAAATAACCCCTTGAGATTAGGAGTGTTTGCTTATTTTTGAATCCATACCTACGTGGGAGATGCATCCAAAATGTCATCTTCCATGCCCTGGAGATGATGTATTCCAAATTTAAACTCTTCATTGTAACAAAATTCCTCAACTAGACCCACGTTTACTTTCAAAAATATTTTGCAGTTGCTAATGCTTGCACTGACCCATAATGTAGAAAGAGACTTGCATCTCTCTGACTCTTACTGAAAAGAACAACAATTCTGGATATATCTGACACTGGCTTGATATTCTCTCAGATTATTCCAAAATGTTTATGAAAATTCCTGAATCATTTGAATAATTTGATCAACCAGACTTGATTTGTGAGAAATACTCTGACAATGTCTGGCAATTTCTCTACCATATATTTAATGACTCAGCTGAATCTGGCTTGTCGACATTTGCGATGATAATAGGCCTAGAGTTCAGTGCAATATGTGTTTGAGCCCCAGAATTTGGAAAGATGCCTGGTGAATCACCTAGTCATATTCCAGTCTTATGAATCAATTGTATCTAATGTAATAATGCTATCTTCTTTTCAGTTGGAGCAGCTGATAGAATTCTGATGATACAACCTTGTGTGTGCTCCAGAATGAGGGTAATGATATTGCTGAATAGAATGTTAGAAATACAAAAAATTCAAAATGACACTTGATTTCCTCTTGTACAGTTGGTGAAATATTCTGTGTATAAGGTCCAAAGAATGAGAAAATTGCATCTGTAGGATCAGCTTGTAATGTTAGTGTACCTTAAAGTTTTTAAAATCACGGTCACAGCTTTAGGTGATGTCATTGCTGGAAGGGGAAAAGACTGTGCCAGTCGGGTGACAGCGTTGTTTTTACTTTTGTTTTGGCTGCAGTGTTAGAGCTTCAGAAGCAAGCTGGAAAAGTGATCTCTTTGTCTCTGTTTTGCTTTGAAAATTTTGAAAGAAATGCTTGTTGCCATGCTGGAGTGAAGAATCTATGCTTTGGTATTTTGGGGAGCTGATATGTCTGCAAGCTGCTCTGTGATTTCAAGATCATTTGAAATCAGCATTTTAACCCAGGGAACTGGATTCCGGTATCATGTAAGCTTTAGCTTGTCCAGTAATAAATCTGTTTGAAGGGTTTTTTTTAGATTTTCGTTTTGATTGGAACATCATTAGATATATTCATTTGAGATCAATTTTACTAGAGAAATGGTTCTGGGAAAATTGGGATTGAAGGTGGATAAGTCCCCAGGGCCTAATAATCTACATCCCAGAGTCCTTAAGGAAGTGGCTCTAGAAGTAGTGAATGCATTGGTGATCATCTTCCAGGATTCTATAGACTCTGAAACAGTCCCTGCAGATTGGAGGGTAGTTAATGTCAGTCTGATATTCAGAAAGGAAGCAGAGAGAAAACAGAATTATAGACCAGTAAGCCTAACATTATTAGTGGGGAAAATTCTCGGATCTATTATCAAGGATTTTATGGCGGAGCATTTAGAAAGCAATGATAGGATTAGACAGCATGGATTTGTGAGGGGGAAATCATGCTTGACAAATCGGTTGGAATTCTTTGAAGATGTAACTAGATCTGACAAAGAGGGGACAATCGATGTGGTATGTTTGGACTTTCAGAAAGCATTTGACAAAGTGCCGCATAAGGGATTATTGCGCAAGATTAAAGCGCATGCTTTGTGTATTGAGAGGCATAAAAAACTGATGGGCAGAGAGGAAACAAAAAGTAGGAATTAATGGCTCCTTTTCAAATTGGCAGGCAATAAACAGTGGGGTGCCACAGGAATTGGTGCTGGGACCCCAGCTATTCACTATATATGTTAATGATTTGGATGAAGGAACATCTCAAATTTTGCAGATGATACCAAGTTGGATGGGAGAATGAACTGTGACGAGGATGCAGACATCCTTCAGCACATTCTGGACAAGTTGAGTGAGTGGGCAAATCACTGGCAGATACATTTATCCAAACTATACTGCAAGGTTATCCAGAAGGCAGATTACTACCTGGATAGCAGTAAATTGGGAGAGAGAAGTGTGCAGCGGGACTAGGGTGTCCTTGTGCATCAGTTGCTGAAGGTGAGCGTGCAGGTGCAGCAAGCAGTAAAGAAGGCAAATTGTATGTTGGCCTTCATTGCAAGAGGTTTTGAGTACAGGAGCAGAGATGTGTTGTTGCAATTATACAGGGCCTTAGTGAGGCCACACCTAGAATATTGTGTGCAGGGGAGGCTACCTCGTTGAATATGTTTAAGTCACGGGTAGATAGATTTCTGATAGATAAGGGAATTAAGGGTTATGGGGAGCAGGCGGGAAAGTGGAAAGTGTCATGAGCTTGACAGCCTTTGTGGATGAGGCAGTGCCAGGTAAGGTGGTTTTGTGCCAGCGTTTCCCAGGTGGTTGTGTCAATGTCAGGCGACTTCAGTGAGGCTTTGAGAGTGTCTTTGAAATGTTTCTTCTGCCCTCCATGTGAGTGTTTTTCAGCAGAGAGTTCCCCAAAAAGGAGCTGCTTGGGTATGCGCTCGTCTGACATACGGATGACATGACCTACCCACCGGGTCTGCGCTCTCATCAGCAGTGTGTGGACTGATGGTAGACTTGCTCTAGAAAGAACTTCAGTGACTGGTACTTTGTCTTGCCATTGGATACGTAATATTCTGTGAAGACAAATCATGTGGAAATGATTGAGATGTCTTGCATGCCTTCGATACACAGTCCATGTTTCACAGGCATACAGAAGGATAGTGAGTACCACAGTGCTGCAGACCTTCAGTTTTGTTGCTGGGCTGATTCCTTGACGTTCCCATACAGTAGAGTGCAGTCTACCAAAAGCTGAACTTGCCTTTGCTATTCTGTAGTTAACTTCTGCATTAATAGTCACTGCTTGGGAGAGGGTGCTGCCAAGGTAAGTGAATTGGTCCACTGCCTGTAGTTTCTGCCCTTTGATTGTGATTATGGGTTCTGTGTACGGTGCATGAGGAGCAGGCTGGTGCATGACTTCAGTCTTTTTAATGTTGATGGTGAGTCCAAAGTTGTCACAAGCCATGGAAAATTTGTCCATACTGACTTGCATCTCTGGCTCTGAGCCAGCGTACAGGGCGCAGTCATCGGCAAAGAAGAAATCCCTCAGAACAGTCTCCTTCACTTTGGTACTAGCTTGAAGTCTCCTCAGGTTGAAAAGCTTCCCATCCGCTCTGTACTTGAGGCTGATTCCAGCAACACTGTCCTGGAAGGCATCATTCGGCATGGCAGTAAACATCATGCTGAACAGTGTGGGTGCAAGCACATAGCCCTGTTTGACACCATTGGTGACTGGGAATGCCTCAGAGGATTCTCCACCATCCAGTACTCTGGCCATCATGCCACCATGGAACTGGCGTACCATTTGAATGAATTTGGGGGGTGCAGTCGAACTTTGACATGATCCTCCACAGGCCTTACAGTATCGAAGGCTTTCGCGAGGTCAACAAAGGTTGTGTATTCAAGAAATGTATTCAGTAGGTGGCTGAATATAGCACTTGGAGTGAATGCGACCAAAGGTTATGGGGAGAAAGCAGGATTAGGCTACTGAGTTGGATGATTAGCCATGATTGTAATGAATGGTGGAGCAGACTCGAAAGGCCAAATGTTCTCCTATGTAGCTATCATCTGTGTTTCTATAAAGGTTATATAATGGTGTGGTTGTTTTGTTTTTGTTTGTAATTGATAAAAGTTCTTGCTAATTTTCTTACTGTACGTATTAACTATATTCTTTAAACTTTGTTTGATAAAAGCTCCCTAGTGGGTCTTTTGAATTACACCTGAAGTGAAACATCTCAGGCTTATCCTAGCCAAATTCAAAATGCAAAACTCATGATTCAAGCAGGCTTCATAGAACACTTTAGAGTTTCTGATGTGAACGATAACAAACCTAAAATTACTGGACATACATTTCCTAGCCTTTTGTACAAAATTAAAAATGCTATGTTCAAGTGAGTATTCATGTTTCTAAATATTAAATAATTCTGCAAACAACATGCTTGGGTGTAAAGAAGGGCTATTATAGTGAAACTACTTGTACTCTTGACAGTTAAAGATCTTTATAGAGCCCTGGCATTTAATGTTCGTGTTTGCAATCACTACTTTGAAGGAAGAGCTGTCAAAAAGGGACTGTTGTTAATGACACATCAAATGGAAATGACTTATTACATGTGAACTACCTGGTGCTTTTGGAAATTCAAAGTACAAGGTCTCAAATCTTATGTTTTACTGCAGAATTAATACCTTCTTTGGGCAGATCGTGGGGTGACAAAATATTGGAAAATGATGCATTGCACTTTTTAGTTTCCAGTTTCACTTGGGTTAGTTGACAGGCACACATTGGAATGGAGGAGAAGAGTCTGCCTGAATTGTCTTTCAGAATTAGACCACTTGTTTGTCTGTTTAGGTGGAAAACCATGATGTCATGAGAACCTGAGAAAAAGGATAGGGGTAAACAAGTATATTAAGAGAATGTTCAATTTGAAGCAACTCCTGAAGCCACATAAGTTTACATCTAGAAGCATAAAATTGTTTTTGTTGGATTATTCAACTAGAAAGGCAAATTCTGAACTTTTTCTTTCAGCTGTTGTATTTAGTGTAAAGGTAACACTTCAAGAAACATTTAATTGAAAAGCCTAGATTCCCCTACTCTCAATGTAATTTAAGGGCTTTTATTTTATTTCTTCATGGGATGTGCACTGCATTTGTTGCCCATCCCTAAGTGTTCGAACTGAGTGGCTTGCTATGCAATTTCAGCAGCTAGTTAAGAATCAACAATGTTGTTATGGGCCTGTAATGGGCCACATGTAGGCCAAATTAGATAAGGATGGCAGATTTACTTCAGTGAAAGATATTAGTGAAACCAGATGGGTTTTAATGACAGTCAGTGAAAGTTCCGTGGTCACCATTACTGAGAGACTAGCTTGATATTCCGGATTTATTAATTGAACTTAAATTCTACCAGCTGCCATGGTTGGAGCTGAACCTGTATTCCCAAAACATTGGTCCGGACCTCTGGATTACTAGTCCGATGATATTACCACTATGCTGTCATTTCCCCAAACTTTCTGACTCTTTCTGGCACAATATTCAGGTAGTTAAACTGAAATATTTGTAGTATTTAAAAGTTAGGATACGGTCCTTGTAAACAAACTTGTTCAAAATGGCACAAATCAAAACTAACAATCGTCTAATCTAAATTGTAATTGCTGTTTAAATTTAAAACATAAAACGGAAAACTTAATTTGCAGGTTAGACACAATTTGATAGGTTCTGAGCAAGAAATTTGGAGAGATGATTCTAAGAATGCAATACTAATTTGTTGGTTCCTTATTCTGTAATAGGAAGGAATCTCACCCTAAGAACTTGGATTCAGGTCAATACAGACTAATCAAATAAAATTATAGTGAGCAAATTTAATAGAGTCACCTTTTCATGTAGCAAAGAATTTTAATAACTAAAAACTGGAGATGCTGGAAGCACTGAGCAAGTTTCTTATATTTTCTGTTGTTTCAGATTTCCAACATCAATATTACATTAGTTTTCAGTACTTCAAATTTGGGCTGAGTCTTCCAATGCTATCTCCGCCCCCAAGTTATTTGTGTCTTCCACTCAAATCTTGTTTCCCCTCCCTTCAGTCACCTAGATCTCTCACTCTGCAATTCTTTCCTCAAGCTTTTATGCTACTCCATCTTAACAGACTTAAGACTTGTACTGTTGGCAGTGTTTTTGGCCACTCTTACTCATAGCTGTTTCTTTAGCTAGATTTTATTTTTATGATTGCAAGTTGTGTTTGCGCATTTAACTTTTTTTGGAAACAAACTGTTGGGTAAATCTATGATGTGCTTAGAAAATAATAGTTTAATGGATTTGATGCTTCCTGGCTTTATTTCCTGGGTGGTCAAAACTATTGGGGAAGGGTAACCTCATACTGCTTTTAAAAATTACCACTTAACAGCCATGTATTCAAAAGGCTTCCAGCTTAATTGCAGTGCCATTATTGAATTGATTTGAATGCTTTATTGAAGTAAATTCTCTTGATTTGATGGTTCTTCATTACTTCAGCTGCTCTTTAACACTGCCCCCCACCCCGATCAATGTCAAATTTGTGAAGTGCCTCAGAATGGGCCGCCTCCTGCGCTGTAACAATTCTGCAATTCTGTTTTCTTATGTTACGAGCTCCGTACATGGGGTGGAATCTTCTCCAAAAAATTCTAAGTGCTATTAAAGTCTGAAAACATGAGTGTACCACACATCTGGAAACTGCAAACTTAATGTGTTTTTTTCTTTAAATGTCCCCAGCTGTACAGTAAATATTGCACTTTTTAAATATGCCAGATACTGTCTGGAATCTCGTCCGTCTCTGATTGGAAAAACCCTCTCTTTTAAAACCACAGTTTTTTTTTCTTGTTTGGTCTTCACCTTACTGGCACTTTAATCTTTAATCCGTTGTTGACTTCCCCAGCATTCTAATATTTGAAGTATGAGGACCCACAGTGTCTTTTTCTACCATAGGTTCTTTTCTCAATGACACAAAATCCCGACACGCCGCCAATTTCCTTTTCCTAATGTCCTAGCTTTGTTGGGGTGATAAGTTTCAACCAAAAACGAAATACATGGCTTGCATATGTAGATTCAAAAAAACACACAAGTTTTTTTGGGAAGAATTGTTTTCTGCAGAGACCACAAGCTGAAACTAAGGTGACTTGAATTGTTCTGTACGTTAATTTTGTGACTGGGTTGCGAAAAATGTTAATTACCAAACAAATCAACTCGTTTAGCCAATTTATGCAATTAATGGATAACCGTTATATAAGTGACACCCTTCTTATTTGTCAAGAACGTAAGAAATAGAAGCAGGAGTAGGCCATCTAGCCCTTTGAGCTTGCCCCGCCATTCAATAAGATCATGGCTGATCTGAAGTGGATCAGTTCCACTTTCCTGCTTTCTCCCCATAACCCTTAATGCCCTTGTCTATCAAAGACCTATCTACCTGTGACTAAATAGCAAGGTAGCTTCCACCACTTCAACAGGCAGAGAATTCCAGAGATTCACCCCCCTTTGAGTGAAGAAGTTCCTCCTCAACTCCGATCTAAACGACCCCCCCCCCCCCCCCCCCCCGCCCCCCAAGCCTTAACTTGAGGCTGTGCCCTCTAGTCCTGCTATCCTTTCTAAGCAGGAAGAATCTCTCTACCTCTACCCTATCCATCCTCTTCATTATCTTAAATGTCTCTATAAGATCCTCCCTCATCCTTCTAAACTCCAATGAGTACAGACCCAGTCTATTTAGTCTCTCTTCATAGTCCAACCCCCTCATCTCCGGTATCAGCCTAGTGACCCTCCTCTGCACTCCCTCCAAGGCCAGTATATCCTTGCGCAAGTGCAGCGACCAAAACTTCACACAGTACTCCAGCTGCGGCTTTACCAGTACCCTGTACAGTTGTAGCAAGACCTCCCTCCTTTTATATTCTATCCCCCTCGCTGTAAGGGCCAGCATTCCATTTGTCGTCTTGATCGCCTGCTGCACCTGCAGACTGGGTTTTGGCGACTCGTGCACAAGGAACCCCAGGTCCCTCTGCACCGTAGCATGCTGCAGCTTTTCGCCTTTTAAATAATAATCCCTCCTACTATTATTTCTGCCAAACCATACGTGTTAAACCATGCTTCATTTTTTAAAAATTGTGCCCATACAGCTAACCACTTTATTAATCATGGTAGAATGCCTACACAAAATCTGTTTACAAAATTCATTTAGGATCATGGTAAGCCATGCAATGTTATGGAAAAACTGACCTTGCAAGGATTCTATTAGCAACGAAGTTTTTTTAGAAAACGGATTTGTCCTGAAGAACAATTTACCACTTAGCCCGTTATTTTTGGTTCCCTTCCTATTCAGAGAAAAAAAAAGCAAAAACAGCTAAGAGCATGTACACAAATCTGCATGATTATTGTTTTGGATACTATCAGTTTACCACTGAATAAGTTTGCATTAATACCAACAACCTTTGTTTTCTCTATTCAGGGAAGAATGGACAGAAGCTATCCAAGCAGTAGCAGATAGACTTCAAAGGCAAGAGGAAGATCGAATGAACTGCAGCTCCAGTCCCAACCTAGATATTACAGGAGAGGATGAAATGGACACCTCTCTTAGTCACCCCAAACGCAGAGTGGTAAGAACATTTAGTGTTGTTTCTGAAATAAGCTGCATCATCTCGTGTAACATTTAAATCTTGCAATAATTTTATCAAAACAACTTGCATTATATACTACTCACTACATGCAGAAATAAACCTGCAAGATGGGCAGTGATCATTGTGAAAAGACAGAATTGGAGAGGCTATGATTGGGAACATGATATTGTGACATGTCATTACTGGGGGGGAAAAAAACTACTGGGCGCATCTAAGTTTCAAAATAGTTTTAAGTTCAGTGAGTTACATTTTGCAGGTTGAGAGTATTTGTTTGGCGTTATTCTGTAAAAGATTTCCTGCTGAAATCCAGGTAATCTTCTATAACAAGAAGTTGTCAAATGTTCTGGAAATATGTCTGAAACATTCTTGGGAGGTTCCTGAATGTGAGAGAACAGGTTACAATGTAGTAATCCAATTGGAGAATCCAGGTAATATAAATTGCAAGACCAAAGTTGGCCATGATCTAATTTTAATATTTTTACATTAGATGCGGTTAAATAGATGGGTTCTATTGGACCTTGTAAAATATTGTTATTTTAGATCATTTCACCAGTTATCTGTTGAGAAACTTTCATTCCATTTTGTTCTTGAGAATCATGTCATTCTTTATTTTCAATTTTTCTGTCACACTTCTCATTTGCACAGATCTGAGATTTAATTCTGCTGGCTAAATCTATAAATTAGGATTCTGGTGGAACCTATTTCATTATTGGCTGAGTGGATAATATGATCAACCAGATTTGATTCTCTCTGTTCCTTGCAATCAGCATGCCTAACTGCAGCATAGGCTCTCTGTAGGCACATTTTGCTGCTTTTATTTGTCACTCAATTTTTTTAAACTTTTGTTTCAGGACCTTGTTGCCTGGTTTGTGTTTTCCAAATATTTTGTTCAATGTTCTTGTAATACTGTGTATTTTTATTTTCCTGCCCTCCTTTTTTCATTTCCTCCCATTGTATATCTTTTCTGTCAGCTCTACTTTATTATCTTCAATTTGACAATGTTTTATGTTGTCTCCATGTATATTTTTCAACTCCTGTCCCCACCAACCTAGGTTTTGGGCACCATCCCTTTTGGAATTTCACTTTCCTGTCGTTTTTCAATGGTACTTCTCATGCCTGATGGCCAAAATCTGTATCTCTGCATGATTGCTGTCACCTCCTCAATTACCTACCATTTTTCTTTCCTCTTTCACTTCTATATCCAAGTAGCAATTACCCTTCGCAAGAATAGTTTATGGATTCCTTATCAATGCTCAACTAATTACTTTAACAACCCTGGGGATAACCTCTTATGAGTTTTTCAACTATTAAATTAATTTCTTAAGACACCCACTTTCTTTAACTTTACCCTCTGACTTGCTGTGAGCAATGCCAAGGACAGTCAATTGACAAAACATGTAATATTTCACAGCACAATGTTAGTGCTCTGTTTTACTGCTGTTAACCAGATCGTGAATGTTTTTTAAAAATCCATTAAGTTTAAAAACATGAACAAACTGAATTTTGACAGCTTGACCAATGATTTGGTGTTAAAAACATGGCTGATGGTATGTGCCAGGTTATTCCAAATCCCAGACGGGAAACTTGAAATAACTGCCTTTAATTGTATTCTTGCAATTTGATACAATACAATTTGAGGGAAAGATTTGAAATCGAATGAATGATATCCCAGACGTTTGTGGTGATAAACAAAATAAATATTAAATAATAAAATAAACAATGAAGTCACATAGAAGTCCATTTAACTAAAAGTGGTTTATCCTGTTCCAAAAACCTTTACTTACTCTGAAATTTCACAACCACAAACAAATTTTTAAAAACTGTTTAAAAATCCAGTAACAGTTATCACACCAGGCAGTTATATCATTGTGGTTACTTCTGAGCTAGAATCAATCAACTGGTTTTCAAGACAGACTTTCTTCACGGACACTGCTTTAACAGCTATTGTTGCTGTCAACTGTGGTCCCATGCTTCTGATAGTTTTTCACTTTTGATCTTCCCTTAGGAACTAACCTCCTCAGAGGTCAAACTCCATTGCCTTCATTTCTTGAGTCTATCTTTTAGAATGTAAATGCAAACTTCATGCTGTATCTCCTTCTTTGAACCTTTAACACCTTATGCAAACCTCAATCCTTGAACATGTATATGGAATTTTACAAACAACTTCTGAAATCCAGGTAAATTAGATCAAACAACTTGGAGAATTGTAATGGGTTTGCGGGGCACAACCTATTCGTAGCTTCATAGAACAATGCAGCAAAAATAATCCATCAAGTCTGTGCCTAAACTTAAGAACATTTCCACTCAGCCCTGCTCTGGCCTTTTCTTCAATCCCAAAGTATTTCTCCAATTCTCAATTGAAATCTACTGTTAAGTTTGTTTCCAGCACACCTTGAGCAATGCAGTATGAGGGTGTTTGGACAGAGCAAGAGTTAATGTGGGACTAGGGAAACAATACTGCCCACACAGTGCTATAGAGAGTCACATGATGGTAACCAGTCACATGAAGAGTTTGGAAGGAGCCATCATGGAGACAGCACCCATGTACCTTGGATATGTATATAGTTATGGGTTACCAATGAATGATTTATGTTCAACAGTATAAGCCTCCTCCAGACCTTGTAGTGAGATCCTAGGTACTGCATTCCAAATCCTAATGACTTGTGGCATAGTTACCATTTTCTACTCTGGCAAGCTGTGTGTTCATTTTTAATTTTACTTCTTTGTCTCCAATTACTTAGACTCTGTTTGTATTTTTTTTGTTTACTGTTGCCCCTTAGTTGAAATTACTTAGCACTTCCTACCTCAACATCAAATTCCTGGTCTCACCAGATTTCTGTCATCACCTTTTTAAAAAGTCATTCTGTTTAGCAGATTCACCCAGCAGTCAGTAAGACGTATGCTTAGAACTAGTCCTTTTAAGATAAAGTAGTTACTGGACATCCAGCAAACAGAAAAAAAACTGTAGGTGCATATTATAAGACTGTTCTTACATCTGCCATCTTGAGCATTTAAAAAAAAGTCACAAACTAAAACAAAATCAGTTTGTAGAACGAAGTTCAAGGCATTTGAAGAGTAGCAGTTTCATGACTGAGATGAGCAAATTAAACCAGTACTAAGTTGTTTAACATGCAGCTCATGTTTATTGCTGAACCAAGATGAAAAGGACGCATCAAGCTTGGTTACTAAAGAATTTTCCTTAAATCTCTTTTGTTAGTGCATCTCACTTGTCTCTGAGGTGACATGTTTTTCTTTTATTCTATTGATCAACTCTGATTAAGAGTGATGATGCAATCTGTTGGGTATAATTAGTTGCCTACTCTAAATGGTTCGCAGGTAGCTTCAGGCAGCTGTTAAGCTACTTTGTGTGTTGTCTGGGGAAGCTCTGTCATTGCTTTGACATCTGAAGTGACAAAAAGTAGTGTGTAAATTGCTTTGGCACAATATTGTCCAATACCTAGTCTCCACTGCAAATTGTTTTGGCACTGCTTTGGTTTGGACCTACTGTCAGTTGCTATGTGAAGCAAACAATCCTGCTTTCCTGTCAGAGCTGTTAGCACTACTGCTACATTTACCCTGCTCATGTGACTTGACCAGAGGCTGACTGAAAGTTAATGACATAATTAGTCACCACAGAGGGACTGAAATGACTTTAAACATGAGAAAATTTATAAGAATTGACACTTAAAGAAATTTCAGTCACATTGCTACAAATAGGAAGGTAACATATTTGCTTTTATCTAATTAATATAATACATCTTTACTGTTTGTTTGTCCATGTAGTGATATCATTTGTAATTAAGAGATGGGAAGGTTTGTTTTATCAATATAATTCCAGAATGTAACTTCTAAATTGTATCACCATATTTTATTATGGCTTAAGTATCACCCAGTTATCAAATAAATTGAGGCTTTCTTTGAAAATTGTCTGGGTTCTGTCCTGTGTGTTAATTAACGTAGATGTTGGTTGATTTGGCATCTAACTATTTTAGGTTTTCATTATATTAAGTGACATATCAAACTCTGGATCATTTAAAACAAAATAAAGATTTTGAATGAGAAAAATCCATTCTGACTTTTCTACAATTCAAACGTTATTCATAATTGAACAAATATTTGATAGGCTATCCAATAGCTATTTATCTTTGGTGTCATATTTACATGTTCTGCCGTCTTTGAAATTTTTAAAATTTGTACTTTCTTGGGATGTGGGTATTGCTGGCTAGGCCAGTATTTATTACCCATCCTAAATCTCCTTTGAAGGTAGTTGTGAGCTGCCATCTTGAACTGCTGTAGTCCATGTGGTGTAGGAACACACACAGTGCTGTTAGAAAGAGATCATATTCTATTAAGTTGCCACTCGATCTCAATTCGTATGTTTTATTTTAACGAGCCCAAATATTATATACATTGTTCATTTATAGCAGCAGCTCCATGCACAGTTTTTGATTTCCTCTTCCTTACTCTCTGCAAGCAATTCCTCACGAAAAGCATGTGTTCAATTATCTTTGAAATGTCATGCAGTAAGTAATGAAGTTGAAAAGTATTTGACAGTTCCTCTTCCAAGAGGTGCAAATTCCCAGCTGATTTGCATTTTAGGACTGGTCCCATTTGGCATCAGCTGCTTTAGCACTCACCTATTTCATAAATTCTTGCAGTCCAAAGGAGGCCATTCTGTCCATTGTGCTTGTGTTGATTTTTTGAAGGAGCTACTCCTTCCCCATAGCCATGCAATTTTGTCCCCTTCCAAGTATTTGTCAGATTCCCTTTTGAAAGTTGCTATTGAATCATCTTCCACTACCCTTTCAGACATTGCATTTCTGATCATTCTAACTAGCTGACTGAACTATTTTTTTTCTTCTCATCTCTGGCTATTTTGCTAACCACCTTAAGTCTGCATTCTCCAGTTACTGACCTTCTATCACTAGAGTTAAAAAATATTTTTGCAACAATCAGTTTGTTCTCTGGAGTTATTAGCTGGCTGAGGAGTTTTTGAACTTCTAATTTCAGAAAAATTTGAATATTTTAAATAATGCTGAAAAGAGAGACACGACATCAAAGTTTTTTTGTACTGCATTTATCAGGATACCTTGGAAGAATTTACCAACTGTAATGGGAGAACAGCAATTTATGTTGCATGAAGAGAGTATGTTGATTGGTTGGCAAGTGGACTTTTAAGAGGCAAAGCCTTGAAGAATGCTGCATGGAACAGTTACTACCTAGCTTCAAAGGGCAAAGCCTTGACCAATCCATGTTGACATTCCCAGTTTAAATTTGAACAAAGTTGGGAAGTTAACTGTCCAATGCTGCATTCTCCATGGTAATGCCTCCACAAATCAGAATGCACTTGACAACCAATCAGCATACTCCTTTCATGAAGTTTAAATGATTGTTTCCCCGTTATAGTTGGAAACTTCTTGCAAGCTATTCTGATGAGTTCAAGTCATAAAGCTTTGTTAGCAGGTTTCTTTCTTCAACAATATTCAAGTCCCTTTGCACCAAAAGAACAAATTCTAAATTCAAAATCTGTATCTGAATATTGAAAAAAAACTATCTTGTTATGGTATGTCACTGTTTGTAAATGAATGCAACTATTTGGAATTAATTCTTTTAGCACTGTTGCTTGGTCATACAGATGTTGAACATTACTGAAAAGAGACTTGTAGCCAAAGCTTTCCATCTTGTAGGGAGAAATACAAAAAAAAGTGTAGCTGAAGCTTTTCATCTCATCAGAACACATGCAAAAATGCCAAATTTTATATGCTGAATGACTCATGCAAGATGAAAAGCTATAACAGCAGGTGTCTTTTCAGCAATATTGTGTTCGAACTTTTAAAGTTTTAAACTTTGAAGAGAATGAAGCATGTTCACAGCAAAACCTAGTTTAATGATAACTGCTGCTGAGGTTTATAAACTTATGTTAGACAGCAAATTTTCTCTTTTCCCATCCCATATTGACTCGAGGCGTCTTTTGTTGTGCTTTCTTCTAAATTTTGTTTCTCAATAAACTTGCACGTCAGATATTTATTTACCATGAGAATTGCTTTGGAGAAGATGCAACTCTGACCACAAAATGTTAGAAGATTAAGCATTTCCATAAGAATCTGTGGCTATATTAAGTCTGATAATTGAATTCAGCCAATGGAAATAGTAATTTTAAGATTGTAAAATAGATGTTAATGAGGAAAGCCATTCAGCTCATCTATCTATAAAATAAATTTCTTGAAAATGTCCACTTGGATGCTAAATTACCCCATTAATTCAACCACAATTCCGTTCTTTAATTGGGGAAGAGCTTGTGGAAACTGCTGCTAGCATAATTTCTTGTGTGTTGATCAAAATTGTATGGTGTGGTCTGATCAGAGCACTGGAAAGTATGAAAATAGATAAGTCCCTTGGGCCGGATGGGATTTGTCCTAGGATTCTCTGGGAGGCTAAGAAGGAGATTGCAGAGCCTTTGGCTTTGATCTTTAGATCGTCATTGCCTACAGGAATAGTGCCAGAAGACTGGAGAACAGCAGATGTTGTTCTTTTGTTCAAGAAGGGAGTAGAGACAACCCTGCTAATTATAAACCAGTGAACCTTACTTCTGTTGTGGGCAAAGTTTTGGAAAGGATTATAAGAGATAGGATTTATAATCATCTGGAAAAGAATGATTTGATTAGGGATAGTCTTGTGAAGAGTAGGTCGTGTCTCACAAACCTTATTGAGTTCTTTGAGAAGGCAACCAAAGAGGTGAATGAGGGTAAAGAAGTTGATGTGCTGTACATGGATTTCAGTAAAGCATTTGATAAGGTTCCCCACAGTAAGCTATTGTAGAAGATACAGAGACATGGGATTGAGGGCAATTTAGTGGTTTGGATCAGAAATTGGCTAGCAATAAAAAGACAGAGGGTGATGGTTGACAGAAAATGTTCATCCTAGAGTTCAGTTACTAGTGGTGTACTGCAAGGATCTGTTTTGGGGTCACTGCTGTTTGTCATTTTTATAAATGACCTGGGTGAGGGCATAGAAGAATGGGTTAGTAAATTTGTGGATGACACTAAAGTCAGTGGAGTTGTGGACAGTACGGAAGGATGTTGCACGTTTCAGAGGGACATAGATAAGCTGCAGAGCTAAGCTGAGAGGTGGCAAATGGAGTTTAATGTGGAAAAGTGTGAAGTGATTCACTTTAGAAGGAGTAACAGGAATGCAGAGTACTGGGCTGATGGTAAGTTACTTGGTAGTGTGGTTGGTTGAGCACAGAGATCTCGGTGTCTGTATGCATAGATCCCTGAAAGTTGGCACCCAGGTTGATCGGGTTGTTAGGAAGGCGTATGGTGTGTTAGCTTTTATTGGTAGAGAGATTGAGTTTAGGAGCTATGAGGTCATGTTGTTCTGTACAAAACTCTGGTGCGGCCACACTTGGAGTATTGCACATAGTTCTGGTCGCTGCATTATAGGAAGGATGTGGAAGTGTTGGAAAGGGTGCAGAGGAGATTTACCAGGATATTCCTGGTATGGTGGGAAGGTCTTATGAGCAAAGGCTGAGGGATTTGAGGCTGTTTTCATTAGAGAGAGGGTTAAGAGGTGACTTAATAGAGGCATATAAGATGATCAGAGGATTAGATAGGGTGGACAGTGAGAGCCTTTTTCCTTAGATGGAGATGGCTAGCACAAGGGGACATAGCTTTAAATTGAGGGGTGATAGATATAGGACAGGTAGGCTCTTTACTCGGAGTAGCGAGTGTGTGGAATGCCCTGCCTGTAACAGTACTGGATTTGCCAACATTAAGGGCATTTAAATAGTCATTGGATAAACATGTGGATGATATTGGAATAGTGTAGGTTAGATGGGCTTTAGATTGGTTTCACAGGTCGGTGCAACATCGAGGGCCAAAGGGCCTGTACTGTGCTGTAATGTTCTATGTTTACTGTACAGTTTCAGCAACTTGTGTATGTTAGTGATTAAACAGTATAATGTGATTTGCTTTTAAGCCTAGTTACTTCATTTCTGCTCTACAGTGATTGTTTCTGCGGAGCCATTTTTATATTCTTTGGTTGCTAGGTGCTATTTGCCGAGGTTTTCTGCAACTTGTGGCCTCATTTCATACTGACAGTGACAGGTCTTCCTGACTTCAATTGAATTAGTTTTTAAAATGCTTCAGTAGATTAACATGGTATTGCATGGTGCCATAATTTTCCACAAATCTCTTCCATTGAGTCCTAATGTCCTCAGCAGATATAATGTGATGTCATTGCAAATGCAAAATGTCACAGCTAGTCAAGTGCATCTGTAGAATGTTGAACCACTTCAGTGCAGCCAATATAGGATGACTGCTACAATAAAAATGTTTGCAATGATTAGAGAAAGCTGCAGAGCTGTGGCTTGTGACGTTATTTACCTGCTGGCACAAGTCATCCTGCTGTTTTTTTTGGAGTTGAGCCACTGGTCTGAGTGGTGGAAAATAACGATCCAGGGTCATGCTACTTAGTTTGCTGGTCTGGACTGAATTCTAAAAGCAGCTTGCATTGCTTTCTACTTCACCTGTAACCGGTTTGAAATAATTGATAGCACATGTATCTTTTTTCTAATTTAATTAGCAGTATTGCATTTCACTTGCAGAATTTATCTGTTGGTCTTTATACTTCTGTTTTTCTCTTTTCCCTGACAAGTCCATGTTTGCTCACAAGTTTGAAAATTTGCACTTAGTTTTGAATCCATGTCACTGACATTTGTCTCTAGGATATTCTGTATAACGTTCTTCAGCTAATTTCTTATCAATATCCAGATTTTGGTTGGAACTTGCATTGTATTTTCAATAGCTTAATGCACAAGTCAGTAAATCTTTGGAATGCAGTGGCCTCAGTCGTGGGCTAGTTAGTCAAATTATTGACCAATGCTGCGAAGCAATAGCTAAAGCATACAGATTCTACTTGTAGGACAGTTAGTTATGGTTTGTTCTTTTATGAGGCCATAATTAGGGCTCAGCCGGAATAAGGTACTCAGTTTTGTTTTCTTAATATGCTGGAGGTTGAGACTTTTGAAAAGAACTCAAAAAAGACCTACAAGATTGTTTCCCAGTTTAAAATGCCTTGATTATCCAGGTAAGCGTAAATACCTGGATCTTTACGTTTTAGAAAAGTGTAGACTTTTGGATGATTTAGTAGATGTTTCTAAGATAATGAAGATTGTGTGCATGTAAGTAATTATTTTAACTGGGTAGTTTTGGTTTACAAGTTCTGTAGAGGCAGAAGTAGTTTTTGTCAAATGATCCTTTTACCAGTGGGGAAAAAGTTGCCAGTTCATATGATAAATGCTGATTTGCTGTATTCCTTTAAAAAATGTGCTTGTCCTGTTTTTGATTGAGGTTAGGTGATCTCTGCTCATGTACTCATTAATATAAATTGGACCAAATACAGTGATCCCAAGACAGGAGATCCATGACTTCAGGGTGGTTAGGAAGTGCTGTTTTGTGATGCATAAGGCAACAGGACTGTATGAAACAGGTTAAGTGAACCCAGTGGCTTTTTTCTTGTCTTATTTTCATTTGTTTGCTGGAGATTGTGATTTTCATTGTTCATTTCTTTTGCTTCATCCAACTGGTTTGATTGTTACCACTGCAAACTTGAACCCTGGTTTACTGTTATAAAAAATTGAATAATAAATTAGGTACTGTATAGATGTTATCTTTTAGATCTCTTTGGGCTATGTATGGAAAGGTGATACATGTAACAAATATTTTAAGAATGCTAAGCATTTTCTGGTGCAGTTGCAGCACCAGAAAGTTGCACTATTTGCTTGTGGATTGAAAACTTCCTGTCTAAGTTTATTTGCACAAAAAGTGGCAAAATGGCATTGTAAAGTCACTAAGAAATGTAGGCCCTGAGAGGTATTACTGCAGAAGCATTTGGGCCTCTCAAAACTTTTTTTAATCAACTCAACTCACTTGAATGAAAACTTCAGACGTTCTTTCCTTGACCTCTAGCCATTTTAAACACACTTCCAATTTCATCATGAGTGCTTGTGCCATGACTAACTACAGACCAGTTGTGTCCAAGAAGCACTATCAGCATTCAGAGTATAAGGTAACAGGTGGTAAAGAAGCAGTGGGGAAAGGAAGTGAGGAAGTATCTGCCATGAGGCAAAAAGGCAGTAGGGAGGAAGGATACTTTAATGTGTAACAGCTTTACTTTATAAGAAAGATCTGCCTTTATCCCATCTCAAAGCATTTCACAGACTGTGAATTACTTGAGGTGCAATGAATGAGTTAGTGATACAAATACAGCCATTTTGTATGTACTAAAATTCCTGGACCGCGGGTCCCCCTTTTTCTTCTTACGTGAAAAAGGGCAGGCTAACCGTCAGCAGCTCCTTACGCTGCTGGCCGACGATGGTTCCCCCATCTTGGATCCGGAGGGCATCTGGGCTATTGCCCAGGATTTCTATTCTAACCTCTTCTCTCCGGGTCCGTACAGCGAGGATGCCCCCAGAGTTCTGAGGAAGGACCTGCTGCAGGTCAGCCCGTAGGGCGTTGGCGGGCTGGAGAGCAATATCAGCCTGGCTGAATTGACCGGCGCCCTCAAAAGGCCTTGGACGGGGTTTGATGGGCTGACCGTGGAGTTTTGCAGGGCATTTTGGGATGTCCTGGGGAATAACTACGCAGGGGTCCTGGGAGAGAGCATTGCTTCTGGGGAGATGCCCCTTTCATGGCGCAGGGCCATCATTGCCCTGCTGCCCAAGAAGGGGGATCTCTATCTACTCAAGAACTGGCGCCCAGTCTCCCTCCTCAGCACGGATTATAAGATCTTTGCCAGGACTATGGCTTCATGCCTTGGATCCGTGCTGGACCACGTAATCCACCCTGACCAGTCCTACATGGTCCCAGGCTGCTCTATACATGATAATCTCCACCTGGTCTGGGACCTGATCCATCATTCCCAGAGGGCTGGTCTGTTGAGCGCCGCCTTGTCATTAGATCAGGAGAAGGCGTTCGATAGGGTGGAGCATGAGTATTTACTTGGAACTCAGCGGACATTCGGGTTTGGGATGCATTTTGTCGCCTGGATCCGATTACTGTACTCTGCCGCAGAGTGCCTAATTAAGGTTAACGGGTCCCTGACAGCGCCCCTTCGCTTTGGGGGAGGAGTACGGCAGAGCTGTCCCTTGTCCGGCCAACTGTATTCTATATGCGTGGAGCCATTCCTACGCCTCTTGTGGGGGAGGTTGTCAGGTTTGGCTTTGCATGGCCCAGACGTACGATGGTCCTGACGGCTTACGCCGATGACATGCTCCTCTTGTTCATGGACCCGGCTGACCTGCGGAGGATGCGAGAATGCCAGGCGATGTATTCCGCCACGTCCTCCACCAGGATCCACTGAGCTGAGTGCTCCAGACTTCTGGTCGGTACATGGGAGACGGACCCACTTCTGGAGGAGCTCAGGCCTTTCACCTGGAACAGGTCCAACCTCCTTGACTTGGAGACCCATCTCTGCCCAGCCGAGGAACCCTGGCTGGCGAACTGGCAGGAGCTGGAGGCCAGAGTTACCGCCCGTCTGAATCGCTGGGCAGGACTGCTCCGAGTGCTGTCCTATAGGGTGCGAGTTCTCACAAACCAGCTGGTTGCCTCCATGCTGTGGTACTGGCTGGCCCCTTTGACACCTTCCCTGGCTTTGTCGCCAATATCCAGAGAACCCTCCTGCATTTTTTCTGGGACAACCAACTGCAGTGCATCCCTGCCGCAATTCTGTATCTCCCACTTGAGGAGGGTGATCAAGGTCTGGTGTGCCTCCGCACTCAGATAGCGACCTTCTGCCTCCAGACCCTGCAGAGACGCTGAAAATTCCAAATAATGAATGACTTGCATTTTTATTGTGCTTCCTATAACCTCAGGGCATCCCTAAATGCTTCATGGTCAATTAAATACTTTGGAAGTGTCATCAATGTTGTAATGAATGAAATGTAATAAGGTAAATAATCAATTAATTCAAGGGCTTCTAGGACTGGGGGGCATAATCTTGAACCAGATCTTTCAGGAATTAATTTAGGAAACACTTCACACCCACAGCAGTTGAATTTGGAGCTCTGTTCCACAAATAGCAATTAATGCTAGATCAATATCAATGCTGGATCAATTGTTTAATTTAAATCTGAGATTGAGATCTTGGATGCAGTAAAGAGAGTAGTAACTGCTTGGTTAAAATCTTCCAGCTTTGTACGTATGCAATGAAAATGCATTAGCTTGATCTCACCAGTCCATGGAAGACATGTTTAGGGTGATTATTTTTTCTATGTAGAAGTGTGTCCATTTTGAGGAAAAAAAAAACCTTCTGCGAACTTATGTCTGTTATTTTCTTGTTCCAATTTAAATATTGCAGTATATAGGAAATTCTGTTGTGGTTTTATGTTTTATGGAAGAATTATTTTGATCCCGGGGCACCATGTCCATGAGCTAAAGGGCTGTGTATTTTTCACAGGAAGACCTGTAATCTCTCCTTTGGAAGAGATTGAACCAGGGGCTGACTATTAGGGAAGCAAGGCAGCAAGCCATTCAGGAGTGTCAGTCTTACTGCATGAAAGGAGATAGTTTGGACCAATGATATTCACCAGAAAATAGTGACGACCAGTTGGGATGTTGGAAAATTTTAATTGGGTTAAAAAAAATAGATTAATTGTACTTTATTTCTTCAGGAACATAAAGTGCAAAATTGGTTACTTGAGTATTGTTGACATTTTGTCAAAACTTTTCATCTGGCAAGAATACCAAATGTAAACGGAACAGCAGTATATGCTTGGTGCAGAGAGTGCTGATTGGTTGTCAGTTGGACTCTGATTGCTAGAGATGTTGCTCATTCGTAATAACTTACTGTTTCTATTTAATTTTTGCTTGCTACTATCCTCCCCTGAACCCACAATGTGGGCAAGAGAGCTCAGGACAGGGGCAGTGAGAGGGTGGAAGTGACTGAAGGAAGGAGCAAAATGTGGAATCGTGGCTAGAGACAAGGAATAGTAAGGGGAGAAAGTCACTGGTGGGTGTGGCCTATAGGCCCCCAAGTAATAACTTTTAGGTAGGGCGGGCTATAAACAAGCAAATAATGGATGCGTGCAAAAACAGAACGACAATAATCGTGGGGGATTTTAACTTGCATGTTGATGGGTTGACTCAAGTAGGACTTGGTGGACTTGAGGAAGAGTTCTTAGAACGCTGTTGGGATAGTTTCCTTGAACGGTATGTGACAGAATCTACGAGGGAACAAGTTATCTTGGATCTGGTCCTGTGTAATGAGACAGGTAGAATTAAAGATCTTGTGAGGGATCGTCTTGGGATGAGTGATCACAATATGGTTGAATTTCTAGTACAGATGGAGGGTGAGAAAGTAGGGTTCCAAACCAGTGCCCTCTGCTTGAACAGAGGGGAGTATGATAGGATGAGGGCGGAATTGGCTAATGTAGAGTGGAAGCGCAGACTAGTTGGTAGGACAGCTGTGGAACAGTGGAGGATTTTTAAGGAGATTTTTCTCAGTTCTCAGCAAAAATATATATTCCGGTGATAAAGAAGGAATGTAAGAAAAGGGATAACCAGCCGTGGATAACAAAGGAAATAAAAGAGTAGTAAATTAAAAACCAATGAGTACACAGAGGCCAAAACTAGCGGGGAATTAGAAGATTGAGAAAGCTTTAAAAAACAACAAAGAACGACTAAGAAATCAATAGAGAAAGATAGGTTATGAAACTAAACTAGCGCAAAATATAAAAACTGATAGTAAAAGTTTTTACAAATATATGAAAAGGAAAAGAGTGGCTAAAGTAAATGTTGGACCCTTAGATGAAAAGGGGGATTTAATAATGGGAAAACAGAAAAATTGCCGAGGCCTTAAACAAGTTTTTTGTGTTGGTCTTTATGGTGGAGGACACAAATAGCTTACCGAACATTAACAGTCGTGGGACTATAGGGGGGCGAGGTCCTTAAAACGATTACTATTACTAGAGAGGTAGTGCTCGGCAGACTCATGGGACTAAAGGTAGACAAGTCCCCGGGCCCGGATGCATCCCAGGGTACTGGAAGAAATGGCAGAAGTAATAGCAGATGCGTTAGTAGTAATTTTTCAAAATTCGCTGGACTCTGGAGAAGTGTCGGCTGATTGGAAAAGAGCTAATGTTACGTCGCTGTTTAAAAAAGGAAGTAGACAAAAGGCAGATAACCACAGGCCGGTTAGCTTAACGTCTGTAGTTGGGAAAATGCTGGAATCCATCTTAAAGAAGAAATAGCAGGACACCTGGAAAAGAATGGTTCGATCAAGCAGACGCAGCATGGATTCATGAAGGGAAAGTCATGTGGCAAATTTACTGGATTTTTATGAAGATGTAATGAGTGCGGTTGACAGAGGGGAACCGGTGGATGTGGTGTTTTTAGATTTCCAGAAGGCGTTCGATAAGGTGCCTCACAAAAGGTTGCTGCAAAAGATTAAGGTACGCAGAGTTGGGGGTAAAGTGTTAGCGTGGATTGAGGATTGGCTATCTAACAGGAAGCAGAGAGTTGGAATAAATGGGTGCTTTTCTGGTTGGCAGTTGGTGACTAATGGCATGCTGCAGGGATCGGTGCTGGGGCCTCAGCTGTTTACCATATACATAGACGATCTGGAGGAGGGGACCGAGTGTAGGGTAACAAAGCTTGCTGATGAGACAAAGATGAGTGGGAAAGCAAATTGCATGGAGGACGTGGAAAGTCTGCAGAGAGATTTGGATAGGCTGAGTGAGTGGGTGAGGATCTGGCAGATGGAGTATAACGTTGGCAAGTGTGAGGTTATTCACTTTGGAAGGAATAATAGTAAAATGGACTATTTAAATGGTGAAAAATTATAACATGCTACTGTGCAGAGGGACCTGGGGGTCCTTGTGCATGAATCGCAAAAACTCAGTCTGTAGGTGCAGCAGGTGATCAAGCAGGCGAATGGAATGTTGGCCTTCATCGTGAGGGGGATGGAATATAAAAGCAGGGAGGTCTTGCTGCGATTGTACAAGGTATTGGTGAGGCCGCAACTAGAGTACTGTGTGCAATTTTGGTCCCCTTATTTGCAAAAGGATATATTGGCCTTGGAGAGAGTACAGAGAAGGTTCACCAGGTTGATACTGGAGATGAAGGGGTTAGCTTTTGAGGAGAGATGGAGTAGATTAGGCCTGTACTCATTGGAGTTTAGAAGGCTGAGGGTGACCTTATACAGACATATAAGATAATGAAGGGGCTAGATAGGGTAGAGGCAGAGAGATTCTTTCCACTTAAAAAGGAAGCAAGAACTATAGGACACAGCCTCAAAATAAGGGGGAGTCAGTTTAGAGCAGAGTTGAGGAGGAACTTCTCTGAGGGTAGTGAATCTCTGGAATTCTCTGCCCATTGAAGTGGTGGACACTACCTCATTGAATATGTTTAAGTCTCAGGTAGGTAGATTTCTGATCAATAAGGGAATTATGGGTTATGGAGAACAGGCACGTAAGTGGAACTGAACCACTTTCAGATCAACCATGATCATCTTGAATGGTGGGGCAGGCTCGAGGGGCTAGATGGCCTACTCCTGCTCCTATTTCTTATGTTCTAATGAGAGGGGCTGAGAGTGGGAGGCTCAGGGTGGGAAGTGATGAGCAGAAGGGAGGCAAATGATCCTCCTTAAAGAACCTAGCCTCTACCACTTGTGCCAATTCCCTTGCTCAAAGATTACACTTTAATACTGAGTGAACGCCAACAGCTTGGCCAGAATTGACAAGGTAAAGTTCAAAACACTTTGTTTCTTTCTTCCTTGAATATTACCATCTTTTACCTTTGGGACTTTGACAAGGATTCCTTGTGTAGACTTCTCATGAAGCTTCCTTTGGAATTTGATTTGCTGGCAGGGCTTATCGTGTGAACACTGGCCTATTGCTCCAATTCACCTGGGCAAATGAGTGGGAAATTGGAATCATTGGACAAGGCAAGCGCTTAACTGGTCTCAAACCCAACCCAACAGCTGTCTGATTTCAACCTTCCAAGGAAAGAGTGGTCCACCCTCCACAGGCTCAGCATGGGCCACACCCCTTGCTTGGCCAACATCCACAGATGGGGCATTGATGCCAGCCCCCAATGTCAGAGCAAACTATGCACCACATCATAGGAGAGCGTCCAGTCCACAAACTCAGTGGAGGCCTTTCCGTACTCAATACAGCAGGACCAGAAGGAATCGCTTGGCTTAGGGACATGCATTCACCCCAATTTCAACCATTCTAGACTAAAACAAATACTAACTTTTCACACTGTGTTCTGCTTAAGGGTGGCAGCAACAACTTCTTACTATCCTACACAGTGGCCACATATATCCTCAACACAGAACATCACTGCATGTTATATATGTATAGGAAAATTCTCAGCATTAAGAGCACATCAACATATCTATCATTGCCTTGGTAATCCATAACATTACTCCACACCCTGCTCCTTTTATCTTCTTCCTCGTATCTCTATTCTGACTGGAGAATGTTGTCACCTTGTGCGATCCTGCCATGCAGATTGACTGTGCAAAGTGGGGCCTCCAATGATGGGAAAGGACTGAGGAAAAAGAGTTGTCGGTGCTTTGGAGCCTAACCTTGACAATGAGTGGAAAAGTGATAGTTTTTGGAGAGAGGAGGAAAGAGGTAGACAGAAGGCCACAATATTAATACAGCAGACTTATTCTACCCTATGTATGTCATTCTCAACCTTACCCAGTTTGTTATTCATGGGAGCTTCTTTGCAACTCCAAGTCACTAACTTTTAGTTCCATCCAAATGTATGTAGTGAGGTTAATGAGATCTCGTTGGTTAATCTTACAATATGGAGATGGATCGAGATTGTGCAGCCTGAGGAGGAGGATGTCAATGCTTTAGGGTTGTGGGACCCAGAGCTTGTGCAATTTGGAGAAACAAAAGATGTTAGACCAACATATTTCAAATGTGTAGGCTCTTTCGTAATCTGCATCAGGCAGTTAATAAAAGAAAATGGTATGTTGACCTTCATAGCAAGAGGATTTGAGTATAGGAATAGGGATGTTTTGCTCCCATTATACACAGCCTTGATGAGGCCACACCTGGCAGTTTTGGTCTCCTTATCCAAGGAAGGATGTTCTTTATACAGAGAGTGTAGTGAAGGTTTACCACACTGATTATTGGATAGCAGGACTGATGTGAAGAGAAATTGGGGGGATCTCAAACCTATAAAATTCTGACAGGGCTTGACAGCGTAGGTGCAGGAAGGATGTTCCCAATGGCAGGGGAGTCCACATGACAAGTAGTTTGATCTTTCAATGTGATCTCTAGAGAATTCCCAGTAATGGCTCTGGCCTAATTTCAGCTTCAAGAATAGTGTTTCTAGGATGATATGGGGCATCCTACATGAGCACCCTGGATCAAATCTTTGGTTTTTCACTGAGACTAGGAATTCACTCACCCATCACAAAACTGATAACATTCATTACATGGGATTTCCTTAGCTCTTCTCGAGTTCTGTGCTATGACCTCTTCTGGAGTTCTGCTTGTGCTTTTACTCTCAACCCCTTTTACCTTTTATTCACATTTTCATGCTCTAATTCCATTCCCTTCACTGCTTATTGGTGACTGTTGTACTTTTATTTTAAACTGGCCCTAATAGATTTCAGAGCTACTTCCATCTTTTTCATAGTGCTTGTTGTTTTTTCTTTTGCTTTGATACAGCAAAGCTGCTTCTCATTTAGATTAGGGCCACTGACTTTTACTTCATTTTCTGTTTGCTGTAGTTCTCAGTTAAGTTTATCCAATTCTTCAGTCTGCCTCTGTGATTGAACTTGCTTTCTCATTGATTACAGCTTTATTGTTTGCTTGTAGTTTGCTAAAACTTTCAAGGAACTTCTCAATATAGTACAAAAGAATGGGATGTTTCAGCTCTTCATTTAGTCATTTGGGGCCCATCGATGGCCCATCTGTACTTGAGCCAGGCCTCTTATCTGAGGGCTTAATACCTCTTCTGAACTCCAACTGGGCCCCTTCCTTGAGGGCTTGTATCTTCTCTGAGCTAGCATGTGATCCCCTTATTGTAGGGAATTGGTGCACTGTTAGATTCGCATGGAAATTTGTATTTGTTACTGTACATTTCCATGATCTTGCAGAGTGTTTGAAAGGGGAATTCTGCCAGTTTGCCAATTCATTGATCATTTATTCTTTGGTGTGCAGTTGGGCTGTCAAGTGCTGCTCAGCAGTCATGTGTTCAACTTGGGTAGTAGTTATAAGGAAAATTGCTTCCTTGGTAACTGATCTAGAAGTATGGGACTATGTAGTATGCTGCCAGAGTTGGTCAGTGTTTGAATGTTTATTTCTAAGTCGGATTTCATATGGCTCTTCAGGCAGCCAGACTCAGTCCCTCCAAATGATCATTCTTGCAAATATTCATTCTTCCAAGTACCTGGGGTCTGTAAATCCTTTTTTTTTGGGCAGCACTAGCTCCTTCCTGTCAAAGCTGAATTGTGCTTCTCCTTCAGTGCAAAATTGCGCACAGCGTAGCATTCCATGATCCTTATGACATTGGGGCATTTAGTTAGTAGCTCATGTGTTAACCATCTTCAGTTGTAAGTTGTTGAGGACTGCCAAATTAGAGGTACTGTGAATGAAGCTGAAAACTGGAACCATCAACAGACAGCAAACTTTAGAAAAAAAACATAGAACCCTACGGTACAGAAGGAGGCCATTTGGCATACTGAATCTGCACCAATAACAATCCCACCTAGGCCCCATCTCCATAACCCTCCCAGATTTACCACACTAATCCCTCCACCCTACACATCTTGGGACTCAAAGGGGCAATTTGGCACAGCCGATACATCTAACCCGCACATCTTCGGACTGTGGGAGGAAACCGGAGCACTAAGAGGAAACCCACGCAGACACGGGAGAATGTGCAAATTCCACACAGTCACCCAAGGCAGGAATTGCCTGTGGAATAATGATGAATTGTTAAACATTCCTCTTAAACATGAAACAACTATATCAATTGCACTCCTATAGTCTCAATATTAATGAACTAATTGTATTTTTACAACTATCTAAGAACATAAGAAATAGGAGCAGGAGTAGGCCATCTAGCCCCTCGAGCCTGCTCCGCCATTCAATAAGATCATGGCTGATCTGAAGTGGATCAGTTCCACTTTCCCACTTTCTCCCCATAATCCTTAATTCCCTTGTCTGTCAAAAACGTATCTACCCGTGACTTAAATATATTTAGCGAGGTAGCCTCCACCACTTCAACGGGCAGAGGATTCCAGAGATTCACCACCCTTTGAGTGAAGAAGTTCCTCCTCAACTCCGTTCTAAACTGCCCCCCTTTATCTTGAGGCTGTGCCCTCTAGTCCTGCTATGCTTTAGAAGTGGGAAGAATCTGTTTACCTCTACCTTATCCATCCCTTTCATTATCTTATACGTCTCTATAAGATCCCCCCTCATCCTTCTAAACTCCAACGAGTACAGACCCAGTCTATTTAGTCTCTCTTCATAGTCCAACCCCCTCATCTCCAGTATCAGCCTAGTGAACCTCCTCTGCACTCCCTCCAAGGCCAAAATATCCTTGCACAAGTGCAGCCACCAAAACTGCACACAGTACTCCAGCTGCGGCCTCACCACTACCCTGTACAGTTGCAGCAAGACCTCCCTGCTTTTATATTCTATCCCCCTCGCTATAAAGGCCAGCATTCCATTCGCCTTCTTGATCACCTGCTGCACCCGCAGACTGGGTTTTTGCGACTCATGCACCAGGACCCCCAGGTCCCTCTGCACTGTAGCATGCTGCAGCTTTTTGCCCTTTAAATAGTAATCCCTCCTCCTATTATTTCTGCCAAAGTGGATAACACTATACTCCATCTGCCAGGTCCTCGCCCACTTGCTTAGCCTATCCAGATCCCTCTGCAGACTTTCCGCACCCTCCACGCAGTTTGCTTTACCACTCATCTTCGTGTCATCAGCAAATTTCGTCACCCTACACTCAGCTCCCTCCTCCAGATCATCTATATAAAAGGTAAATAGCTGAAGCCCCAGCACAGATCCCTGTGACACTCCACCAGTCACCAACCGCCAATCAGAATAGCACCCATTGATACCAACTCTCTGCTTCCTATTGGACAACCAATCCGCTACCCACGTTAACACCTTATCCCCAACTCTGTGCACCCTAACCTTCTGTAGCAACCTTTTATGAGGCACCTTATCAAACGCCTTTTGAAAATCTAAAAACACCACATCCACCGGTTCCCCTATGTCTACCACACTAGTCACATCCTCATAGAAATCCAATAAATTCATCAAACACGACTTCCCCTTAACGAATCCATGCTACGTCTGCTCTATCAAACCATTCTTTTCTAGGCGCCTCGCTATTTCTTCGTTGATGACGGATTCAAGCATTTTTCCAACTACAGACATTAAACTAACTGGCCTATAATTCCCTGCCTTTTGTGTGCTACCTCTTTTAAACAGCGGCGTAACATTAGCCGTTTTCCAATCTTCCGGCACTTCCCTGGAATCCAGCGAATTTTGGTAAATAATTACTAAGACATCCACTATCACCTCTGCCATTTCCTTCAGAACCCTGGGATGCATTCCATCCGGTCCTGGGGACTTATCCACCTTCAGTCCTATTAGTCTTATCAAGCACTACCTCTCTAGTGACAGTAATCGCATTCAGGCCCTCAACTCCTACCATCCTTCTATCTTTAATATCTGGCAAACTATTCGTGTCCTCCTCCTTGAAGACCGAGGCAAAAAACTTATTTAAGGCCTCAGCCATTTCCTCACCTCCCACCGCTAAATCCCCCCTCTCATCCTCTAAGGGTCCAACATTCACTCTAGCCAGCCTCCTCCTCTTTATATATTTGTAAAAACTCTCCCTGTCCTTTTTTATATTTAGTGCTAGATTAGCTTCATAGTCTATCTTTCCTTTCTTTATCACCTTTTATGAAAGCCTTTATTTTTCTGTTAACCTAGAAATAACCTGATTTTTTTTGACTTTGCAACTTTGCTATTTTGGGGAAGAAGTTTGTTTGCAAGCAGTGCTATGCAAACTTAAACTGATTCGATGGGGACAGGCAACACGTGATTCCTGTGCAGCCCATTAAGCATTTCTCAATGATATCAATGGAGAATGCTAGAAGTGGCACATTCAAACACATTTCTCCATATGAGCTCCAAATTGCCAATCCAGTTCTTAGACTAGCTTTGTTTCCTTTATCAGCATGGTTATCAGAGGACTTGGATGTTTTCTCAGTAACTGCTGATATTACTGGGGAAAGGTGATGTTACTTTTAAAGTGTACTGATGCAACCAAGGTATGTTGAACAAACTACTTCTAAGTCTTCAGTACTTATCGCATGAAACTTTAGTTTTAGTTTACTCTTCCTTTTGTTATGTAATTATTTTATTCCATAACATAATATATAGTGTGTGTGAAATGTAAAAATGAGGTTTGGATCTTGGGACAAGAAACTCTTTCAAGATTTGCTGTACTATATGGAAATAACATCTAAATCTATATTCTAAGCACTGGGATAATTTCTATCGCAAGAGAGCAGAAGGTTAACTCTCTGGCAGACTCAGATTTCAACGTAAAGTATAGACCTAATCTCAGCCATTCAATCCGTAAATAAATATTTAAACAGGATTGAAACTAGGAATAGGCCATTCAGCTCCTTAATCTGATTAATCTACTGTTCAACCACATTACTGCTGATCTGTACGCCACCCCTATTTACCTGCGTTTGATCCATTTCCCTTGATACCCTTATTATTGAACAAAGTTCCATCAAATGGAATTTCAGTTTACTCAGCATCCGTAGCTGTTTGGGAGAGAAAGTTCCATGATTCTACTACCCATTGTGTGAAGGTGTCCCCTGATTTCTCTCCTGAATGGCCTGACTCTAATTTTAAGATTATTTCCTTTGCTCAGGATTCAGTCATTAGAGGAAATAGATTTTCTTTATCTACCCCATCAAATTACATCATCATTTAAAGAGCTGGATTAGATCACTCTTCAATTCCCTGTAATGCAGAGAATTCAAGACAAATTTAAGTATCCTGAAAACTGAGATTAAAGTATTAATTTAATTCTCAAACATTAATTTTATTTAACATGAAAAAAAGGAGAAGGAAATAGTTCCTTGAGGCTGCTCCACCATTCAGTAAAATCATGACTGATCCTTGACCTCAACTACACCTTCTTGCATTATTCCCAAATCAACTGATACCCTGAGTATTCAAAAATACGTTGATCTCTGTCTTGACTGTACTCAATAAGTGAGTATCCTTAGCATTTAAAACAGCTGAAATTCACGATTAGTGGAGGACTTTGGTGTTTAAATTCCTTGTGACCTTATCCCCCTGTCTAACCTCTAACCCCACTCCCTAACTAGTACACTCTGAATCTCTCGTGCACTATTACCTCAGTGTTTTTAGTTTTTGCTTTTCTGCAAATTGTTAATATATAATGAAATTATACTTGATGTTTGAGTTTTATTCTTGTATTGAATATTTTTTCCAGTATCACTGTATGTAAGGTAACTTATAAAGCTGATAACCCCAAAGAGACCATAGGTGATCTGTCCTCAGTATTCTAAAGGTTAATTACTTGTATTAGTCTGAATGCAGTTCAGCGTGGTTTCTTACCTTTCATGCATGGCAACTGGTAAATATCTGTTTGTGCTCCAGGTCTACTTGTTGACTTTTTTCACCCCTCATTTTATCTACAGACTATGAATGACTTTGATTATTTAAAACTACTGGGAAAAGGCACTTTTGGAAAAGTAATTTTAGTCAAGGAAAAGGCAACTGGGAAATATTATGCAATGAAGATTCTAAAGAAAGAAATTATTATTGCAAAGGTAGGCACAAGCTGTTTTTTTTAGAAGCAACAGTTCAAAATTAAGATGTTAACGTTCGTGTAGTCGGAATTTTCCAGTGAAGTAGAAAAATACAAGGACGAGATTAACATTTTAATATCCTGGTAGAGTTTAGGATTGCTTTGTTTATCAGCATTTTGTTAAAATATATTGGTCAATGCTATAGATGTGTCAAATAGATAACTGTGTTGCTGTGTCTTTTGCCACCGAGATTGTAAACAACTTAATGACCACAAGTGCAGAATTTTTGTCAGTTAATTGTTCAGTGACCATCTTGTGTACCATAGTTTTGCAGCTGTATTCATCAAATAAATTTCATTTTAGTGTCAAGCATCTTCTTCAAAAATAACTCCATGCAGAAACTTTAAAGACATGCACTAGAGATGTGTGGATGAAAGAGCCATTCTAACTTTTGTGTTAACTCCAAGTCTGATTAGTACTTTGTTGTTCACTGCTGATGGGTATCTTGCACTATCTTGTGGAGTATTGTAACAGTGCTCCAGGTGACAACATAATTTCTACCCAAGACACAGTGGAGAAAATATATGCCCCTGTACAGCTATATAAAAAGTAATCACTTCCAACAAACTGACACTCTCCTAATCAGAAAGCAAGTTTTGCAATTTGGTTAGAGTGACTCATACTTTGTTAACATGTGATGCGAAGGGCCACAAATTGAGTAACTCCTGCCTCACTCAATGGAGTATAATGCCTCCCAGCTGGCTTCTTTAAATCAAAATACATTTATTAAATATATTCTTTTGAAAGCTATACCAATTTCATGTTTAAAAAAAAAATACAAGTCAATTTTCAGGTTTCATAACTGCCAACATTAACCATAACTAACCAGGTAAATATGTGGGATTATAGGGATAGGGCCTAGGTGGGTTTGATGTCGGTGCAGGCTGGATGGGCCAAATGTCCCCCTTCTGCAAAGTAGAGATTCAATGGGGTGGCAGTAGTAACCATCTGTCTTAATAAAAACTTTATACTTACGTACTTGCTGGTGGTATGAGACCAGAGGAAAGTAAAATATTTGCTGAATCAATTTGATTTTTCTCATTTCTCACAGACTTTTACTAAGTCTATAAGATTCATTCAGAGGAGGTTTACTAGGCTGATACCGGAGTTGAGGGGGTTGAGCTATGAGGAGAGGCTGAATAAACTAGGCTTGTACTCGTTAGAGTTTAGAAGAATGAGGGGAGATCTCATTGAGACGTATAAGATGATGAATGGGATGGATAGGATAGAGGTGGAGAGACTCTTCCCGCTCAAAAAAGACAGTAGGACTAGGGGGCACAGCCTCAAGATAAAGGGGAGGCGGTTTAGAACAGAGTTGAGGAGGAACTTCTTCACTCAAAGGGTGATGAATCTCTGGAATTCTCTGCCCGTTGAAGTGGTGGAGGCTGCCTCGCTAAATATTTTTAAGAAGCGGGTTGATGGGTTCTTGATAAGAGAGCGGATTAAGGGTTATGGGGAGAGGGCGGGAAAGTGGAACTGAGCCACGACAGATCAGCCATGATCTTATTGAATGGCGGGGCAGGCTCGAAGGGCTAGATGGCCTACTCCTGCTCCTATTTCTTATGTTCTTAAGTATATAATAGAATAATATTCAAAAATAAATGTATGTATGGCATAGGATATGTCACAGCTATTTTATTTACATTAATGTCATTTTAGTGCTGACAAGGATAAATTAATGCACAGTCCCACACAACCTGCGCATGGAGGCCAATAGCTACTCTTGTGATCTTTACTAGAGGCCCTCTCTGTGTCAAGAGTGGGACAGCCCCACTCTGCCCCCACCCAGAGAAAACTGACCAATTTTCAACATGTGCATGCACCTTTTAAATTAATATATTTTGGTACTTAATATTACTTTATTTGTAGTGCAGTGTCAAAATGTTCTGCAGGCCTATCTCTTCATGCGTTTTCGTACACATTGGCGATTCAGTGGGGGAAACGTCAAGGCTGTGTGAGAACATAAGAACATAAGAAATAGGAGCAGGAGTAGGCCATTTAGCCCTTCGAGCCTGCCCCGCCATTCAATAAGATCATGGCTGATCTGTCATGGCTCAGTTCCACATTCCCGCCCTCTCCCCATAACCCTTAATCCCCTCGCTTATCAAAAACCCATCAACCCGCGTCTTAAAAAATATTTAGCGAGGCAACCTCCACCACTTCAACGGGCAGAGAATTCCAGAGATTCACCGCCCTTTGAGTGAAGAAGTTCCTCCTCAACTCTGTTCTAAACCGCCCCCCCCTTTATCTTGAGGCTATGCCCCCTAGTCCTACTGTCCTTTCTGAGCGGGAAGAGTCTCTCCACCTCTATCCTATCCATCCCATTCATCATCTTATACGTCTCAATGAGATCTCCCCTCATTCTTCTAAACTCTAATGAGTACAAGCCTAGTTTATTCAGCCTCTCCTCATAGCTCAACCCCCCCAACTCCGACATCAGCCTAGTAAACCTCCTCTGCACTCCCTCCAAGGCCAAAATATCCTTGCGTAAGTGCGGTGACCAAAACTGCACACAGTACTCCAGCTGTGGCCTCACCAGTGCCCTATACAGCCGCAGCAAGACCTCCCTACTTTCATATTCAGTCCCCCTTGCTATGAAGGCCAGCATCCCATTAGCCTTCCTGACCACCTGCTGCACCTGCAGGCTGGGTTTTTGCGACTCATGCACAAGGACCCTGAGGTCCCTCTGCACCGTCGCCTGCTGCAGTTTTTCGCCACGTAAGTAATAGTCCTTCCTAGCATTATTCCTACCAAAGTGGACCACCTCGCACTTGCCAACATTAAATTCCATTTGCCAGTTCCTGGCCCATTCGCCTAGCCTATCTAGATCCTTCTGCAGACTCTCCACACCCTCTGCGCAGTTTGCCGTTCCACCAATCTTGGTGTTATCAGCAAATTTCGACACCATACACTCGGTTCCCTCCTCCAGATCATCAATATAAATGGTAAATAGCTGAGGCCCCAGTACCGACCCCTGGAGCACTCCACTAGTCACCAACCGCCAATCCGAATAGCACGACCCCCACTCTCTGCCTCCTATTAGAGAGCCAATCCTCTATCCATGCTAACACCCTACCCCCAACTCCATGCCCCCTTACCTTCTGTAATAACCTTGTGAGGTACCTTGTCAAACGCCTTCTGAAAATCAAGAAAGACCACATCCACCGGCTGTCCTCTATCCACCACCCTAGACACATCCTCATAGAACTCCAATAAATTTGTCAGACACGACTTCCCCTTAACGAAATTGTGCTGCGTCTGTTCTATCAAGCAATTCCCCTCAAGATGCCTCGCTATTTCCTCCTTGATGACGGATTCTAACATTTTACCTACAACAGATGTTAAACTATCCGGCCTATAATTCCCTGCCTTTTGCCTGGCACCCTTCTTAAACAACGGCGTAACATTAGCCGTTTTCCAATCTTCCGGCACTTCCCCGGAATCCAGCGACGTTTGGAAAATAACCACCAAGGCATCTACTATCACCTCCGTCATACAGTTATAATTTATGCATGGTGCCATCATTGCTCCTCATGCTACATCATTCCTTCACCCAAAGGGTGAATAACTTGTCCACAAACAATAAATGTCATGTTAACTGATGATCATTCGTAACTTTTAAGCAGGAAGCACAGGCTTACCATTTTAAATTTGTAAGTTTTGCATTTACAGAAAATGAAGCATAGCTGTTTGTAGTCTACTTTCTTGATAATGTCAAGTGCTGGTCTTACTAAATATGGGAATTGTCTCTTAGTTTTAAAAGAATTAATTGTGCATTTAAGTATTGATGCACCTCAGTTTGAATGGGAAATTTAGGGTAAAGATCTGTGATAACTCTGGTTATTTTTAAACATTCTATAATTTTATTTTTTAATTATTTCCTTTTTTAACTTCAGTTATATGTAATTGTATGTGTATCTAACATCAATCATTTTGCACCAGAAGTATGGGACCTCTAGTTTACTTCCGTAACGTCTTCCTCGTTGAATCTTAGAAATCCAGTGCCTGTGTATTCTTGTGAAAATAGGTTTTTAAGGAAAAGTGTTTTCAAACTGAATCATCAATTTAATTTTTGGGAAGGAAGCTGAAGGACAGTCTTAAAAATCATAACAGCATTTTTTAGTCACTTCCTATTCAGTAGATGTTAATAGTCCACTAGCTTTTTTAATTGTACAAGTTCTAATAATTTTGTCACTTGCAATTTTTTTAGTCGTCATGTAGTATAAATTGAGCAAACCTGTAACAAAAGATTCATTTTAAAATTTATGCTGAAGCTCAGGTACCTAGACAGTACTTGCACTTAAAAATTGTTTTCCCTTTTATTAGGATGAGGTAGCACACACACTTACAGAAAGCAGAGTATTAAAAAACACTAGGCATCCATTTTTAACGGTAAGTACTATAAAGTCATAAAGTAATTTTTTGCTATTCAAACATTAGTGGATATAAGATCTAAGTGCTGCTTTGTTTCTTTACCAAATTTATAAAATATTTTGGTACTAACCAGACCTACAGCGCATAATTGGTGCTCTCAATGACTATTGTAGTTGTAACTTAGTTACAAACTTGTATGTCAACATTTGTTCAGTATTGAAATTAATACATCGAAATAGGCCTCATAAAGTAAAATTAATGTAATGTGAGAAAGTCCTACCTGTAATTCCTATCATAACAACTAGTTGCAGACCACAGCCAAAGGTAAAATATGTCAGATAATGAAGAAGTCATACCACAAAAGATACTTTACTCTTTGAGGCATTTTACCTTTGAGCCTATTTACAATTTTCTTAACTTTTGTGCGCAGATTCCATGTGCAATTTAAAACTTTCTGGTTGCAATATCATTTTGAGTTCACTCTTTTATTAAAAAAAGGATTTGTGATGTGGTAGTTCTGCTGTCCATTATGAAATATAAATTTCATGAAACAATATTTAGCAAACCATCATAAGCGCACGCTATTAATTTGTGATCAGGTATTCTGTAGCCATGACTTGGTAACATTGATGTGATGAAAATGAAACTTTGCTCTTATAGCTAATGCAAACAGGAGAGAGAGTTTGTGCAACAATTTCTGATGAGACGGTGACTTTTTAATGTCATATTTTCTGTTCTCTTTTATGAATGTCAATAATCTTGATATTTCTAATTAGCTTTGAAAATGCTCTACACAGAAGTGAACACTATCTAATAGTAGATGTCCTCTGATTTTCCTTTAACTTATGAAAATCTGAGGGGCAAAATCTTGCTAAATAACTGGCAACTGAAAGTTAACCTGAGAAGAGAGCACCATCAGCTGTTCCCCATTTGTGCTTGGTATCAGTTATCACTATTTAGTATTATTCGAGCTGACGCAAAAGTTTAGTTCATGTTAATTGCAACTTTTTAATAACTATTGAACAGAAGTCACTTACAGCAAAGTATATTTGTAGTTTTAAAATCTTGAGCTGTTTTATGCTATACAGCAATATTGAAGCTAAGTAACACAAATAACACCCTGTAAACTTATGATTCTTTATATTACAGTCTTTGAAGTATTCTTTCCAAACTAAAGATCGTTTATGTTTTGTCATGGAGTATGTGAATGGTGGAGAGGTAAGCTTTATTTTTCTAAAAATTGAACTATGGTGAGCAGTGCAGTGTTGTATATTAAATTTACAGTGGTTAACAATATTGACTTCTGTTTTCTCTCACCATTGTTTTAAGAAGCAAAATTGGTTTTCCTTCAAACTTGAATTAGTTTGTATTGATCAAGGTAACACATCTAGTTAACATTGAGAAGAACAGATGCCTTTCTTACCAGTCATTGAATGCTTGTCTCTTTCCAGCTGACAACAGATGGTAAATCATAGTGGCAGGAATGGGATATGATTGGGTAAAACATAAGCAAAGAGTCAGTCTGACTAAATGACTGTCAGCACTAAGGTTAATTCACCAGATAATTCTGCTTCAGTTGTATGTTATTTCATCTTTCAGATGGTTAGGACGGTAAGCCAATACATCCAATGATACTATTTTAAACAAATATTTTTCAACTAAGTAGTACAAGAATGTAGAAGAATGTAAATCATGACTCTTTCAATTCTTAAAAGGTTACAATATTAAACGGTTTTATCTTTTTTAAACTTTTTGAAAGATTATTATTCATAAAGCATGGAATTTAATTGTATTTAATAATTTCATGTTATTTTAAATAAAATGGGCAAGATTCAAAGAGGTTTGGTGGTGCAGTAGTAGTGTCTCTACTTCTGGGCCAAAAGCTCTGGTTTCAAGTCCCACTTTAATAACTGCGGAAAGTGCGTTTGAACCATGGCCAAATAGGTTGAGTTTCAGCTTGTAAGTCCTTCTAACATGCCTGCTAGCAGGCAGTAAAGAATGAGAGAGTTTCTTTGTCAACCATGCTGCAGAAGTGAACAGCAAACCATTGTGGTACTTCACCGAGCATAATCATAGACCAGTCCAGTGGAAGTTCAAGAAGAAAAAGGTAATATTCACACTGGCAAAAATTACCTTCAGTGCATGTTTATTAAAGTAGCTATATTCTGTGTCCAGTTGATAAGTTATCAGTAATTTTCCATTGATTCTTTAACATGAGTGATTGTTACATTTGGGTGAACACGCACACCTCTTTGCTCACATGATGTTGTTATTGAAAAGTTTTTAACCTATGAGAAACCTGTACCATAACTGTTGAACTCTCCTTTATATACCATAACCAAGTTGAAATTTGTTTTTTATTATCCCAGAGCATTTTAATTAGTTCTGGCAATTTCTGATTTCTATTGTATTTTTAAACAAAAAAAAATTATACTTTAGGTTTAGCTCTATTTCTTGATATTTTATCTACAAAAGAGCTTTTCTTGCTGTTTTCTCCCAGCCAAACTGATGTAACAGCCGATTTCCAGCAGTGGTAAAAAGATGGTTTAAAGTTTTGCCTAAAAGGTAATTGTAGTACCTTATCCTTGGATACTGGCTATCTATTTGTTTCAAAATCCTAGGCTTGTCAGGCTTCAAACCCTCATGTAACTCTTTGCTGATGGTCGGCTTTAATTTTTCCTCTTGAAAAATGATTGTGGCATTTATGTTAATTTTGCATCTATTCCAAGAATGGTTCTTTCTTTGAATGGGGAGTGGGTAGTTTGCATCTTGAAAGATCTTATGGCATTAGGATAAGATGAAGTTTTTGTCGTCAAGGGCTTCAGGATCAACCTGGATTCTGGGCAGATTGAATTAAGATCTTAAAAGATTTGTAGAACTAAAATTCAAAAATTTGTAGTTCACCTTGTCATTGATCAAAAATCAGTATCATCACTGGTGAATCGTAACTAAATGTTCATGTGCCACACTGAATCATTTTAAATAGTTTACTTGTGTTTTTCAAGCAATCTTAAATTCTGGCAGTAGTTTCCAGCATGATTAAGCACTCAACAGATTTTGATACCTCTCTTAGAGTTGACTGCAATGCTTGTCTTCCTTTCTCCTGTCACTTTCCTGTTAATCATCATGGTTGTATCGAGACCAAGAAGCTTCATTTGGTTCTTTTTATATACAGTATAATATTTCTATAACATCAACATTTTCACCAGCACAAGGTGCCCATCTTGGAAACATAAAGCCTCCAACAGTTAATACGTGTATTTGATCGTTACACTACACCAGACTCATGTTTCTGCTGTTGACTTGGCTTCTGTGGACTTCAGACTTGTTCATCTGTTGGCTTGGAATGTTCATAAGGCTGAATATCTTTTAAAAATATTTTAAGATGTGTGGCACAAAAGAATCTCAATGTGCACGTATCAGCTGAAAAAGAACTGTCCAGTCGAATGTCATCTACCTCAAATTCACATCCAAGTGCTTTTTAAATATGAGGATTTCTGCCGCTTTCACCCTTTCAAGCAGTGTCTCACAGATCCCCACTGCCCTTTGGGTGAAAACATCCCTCCTTAAAACCCTGTACCCCCCCACCCCGCCCCGGACAATAATTACTTTAAATTTATGCCCCGATTATTGACTTTTCTGCTAATAATACTAGATCCTTCTTATCCACTCTTATCTAGGTCCCACATAACTTGTGTCTTAATTAAATCTCCTTATCACCTTCTCTGTCCAAAGAAAACGACTTCAGTCTTTCCAATCTTTCGTCATGGTTAAAAATCTCCATTCCTGGCCATAAATCCTTAAGTCTCTTCTGTGCTGTCTTTATTATGATCAAATCATGCCTATGATACAATAACTAGAACTGTGCATTGACTGAAGTAAGAGTATCCCATAAGCCGCCTTGACCATCTTAACTACGTATCCTGCTATCTTCAGGGATTTATGGACATGCAGTCTAAGGTCTCTCTGCTCCTTTGCACTTTCCAGAATCCTGGCAATTATTGTGTGTTTGCTTCTTGGCTCAAAAAGATTTTTAATTACATCAAAGATTTGAATACATTGTACTCCACACTGTTGTTTAGAAAAACCGTACACAACTTAAAATGCCAGCTTATTGGATAATTCATTGCATTCTTTATGGTTAGTACACTTCCCTTTGAATAATTTCTGTCATTGGTATTAGCTCACCCTTTCAACACAAAATGATGCTTTTCTGAAGTATTCAAAGTTTTTCTCACCGTATTCCCCTGATGTTATTGCTTACTGTCTCTGCGCTTGACCTCATGGTAAGCTGCAATGGAACCTTACAGAAGCTATGATATCATCCAGGCAGCTTGTTCTATGCCATGGGACGGCACAGTGACACAGTGATTAGCACTGCTGCCTCTCAGTGCCCGAGACCCGGGTTTGATTCCCACCTTGTTGTGAAGTAATTAGGTCACTGCCTGTGAGTCGTCTGCACGTTCTCCCCGTGTCTGTGTGGGTTTCCTCTGGGTGCTCCGGTTTTCTCCCATAGTCCGAAAGATGTGCTGGTTAGGTGCATTGGCCATGCTAAATTCGCCCTCAGGCGCCAGAGTGTGGTGACTAGGGGGTTTCACAGTAACTTCATTGCAGTGCTAATGTAAGCCTACTTGTGACAATAATGAATAAACTAAGTAAACTGAAACCTATACAGATGGTTGAGCTCTGACAGAGGTACTTTTTCAGGAAGTGTATTGCTTGAGTCAGAATAACCCCAAAGTTTTAAAAACACTCAAAGCCTAAAACCATTCCAAGCAAAACAATGATTTCAAACAATCCTCTTTAAGAATCCTCTTGAAACATTGGCACAGTTCTGCAAATCTTCTGCTATAATAATTCTGAAAGGCAGTGTCGGTGATCCAAGGCTAACCAGTGCTTTCATTTCAATAAAAATAAAAAAATTATGAGATACATAGCTCTTGTCTTTACTAAAAAGTTTCTTTGTTCCTTTGTGCTCAATGAATGAGAAATGGGAAGAATGTGTTGCCTTTATCCAAAGGCAGATGCTGGCATGGAGTTAGCAGCAATTTGAGAGCTATTAGTCACATATTCTTATGCTCTTGCTCGTATGCTGCTACTACTGATAAAGTAATTGTGATGCCCATTGCTCTTTGAAACTTGCCAGGTCTCTGAATCCCCCTCTGGCAATCACTCCTGCCAGGCATGTCAAAAGTGACTTTTCTCATTTCCATTTTGCTTCTTGGATTTCAGCGTTGTAGAATCATCATTGGGGCATTCCTATTTGTTTCCTGTGACATGACATATCACAAGCATTTCACAAACCTAAGAGCATTTTCTTCACTAACTTCAGAAACCCCAAGTAATGCACTTGCCAATCTACAGTCACCACCTCAGATTAGGCAAAAGCTTTTATTTGCTATGTGCCACTACAGCCAAGACATTGTACTGTTGCAGGCCTTCATCTGCAAAAGTAAGATTAGCATATGTTGCTTGAGATGTAATTTTGCACAGACAGCGAAGTATGTAGAATTTGCAGCATTGAAACAGGCATTGGGTCCAGTCAGTCTGTGGCGGTGTTTATGCTCCTCTTGAACCTAATCTCATTCTTCTTTAATTTTTATCAGCTAGCCATCTATTTCATTCTCCCACAATCTTTTCTAGTTCCTTCTTGTATACTACTACATACTGTTTATGTCAACTACTCCTTGTATTATCAAGTTCCACATTTACACCACTCTGACCAAAGAAGGTTCTTCTGAATTCTGTTTGATTTCTTGGTGATACTTGTACTTCCCAAGTGGAAAGACTTGTGTGTATGCTTTCAAACCTTTCATAATTTAAAGACCTGTATTCGGTGTTACCTCAAACCTTTGCTTTTCGGAAGTAAATAAACCCAAACTTTTCATCCTTTCCTGAGGGTATAACCTTGCAGTTTTGGTATCCTCCTTATGAAGTAACAGCTATAGAATAGAAAGTATCGCCAAGCTTAGCAGAAAGCGAAGCATAGTGAGCCAACATTGTCTTTAGTTATTTGTAAGCATAAAGGGGTCTTCTAGCCTGTTAGGCTGTTTCTGAAATATGTCCATTTTCATTTGCACCACACCTGAAATAAGTTGCTGGATTCATTCAGGGAAACTTGCTTTAATGTGAAACTATTCAGGTAAGCAATTCTATCAACAGCAACTTTTTAAAATTATTACCTATTACATATGCATTGATAGAAATGACTTATGCTTGTATGTAGTAGTGTGCTGTGATCCGCTTTGCTTAATTTGACACTTTTCTCTCATCAACCACTTTTCAGCTAAAAACAAATTACTGAGGATGCTGGAATCTGAAACAAAATGGAAAATCTCAGCAGGTCTAACAGTATCTGTGCAGAGAGAACAGAATTAACACTCCAAGTCTGGATGATTCTTGGTCAGGGCTAGACCCTAGCACTAGACCCCAGCTCTGTCAAAGAGTCATCCAGACTTGAAACCTTAGCTCTGTTCTCTCTCCATTTTTCAAGCTAGTATTGAAACTGCATTCTCGTCCATGATTGCTTCCCACCCTGCTTGAACCTCTTTTTGTACTGGATTGTCCTTCTGAATTTGCACGTTTTATCATTTCTACATAACCATCTGCAAAGATCTGCAGCACCTCATCCATATTGGGTCTTTTTATGTCTTGTTTCCTCCAGTAATGCTCCAATTTGCATTCAGTAAAGCTGGACTGAAGTATTGAGCTCAATTTCTGGTAATTACATGCTCATTAAGGGAGGTTATCAAATAATTTAGTGTTATTATTGCACCATTGTTGAGCTTTGGTTGGTTAACGATTATATAACACATGAGTAAGAGAGAAACTGACATTCTGTTAAAGGCAGGGATTTTCAAAGTGGGGGTTGCAACCCATCGGTGGGTCATGGGTTGGTGACAACGGATCATCGGGTAAGTTCTTGCTACCTTTGATCCTGTTCAAAAGAAAGGGAGGTTCAATGATCTTGTTTTTTAAAAAAACACATGGGTTGTTCTGTTTATAGCACACATTTTGTCGAAGGTGTATGACAATGAAGATCTTTCAGACGATGACATAGCCAACATGAGGACTTTTGATGTGGTGGAAAAGCTTAATGTTGCCTGATACAATTCAAGTTACAAGGACTTTATAAAAGGAAAAGATAGGAATTCAGAGAGGCGTGTATTTTTAAATGCACAGTAAATCTCATTTAGATTGTGACTGTAACAGCAGTACTACACTTTGCTTGGTCAGTGGACTCTGCCCGTGTCTCAAATTTTTTGCCAAGAAGGTAGGCTGTAACTTCAAAGTTTGATGAATATGATCATTATCTCACAATCCAACTCATTATTTTTCCTGTGTGCATAAAAATATTTTGCTGTTGAATCAATTTCAAAATGAGATGACATTTGCAAAACAAGAAAACCACTGAGCCGTTTTAATTTTTTTAAAGTATGACAATGCGAGAGAGGATAATCGATGCATTCGCTAGAGAATTCAGTGGTTGCAGCAAAATGTAGCTATTGGTGTGACATATCCCACCTATCTGGGAGGCTTATTGATAGGATGGTAACAGAGGTAATTGGCGATTACCTGTTAACATGTTGCTTTTAGGTGGAAAGTTGATCTGGAGATCTCTGCATTCCAAAGGTGCATCTTAAACAAGAAATCTGCCACAAATAACCATCAGTTAATTTTCTGTGGATGGCTGGTGCACAGTAAATGAGTGTATTGCCTGATTTTGGGCATTTATTTTGAACACAAATATTGACAGTGGCTGTCCCCTTTTGGAGAGAGCTGACTGGCAGTGATTTAACCTGAGGGTCACCACACCTCAAGCTAGGTGTAAGATTGAGACATAAGAACATAAGAAATAGGAGCAGGAGTAGGCCATCTAGCCCTTTGAGCCTGCCCCGCCATTCAATAAGATCATGGCTAATCTGTTGTGGCTCAGTTCCACATTCCCGCCCTCTCCCCATAACCCTTAATCCCCTCGCTTATCAAAAACCCATCAACCCACGTCTTAAAAATATTTAGCGAGGCAGCCTCCACCACTTCAACGGGCAGAGAATTCCAGAGATTCACCACCCTTTGAGTGAAGAAGTTCCTCCTCAACTCCGTTCTAAACCGCCCCCCCTTTATCTTGAGGCTGTGCCCCCTAGTCCTACTGTCCTTTCTGAGCAAGAAGTCTCTCCACCTCTATCCTATCCATCCCATTCATCATCTTATGTCTCAATGAGATCTCCCCTCATTCTTCTAAACTCTAACGAGTACAAGCCTAGTTTATTCAGCCTCTCCTCATAGCTCAACCCCCTCAACTCCGGTATCAGCCTAGTAAACCTCCTCTGCACTCCCTCCAAGGCCAAAATATCCTTGCGTACGTGTGGCGACCAAAACTGCACACAGAACTCCAGCTGCGGCCTCACCAGTGCCCTATACAGCTGCAGCAAGACCTCCCACTTTTATATTCAATCCCCCTCGCTATGAAGGCCAGCAAACCATTAGCCTTCCTGACCACCTGCCACACCTGCAGGCTGGGTTTTTGCGACTCATGCACAAGGACCCCGAGGTCCCTCTGCACCGTCACCTGCTGCAGTTTTTTGCCACGTAAGTAATAGTCCTTCCTACCATTATTCCTACCAAAGTGGACCACCTCGCACTTGCCAACATTAAATTCCATTTGCCAGTTCCTGGCCCATTCGCCCAGCCTATCTAGATCCTTCTGCAGACTCTCCACACCCTCTGCGCAGTTTGCCGTTCCACCAATCTTGGTGTTATCAGCAAATTTCGACACCATACACTCGGTTCCCTCCTCCAGATCATCTATATAAATGGTAAATAGCTGAGGCCCCAGCACCGACCCCTGGGGCACTCCACTAGTGGGGCCTTCATGAATAACTCAGCCGGTACAGGAATTGAACTTGTGCTGTTACACAGGAACATAATTAGGAGCAGGAATAGGCCATCTGGCCCCACTAGCCTGCTCCACCTTTCAATAAGATCGTGGCTGATCTTTTCGTGGACTGGGGGATACACGATATGTTGATATCACTATGCATCAGCTGTCCAGCCAATTGAGTTAAACTGACTGATAAGAACAATTGGGAGATTCAGGATCTCCTTGACTGCAAATGCAAGGTCTTTCTGAACTGGCCGCTCCACCAGAACTCTCAAGAGGAAACAAGCATACAGGCAACTGAAGTCCAAGATGCAATAAAAAACCCATGACCTAAGGAACAGATGGTAGGTGGAGAGCGTGCAGGAGACATCCATTCGCTGACATCCACAATGTCTGTGGCTTCTTCAGTGCAATAAAAACTATCTATGGTTTGAGTATCTAGGGACCCACCCCTAGATACCCCTAGCCAAAAACAGAGACATTCATTAAAGACAGCTAGATAGTCAACACTGACGAGAGGGAGTAATTTGACGACCACCTCAACTGGGGATAGCATGGTGACACAGTGGTTAGCACTGCTATCTCAAGGCTCCAGGGTTCGATCCTGGCCTCAGGTCACTCTGTGTGGGGTTTCTATGTTCTTCCTGTGTCTGTGTGGGTTTCCCCCTGCAGTCCAAAGATGTGCGGGTTAGGTGGATTGGCCATGCTAAATTGATCCCTTGTGTCAGATATGTGGGGTTTTGGGAGTAGGGCCTGGGTGAGATAGTTGTTGGTGCAAGCTTGATGGGCCAAGTCTTTCTGCATTGTAGGATTAACCTTTGACACATGTACTCAGCATCATCCTGCAATGTTATCTACCACCATCTTGGTGAAACCAACTCGCTGTGAGGTCGAAAAAGCCACTTGACAGCTGAAAAACATAAAGGCCTCCAGCGCAGATGGAAAATATTAAAATGCAGTAGAGAGGCACTCTTGACAAGAATCTACAACCACATCATCCTTGTCTGGAAGTAAGAAAGCATGATGTGGAGATGCTGGCGTTGGACTGGGGTAAACACCAGGTTAAAGTCCAATCAATTTATTTGATAGTAAACTCACAAGCTTTCGGGGTTTGCCCCTTCGTCAAGTGAATGGAGAGTTCTGGCCTCAGACAGAGCATATAGCAGCACACACAGTTAACAGACGACTGATTAGAATGTGAGTCTTCACAACTAACCTGCTATTCAAATCTTAAAGATGCAGACAATGTGAGTGGAAAGAGCATTAGGCACAGATTAAAGAGATGTGAATTGTCTCCGACAGTACAGTAAATGACTTTTTGCAAACCCAGGCAAGTCATGGGGGTTACAGATAGTGCGACATGAACCCAAGATCCTGGTTGAGACCGTTCTCGTGTGCAGAACTTGGCTATCAGTCTCTGCTCAGTGACTCTGCACTGTCGTGTCGTGAAGGCCGCCTTGGAGAATGCTTACCTGTAGGTCGGAGACCGAATGCCCGTGACCGCTGAAGTGTTCGCCAACACGAAAGGAACAGTCTTGTCTGGTGATTGTCGAGTGATGTTCATTCATCCATTGTCGTTGCATCTGCATGGTCTCCCAAATGTACCATGCTTCGGGACATCCTTTCCTGCAGCGTATTAGGTAGACAACGTTGTGGTACATGGCATGTACTCTTGCAACCCGGCCAACGTTGACACCAGATGATACTTGTCCATTTGCACACTCCATGGCTGTGCTCCAAACTATCGTCGACACATTGACCAAGGCGTATGAAAGAATGGACCACTAAAGGTTCAGAAAACACCAAGGCATATGAGAGAACAGAAGAGAGTGCAGAATGTAGTGTTACAGTCATAGCTAGGGTGTAGAGAAAGATCAACTTAATGCATGGTTAAAAGTCTGATAGCAGCAGGGAAGAAGCTGTTCTTGAGTTGGTTGGTATGTGATCTTAGACTTTTGTACCTTTTACCCAAAGGAAGAAGGTAGAAGAGAGTATGGCTGGAGTGCATGGGGTCCTTAATTATGCTGGTTGCTTTGCTGAGGCAGCAGGAAGTGTAGACAGAGTCAGTGGATGAAAGGTTGATTTTAAGGCTGGTTTGCATGATGGATTGGACTACTTTCATGACTTTTTGTAGTTCCTGTGGTCTTGGACAGAGCAGGAGCCATACCAAGCTGCAATACAACCAGAAAGAATTCTTTCTATGGTGCATCTATTAAAGTTGGTGAGAGTCGTAGCTGACATGCTGGATTTCCTCAGCCTTTCGAGGAAATAGAACGTTGGTTGGCTTTCTTAACAATAATGTTGGTATGGGCAGACCAGGACAGGCTGTTGGTGATCTAGACACCCAAAACCTGAAGCTCTTGACCTTTTCTACTTTGTCCCCATTGATGTAGACGGGCATGTTCTCCTTTACGCTTCCTGAAGTCAATGACAATCTCCTTCGTTTGTTGACATTAAAGGAGAAATTATTGTTGCTGCACTGGTTGACCAGATTCTCTATCTCATTCATGTACTCCTGTCTCATCATTGTTTGAGATCTGACCCACTACGGTGGTGTTGTCAGCAAACTTGAAAATTGAATCATTTCCCAGATCATGAGCCTTCTCTTGGCATGAGCAGACATTGACAATGAGATCCAACATCAACTCTGACGTGCCAGCACAGTCTTTGGATACCTGAGGACCAATGTTCAAAGACCAAGACCTTGAATCCAGCACCAAACTTATAGCCTATGGAGCAGCCATGGTCCCGCCCTGCTGTATGCATCAGAAACATAGACAATATACAGCAGAAACCTCAAATCCCTGAAGCGATATCACCAACGCTGCCTCCAAAAATCCTGCAAATCCACTGGCAGGAGAGGTGTACCAACATGAGTGTCGTGTTCCAGGCCAATATCCCTAGTATCGAGGCACTGGTTACACTGGACCAGTTGTGTTGAGTGGGCCACGTTGTGCACGCCTGACACAAGACTCCTAAAAAAAAAGGGGTCTATTCCAGGCTCCACGATGGCAAGCAATCACTAGAAGGGCAGAGGAAACGCAACAAAGCCACTTAGAAAGCCTCCCTAGGTAAATGCAACATCCCCTGCCAAGACCCAGTCAAAGTAGAACAGCATTAGTTCAGATTAAAACCAATATTTTAGGCATTCAAAACAAATAGGCTGCTGCAACAGCAGTATCAGATGCTGGTTGACAGGATGGCACCAATAAAATGCCTGGGTCTGAGAGAAACATCTTACAGAGAAACATGATTAAAATACATTTCTTAAAGGCACAGTATCGTTGCACCCCATCAACACATGGGAATTGATTGCCTTAGAATGCACAAACTTGAGAAGACGCACCCATGAAGGCACCAATCACAGACACAGGTATGCCAAGCGTGAACAGCGGAAAGAGCGCAGAATCCAGAGTATCCCACCCACTCACCTCATCAAACACTGCCTGCCAAACCTGCAGATCCAGGATTGGGCAATTAGCAACACAGTGACACAGTTGATAGCATTGCTGCCTCATGGCGCCACGGACCCAGGTTTGATTCCTAGTTCACTGTCTGTATGGAGTCTGCACATTTTCCCCATCTCTGCGTGAGTTTCCTTCAGGTGCTCTGGTTTCCTCCCACAGTCCAAAAGACCTGCTGGTTAGGTGCATTGGACGTGCTGTATTCTCCCTCCATGTACCTGAACAAGTGCTGGAATGTTGTGACATGCTGATTTTAATCATTAACCCTATTAGTTTAATGTAAACCTACTTGTGACACTAATGAATAAACTTAAAGTATCTACCCACCGCAGAACCCACCTTCCCAGAGAGGAAATAAGTCACCCTCGACCCTGAGGAGCTGCCCAAGGCAGAATATGTTGACAAGAGGAGCAAAATACTGACACCAATTTCCTTTTTGCTGGGATATGGCTTGAATAAATTGGAAATTGGATGTGAAGTGGACCCGCTGGTATTTAATGTACTGCATAATACTAGTACAAAGTGGGAAGAGCATATTTCATTACTGTTGAAGTGGAAATTTCCCTGATTCTTGACTATGGTAGAAAGACTCAACAAAGTTCGTTCTAACGAAACAAAGAACAAAATCAGCCTGGGAAACAGGCCCTTCAGCCCAACGAGCCCGCGCCGCCATCTCAACACCACCAGTCCCCCTCTCCACCCACGACCCCTGTCTAATGTTCTATGGCCATCCAGATTGAGGGAAACTGATTTAGGGACAATTTATTCCTGCCGATCAGCCTAACAACACATCTTTGGGGTGTGGGAGGAAACTGGAGCACCCGGAGAAAACCCATGCAAGCACGGGGAGAATGCGCAAACTCCCACAGACACCGGCCCAAATCCATGTGTCTGCACAGCAATCAGCGATAGTCACTGAGCTGTCGTCTTGCCCAGTATCTGGTCCAGCTTAGGCACACACTAACGACATGAAGCACTAGGCCAATCTCGAACAACCAAGAGCAGCCCCAGTACGACCCGTCTCGTGCATGCCCCTCGTTGGACACGAGGCGGGCCGACTTATAACCTGTGAATGAAAAGGGAAAAAAAACATTATTATTATACCATATCCATTTACCTTACCAGGGTCGCCCCAATGCTGATGACCCTTATTTAAAACAATCTCCTATATCCACCCATCTCCAACCCAGTCATGTGCCTGTCTAAGTTACTCTTAAATGACTCTAGTGTGTTTGCCTCCACCACCTTACTTGGCAGAGCATTCCATACCCCCACTACCCTCTGTGTGAAAAACCTCCCTCTAATATCTGTGTTGTACCTCTCCCCCCTCACCTTAAGTCCATGGCCCCTTGTCCTACGTGTCTCTATCATAGGAAATAGCTTACCTCTGTTTACTCTATCTATACCCTTCATAATCTTATATACCTCTATTAGATCCCCCCTCAGTTGGCGTCTTTCAAGGGAAAAGAGCCCCAATTTCTTCAATCTTTCCTCATATCCCAGTCCTTCCATACCAGGCAACATCCTGGTAAACCTCCTCTGCACTCTCTCCAGAGTCTCCATGTCCTTCCGGTAGTAAGGCGACCAGAACTGGACGCAGTACTCTAAATGCGGCCTAACCAACATTCTGTACAACTGCAACATTAGACTCCAGCTCTTATATTCTATACCCCTTCCTATAAAGGCTACCATACCATAGGCTTTCTTCACCACACTCTCCACTTGCACTGCCACCTTCAAAGACTTGTGCACTTGCACCCCCAGGTCTCGCTGCGATTCTATACTCCTTATGGGCTTACCCTTTACCATATAACTCCTCCCTACATTATTCCGGCCAAAATGCATCACCTCACATTTATCCGGATTAAGCTCCATTTGCCATGTATCTGCCCAATCAACCAGCCTATCAATATCCTGCTGTATTGCCAGACACTGCTCCTCACTGCCCGCCAATCCAGCCATCTTGGTGTCATCAGCAAATTTGCTGATCACACCACCTACTCCCTCTTCCAAATCATTTATATACACTACAAAGAGAAGAGGTCCCAGTACTGAGCCCTGCGGCACACCACTAGTGACAGACCTCCAGCTAGAAAAGGACCCCTCCACTACTACTCTCTGACTCCTCTTTGCAAGCCAGTTCTCTACCCATCTAGATACCTGACCACATATCCCATGAGCTTTAATCTTCTGTACCAACCTACCATGAGGGACTTTGTCAAACGCCTTACTGAAATCCATATAGACAACATCAACGGCTCGTCCTTCGTCGACCGTTTTTGTCACCTCCTCAAAGAATTCTACCAGATTCGTAAGGCAACACTTCCCCTTTACAAAGCCATGCTGCGAATCCTTCGTAACGCTCTAAGTGCGCATACATCCTATCCCTAAGAATCCTCTCCATCAACTTACCTACCACTGACGTTAAGCTCACCGGCCTATAGTTACCCGGGCTATCCCTCCTACCCTTTTTAAACAACGGTACCACGTTCGCTATCCTCCAGTCCTCTGGGACCTCACCTGTGTCCAAAGAAGAGACAAAGATTCACGTCAGAGGCCCAGCAATCTCAACCCTCGCCTCCCTAAGCAGCCTAGGATAAATGCAATTGGGCCCCGGAGATTTATTGGTTTTAATGCCAGCTAAAAGCCCTAACACTTCTTCCCTCGTAATCGATAGATCTTTCAATTGGTCTACCGCTCCCTCAATGACCGTACCAGACATCAAGCCCGTCTCCTTCGTGAATACTGACGCAAAGTATTCATTCAGGATCTCCCCCATTCCCTCTACCTCTAAGCACAATTCCCCACGTCTGTCCCTGAGAGGACCAATTTTACCCCTAGCCACCCTTTTGCTCTTAAGATGGGAGTAAAACGCCTTTGGATTCTCCTTAATCCTACCTGCCAAAGCCATCTCATGCCCCCTCTTTGCTCTCCTAACTCCCCGTTTGAGATCCCTCCTACTGTCTCTGTATTCCTCCAACGCTCTGTCTGTTCCCAGCTGCTTAGACCTGACATACGCCTCTCGTTTCTTCCTAACCAGGTCTTCTATATCTCTAGTAATCCACGGTTCCCTAATCCTTCCTTTCCCATCCTTTCTCCTAACCGGCACATGCCTTTCCTGCACCCATTGTAGTTTTCCCTTGAAAGACTCCCACACGCCTAACGTGGCCTTGCCTTCCAGCAGCCTATCCCAGTCTGTATCCCTAAGCTCCTGCCTAATCCAGCTGTATCTAGCCTTCCCCCAATTTAGCACCCTCCCCTTAGGACAGCTGTCATCTTTTTCCATTCGTATCCTAAAGTAGGCAGAGTTGTGGTCACTATTAGCCACATGTCCGCCTATCGCAACCTCAACCACCTGACCTGGCTCATTTCCCAGAACTAAATCCAGTATCGCCCCCTCTCTAGTTGGGCTATCTACATACTGTTGCAAGGATTCTTCCAATACGCATCTTACGAATTCCTCCCCATCCAACCCCCCAGCTCTAGGCACCTTCCAATCCACGCCACTACAACAACCCTGTTCTTCCTACACTTATCCAAAATGTCCCTACATATACCCTGTTCCACTGCCCGCGGGCTATCGGGCAGCCTGTAGTACACTCCTAGCATAGTAATGGCCCCCTTCCTATTCCTCAACTGCACCCACAGAGACTCAATTCCCAACCCCCCTATGTTATCCTCCCTCTGCACCGCTGTGATCTGCTCCCTAACTAAGAGTGCCACTCCCCCTCCTCTTTTCAACCCTCCCCTATCACGCCTAAAACACTTATACCCTGGAATATTTAGCTGCCAGTCCTGCCCCTCCTTTACCCACGTCTCTGTCACTGCCACCACATCTAAATTCCTCGCGAACATCAAGGCCCTAAGTTCATCCGACTTTCCCGTCACACTCCTCGCATTAAAACAGATGCACCTAAGACCCTCAGGCCATCTCGGATCCTCCTCCTCCTGGGGGATTTTCCTATCATCTAGACTTACCCTGACCTCCAACTCACTCCCAGTGCCTGAGCTGTCTCTCTCCTCCCCACCCCCCCCTCCATATTAGTTTAAACCCTGCCTAAACACTCCAGCCAGCTTCCCAGCTAAAATATGTGTACCCTTCCCATTTAAGTGTTCCCTATCCCTCTTATACAAGTGCCCTTCCTTTGCAAAGACTTCCCAATGGTCAACAAAACTAAAACCTTCTGTCCTGCACCAATCCCTCAGCCACACATTCAGCTGCAGGATCTCATTATTCTTATCCCTGCTATTGCTGGGCACTGGCAGCAGCCCAGAGATTGCCACCCTGGAGGCCCTACACTTCAGCCTGGCTCCCAACTCCCTGAACTGCGTACGTATTTTCCCCCTACTCTTCCTTCCTATGTCCTTCTCACCTACATGTATAATTACATCCGCCTGGGTCCCTTGACCCTTCAAGATTCCCTCTACCCTCTCTGACACATCCTGTACCCCTGCTTCAGGGAGGCAGAAGACTGCATGCAGTATTGGCAAAAACTTGAGTTCAGAGAGCCGTCGTTATGACTTGCTAATTCTGCTCTCAAGTCCACGCTAACATAGAATCAGTTCGGTATTTATACGTAATCATTATCAGTTATTCAGAAATTTGATCAATGAAAGCGTCATAAGCAATGTCATAATCATGGTACAGCCTGCTGACCTCCTAAAACTCTGTCTCATCAACAGAAGAAGGCCGATGACTTCTTCATTTCTGACCTCATCTCGCCTCACTCGTCCAGCCCTAAGTTATGTGGAGTCAGCCTTTTCAGGTCTTAGAGGTCAGGCATAACTTGACCACCTCTGGTCTTATTCATGTCTTACGTTATGCAGAGTCAGTTTTCCTTATTTTGTACTAAATACTTGACCAATTTTTCCATCATGCCGCTATTTCATTCGTACAACTTCACATTACGTCTCCCACATGATGTGGGTCATGAGGGTCAGCCATTTGGTAAAAGTGGGTTGCCGGGAAGAAAGTTTGAAAAACACTTTTTAAAAAAAAATTAGGTTAAGCTAAACCCATTTGGTGTCAAATAGAAATTATTGGAAACGCTAAAAGCTGGAGAATCAGCATCTATGGATAGAACAAAAATTATCAGTCCAGATATGGAGAATGGAATTTTACCACCTTGGGGCGGGCGAGGCTCGCAGAACAGAATTCTCCATTGGCCTTAGTCGGGTATTTACAAGCCTGGCCTGAGTGACATCGTAAAGTCCTGGCCAGAGACTTCATCGGCATTAGTGTTTTCTATTTTGTTTTGGATTTCCAACATCTGGAGTATTTTTAAATGCGTTTTGTGTGTTTTGATGCTGCTAGGCTCCTAATAATCCTGAAGAAAGTGGTAGGATTTTGAACACTAAACTTTGCATTATTTTGGTGTTCTGCAATTTCTATGTAAAAGATTGAATAGGAAAAAAAATATGGATTTTATAGTACTGTTGACATCATTATTGTTTGAAAAGCTTAGTCTCTATAAATGAGTCACTTTTGACAAGACTTTTTCCCTTGATCTGGCTTTGCTAGGTGTTGATTTATTAATGTTTTAATATTGCTGCAGGTTTTTACTGTTTCCTTCCTGCAAAGGGAAAAAAAGGGGTTGGCCCAGAAAAATCCCTCTAAATGATTTGTTTCGAGTGATTCATCTCCTTTGTGAGGTGACAGCAATGAAATTATATTCGGAATCTGAATTTATTTCAAAGAATAAGGAAAACTATACAGTAGTAAGCAAACTAACATTCCTTGAAGCAGTAATTACTGTTCTCGAAAAGAAAGTCATTCACCTCTTATATATGAGCATTTAATTATGAAATGTATACCCTACACGTACAATTTTGTTTATCCCTCACTTTTGGGAAAGTTAAAAGTACTGTTATGCTGGTTAATGCAAATGAGGATGTGATTTAATTTGATTTATTATTGTCACATGTATTGGTATACAGTAAAAAGTATTGTGTCTTGCGCTATATAGACAAGACATATCATTCATGGAGAACGTGGGGGGAAGGAAAGGAGAGGGTGCAGATTATAGTGCTAAGGTCATAACTAGGGTGTAGAGAAAGATCAACTTAATATAATTACTTCAATTTAATTCAGAAGTTTGATGGCAGCAGGGAAGAAGCTGTTTTGAGTCAGTTAGTATGTGACCTCAGAGTTTTGTATCTTATTCCTGATGGAAGAAGGTGGAAACGCTTATGCCCAGGTGCGTGGCATCCTTGATTATGTCACCTGCTTTTCCGAGAAGACGGGAAGTGTAGACTGAGTGAATGGCTGGGAGACTGGTTTGCGTGATGGACTGGGCTACATTCACGACCCTTTGTAGTTTCTTGCGGTTGTAATCAGAGCCGGAGCCACACCAGGCTGTGATACATCTGGAAAGGCCATTTCCTATGGCATATCTGTAAACATTGATGAGTGTTGTTTCAGACATGCTGATTTTCCATAGCCTCCTGAGAAAGTAGAGGCATTGGTGGGCTTTCTTAACTACAATGTCGGTGTGGAGGTACCAGGACAAGTTAGTGATCTGGACACCCAGAAACTTGAAGCTCTCGACGATTTCCACTTCATTCCCATTGATATGGATGGGCTCCACTGCGCTTCCTGAAGTTGATGACTATCTCCTTTGTTTTACTGACTGAGGCACGGTATGCTGTATGAATTGCAAAAAATGTTGATGTGCAGTAAGATTCTTTGAGAGATCTGGATTATGATATGTAATATATTTAAATCTCTATAGAATTAGCTTTATAGTTCCTGTGTTTTGCTGTTCCTCAGTGTCTTCAATACAGGTATACGTGCTGAATGCCATACTGCAGAGCATTAAAGCATGTTAGCAACAACATATTGAAGAATACAAGACTGCAGGATTCCTTTTATGGTTGCATATTGTGGTCACCAAACAAATCTACATTTAAAGAAAATTCTTCAAATTAAAAATATTGCTTGATGCTGGAACTAAGTCCTGAAAATAATGTTATTTGCAGCTGTCAGACCTGCTCTTCCACTCTTCCTGTGTTCGAATCTGCAGTCACTCCAAAATCTAGAGATCCCCTGTTGCCAGTCTCTCTGCAGTAGAAAAAGTCCTAAGAAGTTGAAAATGAACTGCATATACTTGCATGATTAGAGTTCAAATCCTCTCTCAATTGGGATGCTTTCAAATAAAATGAAACTATTTTGCTCTCATACTGCAGATGAGATGCATCTGAAAAGATTGAAATGTCTTTTCAAGTCACATCATGTAAGGAGGATGACTTTTGCAATTTTTACTGTCCTCCATTAACCATCCCATTTGTTTTAAAATGGAGAGGGACAGCCAAGGGCTGAGCTTTCTATTTAAGGCAGAATTTTGGACCCTCATACAGAGAGCAAAGAAGCAGCAAGACTAACGACATGTTGTATTTTTGATCTTTTTGCCCTCCTATTTCTGCTTTCATTCCTTTGCATTTTTTAAAATTATCATTCTTTATTGACCCTGAAAAGTGTCAAGTCTGCCTCACTTTGTCAAAGTATCTGATGAATGCTGCTACTATTTAGTAGCAACACAAATGTGATTTATCACTAATAGGATACTGCCATCAGGCCATAAAGATATTCTACCTAGCTCACAAATGACTAATATGGTATATGAATTTCAGTGCCCACGTGATGCTAGATATGTAGACCATACATCCCAAAGCTTGACAAATCATACCAAAATGCATGTCTGAGCTGCCGTTCATGATGGGTGAGGTACAGATCATCCCCGACCAACCTATGCTTGCAAAGTTGAAAACACGGTGTATCACAATAGATGTGATTCTGCAAGTGGTTAACATTTGCTCCGTTTGCTAGTAACTAGGCTAACAACTAAAGATTGTCAGGCTCGCAGTGTGTACTGTATGCTATATATATTTATAAATAAATTTACAAATGCGTATGTACAGGAAAGAACCTGTACGTATATTATGCCTGTTTCAGCCTATCACTGATTCATTTTCCAGGGCAATCCCTTGACCAATTAGGGTCATGTTGTCGGGTTTTAAATTTCAAGCAGTGCTTGATAATCGTCTGTCAATCATCAGAGTCCGTCAGCCAACCAATTGGCATTCTGTTCTCATGCAGAATAAATTGGTATTCCCCTATACAGATATCTTTGTGAGATGTTCTGATGAGTGCAGGATAAACATGACTCTTTTAGCAACACTGAAATATAACTTTGTTTAATAAAACAAAGCATGTCTAATGCATATAAGTAAAAAGAAAAATACGAAATGGGGAAGGAAATGTAAATCTTTCCCTGCTGCCACCAGGCTTTTTTGAATGGACCTACCTCATTAAATTGATCTTTCTTTCCACCTTAGATATGACAGTAACACTATATTCTGCACCTTCATCTTTTCTCCTCTATGAACAGTATGCATTGTATAGCATGCAAGAAATTATACTTATCACTGTATACTCATACATGTGATAATAATAAATCTAATCAAAGATGCAGTGCAGTAACCAAGGTGCCTTAGACAGCACCTTCTGTAACCACTACTATCAAAGACAAGCACAGCAACAAGTTCACTTGGAAATTCCCTCACCAAATGTGACTTGGAACTATATTGTTATTCCTTCACTGTTGCTGAGTCAAAATCCTGAAACTCCTTCCCTAACAACTCTAGTTGACAGTAGTAGTTCAAGAAAGTGCTTGCCACCAGATTTTCAAGGGGAATTGGGGTTTAACGATGAATGCTGGCCTAGCCAGTAAAGCCTACATCCCTTGAATGAATAAAAAAACACAATAGCCTGTAACTTCCTGGCTCGATAGTAGTCATGATGTGGATATGCCGGCGTTGGACTGGGGTAAACACAGTAAAAAGTCTGACAACACCAGGTTACTATCAAATAGATCGGTTGGACTGAAACCTGGTGTTGTCAGACTTTTTACTGTACTTCGTCGCTCTTCAGTGTTGTATTTTGGGGTACTCCGAAGGTGCACTGAGGGATCCCTCTGGGAAGTTTCCAGGTCTAATCTTGTATGGCAATTGTCCAGAAGTGCTAAATTCCCCTGAACTGTGCTAGGAGCCATTCGACAAAATGACTCAAATCACTATTTTCAGATTGACCTGCCACTGTTTTACTAATAGTTACTCAGTTGCTCTACCTCTTCTAAAGCTTTCAAACTTTAGTGTAACTATTTAAATACCTAGATCAGGTCCTGCACAGGACACCTTCCCACCCTTCAACAGCATTCCCATTCCTCCTCGATCTGACCTGTGTTGCACTGTACTGATGTGATCAGGCACTCTTTTCACTTCAGATCCCAAGTCACTGCAGTCAGTGGAGGTTTCAATGAAATTTTCCAGAGCAGGTAAGTGCGCTTTAAACCCTTTTAGGTTCAGTAGGCCAAGACTTTGTCATAAATTGGAGGTTATGACCCAAGATAGTTGTCAAATGTATCCAAAGAAATGTATGCAGATTTAGTGTGGGTATTTGAACTAGTCCAATGCTGTACTTAATTCATTACGTCAAGCTGTAATGAGATTAATTGAAATGGCGATATAATTTGTTAATTCCAAATTGAAGTCACCATGCTGAGAAACAAAAGTTGTTCTCCTCTACTGGAGTTTTTGATTCGCACTCTGTGGCACTACAATTCTGCCTTTTGTAATTATTGTGGCATTAAATCGTTAAGATGAAAACATCTGGTCTGTCTGTCTTCGATACTGTCTTTCCTACATGTTATTAAAGGATCACCCATTCATTTTAAGTAGCTTTGCTTGGATTAGCTTCAGATAATCCGACTTTTTTTTATCAGCTTTTAGTTTTATTCTGTACGTGTTCGTTTTATTTCATTCACAAAACATAACTTGCCCTCAACTGGGTGGTTATAACACCCAGAACGGAAGAGGATTCAAAATTTGAAGGTGGAGAGCTAGTAGCTGAGCAAAAGGCCAGAGAACAAGCCTTATCTGTTTTAGATCATTTAAACCACTAAGTTGGGAAACACTGTATAGAACTTTACACAATTAAAACACTGGTGATGTGTCATGAGAACCTAATGACCTGTTGAAGACAAAAAAAGGAAAATCACAAAGGATTTTTTCTCATGGAAGTATTGTTTTGAGCACTTATAAATGAATTGATTTGATTCAAGAATTAGCCAGATTGAAAACTGAATTCTTAATTTTCATTTTAAGATTTCTAGCAGAATAAGCTGCCATTGGTATGGAGCCAGATAGGATTCACATATTGCTATTATATATAAATATCAATTTAAAAATATCAATTTGATTTTCATGGATATGAGTTTCAATGAATGTACTTTGTAATTTTAGTTCTTTATATATACATATGAAAACATTTCAGTTAAGTGAGTCTGACTTTTTGCACACAGTCTCTATTTGATATGAAATCCATCTGGAAATAAATGCAATTGTTTATTTGATTTCTGTAAGATTGTGGCATTCAGGCAGTGATGTAAAATTACTGTTAGAACAAGATGATACAGTGACCTATCTCATTAGGTTGTGGATAACAAATGAGTGCCATTGAGGACCAGAGAATTGCTGCAACTGCCATATTTGGAGAAGGGAAAGTGGCAAGAAGGCTGACTTTCCAGAGAAGCTAGCAGAGTTGATAGGAATTTCACCTTGCGGGGTGGGGTAAGGCTATGTACTTTTTTGAGTCCAGGAACTCTGCAGATTGAAGGCATGAGAATAACGACCCAAGGAGTCATGGGCAATCGTGCCAAAGGGAAGCATCAGGCAATCTGTAGACGCAGACTTCAAAAAAAACTTAATTAAATTTTCAGTCAAAATATCCTTTTCTTAAAGCTTATTGTATTTCACAAACATCATACTGGAGACTCAAACTTGAGTTGCTCCACAACAATAACTAATGACCAAAGTTTGCAACTACATGTGAATACATTGGGCTCTCCTGTGCCACACAGGAGGTGAGCTTGTTTTAAGTTCAGCAGGACCTTCCCATCTCCAACTTTAATGGGTGTTTTCAGCCTGCCACACAACCAACTCATTTATTTGGTAACATTGAGGCTATATTAACAATTAAGTTTTAAAAATTACTGTGCCAGTGCAACCACCATAGTATAAGAACATAAGAAATAGGAGCAGGAGTAGGCCATCCAGCCCTTCGAGCCTGCCCCGCCATTCAATAAGATCATGGCTGATCTGTCGCTGCTCAGTTCCACTTCCCCGCCCTCTCCCCATAACCCTTAATCCCCTCTCCTATCAAAAACCCATCAACCCGCGTCTTAAAAATATTTAGCGAGGCAGCCTCCACCACTTCAACGGGCAGAGAATTCCAGAGATTCACCACCCTTTGAGTGAAGAAGTTCCTCCTCAACTCCGTTCTAAACCGCCCCCCTTTTATCTTGAGGCTGTGCCCCCTAGTCCTATTGTCTTTTTTGTGCGGGAAGAGTCCTTCCACCTCTATCCTATCCATCCCATTCATCATCTTATACGTCTCAATGAGATCTCCTCTCATTCTTCTAAACTCTAACGAGTACAAGCCCAGTTTATTCAGCCTCTCCTCATAGCTCAACCCCCTCAACTCCGGTATCAGCCTAGTAAACCTCCTCTGCACTCCCTCCAAGGCCAAAATATCTTTGCGCAGGTGCGGCGCCCAAAAATGCACACAGTACTCCAGTTGCGGCCTCACCAATGCCCTATACAGCTGCAGCAAGACCTCCCTACTTTTATATTCAATCCCCTTCGCTATGAAGGCCAGCATCCCATTCGCCTTCCTGACCACCTGCTGCACCTGCAAGCTGGGTTTTTGCGACTCATGCACAAGGACCCCGAGGTCCCTCTGCACCGTCGCCTGCTGCAGTTTTTCGCCTCGTAAGTAATAGTCCTTCCTACCATTTTTCCTACCAAAGTGGACCACCTCACACTTGCCAACATTAAATTCCATTTGCCATTTCCTGGCCCATTCGCCCAGCCTATCTAGATCCTTCTGCAGACTCTCCACACCCTCCACACAATTTGCCGTTCCCCCAATCTTGGTGTCATCAGCAAATTTCGACACCCTACACTCGGTTCCCTCCTCCAGATCATCTATATAAATGGTAAAAAGCTGAGGTCCCAGCACCGACCCCTGGGGCACTCCACTAGTCACCATCCGCCAATCCGAATAGCACCCGTTGACCCCCACTCTCTGCCTCCTATTTGACAACCAATCCTCTATCCACGCTAACACCCTACCCCCAACTCCATGTCCCTCGACCTTCTGTAATAACCTCTTGTGAGGCACTTTGTCAAATGCTTTCTGAAAATCTAGAAAGACCACATCCACCGGCTCTCCTCTATCCACTGCCCTAGACACATCCTCATAGAACTCCAGTAAATTTGTCAGACACGACTTCCCTTTAATGAAACCGTGCTGTGTCTGCTCTATCAAGCAATTCCCTTCAAGATGCCTCGCAATTTCCTCCTTAATGACAGATTCTAACATTTTACCTACCACAGATGTTAAACTAACCGGCCTATAATTCCCCGCCTTTTGCCTGGCACCCTTCTTAAACACATCACCTAGAGATAAACCTAATGAAAACGTCTCATAATGCCAGGTGATGCACAGACAGTTGACAGTTATGTTTTGAAATACGATTCACCTATATTTGACTATGCTGAGCATTATGTAATTAATGATCAATAATAATGCAACAATATGCTATGAGACAAACCAAAAAAGGTTGAACTTTTGAACAGAGAGGATGGATGTGAGAAGTGACCTGCTAGACTTAAACTGGTTTGGGGAGGAGGAGCAGGGGGTTGCATGAGGAGGACCGCAACAGTGACTCACTAAAAGGTAATATTTGAAATATGTAATTTCACCATTTGTGGCAGTGGAGCAATCCCCTTAACTCATGTTGCACAATTTAAAATTCAGGCATCCCAAGTAAATAGTTCCAGTTTACAGATAATTTCAATGCTATCCCAATTAAATGCATTTCTTTAAGTTAAGGGAAAAATGCTGGTATGTATATCTAGGCAGAATTTTGACTGACACGAGCCCTAGATTTGGGACTTGAAGCTAGTATTTTAAGTAAAGAATAATAAAGCAGTAGAAGTAAAAAGTCTGGAGTAATTTTAGGAGGAGTAAAATATGACAATGATGGGACTTCTGTGGCTTGGATGAATGAATTAAAATGAGACAAATGGCTTGGATGAATGAATTAAAATGGACTTCCTCATCTGTAATTACCTCAGTTTTGTCTGCTAATAAATGATTCAATACAGTAAGCAAACAGCAGATTTTCAAGTGTACCATACCACTGAAATGTTTAACCAAAAGTTCAGCAGTTGTCACTAATTGATAATTAGCATCTTACATTTGCTATTACAGAAGTGAATAGAACCATGTAAAATATATTTTTAGATAACTTAATCATGTTTTGAACAAATTATATTTTATTTCATTAATTTTGTTAGTTTTATGTTTAGGTTTTACTAATCCAAGGCAATGATATTTTATGTATCAGTGCATTCCAAGTCATAAGAATGATCATTTAGCATGCTACAATAAAAAAAAATCCAAAATTAGATTTTTTTATAATTTGACCATAAACTAACACTAGTTTTCCATGCCTTCTACATGAAGCAATTGCACTTTTTGCTTTATCTCGAAATAAAATTGTAAGTAATCACAATTTGTTAATTAGATTGGGGTTATTTTAAAATTCCTGTGTGTAAATCCATTTGAAAGATCAGTAATTCATTAAAAAATAATAGTTTGCGTAATTTCATGCCAGTAGTTTAATCCTAGATAAATGCATAATGTAGCATTTCTCCCTCGCAGAATGTTCACAAAATCTTATTAATAAAACTCAGAAAAGATTTGGATTGACTCGGTGGACCCTTTAGTTCCAATATGTGAAATTTGTTAGCTACAGCAGTAGATTAGTTAGGATGACTAATCCCTGTTTGACACATGCAGGTCTTTCTTATGCAAATTTTGATGGCAGGTCAATTAATATGGGACTGTTTGAAGGTAACAGTGGTAATTTGTATCAGTGCCTATGACAGTGTGAACATACAGGTATTTGACAATGCAGCTCAACATCTGACAATATGAAAAGGATAATTAGATCGCACTGCTGCACTTTTTTTTTCAGGAGTAAGTAGGAGGTTAAATAGGCAGTGCACAGAATGTCTAGAACAAGATTGGTATATTGATTAAAAAGCTGATTTAGCAGCTCACATTTCCCCTTGGAAACTTTGAAAGATAAACCAGCTGCTGTCTAGGAGCCATCAGTATCTACCAAGGGTGCACTATCTATCATCACAATATGGTGATGAGAGGTGTTTTATGTTTGTGTTAATTTTCCCCACTAAATCAGTAATTATTACAATACTGTCCCCGCTGTTTACCCTGCAGCTGTTTTTCCATTTGTCGAGAGAACGAGTGTTCTCAGAGGACCGCACACGCTTCTATGGCGCAGAAATTGTCTCAGCTCTAGATTATTTGCATTCCGAGAAGATTGTGTACCGAGATCTCAAGGTAACAATGTAATCAGAATTTGTTCCTTTTTTTGTCTTTTTTTCCACACTAGGAACATACTTGAAATTATTCATAACCTACTTGCAACAGCTGAACCTGCTGTTCCCACCACAGTTTATTGTAATAATGGGCACAGTTGGTTTCTTCTTAGAATTTGACAGACATTTTAAAATATTGCTTGCCTTTTATAAAAAAAACTTTTGTGTCTTCATTTTTGTACATCTAAATTTTATTTCATTTCCCATGCATTCGCTTTCAGCTATGGCGGCAGGTGGTGGCCTATATCCATATCCTATCAACAGTTCTTCATTAGCATGAGTATGGACAAACAGAGCAAGTTGTTTGTCCTTCCTCATTTCATATCCATTTGCTTTTGAAGAAGAGTTTTGGTGATCGTAATTTCCCAGCCAATAATAACTGAAATAGAGAGCTTACCTGTATGGTGATGATTGGATGCAAACTTTAGCATCATGTACAAATTCCCTGGGTATTATCATTTTATTTTTAACCTGTCTAATAGCTGTTTGTTTAAATGCAGTGTGCATGCTTAATGTATGTATTCAAAATTGTAACTAATGAATTCAGTTAAACAACTTGCTTTCTCTGTAAAGGTATAGCATATAAATAAAAGTTCCGTATGGCCCCTCACATAACCCAAAAAAGTTAAGCTAAGCTAAAGGAAAAGACATTTTGGTTGATCAAACGTTTAATTAAAAATGTGGGTTTCAAGGACAGTGGGGAGCTGTGCTTTGGGAGTCTATTCCAGAACAGAGCGATCTAGGGATACATGTTCATAGCTTCTTGAAAGTGGAGTCACAGGTAGACAGAGTGGTGAAGAAGGCATTCAGCATACTTGGTTTCATCGGTCAGAACATTGAATACAGGAGTTGGGACGTTTTGTTGAAGTTGTACAGGACGTTGGAAAGGCCACACTTGGAATACTGTATACAGTTCTGGCCACCCTATTATAGAAAGGATATTATTAAACTTGAAAGAGTGCAGAAGAGATTTACTAGGACGCTACTGGGACTTGATTGAGTTATAAGGAGAGGTTAGATAGACTGGGACTTTTTTTTTCCTGGAGTGTAGAAGGCTGAGGGGTGATCTTGTAGAGGTCTATAAAACAATGAGGGGCACAGATCAACTAGACAGTCAATATCCTTTCCCAAAGGTAGGGGAGTCTAAAACTAGAGGGCATAGATTTAAGGCAAGAGGGGAGAGATACAAAAGTGTGCAGAGGGGCAATTTTTTCACACAGAGGATGGTGAGTGTCTGGAGCAAGCTGCCAGAGGTGGTAGTAGAGGCAGGTACAATTTTGTCTTTTAAAAAGCATTTAGACAGTTACATGGGTAAGATGGGTATAGAAGGATATGGGCCAAATGTGGGCAATTGGGATTATCTTAGGGATTTAAAAAAAAAAGATGGCATGGACAAGTTGGGCAGAAGGGCCTGTTCCCATGCTGTAAACCTCTAACTCTAATACAGGGCCTAGGCTGAACAGAGGTCAGTGAAGTGGGATTATCAGTTTAAAATTGTCATTTAAAGGTGAGGTTATGAAAAGTCTCCTCAGATATTTGTTCAATCATGGAATGCTTTGACATGGAATGATTAAAGCAGAAAGTCCCTTGTTTCTTTTGAGAGTGAATTGAATAACAGAGAAAGATGCATGACTTTATGAAGAGAGCTGGGCAGTTGGTTAGTTTTATATTGCTCTCACCAAAAGTTGACATAATGGGTTAAATGAATACTATTATTAATTTTTGAAACTCTTAATTTGTATGGCTGTGATATAGTTTCTATTGGTTGTAATTCTATTACAAAGAGGATAGGTATGTAAAATACATGTTGATATGAGGGGAGATTTAACACACTTAAGATAATTCTGCAAATTAAAATACTAGTGCAGGGATTGACTGCCATATTTATTTGCTTCATGTTATAAAATTCATTGCTGACTAATGTTTTAAGCACAGTAAGAAGTCTTACAGCCCCAGGTTAAAGCCCTGGTTTATTTGGTAGCACAGGCCTTTTGTGCTATCAAATAAACCTGTTGGACTTCAACTTAGTGTTGTGAGACTTCTTGCTGTGCTTTCCCCAGTTTAACTTCCTCTGCATGTAATGTTTTAAGTACATATTTTTTATTGGAATTGGTTGAATGAGATTTTATGGTTAAGAGAACATCATAACATGTGGCTTATACTTCAATACGAGGAGCATTACAAACAAGGTAGATGAGTTAAGGGCAGAGGTAGATATATGGCATTATGATGGCATTGCTATAATGGAAACTTGGCTAAAGAGGAGCAAAATTGGCAGCTCAACATCCCTGGTTATAGAGTCTTCAGACACGATAGAGTTGGAATTAAAAAAGGAAGGGGAGTAGCACTAATCGTTAAAGAGTCAATTCCAATCGAGAGAAGGGATGACATACTGAATGGGTCAACAAACAAGGCTTTGAGTTGAGCTTAGAAATAAAAAAGGGGCAGTCACACTACTGAGAGTACACTACAGACTCCCAAATAGTGAAAGGAAGATAGAAGAACAAATATGTAGGCAAATTTCTACCTATAAGAAGAGCAAGAGGGCAATAATAGTAGAAGGCTTTAACTATCACAATATCAACTGAGATTCAAACAATATAAGGGGCACTGAGGGAGAAAAATTCATGCAGCGTATTCAGGGATTTTTTTTCAACCAATTAGTGACAAACCCAACAGGAGGAGATGCAGTTCTAGACTTGGTCTTGGGAATGAAGAAGGGCAAGTGGGTGAAGTGATAGTTGACAACCATATCGGGGCGGTGATCATAATTCAATTAGATTTAGCATTACCATGGAAAATGACAGAGATAAAGCAGGAATAAAAATTTTGAATCTTGGGAAAGCAGATTTTGCAGGAATAGGCAGGGACTAGGCTGAGGTGGACTGGATAGTACTGTTAGGGGATAAATCAGTGGAAAACCAGTGGGAAGCATTAAAAAATAAGATCTTAAATGTGTAAAGTAGACATGTCCTCTTCAAAAAATGAAAGGTACTGCCAATTCTGGACCTCCCTTGGTTGTCTAAAAGAATACATGGAAAGATCAAAAAGAAAATGTACAATGGACGCAAAGAACTAAGTACTGCAGAGAGTTTAGATGAATACAGGAAGTGCAGTGACACAGGAAATAAGGAAATCAGAGAGGGCATGAAAAAAATTAGAAAGTAAAGTTAAAGAAAACCCAAAGATGTTTTACTAATACATCAATTGTAAAAGGTTAGCTAAGGAAAAAGTGGGATCTATCAGAGATGGAGGGAGGGAACTTGTGTGTGGAATTAGAAGCTGTGGAATATTTTGTCTATGTTTACAAAGGAAAGGGATAATGCAGATTTAGTAGTCCAGGAGAAACATCAAGATATTGGAAGGGATAATCATAAAGAAGGGTCGGAATCCTTAAATTGAAAAAGGCCAGATGGACTCTTTCCGAGGCTGCTGAAGGGGGTTAGGAAGGAGATAGCAGATTGAGGATAATTTTCCAGTTCCCTCTAGATACAAGAATGGTACTGGATGACTGGAGAAATGCAAACATAGTTCCATAATTAAAAAGGGACCACAGGAAATGACAATTATAGGCCAGTTAGCCTGACTTCATGGTGAACAAATTAGTAGAATCAATCCTGAGAGAGAGAATTAACTCACATAGGAAAACATGGACTTGTCAGGGATGGTCAGCATGGATTTGTTAAAGGAACATGTTGCCTCACAAGCTTGATTGAATTCTTTGAGGAAGTGGCAAGGGTTGATGAAGGTGGTGTGATGGAAGTTGTATATGTGGATTTTAGCAAGGTGTTTGACAAGATCCCACATGGCAGGTTGATCAAAAAAGCAAAAGCCCATGGGATGCAGGGGAAGGTGGAAAATGGTATCAAGAGTTGGCTTAATAACAGGAAACAAAGGATAATGGTTAATGGGCACCCTTGCGAATGGAAAGTTATTTCACGTGGTGTTCCAGAGGGTTTGGTGTTGGGATCCTTGTTTGTGTTATGAATGTGAAGAGCACAACTGGAAAATATGCAGATGACACAAAGATTGGCTGAGTAGTAGATAGCTATAATCTACAGAACAATATGGACGGGTTGGTGGAATGGGCAGTAAAGTGGTAGATACATCTTGACATTGAGAAGTGTGAGATGATGCACTTAGGGAGGCAAACAGATATAGGAAATACACGTTAAATGGGGATTTACTAAGAAGGGTAGATGCAATGAAAGATCATGGTTCACAAGTACACAGATCCCTGAAGGCAACAGTTCAAGTGGACAATGTTGTAAGTAATGCATATGGAATGCTCTGCTTCATTGGCAGTAGTATAGAATACAGAAGGATATAATGTTGGAATTGTATAAAACATTAGTGAGGCTGCAACTGGAGTATTGTGTGCAGTTCTTGTCACGGTACTAAAAGAATGATGTAGCACAGAGGAGGTTTACTAGCCAGGGCTAGAAAAGTGTAGGTTGGGGTTATTTTCTTTGGAACAAAGAAGGCTGAGGGACAACTTGATAGAGGTGTATAAAATTATGAGAAGAAGAAATAGATCAAACTGGACAAAATTATTTCCCTCAGCAGAGAATTCTAGAACCAGAGGACGTAGATTCAAGATAAGCAGCAGGATGTGTAGAGGAGACATGAGGAAGAACTTCTTACGCAAAGGGTGGTGGATGTATGGAATTCACTGCTTGAGTTGGTGGTAGAGGCAGGGACCCTAAACTCTTTTTGAAAAGTACCTAATCTGCACCCTATTTGCTATAAGCTACAGGGCTATGGGCCGTGTGCAGGAGGGTGGGATTAGAAAGGGCACCTGGGTGCTCTATGGCTGGCATGGACAAGATGGGCAACTGGCTTCCTTCTGTGCTGTAACTTTTCTATGGTTGTATTATATATGAGCACATTTCAACTGGTAAGCTGTATTGAAAATTGAGGATTTTATGACTTATAAAACTCGTTTGTTGAATATATGAAAAGAATATTAATTTCATAGATTGGTATACTCTGAAATAAGGTTTTACCTGTCCTGAAGAAAACATTTTTCCCTACAAGCCTCAGAGTCCTTGTGTACTTCTACTTCTAGCACTCCACAATTAGCAACTGTGACTTTTGTTCTTCATGTTGGAATTCTCTTTAAATTTCTCTCCTTCCTTTCTTCCTCCTTAAAACCAATGTTTTTAACTGAGCTTTCAAATGCCCTTCCTGTCAACTTTTTCATTAATCCAGTGCCCATTTTTGTTTGATTGCACTTCTATGAAGAGCCTTTAGGTTTTTTTAACTGTTAAAGATGTTTTGGTGCTACGTAAATGGAAGCTGTAGTTGTATTCTGACTTATAATTGTCTTTAGGTGGTCAAAATAATAGAACAACAGCAGTAAAATGAAATTTCAAATCAATTATATTAAACCATTTCTTGTAGATAGAACTGAGATCAGATAAAGTATTTTTAGAGTGCGTTAAAATATTTTTACCATCTTTCCTTAGCAAGGACACGTTGTAACAATTGTGTCACTAATTTTTGCAAAGTACTCCTCCATTTTGTAGAATAAAAGATGAGAAAAAATTCTCATCTTTGTCCCTTAACTGGCATATGAATTCTCAGGCAGTACCCTTCTGTGTTGGGCTGCTTCACTTATATAATTGACAGAGAATATTCCTGTGCAGCTTCTTTAGGAGCAGCAGGGACATGGCTTCAAAACAGTCTGAGAGCTGTACAACACCAGGAAGCCATGTTAGAGTCTGTGCAGAGTATGCCTGTTTCCTGTAGTGTGGTTTCTGGAGATTTTGCAACTCTCAGATCAGTTTAAAGTCACACTCCGTTTTGCTAATGGAGCTGCAGGACACATTCCATTGGTCTTTTTCACCAGAATATAAATGTGGAGAAGGAAATTTAACTTTAGGTTCTCCATTCATGCCAGTAGGAAATTTGATTATAATAATCAATATCCTAGGCAACTGTTACTTTTCTTTAAGTTTAGAATAAAACACACCCTTCCTAGATGCCCTTTCCCATTGTCATAGGTGCTGATGATTGCTGGTGTTGCTTAACAATTTAAATACTAATTAAAACTTTTTTTTTGTAGCTGGAGAATTTAATGTTAGACAAAGATGGTCACATCAAAATCACAGATTTTGGACTTTGCAAGGAAGGAATTACAGATGCTGCTACCATGAAGACATTTTGTGGTACACCAGAATACTTGGCTCCAGAGGTAGGATCATTATACTTAAAGTCACCAAATTTTCCAAAACTGATTTATGGAGTTCTGCATTATTTTGATTTATTATTAAATCAAATGTCTTGGTACACAGGGGAAACTATTGTTTCTTGTGTGCTATACAGACAAAGCATACCATACAAAGTGAAGAAAAAGAGAGTGTGCAGAATATGGTGTTACGGTCATAGTTAGGGTGTAGAGAAAGATCAGCTTAATACGAGTTTGAGAAGTAAGGTTTTAGAAGCATAGAACATGAGTTAAAGATAGAATTAGAGGGTATACTGGGCATAGCTAGCAAGAAGCTGCCCCTTTCTGGCACCATCTTAGATTATATGTTTTCATGCTGATATCCTAGCTGAGGCCAGAGACTAAATATTTTTTTGAAAACTGCTAAAATCATTTCAGAATGTTAAATTTTAAGGACATCCATTTTATGAGATGATGAATGGATAGACTAATATCTTTTGTTTGCCAAGCATATAGTGACGAATCTTATTTCATTGTCATTCCATCTTTTGTGATATTATCTTGAAGAAAATGATATAAAGCACTACATCCTGATGAAATCACTTTTAAATCTATACGATTATAAAGTAATTTTACTGTAATTATTTTTAAATAAGCTTTTTTTTAATTCTCAATAAGCAGTACTGGGAAATAAATTGTTCTGCTAAGGGTGAACAGTGAAAGATTGGTTTTTACGATCTTTTTCGGAAATATCAATGATCCTTTAGGGATGAAAATAATAATGACCTTTGTTTCAGACTTCAGACATCTTAAAAGAACAAAGAACAACCCAGCACGGGAAACAGGCCCTTCGGCCCAACGAGCCCGCGCCGCCATTTCAACAAAGCCTTTTCCTACACCTACCCTGCCCTGTGTGTATGTGAATGGTACCCCTAATGTAGCCAGATTGAGGGGAGAATAGCGTAGGGTCAATTTGGTACACCAGTCAGCCTAAGAGCACATCTTTGGGGTGTGGGAGGAAACCGGAGCACCCGGAGGAAACCCACGCAACCACAGGGAGAATGCGCAAACTCCCACAGACACAGGCCCAAATCCATGTATCTGCACAGCTAGCAGTGATAGTCACTGAGCTGTTGTGGTGCCCATCTGCTGGTCCAGGATTAAGCACACACAACGACACGAAGTACTAGGCCACTCTCGAAACCTCCAAGAGCAGCCCGTGCACGACCCACCGTGTGCATGCCCCTCGTTTGACAACAAGGTGGACCGACACCTGTGGATTAAAGGAGACAAAAACATTAACATGTAATAATACATGTATCTTGTATTTGCTTCAAACTGTATCAGAGCTGTATTCTGCAATCAATTCTGAGTGTCTTTTAGGAACGCATAATAAATGCTTTAGCTTTTAGAATGGTTTGCGTTAACTATTGGAGAGAGAATCAGTGAGTCCTAATTTTGATATGATCTTTGAGTACTTTTTATTAATACTAATAAAGTGTACTTGCTATTTCTGGTTGTGAAAAAATAAGCTTTTTCTGTTTACCAATTGTTTGTACGTAGAATTGGGATAGATTTATGCAATGTACTTCAAGAAGTAGGAAAATCTAGAAGACAAAACTGTCCTATCATTTTGAGATTTTGAAACAAACTCTGTTCAGATTACCAAAAGCTAATGGTCTCGATATATGTTGTCTGATGGAAATGACAACATAAAATTTTAGAAGTTTCTGTTACTGATACAAGGGCAAGGTGAATTGAATTAATACTGTTCCCCTCTCCTGCCTGTGACGGCAGTAGTTTTAATGTTTAATTTAATTTGTTTCCCTTAGTATCTTTTCCCATGCTGAAATGGGTAGTCATGACTTCCACAATCCTCAGTTTGACGTCCAGTGTTAAAAATAAGCTCGAAACAAATTATTTACAATAAAACAAAACTAGGATTTATTAACCCATTCAAACCCCAAGTGTTTTCACACTCAACATACAAGGTAGAAAGGCAGACAAAGAAAGGGAAAAGTTCATGAATAGCAAGCTACTTATATTAAAAAAAAAATTGGTATTGACATTGATTGGACATTGACTTACTGAACTCTACTCATGTGAATTAAAGTTCTTTCTGGGGGTTTTGTCTGGCAGAATTTTTGGTCTTTATCCAAGGTTGAGGCAATTAAAGATATCCAGAATACAAGAATACTTTGCAGTATTAGTTAACTTTGCAGGCAAAATACAGGATTCTTGCTGGAGATCCGACTTTGGAAGAGATGGAGGTCAGAGGCAGGCTGTTAGTCTTGAGTTCATTTTTCTCTTTGGAGGTTAAACAGCATCTGAAGACAATTCAAAAGCTATACAATTAAAGTAATTCAAACAGCTCAAGTCTTCGTTATGTGATAGTGGTTTCAGGTCAAGCTATCCAACTAATGCTTAATGTTTTGGATCCTCATTAAAACTCATTGTGTTTTGAGCAGTTAACTGCAAAACAATTAGCACAACGGTGTCACAAACAGCTCTGCCTTTCTCCAGAGCTGACTGGTGCAGATGTATCAACTAATCCTTTGTGTTGGTTTGGACGGAATGTTTATACAATGCAATGAGTGTTACATGCCAGAGTTTGATGTGTTGGCCCTCATTCATTTTTCAAACTGCTCAGAAACTTACAAAAACAGTAGGCACAGGTGATTTCAGATTGGTAAGAGGTGATGTGTGGAGTACCACAAGGATCACTGCTGGGGCCTCAAATATTTACAATTTGTATCAATGAAATGGATGAAGGGACTGAATGTATGGTTGCTAAATCTTCTGATGACACAAAGATGGGTAGGAAAGCAAGTTGTGAAGAGGATATAAGGAGCTTGCAAAGGGATACAGAAGTTAATTTGTGAGCAAAAATTTAGCAGATGGCATGTAATGTGGGAAAATGTGAACATGTTCACTTTGGCAGGAAGAATATGAAAAGCAGTATATTTAAATAGATTGCAGAATTCTACAGTACAGAGGGATTTGCGTTCTTGATTCACAAATTATAAGCAGTTAGTATGCTGGTACAGAAAGTGATTAGAAAGGCAAATGGAACATTGGTGTTTATTGCAAGGGCAGTGAAATTTAGAGGCAAGGATAAAAACAAAAAATCAAACTGAAGGACGGAGTTAATGGTCTGATAATTTCAGAAGGCTGTAAAGTGCATAATCAGAAGATGGGGTGCTATTCCTCCAGCATGCATTGGACTTTGCTGGAGCAGGTTGAGGAGAGAAATATGAGCCTGTGAGGAAGATGGTGAATTGAAATGGCAAGTGACAGGAAAGTCAAGGGTGATTCTTGCTGACTGAAAGAAGGTGTTCCACAGAGTGGTCACCATGTTTGCAGTGGAAGTGGTAGAGGATGATCCTTTGAGTGTATTATATAAAAGTAAGAATTTGTGGTGAGCCCACACTGGTACACTTTTGGTCTCCTTACTTAAATAAGTCTAGAAGTATTGGAAATGAAAAATGGTTGGTTGGGCCAGTCTCCATTAGAGTTTAGAAGATTGAGAGGTGAACTTATTGAAATGTTTAAGATCCTAAGGGGCCTTGACAAGGTGACAATATAGGATGCTGAAATATAGGAGAGACTAGAACTAGGCGACACAGTTAATAAAAAGGGTCTCTCTTTTAACACCAAGTAGTGGAGGCAGACTCATTGAATATTTTGCAGCAGAGTTAGATAGATTCTTTATTAACAAGGGGGTCAAGATTATTGGAAGTAGGCGGAATGTAGAATTGAGGCCACAGTTGGATTATCTGTTATCTTGAATGATGGAGCAAGCTTGAGAGGTCAAATGGCCTGCTCTTATTCCTGGTTAATATGTTAATTTGTACCAAAAATCAGTCTTGGGTGGGAAGTAGTACTTCAGGCCAATCAAGACTACTCTTTCATCTTTTCTAATGCTGGTCGCAAAGTAACACTTGCAGAGGGCTGAAAATAAGTTGCTTTCATGGTCAGTAAATAATACACGGCTGGAGTAGATATCCAAAGAAAAGCAAAATGGAATAATACCAATAAAGTTCCTTGCGTTGAATTCAAGGCATTTCTGAAAATGTTTTACAGATTTTGTGTATTTCCAGTTAATTCACATGCAAAAATCTACGGAACTAATGCCATCTTTACATGTAGAATGTCAAAATGATGCATGATATTGAGATGTAGTATAAGCTATTAGTATGGTAAATTTATGATGGGCATCAGTGATGCAAAAATAGCAACTTGTGTACTATTTCTTGTTAAACCATGAATAGCATCCAGTTGGGTCCTTTTTCCAGTGTAAATTGAGCTGCACAATTTTCGTTCTCTAGATTTCGGAAATGAGAAGCTTGATAAAAGCTGGTTTTCACTAATCTGATGTTGATTGCATTTTGTGTTTTTAAAAAACTTCAAACGTGAAAATAAATTTTAAGAGGCCTAACACTCAAGCGATGCCAACAAATAAGCGCTGGGTGATATTTGCATCATGATGTGTTCTCACAAAGTGGATGCTAAATAATGGCAGATGGTGACAGATGGGAAGGGTGGTACAGGTACTTGTGAAACCCAGTAAAATGCTTTGCAGAGCTGTTGTAAAATAGTAAAAACTTTGTTGCCTGCATATATTCCATTTTGATTGAAAGCAGGATGCACCACAGATTAGGTTGTGAAATATTTACCAGTGGCTCATTGAAAAAAATGACCAGATGATGAATCAAGCAATTAACTTTATCCCCCCACTTTCTGCCATGTCTAAAACATGATGAGGCTAAAATTAGATTTCCAGACTCTCCTCTTCGGTGTTGCACTATTTTATTTTACCCAATCTAAGTAATACACATTATTATTTGCAGTTTTCATAAAAAAAAAGAAGGGAGATGAAAAATGTTTAGAACCTAGAAGTTGGAAATCCTATTGAACCTAAAATTTATTAAATCCTTAAATTTAATTTGGTCTGAAGAAAATATATAACCTGACTAAATTGGCTGGGTATGAATCAATTCTTTACAATCTGTTTGCTAGTTCATGCAGTGGGACATAACCACACTCGCTGTAGAGACACAATTGTATTTCCCTTGTGCCAGTTTCTACAGCTGTCTATTCATTGCCATTGTTCATTCAGGTTTTTCATTTGTGAAAGTGTTAGTATGTGAGAGGGAAAATACAACCATGCCAGTGAGCAGCGCATGTTCAAAAAGTATAATGTTAAATGTTGAGTGTAATTAATTAGCAGATGCAGAGGATTGTCTCTTGAGAATACGTTGTTTTAAATGTTTTTCTAGGTCAAATTTAAAATCCAACCAAAAAGATGGCTGATTTTAATTTTTGTGTTACCACAGAAGTGGATGAAAGTTTGTTCTGTGTTGTACCTTGAGGAATTATTTCTTGTAAATTTGTATTTGTTTCACATTCTGTGCCTTTGAGTGGCAGCAGTACAACATTAAGGAAAGCAACGTAGCTCCACCTTTGCATTGTCACACAGGTTCTCTTAATGCAGTCATTGTTGTTTTCAGCAAATTGATAGCTGGTCTGGAAGAGTAGCATTGGGATGATGCTCATCCTGAGTTTTTGCAGAGTTCCCGTCCACAGTAACTCAGGTCATCACTTGCTCATAATGGTCACACAAAAAAGCAACAAAGCCCATCAACTCTATGTCAACTCTCCATGGAGCAATTCAATCCATCCCAACTGGATGCAGTATTCCAGTTGGAGCCTGACCAGCCTTTATAAAATTTCCTGGATCTTGAACTCAATGTCTCTATTTCTGAAGCTCAATATTTCATATGCTTTGCTAACCACTCTTTCAATATATCCTATCACCTTCAAAGATCCAGGGATATGCAATCCCAGGTCCCTCTGTTCCTGCACACTGAAAATTATACCATTTAAGCGTATATTGCTTCTCTTTATCTCTTGCGACAAAATGCATCACACCTACTTGTGTTAAATTTCACCTGTCACTTGACTACCTATTCTCCTTCAAATTTGGTATAGTTAATAAATTTTGAAATTTTACTCTATTCTAAGGTCCAAGATTTTTATATATAGCGGAAATGGCAATAGTCCTGCCACAGAGTCTTGGGAACAGTACTATTTGCTATTGTCTAGTTTGAAAAATAATCATTTATCACGACTGTTTTCTGTTCTTTTATCCAACTGGGCATGACGTTCCTAAGGCATGAGCCTGAAATTTGTGAAGCAGCCTTTTATGCAGTACTTTTACAAATGTATTCTTAAAATCCATATACATACAATCCTAGTGGCAGGTGAGATAGTTAGTTTTATTCTTCTAGAAGTCCCTAGATTTGTGGAAGAGTCCATGTAAAATAGTGAATGTAAATCCTTTATTCAAAAAGAGGATATAGAAAGAAGAAAATTACTGGTCAGTTAGTGTAACATCTAGAAAAAATGTTGAAAGCTATTCTTAAAGACATTATAGAGGGCACTTGAAAAAATCCACAGCAGTCAGGTAGAATCAACATGGTTTGGTGAAAGGGAAATAATTTTTAACCAACTTATTGGAGTTCTTTGAGGAAGTAATGTGGATAATGGGGAACAAGTCGATGTGCTGCAGTTAGAGTTCCAGAAAGCATTTGATAAGTTGCCACGTCAAAGGTTGTTGTGGAAAATAGAACTCATGGGAAGCATGTTGGTACGGAGAGAAAAGTGACTAGCTAACAGGAAACAGTAGGCATAAATGAGTAGTTTTCTGCTTGGCAGGTTTGCTTACCGCTGTAACAAGTCCACAGCAGACGCCATTTCCCTGGCCCTGCATTCAACTCTGGAACACCTAGATGACAAGGACACGTGTCAGACTGCTACTTATTGACTACAGCTCAGCCTTCACTATTATTCCCATGAAAATCAGCTCCAAACTCCGTGACCTGGGCCTCAGCACCTCCCTCTACGACTAGATCCTGAATTTCCTAACTGTCAGACCACAATCAGTAAGGACAGGCAACAATGACACCTCCATGATCATCCTCAACACCGGTGCCCTGCAAGGCTATATTCTCAGCCCCCTTCTATACTCCTTATACACTATGACTGGTCAAATTCCTCTCCAATTCAATTTTCAAGTTTGCTGACGACACCACCGTACTGGGTTGGAGCTCAAACAATGACGAGACAGAGAATCTGGTGAACTGGTGCGGCAACAATAATCTCTCAATTTCAACAAAACAAAGAAGATTGTCATCAACTTCAGGAAGCATAAAGCTGAATGTGCCCCTGTCTACATCAACAGGGGATGAAGTAGAAAGGGTCAAGAGCATCAGATTTTTAGGTATCCAAATATGTCCTGGTCCCCCCATGCTGATACTATAGTTAAGCCCGCCAACACCTCGACTTTCTCAGAAGATGAAGGAAGTTTGGCATGCCAGTTATGACCCTTTCTGGCTATATCGCAGCTTGGTATGGCGTCTGTTCTGCCCAAGACCGCAAGGAACTACAAAAGGTCGTGAACGTAGCCCAATCCCCCTCTCAAACCAGCCTTCCATCCATTGACCCTGTCTACTCTTCCCGCTGCTTTGGCAAAGCAGCCAGCAGCTGCACCCTGGACATTCTCTTTTCCGCCTTCTTCCTTCAGGAAAAAGATACAAAAGTCTGGGCTCACGTACCAGCCGACTCAAGAACAGCTTCTTCCCTGCTGCTATCAGACTTTTGAATTCATTTACCTTGCATTAAATTGATCTTTCTCTACACATTATCTATGACTGTAACACTACATTCTGCACTCTCTTGTTTCCTTCTCTATGAACAGTATGCTTTGTCTGTATAACACGCAAGAAACAAGTACTTCTCACTATGTTAATACATGTGACAATAATCAAATGCAATAAGTAGTGTGCCATAGATCAGTGCTGAGGCCTCAACTAATAATTTATAATGAAGGGACTGAAGGTATGGTTGCTAAGTTTGCTGGCTGCTCCAAGATGGATGGAAAAGTTAGTTATGAAGAGGACATAAGGCTGCAAAGGAATATAAATGGGTTAAAGGAGTGAACAAAGATCTAGCAAATGGAGTAAATTGTGGGAAAGTGAAAATGTCCATGTTGGCAGGAAGAACAAAAAAGAAACATTATCTAAATTGTGAGATTGTAGAGTTCAAAGATGCAGAGGAATCTAGGTGTCCTAGTGCATGAATCATAAAAGGCTAGAATGCAAATACAGTAAGTAATTAGGAAAGCTACTAGAATGTTATACTGCAGCTAAGCAGGGCATTGGTGAGATCACATCTGCAATACTGTGTACGTTTGGTCTCATTTGAAGAAGGATGTAAATGCATTGGAAGCAATTTAGAGAAAGGCTACGAGACTAATACCTGCATTGGGTGGGTTGCCTTAGGAAAGGATGGACAGGCTAGGCCTGTATCTGCTGAGGTTTAGAAGAATAAAAGGCAATTTGATTGTAACATGGAAGATCCTCGGGTGTTGTTGAATGTGGCGAGGATGTTTATTTCTTGTGGGAGAATCTAGAACTTGTGGTCACTGTTTAAAAATAAGACTTTGCTCGATAGTGATAAGTAGAATTTTTTCTGCACCTTTGGAACAGCCTTCCTAAAAAGGTGGTGGAAACAAAGTCTTTGAATATTTTTAAGGCAGAGATTCTTGATAAGTGAGAGGGTGAAAAAGCATTGAACTGGCAGAAATGTGGTCTAGTGGGTAACAATCAGATCAGCTATGATCTTATTGAATGCTGGAGCAGATTTGCTGAAACATGTGGCCTAATGCTCCTAGTTTATATGTATGTTTGTAACCTTCTCTGTTTACTTCATTTTTTAAAAAAATGTTGCAAATGATCTACCATTTACAAATTTGTGCTGGCTATCCTTCATTTATTCAAAATGCTCCAAATTTCTTTGATTTATTTTTGATTGTTGTTTCTAAAACCTGACCCATAATAAACTAACTGGCTTATAGTTATCAGAAGTGTCCTTGCATCCTTCCTTGAATAAAGGTGTCACATTTGGCACACTTCAATTCTTTGGCACTTGCCCTATTTGTAGAGAAGAAACCATCCCCCCCTCCCAAAAACCCCCACTCTGTTTCTTTCAGCATCATTTTTTAAGAGAGAAAATACGTTGAGAGATTTAAGCTGTAGGAAACCTCATTTGGGAAAATATCCACAAAAGGAATAGTGGGTGGAACATAATTGTATGAATGTATTTGTTGTAGAAATTGTGAGAAAAGAAGCATCGTAAAGTTTTCCAAAAACTCTAATTTAATATTACAATCTACTGCTGCAGTTCCAAGCACGTCAGCACAAAGACTATCAATAACTATTGTTACTCAAATTATCTTTTAATTTCCTGTTGTTTTTGTGAGGACAGATACTGGTGTTTTGAACACTGAGGACTGTTGCAAGGTGTTGTACTTCTGTAATTGCTCAGAGTGTTGTCCTGACTCCTGTTATATTGGTATATAATTTTATTTGGACCTCAGCTGGCTTTGCTTTTATTTGTTAATCTGAATTATTGACAATATGGCGTTTGCGTGAAAATTATTACTTGGATTCCAGAGATCCTAACATGCAAAGACCAGGACATATGACCAGTTACATGTTGAGATGAATACACCCTTTAGCTGTTACTTGTTTTAAAAGACATCAACAACAGTATCTGAAAATTAATCAAAAATAGGGCTCAAAGTTTGCAGTCAGTGGCAAGGCACGTGCACTCACCACTGGCCTCAATGAAAGGCTTGCTTGAGAGCGCTACCAATTTCTTCTGCAAGAACTTTTAACTCTCGATGTGCAGCTGATTATGGTGAAGTGTACTGGGCATTTCCAGCATGGAGCTGGAGCTGCAGTGCTGTCAGCAAGCTATCCAGGTAATTAGCCAGTTTAAAGAATTTTCACAGACAGCCAACTACCAAATAAAAACTCCTAAAATAAAGTCACTTTTTAAAAGGAAATTCATAGAGCCAGATAAAACTTGATACGTACACATGGGGTGAAGTTGAAAACTGTAGTATCATGAAAAATGTATGAAAATTCAGTTTAAAATTTAGTTTTCTAAAAAATCTAGCTACTAATCATAATGGAAACATTTAGCGACACACTCCACAAGTCAAAAATTATATTTTCCAAATCCTGTTGTTCAGCAATAGTTATTATTCGTATCTTTGTTTCAAAAACCCAGTCATACATTATTGTATAAGGTGTATTTTTAATGGGTTTCCAACAATTAATGTTTGAATAGAAGTTCTCACCACACAAACTGATTTTCACTGGTTGCTTAATCTGGGATTGGAGGTTCACAGAGCAATCGCAGAACAATGGACGATAGGCTGCAATTTCAGGATTTCTGCATTAATTACCTGGGATATACAACACAAACAGGCCATTTAACCCAATGGGCCCATGCCAGTGTTTATATTCCAATCAAGCCTCCTTCAATCTTTTCCCATCTAAATTTACCATTGTATCCATCTATTCCTTTCTCCCTTGCATGCTTGTCTAGCTTCCACTTAAATGTATGTAATTACTTACTTCAACTGCTCTCTTTGTGGTGAGTTCTTCAGTCTCACAACTCTTTAGGCAAAAAAATTCTGAATTGCCAGTTTGGATTTCTCATTGATTATATTGATATAATTATACTAGTTATACTGTTCCTCACAGTTTCACCCACCAGTGGAAACTACCTCCCTCTTCTACCTAATCTATTCCCTTCATAATTTTGTGTTTCTATAAGAAAGCCCATTCTTCTGAATTCTAATGAGTATAGTCCCAGTCTACTCAGTCTGTCCTCATAAGCCAACCTTCTCAACTCCAGAATCAATCTAGTGAGTTGCCTCTGCAACCCCTTCCAGTGCCAGTAGATCCTTCCTCAAGTAAGGAGAACCAGAACTGTACAGTACTCCAGGTGTGGCCTCAACAGCACCTTGTATAGCTGCAACATAATTCTCTGTTTTTAAACTCCATCCCTCTAGCAATGAAGGACAAAATTCCATTTACCTTCTTAATTACCCACTACACCTGCAAACCAACCTTGTGATTCATGCACAAGGACACTCAGGTCCCTCTGCACAGCAGCATGCTGCAGTTTTTTGCCATTTAAATAATAGTCCATTTTGTTGTTATTTCTCTCAAAGTGGATGACCTCACATTTACCAACATTGTACTCCATCTGCCAAACCCTTCCCCACTTAATTAAGCTATCTATATTTTTTGCTAACTTGTGTCCTCTGCATACTTTGCTCTACCATTCATCTTAATGTCATCTGCAAATTTTGACACACACTTGGTCCCCCAACTCCAAATCATCTATGTAAGTCGTAAACAATTGCAGTCCGAACACTGATCCCTGAGGCACTAAATCACCGACCACCAACCAGAAAAACTTTACCCCCACTCTTTGCTTTCTGTTAGTTTACCGATCCTCTATCCATGCTAATAAGTTACAGTAACACCGTGCATCTTTAGTCTTTACTGCAGCACCTAGTTTAATGCCTTCTGGAAATCTAGATACACCACATCCACTGATTTCCCCATTGTCCACAGTGCTCGTAACGTCCTCAAAGAATTCCAGTAAATTAGTTGAGCGTGACCTGCCTTTCATGAACCCATGACACGTCTCCTCAATGGGGCAATTTCTGTCCAGATGTCTCACTATTTCTTCCTTGATAAATTCAGTAGTGGGGAAAATGTTTGAATCTAAGCTAACCGGCCTATAGTTACCTGCCTTTTGTCTACCTTTTTAAACAGTGGCGTCACATTTGCTGTTCCAGTCTGCCAGAACTGCCCCAGAGTCCAGTGAATTTTGGTAAATTACCACTAATGCATTTGCTCTTTCCCCCGCCATCTCTTTTAGCATCCTGGGATGCCTTCTATCAGGGTCAGGAGTCTTGTCTACCTTTAATTCCATTAGCTTGCCCAAACACACTACTTTAATAGTTTCTAGATCCTCACCTGTCATATCTGCCTTGTCATCAGTTTTTGGCACGTTATTTGTGTCTTTCAATGTGAAGACTGGCACAAAATACCTCAGACATTTCCTCATTTACTGTTATTAAATCCCCCTTCTCATCCTCTAAAGGACCAATGTTTACTTCAGCCACTCTTTTTCATTTTACGTATTTGTAGCAACTTTTACTTTCTCTTTTTATATTCTGAGTTAGTTTACTCTCATAATCTATCTTAATAGCTTTCTTTGTATTTTCTGTTCGTCTTTAAAGATTTCCTAATCCTGTAGTTTCCCACTAATCTTTGCCACTTTGTATGCATTTTGTTTCAATTTGATACCCTCCTTTATTTTCTTAGATATCCATGGCTGATTATCCCTTTTTCTACAGTTCTTTTTTATCACTGGTATATACTTGTGCTGAGCAGTGTGAAAAATCACTTTGAAAGTTCCCCACTGTTCCTTAATTGCCCCACCATAAAGTTTTTGCTCCCAGTCTACCTTAGTCCACTCCTCATTCATCCCATTGTAATCTCCTTTGTTGAAGTACAAGATGCCGGTATTGGATTTTACCATCTCAAGTTCTAAATTCAGCCATACTGTGATTGCTCCTTCCAAGGCAATCCCTAACTGAGAGATCATTAGTTATTCCTGTCTCATTACACAGGACCAGATCTAAAATAGCTTTCTCTGTCATAAGTTCCATTACATACTGTTCAAGGAAGCTGCCGCAGATACCTTCTGTGAACTCAAGGCTGCCTTTACTGACCTGGTTTGACCAATTGCCCATGATAATTTCTGTACCATTTTTGCGTGCATCAGTTATTTATTGCTTGTCTCGCCATGATATAATTTGGTAGCCTATAGACTACACCTATCAATGATTTTTTTCTCACTATTTCTGATTTCCACTTTTTCCTCCATACAATCTATATCATTTCTTGTTACCATCCTGATGTCATCCTTAAATATCAGAACTACACCACCTCCCTTATCTTCCTGTCTGTCCTCCTGAATAATCTGATACCCCTGGATATTTAACTCCCAATCGTGACCACCCTGCAACCATGTCTCTGTAGTGACTACTAAATCATACTCATTCACGATGATTTTTGCTGTCAGTCATTAAACCTATAAAAGCTTAACACTCAAGGCAGCTTCACAACCTAGATATAGCAATGTGAAAGTTCATTTGGGGTCATCTTGTGTGTTTTGAACTATTGAATTTGTAGAGTTACATTGTCTATCAAATACTTAAGTTTACCTTAATATAAATAAATATTTATTTATTTGTGCCCTCAAATGTTGCCACAGTCAAGTAAGATGGTTGGAAGCCCCCTGCAAACTCATCAGAAGGAGGACATCACTTCAGGGTTATAACTGTAATTGATGGCTCAGGCAGAGACCACACACCATAGACTTTGGACTGTTCCAAACGCTTAAATTCCTTGCTTATTTCAAAGTATGATCTGTTTTTGTAGCCTGTGTTTTAGAAGTTTATATTATCTTGGCTTTGACTAATTAAGACAGCCGCCTGAGAGGCCAAACTCTCTCTTTATGCTTAATCGTATGGGCAAGGAATCAAGGATAAGTATGTAGATCAGTTGACTTGTGAATGATGGCACTGTAATGAGCAATTTAACCCCAGACATATCCTGTTTGATTGCCTAATATTTTGTACTACAGCAGAATAAGATTTGATCAGATAACCATATGTTAAACATATTAGAACAAATTTAATTAGCATTTATTGCCCAAGTTACCAAACAAATGATAAAAGGTGTTATTATGCCTGAAGTGCTGACTCATCCCTACTCAGTATATTGCTTTAAGTAAACAATCACAAGTGTTCTGTTTACTTAAGATCTGCATATTATTAGATTAAAATATTCAAGGTGTTTTCATTTATTGTGACAAAGCCTTTATTCTGTCAACACAATTTGATTTAAGCATGTAATAAAATACATATAATTGCTAAGTCAGTTTTTAATTTATTAAAATATCAGGGGTTTGGTCATATGATGGTCATCTTCAGATGTTCTGAGCAATGTAAGTTAACTTTTTGTGAAATTCAGACTTATCTCATTAGCGCAGACTAGGAGCGGCTACCATCAACAATCCAGCAATTAACATTCTTCAGGCCAGGTAAGGGCCCTGGGCACAAAAAGAAAAAAAAATCCAGATCATGTGACTCAGAGCAGAGTGCCATAGGAAGAATCCTTGGCAGAGAAGACCGGACAGGAGACCCCAGGGAAGTCCCAGATGGGCCAGAGAGGTGGGAGCAGGGAGAGGACCCGGTTAAAAAGAAAGAGACAAAGGGCTTCAGCTGGCAGACATCAAGTGGAGGGGGCTCAGAATAAGCCACCTTGAAGGAGGCAGCATAAAATTGGTGACTCCATGCTTCGGTGTGTTGCAGTAATGGTTGCCCTTTTGATACAATAGTATTCGGCCTAACGTGGCTGAAGAGCTAAAGTTGAGCTTGTGAATTGGTGCTGAAGTGCCGATTTGGGAATGCACAGGAGCAAAGTCTCACGATAAGATTGAAACCCTGCAATTTGCACAGTGATTGACGTCTCCTGTGTTGGAGTGACTTTTTGGAGAAAATTCCGAGATTAGATTTTCGAAGACGAAGACTGGAATCCTTTGTGAGGGATAGAGTTCAGTGAGATTGGTTGACTTGGAATTTACTAATGTCTGGGTAGGCTGTTGAGAAGCCTGTGGAATCTGTCTTGGTCATGTCACCATTGGTTTGTTGTGTGTTGAACCACAGTTTGCCTGTTCATTCACGTGTACCTCACATTAACCCTGCTCTCCACCTGCCCTGCCACCTTCAATCGTGTACGTGCATATACACCCAGGTCCCTCTGCCCCTTCATCCCTTGACTGCTTATTTTATATTGTCTCCATATTCTTACTACCAAAATGCATCACCTTGTACTTCTCCACACTGAACCTCATCTGCCACCTCTCTGCCAGCTCCACCAACTTGTCAGTGTCTTCTACACTGTCCTCTTCGCTGTTTGTATGTGAAAATTGTGAAATTGTTCCCTGCATGCCAAGGTCTAGAAGATCATTTATTTATAATCAGGAAAAACAAGGATCCCAGTACCGGCCCCGAGGGAAAGCCATTATTCATAACCATTACTGTCTGCTTTCTGTTATCAGTCAATTTTGTATCCAAATTGCTACTATTCCTTTTATTCCATGGCTATAACTTTTTCTGTCAAACCTGTTGTGTGGCACTGCATTGACTGCCTTTTGAAAGTCCATTTACACCACATCAACAGCATTATCCTCATCATCCTTTCTGCCACCTTCTCAAAACTCCCGTTAGTTAAACACGATTTCCCTTTTAGAAATCCATGTTGTCTCTTCCAAACCAACCCTCATTTTTCCACATGACTACTGATCCTCTCCCGCCTCGATAGGTCTGCCATAGGATCTGCTCCCAGCAGTGCCAAAATGGTGGTCGTTGCCAAGGTGAAAAGTCTGACAACACCAGGTTTCAGTCCAACCGATTTAAAACTTGATGTCTGTGTCGATATGCACAATCTTCTTGGAGATCCTGTCCACTTGGATCCGGCAGTTTGCGGTGTTGATAGTAGTCATGATGTGGATATGTCGGTGTTGGACTGGGGTAAACACAGTAAAAAGTCTGACAACACCAGGTTTCAGTCCAACCAATTAATCGGTTGGACTGAAACCTGGTGTTGTCAGAATTTTTACTATGTTTACCCCAGTCCAACGCCGGCATATCCACATCATTGCCAAGGTGCCAGGCTATCACTGCTGAAGGGGCACTCCCTTGTCCTTGGCCTCCCTCTGGGGCCCTCAATGACCTCCAGTTCTACCAGCGAGGCCAAGATGACTGTTCCCTATTCCTGGGGAGCAGGTATTTTCCTTGCCAGAGAACATCTATCCCAGCGAGACCATAAAGGCAAGTTAGCCTGGAAGATTAGGCTCACTAAACATATGTAAATTAACGTTAGAATATATTTAAATTTATTTAGCCTCCTGCCCATTTCCAGAAAGAGGCTGACCTCGCCGGAAATCCGGCTTATAAGATCGTGAGAGAGTTGAGAAATCGGGCGTGTTCTTGATTTCTTGGCTTTCGTGTGATTTTACTGACTTGCCCCGCCCATCAATACGCAGAGCAAGCTGGTAAAATTCCACCCATAGTTGTGTGATGTAGCTAAAGGCTATGCTATTGCAGCTGGAAGGAAGGGGCATGCATGGAAGCCAACTGGATGACTTAAAATTGGAGAAGGGAGGTGAACATAAAATGTAAAACTGGAGAAACTTGCAGTCAGGAACTGGGACAAGACCATGGAGGGATTTATGGTCAATGATAATTTTACTTCAGCAAATAGGTTTAGTGTGGGAGAGGATATGGGTAGCAAGGCTTTGAACAGTGAGTTTATGGAGATCACAAAGCCAGCCAAAGGAATTTGGGGAAGTTGAGTCAGGTGATGAAGTGGGTATAGGTGTTTGACTGTCGCAGATGGGTATAGACCTGAGTAATGTTGAGTTGGAAGCAATGTCGGGAAGAGTAGGATTTCTGACTTTGTGTTCATTTCTGGATTGAACAAAGTATGGAGGTTGGCTCTATCACTTGACACAATGACCATGGTAGAGAGCTTTAGTAGTGTTACAATGATGATTTTGAAGGAGGTAGCAATGGGAGTAAGCACATAGTAGGAAAGAAATAAATTACACCTGAAGATCTAGCTGTATAAGGTGCTGGTGAGTCCACACCTGGAGTATTGTGTGCAGTTTTGGTCTCTTTGAGAAAGGATGTAGTGGTATTAGAGCGAGTGCAGAGATTCACTATATTGATTCCAAAGTTGACAGGGTTGACTTACGAGGACCGACTGACTAGACTGGGACTATGCTCTTTGGAATTTAAAAGAATGAGGGAAGATCTTATAGAAATATATAAAATTATGAAGGGAATAGATAAGGTAGGATGAGGGAGGTTGTTTTCACTGGCAGACGAAACTAGAACTAGGGGGCATTGCCTCAAAATAAGGGGGGAGCAGATTTAGGACCGAGTTGAGGAGGAACTTCACCCAAAGGATTGCGAATATGTGGAATTCCCTGCCCAGTGAAGCAGTTGAAGGTATCTCATTGAATGGTTTTAAGGATGGATACATCTTTGAACAATAAAGGAATTAAAGGCTATGGTGAGCAGGTGGGTAAGTGGAGCTGAGTCCACAAAAAGATCAGCCATGATCTTATTGAAAGTCTGAACAGGCTAAGGGGCCAGATAGCCTGCTCCTGCTCCTAGCTCTATGTTCTTATGAACATACCAATAGTACATAGCAAGTGGGAATTACAACTCCAATCAGCAAATTTCTTCAAAGAAAAGATATGCTAGCAAAAAATGCCTATCAATAGCAAACAGCAGAAAGGGAGGCAAAATTGGCCCAAATAATTTTTGAAAGATTTTGATGATTATCTTGCCGCCTTCACACAACTGAGGACTTGCTGGAAAAATTATTGCCAGAAACCACCAACCTTGTCTGTGGCTGGGATTCTCCGGTATTACTGCAATGAACGGAGTTTTGGCTGAGCGCCTAATTCTCCATTCTTGCTGGCAGTGGTGCAGGAATGAACAAGGTTGGAGAATCCCATCCATTTATGTTACATTATCACCCTGTGCTCAGACCTACATTACTTCCTGGTCAGGCATCATCTTGATTTTAATGTTTTCATTCTTGTTTTCAAATCCCTCCATGAACACACTGCTCCCCACCTCACCCATCTGTGCCTCTCTAATTCTGTCTAGACATCCTGATTTTAGTTGCTCCATCTTTGGAGGCTGTGCCTTCAGTTCCACAGGCTTTAAGCTCTGGAATTCTTTACGTATAACTCGTTCCTCCTTTAAAGGAAGGAAAAGGAAAGGAAGTTCTTTAAAACCTACCTCTTTGATGAAGCGTTTGATCTTCTGGTCTAATATTTCCTTATGTGCCTTCGTGTCATATTTTGTTCAATAATGCTCCTTCAAAGTACCTTTGTATGCTTTATTACGTTAAAGGTAAATGCAAGTTGTTGTAATGAAAATACAAATAGCAACTAAATAGCAAAATATACAAGAAAATCAGGACTGCCCTTGTAGTAGAATTTTGCAAATTTGTAATACCACCACCATTTTCCACCAGGAAGCCTGCACTAAGCCTACAGTTCATAGTTACCATATCACTCAGTAGTCATATCACTCAGAAGATTAGCAATGTTTAATTCCAGAATAGGTTTTTTATGATTTGCAGAAACAGTAATCATCTGCATTTTCAGACTATCAATCTTACTTGCTGCTTCACTCCCATTAGAATATCCCCAGGAACACTTTTTTAGGAACATTGGAAGGAGGTTGTGCTTATATAAACAAAACATGATGAGCTAACTCTGAAGTTATATATTATACTATATGCATGCAATCCCACAACTGTAGCTGGCATGTACAGTACAGTACATGAGCAAAAAAGACAGGTTGAAATGGCTTGAAGCAAGTCATGTTTTAATATATGATGTATTGTAAATGATTACACAATCTTGATTTGCTTCAAAACTCGAACAACCAGGAAATCAAAATGTTTTGTGTGAACAATGAGAAGTGCAGGAAGGATTATAGCTTAACACACATTTGAAGCAGTTTCTGCACAAACAGACTGAATTTTTAAGTTCAGAGTATTATCAGAACTAATTATAGAAGGAATGAATTAAGTAGAAAATGTGCAAACTAGTTTACATTTTTTCTTGGTTACAATATCTTAAAATAATGAAAAAAATCCCTAAAGTAATGAGCTACACTGCTCTGCCTGATCCAGTAACTTATTATGTATTTATATAATGAGGGGAAGAAGCGTATTTGCTTGTTATGTGCATATGGAAGATACCTTTCACTTATTTTCAAGGAACCAATCAAAATTAATTACTCTGTATCCCAGTGGTGATGCCTTGTAAATTTCCCTTTTATTGGAGGTATCCTATGTCACTTTGATTCATCTCAATTCCCCAGATAACACAGTAACAATACCGAAACCGATCCAGTTTTATTTATTCTATCTACAGAGAGAGAGAGAAGGAATGAAATAATTAGGACAGGGTGCACAGACATAAAATGGGTATATTAGTTAGATTACTGGATTAAAAGTGACTAACTGTCCAGTTATGGTAAAACTCCAACTGGTTCACTCATGCCCTTAATGGAAGAAAACTTTCCAAGCTTATACAAGCCCTAAATGTGACTGCAGTTCCTCGGAAACATAGTTGGCTCTTAATTGTCCTCAACAAATGTTAAGTTGTATCAAACTGCTGCAAAGAACAATTGTGGCAAAAAGGTTCATCACCACTTTCTCAGAAAGCTGGAACTCAAGGCCAGTTTTATCAGCAATAGCTATACCCTGGAATGGATTTAAAAATAGTCTCTATTCACTCTTATATAATGTGCTTTGTTTGTATGCTAATAATCATTTATATAGAAAATTTCAACAGCTTGGGAACCAAAGAAATGGTGTTGATTGGAGTGTAGGACTTTCTGTGTAGTACAGGCTGAGGAGCTGGAGACAGCACTAGCAGAACAATATAATTACAGCCCAATAAGTTTGCATTCTTAGTTTCCATTATAAGTGGACTTGGGACTTTGATGATAAAAGTTGATACAAAAGTCTGAGAATCTGACAACATGAGGATGTAAGCTTTGTAGATAGGAAATATTCTCAGATGTACAGAATCTAATATACTCGCTGTGGTATTTTAATATAGGAAAATACAACAAATACCTTAATCCTATTTGTCATTTTGCTAGCTTTTTATTATAAATTCTGATCACGTTTATAATTGGTTTTGCCTTTGTAAAGGTGTCGCATTGTATAATTGCATTATTTGAATGTTGTAGAAAGAAGTTTTGATCCCTACGTCACAAGTAACCGACACATTGCAAAGCTCATGGCAACTGCACTGGCTCGGGCACATTTGTTTAGTGGGTGATGGCCAAATACCCAAAGGCCACTTGTACCATCAACTGGGCATTGGGTCACAGCCTGCAGGATGTTCATATCTCTGCTACAAGCACACCTGCAATTGAGTTATGAAGGTGATGGACGCTGACGCTGATGATGGAGAGCTCGTTGCTGAACAATTGTACCTCTGGAGGCTGATTGTTTGGAAGGGCATTGGGAGAGTCCAGGAGAAACAAAAGCTTAGTTGACTCAGAGGACCCAGACGAAAAAGGCCAGCACATCATGCACCTTCTCAGCTCACTGACTTCCTCTGCAACAAATGTGGTTGAGATTACGATGCTAGATGGGGCTCCTGAATAGCACCGGTGGCCCTGTCTCAGCTGATCTGAGACTGAAACCCTCAACATCAATCTGAAATGTGAACTTGTGTTTCTTTCCACAGATGCCACCAGACCTGCCAAGTGCTTCTAGTATTTTCTGGACCTATTTCACAATGTCAGCACTCAAAAGTACCTTGTTTTTACTCTAATATTTCTCCGTATGGTTTGGTGTCATTCTATAGTGCTCCTGTGATGCAGATCTGATGGAAGGTGGTGAAAAAGAGAATGTCCAGGGTGCGTGAGGTCTTAATTATGCTGGCTGCTTTTCTGAGCAACAGGAAGTGTCAATGGATGGGAGGCTGGTTTGAGTGATAGACTGGGCATCGTTTACGAACCTTTGTAGTTTCTAGCAGTCATGGGCAGACAGGAGCCAAACCAATTTGTCATGCAATCAGAAAGAAAGCTTTCTTTGGTGCATCTGTAAAAGTTGGTGAGTGTTGTCACTGACCTGTCAAATTTCCTTAGTCTTCTGAGATGATAGAGGCATTGGTGAGCTTTCTTAATTATAATGTCAGCATGAACGGGTTGTTGGTGATCTGGACACCTAAAAACTTGAAGAGCTTGACCATTTCTACTTCATCCCCATTGATGTAGGCAGGGGCATGTCCTCCAGTACACTTCCTGAAGTCAATGGCTGTCTCCTTCGTTTTGTTGATGTCGAGAGAGAGATTATTGTCATCGTACCAATTCACAGATTCTCTATCTCTTTCCTGTACTCTGTCTTGTCATTGTTTGAGATCCGACCCACTGTGGCAGTGTCATCAGCAAACATTAACAAATCTGGAAATCGATTTGGGGGAATTTGGCCACACAATCATAGGTGTATAAGAAGTATCGTAAGAGGCTGGGGACACAGCCTTGTGGGGCATCTGTGTAACGAATGATCGTCAAGGAGGTGTTGTTGCCTATCCTTACAGTTTGCGGTTTGGAAGTCCAGAATCCAGTCACAAAGGGAGGAGCCAAGCCTCAGGCTGCGGAGTTTGGAGAGGAGTTTCAGAGGGGTAATAGTGATGAAGGCTGAGCTGTCATCAGTAAATAGGAGTCAGACATAGGTGTCTGTTATCTAGTGGTTCCAAGGTTGAATGCAAGGCCAGGGAGATGGCGTCTGCTGTGGACCTTTTGTGGCGGTAGGTGAAGTGTAGTGGATCCAGTCAGCCTGGGAGGCCAAATTGAACATAAGAACATAAGAAATAGGAGCAGGAGTAGGCCATCTGGCCCTTCGAGCCTGCCCCGCCATTCAATAAGATCATGGCTGATCTGTTGTGGCTCAGTTCCACATTCCCGCCCTCTCCCCATAACCCTTAATCCCCTCTCTTATCAAAAACCCATCAACCCGCGTCTTAAAAATATTTAGCGAGGTAGCCTCCACCACTTCAACGGGCAGAGAATTCCAGAGATTCACCACCCTTTGAGTGAAGAAGTTCTTCCTCAACTCCATTCTAAACCGCGCCCCCTTTATCTTGCGGCTGTGCCCCCTAGTCCTACTGTCCTTTCTGAGCGGGAAGAGTCTCTCCACCTCTATCCTATCCATCCCATTCATCATCTTATACGTCTCAATGAGATCTCCCCTCACTCTTCTAAACTCTAACGAGTACAAGCCTAATTTATTCAGCCTCTCCTCATAGCTCAACCCCCTCAACTCCGGTATCAGCCTAGTAAACCTCCTCTGCATTCCCTCCAAGGCCAAAATATCCTTGCGTAAGTACGGCGCCCAAAACTGCACACACTACTCCAGCTGCAGCCTCACCAATGCCCTATTCAGCCGCAGCAAGACCTCCCTACTTTTATATTCAATCCCCCTCGCTATGAAGGCCAGCATCCCATTCGCCTTCCTGACCACCTGCTGCACCTGCAAGCTGGGTTTTTGCGACTCATGCACAAGGACCCCGAGGTCCCTCTGCACCGTTGCCTGCTGCAGTTTTTCTCCACGTAAGTAATAACCCTTCCTACCATTTTTCCTACCAAAGTGGACCACCTCGCACTTGCCAACATTAAATTCCATTTGCCAGTTCCTGGCCCATTCGCCCAGCCTATGGTTCGTGTCATGACTAACCTTTCGAAGTACTTCATAATGATCGACGTCAGAGTCATCGAATGATAGTCACTAAAGCATGCTGCCTAACTTTTCTTTAGTACCGGGCTGATGGTCATTGTCTTGAGGCGGATAAGGACCTCAGATTGTAAAGAGAGGTTGAAGATGTCTGCAAATACACCTGCCAGCTGGTCCGCAGCAGATCTGAGTCCTTATCTGCACCAGTTGCTTTCTGTGGGCTGACCTTCAAGAAGGCTGCTCTGACATCTGCAATGGTGACCTCGGATAAAAGTTCATCCGAGGCTTCTGGGGTGGAGGGCATGCTCTCACTGACCTCTTCGCAAAATGGGCATATAATGCATTGAGCTTAATCATGAAGGGGTATGTTGGTTCTGGTAATTTTATATGCCTTCATTTTGTAACCTGTTATGTCTTGCAGACCTTGCCATAGTCAGCGGGGGTCTGTGTGGCTGGGACTTCAGCTTGGTTTGATACTGTCTTTTGGCATCTTTGGCTCTCCTTAGATTGTATCTGGCTTTCTTGTAAAGATCAGGGTCACCTGACTCAGATGCCTCAAATCTAGACTTCAGCAAGCAGTGGATATTCCTGTTCATCCATGGTTTCTGGTTGGGGAACACATTGCGTTGCTTCTTCGGCACACAGTAGAAGTCAGCTACTGTAGTGTACTTGTACTTGTTCAGGCTGACCACAGTTTTCAAATACTGACTCCAAGCAGCCCTGTGGGCGATCATCTAATTCCTCAGATCAACATTGCATGACTTTCTTTGATGGATTCTCCCGTTTCAGTTTTTGCTTGTAAGCCAGCAACAGGAGCGCAGCTTTGTGGTTGGATTTGCTAGGAAAAGCATGACCAAGGTGTCAAAAGAAATTCTGAAGAAACCGCTATCTGAAGAGTAGTGAAATGTGGAATTTTCTAGCACAGGGAGTGGTCGAAATGAGCCGGTATATTAAAGCGAAGCTCAACAAGCATTGAGGAAAAAGTGAATAAGTGCATTTAAACAAAGCAAGATAAGCATATGAGGGAGAAGGAATTAGATGGCTGTGATGGTAGACTTGGATGAGAAAAATGGGAATATAAACATTACCGTTACTGACTTAAATAAAAGCAAAATACTGCAGATGCTGGAATCTGAAACAAAAACAAAATGCTGGAAAATCTTAGGTCTGATGGCATCTGTGGGGAGAGAATACAGCCAACTTTTCAAGTTTACGTGATCCTTCGAACAAAAGAATAAAGAACAGTACAGCGTACGAGCAGGCTCTTCAGCCCTTCGCCAATCACGTTGTCCTATCTAGACCAACCGCTTGCATCTCTCTATGCCCCGTCTGTTCATATGTCTATCCAGATGAGTCTTAAATGTTGCTAATGTATCTACGTCAACACCTCACTTGGCAGTGCAGTCCAGGCCCCCACCACTCTGTGTAAAAAAAAACTTCCCCTGTACATTTCTACTGAATCTTTCCCCCTTACCGTGAACATGTGCTCCCTTGTAATCGTCATTTCTGCCCTGAGAAAAAGCTTCCAACTGTTCACCCTATCTATACACCTTATAATTTCACAAACTTCTATCAGGTCGCCCCTCAGCTGCTGTCTTTCCGGGAAAACAATCCCAGTTTATTCAATCTCCCCTCATAGCCAATATCCTCCATACCAGGCAACATGCTGGTGAGCCTTTTTTTGTACTCTCTCCAAAGCCTCCACATCCTTCTAGTAGTGTGGTGACCAGAATTGGACACAGTATTCCAAATGTCGCCTAACCAACATTTTATATAATTGTAACGTAGTTTGCCAATTTTTATACCCGATGCCCTGTCCCAATGAAGGCAAGTATGCCATATGCTTTCTTCTTCACCTTCTCCACTTGTGCTGTCACTTTTAAGGACCTGTGGACCCGTGTGCCCAGATCTGTGTTGCTGCTCCTAATGGTTCTGCCATTTATTTTGTAGCTCCCACCTAAATTGGATTTACCAAAATGTATCATTTCATGTTTGCCCGGACTAAGTTCCATCCGCCATTTCTCCGCCCAATTTTCCAGCCTATCTATTTCCTGCTGTATTCTCTGGCAATCTTCATCACTATCCACAACTCCACCAATCAAACGCAAATTTGCTAATCAAACTAGCTACGTCAAGTCAATTTGATCCCTGCAGAACACCACTAGTTAGAAATCTCCATTCAGAAAAACACTCCTTCAGTGCTACCCTCTCTGTTCTATGGCCAAGCCAGTTTTGAATCCATTTAGCTAGTTCACCCCGATCCCGTATGATGTAATCTTTTGCACCAGGGTGCAATGAGGGACCTTGTCAAATGCTTTACTAAATTCCACATAGGAACATCTACAGCCTTCCCTCGTCAATCATTTTTGTCACCTCAAAATACTCCATTAAATTAGTCAGACATGTCCTCCCTCATACAAGACTACGCAGTTTGTTGCTAACAAGACTATTCAATTCTAAATGTATAGAGATCCTATCTCTAAGAATCTTCTCCAGCAATTGCACTATTACTGACGTCAAGCTCACTGACCTATAATTACCCAGGTTATCCTTGCTAATCTTAAATAACGGGACAACAGTGGCTATCCTCCAATCCTCTGGAACCTCACCAGTGGCCAATGAGAAAACAAAGTTTTCTGTTAGAGGCTCCGGCAATTTCATCTCTTGTCTCCCTCAGTAATCTGGGATAGATGATATCTGGCCCTGGCAATTTGTCTATTTTAATGTTTTTTAATTCACTTAACACTTCCTCCCCCGTCCCTCGACTTGTTCTAAAGGGTTTACATAGCCCTCTGAGACACCATCAATCGATGTGTCCCTTTTGTGAATATTGATGCAAAATACTCATTAAGGATCTCATCCACTTCCTTTGCCTTTGAGTGGACCAACTCTTTCTCTAGCTACCCTCTTGTTCCTAATAGATTTGTAAAATGCCTTGGGATTCTCCTTAATCCTGTCTGCCAAAGACATTTTGTGACCCTTTTTGTCTTCCTAACTCCCTGTTTGAGCTCCTTTCTACTTTCCATGTATTTTTCAAACACTTCATCTGTTTTTTAGTTGCCTGCACCTCACGTATGCATCCCTTTTCTTTTTGACTAGGCTCTCAATTTCCCTGGTTATCCACAGTTCCTGAATCCTGCCTTTCCTGTCCTCCCTTTTCATAGGCACATGCCCATCCATCATCAGATCGTTAACTTGTTGGGCTTCCTGTGTTGTATATCCTTTATGGTTTCTACCCATTTAGGGATGGGGAAAATTAAGACAGTTGGTATGTTTGATCCATCGTTGGAATCATCACGTGAAGCTTTCAGTTGCAGAAAAGGCTTTAAACATTAACATGCATATGGACTCGTTTTTCAGAACATTTTTTTTTGCCTAGTGGTGTCACTTTGAAAATACCCAGGAAAGTGCTACTTCACAAATGGGCTGCAGTTTAGAATCAAAAAAATGATTTACATTGGAGCTGTGATAAATATTGTTTCCTGAAACTGGACTGGAGTTCTGTTGATAAGCAAGGGTGGCAAATGGTGTCAAAATTGTAGCATAATGGCTTTATTTAAAAAAAAATCTTGTATCAAATCTGAGACATCATGCCAAGCAACATCAATTGTCTAGACATGTTGCTGGCAAACTGACTCCTGGCAACTCTGTCCTGTGTAAGCTTTCATTGTTCCTGTGATATCTCTCACTCTATCTCTATAAAATCCTGCTATATCTGTCTAAATTTTGGCACAATCTGCTTCTCCCTTCATTGCACTGAAGTACAAGCAGAATGTTTCAGCATAAAACTGTAGTTTAAATGTCCCCTGCTAAGAGAAACTTATAAGACAGTTTGAATTATATTAAAAATAATGTGAAAAATGTTTTGGGTTCTTGCTGAACTGATGAGCAAGGACTGACTATGTTTGATATAAACCTGGATATTATAATTTTCATAGGGAGAAAATTTGGGTGGTTTTGGAAAAAAGCTAAACTTTCAATAATGCAGAAAAATATATTCTCTTGAGAATGAGAGCCTTGGATAATTTTTTTTACTTTAATACTACCATTTTAATGTATGTGATTTTAGTGACATTTAACTCCAAGGTTGTCTAAGTTTATTTTTGATAATACTTTTGAGCAAAATAAAAACTGGTATTCGAGCTATGGCAAACATGTCCTTTATTTACTTTTTGTATAGGTTTTAGAAGACAACGACTACGGCCGTGCTGTTGATTGGTGGGGTCTGGGTGTTGTTATGTATGAGATGATGTGTGGCCGGCTACCTTTTTACAACCAAGATCATGAGAAGCTTTTTGAATTGATCCTAATGGAGGACATTAAATTTCCCAGAACTCTTTCATCAGATGCAAAATCATTACTTTCTGGATTGCTTATAAAAGACCCAAATAAAAGGTAATTAATTATATGACCTCTCTGTTAAAACTCCCTTCAGAAATGTTAAAATTTGTATTCCATATTGTGGTCTGTTTCTAATTTGCTATATATCTAGTGTCTTGGGTAATTTGTGGAACAATATTATTTCCAGGCAAATCTGAGTGGAGTTCAGGTTATTGGCTAAATGTAAAGCTGCAGGATTCTGAAGTGTTTAGGTTTTTTTTTTGAACAGTTCTTGGACCTATGGAGGAATTGTGTGTTTGCAGTGTGAAATAAATTGCATGTACATCTACCAGTATCTATACAAAAATGTTTGGTATGAACCTGTGTATCATTGTACAGGAGAAAATTTGGGTAGTTTAAGAACAAGGATTAAAATTTCACTTATTCATAAAACATTGTGAATATTCTAAAATCCGTACGAGAAATTAGATTGAAGCCTCTTGCTTTGTTAGGTTTGGGTAAGAAACATTGTGCACACCAGAATGCAATCACTGATAATGCAACCAGCTTGGACTGCTTGGATAGAAGTACCATGCTGTAGTTTCATTATAGTGAATGTAACCAATGCTATGATTCTAACCTATCTCACTTAAGGAGGGGGGTGGGGCTCAAGTAGGAAGTCAGCCATATATCCCATCCAGTTTTAAAATTGGATGGGATGTAAAAGGGAATCTGTCCTCAACCTGTCACATACTTGTTGGCCGGTTTGGTTAAAATTCGGGCTGAAGTGCTTTCTCAATTAATTTTTCAGGAAAGGCTATGAATGCATGTTTAGTGCAAATTTAAAATGAATAAAGTACTAGTAGATTTATACATCAGTGTTCTCAAGTGGTTTGGAGAACGACAGTCATGATTATCTGTTAACCTAGCAGGTGGAAACCATTGTTTAAGCACTCCTAGTGGGAGCCCTGGTAATTGTAAATGTATAAATTGGTGAGGTCAGTTAGCACATTCAGAGAGCACAGTACATTCCTACTAAATTCATCCTCAGAAGAACATAAAATATCTGACCTTTTCTTTACAATTGTTTTGCACCTGTCGGGTGGATATGCACTGGGGACAATACTTTAGATGTATAATTAAAAAATTGTGTCTCAAGTGCTGCTCATGTTGAGTTAGATGTGCTGTTTTATAAGAGTGTTATGTTATCCAATGGTTATTTTGTTAAGATGGAACTTCATTATTTCAGGCCACAAAGCTAATAATTAAGTTTGCACATGCCCAGACTTTAACTGGCCAAAGAATTGATTGAAATGTGTTTTGTCAGTTTCAAGCTGCAGCTGAGAAGCACACAGTATTTTAAGATTGCATTGCATCTGTCATGAATTGTGATGTCCGTGTGAACAAACATGCTGTTTTTAATATTACTGCCTTTCATGTAGCATTACTTATGGTAAGTTAGATGATGTGCTATTTTGTAAAGGCAGCAATATTACACCATGTAAAGCACAATGCCTGTTCTATTATTTCAACAAATATTTGATAATTCCTCTGGATGCTCCGGTTTCCTCCCACAGTCTGAAAGATGAGCTGATTAGGTGCTTTGGTCATGCTAAATTCTCCCTCAGTGTACCCGAGTAGATGCTGGAGTGTGATGACTAGGGAATTTTCACAACTTCATTGCAGTATTAATGTAAGCCTAGTTATTAAACTAATAAATAAATGTTAAAAAAAATTAATCTTATTTTAAAATAAGTTTGAGTCAGAGATCTGCAAAAAGATGTATGAAATATTTGAGATTCATTTGCAGTATGCATCTAGTTTTGCTCCCAGCTTTCCTCCTCTCAAGTTCATCTTGCTGATGAGACCAGTATCCTGCTTCCTTGACTGTTGTCCACTAAGTTGTCCAACTTTCTCTTCTGATGTCCATACTAGCCAATATTGTTAATGATTCCCTGTGCAGTACAGTTTCTCACTTGTATAAATCTGCCATTATCACCTCAAAATACCAACTCTTGATCTAATTGTGCTTGCAACTACCACACCATCTCATGAACACAAAAAATGGGAGTAGGAGTGGGCTATATGACCTGTCAAGCCTGCTCCATCATCCAGTATGATCATGGCTGACCTTGGGCTTCAACTCCATTTTCCAACCCCTCCACATATCCCTTAATTTCCTGAGAAATTTTAAAAAGTACAATTTGGATAAGTATAGAATGACTAGAAATGATTAACAAGATTTCACAAAAGAGAAATCCAGTTTGACAAATTTGTTAGCTCTTTTGAAGAATTATGCAACAGGGGAAATAAAGAGGAACCAGTAGATGTAATATACCTGGATTTCTAAAAGGAATTCGATAAGATGCCATGCAGAAGGCTTCATGGGCAAGATGAAGGCTCAAGGAGTTGGGGGTTGATACGTTAGCATTGGCAGAGAAATTATATTGCAACCAAGTGAAGTTATCCACAAGAATAGAAAAGCAGAATAATTTTTAAAAGGTGTGGAATTTGTAAGTGTTGATGCTCAAGCAGACATTGGTCTGTTCAAACGAGGAATACTGAAAATACACTTGGAGATGCAACAAGCAATTAAGAAGGTAAATGGCATGTTTGCCTTTATTGCAGGGGTATTGAAGTACAGAAATAAAGAACTAGTGTGACAGTTGCCCTGAGTTCTGGTGATATCACATCTGGAATATTGTGTACAATTTTGGTCTTCCTATTTAAGGAAGGATATACTTAAATTGAAGGTAGTGCAGCAAAGGCTCACCACACTGATCCCTGGGTTGACAAGATTGTTTATGAGGGGAGGCAGACTAAATTGCGCCTGTACTATCTGAGGTTTAAACAAAGAACAAACAAAGAACAACCCAGCACGGGAAACAGGCCCTTCGGCCCAACGAGCCCGCGCCGCCGCATCACCCTACACCTATTCTACCCTGCGTGTCTACGAATGGAACCCCTAACGTAGCCAGATTCAGGGGAGAATAGTGTCAATTTGGTAAAACCAATCAGCCTAAGAGCACATCTTTGGGGTGTGGGAGGAAACCGGAGCGCCCAGAGGAAACCCACGCAACCACAGGGAGAATGCACAAACTCCCACAGACACAGCCCCAAATCCATGTATCTGCACAGCTAGCAGTGCTAGTCACCGAGCTGTTGCGGCGCCCATCTACCGGTCCAGGATCAAGCACACACACCAACACGAAGTACTAGGCCACTCCCGGAACATCCAAGAGCAGCCCACGCACGACCCACCCTATGCATGCCCCTCGTTTGACAACGAGGTGGACCTCCACCTGCGGAATAAAAAGACAAAAACGTTAATCTTACAAGTCTGCTTTTCCGGTGTCTCCCGAGGTTCTAACCTTATTTAATAGCCCCTACCATAACCCTCCATCCTTGTTTCACTCGTGTCTATCTAACTGAACCTTAAACGAGTCCAACGTTCCTGCCTCCACCACCCTACTCGGTAGCGCGTTCCATACCCCCACAACTCTCTGTGTAAAGAACCTTCCTCTCACTTCCAAATTATACCTCTCCCCCCTCACCCTTAAATCATGACCTCTCGTATTTGTACCCAGTCTAGGGAGCAGTCTCTCACTATTGACTCTATCTATTCCCTTCAGTATCTTATATACCTCTATCATGTCCCCCCTCAATCTCCGTCTTTCCAAGGAGAATAGTCCCAGTTTCTCCAACCTTTCCTCGTAACCCAGCCCCTCCATGCCAGGCAACATCCTGGTAAACCTCCTCTGCACCCTTTCCAGAGACTCCACGTCCTTCCGGTAGTAAGGTGACCAGAACTGGACGCAGTACTCCAAATGCGGTCTAACCAACGTTCTATACAACTGAAGCATTAGACGGCAGCTTTTATACTCTATACCCCTTCCTATAAAGGCTAGCATTCCACAAGCCTTCCTAACAACCTTCTCCATTTGTGACGCAACCTTCATGGATTTGTGAACCTGCACTCCCAGGTCCCTCTGTATTTCTATACTCCTAATCTGTCTACCTTTTATCACATAGCTCCTCTCTGCATTATTCCTTCCAAAGATGAAGGAGAGGTGATTTCATTAAAACATATAAGATTCTGAAGAGGCTTGATAGGGTTAGATGCTGAGAGTATGTTTCCGCTGTTCAGGAAATCTAAAACACAGAGTACCGTCTCAGGACAAAGCACCAATCATTTAGAACTGAATTGAGGAGAAATTGCCAACTTCGGAAGTGGTGAATGGGTGGGTTGAACAAGGGAATGGCGAGTGGATGGGTCGGGCGGGGAGCAACGAGTGGGCAATAGTTGGCAAGTGGAAAAGAGACAGAAGGAGTCATGGAGTCAAAGAGGTTTACAGCATGGAAATGGGCCGTTCAGCCCAACTTGTCCATGCTGCCTTCTTTTCAAATGACTAAGCTAGTCCCAATTGCCTGCGTTTGGCTTATATCCCTCAATAGCCATCTTACTCATGTAACTGTCTAAACACTTTTTAAAAGACAAAATTGTACCCGCCTCAACTACTAGCTCTGGCAACTTGCTCCAGACACTCACCACTCTGTGGGGGGAAAAAAATCCTCCTCTGGACCCTTTTAGTAACACACTCCTCTTACCTCAAATCTATGCCCTTTAGTTTTAGACTCCTCACCTTTGGGAAGAGATATTGACTATCTAAGTGGTCTATGCCCTTCATTATTTATAGACCTCTGTGAGATCACCCCTCAGCCATCTACACTCCAAAGAAAAAAGTCCCAGTCTATCCAGCCTCTCCTGATAACTCAAAACCATCAAGTCCTGGTAGCATCCTAGTAAATCTCTTCTGCACTCCTTCTAGTTTAATAGTATCCTTTCTATAATAGGGTGACCAAAACTGTGCACAGTATTAAGTGTGGCCTTACCAATGCCTTATACAACTTCAGTGTTCTGACCAATGAAACCAAGCATGCCAAATGCTGCCTTCACTCTGTCCATCTGTGACTTCACTTTCAATGAGCTATGAACATGTACACCTAGATCTCTTTGTTCTATAACGCTTCCAATGCCCTACCATTAATTGAGTAAGTCCTGCCTGGTTCTATCTACCAAAGTGCATCACCTCGCATTTATCTAAAGGAGGCAGTCTTGGAATGGAAGAGAATGCTCCAAAATGGAATCTCACATGCTCCTTTGGCCATAGTGCGAAATGACGCTAAAATGACGCTTAATACATGTGCCAGCCCTGTTGCATCCATGACATTAAAATGAAATTTCACTGAATGAGAGAACTTAATGGGGACTTAAGTATGGTTCACAATTCTTCATGGGGCCGTGAACCACAAGTTATGGAGAAGAAGGTCTGATTAAACAAAAATTGCGGAGGACTAGGAAATGTCTACTCCCAGGATGGAGCCAGTGAGAAGTGCAGGATCTGAGCTCACTACCCATGCCCTTATTGCGCACCAGCAAAAGTTGGGGTGGGAATCCCACAATCAAGTCCTGCCCACTATTTTTAATTGGCCCCAGAGACCTTCCAACTCTGCAAAAAATTTAGTCCCAATTCCTACCAGTTTAGATTTTTTAACTCGTCCTTTTTATTCATATATTTTGAGTGGGACAGATTTTAGTTATTCATTTCTTTTGCCTCTAAATTTTTCCATATTGTTTGAGGTGGCAAAATTTGAGTTTTTTCACTTCCAATATCTATATCCACACCTGGTGTAGTACAGAATAGATGCTTAGTTATGTTTCTATGTTTGTCTGTGCAAAATACCTCTTGATATTTTAAGATTTTTGTGCATTTCAATACTTCATGGTCCAGTTGGTGGATTGCTATGATTCATGGTGAATTATTACTTGATTGTCTTTGCCTTATAACCTAGGTCCCAGAATAACCAATCTACAACTATCTCTTTGTGCCTCTAACTATAATTCGGGCTTTCTCCCAACATTTTAAACTTACATTTATCTCTTACATCTGTTCTCCTTGTGGCTCCTGAGTGTGACTGACAATTAGTGTCAAATTACAGACAGTCCTTTGGTATGGATGTATGCCTGCTAGCTATTGGCTTGAAAGTGCTTGAACTTGCTTTGCTAATAAGTGATTTACATTGTGGAATGGCTTCTGTTGGTGACAGAATCTGTCCAGGAAGCCACCATTCTAGTCCTGGACTTCCCAGATCTACGTAAAGGTTTGTACTAGGCAACGCTGTTAGAGTGTATTGCTCTACAGGACAAGCAGGCAAAAGAAGACAATTTGGGTGATGAGTTGCAAAGATATTTGCTGTTGGTACTTTGCAGGAACTAGTATACTTTGCAGATGAATAACTTAGAAGCAACTGTTTATTTCTACCAGAAGCAGCACTATAGTTCAGTGTGTTAGAACAGTCTTTGTAGCTTATCAGTCTGAAATGGAACAGAATGAAGGTCCCAGAGGTAAATTGTGTTCTATTGCTAAATCATGTCTTTCTTTCCCATTTTAAATTTCTGTTTCTTTAGTTTGGGTGATGATCTCATCTCAGACTAACACCGTTATTAACCAGTTACCAGGCTGTACAGCGGACGAGCTAATGTTCATAATGGCCCAGTGAGCCAGAATGCTGCACTGCTACTGCTCGGTTTAGGTTCCAGAAGCAGTTTTTTAGCTTGTCATATGATTTGTTAATTTTTGAGGAGGAACACATTTATGAGAAAGTTGTATCCAAAGATTGTGCTTTTATATTTCATAAAATGATAGCATCCCCACGTGCAGAAGAGGCCATTGGGTCTGCTGACAAAGTATCTTATCAAGGCCTTCTCCCTTGCCCTATCCCTTAACCCCACACATTTCCCTTGCCATCCACCTAACCACATTTTTGTACGCTATGGAGCAATTTAGCATGGCCATTTCACCTACCCTGCACATCTTTGGACAGTTGGAGGAAACTGGAGCACCCGGATGAAACCCATGCAGACAGAAGGGAAAACGTGTGAAACTCCCTTAGATAATTGCCCAGACTGGAATTGAGCTCAGGTCTCTGGAGCTGAGAGCAGCAGTGTTAACCATAGCACCAGTCCTAACCATTCACAGCATCTATACTTGGCAGATATTCATGGTGGATTGGGAAGTTCACTGTCCCCTCATCTCTCAGTAGCATGTAACCTGTAGCTGATGGAAAGAATAAACAAATTGGTAAATTCTTACCAAAAAACATTTTTTAAAAACATAAGTTATATTTGAGTTTTAATTTTTGGTCTTATCAGATAAATATGAATTTCAAGTAAGTAACAACACAATCTAGTTATATTGTGACAGCAAATACCAAATGTCCCTGCACCAAAATCATGAAGGAGTGAAGGGGAATTGTTTTGACAAATTGGATATGCACTGTTAATTCATTTTATTTTTGCCATCAGGCTTGGTGGAGGTCCAGAAGATGCAAAGGACATCATGCAGCACAGCTTTTTTAGTGGAATCAACTGGCAAGATGTTTATGACAAAAAGGTTGGTATACTTTGTTCATCCATTCTTGGCATGCCAACTTGGGGGTCAAATAATGGTTATATTAATCAGCAGTTGGAAAAATAATATATGGATTTAAGTAGATCCACACTTGAAATATCGGAACATTTAAGAATTTCTTAAGTAAGAAATTTGCTTTTTTCAAATTACGCTTAATTTAAAATCTTAAATATGATTATATTGCTCTCCATGCTTTCAGTGGATTATTCCCTGTAGCAAGGTAGAATATGTTGATTCTGGAATACTTTAGCTGAAAAACAGCTGAATTTTTCTAAGATGTCAACATAAGTTTTTTACACTTGTAGGTGCAAGGTGTTTATGAATTTGCCCTTTTACATTGATTTATTTGTTATGCTCTTACAATCAGTCACTATCTTAAGTTGATGGAAAGATTAATTAATCATTACCATGAGAGATTCTCTTTTGGAATTTTTGTATCATCTGTAAACATTAAAATCTTATGAAGCTCTATTGGCCCAGTTAGTAAAGCTGTACAATTACAATTGAGTCAGGCAGACCAGAAATGCCCATTTTTAAGCTAAGACGGCAGTATGAGCATTTCTACTGACTCAAGCCTCCTGCACTGAAGAAAATAACATTCAATTACGCAAGAATACTTTCCAATAACTTCTGCTATAAATGTGAGATACTGAGAGGAAACAGGACTGAATTGACTCTGATATTCCCCATGACTGAATAACCAGCAAACATTTGCGTGAAATAGTCACTAAGAGGGTTAACAGAAGTTTTGTCATACTTGAAACATACCCCAAATGAATTGGTATCTTTGACCAGGGAAGTGGAGAAAACTTCAATGAAGAAAATTATTTTGATCCTGTGAGGCCAGTGGGAAACTGAGCTCGCAGAAGGTGCAGTTTACGGTATTATATCCCTATTTCTAAATTATCACTTCGTTGTATAGAACTTGAATATTGGTGAAAAGAGAGACAGGTTGCTGAAACTTTTCATTTTGCACTCATTAGGACAAACACAAGACAATCAAATTTCAGGTGATGGCAACAATTTACATGAGGAGAAAAGTGGTATGATTGGTTGGCAGGTTGACTCTGATTTGCTGAGACATCGCCAAGAACATATCACTGGGAAACTGTAGTCTCCCCATACTTTCGTGTAATTCAAAAGATGCAAGCCTAATGTCTTAGTTGAGTTGATCCTTTTGGTGGAGTGAAGATCTTTTAGATACAATGGATTTTCATGAAGCTGCAAAGTCTCTAGTAGACAAGTAGCCAGGGAATTGGTTCTCTGGTGGATTTGGAAGCAAAGTTAGTTTGTCATAAATGTGCATGGTTAATACTTACAGTCCAAGCCACCATGGCAAAATAACAGTTGACAACAGCCATTCACCTTATTTTTGCCTCAACATGAGCTCTCATATTGACCCGTGTTCAATGTTTTGAGATCAACATTCTAGAAATCCCATATTCCTCAAACACTGGTTAACTGAGATGTTAAACTTTTCAGGTGTCTGCGAAGTACCCTTATTCGGGTCCATTTTTATCTAAATATTGGCCATGTATTGAGTGCTATCCACAGTCCCATGTTAAGTTGTAGCCTCCTGAAATCTTGTGGTCACTTTCACAAAGTGTAATCTTGCCATCTGTAATTGCCATTATCCTCATGCTTGTACTGAACACAACAGGTTTGTACATGGATGTAATTATATACATTTATATCTATTGTTTCTGATCCTTGCTAACTTAATATTATTCAAAAGCTTACTTCGCCTGACCTATCAGCTTGACTTGCAGTCCCTAACCTGGCCTCAATTCCCAAAATCCTCCCCATACCCCTCCTTGTACTGCAGCTATTCATGCCAGTATTGAGCAGTAATATGACTCCAGATTGTATGGCACCAAAAGGAAGACTATACATGCACTTCAAGACCTTTCCTCCCAGTCCGTGTTTTCTTTCTTCCACACACGTTGCAGGAACCCTTTGTTAGCCTTTTTTCACCTAGCTCATGCCCAATGTAATGATTGTAGTGTATGTCTCTTTAATAAAGTGTTCACCCCAGAAGGCGGAGTCTTCTCTCAGGCAGAATACATCTTGAAACCACGTAGTAAACGTGTGAAAATAGGACCACTACTCCACAGCAGCCTAGGGCTGCAACCCAGTTTCTTTTTATGAATAAATGCCTTTTGTTCCTAACCAAGTCTGATATGTCTTGATGACGCTTGAGTGCCACTACATAACATATTGATAGCAAGGTGGACCAATTTGGTGCCATAATCTACCTGTCAGTATCCAATTTAACTGAAGCTTGGAAAAGAGAGATACCCACTCACATGCCTATCAGAGCGATAGTTGTCCGGATCGTGCCAGACCCTGAGAGGCAAAGTAATGAACCTAGTGTGGCAGGCGAGTCAAGAGTTTTGGAAAGATATGAAAAATTAAAATGAAGAAAAATTAGCCCTCAGGAGCAAGAAAAATAGTACTTGAGATAAAGAGAAAAGAAAGGAAGTGAAAAAAGATATGCCCATCTCGAAGAAAGCTGTGTTTCAGGTTTGAAAAAAATAAATTTGAATAAAAAGTAGAGTCTTGCCGTAGTTAAACAGGTTCAGAGGCTAAAAAGAGAAAAGGGGGAAGAAAAGCTTTGGAGCTGCAAGGCTTATCCCAGAAATGTAGAAAAGTGAGAAACTGAGATGTGCAGATCTCCCAATCTGACAGAGCCTACAGGGAGTTCAGGTAATGATCACTGCAATAAGGTACTACAGGCAATCAAGATTGGCTGTTTTAAAACAAGAGAAGGTCTACAAAAAAAGGAAAAGAAAATAAGTTAAAATTTTAAGAAAATGATTGTTCTGAAATGGACAGCACTAAGTGGAATAAATAAAGAATAATACAATGAAGAAAAGACTTTTTAGGCAGCTAAGAAGCATTAAAAAAACCTGCAGATATCATTGAAACAATCTTTCACCAGCTAAGAAGAGAGGTTGAACAGTTTAAAAAAGGTCCAAAAGGAGTAGGTGCAGGTTCTTGCCAAAACTCCAGAAGCACAGGAAAGGCACAGACAGAGGAACAGCAGCAGCTGTGGCTGTTGATAGTCTCGAAGTAGCAATACATTTAAAGTTGTACAGCATTTAATGCAGCAACCACAAGAAGGGTCAAAGGGACAGGATAATCAGAGAACAATTCTCAAAAGGGGTCCATAAGCGATGCAAGATCTCTTTGGAAGACTTTAAGACCTCAGAGAAGAGGCTATGCTGGAGCTTAGAGGAGGTAATAAGCCCTCAAAACTAGAGGCAACACCAGAATAGGTGCCATTGGGTCCTGGAAGGGGAGCGCTGATGGACCCTAAATAACCAACTGATGAGCAGAAAGCAGGCAAGCTTCAAATGCATTTCATGCTTTTGTACTGTAATAAGAAGTTCCTTGAAGTTTTAAACTGCACGCCAATGAAGTTGTGATCAGGCAGAAATAGTGAGAGTAAACAAATAAAATTGAATTAACCTCACAACTACAGCAAATAGACAATGAGGTAAGTGTTAGTGACCCTAATCTAATTGAGAAGCAACCCAACTATATCAAAGATGAAGAAAAACCAGCATCATCCAAAAGGTGGAAGTAGCTTGGAAATCTGTTAGGGCCAGTGAGAAACAGTACAGCATTCACCAGCAAACAGTGAAGAAGTTAGGAGCATGAAGAAGTGAATAAAAGGTCAAAAGGATTGAGAGAAAAAGCACAAGCGAAACTCAGCAACAAGAAGTTATAGCATGGAAGTTGAGAACTGTAAAGGAAATTCTATCTAGTGAATGTCATCAGTTTTGTGATGAGTGAGAGAACTGCTTCGCTGAATGAAATGCATCAAAGATTTGATCCATGGCACTCATGTAGGATGTCCTGTATCATTTACCGCAAGAGTTACTATACTGTTGAAGCAGAAATTAGACTAGAGCTTTTACTGGGAATTCTCTAGAGATCCAATTGAACTACAGTTGTGTAAAATATATAAATGTGCTTGAGAATTGGCATGCTGGAGAGGCAGAAACTGTCCGGTGTTTGCGTGCTGAGGATGACTCAACAATGAACAAACCTAAAGAGAGAGCACAATTGTTGGAACAAGTTAGCAATTCAGGGAGTTGTCTAATGAATAGCAAGAAGAAGAAATGTTGAACAAAGAAGCAGAGTCGCATGCAACTACAATAAAAGGAATGTGGCAGTTGTCTAAAAACATGAGAAGGGAGAGACTGTTATCAAATATTGTTAGATGACAATATTGGATTCACCATGAAAGAAACTCTAGAATGATTAAACTGAATGAATTGCAGAAGTAGAGAATGAAACGAAAAGCTACTTGGTTTCAAGTAGGAAATTGTTGGTGTGGAAGATAGAAGAAAGAGGTTGGAAAATGAAATCACTCTGCTGTGGAAGTTATGCCAGAGAGAACTAGACAAAGCAGCAATTCACGCAGAGAAGGAAACTTGAGATTACATGCTGAAATGGTCACACTAATAGAAATGCACAAGAACTAATATGATAACGTGATTAATGGGAAAGATGTTGAATATAAATACTAGAAAAAGAAGGAACTTCATCACATAATCTACGTACCAGAAACCAAGTACTATGACTGTTCCTTCACAAGTAACAGATCAAGATTGTGAGTGATCTGTCAAGACATAAGATTGTGTTGTATCTTGATGAATTACATGCATTTTAGAGTAAGGTACTTGACACAGAAAAGGATTCACGAAGAATTGGAGAGTGACACCATCCACAAAGTAAACTATGTAGTTTATGGTCAACGCATGATCTAGAGCTGAATTTGGAAAGCAGCAAACCTGTATGGAAGAATCTCATGCAAGGCCATGTTTGGAACTCTGCATAGTTGAAGCCGACGAATAAAAGTGTTAAGTGCAAGCCTCAATATCTCAACATTGAACAATCACTACGTTGATTTGCGAATATCTAACTTCTGTGTATAATGTTTATTTAGAATGTGGGGTTGAGTAAATCGATTTTGAAGATTATATGAAAAAAAATTATAGGGCAAGAAATGCAGTGATTGTGGTGTCTGATTTTGTAAGACTACAGCAGAAGAGGGTCTCCTGACTTGTGCGACAAATGGGAATCGAGAGTGAATGATCACCCCAGAGGGTGGAATCCTCTCGCGGGCAGAATACATCTGGTAGCCTTGTAGTAAGCATGTAGAAACTGGAGTGTTGCTCCAAGGCAGCTTAGGGCTGCAAAGCTGTATACCAAGTTTCTCTTTATCAGTAAATACCTTTTGTCCCTAATAAAGTCTGAAATCTCTTGATACCTGAAAGCAATTACATAACACCTATCACTGGCCCATTTCTGCTTACTGTTATTGCACTATGTATCCTGACTTTACTCGTGAATAACTCGTGCATTGTGAAAACAAATGAAGGCTTAATGGTTTAATATGTGAATACCCTGATTTTTTTTTGAACGTTATTTATTTGTTTGTTCAGCTGCTTGTTTTCAATCTGGTGTTTCAAGCTTCCTTGCAGCAGTTCAGCAAAGGAGGGCATTAGCTATTCTTCAGTCTTCCAATTTTCCAAGAAAAAAAATCAACAAACGAGCCAAGCAGATAAAACTGGAAATAGAATTGAAAGACTGCTAGCTGATTGAAGCTTTTACCTGCTTACAATTTGATGTAAGTGTGTCTGTGGCAGCAGAATGTTCCAAATGGAGTTTGAGAAGCAGAGGTTTTGCATTGTACTCTGTACTCTGAGAGGGATGCAGGTCCCTAGTTAGTGTCTGACAGGGAGGAGGAAAAACAAAGTGAGAAAGAACATTTGCAGAGAGATGTATAACTTTTGAGGTGCCTACAGTAGGTGGTTGATATGTGGACTGAATTTTCTCACTGATTCCTAACCATTTTTGCATCAGGGAAACTTGGGGGGGTGGGGGAGTGTTTCTGGTGCTTGTGCACTTTTAAACTGTTTTCCATCCCAACTATCACAATATTAATTGTAACTTGAGCCATGCCATGTTCTGCCCATCAGTTGCCTGTGGCTGCCAGGCAGCATCAGGGCATTTCTTGTACTTATCCAGGAAATGTCCTGATGGCTATATTTTATTTATTTAGGTAAGTTCCAAGTGTTACTTTTAGGTGCAACAGCTATCAGAATTGGCTGTTAAAGATGGAAATGAGGGTTTCTGATAGGTGATCATTGAAAGTAAGAAACATTATCTTGTGTTTTTTATGAATGGCCAAAAGACACCTGCAGTTTCTTCTAACTGCTCCTTAAAAGTCTGAGCAACAGCAAATTTTGATTCGTGCCCCTCACAGCCCAATATGAGGGGTACTCAGGTGAGGAAATCACACTGATGATGGGCACCTTCTCCTTTTCCCGCTTAAGAGCCATAATTGTGGGGACTGAACAAACTATAGTACTGCACAAATGGGTTACCTCACTGAGAAGTCCTACCCCCATGACAGCTAGTAGAGAATGTTGCTGCCTTTGATTTTAGGATGCTCTGAGCTGGTTGGCCTGTAACCTGGCAGCAGCTACTATCCTGAAGTAAAGTATTGCATGCAGCTATAAATCCTGGCTGGTATGGTCCCTATCCTCATATCCTTTCAGCTGTACTGCCCATTTGCTGTTAAATGGTAAAAGGAAAGAATAGGGAGGCATCATCCTTTTGTATAGGAATTGGGTAAAAGAGTGTGACTACTTGTGCTTTGCACAAGCATGCCAGGTGGACAGTAAGGTGCACCCTGACCGTGGCATTTTGTACAGCAAGAACTGAATGGTTGCATGTGGCAAACCAATGTTCTTAAATGGATTAAGGTTTAATGCCTTAAGAGTAATTCATTAAGATTAATGCCTGCCTTTGGGCATTATGAACTAATTCCTCCTGCAAGGTGGTAAGTAAATTAAAGCTGGCAGTTGAGTAAATGGCAAACAGCATGGGGAGAGGTGAAATAGTTAGCATATTTTGGATGAAAAGATTTGGTATTGTGTTTTGGAGAGTTATAGTGCAGAATAATTTGTTGGGGACACTTAACCAGAGATCATTGTGAGCATTATTCTTTAAGTTTAGCTTTTAACAAGATGATACCTGTTGCACAAGGAAGAAAGTGGAATGGTCTGCAGTGTGTTACTTTGCTTGCACTATATCTGGAACTTACTGTAGCGTTCTTCTGCAGTCCTGGGATGAGAGTTAGAAATCCATGCCATTGCCATCTTCCTCCAAGTTGCATTAACATAAAGCTCTGATTTGATGGTACTCTATCTGTGTGATCTACAGCCTTACAACCCTCCTGATTATCTGCTGTCTTCTAATTCTGGCCTCCAGTGCATTCCCAGTTAGAATCGCTCCACCACAGGTGATCATGCCTTCTGTTCCTATGCTAGTTAAATTGCTCATTGCAGTTTTATACCCAAGATTCAACCAGCATATTTGCGTAAGGTCATATCCAGGAAGCTTGGGTAAATCTCCATTTAGAGTGGCCAGAATAATAGCAGCGTAAATCATTTTGTGGAAATTGTATCCACAATAATTTATCAATAAAATAATCATTTTGTATTTAATATATTGTTTCATGCAACCAGAGGCAGTCAGTGAAGAATAGTAGGTTGCTTCAACATTGGATATCATTGCACTTTCACTCCACTGCCCATGACATTGAAATTTGGATTTCAAATCTGGCAACATGCATCTTAAGATCTCTTCCTGTAGCTTTTATTAGGAAGGTGTAGCTACTGGTTTAGTTACAGGTTTTGGTAAGGATAAAAATAAATCTGACTCTGATTTCATGGACTGTGCACGCATTTACTTTTCTAGCTGTTCACTAAAATAGATCGGGCTGTGATGGTAGAACAATGAACTTCTGGTGTAAAAGGTTGACGTGATCTTATTTTTAAAAAACAATAATGGATGGATGGTTACAAAGCAGTGTGAGAAGAAAGCTGAAAAGATATTTATTGTAGGATCTCCTAGTTAAAAGAATGCATGGAAATAAGGCAATGAGTTGATTAGGAAATGAAAAAAGAATTAAAGAAAAAGCTAATTTGGTGCAAAGCAAAGTTTTTGTTTTTATTTTATTTTCTCATTGTGCCTTTCAACCCAGTGCATCCATGCTCTCTGTAATTTTTTCTTTTTGTTTAAAAGAAGTCCTAGTTGATTGGCCTGCCAAAAGGCAGGTTAGGTATTGATTCTGCTACTTGACTTTTCCTTACCTCAGTTTTATGTCTAGGACTAATGAAATGTTATTCCAAAAAGAATGGATTGGGAAAAATTACAGTCTCATGGAGTTACCCTGCATCAATCAGGAGAAGTTCTAGCTCCTATGCAGCACATGTATGTGGTTGGATATATAAACAGTGGCAGTTGGAGTTTCTAAACAAATTGAAGTACCTAGTGAATTAGTTTTAATTTTTCCACTGACTGCTGGTTCAGAAGAGGGATTTAAACCAATGAGTACATTGAGTAGTTTCAACCATGTGTATTTCTATGTGTAATAACTGTAATGTAGTAAAATGTCCCAAGCTTCACAGGAGCATTATCAAACAAAATTTGACATTGGGGCAGATGACCAACAACTTGATCAAAGAGTGTGTTTTTAAGGAGCATTATGAGATGAGAAGGGTAGAGACCAGAGATGGTCAGAAGGGAATTCCAAAGTTTAGGGCCTTGTCAATTGAAGATAAAGCTGCCATTGGTGGAGCAGTTAAAATCTGGGATGATCAAATCGACAGAATGGGAGGGTTGCCGGTACATTGGAGAGTTGTAGGGCTGAAGTAGGTTGGAGATGGGGAGGGGTGAGGCCATAGAAGGATTTGAAAACAAGGATGAGAATTTGAGAATCAAGGCATTGATGTCATGAGGCATTTTGATTTCCAGAAAATTATTTTGGTTGATGCCAAAATGATTCATCACCTTGGTCTGGTTAGAGATGGTGTAAACACTGATTTCTAATTTGCTAATTAATCTTCATCCTTGGGAAGACTTTCATTGTTTGCCATTTAAATGTATAAAATATGTATCTTACAGTTTGCTTAAAAAAAAACCCCACAGCTGTAACGTTCTGTTGCAAATCAGTTGACACTGCTACAGTAAATTTTTAAAAATCTAGGGTGAAATTAGTATAGCATAGGATTTCTCACAACAGAATTATCATCTTGTAATAAAATTTGATGCTTAAATAGTAATGAATTGTCTCCCATATCAGTGGAAACTCGTGCCTCCAGTTGCAAAATACTTAGCTCCATGTGCCTATCTTAGTTCCAGTATTTAAAACTGTTAAACAGATTTGATATTTATAAAGTGACCAGTATCGTCACTAATAATCCACTTTTTTAATGAAGAATATAATCCATCAGGTTATAATCAAGTTTTTTGTGCAGTGAGATGATGTTCGACTTCAGTATTTTCTATGTAAATGTATCATATTATCAATGCGTTAGCAAATTTTGAAACTTCAGTGATTAGTTGTAAATTTCTTTATATTTGTTCTCGTTATGTGTGCAAATCTTGCAAGAGTTGAATACAAAATCCTTGTTACCTTATGAGTTTTGGTTGTTTGAACAACTGGCTGGTGAGGCCAAATTAGAGACCATAAAGAGTAAACTGTTTTTTGAACATGCTATTTAAACTCTTAACCGTCGACTTCTTGTCGAGTACCATAACCATCATATTACTATGTCCCAGCACTGAATGTGTTCAATATTAGTTGCTGATAATAATTATGGATAACTTTAAATGGCAGTAATTTTTACAGATGTTATGTAATTTGCGCAAAACTACACTTTGTATGATACAGATCAGTTTTAATTATTCAAACTTCACAAATCAAATAGTCAAGTTTCTAAACGTACAAACTTTCTGTATATGACTTCTGGCAATTCAGTTTATCATAGAATGCTGATTTTAGCCAGGATTAAAGAAATATTTTTTGGTGACTGGACTTACTTGCTGACTAACTTGAACATATTAGATAGTAAAGTGACTTCCTCATGTTTGAAGCTCTAAAACAGGCCCCTTTGGTTTTGGGCAGTCATCAGGAGTCCAGGGCTTAGAATAAGATTAATGACTACAGAAAGGCGTTGATAATTGGGGGGTGCAACAAGACATGTAAAGAGTAGATTAGAGTTGATTAATGTAACTGAAATTTTTTAAAGAAATCACAATATATGTACAGGCAAAGGGTATGCTGTAGATATTTTAAATGTATTTTCAAGGGGTTCTACAAAAGAGGTTTGTTATGAAAAGGTGCATTATATTAAAAGGGGATATAACTTATGTTTAAAGGTTGCTTGGAAGCAGAAAGCAAAAAGTAGACTTAAATAAGCAGTTTGGCTGTTATCTGTTTGCCTCCATTACATCAATGATGTGGATATGAGCTTTGAAAAAGTGCCAAAAGTGCTTATACAAAAGTGCCAAATTAGAGGGCTTGTCAACCTTGGCTTAATGAAGCATGGTACTTCAAGTGGTTCAGGCCCCACTTGGGAGTCTTGAACAGATAATCTAGACTGATATTTCAGTATGGTATTGCGGTGCCATCTTTGGGATAACAAGTGAAAACTGAGGTCCCAAGAAGAGATTTAAAGTTTTCGCAACATCACCAACAAAACTTAAAAACTCAGTTTTATCACATTGCTATTTGTGTGGCCTTAGCATGTATAATTAGTTTCTGTATTTCAACAGTAATTGGCTGCAAAATGCTTATTGTGGCATCCAGAAATCAAAAAATATAAAGCAGTATTTTTCTTTTGATGAATTGAGCAAAATTGCAGTCATTACAATAAATACAGAGAAATACATGGTACAGCGCATTCATTGGAATCTACAAATTGATACAAATTTTACCATGGTTGAGGAAGAAGACTTAAGAATGTGGGTATAAAGATCTTGAAATCTGAATATGCAGGTGTTCTTCTGGATTTTATACTTTGGGTTTTGAACACTAAAAACTTGGAATTGAAGTTGAATTTTGTTTGAGTTGTTATTTTAAGATACTAGGAACAAATGTGTAGCATTGCCGTAAGACTTTTGATCTGAGATGTGTGTGGGGTATATTACCTTCTCCCAATATATTATCTCTCAATTTTGATGCACTACAGAATGGCAAAGAACGGGGGAATACTTTGTGATATTTTGTTGTAAATTGATCTTGCTAGTGAGAAAAGTCATTGGGAAGATCCAAAATCTTGGGTCAGGTGCATACGCTGACGTGAAGTTCTTTAATGTCAACTTCAAAATCAATGTGCAATAGATTGGCACAGTTTTTTTTAAAAAAAAAGGCTTCAATTTTGATAGACATTTGACTTAATTAATATAAAGCATAAGCATATGGGATATGTTACCAAAAATAGCCGATAAGAGTTTTCTGATTGTGGGGGGGGAAGGGGTTGTCGTTGTGTGTTTTGTTTTCAAACATTGTGCTTTTCAAAGATTGGAATGCTTTCTGAAAAATGTTTAGGACTGCATTTGAATATTTTTTGATAGATACCTATAAATACTCGGGACAGGTGTAAAAGCACCATTGGTTACTGAGTCAAAATGTATTTTTCTCAACCTCTGCTGCTAATGTTAATTGGCAACACTAATTTTGAATTTCTGATTGTTTCCTGGATTAGAAAGGAAAATGAAATCCAACTAATGGGAATAACAGTTTCATCTATTTAAGGAATAGTGATGGAGGGGTGCCCTTAACTGTACCTGCTTTAAACAGCCAACAGCTTCAAAAATGTACTTGGGGAAAATTTTCAGCAGCATTTATCAGGATTCAAATAGATTATTGAAAGTTCCATCATAAAATCAAAGTCACAGTTTTAAGAATTTCTGTGGATCTGCTTAATTGAATTCTATTAGGGTAGGATCTTGGAATCGATTAGAAGAAGGAATTTGATGTGGTAGAACCTTCCTTTGTCTAATCAAGATTGCTAGATTAGTTACAAAAGCTTACTGTTTTGTGTTTGTTTCATGTACACTAAAATCTCAAAGTCTGCTTCATCTGAAAATCATGTGTTTTTAACAAAGGTCTTTGTCATTTTGGCTCAGTAATGAATGCAGAACAGTGTGGTGTTTTTCTCACACAGGCTTGAAAATCGTCCATGCCATAGTAACATAGCCATTGATGTACTGGGCCATTGAGCTCCATAGGTGGTTTCCTCTCACATCTCCAAAGATGTGTGGGTTAGGTAGATTGGCCATGCTAAATTGATCCTTAGTGTCAGGGGGACTAGCTAGGGTAAATATACAAAGATGGAATTGTTGCAAGTGTTTCTGTTACTTGAAGATAACATTGGATCTGGATCTATGCCGTTTGGACTAAGTTGAGGAGGTTCTGCATTTTTGGTGAAGAGCATGCCCTTTGTAGAACACAACCAAACCAGTCAGCTGGGAATCAGGCTAGTTCCTCGCAGAGAAGCTGAAATTCTCTAAGGAAGACTGAATTTGAAGGACTTTATGGCTGAGCAGACTGTTGAACCAAGTCATAAGATCCGTCATTTTTGGCCATTCAATTTGTAGTTTACAGTTTCTGCGTGACTGCAATTTGCCTGTTAATTCATATTTATGTTGCTTTTTGGTTTTAAACTGTAGAATGTTACCTAAGGTGGTATTTAGTGCTTACTTTGTTTAACTTCTTGTATATTAAAATTTCCTGTTTTAAACAGTTGAACCTTGTGGCTTTATCCTTTCAGACAATAACTGAGGTTTAGGATTTATTTCAAAATTACTGATCTTAACTGAAATCTTAACAATTCATAATATTTTAAATTTGAGTAACCATGATCATTTGAGTAGTAGAGAAATGCTTGGTCCTCTCCATAATCATTTGTAACTTTTTTATTTGCTCCTGCCATTACAGCTTTTGCCTCCTTTCAAGCCTCAAGTTTCATCTGAGACAGACACGAGGTATTTTGATGAAGAGTTCACAGCTCAGACCATTACAATAACTCCACCTGAAAAATGTAAGCAACAATTAATAGTTCTTTCACCATTGTGTGTAACAGTATTTTTCATCTCTCATCATTAGATTGTAAATGTGGCCCTGCCTAAGGATGTGCCCTTTCTGCAAAGATATTAACTCTTAAACTTGCTGAAAACTGTGCCTTTTAGAACTTCATTTCCAGCTCCATTTACTAAACTGAGGTAATATTTATACTGCATTCAATTTACCATCTTTGGCTTCACTCTATAGTGGTGAAAAGAGCATAGCAAATGGATATATTCTAGACCAGCTTTCAGGAAGATCAGGAGCATGTAACCCAGACTTACAACTAAACATTTTATTTCTGTGGGTAGGAATTTTTAGATGGTGGTGTTTCCTGTCTTGCGACCCAAAGAAGTAAAGCATCCCTGGTGAACGCAGCAATCATATAGCCATTTAATACTTTGGGGAATGTGACTTGGCTGAAGACAGGACTCCTCCCCCACTTCTCCTCAAAAAACACAGGCAGAAGTCCCACCTCAGAGAGCTACTAGCTAATCAGATTGACTGGCAGCTCTGTAACCTCAGCAGTGGCCAGGACTTGGACTACAAATGGTGCCCTATCCTAAGTCCTGTAGTCCACTAACAATTAAGTGTGAGGGTGTCCTATGGCACAATGGGGAGGTCAGGCCCCAGGTGTGGTGGTTTTGCCAGAGATCCGGGGATGGGGGGACGAGGAGCATCTGGGAAGGTGCACAATTTGGACGGGGGTCCCTTGACAGAAACTGATGAAGGGTGTCCTGCTGTGCCTTTTCCAATCCCTGAACTCTTCTTGTCATATTCAAAATTGCAACCATACAGGAAGCAGCTGTTTAGTGGCTAGTTGGCAACTCAAGGGCCATGCATGGAATGAGCGCAGGCAGGCTGTTCTAGGCCTCACCAACCCTACGTAAAATTGCAGGCAGATTAAGGGTGGGTGGTAAGATGGCTACGTGAGGAACTTTATAGGCCCCACTGCTGACAAACTCATCAATGGAGGACTATAAAATTCTGCGAGTTTGCAGCATCTGTACGTAAGAGAACATCATGTTGGTAAATTTGGATTAAATAAAAATTATATTTGAAAATCTAGGTGTAATTTGCTTTAAATTTACCATAGTTGCCATATTTGTAGTTACATATTGGCTTTTGTTTGGGGAAATCAATTTATTACACAAGCTTTGTATCAAAGTAAATTATCTAAAATGTACCAGTTAATTAATGCTCTTGCAGCAAAGCATTTTATTTTGTTTGTAAATTGTTAATTATATAGAATTACAATTACATTTTGAGTTGAGCTTTCTTAAATTATGGCTGGGTGAACTCATCTGCATTTTTCAATTGATCGTGAAGTTGCGTAAAGGTATCCTATGGAACCCATGTTAATCTGATCACTGCTCAATCACTAATTATATTAAGCATTAAAATTTTGTGAAAGAATATAAAAGGCTAAATATGACTTGAAATATGCAGAATATCCCACAGTGAATCAACTTTTGATATTCTTGCTATATCTAACTTTTATGATGTAGCTACTTAACTTTTAATGTCATTCTACTAAGGCTGGATAATTTTGAATGAGTAGTGGTAAGTGACATGGCACAAGGTACCAGGAATCACATACAAAAACGTCTGAACTCAGCTGCACTGCTGTGCTGATGCAGTAGCTAATAGATTATCTGGTTGCTATACTTTGTTAGTGTTTTGTGGCCCTTGCTGTGCTGTGTTTCTTGCATTACAATTATGACTACACATCTGTAGCATTTCTTTGGCTTAGAGCTCCCACCTGTGAAGGAGAATTGAAACCAGCTGGTTTTTAAAGAACCAACAAGTGTGAATTTGAACCCTTGCTATAAAGATAATAAACATTATGGTGAAAGATTTCAGCTAACATTACAGGCTCAAAAATTGGTGTGGGAGAAGAGGGTTCTAGTTGTGGGGCAATGGCACCAGTACTGAGGGAAGGGGAGGCTATACAGCTGGGACAGAATACACCTGAACTGTGCTGAGACTAGTGGTCTAGTGAGCAACATAACTAGGAAAATAGAGAGGGTTTTAAACTAAATTGCAGTGGGGGGGCAAGGGATCACATTTGGGGAAATGTGGTAAGCTTAAAAACAAGACAGAGAGAAACATATTAATGTGGAAAATGATAAACAGACCGTGACGGGAAAGGACAGGGAGTACAAATCTAAGAGTAAATCAGCAGATAAGGCTAGATAGTATAAAAATAAAAGGTCAAAAGGCTTTGTAGCTCTGTATCAGCATTCAAAACAAAATAGATGAACTGAGAACACAAATATAAATATCATTAGATAGGCATTACAGAGACACGGCTACAGGATGACATAGATTGGGACCTGAATATTGAAGCATGCGTCACGTTTAGGAAGGACAGGAAGCTAGGAAAAGGTGACAAAGGTGCGATTCTGTTAGTTAATGATGGTATTAGCATATTTGAGAGGAATGACCCAAGTTCAGGAATTCAGGGTTGGAAATGTTTTGGGAAGTGATGAGAAGCAATAAAGGCAAGAAGTCACTTGTGGCAGTGACGTACAAGTCCTGTAACAGTAACCATATAGTAGAGTGGGGTATAAAGGAAGAAATAATATGACCTTGTCAGAAAGGTCTGGTGATAACCTGGGAGGACTTAAATCTGCATTTAGATTGGGAAAATCAGATGGGCGAAAGTAGCCTAGATGAGGAATTCATAGAATATTTTTGGATGGTTTTTTGAACGGCATCTCTGGCACCACCAGAGAACAGGCTATACTAACCTTGGTAGTGTGCAACAAAATAGGGTTGATTAATGACCTCGTATTGAAACATCCCTGGGTAGCTGTGATCATAATATGAATAAATTTCACATTCAGTTTGAGGAAGAGAACAGTAGGTCCAAAGGCTTGTATTTTAAACTTAAATAAGAGCAATTAAGAGGGCATGAAAGCACATTTGGGTAAAGTGAACTGACAAGTTATGTTAAGGGAAAGAAAGGTCAAAAGAGAAGCAGTGATAGACGTTTAAGAACACACAGAATAGAAATGTTCCAAAGAGAAAAATTCTAAAGGCAGGACCAACCTTCTATGATTAACTTAAAAAAAAATGTTAAGGACTGTATCAAACACACAAAAAGCATGTAATTGCGTAAAGATAGTGGCAGGTCAGGAGATTGGACAGAGTATAAAAAACAGAAAAGATTGACAAGGAAATAAAAATTGGAGTACAAATGAAAGCTAACTGAAAATATTTAAATGTGTTGAGAGTTTCTGTAGATATTTAAAGTTAATTAAATCAGCATTGATCCCAGGAAAATTGAGTCTGGGGAATTAATAATGGAAAATAAGGAGTTGGTAGATGAATTGAACTGGGATTTTGCATCAGTCTTCACTGAGGATACAACTAACATCCCAGAAATAGCTGTAAATCAGGTTTTTCCAAAATTCTCTCGATTTTGGGAAAGGGTCCATTAAATTTGGAAAAAAAAAGCAAATGTAATTCCATCAGAGGACTGAGTGTCTTTGGAATTCCCTTCCTCAAAAGTGCAGGAAGCAGAGTCTTTTAATATTTTTAAGGCTGAACTCAGTAGCTTCTTGATAAGTATGGGGATGAAAGGTTATCAAGGTTAGGCAGGAATGTGGAGTTGGTGCAATCCGATCAACCATGTTATTGAATGGCTAAGCAGGTTTGAAAGGTCACGTGGCCTACTTCTAGTTTGTATGTCCATATGCACAGCCATGGTTCAGACATGGACAACAGAGTTGAATTCGTGCGAGGTGAGACTGACTGCCCTTATATGAAAGTAGCATTTGATTGAGTGTGGAATCAAGGAGCCCAAGCAAAATTGGAGTGGAATCGGGGATAAAATTCTCCACTGGTTGGAGCTATATCTAGTACAAAGCAAGATTGTTGAGGCTGTTGGAGATCAATCATGTCAGTTCAGGGTATTGCTGCAGGAGTTCCTCAGGGGTAATGTCCTAGGGCCTCCATCATGAAGGCATTAGTGGGATGTTCATGAACCCACAGTGTTAGTATCATTCACGCCGCCTCAGATTATGAAACGTTTGTTCCCATATGCAGCAACACCGGATAACATTCAGGCTTGGACTGATAAGTGGCAAGTAACATTTGCACTACACAAATGCCAGACGATGACCATCTCCAAGAAAGAATATAACTATCTCCCTTTGCCATTCAATGGCATTACCATTGCTGAATCCCCTGCTATCAACATCCTGGTGGTTATCATTGACTGAAACCTGGACTGGGAAGATGAATACTCGTGCTTCAAGAGCACGTCAATAGCTAGGGGTTCTGCAGAGAGTAACTCACCTCCGGACTCTCCAAAGCCTGTTCACCATCTAACGGTACAAGTCAGGAATGTGATGCAATACTCTCCACTTGCCTTTATGTGTGCAACTTCAACAGCACTCAAAAGTAAAATTTATTTATTAGTCACAAGTAAGCTTCACATTGACACTGTGAAATTCCCTTAGGTGCCACACTCTGGCACCTGTTCAGATCAGTGCACCTAACCAGCATGTCTTTCAGACTGTGGGAGGAAACCGGAGCACCTGGACGAAACCCATGCAGACATGGGGAAAACATGCAAACTCTACACAGACAAGCTGGGAATCGAACCCAGGTCCCTAGTGCTGTGAGGCTCAACACCATCAAGGACAAAACAGCCCTGCATGACAGGCACAGCAACGACCATCTTCAACATTCACTCTCTATCATTGATGCTTTATGGCAACAATGTGTATAATTTACAAGGTGCACTGCAGCGATACGCCAAGGTTCCTTCAACAGTCCCTTCTAAACTGGCAACCTTTACTGTATTGAATGTCAGGAGCAGACTATGCATTTGTACACTGCATGCAAGTTTCCTTCCAAATTACATGCCATGCCCTGGCTTGGAACTATATCGCCATTCCTTCACTGTCATTGGATCAAAATCCTGGAACTCCCTTCCTAATTGCACTGTGGGTGTACCTACAGTATGCGGACTGTGCCATGATGTAAGAAGGTGATAAAGGGCAATTAAGGATGGGCAATAAATGCCTCCTAGCCAGTGTAAAAGAATAAATTTAAAAAAAGATTTTTTGGAGCTGGTTAACTTTTTCCTCCCCAATCCAGAAAGGAAGGTGTGTGAAAATTCATAAAGTAAAATAATAAAAGATAATGCAAAACGCAATGTTCCATCTCAATATAGCAGCAAAATGCACAGTTTAAGATCTTTAAGTTGGTGTTATGCATTTGTACTACCATTACTATGTGAAATAAATGCCCAAAATTTCTTAAAGCAGTAAGTAGTCAGTTATTCTGAGCAGATTCAAGAATGAATCACTAAGTAAACAGCAGATTTGAGATGCCCTGCCAGGTGTAGAGAACACTAAACTCAGGCATGTAACAACATTCATATGGATTTTTGATTGCATATTTGGACAATTCCAGGAAAAAAACCTTAAGCTTATTATATAAGGAAATAAAGGATTAATCTCTGTGTACACCTGAGGGAAATGAAATACCGCTCCACTGATTAGTAAAAATAGAATTATCAGGAAGGGGTCAGCCTAGTAGATTCCCAAATAATTGCAGATTTGGTGTTCATGGCTTAAAGGACAATATTTAAAGTATGATTTGTTGAACTAAAATTAATTGATTTATATTGATCCATTCATTCTGGTGGAAACTAATGGGTTGTTTCAGATTTTAAACTTATTTCTGTTACCTTAACATCAAGGACATGGGCTATGACTTTCAACTAGTTAATCAACGGATAACAAAACTTCATTTTGCGTATTTTTCACTGTTAAGACAAATCATTGCCCTTGCACTAATAGTACACATACCTCGGTGGCTCAGTTCCATATTTCTGATTTTGGCTGGCAACATGTACCAGTTTATTTCGTAGTAGTGTAAAAGAGATTTGTTTTGTTTGCCACAAAACTTGCCTGAAAATTCCATGCCCTACAGCAACTAATGGGAAAAGAAGTTGCCTCATTGATGCAGGATTTCATTTCAACGTGGTAATTAACCTCGAAGAATTGTATCTGCTGCTGACCCAGTGTAATGAAAGTATCCATCAAGCAGCAGTTGAATGAAAGTGTAACTGCAGTGATGATGAAACAACAGTTAACATTAGAATCAACACACTGAAGGAATAAGATGATCAAGTATATTAATTCCAATATTACTACCGTCTATTTCAGTCATGTTTTTTGTATCAGTTCTTTGCGACATGTCAATTCAAGCTCAAACTTAAAGTGGTAGACAAATATATTTGTCCATCTGCTTCTGTGACTTAGAATTTTAGGAAAAGGTAAAAACTGTTCTGATTTTAAAAAAAAATTTGGCATTACATACATGTTAGCAAACTTATCTTCAAATACTGTAGCAACATTTATTTCCAGAATCACTTCCTTCCTTTTCGGAGAGAAGCTGAATAGCACCCTGAACCACGTGCAACAATCTTCTAAGAGTGGCACTTCACTGCTAAAATTCAAACAATTGAGAGCAAAGATTGAATACAGAAGCAGTTTTGTATGTGTAACTCAAGGAGTCAAAGGAAGGGCACCTGTTATTTTTATCCTCATCACCATTGTCTTGGCTTCCTTTTGAAGAATTGTCAAAACTTACTACATCAAACCTTTCCTTCAAAAATGCATCAAACGTGCTGTTAAGTTAGAAACAGCTACATAGTTATCACAGAGTAATTTATTTTTAGTGTTAATGTAAATCCCCAATTTGTACCAAAGTGTGCATGTTTGTTCATTGTGATTGTAAAACAAATGCTAAATTTCAGACACTGTTGATGGTTGCAGTGGCACAAATAAAAATGGATATATTCATTAGTCCTTTTATCTCTTATTATATCTTTACCTCTGTTACTGTCATTAAAAGCTTGAAAATCTGACTCTGTGCATATAATTATGTGTTAGCCTATTAGCTGTAATAACCAAATGTTGTGCTATATTGTGCCTGGGAAATTGGATGTAATGAACATTTTCTATTCATGTAAACATGCAGGTTCTTAAGGATTCTCATTATGGTTCAATAAGTATTTTCTATTCCTAATTGTTATTGAATTGTTTTAATATATAACTAAAACTGGCAGTTGTATTGGTTAATTGGTGCAGCTTACTGGAATACTTTTTAACATGGCCTGTGGGATATAAAATCATAAAGGGAGCAGAACCCTAAACAATTCAGTTTCAAGAAATGCTTTAAAAAACTGCAACTTCTAAAGATAACTTTGCTAAGATAAGATCTATTGTGAAATAATTGTCTGAAATATAACAATCTTTGTTTCATCATAGATGATGAGGATGGTATGGATTGCATGGACAATGAAAGACGGCCTCATTTCCCCCAGTTCTCATACTCTGCGAGTGGAAGAGAATAGGACGTCAAGTCTTTTCTGTTTTTTTGCTGCTCAGCTGTCGTCATGGTGTATCACTGGAAATCATTCCTGAACAATATAAGAGTTTGAGCTATACTTGATTTCAGAGGCAGGGCATCTTCAGGAATCATTTCAAGTTGAATGTTTTTTGCATGAATCTAAATGTCAGTCTGAAGATTCAAGCTGTTACCTCCTACTATTTTGACATAATGTCCTGCAAAGAGTATTTTTAAACATATGAAGTCCTAATAGGATGTATTGTACATGATGCAGCACTTATGCATTTCAGCCTGTAAATGGAACAGAATTTTAATAGAGGCTGAAGAAGGCATTTGACAAAATTTCACAATAATGATAAAAAATGAAATTTAAGCACCTGATGCAACTTGTGTACCTTTTGTTATATTAATTTCTGCTATTCATAGCAAGCATTTGTTTGTGATGTATGGCAAGTATGCAAGGTTTTTGTTAGACATATCACTGAAGAAATGAGCTGGTGTCGTTAATAGCTGGCTGAAAATGGGTATTTGTGATAGTTGCCAGGACTCAATCCCTGTCAATGTTAAAGTTAGTACCAACCCATGTACCTGAAGGCTCAAGTTTAGTCAGCCCAGAAAACTTGTTATAGACTTATCAAGTGCAATCGCAGATTTTTTCACAACTTTTGATACTCCACACCTCTGCCTGTATTTGTTTTATGATGGCTGAAGAATATAGACAGGCATAATGTTCAGATTTATGATTATCACCAAATTTATGTGAGTATAGTATTCATGCCACCTAGCCTTGGTTGGTAAACAGTAATGTTTGCCTGTAAACTTGTGGACTAGCTATTTTTTTCTGATGTTGATTTTGAATGTACACATGTTAAATGTAGTATTTATTTTTAGTTGTAATGATCGTTTGTTTGTGTCAGATAAGTTACACCATCAGTGAACAGTTATTACTGGAAGCTTATAGATGGTGGCTGACCAACTTTACAGTGCTAGTTTTTTTTTGTACAAGGTTTTTCAAACTGTCAATCCATAAGGTTTTGTACTTTGCTTAGCTTACTGGCTTTCATATATTTACTGTGCAAAGTCTAGATCTTTAAGGATTAAGTCTGAAATTACCTTTCCTGACTGAGTATGCCCTCGTGTACTGCAGCCATCTTTGGGCAACAGGCCATTCCTATTTGATTGTCAAGATTCCATAGCTTTGCTTTAACACTAATCCATTTGTTGTCACATTCCTGTGGCATTTTGAATCTAAATGCTTTTATGACTATAACACATGTATTCACCTTATTTGCAGCTTCACAAGGTTTACCACTCCTTGTTGAGGCAATGCATTGCTACTACAGTATACTGGCAAGGTGACAAGGTGGGGTCCTCTACTAACTGCAGGGTCTATATATTACACCTCAATGTACACACTTTGCTGCTACTATTTGTACTGTCTAAAAATAGAACTTCCTGTATCTGCTACTAGTAGTGTATTACAGATGAGCATGAAAAAGATGTAAAGTATTTATTTTAAATTCTTAAATTGGTCATTAATTTTGCCTCTGTGTAGCCTAGGATTTGTGAAAGTTCTTGACCTTTGCTAGTTCTGTCATTAAATGCATAAAGATCTAGTCATATGGTTAAGGATTGTAAGCAGAAGGGACTAAGAACCTTAGTGAACTGTATTACTGTTGGTAAAATTTAACTGTTTATTTCCTTAAGTATAAGACCCACAAGGATGTGAAAAACTGCAACAAAATGTTTTTGTACACTGTACATCCTTAGTATTTTTACACATAAATGTATATGATAGGGATGCACATTATTTTCCTTCTTACAGACTGCTTAAATAAAGCACTACATCAATCCGCTACTGGGTTGTGTAGTCTTACTACTTACTAATTTGGTTGTTTACCTTGTGTATGTCTGTTTGGCAGTAGTATATGAAATTTGCCTTGGACCAGTTGGGAAAATCTTTTTAAAATAGCATATTGAACATTGATCGATAAAATACTGTAACATATTTCTAGGGCTGCTAACAAAATTTTATTTTGATTCCAAATTCAATTGAATACAAGTTTTTTAAGATTTATTATTTTAAATTGCAAATTAGATTTTGCATTTTTTCATTGTTTTAGCAGTTTGTCAAGAGAAAAAAAGCTGCTATTCTCTTTATTCAGCTATATTGTAGTCTTTACGTAATCAAATCTCTAAATCAAACATTTTATTGTTGTAATGATGTAGGTTGATGCAATAGTATATCAGGTCATAAACCATGTAATTACTGCAGGGGAATTAAAATACTGTTCGGCGAATGTCATTGCCATGTTAGCGCTGCAGTGTCTTTGTAAATAGCTGAGTGAGGTTGGGGTGATATCTGTTTGTATATTCCAGTCATACATAAAGCATAAGATTATTTTCTATAAATGTTCAATTACTTTGTTTTACTGGCTATGTAGACCTGTAGATTTTATTTTTACCATGTAGAGGCCTGTTTAACTTAATGAAGTTCTCTCTGTTTCTTTAGATCTTAAATTTGAATTGTGCTAAGATCAATACTAATAATTATGTATTTTGTCACACATTATAGATTGCTAATCTTGCAAATACTGATTCTGTTTCTGATGAATGGGTATTAAGTTTTGCATATTATTTTCTACAATTTCCCCTTCTCCCAACTCAAAGTCCCCTTTCTCGACTCTCACCCTACTGAGAGTGCCAGCAAGCTTTTATTGGGATGTGAACTTATACGAGTTTTGATGTAATTAAAACCATTGAGAACCTAAGACCTGAGTTCATCCAAATCTATGGCTAGAAGTGGTAATACTCTACTTTTTTCTTTCATCCCTAGCTAATGGTACTGAAGCTGAATTTGGCATCCTAGCTGTTCAGGCCCAACTCAGCATAAATGAGGAATTATACTTGGTGCTCTTTGTTCAATATGGCTAAGTGTGGTTGGTGCCAAATTCACAAAACCATCTATCATGATATATTTGATACTTTGTTAAATGGAAGCTCTTCATAATTGAGTATATTTTCATTCCCCCTCCGCCCTCCCAATACCACTGTTTCAACCATAAAATGTGCTATGGACGCTCTCTAATTCATTCTTTAGTGTTTTTACACACACCAATTACTCCACAGGTGAAGGGAATGTTCATTCTCAAACTGTCCCCTCAGAGCTTTGTGTAAGTGTTGACAGTGTTCTTTCTGCCCCTCCCCCCATCTCTGTTGTATGAAGGGCTGTTTTAAACTGCATCTGTATTTCCTCTCCAGTCATTGGCCATAATGATCAAGTGCCCATACAAAACAGGAGTTTAATTCTGACATTTATCATTTATTTTGCTGTAGTTTAGCACTTTGTGTAATTTTTTCAAAGCTTTTCACTTCAAATATGAGTTTAGTTTTTTTATAATTAACACATTAATGTCAATATTTGCTATACCTTGGTACTGACTGACTAATGCTAACCTCATCGTCAGCATTTTATTTTCTGCTATTTTGATGCTGGCACAATTAGTTTCAAAATTCAGAGGGCCAGGGATACTTTTTAAGGCTGAATTTCCCCCTGTACTTGTTCATTTTCTGTGCCACATAATTCTTGCAAGTATAAACTCTTTTGCACACTCACCAAAATTAGGTTCATCTTTACCAGAGGATATCCAAACTACATTTTTCCAGGCACAAATGAGTCATAGTAGGCACAACTCCAGCTCAGGTAAGGAATCAAGTGTAGAAAGGGACTATTCCTTTTGAATTTGATTGTTTTATTTTTTGTCCTGCCTTGAGTATCAGGTTCAGAGTTGCTATTTATATGTGGTAATTTTATCAATAGTCATAAAAATCTCACATCTGCAAGAACTTCCTATGTTAATTTGCCCATCTAAATATCTATGTTAATGTTTATAATAGAAATTGCTCATGTAATCTTATGCTGTGAACACACCCACCTGCCAATGACACTGAAGCTGTTCAGTTTTGTCTGTTGGCTCCTCAGCCGCTATTGTAGCAAAATGTCTACACTCCAACCAATGTTATGCTCTGTTTCTTGAAGGGCTGTAAATTGTCTCCTACATTACAAGAGTGATTACATTTGAGTACGTTGACTATAATGCATTTTGGGATTTGCTGAGGTTGTGAAATATGACATATAAATGCAAGTTCTTCTTTTCCTTAATTATTTATCAAATAAAAGTACATCAAAATAGGGATGAAATGTGTGGCTTTAAAATTGGCACTGTGTTATCTCTCTAACTTTCTGACTGCCTCATTTGAACTATGTGCAACATTGTTGCAATGCTACAAAAAATTGACGTGTGTGTGTTTATGTAGAGAAAGATATCAATTATATCTGCATCATTTTCCACATTTGTAACAGAATGACCTATGCAAACTCAACTCTTCATGATGCAGTTGCCATAACTTTATTTTTAGTGTTACTATTTTAAATCATGAGAATAAAAATATGGGTTATGACTTGTAAATTGAAATTAAATTACATCCATGTTCCCTGGTCATCCTTCCCTTGAAGACCACCTTTGAATTTGACAATATCATAGGAAATTGACTGGTATATATTAGAAGCAGAAAAACGTGCAAAGATCATGACTTGAGTTAACCTTGTAAGTTATCTCAAAATTCAATTGTTCCAAAATATACATTGCCTCCCATTTTGAGTGTTTACCTTAATAGTTAAGAATAGATTTGGAATATTTTCTAAACCAGGGATCTATCATTTGAATTCCTCATTCATTAGATGTCAATATTGGTCTTCAGTTCCTGAATCCTTGCTAATTGGCTGTGATATCTCTAAAGTATTCACCATGAGATCTCTAAAGATTGTTTTCAAGACTTTCTGCAAAAGATGTTAATTGAAAACTACAGTTGAATAAATTTGTCTTAGACCCTTTTATTTAGAATACCTGGATGTATTTCTGAGTATATATGTGCAAAAGACTAATTGTTACATAAAATGGGTTAAGTATTCCTATATTCGTTATTTTGGTTGACATTTTAATACTTTTGGTTTATATTAATCCAGTAATCTTCAGTACAGCAATTTGTCCAACTGTGTTCAAATGATTTAATTGATGCATCAGAGCAGTTTTTGCTCTGTAATATATCCATTACGTTGTGGTGCAGGATGCTATGTGGTTGAGAGAAGTGATAGTAAACTAGGGCTGGGTAGCGTCAGCGTAGATACGGGATCTGACATGTCTTTGTTGCTGAGAGGCAGCATATAGATCAGAAATGGGAGGATTCAAGACAGAATGTGTAGATATGTCACTGCCACTTTCAAGCTTGGATATAATATGTATAGGAGCCTCTAGTGGCAGCTGAAGAATACTTCATTAACTTTATCTACTGTCAGGTAGATAGTGCCTATAATGTCATTTACAATAGAGAATAAATATTAGCATAACTTATCGCAGCTGGTGATAACAATGCATTACTATTAATGTTACAAAATTTAACAATCTTGGAAATAGTCTACTAGGTCATTCCCTTAACTCTTCTGTTAATGAAAATGGAAAGCTCCGACTTCTGAAGTCTATTTTGATAATGTGATCCGTAATCCCTGTTGTAAACTCCCACTGCACTATTTCCCTTGATCCTTCCTTTAATGTGGTAACTAAAACAGTATTCCAACTTGAACTGGCCCATGGGTGTGTAAAAGTGATAATCTGCAATGCGTTTCGTTGACTTCACTCCTTCTCAATGTCCAAGGGCCCAAACACATCGTCCAGGTGAAAGTGATTTACTTGTACTACTTTCAACTATTATATTGTATTCGCTGCTTATAATGCAGTCTCCTCCACAATGAAGAAATCAAATGCAGATTGGGTGACTGCCTTGTGAAATGCCTCCTTTCACTTACCAGTTCCTTACTGCCCAGAAGGTGTCTTTTTAACCCCACACTTTTCTTTCAGCCCTCCAAATAGCAACATGTCCATGTGGCTGCATTCCTCTTGATGCCATCAAATGGATTTGAAAAGCCATAAAACAATCTCCATTGCAGTTTCTTCATCTGCTAATTCTGTAATTTGTCAAACATGCCTTTCAGATTCCAAGTAGCTTGTTTCTCTCCAAGTACTTTGATCGCTTCATCTCACATTACTCGGGTAGTTTACCAAAGAAAAGTTAACTGCTATAACAGCTGATCCTGAGGGGAATGCAGGATCCTTTGAAAGTGGGTGTCACATTTGCCATTCATCAATTATTTGACATTTTATTTCTAATTTTAAAAAAAGTAGACTGAGCCAAAAAGTTATGATTGTGAAAGGAAAATGAGGTGATGAATGCTACCTGCATTACTACGATTTCTGTATGCAGATTAAATCAAACAATGGAAAGAGTTATTATTTTTACAGAAATGGTACTTTCATATTTATCCAGATACAAGAAAATAATTTGGGAAATGTCTGCATGTAAAATAGGGAAATGGGAATAACAAACATTTTATTGAGTCTTGATAATGTGAAAAGGTAAAATGAAAAGTGCAAAAATATTCTATATCAGAGCAACATTCTACATCGGGGTATACACAAGAATGAAGGGTACTCATTTAGAGAGCTTGTAGGAAAATATATTTTAACGTAAACATCAAAATAGTTATCACCTTTTGCATACATTTTGAATTGATAGCATCTCAAAGTTCACAGCTGGCTTTCAATTGAGATAAATGTATGAAATAATTTATACAGGTATTGGTTTACATAAATATCTTTTCAGTACAGAAACAAAATACTGAAGAAGGCTGATATCAAGTTGTCTGTGAAATCCAGGTCAAATGTCACACAACTGGTAAACATAATAAAAAGCTCGTGTGTGCAGAGTTAGGCTGTCATTTTTGAAACCAAATATTGCTGCTTATATTTGCTGCTATGGACTCAGCAAAATCTACTTTTAAACTGGATCATTGACTATTATAAAGTGATATAAGGCAGAAGCAAAGAAACATTTTTATAAAATCATGTGCATCACTTCAAGCAACGCCACTAGATGAGACTGAACAAGATGGGAACATGTTTCCCTTCAACTTAAGTCAAGCATTTGGACCACTTGCAATAGTGATTCTCATGTACAAACAAAAGTTGTAATCTAATAATGTTGAAGAGCAAATTAAACCTCACCATGATAGCAGTACACATATATGAGATGGCCATGCTTGACCTTTTTATAATCACAGTATACCTGTATTTAATCGTATGATATCAAAAATATGTACAAAACTAATCAATTAAAATGATTTTTTATATTGTTGCAGGCTGGCGTCCAGTTGATCATTTGTTGGTCCGCTGCTCTTACGACATAAGAGGAGGCTGAAAAGGGAGGCAGAAAATAGATATTTTAGATCTAGTTTTCAGCAAATAGGCCTTTATTAACTGCACTATTTCTCACATCTGCTAGATTCTTAGAATTTCACCAGTGGTTAGAATAGCTGCTCCAGTAAACAAGTGTTTCACAAAAACCTCTCATTTTAGTCTCTTGCAGACCACCCTATGAAAAAGAGTGGGTCATGCTAGTGATTTTCATCTTCACTTGAATAAATCTGTAGCGTATAAGTAACCTTTGCGTTTGAAAATGAGTTTCGATAAGCGAATGACTCTGTTATTCGAAGTAGTGAAGTCACAGAGTGACAGAAATTCATTTCAGCCACATTTTGTTGAACTTCCTGTTTCTAGGAAAGAAGAAATAAGCTTCATACCAAATGTTGTTTACTGTGACCAGTTTGGTTCACATCAGATTGTGCAGCTGTGCAAAACAGGAAGTGGACTCTGCTCGATAGGGCGGATAACATGAGAAAACCATTCAATCCTGTCCACTTCATTAAATTGTGCCAGGCTGTTTTAGAAAATAGTCTAGCAATGCATTTCGGTAAAGCGTACATTATTTTTAATTCAATAGAATATCCTGGAAAACAACTAACTAAAACATCAAATGTAGTTTGAAAAGACCAAACAAAGAAGTAGTATTGATATGCCTAGAGAACAGTAGTAAATGAGTGGATCAACTAGCAGTTAGGAATTTGGTAGGGCTGCAGGCTTCATATAAATATTTTCACTAAGGCAGCTGTAAGTCCCAATTTCCACCACTGAGGATCATGCAATTAACCTCATCCCCACGGGTTAATCAGGATTCCCAGCTTTTGATCAATATGCAGCGATCCTCAATGGAAAGTGCACGTCCGCACTTTAGGTGAAATGTCAGATAGCCCAGGTGGAACTGTACAAATGTAGCAAGGAATAGTTTTGGTCTAGCTGCATTCTAACAACTAAAATTGATATTTCTTCACTTTTTGACTTTGTATACCCATATATATTTTGCAAAGTGATGATGATGATGTAGTCTGTAACACCACTGTATGTTACAGATGTATTAAAAATGCAGTTAATACATATTTTAATTCATGGAATGCAGGTGTTGCTGGCTACGCCAGCATTTGCTGACCATCCCTCATTGCCTTTGAGAAGGTGGTAGTGCGTACGCTTGGTGTAGTTATGCAGGGAGTTCTAGGATTTTGAACCAGTGAAGAGTGAAGGAGTGATTCTGTAGTTCCAAGGTGGAATGGTACCTGGTTTGGAGGAAACTTTCATATGCATTGTTTCCCTTGGGGAAAGGTTGTCCTTCTAGGTGGTAGGCATTGGAAGAAGCTATCAAAGGAGCCATGGTAATTTGCTGCTGTACATTTTGTATATAGCACACACTGCTGCCACTGTGCATTGGTGGTGGAAGAATGAAATCAGTAGGTGGGGTACTGATCAAGTGGACCGATTTTATCTTGGCTGCTGTCAAGCTTTTTGAGTGTTGTTGCAGCCACACTCATCCAGGCAAGAGGAGAGTATTCCATCACACTCCTGACTTATGCCTTGTTGATGGTTGATGTGCTTTGGGGATCAGAAGGTGAATTCCCAATCTTCAACTTCTTGTTACAATATTTATATAGCTAGTCCAGTTCAGTTTCCGGTCAAAAGTAACTCCTGCCAGGATTTTAATAATGGGGGATTCAACAATTGTAATGCCATTCAATATCAGGAGAACATGGTTAGATCCTCTCTGAATTCCATAATAATTCTATATGTTTAAAACCTAAGAATTATCAGTGTTACAGAAAGCAATAATTTCATTATTTTCATTAATCAACCCATTGATTGTGACATCAGTCACCTCAGCTTCTATTAAATTAAATTGCTACCTGTATTTTGCAATAATGGACTGACAAAGCTCTCACAACTAAATGACACTCATTCTGCATCAATTTAGCAAAAAAAAATCAAATTATATATAAAATAAAACGGATCTATAGATTTGTATCAGACATAACCCATTCACTTTAAGAATTGTAGCTACATACTGCAGTGATAGGTAATCTAAGATAGTGAGGGGCTGCATTAGTGGCCTTTGTTCATCTCAGTGGGCCAAAGATTGAAATTGGGCATGCTCACTAACCATGACTCCATGAGTTAGATTAAATACGTTTAACACACACGATATTTCAGAAGTTAGAAATATGGTAATAGAACTATCACCTTCAAATGGTAAAAACAAAATAAATATTTACTCTTTGTATGCAGAGGGAACACGGCTCTCGCTGTCAATGTTGTGTGCAATCAGCATCTTACTTCACTTGACCCTTGTTTTTTGTGCATATCACCAGCCAAAATGATAGGAGAAAAATTACTTGGACAGAAATCAGCAGAATGTGTTAACTCTGTGTGGACCACTGTCAACAAAATGTTTTGTGGGCCTCTGGTTACAGGTTGCCCACCACTGTTTTAGGTAACTTTACAACGCATGTTCTTCATTGCTGTCTAACAGGTAAGTATTGCACCGTATCTGCTTTGTAAGAGCAATGAAGCGATGCAAAAACAATACTTGATGAAATGTATGAGTCAGCTTATTGATTCTGTGAAGTTGACTTCCTCTGTTACACCATCTTGAAAGCTTAGTGATATCTCGATCTGAAAGTCAAGCAATGGCCACATAGCTAATTTGTATCTGCAGGTATATAAAAGTTCTACAGTCATATCTGATCTATACGGAAATGAACAAAGTGAAGATATCAATAAAAGCTAACTTATCTGCAAAAATCAAGAAAAATAAGCTTACATTTTTACTATGGAGGGGTACAACATATCTATGTCAACTGAAGAAGTGTTATAGCCCTATTTAACAGGATGCAGATAGGATAGAGTATCTTTTCCATCTGTTGGCTTGATCCCAATTGGCAATGGAATATCCGGCAGGGAACCCTTTTTTTTGCAGGCCCGCCACTTGATTCACAAAGCATACAATCTTTCAATCAGCCCAAGGTTCTCTTACAGAAATTGTGCAAGAGCTTAACTTAAATATTATAATCAATTAGTGTTAATAAAGCACAGCTGACTTGGATCATGCCATACAATTTGTTTGGCCAAATGTCATGGATGAAAAGGAAAGCTACATGTGATAGAGTTCTTAAAGGGCTAGATGGAATATTTTCATTTTTCCACTGCCCTTTTAGTGCTCTCTTTAAATTATCTTGACATTTGTTTGTATCCCATGCACAGTAAGGAATGTTTACATTGAGACTATAAGTAAAATATCCAAAATTGCCAGAAAGCTAATTGAAATATTTACGGGATTAGAACACAGCTTGAAATTTAAAAAACACACAACTACACTTGTCTAAGTGACAAGACATCCAAGTACAAATTTTAGAGCCCAGTCATGTCACTAAGTTGGCTTGTTTCAAATATGATTGAAATTATACAAGTTGAAAGAAGCCATGTCAGTACAAGTAGCAGGTACCATGGGCAGACTGCCTGCACTCACTAATATGCTACCAGTTACTTCTGTGTCTTAGCAGACACCTGCCAGTGAATGAACAACAATCTCAGCAAGCTATGGGTCAGCAGGGAATCTCTTATGGACTGTACCTTTTGCAAAGGAACTTGTAGCCAACTTGAGGGCCAGCAATAGAAAGATTTACCACCTTTCTCAGCTTTTCTGCCTATGGTCTCTTTTCAGATTAAGGGTGAGGGATCATTTGTTTCTCCTGCCTATAATCAAACATCTGATTGATTTAACAGTCAAAACAGAACCAGCAGTTCAATCACCTTGCCAACTGAATACCAATAATAGAATATCTTTGTCATTGCTCAGTTGTGCTTTTTCAATTATATGTGGCACTGATAAGGTAGGCAGCTGTCAGGTTCTAGTGGTATGTAAGGAAAACAACAGCCATGTAGATTTCCCACTCCTGAGCTAGTAGGTAGTGAGAAAAATGCAGGCCTCTTGAGGCCCTGTAATTGGAATTAGATATTTAAATGTAGATTAACGGAAGGTGAGTCTAGTGTCAGCATTTGTGGTAACTTCAGCTTCAATAGCAGTTAAAGTTGCAGTTGGATTTTAGGATCTAGCTGCCTGTACTCTTGCTATTCTCTTGCTAAGCTGTTTACTTTGAAAAAATATTAATGTTCCTGTTCTACCTCTGCCTCCATCACTTGCTTCTGTGACTCATTTTTAAATTTGAAGCACGTTATGGAGAAGCAAAATAATTGAGGAATTTCGGGTGAGACGGAAATAAAAATGTGAAAATACTTAATTCTGAGATGCATTGATCTGAAGCATTAACTCTTTCTCTCTACAGATGCTGCTTGACCTGCTATGTATTTTTCAGATTTCCAGCATCTGCAGTATTTTGCTTTAGTTGCAAATAGGCGTGAAGTGGGGCAAATGGAGACTGAGGTGCACAGAAACAAAGGGCCAGAGGAAACAGAAGGATGGAGAAGGTGGGCGAAGATAAGATTCTGCAAGATGAATAGGACATGGCATGTGTAATAAAGTTTTGGACAATTGAAATTAATGATAAGGAAGAAGAGGTGAGTGTAGAAGTTGATACATTATTCTCCATTGAAGTAAGAGATGGTGGAATTGAAGTAGGGAAATTAAACATCATAAACCAGTGATAGGCAGCCTAGGCTAGTGAGTGGGCCATGAGCGGCCCCCCTCCATCTTGGTGGGCCGCAAGATTGAAATTAGCTTGTTCGCTAACATCATGAATAAGATTGAATACATTTAATACATGTCAATTTCATAATGAGTTATAGAAAATGCTTAATCATTAATATATTGATAGAACTGTCATCAAATAGTATAAGCAAAATAAATATTTACACTTTGGAAGGGAGGGAGTGTGTGGCTTGCATAGACAATGTTGTGAGCAATTAGCATGCACCTCACTTCACTTGTCCTTGTATTTGGATCACTTCAGGCATACTAGTAGGAAAAAAAAACTAAATGGATGGAAATCAGTGGAATGTGGCAACCCTGTGCAGTGGCAATGTTCAGCAAAATGCGTCAAGGTCCCATGTGGCTCTGGGATGCAGGTTGCCCACCACTGCTATAAACAGATTATGGAGGATATTTTGCTACGGCTGTATTCACAGAAGATATTGCTAGAGACTTTGGTCAGTTTAGTAGTGGAACCAGTGCAGAAACTGGATTTGAATTTGAACAGCGTTTGAACAGGAAGTTGAGCACAAACCTAGGATTTTCACAGTAACTTCACTGCAGTGTTAATGTAAGCCTACTTGTGACACTAGGAATCATATCTAATGCAGCATTTAGATATGGGGTTTTAGTTGAACAGAATTTATTTAAATCATCATGGGATGTAGGCATTTGTTGCCCATGCCTTGAATTGAGTGGCTTGCAAAGCCATTTCAGAGGGCAGTTAAAAGTCAAATGCACTGCTGTGGGTCTGGAGTTGCATGTAGACCAGACCAGGTAAGAACAGCAGATTTCCTTCTCTAAAGTTTTATGGTCATATTAGACTTCTAATTTCACCATCTGCTGTGGTGGGATTTGAACCCACGTTCCCAGTGCGTTAGATTGGGTGTTTGGATTATTAATGCAGCAAAAATACCACTATGTCACTGCCTCCCAGGGCTAGGGTAGTACGAAAGAATAGTGCCCCTACAATCTATAGTATTGAGGCCCTTTAGTTGGTTCTTTCTAACTTCTACAGAGACAGAGAACACATTGTACTCTAAATAATATTATTTTAAACTTTCTTTCAGTTCTATAGGATTAATTTATTTGGGGCCACTCTAACCATATGGTTGGGTGGACAACCACCACAACTTACATTTTACAGCACCATGGCACTTTTAAGTAGAAAACATGTTGATGCATTTCAGAATTCATCAGAAATGTAGATTTCAAAAAGATTTATAGCAGGAACTTAGATGGTACATTATTATCTGTTTCCCTTTTAAGAAGTTAGCAAAAATGAGAAAGCATAATCATTGCCGAGGCCATGCCCTTCTAGATCATCCCTCTTTGGGCGGCGGGGGGAAGAGGCTTCCTTTGCTGGATTACAGATAGCAACATCTCAGTTGGATAACACTTAATTTAGTGGTCTCTGTCTTGAAGGAGCATCACCTGGTATGTTGAAGTAAGCAAAACGGCAGTGCTGACGCTCTTAAATTGCTGTCACAGCATTCAATTTTTTTCCCTACCAGCTGAAACAATTGCCCCTTTGAAGGACACTGAGATAATAAATGTGCTATGAGGAGATGTGGGCTGGTTTTCAACAGTTGCAATTCTGACTGACGGTTTTGATGCAATTTCATGGGGAAAAATCAATCCATGGATATCATCAGGGATCTGTTGATTGGAATCGGGAACTTGTGTCCACTTGGAGAGAGGAGTAACATATGATTCAGATGTCATGTTCAACACAGCTTTTACAGTGAAGAATATCCTGGTTAAAGGTCTTCATATAATCTCTCTCAACGTTATTATTTTAAGTAGTGGATGTATGGACAAAAGCAAGAATTTCTTGACTGCAAGAACAAAATGTTTAAGGAGAAAAGACTAAGTTTAATGCACAAAATATTACATGAATGTTAAGTACAAAATAAAAGTAGAAAATTAACCTGTCATCTCTTGTGTGGATGTTCGCTGACTTGCTGTGTATTTCAGGTTTCATTTCAAAGTTTGGATTCCTTTTGAATAGATGAGAAAGAAATGAAGGAAAGAAAGGAAAGAAAGTCACATTTACTTTCCATTCTGTGAAATAGATACTGTCACAGTCAGCTTTAGTTAGTATCAGATCAGACATTGAGTATAAAGTACAGACAGAAGAGTTAATGTTGCAGTTTGACACACAATCTGCCATTTATTTTTCTATTAGATTTAAAACCAAAATTTAATTTGGTTTTCCATTTTTGGCCACTTTTTCTGATATTTTAATCAGATTTTTTTCCACTGTTTGACCAGAAACCTGAGGTAGGAGCCGCAGCACACCTGTACCTAAACTGTGTTGTTATTGACTTCCTAACAGGAACACAAAAATCGATATTCACACTAACATTGTGACCCTCTCAGGTCAGTCTCAGAAAAATGACAAAATCTCAAAGCAGCTTTGATACTACAATCTACTCCAGATTTTTAAAAACTTGAATTAAACCCTAAAAATGAGTTAATTATCCAATAATTTAAATTAAATCATTTGAAATGGGAGTAGACTGCATGCATACATTTGCAATGGAGAGAGATGAGATGGCACTTGGAGCCTGACCCCTCAAACGTGCAACTATCAAAACATCAAGTAGGCAGAGGGTAAACATGCTGTAAAATTAAGTGCAGATATAATATTTGTTTGGCACTTGTATCAGCTAGGCAGACAGAAGGATCTAGTTTGGCACTAAGAATGGTTGGTCTAATGACAGCTGCCTTATTTGCACTGATACTAAATATCACTATGAAAAGGGCACTGATTATCCCTCTCTGAAACTAAAGCTGATAGTTTGCATAGAATGGGGATGCAATGCTGGTCCTTCAAGATATTGATCTATAGGTTTGAAGGAATAGCTGAAGGAACATACCGTCACAATAATAGTTCTCAGCTTAGCTTATGACAAACCAAAAACCATCATATCCCGATGACGACTGTGTAAAGATTTTTGAATATGCTTCTGGCCTTTTTTATACTTTATTCTTGGTTATCAAAACTATCTCTTTTTATTCTTTCTTTGATATGTGCATTACTGGCAAGGCCAGTATTTTGAACTGAGTCGCTTGCTAGGCCATTTCTGGGGACAGTTGAGTCATCCATAGTCACATGTAGGCCAAATTTCCTCCCCTACAGGACATTAGTGAACAAGATAGGTTTTTACAATAATCCACAATAGGTTCATGGTCACCTTACTGAGACTAGCTTTAAATTCCAAATTCATAAATAGAACTGAAATTCCACCAGCTGTTGTAGTAGAATTTTGCCCCAGGATGTTCACCTGACCAGCTGGATTACTAGCATAGTACTTGTACTATGCCTTTAAGAAATGTATTCATATCATGTTTCTTGTGGGGTATGTTTAAAATTCAGCTATGTTTTATATGGTGCTGATTTGTCTAGGCACCAGGCAGCTCATGTTGAGAATGCAGGCTAGTGATTTTTTTTTAGGGTTGTGTTTGTTTCAATCTGAATTGATACATTTTTATTTATTTGGTTTTCTCCCTGGGGTTTCAGTGTGGGATTCTGATTAGGTTGATTGACAATCATGTGCTTATGGGGAGGAGCTAAGCTTATATGTAAAAGCAAGCAGTTACTGCTGGGTCTTGAAAGAAGCAAGAAATTGCGCTCTCTCTTTGTGGAGACTGCTGTTTGAGACCTGGTAGAAGAACTGTGTATGTGTATGTCTCTCTCTCTCTCTCTCTCTCTCTCTCTCTCACACCCTCTCCAGAGGTGTTTTGGAGGCTTGAGGACTAGCAGCCCAAGTACAAGCATACAAGTCTATAAGAAGAATATTGCTTGAAATGGAACCAATAGAGAAAGGTTAGCAATTAGACTGTGTCTTGTCATGTTTGAGTATTTCATTTGATAAAAGTTGAACTAATTCATTTGGTATCGTTAAACTGTATTTTTGAATAAAGTTTGTTTTGATAAAGGCTTCCTAGTATGTTAACAGAATCACACCAGGCATGAAACACACCTTTCCTGCACACTAATGCCAAAATAGAAAAAAAAATGTTGGGATTTAGTTGAACTTAATAACATCCTTTTGCGGTTTATGATCTGTACCTTAACATACTGTGCATCAGCTCTCTATCCAAACCATTAATCACTGGCGTTCATATGAGCATCCCATGTTGATTGATTAGGGAAAAAAACATAATTTGCAGTCCCCCAGTATATAGGTATTGTTCCAATTTAATGAAGCAACTGGGGTCAATAATTAAAGAAATTTTACTTGCATTTTGACCCAAAATTAATTCTGTCCTCTGCTTAGTTACATAATGATGCATGCAGTTTTATAATAAATCAGAGGGAGGGTGGATCAAAGTGAGTCATACTATTCCTCTAACTAAATGTGCAAGTGTCATCCAGTTAATTTGAAGGAAGTGCCCAGTGATTGTTCTGCCATGGGCCTGGTCCTGCAATGTATCTACTGCTGCATCAAGGAGCAGGAGACCAGAATCTCAATTTCATCTGACTGGTAGACTGAGGATTCCCCTAGACAGAGCACACCCACCAGAAGCAGCTGTGTCGGATCAGGGTCTGTCCTCTTTCAGATCTCAGGAATCTACCACATATTTCCAATCAAAATATATAATATGCAATGTCGGTTTTAACTAACAAAAATTAGTTTTCTGTGGCAGATGGAAAGAGTCTGCATCTGTGGTAGGGAGCAAATGCACCACTTCAAAGTAATTTTCTGACCCCTGTTTATGCAGATTGCTTAACATGTATTCCAAATGCCTAGCATCATCTGCATTGTCATTCTGTTGGGAAGGATTGGAATGACATATTGTGGCAGTGTTTCTTTATTCCTCAGAGACTTTAAAAAATAGAACTAGGAACCTGTGCTTTGTGCCTTTAACCTTCACCTTGATTGACAGCTTTGACTGATCGTGAAAAACTTTTTTTTCTAGCTTTCCCAGAGTATTTCTACTTTGCCCAGGAGCTAAGGAGTCAGGGCTACTGGAGGACACAGATTTTGTTGAGACTGGTTATACAGTCACAAACAGTTATTTCTGCCAAGACTTGCTGGAGATCTAAGGCACAAAGAGGTTATTTTCCACAAATACTTTATCAATTAAGAACCTCTGAAGTAGTCCCAAAGGGTCTTAAGCTGACATGCTGGTTTAAGCCCATGTTTTGTGCAAGATTCCATCTTGCTAAAGAATTTGAAGCTTACAGTAGAAAAGGCTGCCCAACTGATTGTAATTTAATTTCCTGCTAGCTTTAATTAATAAGACTGGATGGCATTTGTGACTACAACCTGACACAACCCTGTCCAATAGTGACCAACTAATTGGGAATAAACAGGTCATTACATTTTGAGCCTTTCTTGAAGTGTTCACTTGCTGTTGGAGTTTGAAGAGGACTTTTGAACACTTTGTCAAGACTTCAACACTCTACCTTTGAAGATTTCATCTCGAAAGAGTACCTACTGTGCTAATTAACTTTATTAGACATTTTACGGAGTCACAGGGACAAAAGGAATAGCTGGTCATTGAATCTTGCCCACAATCCCCCTTCATTAGCAGGGGAAATGAGAGGAAGTGATAAGGTCAGGCAGAGTCGTGTGATTTCTGAAGTCAGTTTTACGATCTGGCAACAAAATACTAGGGGTGATTTTAAAACCACCCCCCCCCCCAAAAAAAAAGAAAATGGGTTAGTGTTAGGTGGGAGATTTAAAATATATATAAAACCTTACCCCTGAGCACCTACACCCAGGTTTAAATGAGGCAGAGTGGGAGAGTGCAGTCAACCCAGTCCTGGGAAGCTAGTTGGCCATTTCAATATTATAATGAGGTTGGCAGTTGACACGTAACCCGTCTTATAATTTTTAAATCTAGGCTGCTCTCTTTCCCAGGTCTGGGAAATGCAGTGAGGACAGCTTCAGGGAAAATGTTAAGTATTCTTATGGCACTGCATTTGAGCCTTGAGGAATCAGTGCTTCCACTCTGCACAGGGTTAGCTGCTTCCCCGCCACTGGCCATTGTCCCAACACAGTAAGAAGTCTGACAATACCAGGTTTAAGTTCAACCGATTTATTTGATAGTAAACTCGCAAGCTTTCGAGGTTTACCTCTTCGTCAGGTGAATGAAGAGTTCTGGCCTCAGACAGAGCATATAAAGCACAGACACAGTTTACAGATTACTGATTAGAATGCAAATCTTTACACCTAACCTGCTATTCAAGTCTTTAAGAACATAAGAAATAGGAGCAGGAGTAGGCCATCTAGCCCTTCGAGCCTGCCCCGCCATTCAATAAGATCATGGCTGATCTGTCGTGGCTCAGTTCCACATTCCCGCCCTCTCCCCATAACCCTTAATCCCCTCTCTTATCAAAAACCCATCAACCCGCGTCTTAAAAATATTTAGCGAGGCAGCCTCCACCACTTCAATGGGCAGAGAATTCCAGAGATTAACCACCCTTTGAGTGAAGAAGTTCCTCCTCAACTCTGTTCTAAACCGCCCCCCCCCCCTTTATCTTGAGGCTATGCCCCCTAGTCCTACTGTCCTTTCTGAGCGGGAAGAGTCTCTCCACCTCTATCCTATCCATCCCATTCATCATCTTATACGTCTCAATGAGATCTCCCCTCATTCTTCTAAACTCTAACGAGTACAAGCCTAATCTATTCAGCCTCTCCTCATAGCTCAACCCCCTCAACTCCGGCATCAGCCTAGTAAACCTCCTCTGCACTCCCTCCAAGGCTAAAATATCCTTGCGTAAGTACGGCGCCCAAAACTGCACACAGTACTCCAGCTGCGCCCTCACCAATGCCCTATACAGCCGCGGCAAGACCTCCCTACTTTTATATTCAATCCCCCTTGCGATGAAGGCCAGCATCGCATTCGCCTTCCTGACCACCTGCTGCACCTGCAAGCTGGGTTTTTGCGACTCATGCACAAGGACCCCGAGGTCCCTCTGCACCGTTGCCTGCTGCAGTTTTTCTCCACGTAAGTAATAACCCTTCCTACCATTATTCCTACCAAAGTGGACCACCTCGCACTTGCCAACATTAAATTCCATTTGCCATTTCCTGGCCCATTCGCCCAGCCTATCTAGATCCTTCTGTAGACTCTCCCCACCCTCCGCACAATTTGCCTTTCCACCAATTTTGGTGTCATCAGCAAATTTCGACACCCTATACTCGGTTCCCTCCTCCGGATTATCTATATAAATGGTAAATAGCTGAGGCCCCAGCACCGACCCCTGGGGCACTCCACCAGTCACCATCCGCCAATCCGAATAGCACCCATTGACCCCCACTCTCTGCCTCCTATCTGACAACCAGTCCTCTATCCACGCTAACACCCTACCCCCAACTCCATGCCCCCTGACCTTCTGCAATAACCTCTTGTGAGGTACCTTGTCAAACGCCTTCTGAAAATCCAGAAAGACCACATCCACCGGCTCTCCTCTATCCACCGCCCTAGACACATCCTCATAGAACTCCAGTAAATTTATCAGACACGACTTCCCTTTAAGGAAACCGTGCTGCGTCTGCTCTATCAAGCAGTTCCCCTCAAGATGCCTCGCTATTTCCTCCTTGATGACGGATTCTAACATTTTACCTACAACAGACGTTAAACTAACAGGCCTATAATTCCCGTGGCTAACAATGTGAGTGGAAGGAGCACTGATCACAGGTTAAAGAGATGTGTATTGTCTCCAGACAGTACAGTGTGAAGTTTTGCAAACCCAAGTCATGGGGGTTACCTCACTTACTGTACTGTCTGGAGATGATACACATCTCTTTAACCTGTGATCAGTGCTCCTTCCACTCACATTGTTAGCCACTTTAAGACTTGAATAGCAGGTTGGGTGTAAAGATTTGCATTCTAATCAGTAATCTGTAAACTGTCTGGGCTTTATATGCTCTGTCTGAGGCCAGAACTCTTCTTTCACCTGACGAAAGGTAAACCTCGAAAGCTTGTGAGTTTACTATCAAATAAATCGGTTGGACTTGAACCTGGTGTTGTCAGACTTCTTACTGTGTTTACCCCAGTCCAATGCTGGCATCTCCACATTGTCCCAACCCCATTCACTGATCCTATTACCTCCCCCCCCACAATAAACTAGGGACCCACCTCCCAGTCAATACCAGTGCATTATTTTTCTGGTGGCTTGTTTTTTCAGTAAAAAGTTTTGAATAATAAAAAGCCTTGAATAATAAAAAGCCTCTTCCTTTGACTTTCCTTCAGCTTTATGTGGAATTGACTGAAAATAAATTAAAGTTTTCTATCCTGCAACTAAAATGTATCACTAGGAATTAGCTGTGTCTGGTATTATTTGTTTCCTAAAGTAATATATTAATGTAATATAGATAACAGACGAATCCTACTTTGCCTGTGACATTTCCTGATGATTTCAGGCACTGCACCTTTTCCAACAGGCTCTGTCTCTCCTTTAATAGCTCATTCTGCCTTTGCAGTAGTTCCAACACCTGCTGTGCACTGGCCTGACTGTGCTGGTCCAACTGTTGCAGTCTGCAAAGACAAAACAACCAGAGAGAACACTTAATAAATTTTCTTTGCTGTGTTACAGTGCAAACTGGTCTTTATTCAGAGTAGTTTTCAAATTTATATTTAATTAATTCAATAATCACAAGCAAAATGGAAGCATTGAGAATCTTAATATCAAGCAGAAACAGAACTCTTCAATATCAATCACAATCATTCCTATTCTTATAGCTACTCCACTGTGTCATGGCCTTAGTTCATTTTTCTATCAACGCTGTAACATACCTATTAATAGTTTTAATACCTTTTAATAGCCCTTTAAGGGCTATGGCCACACTAAATTTGAGATGCCTCAATGAATCATTTTACCCAAACTCATTGGGTAAAATGTTATGTGTGATAGTACCTATTCAAAAAGTACATTGACTTCAAGAATCCGGCAAGGCTGTTCCAAGTGCACCATGCCACACACACATGCATCACTGATTAAAGTGTGTTCAACTCTGCAGATGTCCTTAGATTGTCTGTGCATGTGATCCAGACATACCAATCTTTAACTGAATCTGGTAGAATCAAGTATCAAAGGGGCTTTGAACAGGCAAGTATAGAGAGCTCTTCACTTTGACTCCAAAATATCAATGTGGGGTTGTGTAGCCAATAGCTATAAAGCACATTTGAGTAGAAATGTCTGTAGTTAGAGACGCAATGTTCTTTGATTTCCTTTCAAAAATAGCTACAGTCTCTGAAGGTTCAGATACCTGACCCACTTTACCCAAAATTCAGCATTCTCCTTATGTGCATTCCAATCAGGAATCTTCAATTCTGCTCCTTTTTTAATTTATTACTAAGTAGATTTTTCTAAATCTTGTTATTTCTATTATTACTGACAATTTGATTGAAGCTGTTTAACAATAACCTGGAGCACCCAGTAAAACACATACATCAGTGCTCTAGGTTTGAACCCTGTGCAGAGACCAATCAACTTTATCAGTAAGTGTTGCTAACGCAGTTTTAGAACTGAAATTAGTTCATTATCAATTTAAATTGGTCAGGTCCCCCTCGTGCATTCATTTAAATATCATCTGATCTTGGCTTTGTTTCAGGCCAATCTATTAGTGTACTTTCTTTTTGCTGTTTTAGTTCCAGCAGTCCATCTCCTTAATTTGGTAATTATAAATTGAAACTTAAGACATCCTTTCATGAGAAATGTAACTCACGTTCCTGTCTGGTGTTTACATTAAAATCAACACAGCAAGGTGCCAAACTCTGGATTAGATACTTCATTGGTGAAGTTTCTATATCGGGTGTTTTAGAACTTCTACTGTGTCTTGTGTAGAACTAAGGTAGCTCAGTTAATTGTACTGGCTTGCAATGCTTTGTGCACATGTAATGGTAGGACCATTTGGGCTTAGTCAACTATTTAGGATATTATCCAAGTAGAATCTGCATGTGGACAATACTTTTTCTTAAATATCCCATTTCTCCTCAATCATTGAAATGAGTAACTTCACTGGTTGTCTCAATGACTTTTGCTGCTGCATATTCTACTAGTGGGGGATGTTGATGGAAAAGAACAGTTCGATCAAGCAGACACAGCATGGATTCGTGAAGGGAAAGTCGTGTTTGACAAATTTACTGGATTTTTATGAAGATGTGACTAGTGCGGAAGACAGAGGGAAACCAGTAGATGTGGTGTTTTTAGATTTCCAGAAGACATTCAATAAGGTGCCTCACAAAAGGTTGCTGCAGAAGGTTAGGGTACACGGAGTTGGGGGTAAAGTGTTAGCGTGGATTGAGGATTGGCTATCTAACAGGAGCAGAGAGTTGGAATAAATGGGTGCTTTTCTGGTTGGCAGTTGGTGACTAGTGGAATGCCGCAGGGATTGGTGCTGGGGTCTTAACTGTTTACCAAATACATAGACGATCTGGAGGAGGGGGCTGAGTGTAGGGTAACAAAATTTGCTGATGACACAAAGATGAGTCGAAAAGTGAATTGTGTGGAGGACGCGGAAAGTCTGCAGAGAGATCTGGGTAGGCTGAGTGAGTGGGCGAGGACCTGGCAGATGGAGTATAACGTTAACAAATGTGAGGTTATCCACTTTAGAAGAAGTAATAGTAGGATGGAATATTATTTAAATGGTGAAAAGTTACAGCATGCTACTGTGCAGAGGGACCTGGGGGTCCTTGTGCATGAATCGCAAAAACTCAGCCTGCAGGTGCAGCAGGTGATCAAGAAGGTGAATGGAATGTTGGCCTTTAGTGCAAAAGGAATACAATATAAAAGCAGGGAGGTCTTGCTGCAACTGTACAAGGCATTGCTGAGGCCGCAACTGGAGTACTGTGTGTAGTGTTGGTCCCCTTCTTTGCGTAAGGATATATTGGCCTTGGAGGGAGTACAGAGAAGGTTCACCAAGCTGATACAGGAGATGAGGGGGTTAGCTTATGAAGAGAGATTGAATAGACTGGGCCTGTACTCGTTGGCGTTCAGAAGGCTGAGGGGGGGATCTTATAGAGACATATAAGATAATGAAGGGGCTAGATAGGGTACACCTAGAGAGGTTCTTTCCACTTAGAAAGGAAACCAGAACTAGAGGGCACAGCCTCAAAATAAGAGGGGGCAGTTTAGAACAGAGCTGAGGAGGAATTTCTTTTCTCAGGGGGTGGTGAATCTTTGGAATTCTCTGCCCATTGAAGTGGTGGAGGCTACCTCGTTGAATATGTTTAAGTAACGGGTAGATAGATTTCTGATAGATAAGGGAATTAAGGGTTATGGGGAGCAGGCGGGAAAGCGGAACTGAGCCACTTCAGATCAGCCATGATCTTATGGAATGGCGGGGCAGGCTCGAAGGGCTAGATGGCCTACTCCTGCTCCTATTTCTTATGTATGCTGAACTTCAGTGTAAGTCCCTTTTGGTTTCCCATTCCCTTTTTTTGGATATCTCAGTTCTTCTTGCTGCTACAACTGATGAGATGGCCACGTGTCTATGCCAAGCTGTCTGAGATTCTGGCCATTTTACCCAAAAAGCTTGTTCATTATGAGGCTAATCCTAGAACGTGTGGATGCTTCCAGGAATGAAGACCATTATTTTCATTAGCAGCTCAGCTGTCATCCTCTAAACAAGTGCATGTCTGAACTTGCAATCCCAATTTACCAAAATCACTTACTATTTATTCTGTTAGAAAGAATTCTAATCCAGATGTAGCAGCAAAGAGTGGAATTGCATCCAGGAATAATGCTTTTCCTCCTTATTCATGCTTTCAATGTTCAACACTCTAATTATCGGCAATCCATTTTCCAGTTTCACATCAAGGCACGAATATGTTAGAAAAGTAGTGTTTGTTGTTTAATTTAGCTTCACTTGCAGAAAGAATCATTAGATGGATTTCAGTACAAATTGGTTATTTTGCACAAGCAATCTGTAAGAAATCCTAATTAAAACATAACATTTCTTGGCAAATTACTTACACATTTATCAGGACTCAGCTGGCTGAGTTCTGCTATCTGCATGTGTTTCTTTTTGACTATTAAAAGAAAACAAGCACATTCTTTATGATTCTATTATTTATTCAGTGGACTAATCATAGGAGGTGAGTGTACAACTATGCTCAAATTGTCCTTGTCACATTTCAAAGCTTTTTAAAATGTTCTGTCGTGACTGCAACCAGTAGACCACTTTTACTGAGGCTCTTCAACACCCACACTCAGAGATTCAAGGTTGTTTGCCAAAGCAACCAATACAATCATGCTTACAAGATGAAATTTTAAATTGAATTTACAACGATGAAGAAAATGGAAACAGGAGGAGGCCAATCAGCCAGTGAAGCCAGAGTTTAGCAGTAAATAGCAGGAAGGGGGCTAATATTCCCATCCCTAATTACTGTCCAAGGAATCCTATTGGATCTATATGATTATGGATGTGCATGCTAGATCAGGACAGAATTGTGCTGGCTATATCCAATGGTCACAATTATCAACAGGTGTCCTCCAACAGGTGTCAGTCACCAGCTAGGTATTCCTACCTTCTTCCAGCCCACTTCTCTACCAATCCTAAACAAAATGCTCCGTCAAGTCATTGGCAGGTTCTCTTTTCCCAACTGGCTAGCCTATGACACTCATTTGTCAGAAGCTATGCACCTGCTTAACCATTTCTGTTTCTCCAGTAAACCCTTTAATTCTCTTCTACATCCATCAAGTCCAAGGCACAAATTTATGTGTGCCTAGCACACAAATGGTTTAAGCACACAGCATTAAATCTGGCAGGACTAAGTACTGCCGGATATCCTAGTCATCTAAAAAAAAGCACCTACAATCATTCTGGAAACGAAAGACAATTCCAGGCACCTTTACTATCCACCTGAAACACTCTCCTTGCCTCCTCATTCCCACAAGGGCTGAGAAGCTCAGCAATTTTGTTCTCACTAAGATTGAGACCATCAGTTCAGCTGCTTTTACTGTTTCCTTCCTTGTTTCAGAAACAAACTGGCTCCCCTGTGTCCCAGTCATGATCCTGCATCTATCCCAGATTCACACCCTTGTTCTTTCTCAAATCTTATATAATCTTTGGTCAAAGTTTTCCCAGTGGGTTTGCAGGGGGCATTGTGTGTTGGCAGGTACTTGTACAATTCCAGGGTCGCCTTTGTACTTCCTGAAGAATCGAGAAGCAGATGAAATGAATGGTGGAGAAGGCTCAAATGCCCGAATAGCCTACTTCCGTTTCTACTTTCTATGTTTCTTTGACACTAATTTATGGTGAATGGTTGGAAAAAAAAACAAAGCTGACATGAAGAAAAGCTTTTATTGTAACAAATGGTTAAGATTCTTCCTGTCCACTCATGACTTGGAAGTTTACATTGAGTGGGCAAAGCCTACGGTCAAACTGAGGCCCTTAGGTGGTGAATTATTGGCTACTTAAGGGCTGCTTCCTATTTGGCCTCAATCTTGATGAGTTTAGGAAGAGTGGGGAGGGAAGCCTGGCAAGGTTGTGTTGCTCAGGCCTTAGAGTAGAAAGGGGGGGGTTGCCTCTCTCAAGGGTCGCCATTCCATATCTGGTGCCTTCCTCCCAAGGATCTGCTGCTTGCACTGCTGCTCTTTTCATACCCCTAGCCTCCCTATTAAGAATCCACCTCCCCCCAGACCTCATCTCCCCTCTTCTGGGACTTGGAACCTGGGGACTTAGTCCCATCTCGTCCCACTTCTCCCTGTACCTTGGCATTTTTTTCTCCAGACAATTATCTAATACATTTTTGAAAACCGCAATTATATCTGTCTCCAGCACACTCTTAGGCAGAGATCCAGATCTTAACCATTTGTTACGATAAAAGCTTTTCTTCATGTCAGCTTTGTTTTTTTTTCACTATTCACCTTAAATTAGTGTCAAAGAAACATAGAAAGTAGAAACGGAAGTAGGCCATTCAGGCATTTGAGCCTTCTCCACCATTCATTTCATCTGCTTCTCGATTCTTCCACCAACAACAACAGTTTCTCCCTATCTTCTCAATTCAGATCTGATTCTGAATATATCTATCAAGTCTTTTCTTTTAAAGATAACAATCCCAGCCTCTCCAATGTGTCCATGCAACCAATGTCCCTCATCCCGGGGGAACCATTCCCGTAAATCCTTTCTACAGCTTATCTAAAGCCTTCACATCCTTTCTAAAATGTGGATTCAATGGTCTAGTTGAGGCTGGTGCAATGTTTTATAAAGATTTACCATGACTTCCTTGCTTTTGTAACTTTACATTTATCAACCTCAGGATCCCAAGCAGCTTGGGACATTTTTCTACTTTGGCCTTGCTATGTAAGTGGGAATTTTCGATGTTTTAATTTCAATTCACTAAAGTCTCTTCCATTTCAGACATCATTCAAATACAAACGTGGAAGCTGAGAGTTGAATTCTATTCAGGAATAATATTTGACTGATATCCTGTATGTGTCTATTATTTATTCAATGGACTAGTTGTGGAAATGGAAAGCTTGGCCAGTGTCCCTTTCATAAAACCAATGGTACGGTTCCTACTGCTATTCCAACAAGACAATCAAAACTCAAAAATTAATTTGCTGAACCAGCTGTAGCAGCAGAGGGGTTGTAATTGTGATGCCCCATGTAGTTGAGTGGTCTGCTAGGGCCCACTAAGGAATAATGAATGACCACTTCGGCACAGGACTGGCCCAAAAAATAGGCAAATGCAACTATCATAAATAGAAATGTCAACGTTTCAAACATTATTTTATCCTGTTAGTTGTAAAATGAGTTTGTTGTGAAAGATAGTCAGTCAATGATGCAATTTATCTTAACTGTGGTTCTCCACAATGCCCTACCCCCACTTAAGCGTAGGAGTTAATACATGGTCAAGCAACTAAAAATAAACATGCGTTTTGAAAAATAAATCCAAATGGGTTTGGTGCTAAGCAGGCAGGAAAGTCCGATTTGCCTCAGGAAACATGTTTGCTTGCCTCCAAATTTTAACAGCAAAACGTTTGTTACACTTCATAAAGGTAAACTAAGTTGAAGAAAGAAGTTAAGGATATAACAGTCAAACCTTGTGCTGTCACATTTCCTATGTTCACATGACTGCTGGAAGGAGACTTCCTACCTTCCCCAACCAGCAGCTCACATTAAAGACTATTTTTTAAAATCAGGGGTGAGCAATACTTGTTTCAAACTTAATTACTTAACCAATTTCCCTGCAAACCAAAGCAGAGGAATGTGTCATCCATTCTTGATATCAAAATAATCTTAAGGTACAGCTAAAGCAGGAGGTTGTGTGTCTTAAAGTTATTAACACAGGTCATAGGAGGTTGATCAGTTAGATACTTAATACGAAAGTTAAACACAATTAAATTCTAAGTAAATTACAATCGAGTGATTGTGGGTTTAAAACATACTGTTTACAACTGTGTACCAATCATACAGAGAAGATAAAAAAATTCTTTTGACACTTAAATCTTTTTTGTTAAAATATTTTTCAGTCATCTTTTAAAACACACAGGCCACAAATACAGGCAATCAAGGTGCTGTCAATAATTACATGCTTTTTACTAAAAGGAAGAGAATAAATTGACTTGTTTCTGATACTGTGCCCTCCCAGAATTGTGAATGCTGCAATCGACATGATACAAATAGGATAGAAAATGTTGTTTATTACTTTGTAATATGTAGGATTATTTAGCTTGCCTTGATTTTCAAATGTTTAAAGCTTCTGCCTATAACATGACCTCAAATGTTTGAAACTGGAGCCACCAGCTGAACTGCTAGAGAATGTAAAAAAGAAATTCAGAGTTGCTGCTTCTGATAGCTATCCACTGACCCCTGCTGGAAAGTGCACGTCAGGTTTAGGGACAGAATTGCTCTTGCTTGTGATTGACTGACACACACACACACAATGATAATTTCAGTAAGGTGCTGAAAGGCTACTGGCCTGTGGATCCAGTGTCGTTGTAGATGAAAAATGTAATTTCTTTGGCAGGCTTATTGACTTCCTCCTTTGCCCAGTAATTGAGGGACAAATGGGATAGATGTACTAGACTCTTCACTCTAGTATCTTTCCTCATTCTAAGGAAGTCATAAGCCATTGCCTGATTTTTTTTCCTGATATTGGTTATCAGACCTGTGCACTGCCACCAATGCCTGTCTGGGGAAATAACTAATACATGGTACTGATGTTTTAAATTCTATTACATTCATTCATGTATTCCAGCAATTTACTTTGCATGAATAGAAATAAGCTGTGTAGTTAACATTTAGGGCAATTCTGTCACAGCATTCCCTTTGTTACCACTTCTTCATCACTAAACACTGAGCCCTTAACTGTTCTCCTGTGGTTATCTGTGCAAAATTCCTCAGCGACACCAGTTAGCAGCTTATTTTCCAGAGTCAGCTGCAGTTTCCTGAGGTAAGTGGGCAGAGTGCCTAAAACAAACGCAAACCTGACCACTCATGGGCTTTTGTTCACCCATTTATTACCCATGTATTTACATTAGAGTGCTACAGGATAAACAAAGCCCTATGCACCTCCTCAAGAGGCACTGAGAACAGCTCTCAACATGGATTTCCCATGACCAATACCAAAGGCGTTGGAAGATGGAGGGTGTCCTTTTTCCCTTTGTTCCTCCATACACTGGGAAGAACAACAGAGTTGCAAATAAAACAGTACCATTGTATAAGAACTGTATTCAACAAGCACCTTTCAGGTAGAAAAGCATCCTAAGGAACACAAAGAAAATGAATGTTGAACCAAAAGAAGAAGAAACTACAATGGGTGATCAAACCTTGGTCTGTGTGACAAAACTGGCAAAGGAAGCTGAATTCTCAGGGGCCCCAAATTTTGGGTCTTGAGGCAAGAGGCCCTGAAAATACTGGTGTCAGGGTTGGGGGTGCGGGGGGGGGGAGGTGTTGTCAATTTCCCGCTGCGTTTCTTGGCATTGCCGATCATAACCAGGGTGGGGGAAGGTGTGACAAATCTCCCATCCTCTTTCCAACTGAGGGTGATTAAACCTTTTGTTTTGGTTTTTATTCCAATTCAATCCAATCAAATCCAATTTAGAGTCTGAACAAGTTGAGACATTCCTGATCCAAGCTTACAAGACAGGGCTCTCACCTCCTGTCTTGGGCTTGAGCTACATGATCCAAGCTGATTGGAGTAGGTGTAGCTCCTCCTCCAAGGCTTGATCTAATTTGCATATTCCCCAAAAGGCCAAGATGCTGCTTTTAAAAATTGATTCAAATGAAGCTAAAATGTAACCTAATGACTTCAACCAAGTACAGCATGTCAATACTACACTTGATCTTAGCCAAAAGGCTGAGAAGCAATTAAACTGTTTAAACAACTCATTAAGGGTTTATCAAAGTTTAAACTTTTAAAAATGTGCATAGATTACCCCTGCCTTCTGTGGTGACTCACTTAGTAAGGCTGGTCTTAAAGTAAGGGTTACATTATTTGAACAACCAATCAACACCTTGTGTGAGGAATTTCTAAGGGAGGAGTTTTTCTAGTTAGAGTATCCTATGGACTAGCTTGAATCTTGCAACCTTGTAAATAAAGTTCATTATTCAATGTGAGTACATCTTCATATCTGGCAACAAGGATAAAGGATCCTGGTACTGCCTCTAGTCTCATACCTGTAAGTATCGCATTTTAAGTGAATACTGAATGAAAAAGGACTCACTAAATGTCTCTCTTTGACTCCTCCACTGAGAACTACAATCAACGCATCAAGTAGCTTGGATTTTGTTCCTAGGCAAACAAAATGGGAGAATTGCTTTGCCTCCTCCCCTGAGTGTCTGTATAAGTCAGACCTACAATCTTATTCATGGTCTCACCACCCAAACGTGCCTGACTCCGAATCATTCAGTGAACTCGTGGATTTAGTGAAGGGTAATTTTCAACCCAAACCATCAGTCAAATTCAAGGATTCAAATTTAATTTGAGGGTGAGAGTCCCAGGTGAAGTGATCCTGATTTGCATTATTTAACTAAAACAATTATTGGACATTGTGATTTTGGAGCAATCCTAAATGACATGCTGTGGGATTGGTTAGTTTATGTCATGAGCAATGAGACCATACAGTGTCAATTGCTAGCAGAAGCTGACATAAATTTCAAATGGGCATAACGCTGGCTATGGAAAGCAAAGATTTACAGGAACTGCAGAATGCACAAAATGATATACCAATTAGGGAGGGAACATGGAATCAGCTGTGGCACCAAAACCGCCAAAGTCACGGAACAAAAAGATATAAAATCATACAATGCAGAAAGAGGCCCTTCAGCTCATTGAGTCTGCACTAACACATGAGAAACATCTGACTTCCCACCTAATCCCATTTACCAGCACTTTGTCTCTGCTATACCAAGGCTGTGGGCTATCAGACAATGGTGAATTGTTACCAATGTGGAGGTAACCACACTCCTAAATCAGAAAAAGATGGTAATACCGTCACAAAAGAGGATATTTGATAAAACAGTGCAAAGCTAAGTAAGTTAAAACTGCCATGTAATAAGATGTTACAAGTACACAACGTTAAAGTGATTGACATCATTGATTCTGATATTTCACTCTGTTTAATATTAAAGCACTCAAGCCAGGCCCTCTTACTGTAACTCTCATTGTAAATGGGAAACCTTGAAGTTTGGAAGTGGATATAGGCACCTCAGCACTGTGACGGGAGAATCCAACATTGAAATGGAGAGCACTTCCACCAAGCTGAAGACATACATAGAACAAGCAATGAAAGTAAAAGGCATAACAATAGTACCTGTGAGCTATGGGCAGGAGTCTGCCCAGCTCCTGGTAATAATAGTGATAGATGAAGAACCAAGCCTCCTGGGCCATTGTTGGTGTAATGAAATCAATTTGGATGGGTTCAAGTTTCAGGCAAGGGGACTGCCAGAATTGTTAAGGAAATACGACAATGTTTTCCACGATGAATTAGGCAAAATCAAAGGCTTGCAATTTACGTTGATCTGAATTCTTCAGGGCAAGACCAACACCATATGCTTTACTAGAAATAGGGGATACTGAGTTCAGCAGAATTAAGCATCATCCAGCTGGTTCAGTATTCAGAATGGGAACACCCATCAAAGGTAGGGAATAGAGGGATATGGGCCACTTTGAGACAAAAGGTCATTAGTTTAGAAAGGTGGACCAAAGGGCCTATTTTCTGTGCTGTATTGCTCTTTTAAAAAGCTAGCACTGAGGGCAGCACTTGTTGGTGCTCTTAGGAGGTAGTTCCAAATTTCTACTCTGCTGAATTTCTTACCGTCCCTACAAAGTCCTGGCATGAATGCTTCCCTGCAAGAAGTTAAAGACAGTTGTCCCTCTGTTGCACTTTTTAGTGATCATTACGAGATAGCATTAATACAAGCAGATCAGCTAGGATAGCAATTTTCAAACATTTTCACTTCTGAGGCCCCTCCTTCCAAGTTATTAAAATTCCACAAACTCTTGTAAGCCAGCATGTTTCCACAATTAAATGTACACAGGTATATTATTTCTGTTTTACTTACTTGTGGAACTTGTGAGTGAGTGTACAATGTCCCGCATCAGCGGGGATTCCATCTATACTCTCACACCAATTCTCCACTTTGCATCAACAGGCTCTGAGGTCCATCTCACTCCTCTCCCAGTATAATCGCACTGTGCTTCTCTGGCATTGAGTGGCTGAAAGCTAACAATCATTTTGCTCAGAGTTTTGTTAGCACATGCCTGACGGTTCAATAACCTGCCATTTTACCATGTAGACTGGACATGGGGAGGGAGCTGCAGGATCTCAGAGATGGGCATGTTTCGCCTCTCCAACTGCTGCTGCTCCCTGGATCCTGACACCAGGATTTTAATGCAACTTTTGTCCTCTTGTTCTCTCTCACACTGTGTATCAATCTGCCCACTGTTCAGGTTTATCTGGAGCGAGTTCATCCGGCCAGGTTCAGAAAAATAAAATAAATCTCAATTATTCTTGGCTAAACATTGAAACTGTCTTGTGGACCCTAAAAGGCCTGAAGACACTGGCTGAAAGCACATCAGGAAGAGACAAGCAGAGAAACATAAAGTAATTTGTCTTCAAATTTTTTTTTCCAAAGTGCAACATGACTGAAAGATGGGAAATCTACCAAGTAGCTTTAACTTTATCTGCCAACAGATGAAAAAAGTCTATTGCTTTAGGGTGTTGATACTCTTCTATTACCATTAGGTATGTTTGGCAGAAATAAAACAGAATGAACATCTGTGTGCACCAGAAAGGAAAAGTCCTGATCTTCTTAAAATATGAAATTGAATCCGAATTAAACAGTATCAGCAACAATTCACCTTACATGAAAAAATCACAAGTGCAGACATGATGTGGGAGCTTTCTTTCACACGGAGCGTATTCTGTCTGCAGTCCTGTGTGTCCACTTCATAAACAGACAATGGTATCCAGACCTCCCAACATTCTGTCAGATATAATTTGTTACATGCGCACCATGTTACCTGAAAACATACTTGCCTGCTATCAAAACACATTCCGTGCCGTGTCCTGACTGAGTCATTCCTCTGCAAAGGGTTGATTAACCCAGCAGGAAAGGCAGGACTTGGCTGCTCCCTATGTTACTCCACAGCAGAGAAGTGACTGTGGATCTGCTGTCAACCTGCTAGATTTTACCCAGGAAACTGCTGTCAAAACCGTCGCAGCAACTTCACAAAAGAACAACTTCAGGTCTTTGCATCAAGTAGATATTGTTGTATACAATGGGTGTATGACAATGTATAAATCCTATTTTAAAATCCTGATTGCAATCATATCAAATACCAAGGTAGATTTGATATAATAGTCTTTTCATCACTGAGGATTCCTATCTAAATTTTAATGAATAAATCCCAAAATATTATCAATTTTTAAATTTTTAGTGCATAAAGGGGCAATGACAAGAGCCTCAAACAGCACAGATTCTATCACAAAGTTGCTTTGTTTATCAATAAGAAGAAACAATAACTTCAATTTCTTTACAGTCCTTAACATAGGAAAGTATCCCATGGCATTTCACTAAAGCAGAGTTCCAAAAACTGGATTCTCAGCCTAAAAAGATGATATTAAAAGGTAGACAAAAGCTTGGTCAAAGAGGTGTGCTTGAAGAATGTTCTTTCAGGAGATGGGGGTCACAGAGTTTATCCAGAACATGGAGTCTAAGCAACTCAAGACACAGCTGTAGTTTACAGGGGGAAGAGGATGGGAGGAAAGGATTGAAATATTCAAGTATGCAATTGATAACAAAGATTTACATCAAAAACCTCATCCCTCCAAAAAAGCGTCAAAGTGCTTCGCATTCAAAGAATCACTTTGAAATGTTCGGCATGTAGGAAAATGAGGCAAGCATTATGTATGCAGCAAGGTCCCACAGTTATTATACTTCAGTGGTTTTGGTTGCAGGAGGAATATTACCCAAGAGAAAGGGAGATCGACCGTCATTCTTTCGCTATTGTCTTGGGAGTTTTAGCAATTGTTGGAAAGCCCGTTAAAAGAAGCGAGCATGGATCAAAGCAAATGGGACCTTGGTTTGATATTTCATTCTAGTGATAGCTCTCCTAGCGGTGTGACACACCCTCCCAACAGTGCAGCGCACCCTCGAGTATATACTTAGTCATGAGGGGATTGGGCAGAATAGATAGGAAGAAACTGGTCTGCTTGCTAAGGATCAAGGATGGAGGGCACAGATTGAAAGTGATTTGTAAAAGAAGCAAATATGATGTGAGAAAAAATCTTTTTCACACAACTAGTGGTTCAGGTCTGGAATGCACTGCCTGGAAGTATGGTGGAGGCAGGTTCAATCGAGGGATTCAAGAGGGCATTAGATGATTACTTGAATAGAAATAATGTGCAGGGGAATAGAGAAAGGTCATAATGCTCATTTGGAGAGCTGATGCAGACATGATGGGCAAAATGGGCTCCTTTTGTGCCATAACAATTCTGTGGCTGGAATCTTCCCAAAGATGCCAAGTGTTGGCTCAGGTGAAAAAAACCAGTGTGAAGCTCGCAGGCTGCCCAGCCAGCTATTCTCAGTGTATTAAGCACTCTGCAATTTCAAAGGGGAAGAGAGATTCACACAGTCAGCTGAAGGGCCGGGGCCGAAGAAAACCAGGAACACTGGGAATCCTGAGATTGGGGCACCATTTGTAACAGGTTTGGGAAAAGTCTTATGCAGTGCAGTGACGTCATGCTGGCTGGGTGGGAAGTTAGGATGAGGGTGGATGTAACAGTGTCAGGCCTGCTGATGTGAAGCTAATTCATGTAAATCAAGCTCATGCCCTTCCTGAGCATGGTCCTTATGTCATCAGTGGTGGGCAGCAAAGATCTCATTCTGCGATCTTGCTAGCGAAAATCCTGTTTTTGTCCTCTCGTGAAATTTAGTGGCCATTATGGGATTTGTGCCCACAGTAAATGGGACCGTTAGATCATTGTCTGTGATTCTGTGAAGTCACGGAGGCAACGTGAAAATACAATTTCCTGATTCAAGAGGGTAAGGCATGAATTGTAGTTAAGCATATCTTGTGCAGCTGAGATGGGAGGCTACCATTACATCAGGAATCCTAGAACAGGTTTTTGGAATGCCCTGCAGAATTTAATTGCAGAACTCTTCAGTGGGATTGACAGGCCAGAAACCTGCTTTGCTGGGCTTATGAATGCAGATAGGTGTACTGGAGGAAGTGAAAGAGATCATAGGGCAGATTTCCTGATTGTGATGGGTGGGGCCAAATTGAAGCGAAATAGAATCATAGGATTCCTACAGTGCAGAAGGAGGCCATTCAGCCCATTGAGCCTGCACCAACAACAACCCCGCCATGGCTGTATCCCCACACCTCCATTTATTTATCCTGCTAGTTCCCCTAACACTAAGGGTCGATTTAGCTTGGCCAAACAACCTAACCCACAGATCTATGGAATGTGGGAGGAAATCGGAGCACCCAGAGGAAACCCATGCAGACACGAGGCAATGTGCAAGAAGTCCTATGGAAGCCTGGGAATTCAATGGTGGTCAGAGGCGACAGGTTAGAGGGGGCAAGAGAGATTTGCTGGGCTAGCACGCTGGTCTATTTTTGCCCATAAGCAATGCTGTAAGATACTTGGCTCATGGATTCAACCCTTCTTACCTCCTTCGAGTTGTTGAGTTCCTCACATTACCAGAAAAACTCTATGGTTAAAGATAAAAATGGCTGCTAAAATGAAGGCACGAAACCACATTACAATATTCAAATAGACATTTTGCATCTCTGAGTGAATGGATCAATTTGTTCTTTATCCTGACTCTGTAAAACTGATAAGGTGGGGTAAATGCCTGTTCCAGATTTTTTACAGTTTTTTAATCTCGGAAATGTTTTTTGGAGTTAAGGTTCAGCCCTATTGTGCTATCATTGAACTGTCCTGCCATGCACTTCTGCGTTGAGGAGTGTAATAGTTCACTGCTGAGTGAACCATTTAACAATCATAAAGACCAAAATACCAGGCGATGTCAAAATAGCAGGTCCACCTGATTGTATTTCAAATGCCCCATTGTTTAAAAGTCAATAATTTAACCTTCTAAATGTTTTTTTTGACAATTTTCAAAGATTTGAAACATTTCTCTTCACCGCCTCTGTTAAATTTCACATCTCGTACTCACGTTTTTTTTTAAAGCAGCCTGGAGTTGCTGGACCTCATTCTCCTACATATTTTGTGACAATAAAACAGCACTTTGGTGTCATGCTGAGTACTCAAGGGGTTAGTCATGCTCTTTAACATTCTCTGGCTGTCAGTCACTGTCACAAATGTTACAGGTTAAAGCTATAATTTATACGTCCTTTATTTCTGAAGAAAACCTAATTTAGACATTCTGTGAAGCAGAGTTCACTGTAGGAGGCTGATTAAATTATATCAATGTCCAACAGCTAAACTAACAAATACAATAACTGCCCTTCTTTTACTGGCACACATCTTAATTAGGTTTTAATGCAGAAAAGCTGATAACTAGCCTTGGCCAAACAAAGCAGTGTTGTTATTCCTGAAAGCACAGCCCTGAGCTCCACCCTTTATATGCAGCAGTGACAGCTTCCCTGCTGACCCTTGTCAAAGGACCCCATCTGGTGGTTCCCATGCTAACTGAAGGCTTTAAGTTAGGCTCCACTTAGAGTAGGAAAAAAATGCTGAGAAGCAAAGATGTTTTCAAATTCTATAATAAACTGGGTAATAAAGTCACAGTGACAGAACATCAGGGAATGAGTTAACAAGGAACCCCACAGCACCAAATAAAACAGAACACAAATCTGTCAATAAAAATGTGTAATTTACAAATTCCAGAGACGGGCAGAGATAGAACAGCATTGCTGGCTTACAATTAGTCTTTTCTCAAACTTTTGGTGATTACTGCAGCATTCTGAAACTTTTAAATGCAAATTTCCCTCCTCAATGTTAATTTCAGGCTGGTCAGAAATGAAATTCCTGACCAACATTCCTTCCTCATTCCCTACTGGAGAAGAAAATTGTTGCTGAGTTTACCCAGCTAATCACTACTTTTCAATTAAAGTGGATTACTGAGGAGTACTTTAAGACATTTGATGAAAGCATTGAGAAGTTGCTGTCCAAATGCAAGCAAATGCTCTTATTCTTCTTTTAACTTGGAATGGGTAATTTTTTTCACATCAGCAACACCCAAATGCTAGGATGACTAGTTAGCATTACTCTACAAAAATATATTGCAGTTGGTCCGATTCAGATGAGACGTGATAAATCTGATTAATTTGTTTATTGTAGCTTTAAATACTTTTACAGAAAAGCAAGAATTGTTGTCAAATCAGAACAACTGATTAGGAGTAAATCCACATTCCTAGCAGGGAACCATGCTAACAGGGAGGGAATGCAGACTGGAGATTGGCTAATTCTTTTATTCGCACTCTCTGTCATCCTGACTTACTACTGTGGGTGCAGGAGCCCACAATAAACCCTCCCCGCATTGAATTTTGAATCACAGCTCCATGGACAGATACATCCTGGAAATGGTGATCAGTTCCATATGAATGAACTGGTGGGCAGGCTGAATACAAGATTACTGAACTGAAATGTTTCTCAAGTCACACAGGCGTCTTTGGATCAGTGCATTCTCCCAGTTATACAGCACCAAAGTGCAAAACCAGAAGCCACTGTTCAAGAATCTGCTCTTGGACTATTTTCACACCCTGAATCCAACAAGAAGGTTAAAGATGGTGAAGTTGGTCCTGGTGTGTAAATTGCTTTGTGGTAATTTGATAAAAGAAGTATTTTATACTGATGGCAGTAAACTTCCCTAGCCGTTCTGCTCTGTCCAGTAAATGGGCAGCGTAGAGTTACAAAAGCAAAGTACTGCGGTTGCTGGAAATCTGAAACAAACAGAAAATGCTAGAAATACTCAGACGGTCTGGCAGTATCCATGAAGAGAGAAACAGAGGCTAGAATTTTGCTGTGGTGGCAGGGTCTTGCTGCTAGGGCCATTTGGAGGGTCAGCAGCACAACAGCATTGCTGCATCTGCAAGAAGAGCAAACATCCATGGACATGTACCATCGCAACCAAGAGTGGGATCTGGGGTCACCAGAGACTGTCAGGCAGACTTGGGGAGGGAAGGGGCACAGAAGGCAGGGGTCATGGCCATTTCTGCTGGGCATCCCCTCCCAAAGAGCTCTCTGAAAGGTCACTAGGATTCAACTGGAAGTCTCCCCATGTAGCAGAGGATGACCACCACCATCACCACCACCACCAACTCCCCCACCATCATCATCACCACCACCCGCCCCTGCAATGGTCCAGAGCACTGTTTGGACATAACTGTATGTGTTAGTATGGAAAGTTGCAACATCTGAACAGATGCGACAAAGATAGAGAAACTGGGAGAATAAAGTCCTTGAAGGAATTGAATCATGAGGAACTGAAATCAAGGAAGCTGTGGGAGTCAGTGAATATTGAATAATAGTTGATAGCCTATCCCTAGAAATGAAGACAGGGAAGTCATGGAAGGAAGGGGGAAAGTTAGCAGTGGACGTTGTGATGGCAGAAGAAAGATGATAATTGGAAGCAAAGTTGATGAAATTTTCCAGTTCAGGGTGAGAGCAGGAACTTGCACCGATACAGACTGCAGAATATTAGAAAAGAGATGAGCAAGGGATTCTGAACAGTACTGGAAAAAGAATGTTCCACATATCCCACAAAAAGGTAGACATGCCTAGGCCTTGCAATGTACCTTTTATTTGGAGGGAGTGAGTCAAGTAGTTGTTCAATGTGAGAATACGTTCAGCCAAGTGAATGGGGAGTAGTGCTAGATGGGGACTGATGTAGATTAGGAATATACATATGGCTGGAAGAGACCACAGAGACTCATCAGGTTAATCCTAGGATTATCTTTTGTGAGGAGAAAACTGCGCCAGCAGCAATTTAATAAGGAAGGAAAAAACGTAAGAAAAATTCAACATAATAAAAGGCCTCAGTCCCCAAACATGGCACTGAGCCCAGTATTGAATATTGGCCAGAATTCTCCGGCCATTCACACACTGCTGCAAGCAAGGATGGAGAATCTGGCGCTCAGCCAAATCTCCGTGCAATGCAGCAGGGCAGGAGAATCTCACTGGGGTGAATTTCCGGCCATTGTCTATATGGAATGTACTGCTCTGAACCTCTCAATAGCCACAGAGAGGACTGATGAAAGCAAGTGATGATAGTTACTCTTAAATGGAAAAAATATTAAGCAGACTTTTGTTCTGCATGCATGAATGTTTTATCAGAATCTCTTGGGGAATCTCTCAAGGGGAATAAAACAAATATTCCCTCCCCAAGAGGAGAAAGTTTATCATAAATCTCAACTACTACTATTTTATTAAAACTTTAGTTTTATGTTTTTAACTGGTATTCAAAGACAACAAAGTTGAAACTTTCTGAATGATGTAATGGAGAGTGCAAATGGCAGATAAACGAAGTGGCTTTGTTCTCATATAAAAGGTGCAAGTTATCCTTCTGGCTGAGAGAAATGATTCCATTATTTTTGTGCTTTTAAGGAATGCTGAGATACTTTTAAATCAGAAGTACTTCCACCCAGATCATTCTTGTTAAATATCACACCACTTTAGACACTTCCATTGCTACCTGGAGGAAGTTAGAGTGAGACAGCTGAGCTCCAAGTGCCAGGGTAAATGTTATTTAAAGTGATATCGTTTCAACATTAAGCGTGGAAACTATGCACTCATGACTCCTAATTGTGAAAGAATCTGAAAGGCTCCAGGGTGAACAAGAAATACACAAACCAAGTATTTGTGATGCTGCCTTGGAATGTGATAGAATTTGCTTCAGTCGCAGAACAAACACAAACTACTTTAATAATTTTGCTCCCAATTCTATTACTTTTGATATAATTGTGAATTATGGACAATAAGGCTTCCAGCCATTTGGTGGTGCTTAAAAGTGTACAACACTAAAAAGTACATTCCTTCAATTACATCTCTTTATAATGATGTATTCATGTGTTAGTTCAATTATGCAGATATGGGCCACAGTTCTGATGTGGGCTCTCCGTTTTGCAATTTATAATTGGTTCCTGCATCATTGGATGGATTTTTCTCTTTTTTATGGAGAGTGCGGGCAGTAGGTGGGAAAACTACATTGAAGCTGCTGGCCCAGCCCCAATGACATCTCTCTCCACCGTATTGCTCAGAAATTTGTTAACAATATCATGAAAGAGTGGGTCCAAGCCCAGCTGGACTTTTTTAAAGATCAGGGTGCTATTTTTAAAGGACACTCTGGCATCAAAATTTATATTGGAATACTCCCTCTACCTGCTCCCCCCACTCCGTCCCCCATCTTCCAGGCAATGCACTTGACACTGTCCAGGTCATGACCCTCTCCTTGCTGACTGATGCACTCACCTGAGCCCCTCTAGTGGTTCTGCCCGCCAGGTACATGCTATAGAAGACCAGTTGTAATTCACGCTGCCACGCCCTCATGCCAGTGTGAATAGATTATCTAATGGGTGGGGGAATGATCAGGCGTAGAGGCCTGATAACGACATGTAGATTTGTTAAATTGAGGTTCCCGACCTTGACTGTCGGGACTCCTGTTAAGTCGCTAGCGAGGGGGTTGTGGTTGTGGCGGGGGATGTGTGGGGGGGTGAAGGGAGTGGTGGTGACAGGGACGATTGTGACTTGACTTTGTGCTGATGTAAAATGCAATTTGGGGTTCTTGCGCGATGTTCCACTCCCATCACCAAACCCATCAGTGATGAACAGGAGCAGAAAATCCCAGGCTTCGTCTTTTCAATGGAGAACTATGCATTAGATGTCTTTTAAATTTAATGTGTTCCAAAACAGCACCACAACTGGCTTCTACAGATGTCTTTTATTTTGTCGGTGTGTAACTTGCCCTTCCTTCTGGAAGGATTGACTTCCTTAGTGATCCAATGGTCATTTTTGGTCATCCAAATAATCGATTATTCATGTGTAAATCTGGATAGTTAAGTGTTGGCAAGCCTCCAGACTCTGGAGATAATCAGAGGTGAGCCTTATCAAAGCTCATTCTCCACACACCTCCATTATCAGCAGGGATTCTTGAGTAGCAATGAGAAGTGGGTACCATGAAAATGTTATACTCCTTATCTGAGAAGTGTCCTGAGATCAGATAACTCGTCAATTCAAATCAAAAGAATATATTTGAAGTTTTACAATTTTTTTAAAACAATGGTAATTTTTTTTCAGGGGGACATAATAATGTACAGCCTTTCATCATTTTATTTCTGTACCATTGCACCATTTTATTGCAGTGCTCTGGTTCAAACCTTTCTCCCCGTCCCCCACTCTCTCTGCCTAATAACACACAGCAAATACAAGCTATTTCTCCAGGTCAATTGTTCTTTTTTCGGGTCCCTGTCCCAGTCTATCCACCAATGTCTGCCTGAGAGGGTAGACAAATTAGTTCATCCCGTATCTCTCTGCCAATCTCCAACTCCACATATCACTAAAATTCATCAGCAAATTGTCTTGGCTAATTCTGCCTTCGCTCTGAAGCTCTGAGAAGAATGAGTAAAATTGGGAACAATATGGGGCCCCATAGGTACAAACCTCTATTACACCATCTCTAAAACGCAGTGGTACCTCTTGTGCCAATTTACTGCAGTATGTCAGACCTTTATTAATTTTCTTGTAACACTGGAAACTGTTGGTGCAAACTCTTTTGTAACATGGCTCAGCTCACTGGATTCAACCTATCCTATATTCACAGCCGTAATCCCCAGGTAAGATTAGTTGTGTAATCATCTAAACATGTTTTTCCATCGATTTTCTTACAGCTGCCTCAAAGGCTATGAATTTGGTGAATAAACATTAATTGCCAATCTTAAACTGCATAAAAATTATGTTAATTCCACAATTAATTTGGCGGTCTTATTTATTTGATTTTTAACAAGACTTAACCCTTCAGATGAAGGCTTAATGTGAAGGCTGAGTCTGAGGTCACATACCAACCAACTCAAGAACAGCTCTTTCCTGCTGCTATCAGACTTTTGAATGGGTCTACCTCGTATTAAGTTATTCTTTCTCCACACCCTAGCTAAGACTGTAACACTACATTCTACACTCTCTCCTTTCCTTCTCACGAACGGGGTGCTTTGTCTGTACAGTGCGCAAGAAACAATACTTTTCACTGTATACTAATATATGAGTCAACAATAAATCAAATTAAATCAAGAAAGTGACTGAGGGACATGAGTGATAGAATGTGATATTTCTAAATCTGATCTTTAACGGGCCTTTCCATTCACCTACATTTTTATATGCTGTATCAGCTTTGTTAACAGTAAGTATATCCAAATTTTCCTGGCTCAGAGATTTTTTAAAATCCTCCTAGTTTCTGCTACTAGATTATAATAGATGACTTACTTATCTGAACACTGAATTCTGACCTGCATCTGCTGAAAGTGCTGTTTTTGCTGTGCTTCATGCTGTTCCAAAGTCTCTGCAGAAACAGATGGAGCTCTATATTTTTAACTGTGATTTCAACAGCATCCATAATCAGGTTCAGCAAGTCCAGCTTGCAATGATCTTTATAAAAATAAATTCCTCCGACTAGTTCCTTGCACAAGAATCTTTGAACAATGAACTCTAAACACAAGTTTGTCCAAAACCTCTTGTCCTGCTATTTTAACAGACCCAATGATTCTTTTATTCTAAAACGGGTTAACAACTTTGATGAAATTGAAAAGACGAACTTGAGATAGTGTTAAGTCTGGTATCCATGGTGCACATCAGTTCTCTCAACGCTTAAGTAATTTCTATCCCTACAACATAACCAGGTACAGCCAAACGACTGTGCACAAATAGATAATATTATAAATATACAACAAATTTATCAGCTTGTGCAAAGAAAGTAGGCTTAACTCTGAAACACTACCTTCCTTTTTCAGGTGCGAGCAATCCTATTGTGCACTGCAAGCATTTGCTGTTCTTAAATTCAGTTTTCCAGTAATTGCAGTTCCTCACTTTGTATCTGTGTTGCTAATTATGTCATAAACAATGCTTGTTTGGGAGTCCCACTGGACACTCTATTCCCTGATCAGCAAATGCTGTGACGGGGATCTAGAGGGGGCAGGGAAAAGTTTGCAGGGCTCTCCCACTGACTACTCTAGCCTTTGTGCCAGAATTTGTGCAGAAGCAGCTCAAAAAGACCAGTTTCCTTTGCCTCCTCTCTGTTCTCTGGCCTCTATTGTCACAGCTGAGATCAGAGCTAACTGTTCAGGGAAATCACAGTTAGATACCTGTGGTTATCACTCCACAGCATAATAACTTGGTAAATCAACACCAAACACACCGGTTATATCTGCTATTTTACTATGGAATGCATTTGCTAACAATCCTTTTCATTGAATGTAAAATAGGCAGAAAATACAATACATCAGTCTATAACTACCTGAATAATACTGACCTTAGAGCTGTTCTTTGTCATCCATTTTAAAAGACTTTTGTTTTTTGATAATTAATTTTACACAAAGTAATTACCAATCTGGACCAAAACACAAAATTGGTTTAACCAGAATCTGCAGAGCAAGAGGGCTTGATTGTTGTTTCAGGGTCCCGATTCCAATGCTCGACTGAATTCTGGATTGGGAATCCCTGAACTGTCAGCACAGGACCCAGGAGATGATTTTTAAGGAGATGTCCCGGATGGTAGGAGATTGGAGGGCTAATAGGAGGCCATCCAGCCATGACTGATCAATAGCCCCACTGCCACTGGTGGAAGCTGCCAAGGTAGACAGGTAAAAATGAGGACACTTCAAGATGGAGGTGCCCTCTTAAAGTTTTTTTCACTACTAATCGTCATCACAGAGGGGAAACCCTCTTGCAGGACAGCCAGTGGCCACAGCTATTGTCCTCTGCAACTCTACCAATCGTGGCTACGGGGAAGTAAAGTTAAATCGTAGGATGGAGTATAAGCTGTCTCTATTTCTCAGCCTGGTTTTGGCAGCAGTGAGGGTTCTGCAGGCTGGCTAGAAAATTCCAATTGGCATCAGCGGTGGTCTGGACAGGCCCTTCAGGTTGCTAATGGACTACCTGATGCTTGTGGGTAAGTAGCTTTTCTCCTCTCCATACAATCCAACCTGTCCAAATACAGACCAGAGGCAGGAAAATTCTGGTAACCAATATGTCAGCTGGCAGCAGGGAATTGCAGTTCCCTCCCACCTCTGTGCTTGCCTCTGCAGATGTTTTAAAAAGCAGCCTATTGTTTCTGGAAATGATGCTTCATACAGTTGTGTAGTATGCTTGAGAAATGTTCATATTAATTGAACTGCTCCCAAAGAAAACCACTGATTTATTTGTTTTACATTTCAGTTCAATTTCCTTCTCTATCTTCTGAATGCAGTAGCTGATGCTGGGCTAGAGTTCCACAGGTGATGGTAACCTGTCTGTGTGGCCATTCTTCATTTGTGAGTGTCAGCAGCCTGTTGAACTGTAGGGGGTGGGTTGACACAGCCGAGACCCATCCTGTTCTCAACCAGTGTCCAGCTGAGTTGGTTGGACTGAAATCAGGAGCAAGAACCTTGGCCAGTTTCTCCGTTCCCTAGCTGAGTGGATATGAGGCCAAATGTAAGGGCTCCCCAGCTAAAATTGGCAAACTTGTTTCATACCAGGGATTGAACCTGAGATCTTCCAACCTGTTCAGCTTAGTGTCACATCAGGTGGTACACTTTAGCCATTCAATGATCAGAGAAGAAACATTCTGTTTTAACAGCAGTGTGTTAGGGGTTAACGTCAAGAGAATTTAAAAGATTTTCTAATAAAATGAAAATCTACAAAAATTTACACAGAGGGAACTGGCTTTATAAAATACCTGGATACAAAAGTTTGAAAAAACTTGCTTTAAACAGCAATTAGCTTTCTCTCTTAAAAATAATTCAGTTCATCTATTTTAAATATTGCTTCATGGATATGTAGCTTTCTGCTTAATTTGAAAAAAAAATCTGCAGATCTATTTCATAGAATCCCTACAATGCAGGAGGCCATTCAACTCATCTAGCCTCCAACAACAACAATCCCACCCAGACTCTATCCCCATAACTCCATGTGTTTACCCTGCTAATCCCCTGACACTCAGGGGCAATTTAGCATGGCCAATCAATCTAACCTGCACATCATGGACTGTGGGAGGAAACAGGGGCATCCGGAGGAAACCCACACAGACATGGGGAGAACGTGCAAACTCCACACGGACAAATCACCCGAGGCCGGAATTGAACCCAGGTCCCCGGTGCTGTGAGGCAGCAGTGCTAACCACAATGCCACCATTCTACCCAAACTATCACATATTTGTGTGATACAAAGCTAAATCTTACCACAAAATGGCAGAATGTTATTTCTGGTGAGAAAAGAAACATGCTGGTTTTTCCAGACCTTATGACATTCCAAAAAAAATCAAGGGGGTGTGTTTCATTCTGTCATACGGAACGGGAAGGGGTGGGGGTGCTCAACACACCAGCAAAACCTGGCTGCAGAGAGATCAAGTTGCCATCATTAAAGGGAGCCCTGATCAAAACCTGGGTAAATCTCACCCCCAGCTCACCACGGAGATGGAATGGGAAGCGCAGATTCCTATCAGTGGTGGGGAGGAGAGCCCCTGAAATCTTCTCTTTGGTCATTCCCTACGCCCCCCCGCCCCCCCCCCCCCGAATCATCAGCCCCTTCTCTTCCCCTCTGCCAACCGACCCCAACCCCGCACCCGCACCACACCCCACCCCCCCAACTATCTCAGCCATGAGCAAGGTGCTGATATGACAGTACCAACCTGGTAGTGTCAATTTGTGCCCAGGGGCAGTGCAAATGGCATTGCCAGGACATTGGCTATGTTCCTCTCCCCTGGAGGCTATACCTACCTTTATGCCCTCAGGGAGACCCTCATGACAGGTTCATGTCTGTGTGAAACTTGTAAATGTTGGCATGGTGTTAACTGCGATAGTGAGGTCAAAATCTGGTGAGGGGGGCGGATTAATAACCCTTAAATACATTAAAATTCAAGTAAAGCAGTTTCACACCCATTACAGGTGTGGGAGTGGGACAACGAGGGACAGGGAAGATCTGAAATTGCCAACTTGTTAGCAAGAGCTGCAACTTCCAGATTGTGAACCCCGCCAACATTCGCCCCTACAGGCAGAGATATTAGTACAATCCCCAGACATACTGCCAGCACATGGTTAAAGCGTTACCTTAATCAGAAATGGCTGATGGTTTTGACTGTACCGATGCACACAAATATCCAGACATACACTGCAAACCGTTAGCAGCAGACTAAATGCCATGCCACTATTATGGCTGTCCTTTAACAACACCTTCTACTAATTTAGGGTCACAGACATGAGGGAGTGGCAGTCCGGAAGGGTCAGATACTTGCAAGGAAACTAAACTGCCTAATCAAGGAAGGTCAGGATGTAGTTTGGGGGTGGGGGTGGGGGTGGGGGGGGGAGGTTAAGTGTTCAAAATTTGGAGGAGTAACAGTGGACTAATAGAGGTAGACAAGTGAGTTGAGTAAGGCAGAGAAGAGTCAAAAACAAGGGAGAATTGATGTCTGCAGACACAGAAATGCAATGTACGCAGTATTGGTGAGTTCAATCAATAATCACAGTTTAAATAACTTTTAGTATACTGGGTTTTCAGCAGATGTGGTTTGACCAGTTGTATCTTTTTCTGGACAAACTACATCTGCTATGGCAGAGTGGTCAGCACTGCTCCCTCAGTGTCAGGGACCTGGGTTCAATTCTCGGCTTGGGTCACTGTCTGTGCAGAGTTAGCACATTCCCCATGTCTGCATGGGTTTGCTCCAATTTTCTCCCACAGTCTGAAAGATGTGCTGGTTAGGTGCATTGACCCAAACAGGTGCCTGAGTGTGGCAACTAGAGAGAATTTCACAATGACTTAATTGCAGTGTTAATGTAAGCCTTACTTGTGACTAATAAATAAACTTTAAGCAGAGCACAAAAGCCATAAAAAGAAGTGGGGGAGAGGCAGGGAACATATCCTACTAAGTTCAACAATTTTGATATTTTGAAATCACTGTTGAAACTAAAATAAACCAACAATGAAAACTGGTACATAAGGACTTCCATATATTGTTAAATTAACAGAAGTAGAACTGACTATAGATTTCTTTATATTGTGTACCTGAAAGACAAAATCCATTCCATTGAAATCTTCATGAATATCTCAGCATTAATTAGCTAGTCTAAAATCTAGGATAAATATCAAAAGTAAACTGGAGTCCAAACAATGGAAATAGTTTAACATATGACCCTAATAATTTAAGCGTTAAAGCTCTTCAACAATATAGTGTGTGGTGACTTTAGGGTGGTTCACTGAATCTCACTGGTCACTAACTGTGACTACAACTTTCTTTATACATAAGAATTCCTCTTGCAGCAATGCTTCTGCTCAGCAGTTTTTGGGCAAGCAGACAAAAGTTTGAATACTAATTTCTCAAAGTTTCCTGTAGCTTGCTTTTAGCTTAAAAAAAAACAGATGAAGCAGTACCCGCCTCGGGCTGGTTGCCTCTCCAGCAGCGGTAAGGCTGTTATATCTACGAATGCCATTTGTTCCATTACACAATCTCCTGAAGCCTTTTGCGGAGAGCTAAAACAACTGCCTGCACCAAAACGACACATGGCTCTCCATTCTGACTCTTTGCTAATCCAGACGCTCTAACCATCTTTCTTTAAGTTGCCATATGGTTGACAGAAGCCTGTAGATTTAGCAGCACATCTGCTTGTAGATTACATTTTCCTTAAAGGTCCACAGCTTTTTTTTTAAATGTGTGAACAATGAAGATGAAAGTGTGTTACCAAAAATATTTTGACAGAAAAATACTGAAGAAACCTCACTGTTAAAGTACAAATTAAAGAAAAATATTTAACAAAAAAAAGTACATGGAAAAGAATAAAATGATAGTAAGATGCTTGATAGTTCTATTCAATTTCATTGCATAATCACATTCCTGATTCACAATTTATAAAGGGTAAAATAGTATGGGGATAAATAGTGCTAGGTAAATAAGCTTGTATGAGTATGGAATAAGCGATAGCATTCAGCAACTGGATTCCAGTTTGAAAATATGACTTTAATCTTGTAAGAGGAATGTCACTTCATGCACAATACGCACCATGCCCATTTACAGACTAGAAATGACTGTGGTTTGAAAGTGCAGCTGCTTAGTATACGTGTGTGCTTGACATTCCTCTGTCTTCTCTTTCAATGGAGACATTAAGAGTTTAATACTCATGTTGACAGAGTTAACAACATACTAAGCATTTGTATGCTAATATCAAAAAATACTTCCTAGATTTGGAAATATTTAAAAGCTGATTCAGCAGGATTTTGGAAAAAATCACATCCCTGCAAATTTCAAACCAATTACATTTTTGAGAGGAAAAATTTCCTACTGTTTGTAATAATTTTAAATGTTTATTCATTTTGGAACGTTCTCATTGCAGGTTAAAAATCAGATGGAAGAAAAACATTGAACATATTCTATTTATATTTGAACTCAATTTGATGGGATGCTAACACTGTTGATATTTTTCATTGAAGCAATTCTGGTTTATAAATAAACCTCAGTACGTATACATGCATTAATAATTAAAATCTGGAATGCTGACTGAACTCTAATAATTTCACTCAATTAACTACTTAAGGACATAGACACTATATAAGAGTTCAGTGTTTTAAATGCTTTTTGGAAACTACAACGGTATAAGAAACATGAGGCTATGTTCATTGTTGCAGCTTACAGCGAGGAAAAAAAAAATCACCTTGCATTTACATAGCGTTTTTCACAACCCGAAGTGTTCACAGCTAATGAAGTGCTTTCCTAAAGTGTAGTTACGATTGTAATAAAAGAAATGTGGCAGTCAATTTGCACACAACAGCATTATCGTAGTGACTGGATAATTAATTGAGGGATAAGTATTGGCCAGAAGCTGGGGATAACTCCCTTCCCTCTTCTTCAAAATAGTGCAGTGTGATCTTTTATGTCCACCTGACAAGGCACAGGGGGCCCTGGATTATTATCTCATGTGAAAGATGGCCCCATACACTGCAGCACTTCATCAGCATTTTCCTCCCTCTGCTGTAGCAAGTGTGTGAGAGAGAGCTGAGGATAGACCAGAAAAGTTACTGTGGCTTCATTTATTCCTTATCCTTTGGGGAAACTGACTTGCTTCAGCTCAGTCATCTGCCCCTCCCTAAACTACAGAATACTTTACAGAATATACTTGGGTTACTAAAAAAGAGACAACATTATAAGCGGGATTTCACAGCCTTATTTGTCTGGAAACCGGAAAATCCTACCCAAGATCAATGGACCTTCCCATGCTCTGATTTCTGTGGCGGGCGGGACGATAAAATTTCGGCTGTGACTCAATGCATAGCTTTTAAAGCGGCTGGAACAAACTCTGAAAATTACTGCTATCCTAATGGGATGCAGTTTAAACAGAACTCTTTCCTCTCATTTTTTAGGTGTAGACTCAATGGGCTGGATGACCTCTTTCTGCACTATAAGGATTCTATGATTCACCTTTGGTTTATTTTACTCTGCGCTTCCTATTTCTGTTGACTTCACATGGTTAAATGTCACTGATATAAAAATCTAGCATTTGTGGAAAATTTAATTGTAAAATAATCAGGAATAAATCAGAGTTAAGATTGTCCCATCCTCTGCTAAATTATTTTTCTCCTTTAAATATACACCCATGGGTTATTTTCATAAAATTATGCTCAGCTTTTTTATTTCTTCATTTATTTTTCCTGCTGAACAAAACAGGCTGAGAGTAAATGTTTTCACTTGAACACAAACATCTGCCTTGAGTCTTACTGTTGGGTCGGGGGGAGTGTGAATGAAATAGAGTCATTGGGCAGGATTCTGTCAGAATGAGGAGTTGGGGTGTCCTAATTGAAGTTGGCTGCAAGTGGGGAGGGAGGAGGGATTCAAAATACGGTAGTGAACTATCAAAGAAAACATTATGTAAAGCAAAAATTGAAATAAATCAGATGGAGTAGAACTTGGAAGTAATTTGTAAAATGAAATGAGATAAGTACATAACCTACCATAAAATATAGGAGCAGAATTAGGCCGTTCAGCCCATTGAGTCTGCTCCAAGGTTCAATAATGGCAAATAAGTTTCTCAACTCCATTTTCCCGCGTTTTCCCCATAACCTTTGATCCCTTACCAGTCAAGAATCTATCTGTGTCATAAATATACTCAATGACCTGGCCTCCACAGCCTCCTGTGGCAATGAATTTCATAGATTGACCGCCGTCTGGCTGAAGAAATTCCTCCTCATCGTGGTTCTAAAAACACATAGCGCGCTCATCGGCATTATCAAAAGAAAACAGAATGTGGAGGAATGGCAAGAGATTCAGCAGACAGAATCTTCCAGACCCCGCAGAGACAGGTTTGGTGATGGGACTAGGAACGGAATTTGAAACTTGCACATCAGGTCATCTCCCTAATGTGTTCCTGCCTCTGTTTGATCTGACTGGAGATAGGGTGCCACAGGAACCCGCTCCAAGGAGTTGGGTAGCCAATTAGGGCGATTTCCAGAACATCCGCCAGCATGTCTTGAAGTCAGATAAGCCCCCCATTGAGGTTTGGGGCTAGCAGCTTCCTGGAGGTGGTCTCCAGGAGACAAGCTGATGGCCTATGGAGCATTCTCTTAGCTGCCGGTCACAAAGCCATTGGGATGAGAAGTGTTATGTATATTGGGGCATGTCCCTTTAAGAGATCGGGTTAGGTGACAGAGAAATCAAGCCCCACCTTGTGGGGAGCTTGCCTGGGCAGTCTTGTGCTGATTGTACTAGGAGATAGACATGAAATAAATGGTTCCATTAGTTTATTATCACTGGCCTCGTGGTATTTAGTCATCAATATCAAAACCAGTCAGAAGCAATCCTTTGGATGGGGCTCACCCTCCACATTGATGGCTCTGAGAATTCTTCATTTTAATATTTTTATTATGCTTCAGGAAGTGCCTCCATTTTGTGGCACACTCACAGTTTCCCACCTGTTCAGCCACACTCATCCCTCCCAATGGGGCTCCTGATCCTCCAGTGCTGCAGTCTCTCTGCTTAGGCCTCCTGTCTGAGGAATCTCCACGCCAACCTTAATTGTACGGCACCATGGAGGCAGCTTGATAACTGACTGCCTCCCTGTGGCCTCCTTCACCTCTAGTCTGTGTGGTCTGGGACCTGGAAACAGTCCCAAGCTTGACTTTTTTTTCAAAGGCAGAAGATTCCAGAGAGTATCCTAGTTTTGTTTTGTACACTGCAATAATAAGGAAGCACATATACCATATCAGAGACTGATGTACAGTGTTATAGTAACCAGACTCTGGCTACTATAGAATAGTGCAATTTTAAGATTTTAATTTTTATTGATTACAAAATTAAATTGCAAATGTGTTTAGCACGAATTTCATTTCTTCCCTGTGGGCTTCATACACAGCTCATTAACTCAGGGTGGAGAATGGGATGCAAACATAGGATACTCTGTCTGTCCCAAACAACAAGCCATTCTCTGAAATATACAAGCTATCCCAACAGCCTGTCTGATCAGGACAAGCATGTTTGCATGTGTGAATTTGTACTCCATTGTTCCACTGCACTGCTTTCCTCTTTTATCCCTTGGACTCATTCAAGAAGATCTCATGCTCATTTTCTTCCTGTATGTCAAACTTAGTACAATGCACAAAAATTGGGATCCATATTAAGTGTGAGCATGCATCTCTACAGGATTCTCAAAAGAAATACAGCCATAGCACACTCTCCACCCAAATGCCCATCCCCTCTTTCCCCAACAGTAGTCCAGTGGAGAAGATGCTGATTAATAGTAGAATGGAGTCAAACAAATCCAGGGGCTTGACCCCTGGACAGCTGGATTATCTGATCACAGCTGTCCTGAATGAGAGCTGGTCAAGCGTGAATTCCAATGAGAACACTGTTAGAAAGTGCACCTGTGTGAATAATAACTAAGAACAAAGCTGGGCTTGACTAACTAATAGTTCAATATACTGACGTCCCTCCAGGCCTTGCCTTTGTCATCCAGACTTTCTGATTAGGAGTGGTGAATCACTCCAGATGTGCCTCCTGTCCACCAAAGGCACTTAAATTACAGGGCTCCATGAACTTTGGCTGTTATGAAGAGGTGATGAGTCAAAGGCGGGAACCTCTTGGCAATCACGCTGGGATGCATCATCCACAATTTATCAGGACATCATTTTCTAGCCACTCTAATCACCATTTTCAGTAGAAAAAGGGAAAAGTGAGCAAAAACAAAAAAAACATGCAATCAGTGTAACATACCAGATACCCAAAAATCAGTGTAATTAGAAAAATATTTTGTACTGCATTATTATGAAATGGAAATTTTTCTCTGCAGTGTTAATTTGCATGGTTAAAGTTGAAATCAACGACAGACCTATTGCTTGCAATTGCTATGAACCTCTGACTAAGTCCATCTTACTGAGGCATTCCTGATCTACTTCCCCTTCACCAGCTGTATTACGTAGTAAGGCTCTGAAACCCAGAGCACTCCTTGGCATCACATGTTGCAGGATTATAGGAGTGATCACTCATACTGATTCATAGATTAAAGCAGCTGTGACAGATGTCATGGTGCTGTGACACTATTATAAACTCAATTTATGTAGAACCTCTACTGTTGGTCCAGTGAAGAGAGTTTCTGGAACAAGAACAGAAGATGCTGCAAAAACTCAGAACATCTGCCAGCATCTACAAGGAGATAAACAGAGTTAACGTTTTGAGGCCATAACCTCTTTGTCAGAACTAAAAGGAAGGAGAATGTAGAAACTGCAACAAAATGTGGCAATGTTCAGAACAAACAGATGGCCTAGTAGGAAAAGGGGATAGGGTGTTTTGCATCGAGGCAACACATGTGTGGGATATTAAAAAAAAGAAAGGTGGGGGTTTAAGATGGAGGGGAAAGGTCAAAATCTAAAGTTGCTCAACTCAACATTGAGCAACATGCTCAACTGGAAGATAAGGTGCTGCTCCTTCAGTTTGTGCCTTCACTGGAACATTGCAGTAGATCAAGGATGGACATATGGACATGAAAGCAAGACGCTGAGTTGAAATGAGATGTAACAGGAAGACTGGGGTCATGCTTGCAGACTGAGGTATTCTGCAAGTAGTCACCCTCTGCATTTAGTCTTCCTTACTGGAGGAGACCACATTGGTAGCAACAAATACAGTAGAACAAATTGATGGAAGTGCAAGTGAAACACTGTTTAACAAAGAACAAAGAATAGTACAGCACAGCACAGCACAGCACAGAAACAGGCCCTTTGGCCATCAAGTCCTGTGCCGATACAGATGCCTTTAATATTTTCTTGCCTCTACATGGTCCATATCCCTCTATTCCCTGCCTGTTCATGTATCTTTAAAGATGCCTCTTGACTGTCATTATAGAATCTGTTTCCAAAACCTCGTCTGGCAGGGCATTCCAGGCATTCACCATTCTCTGTGTGAAAAACTTGTCCCTTACATCCCTCTTAAAAACTTTCTCCTCTCACTTTCAACCCATGTCTCTGAGTAATTGACCCTTCAACCCTGGAAAAAAGACTATTTACTCTATCCAAACCTGTCATAATCTTGTAAATCTCTATCAAGTCCCTCCCCCCCACTCAGTCTCCAATGAAAACAATCCAAGTTTGTTCAACTTTTCTTCATAGTTCATATCCTCCAAACCAGGCAACATCCTGGTAAATCTCTTCTGCACTCTTTCCAATGCATCAACATCCTTCTGGTCGTGTGGCAACCAGAATTGAACACAATACTCCAAATGCAGCCTAACCAAAGTCTTATATAGCTGCAACTTGATTTTCCAATTACTATACTAAATGCCCTGACCAATAAAGACCAGCATGCCATATGTCTTCTTGACCATCTTGTCTAACTGAGTTGTCACCTCAGGGAACTGTGGATTTACATGCCTAGATCCTTCTGTATGCTAATATTTCTAAGGGCTCTACCATTTACTGCATATTTTCCTTCTGCAGGAGACCTTCTAAATCACATCACCTCTCATTTGTCTGGGTTAAATTCCATCTGCCATCTTTAGGCTCAGGTCTCCAGCTGATTTATATCCTGCTGTATCCTCTGACAATCTTCCTCTTTATCCACTACTCTCCCAATTTTTGTATCACCTGCAAATTTACTATCAGACCACCTACATTTTCCTCTAAATCATTTATATATATTGCAAACAACAGCAGCCCCAGCACTGGTCCTTGTGGAACACTACTTGTCACAGAACTTCAATTAGAGAAGTACCCTTTCACTGCTACTCTCTGTTTTCTATGCCCAAGCCAATTTTGTATCTATCTTATCAGCCCACATCAGAATCCATATGACTTCACCTTCTGTATCAGCCTGCTATGAGGAACCTTATCAAAGGCTTTACTAAAGTCCTAATCCACTGCTCCACCCTGGTCAATTTTTCTTGTTACTTCCTCAAAGAACTCAATCAAGTTTGTGAGACATGACCTCCCCTTCACAAAACCATGCTGCCTACTGCTAATAAGCAACAAGCTAATTAAGCTGAAAGGCATATTTGAGGCCTTGAAGGGTGAGGAGGGAGGAGGTAAAGGGGCAGGTGTTGTATCTTAGAGACTTTCTGGGATGGATTCAAACTCATTGCCCAGAGATGATTGCAGGATGCTGTTCAGTACATTTTCAGGATGCCTCACCCATAAAATATCTTTAAAATATGAGTTTGGTGTGAGCATGAGAAATTATATATATGATTGTTAAAAATGTAATCATTGTCTCTAACAAGGAAAACAAGGCTTACTTTTCCACAAATGGGATTATGAAAATAGGGCTCTAAAAACAAAATGCCATTTGCAACAATTTATATTTTAAATATTTTCCAAATAAAACTGAATATTATATTGTATTACATACATCAGTGATGTATTTAGTATGTTTTGGTAGCAAATTTACTTCCTGTGTGTCACCTTGTTTGATGATGTTCCCAATTAGATGAGAGAATGACATCAGCTGACTGTATAGAAGACACAAAGCCGATTACTTGTAAATCTGCAGCTAACATGCTGCACCTGCACTAGAGTCAGTGTCTCCCTTAATAGAATTGCTGAGGGTTTATTACTTTCAATGTTGCTGCCTATTGATCAGGGCTGTGATGGCACAGAGCTGTTGCTGACTGGCATGTCCACTGGCTGCTCCTTGCTTCTGAATAAGACTACAAAGCATAAATGAGATCTGTGAATCCAACCTTCTTAATTGCTTAGAACCATTAGAACTGCATGTCTGTATCCTTCTTCTACAGCTGGTGATCCAGATTGAACAAAAATCCTCAATAACAGTGTCATTATGGTCTTTGCTACAGATAACACTGTGTTGTTACATGGCAGTATAGATAACTGTTGTTTCAAGTTTCCATACACAGTTAGTCCAATCTAACTGCATGGAGGCAAGTGACTGTTCAAAGCAAAGCTTACATTTTTAGTTTAATGTAATATAAAATAGTCCCACTAATTCTGTATCCTAATGCAACTCTGCATGCTTGACCTTTACCCTGCAACTTCTCACTCACTTATCAGCTTAAAGCTGAATGTTGTCCAGGTCTTGCTGCACACAGGAATGGACTGCTTCAGTATCATAGGAGTTGTGAATGGTGCTAACAACTGCTATTAGTAAACACTCCTACTTCTGACCTTTATATTGGAGGGAAAGTCATGGAGGAAACACCTCAAGATGGCCAAGTCTAGGACACTATCTTGAGGAATTCCAGCAGTGATGTCCTGGGGCTCAGATGATTGACTTCAAACAATCAGAACCATTGTGAGTAGCTTTTTTAAAGGTATTTTGGGGACCACGGAAGAAAAGTTAAATATAAAGATTGCCTCATGTGCTTTTGACCTTTTTAATGAACACGTAAAGTGCTAATTCCTGTGCAGGCCAGACCCCAAATTTCCAATGGGGGGTGGGGAATGCATGGCATTGTGTCACAGACAGCACGAACTCCATCTGAGCCTTCAAATGCTCAACCTCTACTACCTTGAATGTCAAAGGCAGCAGATGCATGGGAACACCATCACCTGCAAGTTCCCCTCTAAGTCAAGCACCATCCTGACTTGGAACCATATCACTGTTCCTTCACTGTCACTGGGTCAAAATCCTGGAACTCCCTCCCTAACTACGCTGTGGGTGCACACAGACCAGATGGGCTGCACCAATTCAACGCAGCAGCTCATCACCACCTTTTCAAGGGTAATTAGGAATGAGAATAAATCCTGGCCATGCCAGCAACAGTCACATCATATGAATGAATAAGCAGAATTCAATCCACCTCAATATTTGTTAAATTGACTGTATTAGTTCTATGATTCATTAGCTACTTAAAGATTATCAATGTCCTACTTCATAAATACGTCTCCCCCACCCACATTACTGTCATTGAAATTTCATTCCTGAAAAATACATTTCAATATAATGCAATCCTACCATTTTGTTACCAAGTCACAAACAACAATGAAAAAAATCAGGTATTTCACCTATTTTTGAACAAAAATATAGAGACTCCATTTCATAGAAGTTCAAGGTGACCATCCATGTAAAATTAAAACAGCATTTCACTCCATCAGTCATTTTACGTTGCAGATCTGATCATTTACAAACAGTTATTTATGGCTCGTGAGATCTATAAGTTCCTGGCAATCACAGTGCTGTGAAATGGGTGGTTAACTTGGTTTTAAACTGATATTTGTTTTGATAATGATAATTTTGACAACTAAAGCCAGCTGAAATCTATTTTAAATTGTTCTGATATCAGACCGCAATCTTGATGTGAAAATGATTACTCCTCTTAGATTAAAGACACTATATAAATACTGGTTGTTGTTACTAACTCAGCCACTGTCCAGCAGCAGGTTTCCCACCCACTCTTTTGACCAAGGATTAGACATCTAGGAGTGGTTCCAACTATCACAAGAACAAAAAGTTCTAACAGCGTACATGGGTTATGTTTTACTCCTTTGACATGCTGTGAAATTAATGCTGCTATCACTGCCAGTCAAATTGTGTGATTCTGTCCTGACAGTCTACCAATTCTCAAGGCTTTTCGTAAAATAAAGTCACCTACAAATTCTGAATTCAAACTTCATAAAGTCAATTCCTGTATTGCCCATAATTAGTCAGAAGAAATGGCGGGCTAGGCTTTCTGTCCCTCTTTGATAGCCACATTTGAGGGGAAATGTGACTTCTGTCTGTTATGAAGATACTCCATTGACTTTAGCGCCAGAGATTTTTTTATTCATTCGTGGGACATGGGTGTCGCTGGCTGGCCAGCATTTATTGCCCATCCCTAGTTGCCCCTCAGAAGGTGGGGGTGAGCTGCCTTCCTGAATCACTGCAGTCCATGTGCTGTGGGTTGACCCACAATGCTGTTAGGGAGGGAATTCCAGGATTTTGAGCCAGCAACTACAAAGGAATGGCAATATATTTCCAAGTCAGGGACGGTGAGTGACTTGGAAGGGAACTTGCAGGTGGTGGTGTTCCCATGTTTCTGCTGCCCTTGCCCTTCTAGATGGAAGGGGTTGTGGATTTGGAAGGTGCTATCTGAGGATCTTTGGTGAATTGCTGCAGTGCATCTTGTAGAGAGTACACACTGCTGCTACTGAGCATCGATGGTGGAGGGAGTGGATGTTTGTAGATGTGGTGCCAATCAATCAGGCTGCTTTGTCCTGAATGGTGTCAGGCTTGAGTTTTATTGGAGCTGCACCCATCCAGCCAAATGGGAAGTATTCCATCACACTCCTGACTTGTGCCTTGTAAATGGTGGATAGGCTTTAGGGAGTCAGAAATGAGTTACTCGCCACAGTATTTCTAACCTCTTACCTGTTCTTGTAGCTGTTGTGTTAATGCGGTGAGTCCAGTTGAGTTTCTGGTCAATGGTAAAACCAAAGATGTTGACAGTGAGGGATTCAGTGATGGTAACACCATTGAATGTCAAGGGGCGGTGGTTAGAGTGTCTCTGATTGGTGATGGTCATTGCCTGGCATTTGTGTGGCATGAATGTTACTTGCCACTTGTCAGCCCAAGCCTGGATATTGTCACATTGAAGGTGTCTTATCCAGCGTCTGCCAAAGAATGTCACTGAAAAGGGAACAAAGTTCAGACAAGATGTGCTCCATGCATTGTGCAAATTGGCAGCTTTATTTTCCCCCAGCAAAAGACTGTCAATCTCATACTTCAACATTTCCTAAGCAGAGCTCCTTTAGAACTTTGGTAGTCCTTCAACGCTCAAAGAATTCTGGCCCTGTGATCAGCCTACCATGAAACACTTGGACCAAAACAGCGAACTCTTGCATTTGGTACTTAAATAGGTCACAGATAAATGGGGAGTAGTAAATGTAAATATACGAAAAGTAGTAAATACAACAAAGGTTGTGTTTTTCTCATAGGCATACTATTATGATATATCATGCTATAAGAATTTTTTGCCCCTACAAAGCTAGGCCCTGCAAGCCTGGGGGGCTGGAGGCGGGTGTTTGGCATGTGGTAGAGCCATGTCAGGATAAGTGTCCATGTCTACAAAAAGATTAACAAGTTTGGGGATTGCTGTGGGTAGCAAAGTTTAGCCCGTGGTTATCTTGGGAGTCATTTTCAGTAACAGCGCTACTGCTCAAGGAACCAATAATTGCTGTTATCATCATTACTGTTATAGAGGTTCAATGGACTGGATGCTTTATATACAGTCACTTCTTATCTTGGTTCTCGCTCTCCTTTGTAGTCCTTCGATGCAAGAAAGATGATGGCTGCAAGAGTTTGTACGTAGAGTATTTAATGTGAAGAGGCTCTGCAGCTACCAATTCGTTCTGTTGACCAGGATATTGTCCCACTCTTGCCACCTGACATGGCGCATCAGAAGGATTTGTAGCATGACAATCATGCCACAAATGCACATTCAGGTGCTGGGTGGGATTCCAACTCAGAACTTTTGGGCTCAGAGGTAAGGACTGAGCCATGACAGCTCTTACCCTCAATTAATAGAACTGGAAACAAAAGTGAAAGCTTTAACCGTGTGGCTTCATTTGAGCTCAGTTAATGTCAAGAGCCCATCTGTCAAGGAGGCTAATGTTTAAAGTTTAAGTTTGGTTAAGCTGAGTCCACAATACTTGTTAAAAAAACATCTGGACAATTTTAACAAATATCATAACTTCTCTAATTTGATGGCACATTTGGTAACCACTCACTTCTCCTCCTCCTCCTCCTTTTGGGAAGGCTCACTAAATTAAGTGCTAATCAGGTATTTAATTGGGCAGCCTTCCTTGAGATCAAGGACCTGGGGGCAGAAATCCCAGCATCTCGAGCTGCTGGCCAATCAAAGGCCAGCAGCCAAGTATTGCTCAGCAGTATCACCAGGGAACTGGTGGTTGCTACCAGTAATGTACCAACCAAGACCCAGATCACCTAGGGACTCGTGGGATGGGAATCATGGGTGTAGTACTCAGTGAAGCCCTCTCCCACCTGCCTTCCTGATGATGGATCCCTCAATCATACATTGAATGCCTTTGAATGAAAAACCCCCTCAAAGCCTCCAAGCAATTCTGACATTATTGGCTTTTTGGACTTCCTGCAAGACAAGTCTTCCAACTAGTCTTGGTTGAATGTCAGTGGTTGTGGGATGAAGTCCTTAAGTGAGCATTAATTTCCCACTAAAGTCCCTCAGTTGACAGCAAGGTCGGAAGGTCATCCATGAGCCATCCTCGTGCCCAAGTACCCCTGCCACCAAACTCACCTCAAGAGAGGACATGAAATACCTGGCCACAGAAGGAGCATTCATGACACGGTTCAACAGGTTTGATAATCAGCCCGTTAAACCTTCCAACACTTCCCTACTATTCCACAAAGGGAAAATACTGTGTGGGAGGATGCTAAACAAACGTACATCTTCTCATCGGATACTTTCAAGCTCATTCTTCCTTTAACTAATCCACTCCATGTCCAGAACTCATCTGTCAGACCTCACCCCTCTCAAATTTTGGTGCCATGCCTCAAAACGAGTATTAAACAACTTAAAATACCAGGCCCAGAGGCCATGATTTTACCGGCTTGCCCTGACCATCAATGAGCTGAGTGAGCCTGTAAAATCACGTGAGAGCTGAGAAATCAGGATTGCATAATTTAAATTCATTTAAATACTTATCTGCATCTGTTTAGCAAGTCCAGAGCTCTATTGTCTGGGCTCACTTGCCTTTGTGGCCTCAACAGGAGAGGTTCTCGCTGGTGAGGAAAACATTTGTTTCCCATGAATGGGGAACAGTCATATTGCCCTCACCGGTGAAACCAGAGACCACTGAGGCCCACCAGGAGGGTCGAGGGCAAGGGAAGGCAAGGCAGGGATTGGGCAGTGCCAGGCTGGCACTGCTGGCCCAACACCTGGCATTGCCAGCCTGGCACCTTGTCAATGCCCATTAGGCACTTTGGCGACGTCCACTGGACAGTCTCGGTGATGGGGCCTGAAGGCTATGGGGGGTTGGGTCTGAGAGGCAGGGCCTATAGGTTGGGGCCTAAAGGAGGAGGACCTGGTGGGACTGGAGCCAAGCTGGGGCAGCCCAATCAGGTAGGGGGCCAGCTGTCACTCATTTGGTGATTGGTTGGAGGAGAATGGGGGGGGGTCTGCTGCTACTCTGTCTGTGATCGGTGGGGACAGGGAGGGAGGCTGCTGTTGCTCTGCTCATGATTGGTGGGGGCAGGGAGAGGGGCCACTGACGCACTGCCTGTGATCGGTAAGGGCAGGAAGGGAGGTGGTGGGGGCTATATTTTCGAGCAGTGTGGAACTCATGATCAAGCTCCCACGATTGTGGAGGGAGGTACTGATTTCAGGCTGGCTGCAACAGCAGTGGTCTGACAACTTTCTCTCTGTCAGGCCTCTGCTGTTGCTATTGTGCATGTGCAGCAGATCTCTCTGCTGCCTGATCAGGCTGGCTAGCAAGTTTAATCCTACCCACTGCTCTCGTAGCTAGAAACAGTCTAGCTGTTTCATATACTAAGTGCAAAAGATTGGGAGTAAAAACCCACCCAAAAAAATTGATCTGGAATTCTTCTGTTTGCACGCTATCTGGACACCTAGAAATTTTCTTGTAAAATCCTGTCTAGAACGTCTATTGCCTCTTAGCTATGAACTAATGCATTATTTACTTAACAACAATTAGATTTTGAAGTCTTAAAGGGACATGGAGCCACATGCACATATTTAGCAGAAAAGTTCCAGTTCTTAAATTTTAAGTATTAAAACTATCTGATTTATTGTGAGCAGGGCTACAAGATGCATATATATAAATATATTTAGCACACATATATAAATTATACATAATATAAAATATACACAGACATAATATAACTACATAAAATTATAGCATTCTGTAATGAGTTTCGATGTGGCACACCAATTTTCTCCTGAGCAATACACAGTTTACTAGGAATCACATGGATTTAAATCACTTAAAAGTAAATAATTAGAATCTGTTCTTTGGTAAGTTATAAATATTAACTGTTTTCAATTCTTCTGTAGGATGCGAATGCCATTATTTAGGCCAGGTTTTATTGCCCATTCCCAATTGCCCCCAAGGAGATGGTAGCAAGCCATTTTCTTGACTCACTGCAGTTCATGTAGAGTACGTACACTGTTAGTGCTACTAGGAAGGGAATTCCAGGGTTTTGATCAGTGGCAGTGAAGAAATGGCGATATATTCCCAAGTTAATGCCGCACAAAAGCAAACAAAAATTAATTAACAGATTCGAAACAAACCCATCTTACCTCAGGTTCATGTCATATTCCTGTAAACCTCTTAACAAATGTGGGTTAGTATAAAACAATTTCCAACTTTTCTCAATACTTTCAACCCTACAAAAAAGTCCACTTCTTTAAGCTAACTTAACCCTATAATATCAAGTATATTTTTTGCATTCTTTTTCAGGTAGCATGGTGGCACAGTGATTAGCACTGCTGCCTCACAGCGCCAGTGAATTGGGTTCAATTCCAGCCTTGGGAAATTGTGTGGAATTTGCGTATTCTCCCTGTGTCTGAGTGGGTTTCCTCCAATTTCCTCCTAAAGTCCAAAGATGTACAAATTAGGTGGAATGTGTGGGGTTATGGGGATGGGTGGGCTTGGATAAGGTGCTCTGTTGGAGAGTCGGTGCAGACTCAAAGGGCCAAATGGCTTCATCCAGCACTGTAGTGATTCTATGGTTCTCTTCACATTACTATTATTTTTAAAACAGTGATTAAAATGGCTACATATAAGCAATTAATGTCAATGGCATTGATGTATTGAAGGGAGTAGATAGGCTGTCTGCTTACATGACCATATGGCACGTCGCCTATACTGCAACCGTTAGGAATATTTTCACACCTTGCTAAGTCAAGCCACTACATGAAAATAAAATGCTTGCAGGGTAGACTGGAAGCAAGTATTCTGCTCTAATCAGCCACCAACATTTCTTTTAGACAAAGTCACTGTACATTCAAAGAAGGTCATGCTGCTGAATTCAATCAGAACAAAATGCCACAGATGCATTCATAACTAGTTCCAATGAAGATTACTGTTTCAGTAAAAATAAATGCTATCTAATCTAATTAATCAACAACAATAAATTGCATTTATATGGCAGCTTTAAAATAGTTCAAATCCCCAAGGTGTCTCATGAAGTGTTAATAAACACAACTTGACACCAAGCCATATAAGCCAATTTATGGGTAGATAACAAAAGCTTGGAAAGAGGTTGGTTTAAAAGAGAAAAGATAGGTAGAGAGGTGGAAAAGTTTAAGAAAGGAATTCCAGAGCTTAGGCTCTAATTGCTAAAGTCAAGATCAAATGTCAATGGTGGAATGATTAAAGTTTGAGACCTGCAGGAGGCTAGAATTGAAGGAATGCAGATCTGAGTCAGCATCCCACCTCCCCCAATAACCTATCACCCTCTTGCTTACCAAGAATCTATCCACCTCTGCCTTCAAAATATTCTATAGGGCAGGAATTTCCAGACGTTCTCGCCCCAAGGTCAGAAATTCCCACCCAAAGCCAATGGACCTTTGCATGGTCTGGTTCTGCCCGCTACGATCCCCGTGGCAGGCGGGACGGAAAAATTCTGCCCAAAGACTCTGCCTCCACCACCTTTTCAGGAAGTGGGGTGGGTGTGGCATATATGGAGAGAGAGAGACAATATTCAAAGGGGGGAGGAAATGGCAACTGTTGGATGTAGAGAGAGGGAGTGCCAGCAATAACTGTTAGGGGTGGAGAAAGTTGCCTAGTGGACCAACATAACAGAATTTAATGGGTGCCTGTTGGCACGTTTGCAGACAAAAGCCCATAAAATTCCCTATAATACCCTCCCTCCCACTTCCAACTTCGCTGTAATTTTATGGTGTACAGATGAGGCAACCTCACTTGCCCTAGCCCCAGTTGAAGACCTTAAGGGGCCAATTAATTTTGGGACTGGCAGGAGGAGTTTAGGGAAGGATGGAATGCTTGGGAATTCAGCAGGAATAGAGGTGATGCCTCCAAAACAAGCCTCCTTTCCAGATTGGGCGTCTTCCCTGAATATTGGCCCCCAGCCACATACTCCCTGGCCCCTCTTCCCCCCCTCCTACTGTCCCCAGACCTCCTGCATCCTGGGGCTCCAGCACTTTGACTGCTGGGGCTGTTTGTAGTGTTAAATGGCTAAGGAGCAGCTACAATCGGTGAAGATATGTTCCCTGCTGATTCATTGGGTGTTAGGGTGGGAAACCCTGCCACCCATTAAATTCTACTCAAGGTGTTTTTATCTTAAAGTTAGAATTAGAAGACTGTGATAACTTCTATGGAGCAGTAACTCTACATCTCCCACAGATTTGGTTAGGAAAAAATATATTACAGCAATAATTCTCAGCCAAAGAGCTTTCAATAAAACTTGGCAGGCTGACATCTTACTAAAACAGTTGGGAAATAAACACTCCACTAATGCTGGCAGACGTTAGGAATGGGGCTTTCTTGGATAGCCTTTCTTGTCATGGTTTCATGTTGGTAACTTGCTACCTGAAAGTTGACAAAGTCTGGACTACAGTTTTATCTTGGCAGAGATTTTTGATAATCTGCAAACCTGAAAGTTTAACTTAACATAGCAGTCGTACTAATATAAAACAATGAAAAACTTTTTCTATGATATATGCACAGATAAGAGTTCTACTTTTCAGCTCATTTGATCGAGTTTTCCCAAATAATTTAGTTTTATCATTCACCACCCATCAGCGGTGCTAATTAGTGTGAAAATTCTTGGGAACTCCAAAAATGACAGCGTCATACATAGAAAACATAAAGGCTATTAAGAATGCTGGGGAACTGGATTTTCAGCATTTGCCAAGGTTGAGGTCAGGGTTGGATAGGAGCTAAAATAGCACACAGGCTAGCATGTTGGTTTCCTGGGTTCATCCTGTCTCCAGGGCACTTTTGTGGAGAAAGGTTGACTGCCAGCAGGGAATTTTCCTGTTGCCTTCCAGATTCCCGTGGGTGCCAAAAGACCTGTTTAGGTGCCAGGAGGCACCCTTGGTGGCATGCTGGTGGACCAACACTCCAGACAGTCTTAGAGACCTTAACTGTCATGATTGAGGATTAATCATAGGACACCCCACAGAGGGAATTCCCACTACACATTAGTAGCCTGGCTGCAAAAGCATTTTTTAATTTAAGTTTTGAAAGATTTGGAACTGGCAATGAGTGCTCACCTGCTCCACGAGTAAGGGGGTTCCAGCAGTTAGCTGCCAGGAAAGCCTGATCTCCTGAGGACTGGTGCTTAGACATGTTGGAGAGCTCATTCATTGCCTGTGGACCACATATTGGAGGCTTGCCTCATCCTAGCTGAATCCCAGTTTCCATCCCCTCTGCCATGTGGCAGGACATGCAGGTGAGAAGGGTGCAGCTGGAGAAAGTCCTTCTGCTGGTACTATCGTCAGTGGTATTGTTTCTATGTTTGCTCCTCATCAGGGGTGCATGGTGCAGTTCCATAAGCTGCTCCCATCCCATGGTGAAGGCTGGCAGCAAAAGATGCATGAAGTGTTCAGAGGTGAAATATCTCCCAAGAGTTGGTGATCACCTTTCAAAGAGTGATGGCACCCTCTGAGAGAAGAGCTGCTTTGAATAGCAGCCTCTCATTTAGCCACAGCTGGAGCTCTGGATCAGGAAAACAGATCAAAACCTACTCTGATTGTCAGTTTTACTGAAGAAAGTCTTGCTGCTCTGCATTCACCTTGGTGATTTGCTGAGATGTCCAGAAACAGGAATCCTGGCTGTAAATCCATAAAATCACCAAAATCCCAGATGACCATAGGCTGCTCTCCCCTTTGAGGTGGAGAGCTGGCAGTGGCGATTTAACCTGAAGATCAGAACACCTCAGGTGAGGGGCAAAGTTGAGAAGGTGGTGCCTTCATGAATGACCTCAGCCAGTTTGGGAATTGAAACCGTGCTATTGGCATTACTGTACATCACTAACCAACTGTCCAGCCAACTGAGCTAAACTGACCCCCGCCAACTAATACATAGTTGAAGGTTGAAACAATTTTTAATTACACAGCGCAGTTGCGCAATGGTTAGCACTGCTGCCTCACAGTGCCAGGGACCCAGGTTTGACTGCATCCTTGGATGACTGTCAATGCAGAGTTTGCATGTTCTCCCTGTGTCTGCATGTGTTTCCTCCAGGTGCTCCAGTTTCCTCCCACAGTCCAAAGTTGTTCAGGTTAGGGGGATTGACCATGCTAACCTTTCCCTTAGTGTCCCAAAATGCATAGGTTAAGGGGATTAACAAGGTAAATGCGTCAGGTTATAGAGATACGGTCGAGGTGCGGACCGGCATAAGGTGCTCCATCAGAGAGTCAGTGCAGATTCATTGGGCCAAATGGCCTCCTTCTGCACTGTAGGGATTGTACGATTCTATACTTATTTACCTGACAGGTCCAATCTGCCCATTGTTTCTCATGGACCTGTTCATAGATGGGAGATCCTTATCTGAGCTACTTTGGAAAACTACTGTTTCCCTCAAAAGCCAAAGAAAATTCTGGACAATAAAATTTCTAGTATTAATGAATGAAAACTTGATGGATTGTGTTACAGTGAATAAAGGAATGGAATATGTGAAACACTTATGGTTAATATTGATTGAAATGCCTTGAACAATAAGTACTAGTATATATTTCCTTAGATTTGAATTAATTCTAATAATTTTAGAATGAAGAAGGCAGCATATAGTTGCATCATTGCCATCTCACTAATTACAATGTACAGTACCAAGAGTGAACTTGGTGAAGGTCATGTATCTAATTTACAAATTTCTCCTATATGAGAGCCACAGCAGTTGCAATGGAAGAAACCATAATTTAGAGCAGAAACAATTAATCCCCAAAAGCCTTATTAGTTAGTGAGTCGCCAAGTTATATGCTCCCTGTCATTCATTTGGATAGCCGTTGTTCGGTAATTAGGTGACCTACTTTTCCGCATGAAAGAAACAATGAATATCATGCAGGTTTTTGCCAAATCAACACAGATTCAAGGAGTCCTAATACATGCAAATGGAATAATTGTTCTCCAGATTAGATTTATCTGGGTGTGAATAAAATGCCAAAAGAGCATGAAACCATTTTCTGTTTAGGATGACTAACAGCCATGCCATGGAGTATTTGGATTGCACTTTGCATAGTAGATCGTTCAGACTCCTGACTGACATAGCAGTCAGAAACAGTAGTGTTTTTCAGTATCGCTCACATGTTGCTGCTATTCCAAAAGACTGTTCTGTGAGCTTGGATAACAGCAGATCAAAATCCAAACTCATTAGGATAACTATCATGATCTAAAGATTCTCTCTATATTTTAATAGTGAGGTGCATACTTGGTGAAACTTTTTATCAAATTTGGCACACTGATATATAAACAGATAATTAGGTGATAATCAAGGATCTTGTCATTTCTAGGTATGAAATGACAAGATCCCTTTGACCAGATTCATTAGTGCTCAGTTTTTTCTTGATAGCTGTACATGGACTATGTGGAGGGATGGAGAGAAGCTCCTTACTTAGAAAGGGCCCATTCAGCCTCTTAAGCCTGTTCTGTTCCCAACCCCTCCGTTAAAGCCGTCTGTGTCAATCGCATTTCTAGTTCTGTCATAGAAGTGACAGATGAGAAAGTATGAATTCATTTAATAGGCACTGTCTTCCTGAAAGAATGACTGGCAGGTAATGTTTTTGATTGTAGGCACTTGCATGACTTGGTGATACATTGAAATGCAACATGTTACTTGCACATAATAGTATCATGATAAAAATGGCACATATCCACTGCATACCACTCCAAGGAAGATGTCAATATTTTAAAAATTAAACTAGTGGCCCAACTGGAAATAAAGTAAACTCCTATCAAAAAACAATAAATACTAGAAAAGTACATTTCAATGTAATGGAATAAACACAGTAAAAAGTCTGACAACACCAGGTTTAAGTCCAACCGATTTAATTGATAGTAAATTCACTAGCTTTCGAGGTTACCCTCTTCGTCAGGTGAAGAGGGTAACCTCGAAAGCTAGTGAATTTACTATCAATTAAATTGGTTGGACTTAAACCTGGTGTTGTCAGACTTTTTACTGTGTTTACCCCAGTCTAACGCCGGCATATCCACATAATGGAATAAACACAGCGTCTGCTATCATATGATTTTTTTTTAGTGGTCACCAATGCATAACGTCGCTGTTTGTGGTAAGCTATCCAGTTAATGTTCCAGCTTAAAAGCTCAACAGTATCAATGGATTTTGAGGTGAAAACCTTCACAAATAAGTTGGCTGCATTCTGACCAGTGGCTACAATTCCAGTATGATGTAAAGCATAAGGTTGCAAGTGTTATAAAGAGTGGAGGCATATTAGTCTGAAATAGTGAAAAAAGCATTTTAATTACAATCTGTTCAGTAAAATGTGTTATGTCTGAGGCAGAGTGTGATGGTGTAGCAAGTACTGTTTTATTTAAGCTGAATAAAGACCAAATTAAATCTTTATTCACTAAAATTACTCCATAGGACTTAAACAGAAAATTGAATTTATTGCACTCAGCTGCTGGTTTCAAAATAAACTCACGTGTTCAATAAAGATGGGTGACTGGAGTTTACACTTGCATTGGACCTACTAAATATTCACATAATTAGGCACAAAAGAAAATCCACACAGGTAAGTGGACATAAAGTGGCAATCTGACCATGGTTGACACTTGGGGGAAGTTAGGGCCCAATATTATTTAAATGAAGAGAGACTGTAGAGTGCTGCAGTACATATATATCTGGGTACACATACATGAATCACATATGGATAGCATGCAGGTACAACAAATAATTAGGAAGGCAAGTGGAATGTTAATCTTTTTGTAAGGGTGATATAGTATATAAGTAGGGAAGTTGGGCTACAACTATACAGGGCATTGATGAGACCACATCTGTATACAGTTTTGAGCTTCTTAGAATCATAGAATCCCTAGAGTGCAGAAGAAAGCCAGGTCCATTGAGCCTGCACTGACAACAATCCCATCCAGGCCCTATTCCTGTAACCCCACATATTTACCCTGCTAATCCTCTTGACACAAAGGGAAAATTTAGCATGGCCAATCATCTTTGGACTGTGAGAGAAAACCGGAGCACCCGGAGGAAACCCACACAGAGAGAACGTGCAAACTTCACACAATCACCCAAGGCCAGAACTGAACTCAGGTCCCTGGCATTTTGAGGCAGCAGGGCTAATCACTGTGCCACCGTGCCAAACTTATGGAAGGATATAGTTGTGTTGGAACCAGTTCAGGGGAGACTCACTGGGTTGATTCCTGAGCTGAAGGGATTGTCTTATGAGAAAGATTGAATAGGTTGGGCCTGTACTCAATGGCGTTTAAAATAATGATAAGTGCTATTATTGAAACGTATAAGATACTGAAGAGCTTTGACAGGGTAGATGTTGAAAGAATGTTTCCCTTCACAAAGAAATCTAGAAATAGGGGGCAAAGTTTCAAAATAAGGGGTCTCCAATTTAAGACTGAAAGAAAAGAAATTTCTTCTTTCAGAGACTCAGCGGTCTTTGGATTCTTTTCCTTGAAGGCACTAGAGGTTGTGTCATTCAATACAATCAGCTTGAGTTAAATAGATTCTGATCTACAAGGGAGTCAAGCATTATGAAAAGCAAGCATTATGGAGTTAAGACCACAATCAGATCAGCTATGACCTCATTGAATAGCAGAGCAGGCTCAAAGACAAAATGGCCTACTCCTGCTCCTATTTCTTATGATCTTATGAACAGGTGGCTAACAATTTTTGACATTGATCACAGGGTTTTCATCAACCTCATGTGCCTTAGTTGTTTTGGGCCACATGAGTAAATCTAACTTGAAGAGCTTGGACATGTGCCTCAGGACAAAAGGACATAACCTAAGTCTTCTGAAATGCTTCCAATGCATTATGGGAATGTTAAGACAGAAAGAGGAAAAGGCCAGTATATTTGCTCCCCCACCCCGACAGTAGGTTTCAGTCCTGCTGGAGTCTATGGGGTTTTGCATGGCTCACCCACCCTGCCGCCAGGGTGTGTGCACTGTGGCAATGCCATTGCCACAGTGCACACACCCACTAATGAACTGCTGACGAAGTGTAGCTTTATAAACACTCTTTCACATTTAGAATGTTCCTCATTTTCACTGGACCTTCCGTCTAAGCAATGTTCAATGAGGATGTGGAGGAAAATCAGGCCCCACACAAGTAGTTCTCAGATATCAGATAATGATCAGTTAAGACATCAAGAAGGCAGCTCATCATCACCATCACATACTAGAGGACAATAAGGGCAATCCATTAAGTGCTCAATTTGACAGAATGCTCACATCCCACAAATGAATAAAAAGAATACCCCCATATCTATTGCTTTTACTAATGCCAATGTTTCAACAACTAAGGTTCTTTTGCCTAACCTTCTTATTTTCTTTGCTTCTCAGACCAATGGACAATATTTATTATTCTTTTCCACCATGAATATGATAAACCCTGCAGTGTTAGAATATCCACCTGGAAGACTAGAACGTGAAGCACCGTAAAAAATGAGCAACCTCAAATCTTCTGGATCATCTAAGGCTGGGAACTGGAGTGTACATTTCTCTGAATTAATTTCTTTAATGTTTTATTTGCTCTCAAACTTCAACAGACGCATGTTTCATCATAGCACTCTGTTCCATAACTAGCATTACTAGTGTACTATCAGTTCAGCTGTTCAATCAAACTTCTTACTTGGTCTATTTCTTCCTTGGATGCAGGTTTCTCTTTTTGTGAGGACCTGATCCAATATATTGGGATGCAATTGGTGTTTTCCCAATAAGACTGCTGATTCTAAGTCATTCCTGACTTATTCTGCTTAATGTCTAACTCTATAAATTTAAAGGCCCCAAATCTTGACTTCCAACCTTAAATTCTTTCTTTATTTATCATCCATTGCTCAAATTTCCTCACAGAAAATCATTAACATGCATTATAAAGATGGTTGCTAGTTTCATTTTATGATACCAATAGAACATTGATGGTTCTGCCTTTAGCTGAATATAACCCAAACTCACTTCCCTGCAGTAGGGGAATCCATCCTGACATCTTGATCACCAAGTCTTTCTTCATAACCATGAGCTGCATGTCATCAGCAAATATCTTTACTGTGTGTATCCAACTGTGTGATAAGGCTGGCTGTCCCATGTCTGGTATTTCAGTTTATACACCAACAATTATTTCCAACTTTGCAACACTTTTTATTTGACATCTTTTATCAACTAGTAGCCACTAAAACTTCTCGATCATATGGGCTTCTATTTCTACTGACATTCCCAACCTGTTCACCTGTTCTATGATCCTTGTTCTTGTTAAATTATCACCTCTACTCAACCGCCTCTCTCTTTCTACACTACTGCTATACAATCTCTCCCTTCAATGACCAGAGTCCCTTTTGTAAGTTCATGATATTTTCCTTGGGCCATGATCACTTTTTGGTCCACTTTCAGAAGTCACACTACAATTTCTGGCCTTCCACATATTTTGTTCATTTTTGCCAAATCATGGGGTCTTACCCTCCTGTCCCTCACCTTGCACATTCAACCAATATTTGCATTTATCAATGGATTTTCCTGCTCTTCCTACTATGGTGGTATCCCTCCATACAATGACACCAACTGGCATATTTGTTACTCTAGTACTGACTTTGGCTAGTTGTCCTTTAGGATAAATAGCATTATTACATGCTTCAGTGTCACTTTGCTCATATTCAGTTGTCTCTTTATCTGCTGTCATCTGTTCCTCATAATTGTCCAAGATATCTTATGTGAACTGCATGATGCCTTTTCACTTTCCATTTCCTATTCAAATTCTGTGAATGGATAATCAGTGCCAATTAGCCTTGAGGAAGGTACCTTAACCATTTGATTCCCATGATGTAAAATTACTATTTTCCATCATTGTCCATAAGCGTACTAGGTCCTTATCTTTCTTTCTGTCTTTCTCTTTTTTCTGTCCTTCTCTTTTGTAATATACCACATCTCATGGGTTAAACTACATTTCTGATAGCCTAATGTGGTGCTATATGTCTCACCAAACTTTCTCTGAAACCTCAGTTTTGATGAATGCCTTTCTCCCACTGCATGCAGGGCATTCAAATCCTTGGAAAAAGTTGATCTAATCGTAGTGCTTTCCAAGGCTGGAGAATGATCCCACCATCACTGAAGATATTTTTGAGTTTTTTTCCATAAACCAGTTTTCCCCCTAAACTATTTGATAGGGACTGTATCCTCCAACCATTTGAAGAGAATTCTTCACAATAACTGCCCATGCTAGGTCAGAAGTCAGCTTACAGCTTGGTTAGTCAGTAAGACTTTGTGAAGCAGCTCATCAATTAATAAGTGATTTCTTCCACACATCTCAATACTACTGGAACTTTCCGCTGCTGTGTTCATCATTCTGATGTTCGTATTTGCACACATACTTTTAAATTCACCGTTGTAAAATTCCACCTCCCCAGCCCATTGTCAGTTAGGAATTTATCCAGTCCTCTCAGTCCAGTTTTATCCATTTTCCCATTATCTTGTCCACAATTACCTTTTTTCTTTTTCTATATCTTACTGTTGACATACTACATCTAGTTGCCATGTCCATGAAGTGCAAGCAAAAAATGTTTTTGTCTTAATCCCATGTCTTCAATTCAATTGCTACAATTTCATTAAAGTCTTTTGCGAATGCAAAGTGTCCTATATTTTCTGTATATATTGTATTTCTCACAGATCTCTTCCACATGTTTAGTACGTTCACCATTCACTACCCCTGCATCCTTTAGTAGAATTTTTTAACCAATGCCAAGATAGATAGGCAAACAGCCAATGTAGTTTTAAAACAACTTTTAACTCCTACACATGACATCATCATACTTCTTTAACATTATGATTCAAAATGTTAGGTCATGTTAAGGTGATAGAATGATGTCCAGATTGCATAAAACTCTAAATCTAAAGATTTCCAAAATCATTGGCTTTTCATGTTCTATATCGATTTTTATTTGAGGCTTTTTTCATAGACGGCTTACTCAATACTAAGGGAATTTCACTAGATACCACATCTGTGCTGATAAAATGGTTTATGTTACATGGAATAACCACTTTCTTTAGTGTTTTACTGTATTCTCATCCCTGACCATGAATTGAACTTTCATATTTCTTAATTTTATTTCAGTTTTTACCATTTAGATAATGCAGGTCGCAGTTTAGCCAATCCAACCAATGGCATACTGTGGATGTACAACCACTATCTAGTAGAGCACAACTGAATGAGTCTGCCACTAGGACAATGCAGGCTGGATGGGCTGAAGGGCCTCATCTGTACTGTATAACTCCATAACATCTATCACCAGAATAAAGCTTTTGATGATCAGTGCAATTCTTTCTGACTGATCAGTATCATCATCTACCCCTTCTGATCCTTAGCTGGCGTGTGTCATTTCAAAAAACCTCTTATTCCATTTTGGATAACTTATCACATATTATTTCCAATCACACCTGGAGCACCTGTTTCTCCATTATTTCTGGGGTTCATTCTCCAGCCATAGTTACCCATAGTCATCAATTAGAGCTGCCAAAAGGGTCTCTGTCCTCAATACTTATATTTGGTGTTCTTTGTACTTCATCCCATGCCAACAGCATTGAATCTTCCATTTTTTGTGTCACTGCTGTATGTTCCATTGGTCCAAGAAACAGCTGGAAATTAATGTTTTCTCACAATATTTTTAAAGCTTCAGACATCTGTTCTAATCTCTTTCTGATGATCTAACTTCAGTAAAGACCTGGAACCTTTTCAAGTTCAATACTTTAGCACAATCCAACAATTTGAAGACAATCTCTGAATTAGGCATCTCCAAATAGAATTTCTGCAATGAGTACATAATCTGTTAAATTCTTCTATGCTATATTCTTCTATGGAATAACAATTTAGCCTTCTAAATTTAGGAAAGTCTTATACAATGCCACATATTCATGAAAATTTTGTCCATGAATTTTAAAAATTCCAGATCTTCCACAGTGTTTAGTTGATGAATCTCAAGCTCCAAGAATACTTTGCACTTGTCAAGGTTCTGGTGGGAAGCAAAAGTGCCAAGGCCATATCTTGCTTTTTCTTTGGTCAGGGTATAACCTATGTCTACATATCCATTTTATTCTTCTATTGGTCATGATGTTCAGCTTGGAAAATCATACCCTGAGATTTTATACTTGGTTTCAACCATTCTCCTCAAAAGTAACTCTAACAAGAATCTTCTGTTTGAGAAGGGACCTTAGTTTCCAATTTTCACCTTTAAGCCAACTATTCTCTGATATCAATGTTCACTGGATCCCCGCTAGTTGGTGAAGTTAAAACGAATACTTCCTTTGTTGGAAAGAGTTTAATGACTTAGTTCATAGTCAACACTATTCCAACCTTCCAGTGTTTCAGCTATCCCCATTGATCGGTGTACAGATATACAAATTTTTTTTATTATGTCACAAGTAGGCTTACATTAACACTGCAATGAAGTTACTGTGAAAATCACTTCCAGTCCTGTTCAGGTAGACTGAGGGAGAGTTTAGCATGGCCAATGCACCTAACCAGCATGTCTTTCAGACTGTGGGGGGGAAACTGGAGCACCCAGAGGAAACCCATGCAGACACAGGCAGAACATGCAGACTCCACACAGACAGTAACCCAAGCCGGGAATCGAATCCAGGTCTCTGGCATTGTGAGGCAGCAATGCTAACCATTATGCCACCGTGCCAATCTGTTTAACAATGTAATTGCTCAAACCTTAACGAATTAATTGCTATTAAATCTTAACAATGCAATTAATAAGACACTGGCACATATAATAAGAACATAAGAACTAGAAGGAGTAGGCCATCTGGCTCATTGAGCCTGCTCCGTCATTCAATAAGATCATGGCTGATCTTTTCCTGGACTCAGCCCACTCACCATAACCCTTAATTCCTTTACTGTTCAAAAATTTATCTATTCTTGCCTTAAAAACATTCAATGAGGTAGCCTCAACTGTTTCACTGGGCAGGGAATTCCACAGACTCATAACCCTTTGTGTGAAGAAGTTCCTCTTCAACTCAGTCCTAAATCTGTTTCCCCATATTTTGAGGCTATGCACCCTAGTTCTAGTTTCACCTTCCAGTGGAAACAACTTCCCTGCTTCTATCTTATCTATTTCTTTCATAATCTTATATGTTTCTATAAGATCTCCCTTCATTCTTCTGAATTCCAATGAGTATAGCTCCAGTCTACTTAGTCTGTCCTCTTAAGCCAACCCTCTCAACTCTGGAATCAACCTAGTGAATCTCCTCTGCACCCTTTTCTCAAATAAGGAGATCAAAACTGTACACAGTACTCCAGATGCGGTCTCACCAGAACGTTATACAGCTACAACATAACCTCGCTGTTTTTAAACTCCATCCCTCTAGCAATAAAGGACAAAATTCCATTTGCCTTCTTAATTACCTGCTACACGTACAGACCAACTCCTTGAGATTCTTGCACAAGAATACCCAGGTCCTTCTACAAAGCAGCATGTTGCAATTTTTTACCATTTAAATAATAGTACGTTTTGCTGTTATTCCTACCAAAATGGATGATCTCACATTTATCAACATTGTGTTCCATCTGCCAGACCCGCGCCCATTCACTTAGACTATCTATACCCCTTTGCAGATTTTCAGCGTCCTCTGCACACTTTGCTCTGCCACCCATCTTAGTGTCATCTGCAAATTTTGACACACTACACTTGGTCCCCAACTCCAAATCATTTATGTAAATCGTAAACAACTGCAGTCCCAACACTGATCCCTGAGCCACACCACTAATCACTGATCGTCAACCAGAAAAACACCCATTTACCCCCACTCTTTGCTTTCTGTTAGTTAAGCAATCCTCTATCTATGCTAATATCTGTGGCGAATGTTGTTCTTCTCTTCAAGAAAGGAAATAGGAGTGACCCTGGTAATTATAGACCAGTTAATCTTCGGTGGTCGGTAAGTTAATGGAAACGGTCCTGAGAGATAGGATTTATGACCATTTGGAAAGATGCAGTTTAATCTGGGATAGTCAGCACAGTTTCATGAGGGGTAACTCCTGCCTCACAAATTTGACTGAATTCTTTGAGGAGGCAACTAAGTGTGTAGACAAAGGTAAAGCAGTTGATGTCGTATACATGGATTTTAGTAAGGCGTTTGATAAGGCTCCCCATGGTAGGCTCATGAAGAAAGTAAGGAGGTGTGGGATAGAAGGAAATTTGGCCAAATGAGTAAGTAACTGGCTGTCTCATAGAAGACAGAGGGTGGTGGTGGAGGGAAAATTTTCAGACTGGACGCCACTTACCAATGGTGTACCACAGGGATCAGTGCTGGGTCCTCTGCTATTTGTGATTTTTATCAATGACTTGGAAGAGGGGGCTGAAGGGTGGGTTAGTAAATTTGCTGATGACACCAAGATTGGTAGAGTAGTGGATGAGGTGGAGGGCTCTTGTAGGCTGCAAAGAGACGTTGATAGGTTGCAGAGCTGGGCTGAAAAGTGGCAGATGGAGTTTAACACTGATAAGTGCGAAGTGTTTCATTTTGGTAGGACAAACTTGAATGCGGATTACAGGATCAATGGCAGAGCTCTGAGGAATGTGGAGGAACAGAAAGATTTTGGGGTTCATATCCACAGATCTCTGAAGGTTGCCACTCAAGTGGATAGAGCTGTAAAGAAGGCTTATAGTGTATTAGCGTTTATTAACAGGGGGTTTGAGTTAAGAACTACGAGTTTTTGTTGCAACTATACAGGACCTTGGTGAGACCACATTTGGAACATTTTGTTCAATTCTGGTCACCTCACTATAAGGAGGATGTGGAAACATTGGAGAGAGTGCAGAGGAGGTTTACCAGGATGCTGCCTGGTTTGGAGGGTAAGTCTTATGAGGAAAGGTTGAGGGAGCTCGGGCTCTTCTCTTTAGAGTGGAGGAGGATGAGACGTGACTTAATAGCAGTTTATAAGATGATGAGAGAGAAAGATAGAGTGGACGTGCAGAGCCTATTTCCTCGGGTGGATGTAGCTGTTACTAGGGGACATAACTACAAGGTTCATGGTGGGAGATATAGGAGGGATGTCCAAGGTAGATTCTTTACACAGAGAGTGGTTGGGGTGTGGAATGCACTGCCTGCTGTGATAGCGGTGTTGGACACTTTAGGAACTTTCAGGTGGTTATTGGATAGGCACATGGAGCACACCAGAATGATAGGGAGTGGGATAGCTTGATCTTGGGTTTGGACATAGCTTGGCACAACATCAAGGGCCTATATTGTGCTGTACTGTTCTATGTTCTAATACATTACCCGTAATACTGTGCACCTTTATCTTATGTGGCAGACTTTGGTGCGGCACCATGTCAAATGCCTTCTGGAAATCCAGATACACCATATCCGCAGGTTCCCCAGTGTCCACTGCACAGGTAATATTCTCAAAGAATTCTACCAAATTAGTCAAACATGACCTTCTCTTCATGAGTCCATGCTGCATCTTACCAATGAGACAATTTATATCCAGATGTCTCGTTATTTCTTCCTTGATGATAGATTCAAGCATTTTCCCTACCACAGAAGTTAAGCTAACCAACCTGCCTTGTGACTACCTCCTTTTTTAAACAGTGGCTTCACATATGCTGTTTCCCAATTTGCAGGAACGACCCCAGAGTCCTGCAAATTTTGGTAAATTACTACTAGTGCATTTGCTATTTCTCCTGTCATCTCTTTTAGTATCCTGGGATGAATTCCATCAGGACCAGGAGGCTTGTCTACCTTGAGCCCTATTAACTTGCCCAACACTACCTCTTTCGTGATAATGACAGTTTCTAGGTTCTCACCTGCCATAAATTTTTGGCATGTTATTTGTGTCTTCCACTGTGAAGACCAACACAAAATACCTGTTCAATACCTCAGCCATTTTCTCATTTCCAGTTATTACATCCCCCTTCTTGTCCTCTAAACGACCAATGTTTACTTTAGCCACTCTTTATTGTTTTATATATTTGTAGAAGCTTTTACTATCTGTTTTTATATTCTGAGCTAGTTTACTCTCATAATCCAACTTACTTTTCTTTATAGCTTTCTTTGTGCCGTTCTGCTAATCTTTAAAGATTTCCCAATCCTCTAGCTTCCCACTAATCTTTGCCACTTTGTATGCATTTTCTTTCAATTTGATACCCTCCTTTAACATAAGAACATAAGAACATAAGAAATAGGAGCAGGAGTAGGCCATCTAGCCCTTCGAGCCTGCCCCGCCATTCAATAAGATCATGGCTGATCTGTTGTGGCTCAGTTCCACTTTCCCGCCCTCTCCCCATAACCCTTAATCCCCTCTCTTATCAAGAACCCATCAACCCGCTTCTTGAAAATATTTAGCGAGGCAGCCTCCACCACTTCAACGGGCAGAGAATTCCAGAGATTCACCACCCTTTGAGTGAAGAAGTTCCTCCTTCCTTAGATACTTTACTTCCTTTACCTTCCTTTACTTCCTTAGATACCCATGGCTGATTATCTCTTTTTCTAAGTCCTTCCTTATCATTGGTACATATAGGTATATGGTGGTAACTACGCATCAATGTAGTGTTGGGCATAGCTGCAAGTAGGAGTAAGCATGGGGAGAGCTCATATCTGGGATCTTTAATCAATCAATGTATACTGTTTCTAGCAGTTTAACAATAAATATTAACTATCTAAAACTACAAATAACCGAATTTTGCCCAACAACTTACAACAGGGTCTTGCAAAAAACAAGTACAAAACAAGGAAGAGCCTTGGAAAGTAATTAAGTTTAAGCCTTGTAATCTGGGCACAAGTGAAAAAAAAAGTGCAGCCAAGCATTCCGGAGGAAGGTAAGACTGTTTTGTGCTCGGGCAGCCAACCAACTGGAACATAGAGGTCATACATTAGGCTCACGTTACAGCTAACTACTGGCAACTTATCAATCACGCATTGAGTGCAAACCATAAACTTAACCTTGCTTTATTGCTCTTTAATCTTGGTATTTGAGCATTTCACCGTGATATTGTTATTACGGAAAACACAGTTAAAACTGACAATATTGTTAAACCCTTCAGTTTCGTATGGTACAACAATAGCAAATACACTTCAAAAATACTTCACTGGTTGTGAAGCATTTTATGGTGTTCTGAAGCTATGAAAGGTGCTTTATAAATGCAAGTTCTACATTTTTCTTTCTTATGTTGGCATCAATGACCACATACTTAATGTAATTTTCAATGTTTACTGTGCTAATGGTGTTAGTTCTGTTATCAAAGATACTGGGGACGATTCCCCTAGCCTACTGCGCTGCTTTTGTAGGCAGTGGGCTGGGAGACTCAAGTGGAAGCCATTTTGAGGGCTCCCTCCTGGGTGCCACAGTCTGCACGTGTCTCCGGCAGCTGGACTTCTTGTGCCATTAGCTCCACACCGATTTCTGGTGCAGAGCAGCATAATTTAATCAAATCACCTTTTAATCCTATTTAAACATCATTAGTGGGCCCCGGACTGAAAACTCTGGGCCTGCTAGTCTCTCCACCTCCGCCAGAGTGTTTCACTCCAAGGGGGTTTGGTATAGCTCCCCACTTATGGGAAGCTGGTGACCCAACCCTGCTTGCATGATGAGGGGGCAAAGGAGGCCCCCAGAGGGTCGGGTGCCAGAAGGAATGTGCCTTTGGACACTGCCACCTTGGTAGTGCTAGCCTGAGCCCTCGGCACTGCCCAAGGGACAAAGAGCCAATGCCCAAGAGCCATCTTGGCACTGCCCACTGGACATCAGTCAGTGCCTGGGGATGGGGCCTAATGGGGGGCAGGACCTCTGGGGGGAGAGATCGGTGGGGTGGGGGGTCATGCTGCCAATCTGCACTGGGATTGCGATCAGAAGGAAGGCCAGCGACTGAGGCTGGGCATCACAGTGAGGCGTGGTCGGGGCTGCAGGGAGGGTGTGTGTTGGGATTGCAGGGGGTTCAGGGTTGCCGGTGTGGGGACGGGGGGGTGTGGGGAGATCAAGTTGGGCCAGGGGTTGGGGGGTGTGGTTGAGCACTGGCTAATGATTGGGAGGCCAGCCGCGCGGGGCCACTGTGCATGTGCCGATCTCGGTGCTGACAGATCGATGCATGCACAGTGGCTCACTTAGCACTACACAACTGGCCTCTCCAGAAGGAATAGGCCTCACCTATTGAATTTGTGTGTGATTAATGCCAGGGCACTCTGCAGTGCTCAGAATGTGGAAGATTCATTTTGAAAATCCCACGGAAAAAGCCAGTGGGATTTACTCGTTTTTATGTGACATCAACAATTAGAATTTTTTTGGGAGAATTGTTCCCATTATCTTTTTAAGAAGTATTAGTTTGAAGAATCTTTGTATTGAACTTGATCGGTGACAATTCTGGCAAGTGGGATTTAATTTGCTTCACTCAATTCGAGTTGCAACACAGTTTGTGTAAAGATTAATACAACTTAACCGAAGAAAAGATATCAAACTATTAACGTAATAAAACAACTGAACAGTAAAATAAAATAATTAAAAGTGGGTACTGCATAAAACACAAATTAAAATATGAGTACTGTAATTGTGAAGTGATTACCTCAACACTGATACACTATCTAGGACTATTGCCTCAAAGTCTAGCCCTGGTAAGGTGGCAGATGTAACTTTTTTTTTATTCAGTCATGCAATGTTGGTGTCGCTGGCTAGACCAACATTTACTGCCCATCCCTAATTGCCCTTAGAAAGTGTTGGTGAGCTGCCCTTTTGAGCCACTGCAGTCCATGTGGTGTAGGTACGCCCACAGTGCTATGAAAAAAGGAATTCCAGGATTTTGACCCAGCAACAGTAAAGGAACAGCAATATATTTCCAAGTCAAATTGGGGGAACTTCCAAGTGGTGGTGTTCCCATTTGTCTCCTGCCCTAGTCCTTCTAGATAGTGCTAGCGGTTGTATGTTTCAAAGGTACTCTCTAATGAGTCTTGGTGAGTTCTTGCAATGTATTTGTGGATGGTACACATTGCTGCCACTGTGTACATGGGATTGAGGAAGTGAATGTTTATGATGCCAATCAAATGGGCTGCTCTGTCCTGGATGGTGTCAAGCTTCTTGTGTGTTGTTGCGAGTTGCACTCAACAAGGCAAGTGGACAGTAGAACATAGAACATAGAACATTACAGCACAGTACAGGCCCTTCGGCCCTCAATGTTGCACCGACCAGTGGAACCAATCTAATGACCCTCTAACCTAAACTATTCCAATGTTATTCAAATGCCTATCCACAGACCATTTGAACGCCCTTAAAGTTGGTGAGTCCACAACTGCTGCAGGCAGTGCATTCCACGACCTTACTACCCTCTGAGTAAAGAACCTACCTCTGACATCCATCCTATAATTACCACCCCTTAATTTAAAGCTATGTCCCCTTGTGTTAGCCATGACCATCCGAGGTGAAAGGCTCTCATTGTCCACCCTATCCAATCCTTTGATCATCTTGTATGCCTCAATCAGGTCACCTCGTAACCTTCTTCTCTCCAATGAAAATAACCTCAAGTCCCTCAGCCTTTCCTCATAAGACCTTCCCACCATACCAGGCAACATCCTGGTAAACCTCCTCTGCACCCTTTCCAATGCCTCCACATCTTTCTTATAATGCGGCGACCAGAACTGTACACAATACTCCAAGTGCGGCCGCACCAGAGTTTTGTACAGTTGTAACATGACCTCACGGCTCCGAAATTCAATCCCTCTACCAATAAAAGCTAACACACCGTACGCCTTCTTAACAACCTTATAAATCTGGGTGCCAACTTTCAGGGAGCTATGCACGTGTACCCTGAGATCTCTCTGCTCGTCAACACTACTAAGAGTCCTTCCATTAGCCCTGTATTCTTACCAAAGTGAATCACCTCACACTTTTCCGTATTAAACTCCATCTGCCACCTCTCGGCCCAGCTCTGCAGCTTATCTATGTCCCTTTGCAAACTGTAACATCCATCCTCACTGTCTACAACTCCTCCGACTTTGGTGTTGTCAGTATTCCATCACACCCTTGACTTGTGCCTTGTAGACGGTAGACAGGCTTTGGGAGTCTGGAAGTGAGTTACTCAGCACAGGATCCCTAGCCTCTGACCTGCGTTTATAGCCACAGTATTTATATGGCTGCTCCATATCATTTTCTGATCAATGCTAATTCTTAGGATATTGATAGTGGGGATTCAATGATGGTAATACCATTGAATGTCAAGGGCAATGGTTTCATTCTCTCTTGATGGAGATGGTCAGTATCTGATACTTGTGTGGTGTGAATGTTACATGGCATTTATCAGCCTGTGGAACTTACTGCAGATGAGAAGAATGGACAGCATGCAGTGAATAAGTAAACTTGACAATACATTTATTCTTTTCTCTTCGTTAATTTCTATATGAAAGCTTTTAATTTTTTAAATAATTCATATCAGATTGAAAAGTGTGGGTGTATTTCTAATCAATCTGAACAGAATGCTTACGATGGAGTAGATTATTATATCCTTAATTGGGCTGCAGTTGAATCCTGATTAATGAATCACAAGCTTGCCAAAAAATGTTACATTTGGATCAGAGTTATGTGTAAAGATCTCTATAGACTGTTTGTAAGGAAAACAACCAGCTCATAATACTTGAATCTCATCCAGCTCTTGAATTTGAATGAAAATACACATTCCTTTCCACAGCAGATTTGCAGTATGGAATAGGTGGATTTAAGAATTACAACATCAAATGTGCAGTAACCGGAGATTCAGGAAATCAAATTTGCTCAGGAAAGATTGCTAATTAGGTGATCAATGCATAGTATTATATCAGCAATCATTGGTTTATGAAAAAAAAATGGATTGAATCTGACCACATAAGCATCACAAAGCAAGTGCTTCCTGCCTAGCATGACAGAAGTGGCACTGTTACTTTTGTAAACTACAAACACCTAACACACATTTAGTTTATGAAACAGGGTTGAGTTAAATAAAAATAAATTATTGTGATTCACTAATTCCAGGCAGGTTTACTACTGTGGTTTTAATGAGAGGCAGTACAGCGATAGCATGACACTAAATTAAGTAGTCCCAAAATCAACAAAAGTACATTGAGGAGCAATTAATCTCATGAACTATATCCCTTTTCTTAAATAAAACCAGTTAAAAGAAACAGATTGCGTACTAGAAAAATGAAGTCAATCCTGTTTCAACATTTCCAATGGTGACTGATTGGGAGCATGAACTGTAGTCACCACCAAAATGTAATACGTATGGCAGCTGGATCACTGTACTTTTCAGATTTTATTTTTCATGATCACAGATCCGAGAAAGCAGATAATTGGGGATTATTTAATAACGTAATAGGATTGTATATTTAAAGGTTATTTGTTGAACAGAAATCATACATTACCTATGATTAAGTTTAGTAGGGTTCCACCCTTTGATCAGGTATTCATAACTATACTGAACACAACAGTATTCTGTTCTATTGTACAAGATTTTTATTTTGCTATAGGAATTAATTGCTTCCATTCAATCAAAATAGAGAAGTGCTGGTAAGGAAATTCAGGAACATTCAAAGAAATACTATGTGAATGCTACATACCTCTGTTTCATTCTCTCATGCATTGTTCCATGCTGGATACACTGGTTTTCCATTTCATCGTTTCTTGCTTGGAGTTTCTCCAATCTTTCCTGTAAATACTCTTTATCCTGGCAAAGTTGGCCAACCTCTGATCTGAAAATATATATTATAGATGGAAATAGTTAAGGAAAGACCAAATTCAGAAACATTGAATGAATAAAACAACAATAATGCCTGTCCATGTGCAAATCTATTGTAATGGGAAGAGGTAAGGGTGATGAATGAGAATGTTAATTATTAATTAGTCATTACAAAATATCCAACTCCAAACACAAAGGCTGGAATTCTCCAGCCGTTCATGCTCTGCCGCCGCCAGCGAGGATGGAGAATTTGGCATTCAGTCACATCTCCATCCACTACAGCAGGACAAGAGAACAGCTGGAGAATCCCACCCATTGTCACAAATAACATTCCCTCTTACTGTAATGATAGTCCATTAATCCTTCCCAAACTCTCTGCAGCCTTTGACATACTTTGACCACATTATTCTGAAATGATAATAGCTTTTCTTGGCAACAAAAGCAACATTTGACCAACATTTGGCAGTGAGGAGCTGTTGTAAAACTGAAGTCAATGGGTGTATGTGGAAAACCCTCTAGTGGCCAGAATTGTACCTGAAGGTGGTTATTGGAGGCCAAACGTCATAGCTCCAGGCAGTCTGTGGACTGCTACATTAATGGCTTTTCCAACCATCACAAGGTCAGGGATGGGTCTGCTTATTGATGATTCTACAATGGTAAATTTCACTCAACTCCTGCAATTGTGTAACAATCCAGGCCAACCTACAGCAGAGTTCTGGATTGGATCCAGGCTTGGGCTGATAATTGCAGGTAATGTCACCAGTGCTAGTCAATAAAAAATACCAACAAGAAGAGACTTAAACATTTCCCCTGATTGTCAATGGTTCAAAAGATCAAAATCTTATGTAACTATTTGTTGAATTGAAAAAAATGCCAGTCATTGAAAAATCAAACACAAATCATTAAGCATGCTTGGGTTTGAACTGCATAACTTAACTTCTCCCAATGCCCTAAGGATTGTGTTATCTGTCCCCAATATAGATACTCTAATAAGTTTTAATCTTTGGATAGAAACAGCTAGTGAGTGAGAAAAGTTACAGAAATTCAAATTATGCAATTATACAAATCGAAACAAGCGTGCAATTTAGATGTACAAATTTCTCTGAGATCAAAGAAGGTGAGAATTAACCCAGATAGTCTAGGTACAGGTCCAGCTGAGAAGATGAATTTACTCAGAAACAGAGGATCCAAGAGGAATGCATATCACCTCTACAGATGGAGGTTCATCACTCTGATATCTCAGAAGGCTAACACCATCCTTTCAGAGATGAGGAAACCAGTTCATTCACAGCAACTCATAAGTTCTCACACAGTGTTAACTATAATCATATAGACTTTAATCCATTAAACAGACTGCTGGCTAGCTAATGTTGTAAATTTGTCAGATATCTAAAGGAAATAAATGCTAAATTAATCTAATCATTTTAAATCAATATCAGAAACTATAAATATGAGCAGAAAATAGTTACTGTTAAATTATTCTGATAGAACTGAACAACTTATTGATTTAATCAATTTACCCTATATAGTATTTACAAACTCAATGTTCATGTTCAAATGCTACTAAATATGATTCTGAAGTTCATGAAAAAAATAATTCTATGATTTTGTTGTCAGACATGGACAAGTTGGGCTGAAGGGCCTGTTTCCATGTTTTAGCCCTTTGATAAGTAAGGATTAATTTGTTTACCCAGTAGCTGGCCTAAATCCTGATGGGAAGCTGGCATTGTAAACACTAATATAACTTAAAATGGTTGATAAGAGAATTCATTGAGCAAAGTTTAAGCATCAGCAACTTCTGGCATAAAATGGAGTGGAAAATTCCTAACTGCTCCTAGATAAAGAATGAGCCACAATATTTATATGGCTGGTGCGGTTAATTTTATGAACAATGGTAATTCCCCAGGACGTTGATGGTGGGAAATTCAGCAATAGTGGTAGTAGACTCCTCATTATTCAACTATGTCCCAAACCTAAGTGTCTTTTTTTCTGAAGGGTGGTGTTCATGGTGTCGAGCCCAGCACAATGAAGGACATTTTTGTTTCTGATTCAGCAATAGTAGTACCATTGAATGTACAGGGGAGTGGTTAAATTCTCTCTTGTTAGATATAGTCACTGCCTAGTAATTGTGCAGCATGAATAACACTTGCCATTTTATCAGCCCAAGACCATATGTTGTCCAAGTCTTGTTGCATGCTGAAATGCAGTGCATTAGCATCTGAGGAGTTGCAAATGATGTTGAACACTGAAACCATGAGCAAACATTTGCACTTCTGACCTGATAATGAAGGGAAGGTCATTGATGAAACAGCTGAAGATGATTGGATCTAAACTACCCTGAGAACTCCTACAGTAATGTCCTGATAGTGAGATGATTAGGCTGTAACAACTAAAATGTACCATCTTAATTTGTGCTAGGTGCGATTCCAATTAGTAAGAGTGTTTTTCTCCTGATTCCCAATGACTTCAATTTTGCGAGAACTCCAAGTGGGTTATTCTAAATATATTTCCTTTGAATTTATTTTTCATTAATTTATTGTTATGTTCTTTGGGTCTACCGACTTGCTTTAGCTTGGAATAATATTCTGGGATCTCTTGTGAGTTCCACCCTTAAAGGTTCTCTTTTCCGGGCTGTACAGCCTAAGCTTTTCCCATCATTCCTCAAGGTTCATCTCCCATTTACACTTGGAATAAATCTTCCTTGCATCATTTACAATGGATGTTTCTCCTTTTAAGCAAGTACTTAAAGTAATTGTATACAGTTTTCCGAATGTGGGCTGAAGAATGCACTGTAGAATCTCAGCACAACTTTTGTAATCTTTTACCCCAAAGTTCTGGCTACATCTTCAATATTTAATTGTTTTTAAATGGTTCTCCATTTAAATCATTTAATACATGGGTGCAATTCTCCCAAAAAAATTTTAAGGGCCTGATTTTACCATCGCATTGTGCCCATTTTCGGGCACAAAAACTTGGTAAAACTTGGTGAGACAAGTAACGCAATCTGGTTCTCTCTTTACCAAGGCCCAAAAATGGACATGATCAGCACTGCCCCTGAAACGGGTGCGACGGCCATTTAACTGCATTTGATTGCATTTAAATTGAATTAATGAACTACACACCCATCTTTACCAGCACTTCCCACTTCACCACCATGTCCGCCAATCCAGAGTTGGCACAAAGCAGACATGCTTCATTAACGTCCAGTTTGGGAGCTCCATCAGTGACAGTGAGGTGGTAAGTGCATAATGTCTGACGGCTTTCTGCTGCTCACGGGTGTCATTTCATTGCAGCCATTTTCTTTCTCGGGTCGGTGGCGGCTCTGCGAGTGTGTGCGAGTGGGGGGTTGCTGCTCAGCAGGGTCTCCCAATGTCCGACTTGCAGCACGGACCCAGGTCTCAACACTGACTTTGTGTCTTGAAGTGCTGCTGGGTCCTAGTGCCCTCAACTCACTTCCAGCTAAAGGACGTACACAAAGCCCTTGCAAATTGCACTGCTGCAGCCTCTCAACTTTGCAAGGAGCTGTGACTGTGGTGAGCATGTGGCTGGGGGAACTGGGGGCACTATCACTGTTGATGTGCTAGGGGAAAGCAGCATTCCTTAATCTCTACGTGGGTTCCTCTCCATCTTCCCCACACTACCCCCGCCTTCAGAATGACGAGATGGCTTTTGCGATGCAACCAATTGATCTTGCTGTTCTTTTGGTTTGCTGCTGGAGCTGAGGAGGAGGGGGAGCTGGAAGAAGAATTACAAGCACAGGAGGCCCAGGCCTTACCACTTGCAAGAGTAAAGGGAGATGATCACTGAGGCAGGAGGTGGTCACCATTCACGTGGGGTGTGTGCGTGTGTGTGTGTGTGCAGGAGAAGGAGGGAGCAGAGACCGCAGCAGTTCCATACACAAGTGTTATTTGAACACATGTTGGACACCGTGTTGCCACCAACATCTCCGCTTCCAAAAGGAGACAGTGCAACACTCATACAACCTGTTGTAGAACCTGGCACCTACAGGTGGGGAGGGGGGTGGGAGGGCACCTACTCTCAATGCCTGTCAAATTGATAACATCTCTGAACTATTGTGTGACTGGCTCCTTCCAGACTCCTCACAATGTTGTCTGTGGCATCTCCCAATCAGCCGTGCACATTTGTGTCAAGCAGGTCACAGAAGCCCTGTCTGCCCAAATTAGAAGCAATGCAGGGTACTGGCGATGAGAGGATTTGGGAAAAATTTGGGGGAAGATGCAAGATAGGGTTCAGCACTCACCCTTGCTGCATGGATGATTTTTTTTCCTGGCACTACTTTGCAGTTTCAGGGGGAGGGGTGCTATCCTGACACTGACCAAGGCAGCGACTTCCTCTCAGGTCGCATTTCCAACAGCCTCCCGGGTCTGTGTTCTCCTGGGGGAAGACGGTGTCCTGCCTAGCCTCTGCTGCATCCAGTAGCCTCCACAGGCTGCCCTCAGAAAATCGGGGGGCTGGTCATGCACACATTTTGTGCAGGAATGCCTCCCTGCCTTTCCGTTCTTGAGTTTTTAATGGAGCTGCCCCTCGTTAGGGCAGATCAGCTGCAGGCAGTTTGGTAGAGAATTCCAGCAAGTTCCATGCAGTTTGCTTGTTAGCATTGAGGAGAAGGCAAATGAGCACTTGCAAGTGTGCTGATGGGGAGGGGGGGAGCGAGTGGTGGATCAGTGCCTCAATGATTCGGGACAGGGAGAGAGAAGAAGGTATCACACAGCCATCGGAGTCTTGGGGAGATGGGGGCCTTGTGTGGAAGGGTCCAGGGTGAGGGGGATCACCCTGCCTGACATCTGTGTGGTGGAGTGGCGAGAGGATCTTTCTGCCTGAGATCGGTGGGGGGGAAGCGGGGCAGAGGCCAGGGATCATTCTGTCTGGCAGGTGATTTGGAGAATAAAGGAATGAAGTAATGTTGTGGGGGTGTGGCAATATCTGTGGGGGTCAGGGGGAGACACTAACCTGTCTGGGAGCGAAGTGGTAGGGGATCCACATTCTATCACTTTTTTCTCTGCGCATGCACAGTTGGAGGCACCAATCGGAACTGCAAGATTTCAGGGGTGTTAGGCCCAGTCCACAGGCTTGTGCAGCGTGATTCGGACTTGCTGATATTTTTGCACGCAGAGTGCATATGGAGGTGCTGGAGAACGGGTCTAAAAGTCAGATCAGAATCAAGTCCACCCAGCACTTAGACTCAAAATGGTAAAATAGGGCCCTAAGTGTCAAATTCCCATAAAAACTGTAGTAAATCCCACTGGTTTTTTCAGCAGGATTTTCAAAAAGAATCTCCCACACTCTGTTCATCATACAGAACACTAACGTGAATCATGCTGAAAATCAATGGGGGGGCCTATTCCCACTGGAGAGGCTGGTAGCATAGTGCTTTGCGGGTCACTGCACACGTGCTGATCTGTTGGTGCTGAGTTCAGCACATGTGCAGTAACCCCTCTGGCTTCCCTCTGTCACCAGTCCTGACTGCAGAGTGGCAGCAGGACCCCCACCCCCACCAATCGCATCCAAGGCCCTGGTCCTATAGGCCCCACCCCAGTGGCCCCACTCCCTTTGCACTACCCGATGCTTGGTGGGCAGTGCTAAGGTGCTCCCTTGGGCATTTTCACATTGCCCCTTGACACTGTCAAGCTGGCAATGCCCAGGGAGCACCCACGACTCTGGTGGCACCTATTCCTCTGACCAGCATGGTGAGATTCCTTGCCAGATTATATGCTTGGAAGCTTTTCAATAATGCCCAAGGAAGTTCCCCCATCTCTCCTGGTGGGTAGGCAGCTGATTCGTCTGCCCGCCCTCAGCCAACAAGTTCAAAGCTTCTGATGCCACATTTAAATTCAGATCCAGCAGAACTGTATCACTCTCTCCAGCCCATGTAGGATGGACCATGCAGGATGTCAGCATCCTTGGGGAAAAAGGCTAGCAGCCTCAAAAGAAAATGATTCACTCTACCCCAAGCCCATCGCCTGAGAGGTGCCCATGCCCCACTGGGACCTCAATCCATCACATCTAGAGGATTCGTGGATTCCCTTTCAGTAAGTAATGTGGTATCCCTTTGATCCCCTTGTGTGTGAGCTTTTCATGTAGCCATCCCGGGATCAGGCCTCTCTCTCCTTGGTCTTCACTCTGCCTTCCATTGTTCATCTGCATCTACTCTTGCCCTTCTGTGTGTCATTGACAGCATACATACACCCCACCAGCTCCCCCCACCCCGCCCCCTCTGTAATGACTTCAATCCTGATTAAGGATCCAATAGATGGGTCAATCAGGGAGTTTTTGCCTTGGTACTTAGTCTGGACTGTCAATTCCTCTGACACCCCTGGAGGAGACTGCTAACTGATAGTACTCTGTGTACTGCTGTTACACTGTAAATGAAAGGGATTTTGGTGAAGGAGGTTTGACGCCACAGACTTATTATACCCTTCTTCTTTGATTTATTATTTGATTTGATTTATTATTGTCACATATATTGGTACACAGTGAAAAGTATTGTTTCTTGTGCACTATACAAAGTATACCATTCATAGGGAATGAAAGGAGGGGGCGCAGAATGCAGTGTTACAGTCATAACTAGGGTGTAGAGAAAGGTCAACTTAATATAAGTCCATTCAAAAGTCTGATGGCACCAGGGAAGAAGCTGTTCTTGAGTCATTTTGTAGGTGACTCAGGCTTTTATATCTTTTTCCCAATGGAAGAAGGTGCAAGAGAAAATTTCTGGGGTGCATGGGGTCCTACATTATGCTGGCTGCTTTACTGAGGCTGTGGGAAGTGTAGACAGAATCAATGGAGAGGAGACTGGTTTGCATGATGAATTGGGCTACATTCGTGACTCTTTGAAGTTTCTTGTTGTCTTGGGCAGAGCAGGAGCCATACCAAGCTGTGATACAACCAGAAAGAATGCTTTCTGTGGTGCATCTGTAAACGTTGGTGAAAGTCATAGTGGACTGGCCAAATTTCCTTCGCCTTTAATTTCATTTGATCTATTAGTGTCACATGTACTGATACACAGTGAAAAATACAGCCCTCCTTCCACACTGCCCCCTTGTCTTCATTATCCACACCTCCTCACCCTACACTGTATCCCTGGTCTAACTACATATTTATTGCTAGACTGTTAATCCAGAAACTTCTGGGGGGCCCGGGTTCAAACCCTGTCACAACAGAGAGTGGAATTTTAATTCAATAAAAATAATCTGGAATTAAGAACCTACTGATGGCCACAAAACCATTGTCAATTGTTGAAAATAAAACATCTGATTCATTAATCTGATTTACTAACTTTAGGGAAGGAAATCTGTCATCTTTACCTGGTCTGGCCTACATGTGACTCCAGAGCCACAACACTGTGGTTGATTCTCAACTTGGGCAACTAGCGATGGGTTACAAATGCTGGCCAGCCAGTGACACCCATGTCCCATGAATGAAATTAAAAAAAGACTCAAAATGTTAATTGTTTCTCCACAGATGCTGCTAGACATACTCAGTTTTTCCAGCACTTTGTTTTTATTTTAGGTTTTCAGCATCTGCAGTATTTGGCTTTTATTATAGAAAGTAATGGAAATGTAAGTATTGATTCCTGCCATACTCCACTCAATTATGTTCCCCCAGTCTGGATGATAGCTTTCATCAGCATGCTCTGTTTCCTACTTTATACCAAAATGTTTTTACTCAGGCCTGTATGCCATCTCATATGCCCAGAGTTTCTAAGGTTTTTCTGTAATAAATCCTTCATTTGGAATTGTGTCAATGGCTTTCTGAAAATTCAAATAAGTGACTTTATAAGGATTTTATAAAAACTTTGAAAAAATATCAGTTTTGTAAACAAATTTTTCTCTTTCCAAAGAAAGGATTTTTCCTCTCATTAAACTGTGAACTTTTCCTACTACTTCTCCAGCAAACTCCAGTTTTTTTTTTAAAGATTGATGGTAGCATCGTTCTATTTATGTCGACATGTTGCGGACGATTCTGTCTGATTTGGTCAGCATAAGCACCATGGAAGATGAGCCAGCAGATTTCCATTTTGGTCTCACCCACCTCTCAGGCAACATGGTGGCAGAGTGGGTAGCACTGCTACCTCTCAGTGCCAGGGACCTGGGTTTGATTCTGGCCTTGGATCACTGTCCATGTGGAATTTGCACATTAGAACATAGAACACTACAGCACAAACAGGCCCTTTGGCCCACAAGTTGCACCGATCATATCCATACCTACCAGGCCTATCTATGACTGTCAATCCCATTAAATCCCATATACTCATCCGGAAGTCTCTTAAAAGACCCCAGCAAGTTCACCTCTACCACCACCGACGGCAGCCGATTCCACTCACTCACCACTCTATGAGTGAAAAACTCACCCCTGACATCTCCTCTGACGTTCATATCTCCATGGGTTCTCCGGGTGCTCTGGTTTCCTCCCACAGTCCAAAGATGTGTGGATTAGGTGAACTAACCATGCTAAATTGCCCCTTAGTGTCTAAAATTGTGTGGCCATTATTAGTTATGGATTGTAGCCATGGTAAATGCGTAGGGTTATGGGAATAGGGTGGAGGGGACGGCCTGGGTGGGATGCACTATGGAAGATTTGGTGCAGAGTCGATAAGCCGGATGACCTTTTTCTGCACTGTAGGGATTCTACAGTTTTATTCTATGGTTCTTTATAGGTGTACATCAATTGTTTTGCCTGATCTTTTGGGCCTGGACCTTAAAGTGCTCAGAGCGTTGCTTTCTCACTGCAAATCTGGATCTTGAGAGAAAAGACACTTCCTGCTTGGCATTCTTGACTGACATTTTATCTTCCCACCTCATTTTTTTAAAAAATGTTAAGTATACCAGAGTGTAGGTCAATGTCAACATAAATAGTAAATAATGTGCAAAAAATGGAGGGGTTTCACTTTTTAAGATCAAAATATGCAGGCAGTGACACAAGCTTGTTTGAGATAGTTTCCCTGATCAGGCTCAGTCACTCTTTTTTAAATGTTTTACATTTGCTTGCTTTCAATAGTATAGAGTTGTGCACAATGACTTTTTCATGGCTAAAAATCTGATTTCCTCCCAATTCTCCTTCTGCATCTTAGGCTGCATGGCACTAGGCCCAAGGTATCTGATGGTCTTCAATCTCTTTAATCGATCAAAAAGCTCCTCTTCAAAGCTTTCATTCAGATCCTCTAAGGTATACAAAAATAATTGGATTTCAAGTCAGCATTTCATTAGTGAATCTTCTAGAAAATGGCCATTAGGTAATTCTACCATACTCCTCTCATCCTCAATAACTCCATCATGTGTATTCTTTAGAGTTTTAACTTCTCCCTAACCACTAAAGCTAAGTTTGGGAGCCTATTACAAAACATCAATTAATAAAGATGAAGGACACCACTGTGTACTTTGAGGGAATGCCAGATGTTTTGCAAGTATTTTGCATTAGTTTTATCATAAAAGATGGAAATGGGACTCTACAAAAAAGTTGTGGGAAAATCACAACTGGGAATAGATATTCAAAAGGATATTGCATTTAGACAGTTAATGGGATTAAAAGTAGAATAGTTATCAAGCCTAGACAGTATATGCACCTGGATATGGATGGAACCTGGAGAATAGATAGCAACAGTACTAATAAACATTTCCAAACAATAATTGCATCAAAAAAGTAGACTTTGAAAAAGTTGCACTCCACATTAAGGAACATGAAAAGGAAAAGCCAGGATACGAAAGGCCAATTAATTGCACGGGTTTTGGGTAGAGTTCTAGGCTTTGATATACTATATGGATAGGAAAATAGCTGAGAAATAGCATATTTCTGCCCCCATTACCTTGTGTGATATTTCTAGGGCTTCTCCAGAGAGACAGACTTAAGCATGCAAGTGTAGCCATAGAAAGTGAGTGGCGATAAACACTCCCACTGTTCTGTTTCAATTTCATCTTATATAACAGAACGTTTTAGAAATGAATGTTTAAAAATTCATTGGTTGTTCGGAAACACTCATATGGTTTGTAAGACATAAAACATAATTAACTAATATCTTTAGACTTTATAAGGGAATGAGAACGTACATATTAAGGGAATGATTTGGATTGTTTGGAAACCAAAGATAGTTTTAAGGGATTTATATTAGATGAGTGAACATTAAAAATAAGGTATAGTTTTAGGTAGATTTTATTTAATGTTTCTGTGCCTGGGTAGGAGTTGTAGTTAGCTTTCACGCTGAACAGCAATGTTTGTGTGGAGGCGGGTTTCATTTCATCTGAAATTCTATTATAATAAAGAGAGCTATGGCATGAAGAAGAAATATCGTTGCTTAGCAACCAGGGGCCCTGTAAGATAAATCAAGCAGCTTTCTTTGTTTTTTAGTTTCTGCTGAAATCTAGGGGCAGTTGGAGACAGACTATGAAACTTAATAACTCTCTCTTGGCTCTGTTAGGGGAAGCTAGAGAGGAACCAACTCTTACCCTACAATGGAGTGATGGTTTAGACCGACAGTGCCAAAGCTCTAAACAGCAAGTAGATAAGAAGCTAGAGAAATGAAGAAAAGTTTCAAAAGGTCTGGAGGTGAAGGAAACAAAGATGAAATTGAAAAATGGAACAGATTCTGTTTGGGGACACCACACAAAGCTGAGAAGAAATTGATTAGTGAGGAACAGTAACCCTAAAGTTTGAAATGTGTTCCCATCATCTGTATTGACTGGCTATCAGAATTGGTGTAATTGAATGGGTTAATCCAAAATCTTGGCATGGATTTACTGCTAACATGGAGCAGAAGTTCTTGGAAATGGGTCTTCTGGAAAACATGAACTGGAATTTGGAATGGGAACTGCTAAGTAAATGTATTACCACAAGAAAATATTTTAAAGCATATCTTGGGAGTGGAGAGTGGAAACTCTCAAATGGCAATCATTTGTGGGGATTCAGAGGAGAAATTAAAAAATCCTTTGAGTATTAATAAGACCGTTAATGGACTTTGTCATCTGTGTTAATCTTAAAACCTGTGTATTGGCTGAGTATTGTGTTATAATCCATTTTTCACATTTAATCTTTTTTTTGTTGTTTGAATTAATTAGCAGTCCAGTGACTGTTCCTCTACGTTTGATTAAAATAAAAATTACTGTCTTTTGAGCCAGGGTTCCACTCCAGAATCTTCCTATCTAGTTATTACATTAACTGGGATCATAACAGGATGCATATATTAATTTTCATAAGATATTTGGTAAATTGATACATAACAGATTCTGTAATGAACATATTACATAAAATAATTGTATCAGACTGCTAAAGGAATCATTGGAAGATAAGGGTAGACAAAGGGTGCAAAGAGTAGGACAACTGAAGTGTTTGCTGTAGCAAATATCAAAACAGACAAGGTGAGTTAAATGTCTCTTTTTATGCTATATATTTTTATGGCTGTCCATTGTCAAATAGTAATTGACTTGAAGAATATCTTTGCATTAGTTTTTCATTAGCTAATACACCCAAATTGTCAATTGGTTTATTTCTTATGTACAAGGGGGAAGGATTATGAAAGATTAAATTCTTGTTTGTCAATACGGTAACCTGTGTTAACTACAATTTTCTAAACACCGATTTCTTAAATTTTATGAAAATATGTGTTTTACAGGATTCCTCTGAGAAAACTGTGACAGAAATGACGACTTAAGGCTTCAAAGGTCAACATCTGTAAGTCAGTCAAATAAGAACAATGATTTTCACTGCTGTGAACTGCCATTGACTAGAGTTCAAAATGTTTCATATCAGTTGCTGCTCAAAAATTGCATGATCATATTGACTCACCTCATCACATAATCCATTCCATTTACAATTAGAACTAATGGAGATGCTGGCCTTTGTGACTGGAGAGAATGTGTGAATGGGGGGAAGTGGGATGCTGGTGTTATGAACAATCTGTTCGGCCTCAGTCACTGGGGAAGCAAATAAAATCAGAGGCAAGGGTATATATAGCAATGGGATGGCAACTGTTGCAAAATTCAAAGAAAATATCTTTGAACTTCTCATTGTTTAATTGGAGAAAATTGTGCCTCATCGAGCACTGTATCTTAGACAAACTAGCTGACAACATGGAATGTTGGATGGTTAGCCATTTAGCGGATTAGGTTGAGGAAGGAAATGGATGGGTTTGACTTCCTGGGGCGAGGGAATTGGATGGTAGGGGTGGTGACAAGAAGTGAAGGCAGCTAAATAGTCTTAATTTTAAGGGTAAAGAATTAACGTGCTCTTTGCATTTGTTGGAGGTGAGAGTGTGGAGCCGACGAGGGAGCGAGCTATCTTGGATCTGGTGTTATGTAATGAGGCAGGTAGAATTAGGGACCTTGTGGTGAAGGATCCTCTTGGGAAGAGTGATCATGGTATGGTGGAATTTCTGATGCAGATGGAGGAGGAGGAAGTGGGTTCCCGGACCTGTGTCCTTTGTTTGAACAGAGGGGAGTACGATAGGATGAGAGAGGAATTGGCGAATGTTGATTGGGGGAGCACATTGGAAGGCAGGTCTACTGAGGAACAGTGGAGGATCTTTAAGGAGATCTTTCTTGGTGCTCAGCAGAAATTTATTCCGATGGTTAAAAAGGATCATAGAAGGAGAGATAATCAGCCGTGGATAACGAAGGAGGTAAAGGAGAGTATTAAATTAAAAGCGGATGCGTTCAGAGTAGCTAAAAGTAGTGGGCGAGAAGAGGATTGGGAGAGGTTTAAATACCAACAAAGAATGACGAAGAAGTTGATAAAGAAGGGTAGGATAAACTATGAAGCTGGGCTAGCGCTTAATATAAAAAAGGATAGTAAGAGTTTTTATAAATATATAAAAAGGAAGAGGCTGACTAGGGTGAACGTTGGACCCTTAGAGGATGAGAGGGGGGACTTAGTGATAGGGGATGGGGAAATGGCTGAGGCCTTGAATAACTTTTTTGTTTCGGTCTTCATGGAGGAGGACGTGAATAGTTTGCCGGGTGTTAGCGATGGAAAGATGGTAGGAGTGGAGGGCCTGAATGACATTATTGTTACTAGAGAGGCAGTGCTCGAAAGACTGGAGGGATTGATTGTGGACAAGTCCCCAGGACCGGATGGAATGCATCCAAGGGTTCTGAAAGAAATGGCGGAGGTGATAGTGGATGCCTTGATAATTATTTTCCAAACCTCGCTGGATTCCGGGGAAGTGCCGGAAGATTGGAAAACAGCTAATGTTACACTGTTGTTTAAGAAGGGTGCCAGGCAAAAGGCAGGGAATTATAGGCCGGTTAGTTTAATGTCTGTTGTAGGTAAAATGCTGGAATCCGTGATCAAGGAGAAAATAGCGAGGCATCTTGAGGAGAATTGTTTGATAGAGCAGACGCAGCACGGTTTCATTAAGGGGAAGTCGTGTCTGACAAATTTATTGGAGTTCTATGAGGACGTGTCTAGGGCGGTGGATAGAGGAGAACCGGTAGATGTGGTGTTTCTTGATTTTCAGAAGGCGTTTGATAAGGTGCCTCACAAGAGGGTTATTACAGAAGGTTAGGGGGCATAGAGTTGGGGGTAGGGTGTTAGCGTGGATAGGAGATTGGCTGTCAAATAGGAGGCAGAGAGTGGGGGTCAATGGGTGCTACTCGGATTGGCGGTTGGTGACTAGTGGAGTGCCCCCAGGGATCGGTGCTGGGGCCTCAGCTACTTACCATTTATATAGATGATCTGGAGGAGGGAACCGAGTGTATGGTGTCGAAATTTGCTGATGACACCAAGATTGGTAGAATGGCAAATTGTGCGGAGGGTGTGGAAAGTCTGCAGAAGGATCTAGATAGGCTGGGCGAATGGGCCAGGAACTGGCAAATGGAATTTAATGTTAGCAAGTGTGAAGTTGTCCACTTTGGTAGGAAGGACTATTACTTACATGGCGAAAAACTGCAGCATGCAACGGTGCAGAGGGACCTCGGGGTCCTTGTGCAAGAGTCGCAAAAACCCAGCCTGCAGGTGCAGCAGGTGGTCAGGAAGGCAAATGGGATGCTGGCCTTCATAGCGAGGGGGATTGAATATAAAAGTAGGGAGGTCTTGCTGCAACTGTACAGGGCACTGGTGAGGCCGCAGCTGGAGTAATGTGTGCAGTTTTGGTCGCTGCACTTACGCAAGGATATTTTGGCCTTGGAGGGAGTGCAGTGGAGGTTCACTAGGCTGATACCGGAGTTGAGGGGGTTGAGCTATGAGGAGAGGCTGAATAAACTAGGCTTGTACTCGTTAGAGTTTAGAAGAATGAGGGGAGATCTCATTGAGACATATAAGATGATGAAGGGGATGGATAGGATAGAGATGGAGAGGCTCTTCCCGCTCAGAAAGGACAGTAGGACTAGAGGGCACAGCCTCAAGATAAGGGGGGGGCAGTTTAGAATGGAGTTGAGGAGGAACTTCTTCACTCAAAGGGTGGTGAATCTCTGGAATTCCCTGCCCGTTGAAGTGGTGGAGGCTGCCTCGCTAAATATATTTAAGACGCGGATAGATAGGTTTTTGATAGGCAAGGGGATTAAGGGTTATGGGGAGAGGGCGGGAAAGTGGAACTGAGCCACGACAGATCAGCCATGATCTTATTGAATGGCGGGGCAGGCTCAAAGGGCTAGATGGCCTACTCCTGCTCCTATTTCTTATGTTCTTATGTGTGGGCAAGAGAGCGCAGAGGAGAAAGCTTTAAGGAAAGAGTTAAATGGATTAGATGCAAGAAAAATGTTGCTGCTAAAAATATCTACATTATTACTGTGAAGGAAAGATTGCAAATATTGTGGTTCTGTGAATATGATATGGTCGAAGTGTAACAAAATTAATTCTTGTGGAAAAAAATCTACTTCTTTCATGTCCTAAAGACAGCTGGCAACACTCATGATGAAACAAATTATGGTAAGCTTGTGTGCAATAGGCTACATATCATTTGCAATACCACATGTGCAGAAATCTGCACATCTGTTGTATGGGCAATAACATTAAGAAAAACTGTTCTGTAATCAATTCAGAATTATTTAACTCAGGATTGACTCCTGCTGCTATTTAGTTAACAGATGCCTCGGCTACAGAGTAACCATATCTGGCTACAACATTTAAAGAGGATACCAACTCCAAGGAAACTGTCCAAAAGACACCCTCACGTTAAACCTACTCACAGAAATTTTTTTTGCTTACTAATGAGTGCAGAAACTTGCTTTCCCAGAAATTTCAAACAATTGTGGTTGAAAAGGGAAATAAATAAAACATTATGTGCTTTTTTTTTGGATGGAGTTGACTGTTTTTGGATGTACTCTGGATAACAAAAACCCATATATCTAGTTGCCATATAAACTCCTTCATAGCAGAATACAGTTTGTTAGGCACCAAGCTATTTGGTTAACACCAGCACACCTGGATCTTAATGTTTAAATTGTCACATGTGTATAACTATAAAGGCAAGAGACCCCATCAAATATTAAGCAGTCTATTGGAGAAGAGGAAAAGTGCCAAATGATCTGGAATTAGACAAAAGGAGAGGAATAAAGGAAGCAGTTCAAAAAGAAAAAACACACTTCAAGTTTTCAAATAGAAAATTCAGCAAACATTTCCAATTTGGACCAAAATTGTGTTCATGCAATTTATTTATTGCAATATTTTACTTTACTTACAACATATATATTTATCTCAATAGATTTAAAGCAAAGCTATATACTGTTTAATATTATGACTAAGTAGGACACAACTTTTTGTCCAGTGTGAAACTGGATGGAGGAAATTTGCAAGAGAGGAGGAAAGAATTTGAAGGCATCTGATATTGTTCATTTACATCGCAAACCACTTCACAACCAATTAATTACTTTTGCCAGGTAGTCAAGGTTAGAATGTGGGCAAATGCAGCAGCCAATGTATGCACAGCAAGGTTCCATGAACCATGAGGCAAATTCCCAAATAATCTGTTTTGGAGAGCTGGATTTTACGGCAGCAGATCAGAAGGGCCACACCCCCACGTGTAAAGTATGGCAGAATGATGTCGGGTCAACAATCACTTGTTGTCATGCCAGTCTCTGATATTACAGAAGCCAGTCTGCCATTTTGAAAGAACTGATTAACAAACTATTGAGCTTGTTAAATAACTAATTGTATGCAATAGGACCGATTTTCCCAAAAACATTCTAAGTATCAAATTCACATAAAAGCTGGAGTAATGGCTGCTGGTTTTCTCAGCGTGTTTTCCAGATTGAACCTCTGGCACTCTGAGCACTGCAGAGTTCCTCAAGCGAGATTCCTGTTGAAAATTGGGCGTAGGGCCTATTCCCACTGGAGAGGCCAGCAGCATAGTGCTGAGTGGGCCACTGTGCATGCACAATCAACGCCGTGATTGGGGCATGCCCAGTAGCTCCACACTGCTAGCCTCCTGATTGCCCTGCAACTCTGCATCACTGACACTCCGACCTTTCTACTGTTGGTCTCCCAGACCTCTCCAGGCAAGCACCGATGTTCCCCTCTCCAATCACCCTGGCTCTCCCCTCCCCCCTCATTCCCCCCCCCCCCACCCCCGCTCCCCCTGACTACCGTCTCCCACACACATGGCCAGCCCAATCACTGTCCTCCCTCCCTCTGCCACTGATCCCAAATGCAGAGTGGCACAGAAACCCCCCTACTGATCTCGCCATATGTCCCCTAGAGGCCCTGCCTCCCTCTGGCCCCACCCCTTGCACAGCCCGATGCCCAGTAGGCAGTTCCAGGATACCCCTTCAGCATTGCCACTTTGCCCCTTGGGTAGTGGCAGGCTGGCACTGCCCAAGGGGCAACCCTCCTTACCCCTGACATAGTGGGGGGCGTCCATGGTCACCCTTCACTCCAGCAGGTTTGGGCTGCCAGTTCCCCGTTAGTGGGGAGCAAACCCCATTGGGGGGTGGGGTGGGGGTAGGGGGAGAGAGGGGGCTAGCAGGTTCAGACACTTCAGTCCTGGGCCCACTAAAGATATTGCAGCATGCTGAGAGAATTGCCCCCGACCTTCCATTGTCTGTTTCATTTTTTGGGTGTTGGGTAAGAAAAAGAATTTGGGTGTATTTGACAATGGAGGTAGTGCCTTCCAATGGGACGTGACTATATTTTGCAGCAGAGGCTGTTGATGAAGGTGGCAACGTTTGGATTTTTCTTACTTCATTTACTCACTTTTTGAGCACAGAATAAGAGATTAAGTAGATAGGAGAGGGGGTCTCTAAATTTGTAGCCAAGTTCGACTTCCTGTTCACTGCACTACCTTCTGTGGCATGATATCGTGACCTAGACTCCCTACTGAGCACAGAGCCACCCCTTGTACGTTAATTGGTTGACTTCCCACCAGTCGGCCACTAGCTAGCCGTTGATGCTTGATTAAGGTAAGCGTGGAACTTAACATCTGCAGCACGTGTCTGAAATGTCACATCTGCAACACCGGTGTGCCTGGAATTAAATATCTGGAGCACAGCTATGCACTGAAATTTCACAACTACAGCGCAGGTATGCAGAGCATTTCTCACCTACAGCACAGGAATGCAGAGCATTTCACACCTGCAGCATGGGTATATCTGGAATTTCACATCTGCTTGCAACATGGAGGGAACTGGCTAGATTTATGATTGACATTATCAAACTAGCATAAACAACCACATGGTGGTCTAGTTATCACTTTTTGCATTCGTAAAATTCATAACATTTGAGCTGCACGTTCTTCAACTAAAAGTCATTAGTAGAACTTAACTCTGACTCCAATATTGTAATGCAAAATGCTAATGTGTTAGGCATGTGTTTTTGACCAATACCTTTCCAATTCCTCTATTCTGAAGGCAGTAGTTCCATGAGGGTTAGTTATTCATCATTTAGCTCTCATCAAGGATAAGATCATACATAAATGTTACCAGCAGGGATACTCCTGATTAATGACTAGGAGATAGATTTCCGCAGGTGGGAAAGCAGGTGAGTGGACCTATAAAATTGGGCATTATGCCAACTTCACACCATTATCGAGAATAGCAAACAGGCCCCTGATTCTGCTGACCTAATCAGAGAGCCAGCAGGCAGCAGCTCTGGAGCCTTGGCAGCCCCTGAGGGAGGTCAGTGACTGTAATGGTGCCCCACCTTCAGAGGCATGTATTTAAAGTAAAGACTATTAGGGGCTAAACTGTTTGGGCCGTGGTTGTGGCTTATCCAGTGCAGCCTTCTCTCTGAGGCATGAAGCCTCTGATGGCCCTGTGATCTGTTGCTGGGAGGGCAGCTCCATTGAAACCTCTGCACATGGTGGTGGTGGGGGTGGGGTTGCTGTTCTGTCAGCAGCAAAACTACTAAAGCCTTTTTGGGGCCTTAATTATTTCAGTTGATTGCCCACATCTATGGAGTGGGTAGTCAGTTCTATTTCCAGTCTGCCCAGGAAAATTGCCTAGCTGTGAGAATGTGCCAGGAAGTGCCCAACACTGCTCCCCCATATTCTTCTGGCTGACCAGCCTCCAATTCTGCCACAACAGCACTGGAAAATTCAGCCCTTTGACTTTGCCCCTTCTTTATACTGATAATTCCCTCCTCTATTCTTCCAGACCTATCCCCTCCTTTGTCGATGATTTTGTATGCTTGACATCCTTTAAAAAGTATCTGGATGAGTATTTGGCACACCATAACATTCAAGGCTGTAGGCCAAGTGCTGGCAAGTGGGATTAGGTGGGCAGGTCAGGGTATTTCATGCGTCGCTGCAGTCTCGATGGGCTTTTCTGTACTGTAGTATTTTGTGATTGTATTCGTGATTCTGTGATTCTATTCCACATTCATTAATTTGTTTAGGATTGTAAATGCTTAGATCATGGAAGGTCTACTTTGATTTCCTTCATTTCTTCCATAAAATAATTTAGCCCTTGTTTCTTTTAATTCTTAACTGAATAGAGTTTTGTCAACATTTGCCAATCCAACAATTGTTTGCACTCAACAATTGTCCTGAATCTTAGCTTTTCTTTACCCTTGGATTCCATACCTTCTGAAACCTCAAATGGATCTCCCATATTTCATCCATTGTTGAAGCTTTCCCTATTTCCTTTCATGTACAATGCTTATTTTTTCTTCAAAAACTCTTCATTCTTTGTGAAGCCTCAACCAAAGAAATGACGATCATTCTTACATCTAGAGAGGTTCTTTAATCCCGCTCTTAAATCCCAGGATAAAATACAAGAACGAGCTGGTCATCTGGTAGGCAATTCTTCCTTCACCCAATAACAACTGTTTATCTCATCATTAGTATTCTCAGTTCCCTTCTGAAATTTCTTCCCCAGTTCCTCCAAAGCTGCAGATTCACCATCTGCCACACTGTTCCTCTTCCTTATTTTGCCAATCTGTTGAAATCAAGACTCATCCAGTGTTGGCAACATTTGCAATTATGTAATAGGCTCTAGATGTAGCATCAAGGCAGGAGTTCAGATGTAGTGGAATCTTAAGACTCCTGCTTGAAGGTTGGAACAGACTTGCTTTTAAACATTGCAAGCGTTGGCAACACTGTCATTGTACTGACTCTTACTCTAACCTCTTATTTTACAGGACCTCAAATTTGTTAGATTCATTACCTGTTTCATTCTCTCCTTCACCTATAATCATCAAACTTTTTTAAAATCAAGTTTTACAGCACCCAATCACTACTTTCTGATTCATCTCATCTTGTTTTGTTTTTGCACTTTCAGCTTTAGTGTCATCTTGCATCTTAAATCCCAAATCACAAATCTTTTACCTTGGTTCCTCAATTGAAAAACACATTCAAACAAAGTACACCAGGTGCTGTGAAAAAGTCAAGCATTGAAAAAACAGATTTAACAGTCTGGTTTAAAATTATTAGGCTACAATTTCAGTTTAGCATAGTGATTACTACTATGGACTAGTATTAACAGTATGAATAATAAGAACGAATTGAATATAAGAAAAGCAACAGCAACCCCAGGTGCTGTGCAGCCATATGGAGCAAAGCATCATACAATTCAGACATACGAGGTGGAATTTAATGCCCCCCTTGGAGGCAGGAGTGCCCTGTGATCAGGTGGGAAAGTACAGGATCATAGAGTCATAGAGGTTTACAGCATGCAAACAGGCCCTTCGGCCCAACTTGTCCATGCTACCCTTTTTTTTAAATGCCTAAGCTAATCCCAATTGCCCGCATTTGGCCCATATCCCTCTATACCCATCGTAACCATGTAATTATCTAAGTGCTTTTTAAAGTGTGGTAGGAAAATTATTGGAAAAAATTCTTAGGGATAGGATGTATGAGCATTTGGAGCGTTGCGATCTGATTAGGGATACGCAACATGGCTTTGTTCGGGGGAGGTCTTGCCTTACGAACCTGGTGGAATTCTTCGAGGAGGTGACAAAAACGGTTGACGATGGGCGAGCCGTTGATGTCATCTTTATGGATTTCAGTAAGGCGTTTGACAAAGTCCCTCACAGTAGGCTGGTAGAAAAGGTTAAAGCACATGGGAAACAAGGACAGGTAGCTAGGTGGGTCGAAAACTGGTTGGGAAATAGGAGACAGAGAGTAGTTGTCGAGGGCACCTTTTCTGGCTGGAGGCCAGTCACCAGTGGTGTGCCGCAGGGCTCAGTACTGGGACCTCTCCTCTTTGTAGTATATATAAACGACTTGGAAGAGGGTGTACGTGGTGTGATCAGCAAATTTGCGGATGACACCAAGATGGTAGGATTGGCAGATACTGAGGACGACTGTCAGGTGACACAGCAGGATACAGATAGGTTGGTATATTGGGCAGATAGATGGCAGATGGAATTTAATCCTGACAAATGCGAGGTGATGCATTTTGGAAGGAATAATGCAGGGAGGAGTAATGTGATAAAAGGTAGACCGATTAAGAGTATAGAGATACAGAGGGACCTGGGAGTGCAGGTGCACAACTCTCTGAAGGTGTCGACACAGGTAGAGAAGGTTGTGAAGAAAGTTTATGGAATGCTAGCCTTTATAGGAAGGGGTATAGAGTATAAGAGCTGCCGTCTAATGCTTCAGTTGTACAGAACGTTGGTTAGACCGCATTTGGAGTACTGCGTCCAGTTCTGGTCACCTTACTACCGGAAGGACGTGGAGACCCTGGAGAGGGTGCAGAGGAGGTTTACCAGGATGTTGCCTGGCATGGAAGGACTGAGTTACGAGGAAAGATTGGAGAAACTGGGGCTCTTCTCCTTAGAAAGACGGAGATTAAGGGGTGATATGATTGAGGTATACAAAATACTGTAGGGAATAGATAGAGTAAACAGTGGTAGGCTTTTCCCTAGATTGGGGACAATTACGAGAGGTCACGATCTAAGGGTGAGGGGGGAGAAGTATAATTTGGATATGAGAGGAAGGTTTTTCACGCAGAGGGTCGTGGGGGTGTGGAACGCGCTACCAAGTAGGGTGGTGGAGGCAGGCACGTTGGACTTGTTTAAGGTTTACTTAGACAGACACATGAGCCAAGCAAGGATGGAGGGTTATAGCAGAGGGTATTAAGTAGGGTCAGAGCCTTGGGACGACACCGGAAATGTAGTTTTATATGTTGATGTATTGTCTTTTTTATTCCACAGGGTCGGTCCACCTTGTTGTCAAACGAGGGGCATGCACACGGTGGGTCGTGCGTGGGCTGCTCTTGGAGGTTCCGGGAGTGGCCTAGTACTTCGTGTCGTTGTGTGTGCTTAATCCTGGACCAGCAGATGGGCACCGCAACAGCTCAGTGACTATCACTGCTAGCTGTGCAGATACATGGATTTGGGCCTGTGTCTGTGGGAGTTTGCGCATTCTCCCTGTGGTTGCGTGGGTTTCCTCTGGGCCCTCCGGTTTCCTCCCACACCCCAAAGATGTGCTCTTAGGCTGATTGGTTTTACCAAATTGACACTATTCTCCCCTGAATCTGGCTACATTAGGAGTTCCACTCACATACACACAGGGCGGGGTAGGTGTGGGAAGATGCGGTGGTGTGGGCTCGTTGGGCCAAAGGGCCTGTTTCCTGTGCTGGGATGTTCTTTGTTGTTCTAAAAGATAAAATTATACCTACCTCAGCAGCTCACCACTCTCTGTGTGAAAAAATTTTGTATCTCTCCCCTCTCACCTTAAACCTATGCCTTCTAGTTTTAGACTCCCCTACCTTTGGGAAAAGATATTGACTATCTACCTTGTCTATGCCCTTCATTATTTTAAAGACCTCTATAAGGTCATCCCTCAGCCTCCTACGTTCCAGAGAAAAAAGTCCCAGTCTATTCAGCCTCTCCTTGTAACTCAATTGATCAAGTCCCAGTAGCATCCTAGTAAATCTTTTCTGCACTCTTTCTCGTTTAATAATATCCTTTCTATAATAGGATGACCAGAATTGCACACAGTATTCCAAATGCGGCCTTACCAATGTCTTGTACAACTTCAACAAGATGCTCCAACTCCTGTATTCAATGTTCTGACTGATGAAACCAAGCATGCCGAATGCCTTCTTCACTACTCTGTCAACCTGTGACTCCACTTTCAAGGAACTATAAACATGTACCCCTAGATCTCTTTGTTCTGTAACTCTCCCCAGTGCCATACCAATGACTAAGTCCTGTTTCAATCTACCAAAATGCATCACCTCACACTTGTTTAAATTAAACTCCATCTGCCATTCGTCAGCCCACTGGCCAACTGATCAAGATCCCATTGCAATCGGAGATAATTTTCTTCACTGTCCACTATGCCACCAATCTTAGTGTCATCTGCAAACTTACTAACCATGCCTCCTATATTCTCATCCAAATCATTAATATAAATGACAAATAACATTGGGCCCAGCACTGATCCCAGAGGCACGCTGCTGGTCATAGGCCTCCGATTTGAAAAACAACTCTCTACAACCACCCTCTGGCTTCTGTCAAGAATCGGTTGGACTAAAACCTGGTGTTGTCAGACTTTTTACTGTGTTTACACCAGTCCAACGCCGGCATACCCACATTCTGTCAAGAAGCCAATTTTGTATCCACTTAGATACCCCACTCTGGATCCCATGAGACTTAACTTTATGCAAAACCTACCACGCATTACCTTGTCAAAGGCCTTGCTAAAGTCAATGTAGACAACATCAACTGCACTGTCCTCATCTACCTTCTTGGTGACCCCTTAAAAAAACTCAAATTTATAAGATAGGATCTTCCACTCACAAAGCCGTGCTGACTGTCGCTAATCAGTCCTTGCATCTCTAAATGCCTGTGGATCTTGTCTCTCAAAATACCTTCCAACAATTTACCCACCACAGATATGAGGCTCACTGGCCTGTAATTCCCAGGCTTTTCCCTGTTGCCCTTTTTAAACAAAGGCACAATATTTGCCACTCTCCAATCTTCAGGCACCTCACCCGTGACTATCAATGATTTGAATATCTCGGTTAGGGGACCTGCAATTTCCTCCCTAGCCTCCCACAACATCCTGGGATATATTTCATCAGGTCCCTGGGATTTATCTACCTTGATGCGCTTTAAGACTTCCAGTATCTCCTTCTCTGTAATATGTACACTCCTCAAGACATCACTATTCATTTCCCCAAGTTCCCTAACATCCGTGCTTTTCTCAACAGTAAATACTGATGAGAAATATTCATTTAGGATCTCACCCATCTCTTGTGAATCCGCACATAGATGTCCTTGTTGATCCTTAAAAGGCCTTACTCTCTCCCCTGTTACCCTCTTGCTCTTTATGTATTTGTAGAAGCTCTTTGGATTCTCGTTTGCCTAAGAATATCCTGATTAACAGGAAGACTGTATTAGGATTGATAAGAACCTTTTAAAGTAATTTGCCGTAATTCCTCACAGAAGATACTTCACATGTTAGATTCAATTGTTCAATTGATGAGGATGGAAAACCTAACACCAATTGAGGCTCTTAGGTGCCACTTGAGGGCCTCATCTCACTGCTTCTGGTATTTAATGAGCTGCAAGGGGACGGGTGGAGATTGTGACATGGATCTACTGCATGGTGAATAAGCCTTGGGACCTGATAGGGGAGTGAACAGAGACCCAAGATCAGTCTCTGATCTTCAAATCTATCCACCTCACCCACCCCCAAACCTCCATGTTTGTTCCCCTTGTACCTATCCCTTATTCCTTATTCCTGAGGCTTCATTGCCTCTCCTCTGCCCAGGCTGACTATAGTACCAGCAATAATCGCACTGCTATTGTTACTGGAAATCTCCCAGCCACAGATTGGCCTCTGATTACCCTTAAAGGAGCCAGAAAACCTAGCGGCAGAATGTAAGTGACCAACTGGGACTCGATCTCACTGAACCTCCTGAATATTACTGCAACAGTGTCAGCACCTGTTTTCCAACTGATTGATGGACTCCCTGCTGTGACAATTTCATCACACTGGCCATAGTTCACAAGTATGTTACAGTTATGTCTAGTTATCTATGTCACCTACCCACACCCATTTACAAGCACAAAACAGGCAACAACGCATCCAATGTGGCAAGTAATTCCCATGTGTACAATGCATGCTGGAAATAGCTTTGCTGCCATTTTGACAAAGGCAATCTTTGGGTCTTGTGTCTCGAAGAGTTTTAAGCTTTGATTGTGCAAGAAATGCCTTATGACTGATGGCACTTTTGAAAAACTGGTCCATTTCAAAAGTAATTACTCTTTAAAGCATCTATATACCCAAATAGATACGATGAATTAAGCACCCACCAACATACTTGCCATAGGAGGGAGCATATACTAGTCCTAGAGGATGGAAAGTGGCATCAGGGGTATGTAATCATGTGATGAATAATGGCTAAAATGTCTGAGACTAATTAAACTACCCTTCTCATAATTTGTTATTTTCTGCCTTTAGGGGTAAACTATGTTATGGATACATGGCATAGTAGAACTTTATAGGAAGAACCACATGGTGTATATTAAGAACTAAAGTTAGATGAGCTTTGCTTATGGGATATCTTCCTTAGCAACAAGGTCAATGTTGTTGAGGTCAAGGTGAGATGGATGGGTTATTTCTCATGATTGAGTTGCAGCTGCCCTATGTTATTCAGATTTCGGTATGAATTGACCATCATCCTGATAAAATTATATTTATTGTGAAATGGGGCTTTATACCACCTGTTAACAGATGGCAACATCTCCCTTTCAACTAGTGTGTAAGCAGTACCTCAGAATAGCTGACAAGACTGAAAACTGAATTTGACACTCTTTGCCCCTTTCAATATAAAAGGTGATGGCTGGGCTTTTCTGGTCCTGCCCATGGTGGGATCAGAAAGATAAATTGGGGAACTAGCAAAACCTCCATTGACTTCTGATGGAAATTTCTAGTCCCACTGCGGTCAGAATCAGAAAATCCCCGCCAATGTCTCAATTCTAATTATGGAACAATATGTCACAGCCAAATTTAATGTGATGTATGTGAGAAAGGCCCTTGAGTTGTATGGAATGTAGTTGCCATTTTAAAGAAGACTTGCAGGGGTACAGTTCTCATGCCATGCCATCAAGTTGGAGGTGGGAGCCACAGGGGTTAAGGACTAAAGTTCCTTCACTCCTGTGACAAGAAACCAGAACTTTTCTGGGGGCAGCAAAGCCATTTACTAGAAGAATCGTACTTCACTATGTCGGTTTGTACAGAAGAGGAGTTTAACAGGATACTCACACTTACATACTCTGCTATAACTAATCTTTTAAAAACTAAGGCAAAAGATAAGATGAGTTATATAATCTCTTGTCTTTAATGTTAACTTTAACCATTAATCTGAGGAATGCATGAATAACCATTATGAAGTTAAGAAAAATTTTTCTCAGCTCCTGGTGGGCACCTAGATACTATAAAAGCATCCTAGCAGCAGGATTGAGAATATTCTGCAATTATCACAAATTGTTCACAGAAAATTTGAATGGAACTGGTAATGGAAAAGGTATCAAGGAGTTTCAGCACTACAACAGGAAGCATGGATCCACCTGCTTCCATTGGTCACCTGCTTAATACAGCTGTGTACTTAAGACTCTGAATACGTAGAAAGGAATACTGAGGAAAAGACAGGAATCTGAAAACTTTCCTGGCAACCTAAACAGCACAATAGTACAAAGATTCAATCATCCAATTAGTTGCATTTGACTGCCCTTTCAAATGCTGCTTCAGTGGCTCATACTGACCAATCCAGCTAGGATTTAATAGCAATTTGGGTACTATACAGCACACTAATAAATTGCACCTAAAAATGGTGTTAGAATATAATTATATGTCATAGAATCTCACTCTGCACGTATTTATGAGACGACTCAGCTGCATAGACTGCAGTCAAAATAGCCATCAGTGGGAACACAGTGTTAAATACTCTACAGTGATTTTAATCACTTTTCCATATCAATTCCTGCCATGCAGGTGATCCTGATTAAAATCACCCCTAAAGAGTCTTTAGGTGGGATTTTCCAGTCCTGATTTCTGCCTGAAGTCAATGGACCTTTTGCTGCTCCGTCAAATTATCCATTATGCCCACTATGATTTGCATGATGGCAGGACTGGAAAATTTAGGCCTTTGGGTTCTGACTGTTCATTAAGCACATGCAGTTACCATTTGTTCTACAAACAGAAACTTCTCAGATCCATGGCTTTGTCATTTACTGCCAGTAACAATTTAAACTACCCTTTAGGAAGTTACTTGAAATTATTCTTTTTTTTTGTAGGTGTAAGAAATGTGCCTCAATTAATTGGGTTGGTAGCAATAGAGTCATAGAGGTATACAGTTCAGAATAAGGCCTCTCGGCCCATCATGTCTGCACCAGTTAAAGCACTAATACAGAAAGATGGTGAGTAAAGCAAAGATATGATACAGGCTATTTCACCAGAAATAAACTGTGTGCTTTAGCAAAGCAATATATAAAATAGTGCAGACTGATAGCACACTATTTTTAACCTTGGAGTCCAAATCCAGAGTAGACAGATGGGGTGAATGTCCATTCTCTGCTGGCTGTCTGAGTCCAATGTGAAATTAATTTGGCCAGTTTCAAACAAATTTCTAGTTGGCATTGGCCCAGAACACAGCACAAGAATTATATTCTCACAAACTGCCTTTAAGTTGCAAATTTCATTCAGTGATCACACAGATCATTGCTGCAGAAAATTGATAAATCTACACTTGCGCATTCTGAGACAATTTAAAGCTGATTTTTAGGGAAGCACAAAGGAATCTTTAATCTGAATCTGCTAGTGCTACAGCTGCTAAAAATTGAAAAAGTCAACTGCATTTGCGTATGAAATGCCTCTCAAAATACTGCAAAAATGTTGACCACTCAGCCCAATGTATCAGTGTCAGCTCTCTGGCAGAACAAACAAACCATCTCATTCCCCAGCTTTTGCCCCCACAGATTTATCAAGTAAAGATCTATTATCTTTTGGAAGTTATTTTAAAACTGCTTCTCTCATGCTTTCACATAATGTACACTGCATTTAAAAAAAAATTCTCCTCATCTCTCCCCTGGCTTTTGTGTCAATTATTTGAAATCTGGTTACCAACCTGTCTGATGTTTTTCAGCAAAAGACATATTTCTTTGAAGGATATCCAGTGATATTCTATCAATGATGGAGTAATCAAATGACAAAAGGGTATTTGGGAATTCTCTACAACCAGAATTTTAAAAAACCCGTAAGTCAACTGCTGACATAGATAACAAGAGAATAAAATGATCAGTCCAGGAATAGGTTTATTTGCAACATATGAAGAAGATCACAGCATCTAAAAAAAAAATCAACAGTTCAGTGTCCAATTAGCTTGTTGAATTACTGAGCTTTCTCTAGGGTTTGTGCAGGACTGGAAATAAAGAAGAAAATCATCTGTTCTCAAAACAATGATTCGTTGGACCACAACAGGACAAGTGCAAAAGCTGGAACATCTGGCTCATCCAAATTAAGTAATTTTAGAACTACCAAATGAAAACAAGACTGTATTGCCAAATTCAGAATACTTGGAGGAGAATAGATTTAGTCAAAAATAATACTGATGCTGAATAAATTTGTAGCACTTCACCAAGTGATAGTTCTACACATACTCTCCAGCTGCGTGGCTATTTTTATTCAATTGACATTTTTATGGATGAGTTTTAAAATCAAGGCTCCTGTGGCTGGGTGTACATTGAAGATCATTGTTCAAAGATCAGGTATTCCCAGTGCTGGTGCCAATGTTCTTGCCTAAACCAACACTAGTAAGAACAGATTCACTTCATTGCTCTTTGTGGACATGCTGCTACATGCAAAACAGCTGGTATATTTACATGGATAACAATAGTGGCTGCAAAGTAACTTCTTCTATCCGAATATAATTTAGTGGTAAGTCGAATCATAGAATCCCTACAGTACAGAAGGAGGCCATCTGGCCCATCTGCACTGACAAGAATCCATGCATGCCCTATTCCTGTAACCCTGTATTTACCCTGTTAATCCCCCTGACACTAAGGGGCAATTTAGCATGGCCAATCAACCTAACCTGCACATCTTTAAAGTTTGAGAGGAAACCAGAGCACCTGGAGGAAACCCACACAGACACAAGGAGAATATGCAAAACCCACACAGACGGTGACCCAAGGCTGGAATTGAATCCGGGTCCCTGGCGCTGTGAGACGGCAGTGCTAACCACTGGGCCACCATGCTGCCCCACACAATTTTTTCTTTGTTTATTTAAATGCAACTGTAGGCACACAGGAGCAAAAGTCTCACATAACTTTGGTTGTTCCTGAAGCAGGACTCCTTATGCAAGAGCATCTGGAGAAATGTCAAGAAGGAAATTAGAGATTTCCCAAAGCCTTGGAAACAGTTTGGAGTTAGCCAGAAGGGTTACCAAATGCTGAATTGGGCTGATTAAATGATCTACCTTAGTGCTCTGAAACTTGTACCCAGTTGTTTTATTTAATATTTGGCCCTCAAGTCCTCACCCATCATCTATGCCCACTCATGTCAACTACCCACCCTCATGACACTTGTATACCACATGTCAACCTTCCATGCTCATTTGCTTTGTACATTAGTAATGAGCCCTAATTAAGAGTGGCATGTGTGGAAAACTTTTAAAAAGTCATTCATTAATAACTTCTTAAAGAAACTACTTTTACTACAGCCCTATTAAAGTGTCTTTAAAGTATCAACAGGAGAACTACAAGCACTTGACACCCCTATATCTTGTATAAATAAACATTATGCAGTCGGCAAATTAGATCAAAGTGAAGTAGCTGTGAATCAAGCAATTTTTTTTTGTGCGCAACTTTTTCAGCAGATTAATGGATGTCTGGGCTGTCAGTCAAGACTCATTATCCATTACTGGCTCAGTTAGTTTGCATTATGATTTTTTTTAAGTACCCTGCTATAATCTCCTTAATAATAGATCCTAGTTTTTCCCTACAACAGATATTAGCTAACTGGTCCTGCTTTCATTCTCCCTTCTTTCTTGAATAAAGAAATTATATTTGCAATTTTCCAATCTGATGGGACTTTTCCAGAATCTAGGAACTGCATCTACTATCTCCACAGCTATTTATTTTAAGATCTGAGGAAGAAGTCCACCAGGACCTTGGGACTTGTTAGACTTTAGTTCTAATGGTTTTCTTAGTATCCTTTCCCTGGGATTGTATTTGTTTTTAATTCCTTCCTCCCTTTCACCTGCTGATTTATAATCATTTCTGTTATGTTATTTGTGTCTTCTGCAGTGAAGACAGGGACAAAATTTCTGTCCACTGCTTTCCTTATTTCCCACTATCAATTCCCCATTCTCACTCCCTTGTGGGCCAATTCTTCTTAAATTATTTTTTCCTTTTTTAAGTATTGGTAGAAACTTATTATCACTTTTTTTATTTCTAGCCATCATTTTCTCATACTATAATTTCTCCCTTTCTGTTTAGTCATTCACTGCTGGTTTTTAAATTCTGTTCAATCTTCCAATCTACCACTAATCTTTGCAGAATAGTATACTTTTTCTTTCAGTTTAACACTATCTTTAACTTCCTGAGTTAGCCATGGATGATGATTCCTTCTGCTGGAGTTTCTTTCTCTCTGAAATGGACCTATGCTGAGCGTATGGAACATCTCCTTAAATGACTCCACTGCATCTCTACTGTCTAACCTCTTAACCAAATTTACCAGTTCACTATAGCCAGCACTAACTTCAAAACCTTGGAATTAGTTGAAAACACTTCTCTTAAACTCACTCACCTCATCCTCAAACTGAATATGAAATTAAATCATGTCATGATTACTGATATCAAGAGGTTCCTCTACTATAAAGTCATGAGTCAATCCTGTCTCATTACCAGATCTAGAACAGCCTCTCTTGGGTTGACTCTAGAATTTGCTGTTCTAAGAAAATGCCCTGAAAACACTCCATGCACTCACCTTCCAGGCTATCTTTACCAATCTGATTCATTCAATTTACATGTAGATTAAAATCATGCATGATCTTTGCAGTTCCTTTCTTACAAGTTCCCACTATCTCTTTTTGTATAGTTCATCTTGTAGTGTAGTTAGTTAGTGGAGCTTTAAACTACTTACATAAGTGACTTCTTACCTTTGCGATTTATTATCTCTATCCAAACTGACTCTACAAAATCTTTAAAGCTATGCTCATCTCACTATTGTAGTAATGTCATCATTAATTAACAGAGCTACCCCATCACATTTTCCTAGCTTCCTCTCCTTCTGAAATGTCAAGTAATATTCAGGTCCCAGCCCTAGTCACGTTACAGCCGCACCTCTGTAACGGTTACCTGGTCATACATAGCTCTTTCTATTTAAACTATCAGTTAATCTGTTTGTTACGAATCCTATTATATTCAGATACAAAGGCTTCTGTTGTGTCTTTTTACTATATTTGGCAACTCTGGCCTTATCTGCTGCTGCACTCTCATTATGCTTCCTGCCACACTCTCATTATCATTGTCACCTATTGCTACCTTACTCTTGCTTTGGCCTTTTCCTTTAATCGGCAGATTTTAATCCCTCATGTGATCCCTCCCCTACTATTTAGTTTAAATTCTTCACTATTGCCCGATTTAAATAACTCACCAGAAGTTCCAGCATAGTTCAGACCCGACCATCCCCAGTTCTAGTATGGTTCAAGTGAAAACCGTCTTAATATTACAGCTGCAATTTTCCCCAGTGGTGCCAATGCCCCATGCATCAAAATTAATTCTTCCCACACCAATCTTTCAGCCAGGCATCCAACTCCCTATTCTTACTTAGCCTGTTCGAGTCTGCTAATGGCTCAGGTGATATTTTTACTTTTAATACTTTTTTAAAAATTTAGATCTCAGCTTCTCGGATTCTCTACGCAGAACTTCTTTCCTAGCCATGTCTATGTCACTATATAGACCAATGTGGATCATGACAACTGGACCCTTCCCTTCCACTACAAGTTCCTCTCAAGCCCTGAAGCAGACATTTCACTCCTGGCAGGGCAAGCAACACAGCTGTCTGAACTCTTGCTCTTTGCTGCAGAGAATCGTGTTTGTCTTTCTGACTATACTGTCCCCTACGATACTACTTTGTCCTGTTTGAATGGCTCTATGGTACCACAGTGTGGTGGTCTGTTCACTCATCTACTATGCAACCCCTGCCCCCATTCACACAAGCTGAAAGAACCTCAAACCTGTCGGACAATTGCAATGGCTGAGGCTCCTGCATTCCTGTCTTCTCGATCCTCTCACCTGCATCACTCACACACACCCTTCTTATCCCTGATCACTGACCAAATTTGAAGAACCTAGCACAAGGGATGCGACTGCCTCCTGGAACAAAGTGTCTAGATAACCTTCTCTGATATATTGCAGTGTCTGTAGCTTGGCCTTCAGCTCACTGACTCTAGCTAAAGCTCCTTCAGCTGTAGACACCTACTGCAGATGTGGTTGCTGTGGATCACATAGGTGGCCATGAGCTCCCACATTCTGCAGCTGCAACACATCACCTGCCTTCCCATCCTTATTCTATTTAACAAATTAATTAATTATTTTCTTAATTTTGAAATGTATTTAATGCCTCTCCTCTCCACTACTTATTGTACTAATTTAAACCGTAGTAATATAATAAACTTTTACACTTGAAACAGTAGATCCACTAGCTTTTCACTTTCCTTCTGATTAACTAATTAAAAAGTAACTATTTAAGGGACATTTAAAAATTTATATTTTCCCTCTAATCATTCTATAAGTTACTTTAAATCTAGGTCTCTTAGGAACTAACTTCTCTGCTAAAGTAAATAGGCCCTTTCCATCTACCTCATCCAGGTCCCTCACAATTTTGTACATCTCAATCAAATCTCTCCTCAGCCTCCTCTGTTCCAAGAAGAACAACCCCATCCTATCCAATCATTCATCATAGTTGTATTTTCCAGTCCCAGCAACATCGTCATAAATCTTCTCTGTACCTTCTCATGCAATTACATCCTTTCTGTAATGAGGTGATCAGAACTGCACACAGTACCCAAGCTGTGGCCTATCGAATGATTTGTACAGTGCCAACATAATCTCCCTGCTCTTATATTCTATACTTCCACTAATAAAGAAAGAATTCCATATCAATCTGTCCTTCTACCTGAGGGGTCTCCAAGGTCCCTCACTTTCTCCACACCTCTCGACATTAATTTTGTTTTCCTTTTGCCTTGTTTGACCTCCCAAAATACATCACCTGATACTTCTCTGGACTGAATTCCATTTGCCATTTATCAGCTCACTTCTCCAGTCATTGACATCTTCCTGCAGCCTTGACTGGACAGGCCTTCCAATCGCAAAAACACCCATCAATTCTTTTTTCCAGTCAATGGGCCTATTTTGTATCCTGGATAAAAGCAAATTACTGCGGATGTTGGAATCTGAAACCTAAAGAGAAAATATTGGAAAATCTTTGACAAAGCTTGACAAAGGGTCATCTGGACTCGAAACGTCAGCTCTTTTCTCTCCTTACCAATGCTGCCAGACCTGCTGAGATTTTCTCTTTCTATTTTGTATCCAGTTTGTTATACTCCCCTGGGTGCAAAGGGCTTTTTTAAACATCTAGTCTGCCATATGAGGCTTTGCCAAAAATCTTGCTAAAATTCATGCGGACCCCATCAACTGCACTATCCTCATCAATCCTCCTTGTTACTTCCTTAAAAAATTCAATCAAGTTAGTCATACAAAATCTTCCCTTACCAAATCCAACCCAACTATCCTTGACTAATCCACATCTTTCAAAGTGACAGTTTATCCTGTCTCTCAGAACCTCAAATGAGAGTCCTGAACACCTAGCTGCAAGTTGCAGTAGTACGAATGGTGGTGCAATCTTCCAGAAGGTAATTTCCTAATTCACTCCTGCTGTGAATGGGCTCCCAATGCTCTACAACCTTGACAGCCCCAATTGGAATAGGAGGGGGTTGGGGTGGTCACTGCTTAGACAGGTTAGGGATTGGAAGTGCAAGTCAATTTTGAGGTGCTCTCATGGAAGTGCACACAAATCAATAATTATGCGGGCCACACCAGGAGGCAGCTTGGCACTGATGGTCTTGGCCTGCTATAATGAGGCTACTTGCATTGAGCTGGTGACCTCCGAATATTGCAGGAAAACGATGATGAGGCCACAAAATTTCCCCTAACTGGAGACTTATCCACTTTAATTGACTGCTGGTCTCCATTGAACTATCCTGACTTGGCTTCCCCCATTTTCCCAGTCCTCCTGAACCCAGCACCAAGCCCCACCATCCTGGGCTGTGAAAAGGTCACTTATTGTACCACCCCCTTGACTGTGTATTCTCAGAGATTTTGTTCTATTCAGGTAAGAGCAACATGCTTTTTCACACCTCAAAGTAATTGAACATATGTTCCTTTACTGACCAGCAAGAAACAAAAAAGAGTGGAAGTTACTGCTCTCACTATTCTGAGAAATCTGGACACAATGAAGGTTAGCTACTAATGTAACAATCACCAAATTGGAATATACATTTTCCATGGGCCCTAAAAGAGGTTGCACACGAGCTTCAGATTTTTGGACCTGTGTTGTGGATTAGAGCGCTAACATTCTACTCTGTGAAGCAGTGTGAGATGAATTTATATCAATGATTCCCCACATGTGAGGGGAAAGGTGGCAGAGTGGGGGGAAAGAAAATTGCAGCAATTATTATGTGCACAAAACTGCAAACACATTCGAGCATTGCTTCCCCCAGGGTGAGTTTCTGATCTGTTCCCAAGTGGGGCCGCAGTGAGAAACCACTGAGTGAAGGACAGGTGCTTCTCCACGGGAAAGAAAGGAAAATAGGCAGACCTGTCACCTTGAGTCACACTTGTACACCCCCTGGTGGCTGGTGACAGAGGAGAGGTAGTGAGGATTGAGGAGCAAATTCTTTTCTTGCCCTTCGGTCCAAGAAATGTGCAGTTTGTGGGTGAAAGTCCACAAAAGGAAAAGGAGTATAAGATCAAATTAATTACTTAAAAAAAAATCATGTAGCTCACACTAGAAGCAAAGAACTTATGTGGAGTTCTGACTTTCCAAACTCCTTTTGTAAACTGTGACAGCATAGAACGAACACCCACCTGGTTCCTTTATACTGACACTGGGAAAGCTGCTGCATGTACTCTGATCAAACTGGGCTTCAGTCCAGATTCTACCAGAATACCCAAATAGTCGAGAATCACAAGGATCCTACACAGCACGGGATCCTGTCCATGATCTTGGCACCAGATGGCAAACCTTTTCCACTTACTGTTACAAACAGACTGTGTGGAAGATTTCCTTGCAGCTATGATGATCTCTATCACTTCCTTTCATAAGCCCTGGGCTTTTTAACCATTCCTGTTCAACAGCCAAGCCAGCAGCTGGAAGCTGAATGTTTCACGGTGCCAGACTCTGAGAGAGAAGCTCTCGCCTGTTGGGAAGGTAAAATGATTCTCTCTTTATGAAGGAGACCAGATGAGAATTATGGCTGTCAGAATCACATGGGCAGGGGTCTATATAGTTCTTATCTTCTCCTTTGATATCTTTCAAAAATTACTGGAATCAGGGATAATTTGAAAGAGAGCGGAGCCGAGAACTATTTGACTAATGATTCGGAAACAAAATCTTTGCACCTTAAAATGTGTATTTTTACTGCTTTTGAAAAGAGTCATCCACCTCTCTACAAGCTCTTGATATAGGACATAATGAAGCACTCGGATAAGAATTCAAAATTGTGATTGTGACTGAGCTACTGAAATCATTATAGGACTGAAAGCATGACTAGCCTGATTGCATCATTGAGCTGTGCAGATGATGATGGCCCTTCAGCTTACCTGAGCAAATCTTTCTAGAATATCAACTCCATCATCTTAAACACTATATCCAGCTGTTTCTGAATTGAGTCCAGTGTCATGGCCTCAACTACACTTCTGGCAATCCATTCTAGCTTTTGATTGCTATTTAAGGAAACATTTCCTGTTGCGTGTCCTAAACATCCGTTTCATAGTTCTGGTGCTATGTCCTCATGCCCTTGTGTACTGGCAGATTACCTGAATATCTAAAATCTTTGTTCTTGGTTTTGAGCCTTATTAGTAAATAAAAGAGGCTCATAAACAACCCATTGAGAAATGTTTTTGAAGTTGAATAACACTAGTTGTCTAATCATTTTTCATAGTCCATTATTTTGGTACTAGGTTTTGTGCGCTGCTCCTGAAGCCAGGATGAACCACTTATGTTGTGTTTATCAGAACTATGCGCAATACTCCAGGTGCAGGCTATGCAACTGCATCACAACCTTTAGGGATTTGAACTCAACTGATTTGGCAATGTGACCCAGCATCCTGATCGTTTTGCTACCTCACACTGTTTCAATAATGTGTATGGCAAGTAAATTAATACCCCCATATCTCTTTCAACTCAACTCTTTGTAAAATGTATCCCACCCCATTCTATGTGCCTGTTATTTTTATTCAAAATTTATCTGGATTGATCTACAACTGATCAGCCCAGCTGCAGACCTCATTGAGATGCCTTTGTAGAATTTTTGGCTGCCTTCTCTGAGCTCGTGTCATCTATGATTTCACTGCTTTGCACTGAAACTGCAAATCTAGGTCACTCATGTATTCCAGGAGCAAGACAGAACTCAACATTAATCTGTTGGTGGGACACATCAGTGAATACTTTCCCATTTCAATCTTACTTTGGCTCACTGTATCTTATTACTATTTCACATCCATGTCTTATTCTCAATACCATTGAGATTAATTTGTAAAGTTTATCAAAGGCATAACCATGACCAATCTTTTTATGAGAATTCAAATTCAGCTCGTTAATTCTGTTTCTCTCTCCATTGATGCTGCCTGACCTGCTGAGTAGTTTCAGCAATTTTTGATTTTATTTCAGATGATGTGGGTCCCAGGGTTGCATCAAGCCTTGATATTAATCATCTGACACTGTATCCTTCAGAAATGTACCCACTACTGACCAGCCTTTGGTTATTTGAATAGTACCTTTCTCTACTTTTCAACAGAGGTTCACACTGGCATTCTTCCATGTCATAGGCATAACCGCCATATCTAATGATATTTGAAAGATTACATTTGGTCTCTACTTTTTTCTGTTGACTCACTCAGCATTCTAGTTTTCATGTCATCAGGGCTATAATGTGCTATATTAGAGGTTGTGGGTTTTAATAAAAAGAAAAGATGTGGTTTGTCCATGTAGATTCAAACTAACAACAACAGATTTACTCTTGGAGCTTCTTCCTGTTCAGAGTACAAGCTGCAAGTAAAATAGCAGCCTGTATAACAGCCTAATGACATTACCACCAATTCACGTGATCAGCGTTTAAAGCATGTTGCAACCACTTAAATATAAAACGTGGGCCTAGTACATTTTGGCAGGTAACTTCTGGGAAAATTCCACCCAAAGTATCAAACTCTGACTGAAAACTGACCTGTATCTTTCCAGATACACGGTTGAGTTTTTAAACCAGATCTTGAACAACTCTAACATAAACAAATGGGATGGTAGGATGGGGCAGGTTTCTGGCAAGACAGAGCTTGATAAAGCCAGCAAAACTGGATCCAGAGATTGGGGTGCCCTTGTATGTTAAATTCTTCCCAGCACTGCAGCTCCATTACAAGGATATTGGGAGCTCCCTCCGCCAATCTCCTGCACCATGACATATTAGTCGGGGCTCTCCCCCAACACGACACAATTATCGGAGACTCCCCCCTCACCCATCACGACACAATTATCAGAGACTTTCCCCTTCAGCCACCATGACACAATTATTAGAGGCCTCCCCCCTTGCCTATTACAACACAATTGTCAGAGACCTCCTCCCTTGCCCACTATGACACAGTTATTTGGGGCTCTTCCCCCATTTATGACACAATTATTGGGGGATCTCCCCCCCATTTATGACACAATTATTGGAGGCCCTCCCCACCATGGTACAATCATCTGGGGGCTCTCTGCTTTCGCAATGACACAATTTTTGGGGGCTTTCCCCACCATCCACCACCACAGTTATCAGAGGCTTCCCTCCCACAACATATGTAAATGAATTCCCCCTCCCCCATCAACTGGGATCCCCAGAGGGCCCTAGAGCCCTCTGGCAGTGCTGACCTGAGCTGGGGGCAGTGCCCAGGTATGCCGTCTCTCCCCACAGGGGCTATAGTGACCTTGGCGGCCCCATGCCACTTGCGTCACATTATTGAGGTTTGAATATTCAGTGAGTTGGATCATATGGCATAGGCTCTTTAATATTATGTAAATTCATTAAAATGTATTTTTAAATTTGGTTCCCATCTTCTCGCTACATCATCTTGCTGGCACAAATCTCATTTCCCAATTCTCACATGATTTTGCTCCCACATTAACAGTGAATGTGGGCACAAAATTGCCCGCTTTGACCTCCATCAAATTTTTGTGATACGATTGCCTTAGTAATGATAATTGGCCATCCAATTTTGAGGGGCCACTGGACATCCTTATTTGGATGGTGAGCCTGTTCTCTGGCTATTAACCAACACCGGCATCTCCACATCATATCAACTGGTTGCCACAGAGAAAACCACAACAAGTGACTGTTTCGCACACAGTGAAGACTTCTAATCCACATTTCAGTCTGACAGTAGGATTCAAAAGCCCAGGGAAAACATTCTGTGTTCCGTTTTCTTTTGTGTGGCATTGTAGAGATGAAATGAAAAGTATGCATTTTTTATAAAATGCAGTTGTTTCAACATACTGAGGCTTAAGCTTTACTTAGACTTAGCTATATATTTTCTTCTGAGATAAAATTATTTAAATCTTCACAGGATCACAGAATGGTTACAGCATAGAAGGAGGTTGCTCAGCTAGTCTTGTCTGCACTGACTCTCCAAAGGGGCAAGTTACCAGAGCCATTCGCCAACCTTCTTTTCATAGTGCTGCACATTCTTTCTTTTTAGATAATGGCCCAATTAAATGCCTTGATTGAACCTGCCTCCACTTTGCTCTCAGGCAGTGCATTCCAGATCCCAATCACTCATTGTGTGAAAACATTTTTCCCCATGTTGCCTTTGCTTCTTTTGCCCGCTGTCTGAAAGCTATGTCCTCTTGTTTTCCATCCTTCCACCAATGGGAACAATTTTTCCCCATCTACTCTGTCCATATCGCTCATCATTTTGTATACCTCTATCAAATTTCTTCTCAACTTTGTCTTCTCCAAGGAAAACGGTCCCAACCTCGCCAATCTTATCTACGTAAAGTTCCTTATCCCAGGAACCATGTTCATGAATCTTTTCCACAAATTTTCTGATGCTTTCATGTATTTCTAAAGTATGGTGCTCAGAACGGGATATAATACTCTAGTTGTGATTGACCCAGTTTTCTGTAAATGTTTAACATAACTTCCTTACTTTTGTAGTCGATGCACCTATCAATAAAACCATATGCTTTATTAACCGCTCTCTCAACCTGTCTTGCACCTTCAATGACTTATACACGCAGTGGCATGGTGGCACAGTGATTAGCATTGCTGCCTCACAGCGCCAGGAACCTGGGTTCGATTCCCGGCTTGGGTGACTGTGCAGAGTTTGCACATTCTCCCTGTGTCAGTGTGGGTTTCCTCCAGGTGCTTCGGTTTCCTCCCACAGTCTGAAAGCTGGTTAGGTGCATTGACCTGAACAAGTGCCGGACTGTGGCGACTAGGGGAATTTCACAGTAACTTCATTGCAGTGTTAATGTAAACCTTACTTCTGACTAATAAATAATAAATAAAACAAATAATAAACAAAATAAATAAGTAAAGACCCCTCTGCTCCTGTAACCCCTTTAGTATTGTACCCTCTATTTTATATTGTTTCTCTGTGTCCTTCTGAACAAAATTAATCACTTCATACTTCTCTGCATTACATCTCATTTGTCACTTGTCCACCCATTCCATCAATCTGTCTATATCCTTTTACATCAACTTCCTCATGGTTACAGTTTTTCCAAGTTTTGTATCATCTGCAAATTTTGAAATTGTGTCCTGTACACCCAGGTCTAGATCATTTATATACATCAGGAAGATGAATTCCCAGGGAACTCCACTACAAATCTTCCTGTAGTCTGAAAAACATTCCTTAACCACTGCTTTCTGCTTCCTGTCACTCAGACAATTTTGTATCCGCATCACTACTGTCCCTTTTATGCCACTAGTTATAACTTTGCTCAGAAATCTATTGTGTGGCACTTTATCAAATACCTTTTGGAAGTCCATGTACACCATATCAACAATTTACCCTCATCAACCCACTCTGTTATCAAAAAACTGTTCTGGATGATTGCCTCCTATTTTTAAACTGCAAAAATTCATAATTATTGTTGTGAATACAATTGGATTTCCTTTGTTCTTCCCGTAGTGTTATTCAATTGTATTACAGAACCTCTGGCCATCAGCTTCTAGAACTGCAATCTTAATTGTGTGCACGTTGTAGGTTATTACATGTGAATCAGTAGACATAAAATCATAGCAGACAACATAACAAGTACAGTGTTAATACAAACAGATTATTGATGTGCAGCACATTTGATACAGAATACCATTTCCAAGCTCCTTAAGTTTTGATTTTTAAGATCAGAATAACCATATCCCACAAAAACAGTGCTGAAATTGGTTAGAAATTACTTTTCTTTATAGCAATAATTATAAACTCACCATCTGGGATAAAGTCAGTAATAATTCCTACCTGTTTCTTTCTGTAATCTTTTGCAGCTTTTGGTTTAAAGTGTGACACTCTGCTTTCAATTTGTTTATGAGTGTATTCTGGGAACTAAGTAGTATCTCCAGTTCATTAACTAGAATAAAAGCAGAAGAATTTATATTACATCAGTCTATTAAGGGAAATTTGACTTTCCATCCTCCATCTGAAGTTTGTCTCCCATTTCTCAATCCTTCTACCTCTTGAAATTATGACAACTGGAAGTAAAACAGGTGAGATCAATCTGTTACAGATAATGACATATATTTTCCAATTTCCATTTGCCCCTGACACCAAGGGAGGAAGCAGTCAAGCACGTGTGCTGCCTGAAAGCAGGCCTGGAACCTCAAGGTCCCGGTTCCCCACGGGACGCCTGCCAAGGTCATCTAAGACAAAAGGGTGTGAAGGTCACCAGGCTGCCTTAACCTCAGCTATGGATCCTGGAGATACCTAGAGGTAGTGGGAGGGTCAGGAAGATTAAGAAACAGTAAGCACTTAGTGGGCACAGGTGACTATAGGTACCAGATCAACATTTTGTTTTGAATGTTTGGCAGTAAATTTCACTTTGTTCACCCACAGAGCCTCCACTATGTCTGTTCATGCCACTAAATTTGGGGGAACCACCACATTCGCCCGCTTCCTCATCCTTGTGGAGTGTGAGAATGGCAGGGCTTTGTCCTTCCACCCTCTTGCCAGTCCACACTAAGGAAGGGTACTCCCTCAGCTGGATATGGACAGGAAGTCAGGAAGGAGGACAAGGGAAGCACTGCCTGCAAACCAACCTTCACCAACCATTTAAAGGAAGGTGTGTCCCAATATGAAGAGATGGTAAGACCTGCAAATGATCCCTCCTGACCCCTCTCCCAAAATGGTGATTCTGGGACCCCCACTCCCTTTCCCGAATTGAACTTATCCACGTGCTCCGTGTCCTCTCCGGTGCCTCTGAGCAGTGCACACTGTGGAGAGTGCTGGCTGTCTGAGCGCTCACCTCCAAAATCCCCTTCGGAGGTGAAGGTGCCAGGTTCACGCTTATGGTGACCTTTTGTAAATGACACTGGCATGATGTCACGCTGGTGCCCACTGAATATCTCGTGAAGGGTGAAGTCCCTTAGAGAATGCTTGCTAATGATATGCTAATGTATTAAAATGAGGTTTCTGCAGTCCAGCACTGTGTTTCACAGCACTCCACCAGTGGTGGTGGAGGTGGGGGGAGGTGCACAGTAAGATTGGACTCAGAAACTTGCTGATGCGAATCGTGATCTCTGGATTTGGAGCAGGTGTCGCCATCCCTGCAGGCGGGGAATGAAGGCTCAAAGTCGCCCCCATTGTGTTACATTTAGATTTCAGATCTCAGAGAGAAGCTATTTGGTTCATATTATCTGTGTCAGTACTTTGTCAGAACATATCAATTCTATTGCCCTACTTTCCCATGACATGCATTACTATCTTATAAATATAGCAAAATTTATGTTGTCTGCATCCTGACTGTGAAACCATCAGTTAATTTTCTTCTTCCACACGGGTTAAGTGCTTAAATCTCAGTGCTTTTCTCTTTTCTATTGAATTATTTTCTACATTATTACGCACCATTCATATAACATAAAACTTGGTTTTCCATCATTTAAGCTAAAAAAAAATCCTCCAAGCTATGGCTATTATGACATTTTTTACCCAGAATCAGATTGAGATTCATAACAGTAGTACTTCAAATGTGAATTTTGAGGTAAGTGGAACATCAGAATATCCTAGACCTAAAATGGCAGAGAGATTATTTCTGCAGCTACAATTACAGAATTCTGATGTTGCAATGCCTAGGTCTTCACAAGTCTCTGACTCTAATAAGCCCACATATACTTTGGATCTCACTTATATTACAGCTCTGTTTATACTGACTTCCTCTTATACCCAATGCTAACCACTCCACTGCTGCTCCCTTCCTTCCAATGGGGTTGGCCTGAGTTGACCAGTTGCATTTCACTCCCACTTCACTCTATTCCTGCTCATGTTTTGGCCTGTACTGCCTTCCCGCTCCTGTCCATTAGCTTCCAGCAATGCACACAGCTTTAAAAAGAAATAGTAATACCCAATTTCTGCTAGTGTCCCAGTACATCAACAACTCATTTCTTTGCTCCTGGACTCCTAGGATTAGGGATTCAGCTTCTAGATAAACTGAAAAGTCAATTTAATGTTCAACTAAAACTTCAAACTTCTTTGTGTACAATAGATCACAAGCAGGATTTCCCCTGCAGGCTTCAGGATACTGCAGTTTGGCTCAAGTGGGTGTCAGAAGTCCATATTTTGTGGGAAGCAGTCAGTCTTCCAATTTTCCTTGAATCAGTCAATTAATGCCAATGAATGGGCTAGCCACCCAATTAAGGACAGTAGGTGGGTCTCGAAGATAAAGGGCCAATAGGAGGCCCTCCAACCCTAAAGAAGCAGCAGAATGTCACGGCAGGTAAGTGAAAGAGAAGATGCCTCAAGATGGAGGTGCCACCTTTTAGAATTTAAAATACACGATTAAGCAAACAGGTCATCATTATGACAGCGGAGGATAGTGATTCTGGAATCTCACTAATAAGAACATAAAAACGTAAGAACATGAGAAATAGGAGCAGGAGTAGGCCATCTAGCCCTTCGAGCCTGCCCCGCTATTCAATAAGATCATGGCTGATCTGAAGTGGATCAGTTCCACTTTCCCACTTTCGCCCCATAACCCTTAATTCCCTTGTCTGTCAAAAACTATCTACCCGTGACTTAAATATATTTAGCGAGGTAGTCTCCACCACTTCAACGGGCAGCGAATTCCAGAGATTCAGCACCCTTTGAGTGAAGAAGTTCTTCCTCAACTCTGATCTAAACTGCGCCTCCCTTATCTTGAGGCTGTGCCCTCTAGTCCCGCTGTCCTTTCTCAGCGGGAAGAATCTCTCTACCTCTACCTTATCCATCCCTTTCATTATCTTATACGTCTCTATAAGATCCCCCCTCATCCTTCTAAACTCCAACGAGTACAGACCCAGTCTATTTAGTCTCTCTTCATAGTCCAACTCCCTCATCTCCGGTATCAGCCTAGTGAACCACTAAATGGCAGCATGGGGCTGGAAATAAGATCTGCCGTTGGGAGGTCACCATCGGGCAACTTCCCTGTTCCCTGCCATCTGTGGATATCTTGAGGTCGAATGTGAAATCCCAATTAGCCTCCAATATTAGACTTTAATGGGTTTTTAATTAATGAAATAGGCTATTCACCCCAACACTGTCTCTAATCCCATCTCCAGGAAAATGGCCTGGGGTTGGGATGGAGTGGGGAACTGACACCTCAGCTAGCGGTGCAAATTTCTCCACTTGCCAACTTCCATGTCTCTTCCAACCTGCTAGCACCTGGAAGTTCTGCCCCAAGCAATGAAGCTATCTTACTTTCACTGTATCAACACTAAAAGGATGTTTTTCTTCCTAAGACATGTCAAAACATAAAGCTCTGGATTACCATTACTTCACCTGCCCAGGTCTTTGATTAAGTATCAGCTTTTTCTTGGAATCTGCCACGATCTTCCTGGAAGTTGGCATTCAATTTGTTTTCTTTTTGTGCTTTTCTGGAGATATGTATTGAATCCCTACATGATTCACATTTTCACTTGTGTTCTTCTCAATATTCAACCTTTTCTGTTCCTTTCAAAGTTCTTTGTACCTTTATGATACCTTAGAAATTTGTTCAGATCTTGAATAGTTTGGTTTACTGAAGATTTCAGTTTATAAAATGTTTTCAACTCTGCTTGCATCTTGTGTTTCAAATTTTCCAATTTTGCTTTGACATGATCTTATCTGATTCTCCTTTTGTAGAATTTGTTTCCTTTGCATTTTTTTTTAGATAGCTTTCCTTCATTCACAGCCAGCTGCTTGTTCTGCACTGCCACCTTCTGCTGCAGATCCCATAATGTCAAGGGATTTTTAAAAAGATTTATTTTAATGACTTCAGGGTGATTTTTTTTCTGCCCTCTGCTGCCATCATGTGGTTCACTTGGGTATTGTACTTTTCCCTTTTGTTGCTTCACTGGGGATTTCCTCTTTTTAAGGTCTGCACACTCCACCGCTTGGAGAATAAAATAATCATAAAGGACTTTTAATATGCTATCAAAGATGGTTGAGGATTCCTTAATGTCTTACATTAGGATTACTTTATCAGCAAATACACCAAACAAATAAAAAAAGATATTAATTTGTACTTCTAATTTCTTACTTGATCCCGATTAACTCCTATAATCTAAAAATGTTCTTCTCCAACACGTCCAGTTTTGGGTCTGATTTGGCCCTTGTTTGAGCCTAGCTTGGTCTGCTAGTTTCATTTACTATCCATGGCAATTTTGCACAACAGATGAGTATGTATTTTGTTTGCATTTCTTTTTCAAGATGGCTCTGCAGGTAGCTTTTTATTTCTCTTTTTTTGCCATGCTTGCCAGCTTTTGGCAGGGTTCCGTTACAAGGATGGGGTCTTTTTCCAAATTAATTCTCTCAATAGGAAATCTTCAGGACCAGTAATTTGGACCAGGTGCTTGCTTTTTTAAGCTTGGGAATCAAGTGAAAGGTGATTTTGTAGCTCTGCCTAATGTTTTAAAATCTTTTTCTTTCATTCACTCAAACTTGGTCTCCATGTACTATGGCACCAGCTGTGGACCTGTTTCTGTAGCTTTCCTCTAGCTGCACTCTGGACTGCTAGGATAATCCTGATTGCTGCCTATTTTAAAAAGTAATTTGTGCCCTTTTACTGTATTTTGCTCACCTTTCTTGTGATTTGGCTAAGTGTCTTGACTCTGCATTCACTCAGGTTCTTCTTTTCATCTGCACAATGGAGTCTTCTTCTGCCTTTCAGCCTTTTTTCTTCTTTGAATTTTCCTCATGGATCTCCTCCAAATCACTATGTACATCTATGGTGTACAGCATGCCAAAACAATATGGGACTATCTTGAGGGGCTGTGACTGGAACAGACATGGAGGTAGGTTGCTTGCGAGGGTGTTCCTGTGGCTGAGGTGTCAGTGATGGCCTTCCTCAGATCGCAGTGCACATGAGGTCAGCTTCAGAATATGGTGGTCCCTTGAATATTGGCACTTTTGGCAACAACACATGCCTTAGCTCTTTCATTGTCCACCAGCACATCCAGATTTACCAGCTGCAGGGGAGCATCTGATTGGACATGCATCCCTGTGCCCACATTGCATTAGACCAGTCAAAACTACAGAAGGCATCGTATAATCTATTAAGGCCAGTTCACAGTTCCTGCATCCATTCAGTGGACTCAGGCATGAGGGTGACTGCTCTTGTGATAATGATGACAGATGACATGATTAAGTAATAAGAGAGATTTTGAAGAAAGCAGAAGCTCCCATCTCATATGAAAGTCCAAATAGAGTCATAATTTACAGCATGGAAACAGCCTGTTCGGTCCAACTTGTTCATGCTGTCCCTTTTTTTAACCACTAAGGTGGTCCCAATTGCCCGTGTTTGGTCCACGTCCCTTTATACTCATCTTATCCATGTAACTGTCTAAAAGCTTTTTAAAAGACAAAATAATACCCGCAAATATGTAAGTACATGCCATTAATAAATTGTTCTCATTAAAAAGACTATCTCGAGCAGCATATTTTTTTGGAATCCAGACAGTCCCCAAAATGCTGTCTCAACCTCTACCATACAACAAAGCACCACCTGTTCTAAGGCCCCCATTAGGTGCGTGTATCTGCATAGCTGGAGGGGAATGGAGGCATTCAAGGGAATGGAAGGAACAGTGCCCTTTACAGCATTCAGGCTGAGGGGAGGACTGACAAGGTTTGGGTGCAGGGGCTGATCACCATAAGAAGGAGAGGGTCGGGGCTTTCAATCACTTGGGGAAAGGGTTATTTGAAGCAGTGGGAGAAACAAATTATGGTGTTTGGCAGCACTGCGTCTGGAAACTTGTAACTTTAACAAAGTCTTAGTGACACAGAGCAGGAAGGCAGCTGTGGAAAGGGGGTTGGGGAAGGGACTTGCAGTCCCTGGAAGTGGAAGTGGTTGGAGGCAGAAGTGTCTGGGTAGATTGGGTGTGACATGTATTATGCCTACTCAGGGGCATGATTTAGTGTGACTAGACTACTGTACCCTTACACCACAACATAGCAAGGTGGAGTTGTGAACCTGAGCTTTTTGAGTTTTAGGCAAAGGTGATAGTGACCTTCAGGAAAGGCCTTTCTTTCATCAAGCAGAGAACAGAATTGGGGCATATCAGCTCTAGATGGTGGGAGAGCCAGAGGCTGGCAGTGTTTAAGAGTGAAAGAATTGCCAGTAATTGGAAGGATTGGATTGCAATTGAGGAAGGAAGTGAGGAGCTGGAAAAATTGGGGATGAGGACTGGGAGATTTATTATGGGTGGAATCTTACCAAAAAATGGCAGTTTGACAGAAAACCGGTATGTTTCCCTCTGGAGAAACAGGTTGGTTTTCTCTCCAGATCTTAAAACATTTTGTCAAGAAAAAGCAAGGGGCATGTTTTACCACGTGATTTTGAAGGGCAGGGCCCAAATATGCCAGTAAAGCTGGTTGCACTGAGATTGGAATTTTTTTTTAAAGGGTGCCACAATCAGAACAAAAGATAACCTGCCTCCCACCCTCCCACCTCACCACAGAGGTCTCAGGGGATCCATGCCCCTCCCTACCTGATCAACACCAGCATCAACTCCCCCCGCACCTCCATCATTACTAGCATTTCTCCACAAGCTGATCAACTCCAGCAAATCTCCCCACCCGTGCCACCACTTCCAATCATAACCAGCATCTCTTTGCCCCCACCTTCCCCTCCACCGAAGTCGGCATAGTCCTCTCCCCACCCCCACAACAGTAATCATCACATCTCTCACCCCACAACAGTCATCGCTGGCATCTCCCGCCTCCCAATTACCACTGGCATCTCTCCCCCCCACCCTCACCACGTTATCAACATCAGCATCTCCCTCTTTCAACCCCTGCAACAGCAACCACCGGCATCAAACTCCACCACCCCCCCCACAACTCCCCCCACTTCCAACAGTCATCACCAGCACCTTTCTTTCCTAACCTCCACCCCCCCCCGGCAAAAATAATCACTGGCATCGCCCTCACTCCTCCCCAACCCCAACAGTCATCTCCGGCATCTTCTCCCTCTTTCAGTGAATTCTCTCTCTCCTCACCTGTACCAATCTGGCAGTCCAACCTGTGTCAGGGCAGTACTTAAGAACATAAGAGCTAGGATCAGGAGCAGGCCATTTGGCCCTTCAAGCCTGTCCGCCATTCAATAAGATCATGGTTGATCTTTCTGGGGACTCAGTTCACCATAACCCTTAATTCCTTTACTGTTCAAAATTTATCTATTTTTGCCTTAAAAACATTCAACGAGGTAGCCTCAACTGCTTCACTGGGCAGGGAATTCCACAGATTCACAACCCTTTGTGTGAAGAAGTTCCTCCTCAACTCAGTCCTAAATCTGTTTCCCCTTATTTTGAGGCTATGCTCCACTCCCCAGTGGAAACAATGTCCCTGTTTCTATCTTATCTATTCCCTTCATAATCTTATATGTTTCTATAAGTTCTCCCCTCATTCTTCTGAATTCCAATGAGTATAGCCCCAGTGTACTCAATCTGTCCTCATAAGCCAATGCCTCAACCCCCATAAGTACCCAGGCATGCCCCTCTGCATCAGGGGCTATACTTACCTTCGTGTCCCTGGACAGATCCCCATGACAGGTTCACATCTGGGTAAATCTGCTGTAAACCATGCCAATGTGATGTCACATTGGTAAGGATTGAAAATACGGCGGGGGGCGGGGGGGGAGTATGTCAGGGTGGTCTGTTAATTATACTCAAAATACAATTTAGTAAATGCATTAAAATTAAGTTCTCCTTATTTGTGGGCGTAAACCTCACTATGTCACTGGCGAGCATTGGGGAAAATTGCAGAACGCAATCTCTCCAGAGAGAGTCATGTTCCCTGATTCCCTCTGGACCATCAGTCCGTTCTCTCTGACAGTGAATGTACATTGAAAATCACCCCCTATGATTTGAGGTGGGGAGATTCCGTGCTGCTTATAATCTCCTGGCTGAGCCTACTTAGAGCTTGTGGCCCCTGGATTTAAATTGGCAAAGTAAGAATTGCAAATAAGTAATACCGCAGCCTTTGTGTGTGAAATAGACAAATAAAGAGTCAGGAAGTGGAAGCACCTGACTTTATCTATTTATTGCAGCTACAGAGTGTGAGGTTTTGCAAGAAAGGCAGTTCCCTATTTGCAAACTGAGCTGGGGAACACTCAGATCCCAGGAGATAAGAGCAGGAAAGCCCAGGTAAATTCTTCAATCAATGGAAACCTAATAGTGCAGACTGAGGAAAAGTGACAGGCCTATGCTGAGCAAAGTCAATAGAGTGGGTCCTACCATAAAATAAATAGGTAAATAGGAAGGATTAGTAATTTCTTTAAGGATCTGGTTTATATGTTTATGTTACTAATTTAAGCTGTAAATGTTTGGGCCCATATTTTTGCCACAATGATGAAGTTCTCCAACATGGTGAAAGTAGCATAAATACCCAAAAATCCTAAATCCCACCCTGAACGTGGTGCTACGACTTTGAGGAGATGACAGCGTTTCATTTAGAAACTGGCTCTTTAGATCACCAATTGTCCCTCTGAACTTGGATTTTTTTAGGTCAAGGATGTAAGTATCCAGATGTGATCTGGTAAGAACAGTCTGAACTATGTTGGGATTTGTTTATCCAAACTATTTGTTTGGATGGGTAGGTAAACGTTTGGAGAGATATGATACCCCTTAGGATATGGCCCTCGGACACTTTTGGCAGAGCTAAGGGTTCTTTGGAACTGTTAAAAGTAGGCATAAATGTGTGTAAAAAGTCCATAAACACATTACTGTCAGGCTCATTGGAACAGTCAAAACCAAATGTCAAAGACATCTGTCAGAACTGTCAGAAGTATGTCTCAAAGCATCTGGCAAAATGACCTATCTAAACTGTCAGAAGCACCTGTCAAAGGGACCTACCTTAGCTGTCAGAAACACCTGATATAAAAGAGACCTATCAAAACCATCAGAAGCACAGGCCAAAGGGACCTGTCAAGCTGTCAAGGCATTTAAAAGCCCTGCCATTTAAATCTTTGAAGGAAAATGGCTGGGGTGTTAAAACAAAACAATTGTTTGCTGTTTCGTTTTGTTGACATAAGCTTGAAGGTTTCTATTAATGCTGCATGACTGATTTCATAACCATCTGTCATCACAGTAGGGCTCCTGCAATTTTGATTGACAGCTGTAAATGGAGATAGACTTTTTAATCTGGGACTATGAATTCCAATACATGTTGTTGCAAGGGATTGTGCATTTGCATGAAATGTTTGTTATAAGGCTTTATTTAGTTGAAGGGACATAAATCTAGTAAATGGGTTTTGATTTAAAAAAAACATTTGTTTTCAATATAGTGAACTCTCAGTGGACACTTAAAGCTTATTTTACAGAACTTTATTTTATCTCAACTCTGCATGGGTCCTTAAAGTTTGTCTAGTTGGATTCTAGATGAGTTGTCATGGGGTGATAGGTAAGGGCTAAACAGATGCTTCATGTTATATTGCTTAGTTTTAAATTTTGGACACAGTGTCAGATTCATACGGCAGGCCTTCTGCCTAATCCACCTCTATGCCCAAAATCCTCCCTAGTTCTTCCCAGGTCATCTTTCCCAACTTTTAGTTCAGCGTGTCCCCTACTAAAAATCTGACTTTCAGGCTGAGAATTCTCCCATCTCTGTGCATCAGAAGGCCATCCTAAGTCTCACTTCAGGGATTCTTAGAAGTATGATATGAAGGCCCTAACCTTTGATTTTCACATCTGGAAGACACTAACCAACAACAGAGGAAAATGTCAACATTTCCTATAGACTGGCATATGCTACCATGATCATAATTGGCCACAGCAGTTTGACAACAGGTGCCAACCAGAAAATAGCACTTTACAATGACGTCTGATAGCCACCTTATATGAGATGGTTGAGCACTAAATGCAGCCAATGCCAGCCAGGTTGCCTTAAGTAAATTCAATTTATGTGCGATCTTTAGGGGCCATTAAAGGCTTTTACCAAAGTTTATTAAAAAAGTCAAATGTGAAACCTCAAATTAAAACCATGGCACCACTTGCACTGCGTCTCTGTATTATTAGTCCAGTGACATCACTCCCTCCCCACACACTCAGTTCAAGTCAATTTGCCTTTTCATAAAGGCAGAAAGATCCCCATGAGAACAAAACCTGGTTAACTTCAACGTACATAACAGAAAATCAAGCACAAATTCCATTACATAAGTTGACTTTAGACCGTAAGATATAGGAGCAGAATTCGGCCATTCAGCCCATCGGGTCTGCTCCACCATTCAACCATGGCTGATAAGTTTCCCAAAATTCTCCTGCCTTTTCCCCATAAACTTTGATCCCCTTAAATATACTCAATGACCTGGCCTCCACTGTCTTCTGTGGCTATGAACTCCATAGATTAACCATCTTCCTGTTGAAATTCTTTCTCATCTTGGTTCTAAAGGATCATCCCTTTATTCTGAGGCTGTACCCTTGGATCTGAGTCTCACCCACTATTGGGAACATCTTTCACATGTCCGTTCTATCCAGGCCTTCCAGTATTCCGTAAGTTTCAAAGGCATCCCTCCTCATCCTTCTAAACTCCAGCAAGTACAGACCCAGGGTCCTCAAACACTCCTCACACATCAATCTATGTCTTGGCTATTGATTCTTTATACATGAGTATATGTGACCAATAATAAATTCAGCACAGGGAAATATATAACTCAAATGTATACCAATTCTATCTTTACTGTTGCTTTACCATACATAAAATAGTACAATTTATAAAAGCAGTTTATTGCTACATATGGAAAATAACGTATTAAAAATGATCCATGTTCACTATAATGTAACATCATCAAATGAAAACCATGTGGAAATTATTTTGCTGGATAAATTCAGCAGTTTGATAGGTTGAGGATGTTTGAATTAAATTAAATTAATTGCAAATTTACTGCAAAGTATGACACACTGAGTTTCAGGTGTATTCACTTTGTAACTATCAGAGCTACATAATTCTGATACCACCACAAAGGGCAAAGGAAATGTGCTCAATAAAACCAGACTAAAAACATATGTACGCAAAATGCATCTCTCTGAAAAATGGATAATTGGATTGCTGATCTCTGAAAAGCTGCATGTCCCTGTTTAAACTGTAGATAGAGATGGAACATAACTCCGCAATCTCAATCAGGAGCACTAATACATCACTAATACGCTACTTATTTAAAGTGGCAACCTTCTGGTTCCAGTGTGCACATCAATCGCATCACTGTGTCCTCTCACAGTCTGCTAGTTTCTGTCAGCGACTGTTAGCAATTGTTTAAAAAAAAAGCCAAGCAGAATGTGGGGTGAGCCAGCCTCAATCCACTTGGGATCCGATTATCTAAAATCTCTTTGACCCTTCAGCTCTACCCATTAATGAAAAATACAACACACAGCACTGAAATACAGTTGCCTTTTATTCGAGCCTGGTGCTCGGGAGACAGCTAAATAGTGCACTGTAATTAGGGACACATTAGACCTAAAATTTAGTATTTACTGCTTTGGAATAAAAACGACATAAAAGATAAAATGGGAATTCATTTCTACATAATGGTAAGGTTATTTATTCCAAAGCATAATGTCGATGCCCTAGAGAGCATTTATTGCGTATCGTTATTAAATGGTTATACATTAAGCTCATTTAAAATTGCTAACCCATACAGTCATACAATAAATGCTTTCCCATCATCTGCACAGCCTAAAGAAATGGTATTTCTGTTAGAATGTTCTCCATGTAGTTAGGCTAATGAACATGATTGCTGTAAATGCCTATACTTACATTATCTCCCTTTCACTGAAAATACTGTTTGTCCCATTTCAAATCCTCTTAAGAATTTTCCCAATTGTGCGTTTTATCTTCCCCAAAATTCCTTCCTGTTGTATGGTCTCCTCCTCCCCACCTGCCAACCCCACACACCTTGTAAAGAGCTTGGAGGCACACCTCTACAAAATGAGGGCCATGTAAATGTTAGTTATCATTCAGATTGAATACATGGTGCTAACACTGCAATTGCTAAACCGAATTTCATGCAGGTATAATTTTGTACAAAATATATTTTGAAATTAATTTTCACATTTGCATGATAGTTTGAAAAATAGAAACGTTAAGAAAATTATAAAATAATCAGAAATTCAGGGATTGGTTAAAAATATCAAACATAACCTCACAATAATCAGAATTAAATGGAATACAATGTACAGCTCAACAACTGGCTAGCACATGGGGTTGCAGGCTGCATCATGGCCTGTCCTTACTGAAAAGATAACTTTTGTTTCAAAATGAGGACAGTGTAAATATCTATAAATAGTATTCACACTTGCAAATAACAATTCACTAAAATCATTTTACCATACAATGGAACACCTTTATTTTGTCTCTACATTTCATCCAATTCTTTATGCCAAATTATTCGCAAAATGTAGGTAGTTAATGCTTACATACAACCAATTTGAACATAAAACGGGGCACAGTAAGCTACATTTCCAGAACTACATTAAGTGCACTGAAAGGCACGCCATTTAATACAGAATTTATTTGGAAGTTACTTGTTCTGCAAGTCAACTCAGTATTGGGATCAATTTTGTATTTATTGCTTTACTTTTAATTAATTGCTAAGCAATAACTAAATCAATTTTACTTCAGTGTGGGTTACTGTAAACACAGAAAGCACTTGAATACCTGCCATGAAGCACTTTCAGCTGACTCCAGAGATACTGTCCATCATTTTGAAAGTGTCTTTGAAGGTCAACATTTAAATTAATAGACATGCACTGCCCCAACAAGTATATATTTGAATAGCTTGTTGATTTAAATTTCCTTTTCTCTTGACCATTCTTTTTTAACTTCAAAATGTAGGTATATTGCTGTTTCTATTTAAAGTAGCTGTCCTGCTGCCTTGCAGCTTGTTCACAGATTATTGTGCAGGCGTGAAAATTTATAGCATTTAAAAACAATCAAATAAAAAGCTGTGCAAAAAGCAATCTAGCGTTGTCTGAAGTAGTCTGGTCAGCTGTAGCAATAACGTCTTACACTTACATAGCAGGCCTCATGTAGAATAATATGTTAGAACGCATTGCAAGAGGAAGAAGTGGACGTTGAACAGAAATTAAGGAATTAGGAAGGTGAAGTGGAAATAAACCAAATGGCCCTACAGTTCTCCAGATCAGCAACCTATTGAAAAGCCAACCCTGAAAAGTACTTCTACACTGTTGAAAGTAGTAGGATACTCGCTTTTCACAGGATTAATACTGAAGATGCACTGCTTAACTGGGTTTCTCACTATTGCTGTTTTCCCAGTTAGGTCTCCCTACCCTTGCATCCTACAACATGTATATGCATATCCTTTACTGCCATTAACCTGTGACACTGTCAGGGTTGTCATACAGTGTCCACTGCCTATGAACAATGGAATAGAGATCAGCTAGTCACTTAGCCAATCTACATATTATCGATTCTCATTATGGCATCGAAATTACTTCTGAGAAATATTAGCTTTCTATATTATATAGAAATGTTTTCAAAGTACATCTCTTAACTTTATGAATAGTACTACAATTAACTGCCAAATTTGGAATTGTCAAAGCTCTTTTAAAATTGCAAGATCGCTCTCAATGATCAGGAAGCAATGCTGATGATAGTGAGGTGACATTATAAAAGATCATGCTGAGGAAAGAATCTTTATGTATACAGGCTAGAATTGCTCAAAATGTTCTGTATCCTTGGCAACAGTGAAATGGTGTGAAGGGATAAATCACTTATTGTATGCATTGTAATATGAAGTGGAGCTGAAGGTCAAAGGAATGGGAAGGTTAAGTTTATCCCCAATACAATTAGGAATGTGATTGGCACAGCACAATATCATGTAACAAATCTCAAAGAAATTTACACTTAGTGCAATTTTCTTCCCCCCAAAACTGCAATGTTGCAAAAAGCTGCTTTCTGAGCAGACCTAAGTGGCAACAAATCACTTGGCATGATCATTTATATATAGCAAAGGTTTGTGTCTAGTATACCTCTAATGTGCCAATGAAAATCAGCCATTTTACTGTTTTTCTAACTTCTGCAACTAATCTAATCTAACCTCTACCACCTAGAAAGACAAGGGCAGATGCATGGAAACAGCACCACCTGCAAGCTCCCCTCCAAGCCACACACCATCCTGACTTGGAATGATATTGTTGTTCTTTTACTGTTGTTGGATCAGAAATCTGGAACTCCCTATCAAACAGCACCAGATGGACTGCATGGTTCAAAAATGCGCTCACTCCTACCTTCTCAAGGGCAATCAGAGTTGGGCAACAACTGCCAGTAATGCTCATATCCCAGGAACGAGTATATTAAGGAATTTGCTCCCCAAACAGCTACCAATCTAGACACATACCACAATAATTAGCCTCAGGATGCAACTATCTGCACCATTTCTTGACAGAGGGTGCTAACAGTTTAGGTGCCATTTAAACGCTAGAACAGAGAAACCTCACAATGACTTATTACAATCTACGCTTTAATAAGTATCATTTTGATTGTCAATAAAAGGGCATTTGATATTAGAAGTGAAATTGCATTCAATGAAAATTGTAGATTTCACTGGGAAGACATCATTGTGATTTCTTTAGTATTGTTGTTGGTAGTAAGCTGCTAAGTAATATACTAGGCAAATCCCACACTGGTTCTAAAAGGCAATATGTATACACCTTACAATTTGATAGCCCAATAGAAAATTCGAAGAAAGCACTGCATTCATTATAGATCAAGAGGCTACTGTGGTGCATAGTTTGCAACATGTAACAAAGAAATAACAGATAGACCCTCAGATGTTGATATCTTGGAACATATTCCTGAATATTCTTTAAAATTAAATACCATTGTTCATTTTTGCTGGCTGCATGTCATAGCTACAAATCTGAAAATAAATTCATGCCTAGGGTTCTGACACTTGAACACCAGTAATATCAGGATATGTTTCATATCAGTTTAAAATTGATTTATATTTCTTGCCTCCTCTCCTGAAGGTATTGACAGGTGTACGATAATATGAACAATCATCAATGCCTGACCAAAATAGCCAATCATAAATAAACGTAAAGATTTAATGTTGGCAGCTACCCACCTGTGGTTAGCATCACAGTTAAATGTTTCAGAATGCTGTTCTCAGCTGATGTCCACCCACAGGGACATTCGAGTAGAAGTCAAAGGTTAACCATCAAGAGTGCGAACCTAGGCTGATCATTTTTTAAAAACACAGCCCAGGGATGCTGAACCATAGTTTTGGCACCAGAAGCCACCAGACTCACCCCACACTTCCCTCTTGCCTCCACTCCACATGTCCTAGCAACAGAGAGTGGATCTGTCAACATTTCCATATATAGAAAATAGGTGCAGGAATAGACCATTCAGCCCTTTGAGCCTACACCATCATTCAATATGATCATGGCTGATCATACACTTTCAGTATTCTACTCCCACTTTCTCTCCACACCCCTTGATCACTTTAGTCGTGAGAGACACGTCCGGCTTCCCCTTGAACACATCTAACAGACTGGCCCCAATAGCTTTCTGTGTCGAGAATTCCACAGGTTTACATCTCTCGAGTGAAGAAGTTCTTCCTCATCTCGGTGCTGAATGACTTACCCCTTATTCATAGACCATGACCCCTAGTTTTGCACTTTTCCAACATTGGGAACAGTCTTCCTGTATCTAGCCTGTCCAGTCCCATCAGCATTTTATATGTTTCTAATTAGCCTTGCATTCAGTAACTGAGCCATTGGGGTGCTCCAGAAAATGTGTTAAAGGTAGATTTCATCTGTGTAAAAAAAAATCATCACACCACCTTTATAAAAGCCCCAACCAAGCCTCTCAACTCCCACCTCAGTAACACAAGTCCCATCATGAAAATGAGGAGTTTTAATTATTATTGCTATTGCTATGTACAAAATGGATAATTTTATTTAGGTGCAGACATTTGCATTTTACTAGGAATTAAAGTCTGTCTTTTTCGTTCTGCATCACTAAATGTCCTTTGAAATCAGAATTTCTTATCAGTACAAGAAAAATAAAATCAGCATGGTTGGAGACCATCTTTTAGACCTGCATTTGGGATCACTGTTTTAAAAAAAAATCAGTAAATGTATGTACTCTGACTCAACTCAGCACTGATCAGTTTTGCTCTTCACATCCATATCCACAAGATGTGCATTCTTAAAATATTTGTACTGATATTGCCTTGATTAACAAAAAGCTGCCTTTATTAAGTTTCCCTCTGGTAGTTCAGCATAATTATAAAGTGGCATTATGAAATCCAAAGGAAGCATTGCCTGTTCACTCAGTGCACCAGCTTGTCAATACTACAGTTACCCTTCAGAGAAAAATAATGAAAACAGCTTCATGCGCAATGTGCAAATGATGACTAAAATAACATTTAGAGATGGGAAGAATAAAGCTTTAGGGATGCAATCTGGCAGGTTGCTGTACATTTTTAAAACTTGTATTTATTTCACTTCATGGAATTGACATAGCAGATAATGACTAAAAACCTAAAGAATAATTCCAATTCAGAAATCAATTCCAAGTCGTCAGCCTGTTAAGAATAGTTATTCCAAATTTATGTGGCAATAGCAAGATGGTATTCAAACAGAGTTTTAAACATACGCCTGCAGCATTTCCCGCTGAGCTTCTGATGCGATTTTCCTCATGTAACATGTGTGCCCTAAAATCAAGCCAAGAGAAGCCCCTTGTTCTGTACTTTATGCTGGCAACACTCTACTTTAAGTTTCTTAACACAGGTAAATAAACTCATAATCCAGATGGTGCAACAGATGTGAGAGCAGCACTGTGAAATCAACAGACAGTGGGCAATGGTTTTCATTTCCCTTTTAAACGCTAACTGATATGTAATTCGGGATCTCCGGTGAAGTTAGCATCTGCTCCCTTTGGCCAGCCAAAGGTTACAGGTGTTCCTGATGTCATTTCACAGTGAGGTGTGGGCCTGGCCTGCAAGAGAGGTGTCCTGGCTCTAATCTATGCCTACCACCTACCAGTTTTATCATGCTGGGCCTCCATTTGCTGTATCTTTTCTGTTAGTTCTTGCTCACGTTGTTGGGATTGAAAGGCCAGGGCCTTGACATCATCACTGTGACTACGGAGTAAACTGTCCTTTTCCATCCTGAAAGAGGCAACAAGGTCAAAAGTATAGGGCAGTGAAAAAACTGTTTTAAAATCAGTAACACCTTCAGATTGCAAAGATAATGTACTTTTCCAGCAATCACTGTTTAAATATTAGCTACATTTAAATCTGTGAAAACAATTGCGTGATTATAAACACCATCCTATGAATTTAATTTATTTCAAAGGGAAAACAGCATGTTCTTACACGAGATGCTTGTATTTTGTGATTAATTTAGGAACCGTGGTTGACACTTAATAATATCCGATAATGTTTTTACGTAGAAGCTATTAAATGTTCCAGTTAAAATACAAATTGTGTTGGTGACTGAGGACAACAGCAATAAACCAAAGCCCTAAGGTTGTTTGTAGAAGAGATTAACAACGTATTATTAAGCGTCAGGCGTGGCTCAGTAGTAGCATTCTCACCTCTAAGTCAAGAAAGCTGTGGATTCAAATCCACTCCAGAGCACATAATCTCAGATAATACTTCAATGTGATACTCCAGGAGTACTACTGTCAGAGACACCTTCTTCTGGATGAGGCCTTAAACTAAGGCCTGGTCTGTCCTTTCAGATAGATGTGAAAGATCCCATGGAATATTTCAAAAAGAGAAAGAAGGTTCTCTCTAATGTACTGGTCAATATTGTTAGAATAAATTAAATGGTCCTTATTATCTCCTGTTGAACCTTGCAGTGTGCAAATATGGCTGCCATGTTTGAGGTCACTGTGTAAGTGAATCATTAATTTTTTTGCCTGTTTCCAGATCTCTTTGGGCCATCATTCCCCAGCTAAGGATAAGCAATTAACACTCCCAAACTAATCACTAATGAGTGCACAAGAATATTCTGAGAAGGAACTCATTCCACACTATCCTTCATTCTGAGGGAGATACTACCCTCTTTCTGCTCAATAGGAATATATTTGAATATTCAACACATACACACACTCTCACTCAAACTTCCAACTACATTACTGAGCACATCAATCAGTTTGCTGTCTGTTGTCAGATTTCTGTATTTGTTGACTTACTGGCTCTGTACTTCTGCTGTTAGATATATTTTCTCTCTTAAAAAAAAGTTTGCGGCACTACTTAACATTATTTTCCTACTTATCACAGATACTGGAGGCCAGATTTCTGTGAGGAGGGAAAGTACACTGAATCACATGATTTTTGTAATAGGAAAGCAGCACTGGATACAGTAGGGCCTACAAACAGAGGGTATGCAGTCACAGGAAGTGGAGATATTCCAAGACTGGTTAGTTAGAAGATGTGCCTCAATTCTCTCGGACTTGACCAATTGCTTCAGGAATTAGCCTTCACCCCTCACTCCCCTTCATTTCTCCCCTATCCACACCCATGGTCCCTCAAAATCCCATACCAATTTAATGCAATACAAGGCCCTAAACAACCCCTAGGCCCCTCATACCTTCCATGGCACCTCCTTAGTCACTCAGGCAGTATCCATCATGACTGGGCCTCAGGATTTACGCAGAGATTAAAAAAGTAAACTTCTAACAATATAACGCAGCTCTCACACTTACATACTTGATAGTAAAAAAGCTCCCAATCATAGAACCCCATTCAAAGCTTTCAGGAGTGATTCTCCCATCCCGCTGCACTGCTTTTGTAGCACAGCAGGCAGTAAGACTTGAGTGGAGGTTGCGGGGTCCCAGCTGTGCATCACGGCCTCAGCAGTTCTCCGATGCCAGATTTCTGGCAAGGAGCTGCATAACGTACACGAATGACAATTTAAACAGAATTAGTGGGCCCGGATTGAAATCTCTGGGCCTGCTGGCCTCTCCCCCCACCCCCACCAGGAGTGATTCACTCCAGCATGGTTTAATATAGCTCCCCGCTTGTGGGGAGCTGGTAGCCTAACCCCGCTGGAGTAAGGGGGGGGGCAATCGAGTCCTCCCAAAGTGTCGGCTGCTGGGGGATGACCTCTGGGCATTCCACCTTGGCAGTGCTAGCCTGGGACCCCTGGCACTGCCCAAGAGGCAAAGTGTCAAAGCCCAAGGGGCACCTTGGTACTGCCCATTGAGTATAGAGCAGTGCCAAGTGGGCAGGGCCTAAAAGGGCAGGGCCTCCCACTGCCACCCTCCACTTGGGGGCTGAGTGACAAAGGGAGGGAGGCCAGCAATCAGGGCTGACCATTGGAATGCAGGATTGGGACTGCAGGGGTAAGAACAAGGCTGCATTTTGGGGGTTGGGTAGATCAGGTATGGGTGCGGATTGGGAGGTTGGGGCTGTGGGGAGGTGGACGGCCATCAAGGTGGAATGGGGTGGGGGGAGGGGGTTGAGGTTGGCCTGGGCATGTTCGGGGGCTGGCAATTGGGCAGTGGACAGTATTGCACAGCCGGCGATGTGGGGATTGCAGGGCTGGTCAACGATTGGGAGGCCGGCAGTGTGGGGCTACTGTGCACGTGCTGATGTCTGACATGACAGATTGGCACGTGCACAGTGACCTACTCAGCGCTATGCTGCCGGCCTCTCCAGCAGGAATAGGCCCTATCTCCAGCTTTTTGGACTGATTTACATTTGTGCACTGCAGAGTGCACTGAGTGTGGGAGATTCATTTTGAAACTCCCACTGAGAAAACCAGTGGATTTTTTCCAATTTTTATGCAAATTCAACACTTAGAATTTTTTGGGGAGAATTGTCCCAGATTAATCTCTTATAAAAACAATTTTTTTTTCAGACACTAGTCTCTTTAAACTGCCAATCAAACTCAGGACCACCTAGTGAGAAAGCTGTAGCTTTTGAAACTCAGCCAAGAATTCATTATGACATAATAATATTCTTTGGGGAAATGTCAACAAAAGAATGCTACTGAAATTGCACAATCAGATGCTGCTTTTTTTCTAAGCTGCAGCAGATAGCCCATCAATCAAAACAGTCCAAAAAAGGATTTAAAAAAAAATTTCAATGACAGGAGCAGCCTGCTTTTTTTTAAAATTTAAGAAACAAAAGATTTAAAAATCTTCTGATCACAATGGATATACAGATCATATCTGCCCTTCAAGAGCATTAATGTTTAATCCAGCAATTTGCAATTCCCACACTTGGATCAAGGCTTTACAAAAGTCAAAATTGGGTCTGTTTAAACTCAGAACTGAGTTCAAATAGCCCTGTTTAATTTGGGCTTCTGTCCTGTGTGAATCACGTCCTACCCCTTTCGGAGCAGAACTTTCATTCCCCAATCTTGTCCATTATGCCTTCCTGACTCCATAAAAATCTGGACCTGACTTTCAGAAGTTAAAACAGAAAGCTATTAGGAATATGTCAACATTTGCCATTGACTCCCAACAGCAAGATAAGAAGAGTTCTCATACAGACTCCTTTAATAGCAAAGGCAACAGACAGCAGAATATGTGCTACATCCACAGCTATTTCTAAACATTCAGATTATTTCCAATGGACACCTTTTTCTGCAGCCAGAATCCCCTCTCCACAAGAATAGTTGTTGTGGTGAACTAAGCTTCTAACAAAATATAAAGCATTTTAAAATGTATAGAGTTATATAAAACTCTACAAATCTTGCATAGAAAGTACTCAAGTATGACAAGTATCTTTTAGTTTTTCACTTGTATTAAATAAATCTCCTTTAAAAGTGGAATGAAACAACATCCTATCCATGTATTATCCTACCCTATGCATTAATGAACAAAATTCCAAACGACAGCAGGCAGAACTTGCTACAGCACTGAATAGTTCAAAGACTTAATTTAAACAATTTTAGTTTGGTTAATTTGTCTGCATTTTGTGCATTGCACATAACACATTAATCATCTGCTTCTTATGCACAAACAACATTAATCAAACTAAACCCTACTATATTTTTCTGCTATACCAAGCACTCAAACCTCCTCCCCCACGGGTGGCTTTGATTATTGTGTTATTTACCCTCCTCTATGCATATATTTAGCCATCTATCCCATAGCCTTTCCTTCTTTCCCTTCCTCTAACTAAACTGGCTCTGGCTCCCTCCATCTGGTTCCCCTTCCGTCAGCAGTCCCGCACCTGTTCACACCTCCTCTCCTGTTGGATTCCACTAAAGATTTCCTCCTCTGCCAGGGCTATTCTGGCACACACAATCTTTTTGTCATTCAATCCATCTGTCAGAAGTGAACTTTGTTTACCAGAAGCTACTTCTTGCTTCTTGAAGTAGTACAGCTCCTCAAGGTCACTGGAAAATGCACTGCCTTTAGTCTATCTACATTCCCTGCTGGTAGCTAAACAGAACAAAGTGCTATGGTAGTACATATTTGCAAAATTAACTCAGTAACATTAATCTTTTGAAGCTTATGTATTAGATAGATGAGAAGCAGATAATTTCTGAGATTATCTAAAGCAAATATGTTTTTTATTTTAAATTGCTGAACAATATTGATTTTAAAGATATACAGTTACAGATAAATGTTGTGTGGCACAGAGGTAATTCAGTGCTCAAAATATTGATCTGAACCATTAGAAACAAATTTTAACTTGCAATACAATATGTCAACAATGCATGCTAACTTTACCATGGGCTAATTGTATCTTACTCAGAGCTGTCATTTATAAGGAATGGCTTTAGGCAACCATTAACCCATCTGACAGATATAGACTTTACAGACTAGAAATGTAAAGATGGATAAAGGTTGCTCTGTGTTGAACATCTGCAGTACAAGCTTGATGTGCAATTTGCGCAGAACATACCCCATGGCTCTTGGCGTGATGATATTTATATGAGTTATCATGACTGCCAAGCACAAGAGTGAAGTAGTTATGAGTGCGCTACGGTAGTCTGGTTTACCAGCTGTATGAGTATATCACATTTATTTTGTTCTATTTAGATCATGTTTTACTTTGTTTTATTTTTCAAAATGGTGTTTTAGAATTAACAATGTCAAGTTCAGTTGGATTCTGTATGTTCTGAAGAAAATTTGTTTGCAAGACAAATTATTTGATACAAGTAGTTTAAATGATTCTACTGCAGCAATGCTTGGACATAAGAATTGCTTCAATGTTTTAAAGTTGAAAGTTAGGTTGATAAGTGAGCCTGCACTGGTACTTGGACCTACAATTACACCTTACTGTTTGGACTCCACTATGGACGTAGTCAGTCAACATAAAGGCAAATTTGTGTTGTGCTAAGGGTAATGGCATTGCGTGGTGCAATGGAACATGTTCCACATTGGTCAGGATTTGAGTTTCCATAGAACAATTCTTTGGTAATTTTATGCATCAGCATTGAACAACTCCATGTCCAATGTGGCATGACAAAATGTGGAGTAAAAGTCCATCCGGAACAGAAATTTCAGCAGACAACACCAATGTGATATTTTCCATTCCAACAACAGCCATCCTCTCTCAGTAGCATTTCAAATTTGTGAAGAACTGTGGGCTGTTTTATGCTGTGGGGGCACACACGCAGAACAAGATTAAGGCAGCCCACTTTAATTTCACAGAGTACTATTATGAGAGAGAAGAAAATAGCATCTCATTGTTTTGAGACTTGATTCAAACCTACATTCAGGAGGTGAAAGAATGATGTGATAATCCACTGCAACACTCCAATGGAATGGTTTTCAATTATTCTTTAAATGTAAAGTAATTACTATTGTTCTGACACTACTAAAAAGACTGCATTTTACAGGATGTAGATGTGTATTTTTCTGGATTTCACTTTGCTAAGCTGGATCTGTCTATGAGTTATCATAAACCAATTTTCTTCTGCATCATTCTGGTACAATTTTACAAATAGCATTCACAATTGTTTGTGGTGGTTCTGGGAGCATGTTGGCTTGCTGTCATTTAGACAGACCCCACATTGCAATTTCATGGGTTATCAATTAACTACAGAATTTATAAAGCAACTCTATGACAATGATCCTGTAAGTATAAATGCAGAAGGAATACATTGATCTATTCTGTTCTAGTAAAAACAGCATCAAGCTTGGCATTTCATTTTGACCAAAGCAAGAGCAGTTTTCACTAATCATTTGGTTGAAAAAAATTGCAGCATACAGCAGAATTCTTTTTTGTTTCACATTGAAGAATATTCTGTAAAATTGATAACACATTAGAAAATAATTTAAAAATGTTTCAAATATTTCTTTGTATTCTTAGTTCCTTTTAATTAATAAGGCTTGGTTAATGCCTGTTCAATATATCCAAAATTAATTTTGCCTTCAGGGGAAAGAATCAGATTCTTCATTAACTCACACAGCAATAGACAATATCTTCGCACACCCTTCCTGCGCGTAACCCCCACTACTCCCAGTCATACACACACACTTAACTGTATCTTTCCTAGTTTATTTACAGCAAAAATAGGTCAAAATCAACACATTTTGTTTTCTTCCTGCCTTTATAATTATATATTTTTAAATACATAGAAAACAATTTTCATCCTTTCCCATCTCATCTTTGGGAAATTAATTAAAATAAGGAAAGATTTTGCCACAGAAACATGTTGCTACAAATGTGTGAATGCTCAAAGGGTTAGCTCTGTAATTAACAGTTACTGGTGATTTTAAGTTTCATGTGGGAGTAACTGAACAGTGGGTCATTGATGCTGAGGCATTTTCTGTGTATAGCTTGGACTGAAAGTAAAGATCAGTAAAGACAATGCAAGGTCTCACCCAAAGCCACTAGGAGCACCACTGTAAACATCACAGCACTTTGCAGTAGCCCAGCAGATCCCATCTCTGTGGTCAGTCCTCCCAGCTGCCCTATCTGTTACTGTCTGATTAGTTCTGCTAAGCAGCCCCTCCCCTGCCATCTTTGCCTGCCATCTGTTATAGACAACATGGCTATTGCCCAGCAATGCATGCTGCCCTCCTACCTGGCATCCAGCTACTTGCCTTACCCCAAAGAGCTAACACAGGTTCTTGCTGCTGGCACAATCAGGATTTCATTACTACTACTTTGACAAGTGCAGGGTTGTTTGTAATTTCTCTTTTATCCCTGTTCTGATTGTACAACCACCTCCCACTGACTATGTTTGCTGCAGTTTTGTTGCACACAGATTTTACTCTCCACATTAATCTCCCTCTGGCATATTACTGCATCTGTTCACTTTTTTATTAATTTTCAAATTCCCACCCTTTTTAAGCAAAGGAGATACTCAATTCTGTTTCTGTATTTAGATGATTGCAATTCAGAAATAAGTACCTATTCCACAAAATTAAATAACAAAAGCTGTCAATTTATTGAATGAATTAACTTGTTTTTTTTAATAGATTTGAACACGTTATAAACAAACCTATGCATCACTCTGCTTTATACTGTAATCAAATAAATTTTTGATTAGTTAAAAACATGCCAATAACTTTGTTGCAGCCTAGGACTGCAGAATATTTTCATTATACATTCAAATTAAATCTGGGAAATCTTTGTTTAAAAGTCTGAAATGTGAAAATGTTTTACTTGATTGACATTTCACAACATGAATCTACATCCTAATTAGTTAACAAAAGAAAATACCATCTAGAATTTTAAAAATATTATCCAGTAATACAAATCAGCACATTTTCAAAATTGAGCAATCTTTATATTTTTATATGGGGCACTCTGACTTGCACAATTTTCTAATTTTATTCTTGTAAACAAAATCATTGCTGCTACCTTACTTAGCTCAGATAGAGAGTTTCATTACACAAATGTGTCAACTAATTTTTTTAGAGTCATATTTCATTTTGTTAACTTTACAGACATTTCCAGTCATAGCAGGGAACTTAGTAAGTATTTTCCATTTTTGTCTGTAATTTACAATCTGCTAACAAAAGGGTAGGAGTACTCCATTTGATATTTAAACTTTCATTGCATTTTAGGGAAGGGAACAAAAAATCTTATCACAAATCATTAGTACAATAATTACATAACATGTACAAACACCCAATGAGCAACTTAATAAACAAAAATGATGCAAGGTTAGATAATCCATCTGCAGATTGCAGCATTTCTATGTGCTGAGTTGCAATTTTACAAAAATTGTTTTTGTCCCTATAAGGCCCTGAATTGCAAAAAGCAGGAAGTGTGCAGGAAGGCTCAAAGCATGTTATGGAGTTAACATTTGGAAAGATATGTCAGAGCGGATGTGAACGCAGTACCCATTAGTCAGAAGCCCTATCAGGAGAGTGGAGAAAGCTGCAATATTTATAAAACAGTGGAAGATACATATGTAAATGACAAATTATCAAGTTTATTCCATAGTTAAATTGGGTTTTGAATGACTTAACTGTGCCTCTCTCCCAAATTCAACAGTAGATAATTCAACTGATTACATTAGTGCATGTACAAACTGACCACAATAGTTCAGTCATGCAATAAGTGCCTACGCTGCTGACATGGTTTTGCATCAGCTACATATTTACTGACCCTATGAAGCACTTTAACTACTTTGAATACCTGGTTATCCCGGCTGTTGCTCTTAAAAGAAAAAAATAACCTTACGTTCATATCTCAATCTGGCTGAGCGATGGAGTACAGGAGGAAGACCATTTGCCCATTTTATTTGGGCTTGCTGTTTGTTGGAACAATTCAGAACTAATACCACTGCCTTGCTCTCTCCTCTGTGGTGTGGGAGTTGGCAGCTGAAGCACAATTTAAAAGCAAGTTTAGTTAGTAGCTTGTTAAGAAGCAAAATGTTAATAAGGATATAGTAAGAAAGTAAAACTAAAAGTAGAAGGGTTATGTCAACTGTCAAAAATAGTAGGATGACAAAGAGAATATATTGCTGGAAAGAATTCCTATCGTTCAAATCATATTCTTGTGTTTATGTGAATGATTCATATGTAAGAGAAGAATTGTGTATCTTCACAAAATTATCGTGGTATATAAATAGACCAATCAATTATCATAAAGGCCTTCTAACCATTCATACTCATCTTTCTAATATTTCGACTCAGACAACCTACCAACAAATTATATTTTTTACACCACCAGCTTACTGTGCTATATTATTCCAGCTCACGTCTCTTGATAACAAAAATCTGTTTTTTTATCTTTCACCAGTTAAAACTTAGATCCTCTTGCCTTTGCTCACTTCAAAGTAATATTCTGTTCTCAAATCTCATTTTTTTAATACAGTTTTCTCCCAACCTGTTACTCTTCTCTCTAGACTGAAATGTTCAACTTTCCACATAATCCATGTAATTTACACACAAAGATCCTTTTACCTTTTTTCCACAAACCCTCACCAATGTTGTCAACAAATGATTTCACTGAATGATGGAAGAGGTATGAAGGATCAAATGGCTTCCTCTCCTGTTCTAGTAAACTGTTAAAAAATTTGTTGGTAGGTTGGCTGAGTTGAAATGGTTAAAAGGCCTTTATGATAATTGATTGCTCTATTTATATACCATGATACTTTTGTGAAGATACACAATTCTTCTTTTATATATGAATCATTCACATTAACACAAGAATATGATTTGAACTATAGGAATTCTTTCCAGCAATATATTCTCTTTACCATCCTACTATTTTTGACAGTTGACATAACCCTTATACTTTTAGTTTCACTGATATTGTTAATGGTTCTCTCACTTGCGTGTCATCCATATTTCCTTTAAATCTGCTTCATAATCCCTCTCCTCAAAAAAATCCGAGAAGCTACTAATCTTGAAAACTACCATCTCATTTCCAACCTCCTTTTCCTCTCCGAAGTCCCTGAAAGTGTTGTTGCCTTCAAATCCATATAAATTCTTCCAGGAATTCTATGTCTGATTCCCTCTAATTCATGTTCCATCTCACCACAGTACTGAAACAGCTCTTATCAAGATTACAAATGACATTTTATGGGATTGTGACAAAGTTAAATTTTCCTCCCTTGTCCTTCTCAACCTGTCTGCAGTCTTTGACACAAGTGAACACACAATCCTGCTCCAAACCCTCTCCACTGTCATCTAGTTGGGTGACACTGTTCTCTGCTTCTTATCTGATCATAGCCAGAGTACCATTTGCAATGGCTTCTCTTCCTGTTTTGGTGGCACCAAAGGATCTATCCTTGTCTTCTTCTATTTCTAATCTTTATGATGCACCTTGGCAACACCATCAAAAGCACAGTATTAGTTTTCACATGTATACCGACAACACCCAGCTCTACCTCACCACCACCTTGCTCGGCCCCTTCACTGTCGCTAAATTATCAGAGGGCTTATCAAATAGCCAGTACTGGATAAAGAGATGTTTCCACCAAGTATATATTTGGAAGGCAGAAACCATTTTTTCCAGTCACTGCTTTAAGCTATCTACAGACTCCAATGCTCTCCCTGGCAACTGAACCACTGAAGTGTTATGGCACCGAAGGTGGCCATTCAGCCCAGTGTGTCTGCACCAGCCAAAAAGAGAGAGAAAACAATAACTGGCTACTCAGCATCTGGTCCGTAGTTTTGCAGACTACAGTACTTTAATACTGCAGATCCAAGGGTTGAACATTTCAGCCTCAACTGCCAATTCAAACAGTCAATTCCAGATGCCTACCACCCTCTGGGTGAAAAAGCCTATCCTCATTTCCTCTCTAATTTTTCTACCAATCACCTTAAATCTCTTTCCTCTGGTAATTGACCTCCCCAACAACCATAGCCTATCCAATCTCTCCTCATAGTTGCAATTTGAAACTCTAGCAACATTCTTGTAAATCTCCTTTCTACTCCCTATTATCTCGTTTCTGTAATGTGGTGGGTAGAACTGGACATAAAATTCCAGCTCTGGCCTAACCAACATTTTATATTTGCTTATGAAGATGTCACTGAGGGGATGCATATAAATGAAAAATAGAAGGGGACAAGGATAGGTCCTTGTGGGTCACCACAGATAATGGTAGATATCTGTAGATAGCTTGAAGCAATGACCGGAAAAAAAAGGCTTCAGTCTTCCAAATATTTGCATGAAGGAAATACCTGCTTATCCAGTGCTGGGTATTACAACCCTCTTCTTTAACTAGAATGTCTGCATCAGCCCTTGCCTTGGTGAAGACACAGAACTCATTAAGAACCCTCTCCATATATTCTGCATCAACTCATAACTTAACGTGTATGTCTCTGATGGGCTCTATCCTTTCCTTAGTTTTTCTCTTGCTCTTCATGTACTGGCAAAACATCTTTGGACTTTGTTTCACCTGCTAATTTTTTTGTATACTTTCTTTCCTTTCCTAGTTTCCTTTTTTTATTTCACCTCTCAATCTCACTTTTGAATACTTCCCACTGATTTGACACTATTTTCTCTTCTAGTAGCTGTATTCAGTCAACTTTTACCAGTTCACCTCTCAATTTTGTAAAAGTTGTCTTTCCCCAATTTAGAACTTTTGAATGCAGTTCTAGAATTTTGCATTATTGTGTATGATGTGGATGTGCCGGCGTTGGACTGGGGTAAACACAGTAAAAAGTCTGACAACACCAGGTTTTAGTCCAACCGATTTATTTGATAGTAAACTCAAGCTTTCGAGGGGACTCCCTCTTCGTCAGGTGAACGACGTTCTTCACCTGACGAAGAGGGAGTCCCCTCAAAAGCTTGTGAGTTTACTATCAAATAAATCGGTTGGACTAAAACCTGGTGTTGTCAGACTTTTTACAATGTTTGTATCCCAGTTCATAATAGGGTAACTGAAGTCCCCAACTATTACTGTTCTTTTTTTTGCACTCAAATTTATTTACATATTTGCTTTTCAAACTCCTTTCCACTATTCAGAGGTCAATAGTACAATTCTAGCAATGTGGCTGCCCCTTCTTTATTTCTGAGCTCAACCCATATGATCTCATTTGATGTTTCATTTAATATATCATCTCTCCCAGCTGTAATTGGCTCTTTAACTAGTAATGCTACACCCCATCTTTTTATCCCCCTCTCTATCCTACCTGAAAATTCTATATCCAGGGATGTTGAGCTGCCATTTCCTCCCCTCTTTGGGCCAAGTTTCCATTACAGCAATTACATCATGCTGCCATTTGTCCTTCTGTGGCCCTCAACTCATCAACTTTATCTGCAGTTTGAGATTAAATTAGTCTGTGGACACCTTTGGCATCACACTTGGCCCTGAGATGAGCATCCTACACTCGTGGCTGGTTACCCTTTATACAAATGTAATTATGCAAATCTCTGTTGCCTATGTCTTGACTCACACCAAGTTCAATTCACCTAACATTCCTGAACTTACTGACCTACACTGACACCAAACACCATCTTGATCTTAAAATTCTCATCCTTGTTTTCTAATCCCTCATCACCTCTTCAAAAGCACCTGTATTCATCTCATTCTGGCCTCTCAAACATTCCCAATTTTAATCACTCAACAGTAGTCATGCTTTAGGTTCCTTAGGCCCTAAGCTTTGGAATTTCCTCTTTACACCTGTGTGCCTCCCTCCCTTGCTTTTCTCCTTTAAGGCACTCCTTAAAACCTACCTCTTTGACCAAGCTTTTGATCATCAGCCTAATACCCTCTTAGATGGCTAAGTTTCATGTTTTACTTAATAATGCTCCTATGAATCACCTTGGGGCATTTTATTACATCGTCACAACATATACTGACTAGATATATAAATTGTTGTTATGTATATAACATATATAATAATTATATATATAATATATATATAAATTGTTGTTAGCCCAATGTTCCTGTGCGTGGTGGCCAGATTTTCACACAGTGGACAAAATTTAATGTCATTCTCAGAGGTGGGTGGGGTGGGGGCACGTGATCAGGTGTGAGGATGCGGTTGGAGACCTCATTACATAAGAACATAAGAACATAAGAAATAGGAGCAGGAGTAGGCCATCTAGCCCTTCGAGCCTGCCCCGCCATTCAATAAGATCATGGCTGATCTGTCGTGGCTCAGTTCCACTTTCCCGCCCTCTCTACCTCCCCCGGTTAAGTCTAAGGCAGGAAACTTGCTGGTGCCATTCCCACCCAGCTGCCAATTGAGGCCTTCAAATGGACGGTTATTGCCTACATAAGGGCCTTACCCTGCTGCCACTGGTACTCAAACCTTGTTGGGTTTGCTTGCAGGCTACCGGGAGCAGGGGATTCCCTCAGTCAAAGGCACTCATTGCCTGATTGAGAGACTGGCATTAGGATGGGGACAAAACTACTAAGAGACATCTCCTGGCATTTTCCTCCCATCTCTCTCTGGCTGGCGACTCTTCTGCAACCACCATCCTAGCCTCACTTATCTTTCCCCAAGAATCTTGGCGAAAGCTCATTGTATGACTGACATCAGCCACTGCTTCTGGTGGTGCAGCTAGCAGTGGAGAGCTGCTAGCCTGAGCTTAGTCGGCTGCTCTGTGAAGCGAAATTCCTACTCTACTGGAATAAAGTGCAGCAATTAAATTTCCTTGCTGGATCCCAGAGTTGCCAATTGGGATATAATTCTCTCAGGGTTCTTAGAGTTCAGGTTGGCAGGATGCCGCCAATTCTGGTAATGGATGTCAGGCGCCCCCGCTGCAGTCATTAAATTCCAACCAGTAGCCCAAGAGAGGCTTGACCTGTGCAACATAGAGTCTCAGCATAATCTTCGTAGGCTTATAATCCACTGGTGTGGCTAGCTATCACAATACTCAATTTGCTTTATTAATTGCCTCATCACTTCTGAGGGCTAAAAGTAGTCCTGTTTTTGGGCACAGGGTTGCAATTTGTGACCTGCCTACACCTTTGAGCACACACCTTGATGCTGCAAACAACCTGAATGCTCAGCAGGGGCACTAGTTGTGTGCTTTAACATCACATTATGCAGCTCACGGAGGCCAATGCCTGGAATCTGCCCCTGAGGAACTGGCAGCAATATTGCCAGAGGTTCACGTGTTATTGATCAAGGGAGGCAAATTGCACCTTCCCGACATCTCCTACCCAATGCACTACTAGCCTCTCATGTTAATCACACCACACCCTCATCAAGGGTGGAGTTTGGACTGCCACCCCCAAATACAGAAAGTGGGTGGCCATGGAGACTGCTGAGTGGTGAGGTGGGCAATTTAAACAACCCACCTCAGTTCCCTTGGACAGTTGTCTCAGTTATTTTCTTAAACATTTGGCCTTCTTGTCATTACCCCTCATTTTCTACCCACCCCTGGTGCCCATACACATCAATTTATGCCACCCCACCCAGCCTCAAGGCCCATTATAGCCTCTATGTCAATGTAATGTCAACTCATGTGAACTAATGACCCTCTGCCCACCTGCCTTGCATTTTCTTTTTAATTCATTCTTGGTATATGGACGTTATTGGCTAGGCCAGCTATCCCTAATTGCCCTCTATAAAATGATGGTGAGCTGCCTTCTTGAACTGCTGCAATCATGAGTTGTAGGTACATCCACAGTGCTATTAGAAGGGGAGTTCCAGAATTTTGATCCAGTGACAGTGAAGGAGCCAGCTGATTTAGTAGACATAACTAATTTACTTGCCTCTGAGTTACAAGGTTCTGGGTTCAAGTCCCATTGCAGGGCTTGATGACAAAATCTATGCTGACATTCCAGGACAGCACTGAGGGAATGCTGTATTGTCGGCGGTGCCTTCTTTAGATGAGGTGCTAGACTGAAGTCCCACTTGCCTGCTTAGGTTGAAGTAAAAGGTCCTACGGCACTATTTTGAAGAAAACTAGGGGAGTTTATCCTCGGTGTCCTGGCCAACATACATCCCTCAATAAACATCACACAAAAAAACAGGTTATCTGGTCATTATCACATTCCTGTTTGTGAGTGTTTGAATAAATAATTTGGCTATTTCATTATTATTGTTACATTATAACAATGGGGGAGATTTTACCATTGCACCCTACTGGCCAATGGGCGGGGCATGTCAGCAAGATGGCGAGAGAGCTGGGAAATCAGGTTTGTACCTGATTTCTCACATCTCATGATCTTACCGGCATTAGATATCTGGTGCAAGGCTTTGATTATTTAAATATATTAAAATCATCATTTATACGAAATTAGTGGGCCCAGGACAGTATCACCAGGCTCACTTGGTGGTCATGTAGCATTGGTGGAGAATATTCTATTTGGTGAGGATCACATATGGTTCCCTCATCTATGGGAACTTGACGTGCTAACCTTGCCAGTAGGCCCCCCCTCTTCCCTGGAGGTCAGGAGCAAGACGGCTGCCCTTTGGGTAGTGCCAACTGGCATTGCTATCCTGGCAAGCTGGCACTGACCACTGGGCACCCTGAGTGTCCATGAGAAACCAGGCATTACCAAAGGACAGGGCCATGGAGGGGGATGGGGCCTGCTAGGCGGGGAACAAAGCGAGGAAGGGCCAGCAGATGGTACCAGGTTTAGGCCATGGAGGAAGGCTTGTTATAGCAGCAGAGGCTGTGACAAGTCTCTGCTGGTTTCAGCCAGAAATCTGCACCCGCGCTATGGTGCCCTCCGCTGCTATCAGTTGGCTTTCGGGCGACTTAGGCCCTGTCCACTTCTCCTACAGGTGGAAGTCGGATTGAGGCCTGTTTTTGCACAGAGTGCATAAGGTTTGATAGCTGGCCTTGCTGAAAAAATGGATCTGAAACTCTCCAGTTTTCCCGCCTGGACTTAAAATTTTTTTGACAATATCACGCCCCGTGACTATACTTCAAAAGTACTTCATTGGCTGTAAAGCCCTGAGACGTCTGGTGGTCATTAAAAATACGATATAAATGCAAGTTTAAATTTCTAACTTTGTAAATAAGTTTGAATCCTTTATCATCGCAATATTATGTGCATGGTTATCATAATGCCAGAAATAACAGAAAGGAGAAATGCAGCAACCTAAACGATAATGCGTCAATAGGATTTTTGGATTCAGGTTTGCACCATAAATCTTCATTCCCAAGCCTTGCCCAACAACAATTAAAGAGCTGACTGGCAAAGGACAGGAAACAGCTCATCCAACTCATCCATAGATGGTTTAAGTTTTAATCAGAAAAAGGGCAGAATATTTCCTAAAAAGAGCATGTAGCTCAGGAGTTAAATGCACCACTCTACTGAACCACAGCAACTATATGTTGACATAGCTGGAGTGAGGTAAAGATATGGCAATTGCCTTCAGCATCTACACAAAGGGAGAAGAAAATGAGACTAGTGTTAAATACAAGCTCATTCTATTGCTTTCTGTTACAACTAGTCTTGCGTGGATGTCAGACAAAGGCAGGACTGCAGTTGGCTGTGATAATCTCACATTGACTAAGAATAATCACTTGAGCAAGATGCTGGGGCGTAACTGAAGTGCAAAGAACAATAACCCAGCATGATTCACTGTGTTCAGGAGAAAGGGTCTGGTGAAAATGGGGGGAAATCATACAGAAAACAAAATTAATGGAAAGAAATTTCAAGACTGAGAATCTTATACCATCTGAATGAATTTGAAATTGCCTACCACTGTGAAGGGGCGCTATACAGAATCTCTACTCCCTCAAATGTGGTTCAATATCGGATGTTTGATTACTGAAATGTGACTTAACTCATTGTGACTATGCCAATCACAGACTGAGATGTGTTAAATTTAAGGAGGTACTGTAATTGTTGGTACAACAGGAAAAATAAACAAAGGTTGACAAGTTAACAAAGAAAACAAACAAAAAATTATTATACAAATGGCTTACTCATCGTGTTATAACAACCTCTTATTAAGACCATTTATCATGATACAATATTGTACGTTGTGCTGTTCCCCACATCATTACAACTCAAACTGACAGAATACAAGAGATCTTAGAAAATTAAAAAAAACAAAAACCTCAGAACATCTGGTAATCCCATCACCCGTCCATATGTTACAAACATCATGCTGCTTTTCCCTTAAGACAGATTAGAAAAATCATCACATTTGGTTTTCTATAATTACATACCTGCAGTTTGGTATTTTAATAGCTTCACCTGTTAATACTGCAGCAATTAGTAGGCAAAAATGTGAACAGTTGGTATTGAAAAGCCCCAAAAATATCTGTAAAATGTTTTATTGCCTGCAGTAGAGACAGGCAGCTTGATGCTGGCGTTATGAAGTGCCACTGGCAGATAACAGGATTATTTGTACCTGGTGAGGTGCAGTTGGTGCTCAGATTTGCTCAGTAGTTCCATCAGCTTTAGACATTCATCCTTCGATCTTGCTGCATCCTGCTGGACATGCTCCAAATGGCACTTAGTTTCATTTAGTTTCAATTCAAGTTTCTGCAGCTCCTGAAGAAGAAATTTAGATTTAAAACAAATCCCAAAAAAAACAAAATTTCTCTTTGTAAAACTGTGATTGGTGAAAATTTCAGTTTAGTAAACATAACCGCAACATAACAAAGTTGGGCGCATTGGGAAAAAATATTACAGCTTTCAAGAACTAGTAGCCATTTATTTTTAAAATACATTAACTTTCAGAACTCTGGAGAAGATCCAGCACCATATTTTTTTAGAAAATTTAAAATATGGCCATTTTTGTTTTCACCAACTATACGGACAAGATAAAAATCACAGACCGGTGGTTATTATTGGATTGCTTTCTGAGTGCAATGTGGTGGTGATAATAACCATAGTCCACAAAGGATCAATGCATCTCTCTCTATTAGAAAGAGACAATGGGTTACATATTTAGCTTCAGGAACAAGACTCTGCAAGCATGGGGCAAAGTGAGGAGGCAAGCCTCTATGAACCACCAAAACCGATAAGGGGATTGAACCTGTGCTGTCGATGGTGGACTATTGTCTTACTTAATCAGTGAAAAGAACTTACTACTCTCAATAACTTCAGCTTTTGCACACTCTTCAGATGGCAAGTTCAGTCTATATTACTTTACTGATTTAAACGTCTTTCCCTTTTAAGCTAAAATTTTATAGGAGCTATTTATTGTATACCTTAGCAAACTCAGGCATTCAAGCTATAATCTGGCTTTAACAAATTATGATGACTGGAATCCACTGGTTTTGTCACTGATGGGAAACCAATCTATTCTGCACATTGATACACAAGACTAGATTTTAAACCAGTATAAATGGATACGAACATGCAAATTAGGAGCAGGAGTGTGCCACTCAGCCCTTTGAGGCTGTTCCACAGTAAGATCACAATTGATCTAATTTTAACTTCAACTTCACATTCCTGCCTACCCCGAATAACTTTTCACCCTCTTGCTTATCAAAAATCTATCTACCTCTGGCTTAAAACTATTCAAAGTCTCAAAATGTGAGAACTCTGCCCAGAGTCTAAGTGCAGTGGTGGGTGGCTCCAGCGTCACCCATCCTGCTGACTAGAATATTGGGATCCCGTGCCAGATTCCATGCCTGGAAGCTCATTGATTTTGCACAAGTGAGTTCCCCTCCAGCTCTCCTGGAGGACCAGCAGCTGTTTCATCAGCTGATGGGCTCAAAGGTCCCGGCACCATATTTAAATACCAGGCAAACACATTCATATCCCTCTCTCCAGCCACCTGTCTTCACCAGACAGTGCAGGATGTTAGCAAACCAGAGGGAAAAGGCTAGCAGCCTCAAGAATAAGTCTGTTTCTTGATTCAACCGTGCCATCCCGAAGCCCATCTTGTGCAAGTCATTTATGTTCCATTTGGGCCTCTTCCTGCCTTATCTGGAGTTTTCATTCATCCCCTTCCAATGAAAGATGTGGTGTCCCTTTGATCCCCTTGTTTGTGAATTTTCATGCTTAGTTGGGGTCCAGGTTCCCTTCTCTCAGTCTTCCTTCTGCCTTCCATTGTTCATCTTCTTCATCCATTTCCTTGTCCCTCTGCATGCCATTTTAACCCCACCCTTCCTCCTCTTTCACATTGGCCCTCCCTTGTCTTCATAACATAAGAATCCCCCTCACTCCATTGTCTCTGTAACATCACAACCCCCCTCACACCCTAGCCTCAGCTTGCACTCCATCCCTGGTCAAACTTCAGACCTTTGCTGTGATGCCAGCATGAGTCCCACAGCACAGTTGGGTCCAGATAAACAGTGTTGTGTGGCACCAAGGGTAAGGAGATCTCCGTACTCTCCAATTCCAGGCACAGTACTGATCTGACTCAGTGACATATGAGGGTCCATGGGTCAAGCAGCATGGTGCTGCCCATGAAAATGAGCTTGAAGATGGAGGCAAGATCTGTGATCTTGAGCCCCCGCCAGCACTCTCATGAATGACAGGCTTGGCTCAAGATCACCTCCAATATTTTGTTCCCTTCATCCAAGTCACTTATATGAATTGTAAAATGTTGAGGCCCCAGAACGGATTCCTGTGGCACACTGCTTACGACCCTTACCAAACAGAAAATGATACAATTTATGGCTACATTCTGTTTCCTGTGAACCAAACAGTCTCCTATCCATGCCAGTTACCCCCATCCCTTTAAAGGGAATAGAGGAATATGGATTGAGTAAGGGCAGAAACTTTTTTTTAGTTTATGATCAGCACAGGCTTGGAAGGCCAAAGGGCCAGTTCCTGTGCTACACTTTTCTTTGTCCTTTAATCTCTGCATTACCTGTGACTTAGTGGTTTTGTCATTTCTGTGTTCCCCTTCATTATAAGCACCCAGTGTTTCCTGGTTTATACTGTGTCCTACTGTGAAACCACTGTTAGCACACCTATAGATTACTCCCACCAAGGAATTCTTCCCCTGCTGATTCTATTCCATGCATACCTTCCCCAAATCTAGGGACTTTTGGAAAATTAAAATTAATGCATCATCCATCTCACTTGCCACATCCGTTAAGAATTTAGAATTGAGTCCATCGGGACCTGGGAATTTGTCAGCCCACAGTTCCAACAATTTGCTCAATATCATTTCCCAGGTGGTTGTAATTTTCCCGAGTTCCTCTCATCTGCCATTTCCTGATTTTCAACTATTTCTGGGATGTTACTTGTAGTCTCCATAATGAAGACCAATGCAAAATATTGGTTCATCTGCCATCTACTTATTTTCCATTATTAATTCCCAAGACTCACTTTCTATAGGACCAATGCTCACATCATTAGCCCTTCTTTTTAAAATATCCATCAAAACTCTTACCATCTGTCTTTATATTTTTAGCTGGCTTTCGCTCGTGTTCTAATTTTTCCTTCCTTATCAATCTTTTGGTCATTGTCGGCTGTTTTTTATATGCTATCCAATCTCCTGATTTGCTGCCCATCTTTTGGCAATTATGGTCTGAATTTTACATTCCGAGATCAAGTCTGTACCTGAATTGAATGCACATAAAATTGTGCAAAATGATGTTAGGCATGCTTCCTGATGTCAACCTGCATGCATGCAACATTGACATCAGCAGGAGGCAATAGTAGAAGAAAGAACAAAGAACAGTACAGCACAGGAACAGGCCCTTTGGCCCACCAAGTCTGTGCCAACATTAAAATTAATGTATCAGGTAGATCACTTGCCACATCTGTTAAGAATTTAGAATTAAGTCCATCGGGACCTGGGAGTTTGTCAGTCCACAGCTCCAACAATTTGCTCAATATCGCTTCCCTGATTGTAATTTTCACGAGTTCCTCTCATCTTCCATTTCCCGATTTACAACTATTCCTGGGATGTTACTTGTAACCTCCATAATGAAGACAATGCAAAATATTGGTTCAATTCATCTGCCATCTACTTATTTTCCACCATAGGACCAATGCTCACGTAAAAGCAAGAAAATATTAGAGATGCTTCTCCAATCTAATATTTTCTTGCCTCTATCTGGTCCATATCCCTCTATTCCCTGCCTATCCAGATGCCTCTTGAATGTTGTTATAGAACCTGCTTCCACCACCTCTTCTAGCAGCATGTTCCAGGCATTCAATATCGCATGGACTTGCACCGCTGACAATTAAAGGCCTAACTAAGGCCATTACAAAGTTTATTACTGTAGATGTTACATTACCCATGCAAATTTGCACTCATTGCATGGGCAAAAAGGCCAGACGGGCATTACATTTCTATCTATTTTTTAACCGAGGGCAGGATAAAAGGCCCCCACAGCTTAAGCATATTCATTTTATTTGTCATTTTGCTGCTGTCATATTTCTGAGTTTTGTCAGTTTTCCTTTTGATTACACTAGTAAATCTGTGCAAAATTTCTAACAAAATAGATCATCTGTACAAAACATGGGGAACACTGATGTTTACAAAAGATATTAAGCTTTGAAACTTCTTGACTATTTGACATATTGGCACTCTAATTATAGGGGGTGGGGGGCAGGGGGGTCGGGGTTGGAAGAGTGGAGTTGAGGGTAGGGGTTCTCTGAATGTTAGACTCCCCATGACACAGGCCATTATTATGATCCAGCATATAGATGCGTGAACCCAGTTTTTCGTCTCTCTCACGAACTTACCAGCTCGCCATGTTGATTGACTGGCATGATGAGCTAGTAAGATTGCCCCTTGCATGTTTGCCTAGAATTGCTATATTCCTTTTGTTGTGGTTGCAACATACCTTACTTCTAAATCCAGCATTTCTTCTTTTTTCCTGTTATTCTTTTTGGATGTTTTGCCATTAGATTAGGGTCACAAACCTTTAGGTTTTTTGGATTTGTAATAGTTCTTAGTGAAATGTATCCAATTCCTTTCTCTTCACTCTTGTTTCTTCTTCTGCTGTGGCATAGTTTATTTTCTGACTGATTAGAGTTTCATCACTTGCTTGCAGTTTATTGCTAAAACTTCCAAGGAACTTCTCATGACAATACAACAGGATGGGACGCCACTGAATCTTGCTGCCTTCAGCTTAGTCACTGATGGTCTTCCATTGTCCTTTGCCTGGATTTTCACCAGGGTTTCCCAATGCCCACTCCCCTCCACTTCAGAGTGGTACACACCACTCTCTATGGAGTTTTCTCAGCATTTTCCCTTCTCCAGGGTCTACCAGTGCGCCACCCTCTCCAGATTTTCTTAATGCTTATCCTTCTCTGGGGTCTTTTACTCTGAATCTGAATTGAGCACCATCTCTTGTTTGAGGCCTTAGTTTCCTCTGCTGAGGTCCTGCATTGCCCTGTGGGTCCTCTTTTTAGAATTGCTGTCTCTCTGGTGTCTTCTTTGATTTTCCTATCCCTTGCTGTTTGTTCCTTCTTACGGTTTTGCATTAAATGTTGTACAACTTTAAACACATTACTGCTTTAAGACTGTCAAAGTTTTCTTACTGCCAACAGCTGCTGATTCCGTTTATGTGTGCTCTACAGATTCTTTTGCAGTTTTGGCAGGAAACTACAGCTCTTCCATTCTTGAACCTTTTTTTAAACTGTTTAACTCATTTTTCTAGCTGGTGGAAGGTTTCTACCTCTACTTCCGCAGTTTTCCATTTTTTCTGGGTGCCTGCAGAGTCTGTTTCTCTTTCCTTGTTCTAACCTTGGTCTTTTTTTGCCAATTTCACAACTGGCACCAGTCGGGAATGTATTTTTAAAACCTTTTTCAACTGCTGTATTTTCAAACAGTGCAGGAATTGCTACCAGGGACCCAACATTGGCTATGCTTGGATCTGGAGCCTGAGAGTCGCAGTCTCTTTATTTTCCCGTGCTTTCAGGAGAGGTGCTGCAGTTCCTTGGGACATTTTTTTTCCTTTCTACCATTGAACTTGTCAAGTGAAGCCAATATCTTCTTTTAAGAACTGCGAAACCAATTTTCTTCTCTGTTCCAGGCAAGCAGAAAACCTCTTCAGGTCCACAACTTCAAATCTTGACTACCTGTAGTCCCTCAGTGCACGGATTGCCATCCAGATCTCCTGCAGGCCTTGTTCAGATCAGGAGACCTGCAAATCTCAGCTTCTCACTTTCCCTTGCTTCTGGGACAAGCCCTGCTGCTCACTGTAGCTTTTCTTCCCCTTATCTTCTGAACATATTGAACTGAAGCAATTCTTTGCCTTCTATCCAGAATTCTTCTTTTTAAACCTGAAAAAATTGTTTCCTTTGTTTTCCTCCCTGCCAGAGAGAAAAAAAAGTGTAGCACTACTGAAGGCTAATTTCTCTTTGTTTTAATTCTCTGTGTCTTTTTAACCATCTTGAGTTGCTGGCCACACCAGGTTCGCTAATTTGACTGCCCCTCAGGAACTGGCACTGCCTCCACAACTCCCTTCACTCTCAATCAGACATTTGAATGAGTATCCCTCTTTTCCAAACTTTAATTGAGTCAGATACTCACATGTAGGTTGTCACCAAAACTAATCTGTCTCGTCGCCAATGTGCAGTAGCATGGCACCCCTCAGGTGACATCAAAACACTTCAGACTTTGTTAGGAACAATAGATGTTTATTGATGAAGAGAAATCAGGTACAGGGGATGGATTGCAGCCCATGGCTACCTTGGGGCAGAGCTCCTTTCCCATATGCTTAATACATGGCTATTTGATGATTCTGCACGAGAGAGGACTCCAACCTCAAGTGTGATCACTTTCTCAGTTTCCAAACGTCCCTTAAGCCAGGTGGCAGAGAAGCAGACACCACAAATACTACAATTTCCCTGGTTATGCGGTTTGTCAGAACACTGGTCCAAGCACAGTTCGGTGTTGCCCGTCCTAATGGGAATGAGTTAAAATCTCACCCTCAGCAATTCATCTTCTCTGTCATAGAATATGCTAATATTTTAGAAAAAGTCATGAACCTAATTAAAAATAAAGGTGATGGACAAAATTAAGAGTGCAATTTTATTAAGAATATGGCTTTGCGGTGAGGTTAGAGCAAATACTTGACTGAAGACTGGGAGAAAAAAACTAAAAAGTCAAAAGAAAGTGCATAACAATTTTTTTGTAATTTAGTACACAGCTACCATCAAATGATGTTGCAAACTGATAACCAGAAACAAAATGAAATGCTGATTACCATTTGTTTAATGGAACTGTTTGCTGGCCAATTCCATAGGCAACATGGGCCAAACAGATTTCCAGTGACAAACGATTTAATTTATATTATTTTGGAAGATTTTATGTGCTACTCAAGCTAGAAATTGGAATGCTTTACCACATTTTTCCATCCGTTGTCGGCATTAAACATTCATGGGTTAAATGTAGTATGGTCTATACACAAAAGAAAGTTTGAGCTATATGTTCTTGGGTGCACTGATCTCTTGCAAATGTCTCCTAAACATTCGCAGTAGTGATATATATAGCATACACCATCCCCTACCGAGCTACATCCCCTTGCAACAGCAAAACATCCAAACTACTATAGCAAGGATTTGCCACGGCATGTCTCCCAGTGACAGATACAGCGGGACATTTAGATTGCTGTTCACTTCAGCAGGACTGTAATATTTTGTTTGGCAAGAGGAGCCATAAAATCCTGGTCTATGAGTATTGTGCTTTAGCATAAACTTTTCATCTAACATCATACTTCAAAGTATTGCACCTTATTACTAATTCAGTGTCATCATTGGTACATAGCTTTCTGGGGAAGAAACAACTTGGAAGTTCACATATTTCCTAATTTGAATGTTCCATGCATACAAAAAGCATTTACTTTCACTGTTCCTAAAAGTGGCTTCCCTCAGAAATTCTGTCCTCCTGAACTTCCCATTGAAATAGAGGAGATGCAAAGTAAGGTAAAACTTACAAGCAACAAGTCTGGGTTTCTGTTATCTATCTCAAAAAAATTCCAAAAACTTGCGGCAAAGGGCAATGGTAGAAACATTTTTTTGCTTCTTATTAGGTATTTTCAATTGATGATGACACTATTAACTCTGGCCTCAGCTTGTTAGGAGTGTATGGGCTACTGATGGAAAGTTTTGAGGGATTTTGAATACAGAATTATGTTTTGTTCTAAGATAAGTTTAATTGTTCTGTATCTTTTATGCCATTGTTTTGCTACAAAGTATGTCGTAGGAGACTTCACCTTAGTGGAGAAGCTAAGGTGACAATCAAAAATACTCTCAAAAACTATTTGGAGCAATTCCATTGATTCACTGGCTGATGTATGCCAATTTCTGTTTGGAAGTTTTTGCGTGTTGCTGATTGGTATTTTTTGTTCTTGCTCGGGAGTAATAAACCCCATTCCTGCAATTTGTCATTGTTTCACAAACACAGTAATATGCTGGACAAAATATGGCAGGTGGACAACTTTTTTTAATCAAATAGATGCATAAAGTTTTTTGAAATGCAGTAGCCATTTTTTTAATTAACTTTGCAAACGTTGAACCAGTTGGGTCCTGATCAAAGTGGAAAGGCTATGCGTCACAAAAAAGTAGGATTAAAACAGCATAACTAGAGTCAACAATGCTTTAGCCTTGAAGGGTAACTAGAGAAAAGATCACTACAAATGCCACAAATTAACCTTAAATTTGATTTTGTGTTAAAGCAATGCACTGTAAAATTTTGCATTTATGAAGAGAGGGCATCACAGGTTGAAATTAAATGCATTTCATTAAGAAATATTTTGTAACTGGCTTTTGGCAGCTGGTATGAAGCTATAGATCATTATTGAAAATATACTGGTAAATCACAATATTCTTTGGAGGTAAGAAAAGGAGAAATAAAAAAAAACGCCCAGTTTATATAATTAGAGGGAAGTAGATCTACAACCACATATACCAAAAAAAGGACAATGACAGATAGATAAAGATCCCCTGGTCTATCCAAGCTGCCCAGGTTATATACTCGCTACCTCATCATGTGATCTGCTGGAAAAAGTGAAATAAAGATTTAAAAAGACAGTGTTTTGAGAAGTCCTGGGAAATTCCTCACATGCATAGGCTTGTAAACTAGGATACGTGGACCCTCAGGGCGCATCACATTTACGTCCTTCTGGGGCAGGGCATACCACATGCTGTGAATATAAAGTTTTGAAAATGCTGTTTTTTCTCCAACCATTCACTTACAAAGTTTCTATTACTGTATATTAATAAAAAAAAATTCTGTAACACAGTATTATTTCCTTCCAGTACTGACCAAAAATTTGGAGAAGGAATCCTGGAATGATGGGGGGTCTGTGGCAGTACGGCAATACTGTATTTGCAGAGAATCCCCTGTGAAAAATGATTCAAAAGTAATGATCCTCCATCTTAGTTAGTCAACTTCCACTTCAGACCCTGTTTCTTTTGTTTTACAATACCAGTTTAAGACTATAAGTAAGCAACTGAATGAAACATTATAAAAAAATCACAATCCAAAAATTCTAACGTACTAAATATATATTTTTTCCCTCCTACTGTATGGAGTTTCTGACCGAAACAGTCCTCATTTATCAGTAATGCACTAAGCTTAGTCAATCTGCTGCCAAATGTATGTACAGAAGGCATATTTTACAAGTCTAATCATTTCAGGGTAAAATATATGGTTTTGTTAAGCGTTTCTGCTGTGCTTGTTTAAATTAAATTAAATTCCTGAATGAATCATTTAAATAGCTGTGGTACCAAGATTTGCAAATTGATTTTTTTATCTGCGGTTTACAGAAATCCTGATTCAAATATAATCCTGATTTCAGCATGGACTTTTTTTGGCAAACTAGTTATGTATTTATCAGGGCTGAACCGTACTGCATGTTAGTGAAATAAACTATTGTTGAAACAGCATCGCAATTCACCGACCAACACAGTACACTCTTTTCCTCCAATCCCCAGCCAAAGCGATGTCAACAATCTAGGACAAAAGAACATAAGGAGCATTTGGCCCTTTGAGCCAGTTCCGCCTTTCAATATGATCATGGCTGACCTTCTACCTTCCAGTTTCCTGCACTAACACCACATCCATTAATTTCCTTAGTATCCAAAAATGTTTCAAACTTGGTCGTGAGTATGTTCAACAACTGAGCATCCAAGGTCCTCTGGAATAGATAATTCCAAGATCCATAACATTTTGAATGAAGATATTTCTCCTGTTAGGATCCAAGCTGATGTTACCACTGGACAAATCAGATCCCAGAGTGGCTTGATAGATGTTGAGTTTTAATTTTTTTGAGAAACTGGGGAAGCAAGTTACTGAACAAATTCACAGGAGACTGCTGATGAAGTTTTAACACAATGAATAAAACGTTTATTAAACAAGAATGAACACTATTACACCAGACAAAAAGATTGGGAAGATCTCATTACAAACACAAGAAAATTATTCAAATAATCTGTATTGCTTCACTATAGGTATATTGTACAGCCCACAGCATGGAATCACTAACCTTCGGCTGCCCTCTCAGATCTGCTGGGCTGCTCTTGAGCCCACTTTTACTCAAGTCTGCTCCCTGCAGCTCTGTTTAATTTGGAGCCTTTCTCCTGCTCCTGTTGTTTATTGTGACTCAATGGGATCTATCTTTGATCCCTGTCTTTGTCTCTGCCTGGTTTGGGACCTTCTCTCTGTCCCCCTCCCAGTCTCCTGGTCTCTGGGGCACCTCCTCTCAAATGGCACTCCTGTTGAGGTCACCTGTAGATTTGTGCCATTTCACTCCTTCACTTCCTTTTCTTCTGTGCATGTCTGTTCCTGCCTAAAGAATGTAAAAAGATTAACTGTGCACCTTTCCCAGCTAAAGCATGCACAGAAGGCCCAAAGGTTGTTAAAAAAAAGTGAACAGCACATGTGTGGCCATTTCCCAGCCGGTCCTGAAGCTCCAAACCATGACATCAACTTAAAGCTAAGTATTGGATTTCGCTACACTCCTCATTTCAGTCCAAAGTAGCTGCCCTTAGAAGTGGCAATGAACTCAATAGGGCAAATAGACTCCTTCTGTGCCATAATGATGCTATGATTCTCAACCTTAGTTCTAGACTCCCAGTATCTACTCTATCAAGCCCTGAGAAATTTTATATGTTTTAATGAGGACATCTCTTATGTACTTCTTATTGGATTTAATTCTCCAGTTCAGTGCAACTTGAAATGACCACGACTATGTAATTCAATTGCACAATAAACGGAATAAATCCATGTGATAATACTTCTTAAAAAGATTTGAAAGGTTGCAGTGTAAATACCACTTACTGCACTAATGATGTTACAAGCCATGTACCCACAGTTCAGTAATGACTTATTTCTAACGAGCATCATCATTCAGGAATGGAAAAAAAGCTACATAACCCATAATATGCCCATTACTTTTTAATTGATCTGGAATCAGTGGCCAAAACTTTCCAGCAATTCGGCCAGCGGGATCTTCCAGTCCCACAGTTGGCTTACCCCCAACACAGGTTCACGATGATGAGGGGCAAGCTTAACAGTAAATACCATTTCAACAGTGGCCCCAGCCAATGGCAGGCTGCCTCCCACTGCCATGAAACACGAGACCGGTTGCACAGTAAATCCTGCCCATCGTCTAACCACATTCCCCAATCCTCTATCTCTGCAGAAATAACTACATCGGGGTTCTTGAACCCATACATTTCAATGACATTTCCCAGTAACTCCTTTTCTAACTCTGCCATAATTTCCATCCCATCAGTCACTGAAATGATGCTTCTTAATATTTGAATCTCATTGCCGTAGAGAATAATTTACAATTATCTTTGTCAATTGCTTTTTAAAGTGATAAATAGTGATAATTTATGATCTAAAAAAAGCCAGGCTTATACCGCATATGCTGCTTTATTCGGTGGCATTATCCCTAAATCCCTTTCAAGTCAAAATTAGGATCTTGCCAGGCTTTTAGAAGGGCACCAAGGTGTTATCCCAAATAAAAACAAAAGGTCAGTAATGTTTGCAGAATTAGGATACTCCAGAGTATATACTGAATGTGTATCCAGCAATATCATACTTTGTCAGTGCCAAAATATGCGACACATTGTCATACGCTGGATAATTACAAGTATTTAACCACTACTGTGCGGCAGGAGTGATTAGCACTGCTGCCTCACAGTGTCAGGGACCTGGGTTCAATTCTGGCCTTCGGTCACTGTTTGTGTGGAGTTTGCACTTTCTCCCCATGTCTGCGTGGGTTGTCTCTGGGTGTTCCGTTTTCTTCCCACAAAGATGCGCGGGTTAGGTTGATTGGCCATGTTAAATTGACCGAAATATCAGGCAAATTAGCAGGATTAATATGTGGGGTTGCGGGAATAGGGCCTAGTGGGATTGTGATTCGTGCAGACTCAGTGGGCCGAATAGCCTCCTTCTGCACTATAGAACATAGAACATTACAGCGCAGAACAGGCCCTTCGGCCCACGATGTTGCGCCGACCAGTTAACAAAAAACAATGACCCACTAATCTAAACCAATCCCTTTTCGTCCATAAACCTATCCACGGATCTCTTAAACGCCCCCAAACTAGGCTCATTTACAACTGCAGCAGGCAGGGCATTCTAATCCCTCACCACCCTCTGGGTAAAGAACCTACCCCTGACATCCGTCCTATAACTACCCCCCCTTAATTTAAAGCCATGCCCCCTCGTGCTAGCTTTCTCCATCCGAGGAAAAAGGCTATCACTATCCACCCTATCTAAACCTCTAATCATCTTATATGTTTCAATAAGATCCCCTCTTAGCCGCCTTCTTTCTAGCGAAAACAACCCCAAATCCCTCAGTCTCTCCTCATAGGACCTTCCCTCCATACCAGGCAACATCCTGGTAAACCTCCTCTGCACCCTCTCCAAAGCCTCCACATCCTTCCTGTAGTGTGGGGACCAGAACTGCACACAATACTCCAAGTGCGGCCGCACCAGAGTTGTGTACAGTTGCAACATGACGCTGCGACTCCTAAATTCAATCCCCCTACCAATAAACGCCAAGACACCGTATGCCTTCTTAACAACCTTATCTATTTGATTCCCAACTTTCAGGGATCTATGTACACATACACCTAGATCCCTCTGTTCATCCACACTATTCAAAGTCCTCCCGTTAGCCCTATACTCGACACATCTGTTATTCCTACCAAAGTGAATCACCTCACACTTCTCCGCATTAAACTCCATCCGCCACCTCTCGGCCCAGCTCTGCAACCTGTCTAAGTCTCCCTGCAAACAATGACACCCTTCCTCACAATCTACCACACCTCCGACTTTGGTGTCATCAGCAAATTTACTAATCCACCCAGCTATACCCTCATCCAGATCATTAACAAAAATTACAAACAGCAGTGGCTGTTTTTATGGGATTTTATGATTCTATGATTCTTCCATGATTCTATTTTGAGATATTTCTAAAAAGAATAAAGGTGATATAGTGAATAAGGTGTACAAATTTTAGGTTCAGTGCCCCATGCTGTTGGCTCTTCTAGGGAAAGCCTAGCACATCTTGTTTTAATTTTTTTTATTAATGCATGTGATGTGGGCACCCCTGACTGGGCCAGCATTTATTGCCCATCCCTAATCTCCCTTGAACTAAGTGGTTTGCTAGACCATTTCAGAGGGCAGTTAAGAGTCAACCACATTGTGGTGGGTCTGGAGTCACATGTAGGCCAGACCAGGTAAGGATGGCAGATTTTCTTCTTTAAAGGGCATTAGTGAACTAGATAATTTTTTCTGACAATCAGCAATGGATTCATAGGTCATCAGTGGAAATTTAATTCCAGATTTTTTTTACTGAATTCAAATTCACCATTTGCCGTGGCAGGATATAAACTCAAGTCCCCAGAGCATTAGCTGAGTTTCTGGATTAAAAGTCTAGTGATAATACTACTAGGCCATCACCTCCCCTTAACAGGCACCTAATGGCCAATCATGGGTCTTCTCCTGGAATCAGAGGTCTTGCCCGCCAAAAGTTTCTGGCTAATCAGAGGCTGACAGTTCTGCTAACCAGCTGCACCCCCAGGGAGCTATGCTGCTTCCAGTAAGATACTGCCTGAGGTCCAGGTTAATTGCTGGATCCCAAGCCAGAAGAGTGATGGCGGGAAGGTGATCCTGGAGTGGGACTCAGGGGCAACAAGATGGGGTTGGGAGGGTGGTGGGGGAGGGGTGATGTCCCTCAGTGGACACTCCTTTCTTGATGCTGCGTTCCTCGATTAGGCACTGAATGCCTTTCAACAAGGATCCTGACCCTGCACAGGTTTGCTTTGTCATGTTCCCTGTAATGGGCACTACTTTCAGGGTGAGAAGGCCATCCTTCCTGCCATGGAATTAATTTGAGTGAAGATAGAAAGGCGCTAGGACCCCCAGACATTACCCTCCCACCCAATTAAATGACTCCTGCCACCAAACTCACAATGCGGGAAGGCAGAGGATTCTGTCCATTATGCAATCTGCACGCTGCCGTGTAGGCATCAATGGGCATCTACATCTAAACTGACACTCAATTGCAGATTGGAGAGGGAATTAAAACACTGCAGTCTCAATTTTTAATCTCTTGCTCTTATCTAGTGAGAGTAATGCTGATGGTAGACAATTTCTGCCTTTAAATGTTTTAGGGAAATAAAAATCAGATCAGAATGAACATGGAACAGACAAATATTTGGAAAATTTATGAGGTTATTTCAATATTTTGTTATTAAAAATGATAGGAAGCAGAGACACATCTCCGAAGAGTTTCTAATAACACTATATTATGTATAAATTTATAGAGAGCTAAGTCTGCTGGTGTCTGGATTATCAGATACAAAGATATGTGCCAGGACCCTGTGGAAGCCCTGTTGCATGGATCTACATGTGAATTGCCTGGGAAATTTCAACGTTTGATGGGCATTTCCCTTCTCCCCAGAAATCATTGTGAAAGTCTCTGACTCCTTTGGATAGTTCCATGATACTTACCTAGATAGTTACCCAAGAAATCTTTGAAAGCTTAAAGCTGGAGTAGTTCCATAAATTAACCCTGCCCCTCTCCCCCATCGCCTCACCCACCAACCCACTACTCCAACTACTTACTCACCCACTTACTCATTCAGACTGGACTTTTAAACTCAAGATATGGAATCTAGTGCCATAAGCAGGGGACATATTCTGTGTTCCCTTGACTCTATTCCAATGGAGTTCACTGAGGTATGCTGTACTGCATATTTATGAGAAAATTGGACTTGGAAGATCCCAGAAAAAATGTGAAACAGCATCGAGTTGGGGGAATTTTCGAGTGCAGCAGCAATTCAACAATCTTGCTGTTGCTTGGAAGAATCAGGCTATATTTTGTCAAAACAGTGCAATGTTTTTCAATTAAGATACCACTGATCAGTTAACCTGGTTTAATCTATATTTTAGCTGCAAGATTTGCATCTAGGATTGGGAAGAATGCTGGTATCTGTCCTCTTTAACTATAGTCGGACAAAGAATGCCCCAAAAGATGAATCATCCAAGTTAGTCCTTTCTATTCAACAGGCTCAGCGTGTCAGGATTTGACAAATTGCTTTATCATCAACACAAAGAAAGGCATCGGCGGAAAAGTGGTTTGCACTGCTGCCTCACAGCGCCAGGGATTCGGGTTCAATTCCCAGCTCGGGTCACTCTCTGTGCAGAATCTGCACATTCTCTCTGTGTCTGTGTGGGTTTCCTCCGGCTGTTCTGGTTTCCTCCCACAGTTCGAAAGACATGCTGGTTAGGTGCAGTGACCTGAATAGGTATCAGAATGTGGTGACTAGGGATTTTTACAGTAACTTCATTGCAATGTTAATGTAAGCCTTATTTGTGACAAATAAATACAATCAATAAGCTGCAATGAGAGGGAGAGGAAAACGTTTTACTTTGAAAGTAATTCTCCCCAACTAATCCCACTTAAGTGTATTTATCATGCAATTAGAACTCCTAATATATTAGAAAATTTTTACTTATGGCACAGTTGCACTCTGCTACTTTTAGCTAGGAGGCCAACAATTTCCAGCCTTCTTGCTAACTTTTGTAAGCCTTAATATGGTTTAATATCTTCGCAGCTAAGGTTTGGTCTTTGACATCCATTATTTATGTGTCATAGTCATAGAGTCATAGAGGTTTACAGAATGGAAACAGACCGTTTGGCCCAACTTGTCCATGCCGCCCCTTTTTTTTAACCCCCAAGTTAGTCCCAATTGCCTGCATTTGGTCCATATCCCACTATACTCATCTTACTCATGTAACTGTCTAGACACTTTTTAAATGACAAAATTATACTCGCCTCTACTACTACCTTTGGCAGCTTGTTCCAGACACTCACCACCCTTCGTGTGAAAAACTGCCCCTCTGGACACTTTTGAATCTCTCCCCTCACCTAAATCTAATTTACTCTTTTAGACTCTACTTTTAGACTCCTCTACCTTAGGGAAAAGATATTGACTATCTAGCTGATCTATGCCCCTCATTATTTTAAAGACCTCTATAAGATCGCCCCTCAGCCTACGCTCCAGAGAAAAAAAGTCCCAGTCTATCCAGCATGTGGACAGCTTTACACTGATTAAAACCAAATAATTGATTACTATATAAAGAAAAGAATGCATTATTTTACAAATTTAAGCGCATGAATATGGCCTCTGAAACATGTTCTTGGTGTGAAAGATTATCTGTTGTTACTGTCATTAAGTACATTGAGGGTTCCTGTGTGCTAAATTGGCTGTCTGCAGAGATTGTAAGTACAGAATGTTCCAATGCATCCTCCAATGGTTTCTGCCTGGAAACAAGAGTTAAGATAAGTTCAAGGGTCAGTGAACAACTTTTCTTGAGGTAGTCAGTTTCAGGCAGTCTGCCAGACAACAAGTGTCACAAAGAAAAAAAGGACAGAAATACATGCCAATAAAGTTAGAAGAAAGGAGCAGGAAAATAGGCTCCAAATTAAAGAAAGAGCTGTAGGTGCAGACTTTATGTAACGAGATTCATTAAGGCAAAGGTATCCTTTTGGAGCAATGGTATTCTGTTCGATACGGCCATAGATCTGAAAGTGTACTTGCATGCTGCTGCTTCAGTGTGCTCTGGAATCCAAGGAAAATGAATCTCAGATGGTAAGACTGAAACCCTACAAGGTGGGCTGTCTGAGTGGGAGCGACCTTTGGAGAGAATTCCAAGACAGGATCTTCAACTGTGGAAATTGGAAACTCTTCTAAGACGAAATTTCAGTTGAGATTGGCTGGTTCACAATTTGACAAAAGTCTAGGTGGGTTGTTGAGAAAGCTATGAATCAGATTAGTTGCATCCATCATTTATTGTGTAGTGTGATGCATTTGACCAACTTTGCTTGTTAATTCACATGCACATCATACCCTGAATGTTGGAGTGTATAATAATATTTTGTAAATTTTCTTTCTGAACTTGCACAATAATGTTTATTTTTGTTTGTCCAAAATCTGTCACTTGGTAAGCATCTTGAATCTCAAGCATTATCTACTGTTCACAAAGCGTTATTTGTTCCTCACAGGATCTAACCCCCTCCCCCTGCCAAAAAATCCGCGCTGCCATGTCCCAGGGTCTGGCCAAGGATCCCATGACTCAAAGTACCACTTTTGCCTCCTATGAGTTCAAGTCCTATTCTAGAGCCGATAATATCAGCTGACAGTTGAGTGCACAATTGAGAGTGCTAAACTATTGGATAAGACATTAGTCTGAGGCTCCTTATGTCCTCTCAGATCAACATTAAAAAAAACATTAGTTATAGTTACCTGGCTGAGCATCAATTTGGCTGTTGCATTTCTTACATTAAAACAGTGATTATACTTCAACAGTCCCTTTGAGACATCCTGAGCTCACAAAAGGTGTTTTATAAATGCCAGAATGTCCCTTGAACTTTTAATACCTTATTTTGATACCTTATCCATATTTTCAGTTGGCTTTCAACATTATTATCTGTTTTGAATGGACAAGTTAAACTGTTACAGTGATCTCTGCATTCAAAAAAAACATGCTGGCTGTGTCCATTCCTTTCAAAACTTCAGAGGTTCAGACTCCCTGAGATGAGTTTCACAGAGAAAACTACATATTTCAATTCCTTCTTGAGGCAAGGAAAAAATGCTCCTTACTGGATTAATATTCTGCACTTTGCATGTAGTTAACACACAATTATACATTATTATTTGTAAAAGTGATCAATGAACAATTGAAACAGGAGGATAGGGCAGGATAACGCTTCTTTTACAACATTTTTAAATGGAGAACAAAGCAACATATCGTCCTCCCCTCAGAAAGCCAGAACACACACAGACGCACACACCACTGATGAATGCATCCAATAAAGCAAAACTGAAGTCCAAAATTAAGTGATCAGTTTTCCTGTATCTGTTCTCAGCCTCAGCAATTCCCATTGTGAGGAGATCAAAATTCACATAAAATAGGATTATGCATAGATATTATGAATGCAGCATGATAGTTCCCATGCCAGTCTCATTGATTGTGCCAGAATGCCATAGAGGGAGGTTCTATGTTTGAACTATAACCCCACAGATACAGTTATCCAATTGTGAACGAAAAATGTCAGGAATAAATTAACATATCCAGAGTGTCTTAAATAGAAGAATATTAATCAGTTGAGTAACAGTGATAATTACTAAACAAAACAACAAGCAAATATTGCATAGAAGTGAACTACATTTGGAGCATGTGTCAGCTGAATCTTCTAGTGAAAGCTTTTATTTTAAGCATTTCTTAATTTGCAAGACATCAGAATTGTATTGCCCTATGCTTGACCTCATAAATTCAAACAAGCATCTTCGCACAGTATTTTAATATTGCATCCCTAGGCATAATTAGGAAAGTCATCCAACCAGACAACTATCTCTGTGCTGTGGACCCGAAGGATACTTATTCCGCATTCCGGCACAAAAAACAACAGGCTTTTTCAGGTTTTGCGGACTAGGATATTTTATCCCTACAAGCTCTACCATCTGGTCTAGCTTCAGACCATCAGGCAATTAAAGGTGTATTTTTTGCAGCAGTTGCAGCTCATCTATGGTTTCTGGGCATCCAGGATACAACATGTATCTGGATGACTGGTTAATCAGTCCTGAAGCAGACATATCAGCCTCAGAAATTAAGTGTTTATTCAAACCTTCCCAAATCCTTGTATTCAATTTCCAAAGATCTCGCCTCATACTCTTGTAAAGCATGATGTTTACAGCAACTAGGATTCCAACAGATGAAGAATGAGATTTGCCCGAGGAGGTTAGGTTGAAGTGTATGTACTGTACAGTCTGTCTCTTCAATTCTGCTTAATGAGTTAAAACCAGAAGGGTCTTACATCTGTTGTGCCTTAGCACAGCATTCAGTTATAGTCTCTCTTCCACATCCCAATAACTTTTTTTTAGTTGCTTGCTCAATAGTTTTCCTCACAACCGAAGCTTTTTTTGTTTCTCTTAATTTGCAGGTAAACTCTAATCCTTATAGTACCCTTGCAGAAAAAGAAAATTAAAACACATACTTTCAATCCTTAGTTCCAATAAAGCTAACCTGGATTCCTCTATTTAATTTAGCTGAGAGCAAGTTTAAGTAACTTTATTATTCAATGTGTCAAATGAAGAAGAAATATTACTGGTCAGAAAAACCCAAGGACTTCTGTACCTAACCATGAAGGAACATATTGCTCAACACTTTTCTTGAGTTATTCAGATTGGATAGGCATGGTGCCAGGTTATAGCAGTCAGGGTAAAATCAATATCTTGGTAACTTTCTCAAAAAGGGAATATTTGTTACCTGCATGACTGACATCTTTACCTGAAGATCAGTGTCAGAATGTTAAGAAATTCCTGTGGTCCAGTTCTATTCTTTTAATTCTTATGCATCTTCCACTTCATTACAAAATGAAGTGGTATAAATTCCCTGGAACAACCCTGACATTTTTAGTTGACTAAGATGGCCACGTTTAAATTTTATGCAGCCTCAACTAGAGATCATCCTTTTTCTTTTATATAAACAGAGCCTGAACTAGTTATTTTATCTTGCTTTCAGGACTGTTGAAAAGCTTATTGTTTGCCTGTCAGTGAAACTGGCATGTCTAGAAGGACTTACATATTCATAAATGCTAAGTAGATGAGATTTGCAACATGGAGCTTTAAAACATAACCTGCTTTTTGCCTCCCTCCAAACATCGCTGCATGATTCTGTATTCAGTTTCTGCTCCTGTACCCCTTTTGTTTAACGTAAATGAAAGTTACCATTTTGAATGGACCTTGTACATTTATTTCATTACGATTCACAAATTGTAAGAAGACTCCACTTATATTTTTTGTTACACAATCAGAGTATATAACTCAACAGATGTTGATGAATGTTTCAACAGACTACTTGTTCAGCTTCCAAAAGGAAACTATAGCAGGATAAAAGGTCGTGCAAATATCTTTCGAAACTTTATCTCGCAGTTGTAAAATTAGCAATCTTCACCAAAAACATAACACAAACCATTGAAAATGGTGTTAAATTCTAAGTGTGATAAGAGGAAATCAGTTCTGACATATGCTGAAGATGTAGTGAAATGTTTTGAGTTACTATAGCGGCAACGTATCAAACACATTTAGCTGCAAACAAGCCTATTTTCAAAAGAATCCTAGACAAGACAATCCCGTTGAAGTCTGGTGAAAGTAATGCATGCATTTCAGATTTTGAGATAACAAACTAGCCTTTAGCGCAGTGGATTTACAGACAAATAGGAAGGACTATTTGCTGGTTACATACTGTAGAAGCAGTTTTTGTTACCCTACAACATAAGAAACTAATTATAAAGTATAAAGAAGATTAGATCAAATTTTAATAACTTCATAATTGGTTTCCTCAGCTTTAAAAGAAATGCAGCTGATGTGTTAACTTTGGCTTTATGCATAAACAGGTCATGGAACAACCTTCTGGTTCTGAAAGTCAAGGGGCCCAAACAAGTTTCTCGGTACGGTAGGACACCAGTAACCCAAACATGACAGCTTCCGCTCAGTTGGTAACACTCTCAAATCTGAGCCAGGAACCTGCGGGTTCAAGGCCCACCTCCAGAGATTTAAATATGTAATCTAGGCTGACGCTTCAGTGCAGTACTGAAAGAGCACTACACTATTGGAGTTGCTGTGAGATGAGAGATGTTGCAAATTTCTATGTCATCGGTCCTGTTTAAATTTTAAAGGTTATATTTAGCTCTGAGAAGATCATTCCTGTGAAGGTAGGGTAAATAAAACACTGGCTTTAGAGCCCAGTGTTTTACCTTAAAGAATACTACCCATGTGCGTTTAATAGAGTCAGAATTAAAGAGACGGAGCCATCAAACAACATGTGGATTTACTTAGCCGGAGAAATTGTAAATGAGGGATTATAGGCCTGGAGGTTAGTTTGAAAATAGACAAGAGAAGGCTACGTTGTCATGAAGATGGGTGGAACTTAAGAAGCTCCTCAGGTTTCAAATTATCTAAGTATTCTGCAGCAGGGGAAGAGGCCATACTGAAATGATGCTGCTGTCAACAGGTTTCTGACGCAGCTGCTAACAGGTTCCTGACAGTTAAGGATCAGAAAAGCCCTGAGAACTGTTTAGTGCAGCTGAGAGTTGCAGATTGGTCCTTGTGTGGTTTGCAGATGACAGAGAAGCCCTGGGAGAAATTTGGTGCAATTAGGGCTCAGGTAATGTCCTGCGCAGCTGAGAATGTGGTGAAAGGCTGCTGGAGGGAATTGGAGCCCAGAAGAAACCCTGGGGGTCAGTTGTGGTTAAGCGCGGAAGGATGGAATTTTGAAAAACCATGGATAGCACAATCTTAGTGAAGCCAGCAGTCTATGAAACAGCTGAAATTGTGCTGGTAATTAGAAGTGGGAATGCAGTCATAGGAGAAGAAATGAAACCATTTTGAAGTGAGTAGTCATTGAGGCAGTCTGATTCAAAGAAGATTGTGCTGAAATTTAGACAGTAGATCTTCAAAAGTGAACTTTTTTTAATTCATTTGTGGGACATGGGCATTGCTGGCTGGCCAACATTTATTGCCCATCCCTAGTTGCCCTTAGAGGGCAGTTGGGAGTCAACCACATTGCTGTGGCTCTGAAATGACATGTAGGCCAGGCTAGGTAAGGAAGGCAGTTTTCCTTCCCTAAAGGACATTAGTTAACCAGATAGGTTTTTCCGACAATCGACCATGGTCATCAGTAGATCCTTAATTCTAGATTTTTTTAATTGAATTCAGATTTCACCAGCTGCCATGGCAGGATTCGAACCTGGGTTCCCAGAACATTAGTTGAGCTTCTGGATTAATTGTCGAATGATAATACTAATCGGCCTTTGCCTCCCCTAGTAAGGGAAATCTTTGTTGAAATCCCTTGTCAGGGTGAGAGTTCTAATGAGATTTTGTGACTCACAGTAGTCACTGACGTCTGAAGGGTAGTGAATCTGTGGAATTCTTTACTGCAGAGAGCTGTAGAGGCTGGATCAAGGCTGAGATAGACAGATATTTAATTAATAAGGGAATCTGGGATTATGGAGATAAGGTGGGAAAGTGGAATTGAGGATTATAAGAACATAAGAACATAAGAAATAGGAGCAGGAGTAGGCCAACTAGCCCTTCGAGCCTGCCCCGCCATTCAATAAGATCATGGCTGATCTGTCATGGCTCAGTTCCACATTCCCGCCCTCTCCCTATAACCCTTAATCCCCTCTCTCATCAAAAACCCATCAACCCGCGTCTTAAAAATATTTAGCGAGGTAGCCTCCACCACTTCAACGGGCAGAGAATTCCAGAGATTCACCACCCTTTGAGTGAAGAAGTTCCTCCTCAACTCCGTTCTAAACCGCCCCCCCTTTATCTTGAGGCTATGCCCCCTAGTCCTACTATCCTTTCTGAGCGGGAAGAGTCTCTCCACCTCTATCCTATCCATCCCATTCATCATCTTATACGTCTCAATGAGATCTCCCCTCATTCTTCTAAACTCTAACGAGTACAAGCCTAATCTATTCAGCCTCTCCTCATAGCTCAACCCCCTCAACTCCGGCATCAGCCTAGTAAACCTCCTCTGCACTCCCTCCAAGGCCAAAATATCCTTGCGTAAGTACGGCGCCCAAAACTGCACACAGTACTCCAGCTGCGGCCTCACCAATGCCCTATACAGCCGCAGCAAGACCTCCTTACTTTTATATTCAAACCCCCTCGCGATGAAGGCCAGCATCCCATTCGCCTTCCTGACCACCTGCTGCACCTGCAAGCTGGGTTTTTGCGACTCATGCACAAGGACCCCAAGGTCCCTCTGCACCGTCGCCTGCTGCAGTTTTTCTCCACGTAAGTAATAATCCTTCCTACCATTATTCCTACCGAAGTGGACCACCTCGCACTTACCAACATTAAGTTCCATTTGCCATTTCCTGGCCCATTCGCCCAGCCTATCTAGATCCTTCTGTAGACTCTCCCCACCCTCCGCACAATTTGCCTTTCCACCAATTTTGGTGGAATATATATTATATATATATATGGAATTATATCAGATCAATCATGATCTTGTTGATTGGCAGAGCAGACTCTGTGGGCCACTGGCTTACTTCTGCTCCTACATCTATGATCTTATAATAGATGGGTAGAAGGCAAAATCCACAGCCCACCTGTCATTTTTAAATAAATAATTAATGGTCAGTTGAGCTTGTTAACAAGCCAACTAAGCCAGGTAATTCACTATCCATGCTTTGGTACAGTTGGCATGGGCAGGCCGGTGTAAGATTAAAAAGGTGACAGGGAAGAGGGATACATCCTTTGGGCGGATGGGGGAAGGGATGCCATTTTAGTATCAAAGGTGTACTCCCAAAAAAAAACCCACCCCATCTTCATTCCCTCCAGCCTGGCTCCAAAACCAAGCCCACAGCTTCCTCCCTAAGCTGCCAAATCCCACCCTAACCAAAAAAGGTCCATCTTAACTGGACTCAGCATCAGTTTTCTCTTCTTTCTGGGCCTGCTGGAGTGCTGACGCTACCAGGACTGCTGAGCTGTCAGGCAATTAGATTGGCCAGCAGCTCTTGAGGCTGAGACTTCCTCCCACTGAGGGGCAGAAATCCTACTATCACTTAATTTAGCCCACCAAGGCAAGGATTTTAAAATTTTCATCCTTATTTCCTCCAAACCTCTCAATGGCCTTGTCCATGTCTGGAATCTCCTTCAGCTCCACAATTACGATATTGGTGATCAGCTAATTATGACCTTTTGAGTATCCCTGATTTGAATTTTTCCACCATTGGTGCCAGGGGCTTCAGCTCCCTGGCCCCTAAGCTCTGGAATACCCTCCCTAAATTACTTTATTTCTTCTAAGACACTCTTTAAAATTCTATCTATTTGGTCAAGCTTGCTGCCAGCTGCACTAATATGATCTATAACACCTTACAAAATATTTTGGATCATTTTATGATGATAAATGTGTCAACCAAATACAGGTTGTTATTATTTAATGCTTATAAATAGTTTGGGATCGCAAATTAGTTTTATTACTTTTGTATAATTTTATTGTGCAGAAAAAGCAAATCACCTTCTCTGATTCTGTTCAATTCTGTTTTTCTCACCCACCCTAAGTATTTTCTTTCAAAATGAATGGCACAACTTTCACATAACCTTCAGATTAGAATTAAAAATTTAGAATGGAGCATACTAGATGTGAATTTCAGTTAATGATTCAGCAACAATTAACTCTCTGATTCACATTGATTATAAATGTTTAACAAAAAGAAGTTTGATTACAAGGTTAATTTGAAAAGATGAGGAACAATTTAATTATTTTGAGAAAACTTTAAAACAAAACAAAGTATGATCAGTGTTGGATTAGGTATGAATTTGCTGATTTGGAGACCCACAACTATTGTTTATACAAAACAGTCAAGTAAAAGTTCAATGTAGATATTTCACATTGAAGATAAAAGATAAACACAAAAGATATGTGTATCGTGACACATTTACTTTTTATGTTTACAAACTGAGCACGTAAGAGGCCTAATTTAATTACAAAAAGATAAGCTTGTCCATCAGCTTCATCTACTTCTTGTGAAAAATCTACAATTCTGGACTTTCAAGATTCAAGAATTTGAGACACTTGGACAGAACTTTTGCTGTTTAAAATCACAATGAATTGTATAAGACAGTCTAAATACAATAATTCTCCTCAGGAACAGAGCTGTTATGCAGTCCACAAACACACCAAGTGATAGCAAGAAGTGGTGGAATGCAAATTCGATTCCTCTCTCCAAGTTCCTAGTTTCCATCGTATTGATAGGAAGACATTTTAAAAGAGAAGTTAGACATTTTTTTCATACAGGAGCTGGACACCTGCAGGAAAGTTGACCCTGAATTTCTCACATCCATTTTCTAGCAGCTAGTTCCAGAAAGTTAATAGTATATTAAGAAAAAGTTATTTGTTCTCTTGGCTGGTATATAACCCAGAGAAGCCTGGGCAGAAAGTTAGAAGGGGAGCATGTGGGAGATTACATGCAAATACATATTTTTATTTAAATCTAGATTAAGTACATTTGAAATGTGTAACAATTAAATCAATACACATCTTCTCACCTCACAAGGCAACTTGCATAATTTTCAATAGAATATTTACATTACTATCCTATAAAGATAGGAAGTTCAGTGAAGAAGTGAAAAAGTAACTGAGGGAGGCAAAGGATCAGAATGAGAAAAGACAGCAGTTAATATAAAAGGAAATCCAAACGTTTACTGTATGTATATAAATAGTAAAAGTGTAATAAAAGGAGGGATGGGATTGATTACAAATGAAAAAGGGGATTTATGTACGAAAACAGAGGGCATGATTGAGGTACTGAATGAATACTTCAAATCAGTCTTTACCACGGGAAGGTGATGTGACCAAACTCAGAATGAAAGAGAAGGTAGTTGAGATCCTGGATGGTCTATAAATTGATAGAGAGGAGATATGAGAAAGGCTGCCAAAAAAGTTGAATCAAAGGAAATTGGCACATGGATACACAGTTATTTGAGTGACAGGAGTAGGGGAGGGGAAAATGATTGTTTTTTGGACTGGAAGAAGGTACAGTTGGTCTTAAAGTTGTGGTTAAGATCCTGAAAATCACAATGTTAAGTGGAACAGCTTTATGTGAATCATAGTTTTCTATATGAATCGATGTCAAAGCTAGAGTTAGACTCCTTCATGCATTACTTGCCCAGAAAAAAACAATGTACAAGCAGAATAACTATACAGGACATTGGCAGCCTGTGCATTCTTAGATGTAATAACTTACAAAACAAAATGTCACTGAATATAACAAGCAGGACTATATAAATTCAACTTAGATAACACTAAATTACCCAAACAGGCCCTGAGCAACACAGCTCTTATGTCTCACACACAGTACTCCTGAAATTCAGCTCAAATACTTGCTTGCTTTCCTTTCCCATTTTGTCTCTTTCTCTCTTTCTTTGTAATGATGCATTCTTTCAACTTTAGTCATAAACACAAAAGATATTTATTAACCAGAAAAAACTTGTACAGAGGCTCATGGTTTCACCAGCTTCCTAACCCCCTTTGAAGGCCTTCTAGATATCTTCTGCCTAAGAGAAAATTCCACCTGCTGGGGTGATTACCCACTCTCCCTGTCAACTGGTCCCTCAATTCAGGTGACCTTCTGCTGTGTTGGCCTTAAAAGGGGCAATCACCACACTCTTCTTTCTGCTCTCGGAATGTCTCTCCCTCACACACTCTTTCTCTCATACTGGAGGCTGCATGAAGAGTCAGTGGGGTTGTACAAGGAACTTTGGGGTGTGGTGGAGAGAAGATGCGGGGTGGTTGCTCCCAATACACACCCACTCCAAGTTACTAACAGTTCTTCACCCAGTTGGCAGTCAGCAGCTTCCTGTCTCTGCCCTGCACTCCTGCTCTTGGATCTCAGGCCTCACTCTCTCCCCACAGCTTGTGTCTCTGGTGACAATGGCCGCAGCTCCAGCATCAGAACATTATGGCATCTGCCCCAGAGTTCATGTGGGTGATGGAGCCAGAGAGCATAGGACATAAAAACAGAAATGATGCATAAATCAAAAAAAATCCGAGAGAGAGAATGGCACTAGAGCAAAATAAATTTAAGCAGAGTGACTCATAGGGAGGATTACTGGTCAAAATTTTCTGGCCATTCCTGCCTTTGGGATCGTCCAATCCTGCAGACAGCAAAGCCCCCCACTGCATATTTCCCAGTGGTGGGGGGTGCCTATGACTGCAAACCCTGTTGACAGTAGTGGAACCAAAAGATCCTGCCACCAGCCAATGTTGGGCCCTCTCTGCCACTACAAAATGCACCATGGGGAGTGTGGAAAATCCTGCCCCCTGTATGAATAGGGATTCCCCAGTGGTCCAAACTGGCACCATTGCTTTTCTGGATCTATATAAATGATTTAGATTTGGATGTCACTATTTCAAAATCTGTAGTGACATAAAACTTGGAATACTGGGAAAGTAATGTACTTCAAGAGAATATATACAGGCTGGTGGAATGAACAAGCATGTGGCAGATGAAATTTGGTGTAGAGAAGTGTGAAGTAGTGCATTTCAAGCAGAAGAATGAGGAGAGACAACATAAAACAAAGGATACAATTCTAAATGGGTGTAGGGACAGCAAGATCTTGATAAGACCACAAATCATTGAAGGTGGCACAGAAGGTTCAAAAAGGAGCAAATGGACTTCATAAACAGGTTTAGAGTACAGAAATAAGAAAATTATGATGAACCTTAATAGAACTCTGGTTTGACATTAATCTATGCATTTTATCCAATTTTGGACATTGCATTTTAGGAAGCATATGAAAGTTTTACAGAAAGTGCAGATAAGATTTATAAGACTATTTTCAGGTCTGATGCTGGTTTCAAGTATGATCCAGTTACCAGGATAATTGGGGCAAGTTGGGGCTGTTCATCTTAAAGAGAAGGTTGAACTGAATTTTGTTAGAAGTCTTCAAAATTGTGAGGGGTCTACATCATAGGGAGAAACTGCTCCCTTTTACAGGAAATGATTTCCTTCCAAGTTTCCCATTGGATTTGTCGGTGACCAGCTCATAACGAAGTATCCTAATTTTTAGAACTCATCCATAATTTCTCTCTGTCTATCCTGTCAAACCCTTCCATAACCTTGAGGCCTTTATTGTGAAAGAACATAATGCTGCTATAGTCATACTTAAGTCCACACTGAAATGGATGTTTTAATATGTTGGCTTTCCAACATTTCAGAGAGAGGAATCACTAAAAATGTTAATATATCTGGAGGAGATGGAGTTTTTCCCATCTCGTCCTCCATGGGATTCGTAGCGGGCTGGGGTGGACTGTTTAAACGTTTGTGGACCTTGGGTGGGATTTTCTGGTCTTGGGGCAAACGTGACTGGAAAATCCCACCCCGGTGTCCTAACAACAAAAAAAGTGATAGTTCCTCATAGGAAAATAGTACTGTCATTGTAGAAAACATTGTTTATACAGCACAGAATAGCATGCAATATACATAGTGATAGAACGAATGTAGACATCCTGTACTCTCAATATTAATCCTCCAGCATCTGTGGACCATAGTATTAAATCCTATGTTCTATTGATACTGAATAACTCAGCACTTGCAATGTTCACAGATCAATTATTATTGTGACTATGCCAAGGCAGACAACTCTTGTTGGTTTTTGACATTGTGTTCATTATGGTTGGGTTGAATTATCTGCATCCACAAAATGGGTGCTGAATTCAGCTGATGTTTGTTTCTCATTCATTTTCTCTTTCTGCCACTTCTCCAATGCATCATACTTTTGTTGCTCATTAACCAAGTTTAGTTCCTCCAAGTTCCTTATTTCTTCTGCATAGGACTTTGTAGTTACAAATACAGTCAATTAAGCAGTAACACAATGGGATTCACAGTATGCTTTCGGGAAATCTGGTTGCACTTCATAAAATACGGTTGAAAGCTTTACTGATGTTTCTCTTTTTCACTAAATTGAAATATTAACAATATTACATAAAAGAAAAATAAGCAGTAATGTTATTTTGTAAGCAAACTGAATGATTTGACTGGATTTTTTTCTGAACTGTCAGTACAAGTCGCCCCTATCTTTGGGTAGATGTCGCAAAAATACAGCTTTGCAAACACTAAAATTCTAGACTGCAATTCAGTGAAACTGACAGATGTTTCAGCATATTTGGCACTGACATCTGAACAGCAATACTGATAAACAGAAGTAGCATTGGAGTGATATACTGGGACCTCTCCCAACCTATAGCAGCTCACAACACTTTCGAGAAAAAATCTTTAGCAGTCTCATTTGGCAGTGATTTGCAGTCCACAATCTGACAAACTTGCTGCCTGAGCCCAACAGACTCACATACATATGGATGACATACATGGTTCAATCATCTGCTTACTGCTCTCAAAAAAATGACACCAGAACTTACCTTTACAATAATGTAGTAGTCACAAACAATTCTAAAATAGCCAATTCATTTTTTGATTGATACAACCTAATTGAACCTCAAGAATACATAAATTTCCCTTGCAACTTTCAAAATACCAGGAACTGGTTTTTTTTGGAAAAAGCAATTCAAACACAATAACTGCAGGAATTCTGCACAACTGAACAGGTCATGCCCTAGTTTCAGTTTCCCTGAGTTTTAAATTGTTACCAGTGGTAAAGGATTTGTTCAAAGGCAACCTCTAATAATTACTGTTTGGGAGCTAGACAAGGCAATGAAGGATCTTTGATCCCTAATACGTATCCAATGGCAGAACTGATTAGGGAATGGTTTGCTGGAATTAGAAGGTAATGACTTACTGGACTAAAGGCAAGAGATAATTCAGAATTGTAGGATGCAGAACTGTTAGTAATGGTCAATACAGACAAGACTGATTATGTACTTAATATTAAGAGTGACTATATAGTTAATACTTAAGATAACAGCCCCACTAACCCACAGAATAGGAGGCAGACCAGGGAAGAAACTTCAACAATTAGATGTAATCTCATCAAAAACTTAACAGACTTGAAGAAAGGCAGCTTGAAACTCAACCCTGCTCAGCTCCAAATCTGACTCAAAAAGGGAAACTTGAATGTATCCATACCTATTTCTGGTATGCATCTGCCAAAAAAAAACAATGATATTCAATGTTATAAGAGAAAGTGACCAAGAAGAGAAATTTTAGAAAATCTGTATGGTGTTGGATGGTACAATGTAGGTGAAAAGCACAGGATATATACCTAGAGGTTGCAATGTCCCGTCGAATCAGTGGAAGTGCCTCAGATGTAATGGGTGAGCTGATGGAAGAAAAGACTGATCCTGGACGCACATATCGTAATGAAAACCAAAGCCTTTTATGCTGGTGCTTGGTAGCCAGCTCTTGCAACCTCATTAAAAACAAAACAGCAAGCATGCTATCATTGTTGTCTGTCAGTGGCTCTGTTTTCCCAGGTGATAAGTTTAATGCAGCAAGATTTCAAGATGGTGTTTGGTGCGATTTCATAATGTTTCGTCTGCTCGATCCTTTAGAAATTCCATAATTAGCATCTGAATGACTTGCCCATTCCAAGGGAACTGGATATTTTTGACTGGGTCCCTCATTCCAGTTATACTAAAACACTTGAGACCATCAATGTTAGACACCCTGGTCCCCTTTGTGCCACTTTCAAGGAACAGCAGTTAACCGTCATCAACATCATGTTCCAACAAACCAACAAGTACAAGATCACATAGCTAGCACATAGTTTGTCTTACCACTGGATGGTGGTGGTCCATGACAGAAAATTACTGGCAGATATGGTTTCTAACCTTCAGAGATACATTACTGGTCGTAATCACAGTGAATGTGACTAGATGACCAGATATGGGCTGAAATATGACTTCAATTTTTTTTTAAGTTGGTTGTAGGGTGACCAAGCAAAGCAGGCAGAGTATCCTCAAGAGCATGGTAAACATCAAGCAAGTCCTCAAAGTCTCTGCAGTACATGCTGATGCACAGAATAACAGAATGCAAGACTAGTTTGTCATCCCACTCGAGACTGCTAAAATACAATTTGCAACCAAGCAAGAACTGGATTGAAAAGCAACTGTTTCAGACAATGTCCTGAAACAAATCTAGAAGTTTGGACCACAAGCTAAGGGACTCTTCTCATTCTACTGTAAAAGCTGGGAACATGAAATTAATACCACAGAATTTTAAAGCGTATCTATTTCCATCTAACCAACACTGTTTGTGTGGGGTTGATATATTGTTTTACTTTACATGTGAATTTAGTGTTATTATAGTTAATTTAGAAATACCTTTCACGTGGTCTTTCTTATTCTTTCTTGTAATTTCAACCTTGACTTTCAAAAAGGCAGTCATCTGAACAAGGGAAAATTATGGGAGATTGAATTCTAACATTTTAGTCATCACATTGCATTGTCTGAATCTGGAATCCTACAAGTTTATTTAAAACTAAAAGCAGCAGTAAAATTGAATTAGTACAGTGGGAATACTCATAAAAAGAACAGAGGGACAGGTTTTCCACTTCAATTATGCCATAAATCTGTGTATCCTGGGGGGACATGATTGGAAAATCAGCCAGGGAGCTGTTCTGCCAGCTCCCTGGTACCCTCTGGAATTTAAATCAGTAGACATCGGCACATAAGTATGTCTGCTCAAATTGCGGTTTACATTATGCAACATACCTTAATGATGCTAGATGCCAGGAACACCAACACTTTCCTGGTGTCCAGTGCAGCCCAATTCAGAATGATCAGGCATGTTGTTTGGAGCAGGAAATTCATCTTCAGCTGGCACTGCCGACCATGCTCTGCTGTGGCAAAGTGAATTAGAAATTTCTCTTCCCACAATTACTGCACCCCAAATCAGAAACAAACATTCCAGCAGCAGCCAAGAAATCGGGCGGCACGGTGGTACAGTATGGTGATTAGCATTGCTGCCTCATAGCGTCAGGGGCTTGGATTCAATTTCGGCCTTAGGTGACTGTCTGTGTGAAGTTTGCATGTTCTCCCACGTTTACATGGGTTTCCTCCGGATGCTCTGGTTTCCTTCCACACTGCAAAAACGTACACAATAGGTGGATAGGCCATGCTAAATTCCCCTTAATGTCCAAAGATGTGTACGTTAGGTAGATTAGCCATGGTAAACCTGGGGTTTACGTGGATAGGGTGGAGGGGAGGTGCCTGGCTGGGTTGCTCTTTTGGATAGTTGGTGCAGACCTGATGGGCTGAATGGCTTCTTGCTGCATTGTAGGGATTCTATGAAATTGGCCAGTGTCAACTGCATTGGAAATAAGTGCTTTCTCTACAATGATCGGCAGAGTCTTCAAGTGTTCCTGCTCAAAAAGTCAAATGAAAAGGATACATGTTGATTAAACTACAGAGAAAGAAGGAGGAAGGTTGCGATGAAAAGTGGTCCAGGTGACACCAAAAGATAGATGCAAGTTGGGGAAAATAAATAGGTAATTTACTGTCCATAAGGAGAGAACAATCTGCAAACAAGAAGTCAGTACAAACATCAGTAAACCATGCTAAATGAATAGCTTGTATGTGATAGAAGTCCAAAGTAGGTTATGGTTGTCCTCACTGGTGGACTTTTTTAAACAATTAATGTTTGATCAATAAACATTATTTTTGAAGTAATTATATTTTAACAATGGTCTTTAATTTTCTACTTAATTTAGTAATAATTTAAGTAACTTGCCTATCCAGAAAAGGAAAACTTCTCAGCTTTAAATATCACAAATACTGAATGTTGAAGGGCGATGATCTTAACAGCAATATCTTGACATTTTTCACTTCAATGCTCTTTATTCTGCACACTACATTTAGTGACTGGTGAATACAGTACACTGAACATGAGTGAAGAGTTACAAACGTTACCAGTAAAATTGCCATTTCAACAATTTTTAAATAATTTTGAGTTTCGTGATTTTCATGACTGAAAGTGGTAATATAAGAATAAACAGGCCTTGAACATATTTTAACATGACATTGCTTTCTAGGATCACTTCCCGCTGTACTGTATTCTATGTTATTACCTTAGAACATTTTCTGACTTTGCCGCATATTGATAATGCAGAAAATGTACAGAAATAATCTGCAAAAGCTTGTATGTTTTTATTTTTCTCTGTAGCACAAGGGGAACATTCTGTTTAATTCCATTGTATTGGGGGCGGGGGATGGGGGGTGGGCGTGCAGGGGGCGCCATCACAGAAAGAACTGAACAAGATAATTTTATATTATCTTTGTCCAGCAGATTCTGATTTCATTTGGATTTCCTATTTTTTTCTAACAATATTCTATTGACTTGTCTATATAGAAATTTATGCAATTACTGTGAAAATCTGAAATGGTTATCTGATCTGTGCGAAATATTTTAAATAATCCCTGCTTGCACAGCTGCTCCTGGTATGATTTTTCACTAATATCTATATATATAAAAAAAAGGGGCAGCATGGACAAGTTGGGCCAAAGGGTCTGTTTCCATGCTGTAAACCTCTATGGCTCTATGGCGGAATTTTACCGGCACGTCCATCCGAGTTTTGTGCGATCACATCCGAGGCCAACGGAGAATGCCGTTCTCCGAGCCTTGCCTGTCCCCGGAATCAGGGCGGGCGTGCCAGTAAAATTCCAGCCTAAGACTCTATACCCAACTTTCCTCAGGAATATCCTCTTTTGTTTCAAATTGATCAAATGTTCTTCAAATTCTATGAACCATTTGATAATTAATGTTGGAAGATCTGCTTTCAAATTCCACCTGAATTTTACTACCAAAAATAATCTGTAAATTTCAAATACTCAAAAGATTAGAATGAGAGATATACACGTTACCACAGATTGATTAGTATTCCCTGCAGAAATATGAAAAAAAAACAACCTTGTTATACATCTGGTACTACAATGATTAATAAGTTAGTAGTACATGCTAACCCATTTGAATTCTTGTTTCGTCCTCATCAATTTTTAACTTATAATTATTTCAATAATCTTCTTACTGACAGAGCCCCAAAGCAAACTTTGCCCAAGTGCACAGACAATGCCAGCTGGCTCATTTTAAATGTATTAATGTGACAAGTCAGCCAGTAAGGGGATGTTGCAGCTTCAGTTCTGGAAAAGGTGGAAGAGTGAGAATTAAAACTGTAACAAACCTTCGTGGCATTTTAAGAGACTAGTTTAGCTACAAAATTCTTCACTTTATCTTGGTTGCATTTAGATTTTGTTACTCTGCCTTTCTGAACTCTTTTTTTGCTTCCGTTTAGGATTGATCACTTCTTCAGTCGCACATTATGTAGAAGTTCAAAATAATAAAAAGCAATTCTAAAGTGCTTTAAGCAGGAAAATAAACATTAAACATAACACAACTAATCAAAATCATTGCTGTATAAGTCAATTCAACTGAAACCAAAAAATCTCAAATCTAGAAGTATTAAACAGAAACTATAGGCTGGACTTTTGTAGAGTCATAAAGGTTCTGTGGAGCTTTAAGAAATGTTGGGCTGTACCTGGACACAGAAGCCATCCTAATCATTTTTAACAGACTCCATTGTTACGAGCAGGGGGAAAGGGTTAGTATCTGATTCATGCATGAGGGGAACCCAAAGTCAGCTGGACCATTTGAACCTGGTGCTGAGGCCCCACTTTAGCTGTTCCGCTGGGTCTTAACAAACATTGTGAGAGTCATGAATTTATGGAGTAGACACAATTGCTCCTGATGGGTAGATAAGGTCTGTTAAGTGTCATGACCTGAAGTTTTTAAATCCCATGTTTTTTTTTATTCATGGGACATGGGTGTCACTAGTTGGCCAGAATTTATTGCCCATTCCTAGTTGCCCTTGAGAAGGTGGAGGTGAGCTTACTTCTTGAAACACTGCAGTCCATGTGCTATGGGTTAACCCACAATGCTGTTAGGGAGGGAATTCCAGGATTTTAAACATCTTTAAACATTGTTTTGGATTGCTTTGATTGACAAGCCTTCTGATTTGGGTTAGGAAAAACATTATCATCTGATTGTGCAGTTTCAATAGAGGTCTTAGAATATAACAAAATAATTAACATAATTTTGTTACCAATTAAAAGCCAAGACAAAATATATTCTTAATAGCTAGATACTTCTTTTGTTTCAATTTAGCAGTATCCTCCATAGAGATAAATCCCTTCTTAAGTACCAGTTAGCACAGAAAACCAAAGATGCTTTCACGGTTACTAGATTTCTGGCCTTTTAGCACTTCTGGAGAGTGATCCAGACTGATACTTGTCTTCTATTTCTCATGCAGCAACTTCCAGAGAAAGCTCCACCTTCACACAGTAGAATGTCAGAAAACTAGATTTATTTCCTAGCAGATTGCAGTCTCCAGACTTCAGAGAGAACAAGAGATATAGTGAAAATGTCTTAAGAACATAAGAACATAAGAAATAGGAGCAGGAGTAGGCCATCTAGCCTTTCGAGCCTGCCCCGCCATTCAATAAGATCATGGCTGATCTGTTGTGGCTCAGTTCCACATTCCCACCCTCTCCCCATAACCCTTAATCCCCTCTCTTATCAAAAACCCATCAACCCACGTCTTAAAAATATTTAGCGAGGTAGCCTCCACCACTTCAACAGGCAGAGAATTCCAGAGATTCACCACCCTTTGAGTGAAGAAGTTCCTCCTCAACTCCGTTCTAAACCGCCCCCCCTTTATCTTGAGGCTGTGCCCCCTAGTCCTACTATCCTTTCTGAGCGGGAAGAGTCTCTCCACCTCTATCCTATCCATCCCATTCATCATCTTATACGTCTCAATGAGATCTCCCCTCATTCTTCTAAACTCTAACGAGTACAAGCCTAGTTTATTCAGCCTCTCCTCATAGCTCAACCCCCTCAACTGTCTTCTCTCTGAAGATCCCAAAAAGCAGACAGCCTTGAGTTCTCTTTGAAAGCCTAGTCCTACCCTGTCATATGACCCTACCTGTCAATCAACCTAATCAAGTCCCATTCTGAAATATTCCGAGGAAAACACAAAATAACAGGGCCAGGCATTAGTTCGGATTAAAACAAACAGGGTAGCAATTAAGATCAATTATGCTGCTGCAGTAGCAATACTGTGCTGCTGGATCCAAACAAAATGGTTCTGGTAAAATGGAAGGGACTAGTAAACGCATTCTGTACAAAAACATGCCTAAAATACATTTCTTAAAGGCACAGTATTATCACAATTACCATCACAGAATCTCCCACTATCAATATTCAGGGGGATTAGTTTAACCAGAAACTGAACTGGACTATCCACATAAATACTGTGGCTACAATAGCAGGTCAAAGGCTGGGAATCCTATGGCAATTAACTCACCTTCTGACTCCCCAAAGCTGTCCATCAAATCACAAGTCAGGAGTGTGAGGAAATTTTCTCCATTTGCCCAGGCTAGTACAGCTCCAACAACACTCAAGAAGTTTAACACCATCCGAAACAAAGCAATTCCGCTTTATTGGCACCCATCCACAAATATTCACTCCCTTTATCACGGAAAGACAGTAGCAGTGGTGCGTACCATCTTCAGGGTACTCTGCAGAACTTAGCAAGTCTCTTTACAGAGCACCTTCCAAACCAACTTCCATCAAGAAGGACAAAAGCAAAAGCTGCATGAGAACACCACCACATATTTAAGACATTCACCATCTTGACTTGGAAATATATTGCTGTTCTTTTACTGTCGCTGGATGAAAAACATGGAATTCCCTCCCTGACCTGCTGCACCTACACCATATAGACTGCAGTGGTTCACGAAAGCAGCTCATCATAACCTTCTCTAGGACAATAAGAGATGGGCAACAAATCTGGCCTAGCCAGCAAAGCCCACATCCTTTGAATGAATAAAAAATAACATGAGAGCTATCTTGGATCTGGTGCTATGTAATGAGGCGGGTAGAATTAGGGACCTTGCGGTGAAGGATCCTCTTGGAGAGAGTGATCATTGTATGGTGGAGTTTCTGGTGCAGATGGAGGAGGAGAAAGTGGGTTCCCGGACACGCGTCCTTTGTTTGAATAGAGGGGAGTATGGTAGGATGAGAGAAGAATTGGCGAATGTGGACTGGGGGAGTGCGTTGGAAGGTAGGTCTGCTGAGGAGCAGTGGAGGATCTTTAAGGAGATCTTTCTTGGTGCTCAGCAGAAATTTATTCCGATGGTTAAAAAGGACAGTAGGAAGAGAGGTAATAAGCCGTGGATAACGAAGGAGGTGAAGGAAAGTGTTAAATTAAAAGCGGAGGAATTTAGAGTAGCTAAGAGTAGTGGGCGAGAAGAGGATTGGGAAAGGTTTAAATGTCAACAAAGATTGACAAAGAAGTTGATAAAGGAGGGTAGGAGAAGCTATGAGGCTGGGCTAGCACTTAATATAAAAAAGGATAGCAAGAGTTTTTATAAATATATAAAAAGGAAGAGGCTGGCTAGGGTGAACGTTGGTCCTTTAGAGGATGAGAAAGGGGAGCTAGTGGTAGGGGATGGGGATATGGCTAAGGTCTTGAATAACTTTTTTGTTTCTGTCTTCACGGAGGAGGACGTGAATAATTTGCCGGGTGTTAGCGATGGAAAGGTGGTAGGAATGGAGGGTCTTAATGACATTACTGTTACTAGAGAGGTGGTGCTCGACAGACTGGAGGGGCTGATTGTGGACAAGTCCCCAGGACCGGATGGAATGCATCCGAGGGTTCTGAAAGAAATGGCGGAGGTGATAGTGGATGCCTTGGTGGTTATTTTCCAGACGTCGCTGGATTCCGGGGAAGTGCCAGAAGATTGGAAAACGGCTAATGTTACGCCGTTGTTTAAGAAGGGTGCCAGGCAAAAGGCGGGGAATTATAGGCCGGTTAGTTTAACGTCTGTGGTAGGTAAAATGTTAGAATCCGTCATTAAGCAGGAAATTGCGAGGCATCTTGAAGGGAATTGCTTGATAGGGCGGACGCAACACGGTTTCATTAAAGGGAAGTCGTGTCTGACAAATTTACTGGAGTTCTATGAGGATGTGTCTAGGGCAGTGGATAGAGGAGAGCCGGTGGATGTGGTCTTTCTGGATTTTCAGAAGGCGTTTGACAAGGTACCTCACAAGAGGTTATTGCAGAAGGTCAGGAGACATGGAGTTGGGGGTAGGGTGTTAGCGTGGATAGAGGATTGGTTGTCAAATAGGAGGCAGAGAGTGGGGGTCAATGGGTGCTATTCGGATTGGCGGTTGGTGACTAGTGGGGTGCCCCAGGGGTCGGTGCTGGGGCCTCAGCTATTTACCATTTATATAGATGATCTGGAGGAGGGAACCGAGTGCAGGGTGTCGAAATTTGCTGATGACACCAAGATTGGGGGAAAGGCAAATTGTGCGGAGGGTGTGGAGAGTCTGCAGAAGGATCTAGATAGGCTGGGCGAATGGGCCAGGAAATGGCAAATGGAATTTAATGTTGGCAAGTGTGAGGTGGTCCACTTTGGTAGGAAGAATGGTAGGAAGGACTATTACTTACGTGGCGAAAAACTGCAGCAGGCGACGGTGCAGAGGGACCTCGGGGTCCTTGTGCATGAGTCGCAAAAACCCAGCTTGCAGGTGCAGCAGGTGGTCAGGAAGGCGAATGGGATGCTGGCCTTCATAGCGAGGGGGATTGAATATAAAAGTAGGGAGGTCTTGCTGCAGCTGTATAGGGCATTGGTGAGGCCGCAGCTGGAGTACTGTGTGCAGTTTTGGGCGCCGCACCTGCGCAAGGATATTTTGGCCCTGGAGGGAGTGCAGAGGAGGTTTACTAGGCTGATACCGGAGTTGAGGGGATTGAGCTATGAGGAGAGGCTGAATAAACTAGGCTTGTACTCGTTAGAGTTTAGAAGAATGAGGGGAGATCTCATTGAGACGTATAAGATGATGAATGGGATGGATAGGATAGAGGTGGAGAGACTCTTCCCGCTCAAAAAAGACAGTAGGACTAGGGGGCACAGCCTCAAGATAAAGGGGAGGCGGTTTAGAACGGAGTTGAGGAGGAACTTCTTCACTCAAAGGGTGGTGAATCTCTGGAATTCTCTGCCCGTTGAAGTGGTGGAGGCTGCCTCGCTAAATATTTTTAAGAAGCGGGTTGATGGGTTCTTGATAAGAGAGGGGATTAAGGGTTATGGGGAGAGGGCGGGAAAGTGGAACTGAGCCACAACAGATCAGCCATGATCTTATTGAATGGCGGGGCAGGCTCGAAGGGCTAGATGGCCTACTCCTGCTCCTATTTCTTATGTTCTTATGTTCTTATGCTTGGCCAAGTTTCAAAAGCTACAATTACTTCAGCAGGAGATTCTGAATTCACAGCTGATTGACATTTAAAGAGGCTATTAAAGTATTACCTTCCTTTGAAAAGGTGTCTAAATGGATTTTGCTTTTACAAGATATTTAAAAGTTTTGAATGCACTTCATGTTTTTTTTCACATCAAGTATATATGAATAAGCACTGTACTAGATTGTTAGAAGTTCATCTTTCTTCTCATCTTCACATGGCTCTTGAGGTTGAACCATAATAGATAAAGGGTGAGTGGTTATGCAAGTTGCATGTGTATGGAGGTATAATGGGGGCATGATTTGGCATGGAAGGGCTGTGGGGGTGGTGACAGGATATGTAGGATGATGGTGATTGGGATACATATTCTAATCAACTGGGACATAATACCAGAGTGGTAACCAGCCTGCCTCAGCACTTCCCAGATCTCCAACTCCCCTACCATGGCCACCCAGGATCTATTCATGGCTAGCTCAAATCTGTGTTGCCCTACCAAATTGGAGTGAAAATTGGGTTTAACGTGCCCATTATACCAAAATAGGTATGGTTATTTGGACTCCTGCTACCTACTTCAGTAGCGAAAATCTAGTGCCATGACTTGTGGAGTAGAGGGGCATAGGAACATATAAAGCATGTGATTTCTTGTGTCTCCCACCTGTGGTAGTGGTGAGTGATTTATAGAGAAATAAGTCATGGTCAGTTATGAACCAGGATTTCTAATTCTACAAAGCTGATGTGATAATTTAATGAACAAGAAAATAAATAATTACTATCATATATTACAGCTAATATGCTCAATTTTTATGATCTTCCAATGAAGTACTCGCAAAGTCAGGATAAGTTCTCCAATTTATCTGCATTCAATAATATTGTTAATAAAACAAACATTCTTTCAGCACAGGAATCAACAGCTTTATTTCTTTAACACCCCATTTTTAAAATCAGTCTCATTGGTTCTGGAAACTTTCACTGGAAAAAAACAGCCAATTTTCCACCTCATCAGAATCCAATGATTCCAACTGAAAAATATATGGGCTTGGATACAGGTGTGGAATGGATCAGAATTGGCTGTGAACCAGGGCAGGAGAATGATCCCTCACACTACTATGCCAAATAAGATCATGGCTGATCTTCAGCCTCAAACTTCACAGTCCTTGATTTCCTTTGTATCCAAAAATCTATCCATCTCAGCCTTAAACATTCTCATCGGCTGGGCATGCAAAATCCTCTGGAGTAGAGAATTCTACAGATTCACAGATTTCTTCTCATCTCTGTCCTGAATAGCCAACCCTTATCCTGAGACTATGATACCTAGCTCTAGATTCTCAATGAGGGGAAAAGCCACTCAGCATCTATCCTACCTATCCCCAAAGAATTTTAAACATTTTAAGGAGACCTCTCATTTTACTAAATTCCAGAGAGCATACAACACTCTATTCATTCTTTTCTCATAGGATGATCTAGGAATCAATTTAGTGAAGATGTTTTTGAACCCGTTCTTAGGCAAGTATAACCTTCCTTGGGCAAGGAGAACAAAATTGCACCAAAGCCTTATGTAATTGCATCAATAAATATCACTAGTATACTCCAACCCCTTGAAATAAAGAATAACATACCATATTTCTTCTTAATTGCTTGTTGCGTTGTACCCGTATGCTAATTTTCTATGATTTGTGTACATGGACAACCAATCCCTCTGCATATCAATATTTTCCAGTCTCCCACTTTTTAAAAAATTGTTCTGCTTCTCAATTTTTTATATAACCGTGGATAATTTCATATTTCCTCACATTATACCCAATGTGTCACCTTCTTACCATTCAATTAAAATGTTATTAGTTTGCACATTGCACTTGCCCCTCTCATTTCAGTCATTGATCTAGACTGTAGATAGCTAAGGCAGTGATCCTTGCTAGAAAACCCTACTAGATATAATCAGCCAATCCAAAGATGACCTGTTTAATCCTACTGTCTATTTTCTATCTGCTAACCAATCCTCAATCCAAGCTCATATATAGAACATGGAACATTACAGCGCAGAACAGGCCCTTCGGCCCACAATGTTGCGCCGACCAATTAAAAAGCAATGACCCTCTAACCTAAACCAATCCCTTTCCATCCGTAAACCTATCCACGGATCTCTTAAACGCCCCCAAACTAGGCGCATTTACAACTGCAGCAGGCAGGGCATTCCAATCCCTCACCACCCTCTGGGTAAAGAACCTACCTCTGACATCTGTCCTATAACTACCACCCCTTAATTTAAAGCTATGCCCCCTCGTGCTAGCTTTCTCCATCCGAGGAAAAAGGCTATCACTGTCCACCCTATCTAAACCTCTAATCATCTTATATGTTTCAATAAGGTCCCCTCTTAGCCACCTTCTTTCTAATGAAAACAACCTCAAATCCCTCAGTCTCTCCTCATAGGACCTCCCCTCCATACCAGGCAACACCCTGGTAAACCTCCTCTGCACCCTCTCCAAAGCCTCCACATTCTTCCTATAATGTGGGGACCAAAACTGCACACAATACTCCAAGTACGGCCGCACCAGAGTTTTGTACAGTTGCAACATGACGCTGCGGCTCCTAAATTCAATCCCCCTACCAATAAACGCCAAGACACCGTATGCCTTCCTAACAACCTTATCTACTTGATTCCCAACTTTCAGGGATCTATGTACACATACACCTAGATCCCTCTGTTCATCCACACTATTCAGAGTCCTACCGTTAGCCCTATACTCTACACATCTGTTATTCCTGCCAAAGTGAATTACCTCACACTTTTCCACATTAAACTCCATCCGCCACCTCTCGGCCCAGCTCTGCAACTTGTCCAAGTCTCTCTGTAAACTATGACACCCTTCCTCACTATCTACCACACCTCCGACTTTGGTGTCATCAGCAAATTTACTAATCCACCCAACTATACCCTCATCCAGATCATTTATAAAAATTACAAACAGCAGTGGCCCCAAAACAGATCCCTGAGGCACACCACTTGTAACTGAACTCCATGACGAATACTTACCATCAACCACCACCCTCTGTCTCCTATCAGCTAGCCAATTCCTGATCCAATTACCTAAATCACCCTCAATCCCATATATCTGCATTTTCTGCAGAAGCCTTCCATGGTGATCCTTATCAAACGCCTTACTAAAGTCCATATATACCACGTCAACTGCCTTATCCCCATCCACCTCTTTGATCACTTTCTCAAAAAACTCAATAAGGTTAGTAAGGCACGACCTACCCTCCACAAAACCATGCTGACTATCTCCAATCAATTCATTACTCTCTAAATAACTATAAATCCTATCCCTAATAATTTTTTCTAACACCTTGCCCACAACAGAAGTAAGACTTACCGGTCTATAATTCCCGGGGAAGTCTCTGTTCCCCTTCTTAAACAATGGGACCACATTCGCTATCCTCCAATCTTCTGGCACTATACCTGTGACCAACGACGACCTGAAGATCAGAGCCAGAGGCTCTGCAATCGCCTCTCTTGCCTCCCAGAGAATCCTAGGGTAAATCCCGTCCGGTCCAGGGGACTTATCTATTTTCAAACCCTCAAGAATATCTAGCACCACATATTACCATGAGTCAAATACCCTCCAGCAACCTCTTGTGTGGCACTCACTGAATGTCTTTTGAAAATTTAAATACACTACAACCAATGATTCCCACCTCATGTACACTGCTGGTTATACCCTCAGGTTGTGCTGTGCTCTTTGGTAATCGTCTCATTACATTCCCTTGTCTGCGTTCATCTTAACAATGCACATTATAACTTCATTGCAACTTTATAAGACCCTTGTCAGGCCTCATTTGGAGTACTGTGCGCAGTTCTGGTCGCCTCACTATAGGAAAGACGTAGAAGCTATTGAAAGGGTACAGAGGAGATTTACAAGGATGTTGCCTGGACTGGGAGGCATGCCTTATGAAGTTAGGTTGAGGGAGCTGGGTCTCTTTTCCCTGGAGAGACGAAGGTTGAGAGGAGACCTGATAGAAGTTTATAAAATGTTGAGAGGAATAGATAGGGTGGATTCTCAGAGGCTATTTCCCCAGGTTGAAATGGTCGCTATGAGAGGACACAGATTTAAGGTGCGGGGAGGAAAGTACAGAAGTGATGTTAGGGGTAAGTTTTTCACTCAGAGGGTGGTGAGTGAATGGAATCGGCTGCTGTCAGTGGTGGTGGAGGCGAACTCGCTGGGGTCTTTTAAAAGACTTCTGGATGAGTATATGGGGTTTTATGGGATTGGGGGTTATAGATAGGTCAATAGATTGGTAGGTGTTGATGTGATCGGCTCAACTCGTGGGCCGAAGGGCCTGTTTGTGCTGTAGTGTTCTGTGTTCTATGTTCTATTAGGGTGGAGAATTAGAGTTCTGACAGTATCTATGGAACTGTTACCCAACAAGAGCCAAGACAGTGAAGAAAATTGAAAAATATTATCCTTTAAAAGAAGCTAAATGTTGACTGAATACTGAGGTCCCAATAGATTGTCTGGCTGAGGGTCTTGTTCTGCTGAAACATAATGCATCAGTATTGTCATTGGTCATTTGGTCCACTGTGACTGCACCAATTCAATATTAAAACTATCAACTTTAATCCATTTTCCTTACTTTTGCTAATATATTTTTCTTAAAGTTCTCAATTTTCTTTCATGTTGAGAAACACATTCTCCAAAACACAGAAGATGTTAGTCACTGTTATAACAATATTTTCATATTTAATTTATGCAACAGCATGGATTCAGCATGAAACTCCTAGTATCGAGCACCGGAACTGCATTTTCAATTGGCTGGCCTGCCTCCACTGAAACACATAACTAGGTGGCGTGACACTACAGCAGCTCTATGCCAGCTCCACAATAGGAAGTGAAATAGGCATAGTCCTATATAAACTATAGTGTGTTTTGACAGTGAGACTCTCCTATCTACTGACCAGTGTAACTCTTCCCCTCCACTAAGCTGATGAATAGGTTCAGTTGTGTGCAGCCAGTTGAAGTCAGGTACTCCAGTTTCCTCCAAAACCAGGGAGCTCTCCTATGTAAGCTCAGGTGGATATATGCACCATTGTGAGTCACACACAAGTGTCTGCACAAATATACTTCTGCTCCAAGTTTCAGAAGGAACCACAGTGCTATTGACTGCAGCATGAAAAAACCCAACTGGAGCAAGTGAGATGATACTGCTTAATGTGCCTCACTCATGCTGGCTTCTTTAATATAACAAGGGATTAATCACAGACTTTATACTGGTTTAACTAGGGAGGGAGAGGAACATCTGATCCCAGTTGGACCAGGGTGTTGCATCTTCCTCCACATTTCTTCATTCTCCTATTGACTGCTGGCTTATGCTCCATCCCGCACTGCGTCTCACTAACTAACAGCTCATGTTCCATCTGGTGCTGTCTGTCTTTGTTTACTGCCTTTTTAAGCTGCTTGACTGCGCTAAAATAAATATTTTTTAAAATGTCAAAAATGATCAGTTTTATGCACAGAGGTTCTTGTGAATTTTGACAGTTCCACAAAGAATAGAAGCCTCCAATTTTTAAAAAATATATTTCAATCCGTATTAAAGTATTTGTTATATTTCAATATCCTTCTTCTGGACTTAAATTTTCTTTACTTTGCTTTTGAGAGTCAGAAGATAAAGGAGGCTGTACAGTCAGGCTGTCATTGTCAGGAATAAAATGGAAATCAGCTTTGCAAATCAATCAAAACTGAGCCAGATTTGATTATCTGAGTTTGAATATTACTTATATTATGAGAGAATGCCATTCTGCAAAGTAGAGTGAAGAACCATAAGCAATCCCCTGGATCATGTTTTTTTTGTCATTTCAAATGTTGTATTGTAGGAAGCCAGTTGATGAAGGATAATTTTTTATACACTTTTACAAGGAAATGGAGGAATGGAATAGGGGGTTTTCAGGATATTGAATTTGATGATCAGCCATGATCATAATGAATGGCAGAGCAAGCTCGAACGGCTGAATGGCCTACTCCTGCTTCTAGTTTCTATGTTTTTATTACCATTTATTTACACGCATCACAAGCACACACCTCAAAACTCGACTACCACAGTTTCGGATTTTTTTTAAGAATTGGACTTTCAGTTAATAATTGAAAAGGTTCACAGAAGATGTCATATTTTAAGATTTTTACGTAACAAATGACTAAAACACCACTTTTATAGGCGGCTTATACTTTAAACTACAGAAAAGAATGTTCCCCTTTTATATGTGAGACATCACACTCTCCAATAAATTGTAGTCCTTTATGGAAACAATCAACAGTCATTCCCAGTTTCCAATGTACTCATGTTTTCCCATTTCGCTGAGTGGTAACAACAAGTGACCATCTCCAAGTTCCCTCAGTTTTTGGAGAGATTCCCAAAACCACTAACAGCAGAAAAGCCCGCTGTGGTGATTCTTCTTCCTCCCAACCATGTCAGGATAAATTTCTGGGATTTCTTTAATGGTTGCAAATGTGTCTCTTCAACTAGTGACCTTCTCTGTCCTGCATCTGGCTTCTCTCTGCCAACTGTTGTTTTTTTCCCCTCTCTTCTTTTCTCTTCTGCCCAAAAGCTTGAAGCCAACAAGCATAATTATCCCAGGCTGCTGTGGGAGGCAACAAAGGAAATTACAGGGGCTCTGATCCTAACTTTTAATTCCTCTCTGGCCGCAAGGGAGGTGCCAGAGGATTGGAGGACAGCTAATGTGGTTCCACTTTTCAAGAAGGGTGGTAGAGATGAACCAGGGAATCGTAGACCAGTGACTCTCACATCAGGGGTAGGGAAACAACTGGAGAAATTTCTGAACGAGAAAATTGGTCTCCACTTGGAGAGGCAAGGTTTGATCAGAGTAGTCTAATTCCCTTTGATTTGTCTCTCTTGTCAGTTTATGCTTAAGTTTATTGGCAGTCACCAAAACTTGACAATCTTGAGGACTTCTGCTACTAGTTCTGTTCCAAGACTGTTCAAGTTCTGGCCTCTAATTTATATTTGTAAGTCCAAGATAAATTTCATACCAGGGCATATCTGGACACATTAAAATACAAACAATATCCAAAATGGTTGCTATACCTGATCCATTCGGCTCATCATGTCCATTCTGTTTTGGTTGTTACATTAATAAAATAATTTTTCTTTCATCTGCACATTTTCAACATTATCTGTTATATTTAAATTATCCATTTCATAAGAACATAAGAACATAAGAAATAGGAGCAGGAGTAGGCCATCTAGCCCTTTGAGCCTGCCCCGCCATTCAATAAGATCATGGCTGATCTGTCGTGGCTCAGTTCCACATTCCCGCCCTCTCCCCATAACCCTTAATCCCCTCTCTTATCAAAAACCCATCAACCCGCGTCTTAGAAATATTTAGCGAGGCAGCCTCCACCACTTCAACGGGCAGAGAATTCCAGAGATTCACCACCCTTTGAGTGAAGAAGTTCCTCCTCAACTCCATTCTAAACCGCCCCCGCTTTACCTTGAGGCTGTGCCCCCTAGTCCTACTGTCTTTTTTGAGTGGGAAGAGTCTCTCCACCTCTATCCTATCCATCCCATTCATCATCTTATACGTCTCAATGAGATCTCCCCTCATTCTTCTAAACTCTAACGAGTACAAGCCTAGTTTATTCAGCCTCTCCTCATAGCTCAACCCCCTCAACTCCGGTATCAGCCTAGTAAACCTCCTCTGCACTCCCTCCAAGGCCAAAATATCTTTGCACAGGTGCGGCGCCCAAAACTGCACACAGTACTCCAGTATTTCAGCAATGAGGTTGGCTATTTGCACACCAGAAATGCACACTAGTTTTTTCCACTCAATCCACCAATGCTGAGTTGCATATTGAGAACTGACTAAGAACTGCTAATATCAAAATTTTATCTTTAAATAAATAATTTCATGATTAATTGCACCTACCTATAAAAAAAACATTGATTACATTTGAAAACAGGTTCCAATTAAATAATAATTAAGTAATTAATTATTAATTATTATAAAATGATATTATTAAACTCAAAAGAGTGCAGAAAAGATTTACTAGGGTGCTACTGAGACTTTATGTATTGAGTTATAAGGAGAAGCTGAATAGACTGGAACTTTATTATCTGGAGCGTAGGAGGCTGAGGGATGACCTTATGGAGGTCTATAAAATAATGAGGGGCATAGACAAGGGTAGATAGTCAATGTCTTTTCCCAAAGGTAGGGGAGTCTAAAACTAGAGGGCATAGGTTTAAGGTGAGAGGGGAGAGATACAGAAGTGTCCAGAGGGGCAGTTTTTTCACACAGAGTGGTGGGTATCTGGAACACACTGCCAGAGGTAGTGGTAGAGGCGGGGACAATTTTATCTTTTAAAAAGCATTTAGATAGTTACATGGGTATAGAGGGATATGGGCCAAATGTGGGCAATTGGGATTAGTTTTGGGGTTTAAAAAAAAGGTGGCTTGGACAAGTTGGGCCGAAGGGCCTGTTTCCATACTGTAAACCTCTATGACTCAAGTATTTCTGGTCAAATGTTGCACATTCTGTAGCTGTGAATGATTCATTGGCCGGAATTTTACTTTCTCACCCGCCACGAGAAGTGGAGCAGGTGAGGGGCTGGAACATGGAAAGATCCATCCACCTTGCACGGGATTTTACAGTTTTGGAACAAGTGACACTGTAAAATCCCGCCCATGATCTCAGTGAAGAGCTCTCCTTTCCCTTTGATGTCTGTTGGGACTAATACTGCAAGATCTCCCTCTTGCATGACGGAAGGATTAGAGTTCCCGAACCACTATCTGTACATGCCCTGCACTTTCATACTCTCCACTCTTTCACCCCATGCTTCGAGAGCACAAACCTTGCTTCTTGGCCATCACTCTAAAAATTTAACCAATATTTAAACTTGCCGGAAGCTTTTCCTGCATGCCCCATAAATATCATATCCCTTTATTCATTGAATTAAATTAAATTAATAATTTAACTAATTGTGGCAATCAATTACCACAATCTGAATAGAATGAAACAATTAATTCTATGCTATTTTACCACCTTTACACAATTCAGGTGAGGGCAGCAACAGATAATGGTTAACAGGCCCAACAAAAACTATTATGTTGATGAAATTTGAATTCACACTTCAGATTTGGACACCTGGCAAGAGACATTTTTGAATTTTTTTAAAGCAAAGTCAAGATTTATATTCCCCTTACACAGTATTCCCCTCATTGTAAGCATGCCTGTAACTTTATTCTTCATGTCCAGATGGTGTTAAGGATGCAAATCAGAGGAGCTATTTGGAATCAAAACAGCCCTTCAGCCACTTACCTTCAGCTGCTAAATGCCATGAGGACATCTGAAATAATGTTCATTTGTTCTGACATTCTAGTTGGTGTACACTGACACATGGCATTTAGATCATTATAATACCCACAAAAAAATCCAAGTATAATGAAGAACGTATAAAGATGTTAAAGAACTTAAAAGTCCATCAAAGGGAAAAGACTGAATGATGAGGAATCTAATTCAACCACAAGCCAGATACTTTCAAACAATGGCTCGATAATTTCTAACTCATTATTCTATGAAAATCGATTTTCAGCCCAGTTTTGACCAGTCTAATCTAATTGAAATAGCTACATTAAGTTATTATTCTAACCTGCCCATGTCCCTTCATATTTCTCAAGTGATCTTCCAATATAGATTGAAGCTTGAACAAGGTTATTGTTCAGATCAGAGATGTTAGCAATATTTTCATATTGTATCACATCAAGAGTATCAGTAAAAGCCTTATTATTTAAACGTACTATTTGCAACTTATAAAAATCAGTCAGTCCTAGGGGACGGTGTTAATGGATCATCCCACCAGTTGATTAACATGGCAAGCCAGTAGGGTCATGAGAGAGGCAAAAAAAAACAGGCACACACCTGGTTTCTCACTTCTTGTGATGATACAGGCACTGAATTGCTGGTGCAATATGATTTTAATATTTATGGTTGGATTTAAATGTTAGTAGGGAGCCTGGGACATAATTGTCCAGGGCTCATTTGCCTTAATGGTCTTGCTGGTGGAGGTCCTCACCGGCGAGGATCACATATGGAACCAGATGTGATGACCTCACCAGTGGGCCCTAAGGCCTCTGCTAGGTTCGGGGCAGGCAGTGTCCTTTGGGCCACCCTGGCATCACCAACCTGGCACCACCCATGAAGCACCCTGGCACTGCCCACTGGCCAGGGTGTTGATCAAGGAAGGCAATCGGCTGGGAGATGAGATGAGGGGCGGGGGGAGCGCATGTTTGGGAGGATTATGATCGGCGGGGAAGTGAAGATGATGTTCAGCGGAATGGGGGAATGACAATCTCCCAATGCACTCTGCACTATTGTACATAACATAATGGGAAATCTGGTGCATGTACAACAGTGCCCTCTAGCAGTCAGCAGCCAGCTTCCCATTGTGAATAGACTCCATCCACTCTCCCTATTGGCGAGAATCACATTTTTCCTAGTTTTTTTTCTAAGTGTAATAAGATTTAAATTTTTCTGTCGCTGAAAAAGACAGGTCTAAAACGCTTGTTTGGCATTCAGAATTCTTTTGGTCAGATCGCCCCCATAGTGTTTGCATTACCGTGTATGCTAGTTTGTTACCTTCTTAAAACATTTTAAGGGTGCCTCAATAATTTATAGGTTTATCCAATAATTAGCGAAAACAAATGGACCCAATGTGCACTGAGTTGGTTGTTCTTATCTGGGCTCATACTACAATTAGGTTTAGCATTCCTGAGCCTGAGAAGAGGAAGTTGGTAAGGGTCTTTAAATATTAAAATAGGGATAATGGGCAACCCTTCACTGAAACCATGAGTCTTTCACGACTACAGTTATGTGCAACATTTGACCACATTTTCAGAAATATTTACCTTACTTAACTGAGACTTTTTCAAATGCAATCATGAATATTTTGTACGTTGATGAAATTAATCATGAAATCTTTCCTTAAGCTTAAATTTTGACAATTAGCAATTCTTTATCAGTCCTCAGTGTGCAACATAACACCTGGCGGATTGAGTGGAAAGGATAATGTGCATTTCTGGTTTGCACAAAGCTAACCTCATGTTAGCTTTATTGCTTTACGTGGAATTCAGCTTCTTGACATTCAATTATCATTGTTGAATCCCTCACCATCAACAGCCTGGGGATTACCATTGGTCAGAAACTAAACTGGACAAGAGCAGATCAAACACTAGGAATCCTGTGGTAACTTGCCTCCTGACTCCCCAGAGCCTGTCCATCATCTACAAGGCACAAGTCAGGAGTGTAATGGAATACTCTCCAATTGCCTGGGAATCAAAGTGGGTGAGTGCAGTTCCAGCAAAACTCATGAAGCTTGACAACATTCAGGACAAAGCAACCCACTTGGTTGCTACCTCTTCCACAAATATTCAATCCCTCCATGACCAACAAACAGTGGCACCACTGTGTACCATCTACAAGATATACTGGAGAAACTCACCAAGGTTCCTTACACAATACCCTCCAAATTCACAACCGTTGCCATTTAGAAGGACAAGGGCAGCAGTTACCTGGCAACATTACTACCTGGAGGTACACCCCCCAAGTCACTCACCATTCTGACTTGGAAATTTATCGCCATTCCTTCACTATTGCTGGGTCAAAATCCTAGAATTCCCTCCCTGACATCAATGTGGCATATGTACACCTCAGAGAGTGCAGCGGCTCAAGAAGGCAGATCACCACCAACATCTTAAAAGCAAGTAGGGATGAGCAATAAACACTGCCCCAGCCAGTGAAGCCCACATCCTGGAAATTAATCTTTAAAAAATGTATCAGGTTAATTTGAAAATATGCAAACAAAAGAGAAATGCACTTATTATAAAAATAACCAAAACAGAATGAACATGTCAAGCAAAATGGATGAGATGTCGCAATCAGTTTGGGTATTTGATTGCCTCCAATTATGTCCTGGCATGAAATTGATTTCAAACTTACAAATAGTTTCATTTAGTACTAGAACCAATTTACAGGACAGTCATCAGCATGTTTGCTCTGACAATTGGAGGTTAATCTTACCATAATATGTTTCCCAGATACCAAATAGAGGATTAGTTCTTAATGATTACTGTTGTTCTTTCTGAATTCTGCTGCGAATTCTTGTAGATTCTTCAATAAACAAATTCACTTTGATTTAATTACTGATTCTGATGAATGATCATAGACCTGAAATGTTTTTTTAAAGCTTTTATCCCCTTCCTCCAAAGATGCTACATGCCTGCTGAGTATTTCCACCATCTTCTGTTTACATTTCAGACTTCCGACATTTGAAGTACTTTCTTTTTGTCAAAGATGTCTTAATATAAGATTTTTTTCTTTGACTATGAAACATTTAATATATTTTGATCTACTTTCATGGAAAATAATGGGCCAAATCTTCCAATCTGTAAATTGTCAGAGATGGGAATGCAAGTTGGGGTATGCATGTCAAGACACCTTGGAAGCCCTTATGCTGAAATTGTCCAGGAAGTTTAAAATTCCCAAGGGTTGATATGTGCTGCCTGGGAGGTACTGTGACAGTCTATGTTCCTGTGCTCAGGGTAGAGACTTGGGCCAGGCATACAGGGCTTAGTTACATTACCCAGGAAATGTTACACAATTTAATACTTGATCTAACCTTGTCATTGTAACCAACCTGAGCAACACAACCAACCTCCAATCACCCTTCTGAGCTGACTCAACGAACCTGCCCACTCAAGGTGCTGAGGTTAATAGGTGTGAGCTGATAGTATCAGTGGCAAGGCCATTGAGTTTGAATAAGCAGTTGGAAGTGGAACCAACTGATGAAACAGTTTAGCGGGAGAGAGTTTAGCCTGTTTAGCGGGGGAGAGTAAGGCCATAGGGGAGCAGCAATGATAACATTAAAAGACTTGAGTAAAGTTTAACAAGATTAGCTCTGACAGGTAAAAACAAACTATTGTCCACAGTATCTGGATCTGAAATTTGACAAAGAAATGGGACTTGAAGTATGTGTACAAAAGATTCAGTATTTTCTTTAGTGCTTGAAATCTGACATATGTATCAAGGCTCAAATCACTTAGAATTCCAACAGTGCAGAAAGAAGCCATTCAGCCCATTGAGTCCGCACAGACTCTTAGCCAGGCTTATCCCGTACCACACATATTTACCCCACTAATCCCCCCTCCAACCTAGATATCTTGGGGCAATTCAGCAATTAGTATGGCCAGTCAACCTAACATGCACATCTTTGGACTGTGGGAGGAAACTGGAGCACCCAGAGGAAACCCACACAGTCAACCAAGGCTGGAACTGAACCTAGCTCCCATGCACTGGAAGCAGCAGTGCTAACCACTCTGCCACCATGCTGCCCTGTTAAGCTACTTTTAACATTATGCCTTAGACCTAATTAGGGCCATGTAGCATGTATTTCAAAAAAAGCAAGCTGTGTTTGACTAATCTTAAATAATTATTTGAATAAACAGCAGCGGATAGAGAGGGCGATAAAAAAAAGTCAACTGGAAGTTAATTGAAGGTAAATCAGTGTTCAAGCATCAGGAGGCATTCAAAGGGAAAATACAAGGAGTTTAGAATAGAGTCATAGAGGTTTACAGCATGGAAATAGGCTCTTCAGCCCAACTTGTTTATGCTGCCTTTTTTTTAGAAACGCCTAAACCAATCCCAATTACCCTCATTTGGCCCATTTCCCTTTATACCCATCGTACCCATGTAACTATCTAAATGGTTTTTAAAAGATAAAATTGTACCCGCTTCTACTACTACCTCTGGCAGCTTGTCCCAGACACTCACTACCCTCTGTGTGAAAAAATTGCCCCTCTGGGCACTTTTGTATCTCTCCCCTCTCAAGTAAACCTATGCCCTCTAATTTTAGACTCCCCTACCTTTGGGAAAATATATGTTACCACAAAGAAAAAGTACAGGACAGCCGAATCCCGAGCTTCTGAATGTCAAACAGCATACAGGGTAGGATAAGGCAGAAAAGGAAAACTTATTCCTGACCTGAAAACTCAATACTACAGAAAGTTGAGAACAATATAAAAAGTGCAGAGGTAAAATAAGAAAGGAAATTAGGAAAGCAAAGAGAGGGCACAAAAGAATATTGGCGAGTAAAATCATGAAGAACTCAAAGATATTTTCTCAATACGTAAAGAGCAAGAGAATAAATAAGGAAAGAATAAGCCCTATAAAAGAACAAAAGATAAAGTTTGCATAAAGGTGGAAGATGTGGCTATGGTTCTTAATTAATCATTTGTGTCTGTCTTCACAAAAATGAGGATGATGCAGTCATTGTAGTTGGGGAGGAGTGTGAAATATTGAATATGATAAACATAGGGAGAGAAGAAGTATTAAGCAGCCTTGAAAGTGGATAAGTCACCAGGGCCAGATAAATTGTACCCCAGGCTGTTATAAGAAGCCAGGGAGGAAATAGCAGAAGGTTTGACGATCATTTTCCAATTCTCACTGGATGCAGTGTGCTGCCTGCGGATTGGAGGACTGCCAACCTTATACCTTGTTTAAAAAGGAGTGAGAAATAGACTGAATAATTACAGGCCATGCAGTGGGCAAATTATTGGAATAAATTCTGAGAGACAGAATAAACTGTCGCTTAGGAAGGCAGGAAGTAATCAAGGACAGTCAGCATAGATTTGTTAAGGGAAGATCATGTCTAATTTGATTGATTTTTTTGAGAAGGCAACAAGGAGGTCTAATGAGGATAGTGTGGCTTATGTTATCTACATGGATTGTAGCAAGGCTTTGTCAAGATCCTACACGGCAGACTGTCTAACGAAATAAAAGCTCATGGGATTTAGGTGTAGGAAACTGGATACAAAATTGGCTCAGTGGCAAGAAACAAAGGGTGACGTGAATTTTTTGAACTAGAAGGCTGCTTCCAGTGGGGTTCTGCTGGGCTCAGTACTAGGTTCCCTTTTTTTTGTGATTTGTACTCAAATGTACGCTGGGTTAGTGGCCTGATCAGTGTCACAAGTAGGCTTACGCTAACACTTCAATGAAGTTACTATAAAAAATCCCCCAGTCACCACTCTCCAGTGTCTCTTCGGATACACGGAAGGAGAATTTAACATGGCCAATGCACTTAACCAGCATGTCTTTCAGACTATGGGAGGAAACTGGAACACTTGGAGGAAACCCACATAGGCATGGGGAGAACGTGCACACTCCACACAGATAGTGACTCAAGCTGGGAATCGAACCCAGGTCCCTGGCACTGTGAGGCAGTTGCGCTAACCACTGTGTCGTTGTGCCGTCCACAGGGGGCATGATCAAGAAGTTTGCAGATGACACAAAAATTTGGCCATGTGGGTTGACAGTGAGAAGGAAAGATGTGGGCTGCAGAAGGAAATGTGGGCAGAAAAGTGGCAAATGGAATTCAACCTAGAGATGTGCGTGATACATTTGGTATGGTCAAAGCAAAGGAATACACAATTACTAGAAGGATATCATGAGATACAAGGAAAACAAGTGATTTTGGAATGCATGTCCAAAAGTCCCTAAAAGGTAGTATAGCAGGGTGATAAGTTGGTTAAGCAGGCTTATGGAATACTTTCCTTCATTAGCTGAGACATGGAATGTAGGAGTGGGGGAGGTTTAGCTGGAACTATAGAAAACACTCGTTAGGCCAAACTTTTTTGAGTACTGCATGCAGCTCTGTCACCTTATTACAAAAATTGAACTGGACAGGGTACAAATGAGTTTCATGATGATGTTCCAACTGGAAAGTTGGGGAAAGATTGGACAGGCTAGAGTTATTTTCTTTGGAACTGGGAAGACCTAGAGGAGATATGATTGAGGTGTAGAAGATTGTGAGGGGCTGGATGGAGTGGATGAAGGACCTATTCCTTAGCAGAAAGGTCAGTGGCTGGAGGTCAGAAAGTTAAAGTGATTGGTAGAACAATTAAAGCTGAGATAAGGAAAATGCTTTTCACCCAAAGGATGGTAAATGTCTGGAACTTACTGCCTCAAAGGATTATTGAGGTATAAAACCTCAACTAATTTAAAAGGTGTCTGGAGATGCACCTGAAATCCCGTAACCTCCACGCTTACAACTAAGTGCTGGGCAATTGATTAGGTTAGATGGCTTGTTTTTTGGCTAATGCAGACATAATGGACAGAATGGCCTCCTGTGTGTAAGTTTTTTTATGTTTTCTAAATTTTCTAAATATTTGAAAAGGAGGAATTTGCAGGGATGTGGGGGGAGAGAGGATGGCAGTACATGAATTGCTCCTTTGAAAGGCAGTGCAGATCGAGAGAGAGAGAGGGAAACAGGCAGATGATTAAAGGACAGAGGTCAAAAGTGTAAAAGGAAATTTCTTGGAATTGAAAGATATGGAGGTGAGTCTCCCCAAAAAAATTCTAAGTGTTGAATTTGTGTACAAACTGGAGTAAATCGTGCTGTTTTTTACAGTGGGAGTTGCAAAATGAACCTCCCACATTGTGCACTGTGGAATGCACCAGTGCGAATCACTCCAAAAGCTGAGGGCAGGGCCTATTCCCATTGGACAGGCTGGCAGCATAGCGCTGAGCGGGTCACCGCACATGCGCTGATCTGTCAGTGCCGAGATCAGCGCATGCACAGTGGCCCCTCACTGCCGGCTTCCTGATTACTACCAGCTCGATCACTGGCCAGCCCTGCAACGCCCCCCCATCACTGGCCCTGCGACTCCTGCAATGGCCCGATTGCTGGCCCGCAAAATGGCCTCGGCTGCCCTACAAAGACAGCTCAGCGAGATGGGAGAATCACCACCCGCCCCCGCCCCCCCCCCATGATGAATGATGATCCACAGTGACAGCTGTTGCAGCCATTTATATTTCATACATACATATAAATGACCTGCAATTAGGAATTGAAAGAACATTGAAAGATCATCAACAACCTGTCCTGGTTCCCCATGCCAACACTATACTTAAGAAAGCCCACCAACCCCTCCTCAACTTTCTCAGAAGACTAAAGAAATGTGGTATGTCAGCTATGACTCTCACCAATGTTTAGAGATGCACTATAGAAAGCATTCTTTCTGGTTGTATCACAGCTTGGTATGGCTCCTGCTCTGCCCAAGACTGCATGCAACTACAAAAGGTTGTGAATATACTCCAATCCATTAGGCAAATCAGCCTCCCATCATTGAATCTGTCTACACTTCCCACTACCGAGGCAAAGCAGCCAGCATAATTAAGGACCCCAGGCACCCCGGATATTCTCTCTTCCACCTTCTTCCATTGGGAAAAAAGATCCAAAAGTCTGAAGTCATGTACCTACTGACTCAAGAACAGCTTTTTCCTTGCTGCTGTCAGACTTTTGAATGGACTTACCTTGCATTAAGCTGATCTTTCTCTATACCCTAGCTATGACTGCAACACTACATTCTGCGCTCTCTCATTTCCTTCTCTATGAATGGTATGTTTTGTCATACTTGCGCGCAAGAAACAATACTTTTCATTGTATGTAAAACATGTGACAATAATAAACCGAATCAAAACAAGTCGAACATTGTCAAAAATTGCTGCAAAACTGGGGGAATGGCAAATTATGACAAAGTTCACAAAAGGTTGTTACAGAACACAGATAGATTTACATTATGGGCTGATACTGATCAATGTAGGAAACCATTACTTATAAACCTGGATACAAAAAGGGAGAAAGGAAAACATTAAATGATAAGATTTTAGTGGAACAGAGGGACCTTGGACTAGAAGTGTGCAGATAATTAAAAGCTAACAATCCAAATAGATAAAGCTTTAAGAAAGATAACAGCAGAAAACTAAATTAGATGTATAAAAAACAAATGCAAGGAGCAAATGTTGACATTATACAAACTCTTAGTTAAGCTGCTGATGGCTTTGGGCACTTCTTTATATAAAGGATACAAAAGCAGGAGAAAAGATGCAGTATGGTTCATTAGAATGTTGCTAGGTGTTGGGAGCAACAAATATGAAGAAGAGACCTAAGATGTTAGGGCTTCTTGCACTAGAGTGGAGAAGTTTAATGAGTAAAGCTGATAGGGGTCTTCAAGATTGTGAAGGGCTATGATAAGGTAAGTAGTTTTTGATTTGATTGGATAGAGTTAGTGAAATATGATAGTATGGTGGTGAGAAAACTTTTTTTTTCCCCACAGAGAATGCTTGGAATGTGCAATTCTCTGCCACAAGTCAATGTTGGAGTAAATGCCATGAATTATTTCAAAGATGAATTGGGTTGTTGCTTGAATGAGAGGAATATTAAAGGATATGAAATGCTAGCAGGAAAGCAAGAACAGATTAAGTGGCTCACGTAATGACAAATACTCTTGTGAAACTATGATGTGTAATGTATTATTTCTGTACTATAATATTTTGTGATCCTGTGCGTAAGCAGGGTACCAGAACTAAATGAAGTAACATTTGTTAATATTTTGATCAGATAATATTAACCAAGTTATGGTTTTGTTGTGTCATAAATGTAGTACAGGATATTTGAACACTGTTTCAGAATAGGTTTACTCTGCTGACTTTCCTCGACAGTTACACACTGATCTCAGCATTTATTACTAAAGGTTGTACAGACATGTCAAAGATAAACAGAATCATAAATCTTATAAATGCATTCAAAGTTACATAATTAAGCTCAATTGCAAATATTAAGGGTGGAAAATCGGAAAATCCTGCCTGAGGTCAACGGACGTTTGCATGGTCCGTATCCTGACCACTATGATTGCTGTGGGGGTGGGATGGGAAAATTCAGCCCTAAATTTTTTAAACCAATTATTTTACTATTTAATTTTAACGTATCTTTCAAAATAATTTTAAAATTTTATGAAGCTTTGATTTATTTGTTCAATTTTAATCTTTTCTCAATTCTTCAATTTTTATTCTCTCTTTCTTTTCATTCTTGCCAGTTTATTAATTTCCCCCACTTACTGTACAGTTAATCTGGGCTGTCACTTCTGTTTCTAATTTTTAGTCACTTCAAAACTTCTTTGACCTTTCCTCCGTGATTCCTTTAAACTTCCACTTGTCTGCATTTACTCTTCTATTTTTCTTGTCAGTTTACATTTAATTCAAGCTGCAAGCACCCAGTGCTGCCAGTTGAAGGGAGAACAGTCACAAATGTGCATGTTAGGCAATTTCTGGTGATAGAAAAGGTTTCTCTTTAGAAGCTGTGGCACAGGTGCTGCTTCCAACAATAGTTTTCTTGAGGTAAAATTATCAATCAGAAAGGCCGATATATTTCATGTAATCTCTCCAAGTGTAAGTAGGTCAACTTGTATGCAACCGGAGTGGACAGGATACACACTTTGGAATACTTTTGATATTACAGATATTATTGCAGTATGGAAAAATACATTTTCATAATCATCTATTAGAATGGCATACTTTCACATGAATGTACAAGGATCTCTAGCTGAGGCTGACATTTAGAAGTTAGCATACTTAAACATTTGACTTTATTAGGGTTTGTCATTTTGAAATGTAAGCCATCACTTAAACTAGATTTAGATCCTGATAGCAAACTGTTTTACGCCTATAGCATTTGAGTTATGACTGCTGTAGACACTATTATTCTGTGAAGACAGCTGAATGTGGTCTTAAAAGCTGCCAGCCAAGAAGCCACATACACATCTTAAGTCTGTTGAGGGCCATATGCTGTCCTTTTGCTTGAATCTAGTAAGTAAATGCAAGTTCAAAAACAGCATGACAGGATGATCCCATCACAGAGCATTTGGGTCATCAAATCGCACATTAATTCTGCTTTATGTTTCAGTTAATCAACTGAAGAGTCATTATGGTCCAGAAGAACAAGTATTTCAATATACGTAGCTAAGGATACATGTAGGCAAAGACTATGAAGAATCAATTCCGAAGCATGAGTTTTATAGGTTAAACCTGTTCTTAGTAAATAATAAAGGCAGTCAGTACTTTGTATCCAAATGCTACTATTTCACTGTCAAAATAACAACCTATTTCTAACTTGATAATTTTCTCTACACCACTATCGAACTGAATACTTTCTATAAGATTAACTCCTGACACCATTTTCTCAAGAAATCAGAAGAAATTGAGATAGGGGAGCAAGATGCTTACAAAGCAAATATTCTCTGCCATGGCAAAAACAAAATACGGTAGCTGTTGGAAATTTGAAATAAGAGGGCTTTAGGAATGATAAGACGGGATCATATTCTAAATTTCCACTCTCCAATACCATTTCTGGCAATTTTACCAATGTGGGATAAGAATGCAGGGAGACAGGGTGCACTCAGCACTTTCATTCTTGCCCAATGTGCAGTGGAGCATTTCAAACTGCTCACAATTTTGATGGAACTGGGTTATTTTGTTAGGAGACATAGTTCATGCCACTTCATAATAAGGATACCTGAAGACATAGATATATGGCCATCTGCTCAACTGTGTTTTGTTGATGCAGTTGCCAGATGACCCCAATATAAATGCTTGGCTGAGTTCCAAGAATGGAAATTACACTCAGCTCAGTAGGGGTCTGTTCACTCAGTTGCAAAGGGGAGTATTAGTTTTAAGTGACTGACATTATCTTGTAATAATCTGATTTTTTTTTGATGAGGTTCTTCAATGTTTCTGTATTGATTTGGGCAAGATAAAGATGTGTGGAGTGAATTAAAAGTTTCCTCAATGGGAGATTTACTGCCTAAGGTTGAATGACATTCTTCCCTCTCTTTTGCAGGGCACGATGGCACACAATAGAAGGGACAGAAGAACAACCAGTGGGAAACATAGATTTTACAGGGGGTGGGAAATGGAATTTCTCCCATCCCCCTGTCTGGAAAGTTTGTGGTCAGCCCAGACAATTCAAAACGTTGGAGGCAACCTTAGAGTCAGAGCGGCATCTATAGAACACTTTTCACAACCACCAGACACCTCAAAACATTTTCAATGGTGTAGTCACTATTGTAGGAAGCAAGGAAGGCTTGCATTTGTAGAACACTTCTCAGCAATCAGCAAATGGATTCCTCTCTCTTCTTCATAACGCAAGAAACAAAGTAGAAGCACAGTTACTTTGCACACACAAGCATTTACTGATATGGGTTTTGTGTGAGAATACATTCAAGGCTGCCAACTTACTTTTGGTCTTTCTGTTGTGAATCAAGGTAAAGGCAGCAGCATAGGAAATGGAGCCACTGTTGCTATTATCACTTAGGTTCTTAGGTTGGATACAGCACGACCAGTCGCAGCGCAAACCACTCTCTGTGCCCAGCAGTATGGCATCAATTTAATCTGGTGTTTAAACACAAATGAAATTCTAAGGGACAGAATACATAATCCACTGACAACCGATAAATGTGGTATAATTGGGGTGCTATTTAAAAGAAAATGACTTTTCTGGTCTGAAGTTCACTGTTGCCAGGATATGGCTTAAATTGTTCTCTCCTCACGCTACAAACAGGGCAATAACAAAAGTGGGCAGCAGTAGACAGGGAAATGACCATCACTTGAACCCATCTTCCTCCATTCTTTCCTGCATTGGGAATCTCTTTCAATCATTTCTGCATTATTGTGGAAATTTGTTTGTGGGGATGAGGCAAACATTGAAAAGAAAAAGACAACACAACAAGTTTAGTGCATATTTCAGGCTGCAATAACATAATGGCAAATAAAGCTCCTATATTACCACTTATGTTGGGTTGGGGAGGGTCAGAGCAGGGGTTTGATGATGGAAAGAGAACAGTAGGATTTCAGGTATCATATGTATCTGTCTTATTGTGTTCTCAAGAGTCTAGACAGAGAGTTTGGGGGTTCTCCCCAAGAATGCTGCTTGAGTCTGTAGTTTCTCAAAACTATTTCATTATTTACAGCAGGTATTTATATATTTTGATCTCTTGGAGAGGTTGGAGGTTCCCTCCTTTCAAAATCTTTCTTACTTCTCAGTCATGTGATCTGACATCATTTTTGCACCAGTATCATATATGCTTCTGCTGTTAACCCATTATTCTATATCTCCGCCCCGAGTCTTTTTCTCTACATCATATTAGCATCCTCCTACATCTCCCCCCACAAAGTCTCAGACTTCAGTGTTAACCTCTGAGATGCTTTGACTGATCTTGCACTGACCTTTTGATGGTGAGCATATTCCGTACTCTCCTTTCTCTTGATGTGAATGATCTTTTCCTGGTTGGCTGTAGAGCTCATAGTATACCTTTTTTCTCCTTCATCATTCAGTAGTAAGCTGAAGTTTCTTTTGGTTTTCTCTCCAAAGATATTAAGGTGCTGCAGTTTCTCCTCCTGAGACCCTTGTCTGTCTCAATCCTACACGATCTGAGTTGTAGAGTTTTTTCAGTAATTGTGCCTTACTCTGTTGGTCTCAGACCCATATTCTCTCCCTGGGCTTCGGCAGTGGTAACTCATGCTCTATGCCTGTGATTAAAGTTGCCAATCTGGATGCCTCATTGTTCTTCTTCATGCACTTTTACCCTCTCACGGTCGATCATGATAGGGTTTGAGTTTTTGTTTTAGAGAAGAAGCCGTGTTCACAATCTCCTACACATTAGTAACTCTGATAGTGAGAAACTTTTCTCTGGTGATGAAATTCAATAACTCAGAAGAGCCAAATTAAGGTCTTTGATTTTCTTCAATAAAGCTTACAGTTCGTAGTTCTTTCTCAACTAGCTATTCTCTTGAGGATAATAAGGTGAACTGGTTACATTAACAAAGCTATATTGATTTGAGAACCTGTGGATTAGCTCATATGAAAACTGCAGTCCACTGTTGGACACAATGATGTCCGGGAGGATGCAATGTGTTGCATATAGTTATTTGCAGGATTGGATAACTGTTTCTGCTGTGATACTATGCAAACTGTTTACCGCTCATGGTGGATTGAAGCAATCAATTAATGTAAGGTTTTCCCTTTACATTCAAATAAATCCATTCCTAGGCGTTTTCACGGCCTTGTTGGAAGAATAGAAGATAATAGTCGTGCTTTTTAAGGCACAAATAAGACAGTTAAAAATAATTTCTTCCATAGAACGAGTACTCACTCCCTAGTGAAGCCTTTAAAGAAGATCAAGTCGAGGTGTTCTCACGATGATTATTTTCTTGTTGAAGTCTAGTAAGTTCTCAATGACTTGAGGTGTTTGCGGTTTTCAAAGTACTACGGTGGTATCTGATTACTGGAGATGCAGTTTGGTCATCCTTCCAGACAGTGTTCCTTTGTGCCAGGTACGGCTTCAACTGAGGACAGTTTCCCCCTGATTCTCATTGACTCCAGTTTTGCTAGGGCTCCTTGATGTCAGTTAAATGCTGCCTTTATGTCAAGAATAATTACTCTCACCTCTCCTCTGATATTTGGCTCTTCTGCTCATGTTTGAACAAAGGCTGTAATGAGGTCAGGAGCTGACTGACCCTGGCAAAACCCAAACTGAGCATCTGTGAGCAGGTTATTGCTGAGTAAGTGCCACTTGATAATGTTGTCCATAACCTTCCATCATTTTACTAATGATCAAGAGTCAACTGATGAGGCAGTAGTTGGCTGGATTGAATTTGTCCTTTTTCTTATGTACTGGACGTACCAGAGCAATTTTCCACAGTCGGGTAGATGCCAGTTTGTAGCTGAACTATAGCACCTGAGCGAGAGGTCAACCATCTTCAGTTGCTTCATCAATCAATGATCTTCCTTCCATCTTAAGATCAGAAGAGGGGATGTTTGTTGATGACAGCATAATGTTCAGTGTCATTTGCAACTCTTCAGATAGTGAAGCAGTCCATGTTCAAATGCAGCAAGACCTGGATAATATCCAGGCTTGGGCTGACAAGAGGCAAGTAACATTTGTGTCACACAAGTACCAGGCAATGACCTTCTCCAACGAGACAGGATCTAACCCATTGCCCCATGACATTCAATGGCATTACCCCATCACTGAATCCCCCACTACCAACACCCTGGGGGTTACCATTGACCAGAAGCTGAATTGAACAGCCATATAAATACTGTGGCTACAGAGGCTAGGAATCCAGCAGTGAGTAACCCACTTCCTGACCCTCCCGAAGCTTGCCTAACATCTACAAGGCACAAGTCAGCAGTGTAATGGAATAATCTCCACTTGTTGGGATGAGTGCAGCTCCAATAAGTCTCAGTAAGCTTGACACCATCCAGGACAAAGCAACCCACTTGGTTACTATTCCTTCTACTAATATTCAATCTGTCTACCATTGATGAACAATGGCAGCTGTATGTACCATCTATAAGATGCATTGCAAATATTCACCAAAGTTCTTTAAACAGGACCTTTCAAAACCATGACCACTACCATCTAGAAAGGCAAGGGCAGCAGATACATGAGAACATCACCACATGGAAGTTCTCCTCTAAATCACTCACCATCCTAACTTGAAAATATATTGCTGTTCTTTCACTGTTTCTGGGTCAAAATCCTAGAATTCCATGCCTAACAGCTCTGTGGGTATATCTCAGGGACTGCAGTTCAAGAAGGCAGCTCACCACCACCAGCACAGAACAGAGATATCTGCACATTCACATTCACAGTGATACCCTCTGCTGTAAAATGCCAGCTGATTTTAGTCCCAGTCCCTCCTCCTGCTGGCAGGAAACAGATCTTGCTTCATTTTCTTTCCTCAGAGTGAGGCAAGATTGGATTTTTAACTCATTCAAAAAATTAGCGTGATTCCCTCCTGTTTTCATGCTTGTTCAGCACTTAGAATTTTTTTGGTAAGATCACCCCCTTTATCTTTAGGTCTCAACCAGGATGAGGATCCTGGACCTATAGAATAAGTACCAACTGAGTATTACACCTCAAACAATTTCTGCTAAGGGTACAGAAGCAAATGTTATGTCACAGGATTTGTAATCCAGAGGCTTGGATTAATGATCTGGAGGACAAGATTATAAATCACATAATGCAGTTAGAGAATTTAAATTTAATGAATTAAAATTCTGGAACTAGTGACCATAAAAATACCAGATTGTAGTAAAAACTCACCCCTTTAGGGAAGGAAATCTGCAAAGTAATGATGCATTTTTCTTCTTTTTATCTGGAGACAGGCAGTATAAGGCCTATATTATGCAACATATTTGAGTGTCCAAATGCGGGGGAGAGTGGGAAGCCTGTGTCGGTAGATGGTGTTAGGATGACGTTGAAAAAGTAGACCTGAAATCACTAAAAGTCTGAGCCCCTCTGCTTTATAATTTTCCACAATAACCTTTGATGTGGCACCTTATTTTTGAATAATTTCAGTTTTAAGCACAGCTTTCTGCTCACTAGAGAGCATTCTTGATTTTGAACGACACAGAATATAGCCTGAGGATTTCTCCATATTTCACTTTTGCCACAAGTTATCCTTTCACTTTTAAGCTCGTCCCACCAGGGCCTTGTAATTTGATAGGTCAGGGTAGTAATGTAAACTAGTTGTGCCATTTGACTTCATCTGATTAAACAGAAACCCCCTACTCTTGTGACTAGTTTAAACTCTGTGGTGTGTCTGTCCACTTTGAATTTAATATTGTAAAACCTGTTTTCAGTATCATTTACCTCCCACAGGAAACTTAATTCATTTGCCTGTGATTCTTCCACTTCTTGTATGTGACTTGTTTTGAAATTTTCTCACTTTTTGTACAGCATTTGAATGACTAACAGTTTTGAAGTGGCTTATGCTTTTCATAAGACCATGAGACATAGGAGCAGAATTAGGCCACTCAGCTAACGAATCTGCTCCACCACTCAATCATGGGTGATATTTTTCTCATCCTCATTCTCCTACCTTTTCCCCATAAGCCCTAATCCTCTTAATAATCACTGTTGTGGCACTCTGCCCCAGTGCTGGAAATCCTTCTTGTTTGTGTCGATGTTTTTGCCACACCAAAGGCATTGCAAAGGTTGGCACATTTATCCCCATTTTCGAGGCCTTAGGTGTGCTCTCTCTTTTATGGACTCCAAACGGAATGGCCTTCTCCACAGTACTTCTCCTCCCTGGGAACAAATGCTTGACGCTGAGGTCCTCTTGCTTTGCAATCTGCACTACTTTCACAAGTGTTAAATTATCTCTTGAGAGATCTGGTAATGATTCATCTAGAAGCACAACTACATTCTATTGCGAATCAGTTCATCCTTTAAGATTCCATTATTGCAGTTCCCTGCCAGTCCATAGAGATTATTGATGAAGGAATCCATGCTTTCACCTGGTCCTTGCTTTAATTTAGTTTATCCCACTATATTATTAAATTCTGATGAATACTAAAATATAAGTTGAAAATTTGCAGGACTTCTTCACAAGAACTAAGAACAAAGAACAGTACAGCATAGGAATACACCCTTTGACCCTCCAAGCCTGCGCCAATCCCATTGTCCTATCTAGACCAACCGCTTCTATTCCCCATCTGTTCATATGTCTACCCAAGAAGTTGAAGTTTCCTCAACTTCCTGCCCTGCTATCACATGATTAGTGTAGATCCTACTGCATAAAGTAATGCACTGATCTGGTGTTTTTGATCTTATTTGTGCCGTCCTGAAGCAGTTCTGTATCTTGCCAGCCCTTTTCTCCAGTTGTCTCAATTCTGGGCCTAATTCAAGCCTACTGAACAAAGAAATGGTTCTTTGAGTGATAGTGTTGATTCCATACTTCTGCTGAGCCCTGGTTCTGCTTTCTGCTTTGGGCCTGTGATTTCTGCTGTTCTGTCTCTGGGTCTATGTCTTAGCTTGTATCTGCTGCTCCTGTGGTGTTCTTAATTTTTGTTGTCGGGCAGCACGGTGGTTAGCATTGCTGCCTACAGTGGAAGGGACCAGAGTTCAATTCGGTCTTAGTGACTGTATGGAGTTTGCACGTTCATCCTGTGTCTGTGTGGGTTTCCTTTGGGTGCTCCGGTTTCCTCCCACAGTACAAAGATATGCAGGTTAGGTGGATTGGCCATGCTAAATTGCCCCTTAATGTTAGGGTAAATACATGGCGTTATGGGTTGGATTGTTGTTGGTTCAGGCTCGATGGGCCGAATGGCCACCTCCTGCACTGTAGGGATTCTATGATTCCTTTGAGAGTCTCTTCTCTTGCCAGCCCTGTATCTTCTTTTTAAGGTGTGCTGGGTCTTTTATTTATTGCCACTATGTTTCATTGTGTACTAGGGGTCTAGTTGGGGGGCTTTGGGGATAGTGTATTCCCCTAAAGTGGGTGGCACAGTGGATGGCACGGTGGCACAGTGGTCAGCACTACTGTTTCACAGTGCCAGGGACTTGGGTTCAATTCCTGGCTTGGGTAACTGTCTGCGGAGTCTGCACGTTCTCCCCATATCTGCATGGGTTTCCTCCAGGTACCCCAGTTTCCTCCCATAGTCCGAAAGACATGCATTGGCCTGCGGTGACGAGGGGACTGTGGTGTTAATGTAAGCTTACTTATTTATTTAAAGCCTAATAAATAGACTTTAAAGTATGCTGCTCCAGTCTGTAGTTTCTCAAAATCATTCTTTTGATTTACAGCAAGTATTTACACATTTGGACTTCTACATGAGGTCAGAGCTTCTCTCCTTTCAGCTCTCTTTTACTTCTCAGTCACATGATCTGATATTATTACGTCAGCATCACGTTTGCATTAACCCTTTACTCCACAATATCCAGCTGGACTCCACAGTAAGAGCAGACTTAACAGCTGAAGAGCAGCACCACAAAAATACAACACTGCTTCCAAAAAGCTGCTCTGTAGTTCAAACTGGATAATAGGCACACAAATATATTTCTGGGCGACCATATCAGACAGGGAGAGAGGTGAGATAACCAGGTAATGAAGATTATTAACAAAGGGCTTTGAAAGTACTTACTGTGATATCCTAGAAATAATTAGATACTGTAAATCCTTTCTCTGCTGCTACTGTATAAAAGTCATCTTACCGATAGAGAAGTGGACTTCAGTAATGGATCTTAATGTCACTGGCCTTTACATAACATTGTCTGGAACAGATGGTCAGACTGTTCATGCAGATAGAAACTGCATGCATTTCTAAATATGCAAATGGAGCTGAATATTGTGCTTCCCCCCCGCCCCCTCCACTCCCACAGTAGCAAGTTTGTGGCAGTGGGCATTTAATCAGACAGAAGGGTAGTAGGTGGCCCCATCCCCTTCCTATATCCACCACAATCAGAGTGCAATTAATGCTCACTTAAGAGCCACATACTGCTGCCCATTCTATTAACTCAGCACTGGGCAATGGCTTTCCATGCAGGAAGCATGACAAATAAACCTGCTGTGTTTGCTTGCAGGCTGTCCGAGGTGGGATTGCTCATTCAGAAGGGAGTGGGGGCCATTGACAGTGAACCACTATCTCCTCCCCTCACTCAACAACACCCCTTCTGCCATCACTTATGACAGGTCTGTGATCCAACAATGATCCTCAGCCAAGGGTGGATGTCATACTGGGAGCAACCATTGCATTTCTGGTAGCTCAGCTATTCAATGGAACTCTCGGCCTCACATTGGCTGACAGCTGTCTGCAGGTGGGACTTCCACCCCCCGAAGTTCTTAACTCTGGGGGAAGGCCCGCCACTGAGCCCCTTCACCATCACAAGATCCTGGCTATTGTAGCTGAAAATCATTGTTGGCTTGTTTTCAAATTGTTTCTAAATAACCTAAATTTTAAGTAAAAATTCCACTACAAAAATATTCTGATTTAATACAATGGTACGATATTGATATTCATCCATGCCTTTTTTCCGCTGGACTTTACCAATTCAAAATACTACTGGGCAGACTCTAGATCAATGCTTTAGAAATTCGTTAAACAACATTTCATTTTAAATATTTCATCCATGCTTTCAATTCCCTCCATGCCCTGGTCCCTCCCTGTCTCTGTGATTTCTGTAAGAAGTCTCACAACACCAGGTTAAAGCCAAACAGGTCTAGGTTAAATCTGTTGGACTTTAACCTGGTGTTGTGAGACTTCTTACTGTGCTTACCCAAATCCAACACCGGCATCTCCACATCTGTGATTTCCTCCAGTCCTAAGCCCCTCAGGCATCTCTGCCCTCTTCCAATTCTGGCCTCCTGAGCATTCTCGATTTCATTTGCCAAGAAGAATGCAGCATGAAACAGTTAGCTTCTCAGCTTTGTTCAAATTCAAATCAGGCAGGTCACAGAATCATAGAATCTCTACAGTTCAGAAGAAGGTCAGTTGACCCATCAAGTCTGCAGCCACCCTTCAAAACAGCATCTCACCCATGTTCAGCCCAACCCCACCCTACCCCACCTTATTCCTGTAACCCCACACATTTATCATAGCTAATCCACAAAACCTACACATCTTTGGACTGTGGGAAGAAACTGGAGAACCCAAAGGAAACCCAGACAGACATGGGGAGAACATGCAAACTCCACACAGTCACACCAATCTTGAATTGAACCCGGGTTCATGGCACTGTAAGGCAGCAGTGCTAACCACTATGACACCATGTCAACTCTGATTAGTCAAGGCACTGCACTGCAGAATGAACCAGAAAGTGACTTCCTTAAGCTTTTGGTTTGATTTTAAAAGGTACAAAATGTGTACATGTTCCTGCCATTTGCAAAGGACAGGCCCTGTTTGTGATCTATCATATATAAGTGAGTCATTGTGTGAGTCCAACTGAAAATCTTAAATTGGTTTTCAGTGTAATTCTTAGCAAAATCAGATTTGTTTAGCAGGTCCAATCCTGGAATCACATTTTGCAAACATGGGCTGGTTGGGTACGGTCAGTATTTTGCCCGTTGTGAACAGTCAAAGGGACGTGCTGTTTGATACCATCTGCCAATTGTTGGGACGTACGGCCTATCTAACTGGCATTACACCAGCACTGAAATTCATATACTACATTGCTCATTTGTGTGACAGGCAGAACATGTTCTTGGCTTGATGGCAGCCTCCTTCTAGTGGAGAATAACACTTGTGTTGCCGCTGCATAGTAGCAGCGTGCAATGGTTCACTTGTTGCTCAAATTCTTGATTTTTCAAATCATGCATTCTCCATAGCAATACCTCCACCAGAGTCCACTTGCCAATCAGCACTCTCGTCTTATGCAGTATAAACTGTTGTTTCCCCCATTACAGTTTGGTAACATCCAGCGAGCTATCATGATAACTGCAAGACAAAAAGCTTAGATAGCTGGCTGAAATCTTCCATCTTGCACATGGCTGGGATTTTCTGGTGCTCCTAAAAGTAAATTGAGTTTTGGCACAAATGCCAAACTCTCTGTTCTTGCTGCCATGGACAACACTGGAGAACCCTACCTTATGTCTTTTTTTCAGCAATTCTCAAAGTCTGCACAACTAAACAGCTATTTTAAGTACAGGTTGTTGTACTTGATATGTTTTGTGGCTGATATGATTTCTAGAAAACCGACTGACTTGAACAGGCCACAAAATTTGACTCCTTGATGTCTTATTGTTTTAATGCCAAAGTAACAGCAATGCTGCACAAGCACATTGTGGCCTACGTTGACTCAATTTCTGGGAGGTTAGTAGCACAGGTGTTACAGAGTATGGACCACAAGTACGCAGAGTAGGTAGGTCATAATGTAAATAACATAACACTGATTTGACAGTAGTCCAATCATTTTCCAATTTTGGTATTCTGGCTCACATCTTCTCATGAACATGTAGTGCTAAATGCAGGAAGGACATTTACCAATTCTATTTAAAGGGTCCATCAGCCACTCCCAGATTAGTTGCTCATTAGTTAATACTAGCAGTCTGGGAGTTTGTAGAAATGCATGGTGATTATGTAAAGTTGATGAAGTTTTTGTTATTGTGGATTTGTCTTCCCTGGTTTCTTACTCTTGAACAGATCTTACTGAACGTAATGGTCTTTTGTTCAACATATCTTTATATACATCACAAACTATTTCAAGGTCATAGAATCCCAGATCGTACTATTCTCTCAAGGTGCTTCTTGCTTATCTGGTGACCTCAAGGTGAGTGATGTCACAATGACATAGATCCTACCATGCTTGCTCTGTAGCTAGCATTAGAGTTAACGTTTTGCTCACAGGTGTGATTCTACATTTGCATAAGGTCTAGGTTTTGACTTCAAGGGTTTTGGTCAGGCAACTTGTTCCCAGTCAAAGGTCCCATGGCTACCATTCTCCTTCACCTGCAGCAGGAATGGGTAGATGGAGCAAAGATAGGACAGAAGGGAATAATCTGCTCACAGAGGGTGGAGCAGGAGGACATTCAGCAGGAGGCTTATTCCAACAAAGCTCTTGCATTCCTCATACCTCTTCTTATGTCAGAGGCAGTTTGCACATTGATTCCATTTTATGACGGCGCTCAGGGAAATCTACCGCCTCATGCTGGCAGATGTGCAGCCTCAGAAGAGGACAAAAACAGCACAACTATTGGTTGTGAAGGTGACCATGGCCATGAATCGCATTATGTCAGGACCTGGTGATATCTGTCACATTCCCCAGTTTTCCATCCACTGCTACATAAAGGAGGTGACTGAGTCTCTATGCCAGGTGACAGGAATTCACTTTCTCTCAGCAGAGAGAAGCAGGTGGAGCTTGCTCATAACTTGGTCAAGATAACTGCTGTTCCCATAAGGAAGGATGCCATCAACTGCACATCTGGACTTGTGAGCGCTGCAACTAAGTGCCAAGATGTAAAACATAAGAAATGGGAGCAGGAGACGACAGTTTAACTCCTGGGGTAGAGAATTTCACAGATTCATGACTCTTTGTGTGAAGTAATTCCTTTTCATTTCTGTTTTAAATCTGCCACCCTGTAGCCTTAGATGATGGCTTCTCACTCTAGAATGTTCTACAAGGGGGAACGTCCACTCCATGTCTACCCTGTCAAAGCCTTTTAGCATCTTATATACCTCAATTAAATCTCCTCGCATTTTTCTAAAGATTATTGACATAGGTTTAAGCTGCTCAATCTCTCTTCAGAAGACAAGTCCTTCATCCCTGAAATCAATCTAATGAACCATTTCTGAACCTTCTCGATTTGCCTCTAATGCATTTACATCATTCCTCAAGTGACAGGACCAAAACTGTGCACAGTACCCCAGATGCGGTCTCACTAATGTTCTATACAGTTGCAACTGCACTTTCCTACTATTATATTCTATTCTATTAGCAATGGATGTCAAAATTTAATTTGCCTTCCTTATTACTTGCTGCTCCTGCATACTAACTTTCTGTGATTAATGCAGACACCTAGATCTCTCTGCACTGAAGTATTTTGAAGTTTCTCTCCATTTAGGTAATAAGTAGCTACTTTATTTCTCCAACCAAAATGGATAACCTCATATTTATACATGTTAAATTCCATCTGCCAAATTCTGGTCCACTCACTAACCTATCCATATCTATTTGTAAATTTATCATTTCCTCATTGCAACTCATTGCAAACTCAGTGCAAAGGGTTTCACTCTCTGAATGTGTAGTTGTTGTGTGACCATGCTCAGTGCACCATGCAGAAGAATGCCAGAAAGCCTGGCAAAAGGTCATGATGCATTTAATCTTTGGCAATAACTATTTTCTCAGTACTTGAGCATCACGTCAAACTGCAGAGTGGCTGCTGGACAACAAGGGCAATCCACTTAGCACATGTCTGATGATTTCACCCAAGCATATACCTGTGTATAATGAAAGTCATGCTGACACAGGCCTGGACTACTCTGCAGGAGTTCTGTGACGTGAGAACAATTCAGCCAGGTGGACAATGGAGATTGATTGGGCCTCTGTTTAAGGAAGAAGCAGATGGACACCAGGCTTTCTCAGTTGGATATGGAAGTATGGAAAAATTGAATGATCCTGGTGAACAATTTTGGATTGTAACTTCACAGGATTTTATTCTTCCTGCGTTCAAGAAAAACTACTCTGTCCTGATGCCGCTTTTAGTAGCTCTGTACTGAAAGAACTATAAGGGATTGGTTAGGAGAGAACATAATACCTGGACAATGTTTGTTTAAAAAAGGAAGCTTTGCTGTCTCTTCACTTGCTGCTTATACACAGACAACTGGATTCATTCATGCTTTCATTGGCTTGATTATTACAATGCTGTCTGGTCCCCCATATTCTACTTTCTGTAAACTTGAGGTCATCTGAAACTCTGCTGCTGTGTATTAATTCACAAGTCCAATCGCACCTGTGCTCACTAAACTACATACCGGATTTAAAAATTTTAATCCCTATTTTCAGGTCTCTCCATTACCTTATCCTCCTCCCATCTGCTTCAGTTGCTCACTTTGGGAGATATCTGCCCTCATCTAATTCTGGTCTGAGCATCCTTTTATTTTCTTCACCATGCCTATAGTTGGCTAGGCCCTAAGAATACTCTCCCTATACCTCTCTGTTTATCTTCAGTGATCCTCCTCTAAGACACTCCTTAAAATTTACCCCTTCAAAGGGACATTTGGTTCTCTTACCTAATATCTCATTGCATGTCATACTCAATGTCAAATTTTGTTTTACAAGGCTCCTGTGAAGCACCTGGGGATGTTTTATTACATTAAAGGCACTTTACAAATAAAAGTTATTATTGTATTGCAGTCATTATGCAAACTAAGGAAAGAAATAGAAGACATTATATGTAGACTTCCAGAAAATCTTCAATAAAGTTGCATATGAAAGATTGAGTATGGCTTGAAATTGCACATTGGAATAGCAATGCAGAAATGAGATTCCATCCTGCACTATTTTAATGTTGGCATAGCACATATCTAAAGTGAAGAAACAAGAATTTCAGGCAAATATGGTAACCGTCTGTAAGCTTAGTGTTATTTCCTGGGCTTTGAAATTTAAAAGAAAATCAGATCTCACAAGAAAGTTCTATTAATTTCAGTAGATTCATAAACAGTCTTGTCTTGTAGAAAAATATAGTTATTGCCTTTAAGCTATTTCTACTACCACATTGCTTATTATTCTAAGATATTTGAACACTCAAAAAAAGTATGTTTCAAAGCTTGTTGAAATAGTGTTAGAGGCCAAAATCATCTGGGCATCAGCATTAACGAAAAGCCTTGATGTAACAGCTGTACTTAATCTTTTTTAAATGAACTCTGCAGCAGAATTTATCAAACCACTGGAGTAGCATTGCTGTAAAAACAAAATTGGCACAACATCAGAACTCATTTTAAACAAATAAAATTTAATAGGTTCAAGACCCTGGATATGATGCTGTTATGATTTACATTGTTTCACTGGTACCAGCGCTGTTCTTATGGTTTACGTGAGATACTGCATTCTGTTTCGATGCCATGGATTACTCCCATTCCCTCCAACTAGAGTGTGCTTTATATCCATCCAATATTTCAGAGTAAATTACAGCAAAATCAGAGATCAAACAAATTACAGTTGACAATGTAAATCAGTTTATTAGAATATAGTTAGCAATATCACATGATTCTCATCAACTGGACAGGTACATACAAGATATCAGACTGGTCTCAGGAGCCTAGACAGGTCTCAGGAACCTGAAACAAACTGATTCCAGAGTCTTGCAAGCCAGGTAGGTGGGTGGAGGTCAGGGTAGGGAAACCTTGGTGATGGTGGTAGTGGAGGAGGGCAGAGATGCTAGGTGGGGAATGCTTCTGGCTAATCTAATTTGTGACTTTATCTCCACTTTCCTGCCTGTGCCCCTTAACCCTTAACTCCCTTGTAGATCAATAATCTGTCTAACTCAGCCTCAAATACATTCAATGATCCAGACTCCACAGCTCTCTGTGGAAAGAATTCCAAGGATTAACCACTCACAGAAGAATTTTTCCTCATCTCTATCTTAAATGGGAGACCCTTTATTTTTAAATTGTGCTCCCTAGTTCTAGATTCACCCAGAAGAGAAAAATCCTCTTAGCGCCTACCCTGTTCAGCCCCCTCAGAATCTTCTATGTTTCAATAAGATCACTCTCATTCTTCTAAGCTTCAAGGAGCATAGGTCCAACCTGCTCAATCTTTCCTTAAAGGACAACCACTGTCTGTCACAAATGTTCAAGTCTCTGTATCTTGGACTAAATGGAACAGAGGTGAGAACTGTACTGGCAGAATAACCAGAGTAAGGGAGAGTAATTGTTCAAATAGGGACTTGGGCACCTTAACTAAAAGTTTGTTTGCATATTGGTCCTAAGTAAACTACATTGACTCCCCAGGGGCAGCCATTTTTCTGGGATTTTACCTGAGCAGCAGATCGATAGCTGCAAAAATGTGGTAGTGAATGTCTGGACGGCTGGAAAAATGCAGTATGTAAGTTACGTGGGGAGAGAGATTTTTCCATTAGTTGACATAAAAGAATTTGTTAGGAGATGTATGAAAGAAGATAGGTACAAGAAAGTGATCTGAAATGATTGTATTGTGAATGACACAATGGAAGTATAAAAAATGAGTCAAGACGGTAAGGTCAAGGGGTTGACCACAAATATGAATTGGGGCATTTATATAAAGGGAACGATTAAGGGACAGTAGAAGACTGTCCTTTAGGAGGTAGGGTATGATGAGTTGAAATGGAGGTTGAAATCAGAGGACGAGTTGCTTGTTGCAGAGTCTGAGGGAGGAATGTAGTGAAATTACCAAGATGTGAAATGCAGCAGGTACCATTTAAATAAGAAAATGAAACAAACACTAATCAACATAAATCATCATATTAGAAATGTCCTTCAGGATACATTAAAGCGGCACATGTAGTCCTGTTTTATGATGGGCATGGGTTTTACAGTTAAACAAGATTTTGAACACATAAGACCTCACTATATGCTGCATCTGGGGATGCAGCCAAACAACATGTTATGTGGCAGGATGCCCTGATATTTGGTCTGTGAATGAGTTTCAGTAAGCCTTCAAGTAGAATGCTGAAAATTCAGTTGGATGCGTCAAATATTATTATTTTTGATTTTAAATCGCCACACATTTTCACTGTTTCAACTGGCATTGTGTTGTTCGAAAGTCAGATGACAACATAATGAAAAAGAGTTTTGTTGACTTAAAATACCTAACTTAAAATAGCTAGCTATAATAAACAGTAAAATGGATGTTCAACTCTTTCATGTTGAACCACTGTCACAGGGCAAAACCAACAGAGGCCCTCAACAGCTGGTTGGGAACTGAAAGTGGACCAATTTCCATTCACAAAGAAATGATGACTTCCTTGTATCTCTTTTCTTTCACATCTCTCCACAAACTCCTTCCTTTTGTGTCCACTACTTGGTTTTCCCCTAAGACCACGATTGCTCACAGACCAAATGTCCTCAATGTCAAAACTACGAGTTTCGAGTGATTCTTCATTATTTTTGTGAAGTATGAATTAATCTTCCGTAGTACTTGCTTAATACTGAGCACTATGGTTGGCCATTTAAAACATAGCCCATTTACATCCATGCTCATCTCCAATGACGCAACATGAGCTGGAATTTTGGCTCGGAAATTGGGCAGACAGGTCACCAACAACCCCCACCCCACCCCCATGAGAATGTAAACAGGGCATGGTAATGTTGTGCTGGCAATATTACATTATCAGGGCAGTCTCCAAAAGTATAGAAGGCTAATGAGCATAGAAATAAGTAGCCCGTCTGCCATTTTGTAAGCTATTAAGCTTGTCAACAACCCAATTGTTCCAAGGTTCGCAGGAACAAAGCATTCCTGGTGTGCTTTCCCCTTTGAATGTTCCCACCGTCTGCCTCGACATCCTCACCCTGCGTGTCACCAGGCTCTTCCTATGACCCTTCACTGGAGTCATCCTCCTTGGCCTATAGACTTGCCTCATTTTCTTCAGCCTCCACTGGGCTCCCCCCTTGCCAGAAAATGAAACAAACACTAATCAACATAAATCTGCATACTAGAAATGTCCTTCAGGATACATTAAAGCAGCACATGTAGTCCTGTTTTATGATGGGCATGGGTTTTACAGTTAAACAAGATTTTGAACACATAAGACCTCACTATATGCTGCATCTAGGGATGCAGCCAAACAACATGTTATGTGAAAGAAGAGATACAAGGAAGTGATCATTTCTTTGTGAATAGAAATTGGTGTAGCATGTGACAACCTTGAGGGAGACACTCTCTTGGGGATACTGCAGTGCTCCCCTGGATCAGTCCAGGCATATGAACATAAGAACTAGGAGTAGGAGTAGGCCACCTGGTCCCTCGAGCCTGCTCCGCCATTCAATAAGATCATGGTTGATCTTTTTGTGGACTCAGCTCCACTTATCCGCCTGCTCACCATAACCCTTAATTCCTTTACTGGTCAAAAATTTATCTATCCTTGTCTTAAAAACATTCAATGAGGTAGCCTCAACTGCTTCACTCGGCAGGGAATTCCACAGATTCACAACCCTTGTGTGAAAAAGTTCCTCCTTAACTCAGTCCTACTTCCCCTTATTTTGAGGCTATTAGTTTTAGTTTCATCCATCAACTTCCCTGCTTCTATCTTATCTATTCCCTTCATAATCTTATATGTTTCTATAAGAGCTCCCCTCATTCTTCTGAATTCCAATGAGTATAGCCCCAGTCTACTCAGTGTCTCCTCATAAGCCAAGCCTCTCAACTCCGGAATCAACTAATGAATCTCCTCTGCACCCCTTCCAGTGCCAGCATATCCTTTCTCAAGTAAGGAGACCAAAACTGTACACAGTACTCCAGGTGTGGCCTCACCAGCACCCTATACAGCTGCAACATAACCTTGCTGTTTTTAAACTCCATCCCTCTAGCAATAAAGGACAAAATTCCATTTGCCTTCTTAATTAGCTGCTGTACCTGCAAACCAACTCCTTGAGATTCCTGCACAAGGACACCCAGGTCCCTCTACACAGCAGCATGCTGCAATTTTTTACCATTTAAATAAGTCCATTTTGCTGTTATTCCCACCAAAATGGATGACCTCACATTTACCAACATTGTACTCCATCTGCCAGACCCTTGCCCACTCACTTAGATTATCTATATCCCTTTGCAGACTTCCAGCATCCTCTGCACACTTTGCTTTTCCACCCACTGTACCCACTCTATCTCACTCTACCACATTGTACCCACACAATGACAAATTCGTAATGAGGAAGTGTTGCTGTTCTAGGAGCCTTTTATTCTACCCTTGGATGAGGAAATGCAAAAAACATGATTAGTGCCAACTCACCCTGCCTGTGTGACAAGCTGAAAATCGCAGGGACAGTGTAAAGTCACTGTTAATTGGCTTGTTAATAGCCTTAATTCACCCTTAAATTGTCACAGGTGCATGGTCCTGTCAAACTTGAAACTGTGAACGTGCATGATGATGTCAGGAAGAACGCCCAGCATCATTTGACAAAATTTTATGTTTGGTCAGATCGATTGCATATCCAACTCCCAAACATTAAAGTTTGGCCCATATCTGTTGCCATGAGCCTCAGAGTTACCATATATTGGATTAATGCTGCATGATTGATATTGCGACCTCCCATTATCACAATAAGATGCCTTATGTTTCACAATTTGATTGACAGCTCCAAGAGGTTATAGACAATTCAAAATTTATTTTATTTAATCTCAGCATGGGTCCCAAGGTCATCTCATGGTGGACACTGGATAAGTTGGCATGGTGTGTGTTATGGCAAAGGGTGATAGGTGGGGCATCGGTTGGCTTGGGGTGGGTAGAGAGATTTAGATTGTGGAGTGTTTGAGAGGCCATGGAAGGATGGAAATGGGGATAAGCTAGCAAGACAGGTATGAGGGGCTATAGGGAATGGGTACAGGAGCATAAATTGGAATGGCATGTATGAGAGACACATTAAACCCAGGCCCTGTCTGCCTGTTCTAGCAGCTCAGGTGAGCACCCAATCATCTAAAAGAAAGAATCGTTCTCAACATAAGGGATTGCCAATGATGAGCTCAGATGGTCATTAAAAATTTTATAGCACCAGTCAAACAACAGCAGAGCCTCCCCCTGTGTCTTGGCCAACCCTTACTCATTCAATTAATATGATCATAAATGGTTAACAGATGATTCATCTCAGTACTATTGTTGTAATTTTATTGGCAAAGAATGGCACCATGTTTGCCTATACAACTGTAAGTGCACTTTTGAATATTTTATTATATGTGCAATACTGAGATTTCTCTGACAGATAAGACACTTTAAAAATCTATGTCTTTCTTTCTTAGCCTGGGAGGAGCCTTTCCAGTAGGTGGGTCAATCCAGGGTTCTAACACTTAACAGTGTAAACAAGGGCACAGGTAGTGGGAAAGAAAAATTAGGAATCTATTTGTCTTCCATTATCAACACTTACAACTTTTGCTACAATTTTTGTGTGAGCTATTAAAAAGTCTTGATTTATTTCTAACCAAATGTGGAAAAAAATGATAGAGAACTTTATAGATTGCCTCCAAAAATAAAATCAGTATTAAAGCTGCAAGGTAAATGTCAGAGTCTAACACATAGCTAATCTTAATGTTGAGTAGTACTGATGGGATAATCTACCAGTTATGGGCTTGCTGCTAATTGTACTTAAACAATGATGACCATGGCTGAAATGTACTGCTGGTTCTCCAGAGATTTTCTTTTAATAATTACATATTATTTGTTGCAAAGACTTCTGGTAAAAGGGATATGCACTAGGTTCACTGAACCTTTGGGCCTCAAAGCAACAGAAATCAGCAACCAGCAGGATTCTGTCACACTGAATGAGGATCTCTTGATCGCTTTCTTATAAGGTTCATTTACATATTGCTCAAAATAAGATTTAGTGCATGTGCAAAATAGCATACATTACAGTAATCACCTTCCTGTATATCTACCGTCTGTAGCAATTATCTCTGCTGTAAAATTACTGAAATGAAACCACTTACCCAGTAAAGACTGAAAAAAACTTAGGGCCCCCTGTCCACTGCCACTGGCACCACACGCCCAGTTCCTCGCTTTCATTGCGCCAAACGTCCTTGTCAACACCATTCTGAAACAGTGCCACAGAAACAAACTATTGCAGGTGTTGTGATTAATGTGATTGTTCCCAAATGAGCCTTCTGTCTGCCTTAATAATACTTCCCTTATAGTGTGAATGCAATGTTTTCAATTCGTCACCAGGATGTATAGTGAAACAATTCCAGACAACAGATGTTGCTTTGAAAACTGGCGAAAGACCCATGTTCCCAGTGAAGAAATTCACGACGCTGGTTTGAATTGCGTTAACAAGAGGAATGTGATTTCTGTGGTAATATCAAGACAACAGTGATGAAAATGGTGGGACCCTCAGTGGAATCAGCAGTAATAGAGGGAACTTTTCTGGTCACATGCTGATGATTTTCATTGATTGAAGTTCTGAAGATACAGCAGAAGTTTAGAAGAGTGAGCAGAATAATCATGAGTGGGTGCACAAACAGCACTGAAAGGATTTTATGAGCAGCACTATTCCGACTGTGCTTAATTTTCATTGAGACTTTCCTCCATATGATGGAAATAAAATGGCAAAGCAGACACTTGCAAATCCCTACATAGGTGTAGAAGTTAAATTTGCATTTTAGGTCTTTACTCCCCAAGATCAAAACTCAAACTGGCTCCACTCAAACCACAGAAGCCCCACTATCCACCAAGATCTGGCAAGAAAGATTCCCTGAGGAGAAGACATGAGGTGGGCTGATTACATGGGAAATTTTGGCATCTGTGATATAATGAGTGTAATCATCAGGAATCAGACAGGTGGGAAGAAATGGATAGTACATCAATCATTAGCTTGGCAGGCAGCATATTCTCAACACAACCTGGTGAGTTTTACTCAAGTTTCAGGGTATTCCCTTGAAGGGAAGGAATTGGGATATTGTGAAATTCATGTTAATGTTTCACCCTAAAATGGTGGCATCTTAACTCACGAACAAATAATATCATAAGCAGATGGAGAATTATCCTTGACTTGGAAGACTCAACATACGCATCTGAATGAAAAGAATCCACTGTCATTGGGGCACATAACATGTACTGGAAAGAGGGAAGGACACTGAACATGAACATGCCAACTTTAACTGCTCAGTGCTCTTTCAGTCTGGTTTTCACAGCACTGAGGACAGTCTGGTTGAAAACCATCAGTGATATTCGGTGAAATATTGACTGCTATTCTTCTTGAATTGTATTGAAAATGATCAAAAATGTATCACTCTTTCCTCTTCCGCCACCTCTTCTCTGTGATCTACCTCCATAGTACTTCCCTAATATGAAATCAGTTGCTGGTCTTTCAGCACAATCAGTAAATCCTCAATAGCTATCCTTCCCATACTGCACAGTCAACTGTACAGTGCCTCAAAGCTCCATTATTCTCACCATGCGCAAGTTGCACTTCAGTGACAGTGTTCATCAAGCACAGAGTTAGCTTCCTTGGTTCCATGGCTCCTGATGTGCTGCTTAACTGCTTGTTTGGGTTCAGATCAATGGATCAGCCAAACCTTACTACAGTTGAAGATTGGCGAGTGAAGTCATTCTGTTTAGCTCATGCCAGAAACTGCATGCTTCGGGCTTTGATTTCACATCCTTTCCCAGCTGCTCACTCAGCTGAAACCAACAGTGCAAAATCTCAGTATCCTGCTCAATTCCAATAAGAACTTCAAATGCCACATCCATCATTAAACATATCACCTCTATCCCATTCCTATGTCTACATCCCCTCCAGATTTAAATTTTTCAATACTTTCTTCATCCATCTCCCAAGCTCCATCTTGCAGAGTTTAGCTTGTCCAGAATTCTGCACTTGTATCTGATCCGACACTGCTGCAATCCCATTTTTCGCAAGTTTCCATTGGCTCTCAATCTTAGTAAATTGTCCTTGACAACCCTATCCCTTCGTAGCATAACTTTCTTCCTATTAATGTAATCTTCACCAACATCAAACACACACCCTTTTTCTTTCTACTTTGACCCACTGCAGTTATGGGCAACGTAGGCTAGTGAACATGAGTGGCCCTCATTTATCTCAGTGAGCTGCAAGACTGAAATCGGGCATGTTCACTAACTATGACTCGATTAAAATTAATACATGCTGAATATTTCATAACAAGTTATAGAAAATGTTTAATTATTCATATATTATTAGAACTGTCATTGACTTCAAGTGGTAAAAACAAAATAAGTATTTATGCTTGATTGGATGCAGAGGGAACACAGAGCTCTCACAGTCAATGTCATGTGCAATCAGCATGCACCTCAAATCACTTGTCCTTGCTTTCTCTGTGTATGACTTAAGTTATAAAGGTAGGAAAAAAGCTACGTAGATGGAAAGCAGTGGAAGTGGCAACTCACCATGTGGGCAACAATCAAAAAACTGTCTCGTGGGCCGCACTCAGAACACAGTTGGGCCGCATGTGCCCCCATTCTATCCCCTCACCTCCATTCCCCTCCAGCCACAAGTTTCCCACCATTGGTCTATTGTGCAGATAGCTCTGCTCCACAATCAGAAGCAGGACTTTTAGCCAACCTGTCCCAGCACACTAGAAACTATTCCTAATACCAAGTTCCTCTTCAAACCCTATTGTTCTGGCTATTCGTTCAGACAGCTCGCTGAATTTATCTTTTTGTTCCTGCTTGACACCACGGAAACAAACACTCTGGGTGTACAAAAGAAAATGTGGAGAGAGCATGGAAGAGAGAAATGAAAGAAAAATAGTATAAGAGTATAGAAGACTAAAAGCAAAGGATACCACAGATAAGGAAAGGATGAATATGAATGAAGTATGCATACATTAATTCTAAATATTAAAGAAATGTTAAGTCAGTATTGCTGCATTAAATAAACACAGTCCACTTCAAGGACCAGATATTTAAGGAGAGTAATCCAAATGTCAGTCACGATAAATCAAGCCATATATATGGCAATGTTCTTATTTTTGGAATTTAGACATATTTTAAGTTATTGAACACCAAACTAGATTCCTGCCTTAGTAGGACTATAATACAGTGAAGAGCACTGGGACTACAATTTTATTTCACTTGCAAAGAAGTTCCTTCCAACTCAACTGACTCTGACACTTGCACAATGGAATTTCTTCTTACTCATGTCTTTTGTATAAGCAACACCCAAAAGAGTTACAAGTGTGGTTTAAGGAATAAGTAAATTCATGACATGATAATGCAGTGAAATATAAATGGGGATCTGTAGGCAAGAGAGAGCTTGTAGTTAAGGGTTGGTATGGTCAACTTGAGAAAAAGAAAGACTAATGGTTATACAAAATAACTTCAAAAATTGTCAATAATTCCAAAAGACTAATACATATAAAATGGAAAAAAAACGGTAAGTAAGAAAAAGTCATGACATCTATAATTATGTCAGAGATTTTTCCCATCCATAGCCTAATCTTTGTTGCTTGCAAGACATCACAAGGTTCTATGAATTATGCAAACACTGCAAACTTTGCACAACAATGAAATTAACAGTTTTACCTTTTCCAATGCAACTGTAATTATGGAAGCATCAGTTTAACATCTCAATGCATGCTGTTCTACGTTTAAATTTCTGAAGTAGTCTGAAATTGCATCGCAATCATCATTGTTGGCTGATCTTTGATTTGAGGCTGATTACTATGTAGGATTGCAAGTTTCTGCCATGAGTCTTCATGTGACTGAACAGGCCAATTCTCAACCTGCATATCTTTGGGGACTTGAGTCAGAATGTCTTATAACATAGTGGGATCTGGAGTGCAGGATTTGCTTCCTTTCTTTTCTCCATCGCCACCAACTCAGCCTCACCAATTAGATGTTGGGATAAAGTGTAATGCAGCTTGTGTCCCATCCTGAATGATTAATAGCAAGCGTCTCCAAATCAATAATGTTTCAGAGTATATTTGAAGTATTCTGTTTACCATCTCCTGGAACACTGACCATTTGAGAGAACAGGACTGGTGAGGGAGACACTTATCATATACCTGGTCACAGTGTCCAGTCTACTGAAGTTGGTTTTGTAGGTGTTTTTTAAAAAGTTTACTTATTAGTGTTACAAGTAGGCTTACATTAACACTGCAAAGAAGTTACTGTGAAAATCCCCTAGTCGCCACACTCCGACACCTGTTCGGGAACACTGAGGGAGAATTTGGCATGGCCAATTCACCTGGCCAGCATGCTTTTTTGGACTGTGGGAGGAAACCAGAGCACCTGCACCTGTGCAGACACGAGAATATGCAAACTCCACACAGACAGCGACCCAAGCCAGGAATCGAACCTGGGTCCCTGGCGCTGAGGCAGCAGTGATAACCACTGTGCCACCGTGCCCCCCCATTTTGCCTGAATACTTGTGGGGCTGGCTGCAAGAAGGATAATGTTCAACAGTCCTCCCATTGAAACTGGAGGATGCGGTGGAGGCACGGCAAATGGAATTTCCCAACTGCTCTTATGTGTTGATAATACATAGTCTTTGGTTTCAGTGCAGTGCAGGCTTATGTGATGACAACTGCTTTGTACAGTAGGGCTTTTGTTGACTTGTGAAGGTCTTTGTTGCCAAACATTCATTAACAAAGACCTTTGCATCACAGTATATTTCCAAAAATTAACTGAATCTTATGCCACAGTATATTTGTAAATAGTTTTTATGAACAAATAAGGTGTATTCCAGGTACACATCAATTAACATGGCAATGTCAGTACAATGCAATATTCTTAACTACATTTTCTATTAATTTAACTGAACCTCCTTTTATGGCTTATTCTTTCTGTCCTTATTTTTGATTTATCTATTTATTTGTTGACCTCTGCACCACAATACACATCAATAAGTTAACTGAATGTTATGCCGGAACATATTTATAAACTATCTTTTGTTTTTTGCTCCAGGTACACATCAATAAACTAGGCAGCATCAGTTCAATGCAATATTCTTAACTACATTACCAATTAATTTTACCATACCTGCCAAAAAAGCTTATTCTTTTTGTCCTTTTGTCTTGCCCATTTTATCTGTTTAACTCCCCTACTTGCATCTTTGTTTTGCTTAAATTCCTTGCCATATTTCGCTGATTGTTTATTCTTTGCGTGCTACATTCAGCTCCTCAAATAAAGTAGTCGTAAAATCTTGGTTTGAAGTTGTGAAAAAAACTTGGGACTAATTATTATTAGAGAGACCCGATTGCTTGTGAGATCAATGTTGCTTTCCCTTTCTTTTCTCCATCAATCCTGGTTTGGACAGACTTCAGCCAGCCTTTTTCCCCCACCCTTAGTTGCCAAAGTTCATTACTCACATGAGCAACTACAAATCCAACTTTACATCACTGACATTATCAAGTCAGCTACACATAACAGTGGGTCATTTTGCAATATTGTGTTGAAGGAAAATAATTTTCTGTGTTATTGGTTCATAAAACCACTTATACAACTGGTACAAAGGTACATATTTGTCATCTACATCGGTAATGAAATTTTAAATTATTGATTAATTGTAAATTTTATCACTAATATATCTGAGAAAGATCAAAAAATGAAAACAATGTTCTTTCAGTAAAGGTTCCTAAATAATAAAATCTATAACTGCATTGAGCTCTGCATGTCACAATACAATGTAATGCAACAGTAAGTAGCACATTCATTTAGTACACTTTTGTTTTCACACTTGTCACTAACATAGAAGTCACACATTTCAACATTTTAAAGACAACTGAAGCCAGTCCAGGCCCAAAATCGAGCACATGTGAGCCTTAGCTCAGCATTATCAAACTAATAAAATATATCAATGAGAATTATGACCCTTCATTCCAAATGAAAAATGAATCTTAAGAAACATAATACCAAGACTAAATTATAAACATCATTAAGATCCATTAGGTCATTCAAAACCTTTGTAATATTAGATGCAGAGTTACATTTGGTTGCATGAATTCCAGCAGATGTTACCACATTCCTGGATTGGAAGGTTGCAAACAATTAACTAAGAAGAAATAAAATAAAAACAAACACTTTTCGCCAATAATACTGACACTTCATATATGCAAGCAGAGGGAGGCCCTGCAAAGGATCAAGACTGACGAAACTTTCAGAAAGGCCTTTAGTCACTAGAATGTCAATCTGCAACTATGATGGCACAAAGCCAGCATTTCATTAGTGTTATAGCCGCCTGCCTGCCACCTCCTACCCACCAGCCCAACACCCACCTTCCCCCCCCAACACACACACACACACACACACACACACACACACACACACAAAGTTTTCGAATCCTATTTACTTCTCGGGCAACAGTTCCCCACATGTGCAACTTTTGGAGGTTCCTACCTGTTCTTGGAGTTCAAATTCTCGTATCATTTTTGTTTTATATTCCCTGAATTCCTTCTCAACCTCTTCCTTTTCCATTTTGACTTGGTTCAGCTGATAGCGTAATTCACCAGATTCCTAAAGGTTAAAGAGTCAATTGTTCATCTGTAAATTCCATTCATTTCTCAATATTCATTACAATCATTTACACTAACTAAATGGCCCCATACTGCCACCCAGAGGAAAATAATGGGAACTTCCTAAATTTTATATAATCAGATATCCATAACTCACAAATGTAATCGCATTTTTTAAATTAATTTCACATTCAGTTACCAAGCACTTTTGGATCTACTGGATCTTAACTAAATCCCATCTGTAAGTTGAGTCATCCAACAGGAACCTTATTCAAAGGTATCTAAATTGTGTAAATAAATACTGTTCATAATGCTCTGGTATTATAGAATGGAAAACTGTTAACTACAGAAAATGGATAGAAATAGTTAGGTGGTCAAGCAGTGTCTGTGGAGAAGGAAACAGCGTTCTTTGGCTGTAGTTTACACAACACAGGGTTCCCAGTCACCCTGCTCTCAGGTTAGGCCTGCCCCACAGGCATTTTTGAACATTTTTTTCCTGGGATGTGGACATCACCCACAAGACTGGTATTTGTTGCTCCTGAATGGAGAGGTTTGGTAGGCCATTGCTAGGCCATTTCATAATAGCAATTAAGAGACAACCATATTGCTGTGGGTGTGGGTCTGGAGTAGGCCATGCCATGCATGGCTGGTAGATTTCCTTCCTTAAATAGTGAGGGGGATTGAATATAAAAGTAGGGAGGTCTTGCTGCGGCTGTATAGGGCATTGGTGAGGCCGCAGCTGGAGTACTGTGTGCAGTTTTGGGCGCTGTACTTACGCAAGGATGTTTTAGCCTTGGAGGGTGTGCAGAGGAGGTTTACTAGGCTGATGCCGGAGTTGAGGGGGTTGAGCTATGAGGAGAGGCTGAATAAACTAGGCTTGTACTCGTTAGAGTTTAGAAGAATCAGGGGAGATCTCATTGAGACGTATAAGATGATGAATGGGATGGATAGGATAGAGGTGGAGAGACTCTTCCCGCTCAGAAAGGACAGTAGGACTAGGGGGCACAGCCTCAAGATAAAGGGGGGGCAGTTTAGAATGGAGTTGAGGAGGAACTTCTTCACTCAAAGGGTGGTGAATCTCTGGAATTCTCTGCCCGTTGAGGTGGTGGAGGCTGCCTCGCTAAATATTTTTAAGACGCGGGTTGATGGGTTTTTGATAAGAGAGGGGATTAAGGGTTATGGGGAGAAGGGAGGAATGTGGAACTGAGCCACGACAGATCAGCCATGATCTTATTGAATGGCGGGGCAGGCTCGAAGGGCTAGATGGCCTACTCCTGCTCCTATTTCTTATGTTCTTACGTTCTAAAAGATATTCCTGAACCAAATGGGTTTTTACAATGATCAATGACAGTTTCATGGCCACCACTGAGGTGCTTTAAATTACAGACACTTGTGCCTCCCTTACACTGATCCATGTTTCTTGTCTTATAGGATCAACAGCTGATGAGGCCGGGCCATCAGGAGTCAGCCCCTACCCCCACCATCTCAGAGGAATATTCCGAAGGAAGTATTGACCAGGTATCACCTGCACTATCCACCAGTGCAGATACTTGCACTTCGGTGGGCGGAATTGGAACTCAGGCTTCAGGGTCCCTATCCGGTTAGCACCATGCATGCAGCTGCTGATGCACATCAGGTGGAGACAGGAACCACCAAGAGATTGAGCAAGTGGAGGTCCGCTGGATCCCGGGAAAAAACTGGCCCCTAGCCAGACGCTGAGCCACTGGAAAAGGCTCTCCCAAAGCTGTTGGAAATGCACCATGGCAGTGGTTGACCTGCTCTTTTGCACCCTGGAGGTTGATACTAAGCCATATTTATCTCTTCCCTTCCCCTCACAATCCATGTCACTTGAACCACTCTTCAAGGGATGAGTAGTAATTTGCGCCTATGTGACCTCCCTTTGGGGGATGGGAACGTTCTGGGAGGTGGGATGATCACTTGTCAAACTCGCTAATGAGACTAGTCAATCTCATGCTAATCAGCTTCTCGCCCTTCCTGGGAGCGATCTGGTTTGCACCAACAGAAAGGGACCGGAAAGATTGTATATCATTTTGTGCCAGGGCAAGTGTGGACCTGCACACAATTTTCCTAAATTAGCAGGAACTTCACTAAGTGCAACACGGCTGGAAAATTGTAGCTGTTGACTCTGTTTCTCTTTCTACAGATGTTGCCTGGTTCAGTGAGTATTTCCAACATTTTGACAAATCATAGACAAATCACAGAATCCCGACAGTCCAGGAAGAGGCCATTCATCCCATTGAGCCTTCACCGACAACAATCCCTTCCTGGTCCTATCCCTGTATTCCCTCTGCTAATTTCACTGACACTAAGGTGCAACTAAGCATGGCCAATCCACCTAACCTGCACATCTTTCGGACTGTGGTAGGAAACCAGAGCACCCGGAGGAAATCCACGCAGAGATGGGTAGAACGTGCAAACTCTACAGACAGTGACCCAAGGCTAGAATTGAACCCGAGTCCCTGACACTGTGAGGCAGCAGTGCTAACCACTGTGCCACCTGTGCCGCCCCAATAATATAAATATCTATAAATTTTCAATTTTTTATTTTAGATTCTCAGATTCTGCAGTATTTTCTTCTGTAAAAAAATCAGATTGACTTGTGTTTCAGTGAGGCAGATTTGTTTGTTGTTCAGTAATAAATGAAACAAATATGTACTTTCTTGAAATCAAAACTGCTAAGTACCAAGATTGATGTGTGTGTATTAGGTCCACAAGGATGAAACATTATACATAATTGTATTTGCATCCTCAACCGTATGATATATGATCTACACACGCTACATTATTTGGATGCATTCATGTATATTTTGTGAATTTTCTATCACACTTATTTGCTGCAACACTTTTCCTGGCATACTTTCTTGATAGCATCCCTATTGTTAAAAATACAATGCATCCTTGAGCTCATTATCAGTAACACCGGAGAAAAAATCTGCTCATACAAGTTTTCAACTGCATTTATCACACATCATGTAAAACACCAATATCACTAGTGCCACTTTTTTTAAAAATGTAGCAGCAATAAATAAACAGAACTCTCATGCACACCTTGAGATAATCATACTTCCCTTCAAAGATAGGAGCGAAGTAGTTATAAACCTTCAATCTGTCATTGGCCTTTAACTGGCCACTAGTTGTGCCCATTCAGATTGTTTCTCCATAAGGACGTTTTTTAATTCATTCATGGGTCAGGGGCATCGCTGACTGGTCAGCATTTATTGCCCATCCCTAGTTTCCCTTGATCAGAGGGCAGTTGAGAATCAACTACATGGCTCTGGAGTCACATATAGGCCAGACTGGTTAAGAATGGCAGGTTTCCTTCCCTAAAGGACGTTAGTGAACCAGATGGGTTTTCCGACAATCAGCAATACTTTTGTGGTCATCAGTAAATTCTTAACTCCAGATTTTTTAAAATGAATTCAAATTCCACCATCTGTCATGGTGGGATTTGAATCTGAGTTCCCAGAACATCAGCTGAGTTTATGGATTAATGGTGCAGTGATAACGTCACTCAGCATCGTCTACCCTTGAGACTACTTAAGGGAACTCACAATGTAAAATGGCGGCTTAAACTCGTTGGGCCGAAGGGCCTGTTTCCTGTGCTGTGTTGTTCTTTGTTCTTTGTACCTCTTAAATGAGTGGAAAAAAACTCTCTAAATTCTAAATTTTCATGTAAGCAAAGCCTTTGGAAAACATCCGGTGGCAAACAAAGCTTCCAAAATTGTTTTGAATGTAGGGCAGCACAGAAAACGAGTCATCTAGTTGAGGGACCAAGCATATTGTTTGATCTTTCCGATTCTGGTAAACTGAAATCAGGCTGAGCAGTTGGACCAATATCTTGATTTCATTCCAACTATCAATCTTGAAATTAACAGAAGCTTTGGAAATTTAAAAGTGAAATTTTTAATACTTTTCTAAGCTATTTGTACAAAGAGGTTGCAAAAGCAAAATGGTGCAGATGCTTGAAATCTGTAATAAAATATAAAATGCTCAAAATACTCAGAGGGGTTAATTTTCCTGTTCTGCCCACCATGGGAATGGTGGCGGGCGAGGGGTGGACCATGGGAATGGTGGCGGGCGAGGGGTGGACCATGGAAAGGTCTGCTGACCTTGGGCGGGATGTTCTGGTTTTGGGGCAAGCACGGCTGGAAAATCCCACCCAGGATGTCTGGCAGCGTTAGTGAAGAAAGAAAAACATAATCGATGACCTTTCATCAGATTGCCAAAAGGCTGTACGTTATTTTAAAAAGCACTGTGACAGCTGAGGTCTCTGACTTTCAGAGGACTGCTAGAGGCCAAACCCCGCTTGCTGAGCCCCACCTAGATGATAAACCTCTGAATCTGACCACAGGGACATTTGAAGATGCAAAGACAGGCAGAGGAACATCAGACAATGATGCCTGAAGCCACGGGCAGACTGGACCGAAGGCGGGAAGAGTCCGTACATATTCTGTCTGCTTTCTTGGCTCTGGCACGTGAGTGCTTGGCTGCCTTCATGGAAAAAGCAGCTGCCACCTTTCAGACCCAAATCCAGCAGAACACGCATCAGTTGCAAGCTATGCAGTAGCACCTGCATTCCATTCCTCTAGCCAAATGTGCAGTGCAGCAGCAGTGGCTAGGTGAGAGGCACCTTGACCTTTATCCTCAAAGAGTCATGTAAATGCCGTCACGCACCCACTGGGTGGAGGAATTCAGCAGAGTATCCCAGAGGCTTTATCCCAGGACACTCCAAGGGTTTCCTGCACTCAACCTCCACTTTGCCAATGACCCCACTACCTCCAGTAGGTCAGACCAAAGAAGGTAGACCACCATTGTGCAGGTGACCTTAGCAAGCCAGGGCCCTCTGGCCTTGGACTATGAGAAGATGCTCACCAAAGTCCTCACAGCCAATAGGGCATAGCAGTCAGCAGGCTGCCTCCACTTCAGTTGTGGATGTTGGGGCTGTGCTTAGGCATAGCATTAGGAAAAGAAAGATAAAGAAATCTTTAGAGAACAAAGGTGGCACAGATGTATAATCTCTGTAAATATCAATTATAGTTGTAAAGTATGTATAATTGCACCAGGTTTATGCTTGTGCATTTATGTGCAATTAAGGGCATTGCACTTCATTCCCATGTACCCACAGATGATGTAGTCTATTCAATCACCATTTGTTGTCTTATATCATTTGTTGTGCAGGGTATAAGGATCTCGAACCATGTAGAAGGCACTCTTGGGTATCACTGTTGAATTTGAGGTCCTGGTACAAATCTGGCCATCCAGGAAGTACAGTAACTTTGACCCATGTAGTTACCACATCATTTGCAATTTTCCCTCAAACCTGATCATAGAATCCTTTCAGAGGAAAAGAAGCCATTCAGCCCATTGAGTCTGCACCGACTCTCTGACAACAGCATCTTACCCAGGCTCACCACCCCCCCTGCGACCTGTAACCCCACATATTTACCCTGTTAATGCCCCTAGCCAACATATCTTGGGACACTAACGGTCAATTTAGCATGGCCAATCCACCTGACTGTGGATTGTGGGAGGAAACCGGAGCACTCAGAGGAAACCCAAGCAGACAAAGGGAGAATGTGCAAACTCCACATAGACAGTGACCCAAGGACAGAATTGAACCTGAGGGCTATTCCCCTCCCCAGAACACAAACAAACATAAATGATGCAAAAAAAATTAACAGTTAACAGTAATTAACTCTTTAAAGAGACAAAAGGTTGCCATCTACGAAAAAAACCCTCAGTGGATCCTCTTACGACATACTTAATCACCTCCAAATTATAGAAAAGACATTAAGTATACCAACTAGGATGAAGCAGTGGATGGCTTGGGGGATCTCCAGTTTAATAGAATCCACCTGCAGGCAAATGAAGCAAGTGGAATGGTGTCTGCCTTTATCTTAGCGAAACTGGCCATTTCAGCTCAGGTTCCAAATATGGCTATCAAAGGACAAGGCTCCAAGTCAATATCTAGAGTTTTGGACAGAATGTCAAAGAAGAAAGACCAAAACCGCTAGCTTCGGACACAACCAGAACACGTGGGTATCGTCTGCAAGGATGAGTGAGTACCTGTCACATTTGTTGTTTGCATTGGAAAAAAACACACTAATTCTGTGCAAAACTTTAAATTAACCATAATTGGGGCATTGGGGAGAACACATCTGGGGGAACTCTCTTTCTCAGAGGGCAGTGCAAAGGCAGTGTTTTAACTCTTCTTATTTAAATATCTATACAGACTTTTACTATATAGACATTTATATAACTGGCCAGCTTTTGCTGCACTCCAGTTTTTCCTGCACTCCAGTTTTTCCTTCTTTGTCAATCTTTTTGTCATTTTTGAAGTTCTTCATGTTCTTTCCAATCTTCTGACCTGCCAATATTTTTGCACAAAAGTATGATTTTTCTTTAACCTTTTAGTTAACCACAGATGATGGACCTTTCCCTTGCAAGTTTTCTCTCTCATTGGAATGTGATTATTCTATGTATTCTGAAACATGCCTTTAAAAGTCTGCCACTGAACATCTATTGATCTATCACTTAAGCATATTTGCCAGTTCACTTTAGCTAGCTCTGCTTTCATGACTTCATCGTTGCCCTTATTTAAGTTTAACATACAAGTTTTCGACACAGTCTTCCTCCTTCAAACTGAAATGTAAAATTCAATTGGGGCGGAACAGTGGTTAGCACTGCTGCCTCACAGCACCAGGCTTAGGTACTATCTGTGTACGATTTGCACATTCTCCTTGTGTCTGGGTGGGTTTCCTCTAGGTGCTCCAGTTGCCTCCCACAGTCCAAAGAATGTGTAGGATAGGTGAATTGGCTATGCTAAATTGCCTCTTAGTGTCAGGGGACTAGCCAGGGTAAACGCATGGGGTTTGGGGATAGGGCCTGAGTGGGATTGTGGTCGATGCAGACTCAATAAGCCAAATGGCCTCCTTCTGCACTAGAATTCTATGATCTATATATGAATCATATTATGATCGCTGCTATCTAGAGATGCCTTCACTATGAGGTTATTAATTAATGCTATTGCATTGCAGAATAGCAGGTTCTAGTATAACTGGTCCTCTGGTTGGCTTCAGAATGTGCTGTTCTAAAATATCCAGAAAACATCTATGAACTCCACATCTACGTTACCTTTACCCATCTGATTTTTCCAATCTATATGTAGATTGAAATCCCCCATGCTTATTGCAGTACCTTTCTGACAAGTTCCCATTTTTACTTATACTCTCAACGACCATGTAGTTATAATTAGAGGGCCTGTGTAGCACTCTCAAGTGAATTCTTGCCTTTATCATTTCTCCTATATCCAAATTCCTCCTATATCCTGGCTTCCTAACTTAGGTCATCTGTCTGTAATGTGCGAATACCATTTTTAAATAACAAAGCCACTCTTCCATGTATTCTCAACTTCCTAAATGTCACATACCCTTCAATATTCAGTTCCCAAACTATGTCATCCCATATCCATGTCTCTGTAATGTAAGATTGTACTTATTAATTTCTATTGTGCTATCAGTTCTTCCTCTTTGTTTCGAATGCTGTGTGCACTCAGATACAGAGTCTTCAGTTTTAGCCTTTTATTATTTTTGTACTATCTGGCCTTATCTGTTGATTTACTCTTAGACTTGTACTCTCTGTCCCTTCCTGTCGCAATGTTTATAATCGCCCATATTGGCACCTATCTCTCTTGCCTTGTCTTTAATCTTATGTATACCACATCTGTCCAAATTTGATCCCTGTCCTCACTACTTAGTTTAAACTTTCTCAGACCTCCACCCCTCAGTGGGAGGACGTCCTGCCCTCGAGATCTGCAGTCCAATATGATTGGCCAGTAACTCTAGCAGTCCCAGCAGCATCAGAACTCAGGAGTTGGTGCTGGTGAAACTGCAAGTAGACCGTGGGATGAAGAGAAGATGGCCTTTGGAGCAAATAAATCTGGAGTAACCTTGTTGCAGTTCTGGAAGTAATCAGCTTGTTTGCAGTTTGAAACTATAGCAGCAGGCTATTGGGAGCTAAAGGTATTTTCTGTTGCTTTAAGCAACTGCACAGAAGTCACAGGGAGTCCTATACTCGAGCTGTGAAATTCAGAGTTGTGGGGTTGGTAAAAAAATTGGAGGGTCACTTCTCCAAAAGGTGGTGGAAGGACCCTATGAAATCTTGTACCTTGGAGAATAGCTGGAACACAGAAGAGAAAGCAGGATGAATTCCAGCGAGCAGCAATATACCTTTGACTTGGTTCCAGAGATGAATATGACTGAACATTCAAGATTTTAAAAATAAGAGAACTTTTGAGAAATCAAAAGTAGAACCAAGTTTACAGGATAAGTCTCTGCAAACTATAGCATTGACTTAGCAAATGCTTGCTTTGTTTCATTTCTCTTTATAGGTACAATAAAATTTGTTTTTGTTAAAAAAAACTTGAAATGTTGTGGTGTCGTTCTCTTCAGTTATTTGCTGTATTCTCTCAATTTTTCTTTAAACATTATTGGTCCCTGATAGGATCATAAGAAGAAGAAACAGGGTAACGTACATTCATCATTCCTTTTTCTCAAACTCATTTATTCAGTAAAGGTAAAGTTGCCATAGTCCCAAATGGCCATGGGCACTGAATGGCAGTGATTTAACCTGAAGATCACCACATCTCAGGAGAGGGGCAAGATTGAGAAGGTGCGGCCTTCATGAATAACCTCAGCCGGTACGCTAATTGAATCTGCGCTATTAGTATTGCTTAACCAGCTGTCCAGCCAACTGAGCTAAACCAAATAATGTTTATTCAGTACAAGGCTTCTAATTACCCAGCCAAAATTAATCAACAGTTGGACTGCTAAAAAGAGGGAAACTGATCAAATCATATACAGGGTTCTGGTTGTAATAGTTCAGAGTGATTGCAAATTAAAGACTGCTTTTAAGTTCATCCTAATAATAATAAATATGAAGTTGAGTGAAAAGGAGTACCCAAACTGTGAAATGTATTTTAATTAATTCTTGGAATGAAGATTGCATAGGAACATTCAAACAAATGAACATATGGATTAGGAGCTGGAGTAGGTTATTCAGCCCCTTAAGCCTTCTCTGCCATTTAATAATATCATGGCTGATCTACTTGGGGGCCTCAACTCCATTTTCCTTTCTACACTCCATATCATTTAACTTCTTTGTCAGTTTGTTTAACCGAGTCACAAAAATATTCAATGGTCTTGCCTCTAATACTCTCTGGGGAATTGAGTTCAGACTCATAAGCCTCTGCGAGGGAAAAACTTCTCCTCGTCTCCAGCTTAAATGGGAGGCCCCTTATTTTTAAACCTTGTTCCCTAGTTTAGTCTCTCCCAAAAAGGAGAGACATCATTTTAGTATCCAGCCTGGCAAGCCCCCTCTTTTTTATTTCAAAAAGATCACCTCTCATTCCTCTAAACTCCAATGGATACAGGCCCAATCTTTCCTCATTGGATCATCCCTCATTACAGGAATCAGTCTAGTGAACCTTGCTCTGACTGGCTTTTTATGCAATTATGTCCTTTCTTAAGTAAGATCAAGCTGTACACAATACTCCTGTGGGGTTACCAATATCCAATGCAACAGTAGCAAGACATCCTTACCTTTATATTCCATTACCCAGTAGAAAACCAACATTCCATTTGCCTTCCTAATCACTTGCTGTATCTGCATATTAACTTTTCCTGATTCATGCACCACAGCATTCAGATTCTTCTGCACCTCAGGATTCTGCAATCTCTCACCATTTATATGCTTTTTTTAATTCCTTCTGCCAAAGCAGACAAGTTCACGTTTTCCTACAGTATACTCCATCTGCCAATTTTTTGCCCACTCACCCAGCCTATTTCCCTTTGTAAGCCCCTTATGCCTTCTTCCTTAAAAACTTACTTTCCTACCCATTTTTGTGTCATCAACAAATTTAGCCATCATGCTTTTGATCTCATCATCCAAGTTATTAATATAGGTTGTAAATAATTGAAGACCCAGCACAATCCCTGTTGCACTTATTTACATCTTGCCAACATAAAAATTACCCATTTATGCCCACTCCCTATTGCCTCTTAGCTAACCAATCCTCCATCCAAAAATCCTTTGTTTCTGATGAACAGTTCAAACACAACTGAATTAATATTAATTATAACAAAGCTTCCACGTTGAGGCAAACCACTTGCAAACGTACAAGAAACTAACTCAAGAGTCAGGCCAATAAATAGACTTTATGTTCACTAAAGCAATTAAAGGAAAACAATTTCTTGGAGATAGACTTATTCCACTTGGAATTTGTACGCATGTCAGTGCTTTCAAACTTTTTTGGTTGAAGGACCTCTTTTCAAATGGATTCCTAATCATAGACTTCCCATCCATTATACTAAATAATGTCAGAACAGGAAAGTGTTGTGTTATGGTGGAATTCTATGAATTAACGCAGGAAATTCAGATACAGATCATTTATTTGTCCAACACATGCAGGGAGATCACAACCTCAGAGGGACCTCTGGAGCAGCACTCTACCAGATCACAGATTACGATCAAAACTATACACTGAAAGGCACATACACAAAATATTACTTAAACTCCAATCTCATCTGCCTTTAGATTTACATTAAACAGATATCTCTAGTTCCAGATGGTACATAGTTCACAAAGCTGGGCATTATCTTTCCTTCCCTATGGATTAGACTTGGTAAATTGTCCCTCAGTGTCTCAACATATGTAGATTGATTAAATATGTGGGGTTACAGGGATAGGGCCTGGGTATGATAAGAGGGTAGGTGCAGAATCAATGGGCTGAATGGTCTCCTTCTGCACAATAGGATTCTATGATACCAGAGGTTGCACCTAATTTCTGACTCAGTGGGGGCTATTCTCCCAAAAAAATTCTCAGTGTCAAATTGGAGTAAATCCCACATTTTTTCAGCAGGAGTTTCAAGATAAATAGTCTTGGTGTTGTCATAAGAACATAAGAACATAAGAAATAGGAGCAGGAGTAGGACATCCAGCCCTTCGAGCCTGCCCCGCCATTCAATAAGATCATGGCTGATCTGTCGTGTCTCAGTTCCACTTTCCCGCCCTCTCCCCATAACCCTTAATCCCCTCGCTTATCAAAAACCCATCAACCCGCGTCTTAAAAATATTTAGCGAGGCAGCCTCCATCACTTCAACGGGCAGAAAATTCCAGAGATTCACCACCCTTTGAGTGAAGAAGTTCCTCCTCAACTCCGTTCTAAACCGCCCCCCCTTTATCTTGAGGCTGTGCCCCCTAGTCCTACTGTCCTTTCTGAGCGGGAAGAGTCTCTCCACCTCTATCCTATCCATCCCATTCATCATCTTATACGTCTCAATGAGATCTCCCCTCATTCTTCTAAACTCTAACGAGTACAAGCCTAGTTTATTCAGCCTCTCCTCATAGCTCAAACCCCTCAACTCCGGTATCAGCCTAGTAAACCTCCTCTGCACTCCCTCCAAGGCCAAAATATCCTTGCGTAAATGCAGCGACCAAAACTGCACACAGTACTCCAGCTGCGGCCTCACCAATGCCCTATACAGCTGCAGCAAGACCTCCCTACTTTTATATTCAATCCCCCTCGCTATGAAGGCCAGCATCCCATTCGCCTTCCTGACCACCTGCTGCACCTGCAGGCTGGGTTTTTGCAACTCATGCACAAGGACCCCGAGGTCCCACTGCACCGTCGCCTGCTGCAGTTTTTCGCCCCTTAATAGTCCTTCCTACCATTATTCCTACCAAAGTGGACCACCTCGCACTTGCCAACATTAAATTCCATTTGCCAGTTCCTGGCCCATTCGCCCAGCCTATCTAGATCCTTCTGCAGACTCTCCACGCCCTCCGTGCAATTTGCCGTTCCACCAATCTTGGTGTCATCAGCAAATTTCGACACCATACACTCGGTTCCCTCCTCCAGATCACCTATATAAATGGTAAATAGCTGAGGCCCCAGCACCGACCCCTGGGACACTCCACTAGTCACCAACCGCCAATCCGAATAGCACCCATTAACCCCCACTTTCTGCCTCCTATTTGACAACCAATCCTCTATCCACGCTAACACCCTACCCCCAACTCCATGCCCCCTTACCTTCTGCAATAACCTCTTGTGAGGTACCTTGTCAAAGGCCTTCTGAAAATCAAGAAAGACCACATCCACCGGCTCTCCTCTATCCACCGCCCTAGACACATCCTCATAGAATTCCAATAAATTCGTCAGACACGACTTCCCCTTAACGAAACTGTGCTGCGTCTGCTCTATCAAGCAATTCCCCTCAAGATGCCTCGCTATTTCCTCCTTCATGACGGATTCTAACATTTTACCTACAACAGACGTTAAACTAACCGGCCTATAATTCCCTGCCTTTTGCCTGGCACCCTTCTTAAACAACAGCGTAACATTAGCCACTTTCCAATCTTCCGGCACTTCCCCGGAATCCAGCGAAGTCTGGAAAATAACCACCAAGGCATCCACTATCACCTCCGCCATTTCTTTCAGAACCCTTGGATGCATTCCATCCGGTCCTGGTGACTTGTCTTCAATCAATCAGTCCCTCCAGTCTGTCCAGCACCACCTCTCTAGTAACAATAATGTCCTTGAGACCCTCCAGTCCTACCACCTTTCCATCGCTAACACCCGGCCAATTATTCACGTCTTCCTCCGTGAAGACTGAAACAAAAAAGTTATTCAAGACCTCAGCCATTTCCCCATCCCCTACCACTAAGTCCCCCCTCTCATCCTCTAAGGGTCCAACGTTCACCCTAGCCAGCCTCTTCCTTTTTATATATTTATAAAAACTCTTGCTATCCTTTTTTATATTAAGCGCTAGCCCAGCTTCCTAGTTTCTCCTACCCTTCTTTATCAACTTCTTTGTCAATCTTTGTTGACATTTAAACCTCTCCCAATCTTCTTCTCGCCCACTACTCTTAGCTACTCTAAACGCCTCCGCTTTTAGTTTAACACTTTCCTTCACCTCCTTCGTTATCCACGGCTTATTACCTCTCCTCCTACGGTCCTTTTTAACCATCGGAATAAATTTCTGCTGAGCACCAAGAAAGATCTCCTTAAAGATCCTCCACTGCTCCTCAGCAGACCTACCTTCCAACGCGCTCCCCCAGTCAACATTCGCCAATTCTTCTCTCATCCTACCGTACTCCCCTCTGTTCAAACGAAGGACACGTGTCCGGGAACCCACTTTCTCCTCTTCCATCTGCACCAGAAACTCCACCATACAATGATCACTCTCCTCAAGAGGATCCTTCACCACAAGGTCCCTAATTCTACTCGCCTCATTACATAACACCAGATCCAAGATAGCTCGCTCCCTCGTCGGCTCCAACGCACACCGTTCAAGGAAACTATCCCGGCAGCATTCCAAGAACTCCTCCTCGAGCCCACCGCGTCCAACATGGGTCGACCAATCAATATGCAGATTGAAATCTCCCATAATTATGGCCGTTCCATTCCTGCACGCCACACTTATTTGCGCGTTAACAGCCTGCCCCACCTCCAGATCATTATTCGGGGGCCTACAGACGACACCCACCAGAGTCTTCCTCCCTTTGCTGTTCCTAATCTCCACCCACAACGATTCCACTTTCTGCTCTTTGGTTCCTATATCATCCCTTGCTACCACCCTGATGCTATCCTTAATCAGCAGAGCTACGCCCCCCCCCTTTTTCCTCTCGCCTATCCTTCCTAAACACTTGATACCCCTGGATCCTTCTTTTGCATTTTGCATGTGCGCAAATAAAGCAATCCTTCTGAGTTCATCCTATCTTGAGTTGGGGGTTATTGAAAAAAAATGGATCCTTGCTTCCAAAAGGACTGGAACAACTCGATGAGCTTCTCGATAAGTGCAGGACCAGCAGCTTTGTAGATCTCTGCCCTTGTGACTTTACCACTGGATAGCTGGCTGACAGCTTTCGTGACTTCGGCTACCACTGGTGGATCATTCATGGTGCTGTTGATGTCTATTGCCTCATCGTTAATAGATGACGGTCGGTTGAGGACAGCTTCAAAGTGTTCAGCCCATTTCTGTAGGATCTGAGCCTCCTCTGTAATGAGAGTTGTACTATCTGTATTCAGGAGGGGGGAATCCTTGAGATTCGTAGAGAGTGTTGAGAGCTTCATAGAACCGTTTCAAGTCATTTCCGTCAGCTTCCATCATACACCTCTACAAGAGGAAGGGCAATCGGCAAGTATGCGACAACCACCGAGGAATCTCGCTGCTCTCCATCACAGGAAAAACCCTTGCAAGAGTCCTGCTAAATTGTCTGGTCACTTAAATGGAGCTGGGCCTGCTTCCAGAATCACAGTGTGGCTTCTGCAAAGGTCGTGGGACTACTGCCATGATTTTTGCTGTGTGTCAACTTCAGGAGAAGTGTCAGGAGCAGAATTGCGAGCTCTCCACAACTTTTGTTGACCTCGCGAAAGCCTTCGACAATGTAAGCCGACAAGGCCTGTGGAGGATTATGTCAAAGTTCGGCTGCCCTCCCAAATTCATTCAGATGATATGCCAGTTCCATGAAGACATGATGGCCACAGAACTGGATGACGGAGAACCCTCTGAAGCATTCCCAGTCACCAATGGCGTCAAACAGGGCTGTGTGTTTGCATCCACACTGTTCAGCATGATGTTTACTGCCATGCTGAATGATTCCAGCAACGCTCTCCTGGAAGGTATCAGCCTCAAGTACAGAGTGGATGGGAAGCTCTTCAGCTTGAGGAGACTTCAAGCTATTACCAAAGTGAAAGAGACTGTTCTGAGAGATTTCCTCTTTGCCAATGACTGCACCCTGTACACTGACTCAGAGCTAGAGATGCAAATCAGTCTGGACAAATTTTCCACGGCTTGTAACAACTTTGAACTCACCATCAATATTAAAAAGACCAAAGTCATGCACCAGCCTGCTCCTCATGCACTGTACACAGAACCCATAATCACAATCAAATGGCAGAAACCATAGGTACTTATCTTGACAGCACCCTCTCCCAAGCAGTGACTATTGATACAGAACTTAACTGCAGAATAGCAAAGGCAAGTTCTGCTTTCGGTAGACTGTGCTCCACTGTATGGGAATGTTGAGGAATCAGCCCAGCAACAAAACTGAAGGTCTACAGCACCACGGTACTCACTACCTTCCTGCATGCCTGTGAAACGTGGACTGTGTATCAAAGGCATGCAAAACAGCTCAATCATTTCCACATGACTTGTCTTCGCAGAATATTACACATCCGTTGGCAAGACAAAGTACTAGACACTGAAGTTCTCTCTGGAGCAAGTCTACCATCAGTCCACACACTGATGATGAGAGCGCAGACCCAAGCAGCTCCTTTTTGGGGAACTCTCTGCTGGAGGACACTCACATGGAGGGCAGAAGAAACGTTTCAAAGACACACTCAAGGCCTCCCTGAAGTCGCCTGACATTGACACGACCACTTGGGAAACATAAGAACATAAGAACATAAGAAATAGGAGCAGGAGTAGGCCATCTGGCCCTTCGAGCCTGCCCCGCCATTCAATAAGATCATGGCTGATCTGTCGTGGCTCAGTTCCACTTTCCCGCCCTCTCCCCATAACCCTTAATCCCCTCTCTTATCAAAAACCCATCAACCCGCTTCTTAAAAATATTTAGCGAGGCAGCCTCCACCACTTCAACGGGCAGAGAATTCCAGAGATTCACCACCCTTTGAGTGAAGAAGTTCCTCCTCAACTCCGTTCTGAACTGCCCCCCCTTTATCTTGAGGCTGTGCCCCCTAGTCCTACTGTCTTTTTTGAGCGGGAAGAGTCTTTCCACCTCTATCCTATCCATCCCATTCATCATCTTATACGTCTCAATGAGATCTCCCCTCATTCTTCTAAACTCTAACGAGTACAAGCCTAGTTTATTCAGCCTCTCCTCATAGCTCAACCCCCTCAACTCCGGTATCAGCCTAGTAAACCTCCTCTGCACTCCCTCCAAGGCCAAAATATCCTTGCGCAGGTGCGGCGCCCAAAACTGCACACAGTACTCCAGCTGCGGCCTCACCAATGCCCTATACAGCTGCAGCAAGACCTCCCTACTTTTATATTCAATCCCCCTCGCTATGAAGGCCAGCATCCCATTCGCCTTCCTGACCACCTGCTGCACCTGAAAAACCGCCCTACCTGGCATTGCCTCATCCACAAAGGCTGTCAAGTTCACGAAGCAAGGTGTACTGCTGAAGCAGAACTTAGGCGTGAGCTGCGCAAGTCCAGAGCCACCAGTGCAATAACTACAGTTTCTATACAAGTTTGTCCCATATGTGCCATGACATTCCATGCCCGAATTGGCCTGATCAGTCATCTTCGGACACACTGCAACCAGCCTCAAAATGACTAATGGTGTTGAGGTCCTCATCGATGACGATGAACGAACAACATTGACAAAAAAACCTGGACTGCACCAAAATGGAGGGGTTGGGAAATACGCCTTCGTTTCCAAAAAGGGAAACAATACAGAACACCTTTCTGTTTATGGACTGGAAAAGTTAGTGCTGTTTAAATCAACCACCTCTTGTCCATAACAACATAAATTTATCATATGAAACATGTGATGGAGGCAGTTCAATTCAAGAACCTCTAAAATTTTCATGAACTCTAGTTCAAGAACCATTGCTGTAGCGAACTATTAAACATTATAAAATGAAGTTTCAACGTTTTTAATGTTAAATGACAATTTATAATCCTGCCCACTCTAGAATTAATCATCTTGAATACTAAAAGAATGAACTTGCATTTGTATAAAACTTGTTATTGTTCTTGGGCCACCCTAAGGCGTGGTGCAGCTAATTTGTTGTTTTTGAGTGGAAATCACTATTGTTTTACAAGCAAATAAGGCAGCAAATTTGTGCACCACAAAATCCCCCAGACAGAAATTAGATAAATAGCTAGTTAAGTCTATTTTTGGCAGCATTAGGTTTGGTGGACCAATGTTGGCCAAAATTACAGGAAAGCTTTTTAAAGAAATGTTGTGGTTCTTTTATACGCACTTAAACAGACAGTCTGGGCTTCATTTTATACAGTGCTGAGAAAGTTCTGCGTGTTGGTGGTGCTGTCTGAAAAAATCAAGTCTAAATGCTGCACATTCTCAGTGTCAGCCTCCACCTTGTACTCAAGTTTTCAAAGTGTTTAAATCCATAACTTCTGAGTCAGAGTCAAGAACATTATCACTAAGAAGGAGATTTAATTGGGGATTTTGTGAAATAAAATATTATATTCCAGATTCAAACCAATGCAATGGAGAACAAGAAAAGGATTTTTCCTTTTCTGATAACATATTGTTATTAGACTTTAAAAATGTGAATTCAGATGCACAATATAATGTTGCAGCAATCATGAACAGGGAGTCATGGTTACTCTGCCCACTCTCAGTGCTGTGTGCTGGGGGACAAAGGCAAGTTATGCTTATATCCACTAATATGGATTGAAAAGGTGTTACTCATCAGCCTTTAACAGGCACAGCTTAATTTTTTTTTCATCTAAAAAGTGGTGACAGGGCAGTCTGCTCCTTTGAATCAACTGTTTAAATTTTAAGATACTATTCACTTGCCAACAGAGTTTTAAAAGTGTAGGTTAAAATATGAGCTATGTATTAGCCGCAGTTGTGTTGCAGCCAAAGCAAAGTGAAATGAGGGAAGCCACATCTTGGAGACCTTGCTTGCTCAATGCTAACATTCACTGGCAGCTTTATGATTTTATCCTGGCATGTGAGCAAAAATCTTGGAGCATCTTATAGACAGCATAATGCACATCAACCATCTTAATCCTTTTCTCGAAAACAATATCCTCTTGCACTGGTCTTGGTTATCCTACATTTACTACACAGAATGAGATTTCCTTAATATTTGTGAAGATTAAAGAACAAAAGGAACTTACAAAGAACAAAACTCTTGCCAGCTGTCAGAGAAGGGAGCCTATCAGGCCACCATTTGAATCTGAGTCAGCAGGTTCGGTAGCTTGATTGCCAGTGGTCTTATACACTGAGCTGCCCACAGTACTGCCCTCCATGTAAATGTACTCTTTCTTCCTGATGGTTATGTTCACAGCAGTGTGGGGGTGGGAATTACATTATTCGTCAATGAAGGAATTTATCAATGAAGCTGATGAATTCAAATATAATTGAGGGTACAAAAATCAAAAGGGGTTGCATAGTAGGGATGTAGACGTGTGCAGTATCCAAATGGAAAGAGTTTTTGAAAAAAATAAAGCAGAATTTGGAAGATTACTGCAGTTGCAGAGGGAGCAATTCAACTCGCACTGGAAGTTGGGACAAAATGGTCACTGCAATCTGAAGGCATGCTCTAACATTCCAGATGCATTGGGTGATGCAAACCTGGGCTTGCAGCAGTCCACTGTAAATTTGGAGCCAGGAAGAGAACCCCTGTTCCTTCTAGTTCCCCTCCAATGGCACAGATTTGCTGCCAGCAGCAAAGCAATAGCGCTCATTACTGATCTCAAAGAAAGCTGCCCACACAGATTTAGCGATCCCTATAGCATGAATTTCACCTTTCCTAACATTAATTTGATTCTGGCAACAATTACACGGTATCTCTGGAATCCATCAGCTGAAGCCCAGGTATCAGAAATCATAAGCAAAACTCGTTAGCCCTTACCATTCATTCTTAAATCCAGTAAAAATAACACGGCAACATAAAACAACTGGAGATACAAAATTATCTATTCAGACTGAGTATGCACCATATCTACAATGGTGATTACTTCCTTATACTGACATTTATTTAACACTGGTTTGTTTTGGCAATCATATCCATACGTCTAGGTTATCATTAGATGTTGCCATTAGAAATGTATTTCCTTAATTATATCATCATTTGGAACTTCATAATATCTTTAAAAGACCTCCCTCCTGAAATCACTGTATTAGGATGGCCAGAATGGAATGTGTAGAGAATATACTTATTTCTCTTTCCCCTTTCACACTTCTTTCAGGTATGACAGCTCCAATGAAATATGATCTCGCCCAATCTTCCTTGAATTTCCTGTGTTGTTAAAAATGAACCATAAATGATTTGAAATACAGTTTTTCTTTGGACAGAAACAAGTGCCACACAGTGCACATGCATAACAAGGTGAAATAACATATATTAATGTTATTTCCCTGTGAACATCATTCTGCATATCATGTTTCTTTGAAAGCTGAATTGAAATAAATGTATCCTCTCCCAAAATGTTATCTGACAATCATGTTTTATGCATTTCTAGAACAGCAACAGGTAAAAGTAACAGTTACAGAATTCTGCTGATTTGTGTCACACCTTATAAACACTATACTGTTTAGTATTTATTGCATGAATAAAATTAAAAGTCAAAACAATATTAAACATATAAACAAATGAAAACAATATTTAGAAAGTTGCTTGGTCAATTATGAAATGGTAAGGACCGCACAAGATTGCAAGAGTAAAACCAGACTACGTATCCCTCAAGATTATTAAATTGCAGGGCTCTCCAGGAGAACTGCTGTGTAATATAGAAAACCCAAGTTATTTTCTCAAGTTTTACACAACTTTGAATTCTTCTGAAAATTCTGGCTATTATTTGGGTACATGACTGAAAGTAACTTTGTGCAATAAAAGAGTCCTCAGTTAAAACATGTAATTGAAGGGATCCAGTCACTTATGCAAAATAAATATGAACAACAAATTACACCAGTTCTTTTTACTATGATACAGTTCCTTCCAGTCAATGCTCGCTTTGTGAACAATAGTTCTTAAGAAATATTAAATCAGCCACTCATCCCACTCTCACTATGTTCAAAGTATTTGCTGCATATTAATGACTGGACAAAATTGAATTATCGAATTAAAAGAGCATTTGCTCTGCACTGCAGCATTTCTGTCAAGATCATCCTGCTCATCAGTACATGATTGGTCTCTGAAAATCTACTTAAATATCAAATGCATTAGCTGGATCTGTTCCCCACAATGAAACATGCAAAACGGGTCAAGTGGCATCCATGCAAGCTTAAAGCACTCATTTGCTGAAATGCAGTAAAACCTCTTTTGCCTTTTCTGTGGTTTGTAAGGTATTGGCCCCCTAGTGGTTGCTGTCAGAGAGAACATTAAACATCTAAATCATATTAAACTGGTTTTGGGGGCAAGTTGCTTGTCATAATAGAAAGAATTTTGTAATATTTCTGCAAAGCACTACATTGATTTGTTAGGAAATATAATAAAAGTTATAGTAGGCATGAAAGCTTTTATTACTGCTGAAAAATTTATTCCACAGCAAATAAAGACACAAGGTCATTAATCACTGGAGGTCCATTGTGGCTGGAATTCACTAAAATATTAAAGGCAGTTTAAGTTGTGTTTCAATGACCTATTTGTGACACAATACTCCATCTATTCTGCCATACATTTTATTGGAAAAAAATTCGAAGGCTTTGAGCTATTTGCTGCGGCACGGTGGCACAGTGGTTAGCACTGCTGCCTTACAGCGTCAGGGACCCAGGTTCGATCCCTGGCTCAGGTCACTGTTTGTGTGGAGTTTGTATATTCTCCCCGTGTCTGAGTGGGTTTCTCTGTGTGCTCTGGTTTCCTCCCACAGTCTGAAAGACATGCTGGTTAGGTGCATTGGCTGTGCTAAGTTCTCGCTCATTGTACCCAAATAGGCACTGGACTGTGGCAACTAGGGGATTTTCACAGTGACTTCACTGCAGTGTTAATGTAAGCCTACTTGTGACACTAATAAATAAACTTAAAAGATATTAATCACTATAAAAAGAGAGGAGAAAATTTGAATTTTTAAATATGAAGAAAGTGCTTCTCATCTTTAAATTTAATTTACTGCTTCTAACCTAGTCAACTCTAGAGTGACCAGATAGTCAATGAAAAGGGCTTTAACTATTTTCAACTATAACCTGAAGATGACACAACTGTAGAGAAAATGATACGTTATTATTCATCCTTCAGGCAAGCTTCACAGTACACTCAGCCATCTCAAGGTTTGTTACTCAGACAAACAAAAAGCATCAGTCATGAATGTGGCCCAGAATACACCAAAGACAAAAGGCATAGTACTGATATCATCAGAAAACACAAAAGAAATCTTATCTGCTCATCACTTCTCAAGATGCAATTGTCAGTTTAAGGTGAAAAATGTGAAATGCATAATTACAATGTGCTAACTACAAAGCAGGAACAATGAAAAGCAAATGGAAGGAGGGGAAAAGTTATTTGGAGAATGAATATTTCAAAAGCGATCAAGAATATTTTAATCAAAACTAAATTTTCAAAGTTTTGTGACAGTTTTAACTCACTCAGTAGTGTTTGATGCTTTGGTGGGTGCATGTGTGGTCAGCAACATTCCAAAGCATTTAAGATAATCAGTTATCATTTGTGGTACAAAGTGAAAATATGGTTTCCAGCCTAATTACTGGCAGGAGATTGATATTTGAAGAGGGGTAGTAAATTGGAATTGAGCTCTGATGAAAACCATGACCTGAAATATTAACTTGAGCAGCACAGTAACACAGTGGTTAGCACTGCTGCTTCACAGCACCAGGGATCTGGGTTCAATTCCCAGCTTGGGTCACTGTCTGTGTGTAATTTGCATGTTCTCCCTGTGTCTGCATGGGTTTCCTCCGGCTGCTCTGGTTTCCTCACACATTCTGAAAGACATGCTGCTTAGGTGCATTGACCTGAACAGGTGATGGACTGTGGCAACTTGGAATTTCAGAGTAACTTCATTGTAGTGTTAATGTAAGCCTTACTTGTGACTAATAAATAAACTTACTTAGTTTCTGAAACATTAACTTTGTTTCTCTCTTCACATTCAATTATCAGTGTGATAAAACCAACAAAATTTGAAATTTGTTACTTATTTTAATTTAAAATAAACCCAGAATGTTTATCTTCTCTGCTAAATACATCACCACTCATTCTCTCCCTCAACTGTAACTCACTGAGTCCAGTAATAATCTTAAGTGCTCATACCAGCTTTAACCCTGAAAATATCCACAAGCTTTCAACTGGTACTTTGATAAAAATATTATATATACACAAGATAAAGATCTGACAGAGTAAATGTGCAAGTCTATTCTCTTTTCCTCCCTCCAACTGAAGACGCTCCCCATCCCAGGACATGCACCCTGACTCCCAGCTGGCCTGGTTTCTCGCATGGCTGCTCCATAAGGTCTGACCCAATCACATAGTCCACAAAGGATCACTCCCTTAAAGGGGCCACATTACTATTCACTCCTTCTCCCAAATTTAAGTCCACCTATAAATGAAAATAAGAGAAAAATATGTATACGTAGGCACACATTCACAATATCACATTAGGGACACTATAGGAAAAGTCTATTCACAAAGACAGTTGGTCCAGAGACTCCCAGGCTCCTGTGAAACACCGCAACTCAATACTGGGTCCTTCAGCAAGCAATGAATCAGATCCAGGAGAAGCAAAAGGCAAACTCATCAGCTCAATATCTTCTCCAATGGCTTCTTCCTCCTCAGCTACAGAAGCTAGAGGCTGTCTAGGTTCCACAAAGGCCGCAGGTAGTCTTGGATCCATTGCTGGCCTACATGAGGGCACACTGGTTGGTCCCCTGGATCAGGCCTGCTCTCTTCCTTAAATGATCCACATGTTTTTTCACATGGCAGCTTTGTACTTCCCATACATATGAAACTGGTATTATTCTTTCTATAATTCTTCCTGACACCCAGGCTGGTCCACCAAAAAGTTTCTTGCCATGATTAGGTTGCCGATCTCGAACATTCTGTTGTTTTTCTTTGAGTGGTGTTGTTGTTTCTGGGAGGCATGTCTAGCTTCCACCCTCCCTGACAAATCAGCCAAGCTGGTTCATAGGCGGTGCTCCATAAATAATTCAGCTGGCGTAACTCCTGTGGTTGTGTTTGGCATATGATAATAAGAAATATGCCACTCAAAGTCAGTGGCCTCTGAACTTGCTTTTTGCTAGACGTTTTAAATGTTTGTACGGTGCACCCTGCTAAGCCATTCAAGACTGGGCCTGCCCAAACGCGGCATATCCCATTTGACTTGACAAAATGGTGGAACTCCTCAGCTGTAAATGCTGTGCCACTGGAGAACACAACGACCTTAGGATTGCCATGGATAGCAAATATCTGCTGTACCTTGTCAATGGTGGCTGTGGCCATTGTAGACTTCATTAGCTGGACATCTAGCTTTTTGAATGTGTACCAACCAGGACGAAAAATACATGTCCCATGAACAATCCAGCCAAGCCTATGTGCAAACATGGCCATGGCCAGTCTGGCCATTCTAATGGGTGAATGTATGCTGCTGGCAGCAATAACTGCTGGGTTTGACAACTTGGGCACTGTCGGACCATTCTTTTGATCCCTTTGTCAATGCGAGGCCATCAGATACAGTTTCAAGTAGTGCATTTATCTTATTTTATCCAGGATGTGCATTATGTAGCTCCTCTAGTAAAAACAGTTGTCTCTGAGGTGACACTATATCATGAGCCTCCCACATGCCATCCTCACTTTATTTTCATCCTCTCTGACTTGTCATAGTGCCAGCCTCTTAACTTTGGAGAGCAATGGATCCCTCTTGGTCCAGGCTCATATATGTGTAGGTGAGACCAGCAATCTCTCTAGCAGGTTCAATGCCAACACTATTTCTTGTGGTACAGCTGGTGATGGTACTGTTCGCTGCGAGGGAGGCAGCTGAATGGGTCGATGATGGAAGATTGTATGCAGCTAACAACAAGGTTCATCTTTGTACACTGTAAAGCAATTAGTGGCATTGGCTTATCCTCTCGGAATAATCCTAACAGAGGCCTGTGATCCAATACAATGGTGAGCTGTCTTCCATATATATATTAATGAAACTTCTTTATCACATTGACAAAGTCTTGTGGTAATCAATTTGTGAATATTTCTTCTCAGCATCTCATAAGGTCCTTGATGCGAATGCAATGTGGAGACAATGGAGTAATGGTATTATCTCTAGACTATTAATTCAGAAAGTCAGCTAATGTTCCGGGAACCCAGATTCGAAACCTACCAAAGCAGATAGTGGAATCTGAATTCAATAAAGAAAATCTGGAATTAAGAATCTACTGATGACCATGAAATCATTGCTGAAAAAAAAACCCACCTGGTTCACTAATGACCTTTAGAGAAGGAAGTCTGCCATCCTTACCCTACATGTGACTGCAGAGCCACAGCAGAGTGGTTGACTCTCAACTGTCCCCCACCCCCCTCCAAGGGCAACCAGGGATGGGCAATAAATGCTGGCCAGCCAGTGACGCCCATGTCCCATGAATTCATTTTAAAAATTGGCCTCTATTCCATCTGACATCTTGTGGGAAAGGACTCCTCCCACTCCATATGGTGATGTAATCACAGGTAACAGGTAATAGTTTGGTTGGATCAAAATGTAAAAATTGCATTGAAGACTGTAAGGCTTGCTTTACTTTGCCTCTTTTTGAGCATCTTTTGAGCATCTCCAATGTTGATACCTCTTCAGAAGCTGGTGCAATGGGGCCAAGTTCATGGACGCATTCTGCAGGAATTTCCTATAATAATTTACCATCCCCAGGAATGATTTTAACTCAATCACATTCTTAGACTGTGGTACTTCATTGACTGTTTTCACCATGTCCTCTAGGGGATGCAGACCCTTGGCATCTACCTTGAAGCTGCCTGGAAAGTGCATTTCTCTCATTTTAAGCGGATGTCTGCTTCTTTAAATCTTTTTAGGACCTCTTCTAGGTTTATCCCATGCTCCTCAGGGGGTCCTCCAGTATCATTCAAGTACACCATCACTTTGGAGATGCCCTGCAAAACTTTCCATTGTATACTGGAAAAAGGCACAAGGCTGAGGAGACCCCAAATGGTAGGTGAGTGTATTGGTATAACCTTTTGTGGTTGTTAATGGTGACCAGCTTTTGGAAGTCTTCATCCAGCTCCAGCTGCTGGTATGCATGATTAAGATCTAACTTAGTGTACTTGAGGCTAATTTAGCATAGAGGTCGTCTATTGTCAGAATGTGGTATCGCTCTCTGGGCTCGTCAGTTCACAGTTAACTTATAACCTCCATTGATTCGCACAGTGCGATCTGGCTTCAAAAAGGAATAGACTGCACCCATTCAGAAAACTGTACTGGTTTTATTATTCCCAAGTCTTCCAATCTTTTTAACTCCGCATCTACTTTATGACGAAGTGCATAAGGCATTGGGTAGGCTCAAAAGAATTTTGGTTTTGAGGTCCAAAAGAATTTTTGCTTTAGCCCCTTTTATTCCTAGTTCCTTTTGAAAAACATCCGAGTTATCTGCAGAGGAGCTCTTGAAAATTTCCATCCCGAATGTTCAGTATTTCCAGCCAGTCCAATTTTATCTGTTTCAACCAGTCTTGACCCATGAAACAAGGTCTGTGACCCTCAATCACTAGAACTGGTAACTGTGCTGTTTGGTCCCTACAGGATACCATGACTGCAACTGACCCTACTGCCTTTGGCATCTCTCCTATATAGTTTGTTAAAATATTTCTGAATGACTCAACCTCCAGGGTTGCAGACCTTTCTGGAAGTAGCTGAAAGCTTGTTTACTTTTGACTGTGAATGCAGCTCTGCCATTGACCAACAGGACTATCTAGTAGGTACCACCTTTGGACCTGGTTTAAAGTACAAGTTTTGGATCCCTTGTTAGGTTGCTCAGCCAGTTGTTTTAATGGCGTTGCCTTAACTGTTATTTTTTGTGCATTCTGTACTGCCTGCTTTTCTCTGCAAATGAGTTTGCAAGCCTGCAAACTATCCTTCTTGCAACTAAGACATGTACAATTTTTGCACCAGCATACTTCCTGGTAGTGCTCTCCCACACATCGAACACATACTTCCATCCCTGGTGCTATACCACTACTACCACTATGGCTACTACTGCTACTTCCTCACCCACCCACCCCGGCTCTGCTGCTGCACCTTCATTCAGGCTGTTCCTTGCAGCAGCCATTTCCCACCACCTTGGGGGCACCTTGTAACTCACTTACATCGTGCTCAATGCATTCAGTCACCTGGACCATCTCTACAGCTTTTTCCAAAGAAAATTTAGTCACAGCCAGCAGCTCTTTGGTATGGTGAGACTGTTGAATGCACAGACCAAATAGTCTCTTAACATCTCCCCCAGAGCTAGGCCAAATTCGCACTGCTGTGCTAAACGTCGCAGTCTGGCCACAAACCCAGAGACCGTCTCCCCAGGTTTCCTCACAGCAGAATGAAACTTATACCTCGACGTGATGATTGAAGGTCAGGGTTAAAACGGTCTTTGATCAATCCCACTATCTAAGCAAAAAACTGTGTCCGCAGCATTAGGTGATGTTAGGCTTCTCCCTAGACTGTAAATTTGTGGGCCACAGACTTAGAGTAATATTATCTTTTGACTTTCCTCCACAGTGATCCGTTAGCTACAAAGAAATAACACACCTTTTGATATGTTGCCCTCGGCTCTCAGCTTTTGGGTCAAACAGTTTTATCTTCCAATTTAAAGGTATCTTAAGGGCCTGTTTCTTCTTAGCTTTGACAATCGCTTTCCTCCCCCTCTAACTGCACACTGTGATCTGATGATTGTCATAATTTTTCCTTGTGGCCAGTGTAGTAAATTTGGAGGTGACAAGATGTGGCTTCAACAATAAATATTTTATTAACTAGTGTTATATATACACAGGGTAAAGGTCTGACAGAACATATGCACAGATCTACTCTCTTCTCCCTGGTTCCAACTGAAGGTCCACCAAGTCCCAAGGTGCACACCCTCACTCCCAATTGGCCCAGCTTCCCGCACGGATGCTTCACAGGGTCCAGCCTGATCACGTCACAAAAGATCACCCCTTAAAAGGGCTGTGTTACCACATTTAGATCGACCCTGGTCCCTACTCCTTTTCAGGTGACCAGGAATTGCAGCCTGATCTCTCTCTCTAGCTCAGTTTCATAAGCAAAAAAGTGTGTGTTTATTGGTTACCTCTTCTTGACACATTAGATAGTAATTTTTATGAATTATTCCATTTAATATGATCGATTTATTGTTTTGATATTGATTTTTTAAAATTCATGTTGAATGTTGTGCTAACTTGATCTTGCTGGAATTTGCTCATTGGCCCTCGGAGTGAGAAAAAAAATTAAACGTGGCCCCCCCCCCATGTGAAAAGATTGGACAAACCCGTTTAAAACTTACTCATTCTTTCTCCCCCTCATCATGACATGCACTTCCTGGCACACAAAATACTGCACTGATAACACAATGATCCAAAAGCTGTTGAGTGCCACATGTGAAACAATGGTACAGAATATTGGTGGAGTGGCAATCACCACTGAATTGCCACTCTGCTCCATTTTACTTACCTTAGTCTGGAGCTGGACATTCCTCACTCAGATCTACAACCTGGGGCAACTGAAGCCATGCCGCCTTTTTTTTTACAGCACCAGCTACCATAAATTGGACAAGTTAAAGGTCCCAGCCATTTAACAGGGGCATAGTATACAAGGTAAGTGGATAGGATGGTTAGGTGGTCAGGGTGGTCCTTGGGGATGGGGGGTGCGGTTATGGAGAAGAGAAGTTAGTCACAATCTTTGTGGGGGGACGGGTGCAGGATGTGCTTATTTTGGGACTTCTAATGGGTTGCATATGTTTCCTTTTGGGCATTACTGTAAGATCTGTATCTATATTAAGATGTTTATTATCTGACCTCAATGGGAGGGCAAAAGGGAGTATATGTACCAACTTTAACTTACTCCCAAACTTGAAAGAGACCAATTGAAAATATACTCATTTATGTGAATGCATATTGAATAAAACACATGTTGGATCTGGTACTTTACAGAAGAGAAACTGCAGCCAAGAGTTTGCTCCCCATAAGAAAATGGTTGTGAAAGAGAAAGACTAGCTTGCACAAATTTGTATAAATTTACGGACAAACATGCACACTTAACTAGCATCATAAAATAATTCTGTACCCCGTTTGAATAATTATCAATTTCGTACCTTATTGATCTCCACCTCATGATTTAGTAGCTTGTTCTGAGCTTCTTCCAACTGGTGGCACACTGAATCCCTTTCTCTCATTAGCCTCTGCAACTGACCTTCAAGACAAGCAACATTTTCTGACAAACAGGTCACCTGTAAATAAATTGGTTAGCATGAATTTTAAACAAGAACTGAAACGTTATAAATACTCGGCAGTTCTAGCAGCAGTCATGGAGAAAGGAAACCTTTAGTCAGAACTCAATCTTCTCTTAAAGAAGCGTTGACCAACACGATAGCCAAATCAAGAATTCTAATTAACATTGTACTTCCCATTGGTTAATAAAACATGAATAGAAGACACCAACAGCATCACGAATAACCTGTAATTATGTTACACCTTTAGGCAGCACAGTGGTTAGCACTGCTGCCTCACAACTCCAGGGACCTGGCTTGGGTCACTGTCTGCATGGAGTTTGCATGTTCTCCCCGTGTCTGCGTGGATTTCTTCTGGGTGCTCCCATTTTCCTCCCACCCTCCAAAGATGTGCAGGTTAGGTGGATTGGCCATGTTAAATTGCCCCTTCATGTCCTGGGATGCTCAAGTTAGAGGGATTGGTGGAGTAAATATGACAGGTTACGGGGATAAGGTCAAGGTGGGATTGTTTCTGGAGACTTGATGGGCCGAATGGCCTCTTTCTGCATTGTAGGGATCTATGTTTCAATGATGTAATAAAACATCCCAAGACACTTCACATAAGCATGACAGCAAAATTTGACACTGTGGCAATAATGATAAGTGACAAAGAACCTGAACAAAGTGGTAAGTTTAAAAGGCCATCGCAAAGTAGGGAAGATAGATAAGGAGATACAAAGTTCAAAGATGGAGTTCCAGAGCTTAGGGCATGGATTCACAAACTGTGGCTCACAAGTCCACAACAAGGCAACAATAATGGTCGTAGAGCTCAGACTTAGTTTTAACAGATGCAAAGCCCTTTTAAATGTTTGTGTGCAGATCACCAACAACCTAGTATCCCCACGCTGATGTTATTGTTAAGAAAGCCCACAAATGCCTCTATTTTCTCAGAAGACTAGGGAAATCTGGCATGTCTGCCACAACTTTCACCAACTTTTACAGATGCATCATAAAAAGCATTCTTTCTGGTTGCATCACAGCTTGTTATGGCTCCTGCTCTGTCCAAGATGGCGAGAAACTACAAAGAGTCATGAACGAAGCCCAATCCATTGCGTGCCTCAGCTCATCTACTGCCAAAACCCTCATCTACACTTTTTCTATCTCTAGACCAGAGATTTCTAAAATATTACTGGCCAGACTTCTGTCATATCGACACAGACATCAAGTTTTTACAGAGATGCAAGAAAGCAGACAAGATACCCACTTTAAGACTTGAACAGCAGGTTAGGTGTAAAGATTCGCATTCTAATCAGTAATCTGTAAACTGTCTGTGCTTTATATGCTCTGTCTGAGGCCAGAACTCTCCATTCACCTGACAAAGGGACTAACCCCGAAAGCTAGTGAGTGTACTATCAAATAAATGGGTTGGACTTAAACCTGGTGTTGTCAGACTTTTTACTGTGTTTACCCCAGTCCAACGCCGACATATCCACAATTTGAGGTCATCCATGTCCTGACTCACACTAATTCACCCTTCACACCTGTCGTCACTGACCTACATTGGCTTCTTCCATTTTAAAATTCTCATCTTGGTTTCCAAATTCCTCCATGATCCTGCCCTCCATATTTCTGTAATCTCCTCCAGACTGACAACTTTTCAAGATATTTGCAATCCACTAAATCTAACCTTGTGAGTGAGTGACCAAGGCCTAAGCCTTTATTTTCCAAACAGTTTCCTGATGTGACCCCATTTTTATGCTTTAAATGGTTAAGCTGCAGCCACTGACAGAAATGCTGGTGATGCTTCTTTCCCTAAATCCAGTGATTCCAGATTGAAGAATCAACTTGCATCAAAATCTGTTGAGCCATTCTACAACACACGCAGGCCATTGCTGTAACCACATGAGGAAGCGAAGACAGAAAATAGCAGATTTCTATGTTCCTCAAGATATTTTACAAAAAATTCTTCCTGCATTCCGGGAAGAAATGAGATAATTATTTAGAAGCCTTTAATTTCTTGTTCATTATAAGTTTTCTCAGATGTCATCAAAAGGCCAAGGAAACTTAATGTACTTAGCTCAAAAATCTTTGAAAAATCAATAAATTTAATGAAGCACAATCATCCACTTCTGAAAACCATGTTCACTATTTAAGTGGTCTTATTTAAATTAAAAATTAAAATTCTTTCCTCCTTTCATAGAGATTCATAAGTTTAATTTCATCTTCATCAATTATAAATGTAAGCCTAATAATCATAAATCCCTTATGAATATCTCTGACTAAAACAAAAACATGCATCCTATTTTCAAATTTATTATAAAGCAAGTCCAGTTGAAGTAGAACCAGTTCCCTCAAAGTATTCGGACAGCTGAAAAACAATAACTTGATGTTTAAAAAAATTGTCTACCTGCACGGGGGATCCCTGGCTAATACTCTTCCTCTTGTAAATACTACAGTGATATAATTACTCTACATACATGACCTACCATTACACATCCCCTGGGAAAAAAAGGAAGAACCAAACTAAGTGGAGACTCCTGTTGTGAACTCTCCAGCAACTTGCTCATACATCAATAGCAATCAAAATCTGGCAAGCAGCCCTGCAGACAATTAGAGCCAGATTTATGGCATGACAAATAGAACTGGGAGAAGGAAAGTTGAAATTCTTGATTGAATTGACTATATTGCATTGTAAAGTTGGCAAACAAAAGTCCTTTTAAAGCATTTTCTCATGGAATGAGAGCAGTACGACGTCCTCAAATAATTCCACAATCACCTTGGATCTTCAATCAGGACAGAAAGAATTTCTGAAATTGGTATGGGGGGACTCAGCTGACCGGTGTTGACTACACAACAGAGTGTGAATGGTTCAAGATCTGGATAATTTGGAGTATGTGGAGAGGGTGTAGAGAAAAGGGTTAATTCTAATGATAGCTACTGGTCATGTGCTATGTTGCAGTGATGTCACTCACTGAGAACAGGAGTGTGAAACACCTCTAAAGAGTAGCGCCAGCCGTGTCTTGGTTTTACACAACCGTCATAAATGAGATGTAAATCAGTGATGGGCAACCTAGGCTAGTGAGCAGGTCACATGAGTGACCTTCCTTGATCTCAGTGGGCCACAAGATTGAAATCCAGCTTGTTGACTCACCACGATTCTATGAATAAGACTGAATACATACTGGAAATTTCATAATGACTTATAGCAGATGCTTAAATCATTTGAAAGATCTACAGTGGCTTCTATTTTCAATGATTCTATGGTTCTAGAACTATCATTAACTTCAAATGATAAAAATGGAGGCAGAGGGAGCGTACGGCTCTCACAGTCAATGTTGTGTGCAAGAAGCACACACTTCACTTGCCTTTGTTTTACATGTGAATCATTTCATACGTAGGAGAAAAGCTATGTGGCTGGAAATCAACAGAGTGTGACAATCCTGCAGGTCAGCAACAGTCAACAAAATGTCTTGCGGACTGGACCCAGAACCCAGATGGGCCATACATGGTCCTGGGCTGCAGGGGATCCACCAATGATGGACATAATTGTTTCTGAACATAACGCCATTGCCTCCAATAGATCAATTCTAGAGTAAGAAACCAATGAATCCAGATTTAAACCCACAATAACATACGGTGGGAGCAGCGACTACATGCAAAGAGGCAAAGTGGTGGGAAAAGCTTCAAGGGAAATAGAGCAGCACAGAGAATGAGTGAAGGGCTTTGAAGCCAACTCAAATAATGAAAGCAGACCAGTGGCTGGCAAAACAAGTAGTGCAGGAAAAGAGCACTGTCATGACCATCTCAGTGGTGGAGGTATGAAATTTCTTTACCTCATCCATCTGCTGTAGTCATCTATGATGATTATGAAGGATTTGCCATTGTAGACATGGCCGGTTGAGAAATTCTGTGGGAATGAATGGGTCCCTTTGGTCATGGAAGTGCAATGCACAAACTTGCCAATTTGTAATAGTTTCCTGTATTTCTCTGGTGATACCTGGCCACCATGTGGAGAGCTGGGTCCATGCCATGCATTTAGTAATGTCCAGATGACTTTGTAACTTCCGAAGGATATCTGCCCACAGGGGAGGCAGAATGATCAGCATATGTTATAGACCATGACTGTAAAATGGCTCTACTGTTTGAACTAAGTTTTGGCTGCACCACCACTTGGTCTCCAAAGAGGCCACTCTCGTTGGCAGTTGTTGTGAATGCAGGCACACTCGGAGAAGCTCTTGACAAATCTGTCGCAGCCTAGCTGTGGTTGCCAGCAGATGTCTGGCAATAGTTTGGGAGTAGGCCTCCAGCTCAGCAACAAACAGCTGTTCTGTTTGGTTGAAAGGCTCATGGTGGCCCTTGAAAATATATCTGCCATCATCTGATTTTATCCCCTGGACATAAACAGTATCAAAGGCAAATTTCATGAGGCACAAGTGAAACCTCTGGATCCGAGGAGGCATTTTTGCATGGACCTTTTTGTTTAACAAAGATACCAATGGTTTATGGTCCATCTCAATGGTGACCTTGAGACCATAGAGTCATAGAAGTTTACAGCATGGAAACAGGCCCTTTGGCCCAACTTGTCCATGCTGCCCTTTTTTTAAAAAGCCCCTAAGCTAATCCCAATTGCCCACATTTGGCCCATATCCCTCTATACCCATCGTACCCATGTAACTATCTAAATGCTTTTTAAAAGATAAAATTGTACCTGCCTCTACTACTACCTCTGGCAGCTCGTTTCTGTGTGAAAAAATTGCTCTTCTGGACACTTTTGTATCTCTCACTCACCTTAAACCTACGCCCTCTAGTTTTAGACTCCCTACCTTTGGGAAAAGATATTGACTATCTACCTTGTCCATGCCACTCATTATTATATAGACATCTAAAAGATCATCCCTTAGGCTCCTATGCTCCAGAGAAAAAAGTCAATCCATCAAGTCCCGGTAGCATCCTAGTAAATCTTTTCTGCACTCTTTGTAGTTTAATAATATCCTTTCTATAATAGGGTGACCAGAATTGCACACAGTATTCCAAGTGTGGCCTTACCAATATCTTGTACAAGTCCCAACTCCTGTGTTCAGTGTTCTGACTGATGAAACCAAGCTTGCCGAATGCCTTCTTCACCATTCTGTCCATTTGTGACACCACTTTCAAGGAGCTATGAACATGTACCCCTAGTTCTCTTTGTTCTGTAACTCTCCCCAACGCCCTACTGAGTAAGTCCTGCCTTAGTTCAATCTACCAAAATGCATCACCTCGTATTTGTCTAAATTAAACTCCATCTGCCATTCATCAGCCCACTGGCCCAATTGATCAAGATCCCATTGCAATTGAAGATAACTTTCTTCACTGTCTACTCTGCCACCAATCTTGGTGTCATCTGCAAACTTACTAGCCATGCCCCTCTTATTCTCATCCAAATCATTAATATAAATGACAAACTTGGCCCAGCACTGATCCCTGAGGCACACCACTGGTTATAGGCCTCCAGTTTGAAAAACAATTCTCGACAACCACCCTCTGGCTTCTGTCAAGAAGCCAATTTTGTATCCATTTACAATTTTGTATCCACAGACACCCTGGATCCCATGAGGTTGAACTTTATGCAACAACCTACCATGCGATACCTTGTCAAAGGCTTTGCTAAAGTCCATGTAGACAACATCAACTGCACTGCCCTCATCTACCTTCTTGGTTGCCCCTTCAAAAAACTCAATTAAATTTCTGAGACATGATTTTCTACTCACAAAGCCATGCTGACTGTCCCTAATCAGTATTTGCATCTCTAAATGCCTGTAGGTCCTGTCTGTCAAAATACCTTCCAACAATTTACCCAATTAGTGAGAATACTATTCACAGATCCATGTAACCATAAAAGCTTCCTTCTCAATGACAGTACATCTGGCTTGTGTCTGACAGCCTTCCAGAAGCTTGGTAGGTGGGTCACTGGCTACCATCCAATTGCTCCCAACAGGAAACCGCTCAGAGGTTCTTGGAGGACTCTTCAATTGCAATGGTAGTTGGAAGGGTCAGTTTGTAGTGGACCAGAATTTCAGGGGAGAGCAACATCTCCTTAATGTGAGTGAATGCATGTACTTGGGAATCTCAGTATAATGCCTTGTCTTTCTTGAGCCGGTGTCTCAGCAGTTCCATGACTTGTGCCAGAGGTAGAAACTTTGTCAGCAGGTTCACCATTCCTAGGAGATGCAGGAGGCTGAGTTTGGAGGAAAGGGTGGGAAAATAGATGCTCACCTTGGTTTTGTGTGGATCTGCTGTGACACCTTTGTTGCTGATGATGTAGCCCAAGAACCAAATAAAATCACATCAATCGTTCAGCATAAGCTATGTAATCAATTCAAAACTGCTGTGCACCGTTCATCGTGCTCTTCTGCCGTGACACCATGAACCATGACATCATCCATATGGAAAATGACCTCCTGTAGGCCTTGCATTATTTCTGATATTGTGCATTGGAATTTTCTGGTTCAGAGATAATCCCAAAGGGCCAGTCAAGGCCAGTCGTGCAGACCCAGCCAGGGTTGAAGAGGCCAATGATTGGAGGCTGATGTGGTAGGGGCTGGTACAAGCATGGGGCCCTTTTCCACTGGGGTACACAAGGTACCCAATCAAGCAGTCTGTCCCAAACCTATAGATATTTGGGCACCCCTCTTGCTACTAAATGTCACAGGAAGCCACAATTGAGCTACAAAGAAGGCAGAAGCCTCCCAAGCGAGTCAGGCCTGTATATTTAAGGCAGTAGGCTCAAGGTCTTCCAATTCTCGGAAGGGGAGAGGAGGTTAGGGTAGGGATCAGAGATCAGACCCTTGTTGTAATTGACAAGCTACAGCAATTGAGATCACATCTGGTTAAGACACATCTAGACACCAGTTGGAGGAACAAATCTGCCCTAATTTCAATAAACAGAAAACCATTAGCAGCATGGACAGAGTACCTTACCGTCAAGAGACTGTCATACCTACAGAACCACAAGTGAAATAAACCAGGCGTTTGGAAGCAACCTCCAATGAACTGGTCTGAGAGCAACACAATTCCCATCCAGCTTGGAAAAAGCTCTGCACTTACTCAGGAAGAATGGTGAAATCACCAAAGAGACTTTCGTTTCAGAGAAAAGACTTGGGCGAGGGAGAGAAAGCTGGAAAGTCCCACCCGAGGTCAATGGACCTTTGCATGGTCTGTGTTCCACCCACTACAATTCCAGTGGTGGGCAGATGGGAAAATTCCACCTGTAAAGAGTTCAATCTAATGATAGTTACTGAGCATGTATGCCATAGAGATGCCACCTGCAGAGACGATGGGCGGATTTTATGACATTGCTTGAGCAAGGCCGGAAATTCCTGCCTAAGTTCAATGACATTTTTGTTGCCCAGCCTTCGCCTGCTCCAATTCTGTGGCAGGCAAGGCAGTAGGATTCCAGTGAATGTGTGTGAAGCACTCTGAGCTGCTTCAGCTCAGTTGTGCCCTTATTTAATCTTTTTTAAATAGTTATCATGTAAATAAATGTTTCTGAACAAAAGACGATTGCCTCCAGCAATATCTCTTCTACACTAAAAAGCCAATGAAACCAAAGGTAAGCCCACAATAATAGATTCAGCAAGACATACATTTGAGAATCACAGAATCCCTACTGTGCAGAAAGAGGCCATTCAGCCCATTAAGTCTGTACCAACCACAATCCCACCCAGGCCCTATGCTCATAACCCTACTTATTTACCCTACTAACCCCCTGACACTAAGGGGCAATTTAGCTTGGCCAATCAACCTAACCCATGCATCTTTGGAGTGTGGGAGGAAACCGGAGCCCCCGGAGGAAACCCATGCAGACACAGGGAGAATGTGCAAACTCCATCCAGACAGTGACCCAAGCTGGGAATTGAACCCAGGTCCCTGGCACTGTGAAGCACCAGTGCTGACCACTGTGCTGCCCATTGTGTCACTGTGCCACCCAGAGAAGTCAACTCTAAAGTAACAAAGGAAAAAATTATGGTTCAGACAAATTGTTTAATGCAAAAGGGAAAAGCAGATGGTTTTGGTACTTGAGAACAAAAATTTGTGAATTATACAGCTGTTGTTCAATTTAGTAAAAAACATCAAATTAGTCTGGGCCCTTGATTACTAGAAATGCTTAGCCATTTTATGGAGACATTAACCTAATTATTTTACTATCCATATTGTAATCTCAAAGCAATGGCATTGACATTGCATAGTTAATTCTGAAGAATAAGAAATATCAATCAATTTCAAAGGATCAGTTGGATGTCAACAGAGTGGATCATTGCAATAAAAATACTTTGGAATACGTTCCTTGAGAACTGCACAAATAATTTAACACTATCTTCACGATGTGCATTTATTTCCTGCATTTCCAAAGTTCTCTTGAATTAAATGACCACTTTTCTCCAGTACTTAAATGTCATTGATTCATTCGGTATATAATAGTCGGTATATTATGGCTTATTTTAAAACTAGTTTGGACTTTCAATGATGATTAAAAGCTACACGAATTTACCTTCAGCACATTCAAGCTGCCAATACAATGCATTCTATGAGGGAGGGAAAGGTGAACTGTAATGCAGGTACAATAGCTCACTCTGCTTGGGTGATTCCCCTTTTCGCTAAAATGAGGTGATCCACTACATAAGTGCTTTTCACCATATATTAGATCTTTCTTCAGGTAGTCTCTTTGCCCACAAACCCTTGGAGTTTTGTTTTACGACTACTTGCAACCTCCAATGGAGAGGATTAGCATCGAGTTATATCGCTGTAAGGGGCAGAAAGGAGCATCTGTTTTACCTGTCCTTTCGCAGAATAGAATAATACGAAAGCAGACGGGGCTGAGGGAGATACAATTCAGATTATGTGAATTATGTGATTGGGAAGATTTGACAGAGTAAATGCATTATTAAAAGGGGAGACATACAGCATAGAATCCATTCTACTAAATGGATATTCAAAGTACAACTGAATTAACGGACACCAGCTTGAGAACAGATCAAAACTTCCCAGGCTTATCAAAATCGACAGCTGACAAATCAACAAACCTGAGAAAAATAATAAAATCATGGAATCCTTAAAGAATACCATTCGGCCCATCAAGTATACACCAACTCTCTGACAAAGCATTTTATCCAGTCCTATCTCCATAACCCCACATATTTAGCCTGCTAATCCCCTAACCTACATATCTTGGGATACTTGCTTTGACAAAGGATCATCTGGACTTGAAAGGTCAGCTCTTTCCACTCCTTACAGATGCTGCCAGACCTGCTGAGATTTTCCAGCATTTTCTCCTCTGAGTTCAGATTCCAGCATCTGCAGTAATTTGCTTTTATCTTGGGATATTAAGGGGTAATAATTGCCATGGTCAATCAATCTAACTCGGACATCTTTGGACTGTGGGAGGAAACCCACAGACACGGGAAGAACATGCAAACTCCACACAGACAGTCATCCGAGGCTGGCATCAAACTGGGTCCTGATACTGCGAGACAGCAGTGCAACCACTGTGCCATCTTAGTTCCAGATTTAATTTAAGTCTATTAGTTAGTTAGAAAAGTAATCTATGTTGTTATATGCATCATAAATAAGTACATCACATTGTTCAAAGCTGCTGATGTTGTTGCAATAAGATTGGTCCTGCCTATCCCTTGATACAAGTTTTCCTCATTCAATAATAGAACACACTAACAAAATTGCCCGAGAACTGAATTCCATCTTATCATCCACCACCCCCACCTATTGGCCATAACAGAAACAACATCAGTAACATTTCAAGTGACAACGAATGTAGTATTCCTTTACATTTTCCTACAACTTCAATTTCTTAATATCAGATACATTACTGGAATAAACTTGGTTTCAGTTTCGGTAGATATCCAGTTTGTAAAAGTGGCAAGGAATATTAGTGCAGATTTATAAAAGCAGCATCACTGTGCATTGAGCAAGTGATAATTTTCTTCAACTGTAAAACAACATCACTCTCTCACCTTTGATGCCAAATCTTCTCTTTCTTTCCTCATTTCATCATGCATAGTTTTTTTGGCATTTGCAATCTTTTCTTGCTGAGAAGCTAACTCCCTTTCTAGCCGTTCTTTCTGACGCAACATCTCATTCTTCAGCTGCTCACAGTGGACCAGAGCCTAGAGAAAAAGAAAATAAAACTGGTCTTTGAAGCTAAGCAGAACATGACAGGCTAATAGATTATCGCATTGAGCTTTGGTTTGGGAAGAAAGCCAGATCATAGTTTCATGCAAGTTCCAATCTATAAACTATCTGTGACTTCACAAACACTAAAGGATAAGTTTGTTTTATCTAAATCACATTGCTGTTTATTTTAGGTAACAACATTAATACAGTCCATATGATAAAAAACATAATGCGTTTTTGGAGTGATGTCACAGTGGGTGACCCATAAGTAAAGTATATTCATTTGTCATAAGTAAAGCTTTCATTAACACTGCAGTGAAGTTACTATGAAAATCCCCTGCCTGTTCGGCTCAATGCACCTAACCAGCATGTCTTTCAGACTGTGGGAGGAAACTGGAGCACCCGGAAGAAACCCATGCAGACACAGGGAGAACATGCAAACTCCACGCAGACAGTTTCCCAAGCCGGGAATCAACCCCAGGTCCCTGGCGCTGTGAGACAGCAGTGCTAACTGATAGATTCAGTTCTCACAGCAACTTTTATAAGTTCTTTAATATAATAAAGCATCCCAAGGTGTTGCATAGGAACACTGTATGCAAAACATGATCCTGAGCCACTGAGCCATGATTGGTAAAAGTGGTGGGTTTTAAGGAATGTCTGAAAGGAGGAAAATGAGATACTGGGGTTGAGATATAGGGAGGAAATTCCAGCGCTTAGGATCTAGAAAAACTAAAAGCACAGCCACTAATAGTGGATCGATTAAAATTGGGGACGTTAATGAAACCATAATTAGAGGTGCATAGATATATTGGAGGCTCAGGGGTTGAGAGGCGATTGCGAAGATGAGGAGGAGAGAGGTTATGGAGGGGTTTGAAAATAAGCATTACATTTTAAAATCATAATGTTACTTGCCTGGGAGCCACTGTGGGCTAGCAAACACATTGAGAGAAATGGCAGCATGGTGGGAAGGTCCCTGGATTAGTAATTCAGAGGCCCAGCCTAATGCTCGGGGGACACAGTTTTAAATTCCACCGTGGCAGCTGGTGGAATTGAAACTAAATTAATATATCTGAAAAAGAAAACTAGTAATAGTAACCATGAAACTATCATCCCCACTTGATTCATTTGAGAAAAGAAAACCTGCTCCTTACCTGGTCAGGTGTCAATATCCACTGCAACATACCTGACTCTTAACTAGCCTCTGAATTAGGTCAACAAACCATCCAGTTCAAGGAAAATTAAGGATGGACAAGAAATAGCTTCTTGGCCTTCTGGCTAAGAACAAGCATGGGATCAAGCCCAAGATGGGGTGTAATGTCTTATCTTGTCAGCTTGGATCTTGTTTGTTGCTCTTACGGGGACCTTAAATTGGATTCAATTGGATTTTGAATTTGGTTTTATGAGCAAGCAAGGAGTTTGGGTTTGCTCAGTCTATTTTGAGCTCTGGCTTTGTAATTTTAACTTTGGAGTAAAAATTTTAATAAGGCTTGTCAGCACAGCCTACATCTCATGAAAGAATAATAAGAACCACAGGGGTGATAAGTGGTCAGGATTTTGTGTGTGTTTAAATACAGCAGCAGATTTTTGAATAATCTAAGTTTACAGAGGGCAGAATGTGGGAGATCATCCAGGAGTCTGTTGGAATAGTCAAGTTTAACAGTGGCAATGCATAAAGATCATTTTGCATTGTTTGTCAATAAAGGCATATTGAAAAATTGGTCTTAAAAAGTATTCTTTTCCCATCCGAACAGTTCTGATTAATGGTCTTTGGCCTGAAATGTTAATTCTGTTTCTCTCTCTATAGATGCTAGTCAACCTGCTGAGTACTTCCAGCATTTTGTTTTATTTTAAATTTCCAACATCCATATTTTGTTTTCTTTTTCACCTGTCATAGTTCTTAAACAGATCAGCGTATCTTCAGATTTAGTTTTTAAAACTACGGCAGTAGCTAGTTTATACCATGTGAAAACTTTTCAGATTGTTACTCTCTTCAAGACACATCACCTGGTATTGTGAAATCATTGGTTAACATCGGCAAAATACTACTACAGAATTAAAATGTTGAGCTATTGAAGATGTTTTGCTTTCATATGTCAGTTATATTCAGCTAATGCAACACTTGGCTTTCTATTAGAAGATAGCAGGTTCAGCTCATACTCCAGGATTTAAGTGAAATGGCACGAAAGCAAGCCTTTAAGTCCATTAAGGCAATGCCATTATTTTTCTCCATACAACTTATCTGGACTATCACACACTTTAAGCACTGTAATATTCCTGCTTCTTGAAAAATGATCTAATACTTTTTGAAATAATTTACAAATGCTGCTTCAGCAATGGATTGTGTTAAAGAATTCAACATTCCTACCACCATCCCTGAAAAGAAAGCTTTCAAACGTCCACATGAATTCTTTTTGGGGTACAGTCAACCCATGTTCTGTTGCTGCTGTCTTCTCAAACAGCAAAATCACATCAACATTCTTTACCTTAATGGAAAACTTCATAATCTTGAAAATTTCTTAGCTTTAATGAAAAAATCCTAACTCTTCGAGTCTTTATCTCTTGTATTATTCCTATCATGAATATCCAAAATTAGACAGAGTATTCCAATTATGGCTTAACTAAAGGTCTCATTCAAGTTCAACATTAGCTCCTTGCTATTATTTTTTTTAGATACAAAACAATATCAAAGATTCTATTTGTGTATTTTGTTCTAATTAATTGATCTTTTAACTTGTGAATTCACTTTGGAGATATCAGATAAACTATTGTGAATCTAAGAACTGGCTAAGTTAACTGAAAGCAGCAAATTTGATTTGAAACAGCTAGTAATAACATCAGAAATGTCTGGTGAACTGGATATAACTGTGAGTGGGAAATGTTACTGGCAGTATAGACTTGCCCAAAAAAGCCCAAATATTTTAACATTTACATAACATAAGAACATAAGAAATAGGAGCAGGAGTAGGCCATCCAGCCCTTCGAGCCTGCCCCGCCATTCAATAAGATCATGGCTGATCTGTCGTGGCTCAGTTCCACATTCCCGCCCTCTCTCCATAACCCTTAATTCCCTCGCTTATCAAAAACCCATCAACCCGCGTCTTAAAAATATTTAGCAAGGCAGCCTCCACCATCTCAACGGGCAAAGAATTCCAGAGATTCACCACCCTTTGAGTGAAGAAGTTCCTCCTCAACTCCGTTCTAAACCGCCCCCCCTTTATCTTGAGGTTGTGCCCCCTAGTCCTACTGTCCTTTCTGAGCGGGAAGAGTTTCTCCACCTCTATCCTATCCATCCCATTCATCATCTTATACGTCTCAATGAGATCTCCCCTCATTCTTCTAAACTCTAATGAGTACAAGCCTAGTTTATTCAGCCTCTCCTCATAGCTCAACCCCCTCAACTCTGGTATCAGCCTAGTAAACCTCCTCTGCACTCCCTCCAAGGCCAAAATATCCTTGCGTAAGTGCGGCGACCAAAACTGCACACAATACTCCAGCTGCGGCCTCACCAATGCCCTATACAGCTGCAGCAAGACCTCCCTACTTTTATATTCAATCCCTCTCGCTATGAAGGCCAGCATCCCATTCGCCTTCCTGACCACCTGCTGCACCTGCCGGCTGGGTTTTTGCGACTCATGCACAAGGACCCCGAGGTCCCACTGCACCGTCGCCTGCTGCAGTTTTTCGCCCCTTAATAGTCCTTCCTACCATTATTCCTACCAAAGTGGACCACCTCGCACTTGCCAACATTAAATTCCATTTGCCCAGCCTATCTAGATCCTTCTGTAGACTCTCAACACCCTCCGCGCAATTTGCTGTTCCACCAATCTCGGTGTCATCAGTAAATTTCGACACCATACACTCGGTTCCCTCCTCCAGATCACCTATATAAATGGTAAATAGCTGAGGCCCCAGCACCGAACCCTGGGGCACTCCACTAGTCACCAACCGCCAATCCGAATAGCACCCATTAACCCCGACTCTCTGCCTCCTATTTGACAACCAATCCTCTATCCACGCTAACACCCTACCCCCAACTCCATGCCCCCTTACCTTCTGCAATAACCTCTTGTGAGGTACCTTGTCAAATGCCTTCTGAAAATCAAGAAAGACCACATCCACCGGCTCTCCTCTATCCACCGCCCTAGACACACCCTCATAGAACTCCAATAAATTCGTCAGACACGACTTCCCCTTAATGAAACCGTGCTGCGTCTGCTCTATCAAGCAATTCCCCTCAAGATGCCTTGCTATTTCCTCCTTGATGACGGATTCTAACATTTTACCTACAACAGACGTTAAACTAACCGGCCTATAATTCCCTGCCTTTTGCCTGGCACCCTTCTTAAACAATGGCGTAACATTAGCCGTTTTCCAATCTTCCGGCACTTCCCCGGAATCCAGCGACGTTTGGAAAATAACCACCAAGGCATCCACTATCACCTCCGCCATTTCTTTCAGAACCCTTGGATGCATTCCATCCGGTCCTGGGGACTTGTCCACAATCAGTCCCTCCAGTCTGTCCAGCACCACCTCTCTAGTAACAATAATGTCCTTGAGACCCTCCAGTCCTACCACCTTTCCACCGCTAACACCCGGCAAATTATTCACGTCCTCCTCCGTGAAGACCAAAACAAAAAAGTTTTTCAAGACCTCAGCCATTTCCCCATCCCCTACCACTAAGTCCCCCCTCTCATCCTCTAAGGGTCCAACGTTCACCCTAGCCAGCCTCTTCCTTTTTATATATTTATAAAAACTCTTGCTATCCTTTTTTATATTAAGCACTAACATAGTTTCTCCTACCCTTCTTTATCAACTTCTTTGTCAATCTTTGTTGACATTTAAACCTCTCCCAATCCTCTTCTCGCCCACTACTCTTTGCTACTCTAAATGCCTCCGCTTTTAATTTAACACTTTCCTTCACCTCCTTCGTTATCCACGGCTTATTACCTCTCCTCCTACGGTCCTTTTTAACCATTGGATTAAATTTCTGCTGAGCACCAAGAAAGATCTCCTTAAAGATCCTCCACTGCTCCTCAGCAGACCTACCTTCCAACGCGCTCCCCCAGTTAACATTCGCCAATTCTTCTCTCATCCTACCGTACTCTCCTCTGTTCAAACAAAGGACGCGTGTCCGGGAACCCACTTTCTCCTCCTCCATCTGCACCAGAAACTCCACCATGCAATGATCACTCTCCCAAAGAGGATCCTTCACCACAAGGTCCCTAATTCTACCCGCCTCATTACAGAACACCAGATCCAAGATAGCTCGCTCCCTCATCGGCTCCAACGCACACTGTTCAAGGAAACTATCCCAGCAGCATTCCAAGAACTCCTCCTCGAGCCCACCGTGTCCAACATGGGTCGATCAATCAATATGTAGATTGAAATCTCCCATAATTATCGCCGTTCCATTCCTGCACGCCGCACTTATTTGCGCGTTAACAGCCTGCCCCACCTCCAGATCATTATTCGGGGGCCTATAGACGACACCCACCAGCGTCTTCCTCCCTTTGCTGTTCCTAATCTCCACCCACAACGATTCCACTTTCTGCTCTTTGGTTCCTATATCATCCCTTGCTACCACCCTGATACTATCCTTAATCAGCAGAGCTACGCCCCCCACTTTTTCCTCCCGCCTATCCTTCCTAAACACTTGATACCCCTGGACATTCAGCTCCCAGTCCCTGTCACCTTGCAGCCACGTCTCTGTAATGGCCACCAGATCATATCCATTTGTGCTGATCTGCGCCACCATTTCTGACATTCCCTCCATCAGAAGATCAGAAGTAGGGATATTCTCTGATATTTCCAGTGTTCAATACCATTCGCGACTCCTCGGGTACTGGGGCAGTCTGTAGCTATAGACCTGGTCAACGTTCAGGCTCGATAAGTGACAAGTAATATTCATGCCACTGAAGAAGTGCTAGGCAATTCCCATTTCCAACAAGAGAGAATCTGACCACCTCCACAGAACATTAAATGTCATTATCACTGCTAAATTCTATCCCTCAACCCCCAAATTAACATCCTGGGGCTAACAATTGACCAGAAACCTAGCTGCGCCTACCACATAAAATAGTGTGGCGACAACAGCAGGTCAGAAGCTGGGAATTCCACGACAACTAACTAACCTCTTGACTTTCCAAAGGCTGTTCGCCATCTGCAAGGTACATTGAGGAGCAGAGAATATTTTCCAGTTGCCTGAACGAGTGATGCTCCAACAACAGCCAAAGATTCAACACCATCCAAGGAAAAGCAGCCTGTGTGATCAGCATCCCATCCACTGCCAGTGTATAGTATGCACAATATACAAGATAAACTGCAGAAACATCAAGCCTTCTTCAACAATGCCTTCGAAACTTGCAACCCCCTACCACACCGAAGGATAAGGACAGCAGAGGCATGTGAACACCACTATCTTTAAGTTCTCTTCCAAGTCACACACCACTGTGAAATTGAACTATATCCCTATTCCTTCACTGCTGGGCCAAAAACCTGGGACTCCATTTCTAACAGCACTGTGGGTGTGCCTACTCTGGATGTACTGCAGCAATTGAAGGCTGTGGCTCACTACCATCTTCAAGGGGAACTGGGTACGGGTAACAAATGTTGCTTTGTCTGCAATGCTCAGATCTCATGAAAGATTAAAAAAACTTTCTCCCTTATCCACAATTTCCACTTCGAGGTTCCACTTTTAGAATAACAGTCCATAAAGCTTATTTTTGTCTCTCTCTCTCTCCAATGTTAAATATACATATCTCAGTCCTATATTGCAGCCATTCTCTCTTTTCAGCAGGCTTCAAAGCGGCCAAAATGAAAAAAAGATCTGCATTATCGAGTGCTTTTCATGATCACAGGATGTCTCAAAGCCCTTTATAGTCAATTAAGTACTTTTAAAGTATAGTCACTGGTGTGCTGCAGGAAATGAAGTGGCCAATATGTGCTCAGCAAACTCCAATAAACAACAACATGACAATGACCAGATAATTTTTTAGTAACATTGATTGAGGAATATATGTCAGCTAGAACACTGGAGATAACTCCCCAGGTCTTCAAAATAGTGCAACAGATCTTTTGTATTCACTTGAGCCAATATATGGGGTCTTGGTTTAACAATTCATTGGAAAGAAGGCACCTCCAACAATGCACTGCTGCACTGTGTCAACCCTCACTATGGTGGTCACTCCTGGAATGGGACGGAACAAAGAATCTTGTGGTTGAGAGAAGTGTGTGTGCCAATTGAGCCACAGCTGACAAAAAACATAGAAGTGAGGCCAAACGATCCTTTCTCCATTTTGTAGCAAACAACTCTCTGATCTGTTCCTGAATCATTAACAAAAATCTCATGCTCCCAATAGTCTGACACATTTGCCAGTTGTAATTTTGCTTTGAAAAAAGGAAAAAAAAGTTCAATCTTTTTATAACAAACTTTAAAAATAGTAAAAAGTTTATCAAAAAAAGAGTTGTTTTTAAACCAAAAGTGCAAACACCAATAAAATAATGATCGGACAGTATACTTTAGGTGATGTTCTTGAATCTGAGGTTGTGAAAGAAAGTCTATTTCTTTCTTTCATAGCATTTCTCATGAAGCACTCTCAAATCAGATACACTTCTGGCATCAACCTGAAACGTTCAGTTGGTTTCTCATTCCACAGATGCTGCTAATTGTTAATTAAGTCTGCTGAATATTTCCAACATTTTCTATTTTTAGAACATTGGGTATTTTAGCTGCTGGGTCATGCCGATTTCTTCTTTCTATTACCTGTATTTTCTCTAAATTGGCTTCTTCTGCTACTTCTGTGGCTTGTTTCACTTGCTGACATGCAGCGTCTTCCCGGGCCTGCATTTCATTCACATTGCCTCTCAAAGTTGCCAGCATATTCATCAAGTCATCTCTCTCCCTGAACAAAGTAAACAAATTATATCCTTCTTGTTGATTAATTCTAAGTTGTTTTTATACATTTTTTAAAAGTAAAAAATAATAAAGAGAATCAATTTTTTACATGCAGAGACAAATTCATTTTTAAAAATAGAAAGCAGCATATTACTCCTTGAAATAAGGTGGACTTTTCTTTGGTAAGCAGCCAGTTAATTATGTGAAGACAGAAGGCTCCATTCCTATCATGCGAATTTTAAAATCTCCTGGATCTTGCTGCAAAAAACTAAACTTCTGGAAACTCTTCAATAAATTTCCATATGCAAAGCTACACAGTAAGCTTATAGCAATGGATGTTCAGGTGAAACTTGGAAATGCAAAGGAATCAGCTGAAACTGAGGAAGCAGCAGGCACTTGACAGGAGACTAATGTCAGGCTATGGAGAACAAGTGTCCAGCAATTAGTTTTGGAATAACTTCTATTATTGATCTACCTAAACAACCTGGATTCAGAAAAGAGACTTCTAGGTACAGAATTCTGCATGGAAGATTCATAGAATGACAGAATTTGCAAATTGTTTCCAAGAGGTCAGTCTAAACCATTCAGTAGCCAGCCTCTTGTCAGTAGCCTGGCTTTGTTAAAATGTTTTTTTAATCTTTTTGGTACATTTCTACAATCAACCTGAGGGATGCCAAAATGTGCAAAGCTTTTTGAGTGACGTGGGTGAGGCTTTGGACTTATCAGAATATTTAAATTTCCTTTTCTCTGACCATCCTTGATTATTTTTGACAGTTCCTTTAAAGTGAGAGACCTAACGACTTGATCAAAATGTAACTGCAAACAACTAGGCTGCAAACTGTGAACTTTAAAATCTGTGAGCCAGCTTTGTCTCCAGGTATTCAGCGCTGACACTGGGGAACATACTGTTTCACTTTAGGCACCCAGAATTAGCATCAAGCATTACTTGATCAGATATAACTTAGGCAACATGCCTGACTATGAAGTCATATCTATTCTAGTTTAACAATGTACATTAATCACATCCTCAAATGACCAGTGCACTGTACTGGTGAGATTTTCTTTAAATTTTCCATATCAATAAACTTTGTAGTCTCTAGAGAGATTATCAATTTAGCTCTGATTAATAACGCATAAAAAGGAAAAATTTTATTTTATAAAAGCAGTAGATATTGGACTGTGGATGAATGTTCATCTTCCTCAGTAAAAGACAAAAGTAATAATAACAGCAAATATATATATTTTTTAATTGTGCATGTGATCTAAAATCTCACGTAAATGGAACCATTTAACCAGTGTAATTTAACAATAATAATTTAGCTAAACACAATAATTCATGATAACTCCTGGTTATGTGGTATAATTACTGTAACAGATAAAACTAATATTAATTAACAAATTGCTTCTCTATGGAATTTGACTTCATTATTCAAATGTTGCTGAAAAGAGAAACATTTTTGTTTTGCATTAATCAAAACGCAAGGATGCCAAATTTCAAAGGATTACAACGATTTGTTCTACAGGGGGAAAAGGTGCTGATTAGTTGGCAAGTTGACTCTGATTGGCCGAGGCATTTTCTTGGAGAAAACAAGGAGGAACTAATTTTAAATAGACATAATAATTGAACATATTTCTTTTGTCTGCAGATAACATAAACATTTGAATTAGGCGCAGAAGGAGGCCACCTGTCCCCTCAAATCTGCTCTGCCATTCAATAAATTTATTGGAGTTCTATGAGGATGTGTCTAGGGCGGTGGATAGAGGAGAGCCGGTGGATGCGGTCTTTCTTGATTTTCAGAAGGCATTTGACAAGGTACCTCACAAGAGGTTATTGCAGAAGGTAAGGGGGCATGGAGTTGGGGGTAGGGTGTTAGCGTGGATAGAGGATTGGTTGTCAAATAGGAGACAGAGAGTGGGGGTTAATGGGTGCTATTCGGATTGGCGGTTGGTGACTAGTGGAGTGCCCCAGGGGTCGGTGCTGGGGCCTCAGCTATTTACCATTTATATAGATGATCTGGAGGAGGGAACCGAGTGTATGGTGTCGAAATTTGCTGATGACACCAAGACTGGTGGAACGGCAAATTGCGCGGAGGGTGTGGAGAGTCTGCAGAAGGATCTAGATAGGCTGGGCGAATGGGCCAGGAAATGGCAAATGAAATTAATGTTGGCAAGTGCGAGGTGGTCCACTTTGGTAGGAATAATGGTAGGAAGGACTATTATTAAGGGGCGAAAAACTGCAGCAGGCGACGGTGCAGAGGGACCTCGGGGTCCTTGTGCGTGAGTTGCAAAAACCCAGCCGGCAGGTGCAGCAGGTGGTCAGGAAGGCTAATGGGATGCTGGCCTTCATAGCGAGGGGGATTGAATATAAAAGTAGGGAGGTCTTGCTGCAGCTGTACAGGGCACTGGTGAGGCCGCAGCTGGAGTACTGTGTGCAGTTTTGGTCGCCGTACTTACGCAAGGATATTTTGGCCTTGGAGGGAGTGCAGAGGAGGTTTACTAGGCTGATACCGGAGTTGAGGGGGTTGAGCTATGAGGAGAGGCTGAATAAACTAGGCTTGTACTCGTTAGAGTTTAGAAGAATGAGGGGAGATCTCATTGAGACGTATAAGATGATGAATGGGATGGATAGGATAGAGGTGGAGAGACTCTTCCCACTCAGAAAGGACAGTAGGATTAGGGGGCACAGCCTCAAGATAAAGGGGGGACGGTTTAGAACGGAGTTGAGGAGGAACTTCTTCACTCAAAGGGTGGTGAATCTCTGGAATTCTTTGCCCGTTGAGATGGTGGAGGCTGCCTCGCTAAATATTTTTAAGACGCGGGTTGATGGGTTTTTGATAAGCGAGGGGATTAAAGGTTATGGGAAGAGGGCGGGGATGTGGGACTGAGACACGACAGATCAGCCATGATCTTATTGAATGGCGGGGCAGGCTCAAAGGGCTAGATGGCCTACTCCTGCTCCTATTTCTTACGTTCTTAATAAGAACATGGCTAATCTAATTTTAACCTCAACATTACGTTCCTGTATACCCCTGACAACCTTGCACCCCTTTGTTTATCAAGATTCATCTACTTATCACTTAAAAATATTCAAAGATTCTGCCTCAACCACCTTTTGAGGAAGGGAATTTTAAAGACTCCCAACCTCTCATCTCTGCCTTAAATGGGTGATCCCTTATTTCTGAACAGTGGCCCCAAATTCTACATTCTTTCACATTCATGTTGCCATGTCTCCTCAGGATCTTATATGTTTCAATCATGTCATCTCTTACTCTTCTAAACCCCAGCGGATGCAAGCCGAGCCTGCCCAGCCTTTAGGATTAATCTTGTAAACCTCTAAACTACTTCCAATGCATTTATATCTTCCCTTGAGGTTGTCCACTTTGGTAGGAATAATGGTAGGAGGGACTATTACTTACTTGGCGAAAAACTGCAGCAGGCGGCGGTGCAGAGGGACCTCGGGGTCCTTGTGCATGAGTCGCAAAAACCCAGCCTACAGGTGCAGCAGGTGGTCAGGAAGGCTAATGGGATGCTGGCCTTCATAGCGAGGGGGATTGAATATAAAAGTAGGGAGGTCTTGCTGCAGCTGTATAGGGCACTGGTGAGGCTGCAGCTGGAGTACTGTGTGCAGTTTTGGTCGCCGCACTTACGCAAGGATATTTTGGCCTTGGAAGGAGCGCAGAGGAGGTTTACTAGGCTGATACCAGAGTTGAGGGGGTTGAGCTATGAGGAGAGGCTGGATAAACTAGGCTTGTACTCGTTAGAGTTTAGAAGAATGAGGGGAGATCTCATTCAGACATATAAGATGATGAATGGGATGGATAGGATAGAGGTGGGGAGGCTCTTCCCGCTCAGAAAGGACAGTAGGACTAGAGGGCACAGCCTCAAGATAAAGGGGGGGTGGTTTAGAATGGAGTTGAGGAGGAACTTCTTCACTCAAAGGGTGGTGAATCTCTGGAATTCTCTGCTCGTTGAAGTGGTGGAGGCTGCCTCGCTAAATATTTTTAAGATGCGGGTTGATAGGTTTTTGATAGGCAGGGGTATTAAGGGTTATGGGGAGAGGGCGGGAATGTGGAACTGAGCCACGACAGATCAGCCATGATCTTACTGAATGGCGGGGCGGGCTCGAGGGGCTAGATGGCCTGCTCCTGCTCCTATTTCTTATGTTCTTATGTTCTTGAATAAAAAGACCAATACTGTACAGTGTACTCCAGATATGGTCCCACTAATGCCTTGTACAATTGAAGCACAACCTCAATTCCCGATTCAATAAACAATAACATTCTACTAACTTTGCAAATTACTTGCCACACCTGTATATTAACCCTCTGCGATTCATGCATACAGACCCTTCTGCAGCTCAGAGCACTGAAATATCTCATCATTTAGCTAAAATGCTTCTTTTTTTATTCATCCTGCCAAAATGGACAGTTGCTTAAGCAAGTGTAAATGAGTCACGTTACCAGCTCAACTGATCAACTTAAATTGGTCGTTAATGTAGCTATTAGCACACTCAGGATTATTTCACAAGTGTTGCCCAGATGAGATTCTGCAATTGGGTAATGATTGGCAATCTTGTGCTTGTCCTAATGAGTGGAAGACAAAAAGCTTCAGCCACATGTCTCTCTTTTCAGCATTACTTTCTCATTTACTAAAACTGTGGTAACGGTCAGCATTTCAGTCACTGAAATTGACTGAACAACATTCATCATGCTTCAGAAAAAATTTCAGCTGCTAACTTTAAGACCAACATGGTAGTATGGGAGAAAAGCATAGATTTACCACCTTTCTCAGATATTGCAAAATGCTTCACACAAATTCTGTTGCTTTAAAGCAGTGACTGGGAATATGCAAACACATAGTGGCATGTAAGTTTGAAATATACCATTTATCCAAAATGCACAACATTCTTTTTAGGATGCGTGAATACCCACGCTGTTCACAATTGTTAACAATCTTTAAAATTCAGAAAACCTGACAAGTGTAAACATTTCCTCACTCAAGTGGCTGCAAGAAGACAATCACCAGGTTGCATTTTCTTCAAAGCCATTGGCAAACAAATTTAAAGAAATTGAAAATGAAACATGTAGATATAATTAATGATTCAACAAAAGTACTTTTAAGAAAATTGGATGAGACTATTAAATTTGTCTGAAAATGTTGTGATGATGATCCAAGATACTCAGATTCAGTGAGGCTTCCAAAGTTTGTGATAAGTGCCCAATGTCTTTTACAAATTCAAACATGGAGAATTTTACATTTCCTTTTTCATCTTATAAATAATAAGCTGTTTAAATTTACTTAGATCCTGAGTAAGAGAAAATTATTTTCCAATATTAGCCTTGGAAGCGGTTACCACATTTTACTGTTATTGATTATTTGATGTCAGGTTGTTGTAAATTTAGACAACGCCATTTTAATTCTGCAAGACAAATAACAGAATCTATCAAAGCCTTATAGTTATTGTTCTACAGGAGAAAATGCATTTACTGTAAGTATTCTTCATCTTGGCCTGTAAGCTGGAAATGTTTTTAACCCTTTCTCCACACTTTGCAGTTAATTAAATAAAATGTGAATATTGTTTTGTGTATTCTAATAAACCAAGCCAATTATTTTAAGGAGGAGTGATCAAAGCTAACACGCCCCAACTCCAAGATTTAGTTGCGTACAGATCTAAAAAGGTAAGTGTTATTTATAATACATACTTTCCTCCCAGCAGTCTGTTTTTTTAGATTCTAAAGACATGTTTGAAGAGCTAAGTTTGAGAAGGTTTTTATGATGACAGAAACAAGTATTACCAGGAACTGCAATAGAATTCCAGATTGGAGAGGTCTGCTGACTGCAGCGTGGGCACTGGAACTCTGATGCAGGGGAGCACAGCATACTTGAGCTGGAAAAGTAGAGGATTTAAGCAAGGATTTGGATGGGAGAGTTGCTGAGATAGGGTAGAGCAAGCTTTTGGAAGAATTTGAAAATGATAATGCAGTTCATACCCTGAGGAACAGAGAACCAGTTCAAATCTTGAGAACAAGGTGATGCATATCTAGAGGATACAGGCTGCAGGACTTGGGTTTAGTTTATCAATATACACAAAATTTAATGAATGCAAAATCTGGAGAAATTATAGTTATCCTAAAGACATAGGGATATTCAGGAACAGAGTAAATTATTCAAACTCTTGGGTGCCCGCTCCATCAAGTAGATCATAGCTAATTCCAAATCCATTTTCTCACCTTTACATCATTCCTTGACTAACCGTGACTAACAAAAAATACTATCCATCCCAATCTCAGTAACTCTAACCATCTGAGCATTTGTGCTCTTTTCTGCGTGGATTTCCTCCAGGTGATCCCGTTTCCTCTCAATCTAAAGATGTGCAGGTAAGGTTGATTGGCCATGCTAAATTGCCCTTAGGGTCCCATGATATACATGTTAGAGGGATTAGTGGAGTAAGTATGTGGGATTTTGAGTTTAAGGCCTGGGTGGGATTGTTGACAGTGCAGGCTCAATGGGCCAAATGACCTCTTTCTACACCGTAGGATTCTATGATTTCAGGGAGACAGCTCCAAATTCCTGCTACCTTTGAATGTTAAATCCTGCTTTCTGATTTTGCTTCTGAATCTAACTTTTAGAGAACATGTCGCCCTAAACTTGGTTCCAAACATTGGTTACTTACTAAGATTTAAAGCAACAGATACGAGACTTCAAATGCTAATGGAAAAATGTGGCCTGCATCTCACAACTTAAAAACATACTTACTTTTTTAACCTCTCGACAGCATTCAAATCCACATTACTATGAGTCCGGGCCAGAACTGCCTCATGCTGGGCACATTTTAAACACAGACCAGCAACACGCTCTGAACTATCCATTGCAAGCAAAGACTCTTGAATCTTTAATCGCTCTTCTAGCTCTTGACATTCTTTTTGAGATTCAGACAGATCTTTTCTAAAATATTGCAAATAATAAAAAGTTTAAACAATTACATTCACAACTGGATAAAAATAAATTGAGTTGGGAAAGAAAACATCTAAAACATCACCCAACAAAAACTGTGTAATAATGAAGTTTAAAACGATCAAGCTTGAAGAAAAGATGTTTTGAAAAATTACATTAAATAAGCTACATTATAGACAACTAGCATTTTTTAAAAAATAATCTATTGGCTTATTTAATTAATTCTATAATCCATAACTATTCATGGGATTGAAAGCAAGGGTATCTGATCCATGAGGCGAGATAACCGTGACTGCACTCAACACCAAGGCAGCATTTTTTCAGTGTATGGCATCAAGAAGCTCTTGCAAATCAGAAAGAAAATCCTCCACTGGTTGGAGTCATACCTAGCACAAAGGAAGATAATTTTGGTGGTTGGTGGCTAACCATCTTAGCTCCAGGACATCACTGCAGGAGTTCCCTCGGGGCCAATCATTTTCAACAGCTTCAATTACCTTCCTTCAGAACATTGGCAACTTCTCAGATACTGAAGCAGTCCACCTCTAAATACAAGACCTGGACAATATCTGGGCTTGGGCTGACAAGTAACATGTGCGCCACACGATAACCATCTCCAGTAATAGAGAGTCTAACCATTGTCATTTGACTTTCAAAAGCATTACCAATGCTGAATCCCCCACTATCAACATCCTAGGGGATGACCATTCACCAGAAATCGAACTGGACTAGCCACATAAATACTGTGACTACAAGAGCAGATTAAAGGCTAGGAATCCTGTGGCGAGTATCTTACCTCCTGACTCCCCAAAGATTGCTCATCATCTACAAGGCACAAGTTTCCCAAAGCTTGATTGCTATTCCTTCAACAAACATTCACTCTCTCCATCACCAATGGCAACAGTTTGAACATTCACAAGATGCACTGCAGGAATATGGGGAAGCCATGGCAGAGTGGTATTGTCACTGGGCTGGCAATCTAGAGACCAGGGTAATGCTCTGGGGATCCAAATTCAAATCCCACCATGGCATTTGGTTAACAATATGGGATGGGCAGCATGGTGGCACAGTGGTTAGCACCGCTGCCTCATAGTGCCAGAGGCCCGGGTTTCATTCCCGCCTTGGGTCACTGCCTGTGTGGAGTTTGCATGTTCTCCCCGTGTCTGCGTGGTTTTCCTCCCACACTCCAAAGATGTACAGGTTAGGTTGATTGGCACCATGCTAAATTATCCCTTAGTGTCAGGGGGTTTGGAGGGTAAATATGCGGGGTTATGGGAATAGGGCCTGGGTGGGATTGTGGTCAGTGCAGACTCGAATGGGCCAAATGGTCTCCTTCTGCATTGTAGGAATTCTATTCTATTCTATGAATTCATCAAGATTCCTTAAGCAGCATCTCCCAAACCCATGACCACTACCTAGAAGGGCAGCAGGTAACTGGCAACACCACCATTTGGAGGCTCCTCTCCAAGTCAGTCACCATCCTAATTTTCTTTTTTAATTCATTTATGGGATATAGGTATCACTGGCTGGCCAGTATTTATTGCCCATCCCTAATTGCCCATGTTCAGAAGGTGGTTGAGAGTCAATGGAGATGAGGAGACATTAGCCTATTGAGTTGGACGATTGGCCATGATCATGATGAATGGCGGAGCAGGCTTGAAGGCCAAATGTCCTCCTTTTGCTCCTATGTTTCTATGCTAACCACATTGCTGTGGGTCTGGAGTTACATGTAGGCCAGACCAGGTAAGGACAGCAGATTTTCTTCCCTAAAAAGGGCATTATTTCTGGTAAATCTCTGGTAAAATTGCTGAGCCAATCCCAATATCAACAACTGTGGATTCAGGATCCGTGGTTTTGGTCTCAGGCCAAGGTAGAAACGTCTCCTCACCTCTGTTGACTCTCAACTGCCTTCTGAACAAGCCAGTCCCGCTGCAGTGAATGGAGATCTGGCAATGCACTAAATTCTCAGTTCCCACTGGTAGCAGCAATGGGGCGTGAACGGCTGGAGAATTCTAGCCACTGATTCTGGTGCAGGACAGATTCACCAGAATTACATTTGAACGAAAGGTGTTAAATTATGAGCACAGGTTATACAGATTCAAATACAGAAGATTAAGAGGTGACTTAATTGAGGCTTTTAAGATAATCAAAGGATTTTATAGGGTAAATAGAAATCAACTATTCCTCTAGTAAGGAAATGTACAACAAAGGAAAATTACCTTGGAAGGGTTCGAATCATCCATAGAAGCCTTATAATGCAGAAGACAGCCATTCGGCCCATCAAGTCTGAACCGATTCCTGCCAATCCACTCAAGATTTTGTCCATAGCCCTTGGGTAAGGAACCGGAGCTGATGTAAAGTCAAAACAAAGCGCTTATAACAGAACAGGTCCATGTCTGTGATTATCATTAGCGGTGGTTGTGAATCCTTCTCTACACCATCTGCAAATTGGACTGTGATATATCCGTTTTGGAGAATTCAACTTTCATTTCTCCAAGGTTCCTTGAAGGACATCTATACTTTTTTTCCAAAATGTCTTGTAAATTCGTGTTTGCATCTGCCAGCCTGTTGACCAGTTCAACTTCACCCTCAGCAACCAGGAGCATCCGAATAACGCAGGTTAGTTGCTTATCTCGCTTGCACTTGCAACATTGGGATTCGTGTCCAGCAATTTGACTCAATTTTGTGGCCTGTCCTGCCACGTTGACAGCGTTCTGCTTGCAGAGTTGAACTATGCCGGGCTTCTGCTACCTCGTGCGCCTGAGCGCTGACACTCAACTGCGCTGCTACTCTGCCAGCCAATTGCATTGAAGTTGTGGTCTTTAAAGTGGACTTAAAATTCTAAATTCCAATCAGCCAATAACCTCCACTGGATGGCTTCAGGCAGGTGGCTACAAACCAGTTGGTGCTGCCATAAGACATCCTGGACTACACTTCTGAACTTGCAATGCTTTGCCAAAATCTTCAGAGTTGTCAAGAATTGAGCAATGGACCCCCATTTGAATTGGTAGCACTCATCAAATCTGAACCACTCACTTCTAAAACATCGCACAATTCTTGGTACATCTTCTCAGCCACTTTTGCAGATTGTACCAATCCTCCTGAAACAGTGAAGGTCTTACTCCCATAGTACTTTAGAACAGAGGTACAACTAGGTCATCACCCACCTTATTGGCTTGCAGCGCTCTGTATCAGGTCCACAGCTCTCTGCCTCTTCATCGAAGGAAACTATAACTCCGAATTGGGCCGCCAAAAAGAATATTTCCCACCACACAAGCCTGGGCCCAAAATCTTCTCTCCTCTGCTGCCTTCTACTGAGACAGCCTTCTTCCACCATCACCAGCAGCCACTCACAGTCCAAATACCCTTAGATACCAAAACCCACAACAGCCACACTCTGTTGTATCAACTGTAGCCCAAGTCCCGTTGGTGACTGCTTTCTGAGATGTTTTTGGCCAGTTCCCAGGCAAGGATTGCCTTCCTCCTGAATGGACTGCTCACATGAAGCAACGGCAGTCGAAACACTCCTACCTGTTCTTTGTGAGGTTTCCATACTTCGGGTTCTTTCTAGTGCCATCTGACAAATTCCAGAGCGATGCTTGATCCCCTCTCCCTTCACCAAAATGAAAATGCCAGCAGAATGCATAGATTGAGAAACAGCCTCATCACCAGCTGTTATGAATGTTTTCAGCAAAGGGTCGTGCAAGAACCACCACAAAGTAGGTCTCATAAGCTTAAACACTGGAAAGTCTTTATTATCAGTGTGCACTGTCCACAATCAAATCCTGGACTGTTTAACTGGATTCCACACTGGGAAGAGCTAATCCCCCAGGGGTCACCTGTCCTGCATTCTTAAAGGAGCAGTACGCACCACAAAACACATATATACATTTATCACACATCTTACTGTGACCCACACTTCCATCCTATGCGTGTAACTCTACGCATTTAACATGACCAATCCACCTCAGCTGCACATCTTTGAATTTTTTATTGATTTCAAAGTTCCATATCTGCCATGGTGGGATCATCAAATCAATAAGCATTTCTGGCATGAAATATTTTTTGCCTGATTAATTTTAATACCAATTTGTGATGGTCTCATAACATTGAACTTAAGCCTGGAGTATACTATTGCAATTAATTATTATCCTGATATCATTACCTTAGTAAAGAAACATGAGCCTCAAGCGTTTCAGTCTTCCCTTCATAAAGGATGTTCAGATTTTTCTGAAAATGAAAATGAGGAATTTATAGAAATAGATCCTCAAATTATTATTCATTGGTGCAAAAGATTCCTTCAATTACAACATGGAATTTAAGAGAAAGGGATCATGGCATCCACGATTTTTTTGCCAATTTTCTCCCATGTCAAGATATCAAATGCTGCTGAAGTACAGTTCCGTGGGCACTTATCTTCCTCTCATTCATTGCTCAATTGATATTGTCTATTCAGCAAGTGCTAGTCAGTACACAAACTCAGAGCTTCCCATAGTTCAGCTCAATCCAACCCTGTCCAGCGATTCATAAATACACTTTCAAACAGAGGTCATAGTAGGATATCTAAAAATTAGGAGTGATGACCTCAGCTTATTTATTCTTTCCCTCATTGGCACAGGGGTGTTGAGGCTAATTATGGTGTCCTTGCTGCCACTCTTGTTGAGATAACTGACAGCACAAAACAGGGAACAAATTGGAGATTGCTGTCAAAAGGCTCCATTTCACGCTGCCTTTACCCACCAAGCGACCATGAAATCCATCGCCATCACCACCCTACAAGAAATGTTAAAACCTTTAAGTGGAGTTGAAGTGCAAGATCAGTCATGATCGTATTGAATGGCAGAGCAGGTTCAGTGGGTATATAGTCTACCCCTGCTCCTATTTCTTGTGTAAATGACAATTACTGAGCATTGGTGCATCAGAATTAATATTGATCTAGAGGCTGGACTATTTACAATTGGAAATGGCACAATGTACTAAGTTCAGAAAACAGGGATTGCCAACTCATGTCCAATAGTGCTTGCTTTTCATTTTGATTTTCAATCCTGATGCTTTTCTATCACACTTGATCCAGGATGAACAACATCTATTAATCAAATCCAAAAATATCTGAATATTAAACATAAAATTTTATTTATATTGTTTAAATCTTTAATGTTTGAGAAACAAACAGAAAATACACGGCAAATTAGTTAACATATGAATATACGACACCAGAAACAGGATTAGGCCGTAAAACGCCTTGCCCCTGCTTCACCATTCAATATGGTCATAGTTGACCATTGACCTCAAAACCACTTCCTTGTCCAATCTGTAAATCTTTCATTTTCCTTAGAGTCCAAAAATCGATCAATTTCAGCCTTGAACATACTGACTGACTAGCTCTCAACCTCTGAGTAGAGAATCCCAAGGATTCACAACCCTCTTAGTGAAAAAATTTCTCTTTATCTCAGTCCTAAATGGCTGACCCCTTCCTTAAAAGTATGGTCACCAATTCTAGATTGTTCAGAAGCCCCTCTGCATTGGCTGTGTCAATCTCTCTCAGAATTTTTTAGGATTCAATGAGTCCGCTCCAGAAAGTGTAGGACCATTCCACTCAATATTGCTTAGAACAAACCTCTCATCCCAGAACTCAATCCACTGAACCTTTCTGTAACAAAGAGGAAATGAGAGTTAAAATTTTGGGTATTTGACCCTACGTTAGAAAGAATCTCCATTTCTCTAATTCCAAAGAAAGGTTCACAACCTAAAATCAGTAACTTATTTTTCTCTCCTTTCAGATTCTGACTGATCAAATGCATATTTCCAGTATTTTAAGTTATTATGTTAGACCGACAGTATTTGAAGCTTATGCTTCATACATATGGACACAAACTGTACTCACCACTTCTAGCTGCAATTTTTTAATTTCTTCTGTAACTGTTTTGCTCTCTGATTGCATTGAAGTAAAACATGACTGATTCAGGTCTTTCACTGGTGAGGCTGACTCCAATGCTTCCACTGTTGTGACAGTCTTTGGGCCCACTGGGCAAGAGTCTTGTGATTTTGGCTGGGAAAGATCAAAGATGGGAATTACAAGACTTTAAGAAAATATATGTTAACATATATTCCGTCTAGGCTTTTGGAAGGAAACCAAGGCCTTGGAGAGAGTACAGTGATTTACCAGAATGACCAGGGAATTCAGTTATGGGGGAGGCTAGACAAGTTGGGAATGATCTCCTTTGAGAAGGGATAGTTAAGAGAAGGTTGAATAGAGGTGTTCTAAGTTATGAAAAGATTTGTTAGAATAAATAAGGAGGAGATGTTTCTACTGGTAGGAGAGTTGGTAACCAGATGGCACAGATTTAAGGTAATTGGTACAAGAGATTAGATTATTTTTAATGTAGCATGCTTTTATGATCTGGAATACAGCCTGAAAAGGTAGCAGAAACAGATTCATTCGTGACTTTAAAATGGGAATTGGATATATACTTGGGCCGGGAGGCAAAATTACAGGGTTACAGAGAAAGAATGGGGAACTAAAACCAGCTGAATAGCTCTTTCAAGGAAACAACAAAAGTTTTAGGATTTTAAAAGAGCACCACAGCATTATAATGGTACAAAATGGGGACACAGTAGGCCAAGTATATGGTAAAGGTCTCATATATAGTGAATCCACTCTCGAGAATTCCAAATAAATTTAATGTGCACCCATAATAATTATAACATTCTGGAATATGCACAGACACTAGAATTTAGGATTAAAGATAGTCAGAATATCACAGGACTTGCATCATCAATATGCAGAGAAATACAAAAATGCAAAATAATCTAAACCTCAATTTCAAGTACAGGCCTCTGAAAAGATTCAGAACCTATTGGCAAATGCGAGGTGATGCATTTTGGTAGATTGAACCAGAGCAGGATTTACTCAGTTAATGGTAGGGCATTGGGGAGAGTTATAGAACAAAGAGATCTAGGGGTACATGTTCATAGCTCCTTGAAAGTGGAGTCACAGGTGGACAGAGAGGTAAAGGCGGCATTCAGCATGCTTGGTTTCATTGGTCAGAACATTGAATACAGGAGTTGGGACAACTTGTTGAAGTTGTACAAGACATTGGTAAGGCCACACTTGGAATACTGTGTGCAATTCTGGTCACCCTGTTATAGAAAGGATATTATTAAACTAGAAAGAGTGCAGAAAAGATTTACCAGGATGCTACCGGGATTTGATGGATTGAGTTATAAGGAGAGGCTGAATAGACTGGGACTTTTTTCTCTGGAACATAGGAGGCTGAGGGGTGACATTATAGAGGTCCATAAAATAATGAGGGGCATAGACAAGGTAGATGGTCAATATCGCTTTCCAAAGGTAGGGTAGTCTAAAACTAGAGAGCATAGGTTAAAGGTGAGAGGGAAGAGACACAAAAGTGAGCAGAGGGGCAATTTTTTCATAGAAAGGGTGGTGAGCATCTGGAACAAGCTGCCAGAGGTAGTAGTAGAAATGGGTACAATTTTATCTTCTAAAAAGCAGTTAAATAGTTACATGGGCATGATGGGTATAAAGGGATATGGCCCAAATGCTGGCAATTGAGATTAGTTTAGGGGCTTTAAAGAAAAGGGCGGCATGGACAAGTTGGGCTGAAGGGCCTGTTTCCATGCTGTAAACCTCTATGACTATTATTAATTCTGGAGGTTACTTTCTAAGATAAATTTTGCTTTCTTATAAAATATCCATTACATCGTACTACAAAGCAACGCAGAGAATCATTACGGTACAAAAAGAGACACTGATGCACTGAGTTCATGTCAGCTTTCAATAGAGCAATCCAGTCAGTCCCACTTCCCCAGTCTATCTGACAGGTAAGTTTATTTCCCTCAAGTGTCCACCCAATGTCCTCATGGTCATCCAACTCTCATGAAAAAAAAATTTGGGCCAAGATTCTCCCAGCTCGCTGCACTGCTCGAATAGTGCAGTGGGCCAGAAGACTCAGCGAACTCGCGAGGGCCAGGAGACTTTAGCTGGACTCATGACCAGTATCCTGCTGAATACAAGTCTCCCAGGCCCTTTTTTTTTGCATAATCAGCTTCATGCCGGAAATCGACACAGATCTGATTAGAGTGAAATTGAAATTTCAATATGCTAATTAGTGAGCCTAGGCATTAGTCTCTGAGCCTGCTAGTGTTTGCCCCTCTGCCGGGAGAAGTTCCCTGCCAGCAGGGTTTACACTGCTCCCCACTAACATGGAACAGGCATTCTCACCCCGCTAGTGGGGACAGAGGCTATTGAGGCCCCTGGGAGCAGGGGGGAGTGCCCCTTGGACCGTGCCTATTGTTGGTGGGGGACCCGCTGCCACTCTGCAACGCGATATGTGGGCGACGGAACGAGGGGTCAGCGATTGGAAATTTCGGAGGGCCAGTGATCAGGAGGCTGGCAATGGGCAGCAGTCTCCCCACTGACATCACTACTTGTGCAATGGACGGTCAGATGCTGATACTGGCCTCTCAGGAGGGATTAGGCCTTGCCCTCCCTTATTGGCATGAATTCCTCTGAGGCACTCTGATTCACAGAATGTCGGAGATTCATTCAGCTAAGTACGTCCCAAAAAAGGGTGGGAAAATTTCCCGTTTTCTCCACTCTTTGGGCACTTAGTCTTTTTTGGGAGAATCCCAGCCCTGATGCCTGCTTAGCTATGATCTCCTTGTATAGGTACAATAGAGTTAATGTATTCTATTTAAGCATTCATAAATATCAAATTCTAACTAAATTAATTTGCAAACACAATTATTTTTTAATTTTGTTCAAAATAATTCATTTGGTATTAATTTATTATAAAGTTATTGGTGAAATATTAAAATAGGCCAGATGAACAGTTGAATTTTGCATGCAAATATCCTTCACATTCTTAGAAAGGGGCATAAGTGACTCCCTTTCTAAGGAAGCAGCACTGAATAAGCTACCTTCTGGTAAGGGGGTTTCAATCCTTGCGCAGTCTTTTCCTTTTTGTTGCATCCTGGGATCCCAATGTATCGTGTACTATTATTGTACCTTCAACCCAACACACAAACAATGCAAACAATTTTTTTTAACTGCCAAGTGTGAGTGAAACAGAGAACCCAATTCAGATGACCTGGTTGAGTTCAGAAATTCATTTGGTTAGAAAGTTTCAGCATCGTGCAATCTATCAGGCCATTGTGGAATTCAAAAACTAAATTCTTAGAATAATATGCAAGTATTCATACAAACTATGCAAGGAACAATGACAACTCTTATTTCTGCCATTTTCTGAGTACAGAGCATATGAAATTTTGCAAACTACAAATTTCTGTGTCGTGAAACTCTCATTTGTATCATCACTTTTCATGGTTCACCAAAGAGTAAGGTGACTTTTACATTAAATTTAGTACAAAAGATGTCATTTGATTTCTGCATCCTATTGGGAAATTCAGACTTACTGAAAAGGGACAGACAGATGGTTCATTCAAAGTAGCCCGAACAGTTCTTGATCTCAGTTCTTCGTGAAGCTTTTCATTTTCAATCACAACAACCTGTACCCGCTGTTTCACACTTGAGAGCTCCTCCTGAATTGATCAGTTAAAAAATATAGTGTGTGAGGAATATATAGAAAAACTGGAAGGGCACAATGCAAAGTACAGTAATAGCTTTCTCCCACTCAGCTTTAATGTAATTAATCATCATGATGTTTTATATTAGAATCTTTTAAAATAATTTGAAATTGTGTAATTTGTCTCCAATTTGAAATTGAATTTTGAAATGTGCCATCAAGTCTGCATATGTTAAAATATTACATCATAATAAATCACCCAAGAACCCAAATTAATAAAAAAATTTAAAAAATTCTTCATGGCAATTTTTAAACATATCCTGCTGCAGTATCTCTCTCTACTTATTTTACATGCCAACACATTAAAACTTCATCAGACAATTAAATCAATATGAAAATTGATTTCACATCATATGCATCAATTACCATGTGATGCAACGAGTTATACAATTATTAACACGCACACTTCCTGTTCGAAAAATCACACTTAATTATATCTAAATTTATCATGCATAATCTTTCCATCTGCTTTTGTCTTGCATAAGAAATCAGATGATCAATTTTAAAGTTCTGAATACAATATATTTTCTAGATGCAAATAAATGTTTTCTTGCAAAAACATATCTGTTTTGACATGACAAATGTGAAGAAAGCAAAGTGATTAAAATGCCCAAGTCTGTTTTGACATGATAAATCTGAAAAAAAAGATTAAAATGCCCAAGTTGCTACTCAATAGCAACACTGTTAGGGTTACAATATTATGTTTCCGAATTGCTGCAGCCATTGATGATTTAATATTACAAAGTGTGGAAAGAAGATCTTTTGATACTAATCTGTAATTTAATGGATTATGGTAATAGGCCTAAATATTGAACATGGCTTTTAAATTTATTTGCTTCTTAAAGGGCAAAACTTTATCATACTGTTTATTTATTTTTAATTTTGATTGATAAATATTCCAAATGCCTTTTGAAATTATCGTACATGTTATACCCTTGGAAATGCCAATCTTAAGTACAGTAAATAGTTACTATATGAAGTTACAGTGACTAGATTGTGTAAACCCTTTTCAAATCATTAAACACTGCTAGTTAGAATTTCAGAGAAGTATTTTATTTCATATGTAACATTGAATACCTGGATGACAAAGACACTCATGTTAGACTCCTATTAATTGATTATAGCTCAGCCTTCAACATCATTATTCCAAACACCGCAGCCTGGGGCTCAGCTCTTCCCTCTGTGACTGGATCCTGAACTTCCTAACCCACACACCACAATCAGTAAGGATAGGAAACAACACCGTTGCCAGGATCATCCTCAACACCGGTGCCTCTCAAGGCTGTGTCCTCAGCCCCCTACTATATTCCTTATACACCTATAAATGTGAAGCCAATTTCTCCTCCAATTTGATTTTCACGTTTGTGGATGACACCACTATAGTGGGTTGTATCTCAAACATGACAGGATGAAGTACAGGAAAGAGATAGAGCATCTGGTGAACTGGTGCGACGACAATAATCTCTCCCTTAATATCATCAAAACGAAGGAGATAGTCATTGACTTCAGGAAGTATAGTGGAGGACGTGCTCCTCTCTACATCAATGGGGATGAAATAGAAATGGTTGAGAGCTTCAGGATTTTAAGTGACCAGATCACCAACAACCTGTTCTGGATCCTCCATGCTGACACTATAGTTAAGAAAGCCCACCAATGCCTCTGCTTTTTCAGAAGACTAAGGAAATTTGGCATGTCCACTATGACTCTCATCAACGTCTACAGATGTACGTGGAAAGCATTCTTTCTGGTTGTATAACACTTGGTATGGCTCCTGCTCTGTCCAAGACCGCAAGAAATTACAAAGGGTCAATAGCAAAACCCAGTCCATCACTCAACCCAGCCTCCCACCCTTTGAGATTTTCTACACTTCCTGCTGCCATGGCAGCACGGGGGAGCGGTGGGCCCACAGTGGTTAGCACTGCTGCCTCACAGTGCAAGGGATGTGGGTTTGATTCGTGGCTTGGGTCACTGTCTATGCGGAGTCTGCACGTTCTTCCTGTGTCTGCCTGGGTTTCCTCTGGTTTCCTCACACAGTCCAAAAAACGTGCTGGTTAGGTGCACTGGCCAGGCTGAATTCTCCCTCATTGTACCTGAACAGATGCTGGAATGTGGTGATTAGGGGATTTTCACAGTAACTTCATTGCAGTGTTAATGTAAGACTACTTGTGACTAATAAATAGACTTTAAACTTTAAAAAAGCAGCAAACATAACTAAGGACCTGCGCACCCCGGACATACTTTCTTGCACCTATTTCCATTGAGAGAAAGGTAAAAAAAAATCTGAGGACACGTATCAACCAACTCAAGAACAGCTTCTTCCCTGCTGCCACCAGTCTTTTGAATGGACCTAACTCACATAAAGTTGAACTTTCTCTACACCCTGGCTATGACTGTGACACAACATTCTGCACTCTCTCGTTTCCTTCTCTATATAGGATACACTTTGTCTGTATAGCGTGCAAGAAACAATACTTTTCATTATATACTAATATATGCGACAATAATAAATCAAATCAAACTCAATTCAAGATTAATTTTTGAACTCAACATAATTTCCAACATTTCTAGCTTGAAATATATTAGCCAAATTTTAAAATATATTGGCCAGAGAGCATCTGTTGACAGTTAGACTTCTCACTACACCCTCAATACTGAACAATTTTTGGTTAAAAGTTTTTGAAAGTGCAAGCAGAAACTGCAAGCTCATAGAATCTCTTTATCTTGTGTAAATAAACATTGTGCATTTGACAAAAGGAATCGGAGATCCAGAGCTGTCAATCAAGCAACGTTTTCCCTGGGGCTTAGATGTTTCACTATTCTAATGGATATCTGGGCTCTTGGCCCTCCTGTTGATATTTTAAAGGACAATAATGTTCTGGATCCCACTCAATTGGAATGGATGGCTCATTTTCAAGTTAGCAATGTAGTGTTATTCTGCAATATTTTTATATATTGCAAAGTAGTGGATGCATGATAAGGTCTCACTGATTACACCAGATAATAATGTACATATAACTGGAAAAAACTATCACATTGGATTTATAACTTTGGTCATGTTTGGACATATTTTCTGAGTATACAATATGCCATATCCACCAGAAATGTAATATTTCCCAATAAAATGTACGATGTAATTATAGCATTTAATCAAATAACAGATTTTATAGAAGCAAATTAAATCAGACTTGTGTTAAACAATATAATTTAAATATTTCTGTAATAGGAGACAAAAACAAAGATCAAGCTAGTTATAAAGTAAGGCTACAGGTCCCCTGCAAACTTTCTCCCTTCTCCTGCCCCCGAAGGGACGGCACGGTGGCAGAGTAGTTAGCACTGCTGCCTCACAGTGCTAGGGAGCCAGGTTCAATTCTGGCCTAGGATGACTCTCTGTGTGGTGTTTGCACATTCTCTGTGTCTGCGTGGGTTTCCTCCAGGTGCTCCGGTTTTCTCCCACTGTCCAAAGATACGCGGGTTAGGTTGATTGGCCATGCTAAATTGACCCTGGTATCAGGGGGAATAGCAGGGTAAATAAGGGTTATGGGAATAAAGCCTGGGTGGGATTGAGGTTTGTGCAGACTCGATAGGCCAAATGGCCTCCATCTGCACTGTAGGGATTCTATGTACATGTAGCAGGAAATCAGGAAATTGTCCTCACTGATACTAGAGGATTCAGAACTGGAACTCAGCCAATAACCTGTCACCACATCACAGCCTCCCTGGCAACATCACACAGCTTCTGTAAAGTGGAGAAAAGCCAGGCCATCTTTTTCAAACATGGGCTTTCTTCAGTCATATGACAACTTGTAATCTAATCTCAGGAATTTAAAATATTAATCATGCATGACCTGTTGCAAATATAATTCGTACAATTCTTACACTGCACATGCAATAAATAGGCAGAAAAGGTTGCTGCAAATTGGATAATAAATTACCTTAAAAAGAATGGTAGTTCTAATAGCTTTATCATTTAAACAAAATCAATGCTAAATTTATATACCGCAGAGGTCCCCAGGGAAATAAGAAGTTCAGAAGAAAGGGATAGAACTAAAAAAAGGCCTAAACTGCCTTTATCAGAAGAATGGCAAAATATTAAGAACATGCAGCCATATGGCCTAAATGCAAATATCATCCTCAAAGTAGAGATACGCCATGAAATATAACAATTCAAAATGTAGTTAGCCAAACAAAAAGCATCACCATTGTACTCAAGACACTGAAATGCTATAAATAGCCCTATAGAACATTTGCACAAGGAAGCACAATCCATCCCCATTTGTGTTGACATTTTCAAGAAATTACTGAAACAAAAGAAATTTTGATTTTCAAATTAATGCAAAGAATGGGCATACCAAAGAACAAAGAACAAAGAACAACCCAGCACAGGAAACAGGTTCTTCGGCCCAACAAGCCCATGCCGCCATCCCAACAAAGCATTTCCCTACACCTACCTTGACCCGTGTGTATGCGTATGGTACCCCTATTGTAACCAGATTCAGGGGAGAATAGTTTAGGGACAATTTGTTACACCAAATCAGCCTAAGAGCACATCTTTGGGGTGTGGAAGGAAACCGGAGCACCCGGAGGAAACCCACGCAACCTCAGGAAGAATGCACAAACTCCCACAGACACTGGCCCAAATCCATGTATCTGCACAGCTAGCAGTGATAGTCACTGAGCTGTTGTGGTGCCCATCTGCTGGTCCAATTTTAAGCACACACAATGACGCGAAGTACTAGGCCACTCTCGAAACATCCAAAAGCAGCCCACGCACGACCCACCGTGTGCATGCTCCTTGTTAGACAACAAGATGGACCGACACACCTGCAGATTAAAAGACACAAGACATTGACATGTAGCATTAGATTTCCAGTATCGTCCCGAGGCTCTGACCCTTTTTAAAACCATCTCCTATAACCCTCCATCCCTGTTTCATTCATGTGCCTATCTAAGTAAACCTTAAACAAGTCCAGCGTGCCTGCCTCCACCACCTTACTTGGCAGTGCATTCCATACCCCCACGACCCTCTGTGTGAAAAACCTCCCTCTAGTATCCAAATTATACTTCTCCCCCCTCACCCTTTGCTCGTGTCCCCTCGTGATATTTGTCTCCAATCTAGGAAAAAGCCTGCCACTGTTGACTCTATCTATACCCTTCGTTATTTTATACACCTCTATCAGATTCCCCCTTAATCTCCGTCTTTCTAAGGAGAAGAGCACCAGTTTACCCAATCTTTCCTCATAACCCAGTCCTTCCATAACAGGCAGCATCCTGGTAAACCTCGTCTGCACTCTCTCCAGGGTCTCCACGTCCTTCTGGTAGTAAGGTGACCAGAACTGGACGCAGTACTCCAAATGCGGTCTAACCAACGTTCTGTACAACTGAAGCATTAGACGCCAGCTCTTATACCCTATACCCCTTCCTATAAAGGCTAGCATTCCATAAGCTTTCTTCGCAACCTTCTCCACCTGGGTTGCCACCTTCAGAGACTTGTGCACTTGCACTCCCAGGTCCCTCTGCATTTCTATACTCTTAATTGGTCTACCTTTTATCATGTAACTCCTCCCTGCATTATTCCTTCCAAAATGCATCACCTCGCATTTGTCAGGATTAAATTCCATCTGCCATCTATCTGCCCAATATACCAGCCTATCTATAGCCTGCTGTGTCACCTGACAATCCTCCTCGCTATCCGCCAATCCTGCCATCTTGGTGTCATCTGCAAACTTGCTGATCACACCACGTACGCCCTCTTCCAAGTCATTTATATATATTACGAAGAGAAGAGGTCCCAGTATTGAGCCCTGCTGCACACCACTGGTGACAGACCTCCAGCTAGAAAAGGACCCTTCCACTACTACTCTGTCTCCTGTTGCCTAGTAAAAAGTCTGACAACACCAGGTTTAAGTCCAACCAATTTATTTGATAGTAAACTCACTAGCTTTCGAGGTTACCCCCTTCGTCAGGTGAATGAAGAGTCTGTGCTTTATATGCTCTGTCAGAGGCCAGAACTCTCCATTCACCTGACGAAGGGGGTAACCTCGAAAGCTAGTGAGTTTACTATCAAATAAATTGGTTGGACTTAAACCCAGTGTTGTCAGAATTTTTAGTGTGTTTACCCCAGTCCAACACCGGCATATCCACATCCTGTTGCCTAGCCAGTTTTCAATCCATCTAGATACCTGTCCCTGTATCCCATGTGCCTTAACCTTGTCTACTAGCCTATCGTGAGGGACTTTGTCAAATGCCTTACTGAAATCCATATAGATGACATCAACGTCTCGCCCATTGTCAACCGTTTTTGTCACCTCCTCAAAAAATTCTACCAGATTCATAAGGCAAGACCTCCCCTGAACAAAGCCATGCTGCGTATCCCTAATCAGATCGCAATGCTCCAAATGCTTATACATCCTATCCCTAAGAATTTTTTCCAACAATTTTCCTAGCACCGATGTCAAACTCACTGGCCTATAATTACCAGGGTTATCCCTACTGCCCCTTTTAAACAGCGGTACCACATTAGCTATCCTCCAGTCCTCTGGGACCTCACCTGTGTCCAAAGAAGAGACAAAGATTTGCGTCAGAGGCCCAGCAATTTCATCTCTCACCTCCCTAAGCAGCCTGGGATAAATGCCATCAGGCCCCGGAGCTTTATCAGTTTTTATGCTACCTAAAAACCCTAACACTTCCTCCCTCGTACTGGATATTTCCTTCAACTGGTCTGCAGCTCCCTCCATGACATTACAAGACACCAAGCCCCTCTCCTTCGTGAATACCGACGCAAAGTATTCATTCAGGATCTCCCCCATTCCCTCAGACTCAATACATAGTTTCCCTTCTTTGTCCCTAAGAGGACCTATTTTCCCTCTAACCACCCTCTTGCTCCTAATATAAGAGTAAAATGCCTTTGGATTTTCCTTAATCCTATCAGCCAAAGCCATTTCATGCCCCCTTTTCGCCCTTCTAACTCCCCTTTTGAGCTCCCTCCTGCTGTCTCTATATTCCTCCAGTGCTCTCTCTGTTCCCAGTTGCTTAGACCTAACATATGCCTCTCTCTTCTTCCTGACCAAGTCCTCAACATATCCTGTAATCCATGGCTCTCTAATCCTGCCTTTCCCATCCTTCCTCTTTTGAAAGCCTCCCACTTGCCAACCGTGGACTTGCCCACTAACAACCTCTCCCAGTGTCCTTCAGCTCCTTCCTAATCCGGCTATAGCTCGCCTTCGGACGGCACTCATCCTTTTCCATTTTTATCCTAAAGTAGACAGACTTGTGGTCACTGTTAGCCACATGTTCACCTACTGCAACCTCAACCACCTGACCCGGCTCATTGCCCAAAACTAAATCCAGTATAGCCCCCTCCCTAGTCGGGCTAGTTACGTACTGCTCCAAGGACCCTTCCAGCACACATTTTACAAATTCCTCCCCACCCGAACCCCCAGCTCTAGGCACCTTCCAATCCACTCCAGGAAGATTAAAATCTCCCACTACAACCACCCTATTCTTTCTGCACCGATCTAAAATGTCTTTACAAATGCCTTCTTCCACTGCCCTTGGACTGTTGGGTGGCCTTTGGTACATTCCTAGCATAGTAATCACTCCCTTCCTATTCCTCAACTCCACCCACAGTGACTCAATTCCTAACTCCTCCATATTGTCCTCCCTCTGCACTGCTGTGATGTGCTCCTTAACTAACAACGCCACCCCACCACCTCTCCCCATTGTGATTACCAGAGCAGAATGGGTTCTCTCAAATTAAAGGAGTTTGTTTTGAGATGTTTCTGTTTCTAGCATACAACAGAAATAATCCTCAATGTATTGGGCTCAGTTTTGAAGCAGGATCATGATTCTGTTCAAATAGTGTGACATCAATTGTTCAAATGACCTTTTATTTGTAGTATTGCAATAGATTTTGTGATTGGGTTCAGCATCACTGATTATTTCCTAAGCAACCCCATCCCCTGCAAACTTTGCTTTAACCTTCTGTTGATGAGAAAACAAGAGTGGAACCCAAGACTTAGAGATATTAGCATCCTGAATTCCCCTTTGTTTGACAGAGTCCAAATGTATAATAAATATTAATTGACTTCAGCCTGCCAGCTCAGAAATTGCCTTCCACTTCCGATAATTCAATGTCAGATACTCAATTAAAAAGAATGAATTATCCATTAATCAGGATGAAGCAACTCCAATTTAAAAGTACTAAGCAAGCACTTACATCAACAGCTAACAATAACCAATAATGTGCTAATTATAACCAGCAATAAAGAAACCAAACCAATGATCTAATACAGTCTTTAAAAATCTTAATTTTGTCATAACTGTTATTTAAAGTGCTGCTCATGTTATTATTCCTCTCTATTTTTGGCCAGTCTTGCAGTCTTAGTTATAACCTGTGTACCATGGTTCATTACTTTATATTTCACCTTGCCCTTCTGCAAAGTACCTTGGAAAGTTTTCTATGTTAAAGATTTTATATAATTACAAGTTACCATTTCTGCTGAGGTATTATCCATTTGGGGTTTTTGAGTCTAATGGCCTTTATTTATTCATAAAATCCTTTCATCTTATACAGTCAAGAATGGCTAGTTTTTTTAATTATTGTTAAACTTTATTCCAATCCAATCAAGTCAAATTAAAGCCAATTCAGAGTCCCAACAAGTTGGGACATTCCCGATCCAAGCTGACAAGATAGGGCTCTCACCTCCTGTCTTGGGCTTGACCTACATGATCCAAGCTGATTGGAGTAGGTGTAGCTCCATCTCCAAGGCTTGATCTAATTTGCATCTTAGCCAAAAGGCAGAGATGGGCTGCAGAGGAATCTGGAGTGGGAGGGTGAGAACCCAGTTGTGGTGGTACATGTGGGTGCCAGCGACGTAGGCAAAGTGCGGACTGAGGATCTGGGGAGGGAGTATGAGAAGCTGGGAATGGAATTAAAAAGTAGAACCGACAAGGTGGTCTTCTCTGGGCTACTGCCTGAACCGAGTGCAGACGGGCGTAGGGTTGACAGGATAAAGGAAGTGAATGGGTGGCTCAGAGATTGGTGTGGGAGGAATGGGATCGAATTTATGGGGCATTGGCACCAGTATTGGGGTAGGTGGGACTTGTTCGGGCAGGATGGGGTTGGTCTGAATCGTGCTGGGACCAGAGTGCTGGCGAATCGAGTAAAGAGAACTGTAGACAGGGCTTTAAACTATTTAGGGGGGGGGAGGGTGCGAGGGTAGGTGATGTTAGGAGGTCTACAGTTAAGGATAGGGTACAGGTAAGGGAAGAGGCTGAGGATGTCCCAAGTGGTGGCGTTACGGCAAATAGGGTCCAGAAGAAGGCTGGGATGAAAGCGCTTTATCTGAATGCACGAAGCATTCGGAATAAAGTGGATGAGCTGGTGGCGCAGATCGACACAAATGGATACGATCTGGTGGCCATTACAGAGACGTGGCTGCAAGGTGACAGGGACTGGGAGATGAATGTACAGGGCTATCAAGTGTTTAGGAAGGATAGGCAGGAGGAAAGAGGGGGTGGCGTAGCTCTGCTGATTAAGGACAGCATCAAGGTGGTAGCAAGGGATGATATCGGAGCCAAAGAGCAGAAAGTGGAATCGTTGTGGGTGGAGATTAGGAACAGCAAAGGGAGGAAGACGCTGGTGGGTGTCGTCTATAGGCCCCCGAATAATGATCTGGAGGTGGGGCGGGCTGTTAACGCGCAAATAAGTGCGGCGTGCAGGAATGGGACGGCAGTAGTTATGGGGGATTTCAATCTGCATATTGATTGGTCGACCCATGTTGGACGAGGTGGGCTCGAGGAGGAGTTCTTGGAATGCTGCCGGGATAGTTTCCTGGAACAGTGTGTGTTGGAGCCGACGAGGGAGCGAGCTATCTTGGATCTGGTGCTATGTAATGAGGCGGGTAGAATTAGGGACCTTGAGGTGAAGGATCCTCTTGGAGAGAGTGATCATTGTATGGTGGAGTTTCTGTTGCAGATGGAGGAGGAGAAAGTGGGTTCCCGGACACGTGTCCTTTGTTTGAATAGAGGGGAGTATGGTAGGATGAGAGAAGAATTGGCGAATGTGGACTGGGGGAGTGCGTTGGAAGGTAGGTCTGCTGAGGAGCAGTGGAGGATCTTTAAGGAGATCTTTCTTGGTGCTCAGCAGAAATTTATTCCGATGGTCAAAAAGGACAGTAGGAAGAGAGGTAATAAGCCGTGGATAACGAAGGAGGTGAAGGAAAGTGTTAAATTAAAAGCGGAGGAATTTAGAGTAGCTAAGAGCAGTGGGCGAGAAGAGGATTGGGAAAGGTTTAAATGTCAACAAAGATTGACAAAAAAGTTGATAAAGGAGGGTAGAAGAAGCTATGAAGCTGGGCTAGCACTTAATATAAAAAAGGATAGCAAGAGTTTTTATAAATATATAAAAAGGAAGAGGCTGGCTAGGGTGAACGTTGGTCCCTTAGCGGATGAGAAAGGGGACCTAGTGGTAGGGGATGGGGATATGGCTAAGGTCTTGAATAACTTTTTTGTTTCTGTCTTCACGGAGGAGGACGTGAATAATTTGCCGGGTGTTAGCGATGGAAAGGTGGTAGGACTGGAGGGTCTTAATGACATTACTGTTACTAGAGAGGTGGTGCGCGACAGACTGGAGGGGCTGATTGTGGACAAGTCCCCAGGACCGGATGGAATGCATCCGAGGGTTCTGAAAGAAATGGCGGAGGTGATAGTGGATGCCTTGGTGGTTATTTTCCAGACGTCGCTGGATTCCGGGGAAGTGCCGGAGGATTGGAAAACGGCTAATGTTACGCCGTTGTTTAAGAAGGGTGCCAGGCAAAAGGCGGGGAATTACAGGCCGGTTAGTTTAACGTCTGTGGTAGGTAAAATGTTAGAATCCGTCATTAAGGAGGAAATTGCGAGGCATCTTGAAGGGAATTGCTTGATAGAGCAGACGCAACACGGTTTCATTAAAGGGAAGTCGTGTCTGACAAATTTACTGGAGTTCTATGAGGATGTGTCTAGGGCGGTGGATAGAGGAGAGCCGGTGGATGTGGTCTTTCTGGATTTTCAGAAGGCGTTTGATAAGGTACCTCACAAGAGGTTACTGCAGAAGGTCAGAGGACATGGAGTTGGGGGTAGGGTGTTAGCGTGGATAGAGGATTGGTTGTCAAATAGGAGGCAGAGAGTGGGGGTCAATGGGTGCTATTCGGATTGGCGGTTGGTGACTAGTGGAGTGCCCCAGGGGTCGGTGCTGGGGCCTCAGCTATTTACCATTTATATAGATGATCTGGAGGAGGGAACCGAGTGTAGGGTGTCGAAATTTGCTGATGACACCAAGATTGGGGGAAAGGCAAATTGTGCGGAGGGTGTGGAGAGTCTGCAGAAGGATCTAGATAGGCTGGGCGAATGGGCCAGGAAATGGCAAATGGAATTTAATGTTGGCAAGTGTGAGGTGGTCCACTTTGGTAGGAAGAATGGTAGGAAGGACTATTACTTACGTGGCGAAAAACTGCAGCAGGCGACGGTGCAGAGGGACCTCGGGGTCCTTGTGCATGAGTCGCAAAAACCCAGCCTGCAGGTGCAGCAGGTGGTCAGGAAGGCGAATGGGATGCTGGCCTTCATAGCGAGGGGGATTGAATATAAAAGTAGGGAGGTCTTGCTGCAGCTGTATAGGGCATTGGTGAGGCCGCAGCTGGAGTACTGTGTGCAGTTTTGGGCGCCGCACCTGCGCAAGGATATTTTGGCCTTGGAGGGAGTGCAGAGGAGGTTTACTAGGCTGATACCGGAGTTGAGGGGGTTGAGCTATGAGGAGAGGCTGAATAAACTAGGCTTGTACTCATTAGAGTTTAGAAGAATGAGGGGAGATCTCATTGAGACGTATAAGATGATGAATGGGATGGATAGGATAGAGGTGGAAAGACTCTTCCCGCTCAAAAAAGACAGTAGGACTAGGGGGCACAGCCTCAAGATAAAGGGGGGGCAGTTCAGAACGGAGTTGAGGAGGAACTTCTTCACTCAAAGGGTGGTGAATCTCTGGAATTCTCTGCCCGTTGAAGTGGTGGAGGCTGCCTCGCTAAATATTTTTAAGAAGCGGGTTGATGGGTTTTTGATAAGAGAGGGGATTAAGGGTTATGGGGAGAGGGCGGGAAAGTGGAACTGAGCCACGACAGATCAGCCATGATCTTATTGAATGGCGGGGCAGGCTCGAAGGGCCAGATGGCCTACTCCTGCTCCTATTTCTTATGTTCTTATGCCGCTTTAAAAAATTGCTTCAAATGAAGCTGAAATGTAACCCAATGACTTCAACCAAGTGCAACATATCAACACTACACTTGATCTTAGCCAAAAGGCTGAGAAGCAAGAACGGCTAATTACTCCTTTAGTGGGACTTCCAGGTCACAAAATGAGAATAGATATACAGGATATTAGCTACAAGCAATTCTCGGAGTACCCTATTTAAGAAAACATATGAACATATAAATGTATGAATTAGGAGTAGGGGTAAGCCACCTGGCCATTCAATAAGATTATGGTTGATCTAATCTTAACTTCACCATCACATTCCTACTTATTTGATAGCCTTTCTCCCCCTTTGTTCCAAGACAAAGATGCTAAAATTTTCGAAGTTCACAGGCTAGGTCCCTCCCCCAACCACCTCAAGAAATAATTAATTTGAAGAATAAGTATGCATGCAACCAACCTTGAAAAGATTGACTTCTGCCTCCAAATGTTGGATATATTCTGACTGGTCATTAATAATAGGTACAAGGTCTTCAATAGATGGGGAACAATCAGAATCATTTTTTGATCTCTATATATGAAAAAAAAGTCAAATCTTTAAAAATATATACATATATTCATGATTCACATTATGAGTTAAATCGTTTATTTTCTCAATTCCTGCAAAGTCTGATGTTGATTTAAATTTGTTTAGTCACCAATAAAAGATTCCTAAATAATTTGCATTGTACATCATAAACATGCCCCCTTCTCAAGGTCACAATAAAAGGTACAGACAATACATCAGTTGTACAATATTGTTGTAACAATATAATCAGTCTGAAATGTATCAACTCCTAAATTCAATACAGTTTTCTGTATGAAGACAGTTCAGTTATTCTGACTATTCTCATCTTGTCTGTATTCTCTTGCAACTTGAAATAAGTCCTAATGTCTCAGCATAGCCAGTCACTGTTAAGTAATAAGCAGATCATAGGGTGGGATTCTCCCAAAAAAATTGAGTGCTGAATTTGTGTAAAAACTGGAATAAGTCCCACTTTTTTTTTCAGTGGAATTTGCAAAATGAATCTCCCACACTCTGTGCATTGCAGAGTGCGCTAGTGTGAATCTCATTAAAAAATCTGTGGGTTGGGCCTATTCCCACTGGAGAGACCAGCAGCATAGCACTGAGCAGGTCACTGTGCATGCTGATCTGTCATTGCAGAGATTGGCACATGCGCAGTATCAGCACTTCCGGCCTCCCAATCGCTGGCCAGCCCCGTGACCCTGCATTGCTGGCACACAGATCCCCCCACCCCATCCTCAACCACCCCCCCGCCCTGATTGCTGGCCCCTCCAAACGTGTCTGACCTCATCCTGCCTTGATCTTCTCCCACACCCCCCGGCCATTCCAAGCTCCTGATTCCCACCTCCCCCCAGCCAAGATGCCACTTTGGATATTGTACTTTGCTGTTTAAGCAGTGCCAGGGGGCCAGGCTGGCACTATCAAGCTGGCAATGCCCAGGGGGCATCCCCCTTACCTCCAACCTTCTGCAGGGGTTTCAATAGCCCCTCTTCACTCCACCATGATTGGGCCGCTAACTCCCCGCAAATGAGAAATGAACCACTCCTGGCAGGGGGGGTGGTGGAGACTGTAGTGGGCCCAGAGACTTCAGTCCCGGGCCCGCTGATTGTAAGGTAATCCTCATTACCATAATTTATACAGCTTTGCGCTGATTTCTGGCACGGAGCTGACAGCGCCGGAAATCCAGTGGCCGCTGACTCATGGAGGCCATGGCACCCAACGGAGAGCCTGCTAAATGGCCTCTGCTTGGGTCTCCCGGCCTGCTGCACCACTTTAGCAGCACAGTGGGCTGGAAAAATCACCCCCATTATCTCAGATGCAGAAAGCCAAGTGGAAGTTTATAAAAGCATTTCAGTAAGATACTAATTGTGGCATGTATTTATATTTAATTGCAAAAGTCATGTGTACTCTCATTAACAAGGTCCAATTTTTACCAAATATTATACAGTAGATATAAATGACAAAGAATTGTTACGGCGCAGAAATGGGTCAATTGGCCCATCATGTCTATCCAGGCTCTCCAAACACGCATCATGACTTAGTGCCATTCCCCTGTCTATTGTTTTTGTTCAAGTAATCATCTATTGCCCTCTTTTGACTATAACTAATTTACACCTTGTAGTCAGCTGTATTCTTACAGTGGTGGCAGGATAAATATCATTCCCTTTAAATATGATTAATCCAGCATTGTGAAAGGCACGACTTATAAATGGATATCAGGAATCAATCAACCCACAGCTGACTAGGTCAGGAGTGGAGAGCTGTTCACAGAGTGAAAAGCAGAGACTGAAAATGGGAATTAATTTCTCCTAATCATAAATCCAGTCAAATACGAACATTCACCTGGATATTGTAGGTGCTCAAGCGCAAGGTGCAACTGCACCACTGTTCATTCATGATTGGATTTATCACAGAACAATTTTGTCATACAACTAAAGAATATCCCAACACTAAATCAGTACTAATGCTAACCACATGGGGGACCCATTGCTGGTACTGGTGCTATCAATAGAATAAAAAATAGCATATTTTACTACTGACAGTTGAATATTGTAATAATTAGAAATTACTGACTATGTTAATGTATTACTCTCAGCTATTCTATTGTACTAGCCTAATCCTCTTCAATTGCTGATACTATTGTTTGCTAAAGTGGATGCAAGTGAGAAGTCCAATGAAACAAGACTTTACTTTTAGTGGGTGTAGGGATTGTGTGGGGGCCCAAAAGTTACTAAAATTCAACTGAACTATAACTTTGTGCCGAGGTGGTGGTAATATGTCATATACTTTGAAGTGACTTCATAAATATCACTAAATCTGATTTAAAGTGAAGTTTATTTATTAGTCACAAGTCAGGCTTACATTAATACTGCAATGAAGTTACTGTGAAATTCCCCTAGTCACCGCAGCCCAGCGCCTGTTTGGGTCAGTGCACCTAACCAGCACAATTTTCAGAATGTGGAAGGAAACTGGAGCACACGGAGGAAACCCACTCAGGCACAGGGAGAATGTGCAAACTCCACACAGGCAGTGACCCAAGCTGGGAATCAAACGCAGGTCCCTGGCGCTGTGAGGCAGCAGTGCTAACCACTGTTCCACCATGCCGCTGAGTTGTAGATTTAGTCTACACAATAGTCCCATGGGTTTGTTGTTTGAGATACATAACTTTTACAAGGGAAACACTTTCAAGCAGAAAATCTAAAACTACTTATGGCCACAATGCAAATATGCATAGAAATCTGCAGTGCAAGAATGTCCTCATAGGCGGGACTTGTCAGCAGTCTAGCACACATCTAAAACCCAAGTGAAACTACTATAAAAATTATTAATGCTTAAATAAGTAGATGTTAAAATTTATTTTCATATTACCATGAGATATTTCCTAGTTGCAGATGCTGAACTTGTCCTTTCTTCCATTTCCTGATGTCGCAAAAGGGCTCTGAGCTCATTCACTGTATCAAGAAAAAGATATACTTGAACATGGTCTGGTTTAATAGCAATGCTTATTGAACACGAAATGTACTTTGCATCCTAAACATAAGTGGATATATACTCACAACAGTTAAACAACACCGGCCTGAATATGGCAAACATGAAATTGATTATCTAACAGGGCTTTCGCTATTGATGTCAACATAGTAAAATTTAGGTGACATCTCATTACAGTATGTTAGGATAAAGGTAACACTTGGCCCACAAATAAATGATCCTACAGTAATTTCACTTTTTCTGTTTCTTAGCTCTAGCCCTTAAATCCAGGAATATTTAACAAGCATTCCTTCTTTTCTTTGACCAGGTCTCTGTTATCACATATACATAAGTTAATCTGCACTTGTAATTCATCAATCTCACTAACTACGCATTCACATGTATGTAGATTAACTGTGATACGAGCACATGAATTAGGAACAGGAGTAGGCCACTCAACCCCTCCAATCAATAAGATCATGGTTGATCTGATTGCAACCTCAACCCCACATTCCTGCATAGCCCAATCACCTTTCATCCCCTTGATAATCAAGAATCTATCAAGCTCTGCCTTAAAAACATTCAAAGACTCTGCTTCCACAATCTTTTTGGGAAGACAGTAGAGCTCCAAAGACTTACCATCCTCTAATACCTGTCTGAAATGAGCAACCCTTTATTTTTAAACAGCGACCACTAGTCCTAGATTCTCCAACAAGAGGAAACATCCTCTCTGGATTGTTGGAACATGGACGTTTACAGCCAATGTGATTAAATAGCCTATATTGGCACATTGTCCTGTTTTTTAATTACAGCCCTGTCTATTATTGATTCAAATATTTATTTGCTGTACCCCTAAAGGATGCAGTGATCCCTACCTTAGCAGTGTAGCAAATCATTTCCTGCTATTACAAATCCTTGCATAAACAAATGTTCTAATCTCTTCTCAGCCTTGGTGACTGCTTCAAACTGATAACACCTCACTATTAACTCCTCAAATCAGAGGAAATAACCATTCATTATTCACTCTTATCAAAACATCTACCCTGTCAAGGTCTTAAAAGGTTTCAATCAAGTCACCTCATTTTTTTTTCCCCCAATGAAACATCACTCTTCTAAACTCTAGTGGATACAAGTTTAACTTGTCCAACCTTCCCTCATAAGGCAGCATGCCCATTCCTCGTATCAGTTTAGATAAACTTCTCTGAACTGCTTCTAATGCATTTACTTCTTCCCTTAAATAAGGAGACTAATACTATACACAGTACTCCAGATGTAGTTGCACCAATGCCCTGTACAACTGATGTATCACCTCCATACTTTTGTAACCAATTTCTCTCAATACACAATAGTATTCTATTTGCCTTCCTGTTTTCTACATTATTACTTTCTCCCTTACCCTGATTCCACTTAATAATTTGGTTTCCCCTGGGTGCTCCAGTTTCCTCCCACAGTCCACAATACACACTGGTAAGTGCATTGGCCATGCTAAATTCTCCCTCAGTGTACCAAAAAGGTGCTGGAGTACGGTGACTAGGGAATTTTCACAGTGACTTCATTACAGTGTTAACGTAAGCCTACTTGTGACACTAATTAATATATAAATATTATTCCCTCTGTTAGTACTATCTATCACTCCTAATAGTCCAGGCACAATTCCTCCTGGTTCCCACATATTTGCAAAGTTAGTTTAAGCCTTCCCCTACAGCACAAGTAAATCACTCCATAAGAATTCAGTCCTCGTCCATTTAGCAGAACCTGTCTGGCTTGTACAGGTCCCATCTCCCCATAGCCAATCCCGAGCTCCCAAGAAATTAAAGCCCTCCTGCCCATCTGTCCAGCATACAATCATCTGCTATTCAGCCTCCCTTCTCACAGTGCTCTGAAGCTATCAAGTGACATCCTTGAGCCTGGCACCAAGATAACAACATACCTGGGGTGATTCTCCAATCTTGCTGCACCTGGCACAGATCATGCCACTCCCAGAGAATAACTTGCAGGCCCAAAAATTGGTTTTGCGCCCGGAGCCAAACAGTTTGTGATCCTCTTGGCTCCTTTCAAAAAGAGTGAGGCCAATTAACATATTTAAAGTACCATTGACTCCCAGTGCACAGGATTCTTCAGCTTTTGGGCATGACGTGAGAACTGCAAGAATCACTACTAGTCTCCACTAGCGGAGACCTGGTATGATAGCCATGCTGGAGGATTCAGAGGCCATTGAAGTCCCCGGGTGATCAGATATATGGCTGGGCAGTGCTCACCTGACACCTCGGCAGTATGCCAGGGTAGTAGCAAGGGGATGAGCCTATGAGGGCTATGCAGTGATGATAGGGTGGAGGGGCACGTCAGGGATCAGACAGAGGGACCCATCAGGAGGGAACCTAATGTGTTTCGGTCCCCCAGTCCCCCCCGACCCCACCCTACCTTGTACCAGCATGAAACTCCCAAATCTTGAGTAGGAGGATTGCGGTGTGGAACGTGTCTAAGAGACTGACATGGATTGCTCCGTTATTCTGCTCATTATGACATAAGAACATAAGAAATAGGAGCAGGAGTAGGCCATCTAGCCCTTCGAGCCTGCCCCGTTCAATAAGATCGTGGCTGATCTGTCGTGGCTCAGTTCCACATTCCCGCCCTCTCCCCATAACCCTTAATCCCCTCTCTTATCAAAAACCCATCAACCCGCGTCTTAAAAATATTTAGCGAGGCAGCCTCCACCACTTCAATGGGCAGAGAATTCCAGAGATTCACCACCCTTTGAGTGAAGAAGTTCCTCCTCAACTCCGTTCTAAACCGCCCCCCCTTTATCTTGAGGCTGTGCCCCCTAGTCCTACTGTCCTTTCTGAGCGGGAAGAGTCTCTCTACCTCTATCCTACCCATCCCATTCATCATCTTATACGTCTCAATGAGATCTCCCCTCATTCTTCTAAACTCTAATGAGTACAAGCCTAGTTTATTCAGCCTCTCCTCATAGCTCAACCCCCTCAACTCCAGCATCAGCCTAGTAAACCTCCTCTGCACTCCCTCCAAGGCCAAAATATCCTTGCGTAAGTACGGCGCCCAAAACTGCACACAGTACTCCAGCTGCGGCCTCACCAATGCCCCATACAGCCACAGCAAGACCTCCTTACTTTTATATTCAATCCCCCTCGCTATGAAGGCCAGCATCCCATTCGCCTTCCTGACCACCTGCTGCACCTGCAAGCTGGGTTTTTGCGACTCATGCACAAGGACCCCGAGGTCCCTCTGCACCATCGCCTGCTGCAGTTTTTCGCCACGTAAGTAATAATCCTTCCTACCATTATTCCTACCAAAGTGGACCACCTCGCACTTGCCAACATTAAATTCCATTTGCCATTTCCTGGCCCATTCGTTGTTTTTTGAGAGAATTCCACTAGCCATCTTGAATTTACATCTGTGGCTGGGGAATACTTGTCAATTCGCCTAACAATCGAGTCACCCATCACCTTGGCTCTTCCGGTCTTCCTTGTACTCCACTTGTACAGTTGAGTCATCCACGTTGCCTTGGATGTGGTTCTGCCTGCAATCCCTAGATGAACCATCACTTTTAGAACTGGTTGGAGTGGGATGCACTCAGGGAACTCATAACCTGTTTCTACTTGATTGTCTGGTGTCTCTCCCTGCATACTCCCAGGCTATTGGGTGGCCGCATCTATAATTGTACTATCCACAAAGCTCTCAACCTCATGCATGCATCACAGTGACACAAGCTGCTGCTCAAGTTCTAAATCCCAGAGCTCAAGCTGCTACAACAGGCAACACTTCCTGCACAAATGGTTATCCCGGACTGAGGAAGCATCCCACATTGCAAAGGATGTGCACTCGAGTTGAGCCACCCTGCGATTCCTGTTAGTTAATAACGTTACTATTGCAAATGAACAATTACCAATACTAAAACTTACTAATTCTGATAAACCTGAAAAATACTTAATATGCCTTTCTAGTGGTAGTAAACCTTACTTCACGAGGAAGATAACACTCATCAGGTTATTTCCTTGTTAGATAAGGTAATAGAAAATACTCACTAGCTAATCACTTACCTGCTTCCCTGCAACACCGGCTTTTCTTTCTGAATATAGGCTCTGAACACACAGGTTGGCTCCTAGTGGCTGTGAAGAGGCTTACTCTGCTCTCACTACTTCCTATCTTTCACCAAGTCTAACACTGGAGAAAGAAAAAACAGCAACAATACTCACCAACCAATCAAGTCATGGCTTTCCATTGAGGATTTCTTTTCTTACTCCTCTTCTCTCACTTTGGATATTATTGGCCTGCTTGACACTCTTCCCGATCTCTTCACAGTGATACTAACCTGCTTCACACTGCTCCTGGTCTCTTTACAGTGATACTGACCTGCTTGACACTCCACTCAGCCACTTCACGCTGATACTGACCTGCTTCACACTGCTCCTGGCCTCTTCACAGCGATGCTGACCTGCTTCACACGCCTCCCAGTCTCTTCACAGCGATGCTGCCCTGCTTCACACTCCTCCCAGTCTCCTCATAGTGATACTGACCTGCTTCATACTCCTCCCAGTCTCCTCATAGTGATACTGACCTGCTTCATACTCCACCTGGCCTCTTCACAGGGATGCTGACCTGCTTCACACTTCTCCCAGTCTCTTCACAGTGATGCTGACCTGCTTCACAGTCCACCTGATCTCTTCACAGTGATACTGATCTGCTTCATACTCCTCCCAGTCTCTTCACAGTGATGTTGATCTGCTTCACAGTCCACCCGGCCTCTTCACAGTGATACTGACCTGCTTCACACTCCTCCCGGTCATGCTGACCTGCTTAACAGTTGAGGTAAAACCAGTTGAGGTAAAATGCTGGTTTGGCCTCAACTGCAGTACTTTGTCCTATTCTGGGCACCACACTTCAGGAAGAATGTGAAAGCTTTAAGAGGTGATGCAAAAAAAAAGTGAAACTAGTTCCAAGGAAGGAACTCTGAAAACTACTCAATTTTAACAGCTGTGACGGGTTTCACCATAGTCTGACACAATCCCCAATATTCACAAACAAACAACACAATTCTAAATTTTAAAAAATCTATAATATTCTAAAAAAGACAGTAAATTCACCTGATTTCTCAATGTTAATGGATCTTTTTAAAAAATTCCAGGGACTCAATCCAAAAATGGGTGGCTCGGTGGCACAGTGGTTAGTGCCAAGGATCTGGGTTTGATTCCTGGCTTGGGTCACTGTCTGTATGGAGTTTGCACATTCTCCCCGTGTCTGTGTGGGTTTCCTCTAGGTGCTCTGGTTTCCTCCCACAATCCAAAAAATGTGTCGGATAGGTGGATTGGCCATGCTAAATTCTTTCGGTGTTCCTGAACAGGCACCGGAACAGGCGTGAACGTTACAACGAGGGGATTTTCACAGTAACTTCATTACAGTGTTAATGTAAGCTTACTTATGTCTAATAAATAAACTAAATCAGTTCTTCCTTGGTAAATACAATACGTAAATCAAGTTTCATTGAAATCCACCTATTAGTTTTTGTAGTATCTTGTTTACTGACAAACAGACTAATAAACGGGAATGAAAACAGTATTCCCTCCCACCTTCAATGATGGAATTAATAAATATTAATCAGTGGTCACCTGCATGACTATGTTGTAGCTCCTGCCAGGCCACTTCACCGTGATTCTCTCTCCTCCCTGTGGAACTTATTGAATTTGGCTGCGCAGTGTTATCCTCTGGAGATGGTTCAGAGGATTCTGCCTGATGTTTTCCTTCCAGAGTACACTTCAGTTGCTGGATGCTTTTGTTAGCCCTTTCTGCAAGTAATGGTAGTAAAATGGTAACTTAAGAAAGGCAGAATAGACAAAGTAGACATGATTTTGCAAAGGATTTTTATGATCACTTCCATTTACAAAATAACCAAAACATCCAGCAATATTATTGGATATCCAACAATATCCAGATGGTAATGTCGGCAATACTCTCTGCAAATAAAATTGTACAGGTGGGAGCAGGAAGTTGGAGTTACATATTAAATGAGCGATCAAAACTGTAGTATATGCAGGGAAGTGCAGAACAAGGAAGACTAACCTTAGGGTTTGGCCACTTGGAAGTGAAATTGGGAAGCACTTTTCACACAAGTGGAATTCTGAAATGTTCTCCCCCAAAAGGTTGTGCATGCTGACACAACAGAAATTTTCAAGACCGAGATTAATAATACTTGTCAGGTATGGTATTAAGGGATACAAGTGGGTAAAAGGAGCAGAGGTGAATAGCAAGATAGTATTGAGGGGCTGAATGGCCTACTATTGTTACTTGTCAGTATACTAAATTTTAAGTGGCAAGAAAGTGTGACTCACCCAATTCTAGACATCATCAAACAATCTGACAATGCAGAGCAGTGGAAGAGTTGACGGGTAGTGGGAAAGTACAGCTAGAGAAACAAAGATAACCAAATAAGCTACTCACATGTGCCTTTGGAAGTGACAGTGGTGGAGACAGAGAGAGGAGTTAATGAAGATGAATGATCATGGAGAAAAAAAAGTTAAGGTCTCCTCATTTGCTAGGGTGTTCATGCAATAGTATTGAAGATGAGATAGCACCTGAAGTGGTCCAGAACAGGTGTTGGATCATGAAGCCTGTTGTGTGGCATACAAAAGAATCAGAAGGCAGATTAAGAGGTTTTTTTTAAACACAAAATTGAAAGTACAATAAAAGCAGATTCATACCAACTTTCAAAAGTGAATTGCATATATAATTCAAAAAAGAAAAATGTGTATGGGAACAGAACTAATTGATCTTGCATAGGCATGATGGATCGAATGGTCTTCTTCTGCGTTGAATGATCCTGTAAATTCTGCACCTTTGAATTTGAAGGAACAAAAATGAAAACATATTACGAGGTAAATTAAGACAAGAAAGAGCAAAAGTTTTTCTAGAGCAGATGTGAGCTACTGGTTAAGTAAATCAGTGGCTACGGAAGTACTATAATAAAGAGAGGACCAAAGACTAAGGATTTAGAAAATGCAGTTGTAAGCAACTTGGGATACAGTTATTCCCTAAGGAACAGATAAAGATTGGGATGGGAAGGCAGTGGGCAGGTCGTGGGTAGCAAGAAACACAGGGAAGCAACAAAGGATGACAACGTCAAAGGAAGATATATCTGAGTGAGGGTGGGACAACATAATGAATAAGGCATCAGGGTAAATGCAGTGGTTTGTTGGGAACTAATCTAATGTCACATACATGCAAGTTGTTGCTTAATACATATTTTCAAAGCGCATTTTTACTTGTTCTTTACCTCATTACAAAAAATCCAAAATAGCTCAAATGAAATCAACTCGACATTCTGTTCTGCAAAGACCCAATCCACATTATGCGTACTAAATTTGTAACCCTAAAAAAGTGTTGGTTGACAAACCTTTGTTGAGTTTTCTCCTCATACGTATTTTGTAAACAAATACAAAAGTAGCAAACCGTTTATTTCTTGATTTTAGTGATGTAATCCCAGCAATGATTTATTTAAAATCCACATTCCCGCAAGGTTTACCATCTGAGCCCGTGTTAAGACAAGGCGTTTACAATTCAGGAGCTCCACAAAATTCACCGGGGGAAACTTTCATCTCTGCATGGTCAACACTTTGATGCAATGCACAAGATGTGCTCAATTCAACATGCAACTCGTCAAAGATGTTCACTACACTCCCTCTGGAGACCAACCTCGGCCTTGCTTATCGGAGCCTTTTAACCGACAGCTGTCTTCTCTCACAATCGAGGCTTCCCCCCATCAGGTCGCTCACCTCTCAAACCTTTCAGATACGAATCCAAATCCTCCTCAATGTTCGACTTACAGGAGGCCTTCATATCATCGAATTTAACCCGGCAGGTAAAAAGTACGTTTCGATCAGAAGAACGGCGATTACTGTAAAAGAGGGCGATAATTTCAAACGCCCCGTGTGGCTTTGATTAAACTCCAGCGCCGCTGACAGGGACGCCGCCCCCTAATCCAATCGGCACCGATTTCAAATTAAACTTTCGGCTTCCTTTCACCATAGAGACATCAGGCTCAGCGGACGGCTGCGTCGCCCCAGTGGTAGCTGGAAATTGTAGTTCAGCGCGGCGGGGGGGGAAGTTGCGGCTCATTGATAAAATGGCGACCGCCAGGCCAGGAGAAATACAACTCCCAGAAAGCCAAGCGATGGGGCCGGGAGCGCTGGGCCCCCGCTCCCCTTGCAGTTTCTGCCGTCAACGTCCTCAGCTCGCCGACCAGCGCCGTTGCTGGCGCGACGTCGCCTCAGCGCCCGCGATTGGTCGATGGCCCTGTCCGTCAAGGGAAGGGTTTGTCAATCCCGCCCAATGAGGGCTCGGCTTCTTGAGGGCGGCGGGTCCCGCCCACCCCCTGCGCATGCGTCAATCGATGGCCCATTCCCACCTTCTCCCTCCTGCCCCCTCCCCCCTCCCTCCCCAATCCAGTCGCGCGGCTGCTATGTGGAATAACGTTATTGCCGAGCAACGGGAGGGCGGCTGATGTTTGTCAGAGCCTAGGCTGGGCGGCTGCATTGCTAGGGTGAGTCTGCCTCACAATTTTACCGAGACAATCCAAGGCGATGGCTGCATACGCCTGTTAATGCGGGTTATGATGTTAAAAAATCAATCAAATAGCGGCTCTTGAGCACTGGGAAGGGGGGGAGGGGCGTTCCCGCAATCGCCGCTGACAGGTCGTGGTCCGTTGACCTTTTTATATTTAAAAATGCTGCTTTATTTTCCCTTCTTTCAAATTATGTTTTCGGTGTTCCCACCGTTTCCACTGAGAGGAAAGGGGCGTCAGAAAGGGAGCAGGCTTTCATTTGACAAACCGTTACTTTATTTCATTCCACTTATCCATCGCCACCCCCCCCCCTCGTGTATTTATTATCTGTCCCTTTCTTTTTGTGTAAGCTTTGTGCAACCATTCCGCACGAATTTAACCCAAAAGCAATGCCCAGCTTTGATTTTCTTTTGTATTTCTCTCCTCCCCTCTTTCGATTTAACGGGGTTTTTGAATCGAGGGTTTTTCACAAAAAAAATTGCAAAGCTACGTGATTTCCCAGTAAACATGTCAGGAGATCCAAAATGCACAGCACAAATCCGGTAAATTATCGACACATTGCTTTTTTTTTGCTTGTTTTTTTTGTTAGCCCCCGAACAAAGGAATCTTCGGGTTATATACCAGCGGAATTCCTAAGGTTTGTTTGCATCAGTGTGGTTTTTTTTCTTGTCGACCATTCAGAATATCTAGAAACTCAACGTCTTTGTTTTAAGTAGAGGCATCCCAATATGTGATCTCTTAACCGAATCCACTCGGATTGTTCGAAATATACAGTCGTGCAGTAATAGCATAGCCGGGTAAGCGACTATTAACACATTTCTGGCAGATTGCCAGCAATAGTAGGAGCATGGCAAATGTTATGGAACTGATTTTTCACCGCTTATTGTTTTGAAATATTAATTAGATCGTATTTTGTTGGATTATTGGCCTTTACATTTAAAAAATACACCTAAAAGTAATGCAGTCAATTAGAAACAGTGTACTTTTCATTAATAAAATTCTTCAGGAGCGTTTCACAGGAAATGTTTCCCCTTCCTGTGCGTTCCCGCTAAGGAATAGGGTCACATGAAGCTGGCTGGAGTGTTTCCTTTTCGGCTTTCATTTCAGCAATGTGTTCCTTTCCTGTGTGTGCCTTCTCTCGAACCACTTCTGAAGTAGGTTGGGTCCTGTTTATTTCAGTCAGGCATATTTTCAATATTTTTGACAGCGAAACAATGCGTTATTGTGCCGGGTCCTCAAAGGAAGGGGCAAGAACAAAAACTTTACTTATAAAATGGAAGAAAAGTTAGTGGTCGTGATGGAATTCATTTTATTCTTGGATATTTTGTGAAAAACGTAATTGGAATGTAACTGAGCACTTCTATCTGGCGCATAAGAAATTGGATGGAACAACCATTCATTTTATGGTGGCAATTGAAAATGATATAGACTTGCCAATTCGCGTGTCAAAAACTGTTTTGGGCCGCAATTAGCCTGAGCTGTGATAGTCTAGTCAATGAAGTTTAATCAATTGAGTCTTAGTTTGGTTTGTTTGCATTTTTTTGAATGCAAGGTTTATAGAAATCTATTAAATTCGAAATTAAAATGCCAAGATCAATTTGTATTAGTAACTTGACATGTATACGAATTCAGAATATCATGGATTGAAATGTGATACACGGACTTGGGACTCTTGTTGTATGCAACTTTGTAGTCTGAGAAGATGGTGAAACTTGGGCATTCCCGTTGTTAACCAGAAAATTTCATGCAAGTTTAATGTATATAGAATAAGATTTTACAACTTTATTATTCTTTTCTACTTTATTTGTGCTTTGAATATATTTACCTCCTCCTTAGCTTACCTAATCCTTAACTCAGTGGCGACTTTAACTTGCCCACTTATAAGCCTGGGTCTTTTATTTTCAGTTCTTATTTTTAACATAACACAGGAGAAGGAAGAGGCAAAAAGCCAGAATCAACAGAATGTTTGAGAAATAAGGGGATAATAAATTTAAATTTGGGAACCAAGAATCTAGGAGACAAAACATTGGCCCATCTGCCTTCTCAGATGAACGTGAAAAATCCATAATGTGAGTTTGAAGAAGAGCAGAGGCGTTATTGTGCTTTGGCCAACATTTGTGTCTCAATCAACATCACAGAAGCAGGTTATCTGACCATTATCATGTTTACTATTTGTGGGAACTTGCTGTGTGCAAATTGGCTGCTATGATTCCTACCTTAAAACAATGACTACAAAAATACTTCATTGACTGTGAAGTACTTTTGGACATCCTGTTGTTATCAAAAGTGCTATATAAATACAAGACTTTCTTTTTGACCAGGTTCTGGAGTTGAGGTTGAGGAGGAGCTGTGTTTTGGATAAACTGAAGTTTAAAAAGGGTGTGAAGCCCACTAGCAGCACATTGAAATTGTTGAAGTGACAGAGGCTTGGATGAGGATTTGAGTGGCGAATGGACTGATGCTGTATGTAATGTATCCATTATATTAACCTAACTGTAACCCTTCTAAAGGATTTTTCAACATCTGTTTGAACATTATGTATGTGAAGTGACTGCATGTGTGATTTCTCTTTAATCAGAAAATATTGTAAAAGATTTTGGACTCTTGCTCAAATATAGGAACAAATTAGTTTATATTGATACAACACCCCCAAAAAGGGAGACACAGTTGTTAGGGAGTGCACAGTAGAAGTCTGTTTCTATTGGATTCTGCAGGCCATTTACAATTTTTCTAATTTGTGGTAAAATATTATTGCTAAAAGTAAACCTTTTTTTGTTAATGTGACTGATCTGTGCTAAAAAGGAAAATCCTGTGGTTACTGGAAATTTGCAGTAAAGGTTGGAAATACAGTACGTCTGGCAGCATTTGTGGAGCAAGCAACAGAGCTGATAATCCTTGATAGTTGACTTTTTATCAGAACATTAAGCATTTATATGTCACAGACCTGAAAAGTTAACTTTGTTTCTCTTCCCACTTATGCTGCCTGACCTGGTGATGCTGTATGTCCAGACAATTTAATTCAGATACTGAATTAGCAGGATTTCGTTCAAGTTTATTGTAGTTGATTGGCACACTGTTACGATCTCTGTATTGATCAGTAGCTTTTTAAAATAAATTTGAATGTCCAGTTAATAGCTGAAAGAATGATGTTATCCTTCCCTAATGTCATTTAGGGAAGGAAACCTGCCATCCTTAACTGGTCTGGCCTATATGTGTCTCCAGACCCACAGCAATGTGGTTGACTCTTAAATTCCCTCTGAAAAGGCCTAGCAAGCCACTCAGTTAATGTCAGTTGCTTCAAAGAACACACAAAGGAATAAAACAGGATGAACCACCTGACATCAACCTTGACACTAAAAACAACATTGTTAAACCCAGCCCTATTGATTCTGCAAAATCCCCCATACTCATATCTGGAGCTTGTGTTAGAACTCAGAGAGCTGTCTCAGACTGGTCCAGAAACAAATAGCTGTGTCGTAGCTGTACCCATGGAATCGTATCTTACAGATAATGTCCCAGACACTACCATCACTATTCTCCATATGGCCTGCCTCATCAGCAAAAGTGGTGGGCAGCACAATGGCATACAGTTGGGAGTGAGTTGTCCTGGGAGTCCTCAACATCAGCTGTGGACTCCATGAAATCTCATGGCACCAGGTCAAACATGGGCAAGAAAGACTCCTGCTGATCACGACATATCGTGTTCTTGATGCCTCCGTGCTTCTGTCCATAACAGTATTGGTAGAAGTGACTACTGCACTGTCCTTTAGCGACACAGTTCTGTCTTCGGCAGCAGAGTTGTACTCAACTACAATCTGTAACGTCATGGCCTGGCATGTTCCCCGTTCAACCATTACCAACAAGCCAAGGGATCAACCCTGGTTCATTGAAGAATGCAGGAAGGCATGCCAGGAGCAGCACCAGACATAAGGTGGCAATCTGGAGAAGCCATAAGACAGGACTAGTTGCATACCAAACAGCATAAGCAGCAAGTAATAGAACTAAACAATCCCACAATCAGCAGACCAGATCTAAGCTCTGCAATCCTGCTACATCTAGCCATGAATGCTGATTATCAATTAAACAACTCACTGGAGGAGGAGGCTTCACATGTAGCCTTTCCTCAATGATGGAGGGGCTCCATACATCTGTGCAAAAGATGAGACTGAAGCACTTGCAACAATCTTCAGCCTGAAGTGCTGAGCGGATAATCTACTTTGACCTCCTTCAGAGATCTGCAGCATCACAGATTCCAGTCTTCAGCCAATTTTATGCTATCAAGAAATGGCTGAAGACACTGGATAATGCAAAGATTATGGGCCCTGACAATATTCCAGCAATAATACTGAAGATGTGCTCCAGAACTTGCTATGCCCCTAGCCAAGCTGTTCTAGGACAGCTACAACACTGGCATCCACCTGGCAATGTGGAAAATTGCTCAGGTGTGTTCTGTACACAAGAAACAGAACTAATCCCCCCCGCCAAAATGTCTTCTCTCGATCATCAGAAAAGCGATAGAAGGAATCATCAAGCGGCAGTAACCTGCGCAAAGATCCTCAGTTTGTGTTCTGCCAGGATCACTCAGTTCTTGACCTCATTACAGCCTTGGATCAAACATGGACAAAAGAGTTGAATGCCAAAGTGAGGCGAAAGTGACTGCCCTTGACATTAAGGCAGTATTTAGCCAAGTATAGCTTCAAAGAGCCCGAGCAAAACTGGAGTCAATGGGAATTGGGGAAAACTGCTTGGTTGGATTCATACCTGGCACAAAGAAGGATGCTTGTGGTGATTGGAGGTCAATCATCTCAGCCCCAGGGCTTCACTACAGTTCAGCCTCCAGCGCCATTATTCCCATGAAACTCATCTCCAACCTCTGTGGTCTGGACCTCAGCGCCTCCATCTGTGAATGGGTCCTGAACTTCCTAACTCACAGACCACAATCAGTAAGGATACACCACCACCACAATCTCCCCCAACATTGGTGCCCCACAAGGCTGTATTCTCAGCCCCCTACTATACTCCTTATGCACCTATAACTTTGTGTCCAAATTCCCCTCCAATTTGATTTTCAAGTTTGCTGATAATGTCACCACAGTGGGTCGGATCTCAGACAATGACGAGACAGAGTACAGGAAAGAGAGAGAATCTGGTGAATTGGTGCGGCAACACTCTCTCCCTCAGTCATCAAAACGAAGGAGATTGTCAGGAAGTGTAAAGGAGAACATGCATCTGTCTACATCAATGGGGACAAAGTAGAAAGGATTGAGAGCTTCAAGATTTTAGGTGTCCAAATCATCATCAAACCACCCCCCCCCCCCCCCCGCCCCCAAAAGATCCACCAACTTCTCCAACGTCTGCGGAAATCTGGCATGTCAGCTACAACTCTCTCCAACTTTTACAGATGCACCATAGAAAGCATTATTTCTGTGGCTCCTGCTCTGTCCAAGATCGTAAGGCACTACAAAATGTCGTAAATGTAGCCCAATCCATCAGGCGAACCGGCCTCCCATCCATTGACTGTCTACGCTTCCCGCTACCTCAGCAAAGCAGCCAACATAATTAAGGACCCCACGCACCCCAGATATCCTCTCTTCCACCTTCTGTCAGGAAAAGGGTACAAAAGTCTGAGGTCATGTACCAACCAACTCAAGAACAGCTGCTTCCCTGTCAGACTTTTGAATGGACCTACCTTGCACTAAGTTGAGCTTTCTCTACACCCTACCTATGACTGTAACACTACATTCTACACTCTCTCTTGTTTCCCTCTGAGTGGTATGTTTTGTCTGTATGGCACGCAAGAAACAGTATTTTTCACTGTTAATACATGTGACAATAAATTATATCACTAGGCGTTCCTCATGGTACTGACCTAGTGAGTTGGTTGCAAGTTGGGAATCTTGTTTACTACAATTTTGAATTGTATTTCACCTTCATTTGCTGAATTGTCTGAAGCATATTTTAAAAAGGAAGAACTGATAATAGATACAAAAGCTTGCAGTTGATCAAGAACTGCACAGTATTGTCAATCAGTGTCAAGCCACCTTGTTTGTTTTTTTTAATGCAGCAGCTAAAATTGACTGTGTGTGGGGTGTAGGAATTGCTCCCCTTAATATTGCGGCACAAGTAAAGTTAAAGTTTTGTTTATTTGTCACAAGTAGGCTTATATCAACACTGCAATGAAGTTACTGTGAAAATCCCCTAGTCACTCCGGTGTCTGTTCAGGTATACTGAAAGAGAAGTTAGCATTGAAAATGCACCTAACAAACACATCTTTTGGATTGTGGGAGGAAATACATGCAGACTCCGCACAGACAATGACCCAAACTGGAAATTGAACCCAGGTCCCTGAAGCTGTGAAGTAGCTGTGCTAACCACCATGTGCCTTTCAAAAACCTGGTACAGTCACATAGTGCCAAATTGTCTCATCCTGTGCTGTTTTATTCTGTGAAGTGTGTATTTGCCAAGGTGTGACAAAGTGCTGCTTAAGAGTAGTGTCTTGCTGATAAATGGGCACAGACCTGAACTCCGTTCAGATATAGAATGTTTCCACCACTTCCTGTTTTAATTTGACTTTTGAATTGATCCTTCCGCATGGCAGACTTTAATGTCGACTGTTTCAATCGAGAAGAAAATAACTGAAAATGGCCAATCGTACCGATTGTATGAACTGTTTTTTAATCTGAGTATTGTTGAAAAAAGACCTGCCATTGAAGCATTTGTCTTGCACTCACGACAGCTTGCAAGAAAATTTCAATGCTCTGAAGGGAACATTAATTTATATTGCACAAGAATGTTACTGAAAGGAAGGACAGCCAATGGCAGATATTTAAGGAACAAATAGGTGAGTTCCAGAATTTGTTTGATGCTAAAATAAAAGCAAATTACTGCAGGTGCTGGAATCTGAAACCAAAAGACAGAATGCTGGAAAATCTCAGCAGGTCTGGCAGCACCTATAAGGAGAGTAAAGAACTAACTTTTTGAGTCCAGATTACCCTTTTGTCAAAGCTTTGGCAAGAAAAAGCAATAGACCTGAGAATTGGAACAGTTTAAAATTCAGCAAGGGATTGATAGGTTTACAAGGATGTTGCCAGGACTTGAGAAACTGAGTTGCAGAAAAAGATTGAATAGGTTAGGACTTTATTTCCCTGGAGTGTAGAAGAATGAGGGAAGATTTGATAGAGGTGTACAAAATTATGATGGGTATAGATAGAGTGAATGCAAGCAGTCTTTTTTCACTGAGGCTGGGGGAGAAAAAAACTAGAGGACATGGGTTAAAGGTGAAGGGGGGAAGTTTTTAAAGGGAATATTATTGGGGGGGGGGGTGCGAGGGTTCTCCACACAGAGTGGTGGGAGTGTGGAATGAGCTGCCAGATGAAGTGGTAAATGCGGGCTCACTTTTAACATTTAAGAAAAACTTGGATGGGTTCATGGATGAGAGAGGTGTGGAGGAATGTGGGACTAGGCAGAAAAATGGTTTGGCACAACCAAGAAAGGCCAAAAGGCCTGTTTCTGTGCTGTAGTGTTCTATGGCTCTATGGATTAAAGAGGGGGAAATAGAGTATGAAAGTAAGCTAGTGGGAAGCATAAATAGCTGTAAAAGTTTCTACAGGTATATGAAGAGAAAAGATTGATTAAAAACCAGAGTACGCCTCTTATACTCAAACTGGAGAATTCATAATGAGGAGGGGGGAAAATGGCTGAGGAACTAAATTTGTACTTTATTCATATCTTTGTGAAGACTTAAGCAATGTATCAGAAGTTCTGAGAAATAAGTTTTTTAGTGATGAACTGAAGGAAGTCAGTATTGAAATAATTTTAGGGAGATTGATGGGATTGAAGATGGATAAATATCCAGGGCCTGATAACCTTCATCCCAGAATAGTTAAGGAAGTGGCCCTGGAAGTAGTAGATCCATTGGTGGACTCGGGACTGGTTCCTGCAGATTGGAGGGTAGCTAGCTAATGTAAGCCCACTATTCAAAAAGGGAGTAAAGAGAAAACCTGGAACTATAGACTCGTGAGCCCAATGTCAGTATTGGAGAAGTTGCTAGAGTCCATTATCAAGAATTTCATAACCCTACATTTGGAAAGCAGTAGTATAATCAGACAAAGTCCTCTTGGAGTTACAAGGGAGAAGTCGTGCTTGACAAATCTGAAATTCTTTGAGGATTTAACTAGTAGAGTTGACCAAGGAGAACCAGTGGATGTGGTTTAGTTAGAATTTCAGAAGGCTTTTAACAAGGTCTCTCATAGCAGACTACTATATAAAGTTAAAATGCATGGTAGTGTCTTGAGATGAATCGACAGCTGCTCAGTGGATAGGAAGTGAAGAGTTGACATGGGTATTTTTCTGACTGGCAGGCTATGACTAGTGGGTGCGGCAGGGATCTGTGGCGGGTCCCCAACTTTTCACATTTAATGATTTGGAAGAGGGAACTAAATGTATTATCTCCTAATTTGCAAATGATACAAAGTTGGGTGCAAGGGTGAGTTGTGGCAAAGATGTGGAGATGCTTCAGTGTGATTTGGACAGGCTGATGAGTGGGCATTGGCATGGCAGATGCAGTAGTATAATGTGGATAAATGTGAGATTCTCCACTTCGATGGCAAAAATAGGTAGGCAACGTATTATTTGAATGGATATAAATTCAGAAGTGGATACTCAGTGGCACTTTTGTGTTTTTGTGCAACAGTTGCCTAAAGCGTGCATGTACAGCAGGCAGTGAAGAAGGCAAATGGTATGTTGGCCTTCATAGCAAGAGGATTTGAGTATAGGAATAGGGAAGTTTTACTGCAATTATACAGGACATTGGTGAGGCTGCCCCTAGAGTGTTGTGTGCAGTTTTGGTGTCCCTGCTATAGAGGGAATACAGTGAAGGTGTACCTGGCTGATTTCTAGGATGACAGTGCTGCCATATGAGGAGAGACTAAGTTAGTTCAGATTGTATTCTTTAGAATTTAGAAGAGTGAAAGGAAATCTCGGAGAAACTTGTAAAATTCTAATAGGATTCAATAGGATAGATTCAGTAAGAATGTTCCAGATGGTGGGAGAGTCCAGAACTAGTGTTATTGTTTGAGGACTGGGGTGAGGAGAAATTTCTTCACCTAGAGAGCAGTGAATGTGTGGAATTCACTACCACAAAGTAATTGAGGCCAAAATATTGTGATTTCAAGAAGACATTAGATATATAGTGCTTGGGGCTAAAGGGGTCAGTGTGTTGATCAAGATATAATACACAAGCATGTTCCTTCTTTTCAACAAATGCTTGGGGTTAGCCATTCCCTGGTTTGTTCTCCAAGGCAATACCTTGACCAAGCCTGTCAACCTGCCTTGTTTGAAATTGAATAAAAGGCTTGGCAGTTAACTGTTTCCTGTTGCTTTCCTCGTGGCAATACTTTTACGAATAGAGTCCACTTGTCAACCAATCAGCACATGCTTCTCATACAGCATAAATTGTTGTTTTTTTATTATGTGCATATTTTCATGCAAGCTATTTTGAGGGCAAGACAAACAACTTTGATAGTATTTCTTCAGCAATGCTCATGTTCTGCACCACCAAACCTCTACTGTTGCTTCCAGTAATAAAATAAATCAGTTCAAAATACAGTGTAGACTCAATTCTGTTACACTTCCATACGAGAAATACCGACCAGCACTTTTAACTCTTGGACCTCCACATTGGTTAAAATTAAAAGCCTTTAATCCTGAAAAAAAGGAAGGAAGATTACACACATTCCTAGCGGATACAGCAGCAAATGTGAAGTTTGAAACTAAGTTCATGTTTCAGACCTGTTTTCATCAGGCTGCAACTTTATGTGGATCATCACTGATTATGGTTATATTGCTCGTGCCTTCTGAATGAATATTTGAAGAAGTGTTACTTTGTTAATTTATTGTTCATCCTCTGTTTTGGCTAATTGGCACACTTTAGGGTCCTCCCCTTCTTTTTTCTATGGTTGTTCATTGCTGTTATGCTACATAATTTCTTACTATTCTGTTTTGCACCTGCAGTGATATCTAGTTTCAAGGTTTTCTTCTCTCCTTTGGCCAACATCTTAACATGTTTTTGAAAGCTATCTTCATCTGTTTGTTTTACTGCACCCTTCTTTCCAAAGGGGCTGAATAGTTTGGTTTGCTTTTCCTATTTCTGATTCTTTTTGTCTATTTTGGATTGCACTTGTTCAGTTTTTATTTATCCTTCATAATCACATGCATGTCTGTAAATTAATTTTGTTTGCCCTGTGTTCATGTGCTGTTTTAAAAATTAGCAGTTTTCTTAAGCTTCTCTCTCTCTCGGTTGAAGTTAACGTGTTGTGGGTTTCTCGGTACTTTGAAGTGTAGGGAATGAATTTCATTTGATTAGTCCAGTGGTCACTTGGAAGTGAAACAACTTCCATTTCCTGCATGTTATCTGGTTCACTTGATATGAAACTGAGATGTGTAATGCATCACATTTCCCTGAAAGCCAAATAATGAAACAGTCATGCACTTAATTTTTGACTCACTCAAAATGACTTTGCCTTTCCAATTTTATATTTGGTCATTTGAACTTCTCCATTCCTGATTTCGTGTTATTTTTATCTATTCACAGAATAAACTGTCTTATCCAACTTTTAGTCCATGACGTTTCCTATTTTTTCATTTAGTCGCATGTGGTTTTCTACATGTGAGATTTCCCAGTTGATCCTGATCTTCTGGAGCTAGATTACCCCATTTCCTGAACTCCATAGCAGAAATTCAGGTGCAGGGAAATTTCCCTGTGCCTCAGAGGACTAATGTTGAACAGATCTTGGGATTCGGTTTTCATCACTATTGTACGATTAGGGCCCTTAGTGAGGAGTTTTGCAACATCAAACTGCCTCATGGCACACATTAAATCTGGTCTTCCAGCCTGCCTGGATTCGCTACAGTTTGCCTATAACCTCAGCAGGTTCACAGCAGACCCCATCTCTCTGGCCCTACGCTCAACCCTGGAACACCTGGGTATTAAGGACACTTAGGCCAGACTCCTATTTACTAATTACAACTCAGCCTTCAATACTATTATCCAACAAGACTGATCTCCCAACTCCATTGCATAAGGCTCAGCTCCTCCCTATGCGACTGGATCCTAGACTTCCTAACCCACAGACCACCATCAGTAAGGATAAGTAATGACACCTCCTCCATGATTATCCTCCCCACTGGTACCACGCCAAGTTGTGTCCTCACCTTATACACTTATGATTGTGTGACCAAATTCCGTTCCAACTCGTTTTCAAGTTTGTTGATGACCCCACTGTAGCAGGTTGGATCTCAAACAATGACGAGATGGAGTGCAGGAAAGACATAGAGAATTTGTTGAAGTTGTACAATGACAATCTTTCCCTCAACGTGAGTAAAATGAGAGAGATAGTCATTGACTACAGGAAGTGTAGTGGCGGACATGCCCCAATCTGTGGAAATGGTCCAGAGCTTCAAGTTTCTAGGTGTTCTGATCACTGACAACTGTCCTGGTCCCTCCATGTCAAAGCTATAATTAAAACCTAACAATATCCCTTTCAGAGGAGGCTAAGGAAATTCAGCATATCCGCTACGACTCTCACCAATTTTTACAGATGCTCCATAGAAAGCATCCTTTCCTGGATGTATCGCAGCTTGGTGTGGTTCCTGCCCTGACCAAGACGACAAGAAGCTACAGAGGGTCCTGAATATTTCCTAGTTCATCATACAAATAACCTCCTACTTGTCTACACTTCCTGCTGCTTCAGTAAAGCCAGCATAATCATGGACCCCACGCACCCTCCATGTACTCTCTCCCACCTTCCGTCGGGAAAAATAAAAAGTCTAAGGTCAAGTACCAACTGACCCAAAAACTGCTGCTTCCATGTTGCCATCAGACTTTTGAATGGACCTATTATATTGCTATTACTAAGCTGATCTTTCTCTTCACCCTATCTGTAACTGCAGCACTATATTCTGCACCCTCCTTGACTTCTCTCTTATGTTCTCTGCGAATGGTATGTTTTTGTCTGTATAGCACACGAGAAACAATACTTTTCAGTGTCTGAATATGGGACAATCAAATCAACTGTTTCTGAGCTCTGTAAATGTTAATGTTGTTCTATTAAAATATGGACGATTCTGACAATTATCTTAAATTTGGTACAGTATGCTCTTTCCATAAGGCTGTTTTCTGTATTCTCTGCTAATGAATAATAAATTACTATGGAGCATTTAATGGTGCAGTACTTCAATGTGCCAATTTTGTTGTTAAAATGAGTGATGTATGTTTGGATGTATATTGTTTGAATTGGTGACTAATAAAATGAAATAAAAGTAATTTAAAGCATAGCTTACTACTGGTACATTAATGTTTCCTAAGTGTTTTACAGTGAAATGGCTGCCTGTTTTCGTGATGTGAATATGCCGGTGTTGGACTGGGGTAAACACAGTAAAAAGCCTGACAACACCAGGTTTAAGTCCAACCGATTTATTTGATAGTAAATTCACTAGCTTTTGAGGTTACCCTCGTCATCAGGTGAATGGAGAGAACTCTCCATTCACCTGAATTTACTATTAAGTAAATCGGTTGGACTTAAACCTGGTGTTGTCAGACTTTTTACTGTGCCTGTTTTCAGGCAGACCTTTCAAATGGCCATGATTTATAATTGTCACTACAGATCTTATTCAGATTCTTTAATCTGTGGCAGTATTAATTAGATTATGTATAATATTGCCTTTTGACCTTGCAAAAAAAAGGCTATAATCTATTTTGCTTTCTATTTATTGCCACATTAGGTCAGCGGAACAAGGCAATATTGCTTGAAAATTAAATATTTCTTTGTGTTCCACCTTTATAACCTACCACTTTTGGATTTGATTTTTTTTGTTTAGTGTGAATCTTACAGTATAACATGAATAAAAACACGATGCTCTTGAAATAGTGGATCTGTTTTATTATACAAATTATATCCTATATGTTGGGTAACAGAAATTTTACTCCTTGAGCTCTGACATTTCCTAGTGCCCCTTGAACAACTTGAGTTTTTCTTGTATTTTTCTATATTCGTGCTTGTGCAGTGTGGAGGTATGTAATCTCACAGTAACTGTTTAACAATACTTTTTAAACTGACCGTTCTAACCCTCTTCTGCCTGGAATCTCAGATTCTATCCTTCTGTAAATGCGAGGTCATCCAAATTCTGTGTCCTAACTTGCATTAAATCCCCTTCATACTTTACCCCTATCCTCATAGATCTATTCTGGCTTCAGTGTTAAATAGCACATCAATTTTAAAATCATTATCCTGTTTTCAAAACAGTCTCTGGCTTGGCCCATCTCTAATTTCCTTCAGCCTTCCAATGTTCTGAGATAACTGTGCTACTCTAATTCTGGCTTTCGAGCATCCCTAATTTTAATTGCTGCATCATCATAACTGTTGGCTCCTTCTGCCTAGGCTGTAAACTCTGAAATTCCCTCCCTAAACTGCTCTGCACCTCTACCTCACTTTGACCCTTTAAGACACTCCTTAAAACCTACCTTTGTGACCATGCTAGCGGTCATCTGTCTAAATATCCTACGTACTCAGTTTCAGACTTCGTTCTGCAATACCTCTGTCAAGCACCTTGGGACATTTTATTACATTAACGGTATTGTATAAATATAAGTTGTTGTTTCAAAACGTAGCATAATTTTTTTCTAACATTTGGTGATGCCTGAAAGTACCACAGATTTCAGCTTATTTAGTATAAGGATAGCATTCCATTTGATTTTTTTCCCACATAATTCAATTTAGATTTGATGTCAAAAGAAGTAATTGTCCTTTGTACATTTGGCCTTGATTGTAGGCTATTGTGGTGTGACAAGTGAAGGACAGTATTGAGTACTAGTTTGAAAAACCATATGAAATGAATATCAGGTGGATTAGAAAGTAGAAGCAGCTACTGGCTGATAGGGAAGCAAGGGCAGAAAGTAAAAACACGCAACAGATTAGATTTTTGTTTTTAAAGTTCTGTAGCACGTACTACAGCCATGATTGTAATGAATGGCAGAGCAGGCTCAAAGGCCAAGTGGCGGCCTCCTGCTCCTATCTTCTAAATTTCTATGATGATTACAAGTAATTGTATTGGAAGTGAAGAATGAAAATTTTGCATAACTTTTGAGGCATCGTCTGTTCGGTTGAATGCCAAATTAAACTATAAAACACAACATCAGAAGTAGACCATTTGGCCCATTGCGTCTGCTCCACCAATGAATTAGATCATGACTGATCTGATATGATCCTCAACTCCACTTTCCCATTACCCTTGATTCCCTTAATATTAAAAGCTTGTCCATTATAGCCATGAACACACTTAATGACCAAGCCCTTTGTCTGAGACTTCCTCAGAAGGGAATCTAATGAAGTTTTGAAAGTGATGTGCTTTAGAACAAGTGCTATGAAAACTTTTCAGTTTTTTCAACTTGAGTTTGCACATAATACATTTTGAAACAGAATAACTGATCAGTAAAATTAATGGTATTTGGTTTCCATAATAAATTTTCAAGCAGAAAGTGTCAGTTGTGCATTACAAAGTATCATGTTTTAAATTAAACTACTCCCAGGGCTCACTATTGCATGTGGCCAAGTTGTTTTTTATGTTCAGCTTAAATGTTTGCATTGTCATGCCATGAATCAAAATTGGTTGTGTAAATTTAATTTTCAACTCGCTACTTTGAAAATTTTCAGTATGATATCTGTTATTCTTGGGTTATAAACAAATGTTTGAAAAAGCATTGTCAATGAAAATGCTTCACCTGATGCATTCATATAAAATTTAACCATTTGGTGTGATCCTTGCTTTGTAGTGTTTGCTGGTCTTGTCCAGGGAACTGATCTGAGTGCTGCAGTTGGCCTGAGCACCCTGGGCTATGGAAATATTTTTGCATCTGATCGTATTAGGGGTCACTGGACGCTGATCAAATTAATTATTACTGTGCTATACCAACTAGTGTAGCACAGCAATAATCGAAAAGACTGTTCATGTTTACAGTGTAGGCTCTGAGTGGCCACTGGAGATCAGTATGAGGCAACCAAATTTTTCAGGAGGAAATAAAATTGGAAGGGTTGGGGATGGAGAGGAGAAAGTGAAAACATACTGTTTGACATTATGAACCCCATAACTAAAGATTAAGTAGTTCATGCAATTATCAACACCTTGAAAATTCTTGTAGAGATTTTGATTTTCTAAGCCATAAGTTCAGTTCTTCAAGATTTTCATTTGCAGCTTTATCTTCCATAATCCTCATTTATCAAAGTCTTTTTAATGGTAACTTCCTGCCATATCATTAGAAGGGAAAGCTATAAATTCTATAAGCTTTAGGATGCTCTCCCCACACCCCGCTGGATCACTGCCCACCTCTTTGACCAAGCTTTCGGTCATCTGACTTAATTCTCTTTATGGCTGAGTTAATTTTTTTCATCTTCCTTTTAAGAAACAGAAATTAGGAGCAAGATTGGGTCATTCAGCTGAGCTTGCTGTGCTATTCAGCATGGTCATGGTTGATCCTCATCTCAATGCTAAACTCCTGCGCTCTCCCCAAACTTCTTGACACCTTTTAGAAAGCTTCAGAGTCTTTCAAGGCTCGACATAGATATGTTATTATATAGCAGATATATATGGTTTTTCAAAAGGTGTTTGGTGAAGTACCATACCATAAGCTTGTTAGCAAATTTGAAACCCGTGTGATGAAAGGGGAACTACTGGGGTTAAGGCAGGAAAGTGGAGTTGGTAAAATTTAGCTTGGTTACAATGATAGGGGAAATAAAGGGCAGTGTTGAAAGGAGGGTGATATACAGTGATGTTTCCTGCATTTCAATACTAGGAGTTGCAGTTTTTGATGTTCAGACATGGGATGGGCAGAGCACAGTTTTGAAATTTACTGATGACATGAAACTGAGAAGTGTGGTAAACAGGAAGATGGTAAAAAAAATGTACAGGCTGATAGGGTAAATAATTAGAAGATTAATTTAACTTCTAAAGTGTGAAGTGCTATATTTTGGAAGGAAGAATGAGGGGAGACAATACATTAACAAGCACGGACAATATGGACCAAATTGTTGTCTTCTATGTGGGAGGCACTCTAGTATTTCTAAGTTGTGCAATTTTAAAGGGAATGCAAGATCAGAGACACTTGGGGATGTTTATCTAAAATTCTTTGAAGGTGGTAGGACTAGTTAATAAGGCATATAGGTTCCTGGACTTCAAAATTAGGGGCATAAATTATGAAAGCCAGGAAGTTATGCATGATAATTTGCACCTAACTGGAGTATTGTCCAATTCTGGGCACGGTGCTTTGAAAAGGATATGAAGACTGTTAATATGTTAGAGCAGACACCCAGGTTTTCAGCAACTTTTCATGGGGGACTAATAATGTTTTGTTTAAAGTAGACAAAGCTTGAGATCCAGGACACTTGCTCAGGAAATAGAGCCACAAGATTCCACAAGTTTTGAACATACACAAAACATTTCTATACGAGGTAAGGGATGCAGACAGGCGTTTGTGACCTCATTTGAGACTCTAAGACGGTGTGTTGCCTCCCTGAGCTGGGGTTCTGGATGCCTCTAAGCGAGTACAAGGCATCCTGCTTTATTATTATCATGTATTAACAAACAGTGAAAACTATTTTTTCTTGCGTGCTATACAGATAAAACATACTGTTCATAGAAAAGGAAATGAGAGAGTACAGAATGTAGTTCTATAATTGTAGGGTGTAGAGAAAGATCAACAATGCAAGGGAAGTCCATTTGACAGTCTGACAGCAGCAGTGAAGAAGCTGTTCTTGAGTTGGTTGGTACATGACCTCAGACTTTTGAGGGGCATGTGATGTGTGGTTTCTGTATGATGTGGGAACTGGTGGACCCCAGGGTCCTCCCCAGTGACCATGTCTGCAGTAAGTGCAGGTTGCTGGAGGAGCTCCAGCTCAAGGTAGATGAGCTGGCCTCTGAGCTACAGACACTGAGGCTCATCAGGGGGAGAAAGGGTGCCATTGTCAATGGGGTGCAAGTGACATCCATCCCCCCTGGACTGGCTAACTCTAAGGGTCAGGAACAAGAGGGGGCTGCTGAGGGGAGGAAGGAGGGTGGGGAGAGGAGGCCTCAGCCTCTCAATCTGCATAACAGGTTTGAGGTTCTTGCTTCCAGTGTGGACGAGAACGAGGGAGGTGAGGTCGGTGAGCAAACTGCACACGGTACAGTGATGCTGCAGGACATAGGCAGAGAGAAGGTGAAAAGAAACATACTAGTAATTGGGGGTAGTGTGGTTAAGGGTATTGACAGTGTCCTTTGTCACAATGACAAAGTGCACAGAAGGGTGTGCTGTCTGCCTGGTGCTCGGGTCCGGGATGTCGCATCTGGGCTGCAGAGGAACCTGGAGTGGGAGGGTGAGAATCCGGTCGTTGTGGTTCATGTGGGTGCCGACGACGTAGGCAGAATGCGAACTGAGGATCTGGGGAGGGAGTATGAAAAGCTGGGAATGGAATTAAAAAGTAGAACCGACAAGGTGGTCATCTCTGGGCTACTGCCTGAACCAAGTGCAGACGGGCGTAGGGTTGATAGGATTAAGGAAGTGAATGGGTGGCTCAGGGATTGGTGTGGGAGGAATGGGTTTGAATTTATGGGGCATTGGCACCAGTATTGGGGTAGGTGGGACCTGTTCGGGCGGGATGGGGTTGGTCTGAACCATGCTGCGACCAGAGTCCTGGGAAGAGGCCGAGGATGTCCCAATAATAGAGGGAGTAGGGGGCGTGAGTATGGTTGGTGGCGTTCCGGCACATAAGGTCCAGGTGAAGGCTGGGATGAAGGCGCTTTATCTGAATGCGCGAAGCATTAGGAATAAAGTGGATGAGTTGGTGGCGCAGATCAACACAAATGGATATGATCTGGTGGCCGTTACAGAGACGTGGCTGCAAGGTGACAAGGACTGGGAGCTGAATGTCCAGGGGTATCAAGTGTTTAGGAAGGATAGGCAGGAGGGAAAAGGGGGGGGGGAGGTGCGTAGCTCTGCTGATTAAGGATAGCATCAGGGTGGTAGCAAGGGATGATATTGGAGCCAAGGAACAGAACGTGGAATCGTTGTGGGTAGAGATTAGGAACAGCAAAGGGAGGAAGACGCTGGTGGGTGTCGTCTATAGGCCCCCGAATAATGATCTGGAGGTGGGGCGGGCTGTTAACGCGCAAATAAGTGCGGCGTGCAGGAATGGGACGGCTGTAATTATGGGGGATTTCAATCTGCATGTTGATTGGTCGACCCATGTTGGACGTTGGGGGCTCGAGGAGGAGTTCTTGGAATGCTGCCGGGATAGTTTCCTTGAACAGTGTGTGTTGGAGCCGACGAGGGAGCGAGCTATCTTGGATCTGGTGCTATGTAATGAGGCGGGTAGAATTAGGGAACTTGCGGTGAAGGATCCTCTTGGGGAGAGTGATCATTGTATGGTGGAGTTTCTGGTGCAGATGGAGGAGGAGAAAGTGGGCTCCCGGACACGCGTCCTTCGTTTGAACAGAGGGGAGTACGGTAGGATGAGAGAAGAATTGGCGAATGTGGACGGGGGGAGCGGGTTGGAAGGTAGGTCTGCTGAGGAGCAGTGGAGGATCTTTAAGGAGATCTTTCTTGGTGCTCAGCTGAAATTTATTCCGATGGTCAAAAAGGACTGTAGGAGGAGAGGTAATAAGCCGTGGATAACGAAGGAGGTGAAGGAAAGTGTTAAATTAAAAGCGGAGGCGTTTAGAGTAGCAAAGAGTAGTGGGCGAGAAGAGGATTGGGAGAGGTTTAAATGCCAACAAAGATTGACAAAGAAGTTGATAAAGAAGGGTAGGAGAAACTATGAAGCTGGGCTAGCGCTTAATATAAAAAAGGATAGCAAGAGTTTTTATAAGTATATAAAAAGGAAGAGGCTGGCTAGGGTGAACGTTGGTCCCTTAGAGGATGAGAAGGGGGACTTAGTGGTTTGGGATGGGGATATGGCTGAGGCCTTGAACAACTTTTTTGTTTCGGTCTTCATGGAGGAGGACGTGAATAATTTGCCGGCTGTTAGAGATGGAAAGGTGGTAGGACTGGAGGGTCTCGATGACATTACTGTTACTAGAGAGGCGGTGCATGACAGACTGGAGGGACTGATTGTGGACAAGTCCCCAGGACCAGATGGAATGCATCCGAGGGTTCTGAAAGAAATGGCGGAGGTGATAATGGATGCCTTGGTGGTTATTTTCCAGGCGTCGCTGGATTCCGGGGAAGTGCCGGAAGATTGGAAAACGGCTAATGTTACGCCATTGTTTAAGAAGGGTGCCAGGCAAAAGGCAGGGAATTATAGGCCGGTTAGTTTAACGTCTGTTGTAGGTAAAATGTTAGAATCCGTCATCAAGGAGGATATAGCGAGGCATCTTGAGGGGAACTGCTTGATAGAGCAGATGCAGCACGGTTTCGTTAAGAGGAAGTCGTGTCTGACAAATTTACTGGAGTTCTATGAGGATGTGTCTAGGGCAGTGGATAGAGGAGAGCCGGTGGATGTGGTCTGTCTTGATTTTCAGAAGGCGTTTGACAAGGTACCTCACAGGTTATTGCAGAAGGTCAGGGGGCATGGAATTGGGGGTAGGGTGTTAGCGTGGATAGAGGACTGGTTGTCAAATAGGAGGCAGAAAGTGGGGGTCAATGGGTGCTATTCGGATTGGCGGATGGTGACTAGTGGAGTGCCCCAGGGGTCGGTGCTGGGGCCTCAGCTATTTACCATTTTATATAGATGATCTGGAGGAGGGAACCGAGTGTATGGTGTCGAAATTTGCTGATGACACCAAGATTGGTGGAAAGACAAATTGTGCCGAGGGTGTGGAGAGTCTACAGAAGGATTTAGATAGGCTGGGCGAATGGGCCAGGAAATGGCAAATGGAATTTAATGTTGGCAAGTGCAAGGTGGTCCACTTTGGTAGGAATAATGGTAGGAAGGATTATTACTTGCGTGGAGAAAAACTGCAGCAGGCGATGGTGCAGAGGGACCTCGGGGTCCTTGTGCATGAGTCACAAAAACCCAGCTAGCAGGTGGTCAGGAAGGCGAATGGGATGCTGGCCTTCATCGCGAGGGGGTTTGAATATAAAAGTAGGGAGGTCTTGCTGCAGCTGTATAGGGCATTGGTGAGGCCGCAGCTGGAGTACTGTGTGCAGTTTTGGGTGCCGTACTTACGCATGGATATTTTGGCCTTGGAGGGAGTGCAGAGGAGGTTTCCTAGGATGATGCCGGAGTTGAGGGGGTTGAGCTATGAGGAGAGGCTGAATAAATTAGGCTTGTACTCGTTAGAGTTTAGAAGAATGAGGGGAGATCTCATTGAGACGTATAAGATGATGAATGGGATGGATAGGATAGAGGTGGAGAGACTCTTCCCGCTCAGAAAGGATAGTAGGACTAGGGGGCACAGCCTCAAGATAAAGCGGGGGGTGGTTTAGAACGGAGTTGAGGAGGAACTTCTTCACTCAAAGGGTGGTGAATCTCTGGAATTCTCTGCCCGTTGAAGTGGTGGAGGCTACCTCACTGAATATTTTTAAGACGCGGGTTGTTGGGTTTTTGATAAGAGAGGGGATTAAGGGTTATGGGGAGAGGGCAGGAATGTGGAACTGAGCCACGACAGATCAGCCATGATCTTATTGAATGGCGGGGCAGGCTCGAAGGGCTAGTTGGCCTACTCCTCCTATTTCTTATGTTCTTATGTTTTCCCCCAATGAAAGGTGGAAGTGTGTGTGTGTTTGGGGTGCATGGGGTCCTTAATTATGCTAGTTGCTTTATTGAGGCAGCGGGAAGTGTAGACAGAGTCAACGGATAGGAGGCTGGTTTGCGTGATGGAGTGGGCTACATTCACAACCTTTTGCAGTTCCTTGCAGTCTTGGGCAGAGTAGGAGCCATACCAAGCTGTGATACACCCAGAAAGAACGCTTTTTATGGTGCATCTGTAAAAGTTGGTGAGAGTCGTAGCTGACATGCCAGATTTCCTTCGTCCTCTGAGAAAGTAGAGTACATGAATCGGGAGGGAATGGAGGGATACAGACTAAGGCTCGAAGTTTTTTTTTAAGTTGGGGCATAATAATTGGCACAGTCTTGGAGGAATGAAGAGCCTGTTTCTGCGCTATACTTTGTTCTTTGAGGTCAGAAAGTTAAGACAGTTTGCAAAATCAACGTACTCTGACGTTCAGGTTTGGTATGAGATACATGTAAATTAACAGGCAAACTGCAGTCAAACACAGAAAGCTGCATGCTAAATAGTAATTGCAACCAAGACTGAATCCATGGATTTCTCAATCTACCCAGATAGAACTAAGAACAGTGACAGCACAGGAACAGGTTCTTCGGTCGACCAAGCCTGCGGCAATCACGCTGTCCTATCTATACCAACTGCCTGTATCCCACTATCTGACCCTGCCTATCCCTGTGCGTATCAGGTAAGTCTTAAATGTCACGAACATGTCTGCCGCAAGTACCTCCACTGGCAGTGCAATAATGTTCCCCCCCCCCCCCCCACCTGTTCCCTCTTGTAATTGTCATTTCTCCCCTGGGAGAAAGCTTCCAACTGTTCACCTATTTATGCCTCTCAATTTTATAAATTTCTATCAGGTTGCCCCTCAGCCTGACTTTCCAAGAAGAACAATCCCTGTTTATTCAATCGCTCCTCATAGCTAATATCCTCCATACCAGGCAACATCCTGGTAAACTCCCTCCAAAGCCTCCACATTCTTCTGGTAGTATGGTGACCAGAATTGGACACTGTATTCCAAATGTGGCCTGACCAACGTTTTATATAACTTACATAATTTGCCAACTTTTATACCCTGCACTGGCTGACGAAGGTAAGCATGTCAGAAATTCTGTCTCTTGATTCCAATTTTCACCTACAAGATTTATCCTTGGAATTCTCCACAGCATCAACTGTGACCCATCTCAAAAGATTTCAGTATGATGTCTCGAAATTCTGTTCCCTGGATTCCCAAATCTGCACTCGAGCTTCAACTAAAGCTCAGCATCAGCTCTTTGGCTACACTAGGAAGGACACTGCTGCTCCAAAATAGTTACCTTTGCCCTGACAACCCATAGTAGAGAGTCACTGACCTTCTGTTATATGCTTAGAACACTAGGGTTTCCCTTGAGCCTTCACCACTTAGTCTACTAACGGGATCACTTCTTGGAGCTTCTATGCTCCCCTCTCAACTTGATTGAGACCTCTCCCTGTCCCCTGACTGGGGCACTTAACTCTATTGGCTAATCCTTTTAACCTTCAAATCTTTGGACATTGGCCATGTTGAATTACCCCAGTCTACCTAGCCTGCACAGCTTTAAACTGTGGGAGGAAACTGGAACACCCAGAGGAAACCCATGCAAACTCCACACAGTGACCCAAGGGAGGAATCGATTCCTGGTATCTGTGAGGCAGCAGTGCTAACCACTGTGCCACTGTATTTTGCTTTAAAATTCTTATCCCTGTTTTCGGATCCCCCCCCCCTCCCCCCACTTCTAGCCCTCCCAGTCTCTGTAATCACCTCCAATCGCTTCCTCTTGAGCCACTCCTTGGTACCACCTGTGGCCAAGCTTTTGGCCATTTGTCCTAATATCTCCTTATGAAAATTGGTGTCAAATTTTTTAATTTATTTTCTGTGACGTACCTTGAGATGTTTTGCTGTGTTAAGCGCACAATTAAAATATAGGTAGTTGCCATTGGACAACTTTGATTCATTACCTTTCCTTCCTACTGCTAGCATTGGATCTTAATGTCCCACACCATGCTAACTTTATGGTGGGAACGATTCCTTTGGATCTCTGACGTCAGCAGTCACCTGGCTGCCAATCATAATGTGACCGTTGCTGGTTTTGGGTGCAAGGCATTCCTCGGTTATTTAAACAAGACCTGGAAGCTAAAACTGCCTGGGTATTATTCTGTTCTTCCCTTTTATCTTGTTTCTTTCAGCTTGCATCCCTACATCACAAGTGCACAGGGTACACATGGCTCCCTGTTGAAATCAATCCCATTACTTCCCATTGTTTGTCCAGTCTTTTATCTACTTGTTTCTTCTAATTTTTTGAGGATGGCTTTTTTAGGTGTTACTGAAATTAACCTTGTTCTGGTCAAGTACCTTTTATCTTTGACTGCCCTGTTCAATTTTATGCTGAATCTAATTGTTATGGCTGTACTTTTTCAGACATTTTTCAGACCTTATGCTTTTCCCACTTCCTTCCCTGCAATCAAGGAGCACCATCTCCTTTGCTATAGATCAGAAATATGCTGAACTTAAACATTACTCAGAACATTTTGTATAAACCCATTTTCTTCTTTACTGTATTTCATTTAGATGGCATCTTTCCTCGCCTCAGGATGACTTAAAGCAATTTACAGCCAATGAAGTGCTTTTGAAGTGTAATGCCCTAAGCTCAGGCATTCCCTCCCTAATTTTTTTCTGCTTTGCTCTCTCTCTTCCATTAAAATCTTTGACCAAACCTTTGTTTACCTGGGATGTTATTCATTTATGTGGCTTGGTATCAATTTTTTTAATTTGCTAATGTTAAGGGTTCCATACAAGTACAAGTAATTTCTTTCCTAGTTTAATACATTCTGTATGTATATCTGTATTGTCTCTGTTTTCCTGTCTCCTTTGTTCAGTGGTTTAAAGTACAACACCAGTGGTTATTGTTTCTTGACTTTAACCATGTAGATGCAACAAATTTTTAAGCAATGTTTGGATGTAGGTGTTCTCTGGGTGGATGATTTTGATGAATTGAAGGATTTATGTTCTGACTCTTTTTGATCCAGTTGATTACAATTGAAATGGTTACTTGTTGATACTCTCTGCTATACAATGGAGAAGTACAATTCCTGTAACTGGGATTCTCCATGAGTTTGAATTAAACCACTTTTCTTCAAACACTATTAGTAAAATCCAGAAATGTGTTGAATTCCTAGTTTCTGTTAATCGATCAATATTGAATTGTCTAAATGCATCACTTTTAACTGAAGAACAGGAAGTGTTACAACAATATTAAAACTTTGATATTTTGTATATTTAAATAGCTGGAAAAGTTTCAAAAGTATCTTTCTTCATCAAATCATTTTTTAAAGTTAACTCTTCTAGTGTTTTATATTTGTGTACTTTGGAAAAATAATGTCATCTTTGTAACCTGATTTTAAATTCTAACAAGTAACAATTTCCTCCTTGATGTTCAAACAGGTATTGAATCATGTATTTGAACAGTTGGTTAATCACGTTAAAGCTGTTAATGTTGATTGTCAAAAACCCTTCTGGTGTTAGGTTGGTGAGTTCCACATGTACATTTCCATAAAAATGAACACTTGTGGCTGTCATAAATTATAATCAATTATGGTTGTGTTTTTGGAAAGTCCCCTTTTTATCCCTATGGCAAAACCACTTCAGTAATTAAGCATACTTTTAAAACTGCTGTACAAAAAATAAAATATGTTGTAAATGTTCATGTTAACTACTTGAAATTGTTACTTGCTGAATTTTATGACAATTTCATTAATTACCATTTCTTGGTCAAAATGACAAGGTTGACTAGTTGTAAATGGGGCCAACACTTTGATGTTTCTGAGGTGCGAAAGAGTGGCTCTTGGAACCTTATTAAATTCTTGCTACCAAATCGCATTATTGGACATTGCAGTATGCTATCCTTATGAAGCATTTTTTGGTGGGAGAGGGGTGAAATAGTGGTGTATTGTAATGTCACTTAAATCAGAGGTCCTGCCTAATGTTCTGGGATATGGGTTCAAACCCATGGAGGAATTTAGATTCAGTAAATAAGTCTGGAATATAAAGCCATGTAATGGTGACCATGACAACTATCATTGTTGTAAAAGCCCATCTGATTCTCTACAACTCTTTATGGAAGGATCTCTGCCATCCTTACTTGGTTTGGCCTACCTGTAATTCCAGACCCTCAACAATGTGGCACTTAAATTGCCCTGAATCCAAGGACAATCAGGAATAGGCAACAAATGCTGCCAGTGATACCCGTATCTCTCAAAATAATTTTAAAAATGCAGCACAGGTGAACTGCAGAGTCCAATATTGATCTTTTATTTCTAGCCAAATACTGCTACAAACTTGTGCAATACACAGGCTTTAAGGATGAGCAGTTAAGTGATGACGTAGGCCTGTTGCAGGCTCTTGCATCATCCAGTACACGCAGGCTTATTGAAGCTCCTAAACTTTCAGTAAATTAACCCCATATGTATCCAAGAAGTGCAGATTTTGTGATTAAAATAATGGTGACACAAACATTTGTTGTCCTATAAATAGCAAAGGAAAATTACTTTTATTCTAAAGAGAATTTAATGATTAGCAGCTTTTCAGATTGGTTTTAGCTGTAGCATTCAGCTGATGCAATTCTTTTATGTGGGTTAGACTGTTTTCAAACCAAAGGTGCAAGACAGTCTTTATGCTTGGACTTCGAGGACTTGGAATTCTAAGAGAACAATATTTGTTTCTAAATTAACTGTGATCAGAATTATAGAGGGGTGGTTTTGAATTACTTCATCTTGTATCATGATCAAAACCATTTGACCAATTCCAATACAGTAGAAAAATTGCAGTTATCAGATTAGTCACAATTTTAAAGACCATCTGAAGGTAGTCAAACAAATAGAATTTTAAATTATTTGCTGCTTATGCAAAGCAACATTTTTTATTAAGACATTGTCACGTAAGACTTCATTCTTACTCTTTTTAACTTTGAACAAGATTATTTTTAAACAGAATCTTCCTCTGGGCTCAAGACCCAATCTGTCTGCTTTTGTATCTTGCAACCTGCATACCTGACCCGTGTGTGACTTTGTATGTCATGCTTATCTTTTTACATCAAGGTAATGTTCGGAATGCAATTTGATCTGTGTTCAAGTATGTGAGGAAAATGGTTGTGGAGGTGGATCGGGTAGAAGGCCTACCTCGGTTCTCCAACAGTGTTTGAAATCCTTCAAAACCTCACCTCCCACCTTCCAACCAATCCCTCGTGCTCGCCCATGACTCCTCATATCTCCGTTGCCTTCCATATATCCTCCATGCCTCTTCACTGCTACCTCAATTCCACTGCCCCCCCCTTCAATGCACCCTCCATAGCCAATCACCAAGTATGCACAATGTGCAATCCTCAAATTCCATGCAGCAGCAATTACTATGTTTTGGGGGTTAGTTTCAGTTTCAGCTGAGATTTGGAGAACTGCAATGTGAAAAGTAAATATATTTGCTTTGACCTAGGGTCCTTTGTAAAATAGAGCAAATAAAACATATTTTTGGAATGGAGTTTGGAAGCACTCATTTGACAATCACCTGAGGAAATCTGTAAACACTAAGTTTGTGTGCTAATGTGACCTTTGCAGCTTCAAATGCACTTTGTTATCTGTATTAATCTTAAAACCTGTGTGTAATTGTTAAACTAAATGAGGAGTAAAGGACTATTATAATCCATTTTTTATGTTTAATATTTTTCCCCTTGTTAAGGTTAATTAGTGGTCTTGGGATTCTGTTCCTCCATGTTTGATTTTAAACAAAGTACAAGCCTTTTGAGCCAGGGTTCCATTCTGGGATCTTCCTGTCCAGTTATAACATTAACTGAGTTTTAACTGGAGCTGAGGGACAGTGAGTTGAGATCTGTCGCCAAATCAGAAGTAGCTGGACAGGGAGTTGCAAAGCTGCATATTTCCTAAGAAACAACAGTCCAGAGACCCAGGAAATTGGGACAGATATTAACAGAGACTAAGATATTGTTCAGAAGAGTAAACAAAGGAGCCCTGACTTAGACAGTTGCATTTAATGAGGTTTAAAGTGGGGAGCAAACATACAGAAGTAGCTGAAAGAAGTGAGGTAATTTTAACATGAGCCTGGGACTTGGAATTTAAAGTAATTGTGGCCATTTGAACAGCAGTCGAGGCAATGAAAACCTAAAAGGGTTGGTACAAATCCTGGCACAGATTCCTTGTTAAAAGTGGAGCAGAAGCTCTGGTCAAAAGTGCCCTTTCAGAAATGTGAATTGATTTCTGAATGCAAACCATTAAGTGAATGTATCACCACGAGAGAAGATAGTAAAGCGTATTTTTGGAATGGTGTTTGGAAGCACTCATTTGACAATCATCTGAGGAAGTTCTGAGAAGAAATCTGTAAACACTAATTTTATGTGCTAATGTGACCTTTGCAGCTTCAAATGTGCTTTGTTATTTGTATTAATCTTAAAACCTGTGTGTAATAGTTAACCTAAATGAGGAGTAAAGGGGTATTATAATACATTTTTTATGGTTAATATTTTTCCCCTCGTTAAGGTTAATTAGTGGTCTTAGGATTTTGTTCCTCCATGTTTGATTTTAAAAAAAGTAAAAGTCACAGCCTTTTGAGCCAGGGTTCCACTCTGGGATTTTCCTGTCCAGTTATAACATCAGCTGAGATTGTGACACTACAGAAATTAGGAAAGGCAGACTACTGTGGTTAGAGTCATGTTATCCATTTATAAGGGAAACGTACTATAAACTGTGGTGCTAAAAATATTGCAAAGTAATGCTAGAGTTTCAATGTTTTGTTTAAGAATGTTGCAAATATTTCTCTTTTCCATAAGGTGCTTGAGTAGCTTCCTCGGAGGCAGTCTTTTTCTGCTGCAGCAATGATGTATTCACATAGTAACCATTCAGAGTCTGTCACACAGCACATTCACAAATGTCAAACAATAAAGCCACTATTTAAGTGGTTGCAAGTTATGCATCTGCTGTGATATAATGAATTGTTTTACAAAAGACTCTTGATGCTATGTGGGAAGAGTCCTGCAATGTGAATAATATTGCTCTATAGGAAATCAGAGCAATAATTTAATTGTTTTTGCTTTTTTTTCCCATTGGCTGTTAATTTTCAGAGTCTGCAAATATCAAGTAATTGCACTTCATAACAGCTGGTGGCTTGTATATAAATTTCCAGCCATCTTCAAATCCAGCAGAATCTGTCACTTCCTGTGATGGCTTCTGACATCTGGCTTTAATTAGTACAGAAAATCCACCAACGCTTATGGAAAGAAGCATAGTATATGCTTCTGGTAACACTGTGAAGAATGAGTGAACCTAAAAATATGTTTTCTTTTTCTCTCCACAGGATGACGTAGCGTTGAAACAGCATTTAGTAACTGCAGAAAATGAGCTTAACATCCTGGTTTTTGGTGAGCAGCGGAGGCACACGTCACCGGCTGCCACGTGAAATGATCTTTGTAGGCCGGGATGATTGTGAATTGATGTTGCAGGTAAAGTTCAGCTCAAACCTTAATAGAATAGTAGCTTTTGATACAGCTATATACACAAGTGAACTCAAATGCCTGCAAGATGATTCAGTTTAACTGACCTTTTTTGTTGAATCTCTTGAAAGCATTTATTTAAATAATTCATACTGGTTACAGTAAACCATATTAGTGAGTAAGGAATTCAGCTATCAGCTTGACTCTCTGAACGTGATTTGCTCTCTGTATATATTCAGTTTGGGAGAGGGAAGCAGCAGACTTGAATGAATCCAAAGTGAAATGTTTCAGTATTGCCACATCTAATATTCATCTGAAAACCAACTTTCCTGGCTTCAAGTTTAATTAGGCTCGTGGGTAGTATTTTTTCAACGTGGATTCATTGCCATCTTTATGTATGTCACGCAAGTTCATTTCAGTTTTTATGATTTGCCAGAAGAATTAACTCCCAAGTGTTTTCCAACATTTCTAAAGCTTTTGTTTTCTTTCCCCTCCTCTTTATAGAATCATAGAATCTACAGCACAGAGACAGGCCCTTCAGCCCAAACTGATTCATGCCGACCAAAATGCCCATCTAAACTAACCCCATTTGCCTGCATTTGGCCCATATGTCTCTAAATGTTTCCTATCCATGTATCTGTCCAATGCTTTTAAATGATGTCAGTGTCCCTGCCTCAGCCACTTCCTCAGGCAGATCATTCCACATACGTACCACCTTCTGTTTATATATATATTAAAAAAAAGTAGCTCCTCAAGTTCCCATTAATTCTTTCTCCTTGTAATTTTAGATTATGCCCTCTTGTTCTTGATTCCCCACCCCCTGGGGAAAAAGACTGAGTACGTTCGCCCTATCCATGCCTCTCATGATTTTTATGTACCACCATAAGATCACCCCTCAGTTTCCTACCCTCCAAAGAAAAAGGTCCTAGCCTGTCCAATCTCTCCCTCTAACTCAGTACCTTGAGTCCTGGTAACATACTTCAGTACTCTCTCCTACACACCCTCCAGTTTAATAACATCTTTCCTATAACAAGGCAACCAAACTGAACACGCCACTCCAGCTGTGGCCTCACCAATGTCCTGTACAACTGCAACATAACTTCCCGACTTCTATATTCGATGCCCTGACTGATGAAGGCAGCATGTCAAAAACCTTCTTCACTGTCCTATCTACCTGTGACTCCACTTTTAGAGAACCATGCAGCCGAACTCCAAGTTCCCTCCATTTGATGATACTCTGTAAAGTCCTACCATTCACCATGAAAGTCCTACCTTGATTTGACTTTCTGAAATGCAACATCTCACACTTATCCGTATTGAACTCCATTTTGCCATTTCTCAGCCCACTTCCCCAGCTGATCAAGATCCTGCTGCAATTTTTGATAACCTTCCTCACTGTCTACAATACCACCTATTATGCATTTTTATTTTGGATAACTTCATGTTTAAATTTTTTCCAGATGGCCAAAGTGTGCAAAGTCCTGCAGATACGAGTGAGTAGGAAGAATATAAAAGTTTTCTTAGGATTGGAGTTTGTTTCCGAAAGTTATGTGTCACATTTTGTCACAAGGATTTAGTGTAGTGTGAATCAGCTCTTACACGTCTCTTGTATTCTTTCTCTCGCAGCCATAAGTATGTTTGGACATGAACTCTTTTAGATTAAAATGAATAATGAGTCAAAATTATTATTCAATCTTTGTAAAGTTGCATGTTCTTTTTCTTGTGTCTCACTTTCTCACTTTTCAATACCTAATTTTTGCAACATTGAAAGGATATTTTCCAAGTTAGTCTGACATAAGTGTATACTGGGTGGCGTAGTGTGTCTCTGAACAATCGCCCTGGATTTCAGCCAAACTTAAATAGTTAGGATAATTGAAACCCCAAAAGAGAAAATGCCAGTATTTTATCTTTTGGTTTCAGATTCTAGCATCGGCAGTAATTTGCTTTTATTTAGTTAAGATAATTATCTACTCTGAAGACTTTTGAGTAAAAAGAGTTTGGGAAGTATCAATCCAATTTCTGGTGGACGTAAACCTATGTTCAAAACCTGATACCAATGTGACGTTACATTGGCAATCTTGGGGCGTTATGAAATTTGACTCAGAAGGTGGAAATGTTGCATTGTTGCAGAAGGCAATGCTTTTCTTGGCACATTCTTGAATGAGTTAAAATTAATTATACTTACTTTGTGACTTGTGATGATGTACCTGCTTTGGAAGTTGAAGGGATATAAATAAACAGTAATGTGTCTTATTAGGATGTGAAGTACTAAATGAAAACTTTGCATCTGTTTATATGAAGAAAGAAGTTGTGACCCAAGTCATGGAAAATTAGTTAATTCAGACACTAGATAGATTTAAAATACAAATGGAGGAAGAATTGGATTACTTTGTACTTAAAGTGGGTAAGGCACTCAGATCGGAATTCGATGCATCCAAGGATACTGAAAAGTGAGTGTGAGAATTGCAGAGGCATTCCTTAACTAACTTCTTAGACAACGCTATTGAGCGAACTTCAGTTTCTTCAAGTGTTACACAAGTAACACTTCAGAAAACATTAGAATGGGTGCAGAAAATGGTTCAAGAATGGTTCTAGGGTTGAGGAGCTTGAAGATTATCAGGAGAAGTTAGAACTGCTTTATTTAGAGAAAAGAAGATTGAGATTAATAGAAGTATTAAAAATCAGTCATGGTTTGTGGTGTACGTGGACTTCCAAAAAACATTTGCTATAGTGCCACACAAGAGAATTGTGATGGCTATAGCTCATGGATAAAAGGGACATTCACAACATGGATATAGAATTGGTTGAATGATCAAAACAAAGTAGTTTTCATGGACTTTTTGTGTGTTGGGAAGGATAGTAGTGGAGTTTCCCAGGGATCAGTGTTAGGAATAGCCTCTGCAATTCTCACTTTCACTTCTCAGTACATTGGATGCATCGAATTCAAATCCCAAGTGCCTTATCTGCTTTAAATTCAAATAATCTATCTAATTCTTCCTCTGTTTGAATTTTAAATCTATCTAGTGTCTGAATTAACTCATCTTTTTTCATTTAGTACCTTGGTTCTAAGGACCTAGGCCCTTAATGACCAAGGTCTTTGTGTATGTCAAACAACTTACACAAACATTCAGTCCCTCCATCATCGATGGAACAGTGGTGGTAGTGTGTAGAAGATGCACTACATGAACTCACCAAGGTTCTTTAGGCTGCACCTTGTAAACCAGTGACCACTACCATCTAGAAGGATTAGAGCAGCAGATGCATGAGAATACCACCACCTGGAAAGTCCCCTCCAAGTCGCTCACCATCCTGATGTGGAATATATTGCCGTTCTTTCAGTGTCACTGGGTCAAAATACTGGAACACCCTCCCTGACAGCACTGAGAGTGTACCTAGACCACATGGACTGCAGCAATTCAAGAAGGCTGTTCACAACCACTTTTCATGGGCAATTAGGAATGGCCAATAAATGCTGGATTAGCTAATGATGCCCGCATCTGAGTGGTTAGGTGTTGGAATGCACTACTTCAATTTTGTGGTGGACACAGATTCAGTTGAAGCATTCAAAAGGGAGCTGGATTGTTACCTGAAAAGAAGAACACGGAGATGAGGGGATTGGACTGTGAAGAGAGACTAAATGGACTAGGTCTGTGCTCGTTGGAGTTTAGAAGGATGAGGGGGGAATCTTATAGAGATGTACAAGATAATGAAGGGGTTGGATAGGGTAGAGGTAGAGAGATTCTTCCCGCTTAGAAAGGATAGCAGGACTAGATAAGGTGGGGCGGGCGCAGTTTAGATCAGAGTTGAGGAGGAACTTCTTCACTCAAAGGGTGGTGAATCTCTGGAATTCTCTGCCCGTTGAAGTGGTGGAGGCTACTTTGCTAAATATATTTAAGTCACGGGTAGATAGGTTTTTGATAGACAGGGGAATTAAGGGTTATGGGGAGAAAGCGGGAAGGTGGAACTGATCCACTTTAGATCAGCCATGATCTTATTGAATGGCGGGGCAGGCTCGAAGGACTAGATGGCCTACTCCTCCTATTTCTTATGTTCTTATGTTATTGAGAGAAGGCAGTGGAATGGTATGAGATGACTTGCTCGCTTGGAGGGCCAGTGCAAACTTGATAGGCCAAATGATCATCATCTGCTCTGTAACACTAATATGTTGTGGTGAGAATGTGGCTGGAATTTGAATCTTGCAGAGTGTTGTGTGGTTTGCTTCAAACCTAAATATTTAGCTTTTCCTTTAAGTATCTTCCAGTTTAAATGATGATGCAACTGTAGACTGCTACTGTTCTGAGAATTCCTACATTTCTGATCAGGAGCGTAAATCAAGGAGTCTTCCAAATGCTTATGCTCCCATCACAAAATAAATAGATAATTTCTATAAATGGATGGTTTCCACCTTAAACTTCCCCCTCTTCCATCTCCCTAGCTCCCCTCCCAAACATGATCACCCAGCTCTTCAGTCTCGCTTGTTTTGGAAACAGCACTTGGAGGGGAAGGAACTTCCCCAGGGTGCTGGAGAAAAGCCAGGGTACATAATTTGGCAAACTTTTTTTAAAAAACTGTTAAAAATATTTTTAAAATGTCTAGAAATGTTTTTAAAATCAGTAAAAGAACTCCCCTGTTGTTGAGCTGAAGACTGATATTACAGGGCCAGTCTTCAGTTTGTGGTAGCAAAAGGGAGTGTAACTTTACTGGTAATATGCTGCATTGGAAGCCCTTGCTGCTTCTCCTCTTACTGGGCCCTGTTGCACGAAGAAGAGGAAGTTTTCACTGGAGCCTACACGCGAGATCAGTGCAGATTTTTTTGTTTTGGATAGAGCCGAATGTCAGTGCTTTTGCTGCAGGGACAAAAGTCCAAGCCACTAGACGTGCCAGTATAGCAAATCTGAAAAGGGACTTTCTGCTTTGACACTTAGACCCAATCACCTGTGTTTTGGATAGGCTGGAATAGTTCTTTAAATTAACACAATTTTCCCACTCATTGTCTAAATGTGAGCAGAAGCATTTGTGCAGTCAAATGGAGAAACTTGTAGTTAAAAGTCTCTAATGTCACTGAATAGTTTATTGCTTTTGTAGGCATGGGTGATTTTCTACTTGGAAATTTCTGGTATTTTCAATGTGTACTTATACAATCGTACAATGTCAGGAAAATATTCCAATTGCATTGTTTATCCAGTGACTTGATGGGAAGTTTGATTCAGAAGCATGGGGTTGACATCCTAGTCAGGTTTTTTCCCTAACCCACAACTGCATGCTGCTTTATTTTCTTATTGGGTTGTCCATTCGCCAGAAAACATTTACAATATTGCAATTACGAGAATAGGAACAGGAATAACACTCCATATGAATTCTCAATTACCTTAGTATTTCACAAAAATGCTTTTTACTGCAGTTAGCCCTTTCAAGTATATATTTTAGTGTGCAAAATTTACACGTTTTCTGTGGATCCTAACTTCTTTATGGTTATCTTTTAACTTATTTTATCCCAGCAGCAAATCTTCAGTCATGCCCAATTTTGTTTCACCAAAATTAGACACCAAACTGGTGAATAATTTGGGCAATCATGATTAATATCAGAAAATAATAAAACTCCTGGAGGAATGAGTGGGGCAGCGAGTTGCAGCTCCTGCTAAGTTGTTGCATATAATATAAACTTATGCACAATGATAGGTGAGGAAAGAAACATCTGGTTGACACAGTTGCAATACCTGTGTATCATAATCTAGGTATGCCCCATCCCACCCAAAGCCATGTAATGCACTGAACAAGTATTGCTCAAATCTGCGTGATACAAGGGTTAGAAAACATGAGGGTCTGAAGTTGAGAATTTGTGTGAATACATTCTTTGGTTCCTGACACACATTGTAAATTCAGAAATATTTAATCTCCATGCTTGTGTTGCTAATTCACATGAAGCATCCTGAACATACTGTAAAATGAACACAAATAAAAATATGAAATGGCATATAATATTCAACCAAATACATTTGGGTACATTGCTAAATCCCATTGACAGTACTCATCCTCAGAAATTTCTGTGACAATAACAGTGGTTTAGTCCATTAAGTCCATGCCAGGTGATAAAGGACCATACAGCCTAATCTCACTTCCCACCTCTAGGACGGTTGCCTTTTTGGTTATGGCACTTCAAGTGCATATCCAAGTGTTTATAAATGCGATGAGAGATTATTCCTTTATCTTTCTTTCAGACGAAGTTCCAAGCCCCCTCTACATTCTCGGTGAAAGATTTGCTCCTCAACTGGCCCCTAATCCTTCTACCTATTATTTTAAATACATGATTCCTGAGTATTGATCTCTCTGCTAGGGAAAGTAAACCCTTTCTACTCTCTTTAAACCACTCATCATTTTATACACTTACTCTGTACCAAAGAAAGCAACACCAGCTTATCTGATCATTCCTGTGGCTAGAATTCTTTAGTCTTGGCAAAAGGCTTGTAATTCTATACCCTCTCTTGTGCAATCACATTCTTCCCGTGATGCGATGACCAGAACTGTACATAGCAGTCTTTTGGTGACATAAGTGCTTTATACAGTTCTAGCATAACCATCCTGCTCTTGTATTCTATGCTTCAGCAAATGAGGAAAAGCAATTTAATAATCTTAGATATCTGTTCTGCCAACTTTAGGGATCTTGAAACATGCACTTCAAGTTCCCTTTCCTTCTCCATACCAGTATGGTACCATTTATTGCATATTTCCTTGTTTGCACTTCCTAAAAACATACACCAGATTTGCAGGACTGAATTTCATTTGCCACTTTTCTACCTCACCTGACCAGTCTAATGATGTCTTCTTGCAGTCTGCATATTTCTTCCTGACTATGACCACACACTTGTGAACTTATTATCATGCCCATGTGTTTAAGTCTCATCATGAAAATATACCACAAAAGCAAGGAACCTACTAATGAGCCCCACCAAAAACAACCTTCCAGTCACAGGAAAAACCATTATCCTTTTCTTCCTGCATTTGAGTCCGTTTTACTTTTACAGTGGTTAGCACTGTTGCCTCACAGCACCAGAGACCTGGGTTCAATTCTCAGCTTGGGTCAGTGCCTGTGTGGAGTTTGCACATTCTCCCTGTGTCTCTGTTTTCTCTGGGTGCCCCAGTTTCATCCCACGATCCACAGATGTGCAGGTTAAGTGCCTTGGTCATGCTAAATTCTCCCTCTGTACAAGAACAGGCACCGGAGTATGACAACTAAGGGATTTTCACAGCAATTTCATTGCAGTGTGAATACAAGCCTACTTGTAACTAACAAATTAAAAATAAGTCCATTTTAGATCCAACTTGCCACTTTCCTTTTGATCCAGTAGAGTTTTTACTTTTCTGGCCAGTCTGCCTTGTGCGATCTTGTCAAAAGCAATTTGAAAACCATATAGATGATTGTAATGTGCTCCCTGATGAGCTGAATGCATTCTATGCCCATTTTGAGCAAGATGTCAGTGAGAGCATGCTGTCCATCCCAGAAACCTCAGATGAATCTGTTTCCAAGGTCTCCATTACAGATGTCAGAGCAGCCTTCTTGGAGGTTAACCCACAGAAAGCAACTGGCGTGGATGGAGTACCTGGATGAGCACTCAGAGCCTGCATGCACCAGATGGTGGGAATATGCGCAGACATCCTCAATCTTTCTTTATAGCAATCTGAGGTTTCTGTCCACGTCAAGAAGATGACCACTGTCCTGGTACCAAAGAAAAGCCAAGCAGCATGCCTTTAATGACTATCGGCTGGTGGTTCTGACATCCATCATTATGAAATGCTTCGTGAGTAATCATGGCACGAATCAATTCCAGCCTCCCAGATTGCCTAGATCCACTACAGTTCACCTACCACAGCAAATGCCATCTCCCTGACTCTGCACTCAACCCTGGAACACCTAGATAACACCTATGTCAGACTCCCATTTTTTCACTACAACTCAGCCTTCAACACCATTACCTCCAGACTCTGTGGATTGGGGTTCCTCCTTCTGTACCAAAAGGAGCTGGCTGCTCCCTCTGGATCCTGAATTTCCTAACCCAGAAACCACAATCAATAAGAATAGGCAACAACACCTTATCCATGATCATCCTCAACAATGGTGCCCCACAAGTCCTCAGCCCCTTACTATAGTGCTTATACACCTATGACTGTGTGGCAAAATTCCCCTCCATCTTGATTTTCAGTTTGCTGATGACACCACCATAGTGGGTTGGATCTCAAACAATGACAAAGTGGAGTACAGGAAAGGGATAGAGAATCTGGTGAACTGGTGTGACGACAATAATCTTTTCTTCAATGTCAACAAAACAAAGGAGATAGCCATCAACTTCAGGAAGCATTGTGGAGGACATGCTCGTCCATATTGATGGGCCAGAGTAGAAATGGTCAAGAGCTTCAAGTTTTCAAGACCACCAATCTGTCCTAGTCCCTCCGTGCTGACACTATAGTTAAGAAAATGCACTGATGCCTCGATTTCAGGAGATGAAGGAAATTTGGCATGCCTGCTATGATTCTCACCAACTTTTGCAGATGCATCGTAGAAAGTATTCCTGGTTGTATCACAGCTTGGTATGGCTCCTGCTGTATCCAAGACTGCAAGCAAGTACAAAAGGTGAATGAAGCCCAGTCCATCACCCAAACCAGTCTCCCACTATTGACACTGTCTACACTTCCCGTTGCCTCAGAAAAGCAGCCAACATAATTAAGGACCCCATGCACCCCAGACATACACTCTTCCACCATCTTCTGTTGGGAAAAAGATACAAAAGTCCGAGGGTACATTTCAGCCGACCCAAGAACAGCTTCTTCCCTGTTGCCATCAGACTTTTGAATGGACTTACCTTGCATTAAGTTGATCTTTCTCTACGCCATAGCTATGACTGTAACACTGCATTCTGCACTTTTTCCATTTCCCTGAATGGTATGCTTTATCTGCACAGTGCGCAAAGAGCAATACTTTTCACAGTATACAAAAACATGTGACAATAATAAAAAAAAATTTGTCCTTTTCCATAACTACACCAAATCTAAGTGAATTATGCTCACTCCCTTACAGATACTCTTTCCACCTGCCCCAGTTTCATTCCCAAATACTAAGTCCAAAACAACCCATTAGGCTTGTTGGTTTTAAAAAAATCTGTTAGATGCATTTTAAGAATTAGGGTAGTTGAAATCCATTGCTACTGTGGCCCAGTTGCGTGCACTTAAAGATTTATCTACTTATTTACTATTTTCCCTTTGACTGAGGGCCTTTAGTCCACCCTTGTATGTCAGCCACTCCTGTATGTTTGCCGTTTATTCTTGCCATTTTTGTTCTTCAGTCCAACCCATATGGCCCAATTTTTCATGATCTTTCTAACCTACTATCCCCTATCTCAACTGTAATTGTTTCTGTTGCCAATAGTGTGATTTCCCCGTCTTTGTTTTCATCCCACTAATCTATTTGAATCCTCAATAACCAAGAACATTGAGCTACCATTTCTGTCTATCTTTAAATCATTTTCAATGTAATGCAGTGATGAGGAGGAATTTCTCCTCAGGGCAGTCAGTCTGTGGAATTCTTAACTGCATCATGCTGTAGTGACTGGGTTAAGTATGTTCAAGGCTGATGTAGGCATTTATCAGTAAGGGAATCAAAAGTTATGGGGATAAGGTGAGAAAGTGGAGTTGAGGATTATCACATTTGATTAGTCATGATCTTATTGAATAGCGGAGCAGACTTGATGATCTACCTCTGCTTCTGCGTCTTATGGCAATGATAACAAACCTCCAACTGCTTGATTGTGCCCTCAGCTCTTCTACCTTATTCAGTAGACTACTTGGAGTGAAATATACATGTTGCCAGACTCCTTTGTATATTTTCTAGCCTTTGTTTCCTTTGCGTATGAATTTTCTGCTTTCCATTTCCTGCTTTGCTCCTCTGCTTTCTGAATTTTCACTCGAATCCCTGTCCCTTGCCAAGCTGTTTTAAACTCTCCCCAACAACAGTAGCAAACCTACCCATCACAAAATTAATCCTGGCCCAAATGAAATGCAAATTGCCTTCTACCTGCTTATATTATCCCAGTTTGCCTGAATTAGTTCCAATAACCCAGTATTCTAAAGCCCTCCATCTTGCACCATTTATCCAGCCATTTGTCTCCTTCTCTTGTTTCTGCACTCACCAGCTCATGACACCAGGAGTAACCAGCCAGTCAGCTCCCTCCCATGTGTGATGTCACCCTAGGTGTGTTTTTATCTTTCCCACTGCCATTCTGCTACTGTTTAAATCTGAAGCCTCTCCTGCGATGCTCTGCACTCTTTGTTTCCTAAATTAGGTCTTTGAACCCAGTTTAACAGTGTACGCTATACTGAGCTGCTTTAGTTATCTACTAGATTGAATTGCTGCTTGGTGTTATCCCTCGTGACTTTGCCATAGAAAACTTCACAGTATCTAACCAACCGCTTCTTCTAACTCTTAAACGTTGAGATTGCACAGGCATTTGAAACCTCAGATTTAACCAGCAGGCGGTGAAAAGCTTCCAGTGAAAATTGCCTCTAAGCAGTATAGTTAATCCGAGGCTTACTGAAAAGCTTCCTGTATTATTGTAATCTCAATTACTACAACAGAAAAAAGTCTAGAATTTGCACTGCAAGTATGTCAGAAACACTTAGTCCTCCTTAATGTTGACTATATAATATTGATCAAGATCCAATCTTGCAGACCAGAGGAGTGCCCTGTTCATTTAGATGATCCCCTGTTATGTTCATCACGTGCAAGAAGGTATCTCAAAATACTTTAAATTGAGTAGATGCCAAACTGGAGGGCAAAAGGAAAAGTCAAGAATGTGGCACGCTCAGGAAGGTTTTGAAGAGTTTGAAGTTAATGACCCATTAATAATGCTTTAGTGTAATCTCTATGCCAAAATAGTATTTCAAATGAAGTTAATTTTACAGCGCCTGCTTTAAATTAATGAAATAAGGTATTTGACAATTTGGAGTCTGCGCTGTGTTAAACAGTCTTCAAAAGCTAAATCAAAAACAATAAATTCCAAGTGGTTGGTGGCATTTGGATGAATTTTTAATGTTTTTTCTCATTTCTGTTTTTTATTTACACTAACTATAACAAAAGTGGGGAAATTGTTTTCTTTTGCAGTCCCGCAGTGTGGACAAGCAGCATGCTGTTATCAACTATAACGCTGCTGAAGATGAGCATAAAGTAAAGGATCTCGGTAGTCTAAATGGGGTATGTGACGAACCAGTGCTTATTATTCAGTGACTTTGTCATTCTTGTTTGAGCTTACATTAAAAATATAAAATTTCAAAAATTATAAAAATATATGTAGCATTTGGAAAATATTGCAGTATCTAATGCTTGCTCTTTAATAGATTCAGGGAACCCCACAAAATAAAATTTGTGGAGACAGTTCAATGTTCAGATCGATAAAGTAGGAATCTTTCATTAATTCTTGACCAGGGTACCTCTATTTTCAGACGTTCGTTAATGAAGCCCGAATACCAGAACAAACCTATATCACTCTGAAGATTGATGATAAACTTCGATTTGGATATGATATCCTTTCCAAAAAAAGCTATTTAGTTAGTAAGCAATAAAATGTTACAAATAGTTACTTAGAGCCTGCAGCATAGAAACAAATCACTCAGTCCAACCTGTCTATGCTGGCATTTATACTCCACAAAAACTGCTTTGTACATCTCTTTTATAGCAGAATTTGTATATCCTTTTAACTTTTCCTCCCTGATGTGATTCTCCATCTTTTCTTAAATATTATTTTCTTAGTTATGATTTGTTGTAAATGTAATTGGTATAATATTGTGTTTGAGATGTCTGCAAAAATAATTTACACTTTGATTATATTTTTACTCCTAATTTTCTTCCCATTTCTCTTGAAGGTGGTGATTTCTGCATTTTAGTTTATTGGGTGCCAACAGACCATCTATTAGTTGTGGTTGTTCTTCATATTTGAACATGTTATTTGATGATGGAAAGTCATCACAGCCGAACCCAGCCCTTCCCTCGTATATACTTGCCAGCAAAAGTCACTGGATACTGATGGGCAACAGGAATTCTACTTGAATCCTCCTTCCCTTTTCTAAAAGCTCTCTGACTTTTAAGACCTTCATTGATATGCTGTATGAATCGTTGCATGTTATGCAGTTAGTGCGTGTATTAGTTATATAGGTGGTACCTGGCAGACCATCAGAATGGTCATTTAGAATGATGGCATATTTGGTGATTGTCATCAGTTGATTTCCCCATGACAAGTTCTCCAGCAACAATCATAAAATTTGATAGTTATGTTTCGCTGCTTAAATATATTTTAGTTCGCAAGGCCCTTGTTTTCTTCTTCCTTTCCTTAACATGCCTTACATACCAATTTGTTTACTGTAGCGAGAGGGGAACTGCGAGTCCCAGAGGAAGCACTCAAGGTAAGGCTAACAAAGATTGCTTGAAAACTGACTAGTGAAATAGTATAATATATTTTGTACTTATTTTTTGTTACTGGGCTGTTAATACATTTGTTTTTAACCTGTATCCTAAAGTAGAATTTTCAGAAATAATTAAATCTTGTTTTTAGCATGAAAAGTTTACAAGTCAATTGCAGTTACCGCAGAAACCTCCAGAAGCTGAGGGATCAAAGGAGGTACCCGACAGCTCAGTGGAGGCCAAAGTTGAATTACTGGCTGATGTAGCAGAAATGCATAAAGCATCAGGTAATTATTATTGAATAAGTTTAATTTTTACAATAACTATACATCTTTAGTCACTTAAACATTGGTGTATTAAATATATTTTGTACTTCTCCTGTTAGCTACATGTTGTGCTCTTGCATCTGCTATTTCATCTGTTGATTATTAAAGGGCTCTGCCTACGCAGTCAATTCACTCTGCTGCATTACCACCCATTTTCAGAAACCAGAAATAAGTGAGAAAATACTTTGTATAGTAAGGAAGTAAATGCAACTCTGCTAGTTTTGAACCAATTTAGCTCTTGTATTTCTTTATAATTATCCCAGTCTTCCATTATGATCTGTGGTAATGGATTCCATAATGAATTAATTGAGTTAATAAAATTAATTAAACCAGAACATTGCAGCTGAATGTGACTTCAACCAAATTGAAATTACACAATTCACTATCTCAGCTGTGAGGTCCAAATGTTAGAATTTCTGGCAATTTTTTTTAAATTTTAGTGTATACAGTGAAATTACATGTTATTTCTCATTCAATAGAAAAGTACATTTGTTCTGTCTCGAACTTTCAGAAATTAGCTGTATGTAAAAACTATTGATATCCTCACACCTGTAAAGTAATTCAAATGTATTTGTTGTGCAGGTGTTATCAGTTGAGTAAGCAGTGGCTGTCAAATTGTGCTTTTTGCTCCTGGTATGTGGCTTGGAAAAACTTTGCTATGTTATGGAAAGGCTGGTCAGACCTGTTTCACTAATTAGTAAACAGAAGTTCACAAACACTGGTTTAATTAGAAGTGAAATTGAAGTTATGTAGAATAGGCTTAGGCTAAGGCATTGGTCAGAGAGGGGGATGGAAATATGGAAAAAGCGTACATGGAATTGATTTCTTGTGTGAGAAGAGTGGGGGGAGGTGGTATTGAAGACTGCAGCTTATCCTTTGAGTTGTTTTTGAAAAGCATTTGTTTCAGGTTACTAGTTTTGTTACTAATTGTTATCAGGGTTGCTGGTTTTTGTAGTTCACAACTAGCTTTAATTGATCTATTTTGAAAACACAAAATCGTAATTATATTATGCAATATAAAATTCAGCTAATAATGCAGAATATATGTCACAAATCATCCTTTATGATGCCGACCAAAAATATGCAACCTTCTCTTCAATTTCTGTGGGATGTCTATACCTAGAGAATTATGAACTGAATTGCCTAAACGTATTCAAACTTATTAATCTAGTTAAGTTTTAATTAAAAGAAAGATTTGCAGATCTGGAGTGGCTTAAAACATCTGAATTCTGAGGCTAAATTACATCTTTGAAATCACTTCCTGGGATTTAAATAAAACCTTAAAGATGCTGCCATCAGATGCATCAATTTTTGGTTTTTTTCCGCAAGCAGCTGCTTATTATCTGCACCTGTCCGTACGCTCTGCATAGTGGATGTTCACACTATAAAGCTAAGAACTATGATCTTCAAATAATATTCCAGCACAGAACAGAGACCATTCATACCATCAAATATGTACCAGCCCTTTTAAAGTACCACTCTTTCACAGTATCCCTGCAAATATTCCTCCTCTAGATATTTGTCCTATTCCCTTTCAAAGGCTGCTATTGAATCTATATGTACCAATCTGTTTTTTTCTCAACCTCCATCCCTTAAAAGTAAAAAGCCAATGCTCAGAATGGACCAGGCAAACCCAATTCCATTCCTTGCTTGCTCCAAAAAACAAATTCAAAACCCAACTGAGTCTAATTCATGATCCCCCTAAGAGAGACAAAACAAAATCCATGCTGACAAGATAAGGCATTGTCTTGGGCTTGATCTGATGCTTGGTCTGAGCCAAAAGGCCAAGAACCAACCTGTTAGGTAATGCCATCCATATCCTAACTACACAAGGAGCCAATAGGCTTTTCCTCTTTTCACCTACGGTTCTTTTGCCAGTCACCAATTTGCAGTCTCCGGTTATTGACCTTTTTACCGTTGGAAACAGTTTCCCCTTATGTATTTTGTGTTAAACTCTTCCTGGTTTTAAATTATTCTATCAAATTTCTTCTTTGCTCCTGTGTTCTAAGGACAATAACGTCAGCTTCTCCATATACATTCAGTAGCTAGCACCGTTTGTTTTTAGAATTGAAATGCAGTGCAGTTACTTAAACTTCCTATTTTTCATTAGTTCTTTTAAAATATTCTATCCTTTTAAATAACATTTTAAAAAATTTTCTTGCATTTCTTTCCCTTTATTCACCATTTAAATTTTCTGATTGTTTTCTCATTCAAACTGTGCTTAATTGTGTAATCGGCACAAGGTCCTAATTTTAACTAGCAGAATATTTACAATAATAAAGAGAATCTTCATATTCTGAAATGTTGTAGCTATGAGCTAGAATTTCATAAGTCAGCTGCCTAAAGCTTTTTCAGCCACGGGGCTGTAAGCAGCCAGCTGAATGATGTAATGCTTTTCAATTTGCACAGGATGGCAAATACAAGTTTGAACAAACTTTTGTCAATGTTGAACTCTTCAAAATACATTACAGAAGTTCAATTATTTGCTTGTGTGATGGGGTTGTGTGTTCTTAATTGTCATATGAGATTTTAGTACCTCTAAGTATAAAACAGTCCCTGGTAATCAGCAAGGGAGTACAGATTTAGTCAGTATAATAATAAACATATTTGCAGTGAATATAATCACAAAGGGAATGTGTTTTTTGTGTAATTCATACCGAATGATATTCCTATAATTTTAAACTGTTTTTCTGCAAATTCATTAAAACATTTACATTTGTACTTTTTGGTGGCAGACATGGTTCTTGAGAACTAATATTCCTGGATTTCTTTCTTTCCCCTGGCATCCAGTAGATATTTCTGCTATGCCTGTAGCTCGTGGTACCCCTCTATATGGACAGCCTGCTTGGTGGGGTGAAGATGATGCAGATGATGAAAATTCAAGCAAGCAAGATCCCAAGCCCGGGACTGTAAAGGTGGAAAGCAGTGCTACAGGAGGTGGGAGTCCAAAAGGTGAGTCTCTGCCATACTAACTCTCATGATGTGGATATGCCGGCGTTGGACTGGGGGTAAACACAGTAAAAAGTCTGACAACACCAAGTTTAAGTCCAGCCGATTTACTTGATAGTAAACTCACAAGCTTTCGCGGTTTCCCTCTTCTTCAGGTGAATGGAGAGTTCTGGCTTCAGACAGAGCAGATAAAGCACAGACAGTTTACAGATTACTGATTAGAATGTGAATCTTTACACCTAACCTGCTGTTCAAGTCCTAAAGTGGCTGACAATGTGAGTGGAAGGAGCACTGATCACAGGTTAAAGAGATGTGTATTGTTTCCAGACAGTACAGTAAGTGAGGTTTTGCAAACCCAGGCAAGTCACGGGGGTTACAGTGCGACGTGAACCCAAGATCCCTGTTGAGACAGTCCTCGTGTGCGGAACTTGGCTATCAGTCTCTGCTCAGCGACTCTGTGCTGTCTTGTGTCATGAAGGCCGCCTTGGAGAATGCTTACCCGAAGGTCAGGCTGAATGCCCACGACCACTGAAGTGTTCGCCAACAGGAAGGGAACAGTCTTGCCTGGTGATTGTCGAGCGATGTTCGTTCATCTGTTGTCGTAGTGTCTGCATGGTCTCCCCAATGTACCATGCTTTGGGACATCCTTTCTCGCAACGTATCCAGTAGACAATGTTGGCCAAGTTGCAAGTAATATCAGGTAGACGTTGTCCACCTTACATTGCAAGAAAGGATGTCCCAAAGCATGGTACATTGGGAAGACCATGCAGACGCTACGACAACGGATGAATGAACATCGCTCGACAATCACCAGGCAAGACTGTTCCCTTCCTGTTGGCGAACAGTTCAGTGGTCGTGGGCATTCAGCCTCTGACCTTCGGGTAAGCATTCTCCAAGGTGGCCTTCACGACACACGACAGTGCAGAGTCGCTGAGCAGAGACTGATAGCCAAGTTCCGCACACATGAGGACGGTCTCAACAGGGATCTTGGGTTCATGTCGCACTATCTGTAACCCCCGTGACTTGCCTGGGTTTGCAAAAGCTCACTTACTGTGCAGTCTGGAGACAATACACATCTCTTTAACCTGTGATCAGTGCTCCTTCTACTCACATTGTCAGCCACTTTAGGACTTAAACAGCAGGTTAAGTGTAAAGATTCGCATTCTAATCAGTAATCTAAACTGTCTGTGCTTTATATGCTCTCTGAGGCCAGAACTCTCCAGTCACCTGAAGAAGAGGGAAACCTCGAAAGCTTGTGAGTTTACTATCAATTAAATCGGTTGGACTTAAACCTGGTGTTGTCAGACTTTGTACTGTACTAAGTCTCAGCAGCAACAGTGATAGAATGTATATTTCTGTTGTTTTTACAAGAGATATGCTGTGAGTGAAATAATTTTCAACTGAACCATTATCTATAGACTTTCTGAAGGATATTCAGGAATTGTAATGATGTCACAGACTTGTCACATCCGCCAACAAATAGTTCAAGGAAAGAAATTTGGGGTGCGAACATTCAACTTGTTTCCGCAGATGCTTGGCCTTTTGGCTAAGATCAAGTATAGTATCGACATGCTGTACATGGTTGAAGTCATCAGGTTACACTTAAGCTTCATTTGAAGTAATTTTTAAAAGTGGCATCTCGGCCTTTTGGCTAAGATGCAAATGAGATCAAGCCTTGGAGGAGGAGCTATGCCTGCTCCAATCAGCTTGGATCATGTAGATCAAGCCCAAGACAGGTGGTGAGAGCCCTGTCTTGTCAGCTTGGATCGCGAATGTCTCAACTTGTTGAGACTCTAAAGTGGACTTGATTGGATTGAATTGGAATAAAAAAAACAGATGCTGTCAGGCCTTCTGTGTTTTCGCAGCACTTCCTGTTTTTACTTGATATTCAACTCCATATTGCATTGTTGATTTGCCGCAACCGCTACATGTATTCCCCCTCTCACCCCCTATGCTTGCATCACCGCTACAAAATAAAACTTTGAAAAAGGTTATTGTGTTTTTGTTTCCCTCCTCAAAGTGCTAGTCTTCCATTGGAGCCACCCATTTGAAACAAGGAATTCATGTGAGGAATTACTAGGGTCAGCGTGTAATGTAGCATGTTACAAGATTAGGTTGCTACATTATTATGATAGCTTCTAATTAATGCAAGATTTTGTACTACATTTAATTAATAGAAATTGGATCTTGGATAAATTTGTATTTGGTTTTGAATTGAGACAGTTGACAAGAAATTCCATGACTAAAGGCTGAAGAAAGCTGCATGGGCATAATTCCACTGAAAAGTAAAGAATTGAGTTTTTGTTTGCAATTTATACATCAGCAGTTGCTGCTTCAGTCAAATCTTGAACAGTATTAATGTTGTCACTTCTGACTCTCTGTGGGGGAATGGTGCAGATTTGAAAGAAATGTATTTGACAGCTAGTGCCAGGAAGATTTAAATGTTGTAGATTTCTTTGACTTTAGCTGTTAAGAAAGTGAATGTCACTATCCTAATGTTTTTACAGAAGATGCCAAGGATATTAGTAAGCCTGAAAATGATGGCAAAGACTTGGGAGAGGAAATAATTTATCCATTCTGTAGAGAGCCAAGCTATTTTGAAATCCCGACTAAAGAGTTTCATCAGTCTGCTCTATCAATGGAAAGTTCAATTCATGAAATTCCTACAAAGGATACAGAAGCCTCTCGTGCAGTCGTTCAAGGACATGCTTCGTTTACAATTGAATTTGATGATCATACTCCAGGCAAAGTGACAATCAAAGATCATGTCACCAAATTCACTCCTGACCAGCGTCACAAGCAGAAAAAATCTCCTCCAGCTACCAAAGAGTTGTCTGGACTCCAAGCTGCAATGATAGCAGCAGAAAGTAAAGTGGCCGATTGGTTGGCACAAAATGATCCCCCTAGAATGAGACGGGAATCAGTGGATGATGATTGCAAAAGCATAAAAAGTGACCTCACGGTTCAGATGAGACGATTAAAAGGTAAAATTCTTAGTAGTTACCAAAAATCTGTTGTGTAGCCTTTTGCAAAAGTTATCTGTTAATTTTGATGTCTGATTTGACCACCCATCATATCTGACTGGGCCACTACGTAAAGTGCTATTGGGCCTCATTACTCACTTCTAAAACTGCCAGCTACCAATCATCCTAGAGCTAAGATAACCCAAACTTCTGTCTCTATCACCTGTTGTATTTAGCCCCTTTTTCATATCCCCTAAACTCTCACCTCAAACCATAAATGTGAAGTTCACGAACTTTTCTCACTGAATTGAAACCATCCATTTAATTGTCTCCAAACTCTCCAAAACCACAATTACAACATTACGTTGTCGCTATTCAAAGTTGCAAATTATATTCTCTGTGATTGGTGCCTTTCCTGCCTGTATCCTCTAACTCACTGTAGCCTTTGATAAATGCAGCTACATCACCCTCTTCCAATATTGTTTTTACATTGTCTAGCTCAATGGAACTGCCATTATTTGACTTCAATCTTACATGTTCATTCAATGCAGAATATTTCCTGTCATGACTTTTCTTTCCATTCCTGCATAATTAACTAACTCGAGTTCCCCAAAGGTCTAAACTTGTTGTCTTCCTCCTTTTCCTCTACATGTTGCCCATTAGTAATACCGCAGAGATGGGATAAATGTCAACATGTAAAATGACTGCACTCCACACTCCCTCTCTCCACCAGCTGCCTCACTGCATCCACTATGTTGTCAACTGCTTATCTGATCTTAAGTTTTGAATGAATCATAGTTTCCTCCAGGAAGACTGAGTCGTTGTCTTCTGTCCTGCCACAAACTTCATAGCATTGCCTCCCCCAGCCCTGTAGCCTTCCATTGTTCTCATCACTTTCCCCAGTGACTGTCTCAAATTGAATCAGACTGTTTGCAGCCTCAGCATTCTACTTAATGCCAAACTGAGCTTCCAGTCCAACATTTTCACCATATTAAAGATCATCTACTACAACCTCCTTAACATCTCTTGCCTGTGGCCATTGGCTGTTGAACCATTGACTTATTCTTCGCAGTAGTTAAGCGATGAATGGGCAGAGTTCTCTTGGTTCACCTCTCATCTTCAATGCTGTGTAAACTTCATCTCAGTTGAAACACTGCTACGTTTGTCCTATCCCATGCCAAATACCGTTAACCCTTCACCACTGTGCATACTGTTTACTTCCCAAATTGTTTTAATTCATTCATGGCCTCCACACCATTTTAGCAACGTTTTCCAGCTAAAGAGCAACTCAGAACTCTTTGTACAAAAGGAAGAGTTAAAGGAACATTCACCTTTTATAGTGGCCCCAATATTGGAATCTGTGCCTTCACACTATAAAGACCCATGGGTCTGGAATTCTTTTCCTTAAACCCTTTGATTTCTCCCTTTCCTGATCCAATTTATAATCACAAGATTTTTGTTGCCCCCTCTTGATGGATTTTTCTTTGGCTTCCGATTTTAGCTGATTGTCTTTCAGTAGTTTGCAGCAGTTTTCTAAATTGAAAGCATTATTTAAATACAAGTCATTAAATTTTTGAAAGATTGGTTTATTGCTTCCTAACTTGTGAATTTTGAAAAGACTACCAAGTTCTCCAGTAAATGGATGTTCATTTTATTTTACTTGCCTAACATCATTCCTTTCTGTGTCCATCAAGTGGTTTGTACTAACAGGATTACTATTCTGGTGCCGTTAATCTAGTGCATTAAATCATTTAAATATGTTTGGTTTCAATGTAAGAACACTGACTAATCCGATTCATGACCAACTTTAATAATATAATGTTGATTCTCGTGAAGAAGATAAGGATGTGTGGGATAGAAGGAAGCTTGGCTGACTGGATAAGTAACTGGCTGTTTCGTAGACAGGGTGGCAGTGGAGGGAAAATTTTCAGACTGGAGGCCAGTAACCAGCGGTGTACCACAGGGGTCAGTGCTGGGTCCTCTGCTATTTGTGATTTTTATTAATAACTTGAAAGAGGGGGCTAAAGGGTGGGTTAGTAAATTTGCTGATGACACCAAGATTGGTGGAGTAGTGGATGAGGTGGAGGGCTGTTGCAGGCTGCAAAGAGACATTGATAGGATGCAGAGCTAGGCCAAAAAGTGGCAGATGGCGTTTAACTCTAAGTGTGAGGTGATTAATTTTGGTAGGACAAACTTGAATGCAGATTACAGGGTCAATGGCAGGGTTCTGAGGAATGTGGAGGAACAGCGATCATGGGGTTCATATCCACAGATCTCTGAAGGTTGCCACTCAAGTTTATAGAGCCATGAAGAAGGCTTGTAGTGTGTTAGCATTTATTAACAGGGGGTTTGAGCTTAAGAGCTGTGCGGTTATGCTGCAACTATACTGGATGTTGGTGAGACCACATTTGGGATATTGTGTTCAGTTCTGGTCACCTCACTATAAGAAGAATGTGGAAGCATTGGAGAGAGTGCAGAGGAGATTTACCAGGATGCTGCCCGGTTTGGAGGGCAAGTCTTATGAGGAAAGGTTGAGAAAGCTGGGGCTTTTCTCTTGAGCAGAGGAGGATGAGAAGCGACTTAATAGCGGTTTATAAGATGATGAGGGAGATTGATAGAGTGGACATGCAGAGACTATTTCCTCAGGTGACTAGGGGGCATAACTGTAAGGTTCATGGTGGGACATATAGGAGGGATGTCCGAGGTAGATTCTTCACTGTGGTTGGGGTGTGGAATAGACTGCCTGCTGTGATAGTAGAGTCGGACACTTTAGGAACTTTCAAGCAGCTATTGGATAGGCACATGGAACACACCAGAATTGTAGGGAGTGGGATAGCTTGATCTTGGGATTGGACATAGCTTGGCACAACATTGAGGGCTGAAGAGCCTGTACTGTGCTGTAATGTTCTATTTCTTTTAAAGACATATTTTAAAAGATGTTTTGAAAGCTAGTTGATTATAAAATATCATGGGTGTATAGATATGATGTGGAGATGCTGGCATTGGACTGGGCAAGCACATTAAGAAGTCTCACAACATCTGGTTAAAGTCCAATAGATTTATCTGGCACTAGCTTGCAGAGCCTCGGGCTGAGTGAGGACTTGTGTTCACAAATTGGGCATATACAGACACAGACTCCATTTACAAGATAATGGTTGGAATGCAAGTCTTTACAGATGATCAAACCTTAAAGGTACAGACAATGTGAGTGGAGGGAGGGCCAAGCGCAGGTCAGAGGTATGTATTGTCTCCAGCCAGGACAGTTAGTGAGATTTTGCAAGTCCAGGCAAGTCGTGGGGGTTACAGATAGTGTGACATGAACGCGATCCCAGTTGAAGCCGTCCTCGTGTGCGGAACTTGGCTATCAGTTTCTGCTCAGCAGTTCTGTGTTGCCGTGTGTTGTGATGGCTGCCTTGGAAAACACTGACCTGAAGTTCTGCTGAAGTGTTCCCTGACTGGAAGGGAACACTTCTACCTGGTGGTTGTCTAACGGCGTCCATTCATCCATTGTCGTTATGACACACAGTAACACAGAATCGCTGAGCAGAAACTGATAGCCAAGTCCTGCACACGAGGACGGCCTCAGTTGGGATCTTGGGTTCATGTCACACTATCTGTAAACCCCCACGACTTGCCTGGGCTTGCAAAAGCTCGCTAACTGTCTCCAGCCAGGACAATACATACGTCCTTAACCTATGCTTGGCCCTCTCTCCACTTAGTTTGTATCTTTTAAGACTTGATTATCTATAAAGACTTGCATTCCAGCCCATTATCTTGTAAATCGAGTTTGTGTCTGTATTTGCTTTTTGTGAACACAAGTCCTTACTCAACTGATGAAGGAGCCTGAGACTCAGAGCTAGTGCCAAATAAACCTGTTGGACTTTAACTTGGTGTTGAGACTTCTTACTATATACCATAACACAATACCATAACACAATAATTAATTGACATTGTTAAAATTCAAAGTTTAGTTTCTATGGTTTGGTTGTCCACAAATTGAAGCAGGTAGCTTGGGTTCAAAATATTCCAATATAACTAGGTACATATAAATATCAAAAATGTCAGAACACAGTTGAGCTGCTTGGTGGAAATTCTATCTTTTGAGTACCTTGTGACACCTGTTATGACCACAGCAGATGTTAGTTACTGAGCAAATCAAATCTCAGAGGGAACTTGATTTACGAGCCATACCTTTTTTTGCAATTCTGAAAAAGAAAACTAGTCCAATAACACTTGGGTATTTAAAAACTAAAAATGCATTAAGAAAAAAGAGAATTTAAGTTTACAGTTATACAGTTAAAATTAATCTTAAAACATTCCTCCATAATTGGTAGATCCACAAATAAACACCTGCCAAGCAACATTCCTTTGTAGATGTTTAACTGTAAAAATCCAGTAAAGCTGCTGTAGCTTTAATAAAATATACCTCATGATCTCTCAAACAAACTTCCATGCTGTTGTTGAAATTCTTGAATTTCAGAACAAGACTGCTTTTTGCAGCCCAAGGCTTTTCTGGAGATTGGATGGCTGACTCAAACTTTTCCTCCTCCCAGTCCAGAGTTGTTCTAGGAGATCTTCCTCTCTCAGCATCTCTCCTTGTACATTCTTTTCCCCTTCCATTGTCCTCAGGACTTCCTGAACTCCACTTTTTCAAAATGTAAACGTCTTTCATGTTTTCCTTTTGGGCCCCCACTTTCAAGTCAAATAAGTTGAATAACCTTCCCTAGATTACCTTTAATTCATATGTTTGTCTGTTGTAAAAGCTCCTGATTAATTGAAATTTAACAGCTGGGAGAAAAAAGGTCCCTGTGTACCTCCTTATGCACACTTTTAAACCTAGCCTATTTACTTCATTAAAGAAAACAATCATGGTTTCACTACAAATGCATGCATTTAGCATCTTCATTCCTTTTCATGACTCAATTCTTCTAGACTAGTGGTGTCCATTAACCTTTTCCCAACTTGATTAAATAAGTTACACAACCTTCTTTCCAGAATAACACAATATTTGTCAAAAATATTTTAAAACCAGCATCCATTCTCTCAGATCTTCATTGGCTAGAGAACACTCTTGATTGTCGTAAATGCAGAAGTCTTGTATCATCTTTAACAAAAAATTATACTCATCCTTCTAATATTGAATGAGGAACTGCTTGAGAGTGAGTAATTTTTCATTAAGTGTAGGCCAAAAATGTTGAGACAAAACAGCATGTCACAAGGCCTTCCTAGTTAGAAACAGGAAGTGCTGAGGTAATTCATCTCTTTCCTAACTTATGATGTAGACTTAGAAAATTGCAATTTGATTTACATTAAATAAAAACAGAACATGTTGGAAATTTTCAACATCTGCAGAGAGAAACAAGATTTAACATATCAGGTGACAACTCTTCATAGGAACAATTTCCTAGGTTTCCTTAAAGATATCCCAGGCATATGGTGAAATGTTCAAAATAGGTAACAAATCTTAATCATTAACATGGTGCAAAATAAGGAAAAATTTAGATTTCAAAATTAGGTCCTTTTTTTGGAAAAAAATCCTACAAGACAAACTTAATGCACCTAGTGAAAAAAGAGAGCAATGGTCCTGACATTTGCAACAGGTAAAGAACTATTAGTAGTGGAACTGAAGGATTTCATTCCAAGTTCATTTCTCCTTACCTTGTATTGTTCCCATTTAATTAAAATGAAAAGCTCCTTATCCCATCAACTATTATCAAAACATGAAAAATGGAACACCCTATACTTAAATGACCAAACCTTTCCTTCAAGTTTCACCAGTAGAGTTTGTTTTGGAACTCTTTTATTAATAGTTTTGCGATCCCAGCTGATGCTGATACTGAACAAGGCAGATCCTAGAGTGAAACCTGGTTTGATAGATCCTAACTTTTTAAAGAAACCGTGGAAAAAGGGTACAGAATTCACAGGCATTTACTGATGAACTTCATCGTAATACAGTTTTAACAGGGAAACATTAACTCTATTACACAAGACAGTTGAAGGATCTCATTACAAGTATATGAAAATGATTCAAACTCTAACAACATAGGAATTAGGAGCAGCAGTAGGTAATTCGGCCCTTCCAGCTCACTGTCATTTAATATGATCATGGCTGATTTTATCCTGGTCTAAATTCTACTTTCCTGCCTGCTCCTCATAGCTCTTTATCCCGCTTTTCATCAGAAACGTATCTTTTTTTTTTGAATATGTTGATTGATTCTGCCTCCACTACACTCTGGGGCAGAGAATTCCACAGATTCACAATCCTCATCACAGTTTTGAAACTACTTCCTCTCTCTTTATACCTATGACCTCTTGTTCTGAACTGTTCCACAAAGACGGACATCCCTTTAATCCCAGCAATACAGTGACACAAAAACCCAGTGAAGCTCTACCATTGTCTTCACACCAAGGCTTCTTGCTTGGCTGGCCCAGTTGCAGAAGGCTTTCTTCCAGCAGATTTCTTAGCATTCACTCGATGTTTTCCTCCAATTGGGGAGGTAGTGGTGTAGTAATGTTGTTACTGGACTAGTGATCCAGAGACAAGATCTGGAGACATGGGTTCAAATCCTGCCATAGCAGACTGCAATAACCATTGTCGATTGTTGTAAAATCCAGCTGGTTCAATAATATCCCTTAGGGAAGGAAATCTGCCATCCTTACTTTTTCTGGCCGATATGTGACTCCAACCCCACAGCAATGTGGTTGATTCTAAATGCCTTCTGAAATGGAGGCCTGTTAGAGATGTTCATGTTCCATAAAAGTGAAAAAAAATACTGGTACCTCTCCTTGAAGCACCCAAATCTGGACTCTAAACTCACTATTACTTCAACTGTAGGGTAAACACACAAATTTTCTAAACTTAGTTCCCCAGCAGCTTTGCAAGATTTCTTGCGAGAAAGTAAATGTGTTAAGAATGTGTGAATACGAGCAATTCCAGAAAACTTGACCTTTTTGCTTGGTAGCCCTCCAGCTGACAAAAGAACTAAATGAAACTGAAACCATGTTCCGCCTTTTGTAATAAACAAACATAAATATAAATTGCACTTGGTTACATATTGTTCCTAACAATAGATGGAAAAGGGAACAAAAAAGATTTATGGAGGAAAAACATAACCACTGGTGTCTGTGGCAGCTAATTTAAGGAACTTGGGTGGGCTGGTTTGCAAGACCAAAAGTTGAATCTAGAATCAACTTCATTAATGAACATTAATATCCAATAATTGTACATTCAGGATTCTGAAACATATTCCCTTTACTCCTTTCACTAAAGGATCCAGTTAGAACAACCATTTTTCTTGCTTCAACCTGCAAGAATTCTATGCTTGCTTCTTAAAGTTAGGAAGGTGGTCACCCATAGTTGAGTTGAAAAGCGTTGCATTTGACACCAGCTCTTTTTTGAAAAATTATTGGTTAAATATTAATGTGATGAGGCAGATGGTGAGAGCATTTAAGCACAAAACGACTCCAAAATTGCACATGAGTATACTGGTATATGAATGCTTGCCATGGTTATTTAACCTTTTCTCTGTTGCTTTCTCTGCTAGTATGGTGGAGCTCATCCACATGTATCCCAGGGCATAATTTCAGTGCTCAAGTCCCTTTGCTAAAGGATAAATTTAACCCAACAGAAATTTTATATTTTCTAAAGATGGAAGCTGAGTATATAATTCCTATTTCCATTAGGAGGCTGCTTTTCTTTTACTGTTTGGACAGGTTTTTTGTTATTGTTGTATGTTGTTTTGGGGGGGTGGGGTGCGGTGACACAGGTTGGTATGGCCAGTAGTGTGCATTAGTATGAATGGACATTGGGGGTGCACAGTTGGTATGGCCAATGGGGTGTGCGCTGGTGTGAATAGACAATATGGAGGGGGGGGGCGGTGCGGCAACACAGCTGATATAACCCATGGAGGATGCACTCAAATAACTGGGCGATTTTCCCAGAAGTGCTGAATTGGTAGGAAAACTGTTCCAGAACACAACTGTTTTCTCAGTTCACCTTCACACACGAACCTCCCCACTCTGTGCACTGCAGGGATCGCAATTGTGAATCTCATTTAAAAACCCTGTTTTGTGGGGTGAGGGAATGGCTTATTCATGCCAGAGCCTGACAGTTCTGGAACTCTGCGCATATGCAGTGGTCCCAATCTCAGTTTCCCCATTTGCTGGCCAGCCCAGGACACTCGCAGTGCTGCCTGCTGCCTCTCAATTCCCACTCCCCATGGCCTGATCGTGGTCCCCACAGCAATTCCCAGCACTGACGCCAACCACCCCCCCCCCCCCCCCCCCCCCCCCAATTCCCAGACCAATTGCTATGCAGAGTGGCAGTGGGATCACCCCTAGGCCCCATCCCTCAACCAGGCCCCCAACCACCACTCAATCCCCAATTGCGTCCCTTTTCCAGTAGTTTGCTGAACATGGGGAGCTACTGTAAACTCCTCTGGAATGATGTACGCGTGGCAGAGTGGGAGATTCATTCAGGCCTGGCAAGTTCCCAATAACGCAATGTAAAATATATTTAAAATTAAAAAAAGAATCAAGTGACTTACCTGTCTTCCTGTCGGTTTCCAGCATGGTCTGGACTCTGACTGTTCTCCAGCTCTGGGAGATGTGCATGCATTCCAGGTGCGTGTACAAATCCCAGAACGAGGCCGGCAACGCACGTCTCCCACTCCGACCTGCCAGAAGAGTTGTGGGTCGGGATGGAAGAATCGCCCTGTGTTTCAATTATGAAACATATGTGCATTTTTGCAAAATGCTATTTCCCCAATTCTAGCTTTGAGAAAACATGTGATACTCCAAGTAGTCTCAAACAGAGAAACAAGGGCCTCTAGGGAGGCTTACCAAAGAACATAAGATAGATGAAGCTAACCCAAAAGAATATTTAGAGCGGCAGGACAAGAGTGCATGGCCAGTGTTTGAAGGGTAAGCTTAAGACAACAGTTATTGCATGCACGAATTAAATTGGATTATTAATTTACTACACAAACTCCAAATCTATTTTATTAAATTAATACGCAATTAGATATTGTGTGTCTGATATCTGGAAGAACTCCCACTCTTTGAATTGCTAAAATTTGACCATACTTGTTGAATTAAAAATTGAAATACTGGAAATATTTAGCAGACCCAGCACTGGGAGTTAACATTTTGGGTCAAGGACGTTCCTCCAGAACTTTGAGAATGTCATACAATGCTGAACGGTTGGACTTAACATTTTCGTATGTTGTTGAATGAGGATCACTGCATCTTCATAAAAAGATTGATCATGGGACCAAATAAAAGCCATTCTCCACTCCCCAACCCTATATAAATAAAACAATTAACTTGTTTACTGTGTCCTATCTATTTGGGTCCTTTTGAACCAGTAATTAGATTTATTTATTTTCCGTTCTTGTGCTATTTATTTGTTCATCTCAACTCTTTTTATTTAAATCCAGCTCCTTGTTTTCCCCACCTTTTTTAAAGAAATGTCTCCTGGCTGTCACCTTTTTTTCAAAATGATGAGAGAGTCTGTAGACTTCAGTGCTTATTGAATAGTTTTATTTCTATTTCTTATTTTCATTAACTGCTGAGTTATCATTCTTAGTAGAGTCATGGAAATATTAGTGTTGGGCAGAGGAGAACATTTTAAACAATTACTATTGGGATTTCTTAAAACTGCATTGTCATGGGCAACAAAAGTATTTGGTGAACTTCATTTTCATTTGTGTTCAAATTGCCACCTCTCCCTTTATAAACATAATTTTTATTGTAGTAAGTAACATGTAGCAAGAAATATGTATATTTTGCTGGAATACGTGGTCTTTTTTTTACAAAGAAAGTTAGCTTGGTAAACATTTAAACAAAACAAGAATAGCACAGCTGTACTTCCTGGCTCATCTGCAATAGGACAGCAACTCCATTTGCTACTTGGGCAAAAGCAAGTGTTTGGAGAATAATAGCAACTCAGTTCTGACCCCAAGTCATTGTTCACTTATTTAAAGGTTTTTTGTTTGAGCTGTATTACGTATTGTTTGTGACCATCACTGCAGCACACATCAAATCTAACGTTGTATATTTGAAGGAATTGCTAAATGTTGTCTTGCCACGGCCGTCTTTCATCAAACGTAAAGCTCAAGCAGGTATTTCTAAACACTTTTAGAAATTATTTTCTGCCTTGTTTCTTGTTTAGGAAGCAAACATGACGATGGAACACAAAGTGATACTGAAAATGGAAATGGCCAAAGGCGTGCTCACAAACATGCTGCACTTGAAGATCAATTGAGGATGTATCGTGCAGAACAACAGAGGCTTCATCATCAGAAGACTGCAGCTTCAGAAAAAGCCCATGAGCTTCCTTCAATGAGTAGGACTGCCTTTATGATAGAGTTCTTTGATGAAGATAATCCACGCAAGCGGCGATCCTATTCTTTTACACAAATTGCAGCAGCTCTACCCCAAGAAAGTCCTCATCCAGTTCCACCTGCAAAACCAGACAGGTCAAAAGGCAGCACAGCTGAATTGAAGACAACTTCTTTAACATGGCAGCCAAGTCCTCCTCATGCGAAATCATCACATAGTGTACATGAACTTCATCAAACCAAACATTTACAAAAACAAAAATCTGATGAACCATCAGTTCCTTTAGCATCTGTTCAAACAACACAGCTAAGAAGTTCTGCTAGTCCTGGGCACAGGCAGAACTATAGTCAACAGCTGGAACAACAAATGATTTCACCATCGGCCACCAAGGAAAATGATGATGATCAAAGTGATAAAGGAACATACACCATTGAACTTGAAAATTCCAATACAGAAGAAGCTGAAGCTCGTCGAATGATTGACACGGTAAGAGCCTAGAATGCATATTGTATCCAGTAAATGATTTTGAGGAACACATTTCTGTTTGTTTGTTACTAAGATCTGAGCATTAGAAAAACTTGAAATTATTTGCTGTTTACTAAGCAATTATTCTGGTACATCCAATAATCAGATCTAAAAATTAGTATAAGATAGTAATTGTAACGTGTTTTCCAACTTAATTGTCCTTTTTACACTTGAGCTACTACTTATCATTTTCTCAGAATAGCAAGGCAAAGGAAACATTGTTGTGAGTCTTAGAATCTCTGACTCCAAATATAATAAACAAAGCCCCATCACTAGCCTATTTGAGAATTTTTCTGTTCTCACTAGATTGCATTGTCACCTTACGTCTAACCTTTCCAATTACTCATACTTGCAATTTTCTTTTAATATTTCTGTTTCTACTTTTTCACAAGACATAACAGTTGATGTTCTCAGAATTGTTAAATTCATAGTTAGAGGCCATCATACAAATGCTGGTTTTTTTGGAAGAAATACCCAACTAGTTCCATTCCTCAGCTCTTCCTCAGGACCTTGCAAATTTGTTTTCTTCAAGTATGTGTTCCTGTAGAACCTAATTGCATTAATCTTTCAGGGAGTACATTCCAGATCTCAACAATCCTCTGTGGAAATATTTTGCTCAGTTTCGTTCGAGTTGTTCTGATATTTTAGATCCAAGATTTCTGCTTACCAACTGATTTGCCAGAGGAAACAATTTCTCCCTATTTGTTCTTTCACTGCACACTTCTCTCCAGACAGAGAAATGTCTGTTCACTGCTAATCTCTTAGCCAATTATGTACTCAAGTTGCCGTCATCTCTTTAAGACCATGAGCTTCTCCAGCAAACGAGCTTCCTTAAGCAACTTAACACTGATTAAACAGTTCCCTGACTTGTATGGTTTTATCATGCTAATAATTAGAAGGTCACTCTTCCCAGAGAATAAGCAGTCAAGAAAAGTGACCTCTGTGGAATAGCAAGCATTGATGAGGATTTAGTTAGCAAGAGGTAAGTGAGGAAAATATTCACAATGAGAAGTTCTCGTCTCGTTTTCCAGAAGCTACGTAAGCATAAAAATATCAGTCCCGACAGCAGAATATTTTCATTAACTTGTTTCCTCAATTGAGAGTTGTTTGAGAAGGGAATATTTTGTTAATAGGGCTAAAAACCTCAAATTTTCCACCACTGAATCAGTTTTTTTATGATCCAAAAGGTAGAATTATATTTGTAATTAAATTAAACATTATTTCAGAGCACAGATGTCATGTAGCATTTCTTTCAGATTATGATATGAAACGTATTAGAAATGCTATTTCATTTTCCCAGCACAACCAATCTAACCTTCTAATGAGATTTGCAAATTTTAAAGTTTTTGTAGATCTTTAGTCATTCATAACAACACTCTGTTTGTAATGTTGGGATTCATAACATTCCAAAGACATAGGAATTTAGATGGTAGTCTATTTTTACTTAAATATGCCTTTATGAAATACTATATAAACGCAAGTTGTTTTTGCATTGTTATTTGTTACAGTCCAATTCATGTGATATAAATTATGGCACAAATACATGGGTTGAATGCTAATGAAGTCAATTTGTATGAATGGCTAATTCGGTAGAAAGGTTAGGCACTTGCTAACAAATTGTTGACTGTTTATCTAACACAAATGGAGCTGAAATTGCTTGTGTCCAGTGAATGACAAACTGCTTGTTGCATTTAAGATTTTTGAGGAATATGGAAACTACTTTACTAGAAATGGACTTGGCCAAGGAGGACAGCGTGTATTTTTAAGATGCCATTCATAGCATTTGTTACACAGTGGATATGTTCAGCCAGGCACATAAAACTTGGCCAAGACAGTACAAGTCTGCCTAAAGCAAGGAACCAGTGACTGTGTACGCTTCATTCATGAAGACAGTTATACAATACAAAATATCTATCCCAAAATCAGCATAGCATAGCCTCATTTTTTATGCATGTGTGGTGATATGTGGTCTCCACAGCTTGATCGAGGAGATCACCCATGAATTATTAAGGGGAGAGAGAATGGCTCTACAGTGTTGTTAAATGGCGGGGCAGGCTTGAAAGGCTGGATGGCCTACTCCTGCTCCTATTTCTTGTGTTCTTATGTTCTTACTGACCAAAATGATTCAATAAACTTGCTGACTTTCCCACAGTGCAGAGCATCATACATTTCCATTTGGCCACTGCCGATGTTGTTTTGTATAGCCAAAAAATGTTTTTTCAATGATGTATTTGTGTAATCACTGGCACAAAATTATCCAGGTCAGTGTTTGCTTCCCCAGAAGTACTCATGATAGCCTAAATTAAAGCTGATCATCTATGTCATCATTGCTTGAAGGTGGACATACACCTTCTCAATGCTGGGTGTTGTAGTAGAGTGCACTAAATATCAAATCAAGTTGTGAAATTGAGTTTAATGTATTTGCCAATTTCTAAACTGACATCAGAAACATAACACGATATAAATTGGAGTTATGTAGCACCTTTCATGAACATAGGATGCGCCTCAGCATTCCGAATCAATTAAGTATAAAAACAAAAATATTGGAAATACTCAGGTCAGCCAGCATATGTGGAGAGCAGAACCAAGTTAGTGCTTCAGTTCATAGAATCATAAAATGATGCAGAACAGGAGGAGGCCACTTGGCCCATCAGATATTTAGTCCTTTGATAGAGGTAGTTAATTAATGCCACACCCTTGCCCTTTTCCCAAGGTCCTACAATGTCTGTCTTACTCTTCAAAATATCGAATCTGATTTTCCCCCTCTCAACCAATGCATTCCAGATGGCAGAAATGGAAGTGTATAATTATAATAGCTTTTAAATACATACAATAGCAGGGGAAGGATGGAAGGGAGTGGATGAATGAAAGAAAAGGTGGGGTCTGATGGGGTAAAAGAGATGATTGACTGTTTATAATCACTGCCCCCTTTGGGCTGCATGTGCTGGTAATGATTATGCTGTTGCCATCTGTATCTTTTTTAGACCCTTCCTTTATTTATTGACTTGTCGTGCACCACCCCATTTTGCCTTGCACTATCATTCTTTTGACTTTTAATCACTCCTACTTTCCACCTCATCTCACATCTTCCTTCCCTTTGTACTTTGCCCCATCCCCCAATCGCTTTTGCTATTGCTCTGTATGTAATTATAACCTGTTACCAATGTAATTTTTACTTGTTTTAACATATGCCATCAACCTGAAACTTTGATCCCCTGCTAACAGGTGGGTTACCTGATTTGATTTATCATTGTCATATATTAACATAGTGAAAAGTATTGTTTCTTGCACACTATACAGACAAAGCATACACTTCATAGAACAGGAAACGAGAGAATGCAGAATGTAGTGTTACAGTCATAACAAGGGTGTAGAGAAAGATCAGCTTAATGCAATGTAGTGTACGGCCACCACAGGGACAGTGATCACTTTACTTGTAGGATACCAAATTTGTAGCAGTGTAACTCAAATATTCTCTCTACTCACGTTTGTAGGGTCTCAACTTGGGAGTGTACCCAAATCTTTTCTTCCCTCATATCAGCACCACATCATTCTATAGCAAGGAAATCATTAAAGGCTTCTTTATAATTCAGCTTAAAACTTTTTGGTGTTATCCATATTTTTTTCAAAAACCCTTTGCGTGGTGTGATAATGTGGCTCCTTTAAAGAGCGATCCTTTGAGGGTCACGTGGTTGTGCCTGGAGCCGCCTCCAAATTTACTCACGGTATATTTAAATAAAAGGCTTTGGAGTTATAGTTGATTTTTTTTTTAACTGGTGCTGGTAGGTAATTATTGCTAACATATGATATCACAAAGTATTTTCACATTATTTTCATTTGTAGTTTAAACCATAGCTTCATTTCTCTAAGGAACGCAGATTTGAAATTTAACATACCACTCCCTGGGTATTCTCTGAAGAGAAGTTATTTTATGTGAACTGTTCCTTTTACAATGTAGATTGCAAATTTACTGTGATCTCAATAGCTGTTTTCTTTTATAATTGTGTAAAGAAAGCTATTTCAGACTATATTTTAGCTGAGTGGATAGACTGTATGGTGTTGTTTTTCAGTTTGCAGTAATTTACTTGAAAAAGCTTGGATTGATTTCTGCTGATGCAATGGCCACACATTAAGTCAGGGTGGGGGTTTGCTATGGTGCAGAACTGCTGCTTGATGGCATTTGCATGCATATGTGAAGAATCTTTGCCTTGGCTTGTAAATTCTAATACTGCAGTGCACAAGATGACCTTCCTCTACTGGCCATAATTCATGTCTAAGTGAAAGTTAAAACAATCACCAATAGTTTTAGATTATTTCTGATATTAGCTTCCTCACTTTTCCATGGCACAAGTCAGTTCCTTCCTACAATTGGTGCTCTAGCTGTATTTGGAGCTGCTTGTTTTTTTCCTTCGAAAGATTTAAAATGTTTTCAAGTCAAGGTTAAAAACTTATTCAGTAGGATTACATCTTCTGTATGGTGAGATCCTCAGTCTGTTTGGGTTAGCGCCCCACTCCACACCTATTCATGTGACAGTGTATATTTTGGGAGGTTGAAATTTCCTTGACGAATATTTTACCATTTATGTTCTTTATCAAGTACAAATGAATGATCAAATTACTTGAGTACTAGTTAAAACCATATCAATAGTAACATTTTTTTCCTTCATAATGCCATCCAATAGTTGATAATGATATAGAATTTAAGATCCCATTTCTGGTATTTTCCACAAAACGAAAAAAGGCAGAAATTTTGCAGCTGCTTTAGGAGCATATCCTCCAATTCTAACTCATTTTGTGAAAGTTGAAAAAATGGTACATGAAGTTATTTGGCAGGCTGGAATTGTTATTTTGATTGTTTCCTTTCTTCAGGCTTTGGGTTTGATTATGTTCTTTTGGCTTGCCCAGTATTAACCAGCTTTACTAAGGGCCTATTTGAAATGTTTATAACTTCTCTTTGACCAGCCACATCATTTTAATTTGCACATCTCTGGTCCTTACTATATATTTTGCTTTCACTAAATTAATACTTAGTTACTAATATGAATAACAGGTTATTAGGAATCATGAGCTTTTGGAGCGCTGCTCCTTCATCAGGTGAGTCTGTTGGACTTTAACGTGGTGTTGAGAGACTTCTTACTGTGCCCAATCCAGTCCAATACTGGCATCGCCACATCATGACTAATAAGATTGCTGATAGTTTTCACAGTGTAATACATGCAATTAAGTTACAGCATGGCAACATTCCAACTAGCATGTAACTATGTGGCCCTAATCAAACTTATCGGGCCTGTTTTCATTTCCCTTCTTCCCTTTGTCTTTCATCCAGCAAATAATAATACACTTACCAATTGTCAAAAAACCTTGCCTCCTATTTTCAAAGGACCTTTTTTGTAACTTTGTGCAGTAGGAACCTACTTCTTTTTAAGCCATCACTTCAATTTTTCCTGTTGGTGTCTTGCCAATTCAGATTTTAATCAGAAACTTGCTACAAGAATTGGTGAAATCTCTTTTTTACTTACCATTCTTTGGTTTGTCATGTACTTTTTTGCATTTCCAGGCTTCCTTCAAAAATGTGTGCTTAGTAATTGTATTGGCTAGTTTTGTTTCAGATGCAGAAATGCCAATGTACTTTCCCTCATGAATTAAACTTTACAAAGGAACAAATTAATAAGACAATAAAAACAAGTTTAAGTTTTTAAAGATTCAGTTGTGTGGCGGAGTGAAAAGCAGACAAATTATGTTAAACTTTAAACATCAGTTAAACCACATTTAGAATACTGTGAGCAGATCTGGAGGATTGCTGGAGGAGCTCCAGCTCAGGGTAAATGAGCTGGCCTCTGAGCTACAGACACTGAGGCTCATCAAGGGGAGAGAGGGTGCCATTGTCAATGGGGTGCAAGTGACATCCACCCCCCCTAGACTGGCTAACTCTAAGGGTCAGGGACAAGAGGGGGCTACTGGGAAGAGGAAGGGGGGTGAGGAGCGGAGGCCTCAGCCTCTTAATCTGCATAACAGGTTTGAGGTTCTTGCTTCCAAGTTGGACGAGAACGAGGCAGGTGAGGTTGGTGAGCAAGCTGCACACGGTACAGTGCTGCAGCAGGACATAGGCAAAGAGAAAAGGAAAAGGAACGTAGTAGTTATTGGGGATAGTGGGGTGAAGGGTATTGACACTGTCCTTTGTCACAATGACAAAGTGCACAGAAGGGTGTGTTGTCTGCCTGGTGCTCGGGTACGGGATGTCGCAGCTGGGCTGCAGAGGAACCTGGAGTGGGAGGGTGAGAATCCGGTTGTTGTGGTACATGTGGGTGCCGGCGACGTAAGCAAAATGCAGACTGAGGATCTGGGGAGGGAGTATGAAAAGCTTGGAATGGAATTAAAAAGTAGAACCGACAAGGTGGTTATCTCTGGGCTACTGCCTGAACCGTGTGCAGATGGGCATAGGGTTGACAGGATTAAGGAAGTGAATGGGTGGCTCAGGGATTGGTGTGGGAGGAATGGGTTTGAATTTATGGGGCATTGGCACCAGTATTGGGGTAGGTGGGACCTGTTCGGGAGGGATGGGGTTGGTCTGAACCGTGCTGGGACCAGAGTGCTGGCGAATCGAGTAAAGAGGACTGTAGACAGGGCTTTAAACTAATTATGGGGGGGGAGGGTGTGAGGGTAGGTGACCTTACGAGGTCTAAAGTTAAGGAGAGTGTACATGTAAGGGAAGAGGCCGAGGATGTCCCAATAATAAAGGGAGTAGGGGGCGTGAGTATAGTTGTTGGCGTTGCGGCAAATAGGGTCCAGGTGAAGGCTGGGATGAAAGCACTTTATCTGAATGCACGAAGCATTCGGAATAAAGTGGATGAGCTGATGGCGCAGATCGACACAAATGGATACGATCTGGTGGCCATTACAGAGACGTGGCTGCAGGGTGACAGGGACTGGGAGCTGAATGTACAGGGCTATCAAGTGTTTAGGAAGGATAGACAGGAGGGAAAAGAGGGGGGCGTAGCTCTGCTGATTAAGGATAGCATCAGGGTGGTAGCAAGGGATGATATTGGAGCCAAGGAGCAGAGGGTGGAATCGTTGTGGGTAGAGATTAGGAACAGCAAAGGGAGGAAGACGCTGGTGGGTGTCGTCTGTAGGCCCCCGAATAATGATCTGGAGATGGGGCGGGCTGTTAACGCGCAAATAAGTGCAGCGTGCAGGAATGGGACGGCCGTAGTTATGGGGGATTTCAATCTGCATATTGATTGGTCAACCCATGTTGGACGTGGGGGGCTCGAGGAAGAGTTCTTGGAATGCTGCCGGGATAGTTTCCTCGAACAGTGTGTGTTGGAGCCGACGAGGGAGCGAGCTATCTTGGATCTGGTGCTATGTAATGAAGCGGGTAGAATTAGGGACCTTGTGGTGAAGGATCCTCTTGGGGAGAGTGATCATTGTATGGTGGAGTTTCTGGTGCAGATGGAGGAGGAGAAAGTGGGTTCCCGGACACGCGTCCTTTGTTTGAATAGAGGGAAATACGGTAGGATGAGAGAAGAATTGGCGAATGTGGACTGGGAGAGCGCGTTGGAGGGAGGGTCTGTTAAGGAGCAGTGGAGGATCTTTAAGGAGATCTTTCTTGGTGCTCAACGGAAATTTATTCCGATGGTCAAAAAGGATAGTAGGAGGAGAGGTAATAAGCCGTGGATAACAAAGGAGGTGAAGGAAAGTGTTAAACTAAAAGCGGAGGAACTTAGAGTAGCTAAGAGTAGTGGGCGAGAAGAGGATTGGGAGAGGTTTAAATGTCAACAAAGATTGACAAAGAAGTTGATAAGGAAGGGTAGGAGAAACTATGAAGCTGGGCTAGCGCTTAATATAAAAAAGGATAGCAAGAGTTTTTATAAATATATAAAAAGGAAGAGGCTGGCTAGGGTGAATGTTGGTCCTTTAGAGGATGAGAAAGGGGACCTAGTGGTAGGGGATGGGGATATGGCTAAGGTATTGAATAACTTTTTTGTTTCTGTCTTCACGGAGGAGGACGTGAATAATTTGCCGGTGTTAGCGATAGAAAGGTGGTAGGACTGGAGGGTCTTAATGACATTACTGTTACTAGAAAGGCGGTGCTCGACAGACTGGAGGGGCTGATTGTAGACAAGTCCCCAGGACCGGATGGAATGCATCCGAGGGTTCTGAAAGAAATGGCGGAGGTGATAGTGGATGCCTTGGTGGTTATTTTCCAAACGTCGCTGGATTCCGGGGAAGTGCCGGATGATTGGAAAACGGCTAATGTTACGCCGTTGTTTAAGAAGGGTGCCAGGCAAAAGGCGGGGAATTATAGGCCGGTTAGTTTAACATCTGTGGTAGGTAAAATGTTAGAATCTGTCATTAAGGAGGAAATTGCGAGGCATCTTGAAGGGAATTGCTTGATAGAGCAGACGCAGCACGGTTTCATTAAAGGGAAGTCGTGTCTGACAAATTTACTGGAGTTCTATGAGGATGTGTCTAGGGCGGTGGATAGAGGAGAGCCGGTGGATGTGGTCTTTCTAGATTTTCAGAAAGCGTTTGACAAAGTGCCTCACAAGAGGTTATTGCAGAAGGTCGAGGGACATGGAGTTGGGGGTAGGGTGTTAGCGTGGATAGAGGATTGGTTGTCAAATAGGAGGCAGAGAGTGGGGGTCAACGGGTGCTATTCGGATTGGCGGATGGTGACTAGTGGAGTGCCCCAGGGGTCGGTGCTGGGGCCTCAGCTTTTTACCATTTATATAGATGATCTGGAGGAGGGAACCGAGTGTAGAGTGTCGAAATTTGCTGATGACACCAAGATTGGGGGAACGGCAAATTGTGCGGAGGGTGTGGAGAGTCTGCAGAAGGATCTAGATAGGCTGGGCGAATGGGCCAGGAAATGGCAAATGGAATTTAATGTTGGCAAGTGTGAGGTGGTCCACTTTGGTAGGAAAAATGGTAGGAAGGACTATTACTTACGAGGCGAAAAACTGCAGCAGGCGGCGGTGCAGAGGGACCTCGGGGTCCTTGTGCATGAGTCGCAAAAACCCAGCTTGCAGGTGCAGCAGGTGGTCAGGAAGGCGAATGGGATGCTGGCCTTCATAGCGAGGGGGATTGAATATAAAAGTAGGGAGGTCTTGCTGCAGCTGTATAGGGCATTGGTGAGGCCGCAGCTGGAGTACTGTGTGCAGTTTTGGGCGCCGCACCTGTGCAAAGATATTTTGGCCTTGGAGGGAGTGCAGAGGAGGTTTACTAGGCTGATACCGGAGTTGAGGGGGTTGAGCTATGAGGAGAGGCTGAATAAACTAGGCTTGTACTCGTTAGAGTTTAGAAGAATGAGAGGAGATCTCATTGAGACGTATAAGATGATGAATGGGATGGATAGGATAGAGGTGGAGAGACTCTTCCCGCTCAAAAAAGACAATAGGACTAGGGGGCACAGCCTCAAGATAAAAGGGGGGCGGTTTAGAACGGAGTTGAGGAGGAACTTCTTCACTCAAAGGGTGGTGAATCTCTGGAATTCTCTGCCCGTTGAAGTGGTGGAGGCTTCCTCGCTAAATATTTTTAAGACGCGGGTTGACGGGTTTTTGATAGGAGAGGGGATTAAGGGTTATGGGGAGAGGGCGGGAAAGTGGAACTGAGCAGTGACAGATCAGCCATGATCTTACTGAATGGCGGGGCAGGCTCGAAGGGCTGGATGGCCTACTCCTGCTCCTATTTCTTATGTTCTTATCTAGTATCTGTAGTGTAGAGCTTTTTTGCACCACCTCTAGTGTCTGAGTGGTAATATCTGCCAGGACAGATTAAATAGTCTGAAGCTGTTTTTTTTCTTGAAAAAAAGACTGAAGAGTGACCCAATACAAGTCTTAAGTTTATCAAAGAATTTTCGCTTCCTGATAACCAGAACAGCCAAGATAAGGTAGTCACAAATAAATCCATTCGAGAATTCAGGAGAAACTTCCTTACACAGAGAACAATTAGAACGTGGGACTTGTTACCTCAAAGCAGTTGAGGGGATAGCATCGATACGTTTAAGACAAGCCTAGGTAAGCATGAGAGGGAGAAAGTGACAGAAGGATGCACTGATTAGGGTGGATGAAGAAGGATAAGGGAAAGCTCATGTGTTGTGTAATCATTGCTGTTAGTATGTTGGTTCAAATGACCTGTTTCTATGCTGTAATACTTTGTAAGATAAAGCATTGAAGCAAGAAAATAAAAATTGAGGGGAAATATTTGTGTGGAGCCACTTCAAAGGGATTCCTGGAGGGAGAACATGCTGCTAACCATCACCTTTAGGGTCCACATGGGTTTCTCTGCCTGCATCCAGGGAGTCAATGTTGTCTTAAAATTGCTTGAAACAACATTACGCAAACATTGTTTTCCTTTTTTATTCAACTGTCTAGTTATAAACAAATTGTTTTTTTTAAAAGAACTTTCCAGAACTTTTTTGAATTCATTGATGGTGTGCTGATAAATCTTCACAACATGGCATTTACAGCAGGCTATATTCATGGCTGACATGTGCATAGCTAAGCTTTGTGGAGGATGAAGTCCTTAAAGGATGAGAAAGTAATCCATGTGGGGTTCCATGCCTCTACTATAGCTATGTTATGGTTTGCCTAGTCAGTGGTGAACCCCAGGATGTTGATGGTAGAGGGGTCCATGATGCAGGTCCTGTTGAAGAACAGGGGTGTGGTTATATCTCTGATGACATTATACTTGCTACAAAAATTACTTGCAGTCTGTCTGCTCAAACCTGGATGTCTTGTTGTGTTTGAGGTGTAAGTACAGTTAAACACTAACCATCAACTAATGATTAATCTGCTAATGATGGTTGGGATTATGATGTAGTCTTGAGGAAATCCTGTAATGATATCCTGGGACTATGATGATTAGCCTTGACAGCTGGGGTGTCAGGTGTGGTAGTTGATACTGAAATATCTAATTGGCCTATACTGCCACCTGCCCTCTCTTTGCCTGCATCGAATTCCATCTTTCTAGAATTCCATGGTATCATAATAGGTCAAATGCTGCCTTGATATCCTGGGCAATGACTGTCACACTTTTCTATAGCATTCAACTGTTATGCTCATCCCTGGATCAAGACAGTGACTCAATCTACCTCCTGGATTTTAGTTACGATAGAGCTTGAACTGAGTGTCAGCAAGCAGGTTATTAGTAGGTATCACTTGATTACACTACTGATGATTCTTCCATTGCTTTACTAATGTATAGTAAGGAATTGATAAGATGGTATTTTGGCCTATCATTTGTGAATAGGAAGAATATATTGTCAGGTAAATGCTAGTTTTCTATCTGTGCTAAAACAATTTAACCTGAGGCTTGATAGTTCTGCGTACAGGTCTCCAGTTGAAGTTTTACCAGTACCTAAAGCCTTTGACAGAGCCAATGTGGTATGTAGCTTCTGAAAGTCATGTGAAATTAATTAAATGGATCAGATGTGTATATCAATAACGATGGGCATTTGGGAGAGGCCAGGTAGAACTATCCCCTTGATACTTTTGGCTGAAAACTTGACTTTGTTGGATTGTCCACCACTGTTGACAGGATATGGCAAACTTTGGTTCTCTAGTTGGTTTTAGTTGCTTATATATCTTCTTTTGGTGTTTAGCATGCCAATAACACTATAACTTATTCATTATGTTAGTGTCTCAGTCTAATGTGCATAGTACTTTCCTGGCACATCATTGTACACTCTGCATTAAACCAGAGTTAATCTCCTGGCTTATGTTAATGGGTGAAAGAGGAATATGTTAGCCCGTTAGATTGCAGGCTGAGGTGTTTTTGGCCATGTACAAATGTCCAGCTTTTGGTTTTCTAGACCTAGACCTTTCCAATCTGATTTAGCACAGTTGTGGTGCCACAATATATGATGAAAGATCTCCTCACTACAAGACTCTGTTTTTGCACAATTGTGAAGTTGATAATCCTACCAAAACTGTTATAATCAGACAGATCTGTGACAGTTTGGTTATTTTCTGTTCTTTGCCTCAATAACTGATAATGAGTCATGTTAGCAACTGCACCTATCAGATTGATCCTCACTTATCCAGATTTGAGAGTGGAGGATTTGACTTCCTGATGGAAAGGAACACTTCAGTTTTCCAAAATATCAATTAAATAGAATCCTGTCATTAGTTGGAAATTATGGTAGTGAAAAAATAAGTCATTTGAATGTTGTTGGATACTCTAAATTTAAAATGATGAAGCTTTTCATTTCCATGAAATATTCCATTATTTCTATTTTTCAATTCAGTATTCCTTTTTATTCAATTGAATCACCTGTATATGAAAATGCACTCAAACACTAACTGTATCCTATTTAATTTTCCATTGGTCTAATTTTAGTAGCAGATGGTACTGTGCTAATTTTGTTTATTTTGTATTATAAACTACTTGGGACAAGGAACAACTTCTCAGCCCTCATATTTTGATCAATTTTGTTTGTGCAGTTTCTGCTTCTAATAAATTTTACTTATTCTTACAATAGGTATTTGGAGTAGTAGATTCCCCCAATTACTCTGGCTGTGGTATAACAAGGCCAGTCATTGCTGAACAAAAGACCAAGTGGCAACCAAATTCTACTGACCAAGCAACTGATGCAAGAAAAGGAGAACTTAGTAAAGAACTTTTGAATGACTCCGAGGTGAGTCATCTGAAGAAACATTGACAACATTTCTAGCATTTGCATGATTTCATTTATCCCAAATATTTCAAACATCAGGAGATTAGTAAAATATAAGACTCTGCCCATAAGTACATTTTATGCCAAATAAAAGCAAGTCTTGCAGTGTTGCTGAATGCTGAGCCCTTTATTCAGTAAGCAGCTAAACCGTATAGTCCAGGCTGATCTGAGGATTTGTTCCCAATGTGCTAAGTTTGCTGATATTAGTAATATTAGGCCATGTTCTTGATATCAAGACCAATTGTATGAGGAGAAGATTCATTTGCTCCTGCTTGTTGTTCACTGACCTGCTTGAGGTGTGCATGCATAGTCAATGAGGATCGGATTAGACGCACCCATATTACCAAGCTCTGCCTCACCACCACCTCTGTCTCTCAAGCTGCTTGTCCAGAATGCAGTATTACATGAGCAGCAATTTCCTCTTCAATGCCTGCCTACAACTCCATTCCCTAATCACTACTCCATCCTTCTCCCTGGCAATTGCCTGAACCTGAGCTAAACTATTCGCAAACTTGCTTCATATTTAACGCTGAGATGAGCTTCCAACCACTCATCTGGTTAAACACCAAACTGACCTCTTCCCATCTATGTAAAATCACCAAACTCTGTCCTTGCCTTAGCTCATCTGTTGCCAGAACACATCTTACATTGCCATTGTTATGTCTCGAGTTAACTATTCCAATGATTTTCTGCCTGGCTTCCCATGTTCACTGTCCATAAATTGAATTAATCCAAATCTGTGATTTTTCTTTTTCTTATTTATTCGTGTAATTTGAGTGTCACTGACAAGGCTAGCATTTATTACCATCCGAAGTTGCTCCTGAGAAGACAGAGTGAGCTGCAGCCTTCAACTGTTGCAGTCTACTTAGTGTTGGTACACTTACAATGCTGTTGGGGAGGGCATTCCAGGATTTTGATTGCTTCACTGTTGTTCAATGATGAAATGATACCAAGTCAGAATGGTGTGTGTCTTTTGAGGCATTCCCATGTGTCTGCTGCCTTTGTCCATCTAAGTTGTAGAGATTGTTGGTCTGGTGGCTGCTGTTGAAGGAGCCTTTGCAAGTTTCTGCAGTGCTTCGATTAAATAGTACATACTGCTCCCATTGTGCACCTTTGGTGGAGGAGATGAATGTTTAAGATGGATGGGATATTGATCGAGTGGGCAACTTTATCCGGATGGTTTTGAGCTTCTTGTGTTGTCTCACCCCCCGACAAATGGAGATAAAAACAGAAAATGTTGGAAATAATCAGGTCAAGTTGCATCTGTGGAAAGAGAAGCAAAATGAATGTTTCAGGTTGTAAGTGTTCTCCATTATGCTCTTGAATTGTCTTTTACTTGGACAGATTTCAGGGAGATGTGAAGTGAGGAACCTACCACTGAATTCCCAGCTTCTAACCTGCTTTTGTAACCTCAGTACTTACAAGGTTTCCCAGGATCAAAAAACACAGATGGTGGCAGCAGGTTCAGCATTGGTAATGCCAACATTTGGAGATGATAGTTAGCTTCTCTGTTATTGGAGATGGTCATTGCCTTGCACTTGTATGGCACAAATGTTACTTGTCACTTATCAGCCTGAGCCTGGATGTTGCCTCTGCCATTCTGCATGCAGGCACTGACTGCTTTAGTATCTAGTTCTGAATGAGTGTCATCTCCACTTCTGAACTTTACATCGGAGGGAAGATCATTGGTGAAGATGATTGGACATAAGAAACTACCCTAAGGAACTGCGGCTGGAATGTCTTGGGGCTGAGGTAATTGACCTGCAACAACGACGATCGTAAAACACTGATTCAGCCTCACATTGGGTATTGCAGCAGTTCTGGGCACCACAGCTTTAGGAAGGATGGGAAGGCATGAGTGAATGCAGAAAAAATTCAGGGAATGGTTCTAGGGGATCACAGTCATGTAGAAAGATTGAAGAAATTGGGGTTGTTTTGGAGAAGAGAAGTTTGAGAAGAAATTAGGGTTTTTGTTGAAGTAAGAGGGGAGGAATCTGTCCCCATTAGTAGAAGAGTTGAGAACCAGAGGCATGATTAAGGTATTTTGCAAAACAAACAATTGTGACATGAAAAATGACTGGCTAGGATTTGGAGTGCACTGCCTGAGTGTGGAGATCAGTTGAGGCTTTCAAAAGAAAATTGGATCTATATCTGAAATAGAAATATTTGCAGCGCAAATATTGGGAGAACAAGAAGATGGAGTGGGTGGGTGCTAGTGCCACAAGGTGAATTGCTCCTTCAGATGGTGAGCACAGACATGATGGACCAAATTACCACCACCTGTAGTGTAGCCATCCTTTGATTCTATGATTCCATGATCTTTTTGGTAGGTATGACCCCAACCAGTTGAGTTTTGCTAGTGCTCCTTGATGCCACGTTCTGTCAAGTGCTGCCTTCATGTCAAGGGGAGTCACTCACCTCATCTAGTATTGTTTGGGCCAAGAATATAATGGTCTTTTGAACCTAATAGCCCTGGTGGAACCCAAACTGAACATGGTGAACAGGCAAGTGCCACTTGATAGCACTCAACAACACGTTCTATTATTTTACTGATGATTGAGAGTAAACTTCTGAGACAGCAATTAAATTAATACTGCAGTGACCAAACTATACCTGGGGAATGTTTTGCATTGTCGGGTAGATACCAGTGTTGTAGCTTTATAGGAAGAATTTGGCTAGGAATGCAGCTACTATTTCAGTAAATCAATGTGATGTAAAAAGTGCCTGTAGCCTTTGCTGTACCCAGTGTTTTCAGCATCTGATATCATGAGAGTTAATCGCATTGGAAGAAAACATAACATCTATAATGCTGAAGATCTCAGGAGAAGGCTAAATGGCATATCCACTTGGCACTTATGACTGAAGACAATTACGAATGCTTCGGTCTGGTCTTTTGCACTGCTATTCTTGGCTCCCCCACCATTGAGGATGGGGATATTCGTGGAGCTTCCTCCTGTGGATAGTTGTTTAAAATTGTCTACTGACAATCCTTATTGAGCCAATGTTGAACCTTGTCTCTATGATAATGGTAGAATGAGCAATATGCAGGGCCATAAGATTGCAAATTGAGTTTGAATATAGTTCTAATGGTGGCCCATTATGCCTCAGGATGCCCAGCTTTGAACTGCTAGATCTGTTCTGAATCTATCCTGTTTAGATCGGTGCTAATGCCACATGTATGATGGAGGGTGTCCTCCTATGAAGGCAGGATTTCACACAAGGACTGTGCGGTCATTGCTTCTACCATTCATGTCTTGGGAAGGTGCATCTATGACAAATGGTTCTGTGAGGATGGAGTTAAGTTGATATTTCCCTCCTACGTGTTCTCAGCACCTACCAAGCTTCAGTCTGACAGCTATGCCCTTCAGGACTCAGCCTGCTGCTGCCTGTATCCTAACTTGCATCATATAACTTCCCTAATACCCAGACATGCTAACCTACATTGACTAACTGCCCCAGTAATAACTTTCATTCCCTCTGTGGTCTTGCCCTCCTTTCTTAATCTCCTTGAGCCTGACAGTCCTCTGAGATCTCTGTGCTCCTCCAATCCTGGCCAGTTGCTCATGTCTGATTTTAATCACTTCATGATTGACTGTCATGCCTTCAGATACAAGGATCCTAAGCTGCGAAGTTTGATCCCACCTCCCAATCTCTCTTTCCTCCTATAGAAGATTCCGTAAAACCTCTCTTTGATCAATGTTTTGGTCATTTGTCCTAATATTTTATGCAACTGTCAAATTTTGTTTGGTAATGCTCCTGTGAAACATTTTGGGAATTTTATTTTATTAAAGATGCTATAAAAATGCAAATTTTTGGTGCTTTCCACAGTCAGGCTGTTTGTCAGCAGTCACTTTTGAGGGCAATTGAGCTGTGGGCCAGAGGGCAACTGGTGTAGTGGAACCATATCCTGACATTCTGCAAGAGGGAAAGGAAGAAAATTTGACAAGGAAGCACCAAATATGGACTGGCCAGATGAAAGCAAAAGAAGATCTGGGCTCTCCCTTAAAATCAGAGTGCTTGTTTTAAACAAAACTATTCTTTGCACAGATAGTGTAACATGGGGTAGAAAAGACCACAATCAGTAAGGATAGGCAGCAATGACACTTCACGGTTATCCTGAACACCAGTGCTCGCAAGGCTGTGTCCTCAGCCCTTTGTTATACTCCTTGTACACCTATGACTGTGGCCAAATTTCCCTCCAACTCGATTTTCAAGTTTGCTGTTGACACCACCATAGGGGGTTGGATCTGAAACAATGATGAGATGGAGCTCAAGAAAGAGAGCGAGAATGTTCTGAATTGATGCAATAACAATAATCTCTTTGCTCAATGTCGCTGGTTGGCAGAAAGGAAACAGAGTAGGCACTAATAGGTGCTTTTCAAATTGGCAGGTAATAACTAGTCGGCTACCACAGGGACTGATGCTGGGACCCCAGCTATTTGCAATATATGTTAATGATTTGGATAAGGAAACAAAATGTAACATTTCAGTTTGCAGATGATACCAAGTTGTGTGGGAGGGTGAACTGTGAAGAGGATGCAGAGATCCTTCAGAATGATCTGGACAGGTTGGGTGGATGAGCAAATCAATAGCAGATGCAGTATAATTTAGATAAATCTGAGGTTATTCACTTTGGAAGCAAAAACAAGAAGGTAGATTACTATCTGAATGGCTGTAAATTGGGAGGGGAGTGTGCAGTCAGATCTGGATGTCCTTGTGCACGAGAGGGAAAATGGCATGTTGGCCTTCGTTGCGAGAGGTTTTGAGCACAGGAGCAGGCATGTGTTGCAATTATATGGGCCTTGGTGAGGCCACACCTGGAATATTGTGTGCAGTTCTGGTCTCCTTTTCTGAGGAAGGATCTTCTTGCTCTCAAGGGAGTGCAGCAAAAGTTTACCAGGCTGATTTTGGGAATGACGGGACTGATGTATGAGGAGAGATTGACAACATTAGGATTATTTTTGCTGGAGTTCAGACGAAGAGGGGGGAGGGTGGGGGGCGATCTCAGATGTAAAATTCTAACAGGACTGGATGGGATAGATGCAGGGAAGATATTCCTGATGGTGAGGGAGTCCGGAACCGGGGGTTCCCAGGTTGAGGATTTGGGGTAGACCATTTAGGATGTAGGTGAGGAGATATTTCTTCACCCAAAGAGTGTTGAACCTGTGGAAGTGACTACCACAGGAAGTAGTTGATGCCAAAACATTGAATGTATTCAAGAGGCGGTTGAATATAGCACTTAGGGTGAATGGGATTAAAGGTTATGGGGGAAAAAGCAGGAGTTGGCAATTGAGTTGGAAGATCAGCCATGATTGTGATGAATGGCGGAGCAGGATTCAAAGACCAAATGGCCTCTTTCTGCTCTTCTATGTTTCTGAGAGAGTAAAACGAAGGAGATGGTTATCGACTTCAGGAAATGCAGTGGAGGACATGCCCCTGTCTACATCAAGGGGGGTGAAGTGGAAATTGTCGAGAGCTTCAAGTTTCTAGGTGTTCAGTTCACCAACAACCTACCCTGGTCCCTCTGTGCCGTGCTATACTTAAGAAAGTCCACCCATGCTGCTGCTTTCTCAGGAAACTAAGGAAATTTGTCATGTTCACTATGACTCTAACCAACTTTTACAGATACACCATAGAAAGCATCATTTTTGGATGTATCACAGCTTGGTATGGCTCCTGTTCTGACCAAGACCACAAGACACTGCAAAGGGTTGTGAATGTAGCCTAGTCCATCACAAACCAACTTCCTATCTGTCAACACTTTGCGCTGCCTTGGAAAAGCAGTTAGCATATTCAAGGAACCCGTGCATCCCAGACATCCTCTCTCCCACTTTCTTCCATTGGGAAAAAGACACAAACGTCTGAGGTCATGTACCAGTCGACACAAGAACGGCTTCTTCCTGCTGTCATCAGACTTTTGAACGGACCTACCCTGCATTAAGTTGATCTTACTCTACACCCTAGCTATAACAGTAACACTACATTTTGCACTCTTGTTTCCTTCTCTCTGAATGGTATGTTTTGTCTGTATAGCATGTGAGAAGCAATACTTTGTATTGTATGCTAATACATGTGACAATAATAAATCAAATCAAAATGACTCATGCCACACATTCGGCATTCTTGTTTCCTTCTCTATGAATGGTATGCTTTGCCTCTGTACCGTGCAAGAAATACTTTTCATTATTTACCAATACATGTGACAATAATAAATCAAATAGAAAAAAAATTCGAAGTGTCGTAATGGTGAGCCATGCTGTTCTTTCAGGCGCTCCACATTGCAAGTTTTCAATGCTCGCGTCACTTTTCTCGAGTTGGAAGTTTTGCAACGTTGTAGTTTTGGAAGTTGGAAGTGAATTGGAACTAAAGACCTGAGTGAGCCGGCTCACCCCCCCACCACCACTATTATGAATCCCAACATAATCCAGCCCTACATGACCCCTCCCTCTCCCATCATGGCCACCCATTGGCACTGCTCCTGTCAGACTGGCAGTGCCCAGCTGGCAGCAGCCTGATGGCCACTGCTGAGCCATACCTCCGGCCACTGGGCGGCTTCAGTGGTCTCCAAGCCCCCCTTCTAAGTGTGAGCATCGAGCCAGATCTGCGCTCGTGGAGACCTGTACTAATTCTTGCCACTTTGGCACTGTGCCCAAAGGCTAAAAGATTCTGTACATTGGGTTCAAAATGGGCTATGCACATTTAAATACTATAAATATGCTAATTGGCTTTGCATCCTCTAAGCTTGGAACAGTTAATTCAATTGTTGGGGGGCTGGGAACATAGCATCAAGTTGGCACAAAGCCAACTGTATTTTTAGCATTGCAAGCTATTTTCACTGCAGTGTTCAGGCGCAGCAAGGTGGCAAAAGCGCACTCATGAAATAATTTGCTCATATGATCATGAAAAACCATAACACATAAGAACAGAAGTAGGTCACTCGGCCCATCGAGTCTGCTGCAACATTCAATTGTGACTAATTTTTTTTCATCCCCATTCTCCTGCCTTTTCCCATAACCCCTGATCCCCTTATTAATCAAGAATCTTATCTATCTCTGTCTTGAAGACATTCAATGATCTGGTCTCCACAACCTTCTGCGGCAGTGTGTCACAGATTCAGCACTCTGGCTGAAGAAAATCCTCCTCATCTCTGTTTTAAAGGATCACCCTTTTAGCCTGAGGCTATGCCTCTTGGTTCTAGTTTTTCCATCTTGTGGAAGCATTCTCTCCATGTCCACTCTATCCAGCCTCGCAGTATCCTGTAAGTTTCAATAAGATCCCCACTCATTCTTTTAAACTCCAAGTACAGACCTAGAGTCCTTAACTGTTCCTCATACAACAAGCTCTTCATTCTAGGAATCATTCTTGTGAACCTCTTCTGGCCCCTTTCCAAGGCCAGCACATCCATCCTTGGATATGGGGCCCAAACTGCTCACAATACTCCAAATGGGGTCTGACCAGAGCTTTGGGCGGCATGGTAGCACAGTGGTTAGCACTGCTGTTTCACAGCTCCAGGGTCCTGGATTCGATTCCTGGCTCGGGTCACTGTCTGTGTGGAGTTTGCACATTCTCCTTGTGTCTGCGTGGGTTTCCTCTGGGTGCTCCGGTTTCCTCCCACAGTCCACAGATGTGCGGGTTAGGTTGATGGGCCATGCTAAGAAATTGCCCCTTAGTGTCTAGGGATGCATAGGTTAGAGGGATTAGTGGGTATAATATGTAGGGATATGGGGGTAGGGCCTGGGTGGGATTGTGTTCGGTGCAGACTCGATGGGCCGAAGGGCTCTCTTGCTGCACTGTGGGGTCCTATGATTTATACTAAAAACAAAACTAACTCAAATCTATTCAATATAATACCTGTTACCTCAGTTGTATACAGGAGTGCCTTTTGCTTATTGGGTTCGAGATTATTGGTTGGTGACTTGGGTAGTCTCACAACTATGTAAAAGGCATTTCCTTAAAGTGTGTATTAGTTCAATTAAAAAATAACCCAGTTAACAAGCTTTAGTATTAAATCAGAGAAAGGTTTACTTTATTACAAAAGCTACAGCTGCAAGCTCCTTACGTAGAAGTGGTAGTTATTAACTGAAATGCAGATATAAAGTTTAAGATGCCAATAAAGAGAAAAAAAAACTTAAAGATGAGATCGCAAATCAATCCTGGATATTGCAGGCTTGTTGCTTGAATTCCTTCTTTCCAAAATGAAGGTCGGAACTTGAGATTTGGTTTAGCAGCAATAGATGAATTGGAGCTTTCTTTTGCCAGTAGACTCAAAGTAGAACAGGTCTTGGGAGTGAGTGAAGATTCCTGTTTTCACTTCAACAGCACTAGATGTTAGTGGCGTGATTTGTATGGCAGTCTGTTAGCTGTTTCTGGGAACCTTCCTTGGTGTCTCCACGTTGAGGACCTTGAAACAAAGTGCTTCTCATCAAGCTGATTTTCCCCTTGGGCAGCTTTCAGCCTTATGAAACTCAAAGATTGCTGCACCCAAACTGATGAATCATGCTTCCATATTGAGTATTGGTCATTCAGTCTTTCTGTCACCTGAAACACTAACTTTTCATTGAGGCCCTTATCATGTAATTGTCTTTCTTCTGAAAAAAGCTTAGCAAGTGGAAGGATCAGTTTTTCAGTTGTAGAACACTGAGATGAAAAGTTTGATAATGGTTTATAACGAACATAGGTGCCTAGTTGTCTGCCATGCATCTCTTGTGAACAAAGATTTTTAAAGTTTTTTTTTAAAGCAAGCATGTGCTTTTCAAATGGTTCCCTTAGAAATCTATAATAATGTAACTGCACATTCATGACAGGCAGTCATGAGTATTCCAATCATTGCAAGAAGATGTCAATCTCTGGTACAAGAGCAAAATTGAAGCAAATAGGCTAGATACTTTTGAGGGGAAACTAGACAAGCATTTGAGGGGGAAGGAAATAGATGGTTCTGATAGGTTGAGGAGAAAAGATGGGAGGATGTTTGAGTGGAGCATAAGCACTTGGGTAACTAACTAAGTTACCAACCATATCATGAACAAGCCAAATTTACATAGGTCATTTAAAGGATTTAATTCTGAGTTAATGGACTTGTTACAATTATAATTTTTTGCCTTCAAAATTGTGTTTACATAATTCCTTTCTTGACCCCAGAGCATCCCAAAGTACATTATTTTTGAAATGTAATCACTTTTGTAACACAAGTGTGGCAATATTTTGCACGTGGCAAACTACAAACAACAATGTGTTAATGGTCAGATACATCGCTTTCAGTAATGTTGATTAAGGGATAGATATTGACTGGGAAGCCAGGGTATCTCCCATTTTTGAAGTAGTGCCATGAGATCTTTTATTTCCACTGAGAGCTTGGTATCAACTTTCGGCTTTGACAAAGGGTCATCTGGACTCAACGTCAGCTCTTTTCTCTCCTCACAGATGCTGCCAGACCTGCTGAGACTTACCAGCGTTTTCTCTTTTGGTTTCCAATTCCAGTATCCACAGTAATTTGCTTTCATCCTTGTATCAGCCTTGGCTTGGTGTTGGAGCATTGGCCTCTAAGCAGGATTGCTAATTCTAATTGGATGCATTTCTGAAGATTTCATCATGTGACATTGCTCACAGTGTGGAAATGCAGTTTGAATGCTTGTAGTTGGCTGACATTACTCTCCATGAACTTAAAATAAACGTATTTATTTGCTGGCAGAGATGGAATTGCTATTTTTGTTTTGGAAAATTTCACGAATACCACCATGAATAGTTCTCCAGCACTCTCAGGAGGTGTGTTCTCTGATTCTCCAAACACTCTTAGAGATGTGCCCTCTGATATCATTCATGCCGGTTGTCTAATTCTTGGCTTAACAGTTGGTTCAGTGTTCAAATTGAATCAGCTGTGATGGGTAGCTGCTGGTGCCCACTTGGAGGGTGGCTAGAGGCTATTCTGACAATTAATGTTGTCACTCTTGAGATTGCTGTGCTAATTTTTCGAAAAACTTAATGCAACCTCAAAGAAGATGCTTACATAAAAGATGTGGATTCCCACTGGATAATTTTCAATTTGTTGACCAAGGCCAAAGGACTTACTAAGAACAACAGCAGGACTATGAAGAAAGAGCAAGGAAATCAGACTAAATTGCTCATTCTTTCAAAGTCTTTGAATTGACATGATGTGTTGAATGATGAGCTAGAACTATAGAAAAGTTATGGCACAGAGAGAGGCCATGTAGTTCATTGTCTCTGCCAATGGAAAAATAAGCTGCCCATTCTGTGCTGAAGAATTTCAGTACATTGATATAAAAGTATTCTTAATTGGCCACAATTTTCTTAGTTTCTCTGTAAAAGTTGGACTGTAGGATGAGGTGGTTGTATAATGCTCCTTACCATTTATTTGAGGTTTTGGGTCTCATTTCATAAATTTTATCCATTTAAATTACTTGTCGCATCCAATTATTAAATATGACAATCAATAATTATAAGTTAATGAGCACATTTTAAATAAGCTGTCAGCTTGTTTTATGGGGGGAAAATTAATTAACTCGGCTGAAATAATGACATTCTCTTCGTAAACAGCACTGACAGTGGAATAAAGAGTTATGCATCTCGAGCGATGTTAGGTCAGCAGTGGAAATAGTGATGATATACTGTATGAAAATCTTGTCTCTAATGCATGTTCAGAAGTTGACAAAATGCTGTCACGTGTGCAAAACCTGTTTCTTGTGCAAAGTTCTGCAGGCATATCAAAGTTATCCTTTTGGATACTTCCCTACCCTTTTTGAAAGTGCTATACACAATTGCATTTAATTTTAACCCTGGGCTAATTGCAGCCATATTTATTATTGCTGTTTGTCTTTTTTCCATTTTCATTAATCACATTCCAAATGTTCAGTTTTGTTCATTGTATCCTGTGCATTAACGTACTTGCAATTTAGTGTCTGTACCCCTGGTTTGGCAGGCAATCTTTCCTTTTTATACTTTCTCACTTTTTTCCTTGCAGTCATGTAATATTTAATTTCCTTCAACTTTTCTATTGTATATTCAGTTTATTTTTCTTAAGCTATCACCTCAACTCTTATCCTCTCTTAGTCCAGGCTCTATTCACCAGAGTTCTATCCCATGGTACAACTGAGATCAATGCTCCGAAAATCCAAATGTTTCCTACCCATGCTGCAAGCCATACTTGTATTTATCTTTCTAATCTGGTAGTTCCCATAATAACTCCTTAATATACCTCCCTACTTCAGGAAATCACTTCTCTGAGATTAAAACCTGTTCTCCACAAGTCATTCATTTTGAAATGACATCTTCCAGCTAATTCCCCAAGAGCTTTTGGACCTGCTCTGTTAGGTCGTCTTAACTCTGGCACCTAGGAAGAACCCCATCACTTGAACTCCCTTTTATGTTTACAAATACTTGCTGTTGAATCTCCCATTATTTTGTCTCAACTTTTCTATCTCTCTTAGTAAATACATCCCATGATACAGTGGTTATCTCATGATTGCTTTACAAAGTTGTTGTACTTGTCTGTTACATGTTTTTCAAACTGTGTATTTATCAGCGAGTTTCAGACTGTATTAGTTTCATTAGCTGCCTCTATCTGTCTTTCTCAATCTCTCTCTCTCCCTGGAAGATATTCACCCATTCTTTTTGCCCTTCTATTGTTCCAAAAGGTGTTATTGAATTTGCTGCCATAACCCTATCCTGGTTACTGATCTCTCCAGTCATGGAGGCAGTTTCTAATTTACTCGATTAGAATTCCAAAGCTTGCAAATTAACTCGGGCTCACTAGCCCAATGTGTTACATGTTGTACAATTAGGAGTAGTCTTGTGGATTCTACTTTAGTCCCTCAGTCCTTATTTTTGCCAACTTTCTAAACTTCTCATTCCCTGAAGCTGTTGAATATTTTTAAGTTTCTGCACGTGATTTAAAATATCCAGTGTCAGCAGGTTTTACAAGCTTAATTGTCACAATTAAGCCAATTCTATCCAAAACCCCACAAACAAGAATCTTCAGCAATCAGAGGCAAGAACCATGGCTTTTTTTTCTTCCCTTGCTTGGCCAATCATAGGAAGGTTTGACTTTGAAGTTCCTTGCACCATCCAGGTTGAGACTAAAGAGGATCTCAAGAGTTGGAACCCAGGACCTTATCTGTGTGGTTGAAGTACTTTCTCAATCAACTGAGCTTTGGGGCAACTATCATTTAAATACTCAGGAATCTCATGTTCTTTATTTTAGTTGCATTGTTAGTCAACCCTTTACTATATTATAACACCTATGACTGCGTGGCCAAATACTGCTCCACTCCATTTTCAAATTTGCTCATGGCACCTCTGAGTGGGTCGGATTGCTAGCATTGATGAGAAGTAGTACAGGAAGGAGGTAAAGAATCTAGTGAAATGGTGCTGTGACACTGATCTCTCCCTCAATGTCAGTAAAACGAAGGAGATAGTCATCAACTTCAGCAAGCGTAGTGGAGGACATGCCCCTGTCTACATCAAAGGTGATGAAATGGAGATGGTTAAGAGCGTCAAGTTTCTAGATTTTCAGATCACCAACAATTGGTCCTGGCCCCTCCATGCTGACGCTATAGTTAAGAAAGCCTACCAATGCCTCTACCTTAGGAGACTAAAGAAATTTAACATGTCTGCTACGACTCTCACTACTTTTTACAGATGCATGCTTTCTGGATACATCACAGCTTGGCATGGCTCCTGCTCTGACCGAGACAGCAAGAAACTACAAAGAGTTATGAATGTAGCCCAGTCCATCATGCAAACTAGACTCCCATCCTTTGTCTCAGTCTACATTTCCTGCTGCCTCAGGAAAGCAGCCAGTATAATCAAGGACCCCACACATACTCTCTTCCACCACTACCTTTCGGGGAAAAAGATACAAAAGTCTGAGATCATGTAACAACAGACTCGAGAAAGCTTGCTTAAAGTTTTTTAAAGTTTATTTATTAGTCACAAGTGAGGTTTACATTAACACTGCAGTGAAGTTACTGTGAAATTCCTTTAATCACCACATTCCGGTGCCTGTTCGGGTCAGTACACTTAACCAGCATGTCTTTCAGACTGTGGGAGGAAACCGGAACATCCGGAGGAAACCCATGCAGACACGGGGAGAACGTGCAAACTCCACACAGCGACCCAAGCCGGGAATCAAACCCAGATCCCTGGCACTGAGACAGCAGTGCTAACCACTGTGCTACCTGCCCACCATGTTTCTCTGCTGCCGTCCAATTTTTGAACAGTCCTATCACACATTAAACTGATCTTACTCCTCACCCTATCAGTAACTGCAACACTATAGTCTGTACCTTATCCTTGCCTTTTGCTCTATGTACTCTATGGCATGTTTTGTCTGTATGGCTTGCAAGAAACAATACTTTTCACTGTATCCCAATGCATGTGACAATAGTAAATCAATTCAATTCAAGTTTTACTGTGACCCCTGTTAGCTGCTGGCTTGATGACTAATGCCAAATTTTGAACCATAACTTCCAAAAAGAATAGAGCTATTATGAACCTCTTTTTGTTCATGACGTCCTTTCAAATTTGCACTATTTATACCCGGAAATAAAATTATTTTTATCAAAGGCAGAAGTATGTTATGCATGCTTTGACTTAAGTAATATCACACTTCTTTGACTTCAATCATTGTAGAGCATTTTAACTTTATCATGTCGTGCAGAGCAAGTAGAATCCATAAAAATGGCTTAGTGAGAAACATTTCCTAGCAAGTTCTCTTTGCAACTTGCAGAAATTTCTTTTGATGATTTTTATTCAATGATGATATGTGTTGATAATGTAGCCTGCATTAATTAAAAATCTTATCTATGAAATACTGTTCATGAATGGTACAACATAGTTATAAACTACAATCAATGTACCGTATGAATTGAATAGCAGCCCTTACCCAGTTGTGTTTTTGCTGCCTGCGGTTAATTTTTCCAATTGCAAGTATTCCATGTGGACACACAAGTCTTTTTATTCAAACTTCTCTTACGTGCTTACTTGATCATTTCCCAGAGCTTGCTTAATTTTGCGCATGTTAGCTCCTTGCAAAGGCTGCTAATATTTATTTTGCAATTCCCCCTTTCTAAATTCATACTTATAAGTATTTAAAGTAGTGGGCTCTGATAAAAGGACATCAGCCAGAAATGTTAATCCTAGCTTCCTCACTCCACAGATGCCATCTGACCACGTTGACTTTTTACTTAACATATAAAAATAGAAAATGTGATGCTGTGGCACAGTTCTTTATTCGTGCATGTTGTGCAGATGCTCTTTTTTGGAATTAACAAACACCTTCTGTTGACTTTCATTTGTGCATTTTAAGTATCAAAAGAAAAAATAGGTTCATTATTATGTATCAATTAAATAAAACCTCAAAACATTAAAGCTTTTTAGAATAATTTTAATGTTTAGCACTCCCTGTCAATACATTCATAAGAAACTTCTGTACCAGAGGGTAGTGAGAATGTGGGACTTGCTATCATGGGGATATGTATTTATTTCATGAGATGCTAGGTCTGCTTTTATTGCCCATCCCAAATTGCTCTTGCGAAGGTGGTGGTGAGCCGCTTCCTTGAACCATTGCAAAGCATATAGTGCAAATACACCCACATCTTGTGGGGAAAAATAAAATAAAAAACAGTTGAAGCAAATAGTATATGTACATTTAAGGGGAAGCTACATAAGCATATGAAGAAGAATGGAATAGAAATCTATGTTGCGTTAAATGAGAAACAATGGGAAGAGACTTCAGTGCCAGCTTTGACTTGTTGGTCTGCATGGCCTGCCTCAGTGTTTTACTATGTTACAAAAATGGTCAATTATGGTAAGTACATCAGGTTTGAAGAATGTATTTGTATTCTAAAACAACAAAAAATGATTGTGATTCCATTCAAATTATGTTTGAAGTGTCATTCTGCATAATCCATTTGTATGTTGTTCAACCCTAATTTGATTTCAATTGCCATATTAATCTCCTACGCTTTGGTATCTAAGAATGGAAGAACTACAAATACTAACATATAACATTATAACTTGTGAGAAGAGTTTATGTAGTTTAACATTTTAACATTGTATACTGTTTGTTCACGAGGTCTTTAGCAGCTGACATGAACAATTAGATGGTAAGTAAGTTGCCTAGTAGTAGATTAATTTGAACATTGTTGAGAAGAGAAACGTATTGCCAAAGCTTTTCATTTTGCACTCATCAGGACAAACGCAAAAATGCTAAACTTCAAAAGATCATAATTTATAATACAAGGGGAAGGGGTACTGATTGGTTGGCAAGCCAACTCTCGCTCAGGCATTGTTATGGATAAAGTAACAGAGAACTATAGCGGGCAGCACAGTAGCATGGTGGTTAGCACTGCTGCTTCACAGGGCCAGGAACCTGGGTTCAGTTCTGGCCTCAGGTCACTGTCTGTGTGGAGTTTGCACATTCTCCTGTGTCAGCGTGGGTTTCCTCCGGGTGCTCTGGTTTCCTTCCACAATTCAAAGATGTCTGGTTAGGTTGATTGGCCGTGCTAAATTGTCCCTTATTGTTGGGGAATTAACAAGGGTAAATATAAGGGGTTAAGAACATAAGAACTAGGAGCAGGAGTAGGCTATCTGGCCCCACGAGGCTGCTCCGCCATTCAATAAGATCATGGCTGATCTTTTCACAGACTCAGCTCCACTTACCTGCCCCCTCATCATAACCCTTAAATCCTTTACTGTTCAAAAATGTAGTATCCTTCCCTTAAAAAGATTCAATGAGGTAGCCTCAACTGCTTCACTGGACAGGGAATTCCACAGATTCACAACCCTTTGTGTGAAAATGTTCTTCCTCAACTCAGTCTTAAATATGCTTCCCCTTATTTTGAGGCCATGCCCCCTAGTTCTAGTTTCAGCTGCCAGTGGAAACAACTTCCCTGCTTCCTTCTTATCTATTCCCTTCATAATCTTACATGTTTCTGTAAGATCTCCCCTCATTTTTCTGAATTCCAATGATATAGGCCCAGTCTACTCAGTCTCTCCTCGTAAGCCAACCCTCTCAACTCCGGAATCAACCTAGTGAATCTCCTGTGCACCCCCTCCAGTGCCAGTATATCCTTAAGTAAGGATATCAAAACTGTACACAATACTCCAGGTGTGGTCTCACCAGCACCCTGTACAACTGCAACACAACCTTGCTGTTTTTAAACTCCATCCCTCTTCGGTATTCACGCAGGGAGACGTAAATGTAGTTGTGGAGAACACCTGCAGAAAATGCAGATGTATGGGATTGAGGGTGATTTAGTTAATTGGATCAGGAATTGGCTAGCTGATAGAAGACAGAGGGTGGTGGTTGATGGCAAGTATTCGTCATGGAGTTCGGTTACAAGTGGTGTGCCTCAGGGATCTGTTTTGGGGCCACTGCTGTTTGTAATTTTTATAAATGATCTGGATGAGGGTATAGAAGGATGGATTAGTAAATTTGCTGATGACACCAAAGTCGGAGGAGTGGTAGATAGTGAAGAGGGGTGTCATAGTTTACAGAGAGACTTGGACAAGTTGCAGAGCTGGGCCGAGAGGTGGCAAATGGAGTTTAATGCGGAAAAGTGTGAGGTAATTTCACTTTGGCAGGAATAACAAATGTGTAGAGTATAGGACTAACGGTAGGACTCTGAATAGTGTTGACGAACTGAGGGATCTAGGTGTATATGTGCATAGATCCCTGAAAGTTGGAAATCAAGTCAATAAGGTTGTTAGGAAGGCATACGGTGTCTTGGCGTTTATTGGTAGGGGGATTGAATTTCGGAGCCGCAACGTCATGTTGCAACTGTACAAAACTCTGGTGCGGCTGCACTTGGAGTATTGTGTACAATTCTGGTCCCCACATTATGGGAAAGATGTGGAGGCATTGGAGAGGGTGCAGAGGAGGTTTACCAGGATGTTGCCTGGTATGGAGGGAAGGTCCTATGAAGAGAGGCTGAGGGATTTGAGGTTGTTTTCGTTAGAAAGAAGGCAGCTAAGAGGAGACCTTATGGAAACGTACATGATTAGAGGTTTAGATAGGGTGGACAGTGATAGCCTTTTTCCTCGGATGGAGAAAGCTAGCACGAGGGGACATAGCTTTAAATTAAGGGGTGGTAGTTATAGGACGGATGTCAGAGGTAGGTTCTTTACGCAGAGGGTGGTAAGGGTATGGAATGCCCTACCTGCTGCAGTTGTAGATGCGCCAAGTTTGGGGGCGTTTAAGAGGTCCGTGGATAGGTTTATGGATGGAAAGGAAATGGTTTAGGTTAGAGGGTCATTGCTTTTTTCTTAATTGGACGGCGCAACATCAAGGGCCGAAGGGCCTGTTCTGCACAGTAATGTTCTATGTTTTCTAGCAATGAAGAACAAAATTCCGTTTCCTGCCTTAATTACCTGCTGCACCTGCAAATCAACTCCTTGAGATTCCTGCATAAGAACATCCAGGCCCCTTGCACAGCAGCATGCTGCAATTTTTTTACCACTTAAATAATAGTCCAGGGTTACATGATTATCGCCTGGGTGAGAAACTTTGGTCAATGCAGATTCGATGGGCCAAATGGCCTCCTTTTCACTGTAGGGATTCTTTGATTCTATAGGTTCCTGAAGCTCCCTGATAATTCACAAAAAATGCAAGGCTTGAACAAATTACTTTATTGCAGACAGCAGGTCCCTGTACATCAATATAAGTTGTTTCTAGCAAGCGTAAATGAGCCGAGTTACAAACTTTGACAAAGGATCTTCTGGACTTGAAATGTCAGCCTTTTCTCTCCTTACAGATGCTGCCAGACCTGCTGAGGTTTTCCAGCATTTTCTTTTTTGGTTAGTTACAAACTTGACTGACTATCTTCAATTGGTTGTTAGTGAAGTTATTGAAGCACTCAAAATTGTTCCCCATAATTTCTTAATGTAAATACCTTGTCCAAAGTCAAATCAGCACACTTTCTTCAGGTCTTTCTCTCCAGCAATATTAGATCATTTTTAATAGTGTTTATTAATCTAAGTGTAATCTACACCATACCACTCTGGAATAACAGTGTAAAGGCTACTTTTGTTAGCAAAGATTCTTGATCATGTTTGTATTGTATGGTACTTCCCAACAGAGGGCACTGTGAACTTTAGGAAGGTTTGAATAAACAATTTTTTTTGCAGATCTTGCAGGATTATCAGGAGGAAATTGTGTATGTGATTAGGGTCCAATTGCTATTGCTGATTTCAGACATATATTTTGGCAGAGAACTTGAATGTAAATTTTTCAAGTTTTACTTTGCATACTTTTCCACTCCTGCCAAATATTGCCTGTACATTTGAAGATTGCACTGCAGACCATTTCTCATTTGTGTTTCTCTTGATTCACAAGCTCCATTTCGATAGGTTTATTTCAAAAGGAAACATTTTCAATTTCAATTACCAACTATTAAAGTAGAGAATTGGTGAATTAATGTTCTATTTTTGTTTTCCTAATTCATGGGATGTGAATGTCACTGGCTGGACCAGTATTTATTGTCCATCCTTAATTACCTTTTAGCTGAGGCTTGCTAGGTCTTTTCACAGGGCAGTTAAGTTAGTTGCATTGCTGTGGATCTGAAGTCACATGTAGGGCAGACTAGGTGAGGACAGCAGATTTCCTTCCCCAAGGGCACTAATAAACCAACTGGGCTTTTGCGATAATCAACAATGGTTTCATGGTCATCATTAGACTTTTAATTTCAGATTTTTTTCTTTTTATTCAAATTTTACCATCTGTCAGGTTGGGATTCAAACCTGGGTCCTTGGGGCATCACAGGTAACTGGATAGAACTTTTAAAAATGGAATACTGATTTCCTCAATTGAGTAATAGATCCATTTCTTTCAGAAAGAGAATATATACCATATGTTTTATTCCTTGAGGTTTTCTGTTTTACTGTGCAGTCTCGTATCTCTGAAATGTTTCAGCTGTAAAATAAGTAAGTAAACTCATAGTCCCAGATGACCTTTGAGGGTGAGAGGTGGTGGTTTAACTTGAAGATGACCTCACCTCAGGCAAGGGGCAAGATTGAGAAGGCAGGTCTTCATGAATAACCTCAGCTGGTACGGAAATTGAGCACATGCTGTTGACATCGCTCTGCATCATTAATCAGCTTTCTAGCCAACTGAGCTAAACCAACCTTTTGATTTTGGCATTAGGGTGAGCACATGTATGCTTCAATTGATCCACTAGGATGCTTAAATTTCATTTATTTATTAGTGTCGCAAGTAGGCTTGCGTTAGTGCTGCAATGAAGTTACTGTAAAAATCCTCTAGTTGCCACGCTCTGGCGCCTCTTCGGGTGCACTGAGGGAGAATTAGCATGGCTAATGCAACTAACAAGTACATCTTTCGGACTGTGGGAGGAAACTGGAGCACCCAGAGGAAAAACCCATGCTACAGATCTCAGTCTCAAGATTTCAGAGAGGGAAAGGGCTACTTCCCTTGCAGCTTCTAAGAAGCAACTGACTTGAATATTATGTGTAAGCCTAGCTCTACCCAGTCACATTTATTCCCTGTTAGTTATCCTAATCAAGCCCTAGTCTGCATAATCCCAGGGGAACACTAAAAACAGCAGAACAACGTTAGTTCAGATTTAAACAAGCATTTTCACAATTGCTGCTGTAGGAGCAATACAGGATGTTGGTTATGGATTTGGTGGCATTGGTTAGAAGAGACAGTTAAAAATAATCCTGCATAAGATACATGTCTCAAATACATTTTGTAAAGGCACAGTATTGTCACACCTGTAACTGGGCAATATTAAAATAACCGTGAAGTAATCACAGGATTGCGACATGGGTGCAGGGGTTTTTCACTCTTCCTGCAAACCAACAGTCGATTCCTCTCCAAGCATGCAGCTGATCCCAATGGCTGGACATCTATTTCCAGTATTCCTTGTTTTTGTTTCAGGATTTTGCTTATTTAAGTAAAATAGTATCTGAATTGGAGGTAATGTGCCATGATGTTGCTTATTTCCTCCATCAGATGTTGGAAGAGAAAAAGATGGCATAGTAAAATTTGAGTTGTGTGTTCCGTCATGCATGCCGTTGTCAGTGCACGTGAGATGCACTAAGGAATGTCAAACACAAAGTTTAAAGTTTATTTATTAGTGTCACAAGTAGGCTTGACAATCTACAATGGCTACAATGAAGTTACTGTGAAAATCCCCCAGTCACCACACTCCAGCGCCTCTTCGGATACACAGAGGGAGAATTTAGCATGGCCAATGCCATGTCTTTTGGACTGCGGGAGGAAACTGGAGCACCCAGACAAAACCCACGCAGACGTAGGGAGAACGTGCAAACTCCACACAAGCAGTCACCCGTGGCTGGAATTAAACCCAAGTCCCTGGCATTGTGAGGCAGCAGTGCTAACCACTGTGCCACCGTGGTTCAAATCATTCAAATTGAGTACTGGGCCCCAAATGGCTTGGAGCTTCTTCCAGTTGATTGAGTATTCCACCACTTTCTTAAGTTGAGCGTGATAAATGGCGAAGAGACTTTGAAAAGTCAGAAAATAAGCTGCTGGTTGTAGAGTACCTAGCCTCAGCCCTGCTTTTGTAATCATGTTAATATATCTCAAGCTTCTAGTCAGCAGTGGTCCTTCAGTTTTGATGATGGAATTTTGGTGATGGTGATGCTGCTGAAGGATGTGAGTGGGGTGGCTGGCTATTTCCTGGCACAGACATTACCAACCAATTTTCAGCCCTGAGTAAACTTGATCAGGTTCTTGTAACTTGGTAGGTATTGCTGACTATTGTTGATCATGTTTCGTTTGTTGTTTTCTTATGGTGCCAATAGTTCCTTATTTACAGCTTTTCTAACTATTTTAACATAAATGATCCTTTTGCTCCTTACCTCTTGTGTTCATATAAATTAGAGATTTGATCCAGCACTTTGCAAATATTTAACCTACTAGCTGTGCTGTGATTGTAACGTGTGGTGGCTAGAAGAATTATATACATCTTCTGTGATGTAGCTTGATAGTTTCCTGGTTTTTGGAGCATAATGGTGACCTTTGTGTTAACTGGTGTGTGCCTTTGATGCTAAACTTGCAGACTGTCAGAATGTAGATAATTGTAGATTTCTGTGAATTCTACAGATGAATTTTGAAGGCAAAAAACAACAGTGTTTCAGATTCTCTGGTTGATCTTTGTTGCTTTCATTCAGTTATAAATATAAGAATTATTTTGCATCTGTGACAAAATCTAATGGACTCAAAACACGGGGCAATAGCAATTATATCCACAGCTGCTACTGATCAATATAATTGAAATAAATAAAGCCCATAGATGTCTACAATTTTATGAAGTATTCCCTGTTTCTTGGAGTTGATACTGGATTCATAATCATGTTGATTTACTGTGAAGATGTGCTGCAGGAATTTAAACGTGGCTGTTGCTTGATAGGAATTCATTCCACCATGCATCATTCAGTTGGAAGATATATTTTTAATAAGTTATTCATTTGCTAATACTGTTATGACCTTTACTGAAGATTACAAATTGCATTTTCATTAGGCATGAATATTGGAAAAGGGAATTCCTACAAATGATGCACAGTGAAGACTGTTCTCTGGAGCCAAGTGGAATTATTTCCCATTGCCGAGAACATTATCTTTGAGCAAAGGCAGTGACCAAATTATTTTACCAGACTTTTTTACTGTCTGGTACTTGGGGCAGCATGGTGGCACCATAGTTAGCACTGCTACCTCTCAGCTCCAGGGACTCGGATTCAATTCCCGGCTTGGGCCACTGTCGGTGTGGAGTTTGCACGTTCTCCATGTGTCTGTGTGGGTTTCCTCTGGGCACTCTGGTTTCCTTCCATAGTGCAAAGATATGCTGGTTAGGTGGATTGGCCATACTAAATTGTGTCAGGGGGATTAGTTAGGGTAAATGCATAGGGTCATTTGGATAAGGCCTGGGTGGGATTGTGGTTGGTGCCGAATGGCCTCCTTTCGGCACTGTAGGATTCTGACTGTCAACATTTGTATTCCTAATTGTTTGTTAAAAGCTAGTTTGTCAAAAGCCGCCTTGCACGTAAAGCAACCTCTCATGCATTTATATAATACAAATAAAATCCTCAAGATGTTAGAAATCTAAAATAAAAACACCATAACTGGAAATACTTGACAGCTCTGGAAGCAGCTGTGGAGAGAGAAAAACAGTTAATATTTTAAGATAAAAATAACTCTTCGGAATTGCACTTCTCCTGCATTTGCTCTACTGAACTAACTTTTGGTATGTAATTGAAATGTGCATGCCAACTTAAGTGTGCAATACTGAATTTAAGTCAATAAGTTTGATTCTTCAGCTTTTTTCTGATTGATGGAATGGTGGGCAATGGATACGTTAAGTATTCTGTTATACACCAGGGGAATTGGTTAAAGTGCATTAGCTAGGTTTGTGTGGCAGATATCAAACAATGAATGATTAGCTTTTTAAAAAAAAGGCAGCCCCTAGAGGACTTATGAATGTATTGCACTGCCTCCATCAAGAAGGCTTTGGTTTTATAGCATTCCACTTTTTAACTGGTCAATAATATATTGTATTTTGGGACTAATACTTAAGTTGAGAGAGTTCAACAAGTGATTTTTTTTTTCCCTGTAGCCAAGAATGAAACAATTATACTATGGGTGTATTCATTTTTGAATAATTTATATCAACATACTAATACTCATTTTGATATCTATTCCTCCTGCCAACTTCCCCATCTGCCATTCATCTGTTCTCCTGTAGATGATCTTGATGTGGTAATAATGATGTTACTGAAAATTGAGATTAGATAATTGGACATCTCTTGTTGGAGATAAGTCTTTATCTGTCATTTATTTGGCGCAAGTATCACCTGTCATTATCAGCTCAAGCTTGGATGATCTCTGATTATCAGTCTGGCATAAGCTGTTTAATTATTAGAGGATTTGTGAATAAAGCTAGATAGTGTGGAATTAGTGAAATGTGCTACTGCAGACCTTATGATTGAGGGAGGGTCACTGAGCTAGCAACTGAAGATCGTTAGGCCATGCCATCCCGAGGAGCATCCATATTGCTAATAAATTAGTGAAGGGAGGCTTAAAATAATGTATTTTTCTGTCCAATTAGTCTTTTTTTAATGAGTAGCTTACTATTAGTAGTTTTCATCATTTTAATGCAATAACACAAGTATAGATATAGGTACTTGAAATTTTGTATAAGGATGAAAACATGCTGAATGTAATTTGAAATGAGTGCATAGGTTTCAATTATGTCTATTTTGTTAGAGTCAACTTGAATTGTCGGGTCACTCCAGGAGACCTGAAAAAATAAGCCAAATAAGAAATCCCAAAACCAATTGTAGTAATCAATAAGCACAGCAAAAGATTTTTGATGCACCATCATGCCCTAGTTTAAGGTTCTGCAATTAGATTTGTACTTTTAACTGTTGGAGGTAACTGTTACAAAAATAAACTTCAGTTTCTGTCAAAGAACAGCTATCACAATCAAAAGTTTTTTGACCCCATTAAGAATTGTTAATTCATTTCAACATGACTAATTGCTATTTTGTTTTATTACCTAACAAACTATTTATTTGCTTAATGAAGTCTGAAAACAAATGTCAGTTGATAGCATGGTTGCAGAGACCGATCATTTTACAAAAATAGATGGGTGGTTTTGCTCCTAAAAACTTGGGTATTTGAAAATGTGCAACCGTTTTGTTTGAAATCACAAGTACAGTCTCCATCAAAATAAATAAATGATTGCTTTGCAAATATGCGCTTTAAAAGAAAACTCTATTTAGATAAATATTTAAATAAACAAAATAATATTTAAATAAAATAAAAATGTAAAGATTCCAGATTATTCCTAAAGCCCAGCTGGGGCTGATGTTCTGCGAAGAAGAGCAGATGTTACTCTCCTGGTCTGCCAATATATAAATTCTCATCCACATTGTGTGGTTAACTCTTGCTGGCCAAGCAAGACACGCCATTGCCCAGGCTCTGAAGAAAGACCAAACACGAGATACCATTAAAAATTGTGTTGCCAGCTTTGGCTATAACACAAGAGCAACATTTTTGAACTTGATATTCAGCAAATTATTGCGTCAGGAAGGAAGAGTCTGTAACTTTATAACATGTTCTAAGGTTCAGTGTTTTTGTCTATTACAATTGCCTGAGGCTGAACCAGATTATCTGCAATCTTAGTATCATGTTTGAACCTCAGAAAATCTTCTAACCAAATATCCATGCCATCACCTAAGGCTTTAGGTGATTTCCAACCTAAGGTGATTTCCAACTTTGTAACATTGTCCAACCCTACCTCTGCCTTATCTCATCTGTTGAAACTCTTGTCTGTGTCTTTGTTATTTCTGACTTGGCCAGTTCCATGCACTCTTGACTTTGATTTTTATTTTGGTGATTCAGCATGCCATTTAACTGATTTCCTTTGCCTCCCAGATGAGGACAAGAAAATGACCGTTTGCAGAAAATTGCATCCAAGGGCCAGCTGTTCTACTAGTCAAGATCTAGGAGTCTATCATAATGAACAATCCATGTTTTGAAATGTAGATTGATCCTCCCTAGTGTCTGATAATTTTAAGGAGTTACATGAGTTACATGGTAACCCCTTCTTGCCTACTCTCTTAGCTGTTGTTAGAAGTTTTTTAGGTATCCCAGCGCTGTCTAGAGATAAATACCTCAGTTCATCCTGTCTAATTTGAGAACTGTGATGTTATGGCAGATTTCAAGTTCTGAACAGCTACTTGAACCTTGAGAAGTTTTAAGTGAAAAGTGTGTCTTATGGTGTCTCCTATAATGTTCTTCTAAAAGTTGACTGATGAGCATTGAAGAATCATCGTTTCAGGCTTATCCTGAGTTAAAATATTGTGAATGTGTGAAATAGGCTTTCAATTATAATATTGTTTGATCAGTAGATTAGAAGTTTGTAGACAATAATTTTCAGTTGTTTTGCTATTTAAAATGTTCTTTGGTTAATTTTTTGATGTATTTATTTTTCACAGACTCATCCTGAAGGCTCCTTTACATCCAGCACCCCCAGATGGATGTCACAGTGGGCAAATTTAGCTGCCAGTGATCTGACACCAGCAACATTTGGTACTCATGACCAAGGTAACTTTCACCTGACATAACTTTGCCACCTGCCCATTAATAAATAATTCAGGTGGTGATAATAGCAAGCTTCAATAATAGAATAAAAATTACAATTTGTAGTACATTGTTATTGCAATATATTGTCAATATGATAGGTTTGATCAACAAATTCCCATTCCACAAGTTACCAACCTCAACAGTACTGTCAACGTATGCACAAGCAGTGGTGATAAGATTTCCAACTTCCTTAATCAATCATGAGAGAAACTTGGGCAAATTAGTTATATTGCTCCTGTTTAATGTATTTGTGTACATCTTAGGTGGCTGAAAGACAACTCTACTTCCAAATTTTAATTGGCTCCTATTCTACAGGGAATGCATGACATATAATCTAAACAGCAAAGCACATATTGATTTTAAAAACGGTTGAAATAGAAGAGGAGGAATCGAGCACTGTAACTATTGAATTTGTGCTACATAAAATTTACAGAGAGCATTATTTAAATGCTGTTAACTGATCTCATGCTGACTTTCACACGCAAGGAGCCCTGTTTCAAATTTTTTCCTCATTAAGGCTGGTTTGCAAGTTTTGGAAAGAAACAGATAAATGGAAATTTATGTTTTAATGTACTCCTTACCTTCTCCACACTACATTGATAATATCTGGCATTGCTTTTCTTTATGCAAGAAGTCAGTGCCTGCCTGCACACTTGATGTGGTGTCTTGGAGTGTTCCGGGCAGATGTCCATCTATCAAGAGTGATATTGATTTCTTTTTTAATTCATTCGTGGGACGTGGGCATCGCCGGCTGTGCCAGCATATATTGCCCTTGAAAAGTGGAATGTTTTCTCAGATCACTGCAGTCTGTAGGTACATCCACACTGCTGTTAGGGAGTTCCAGGATTTTGACCCAGTGACAGAATGACACTATAGTTCCAAGTCAGGATGGTGAGTGCTTTGGATAGGTCTTACAATTTCTACGCCTTTGATGCCCATGTTCTACTCAGTGGTAGAGATCATGGGTTCAGAAGGTGCTTTGAAGGAGATTCAGTGAGTTACTGCAGTGCATCTTCTAAATGGTACACATTGCTGCCACTGTACATTAGAGGTGGAGGGAGTGAATGTTTAAAGTGTTGGATGAGGTGTCAGTAAAGCTTTGTCCTGGGTGGTGTTGGGTTTCTTCAGATGAGCTACACTCATCCCAGCAAGTGGAGAATATTCCTTCACATTCCTGACTTGGGTCTTGTAGATGGCGGATAAGCATTGGGGAGTTATGCACTGCAAAATCCTTAGTGTTTAACATGCTCGCGTAGCCACTGTATTTATATGGCTGGTCAGCTGGTCTAATTCAATTTCTGAAAAAAATAAATCTCTTTAGGCCAAACCACATCCAACAACCTCCTCAGCAAAATCTGCTTATATTTTAACATCTGTGGCAAACCCCACCACAGCAGCAGAGATAAACCACAAAATTCTAACTAAACATTAGTTCACCCCATCTCTCAATGTTAATAAATCCTTTAAAACACTCCAGGACCTGGATCCACATCTTTGCTAAAAACTAGTCAGCTATTCCATAGACCATATCCTATCTGTGCCAAATTTTGTTAAAATCCGTTCATTAGTTTTTGAGATATCTTGTTTACAAATTGACTAACTAACTGGGGCAAAAACATTACTTCCACCCACCTTTAGTGACAGAGGTAATAAAACATTAAAAAAAGGAAAGAAAGGGCACTAACAATAAGAAAGGAAATTTGCCAATTGCTATATGACAGTTCATAAAAGTTGAATTTTGTGTGCGATTTAGTAACATTCTGTTATTTCAATACCAATTAATTATCCCACCAGTTAATTTAGGAATGAATTCAGCTGATGAATTTTAATTGAACAATTATTAAATTTCTTGATTTGCGTGCCTACTGATTCGTAACCAGGATTAGTCCAAATGCTAATTTGTGAATTTGCTGATGTCATCCCACTGAGGGGGAAACAATAAATTGCAGTGCTCAGTGGGGTACGAAATGAAGGTCTGTGGAAGGTCATTTTTCCTGAAACCAACTTGTTTTCTTTAAAAAAATCTGTTACATTGTAATATAAAATGAATTTTTCTTTTGTTAGATGCAGATATTAGTGAATCTGGTATCTCGGCAAAAAGCACATCAACGACTTCAGAAACTGCATCAGCCAGTGTGGGTGAGAGAAAGAGAAGAACACTTCCACCGCTTCCAACAGAGGATAAAACAGCTGAGGGCCTAAGACCAAAAGGTCCCCTTACTTTAAACCTAGCAAAATCAAGACGTGAAATAGATGAAAAGCAAGATACAGAGCTCCCTGAGAAAGAAACTACAACTCCACCTCACCAGAAAGACAAACAGAAGGAGTACACCAGCAGCATTTTGAAGACTGGCAGGTCAAAAGGCATCTCCACTATTAAAGCTGACAGTACTGGTGATATTTGCAGTGAAACAATGACTAGCAAGGTAGGTGGAGGGTTTCAATCTAGCAACTACCCTCCATCTACTAAAGAAAAAGCTGAAACTCACAAGGGAATATCAGCAGCAAGGCAATCTTCACCTGGAACTCAACAGCAGGGCCATAAAGAGAGTTTGTACCAACGGAGCTCTTCTAAAACAACATCTGCCAGTAAACCTGTAGTTAGCACTAATCTGATTGACAAAAGCAGGGAAGTATCACCAAGGCAGAAAGCTAATGATGCACGCGAATCCAGACAAGCCACTGGCACAAGTACTTTGGTCAAAGCAGAGGTTCAAACTGAAACGAAACAGAAGAAGTCAGAAGAGCCTTCTAGAAGACCCACTTCCAAAGGTGGAGACACAGAAAAAAAAGATTCTCCCAGGCCTTTGGTCAGACAGGGAAGCTTCACCATAGAAAAACCAAGTAGTAATGTACCATTAGAGCTTATACCTCGTATTAGTAAGCAGTCTGAGTCACCAGGTGATGGATCTATATCTACATGGAGCAGAGAGAGAAGTAATTCTAATGGGACAGACTCCACCATTGACACCACTGTTCTGTTGAAAGACACGGAATCGGTGATGGCTTTTCTCGAGGCAAAGTTGAAGGATGAGAACAGGATAGATGGTGGAGATGAAACACCAAGTTACCACAGGGATGATTCCATTTCCCCTGAATCAGATGTTGACACTGCTAGTACTATTAGCTTAGTTAGTGGAGATGCAGAAAAGAAGTCTCTTCAAAAGCGAAGAACTCTCAGTAACCTTCACAAGGAGAAGAGCTTCACAAAATCTCTCAAGGATTCATCGAAGGCCACTGTCACCAATGCTAGAGACAAACTTTCAGACAGAAAAATCAAAGGTCGTACCACTGACCTTAGTATTAGATCTGAACCTCGCAGATCTGTACAAACCACTGGCAGAGGGAGGCAGGCATCTTTTGACTTGACAGATGATGACCAAACATCAAGCTTCCCTCAGTCTACTATCTCTGATTTTCTTTCTTCCGATCAAGAGGCATACTCTAGCCGATCACAAGGGCGGACATCATTTACTTCCACAGATGAACTGTTACATTCCAAACTAGAGGGAAATAAATTATCCAAGACAAAAACTGCTGCTAGTAGCTCAGCAAGCAAATCAACCACTTTACCCAAGCCTCGCCCAACCAGAGCATCTATTTTACGTAGAGCACGTCTTGGCGATGTATCAGATAATGAGCTGGCTGATGTGGACAAAGTGTCTGTCGTGTCAGAAGTATCTACAACCAGTTCAACTACATCAAAGCCACCCTCTGGTAGAAAAACACCCTCTAGATTAGATCTCCTTGCTCAACCACGTCGCAACCGGCTGGGTTCTATATCGGCTCGTAGTGACTCTGAAGCAACGACCACTCGGAGTAGTGTTAGTCGAAGCGGAGACTCCACCATTCGGAGCAACTTGCGTGGAACGTCAACAATGGATAGCAAAGTTTCTCCCAGACTTCGTGCTAATAGCATTTCAAGAATGCCTGATTCTTCTAAAGCTAAAGCATCATTAGCAGGGCACAGTTCTCCATCAGGTAAACTTCGTTCAATTCTATTAAGAACTTTTGGTAATTTGTCAAATTAAGGAAGAAACAATCTATGTAGAGACAATAATTTTTAAAAATGTAATATTTTGTATCTTTGCTACTTGAAAAAAAGATCTCCCTGGAGAAAAAGGTGTGAGATGTTTTCGTTTTGCATCATTTACTAATTAAGTATCTTCTCTTCACTATGACATTGAACAATTACATACTTTTGTAAAATTTGCATTTTATATTGTTTATGGTATTTAAGTAAATTGGCATTTAATTTTGGGGATATTTTGTAATCCAGTGATTCCGTGATTAAGCTATGTAGCGACATATTTGTAACTGTGTTTTCTTTGAACGTTCATTTCCTTGTATACTAAAATTGTCCTTGCTACTTGTACATTTAGTTGTTTTGCAAGGTCCACGATGGAGACGCTTTCCTACAGATTATGCTTCAACTTCCGAAGATGAATTTGGGTCAAATCGTAGTTCACCTAAGCATAGCCGCTTACGAACCAGTACGGCCCTGAGGAGTACAAAACTACAGAACAGTAATGTAACATCAACTAACATGCTCCTGAAAAACAAAATGAAGGAACAAGATGACTACATAAGAGACTGGACTGCTCACAGTGAGGAAATTGCCAGGTACCTTTCAATATCAAAGTAGGTGTTCTGTGTTCTAATTTTGTTCATAAATTTGTGATGTCATTATGAATTGAAATGTTCTAATTTGGACTGCTAATTTTTCAATTTTTAAGTTTTAACCATTAATCAACCATTATTAATTGGCCAAATTCCAATATTTTTCTCATATTTTCTGACTTTCTGACTCCAAGTAAGGATTGATTCTATGGCTAGTGATGTCCCACTTATCATCATAGCCATTTTAGGCATGTTGATGTGTGCAGTTATTCCAGCTGAGCAAACTGATCATGAATGCTATCACAGCTGAGCCAGGCCTTGGCTTTATCTGACACTTACAGGCATGCAGTTCCAGCAGGCAACACTGAATGGCAATCACTGGGGAATACTGGCCTGTACTACGTTTTCTTTTCTGAAGCCAGTTATAGCATCTACATAGTCATCTGGATTGCAATCAGATAACCAAGCATGCACATTTATTGATTTAAATTTGAGACTTTTTTGCTGGATGCAAGGCATAGCAGTTATCCTTGAGTTAACAGGCTCAAATAATTGCAAATTTGAACTTAAAACTTTCTTTTAAAACTACAAGAATATATATTGTGCAGATTTGAACTCCATTTCATAGAAGATTCTAATTTATTTTTTGTATATGAAAACAACTGGGACAGAAAAGAATATTTCCCATATGGCCATTGTACCTACCTATTAGAAGTGTTTTTCCTTTATTTGGATGCCAACGTTTTCCAAGTTCTGATTATGTCTGGTTAATACAAACAATACTATCATGTGGATGCTGAATGTGTTCCTATTGAATTCTTCTGTCCAAGACAGTAATCCTTTTAACATCACTCCCAGTATTTTCACGTTATATAATGCAACGTTTTGAGGCATGAAATTTCTGATTTAAAAATTCCACTCGTGGCTGTTTCTTGAGAAATGTTAGTGATTGCCTTAAAGAAAGGAAGAAGACTATAGCAGTTATAGGTTATTGGTTTTTGAAGTATGTGACTGCCTATTAGAGCACACTACTTACGCCTTTCATTCTTAAACCTAACCTTTAAACATGCATACTATAATTTTTCTATTCTCACAAGGCATCTTTATAGCTTATCTGAATTGAGACTGCCAGGTTCTGACACTTTGTTTTAAGTCAACACTCACTAATCCCATAGGTCTGGTATGAGTTTAACACCCATGAAAATAATGTTATATTCTACTGGAAGGATTCCAGTACCTTTTTAAAAAAAAACACATGCCTGTTTATCACAGTGCCAGCATTTTACTGCCCATCCTTTGTTGCTTTGAGGGGATAGTGGTGGGCCTTAAAGCAATGACCCGATTTTGATAGTGGTTGTTAAGCCACATCCGAGGCTATTCAAGTCAACCACATCCGGAATCATATAAGAAGCCAAACTGGGTGCAGACAGCAGGTTTCCTTCCTTAAAGGACATTCGTATTTGGATTTTTAACAACAATCCAATGGTTTTGTGGTCATGCTTATCGATAATTTGTTTCTGGATGTTTTTGAGACTCAATTCAAATTCTCAAAATGCCATGGTGGAATTGAAATCTCTGTCTAGACTATTATTTGCTATCTGGGCTACTGCTCCAGAAAGTAAACTGTTGTACTCCTATGCCTCCTCAAGCTATGAAAAACAAACTCATGTCTTGCCCTCTGATGACCTTCACCATTAATTTAGGGCAAAATATAATTAAGTTTTTAAAAAAATGAAATTCAGCTGTTGGCTCACCTTTGCTGCAAAATTGATACATTCTCCAGATTAAGTGGGTTGACATCATACAGAAACTCTTTTTGACTTCAGAAGTAGCCTGGATGACCATCACTCCCCCTCAGGGTAGTAAGTGTATCTGAGAAACTTATGAAAACAAAGTTTGGGATCCACCATTTAGTTATGATGTATAAACAAATTTGCGTTGAGATAACAGCAGACTACTTCAGGGTCAAAGCATTAAGCTGTACCTGATGATGTAGATCAATTGTTATTTGTCTGCAGGTATAATAATAGTTGCGCAGTCTGAATTTGAAGCCCAGAACTTTTCAAGGGTGTAAAATGAGGTTGCAGTACTCCCATTAGGAAAAAAATGTAACTGCAGCAATGAAGATTCGATTTGACCTATTTATTAGACTGGTAAAACTAGATATACCGACAGGTGGATATTTGGTGACCTGAGGCTTCTACAGACTTGCTCAGTTCAGACCTTTACAGGTATGCCCGAGATGGTATGTCACTGCTTTGGCAACAGAGGTCTTTGTTCTTCTGTTCAGAGAACAAAAGATATACACATAATTTGGGCAGAGACAAGGTTTGCCTTTCTAGTCACCTGTTAATAGCCCATGAAGACTGGTTGCTGAACTCACTAGGAATCTGTAAAGGAAATATCTTGCTGATCTGAATAATGTAATTTGGCACAACAGCGTCCTGGACTTCTGTTTGACCACATAATCTTTGAATGTGCCAAATTGGGGCAACTGAAGTTACAACAATTTGTTATTGGCATTGAGAAAAATCCTTGTTTTGAAAGTTTATACCAGTTTTATGCATTTCTCTACTGACTTGGTGTAGGACCATTACTTCAACCTATTGTTTTGAACCAACAGCAGGAATGATGCCCAAGTTTGGGCTAACAAGTAGCATTTAACAGAATAGCAGCATCTTTCCTATTGCTTTGTTTCTAACTTTCCCATTCTTTGAAAGATGTCAACTTCAAATATATGGTCCATCCTCACCTATTTCTCATTGACTTTATGATTCAGCATTGCTTGGAGATTCCTTTGTACCAATTTGGTTTTATTTCAATGTTTGGCATAGTGGGAGGGAATTATTTGGTTATCATGCGCAAATTTCCTTAAGACAACTGTTCCTAAGGTAAGCAGAGCTGAAAATTCTTTCAAAGATCTTGGGAGTTATGTAATGCAATGTGGAAAAAAAAGCTCCAGGGCTGCCCTATATTCACTTGTGAAGATCAAACTGATGTGATTTTTAGCACAGTAATAGTTTTAATTAATGCTGGTAAACTTTGTAATGGGTAATTCTTCAGGATTTGGTGTGCATTTCTTTTATGATCAGGATCAGTCAAGACCTGGCCAAGGATCTGGCCATCCTTGCACGTGAGATCCATGACGTGGCAGGTGAGATAGATTCTGTGAGTTCATCAGGGACTGCCCCTAGTACCACAGTAAGCACTGCTGCCACCACTCCTGGTTCAACCATTGACACAAGGGAAGAGGTAGGAGAGCTTCATGGAGGAATGCCTAAGGTTCTTGCTTTTTTTTATTTCCTTTTTGTTCTAGCTTTCCATCCTGAGTACTATAAACACATTTCATTTTCCTCAGCTTTTCTTGACTATTTGATTCAGTTATTTGTTGAACATTTGATGATGTGCAATTATATTTTTTGTAATTGCTGTTCAACATGAAATTTTTAAAACTAAACCTCAGTAGTTGCTCAAGTGAAAAGTTAGAAACTTGATGGCAAAATTGAAGTGTTTATCGTATTTTGCATTAACATTTGAACATTAGATACATTTGTTTTGTCTTAACCCTCACTAACCTAGCTATTCATCTTACCGTTTGTATAAATGTTGGTTTGTTATTGGATCTCATCAAGTTCTTGAAATCTCAGTGGTTGTTTTGTGTAATATTTGTGTAATTGTTTTTAATAGGACTAAAATATGCCTGTTAAATTGGATTTACATAATTTACAAATTGCAGCTAGATTATTTTAAAATTTATTTTAAAACTTGAAATGTAATTCTAATTAAAATTTGCTTTACATCCAGTAAATTTTGGCCTCCGTTCTACACATTCCCAACCCTGATGGTGCCCATCTGGGATCTTAGGCTATATATGTAATGCTAAATGAAAGGGTTTTAGTGGTTATGTGGAAAAATGAAATTAGCATTTGATGCATAATCTTGCACATAGCCTCTTCTGGAAATAAATTTTTAAACAAAAATCATAAAAATTGCCAGCTTCTCCAGGTCTGAACTATGATGATTTGTAAATCAAGCTTTGCCACAAACACTTTAGCCTTCTGTGGATTGTAGTTGGATTTCTTATTTCTAGTGAATAGAATCCCAGAATCAAATACAAGAGCATTGCGCCATAGAAACCCTACAGCGCAGGAGGTTGTCATTCGGCTCATCGCACCTGCACCGACAAAAATCCCACGTAAGCTCTATCCCCGTAACTCCACGTATCTTTGCCGTTAATCCACCTGACCTATGCATCCTGAGACAGTAAGGGGCAATTTAACATGGCCAATGCACCTAACCCACCCATCTTTGGACCGTGGGAGGAAACTGGATCACCCAGAGGAAACCCACGCAGACACAGGGAGAACATGCAAACTCCACACAGACAATGATCCACACCAGGAATTGAACCCAAGTCCCTGGACCTGTGAGGAAGCAGTGCTAGCCGCCAGGCCACCTTTGATGTGTTTGTACTTAAGGTCGCTTAATCTGAGAAATAAATTGCTTTCTAGCTGTAATCTTGGATGTTAGAAATATAATTCCTCATATTTCTAAATTTATTTGTGCAAGTGTTATGACACGCAAATGGCGTGTTCTTCATGTCAGCTACTGTTAAGTACAGTTACTAATTCTGCTAAATAATGAGTACAAGCTGGACAAATTACCTTGACGCATGCTTAAAAAAGCTTATACCTGTCAAAGAAGTATTTTCCACTTGAGGAATTTGAGAAAAAGAGAAGTACTTTTAAATATTAGCTGTTGAAAACAAGTTTTATTTCCTGGGATATAGCACTGTAATTATATAAACCCAAAAAATAACAAAAAAAATCAATTCTTCTTCAGTTTGCTTGCTATATTTTGCATTTTATTGTTTAAATTAGTGAAACTTGTGCTGAAATTTAGATGAACTAACCAGAATAAATATTTTTCCATAACGTGAGTGTCAATTCACCCTTTTTCACGAGTTGATAAATTTAATTTACACCCATTTCAGTTTGATCATCTGTTTGAATATGAAAATTTAATTTCATTACATTTCTGATGCACAGAATTCTGAATGTCCCTAGCAGCACTCCTTAAATGAAGTCTCAGTCCAGGTTTCACTGCTAAGTTAAACTGGAAAAGTTTGAAGGACCAGAAAATTGATGCTGATATCCATTTAATACCAGTGGAAATTGGTGTAATTATTGTTCCAATATTCCAAAGCTTGGACTTGTAAAATAGTAGAAATGTTGAATCGCTTTCATCTAGAGGTGGGCATTGTTGCCAGTTGCATACAGGCTGCTAATTCCAGGAGGAGTAGTGGGGAATGGGTATGAAATCCTTCAGACTTTTCTGGTGCAAAATATAAGCCCACTGTAAATGTGCACAATAAACTAAAATTTTTTTACCCTTTTCATGTAAAATGAGGTACAATAACTTTTATCTTCATTTTTTTCCTGGTCAGTTGGTTGATCGAGTTTTTGATGAAAGTTTGAACTTTAGAAAAATCCCTCCAGTGCCATGTATAAAACCACCTGCTGGAAATGGCAGACCAAATGATTCCAGATCTCGGATTTTAGAAGTTGCTGATCAGGCTACAAAGAGGAAGACGTGGAGTAGGGATGAAGTAAGAGTCGCAGCAATTGATCTTAATTAAGGAACATGGTCTTTATATCAGAGAGATAGAAACAAGAATAGGCTGTTCAGCTGATTGGGAATGTAGTGGCATTCTGTTAGTCCACAGCTGATTTGTAACTGGACTCCTTTTACCATCCTTTATCAATGTCATGGAATAACCTTGTCTGGTAAAAAATGTGTTGATCTCAGTCTTGAGATTTCAATTGATGCAGCATCCATAGTCATTTGGGAGAGTGTGTTCTAGATTGCTAAGTTCCATGTGCTCTCCTTCATAAAAATTGTCAATGTCTGTGTTGCACCATCAGTTGCCTATATCCCTTCTCAGCCCAGTTGGGGATGAAAGCCTTGTATAAACTTTATCACCTCCAGACTCACCCACTAACCTGCTATAGTTGAACCTCCACCCACTAAGTTTTAGTTCATCCAAAGCTTTTATTGCCCAAACTGCAACCCATATCAGATACCATTTACCCACGTTCATGCCAAACTAAGTTGGCCCCTTCCAACTATTATCTCATAATCTCCCCTTATTATAAATCCCTAACCACACCAATTTTTGGACTGGCTGTTTTCCCATCTTTGTCTCACCATTGGCAGCAGTAGCTTCAGATGCTTAGACAGCACATTCTGGAGTTTTCTTCATAAAGTCTTCCCCATCTCTCTCATTCTTTAAGCCACACTTAAAGCCTACCATTTTGTTCAAGCTATGGGTCATCCCATCCACCATTTGCTTCTCTGACCTGACATTTAGTTTTTGGCTGAATTTATTTTTATGCATTATTAAGCATCTTTAATGTTTTCAAGACTCTGTACAATTGCAAATTGGTTTATGGGCCCATATTATCAGTTGGCCTAGATTTTTGTGATCGTAATGGCAGCAAAATTGTTAGCCTTTGAGAAGCAACAGCAATGAATGCTAACAATAACATCAGGAGTTTGTATGTGCTGTCAGTGATCTTCCACTTCTGCACAGGGGTGAACTCTGCAGATAGCAGTTAATTCTTTTTTAAAAAAATCACTGAACTGAAAGTTTTCATTTTTAAATTATTTGTCTCGCTGCTAAATCCCATTGGTAAATTCCACATGTTTTAAAATATTTTTAAATTTGATTTAAAATTTCAGATTCTGCCATAATCGCAAATACAAGTCCTAGTCCTTTTTACTCTCTATAAAATTATATTAGAAACATAAGAACATTAGAACAAAGGAATTGGGAACTGGAGTTTCCTTCAGTTTTACTCTGCCTTTGAATAAGATCGTAGCTGATGGGCTCTGATGAAGTGCCATCTTGACTCGAAACATGAGTTCTATTCTCTATCCACAGATACTGTCAGACCTGCTGAGATTTTCCAGCATTTTCTGTTTCTGTTTCAACTTATGGCATCTGCAGTATTTTGCCTTTATCATAGCTGATCTTTTTGTGGCCTCAACTCACCACGTGTCTGCCCCCATAACATTGATTCCCTTGTCCGTCAAAAACCTACCCAACTTGACACAGAGAAAAATTACCTTATCTCTGTTTTAAAAGAGATTCTTAAACTATGTCCTTTAGTTCTAGTTTCACCAAGAAGAGGTAAAATTCTTCTGGAATCAGATGCCCTCAGGATCTCACCAACAACCTGTCCTGGTTCCTCCAGGCCGACGCTAGAGTTAAGAAAGTCCGCCATCATCTCTACTTTTTCAGGAGGTGAAGGAAATTAGGCATGCCCACTACAACACACTCCCAATTTTTACAGATGCACCATAGAAAGCATCCTTTCTGGATATATGACAGTTTGGAATGGCTCCTGCTCTGACTAAGACTGCAAGAAACTACAAAAGGTTGTGAATGTAGTCCAGTCCCATCTCTCAAATCAGTCTCCCAACCATTGACTCCATCTACACTTCCTGTTGCCTTGGAAAAGCAGCCAGCATAATCAACGACCTCATGCCTCCTGGACATTCTTTCACCTTCTTCCATCGGGAAAAAGATACAGAAATCTGAGATCATGTAGCAACCGACTCAAAAACAGCTTCTTCCCTGCTGCCATCAAACTTATGAATGGACCTATCTTGTATTGAGTTGATCTTTCTATGTATTCTACGAAGAATACCATATTCTTCACCCCCTCCTTCCCTTCTCCCATACGAACAGTAATCTTTGTCTGTATAACGCACAAGAAACAATACTTTTCACTGTATCCCAGTACATGTGACAATGATGAATCAAATCTTTATACGTTTCACTAAGATCATCTCTAATTCTTCTAAACCCCAATAGATGCAGGCCTACCTCTTCAAACTTTCTTCATAAGATGTCCCAGACATTAGTTGAATGAACTCTTCTGAAATACTTTGAGCACAATATCCTCTTCTCAATAAGGGGACCAAAATAACACAACACTCCAGACATGGTCTCACCAAGACCTTGTACTTACATTCCATTCCCCTTGTAATAAAGGCCAACAAGTCATATTGCTTCCTAATCACTTGCTGTACCTACATTCTAGCTACTTGTGATTTGTATACCAGGACACTCTGATCCCTCTGTACCACTGAATTCTGTAATCTCTCTTCATTTAAATGAAATATTGTTTTTCTCTATTTTCCGCTAAAGTGGACAAGTTCACAATTCCCATATGATATACCACTCATTTAATCTATCTATATCCCTTTGCAGAGTCCTTATCATCTTCTGGCCTGTCTACCATGTGATCAGTACCATGCATTTGGTCTCTTCACAATGTAGATCGTAAATAGAGTGATTGAAAAGTGAAGGATGGTCAGCGCTTTTAACTTTCTGATTTATTGTCAGCCACTTTTTCAATGTGACTGGCTGCAAATACTTCAATGTGATTGACTACTTATCAGGCTTAATGACATCAGTATTGCTGTACACATGGCGATCCCCCGAGTTGTGCTAAATTCAAATTAATGTCATGGCAGATAACATGCACGCCACCGAGATTGCCAGGCCTTTGTGGGCAGCTTCCTTCGCGTCAGCGATGAGTACTTCCTTTTCAAAAACCAGGCAATCCATTATTAATGACCCAGAGAAGAGATCCCAAACAATAGTAATAGGAAAGTGAAACAACAGTTATCTAAACCTTTTGACAGTAACCTCTCTATTTTTTGCTACTAGCATCTTAAAGTATCAACAGGACTAGTGAGATAAGAACATAAGAACATAAGAAATAGGAGCAGGAGTAGGCCATCTAGCCCTTCGAGCCTGCCCCGCCATTCAATAAGATCATGGCTGATCTGTCGTGGCTCAGTTCCACTTTCCCGCCCTCTCCCCATAACCCTTAATCCCCTCTCTTATCAAGAACCCATCAACCCGCTTCTTAAAAATATTTAGCGAGGCAGCCTCCACCACTTCAACGGGCAGAGAATTCCAGAGATTCACCACCCTTTGAGTGAAGAAGTTCCTCCTCGACTCCGTTCTAAACCGCCTCCCCTTTATCTTGAGGCTGTGCCCCCTAGTCCTACTGTCTTTTTTGTGCGGGAAGAGTCTCTCCACCTCTATCCTATCCATCCCATTCATCATCTTATACGTCTCAATGAGATCTCCCCTCATTCTTCTAAACTCTAACGAGTACAAGCCTAGTTTATTCAGCCTCTCCTCATAGCTCAATCCCCTCAACTCCGGTATCAGCCTAGTAAACCTCCTCTGCACTCCCTCCAGGGCCAAAATATCCTTGCGCAGGTGCGGCGCCCAAAACTGCACACAGTACTCCAGCTGTGGCCTCACCAATGCCCTATACAGCTGCAGCAAGACCTCCCTACTTTTATATTCAATCCCCCTCGCTATGAAGGCCAGCATCCCATTCGCCTTCCTGACCACCTGCTGCACCTGCAAGCTGGGTTTATTTGATTATTTGAATAAATAAAAATGTAATGTTTGATCTAATGTAATTGGGCTCCGGTTGCATTTATGATTTGTTTTCTTTGATTTTATCATAGTCTCTAATGGGTATGTTTTATGTTTTAGGTGGTTTTGGACAGTTTGATGCTGACCTCTGTATCTCAGCTATCACAAAAAATAAGGCACGCAATGGAGAAAACTGCTCTGAAGATCAGGTAATCAAAAGACTTTACGTGTTCATTTTTTTGTTAATGGGAGGATGAAAGTGAAGAGACAATTACAGAATGAAATTGTACACTTGTGCAAATTATACTGATGGAAAATGGTTTTAGATTCACAACATAAATTGTGTGAAGACATGAGTGGGATATCAATTGACCAGAAATTGGTTTCAGACAACCTTAAAGGAAATCTTGCACCTTTACTTGGTGCTGCCATCAGTGCAAAACAAACTTCAAGAGTTTTTGGGTCTGCTTGCAAAATTCAGTATTTTAAGTTTTTGTGGAGAAGATCACTAAAGCTGCAACACCAACAGAAATGGAGAGGAAACACCAGTGGGATGGCTGCCTAACACCACAGGCTGCGGATCTCAGCTGCAACTACAAGAGCCTGAGCCTCCTGAGGTACTTCTGCTTGCACATTTCAGGGTTGTTGAGGAGATGGCAGCAGGTGCTTCTCCTGGTGTTGGTGTTTTTGGATCTGGAGCAAGTTGCAGCAGTAAGCATCATGCCCTAGACCCTCAGCAGACATGGATGGTTTCCATAATTGTCTGGAGATGGGCAGGAAAAAGATACAGCTGAAGATTGTTGAAATGCGACTAGTTAGATGCCTTCCAAGTTGCTGGCAGCAGTCTTGAAACGAATAGTGAACACCATGGTAGATGTAATGCTTTACAAAGTAGTCTGTCACCTAACTATGTACACAGCTGTTCAGAGTAACTCGGTTACAAAGAAGAGAGCTCAGCCACTATGTTCCACGTCCTCTCCCACACGCTCTCTTCCTTGCCCCCTCTCCTGCCCTATCCCCCCTATGTTTCTGCCTCTGAAGTGACTTAATGAACTTTGCTACCAAATTCAAATCAATATTTGTTTAAAATAAACCAACATATTGGCAGTGGCTTGAGCATCATATCACAGCAAGGCTTAGGCACTGTCCTGTCAAATCCTTCACACTAATGATCTGAGGGTCAGTTCTGAAAATTGGCCTATGGGTCCTTCAGGCAATGTGTTCCGATAATTATCTGCGGCAGCATTCTGGACTCTTTCATCAGCAACTCCTGGCATTTCCTAGCACTAACAAAATAGTGAGGACACCATCCATTCATACTGTAGGTTCTCAACATTGGCCCTGGACCTCTCAAATTCTCGATTTCAATTCAAACATGGCCACTCTCAACTGGTGAAACAGTGTTGCTCCAATGTTAGGCAGGAACTGAAGAATGTAGATTGGGGGCAGATGTTTGATGGCAAATCAACGTCTGGCATGTGGGAGGCTTTCAAGTGAAAGTTGACAGGGATTCAGGACTGACACATTCCTGTAAGGATGAAGGATAAGTATGGCAAGTTTTGGGAACCTTGGATAATGAGATATTGTGAGCCTAGTCAAAGAGAAAAAGGAAGCATTTGTCAAAGCTAGGAGGTTGGGAACACACAAAGCATGTGTGGAATACAAAAAGTAGAAAGAAATTTAAGCAAGGAATAAGAGGAGCTAAAAGTGGTCATGAAAAAGCTTTGGCCAGCAGGATTAAGGAAAATCCCAATGCTTTTTACACAAATGTAAAGAGCAAGAGGGTAGCCAGGGAGAGGATTGGCCCACTGAAGGACAAGGGAGGGAATCTATGTGAGGAACCAGAGGAAATGGGCGAGATCTTAAATGAGTACTTTGCGTCAGTATCCTCCAAAGAGAAGGACTTAACAGAAGATGAGTCTGGGAAAGGATGTGTAGGTAGTTTGAGTCATGTTGAGATCAAAAAGGTGGTGGTATTGGGGTTCTGAGAAACAGCAAGGTAGACAAGTTTCCAGGGCCTGATGGGATATACCCCAGAATATTGAGAGGGGAAATTGCTGGGCCTTGAGAGAAATCTTTGTATCCTCCTTGGCTACAGGGGAGGTCCCAGAGGATTGGAGAATAGCCAATGTCCTTCCTTTGTTTAAGAAGAGTAGCAAGAATAATCCAGGTAATTACAGGCCGGTGAGCCTTACATCAGAGGTAGGGAAATTATTGGAGAGGATTCTTCAAGACAGGATTTATTCCCACTTGGAAATAAGTGGACGTATTAGTGAGAGGCAACATGGTTTTGTGAAGGGAGGTTGTGTCTCACAAACTTGATCCAGTTTTACGAGCAAGTGACAAAGATGATTGATGAGCATAGGGCAGTGGGTGTTGTCTACACAGACTTCAGTAAAGCCTTTAACAAGGCATGGCAGACTGGTGCAGAAGGTGAAGTCGCATGGGATCAGAGGTGAGCTGGCAAGGTGGGTACAAAACTGGCTTGGTCAAAGAAGACAGAAGGTAACAGTGGAAGGATGCATTCCTGAATGGAGGGCTGTGACAAGTGGTGTTACTCAGGGATCAGTGCTGGGACCTTTGCTGTTTGTAATATGTATAAATGATTTGGAGGAAAATGTAACTGGATTGACTAGTAAGTTTGCAGACGACAGTTGGTGGATTTGCATGTGGTGATGAGGACCATCAGAGGATATAGCAGGTATAGATCAGTTGGAGACTTTGAGATGGCAGATGGAGTTTAATCCGGACAAATGTGAGGTAATGCATTTTGAAAGGTCTAATACAGATAGGAAATATACAGTAAATGGCAGAACCCTTAGGAGTATTGATAGGCAAAGGGATCTGTTTGTACAGGTACACAGGTCACTGGAAGTGGCAATGCAGGTGCAGAAGGTAGTCAAGAAGGCATATGGCATGCTTTCCTTCATCGGCCGGGGTATTGAGTTTAAAAATTGGCAAGTCATGTTATGCTTTCTAGAACCTTAGTGAGGCTGCACTTGGAATATAATGTGCAATTCTGGTTGCCACACTACCAGAAGGATGTGGAGGCTTTGGAGAGGGTGCAGAAAAGATTTACCAGGATGTTGCCTGGTATGGAGGGCATTAGCTACAAGGAGAGGTTGGAGAAACATGGTTTGTTCTCACTGGAGCAACGGAGGTTGAGCGGACATCTGGTAGAAGTCTACAAGATTGAGCAGCATGGACAGAGTGGATAGTCAGAAGCTTTTTCCCAGGTGGAGGAGTCAATTTCTAGGGGGCACAGGTTTAACGTGCAAGGGGTAACTTTTAAAAGAGGTGTACGAGGCATTTTTTACACAGATTGGTGGGGGCCTGGAACTCATTGCCGAGGGAGGTAGTGGAAGTGGATACGGTAGTGACTTTTAAGGGGCGTCTTGACAAATGTATGAGTAGGATGGGAATAGAGGGATATGGTCCCCAGAAGGATAGGAGGTTTTAGTTAAGTCAGGCAGCATGGTCAGTGCAGGCTTGGAGGGCCGAAGGGCCTGTTCCTGTGCTGTAATTCTTTGTTCTTCCTTGTTCATACATAATATCAGTTGGAGGAAGCCCTGGAGGCCAGGGCAGGGAATAAACAGATGTCAATGCCCACCACCAGAAGTAGCTCGGTAACACACCACCAACTGAGCTGACCAAGACTTGAAGCACATTGCCTTGTGAGAATATTATAGATGTCATGTGTGTTCATATTTTTAAAATGTAAGTGGTTTTCAGAAGAAGAAAGTGTTTTTAAAGGGCTATTGCAGCTCAGATTAGCAGGATTGATTTCCACTCCAATTCTAACAGATCTGCACCTTCTTGAGTTTGCACAGAATCATAAATCTTTTACTACTGAGGAAATATGAAACTGAAAATTAGTTTTGCCAGCATGTGCATAATACAACAACACTGAGATAACGCAACAAAGCAATGTTTTTCCTTTTGAAAGCTAGTATTTTTACAGCAGCCTGTAGCTTGTTTACATTTTCCCAATTATTTCCACGTTGGAGATGCTTCTTAGAATATTCGGTAGCTTTTCTTCCTAAACTAATGTTGTTTTATTGTTGGAATATGTCATACAATCATTACAATTGCAGGTTTCCTTCCTGCCTGTCTGACCCATTTGTGGCAGCCAGGTTTCAGGTCTCTGTCTTCCTATTCAATCTGCCTGTTATTCTTTCAACTAACCTTATTTCAGGCATCAGCTTACCCAGACTCCTTGTTTTCTCTGGTGGTTTAGATCTGACTTGAATTTTTCAAATTTGGCCCAATGTTTTTTCAAGATTTTAAAAGAAAAGCATTGGTTTGTTCTAACAGATTTATCTTCATGTTGTTGTATTATGCACACACTGGTAAATGTTTTTTAAATAACTATATTGCAAAACATTAAACAGCATGTCGTTTAACTTTCCATAGTCAGTACCTTGGGAGATACCTAGCAAGGATATGTTTTGAAACGTGAAGCCTTTCACAACTGGAGAATTGAGCACAAATCCCACAATTTATGGAACTTCTATTTTCTGGTTAAGTGCTATGCTATGCAGATGGTGGTATGCCTATTAATTGCAGCTCCATACCATTTCACAAACAACAATAACTTGCATTTTATAGTTTATTTAATGTAGTAAAATAACACTCTTGTGAGGCATCAAGGGATATCAAAAAAGACTGATCATTTTCAAACCCTAGTCTGTAATAAGTTTTTGATTTACTAATGTTTTAGTTTTGGATAGCTGTACCTCCTAAATTATAAACACCTCTAATTCTAATTCCAAAATGACATTTTACAGTAGGGCAAATGTTGTGAAGATTATGAATCCTAGCGATGTCAGCAATGGACCTTGCTCTGTAAATTTCAGTATAGAGGTATTTAATGAAATGAAGAGCATAGCATAATAGAATTAAATAATAAATTTCATGAAGTGATTTGTGATATTCAAAAATTAATCTCATAACATAGTAATAGCATAACTACATAAGAGACCTATTAAGGAAATATATTACAATAGCAAGAATAGTGTATAGTTTAACAGACCGTTCAACTTGGCCTGCTCTGTAAACTGTTTACTAGAGCACGCTCCCATTATTTATAGAATTGTGAAATGTTCTTGCATCAGAGTCTCCAGAGTACTGAAGAGTTTATCCATTGCACTGACCTAGGTATATGAGCAGTTTCAGTGGTGGGTAATTGCAGTAGAACTTATCTTTCATTTATGCATTTAAAAATCCATATGTGTAACTGAAAACAATTTCTACAATAGGATATGTATTTAAGGCCTTTTATGTTACTAGACTAGTAACATAAAGACCAAGGTAATGTTCTGGGGATAAAAGCAAAATACTGCAGATGCTAGAATCTGAAACAAAAACAGAAAAATGCTGGAAAATCTCAGTAGGTCTGACAGCATCTGTGGAGAAAGAGTAGAGTGAACGTTTCAAGTCTGGATGACCCTTCGTCAGAGCTGAGAGGAAAGAGTCAGCAGAGATTGATACTATGAGGATGGGAGTGGTGGTGGAATTGTTCAAAGGGAATATAAATGAGGATGCAGAAGGCTTAGAAGGTGTTGAAAGTGTCCATTAAGTGATCAGAATGCATGAATGGCAAAACAGAGGCATAGTTTGGTAAAGGACTGCCTAAGATATGTGACAGTTGGCCTGAAGAAGTGGGGAGGAAGGGAGGATGGAAAGGAGGAGAGCGATAAAATGGAGAATAAAATAAAATAAATGGAAATGGGGTGGGGAGAGGAGAGTTTTTGCTCTGAAGCGGGTGAACTCCATGTTTAGCCCAGAAGGTTGTAAAGTGCCTAATCAGAAGATGAGATGCTATTTCTCTAATTTGAGTTGGGGTTCGCAAGAACATTGCAAAAGGCCAAGGATGGATATGTGGGCAGGAGAGCAGGGTGGTGTGTTGAAGTGGCAAGCAACAGGAAGGTCTGGGACTTGCTTGTGGGCAGACTGAAGGTGTTCCGCAAAGTGGTCACCCAGTTTGCATTTAGTGTCTCCAACGTAGAGTAGACCTGGGTTCAAATCTTGCCATAGCAGCTGGTGGAATTTAATTTAATTTAAACATTGGGAAAGAAAAGTAAAGCTAGTCTGAATAATGGTGAGCATGAAAACTGTTGTTCTTTGTCTTAAAATTCCATCTGCCATCCTTGCCTTGTATGGCTTACATGTGACTCCAGACCCATAGCAATGTCATTGACTCTTGACTGCTCTCTGCAATGAACACTGTGTTCAAGGGCATCAAATTCTAGCCCTACCAGTATTGCCTACATCCCATGAAAGAAAAGAAATTGTGCTCAAGCGGCACAATTATTTCCTTGGCAAAGCAGCAATTTTTTGATATGCAACCCCTTTGAGCAGTTTACTATGCATCATCTACAGTATTTAAATTGGTGTTCTTCAGCACTGATATATCTTTCAAAGACATCACACCTGAAATTATGACCTCAGCAGCATTGCAGTTCAGAAGCACCACATAAATAGGGCAAAAGAAAAGTTATTAGAAGCTTGGATACACAATTCTATTCTGAACAGATAAGAAAACCTCCCATCAACATTAACAAGCACCACTAAATCATCCAGTCAGTTTAGTAAATTTAGCCATCATTTTCCCTTTTAAAAAAAATTCATGTTTATTTATTAGTCACAAGTAGGCTTACATTAACACTATAGTGAAGTTACTGTGAAATTCCCCTAGTCACCACAGTCCAGTAAGTGGACTGTGGCCTCTTCAGGTCGATGCACCTAACCCGCACATCTTTCAGAATGTGGGAGGAAACCGGTGCACCCGGAGGAAACACATGCAAACACGGGGACAATGTGCAAACTCTACACAGACAGTGACCCAAGCTGGGAATCTAGCCCTGGAGCTGAGAGGCAGCTGTGTTAACCACTGAGCCACCATGCCGCTCTTTTTTTCTAGGCTGTTTGAGATGAGGTTGATTTATGCTGCTAAGCAGGACTATCCATGAGCACCTAAGTAAATAAGAGTCGGGGCTGGGGGGGGGATTGTTTTCCACTTTGTGCTAGCAATGACTAATAAAAGTTTATACTTGTTTTGTAGGATTTTGTTCAAGAATGAAGACAGAAACTGGGAAGAAATTGAAAACAAAATGCGATCTGAGGGTGAAGTTCCTATTTTGAAAACATCAAATAAGGTGGGAATGGGAACATCACGAGTGTACATAATTGCTTCCTTTTAAATTTTAATGCCCATGCTTTGCAGTATTTTTCTTCTGCCTTTGCCTTGGTTGAAAATGCCACCAAGACCCATGCTTGCTAATTATTTCCGTAAGCAAATTGTGGGTTTGGGTGTTCAGCTCACTAAGTGGAGTGTAGAGTGTGCATGTCGTTTTCTTTTTAACTGCAGTAGCTATCGTAAATGAGGCAGATCTAATAAATAATGAGTAAAAGATCTCCTTGGAAACTGACCATAAAATGGTAGAATTTAGCATTCGGTTTAGGAGTGAGAAACGTGGGTCAGAAACAACTGCTACACTTAAATAGGGGTAATTATACAGGAATGAAAGTGGAGTTGGCTGGAGGAGACTGGAAAGGAGCTTAGCAGGAAAGACTGTTGATCAGCAATGTCAGATATGTCTGAGAAGTTCGTGCCTCAACAAAAATGTATTCCAGTGAAGAACGATTCTAGGAAGAGGATAAATTAACCACGGATGTGAAGGTTAATGTTAAATTGAAAGAAAAATGTGGCAAAGATAAGCCAGAGGATTGGGAAAGTTTTTAAAAAGCAAACAAAAGATGACCAAAAATAATACAGGAAGATAATAAACTGAGGGTAAACTAACAGGTAATATAAAAATGCAAGAGCTTCTTTAAATACAAAAAGGAAGAGAGAGGACAAAATGAATGTAGGTCCCTCAGGGAATGAGACGGGGGAATCAGGAAATGACAGGAGTTAAATACTTTGCATTAGTCTTCATAGTTGAAAACACTAATATTTCAAACATGTCCTGAAGAAATTAGAAAACTGATAGTGTATCATCTTTAATTCCAAAAAAGGAGGGAGAAAAAACAAACAACTATATGTCAGTTGGTTCAACTTCTGTCATTGGGATTACATTAGAAAGGATGTGATAGCAGAGCATTTCAAAAAACATTTGAAAAGGTACCTCACAAAAGGCTACTTAAGATAAGAGCCCAAAGTGTTGCAGGTAATATGTTAGCGTGGATAGAGGAATGGCTAACTGATACAATAACTCACCTGATGAAGGGGCAAACCCCGAAAGCTAGTGGGTTTACTATCAAACAAACTTGTTGGACTTTAAGCTGGTGTTGTGAGACTTCTTTCTGTGTTTACTCCAGTCCACCGCCAGCATCTCCACATCATAACTGATACAAGACAGAGTTGGAATAAGAGGTGCATTTTCAGAATGACAGCCTGCAACTAGTGGAATGTGTCAGGAATCTGTATATATTTACAATTAATGACTTGGATGAGGTATGTGAATGTACTATTGCCAAGTTTGTGGACGACTCAAAAATAGCTGGGAAGGCAATTGGTGAGGATGGCAGTTTACAGGGGGATATAGATAAGTTAGGTAAGTGGCCAAAAACTTGGCAGATGTAATATAATGTAGGAAAATGTGAAATTATGCACTTTGGTAGAAATAATAAAGGAGCTGAGTATTTAAATGGAGAAAGACTGCAGCACTGAAGGATTTGGGGGATTTTTGTGAACAAGTCACAAAGTTAGTATGCAAGTTCAGCAGGTAATTGGGAAGGCAAATGAAATGTTCACCTTTTATTTCAAAGGGAACAGAGTATAAAAATAGGGAAATCTTGCTAAAACTATACAAGACACTAGTTAGACTGCACCTGGAATACTGAAGTTTTTTGTCCTTTTATCCAAGGAAACATATTTTGGCATTAGAGGCAGTTCAAAGAAGATTCACTAGTTTGATCCCAGTACGTAGGGATTTTCTTATGAGGAGAGGTTAGGTAGGTTAGACTTATACTCATTTGAGTTTAGAAGAATGAGAGATGACCTTATTGAGATGTGAAGGATTCTCACAGGTTTGTTAGGGTAGATGCTGAGAGTTTCCTCTTGTGGAAGACTCTAGGACCAGAGTCCTAGAAATTCATCCATCTGTTTTAAATGGACTGTCAGAATAAGGGTTTTCCATTTAAAACAGATGAGGAGGAATTTCTTCTGAGCATAGCGAATCTACGGAATTCTTTATTGCAGATGGAGGTTGGGCCGTAAAGTATGTTCAAGGCTGAGAGACATTTTTAATCAATAATAGGGAATCAAGATTTATGGAGAGAATGCGAGAAAGTGGAGTTTAGGATTATATCACGTCAACCACAACCTCATTGAATAGTGCAGCAGATCCGATAGGCCAAATGGCCGCCTTCTCCTATGTCTTATGATAAAGCAGCTAAATTTAAAGGACCCAGTGAAATTAACTAGCCAGGGAGAAGATAATAAGGTATAGAGTCAGAGTCATAAAGGTTTACAGCATGGAAACGGGCTTTTGGCCCAACTTGTCCATGCCTCCCTTATTTTTTTTAAATCCCGAAGCTATTTCCAATTGCCCACATTTGGCCCATATCCATCTATACCCATTGTACCCATGTAATTATCTAAATGCTTTTTAAAAGATAAAATTATACCCACCTCTACTGCTACCTCTGGCAGCTTGTTCCAGACACTCACCACCCTCTGTGTGGAAAAAAATTGCCCCTCTGGACACTTTTGCATCTCTCCCCTCCACCTTAAACCTATGTCGTCTAGTTTTAGACTCCACCTACCTTTGGGAAAAGGTACTGAATATTTACCTTGTCTATGCCCCTCTTTACTTTATAGACCTTTATAAGGTCACCCCTCAGCCTCCTACGCTTCAGAGGAAAAAGTCCCAGTCTATTCAGCCTCTCCTTATAACTCAATCCATCAAGTCCCAGTAGTGTCCTACTAAATCTTTTCTGCATTCTTTCTAGTTTAATAATATCCTTTCTATAATAGGGTGACCAAAATTGCGCACAGTATTCCAAGTATGGCGTTACCAATGTCTTGTACAATTTCAACCAGACATCCCAACTTCTGCATTCAATGTTCTGACCAATGAAACCTAGCACGCCGAATGCTTCTTCACCACTGTCCACCTGTGACTCCATTTTCAAGGAGCTATGAACATGTACCCCTAGATCTTTGTTCTGTAACTCTCCCCAATGCCTGACTGTTATGTCGATTGGATTTGAGTGGTTCGGAGGGTAGGAAGGTTGAGGGTGTCTTGAGTTTGGTTTGTGGGGGGAGGGGACAGGAAGAGTGGATGTTGGGTCCACAGTTGGGGCAATCTTGGTTGGGGAGGGGGTCAAAGTAGTGGGGAAAACCGCAGGGAGAGGTAGTCGGGGGTATGGGGGAAGTCCCGTGGGGAGATAGATCTGGGTTTTTAAACGAAGTTGGAAACGGTTTTAATTCTATTAACTTTATCAGAGCAACTATTGGCGTAACTGTGGTAGAGCCGTCTGAAGTTAGTGATTCAAATTGCATTTTCATATGGTTCCCAATGCAACTTCCTGGAGGAAGTTAGCACTTCTGGGCGATCGCCATGCAGATCCTTACCCGTGATGCACCAAGATGAAGTCTCCAGTGCATTTTTGGAGCCCCCCATCTGCTGGGGAGCTGAGGCTACAGCCCATTGTGTCTGCTGGTTTTGTGAAAGAGCAGCCTAAATAGTCCCAATTTCCCACTCTTACCCCATGACCCTGCAAATGTTTCTTTTAAAAAGATACTATTGAATCTGCTTCCATTGCTTTTGTATTGCAAAGGTTTAAAAAGCATGCTGAGAATACAGAAACGAAATCTGTCTGTGAAACTTGAGGCAAACCATCAAAAATGTATATATTTTAAATTAAACTGTTCTACATTAAGATATGCTCTGTACTTTTAGAATAAACTGTATAAATTGACAGCAAAGGCAATAGGATCAACTTTTCATGCAACATAACAGTCTAGGATACTTTGCTGAGAGGGACCGTTGAACACAGCATAGGGTATAAAGATTAGGAGAGAAGACAAAGGCATGCTTATAAAAGTCAGTTTTGAAGGTGGCATGAGAGGAAATAAGGAAACATTTTAATATGCAGGGATGGGATGAATGTGAATAATATAAGAATTTTGAAACACAATCTTGATGAATGTTATAATGGAAAGTTATTTTGTTATACTAATTATCGAATTCTTAGTTGCATTAGTTATTAAAGATCCACAGAAATTGTCCTGAATAATTAAAAAGGCTTAGATGTTCCCCTCTTGTCCTGCTCTTCCCAGAGATTGGGGAAAGATGAAGTCAGTGATGTGTGTGACTGCTGTATTTACAATGAGTAGTCATGATGGGTCTGCTATTCTTTTTCTCCCCTTTATTGTGTAGTCATATTACATTTCAGCATGCCTCATTCCTGAGATAAGCAATTGAACATTTAGCTTGAACTATACTCTGCATGTGAAGAATAAGTACTCCTTTAAGAAAAGTTGTGGAAATTCAGATATTCTCCATACCTCTTGAGGATTTGCCACATTCTGTTCAGTTAGTTTAGAAATCTTGTGCAGAGCAACAAACCTAGACAAAAGAGGCAGTTGAAAATTACTGATCACAGAAGTACCTTCAGCATACCTAATGAGGCTGAGCAGTTCTCAAACTGACCTAGGCTGCAAATTCCATTGAGTAATCACTGCTTTTGACGTCATGGTCAGTAAGTCAACTGTGTTGTCAGACTGGAGCCTCCTAATATCAGTAAAGTAGCAACATCTATAGACGTGAATTAGATAGATAGTAACTTATGGTGTTGTGTGGATCACTTAAAGTTTAATTTCAAAGTGTTAAAGGAGCAAAACTGAAAAATAGACAATCTTAAGTAATACCTCCAGTTTAAGCTATACAAGTGATCAGAGTTTTCCTTTAATGCCAGTGGTGCTAATCATAATTAAGAACAGGATCACCTTTGAAATGAAATTTAAGGAAGATAATTAGTTCTGTAGCATTTTTAGACATGGCTGGGCTATAAAAGATGTGCTTAGTGCTTGGAATTATTTTAATAAACTCAGTGGTAATGATCCAGTTGACACAATGGGCAGCACATATTGAACACTAGCTGAGAGACAGCTTAGTAAGGAAAGTAAATAAGCCCAAAGGGATAAAAAGTTATTTGGTAGTCTTGGGTAATTGCAATTACAGATTGAACTTCTCGTGTTTTAATTTGGCAATTAAGCACTCAGAAATGCATAATTTCAGCTGTTCATGATCGAATTACATCACTTTGATCAGATACTTCTGTTGCTTCACTGCATAAAACTATTGTGTAATTTTAGGATGGTAACCCTGTTAACCAAAACCTTGAAGTGAATGATAACCGACAGTGCCAATAGCAACTACCCAAGTCTCCCTCCACAATGAACCTCCCTCGAGTTCAAAATAGCCACCTCACACGGACAGTTATTTTGGGTCTGGGAAAGTGAACAATTTCTCCCACAAGGAAAATGACTATCAAGAGATCTTACCTCCTGCCATATAGCCAGCTAAATATAGGGCAGGTTATAATGACCCAGATATTATAACGGTCTGAGGGTCTCCCTTCAAAAATTGAATCTTCCCACTTTTTCAGAAAATACGAGAGAGGTGGGTTCTTAAAACTACTTTTAGAAAAAAAACTACAAGAGGAATTATACTTTGCTAACTTATTTACAAAATCATTAAAGAACTGTTTAACCTGCAATACACTTAAACTGGATATGTACATCCTAATGTTAATAGCTATAAAAGATAAACTTACTCCAGTAGAGAACTTAAAACAATGCCACAGCTAAAATTAGTTATGTTGATCCATCAAATATTTAAAATATTTTACCATAAAGCCCCACCTGTTTAAGCTGCTGGGCTCAAAGCTGCCTTCTTTAAGATATCCAATCTCTCAATAACCAGAGAAATATTGGAGGATTCAAAAAGCATTTGAATCCTTCTTCAGTATCTCTGATTTCTTAGAAAGAAACCAATATGTTTACATCCTTCTTAATTGGATTATATTATCTTTAGCACCTATGAGTGCTGTGCCTTTGATTAAACTCTTCCTTATAATTACCTTAATTGTTCAAAATGTTCTTTTATCCATGCTGAGAGTCAATAGCTGGTCAATGTACACTTATCAGAAATGATAATAGAACACATTATTAGTTGCTTCTAGATAACATGACTTGAAGCTTTTGCTAGAGAAATGGAGATTTTTACAAATTTATTTCTTTCTTTACCTTACAATGTTTATTTTTGTAATGGGCTATTTTATCATGTCCAATCCTGATTCACTGAGCAAAGTTTTAGGGATGTCATCTTAATAGAGTAGAGGCAATGCTACCAAACTGCCAACATTAATCATCTTAAATTTTCTTTGCTAGTGGATAAGGCAGTTAAGACTATCTCTATTTCCAAAAAAGGAAAGACCCCCATTCTACTGGTAGATGGAACGTTTAGTTCCAAGGCTAGTGCTGTCCATTTGTAGAATGGACAATATAGAACAAAGTCTTTTGGATAAAAATTGCTTTGTATAATATAAATATAAATGAATTATACCTATTATTATAAGTCAGGTTGGATATTTCAAGGTGTTCTATGGAGCTTGCCTGACCTGTAACGTTTTATGTTGAATTTGGCTAGGATGAGCATAGAAGGTTTCACTCCAGGTATGATTCAACTGACCCACGAGGAGCTTTTATCAAAAACAAAGATTAATTAAGAATATTGTTGATGTGTACAGTAAGATAATTAGCAAGAACTTTTAACAATTACAAACAAACACAACCATGATAATGTACAACTCTTAAGGAAATATCTCTAATGTGTTCCAACCAAAGCCGACGTCCAATACTCAAAACTCTAAATAAGCACAGGGTAATGCCCACTTATTATAAGGTATCCAGCCTCCTGGGTTGAATGCTGAAAATCCCTTGCAAAGAAATTCAGAGGTTGGAGCCAAATCTGTTTACCAAAACGCAGCTTCTTTAAGGCAGAAGCAAACAGAGAAGAAAAACAGGGAGAGAAAGAGACTGTTTCTTAGCTTGCTGCTAAAGTGTTCCCAAAAAACACACTGCCTAAAACAAAACTAAAAGCCCAAAGGGAAAAACCTGATTGCCACAAATGAAACTGAAATCACCTGACTGCCACAGATTGGCCCCACACCCAATGGCATTGCTGAAGCTGTAAGTTACATGATTTTTTTAAAAAACCTTAAAGGTACACACACATGATACCATTTACTCAGTATTCCCATTGCAACCTCGTTTCTTGCCAGTAATTTTGCATAGATAATATTGATCTATCTAATTAATGATAGGGTAGTTATGGTGGTAAATCGCATTAGTTTCAAAAATTGATGAACATCTTCATCTTGCTGTCCTTATTCCCAATTCTAGACATGCAACACTCGCCATTCAATTTGTGACAGTGCAGAATTGTGATAAGGTGTTGAATTTGTATTCTTCATTTCCAATTGTTTTTATTTATTAGTCACAGGTAAGGCTTACATTAACATTGCAATGAAGTTACTGTGAAATTCCCCTAGTCGCCAGTCTGGCACCTGTTTGGGTCAACGCACCTAACTATGTCTTTCGGAATGTGGGAGAGAACCAGAACACCCCGAGAAAACCCAACGCAGACACAGGGAGAACATGCAAACTCTGCACAGACAGTGACCCAAGCTGGGATTCAAACCCAGGTCCCCTGGCATTGTGAAGAAGCAGTGCTAACCACTGTGCTACCATGCCACCCCAAAAATTATATTGTTCACAATTAGATCTTTGAAAGTGAAGGTGCCAAGAAAGAGCATGTATTTACATATGGCCTTTCATGACCTCATGTCCCAGTTGTTCACTATTAAGTTCTTTTGAAATGTGATCACTGTTCGCAAAGTAGTTTTGTTTTGTTTATTTATTAGTGTCACAAATAGGCTTACATTAACCCTGCAGTGAAGTTACTGTGAAAATCCCCTAGCCATCACACTCCGGTGCCTGTTTGGGTACACTGAGGAAGAATTTAACATGGCCAATGCACCTAACCAGCATGTCTTTTGGACTGTGGGAGGAAACGGCAGCACCTGGAAGAAACCTATGCAGACATGGGGAAAGGTGCACGTCCAATGACCAAGCCGGCTCCCTGGGTCTGTCTAGCAGGAGTGAGAACCACTGTGCCACCTCCAGTAGGAAACACTTTTTCTAATTCTGTGTAAATCCAGACCTCGCAGCAGCAATATGATAAATGATCAGATTATCTATTTTATACACTGGTTGAGATATTGTCCAGGAAATCAGCAGAATTCTCCTGTTTATCTCCACCTAAAAGGTTAGACAGGGACATAGTTTAATGTGTACCCAAAAAAAACTGTGCTGTTGACCCTCCTTAGTATGGCAAGGAAGCACAAACCCAGAAGATATGCGCAATTCCATGGTGCTACCACAAGCTAAGGCTGAAACTGAATAGATTGCAAGATAGAGGGGAATACTGCTGTTAAATATACAGGTGGAGCTATCCAGACTGAGAAATTATTGTGGTATCCACTGTACAACAATATGACTGAATGATTCATGGTTGAATGGAAGACTTTTGTAATACAATGGGAATAACTGAAGGAATATGAAACTTGTTGTCATCTGAAAGACAATAAAGTGTGTGATATGGGAAGCTCGTGAAGAACTATCTGTGTCTTGTATTTGAAATTTCCTTCTTTCAAAGGAATCTGATCACTTTTTATCTGGTTTAGTAAAGAATAACCCAGGGCTTTGACTGGGGCCATTTGGAATAGACATAGCAACTTCTTGTCAAATTATTTTATTTAAGTGCATTGACAGTGATGAATGATATTGTGTTTATTGAACCATCTTTTAAGTGATGTGTGCGCGCCAAGGACATGTACGTGTCTTTTAATACATTTGATGGCTGCATTGACACCTGCATTCAAGTGAAATTTTATGCATACATTCTCCTATGGTGACTTAATGCTCATTTGGTGCAGAAATCGATTATGCATAGTCTGACAGCCAAGATGAAAAGAAATAGTGAGTTGGTCCACCTATTTGTTTTTAAACCAGGAATTAATGAGCAGATGGCTAGGAAACATTCTGCTCCTGTTTGCATTGAGTGGATTTGGTGGTGAGAGCCACCGAAATATTGCAATAAGGCTGAAGTTTTGTTTCACGTGGGCACGAGCAGAAAGTGATCATCCTTGTACCCTGTCGGTGGTGCACCACATTTCACGCTGTTCAGCATCAGAAACGTTTTTGGAATGCATTAGCATATCATTATCAGGGCCATAAGCCAGAATCTTACCCCATGTTAAAAACTGCATGCACAGCACTTGGTGCAAAAAGAAGGCAGGCAGGGGTATCACCACACTTTAATGGCTAGTATGCAACCTCTGATTCACCCATCCTGCCACCAACTCAACACTTTGATCTAGGTTCCATATTTAAAGGCCGTGCCAGCGTAGAGTGAACACACCAGAATCATTCTTCACCCAGGTGATCCCTCCAATACCAAACTGGCATCATCCTGACACGACCCACTCTCCTGAGCGCTGAGCTTATCTCCAAGTCCCGATGGCTTACTGCTCATTAGGTGCATGCCTGCTGAAATCAATCGTGCATCATCTTGTTCGGACATCACGCAACTGTGGGTGCATTTTTTTTGAATTGTGGGTATGGTTCTGGGCTCAATAATTATATGCTAATGTAGTCCAGTGAGATTCCCAGCACTGAATGGTGGGAGACACCATCCACCTCTTAATGGGGTCACAGGACAATCACTTCCTGCTTTACATCAATGTGCAATGTTACTTTGACCCCCTCGTAATATTTTCCACACTCATTATCATACTTGCCCAATGTGAACATGAGGGGGAAGCCCCAGCTATTATCTTTGCTTCTCTCTCTGGAGATGCTGGCAGGCCTGAGTACTTCCAGAATAGAAAATGCTGGAACCTCTTAGCTGGTTCAGAAAAAAAGTGTCCCATTGGTACTGTTACTGACTGGATTGAAAAGACTCCTTTGTGCATTGGATTGCAGGAGTTAAGATAGCGATAATAATGAGTTTAGAATTTAGACTCCAAGTTTCAGCAGATTAATGACACTTGTCAACTACAGTAATAAAAAAAACATTACCATGAATTACTGACCTGATGAAAAGATCTTTTCACTAGTGTGAAATATTGCTGGCATGCATCCATCTCCAAAGTAATGGTTAAGGTATATTGGATTCTGTATGCTCACATTCAATTAATTACAAAATATTAAGAAATTTTTTTATAAATGCCAGTTAAATCTCCTCAACAGTCTTGTTAGTTGTGCAAATAAAATTGAAACCACAAATGGTTATTCAAAATTTTGCGCAATCTCCCCAGTATGGGAATGTTCCATCTTCCTTTTTTTAAACATACAATGACTTGCATCATTTTAACCATGTTGAGATTGAGGGATGTTTCCATAACAACAGTAAATCTGAAAGGTCTATGTGTTAGCAAAGTATAATTTTTTGCACACACATGGAAGGTGATGGCCAAGTGGCATTGTATTAGTAGTAATCCCACCATGGCAGATGGTGAAATTTGAATTCAATTTTTTTTAAAATCTGGAATCAGAAGTCTAACGGTGACCATGAAACCATTGTCACTTGTTGCAAAAACCTATTTGGTTCACTAATGTCCTTTAGGGGAAGGAAAACTGCTGTCCTTACCTAGTCTGGCCCACTTATGACTCCAAAACCACAACAATGTGGTAACTCTTAAATACCCTCTGGCCTAGTTAGCCACCCAGTTCAAGGGCAATTAGGAATGGGCAATAAATGCTGACCCAACCAGTGATGCTGACATACCGTGAATTCATTTAAAAGAACGTAGTATTAAAATTGAAGTGTGGACAGAGTAAAGAACCAGTTTGACCATTCTAAATCATACTTCGGTAAACTATTTCGTATTTTGTTCCCCTCCCCTCTTAATTTTCAGTGTAATCCATCCATTCTCAACTGCATTAGTTTTGGGGGCAGGAGAGCATCTGCTGCTCTAATGTCACCTGCTGGAAATGGTAAGAATGGGAAATAACTGTTCCTGTAAAATTTTGTTACATCAATAAAAAAAACACAACATCTTGAGGTAAGCTGAACATGAAGTGGTCTACCATATTTCTAGAGATGTGTATTTGGGTGAGATCCCTCAAGGCATGGTGGCAGAGTGGTTAGCACTACTGCCTCTCAACACCAGGTTCAATTCCGGCCTTTGGTGACTGAGAGTCTTAATCTATGCAAGGTTTAATCTACGCTTAATGCTATCTCCACTCACATCGTCTGCATCTTTAAGACTTGATTAGCTGTAAAGACTCGCATTCTAATCAGTATTCTGTAAACTGTGTGTGTCTTTATATGCCCTGTTTGTGATCAGAACTCCCCACTCACCTGACGAAGGAACAGCGCTTCGAAAGCTAGTGGCGTTTACTACCAAATAAACCTGTTGGACTTTAACCTGGTGTTGTGAGACTTCGTACTGTGTTCCTCCCACAGTCCAAAGATGTACAACTAATGTGGATTGGCCATGAGAGATTACCCTTAATGTCCCAAGATATATAGGTTAGATGAATTAGCTGTGGTAAATGTGCAAGGTTATGGGGAGAGGGCCTGGATAAGATGACCTTTTGGAGAGTCAGTACTAAATGATGAACCGAATGGCCGCCTCCTGCATTGTAGGGATTCTATGATTAGTTTCATAGACCTACATTGGCTTCATTAGTCATGTCTGGTTAGCATCTAAAGTTAACTATTTTCAGTGTGGCAGGAATAATATAAATTATCTTAGATAAAGTATATTCTCTAGTATATAAATATAGTTGGTAGTTGTATATACTGTTTAAATTCTGTTGCTGCAAGAGTGGATCAGAGATTGGGAATCCTGCAGTGAGTAACTTGCCTCCTGATACCCAAAAGCTGCCCACCATCTTTAAGGCGTCAGATGTGTGATGGAATTCTGTTCACTTGGATGACAACATCATTCAAAACAGCAATACTTAGCCCACTGCTTATGGTGAGGTGAGCTTAGAATTATCATACTTATAAAATTTGAAATGATTCCTGCTGCTGAGCCTCAAGTCATTTTGACATTGAATTTTTATTTAGACTTCCTGAAAACCACAGCTGCACACCCTGAATTATCACTTCTTTCCCCTCCGTTCCAGTGCAGTTTCTTTTTACAGTCTTTTCCAGGAGAATGCTGACTCACAATTGTTCAGCAATTGGTGTCAGTACTGAGGCTTGAATAAAATGGTTAATGTATTAAGTTTATTTCTGAAGTTTCAAAAGTTCAGAATACCTGAATTATACTCAATTTTTTTTAAAGGAGATTACATCAATCCTTCAAGAATTGAAAAAGGTAGAGAAACAGCTTCAAGGTAAGTTAAATTCTGAAGTTTTCATTTTTTTTCTACCTGCCATCTCATCAGTGTTCAGCAAAGTACTGGTTATGTTTCCTGCTGATTCAACATAATTTAGAAATGGTAGAATTATGTCATCTATTATTGGTATTTTCATATTTATCTTTGTCCAATATTACAAGCCAAATGGTCTTCACGTTTTACGAAGTGATGTGTAACCATTAGAGTGCTTGGCAGGTCCAGATATTCCAATTTTCCAGGCCATTTTTAAGGCTTTCTAGCCGTGCACTATTGCTGGAGTATGTCTTAGTATTGCAGAAATATGGCTATTTGGTTGTAGTCTTATTGATTATAGTATTGACTATATACTGTACAATTAAAAGTTAAAGAATGAACATACCATACCTATTCTTTCTGCTTCTTCCTATATAGTTTGAACTTGTATTTAATTTCTATTATGTCTTATTCGAATTGTGGATTTTATGTAATTTAAAATATATTTCTCAGCCTCTCATGATTGGCCATTTGAGGCTTCTCTCCCCACTCAGTGAACACAATTGAGTATCATATGACCGCTTGTTTCTGTAAAGTATTATGGACCTAAGAAATACCTTCAATGCCATTCTGAACACACTTCATGCGAGACCAAACAACTTGTGGATCTGCTACAATAATAATGTTATGCAGCTGGAATGTGCTTTTAAAAAATAAATGCATTCCAACAATGAGAGTGAGCAATAATTTACAGGAAACACAAATCAAGAGAAAAGTGTGATGAAAGATCTGACAGGTTTATCATTGTTACTTGTGATCCATTGATATCGCATTTAGTTAACAGTCACTCTGTTTTTCCTTTTTAGCCATCAGTGTGATGATTGATCCAGATGGTGTATTGGATTCAGCATGTGGCCTGAAATTATCAAGTCCCAGTTTGCCTGAACAAGCCAAGCACAAGACCGGTTCAACCCGAAGTCCTCAGATCACAGCCTCTAACTCTGACTACAGCAACCATTTCAACCAACATGAACGTAATGGGGAGGACAAAGATGATTCTTTGCATGAGTAACACTATTTTTTTTGTAGTCTCTTTAAAGTGGCAGAGCATGTGGCAACAGGCACAGCATTTTTAACCTGGCCTGAGTTGTTGAGAACATTTGGCTTGTCACTTAACTAGCCTTGAGATATTTTCCTGCTTTCTGTGGTGCTTTCTTTACCACGTTACTTTTGCTACAGCTGTAAGCTTTGCATTCATCCAATAATGAAACATTAGGGAGAAGAAAAGTCACATTGTCAGATGTGTGCAGTGAAATGTGAACCACATCAACAGCTGTCCTAGCCTTCGTATGTCATCTTCAAAACGAAACGGAGAAGCAAATTGGCATTACTGTTGAAACTGGAATATTGTGTTTAAGCACTGTAAAATGGACTCATGTGTAAGCAACACAAGCTAAGAATATCAAAAATATTGGTGCCAAACTGCTCCGTATATTGGTCAGTTGAACAATGTTCTGTTGAATCAGAGAACTGCTGTTTGTTATTTATCTATGTTTAGTATGTAAACCACAGACTACATAGGATATTGCTTAATTGTACAAAGTAGAAAACATATTCAGCAATTATTGTAATATTGGAAAAAAAACCTCTGCGTTATGCTGTGGTCAGAAGTAAATTGATGACATGTAATGCTGAAAAGTTCTGTTGATTGCAACATTTTTAGCATTATGCATTATTGCACTATTAGCAACAAGTGAGCTAAAGGGTGGGAGCATTACATTGGAAATTGAGTTTTGTTTTCTTCCATCAGATTTAAACAATCATAAACGAGCAAAAGATAACAATAGTTGTATTAACTTTGTAGAATTTGACTACAGGAATACACTCATAATTTTCCAGTTTTTCAAAAGAATAATTGGGATGCTCTCATTGATCAAACTGTTCGAGGGTCACTGTCAAATCTTTGGCTCGTAAGTGATTCACTCCTAACAATCTGTCACACAACTTTAGTTGTACAGTATCAGTGTATTAAAAGTATTAAGAATTAAAAACAAACTGTTGATGGATTAAGTGGGCACAGTGAAGCAGCACATGCTTTCAATTCCCTGGCATAGTTTTGCATCTAATGTAAACTGATGGGAGGAAAATCTTCTCTTGTGAACGTGCCTCATCGATGTATAATTTATTTAGGGCATTCTCAGTGCAGTTCTTCTTAGGTCATGAGTCAAGAACATAAAATTGCTCATAATGGGCAGTCCACTCAAGTATAGATGCAAAGAGAAATATCACACTGGGATTTTGATTACACTTCCCAGCACTGTACTTCAGAGACAAATTTGCTCTATTCTGGCTGTTTGTTGCTGACTTGGTGAAAAATGTGCCCAATTCTCCATAAGTAATATCCTTTACCTTAATCATTATTGAAACTGGAATAGGCAAAAAACTTTCCTAGCTCTAAAAGCAGCAAGAACCACCTCATCCTGCTCCCCCAAGTAAAACTGACTTTGTCAATATCAGTCCATTTCATAATGATCCTAATCGCAGTGCAGAACAGTGTGCTACTAATCTTTATTTTGTCATATCACCCAGAAGTTGCATATAAATAACTCCAGTGGGAAATGGAAATGTGGATGATGCAAATAGGATGTGTATTTCTGAGGTTAGATTTAGGGTATGTTAGGAAGATGTTGGAGAGCTAAACATCTTTCCTGAGAGTAAGTGATGTCAATATGGGGTAGCAAAGGTAAGCTGTATTCTTCCCAAAGGCTGTTATCTATGTTGACTAACACGAATCAAAATAAAACTTCGCATTTGTTATGGAAGGAAACAGTGATTTTAACCCATTTAAGGTTTTGATAACAGTTTATATCTGTTTACATGCATCTTTAGGTTAAATTAATCTTTGTATATAGGTAGTACCAATTTCTCTACTCCATCTAGTTTCTCCCTCCAGTGAATCAAACTCTGTGCTGAAGAAAACAAGTTTATTAACTTTTGGCCTTTCACTAATGTTATTGTGACTTTGCTGCTAGAAAGTCTGAACGTAGCCTAGTCTCCTATCTACTTTTGGTCCCTCTAACAATCTAGTTGCAATTAAACCTGGCACTGACAGCAACTCTGTGCACCACACCTCTCCAAGCCATGCATTCTTGGCACTGAATGCATTGTAACCATAGAATACCCAGTAAACTTGCTTTGAAATTGTTTTATCTTAAATGATACTGAGGCTGTGAATGAATCAATTTTGACGCTGGGTCTTGTTTTTAGTGGCGATAATTCGGTTAGTACTGCTTGGCTTTGTTACTGAAGGGATTAAAAATTGGTTGCTTTTTCTACACATACTGCTGTTATGTGGTGTTTTGGGGGGGTGGGGGGTGGGAGGGGAAAGTGTGTTGCATGATCCAGCATCAGTTGTGTAGTGATACAGGAGAATTGTAGAAAGAAAGGATGTTAGAAAGAGAGACAGCAACTCCATTCCATTTGGGTTTCATGCAATATTGTATTTGTAGGTATGGATCATCCAAAAGTGTACTAAAAAAAAACTACCTTCAGTCCTAATGTCATTTTATGGATTAACCTGATTCAAATAATACTAAAAGGAATAACCCCATTTCGCTGTTCACAAAATATAGAAGTCTTTTCTGAGTTGATTGCCAACTATTGCATACAAACAAGACAAAACCTTTGGGGGGGAAATGTCTTTAGTTCATTGGTATTGTTATTCTACTAGACTCAGCATTGGTTCAGATTATCCTAATCTGCTAACTGGCATTCTAACACTGAAGTTGTTATTCAAAAACATACAGTTGGACAACTAAGCAATAATTAAGGTGTATATTTATGAAGAATGTTTGCATTGACACATCATTTTTCTCTCACATCTCTGTTCAATTATGACATTACTATATTATGAGTTGCCTGTGGAATGGTGTGAATATGTATATGTCTCCAGTTTAATTTGCTATTTTCCACAATTTTGATCAGCAAAATTGATCTGGGTGTTCTAGTTAATGTTAACTAGGTAGCAGTTTACCACATACCAGTTAATGGTGTGAATTCAGTGATGCAAAACACTGTGCAATATAAAAACTATGTCAGCCCTTGGTGACCAGAAACAGGCATTAATTTGGCAGTATAGAATCACTCCTAATCTAACTTTATATAAGCTGTTGGGAAATGCCTGTTGAATATTGTGTGGAATGAAAAAGTGCTTTTCTTCTTTTGAACTTTCAGAAAGGGATAATGAGACTACCAAACGTTGCCTATATATATTTTCTCTTCCCCACCCATCTTTCTCTTTGGCTAAAAGCTATTACAATAGCAAAAGCAAGGTTTTACCCCATAGATGGAAAAGTATGAGATGGTATATGACGAAGCTTCTCTAGTAAATAGCAATGAAGTGAGTTTTCCAATTCCTAAACATGCTAGCTAAGCACTTCACTTTCTTGTGTTCATGTGTTTACACATTTGTGTTGTAATTTGTAATATTGTCTTTGTTTTGCAGTTATATAATTTTCTCCTGATTTTGTACGAACATATTGGCTCTATTTATTTTTATTTGGTTATGTATGTTCATTTGTATTTTTACATTTCTAATGTGTTCAAATAAAGTTCTTTTCCCAATTCTTTGCCACGGAGAATTTTTATTACAAAACTAAAAGGTCATCACTGATGTGATGTATGTTTTGACTACTTAGTGATAAACTACCTATCTGCCCACATGGTGCATCCTTCAGATGCTTGAATGAAAATGCCAATAATGAATAAGTTCATGGCAGCATTGATGACTACAAGCTGACATACACATATTGAATACCAGGCTTCAAGTAACGTTCTTGAGGTGATTTTCCTGATCCATCCTATCTTGCCTCCACATTATCGTGGTTTTTTGCCCAATTCCAAGCTGTAAGCTTCATTATTATAGAAAGCCTCAAATTGGATTGTGGCTACTTATTCATATGGAGACAAGAGGAGAAGAAATATTGTCAATGGGCTGTTTATCAGCAGTATGGGCCAAAGCTGGAATGCAAGTTAGGTCTCTCTCTTTCCACCCATCCCACCGACCCAACTATAAAATGTCTATACAATAGAGTTGGAAGGTAAGAGGATACCCTTTTTTTTAATGTGTGTAAACTTAGCTATTACAATTTTATAGTCAACACTTGATTATTGGTCTATCTCAAGTGCGCACACTGCCTTTTACAATCAAGAATATCCCATTTGATCAAATGACCTTCTGACTGTTACACTGTCATTACACTGAAAATCTCTCATCTGAATTGCATACATTAATATCTGAATTAAAATAGTACCTTTTCCAACCACAGGACATCCCAAAATGTACTTTGAAATGTCACTATTTTAATGCAGGATGTGGCAGGTGATTTGAACACAGACAGCTCTCTCAAACAGCAATGTTATAATGACCAGCTTTTGTGATGGATAAATGTTAGTCAGAGCATGGGGCATAACTCCCCTGCAAAATAGTGCCATGAATCATTTATGCCCACCTAAGAGGGCAGAAAGGATCACATCTCATCTGAAGAAGAACAGCGGTTGACAGTGCAACATTTCTTCAGTATTGCAGTGGAATGTCGCATCCAGTTTGTTATGCTCAAGTGCCTAGATGGAATGTGAACCCACAATCTTCTGAAGTCAGAGACAAGTCATGGCAGACTGAGAAGAGTTGGGCTCTAGACGAATTGACTATTTTGCAAATATGTAAAAGAGTAGATCTATTTAACCCAGTTAGAGCAGTAAAAGCACAAATGGGATGGCACTAAATGTTAAGCAGGGGACCCTCAGTTTCTTTGACAGGCATGAGTGCCAGATAGGCTTGCCAACTGCGATTATGTATTACTGGAAGTTTCTTCATATGACTTATCCCACACTTTAGTCTGTCAACACTCATCATTGAAAAGCAAAAAGACTCAATTGATTATCAGCCAAATTTATTTTCTCATTTTCAATATATTTATATCTGGTAAAAAGAATGAAAAAATTCCAAAAAGAAGTTTTTATTGTTCTTAGGACTTTTCTCATCTGGAGGTGCAGATTGTTTTCATTTGTGGGCCATGGGTGTTGCTGGCTGGCCAGCATCCCTGGTGGCCTGTTGAAGAGAGTTGAGAGTCAACCACATTGCACACTTCAGCATGTGCTCCATCAACACACCTGGTTGAGTCACATCAAGTGCTATTAGTCTCTACTATCCTCTACAAAACTGCCCACAACTCCAGGGATATGTTGGATGGTAAAGCCATTTTTTCCACCACCTCATATAGCCTTGAAACTGCCCTAATCAAAGATGCAAATTACATCCAATGTGACTTACTATGATGTCCTATTCTCCCTCGTTCTTCTCTGAAATTTTTTACATGGACAACCAAACCATTCACATCCAACAGCTCTTTGGTTGTTCAGATGATGGTAATGCTATCCTATCATAGGCAAAGCCAGTTAGGTTTTTTATTCCTGTCTCCCCGTCCTGACCAAACTGTTACTTCAGGCGTACCTCAAGGATCTGTCCTGGGCCCCTCTCCTCTTCCTCTACATTCTGCCCCTTGACAATACAATGCAAAGTTGGGCGAAGTTTCTGGTGAAAAACGGTTTTATTCTCAAAGTAGAAAATACCATTTTCTAAATGGTTTTTGAAATCAGACATATCTGACTTTGAGAGCAGAACTGAGTTCAGTGGAATATGTCAAATTTTGAAATTAGTACAAAACTGTGCACTTCTATGACTCATTGTTCTACGGAGTGAACTTTGTTCTCAAATTAAATTGGGCCAGTGATTTTGCAGTAAATAAACTCAATTTACTGAATGCTTTGAAATACTGTACACCTTGAAGTGTGATTGCAGTGGCCTGGAGCAGCGTGAGGAGAAATATATCTTTTTTGATATGAAAACGAAGTGCTGATAAACTCAGCAGGTCTGGCAGCATCAGTGGAGATAAAGAAACAGGGCTGATATTCTGAGGCCAATGCGACTCTTTAGTTTATCTGGAGTAGATGGATTCCCTGCTGAAATACAGCAGAGATATATTCCTGATATGGTTGCATAATTCACGTACCTCATCTGGGAAGAGGAGTGCTTGCTGGGGATCTTGGAGATGCTGTGATTGTGACTATATTCAAGAAGGAAAAAAGTCCATTTGCAGTAACTACAAAGGAGCCTCCCCACTGTCTGCTCAGGAAGATAATTGCAAGGATCCTTCTCGATTGTTTCCTCTCCATTAACAAAGAATTGCATCACAAGCTGCAGTGCAGTTTTCAGCCATTGAGAGATATCACAGGTACTATCCTTGCTATGTGTCAAATTCAAACAAAGTGTGTGAATTTTGTCTTACACACACCAGAGGACACCAAGACTCCATCACTGGCTCTGGTCCATCACATATTCTTTCGCTTTTGGTGCCCCACTCTTGAAGATCCTCAAATGTACTAGGCCAGGACGTCTCTGGCTGGCTTCCCTCTGCTTGTTCCATCTGGTGATGGTGCGTGCAGGCTTTGGCATCCTCTGGTGTCCAGCTTACTGACACCAGCTATGTCTGGGAGGCAAAATAGTTGTCTAGCCAGTCTCTCCATGTCCCACAAACACCTTTGGTCTACTGTAGCACGTCTTTGCTTTTGATATTGTCTCTGTGTTGCCAAGGATTTTACATAGGATGGGCTGGCTAACGTGTGAAATGTTTGCTGTTCTGGTTCAGTGGTTAGCACTGCTGCCTCACAGTGCCAGGGGCCTGGGTTCAATTCCCAGCTTGGGTCACTGTCTGTGTAATGTTCTCCATGTACCTGTGTTGGTTTCCTCCAGGTGCTCTGGTTTTCTCCCACAATCTGAAAGATGTGCTGGTTAGGTATTGGCCATGCTAAATTCTCCCTCAGTGTACCCCAACAGGTGCCGTGAGTGTGGCGACTCAGGGATTTTCACAGTGACTTCATTGCAGTGTTAATGTAAGCCTACTTGTGGCACTAATAAATAAACTTAAACTGAAACTGTCTTGCTGGCATAGATTTCAGTTTGTATTACTGTGGACATTGTGATATTAGTTTAGAATCGTAGAATCCCTACAATGCAGAAGGAGGCCAGTTGGCCTATTGAGTCTGCATTGACAACAATTCCACCCAGGCCCTTTTCCTCGTAACCCCACATTTACCCTGCTAATCTCTCTAACCTATGTATCCTGGGAAACTAAGGGGCAACTTAGCATGGCCAATCAACCTAACCTGCACATCTTTGGACCATGAGAGGAAACCAGAGCACCCGGAGGAATCCTATGCAGACACAGAATGTGTAAATTCCACACAGTGTACCTTTAAGAAAAGTTTTTTTTTAAAAAATCATGATTTTTTGTAGCTCTCGCAGTTTCAGTGATTTCTGAACTGACAGATTCAGTGAAGTCTTTGTCAGCTTGGCTGAAAATGTCCTTTTATTGGTATTTAAATGGGGTTGTTTGTGTTTATTCTGGAATTAGAGTTCGATCTTGCATTGTTAGGAGGACGGTCATGTGTTTTTGGACAGTTTTTTTTCATTTTCAGTTTGGAGCTGCCATTGTGTTTTAGAAGGAAAAGCAAGCTAAAAAACCTGTTTTCCCCCAACCTGTTATTTTGAAAATTCTCTTGGTTAGCTGAAAATAAGATCTTGTTTTCCTGAAGGGTAAAAATCTGCTGGTGGGCTGGACCAGAGTCTGTCTGGTGTTTTGGGAAGCTGGAGTGAATCCAGAGAACTGCACACTTTAACCAAAGGACTCAAATTCCCTTATCAGGTGAGCAGTAGACTTTAGTGTATTGAACCTGTTTAAAGGGCTTTGTCGAGGGCAAGGGTTTTGGTTTGATTGGAACACATTAGATACCCTGTATTAACCCCTTAAGGGTTATACATTATACTGGTTGTTTTGTTTATGTTTGTAATTGATGAATGTTCTTTCAAATTTTCTTACTCTACATGTTGACTATATTCTTAAATAAACTCTTTGATAAAAGCTTCCTTGTAGGTCATTTGAAGTGGAATAGCTCAGGCTTATCCTAGCCAAAGTCAAGATGCAAAATCTATGATTAGGGCAGACTTCACAAAACACTTTGGAGTTTCTAACCTGAACCATAGCAACATGTAGAGTTGCAGCTTTGTGGCCATGTCGATAGGCTGGATGACCGATACTGCTTTGCTGATTCTCACATCAAGCACAGTGGCTAGCACTGCTACTTCACAGCACCAGGCACCCAGGTTTGACTCCTGCCTTGGGTTGCTATCTGTATGGAGTTTGCACATTCTTCCCGTGTCTGCATGGGTTTCCTCTGAGTGCTCCAGTTTCCTCCTCCATTCTGAAAGACATGCTGGTTAGGTGCATTGATCTGAACAGGTGCTGGACTGCAGTGACGAGTGGAATTTCACAGTAACTTCATTGCAGTGTAAGCTTCATTTGTGACTAGTAAGCAAACTTTCCTTTCCTTTTGGAGAAGTTGCTTCCCAGGTAGGGAACTGCTTAATATCCCTAACATTCTGTTGCTGATGGCAATGGGAGCGTGTTGTTGTCATGCTGTTGTTAGTACAGTTGATGCATTGAGCAACCTTGATTTTGTTACTCTCCATACTGGTGGTGAAGACTTGGAGCTTGTGATTCTTCAGCCAGCAGGGTACGTAGTCTGCAAAGTCCCTGTCTGTCAACAGGTGATGTTGCCATGGGATGCCAAAGTCTGCACCCACCATCATCTTTCCCATGATGAAATTGATAACCAAGAGGAAAAGAAATGGGTACAACCTTGCCATACTCTTGTAATGATGTTGAAGATATTTGTGGTTCCTAGCTGGTCTTGACGCAGCAGCAGGAGTCACAGTATAAGGTTTCAAACACTGCTCCAGGGTGTTGTGCTGTCATCTGATGTACCTGATGACCATTGATGGATGCTATCGAAAACTTTCTTGAAATAAAAGATGTGGTTTTTGATGCTCTATGATATTTCTGAGCACAAAGGTTTGCTTGCTTCATGATCTGCCAACCCAGAAACCTGCCTGTTATTCAGAAAGTGTGCCACCACCTTCTGCATTCATCTGTTGAGGAACACCATGAAGAAGACCTTTCCAGGCACTGACAGCAATGTTACATTCCTCCAGTTGTTGCAGTCACTGAAGTTCCCTTTCTTTGACAACTTGATGATTGCTCCTCACCTCTAGTCATCCTGGACATCTTCCATAGTCCCGATCTCGTTGAAGAGATCCATGAACTCTGTTGCAATAATGTTCTTGCCACGTTTCAATAGCTCTGCTGGTATCTCATTGATCCCAGGTGGCGTTTTGTTCTCAGGACCTGACAATTTCTCCCAATTGACATTTGTGTTTGAAACTATCTCAAAAATTGATTTTATTCAGAGAATCCTTATAGTACATAAGGAGACCATTCGGCCCATCAATCCTGCACCACCAACAATCTCGCCCAGGCCCTATTCCTGTAATCTTACGTATTTATCCTGCTAGTCCCCCTGATACTAAGGAGCAATTTTAGCATGGCCAATCAACCTAACCCACACATCTTTGGACTGTGGGAAGAAACCAGAGCACCCGTCAGAAACCCAAGCAAACATGGGGAGAATGTGCAAACTCCACACAGACAGTAACTCAAGACCAGAATTGAACCCTGGTGCTGTGAAATAGCAATGCTAACCAGTGGGCCACCTTGCTGGGGCTTAAGGCTGGCCTTGTATCTTGTGTTTGTACATTTCAAGTTGATTGGTAGAAACTCCTTTAAGCGTACCATTCGTAAAAGAACAGTTTTAACATGAATCAATGAAATTGTTGCATGGTTTGCAGTCTAAACTGTGGACTGATCTTGTTTGTTTTTTCAAAATTGATGTGTCGTATGGTATACATTTCAGTAAAGCGAGGTAGAGGCTGATCTAGAATTACATAGAATTAATATGGATTTACTGTTTGGAACAGACTATTTGGCCTAATGACTAGTGTTTGTACTACATGTACCTTTCCCACCCTCATTACCACTTCACACTCTGCCCCATGTTCCCCCAATCCCCTCACCTTCATATATATATATATATCATCTTGTCTTAAATGCACCACAGTTGTCTGTTTCAATCACTCCATTTGCACTCCAGTTCCACATTCCCGCCAATTACAATGTAAAGAAACTCCTCCCAAATTCTTCATTTCATCTGTTAGCAACCGACTTATAATTATTCCTCTCTCATTCTGGACACAGTCACTAATGGAAACCGTTTCCCCACACTCAACCCCTTCATAAATTTAAAGACCTGAACAGGTTTGTTCTTAGTTTTCCCATTTTCAGGGTAACAAATGGTGACTTGCATTTATGTGGTGCCTTTAATATAATGAAACATCTCAACATGCTTCAGCAATTGCCAATAGTGCCAACAACCTTGCTGAATATTTTCAGCACCTTCTCCTTTCTGTCGTAGAGCGGAATTCCAGACAGTAGGTGGGATTTTGCAGTCCCAACCGCGATGATTCCCATGGCAGGTAGGACTGACAAACCCTGGCCAGGACTCCTTGTATGGCCTAACCAAAGCTCTTTATGCATTTAACTTTGCCTCCTTGCTTTTGTATTCTATTGCACTGAAAAAAAAACCCGGTATCCTGTCTACACTCTTCATGCTTATCTATCTGTTGTTGCTGATTAATGCATCCATATTCCCAAATCCCTTTGCTCCTCTAGTTCCTTACTTTCCAAGGAATAACAGGCCGCCTTCTTCCTCCTATCAAAATGAATCATTTGTGTTGAACTTTATTTGCCATTTACCTACCCACTCAATAAGCCTGTTTATACATTGCAATGTTTTGGTGCAGCCCTCTGCGTTATTATCTATGCCTCATAGATCTGCAAATTTCAAAACCATGCCTCCAATTTCTGAGTTTATATGTATGAAACAACCTCCAGATGTCTTGAGGCAGTTTTGCAGTCATCGAAATACTTTTTGAAGTGTTATCACTGTTGTAAGGCAATGTAGTCAGTGAGCTTCCACAAACAGTACTCTTACTTCTGAGTTAGGAAGTGTTGGGATTGAATCCCCTTTCAGAGACCTTGAGTTCGAAGATCTAGGCAGACATTGTAGTGCAGTACTGAGGGAATGCTGCACTGTTGAAGGTGTTGGGGGTGTTTTTCCAGCCCACTGTGCTGCTAGAGCAGTCATGATGTGGAAATGCCGGCATTGGACTGGGGTAAACACAGTAAGAAGCTTCACAACACCAGGTTAAAATCCAACAGGTTTATTTGGTAGCAAACGCCACTAGCTTTTGGAGCACTGCTCCTTCGTCAGGTGAGGGGGAGTTCTGTTCACAAACAGGGCACATAAAGACAAATTCAATTTACAGAATAATGATACGAGTCTTTACAGCTAATCAAGTCTTAAAGGTACAGACAATGAGAGTGGAGAGAGGGTTAAGCACAGGTTAAAGAGATGTGTATTGTCTCCAGACAGGACAACTAGCGAGATTTTGCAAGTCCAGACAAGTCTTGGAGGTTACTGATAGCGTGACATGAACCCAAGGTCCTGGTTGAGACCGTCCTCATGTGTGCGGAACTTGGCTATCAGTTTCTGCTCAGCGACTCTGCGCTGTCGTATGTCGTGAAGGCCACCTTGGAGAACGCTTACCCGAAGGTCAAAGGCTGAATGCCCGTGACTGCTGAAATGTTCGCCAACAGGAAGGGAACAGTCTTGCCTGGTGATTGAAGAGCAGTGTTTATTCATCCATTGGCGCAGCGTCTGCATGGTGTCTCAACAATCACCAGGCAAGACTGTTCTTTTCCTGTTGGTGAACACTTCAGCGGTCATGGCATTCGGCCTCTGACCTTCGGGTAAGCGTTCTCCAAGGCGGCCTTCACAACACACGACAGCGCAGAGTTGCTGAGCAGAGACTGATAGCCAAGTTCCGCACACATGAGGACAGCCTCAACCGAAATCTTGGGTTCATGTCACTCTATCTGTAACCCCCCACGACTTGCCTGTACTTGCAAAATCTCACTAGCTGTCCGGTCTGGAGACAATACACATCTCTTTAACCTGTGCTTAACCCTCTCTCCACTCTTATTGTCTGTACCCTTAAGACTTGATTAGCTGTAAAGGCTTGCATTCCAACCATTATTTTGTAAATTGAATTTGTTTCTTTATATGCCCTGTTTGTGAACAAAACTCCCACTCACCTGTCGAAGGAGCAGCGCTCCGAAAGCTAGTGGCGTTTGCTACCAAATAAACCTGTTAGACTTTAACCTGGTGTTGTGAGACTTCTTACTGCTAGGGCAGTGCAGAGGGCCGGGTGACTCAAGTGGAGGCCATGTAGCGTGCTTCCCACTGGGCGCCAAGGTCTCGGCATGTTTCTGGTGGTGTCAGCTCTGCACCAGAAATCAGTGCAGACCTGTATAAATTATGCTAATGTCCATTAGCATATCATCAGTGGGCCTGGGACTGAAATCTCTGGGCCCACTATAATCTCCCAGGAGGCACTGTGCAGTGCCGGGGGCAGGGCCTATACGGGGGGGTGGGTCCTCTGGGATTGAGATTGGTAGGGAGGGGAGGTCCTTCTGCCACTCTGCACTCGGGCTTGGTGATAGAGGGAAGGAGGCCAGCGATCAGGGCTGGAAATTGGGGTGGTTGGGTCTGGGTGAAGAGGGGTGCGTTGGGGCCAGGTCTGCCATTGGGGGGGGCGGTGGACATGAATTGGGAGATTGGGACTGCCAGGATGGGCTGGATAAGGTGCAGTTGAGACTGGCCCGGGCATGTCAGGAAGGCCAGCGATATGGGGGCTGTGGGGCTGGGGGTTGCGGGGCTGGCCAGTGATCGGAACACCAGCAGTGCGGGACTACTGCGTATGCACCAATCTCCACGGTGAAAGATCAGCGTATGCGCAGTGGCCCGCTCAGCACTATGCTGTCAGCAGGAGTAGACCCCACCCTTAGTTTTTGAATGAGATTGATACTAGTGCATTCTGCAGTGCATAGTGTGGGACATTCATTTTGAAAAGCAAAGTACAAATTCAGCACGCAGAATTTTTTTGGGAGAACCCCACTTTCAGGTAAGATGCTGTATTGACACCCTGTCCATTCTTTCAGGTAGACATGCAAGACCCTGGTTATTCTTTATGACCTGGCCAATATGTATCCAATAATCAACATCACTAAAATACAGGTTAGCTAGTCATTATCACATTGCTATTGATGGGATCTTACTGCACATGAATTGACTGTTGCGTTTCCTACATTACACAGATGTGTAAATTGGCTGGAAGGTGCTTAGGGACATCCTGAGGCCGTGCGAGTCTTTGTTTTATTTCAAAAGAGGATCCCCTTGGCAATACAATTGTTTCTCTTGGCAATTCAACGAATATCATCCAGAGACGGGGATCCAGTCTAAATTAGGCCCAAGTACTGTGCATTAGGAAGTAATTTGCGGATGTTACAAAGCTGATTACCAGTAAAGGGCAGCAGTGGAGTTATAGCTCAACAAATCCAATATACCAGACACAAGACACATGGCCTTTTGCATGGTCGTAATATTTTATTATCCAGACGCTCCTGGATAAGCTGGTGCCTGCCCATTCTTCCCCGCGTATCTTCAGGGCTTCTTGAAACAGACATCCAATTTTCCCATTTTTCAGTTGAGTTGTGGTGCCCTGGCGAATTCCATTTTATATTTCCCCTGACGCTTTTTGGAAAGCGGTGCATACGGCTGCATTGCCAAAAGGTAATTGCTTTCCAATGCCAACTCGTGCTCCAGTTAGAGAAACCCACGATTGTCTCAGTTCAGTTAGAAGTTCGCTCGTTTACTTTCTAACAACTCATTCGAGGGGGGTGAAATTTGACATCTCAGCAGCACCTCGAGAGTCCGCAGATACTTTCAGCGAACCCGGCAGGAGCTGGAAATCAAACCTTACAGGTCTGAGTTTCTCGATACTGCTCGAGACAGAATGTTTACCCACCATAGCTCAGAGTGAAATAAAATCGGGCCACGTGTTAAAGGAAGCTCCCACTGGAAATCACACTCCTTGCACTTGCCGTCAAAGTGAAATTTCCGCTTCTAAAAATGATTCTCTTCACTCACATCAGCTTTCTTGAAATCCTGACTGGGATTTTCCAGACTCCTTTTTTCAGAACAGGATCAGATGACAAAATGACATGGGAAGCTCCCACCCAGAAATCACACTGCGGCCAAGCCATATGGCAGGAAAGGTGCCAGGTGTCCCACATGGGTCACGGTGGCACAATGGTTAGCACTGCTGCCTCCAGTGCCAGGAACCCAGGTTCAATTCTGGCCTCGGGTCACTGTCTGTGTGGAGTTTGTACATTCTCCCTGTGTCTGCATGGGTTTCATAGAACATAGAACATAGAACATTACAGCGCAGAACAGGCCCTTCGGCCCACGATGTTGCGCCGACCAGTTACAAAAACAATGACCCACTAGCCTATACCAATCCCTTTTCGTCCATAAACCTATCCAGAGATCTCTTAAACGCCCCCAAACTAGACGCATTTACAACTGCAGCAGGCAGGGCATTCCAATCCCTCACCACCCGCTGGGTAAAGAACCTACCCCTGACATCCGTCCTGTAGCTACCCCCCCTTAATTTAAAGCCATGCCCCCTCGTGCTAGCTTTCTCCATCCGAGGAAAAAGGCTATCACTATCCACCCTATCTAAACCTCTAATCATCTTATATGTTTCAATAAGATCCCCTCTTAGCCGCCTTCTTTCCAACGAAAACAACCCTAAATCCCTCAGTCTCTCCTCATAGGACCTCCCCACCATACCAGGCAACATCCTAGTAAACCTCCTCTGCACCCTCTCCAACGCCTCCACATCCTTCTTGTAATGCGGGGACCAGAACTGCACACAGTACTCCAAGTGCGGCCGCACTAGAGTAGTGTACAGTTGCAACATTACACTGCGACTCCTAAATTCAATTCCTTCAGATGCTCTGGTTTGCATGTGGGTTAGGTTGATTAGTCATGCTAAATTGCCCCTAGGTGTCAGGGACACTAGTAGGCTAAATACGTGGAGTTATGTGGATAGGGCCTGGGTGAGATTATCGTTGGTGCAGGCTTGATGGGCTGAATGACCTCCTTCTGTGCTGTTGGGATTCTACGACCAGAGAACCACAAGCCACATTTAAGTGGCTGCTCTCTGGCCGAGGGACATTTTACCACAGCGCCAGTGTCAAAACGCACACCCCATACACTCCCCCCTCCCCCACAACTTCTCCCCTTCCCCCAGCATTGGGATGCTCACTGCCTCACAAAATTCCTGGCCATTGCTCAAATATTTGATTTTGTTTTTCTCATATCCGCCAATGGACGAAAAAATGATGGTAGACTATGCATCTGAGATCCAGATCTAGCTATCTCATTTCTGAGGTCCAAATGCTCTTCAGCTGAGGGTATGCTGTCCCTGCAGTTAAAGTGTAGAATATCTAGGATAAAGTCTAACATGTAGGAGTCCTGTTGTACGATAATGTAAATATATCAGTTAAATCTGGGAACTCCGCAAGTGGCTCAATACAAAAATGTTTGAACCAGTCCTGGGCCAGCAAGAAGATCCTAGATGAATCTTCACTCTGTTAAATCTCAGCTAAGGTGCTCATGAAGACATTATAATTGCCATTGATGCCTTTTGGACTAGGAAGAGGAACAGCCAGGTCCCTGCTATCTGCTGGGTAATGCTCAGACGAGGACAAGGCTGAGCACAAATCTATTCCTTCATTGAATAGGCTGACAAAATGTACATTTGAGGCTCAAACAGGAAGATGCCAGAGGGAACGCTGCATGTACCTGGGCAACTGTTCTGGCTAAGATCAAGCATAGGGTCAAGTCTGAGTTCAGGTGTAAAGTCTATTCTCGCAAGCTTGGATATTGCACATCTCTCCTTGTAGGGACCATAAATTGGATTCAATTTCATAGAATCCTTACAGGGCAAAAGGCGGCCATTTGACCCATCGAGCCTGCACCAACAATAATCCCACACATGCCCTATCCCCATAATTCCATGTATTTACTCTACTAATTCCAGTGCTAACCTTTGTGCCACAGTGCTGCTGAAGTGTTTTTTTTGGAGCAAGCAAGGAGATGGTTTAAGGCTTCAACCAACCACTCTGGGTATTGCCTTGGTAACTCTGAGAAAGGAATTTTTTTTTTGAGAACTGTACCTGAATATGCGATTGCGTCTTCAAGAGAGCGATTTTTTTTTAAAAAAGTGTGTTACATGATTCTTTGTTGGCAAAATGACAAATGACCCAGCCATTAAAAATCCAATTACAGCTGTAAAATCCCAGTGCTGTGGTCTTTTTGATGAGATGTGCGTTTCACATGCTGTTTTTGTGCTGATGATTTCACTGTCCCATCAGTGGAATCCATTCCTTACTCATTATCGCAACCCCCCTCCCTGCACCCTCACTCCATGAAACACACCGAGGTGCTACACAAGTTTCAGGATTTATTATAATAAAGACAAAATACTGCGGATGCTGGAAATCTGAAATAAAGTGCCGAAAATGCTCAGCCAATCTGGCAGCATCTGTGAAGAGGGAAATAGAGTTAAAGTTTTGAATTGACCATGACTCTTCTTTGGAGATTTATTCACTTGGGAGCCCAAGATGTATGAGGGACATCTGAGGAAGTAACACTAAAACGTAAAGGCGGGGGGAAGGAGGGGGTGACACGATGGCACAGTGGTTAGCACTGCTATCTGACAGTGCCAAGGATCCAGGTTTGATTCCCAGCTTGGGTCACTTTGTGTGCTGAGTCTGCACATTCTCCCCACGTCTGCGTGGCTTTCCTTCAGGTGCTCTGGTTTCCTCCCACAATCTGAAAGATGTGCTGGTCAGGTGCAAACGCAGGAACAAAGAACAACACAGCATAGGAAACAGACCCTTTTAACATTGTGAGTGCCCTCTTCTACCTATGACCTTTGTCTATTTCTATTGGACTCCACAATAAAGATAACACATAACCAGATTGAGAGACGACTAATTTAGGGACAATTTGTTAACGTGTTAAGAATGTGGCGACTAGGGGATTTTCACAGTAACTTCATTGCAGTGTTAATGTAAGCCTACTTGTGACACTAATAAATAAACTTTAAAGATTCCTACCACCACCGCCACCCCCCCCCCCCCCCCCCCCCACCACCACCACATCCCACTGCTATGGGCCAAGGGTGCTTCCACCTCACTAACCAAACTCCACTCACTCTCACACCTCTTTGCAATCTTTGCTCCGTGATCGAATAATCTGGGCATTGCTAATCAAATTTCCAAGTTCTTCCCAATATTTTTTCTTGATGCAGATTCGTCAGAAATGTTCTGTCTATGAACCTTCTTCACACGATTAACTTTTCACGTTTATTTATTTGCATCACAAGTAGGCTTACTTTAACGCTGCAATGAAGTTACTGTGAAAATCCTCTAGTTGCCACACTCCGGCGCCTGTTCGGGTACATTGAGGGACAATTTAACATGGTCAATGCACCTAACCAGGAGTGTGGGAGGAAACATTAAGTTGATCTTTCTCTACGCTCTAGCTATGACTGTAACACTACATTCTGCTCTCTCTCCTTTTCTTCTCTATGAACGGTATGCTTTGTATAGCGCGCAAGAAAAAAATACTTTTCATTATATACTGATACAGGTGACAATAATAAATCAAATCAAAATCAGATCATTGGGAAATCTCACTGCACCTCCTCATCCTCTATAAATTTGCCTTTGGGGAGTGGGGGTAAAGGGAGCATTCTCTGATTGGCAGGAAGTGCCTGGTGCAGTTTCCCAGGAATCTTCACTGTTGGGAATCTTCCCAGGAATCTTCACTGCCTCCTCACACGAGTCCTCATATATGTCAAAGAGATGGATGAAAGAAGCGAGTTATACAACTGAGCCTAAGTTAGGAGATACAGTAGGTTATGCAGACAGAAACAGAGAGTTACAAAAGGAGGCACGCAGACTAAGTGAGTGGCCGAAATGTGGAGTTCAATGTGGGGAAGTGCGAAGTAACTCACTCTGGATCTCAGAAAGCCAAGCCACAATGCTTGCTTAATGGAGAGAGTTATGAATTGTGGAGAAGCAAAGGTATTTATATGTGCAGCTGCATAAATCACTAAAAAACCATCCCCCCCCTCACCACACACACATAATGCTTGACCCCCTTATCTATCAAAAATCTGTACCTCAGCCATGCAGAGAGTACAGGAGTAATTGAAAAGGCTAATGGATTGCTAGCTAATGGAAGACTAATGGAATTTCTGTAAAGTTTTACTGGACTTGGAAGGGACATATTAGAATGACACCAAAGATTCAATTAGATTCATAGAGGTTTACAGCATAGAAATAGGCCCTTCGGCCCAACTTGTCCAATCTGCCCTTTTTACCACTAATTGCCCCATATTATATCCATCTCACCCATTAACTATCTAAATGCTCTTTAGAAGACAAAATTGTACCCACTCTACTACTACCTCTGGCAGCTTGTTCCACACCCTCACCATCTTCTGTGTGAAAAAATTGCCCCTCTGGACCCTTTTGTATCTCTCCCCTCTCACCTTAAACCTATGCCCTCTAGTTTTAGACTCTCCTACATTTGGGAAAAGATGTTGACTGTCTAGCTGATCTACACCCCTCATTATTTTCTAGACCTCGATAAGATCACCCCAAAGTCTCCTACGCTCCAGGGAAAAAGGTCCCAGTCTACCCAACTTCTTCTTATAATTCAAATGAAGTCCGGTTTCTTGGCTTATGTATTGGCTTGTGTTTTAAAAAGGTGTTGGGCCCTATATTCCTGCAAGATGAAGATCATTAGATTTTTGTTAGGTAAGAACATCATGGCACATGGAGCAAAGGTGAGTACAGATCAACCTGGGCCCTATGCAGCTGCAGTAAAATCCTGAGGGGGTTTGACAGGATCGATACTGGGAGGATGTTTCCACGTGTGGGGGAGACTAGAACTGGGGGACACAGTTTAAGAATAAGACATTTTACGACTGAGATGAGGGATAGCTTTTTCTCAGAGCGTCATTAGTATGTGGAATTCCCTTCCTGAGAGAGCAGTGGAGGCTGGGTCACTGAACTTATTCATGACTGAATTAGATAGATGTTTGACAGACAAGAGAGTCAAGCATTAAGGGGGGTGTGGGGTGGGGGGGGGGGGGGAGAGAGTTGGTGGGGGGGGGGGGGAGTTGGTGGGGGGGTGCGGGGGAGAGACAGGCAGGAAAATGGAGTTGAGACCACATCCAAATCAGCCATGGGTTTAATTGAATGGCAGAGAAGGGTTATAGGGCCAAGTGGCCTCCCCCTGCTCCTAAGTCTGATGAACTGAATGCTGGAACAGCTCAAGGGGCCGAATGGCCTGCTCCTGTTTTTTTATATTCACATATTCCAATGACTCTGTGGATAGCTTTTATTGTTTTGGACATAAGATAATCTGGCTTTCAGCACTAAGTGAATTTAGTAATCTGAAAGATGCAGACCATGCAGTTACCATTCCAGTAAGTAAAATGACAGTGGCTACAGAGTTCCCTTCTTCACAAGTCTGTTTAACAGATGACAGTCATGCTACCTATATTCATTCGCAATGTACTGACCACATTATGACATGTCTGGCTCCAACTTTATCAAAAGAACAACAATGAATTGTTTCAACAATGATCACAAAGCTGCTTTATTATTGCTGTTTAATCTGCTTTACTTCCTCACACAAATGTTTACGCATCCCATTTCTACATAATTGCATCAGAGATGAGTAATGATGTTCGGCTGTTATAAGATACACAGAGAGACATTGCTCATATTAATAATGGATGGTGATACAACAGCATATTGGCCAACCTAACTACATTGTGTCAGCTTAAATATGTATCCAATGCAAGGTCTTTCAGCAATATACCTGAGGTTTGTCACACTTATCGATAATCCAGTATTGCTAACTATGCAAACAGTAGCTTTTTAAAAATAAAAATGGAAAACTCTCAATTGCAGTGTTATCCACAATCTCAGAATGTCTCAAACTTTACACAATCAATGCAATGTAGTCACTGTTGTAATGTGGGAAACATAAGAAAAACATTGTTTTCCAGTTAGGTCATTCTTCCTTCTGTTTTTTTCCTTTTACACCACTGACCTCATGTAACAAGATCTGTTAATTTTGGTAAAACTTTGTACTCAGAGCACAGCAGATGGTGAAAAACCGAAGGATTGAAGAACAGTTGTTCATTAATAACATCCAGCAGTGTAATATTCTCTGCTCATTTTCCAGCTAATCTAGTGAGTTAGCCAATTTTATTTTATCGCATTGAATTGTTGCCACAGAAGGAATAATGTTATCAACGCCTGTAAAATTAACTGGCCACCCCAGAATGTCAAAGGTATGGCATCCCCTAGTCATTATTTCTCCTTTTCCCCTTTAGTTTTGTACAGTTGTATTTTATGTGCCCGTGCCAGGCATGTTTTTGGTGCTGTAAAACACGGTGGGTACCCACCCCACCATCTTCCTGCCCATCCCTGAGCTTGCTCCTATAATACGGTGGGATGGGGGGAAGTGGGAGCGGTGATGGACAGGCATCAAAATTGGCAGCCTCCCTGCCTTTTTCCAATAAGTAATCAAGGGGACCTGGGTTCAAATCCCACCAGGGCAGATGGTGAAATTTGAATTCAATAAAAACCTGGAATTAAAAGTCTAATGGTGACCATGAAACCATTGTCGATTGTTGGAAAAACCCATCTGGTTCACTGATGCTCTTTAGGGAAGGAAATCTGCCATCCTTACCTGGCCTGCTCCACATGTGACTCCAAAGCCACAGCAATGTCGTTGACTCCTAGCTGCCCTCTGAAATGGAGGGTGTTTAGGGATGGGCAGTAAATGCTCGCCCAGCCAGTGACCCCCATGTTCTGTCAATGAATTTTAAAAATTGGCTTGGTAACAAGCCAACTGACCCTATCAATGTGCTGCTGATTCCATAAAGCATTTGGCAAGGGGCAGTTGGGTGAGATCTGGCAGCCTGAATTTTTTAATAAACTTCTTCAAAGGGCAAGGAGGAAATGGGGTGGGGGGGGGGCGGGTGGGGGGGTGGTATTGAATCTTCAGGGGCTTTCCTTCGCCAGGCAGATGAGGGGAGGTTCCCCCTAAGATCAAATATCCCCCTTTGATTCCTCCCCCCCCCCTTAGCTATAAACACCCCCTGCATCCCTGACCCTCCTTCCTGACCTGTCCAAGCTCTCCGTGCCCAGGACCCCGGACTTACCTACACTGGGGATCCAAACGCTTTCTTCTTTTCACTTGTTCTGATTTGATTTGTTTTGATTTGATTTATTATTGTCACATGTATTTACAGTGAAAAGTATTTTTTCTTGCGCGCTATACAGACAAAACATAGAGAAGGAAAGGAGAGAGTGCAGAATGTTGTGTTACAGTCATGGCTAGGGTGTAAAGAAAGATCAACTTAATGCAAGGTAAGTCCAGTCAAAAGTCTGAGCAGCAGGAAAGAAGCTGTTTTTGAGTCGGTTGGTACGTGACCTCAGACTTTTGTAACTTTTGCCTGATGGAAGAAGGTGGAAGAGAGAATGGCTGGGGTGACATGGGGTCCTTAATTATGCTGACTGCTTTGCCGAAGCAGCTGGAAGTGTAGACAGAGTCAATGGATGGGAGGTTGGTTTGTGCGATGGATTGGGTTACATTCACCACCTTTTGTAGTTCCTTGCGGTCTAGGGCAGAGCAGGAGCCATACCAAGCTGTGATACAACCAGAAAGAATGCTTTCTATGGTGCATCTGTAAAAGTTGGTGAGAGTCATAGCGGACATGTCAAATTTCTTTAGTCTTCCAAGAAAGTAGCGGTGCTGGTGGGCTTTCTTAACTATAGTGATGGCATGGGGGGACCAGGACAGGTTGTTGGTAATTTTGACACCTAAAAGCTTGAAGCTATCGACCCTTTCTTGTTGCATTCCTGGCAGCAGGCACTGACACACTCTTGGCACTGTGGGAACTGTTAAACTTACCGTCCACACCCCCATATTTAAATTGTGAAATTGACTGTTAGAATTGTGCCTTGGCCCTGACCGTCATCATGTTATTAATGTTCAGCGTGATGTGTTTTTTCTTAGCCTTCTCAATCAATTAAGCACTAAATATCACAACCCAGCTGACAGTAAGCACAAACACTTAAACACATGCTCCTGTGTTTTGACTGGAAATCTATTCTCAGAGATGTTGCAACATTCAAAGGGTTACAACAGGATGCAGCGGTGGAAAATCCTGACACTGAAGCTATTCACGCTTTCAACTTTGCATCTGCAACATCAGCCCCGGCGACCTGTGGTTTCTCATCATCTCATGTGGTTAGAGATAAAGGCTGGAAGTTGCCAGCTGTTCATGCCAGTGGAAATTCTGGTCCAGCCAACGGCGCATCCCTGCCAGATCCTCTGGCCTCCCCGTGGCATGTTTCTCGTGCGGGAGGCAGCCAGCAGGGTCTTCCGATCCCATCACTGTCGATGGGATTTCCCATTGAATCAGCCCCAATTCCTCCCTACATCCCTGACCCTCCTTCCTGATCTGTCCAAGATCTCTGTGCCCAGGATCCCGGAATTACCTACACTGGGGATCCAAAGGCTTTCTTCTTTTCACTTGTTCTCCGCTGTGAAGCCCTTGGCGCGGATGCACTGTCAGTGGGAGCAGAAGATCCCACCGGCATAAACAGCCAGAACGTTCCAGCCAAAGTCTGGTGTCATCTATAATATTTTCTCCAATCTCCCATTCTACGTCTCACTCCGTCACTCTCATATTGTGTATTTACATAGTACAGATACAGACATGCCAAGCCTGGCTTGCTAAACTGTTATTCCTTTGGATCCATAAAATGGGTGGGATAACATACATTTTTATACATTACAATAAATATCTTTTCAACGAACAGAGAAAGGAATCAATGCCACCTTAAATAGCACGGCTTAGGTTAAAAAAAATCTCACTCTGTGAAAACTTAACCAAAGCATTTCCTTGCCTCTGTCTCAAATGCCGATCTTGCTCCAACTGACTTCATAGAGTAGAATCATAGAATCCCTATAGTGCAGAAAGAGGCCATTCTGCCCATCAAGCCTTCACTGACAACAATCTCACCCAGGCCCTATCCCTGTAATCCCACACATTTACCCCACTAATCCCCTGACACTAAGGGACAATTTAGCACAGCCAAATCCACCTAACCAGCATATCTTTGGACTGTGGGAGGAAACCTGAGACTGGGAAGAAACCCATGCAGATACAGGGAGAATGTGCAAACTTCACACAGACAGTGACCCAAGGTTGGAATTGAACCCGGGTCCCTGGTGCTATGAGGCAGCAGTGCCACCTAATGTGAAATGTGAACGAAATTCAGATATGGGAGATACAGTTCCTTAAACAAAAAAAACACTATTAAGGCTCTGGGTGGAAATCCCTATCTTATTTATTCCTGTTATTTGAAAATGGGGAAATTGAACTTATTTTCCATATCAGCCTGTTTCCAGTCCAACAAGGAAAGAAGTATTATAATTCAGGTCAGAAACTCCAACGTGTTTTATGAAGCTCACCTGGATCATAAGTTTTGCACTTTGAATTTGGCTAGGATAAGCATGAGATGTTTCACTTCTGGTATGATTCGAATGACCCACTGGGGAGCTTTACTAAAACAAAGTTTATTTAAGAATATAGTTAACATGTATAGTAAGAAATTTAGCAATTACTTTTATCAATTACAGACAAAAATTAAACAACCATGATAATGTATAACCCTTAACAAATATACTTAAGATGTTCCAGTCAAACAAAAACTTCCCATAGACAAAAAAGCCCTTTCTACAGGTTTAACACAGCCAAGACTAATGCGCATATGGTACTGCAACGGAGTCCTTTTGTTGGAGAATTGAAAATCTCGACTTCTCAACTTTGTAATTTCTAGCAGCTCTCTGAGCACATTTAGAACAGTTTGAAGACAGAACAACTTCCCAGAACACCAGGGAAAGACTCTGGTCAAGCCACTAACAGCAGATTTTCTATTCCAGAAAGGCAAGAAGACTTGCTTTCAGCGAAGCAGCAGAATTTCCAAAACCAGGGAGAGAGAGAAGCACTTCTTTTCAGCATGATGTCCCTTCTAAAACTAAAAACCACAGCCAAGCGAACAGAAAATGAAACCTTAAATTCACTAGGAAGAGAAAAAACTGTCCAAACCACATGAGCTTCCTCCTAACAATGCAGAGACATAAAGATCCCAGAGTAAAACTAAATAACCCCATTTAAACTACTGAAGGAGGAATAAAAAGACTTCTAGCAGACAGCCCGGCAGCAATAAAACCAAAAGAGATTATACCGCAGAGAACAAAAAAAATTCTTGAAGGTACACTAATGTCACAGAAGCATCACTAGATCTGCCTCTGGGGTATGAGGCAGGTCAAGTAGACGATGTGTTAATAGGGGAATATTTAGGGGACAGAGATTTTAGTAGCAATCTGGGTGTAAGTTAGCAATGGAAAATGGCAAGGAGCAAAACAGAATAGAAATAATGTAAGGATCAGAGGGATATGGGCCAAATGTGAGCAATTGGGACTAGCTGGAAGGACACCATCGTTGGCGTGGACTCGTTGGGCTGAAGGGCCTGTTTCTATGCTGCATTGTTCTGTGATTCTATGACTATAATTGGGGCAACTTCAAAGGGGCGAGAATATACTTGGCTGAGGTCAAACGAAATCAAAGATCGTCAGGCAAAATTGTAACAGAACTGAAGTGGCATATCAGGATGCATCATGGGATCACCCAGGTGTGGCTGGGAGGGCACCATGGTCGGCATGGACCAACTGGGTGATCCCATGATGCATCCTGAGCGACATAGCCATGCCTGGGCATCATGGGATCACCCAGGCGTGGCTATGTTGCAGATATACATTTTAAAAGTGTTTGCAGTAAAAGAACTAGAGAAGATGTAGTGGGGAATATAACCCTTTGGCCAGGCCAGGAACTCGTCACTCACCTGTGGGCCAATTCATGATGAGATTTTGTTCAAATTTCTCAGAGTTACAAAGACAAATACTCAGAGTGGACGGGGCCCCTTTGAAGTTGCCCCTTACCAATTATAGAGTCATAGAATCACAGAGCAATGCAGCACGAAAACAGGCCCCTCAGCCCAACCAGCCCATGCCAACCAATTCAGATTCAAATTGGATCCAATTCACGGTGGCCACAAAAGAAACAAACTAAACCCAAACTGACAAGATCAAGGGTTACACCGGATCGCAAGCTTGATCCTACACACTTGATCTTAGCCAGAAGGCTGAGAGGTGATTCATGATAAGGATAAAATAAGTTGAATGATCTACGAGTTACACTGCAATAAACTGCTCAGAGGGTCAAGCTGATTAGATACCTAGGCATTATGGAGAAATGTCAGAGTAGATAAGAAAAGTTCTTATGTTGTACATGGCATTGTTAAAGCCACACTTGGAGTACTGTGTGCGGTTTTGGTGTCTGTATCTGTGGAAGGATGATCTTGCTACAGAGGCAGTGCAGCGAAGGTTTACCAGGCTGATTCCTGGGTTGGCAGGTCTGTCATATGAGGAGAGATTAAGTCGGTTAGGATTATATTCACTGGAGTTTAGAAGAGTGAGAGGGGATCTCATAGAAACTTATAAAATTCTAACAGGATTAGACAGGGTAGATTCAGAAAGAATGTTCCCAATGGTGGGGGAGTCCCGAACTAGGGGTCACAGTTTGAGGATAAGGGATAAACCTTTTAGAACTGAGGCGAGGAGAAATTTCTTCAGCCAGAGATTGTGTGGAATTCATAACAGAAAGTAGTTGAAGCTGAAACGTTGTTTGATTTCAAGAAGAAATTAGATATGACTCTTGGGCTAAAGGGAACAAGGGATATGGGAGGAAGGGGGGGGGAATCAGGATATTAAATTCGATGATCAGCCATGATCAAAATGAATGGAAGAACAGGCTCAAAGGGCAGAATGGCCTACTCCTGCTTCGAGTTTCTATGTTTCAGAGTTCACAATTTGGAATAAACTTTTGCCACTGTGCTGAAGGACAGATCATTCTCTGATTGTTTTATAAATTCATTCGTAGTTTTGGATGTACAAGATAAGAACATTGTAAAGAAATGATGAGCTACCCCAAAGTTGGTGTGTATATAACTGAGAGAGACTGTGTCACTCCAAACTGCCTTCTTATAGCATTCTGTGAGAGTATTTCCCCTGTGCGCGTGGACTGAATAAACTACTGCTTGTTTTTCACCTACATTTGACCCAAGGAACAATGGGCTGTCTCTAATGCAGAGATCTATAGAGATTAAGCCAATCTATTCATCAACTTGATGTCACATTTGATCCTGTGATGAACTTCGGACCTCTGTTACGTGGACAGATTTTAAATGTTGGACCTGTTCTTCTTGGAGAAGAGAGATTAAGAAGAGATTTGACAGATGTGTTCAAAATCATGAGGCGTACGAGCAGGGTAGATAGGGAGAAAGATGTATGGGCTAGCCTGATTGGCCATGACCTGAGTGTTAGGGGAACCAGCAGGGTAAATGAGGGTTGAAGGGATAGGGCCTGGTTGTCACAAACTTGATGGGCTGAATGGCCTCCTTCTTTACTGCAGGGTTTCTATGACTTTACTGCTGAATAGTACTTAGTGTTTCGTATTTTCAATCAAGATTCCATCCATCATAATTCCCCCGGATTTTGGTTTAAACAGTAATCACTTACTTACATCACCTACATACAATAAATGAAACTGAAACAGCATCAGTTGCAATGGAAGTGTGGTGGCATAGTGGTATTATCACCCGACTAGTAATCTAGAGACCCAGGGTAATGCTCTGAGGACCTGAGCATTCGAATCCCGCCATGGCAGATGGTGATATTTGAATTCAAGTCTAATGCTGACCATTAAATCATTGTTGTAACTTCTCATCTGGTTCACTAATGTCCTAATGGGAAGGAAACCTGCTGTCCTCACCTGATCTGGCCTACATGTGACTCCAGATCCACAGCAATGGTTGACTCTTCAATGCCCTCTCAAATGGCCTAGCAAACTACTCAGTTCAAGGACAATTAGGGATGGCCAATAAATGCTGGCCCAGCCAATGATGCCTACATCCCATGAATTAATCAAAAAACCCTGGCAGCTAACCCAATATTCAGTCACGGAGCAAGAATTGGAACGCTGTTGAATGCTCTGAAATCAAATTGAAAAAAACAAATGGAAGCAAATGTATGAAAAATGATAGCGTCATAGAGTCACAGCATGGAAACAGGCCCTACAGCCCAACTTGTCCATGCTGCCCAGTTTTTACCATTAACCTAGTCCCAATTGCCCATTTGGCCCATATCCCTCTATACCAATCATCCATATAACTATCTAAATGCTTTTTAAAAGACAAAATTGTACCCACCTCTACAACTACCTTTGGCAGCTTGTTCCAGACACTCACCACCCTCTGTGTGAAAAAAATTGCCCCTTTGAACTCTTTTGTTTCTCTCCCCTCTCACCTTAAACCTATACCCTCTAGTTTTAGGCTCCCCTACCTTTGGGAAAAGATGTTGACTAATCACCTTGTCGATGCCCTCATTATTTTATAGATCTCTATATGATCACCCCTAAGCCTCCTATGCTTCAGGGAAAAAAATCCTAGTCTATCCAGCCTTTCCTCATAACATCAAGTCCTGCTAGCATCCTAGTAAATCTTTTCTGCACACTTTCTGATTTAATAATATCCTTTCTAGAATGGGGTGACCAGATTTTACACAGGCAGGAAATAACATATAGGTCAGTCAGCCTGCTCCATAAAACTGCATTGCAATGCCCCTTAGCCACCCTGCGCCATACAATCTGATCAGACCTGATGGACTGTATCTGTTGGCATCTTAAAATATGTGCCCACAGAGATGGTGAATGCATTGGTTGTAATCTTCAAAACTTCCTTTGATTTTGGAGAGATACCAGTGGATTGAAAAATATAACAGTACCAGTCAAGAAAGGAGGGAGACTGATTGCTGAAGGATTTACCTATGAGGAAAGATTGAGCAGGTTAGGCCGGTACTCATTGGAGTCTCAAAAAATGAGAGGTAATTTTATCAAAACATGGGATACCGAGGGGGCTGGATATAGTAGATGCTGAGAGGAATTTCCCCTCACGGGGGAGCCTAGACCTAGGGTCCGCAATTTAAAATAAGCAGTCTCCCTTTTATGATGGAGATGGTATCTCTACACTCAGTTGTTGATTTTTAGAATTCCCTTCTGCAGAGAACAGTGAGGCTGGATCACTGAATATTTTCAAGGCTGGGTGAGACAGATTTTTGATTGACAAGAGAGTCGAGGGTGATGGACAACAGGCAATAAAGTGGAATTAAGACTACAATCAGATCTTATTGAGTGGTGGAGTAGGCTCGAGGGGCCGAATTTTGCTCCTATTTCTAATCGTTTTATCACAATCTCCTGGGAGTGATGAAAAATCAATGAAAGTCCCAAGAAAATTGAAGGGTGGGGGGAGAGCAGTTGGAGAATTCCTTACTGAGCACCTTAGACAATCAAAACTAGTCCCAGAAGATCATGCTGACTCAATTAATATTACAAGATAGCTGCTTATCTCTTGTACATTTATTTACAATTGGACTTAAATTTATCTACTTTATTAAAATTTGGATGGCATGTAAGAACTTCCTTGGTTAGAGCCAGGAAGAATAATTAACATGAAGATGTTATGCCATTTATTTTGGAACTGGCACGCTAGTCAGTATGGGATCAAAGCTATGGCCTTGAGTTATTAGCACCAAGTGCTAACCAGCCACCAAAAAAAATTGCAAAGCTTTGAATATTAATTCAGTTCCATCTAATTGCTGGCATGCTGCAATTCTATAATAGATCACCTCGGTGCAACAGCAAAGTGACATTTACAAAATAAAAGAATGTGTGAATAGAGACATCAGTGACAGAACAGCCAAAATAAATAGGTGAGAAAATTGTCCTCCATCACGCTTTGAAACTTCATGGCCTAGAAAATCCCTCATTCCACTGTGAACATTAAACCAGGGAACTAATCATAGTTCAATGAGGACTATATGTTTAAAGTTTATTTATTAGTCACAAGTAGGCTTACATTAACACTGCATTGAAGTTACTGTGAAAATCCCCTAGTCCCCACACTCTGGCACCTGTTCGGGTACACAGAGGGAGAATTTAGCATGGTCAGTGTAGCTAACCAGCACGCCTTTCGGGCTGTGGGAGGAAACTGGAGCACCTGGAGGAAACCTGTGCAGACATGGGGAGAATGTACAGACTCCATACACACAGTGACCCAAGCTGGGAATTGAACCTGGGTCCCTGGCGCTGTGAGGCAGCAGTGCTAATCACTGTGCCACCAAGCCACAACATAGGAGAGCAAGGGAATGCAGGATCCGGAGTACTTAAAAATGAGGCATCAGCCAGGTGAAATACAGGCAGGTTGATTTGATTGATTGTTGTCACATGTATTAGTGAAAAGTATTGTTTCTTGCGCGCTATACTGTAACATACCTTTCATAGAGTACATAGAGGCAGAGAAAAGGATGGGGTGCAGGATGTTGTGTTGCAGTTACAGGTAGAGTAAAGAGAAAGATCAGCTTAATATAAGGTGGGTCTATTCAAAAGACTGATAGCAGCAGGGAAGAATCAGCTCTTGAGTCTGTTGGTGTGTGCGGGGTGCATGGGGTCCTTGGTTATACTGGTTACTTTCCTGAGTCAGCGGGAAGTGTAGACAGAATCAATGGATGGGAGGCTGGCTTGCGTGATGGACTAGACTATGTTCACAACTCTTTGTAGTGGCAGAGTGGTATTGTCACTAATCTAGTAATCCAGAAACTCAGCTAATGTTCTAGGACCCGGGTTCGAATCCCACCACAGCAGATGGTGGAATTTGAATTCAATTAAAAAAATCTGGAATTAATTAACCATCTTGTTCACTAATGTCCCTTTAGGGAAGGAAATTTGCCATCCTTATCTGATCTGACATACATGTGACTCTAGAGCCACAGCAGCGTGGTTGACTCTTAAATGCCCTCTGAAATGGTCGAGGACTCAGTTCAATGGAAAAGAAAAGCAGGGCAGATCTTCCCAACACTGTGTCCAATATTTGGTTCATGTTACTAAATGTCAGGTTATCAGACTGCTAACCCCTTGCTGTTAGTGGGTCCTGGCCCTCACTAAACCATGAGTGACCTGTTACGAAATGCCCACTTACCTCATTGGAGAGTGTGGAGGTCAGGAACTTCAACTCTGGACGTGTTTTGGACCTCTTCTGCGATCACAGGCTGAGGGTGGACCGCATTGTGTGCAGATTAGCATTGGTATGTTGGCTCAGAGACCCAGTGTGTTTGTGCATAAGGGAATGGTGCGAAAACCTGGGTCAGGTGATCGGGATGGAGTGTTTTCAGCAAGAGGAATCATAGGCAAAGGACAAAAGAGAGAGGTCTGGGAGAGGTCCCAAATAGAGAGAGGTCAGGGAAAGATCCTGAAAGGAGAATCCCAAAGAGGGGATAGGGTCAGGAAATAAACCTAGTTAAGTTGACAAGACAGGAGCAGAGAGAAAAGTATTGAAATAAGAAGAGTTGCGGGTAGCTGAATTTAAGTGAAGAGGGCTCAGAAAAATCCCTGAGTGTCCAGGAGTTCAGCCAAAATTTAGTGACTCTGAGCTGCAGACCTTTGGGGACAAAGGTACCCCTTTGAAGCAGTAGTGTTCTGCTCAGTGCGATCTGTCAGTATAGACTCAAAAATCCAGGTGAACAGAATCTTAAATCAGGAGATTGAGAGCCTGTGAGGAGGGTCATTGTGGATGCTGTCTGAGTTGGTGTGACCTTTGGAGAGAATTTCAATGCTAGGTTTTCAAAGCTGAAGACTGGAATTCCTCATGAGAGAGACTGAGTTTAAATGAGATAGGATGACTCACAGTGTTACTGATGTCTGAGTTGAGAAATCCATGGATTCTTTCTTGGTCGCATTTGCCATTTATTGTGCTGTGTGGTGTGTTGGACCACAGTGGGCTTGTTAATTCACATGTACCTCATATTAACCCTGATTGATTGAGAATAAGATAGATGCTATAAATTTTTTATCTTTCTGACTTTAGAACATAGAACACTACAGCACAAACAGGCCCTTCGGCCCACGAGTTGTGCCGATCACATCAACACCTACCAACCTACAGACCTATCTATAACCCTCAATCTCATTAAACCCCATATACTCATCCAGAAGTCTTTTAAAAGACCCCAGCGAGTTCGCCTCCACCACCACTGACGGCAGCCGATTCCATCCACTCACCACCCTCTGAGTGAAAAACTTACCCCTAACATCACTTCTGAACCTCCCTCCCCGCACCTTAAATCTGTGTCCTCTCGTAGTAACCATTTCAACCTGGGGAAATAGCCTCTGAGAGTCCACCCTATCTATTCCTCTCAACATTTTGTAAACTTCTATCAGGTCGCCTCTCAACCTTCGTCTCTCCAGGGAAAAGAGTCCCAGCTCCCTCAACCTAACTTCATAAGGCATGCCTCCCAGTCCAGGCAACATCCTTGTAAATCTCCTCTGTAAAGTTTATTTTTAATCATTCAAAATCCATGGGACCTTGTAGCTTTCTTCACTGAGCAAGTGTCCTCTTTAAATATAGCCTATTGATCCTTAACCAGATCCCATTAATAACTTGGAGGGTCTAGCTAAGGATCATAACAGATCACATTTTAAAATTACTTTAACTGGCTGTAAAGTGGTTTGTAATATCTTGTGGTCATGTACAAATGGAAGTCTTTCCATTATGTCCATATGCCAATATCAATCTAATAGTACAATAACGTTTTGCTTTACATCTCCAAATGACATTAAGGGTTGATTTCATAAGGAATGACATGCCTGTTACTCATTTTTTTTAAAGTTTATTTATTAGTATCACAAGTCGGCTTACATTAACACTGCAATGAAATTACTATGAAAATCCCCTAATCGCCACACTCTGGCACTTGATCGGGTGGACTCCGGGAGAATTTAGAATGCACCTAACCAGCACAACTTTCGGACTGTGTGAGAAAACCGAAGCACCCAGAGGAAAACCACATAAACACGGGGAGAATGGGCAAACTCCGCACAGACAGTGACCCAAGCCGGGAATCGAACCCTGCTCTCTGGCACTGTGAGGCAACAGTGCTAACCATTGTGCCACCATGCCACCCATTTGTGCATTGGCAGCAACCCTGATGTTAAATGAGTAAGTCAGTGAGGAGGCTCAGGAGTTTTGATTCTAAACTTTGAGATGGCATTATGTGCAAAATAATACAGCATAGTGTAGGGGATATAATTCTTTCTTAAATTAGCTTGAGGTCAATGGAAGGGTAGAGTTGGAAGTGGGAAACTGAGGTGACAAAGTTTGAAATTGAGGCTATCGTCAAAGGTTGGATCCCAAACAAGAAGCCTCACACCACAGGAGCAATGGAGGCATCAGGAGAAGTGGTGGAGAAGCAGAGCTGGCAGTCACCAGTGTATGTAGGGAAGCTGAGCCCATGTGTGAAGGTGCTGCCAACAACCTGTGTGTGGATGAAGAGGAGCAGTGGGGGGGGACCTTTGGTAGGTGGTGGGAGTTGAGGGAGAGGAACTGAGAGATGACAGAGAGGAGATGGGAAGAAAGGGAAATACTGGAGGTGTTGATTGGATAGCTATGAGTAAACCTAAATACGGAGAGTTTCACTGCACGGAATAACAGGGCAGAGGTGTTGGGGGAGGATGCTGTGATGAACCGTTCCAAAGGCTGAGGGAAGTTGAGGAGGAGGGAGATAAATAATGTAGCTGGAAAGGGTGCCATTTGTGACTGACACAAAAATGAAAATACTGCAGACGCTGGCAACACAGAACCAAGGCAGCAAACATTGGAAACACTCAGTTAGAAATGTTAGCATGTGTGGTGGGTTAAACTCAGTCAAAAGAATATCAATGTTCCCTTTCCTTCTCTCTCCACAGCTGCTGTCTGAGTTGTGGAGTATTTCCTGCATTTTCTCCTTCATGTCACGTGATGAGAGTTAAATATACAAGTTTGTCCTCTCTCAGCCAACCCAGCAAAGAGTAAAAGCTTTTTTAAAATGATTTTAAAAACTTAACCAAATACCCCTATGAGAAATACTTTCAGCTTTGTGGTGGATGAATGTGTGAGTTTTAAGTTTATTTATTAGTATTACAAGTCGGCTTACGTTAACACTGTAATGAAGTTACTGTGAAAATTCCCTGGTCGCCACCTGTTTGGGTACACGGAGGGAGAATGTAGCATGACCCAATGTACCTAACCAGCATGTCTTTCGGACTGTGGGAGGAACCCGGAGCACCCAGAGGAAACCTATGTGTGCAGACACGAGGAGAACGTGCAAACTCTGCGCAGTGACCAAGCCGGGAGTTGAACCCGACTCCCTGGTGCTGTGAAGAATCAGCGGTATTTGCTTGCTTGTTTACCCACTGGTTAAACCCCTTGTTTCTCCAGTGTTGGCTCTGAGCATTCTGCATTTCCTTCAAGACATTTCAGTGACATGTGGAGGATGTGGAGAGCATGAACTCAGTGATCTGCTGCTGAGGGAGCGGCACGGTGGCACAGTGATTGGCACTGCTGCCTCACAGCATCAGAGATCTGGGTTCAATTCCCGGCTTGAATCATGGAGTCTGCACATTCTCCCCGTGTCTGTGTGGGTATCCTCACGTCGCTCCGGTTTCCTCCCACAGACCGAAAGACATGCCGGTTAGGGTGCATTGGTCCATGCTAAATTCTCCCTCAATGTAACCCAAACAGGAGTGTGGTGACTAGGGGATTTTCACAGTAACTTCATTGTGGCGTTAACGTAAGCCTTACTTGTGACACTGATAAGTAGAGTGAGAGAATCATTTGACTTGCACATTTGTGAACATTTCCGGAATCTGCCTGTATCACAATCAGTCTCTTGATTTACTTGAAAAACCTATCTGTCCCTCAACTGGAGAACTGAGTGGAGGTTGCGTTGAACTGGGTTCCACTGGTTTTGTCCCAGACTCTAAGATATGCGGTGGATTGGTCATGCTAAATTAACCTTGATGTGGGGTGGGGGGGAGGAATTGGCTAGGGTAAATATGAGAGGTTATAGGGATAGAGCCTGGGTGGGACTGTGGTAGATGCAGACTCGATGGGCCGAATGGCCTCCTTGTACACTGTAGGGATTGTATGAATGACCTTATCCACCAGCACATCCTCTGTGGCACCGAATAAACATGATAAAGAACTGCCCTTTATCTCAGCACACTGTTCTTTAAGACACAGAGGCTGGGTGATGGTCTGTGTGTGTGTCTTTCCCCCCACCCCCCTTCATATATCTCTCTCTCTCCTGCAGCTCACTGCACCACACGCTCACTAAACCAGTGCCCCTCCCACTAAGGCTGTACTTTAGTTCTCGGATCGCCTCTGTTGCTGCTGCAAACCACGAACATGAGCTGCAGTAGCAGCCAGAGGCAGCAGCAGCAGCAGCAGCACCACCTGAGAGTTTACAGCTAAACCACTTGCAGTTGCCCCATCGCTCCCTCTCTCTCTGCCTCTCTCTAACCCCCACCTCTTTCCCCCCTTCCCCCCCCCAAATGTGTAAGATCTTTTTTATATAAAGAAACAAAGAAATGGAAGTTAAACATGACCGACTGCCCGAGGAGCCCTGCGATCAACTGAAGCTGAAGACGGGACCGAGGGAAGCCCCCCAGACCCCCGCCCGGGGGGCTACTAACTTGTACAGTGCTTCCAAGAAGAAGGATTACACTGTGTCAGTCTATCTCAACAACAGGGGCAAGAGCGAGCATGTAAGCAAGCCGTTTGTATGCTTTCAGCTGTAAGACAAAGGGGAGGATTGCAGAGGTAATATCTAGGGTAGGCTGCTGGGATTCAAGCGTGAAACATTTGCTAAATAATTTAAATACTTTTTGAATAATTGAACATTTCTGCACATGTCATGGAAGAATAATGGAATGTGTGTATTTTACCCACCGCAAAGTTATAGATTCTCTTTGGTTTATGCTTGGGATTATGATTAAATATATCCCAGAACAGGTAGCCCCTGAAATAAAGTTAGTCGTGAAATGTAACTTTGAACAGTGGCCTCCTTCAAAGCAGCCAGATTTCAGCTTTCTGCTGGAGTGTGTGTTAGAGAGTGAGGTGTCAGGGTAAGGGAGGATTCCCCCGGTAAAGTCTGGCTTGCTGTCACACACACAGCACAGAAAAAAATCCTTAGCTGATGTAGTCCTTGCAAATTCCTGGGATGACTGGGGAAACGAGCAGTAGCTGGTGATTCTGGATGTTTCTGGGGGTTAAGGGGTTCATGTCACACTATCTGTAACCCCCATGACTTGCCTGGGCTTGTGACATCTCACTTACTGCCCTGTCTGGAGACAATACACATCTCTTTAACCTGTGCTTAATGCTATCTCCACTCACATTGTCTGCGCCTTTAAGACTTGATTAGCTGTAAAGACTCACATTCTAATCAGTATTCTGTAAACTGAGTGTGTGCCTTTATATGCCCTGTTTGTGATCAGAACTCCCCACTGACCCGACTAGCAAAAGCTAGTGGCGTTTGCTACCAAATAAACCTGTTGGACTTTAACCTGGTGTTGTGAGACTTCTCACTGTGTTTACCCCAGTCCAACACCGGCATCTCCACATCATGGTTAAGGGGAGGCCAAGGATGGGAGGGGAGGGTGTTCCGATGCCTAACGGATGGCAAGGTGGCCCAGTGGTTAGCATTGCTGCCTCACAGTGCCAGGGACCCAGATTCGATTCCCAGCTTGGGTCACTGTCTGTGTGGAGTGTGCACATTCTCCCCGTGTCTACGTGGGTTTCCACCATGCGCTCTGGTTTCCTCCCACAGTCCAAAGATGTGCGGGTTAGATGGATTGGCCTGAGCAGGTTAGGTGGATTGGCTGTGCTAAATTGTCCGTTAGGGTTAGGCGGTTAGCAGGGTTATGGGGATAGAGGTTGGCTGGGATTGTGGTCGGTGCAGCTCGATGGGCTGAATAGCCTCCTGCAGTGCAGAGATTCTATGATTCTAACTGATTGGAGTGAATGTTTAGCATGTGAAGATTTGTTTCTGTTGAGTTGGAGTGAGTGGCAATTCAATCCATCCATGTTGTGACAAAAATATTGATCAGTGGCACATCTGGTGACTTATTTGAGTGCAAGTGTCCACTAATCACATTAGTAAGTACTAGGTACAAGCTTTACTTTTCACTCCACTAGAATTTACTCTCTTGGCAAGTCACTCACTGGGCTGTAACTCAACGAACTTCAAGCAGATTCTTCACAGTGTGTCCAGTTGCGTTAAGTAATGACCCCTGTGTGTTGTACTTGGCTCATCAGCTTTAATTGCCCCCCAATTCTACACCACGCGTCCCTATACCACACGGATGGCCCATGAATCTGTGCCTAGGATTTCCCCCATGCACCTAGATCCCACTCGAGTCCATCACACTAAGTGAACTTCTGGGCTGATGTTCCCCTGGGGACAGGTGAAAGTTAGAGGCTGGGTCACCTATATTCTCTAGACTCTGGCAAAAGGTCACTGTATAATCTACAGTGCAGAAGGAGGCCATTTGGCCCATCAAGCCTGCACCAGGAACACTCCCACCCAGGCCCTATCCCTGAAATCCCATGCATTTATCCTCTTTATCCCCAGACACTAAGGGGCGATTTATCATGGTGAATCAATCTTATCTGCACATCTTTGGACTGTGGGAGGAAACCGGAGCACCCGGAGGAAACCCACACAGACACAGTGAGAACATGCAAATTCCACAAAGACCCAAGTGACCCGAGGCTGGAGTTGAACCTGGGTCCCTAGTGCTGTGAGGCAGCGGTGCCGGGCAGTGTGAGGCAGCGGTGCCGGGCAGCGTGAGGGAGCGGCATGGGGCAGTGTGAGGGAGCGGCATGGGGCAGTGTGAGGGAGCGGCATGGGGCAGTGTGAGGGAGCGGCATGGGGCAGTGTGAGGGAGCGGCATGGGGCAGTGTGAGGGAGCGGCATGGGGCAGTGTGAGGGAGCGGCATGGGGCAGTGTGAGGGAGCGGCATGGGGCAGTGTGAGGGAGCGGCATGGGGCAGCGTGAGGGAGCGGCATGGGGCAGCGTGAGGGAGCGGCATGGGGCAGTGTGAGGGAGCGGCATGGGGCAGCGTGAGGGAGCGGTGCCGGGCAGTGTGAGGGAGCGGCATGGGGCAGTGTGAGGGAGCGGTGCCGGGCAGTGTGAGGGAGCGGCATGGGGCAGTGTGAGGGAGCGGCATGGGGCAGTGTGAGGGAGCGGTGCCGGGCAGTGTGAGGGAGCGGTGCCGGGCAGTGTGAGGGAGCGGTGCCGGGCAGTGTGAGGGAGCGGCATGGGGCAGTGTGAGGGAGCGGCATGGGGCAGTGTGAGGGAGCGGCATGGGGCAGTGTGAGGGAGCGGCATGGGGCAATGTGCTACCATTCCACCCAGAGAATAGTTGTGAGAATGAGGAGACAGGGATTGTTATCCCTCCAGGATGGGTCTGGAGTCTCGGGGAATTTCGGATGACTTTCCACGACACTGCTGTGTGCAGCCCTGGAGAAAAATGATCGGGACATTCAGAAAGATCATTGAACATTTCTCTTCACCAGATATAAAAATATTGAAAATGGGGAGAAAAAGGCTGTGGGGCTGACAGTCAGGCATCATCCAGTGGAGTAATGGGTCTTTCTGCCCTCTAGTTGGTTGATAGTTCATTATTAGTGTCACAAGTAGGGCTTACATTAACTCTGCAATGAAGTTACTGTGAAAATCCCCTAGTCGCTACACTCTGGTGCCTGTTTGGGTACTCTGAGGGAGAATTTAGCATGGCCAGCACGTCTAACCAGCGCGTCTTTTGGACTGTGGGAGGAAACTGGAGTATCCGGAGGAAACCCAGGCAGACACGGGAAGAATGTGCCAGACTCCACATAGACAGTGACCCAAGCCAGGAGTTGAACCCCTGGTGCTGTGAGGCAGCGGTGCTAACCACTGTGCCACTGTGCTGTGGAGGAAGTCAGCCTTTCACAAGGGTGGATGTGTTGGGTGGCTAACATTTGGAACTTGGGGGATGAAACCTCCAGGAATATGTTTAATTACAGTTGGCAGCCCCAGAGGAAACCTATAGAGAAAAAGCAAATTTAAAAACTTACCCCTTTAAAGTTTCTTTTAAAAAAGGTTTTTTCAGCATTTTTGCAGAGGTGAGGGGCGGTGGGGTGGGGTGGGGGGGTGGAGTGGTCGGTGGGGGGTGGTGGCGGAATAGACCTTGAGCAAAAAGGAGATATTTGGAGAGATAACCCAAGCTTGGCCAAAGAGGTGCATCTTGAGAAGGAGTTTATGGTGGAGAGGATTCAAACATGATGCCTCGGTGGTTGAAGGAAACTCACAAATAGTGGCACAAAGTGAGGACACGTACAAAAATCCAATGGAATAGCGAGTTTTAGGAGAGGTTAAAGACCGGGAGAGGCAAGAATTTTGAGTGGTTTAAAAAGAAGAGCTTGAGACCAGGGGCCAGCGAATGAGGATGATGGATAAGTGGGACTTGATAGCATAGAGTTTTGGATTGAGGATAGATGATGAGCAGATTGGAACAGCAAGTCGATCAATGACAGTGACAAGGATGAGGGTTTGGGAAGCAGATGGATTGAAGTGGGAGTGACTGAAGTGGAAACGGGTGTTATGGACAAGATGTGAGGTTGGAAATGATTGTCACAGGGAATAACTGGGAAGAGACTTGCTGAGCTGAAGGTACTGGTGGAGTCATTGGAAAGGGCTTGAAATCTTTTCTGTATTCTTCCCATGGGATGTGGGCGTCATTGGCAAGGTCAGTATTGCCCATTCCGAGTTGCCGTTGAATCGAGTGACTTGGGGGTCGGTAAAACTCAGCCACATTGCCGTAGATCTGGAGTCCCATGCAGGCCAGAGCTGGCAGGACGGTAGATTTTCTTTCCTAAAGGGGATTAGTTTTGTTTTTGATGAATAATCAATGATAATCTCATGGTCACCATCACCGATCTGAGCTTTCAACTCTACGTTTGATTAATTGAATTTAAATTCCACCAGCAGCTGTGGTGGGATTTGAACCCGTGGCCCCAAAGTATTGTGCTTGAGTCTCTGGATTACTGTCCAGTGACATTATTGCAACACCATCATCTCCCTTAATGGTTTCAGCCTTCCCATTGTTTAGCCGGAGGAAACTGTTCCTCCAATGTTGGATAGAGAATGCCACAACATAGAGGCACTGAGCGTTTAACGAAGAGATGCTGGAGAGGTGGAACCCAGTGCCATTTTGTGAACACGAAGGTTGATCCTGTGTTTGCAGATGAGGTCATCAAGGGAGAGTGTGTAAGTGAAGAGCAAAGGGGACCAAGAGTATATCCCAGTGGGTCTTGAGGTAATGGGAAAAGATGTTGGGTACTCTTTTCCCACAAACAGGGGTAGTCCGAGCATGGGTAGAACGAGAATTCAGAGAAGAGGCATTGAATCAGATCCAGTGGTCAGCTATGTCTAAATTTAGAAAGGGGTTGAGAAGGACAAAGAGGAACAAAGCAACAGTAATAGTCTTAGAGAATGTGGTTTATAATCTGCGTATAGACTGGAAAAGTCAGTCGGGCAAAGGTAGCCTAGATGAAGAATTCTTCAAATGTTTTTGGAATAGTTTCTTAGAACAGTGAGTTCTGGAGCCGATCAGCTGTACTAGACCTGGTATTGTGCAACAAGATGGGAGTAACTAATTAATGGTCTCATAGCGAAGACATTTCTAAGTAGCAGCGACCATAATATGATTCAAACATTCAGTTTGAGGGAGATAGGAATGGGTCTAAGACTATGTTTCTAAACTTAAATAAGGGCATTTGTGAGTGCATGGGAGCTGAGCTGGCTAAAGTGAGCTGACACATTAGGTTAGGGGATAGGTCAATAGAGATACAGTGGCAAATGTTTAAGAGGATATTTCAAAATGCTTAAAATAGATACATTTGAACAAGAAAATGTCCAAGGAATGGACACACAATTTGTGATTAACTAGAAAGGTTAAGGATAATATCAAAGTGAAAGCAAAAGCATAAAATTGTGCAAAAACAGATTAAGAACATAAGAACATAAGAAATAGGAGCAGGAGTAGGCCATCTAGCCCTTCGAGCCTGCCCCGCCATTCAATAAGATCATGGCTGATCTGCAGTGGACCAGTTCCACTTTCCCGCTTTCTCCCCATAACCCTTAATTCCCCTGTCTATCAGAAATCTTGAAGATTGAAGGTCAGAAGATTGGATAGAGTATAAAGAACAGCAAAGGATGGTTAAAAGGTTAAAAGAGGGGAAAAATAAGAGTATGGGAGAAAGCTAGCCAGAAATAGGAAAACAGGTAATAGGAACTTCAATAATTATTTTAAAAAGAATCAAGTTAACAAAATGACTGTTAGCCGACAGAAAGTCATTTGGAAAATTGATAATAGGAAACAAGGAGATGGTAGATAAATTGAATAGTATTTTGCAGCAGTTTTCACTGCAGACAATACAAATAACATCCTAGAAGCAGCTATAAATCAGGTAATAGAAGGAGGGGAGGAACTAATATTTCCTTATCTGGCATCGAAGGCAGTCCAGAGAAGGTTCACAAAGTTGATCATGGACATGGAGGGATTTTCGTATGAGGGGAGGTTGAGTAAGTTGGGCCTGCATTCATTGTTTAGAAGAATGATAAGTGACCTTACTGAGACAAACAGGATTCAGAGGGTGGTTTGACGGGGTAGATGCTGAGAGGTTGTTTCCTCTTGTGGGAGAGTCTAGAATGAGAGGGATATAATTTCGGAGTAAGCGATCACCCATTTAAGACAGAGATGAGGAGGAATGTTTCCTCTCAGAAGGTAATGAATCTGTGGAATTCTTTACTGTAGAGAGCTGTAGAGATTAGGTCATTAAATATGTTCAAGGTTGAGATCGATAGATTTTTAATCAGTAAGGGAATCAAGGGTTATGGACTGAAGTGGGGGAAAGTGGACTCTTAGATTAGTCATAATCTAATTGAATGATGGAACAGACTTATTGGGCCAAATGGCCTACTTTTGTTCCTGTGTATTTATAGTAGCTCAGGAAAACTGCAGTCGCCAAGAAGTGGTACTGAGTAGATTATTGCAGCTGTGGGTTGCTAAGAGCTCAGTCCTGATGGACTTCATCCTAGCATCTTAAAAAAAGTGAGATAGTTGATGCATTGGTTTTAATTTTCCAAAACTCCCTAGATTCGGGGAAGGTCCCATTAGATTTAAAGATAGAAAATGTAACTCCATTATTCAAAAATGGATGGAGACAGAAAGCAGGAAATTACAGGCTAGTTAGTTTAACACCTGTCATAGGGAAAATCTTACAAGCTGTTATTAAGTAAGTTATAGTAAGGCATTTGGTCAAGGCCAAGGCAATCAGGCATGGTTTTGTAAAAGGAAAATTATATTTAACCAACTTATTGGAGTTCTATGAGGAACTAACATGTTCTGTGGATAAAGGAGAACCAATAGATGTACTGTACTTAGCTCCTCAGAAGGCATTTGACAAGGTGATACATCGGACGTTAGAATCATAGAATCCTACAGAAGAGGGCCATTCGGTCCATCGACTCTGCACTAACCACAAACCCACCCAGGCCCTATCCCCATAAACCCATGCATTTACCCTAGCTAATCCCCCTGATACTAAGGGTCAATTTAGCATGGCCAATCCATCTAACCCGCACATCTTTGGACTGTGAAAGGAAACCGGAGCACCCGGCAGAAGCCCATGCAGACATGGGGAGAACAATCAAACTCCACACTGACAGTGACCTAAGCTGGGAATCGAACCCAGGTTTCTGGCGCTGTGAGGCAGCGGTGCTAACCGCTGTGTCACTGTGCAGTCCCACTATTGCGGCATTGTGGCACAGTGTTATTGCGGAAAATAAAAGCCCGTGGTATGGGATAACATTTTGGCACAGATAGAAGATTGGCTGGCTACCAGGACATGATGTGGATGTGCCGGCGTTGGACTGGGGTAAACACAGTAAAAAGTCTGACAACACCAGGTTTTAGTCCAAGGTTGGACTAAAACCTGGTGTTGTCAGATTATCAAATAAATCGGTTGGACTAAAACCTGGCGTTGTCAGACTTTTTACTGTGGCTAACAGGAAGCAGGGAGTAGGCATTAATGTTTTTTTTCAGTTGGCAGGAAGTAATGAGCGGTTACCACTGGAATCAGTGCTGGCATTGCATCTATTTGCAATTTATGTAAATGACTTGGATGATGGGAATGTTATTAAATTTGCTAATGACTTAAAATAGGTGGGAAAGTAAATTGCGAAGAAGACTTAAGGAAACCACCAAGATAAAACCGAAGGTCAAGTGAGTGGCCAAAGATCTGGCAAATGGAATATAATGTGGGAAAATGTGGAATTGTCCATTTTGGCAGGAAGAGTAAAAGAGAAGCACGTTGGTCTAAATGATAAGAGATTGCAGAGCTCTGAGGTGCAGAGGGATCTGGGTGACTTTGCGCATGGATCACAAAAAGGCTAGTATGCAGTTGCAGCCAGTAATTAGGAAAACTAATAGAATGCTATAATTTATCATGAGGGGAATTGAGTTCTGAAGTAGGGAGTTATGCTTCAGTTACACAGAGTATTAATGAGAACATACCTAGGGTACTGAGTACAGTATTGGTCACTTATTTAAGGAAGGGTGTAAATGCATTGGAAGCATCTCAGAGAAGGTTTACCAGACTAATACCCGGAATGGATGGGCTGTCTTATGAGTAAAGATTGAACAGGCTTGGCTTGTATCTGCTGGAGTTTAGAAGAGTAGGGGGCAACTCGATTGAAACGTGCAAGATCCTGAGGGCTTTTGACAGGATGGATGTGGATTTCCTCTTGTTGGAGAATCTAGAACGAGGGGTCACTGTTTAAAAATAGGGGGCTGGCCGTTCGAAACAGAGATGAGGTGAGTTTGTTGAGTGAGGGTCGTGAGTTTCTGAAATTCTCATCCTGAAAATGTGGCAGAAGCAGAATGCTTGAATATTTTTCAGGCAGCGGTGGATAGGTACGTGGTAAGCGAGGGGGTGAAAGGTTATCGGGGGCGGGGAAGCAGGATGCTGATTTAAGGTTACTATCAGATTGGTCATGATCTAATTAAATAGTGGAGCAGGCTGAAGGGGCTGAATGGCCTACTACTCCTGCTCTTTGTTCGTTTGTGTGCAATTTTGGTTAGGACAATTGTGGCAAGGGTGGAAACTGATCAGAGGGATTCATACCGGATGTTTCAGAAACGACGGGCATGTGTGTGAAGATGACAACATAAAGTTAACACGCAGGTACAGCAATGGTCAGGAAGGCAAATGGAATGTTGTTTATTGAGCGTGGAATGAAGGATAAATATGGGGATGTTTTGCTGTATTTGTGCAGGGTGCTGGTGAGATCACATCCAGAGCCCAGTGTACCGTCTTGGTCTCCTTATTTAAGAAAGGATATAAGTGCATTAGGAGCAGTTCAGAGAAGGTTCAGGAACTCAATGGAACAGATTTGAGGGATCAGGAAGTAACTCTCATCGATGAAATGAGCTCAAGATGAGAGAGTGAGAGAGAGAACATACATAAGAACATAAGAAATAGGAGCAGGAGTAGGCCATCCAGCCCTTCGAGCCTGCCCCACCATTCAATAAGATCATGGCTGATCTGTCGTGGATCAGTTCCACTTTCCCGCCCTCTCCCCATAACCCTTAATCCCCTCGCTTATCAAAAACCCATCAACCCGCGTCTTAAAAATATTTAGCGAGGTAGCCTCCACCACCTCAACGGGCAGAGAATTCCAGAGATTCACCACCCTTTGAGTGAAGAAGTTCCTCCTCAACTGGAGAGAGACTGGAAAGAAGGTGGGGATTGAAGGTGAGTGTGAGGGGCAGGGGAGGGCAGGAACAGCAGAGGCAGCAGAATAAATCTCTGATCCAGAAATCCATGAATTCGTTCCAGTTGTTGTTCGCTGTGTAAAACAAAAACTTGCAATTATAAGATGTTTTTCATGACCGCTGTCATCTCAAAGCACTTTACAGCCAATAAAGTATATCTTTTTTGAAATGTGGTCGTGGCTGTAATGTAGGAAGCACGGCGGTCAAATATGCAGACAACAAACTCCCACAAACAGCACTGAGCTTTGGAGAAGATGGTTGGTTGCAGCTAAATTAATTTTAAGCACAGACAGCAGGATTCTCCGGCCGCTCTTGCCCCAGCGCTGGAAAATACCTCCCGAGGTCAACAGACCTTGGCATGGTCTGTATCCCGCCCACAGTGTGTTATGATAGACACCGAGAATCCTTTTGTTTTAAATAATCAATTTCCCAAAGAACAAATGAAAGTAACCAGAGAACAGAATTTCTCATTCAAAGACTTTTATTGTAACAAACAAGCTAAAATCAACTTAGATCAGATGTTAATTATAGAATCACAGAATCCCTACAGTGCAGAAGCAGGCCATTCAGCCCATCGGGTCTGCACCAACCACAATCCCACCCAGGCCTTATCCCCGTAACCCCACATATTCATCCAGCTAATCCCCCTGACACTAGGGGCAATTTAGCACGGCCAATCCACCTAACCCTGCACATCTTTGGAATGTGGGAAGAAACCAGAGCGCCCGGAGGAAACCCACACAGACGTGGGGAGAATGTGTAAACTCCACACACACACACACACACACACACACACACACACACACACACACACACACACACACACACACACACACACACACACACACACACACAGTGACCTGAGGCTGGAATTGAACCCCAGTCTCTGGTGCTGTGAGGCAGTAGTGCTAACCACTGTGCCACCATGCCGCCTTGGCAGGAAACTAATGCACCAAACTAAAGAAAAGGTTTTTTGTATTAATTAACTGACTCAATTGAGATGTGTCTTACAGCCCATTGCACCATGCATCGCACTGCTGGCAGATTGGGAGCATTACAAGAACAAGTCTTCCTCTACACTATGACATTACATTTTGCACTCCCTTCCTTCTCTATGAACAGTATGTTTTGACTGTATAGCGCATAAAAAACAATACTTTTCACTGTATACTAATACACGTGACAGTAATAAATCAAATCGTAGTCCAGTGTTCCTGCCTGCTGTCCAGCAGGGTCACTTCTTCCTGCTGCAATGGGTCAAAACTGCCAGTATCCTTCGAAAGTCATTCCACTCAGCCTGAGTTTTCCAGGTCCGACTTCTACCAGCAAGGCCCACCTCTGCCACTCTCTAAATCTTCAAGTATCCCATTTCTTTCCGTCCCCTTCCTTTTGAAGAGAAAACAAAGTCTTACAAGTGCCCTCCTTCCCTGTTCACCAGCTGCTTTGTTCCCCTGCACAGCAGCAATTGCTTTCTCTCTCTCTTTCCCTGCGCCTCCAAGGCAGCTGTCCCTTTTACTATGCATTAGCTGCGTTCTAGCGTGAAGACATATTGCTTGATTTCAGTAGATTTCTGCCTGAGCTGCACCGGATCACACAGGCCCATCTCAGAGCCCGGATTTCCAACCCTACACTTAAGTTAAAGAAGACGTTTTGAAACATAACTGCCTTTTAAAATCCAGCGTTCGTAACATAAATGTCTGCCTGAGGCTGAAATTTACAAGTTTCGTTTACTGGCTGTTTCAGAGCTGTAAATAAAGAGATTTCTTGACTCTCCAAACTGAACACAAACAGGCCTTTTTGATTTGACACTTTGTGTGTGATTATATTTTGAGAACACCTCATCCATTATCAGTATATGAGATGAAATCCCTGACCAGTGTTAGCTGTGTACCATATTTTGGGGGCTGCGAGCTAACCAGTTCAAGCAGCAATGCAGCCAAAATTGCATCCAAAATCCCTCAGACAGCAATGAGATCATAATCTAATAATTATAGGTAGAGTAACAGAGCGGTTGTGTTACAGAGCCAGTAATCCAGAAGCTAATGATCAAGGCATGAGTTCCAATCTCACCATGACAGCTGGGCAATTTGAATTTGGTCAATTAATTTTTTAAAATATATTCTTCCATGGGATGTGGGCATCACTGAGCTGGGCCAGTAATTCTTGCCCATCCCAGAGGGCAGTTAGGAGTCAACCACGTTGCTGTGGCTCTGGAGTCACGTGTAGGCCAGACTGGGTAAGGGTGGCAGATTTCCTTCCCTAAAGGGATGGCATGGTGGCACAGTGGTTAGCACAGGGATCTGGGTTCATACTCCCAGCTTAGGTCACTATCTGTGTGGAATTTGCACATTCTATCCGTGTTTGCATGCGTTTCCTCCCACACTCCAAAGATGTGTGGGTTAGGTTGATTGGCTATGGTAAATTGTCCCTTAGTGTCAGGGGGATTGGTAGGGGAAATATTTGGGGTTATGCGGATAGGGCCTGGGTGGGATTGTTGTCGGTGCAGACTCAATGGGCTGAACAGCCTCCTTCTGCACTGTAGAGATTCTATGAGATTAGTGATCCAGGTGGCTTTTTTTTTTAAACAATTGTTTTGTGGTCATCATTAGACTTCTAATTCCAAATTTTTTTTTTATTGAATTCAAGTTTCCCCATCTGCTAGGGTGGGATTTGAACCCAGGTCCCCAGAACATTACCCAGTGTCTATGGATTACTAGTCCAGTGACAATACAACTGCGCCACTTCCTCCCCCTCATGCAAAGCTGCAATAAGTAATGGTGGTGATGAACCAATGGGACTGTTGTAAAAACCCATCTTGTTCTCCCATGCCTTGTAGGGAAGATGTTACACCAGACCCACAGAAATATAGTTGAATCTTAATCAACCTCTGAAATATCTGAACAGTTTGGTCCAACTATGTCTTGTTACAAAAAGCAATTAAAAAAATAGTTGCATCAACCATATTACCAGATGTAATACTCAACCCAGTCAAGCTTGTAAAGTTCTCATTAATATCTGAATCCGCGCCAAAATTTGGAGAGATGTCCCACGGACCATAAAACAGCATCCTGTATTGTTGCACAGAATCATAGCTTCCAGCCCATGCCTTGGAGTCTCTTTTATTGCCACCCTTGTTTAAAGTTTATTTATTAGTGTCACAAGTAGGCTTAACTTTGTGAAAATCTCCTTGTGAAAATCGCCACACTCTGGCACTGGTTCGGGTACACTGAGGGAGAATTTAGCATGGCCCAATGTACTTAACCAGCATGTCTTTCGGACTGTGGGAGGAAACCAGAGCACCCGGAGGAAACCCACACAGACATGGGGAGAATACGCGGACTCAGCACAGACAGTGACCCAAGCCAAGAATCAAATCTGGGTCGCAGGCGCTGTGAGGTTACAGTGCTAACCACTGTACCACCAAGGCACCCATAACTGCTGGCTTTGCCAACAAAGCACACATTCTGCAAACAAATAAAAATAGTATTTTTAACAATATTGCTTCAGAGACAAGAGTTGGTGAGAGAACCAAGGAGAAGTCTGTTCTTCGAAATAGTGCTATTGGACTGTTTAGTTTCACCAGATAAGACACATGGGGCTTAGTTTAACATCTTATCCAAATGATGGTATCTCGATAGGTGCCGGGGTCCCTCAGTACTGCACAGGGAGGGTGACCATTGGTTATGGGCTCATCCCTGGAATTGGACATGAACCCACAATCTTCTGACTGACAGGCGTGAACTAAGCCAAGGCTCATGCTTTTAAGTAAAAATATAAAGAGCTGTTGTGAATAAAAAGTGACCAGGAAGCTTTCAAATTGTCATAAGAAGTTGCAGCCATTTGTTGATGTTCACTGAAGGAAGGAAACCTGCCATCCTCACTTGTGCAGCCTCAGTGCAGTTCCAGTCCCACATCAACATGGGGGCCTTCCTGTGAAGGTGCCTGGAAAACCATTCACTGGTATCTAACCACCACAATGAAAGAAGGCCTCCCATAACTACTTGGAGCAATTAGGAAGGTGCCTGAAATGCCAGCAACCCCCACATCCCAGGGACAGTTTGTTTCTCGTGTAAAGTCTCAATGCAAGAACTGCAAGAACAATGGTGGAGCTTTTGTTCCTACCTCAGATAAAGTCAGTGAACATGGGCACAGTCTGAGGGACAAACTAGGATTGAGTTTGGTTGTGGGACTGCAACAAACTGTGTGGCATTGTGGAGCAACGCGTAGTGATTGGCCATAATTCTTCAGCCCCGCCGCCCCACTAGGATTCTCCAGCCCTGCTGCAGTGGAAGGAGATTTGGCTGAGCGCCAAATTCCCCGTGCCTGCCGGCAGTGGTGGCAGAACATGTGGAAGTGGAGAATTCCACCCATATTTTTATTGAGTTTGATTTATCCTGTGCTATTTTTAACCTAGTAAAAAGTCTGACAACACCAGGTTTTAGTCCAACCGATTTATTTGATAATAGACTCACAAGCTTTCGGGGTTAGCCCCTTCGTCAGGTGAATGGAGAGTTCTGGCCTCAGACAGAGCATATAAAGCACTGTTTAGTAATCTCTAAACTGTCTGTGTTTTATATGCTCTGTCTGAGGCCAGAACTCTCCATTCACCTGACGAAGGGGCTAACCCCGAAAGCGTGTGAGTCTATTATCAAATAAATCGGTTGGACTAAAACCTGGTGTTGTCAGACTTTTTACTGTGTTTACCCCAGTCCAATGCCGGCATACCCACATCATGACTATTTTTAACCTACCAGTTCTATGTTTGCAATGAATTCTCTTTTACAGAGCACCTTTAAAATAAATAGGTGCATTACTACAGTAAAATAGTACATTAGCTAGTGTGCTAAGTGTGTTAAAGTCCCATATCATGTGCAAACGTAACTCCCAAAAGGAGAGATTTACATTGCCACCATTTACAGGAAATCATAAATGCGTTCGCCAAATACATGTCTATTTCTTAATTGTACAGACTGAGTAATGGATCTATCCGGACGTACAAGGAACAAAGAAAGGTACAACACAGGAACAGGCCCTTCGGCCCTCCAAGCCTGTGCTGATCATCATACCTGCCTAAACTAAAACCCACACACTTTTATGGAGTCCATAATCTTCCATTCCCATCCAATTCATGTATCCGTCTAGATGCCCCTTAAAAGCCGCTAATGTACCTGCTCCCACCACCTCCCTGGGCAACGCAGTCCAGACATTCCCCGCTTTCTGTGTAAAAGACTTGCCTTGCACATCTCTAAACTTTTCCCCACGCACCTTAAACCTCTGCCCCTAGTTCTTGACTTTTCTACCCTAGGAAAGAGCATCTGACTATCCACTCTGTCCATGCCAACTCATAATCTTATAAACTTCTATCAGGTCGCCCCTCAACCGCCGTCATTCCAGTGAGAACAAACCGAGTTTATCCAACCTCTACTCATCGCTAATACCTTCCAAACCAGGCAATGTCCTGGTCAACCTTTTCTGTCCCCTCTCCAAAGCAGTAAGCTAAAAGCTATGCTGAATGAGAATTCTGCAAACACTTAATACTCTCTGTGGAGTTTCTGTTTTTCAGATTGGGTTTCTATGTAACTATCTGAAATAGTTTTGACTTTTCCAGTTCAGTTATTGGTAATAACCAATAATCTTGATATACCTGATTACAGGAGTGATGAGGGTGGGTGAAAAATGACTTTAAAGAGGCCATCTATTTCCTCTTACAATACGCAGTGCTTTGGGAATTACTTTGCCTCGAAGGAAGGAACTCTTCTCAGCTGAACGTTCTGTTCGAATAAATGGGCACAAGAAAAGCTTTGGGATTAGCGTAAATGATCCATTTATATTGTTGTTGCTTGCCAATGGAGGATTATCGGTCATTGGTTGGATTTAACTCTCTAATGCAAGGGAAAAAGTTGTAAAATTTACAGAAGTTTATTTGAAAAGGATTGAAGGATGTGTCTGAACACCATCACTCTTGAGAAGGCACCTTTGAAGGATTCTGAACTGGGCTCACAGTTCAAGAGCAGCGTCAGAATGTTTTTGACCATTGTGAGTTACACAGTCGTTTGAAAGAGAGTTTCTTTCTCCTTGATTTTTTTTTCTGTACTCTTGTTATGCAACATGAAAGACTAACACTGTTCAGAGTTTAACAGTAACAAAAAGCGAAGGCTTGCTAAACTGGAACAGGTTTTTATTTATTTATTTGTGGGACATGGGTGTCGCTGGCTGCCCATCCCTAGTTGCCCTTGAGAAGGTGGGGGTGAGCTGCCTTCTTGAATCACTGCAGTCCATGTTCTGTGGGTTGACCTACAATGCTGTTAAGGAGGGAATTCCAGGATTTTGATCCAGCAACTGCGAAGGAAAGGCGATATATTTCCAAATCAGGATGGCAAGTGACTTGGAGGAAACTTGCAGGTGGTGGTGTTCCCATTTGTCTGCTGCCCTTGTCCTTCTAGATGGAAGTGGTTGTGGGTTAGGAAGGTGCTGTCTAAGGATCTTTGGTGAATTGCTGCAGTGCATCTTGTAGTTAGTACGCACTGCTGCTACTGAGTGTCAGTGGTGGAGGGAGTGGACGTTTGTAGATGTGGTGCCAAACAAGTGGGCTGCTTTGTGCTGGATAGAGTGTTGTTGGAGCTGTACCCATCCAGGCAAGTAGGGAGTATTCCATCACAGTCCTTTGCTGGAACGAACCCATTCATGAAACACTTACTAACTTGTTAACACCTGTCTCTTGGAGAATTGTAAGAACATTTATCAAAAAGAGAAGTCAGTTGAATGTGGCTTACTTACACTTTCTAGAAGCTACATATATTCTGCACAGGGACCTCTCCTCTGCAGGCAAAAGGAACACGTCCAGGTATCACAGCTTTTTTGAATTAAACAAAAGTGTTGGGGACATTAGTTTCCTGGTGCATTCTCCAAGGCAATGCTTCAACCAATGAGAGTAGACTTGCCAACCAACCAGCACTCTCTTCCCATGTAGCATAAATTGTTGCTCCTTATGAAATTTGGCATTCTTGCATCTTTCTTGATGAGTGCAAGATGAAAAGCTTTGACAGCATATCTCTTTATTCAGCAATGATCAGTGTTGCCTGAATTTTCTTGATGAGTACATAAGGAAGATAAAAATGTAGCTTTTTAAGACCTAATTGTAAAATACAGAGATCATGTTTGATTCCTTTAAACGTTTGTGAGCTTAAAGTAAGAGATAAGTAGAAATATAGAAAATAGGAGCAGGATGAGGCCATTTGGCTCTCCAAACCTACTTTACCATTCATGATGATCATGGATGATCATCCAACTTAATAACCTGTTCCCTTTTCCCCCCCATACCCTTCAATCCATTTTGCCCCAACGCCTTCTTGAAAACATAGTGTTTTGGCCTCAACTGCTTTCTGTGGTTGAGAATTTCCCAGGCTGACCACTCTCTGAGTGGAGAAACTTCTCCTGACCTCAGTCCTAAATAGTTGATCCCATATCCTTAGACTGTGACCCCATGTTTTGGACTCCCCCAACATCGAGAACATCTGTTCGACATCTGCCCCACTCAGTCCTGTTAGAATTTTATATGAGATTCTTCCCCCTCTGAACTCCAGTGAGTACAATTCTAACCAACTCAATTTCTGCTCGTATGTTAGTCCTGCCATGCAGGAATCAATCTGGCGAACCTTCACTACACTCCCACCATAGCAAGAGCATCCTTCCTCAGATAAGGAGACCAAAACTGTACACGGTATTCCAGGTATGGCCTCACATCCCTGCTCCTGTACTCGAATCTTTTTGCCATGAACACCAACGTACCATTTGCCGTCTTTAACGCCTGCTGCATCTACGAAAGGCAAATTGTGCGGAGGGTGTGGAGAGTCTGCAGAAGGATCTAGATAGGCTGGGCGAATGGGCCAGGAAATGGCAAATGGAATTTAATGTTGGCAAGTGTGAGGTGGTCCACTTTGGTAGGAATAATGGTAGGAAGGACTATTACTTACGTGGCGAAAAACTGCAGCAGGCGACGGTGCAGAGGGACCTCGGGGTCCTTGTGCATGAGTCGCAAAAACCCAGCTTGCAGGTGCAGCAGGTGGTCAGGAAGGCGAATGGGATGCTGGCCTTCATAGCGAGGGGGATTGAATATAAAAGTAGGGAGGTCTTGCTGCAGCTGTATAGGGCATTGGTGAGGCCGCAGCTGGAGTACTGTGTGCAGTTTTGGGCGCCGCACCTGCGCAAGGATATTTTGGCCCTGGAGGGAGTGCAGAGGAGGTTTACTAGGCTGATACCGGAGTTGAGGGGATTGAGCTATGAGGAGAGGCTGAATAAACTAGGCTTGTACTCGTTAGAGTTTAGAAGAATGAGGGGAGATCTCATTGAGACGTATAAGATGATGAATGGGATGGATAGGATAGAGGTGGAGAGACTCTTCCCGCTCAAAAAAGACAGTAGGACTAGGGGGCACAGCCTCAAGATAAAGGGGAGGCGGTTTAGAACGGAGTTGAGGAGGAACTTCTTCACTCAAAGGGTGGTGAATCTCTGGAATTCTCTGCCCGTTGAAGTGGTGGAGGCTGCCTCGCTAAATATTTTTAAGAAGCAGGTTGATGGGTTCTTGATAAGAGAGGGGATTAAGGGTTATGGGGAGAGGGCGGGAAAGTGGAACTGAGCCACGACAGATCAGCCATGATCTTATTGAATGGCGGGGCAGGCTCGAAGGGCTAGATGGCCTACTCCTGCTCCTATTTCTTATGTTCTTATGTTCTTATGTTCAGCGAGTAGTGAATGGGGACACCTAGGCCTCATTTCACATTCCCTTCTCTCAGTCTATAGCCATTAAGATAACAATCTGCCTTCCAGTTTTTGCTATCAAAGTGGATAACCTCACATTTATCCAAATTATACTGCATCTACCATGCATTTATTTATTTACCCACTCACTCAGCTTGTCCAAGTCACACTGCAGCATCTCTGCTTCCTCCTCACAGCTCACCCTCCCACCCAGCTTCGCGTCATCTACAAATTTGGAGACGTTACATTTAGTTCCCTCATCTACATCTTTAATATTTTTATGAATAGTTGGGGTCCCAGCACTGGTCCCTGCAGAACCCCACTGATCACTGCCTGCCAATTGGAAAATGACCTGTTTATTCCTATTCTTTATTTCCTGTCTGCCAGCCAGCTTTCTATCCATCTCAACACTACATTTGATAAATTTTTAGTTTTTGCTCTGCCTTGTGTTCCTAGCTGGTATTGTGCTATAAAACAGCCCAAAGCAATCACGGTGGTGCTCAGTGACAGAGACAGTGAACACGTCACAAGTTGGCACCTAATTACAGGGCAATGAATGAATGTGAAGGGAGCCACGCTGATTCTGTTGGGGTTGACTCGTTGCTCAGTGATTTCACTGGTCACTTCTGGTGTAGAGCTCTTTCCCAATTTAGGATAACTCTCCCAGGCCGGGAAGTTGTTCTTTTATTGAGCGGCTACATGCCCGTGATTTCCTGCCATTTTTCCCTTGTGAGCGCTGCCATCTGCTGGAAGTGTAGACTCAGCCCTCCAATTTGAATCATTTGACCATAAATGACAGACCATTTGTAATGGCCAGTGGAGACATTAGAGCGTAGCCTGAATCTGCTTTAGTCCAGTAGTGGGCAGCTTAGGCTGGTGAGTGGCCGTCCTCCATCTCAGTGGACCGCAAGATTGAAATCAGGCTCGTTCGCTAACCAGGACCCCGTGAATAAGACTCAATACATTTAATATATGCCGAATAGTTCATAATTACTTTTGCAACTTTTATATCATAGGAGGCATTCTTTCTGGTTGTATCACAGCTTGGTATGGCTCCTGCTCTGTCCAAGAAACTACAAAAGGTCGTGAATGTAGCCCAATCCATCCCACAAACCAGCCTCCCATCCATTGACTCTGTCTACACTCCCTGCTGCCTTGACAAAGCAGCCAGCATAATTAAGGACCCCATGCACCCCGGACATTCTCTCTTCCACCTTCTCCCATTGGGAAAAAGTCTGAGGTCACCGACTCAAGAACAGCTTCTTCTCTGCTTCCATCAGACTTTTGAATGGACCTATCTCGGATTAAGTTGATCTTTCTCTATACTCTAGCTATGACTATAACACTACATTCTTCACTCTCTCCTTTCCTTCTCTATGAATGGCATGCTTTGTCTGTATAGCACAAGAAACAATACTTTTCACTGTATATTAGTATACATCACAATAATAAATCAAATCAAATCAAATTGTTGTAGAAAATGCAAAATCGTTCATATATCAATAGAACTGTCATCAACTTCAAATCGTGAAACCAAATGCTTTGATTGGACACAGAGGGAGCACACGGCTCCCACAGTCAGTGTTGTGAGTGATCTGCACACACCTCACTCGCTCTTTACGTGCTTCTCACTTCAGTCAAGCCAGTAGGAAAAAAACTATGTGAACGGAAATCAATGGCGTGTGGCAACTCTGCGTGTGGGCAGTGGTGAACAGAATGTCTCATGGGCCGCACTCAAAACCCTGAGGGTCCACGTGTGGCCTCCAGGCCACAGGTTTCCCACCACCGCTTTATCCTGATTGATCTGACTCAGCCATGTTTACTTTCCAGCCGAGGTCCCTGCCTATTTATAAATGGGAAGGAACTCGGCTTTAATGTTCCCTCATGACCCTGTGGCCTCCATCTGTATCTCAGACACAGCCAGGCCCCTCGTACCATCACCGCTGCGGCCTGGGCTGAAAGCAGGGAAAACCAGCAGGTGATCCTGGGATCAGCCTGTACGGTGTGCGTGGTTCAGTGGTAGGTGTGTCTGACACTTACTCCCTGAGCCATTGTGCTTTGTTATGGAAGAATTGAAGACCGTGCCTCAAAGACTTCCCCTAGAACAGATGGATATTTGGCTGCAGTGGCAAAAAGCCCCCCATCTGTGGCTGAATTAATTCTGGGAAGGGGGTGGGGGCATGTGGGTGGGGTTGATTTTCCGTTGGGGGTGGGGGTTGGCTGTTTGAGTTTATGAACTGAGCTTATTATAGCTCACAGCGGTCACGGTAGCACTGCTGCTTCACAGCTCCGGGGACTTGGGCTGGATTCCTGGCATGGCTCACTTTTTGTGTGGAGTTTGCACATTCTCCTCGTGTCTGCATGGGTTTCTGCTGGGTGCTCCGGTTTCCTCTGATGTGCGGGTTAGGTTGATTGGCCATGCTTTAAAAAAAATTGCCCTTTAGAGTCCTGAGATGCGTAGTTTAGAGGGATTAGCGGGTAAATATGTCGGGATATGAGGGTAGGGCCTGGGTGGGATTGTGGTCGGTGCAGACTCGATGGGCCAAATGACTTCCTTCTGCACTGTAGGGATTCAATGATTATCATAAGTGACTCTTTACAAAAGTCAGTGTAAACAGCCGTAGGAAAATACAGAGGCACCTTTCTTTTCTTTATTCGTGAGTCATGGATGTCACTGGCTGCCCAGCAGTTATTGCCCATCCCTAGTTGCCCTTGGAAGGCAGTTGAGAATCAACCACATTGCTGTGGCTCCAGAGTCACATGTAGGCCAGATCAGGTAAGGAAGGCAAATTCCCTTCCCTTAAGGACATTGGTGAGTCAGATGGATATTTTGGACAATTGACAATGGTCGTCAGTAGATTCTTAATTCCAAATATTATTATTGAATTCAAATTCCTCCAGCTGCCGTGATCTCTTGATAATGCCACCAGGCCATCATCTCCCCTTCTTCAAGTTTAATTGGTTTTGACTGGTCTTAACCCCCTGTTGAACATTAATCAGCTCCATAAAATACTCTCATCTTTACCAGCCTCCCAACAGTGTACAGCAATGATCAAGATGTGTCTTGGTCTCTTTCCCCTTATTAATGCACATTGTTGTTAATAGACTTGTTTACTGGGACAATGGAAATTGATCCACGTAATTCACTCTTGGCTCCATGTGTCAAGTTTGACTCCAGACAGTCTTGAAGATTCTGTTTTATCTGTGACAATACTGTGCCTTTAGGAAATATAGGTTTATCATGTTTCTTGTAAGGGGTATGTTTAGAACTTAGCTCTGTTTATATGGTGTCAGTCTGTCTGTAGCACACAGCTGAGAATGCAGGCTAATAATTGATCTTAGTTAATGGGGTGTTTGTTTTAATCTGCGTTACTGCATTTTTGTTTATCTTGTGGTTATCTACGCAGCGCCTCCTTTTGGCAGATTGACTAGGCGGGGTAAATGTGTACGTGGTTTGCTTAGGGAGCAGGATTGATGGGCCAAATGGCTAGCTCTCGTTACTTGCTTTCTTTTTATCTGCCGAAAAAATGTTAATGGTGTTAAAAAATAAAATCCTTGAGTTGTTCTTTGCTTTGCTCTGACTGAACCAATATTCATACAACTCTGTTTTGTTTCCTCCATCTTAGTCGCAGCAGAAGTGCATTGTGGGCTTTGCACTGGTGTGTTGTTTCGCCATTTCTGTTGCACTAATATTTTCAGCTGTGGACATTCCAGGCAGCAGCAGTGATGCGGAAGACATTACAGAGGACAACTGTAATAGGGATTGCCGGTAAGAATGGTTCATTTCAGGGATTTGCGTCGTTGCCCCTAATTTTCCTTCTCTTCTATCTCCATTTTGTTTTGAAAGCACAGAAATGCATCACAATATAGTTCCATGCATCAGGTTTGACTCCAGGCATTCTTATAGATTCTGTTTTATCTGTGACGATACTGTGCCTTTATCATGTTTCTTGTAAGGGGTATGTTTAGAACTTAGCTCTGTTTATATGGTGTCAATTTGTCTGCACCACACAGCTGAGAATGCAGGCTAATAATTGATCTTAGTTAATGGGATGTTTGTTTTAATCTGCGTTAATGCATTTTTGTATATTTTTGTTTCTTCTCCTGGGGTTTCAGAGTAGGGTTTTGATTAGGTTGATTGACAAGGGACAGAGTGATGTTCTAATGGGAGGAGTTAAGCTTACATGGAAAACAATTCTGAAAGACACAAGAGCCTCTCTCTCTCTGGAGGCTGCTGTTTGGGATCTGCTAGGAAAATAGGTAAAAGTTAAACTAGTTCATTTGTTATAGTTAAATGATATTATTAAAATAAAGTTTATTTTGATAAAAGCTTCCTAGTGTCTTCATAGAATCACAATGGAGTGAAACACCTTATCTCCGCAGTCCTGCCAAAAATAACAAAAATAGTTGGGGTCTAATCTAACTTGATTTGATTGGGTTTCTGATCTGATCTTGGGGTTTCTGATCTGATCCCTAACATATCCTAACTCAATGCTTTTAATTATGGGAAGTATCACAGTGGGACCTGCCTCTATCCCAGGATTGGTGCAGGGGGTGGTGGTGGGTGGGGTTCATGACCATAAACAGGGGAACTGGCTCATCCCTCAACTTCCAGGCACATGTATGTGGAGTCCAATTACAGCCCTCCTCACACAGTCAATACCAAAAATATAGGAATACAACACAGGCAAGAATTCAAAACTGGAATGTTTTCAGCCAAAAGGCTCAGTAGCCAACTGAGGGCCGAGAAGTATAGCCATGGAGCCAGTGGTGACGCAATGCGTTCTGTCTTTTCCCCGCTGCTATTGATGGAAGTTAAGATTGCATCGAGCTTTTGCAAACTGGGAGTGACCTATTTGACCAGCTGGAATGTGACATTTTAGAGATGAAATGTTTCCTTGTGTTTGCTTATCTCTTTTTGTTTGTTCTATTGATTTTTAAACTTAGCCTTCTGTAAATGTCAACAATACCGTTTAACATTCTGGACACATTGGTTAGCACTGCTGCCTCACAGAGCCAGGGACCCGGGTTCGATCCCCGGCTTGGGTCATTGTCTGTGTGGAGTCTGCACGTTCTCCCCATGTCTGTGCGGGTTCCCTCCCACAGTCGGAAAGACGTGCTGGTTAGGTGCGTTGGGCCACGCTAAATTCTCCCTCAGTGTACCCGAGTAGGTGCTGGAGTGTGACGACTAGGGATTTTTACAGTAACTTCTTTGCAGTGTTAATGTAAGCCTACTTGTGACACTAATGAATAAATCTAAGCTTCGGTGATATGAATGGAATAGGGTGCTAGATATGATGAAAAAATGGGACCTGCTCGATGGAAATACATCGAACCGAATTTATAGCATTGGGTAACGGCCACCAGTCAGAATGCTGATGGTGACCCTGGGTACCCCAGTAGATTTTACCGCCTATCCAGCAGCTTCCTTCCTGTCACTGGGGCTTTGTACCATTGAAGGCCAGGAGCCCACCTCGAGGAGCTGCTGGCCAATCAGAGACTCAGCAGCTCTTCAGTGCCAGCAGTGCCACCTGGAAGGCGGTCCCTGTGCCTTCCACTGACCAGTATCATCGATGGAGACCCCACACGAGAGTGGGGTGGGCTTGCCAGGGCCAGTCACAGACAACCTCGTAAGCATTGGGTTGGGATGGCTGTGGAGGATATGGGAGGTTATTCCAGCAGATTGCTGAGGGACCGGGAGGGGTGGCTCTGACATTAAAACCCCCTAGGTGTTTCCCCACCTTCCAATCAATAGCCACTTAAGGGTCCCAATTGGCCTCCAGGCCTACTTGTGACCTTGCCTGCCCTTTACATAACTGAGGGGGCATCAGCCTCTTCACCCTGAGCTTTTCCACCCAATTATCCACCTTCCCCACCTCCCAGCCCTCCTAGGGAGGAAATTATATCCCACCAGTTGTTTCCAGCGGCTGGGGCATCAAGAATATATGGCCACAGATACAGATTAGATGTTGAAGATTAAGATTGAGAGCAGTTGTTGACATCAGTTGTAAGGTTGTGGATTATGGGATGTGGATGTAGCTGGCAAGGTTGGCATTTGTTGTCCATCCCTAATTGCCCTTGAACTGAGTGGCTTCCTAGACCATTACAGAGGGCAGTTAAGAGGCAACCACATTGCTGTAGATCGGGAGCCTAAAGGAGGATGGCAGATTTCCTCCTTGGAAGGGTAATTGTGAACTAGATGGGTTTATATGACAATCAGTGATAGCTTCAGCGTTACTGAGACTAGCTTTCAATTCCACATTGAGTTCAGTTCAAAATCCACCAGTGCTAATGTTGGACTTGGACATCAGAGGGTAGACTTTCCTATTCTGAATAGGCCCAGCATCTCAACAACTAGAGAGTTGTCTAAGCAAAGCCGCTGCTATTGTGCTGTGGTTACAAGTGGTATTTTTAATTAACATGATGCTGCTCTCAGTCCAAAAAGATATTTTACCCTATCCCGCAGTCAAACAACATTGTGCATGAACTTCATTGCTAGTACAATGCCATAGTATGTAAATCATACCACCCGAACATTTGCCAATAACTCAAACAACAATGTTATGCTGATTATTCATCACAGGCAGTGTTCAGACTGTATCCAACCAGCACATGAATGGAAAACCCACACCAGACTGTTTACTGGTAGATATGGTTCTGTGATTTGGGCATCACTTGATGAACATTGCTGAGTGTGCTCACAGCTACACCAACATTCAGGATCCTATTTCACCATTTTGATTCTAAGTGCTGGGCAGACTTGAATCTGGGAGTGTTTCAGATCCAACTTTTAGACCTATTCACAAGCACCCCCCATACGCACTCTGTCTGAAAAAATATCAGCCAGCCTGAATCGCGCTGCACAAGCCCGTGGGCAGGACTTAACACGCCCAAAATCCTGCAGCTCCGATTGGTGCCTCCAACTGCACACGCGCAGAAAAAAATGATAGAATGCTGCTGTCCTGCCACATCTGTCCCGGGCCGGATAATGTCTCCCCCTGGCCCCATAGACATTGTCCCACCCCCACAACATTACTGACCGCCTTATCCCCCTAACCCCTCCGCCACCCAAACCGACTGTGGGCCCCTTCTTCCCCTATCCCTCCACTGATCACAGGCAGAGTGGCAGTGGACCCCCCCGTACCCTCCACTGATCTCAGGCAGAGTGGCAGTGGACCCCCCCGTACCCTCCACTGTTCACAGGCAGAGTGGTAGCAGACCCCCCCCCATCCTCACTGATCATAGCCTGAGCAGCAGTGGACCCCCCTTCACCCTCATTGGTCACAGGCTGAGTGGCAGCAGACCCACCTTCCCCCCCGCCCCCCCCCCATTGATCTCAAGCAGCGTACTAGCGGACTCCCCTTCCCCTCCACCGATCTCGGTCACAGTGGCAGCGGACCCCCCATTCCCCCAGCCATGCACTCCCCACAGTCACGGTTCCTTGCAAAGTTGAGAGGCTGGAAGAGTACAATTTGTAAGGGCTTTGTGCACATCCTTCAGCATGGCAGAGTGCTGAGTGCACTAGGACCCAGCAACACCTCAAGACCCGAAGTCAGTGCTGAGACATGGATCCGCGCTGCAAGTCGGACATCAGAGACCCTGCTGAGTAACAGCCTTTCACCCCCACCCCCCCACACACACTCGCAGAGCCCTCACTGACCCGAGGAGGAAAATGGATGCAACGAAAGGATCCCCATAAGCAGCAGAAAGCTGTCAGATGCTATATACTGATGGAGTGCCTGAATTGGAAGCATGTCTGTTTTGTGCTGATTCTGGATGGGTGAATACGGTGGTAAAGGGGAAAGTGCCAGTAAGATTGGGCATGCAGCCCATTAAGTTAATTTAAATGCATGGCAAATGCATTTAAATGGCTGTGGCGCATGTTTCGGGCACAGTTCCGATCACTGCCATTTTTGGACCTAGGTGATGGGGGAACTGGAGCAGAGGGGGGCTGCGGATCGTGCTACTCACCTCACACCCGATTTTACCAAGTTTTCTCACCTGAAAACAGGCGCAACTAGATGATAAAATCGAGCCTCCAGTTTAAGATGATCAGTCGAGTGGTTCATTTATGCTGGCTGGAAGCAATGTGCCCTGTTTACAAAAGCAGTATGACCAAACCTTGCACCTTTCTGGAATTACCTGGCAGCATGCAATGTATCATTTTTGGATAATTTGAAATACTGGTCCATGGGGGAACCAGTGCAGGAAAATGGGATTAGTGCGACTTTGGTGGGAGTTATTGTCAGTACAGACTCGATGGGCTGAAGAGCTTTAGTGCGCTGTATGACTCCATGGTGGGGGGGAGCTTTCCCGTCCCGCTCTCCACACAAACCATAGCAGGAGAGGGGTGGACCATGCAAATATCCATTGACCATGGGCGGAATTTTCCAGTTTTGGGGTGAACATGGTCGGAAAATCCCACCCTGTGACTCCTGATGACCTGTGATCAGGGGAGCGGTACCAACAGAAGGGAACTGAAGAAATGAGACTCCGGGGGAGACAGGAAAACAGGAACGAGAGAACATGTGGATTCCCAATCTGTCAAAAAACCCAGTCAGGACCACTGCTGGTTAAACAGCCTGAATCAGTGAGAGTAAAGACGGCTCCAGTTGATCCATACTTTCATAACTGACGGGAGTTGAGAAAGTTCTGGAAAGGAGTGTGATGTTGTGTGGAGGATTGCACAGATTTAACCCTGTTCAGGTGGAAGCTGCTGCCTTCAGAAAATCAGCTAAATCATGGAAGGGAAAGGACTGAAATCTCGCCCAAGGATGATGTGAGCTCGGAAGAACTCCGTGGCTGAAAGTGGTGCCAGAGGGACGGGATATGGACTGCCTGGAAAATTCATGGGATCTATCTGTGGTCTATCCATTCTTGCACATGTAGAGTCATAGAGGTTTACAGCATGGAAACAGGCCCTTTGGCCCAACTTGTCCATGCCACCCTTTTGTTTTAACCACTAAGCTAGTCCCAATTGCCTGCGTTTGGCCCCTATCCCTCTGTACCCATCTTATCCACTAAATACTTTTTAAAAGACAAAATTGTACCCGCCTCTACTACTACCTCTGGCAGCTTGTTCCAGACACTCACCACCCTCTGTGTGAAAAAATTGCCCCTCTGGGCACTTTTGTATCTCTCCCCTCTCACCTTAAACCTATGCCCTCTAGCTTTAGACTCGCCTACCTTTGGGAAAAGATGTTGACTGTCTAGTTGATCTGTGCCCCAGATGTAATTTGTAGTTCGTACCTGCTGTGATTTCCCTGTTAATCTGTAGTCAATCCACATTGATTCTGACCTGTGTTACGATAGAAGTTACAAAAATGCAACCTCCTTTGGTAATTTTTTTTTAAATTTGGGGATCGTTTAGTAAATTTGTTCCTTTTGGCTTACAGGCCCCCACAAGGTTTGTAACACGTCAGATCAAAAATCTATCAATCACAGATTGAGATTTCTCAGTGGAGCTAGCATGTTCTACTTTTGTGGGAGAGAATTCTGCATTCTACTAACTTTAATATTCTAGGGAAAACAAGTCTACTTCATTTGGCAAGATCTGAGCAATATTGTGAGTGCCGTCCAGATTGGCATTTGGCACAGCTCTCTGTGCGACATATCATTGACCTGCCTCAAAATCAATTGTAATCATTAATTCAAAGGGATGTGTTCATCTTAATCGGTCTCTGTAGGTTTGTTTTGAAACACTCCAGTAAAGGAGAATCAAAGAATCTGAATAGAGGCTGTTTGAAGAAAGGTTCTGCAAATCGACCCCTCCAAGAAATGATTGGGGTGAGGCAGGGATGGATCAACAATAGGCTACATGGTCTGGTGGAAGAAAGGACCTTGAGAGGGTGGCATGGTGGCACAGTGGTTGGCATTGCTGCCTCACAGCGCCAGGGACTCAGGTTCGATTCCGGCCTTGGGTCACTGTCTGTGTGACGTTTGCACATTCTCCCCATGTCTGCGTGGGTTTCCTCGGGGTGCTCCAGTTTCCTCCCACAGTCCAAAGATCTGCGTGTTAGGTTGATTGGCCGTGCTAAATTAGTGTCGGGAGGATTAGCATGTGTGGGGCTACAGGAATGGGGCCTGGGTGGGATTGTGGTCAGTACAGACTCAGTGGGCCGAATGGCCTCCTCCTGCAACACGTCAGAATAGAGAAATAGAATTCCTGCGGTGCAGAAGGAGGCCATTCAGCCCATCGAGTTTGCACCGATAACAACCCCACACATTCACCCTGCTAACCACGTTGACAGTTTTGTGGCGTGGTTGCTCGTGCCGTTTATCTGGTAACTGATACTGTTAGGTTTCCTTCAGGTGGCCCATTACTCTGGTTCTGTTTCCAGCTCTTGTTGAACCTGACGACCATTACTGGAGAGAGCATCAGAAAGTGAGATTTGCTTCCAGAGCAAACTCTGTTCTGATGGGCCCGCACTGTTCTGTTGGTTGATCTACTGAACACACCAGAATGATAGGGAGTGGGATAGCAGGATCTTGGGTTTGGACATAGCTCGGCACAGCACCGAGGGCCGAAGGGCCTGAACTGTGCTGTACTGTCCTATGTTCTAAATGTCCAAAACACATCAATCCACATCCTGATTTGGGCTGTAATAATCATCATCTCTTAGGTTCAGAAGGTTTAAGAGACCTGGAGCTGGAGCTATCCTGACTCCATTCTGTTCAAGTCCTCACCTGTGACCCACCAATGCAATGACAAGAGCGAAATTGGATGGATGTTGGAAACCTGAAATAAAAGCACAGTGTGCCGGAAATGCTCAGCAAGTCGGGCAGCAAGTGTGAAGATATAAAAATAGAACTGGTGCTTTCAAGTCTGCCTGGGTGTTGTACGGGGAATGGACCCTTTGGAATGCCGGGAGAGGCGAAGGGCACCAAGCCGGAGAGAGCGGGAATGTAAGAGGATGATCCGCTCAACGTGGAGGCAGGTTGGGTGGAAGGTGAGGACAAGGTGTGGCCCTGGGAGGGAGGGGGAGGGGTCAGGGCAGAAGCATGGCCAATTGGTCAGACGTGAAGTGACCCTTGTTTACCACCACGGGGTAAAATCCTGTAGGCTGAGGAAAAGGGAAAACATATTAGAAATCTAGTTTGGACGGGTTACGTTACCAGGACAGATGTAATGGAGACGGAGAAATTGGGAAAATGGAATAGAATCTCAGCAGGAAGTGGGATGTGAGGAAGTGTAGTCATGGTAACTGCGGGAGTCCCTGGGCCTACACTGAATATTAATCAATGGCCTGCTGTCAGTAATTGAAACAACTAAAAGTAAGGAAGGGAAAAGGAGGATATGGATCGTGTGAGGATCAGAGAAGGGTAAGGATTTGGAGCAGAGTAAATGACGTTTTCCAGTTCAGGATGAGAGCAGGGAAAGGCATCAATATAGTCATCCGTATACTGGAAAAAGAGTTGAAGTTTAAAGTTTATTTATTAGTGTCACAAGTAGGCTTGCATCAACACTGCAATGAAGTTACTGTGAAAATCCCCTAGTCGCCACGTTCCAGCACCTGTTCGGGTACACAGAGGGAGAATTTAGCATGGTCCAATGCACCTAACCAGCATGTCTTTCGGAATGTAAGAGGAAACCAGAGCACCCAGAGGAAACCCACGCAGACATGAGGAGAATGTGCAGACTCCATGCATACAGCGACTCCCCCCCGGAAATTGAACCTGGGTCCCTGGTGCTGTAAGGTCCCTGGTGCCGTGAAGCAGCCGAGCTAACCACTGTACCATTGTGCTGTTGAAGGACAGGGCCTGGGCAGGACTGGAACAAACAATATTCGGCACGGTAGCACAGTGGGGGCAGCACGGTGTCACAGTGGTTAGCACTGCTGCTTCACAGTGCCAGGGACCCGGGTTCGATTCCCGGCTTGGGTCACTGTCTGTGTGGAGTTTGCATGTTCTCCCCGTGTCTGCGTGGGTTTCCTCCAGGTGCTCCGGTTTCCTCCCACCGTCTGGTTGGGTGTATTGACCTGAACAGGCGCCGGAGTGTGGCAATAGGGGAATTTCACAGTAACTTCATTGCAGTGTTAATGTAAGTCTTACTTGTGACTAATAAGTAAACTTTAAAACAGACACGTAGCAGGGGCCCAGGTGGGTGCCCATTACACCCATATCTGAGTTGGCAGAAGTGAATGGAATTGAAGAACTCATTAGCCAGGTAGTGATGGATGGGGACTGATTGGGTTTCTGTTCAAGGAAGGAAGGGAGAGCTCTTGGACCATCCTGTCGGGATGGAGGTGTAGAGGGATTAGATGCCCGTGGTGACGAGGAGACACTTAGGGCCAAGAAGCCTGAACTGTTAAATTGATGGAGGGCGTCAGAAGAGTCATGAATGTGGGTTGGAAGAGACTAGACAAGGGGAGAAAGTAACATTGTGAGAGAAGGAAATAAAGGAACAGACATTCCTGGATACAGTGGCTTGATATTTGGTGGCCTCAGGATCCAGAGAGAAGTCAGAGCAAGTGTCAGAAAATTGTCATTTGGCCTCTGTGAGGGAGAGGCCACTGCATCAAACAACCACTGTTCACAACTCATTCAAAACTTAATGAGATCTCTAACTTCTACCTGTCTAATAAAGTGTCACCTCCCTGAAACTTCAACTCAGTCTGTCTCCACGGAGTAAAAAGTCTGACAACACCAGGTTTTAGTCCAACCTATTTATTTGATAATATACTCACAAGCTTTCGGGTTAGCCCTTTCGTCAGGTGAATGGAGAGTTCTGGCCTCAGACAGAGCATATAAAGCACAGACAGTTTAGAGATTACTGATTAGAATGCGAATCCTTACACCTAACCTGCTGTTCAAGACCTGAAGTGGCTGATAATGTGAGTGGAAGGAGCACTGATCACAGTTTAAAGAGATGTGTATTGTCTCCAGACAGTACAGTAAGTGAGGTTTTGCAAACCCAGGCAAGTCACGGGGGTTACAGATAGTGCGACATGAACCCAAGATCCCTGTTGAGACCGTCCTCATGTGTGCGGAACTTGGCTACAGTCTCTGTTCAGCGACTCTGCGATGTCGAGTGTCGTGAAGGCCGCCTTGGAGAATGCTTACCCGAAGGTCAGAGGCTGAATGCCCGTGACCACTGAAGTGTTCGCCAACAGGAAGGGAACAGTCTTGCCTGGTGACTGTCGAGCGATGTTCATTCATCCGTTGTCGTAGCGTCTGCATGGTCTCCCCAATGTACCATGCTTCGGGACATCCTTTCTTGCAACGTATCAGGTAGACAATGTTGGCCGAGTTGCAAGAGTATTTACCATGTACCTGGTGGACGGTGTTCTCACGTGTGATGATGGTATCCATGTCGATGATCCGGCATTTCTTGCAGAGGTTGCTGTGACAGGGTTGTGTGGTATTGTGGTCACTGTTCTCCTGAAGGCTGGGTAGTTTGCTGCGAACAATGGTCTGTTTGAGGTTGTGTGGTTGTCTGAAAGCAAGAAGTGGGGGTGTGGGGATAGCCCTGGCGAGATGTTCGTCTTCATCAATGATATGTTGAAGTCTCCGGAGAAGATGTCGTAGCTTCTCCGCTCCGGGGAAGTACTGGACGACGAGGGGTACTCTGTCCACCCACCATCAGACTCACCATGGACTGTTCCCCAGAATCAGTTGCATTCTTGGACACACGCATCTCCATCAAGGATGGTCACCTCAGCACCTCACTGTACCGCAAGCCCACAGACAATCTCACAATGCTCCACTTCTCCAGTTTCCACCCTAAACATGTTAAAGAAGCCATTCCCTATGGACAAGCCCTCCGTATACACAGGATTTGCTCAGATGAGGAGGATCGTGACAGACACCTCCAGACCCTGAAAGATGCCCTCATAAGAACAGGATATGGTGCTCGACTCATAGATCGGCAGTTCCGATGCGCCACAGCGAAAAACCGCACCGATCTCCTCAGAAGGCAAACACAGGACACAGTGGACAGAGTACCCTTCGTCGTCCAGTACTTCCCCGGAGCGGAGAAGCTACGACATCTTCTCTGGAGTCTTCAACATATCATTGATGAAGACGAACATTTCGCCAGGGCTATCCCCACACCCCCAAATACTCTTGCAACTCGGCCAACATTGTCTACCTGATACGTTGCAAGAAAGGATGTCCCGAAGCATGGTACATTGGGGAGACCATGCAGACGCTACGACAACGGATGAATGAACATCGCTCGACAGTCACCAGGCAAGACTGTTCCCTTCCTGTTGGCGAACACTTCAGTGGTCACGGGCATTCAGCCTCTGACCTTCGGGTAAGCATTCTCCAAGGCGGCCTTCACGACACACGACAGCGCAGAGTCGCTGAACAGAGACTGATAGCCAAGTTCCGCACACATGAGGACGGTCTCAACAGGGATCTTGGGTTCATGTCGCACTATCTGTAACCCCCGTGACTTGCCTGGGTTTGCAAAACCTCACTTACTGTACTGTCTGGAGACAATACACATCTCTTTAAACTGTGATCAGTGCTCCTTCCACTCACATTATCAGCCACTTCAGGTCTTGAACAGCAGGTTAGGTGTAAGGATTCGCATTCTAATCAGTAATCTCTAAACTGTCTGTGTTTTATATGCTCTGTCTGAGGCCAGAACTCTCCATTCACCTGACGAAGGGGCTAACCCGAAAGCTTGTGAGTATATTATCAAATAAATAGGTTGGACTAAAACCTGGTGTTGTCAGACTTTTTACTGTGTTTACGCCAGTCCAACGCCGGCATACCCACATCATGTCTCCACGGATACAGAGGAATTTTTCCAGCACATTCTGTGTTTATTCCAGCTGTTTCGGAGGGTATCGCGGCAACTTGCAAAGAGCAACACCACTGTGAGCCTGCCTCAAATATTCGAGTGGACAGAGGTGACTGGGAATGGGGGTAAGTCCATCACTGGAACTGCCGCCTGCCCCATCCTGTTGTCATGGACTCCAGTCAAGGTCAAGTCTGCAAACTGATGGCTCCAAAAGACTCGTACTCATGTCGAACAACTCTTCCTTATTAAGTCAATCTTGCTGCTGAGTGCTAATGAATCTGAGTGTAGTACCTGTCAGATTAGATTTATGGATTGGCGATGTACATGTATAATGCAATTATCCAAACTGCCATAAAGTGTAGCGTGTGCAGTCATTTGCCAAGGCTGAGGCTGTGGGCCCACCCGTCTCCTGTAACCCATGAATATCATTGAAGAACAAGAAGTCTGCTATAATCTGTCATTGATTTTAAAATGTAAGCAAAGGTCGCAGTCTCAGTTGTATCCCAGAGACTGTTTTCACTGAGCAGGGGAAAGAGGTGGAAACTCATCCACATTTCCAGAACTGAAACCCGAGCGACTTTAATCCCCCCCCCCCCGCCCCGAGCGTTCTTCTAATCCCACCAACTATCTTGCGTTCTGAGTTGGTAAACTTTTGAAGTTTATTTATTAGTGTCATGAGTAGGCTTACATTAACAGTGCAATGAAGTCACTGTGAAGATGCAGGGTCCAACTGCTGTGCTGCTTCTATGTGGGGGGGCCCCAACTCTCAAAAGTGGCAACATTGCAACAAAGGATGATTGAAAAAGGGTGTGCATTTCCATAGCACCTTTCACAGCCAATGAAATACCCCTGAAGTGTCGTAATGTTAGAAGTGCACCAGCCATCCTGTGCACAGCAAGCTCCCACAACCAGGAATGCAATAATCACCGGCTGGCCTGATCTTTCAGAGTATAGATTTAAGGATAAAAATATTGACTGGAACTCAGGAGTGATCGTTCCTGCTTTTCTTCCAATTGGTAAAACATGAGAACACGGTGGCCCACTGGTCAGCACTGCTGCCTTATGGCGCCAGGGACCCAGGTTCGATTCCCGGCACGGGTCACTGTTTGTGTGGAGTTTGCACGTTCTCCCCGTGTCTGCGTGGGTTTCCTCCGGGTGCTCCGGTTTCCTCCCACAATCTGAAAGATGCGCTGGTGAGATGCATTGGCCGTGCTAAATTCTCCCTCAGTGTCCCCGCACAGGAGCTGGAGTGTGGCGACGAGGGGATTTTCATAGTAGTTTCATTGCAGTGTTAATGTAAGCCTACTTGTGACACCAATAAAAACTCCTGCTACCCCCACTGCCAGAAAAAGGCAGGACTTTCTCCCTGGGCCTCCTGTATCCTCCATCCGCTTCCCGGTTGGGTCGATCAGAGTGGGAAATTCATTGCTGCTTCTCAATTGGACCATTTGATGGACAGAACCTGCGCTTGAGGTACATTTGTTAAGCCAGCCCTGAGCGGGTGTCCAAGTCTCCAGCTCCAAAATGCAGATTTCAAATAGGAACCTACCCATTGAACCAGCACTAAGTAGCTTGAATAAACCTCCTGCTCGCTTTCTATCAGTTAAAATCACTTATTTTATTCCAATGGATATATTACTTTTTCTAGCAGATATGAATCTACAATGTACAAGAAGGCCATTTGGCCCATTGAGTCTGCACTGACCACAATCCCACCCAGGCCCTATTCCCCTAATCCCATGTATTTACCCTAGCTGGTCCCCCTGACTCTAAGGAGCAATTTAACACGGCCAATCAATTAACCCGCACATCTTTGGACGGTGAGAGGCAACAGGAGCACCCGGAGGAAACCCACGCAGACATGGAGAGAACGTGCAAACTCCACACAGACAGTCACCCGGTGCTGGAATTGAACCCAGGTCCCTGGTGCTGTGAGGCAGCAGCACTAACCACTGTGCCACAGTGCTGCCCTTGTATCTGTGGGCTTTTTTCTTGTCTTTTCACGAGGGAATAGTTCGTGGCTGCTTTTATCCAGTATTTGAAGTTCAGTAATTTATGCGCATATATATTTGATCAGATACCAATGTGTGTGGCTCAGCATAGCCTGGTATAAAAATAAAAAGTAATTAAAATTATTGAATTCTAATTACATTTGTACGTTGCTGGGAATGAACTTGGGAATGTGTTTGAGGGATCCTGTGTGTTCTGGTTACTTCAGCCTATGCAAGACCTCACTTGAAGATATTTCTGCCTTGGCAACTAACTCTGCTGAGCTTAAAAATGGACTAGATTTTAAAACTCAGAAGGTATGCTGGGTTAGTAGAAAAAATTGACTGCATTCCTGAAGAGTACACAGCAAGCAAAACAAGTTTTGATAACAACAACTGCAAGACTTGTGTTTGCCAGACAGACTGCAAGGACACAATAACGAGATAAGAATTAACATATAGTTTAGAACTGTCCGTTCAGCTGGCAGTTTTATTTTCAAGATCCTGCCCAGGACAGTGCAGGGACTGGCTTAGTTTTTTTTTAAAAGTTTATTTGTTAGTCACAAGTAACACTGCAATGAAGTTACTGTGAAAATCCCCTAGTCGCCACACCCTGGCGCCTGTTCGGGTACACTGAGGGAGAATTTAGCATGGCCAACACACCTAACCTGCACATCTTTGAAGTGTGGGAGGAAACTGGAGTACCCAGAGGAAACCCATGCAGACACGGGGAGAATGTGCAAACTCCACACAGACAGTGACCCAAGCTGGGAATCGAACCCAAGTCCCTGGCACTGTGAGACAGCAGTGCTAACCACTGTTAGCCAGTTAGCAGCCAGAATCAAAGTTTGCTTTCTCTCTGCTTCTGTAATGATGTAATTTTCTTTAAGTCCTATTCAATAAAAAAAATTCATTTTTAAAAATTGTACCAGTGCTGTCCTCGTCTATTCAAAGAAATGAATGGACCCTACAGTGTTGAACTGTGTTTTTTGTCCTGCTGAGTGCGATGAGGTCAGTATTTTTGTCAATCATTCCTGCAATCCTGTGAGGAAATCCTGAAGCAATCCTGTATCTCTCTTCAGGGTGCATCTTGTTGAAAATATTCCAGAAGGGCTGGACGATGGTGAGAATGCAACGAGGCACATCTCCTTGTTCCAGGGCTGGACTGACCTGCTGGACTCAGCATTGCACAGTGTTGATATTGTCTCTTCCAACTGGGAACTGAGAAATGGTCATCTGGACCAAAACCATTTGCTAACTCATTGGGTAAGTGACAAAACCTGGTCAGCAAGTAGAGGCAAGAAATTGTGTCATGATTTGTGGAAGATGATATGCATTTTTTATTTAAACTATGAAATGTGTCTTCTATGAGGTTAGTTTTTTTATGATATAAAAGGTTCGGGTAGACTGACGGAGAATTTAGCATGGTCAATACACCTAACCAGCACGTCTTTCAGACTATGGGAGGAAGTACCTGGAGGAAAGCCACGCAGATACAGGGAGAATGTGCAGACTCCACACAGACACTGATCCAAGGCTGGGAATCGAACCTGAGTCCCTGGCTCTGTGAGACAGTGGCGCTAACCACTGTGCCACAGTGCCATACTCTATACAAGGTGGTTGACTTGTTCATGTTAGTTGTTCGGGGTAGCATCAGGTATTGGCAGGAAGGTACAGATCGGTGTGTATCCCTTGTAGTTGTGTGATAGAAGGATAGTTCCATCTTATGTAAGCCAACATGTTTGTCCCAAATGCATTCCGGTATATTGGCTGGAATTCTCTGACCTCGCCTGCAACCAGGATTCTCCAGTCCCGCTGCAGTGAGTGGAGTTTTGGCTGAGTGCCAAATTCTCCATCCTCGCTGATTGGGCTGGTGACTCAATGTCAGAGAATTCCAGCCCTCATCTCCCCCTCCTCCCCACTGCTCATCCCCGGTACCTCAATAGGACAAGTTGCTGTATCCCACCTTTCTCTGTGAAACATCATTGGCAGGGTCAATTCTCTGTGACACGTCAATATCATATCAGGTGTTCTCTATCCACTGAGCATGCTGGGCTACTCTTATTGTGGCTTAACACCCTGACAACAGTTTCCCAAAGAGAAGCTTACCCATCCCAACATGAAATACACACCCTTTCACTTCCTACTCATTAGAGTAAATTGACTCTCAGAAGATGTATGAGGCAAATTTTTTACAGTAAGAAGCCTGACAACACCAGGTTTAAGTCCAACCAATTTATTTGAATAAATTGAATAATTGAATAAATTGGTTGGACTTAAACTGGTTTTGTCATACTTCTTACTGTGTTTACCTCAGTCCAACACCAGCATCTCCATATCATGTCCACAGCAAGTTTTTTACACAGAGGGTGGTGGGTGCCTGGAACTCGTTGCTGGGGGAGGTAATGGAAGCAGATACAAAAGTGGCTTTTAAGGGACATCTTAACAAATACACAAACAGGATGGGAATAGAGGGATATGATCTGTGGAAGGGGGCTTTAGTTCAGTCAGGCAGCATGGCCGGTGCAGGCTTGGAGGACTGTAAATTTCTTTGTTCTTTGACTCACGAGTTACCCGTGATCCCAATGTGATATTACCACAGGGCTACTCTCACACTCACCTGAGATAGAGAATATGGAGTTTGGTTGTAGATGAGACCTCATAATGCCACTAGATCATAGGTTTGGAAGATTTAGAGTCATAGAGGTTTACAACATGGAAACAGGCCCTTTGGCCCAACTTTTCCATGCCGTCCTTTTTTTAAAGCCACTCAGCTAGTCCCAGTTGCCTGTGTTTGGCCCATATCCCTCTTTACTTATCTGACCCATGTAACTGTCTAAATGCCTTCTAAAAGACAAAGTTGTACCTGCTCTAACTTTATCTCTGGCAACTTGTTCCAGCCACTCACCACCCTCTGTGTGAAAAAAATTGCCCCTCTGGATCCTTTTGTATCTCTCCCCTCTCACCTTAAACCTATGCCCTCGAATTTTAAACTCCCCTACCTTTGGGAAAAGATATTGACTATCTAGCTGATCTATGACCCTCATTATGTTATAGACCTCTATAAGATCACCCCTCAGCCTTTTACGCTCCAGAGAAAAATGTCCCAGTCTATCCAGCCTCTCCTTATAACTCAAACCATCAAGTCCGGGTAGAGTCCTAGTAAATCTTTTCTGCACTCTTTCTAGTTTAATTTCTAATGGAGATGATGTTCCACCCATCTTTTTTAAATTAAAAAATTGCCTTCACCATAATAAGTTTATACAATTACCAATGTGACAATCGTTAATGTGGGTTCCACAACAATATTTTCAGTACTTTAAGCCATCAGATTGATAGAGTTTATAGTTTAATATCTGTGGCACCTTTGTGGTGCTCTTCAAGTACTGCTCCTTTGACACAGCTTCACCTGAGTTTAGATTTCTGAAGCAATGGGGATTAGCTCAGCTGGAAGCCCACAGCTACATGTGACTAGTGAGCTTCTGGTCAAAGGTGGACACCTTGGCCGGAATTTTGTGGCCATTGATGCCCCATCGTCTCTGCCAGTGAGGACGGAGAATTTGACGCTCAGCCAAATCTTCATTCACTGCAGCGGGACTGGAGAATCCCGCTGGAGTGAAAGGCCAGAAAATTCTAGCCCTTACTTTTCACTGGCCATATTAAGAAGAATCATGTTTGTACACCGTTTACAAGAGTTGGCAGTTAACATAGCAATATAGAAACATAGAAAATAGGAGCTGGAAGAGGCCATTTGGCCCTTCGAGCCTGCTCCGCCATTCATTACGATCATGGCTGATCACCCAACTCAGTAGCCTAATCTTGCTTTCTCCCCATAATCTTTGATCCCATTCGCCCCAAGTACTGTACCTAGCCACCTCTTGAATACATTAACCTTTTGTGCGTTTCTGCAAATGCAGTGCTTCTGCTGGGTGGCGTTGTAGCATTTGTAAAGCTCCACTGTAAGCAGAGAAAACCCAGGTGCATTAGGCCAGCTTGATGGAAAGAGGTTGCTCACAAATAGGAAGCAAGTCAACCTGGAACCTCGCCTCAAAATGAGGAAAATGTGGTAAATGCTGGAAAAATTGTACCTTGACAAATAGAGCATGAAATGAGACTGAAACGTTTCTTCGCTGTTTTGGAAAAGTCGTTTTTTTAACCGATGAAATGATGTTCACCAGGGTGAAAAGATATTTGAGAAGCTGCAGGAATTGAGAACTCGCAACATTGGTCTGAGAATCCCAGTGAATAAATTCCAATACGGCTCCCAAGATGTAACAAAACTGAAAGTTAATGGTGAGTAGACATTTCATCCTAAGATTTTGGCTATTCAAGTTCAATCTATTTATTGGTGTCACAAATAGGCTTACATTAACACTGCAGTGAAGTTACTGTGAAAATCCCCTAGTTGCCACACTCTGGCACCTGTTCGGGTACACTGAGGGAGAGTTTAGCACGGCCAATGCACCTAACCAGCATGTCCTTCTGACTGTGGGAGGAAACCGGAGCACCCGGGGAAAACACATGCAGACACGGGGAGAATGTGCAGACTCCGTACAGACAATGACCCCAAGCCAGGAATCGAACCCATGTCCCTAGCATTGTGAGGCAGCAATGCTAACCACTGTGCCACCATGCTGCCCTAAGGTCAGTGGGTTGACTTAACTGGTCATGTATTATCTACTATTTAGGTGGCGTTGTATTGGAACCTGCCCCTTTAAGGCTACAAAGTCTGTGGGAAGAAACTGGAACACCCGGAGGAAACCCATGCAGACATGGGGAGAATGTGCAAACTCCGCAAAGTGACCCGAGTCGGGAATCAAACCCGGGTCCCTGGCTCATTGTTGCTACTTGTTAACTGTTACTCTTCAACCTTCATCTCCAGTAACCTCTCAGCAGACCATGACTTTGCAAAAATAATTCTGGTTCCTCCGTCAGGAATGGTTTAAATATTTGATTGAAAAATAATAACTTTTCCAATTTAGTTGACAAGTTGGTTCATATTAAACCACTTTAATTTTGCAAGTGCTGGATTTTAGGGCCCCTCATAGAATCCCTACGGTGCAGAAGGAGTAAGTTAATTAATTAATTAATTAACATATTTACCCTGCTAATCCTGGGACACTAAGAGGCAATTTAGCATGGCCAGTCAACCTAACCCACACATCTTCTGGACCCAGAGGAAACCCACAGAGACACAGGGAGAAGTGCAAACTCCATAGAGGCAGTGATCCAAGCCGGGAATCGAATGTGCCTCCCTGGCGCTGTGAGGCAGCAGTGCTAACCACCATGCCACCCTCATTGGGCATGCTTTTAGTGGGGGTTATGTGAACTATAAGGAGTGGCTCGGAGCTGAAATCAACAGTCTGCCCAGCATTTAAAATAAAAATTGACGGTCAGTTAAGCATGTTACCAAGCCACTTGACCAGAATGATGTGCTGCCCATGGTGTGAGCAAGCTATTTATTTTCAGGAAGCTGTTTAAAAGGTGAATAGGAAGCAGTGAGAGAGGGATGTCTTTCGGAGGGACCCCTGTGCATCATTGATTGAGGCTGACTAAGGAAGAGAACAGATAGATCAGAACTCGATTTAATTGTGTTCCTTGGTAGACATAATTAAATCCCATTTTACGTCATCCTCAGATTTATTCCCTGGTTGTTGGAACCAAAGGACAAGAGGACTATATCCCTCACTGATTCCTATAATGTGGAGTAATTCTGAGATTTAATTTCCCTGCAGACAGCCAGTTTCCTTGTGACATTTATGAGCACGAAATCAAAAACTGACTGAGCAAAGACTCTGTGTGTTCCTCTGAAACGTAAGGGTTATAATTGCTTCAGATTGCAAGGTAATTGCATTCTGTGTTATTGCCATAATTTTGCCTTGGGTTTTATATTCTCGCAAGGCAGTACTGCACCTGCTGATAAATTTATTTTTTTGGAAATACTTCCTGATATTTCCTATTTAACGTTCTAAAGCTAGGGAAGCATATATTTCATAAGTCAGTTAGTTAACGGCCAGATTCCTAAATTAACATATTTGGTAGAAGTTTTACAACAAATCTGATGAAACCTCCAGTTGTTGGTCTTTCTCATTCCCTGATGGGGATGTATTTGGGAGTTAGTGTCTGTGTCTTTTAGGTCTTTTCTTCCTTCTTTCCATCACTTTTTCACCCCTCTCACTCTCCTGCTGTGAAGGTGGAGTAAAGTAGCACCCAGGGCTCCTCACTATGTAGACAGCTGGAGGGCGAGGGTTGAGGCCAGGACCAAAGATGGCGCCGCTCCAATGATCACAGCCTTTTGCTAGGTGGTGGTGCTTTATCCTACCTGTCCAAAGTTGTGCAGGTTAGGTTGATTGGCCGTGCTAAATTGTCCCTTTGTATCAAAGGGACTAGCAGGGTAAACGTGTGGGGTAACGGGGATAGGGCCTGGATGGGATTGTTGTCGGTGCAGGCTCGATGGACCAAATGGCCTCCTTCTGCACTGTTGGTGTTCTATGATTAAGACACCCTTAATGACACGGCAGTTCCAAATCCAATGGACGGAGGAAGTCCTTAACTTTAACTACATGCATTCAATTAATTATTTAAAATAGCTGCATCTCATTTGTAACCTCGGTGGGACAGAAGTAGATTAAATAGACTTAATTAAACTTTTCCTGCATATGAACCATCTTCAGTTTTAAAATATGAAGGCAGTATTTATAGGGTATTATTATAGGGCGGGATTTTCTGACCCTTCCCACCGGCAGTATCTTCCAGTCCCACCAAAGTTGACCTCCCCCCCCCACCCCAGGTCCCCCAGTGGTGGGACGGGTGCCGGTTGCCAGTGGTGGGTTGTCTCTGCCACAGGAGTGCCTGCCAGGTCAGGGGAGGGGCGGGGGGGCTGACGGTGCAGGGAAACTTCGACTATAGTGTCACTGTGTCCCTGAGGACACTCACGTGCATACCCACGTCACTGCAGGGAACATCGCTGACAGAGGGACACTGGCAGGGTGGGCACAGTGGAGTGATTCCATTGGTTTTATGCACATCCGCGGGCGGGTGCCATGATGGCTCGGTGGCCATCTTGCATTGATAGGTTGGTCCATGGAGAAATTATCTAGTGGTTGTGCCAATTCTGTTTGTTGTTGGGGGGGAGGGATGTTTGCTGTAATGTTGTTTTATTCATTCATGGGATGTGGGCTTCCTTGCGCATTTTTTGCCCATCCCTGAGGGCATCTAAGGGTCAACCACATTGCTCTAGGTCTGGAGTCACATTTAGAGTTTAAAGTTTTAAAAAACATATTTATTAGTGGCACAAGTAGGCTTACAGTAACACTGTAATGAAGTTACTGTGAAAATCCCCTAGTCACCATACCCGTTCAGGTATACAGAGGGGGAGCTTAGCACAGCCAATGCCTTTTGGACTGTTTTGGAAACCAGAACACCCAAAGGAAACCCACACAGACATTGGGAGAACGTGCAGACTTCACACAGACAGTGACCCAAGGCTGGAATCAATCCCAGGTCCCTGTGAGGCAGTGGTGCTAACCACTGTGACACCGTGTTGCCCATGTAGTCACCATGTAAGGATGACAGATTTACTTCCCTAAAGGATATTAGTGAACAATGGTCATCATTAGACTTTTATTCCAGATTTTTAACTAAATTTAAATTTTACCATCTACCCTCATGAGATTTGAACCCAGGTCCCTGGAACATTACCCAGGGTCTCTGATCCTACTAATTCAACAACAATACCACTAGGCTACTGCCTTCCTATGCAAAACTGTGCTGTATTTCCTACAGTAGAACAGTTTGAATACTGTAATAGCATTTCCCTGGCTATACAGTATCTAGGGACTGTCCTGAGGACACAAAAGGTGCTATGGAAATTCAAGATTGTTTGTTCTTGCCTTTCACTATTCAAGCAGCCATACACCTGAATCAGACAGACAGTCTGTTTACTCATTTCTAGAGTTCTCTGACTTGCTGCATTTCCTTTGCAAAGCCAGCCATATATGACGTACACACTAACAGAGCCATCACCAATTATAGTAAGGACTGATTGCCCTCTTAAAGTCTCTTCTTTTGTCTCCAAAACCTGCCGCTGGCTCATAACTCACTCACTCTGCTTACATTTCCAGTCCTGTGTTGGGTTTCAGTTAAGAGTTGTATTTACTCAGACAGTTTTAACCCCTGAGCAGCCATTTCAAGTTGGTGAATTTGAACGTTGCTCATGCTGAAAAATACCCTCATTTACTCTGGAGCTGTTGGCATGGACTATTGTTTAGTCCAATTCAATTCTAAAAACCTTCCCTTCAAAGCACCTAGCAATGCAGGAAGAATCGGGAGTGAATTAAGGCATCCATTGCACCCGGGGGAGCTATAGTTCAAGTAATGGAAAATGCTTTGATGGTTATTTGCATAATAAAGTATACCTGCTGATATTAAGAGTGATCATCTTGTGTATCCCCTATCATCACCTCCAGTGCCAGGTACCAGAGCACTGAAGGTGAATGTGTGGCTTTAAATTCCATGTAAAAATTAGGCAGAATTTCCTTGTCCCGCCCACCACAGGAATCGTCCATTGGCCTCGGGCAGGATTTTCCAGTATTGGGGCGAGCGTGGCTGGAAAATCCGGTCCATTTGCTGGATTTCTACTGCCTACCCGCCATGGTAATCGGAGAGGATGAGGGACGGACAGCGGGAAGATCCGTTGAACTCAGGTGGGATTTTCCGGTCTCAGGTCGAGGGAGGCTGTAAAATCCCACCCCAGGTGTCCGACGTTATTGGATTCAGTTTTATAAGAAGTTTGATTTATTTGACCTAAGATTTGTGGGGTTCACTTGTTTGCAGTAACCCCCTATTCGTAAATCCCGCCAGGTTTTAGAGCCTTCACAATATGGCAAGAAAGAATACTTTAAATGGTGAATCCAAAAAAGTTTATTGACCATTAAAAAGGTAACAAGTCAGAAAGATAAAAAACAAGGAGCCAATTAACAATATTTAGCAGTAATTAACAGAAAGAGGAGAAAGCTTAATTTTAATAATTGAACAAACCCCCCAGTACCCTTCTGAGACCAGGACAGGAAGCGACATTTCCAAAAACGTGGATAACATCACTCTCTCAATATCTCTCTCTCTCCTTTTCACAACATCTCTCTCTCGCCACATCGCTCTCTGTCTGTCTGTCTCACATCTCTCCCTCTCACATCTCTCTCTCTCTCTCTGTCTCACAACATCTCTTTCTCACAACATCTCTCCCTCTCACATCTCTCTCCCTCTCACATCTCTCTCCCTCTCACATCTCCCTCTCTTTCGCGCAACATTTCTCTCACAACATCTGTGTGTCTCTCTCTCGCAATGTGTCACTTTCTCGCAACATCTCTCACTCGCTCGCTCACTTACTTACTCAGTCACTCACTCTTTTTCTCGCACCATCTCCCTCTACCCAAAATGGCTACTTGAGACCACTTTTTCATAGTTTAAAAGATTTTGGAAGCTCACCTTAGCCAATTTGTTGAAAAATAGCCAATTGGTTAGCTGTTTGCTTTTTAGCTAATTATGCCCAATTGTCTTAATTTTTCAAACTGAGTTTCTTACTTTGCAGCAGGCTGCGTGTCCACCAATAATTGATTCCCATAGCTATCTGTCATTTATAGTCACGACATCTCGAACAGGAACCCATTCAATCCCAGTCAAGGTTAACAAGTCATTATCTTTTCTCTGTCTGAGAAGGGCATTGGCTTATCATTCCCACAGCATTGTAAGAATCTGTATTAATAATCAAATGTTAATAATGTGTTCATAATTATAAAAGTTATAAACTTCTGTGTTCCATGTTACATTTCTAATCTTTCTAACACATTTTTAATTAATTACTTATTCTTTAATTGTCTCACCATTAAGGCTCTCGGCTTCACTAATCTAGCTGATTTCCAATAATAGTTTTATTTAAATGACTTCTATCAATTTAGCACAAACTGCTTAATAACATATTAATTCAAATTACAAACTAATAATCACACTACAACTAGTGATTTTGACAATGACTTGCTTTGAATAAACAATAGGTTTTATAATTAGCTTTTGCAGACATTCAGAGAGTGCCGTCACACTCCACATGCTGCCCTTCAGCTGCGATGGTTCAAGGTGTCAGGAATATGAAAAATTTCATGCTTGCGTTTTTGACCTGGAGTCAGAAATTTCCGATCACCTTCCAATTTGCAAACTTCCTTCACTAAACTGCGGTAAAGCTCGGGCTTTAGTATTGGGTTCGCTTACGACGGTTGGACTTTGTGGCCTTAAAGGGGCAGGGTTCCAATACAACACCACTTGAATAGTAGATAACACATGACCAGGTCATGTTAGGTCAACCTGCTGACCTTAGGGTGGCACGGTGGCACAGTGATTAGCACTGCTGCCTCACAATGCTAGGGACATGGTTCGACTCCTGGCTTGGGATCACTGTCTGTGCAGACTCTGCACATTCTCCCCATGTCTGCATGGGTTTCCTGTGGGTGATCCGGTTTCCTTCCTGGGTGGTCCAAAAGATGTGCTGGTTAGGTGCATTGGCCATGTTAAATCCTCCCTCAGTGTACCCGAACAGGTGCCAGAGTGTAGCGACCAGGGGATTTTCACAGTAACTTCATTGCAGTGTTAACGTAAGCCTACTCGTGACACTAATAAATAAACTTTATCAAACAGTGCATCACTCAATAAAGGACTCGTTTTGACTGGAGGGCTGACCTGACATTTTATTCGAGCACCATTATTTCTGATCTTCTTACCAATTTTTAAAGGTTATTTGTTAATGAACTTATTGTGTCATCAAATCCACAATCGTTTGACTCAGTGATAAAGGTCTTATCGTGTCCTCTGTGTTTCTCTGTGTAGTTTGAAGATAAGTGGCAGCTAATGATTAGTTATTATCTGTTTAACACCCAGGTGCGTTTGTGAAATACATCAACATGACGCCCATTATTGGTGGCAGGCTTCATTCTTCTTTTTGGGTGGTGGACAAGAAGCATATTTACATTGGCAGTGCCCACATGGACTGGCGCTCTCTGTCTCAGGTGATTTATGCCCAGCAGACTGATTCAGATAACCTTGTCGTATCTTTAAGTTTGATGCTTGCATGTCGTTTGAATGTGTGCCGTGTCTCATTGAGAAATAATAATGCCCAAGCAGGCATCTCTGGTCAGTATTGAACGAGAATGTTTGGACAATGCATGCGCATTTTCTTTTATTCGTACACATTATTGTCCATCCCTCAGGGCATTTAAGAGTTAATCGTATTGCTGTGTCTCTGGAGTCACATGTAGGCCAGACCAGGTAAGGATGGCAGATTTCCTTCCCTAAAGGACACGAGTGAAGCAGATGAGTTTTTATAAAAATCGACAGGGTGGCAAGCACTGCTGCCTCCCAGCACCATGGACCTAGGTTTGATTCCCAGCTTGGTCTGTGTGGAGTTGGCATATTCTCCCCATATCTGCGTGGGTTTCCTCCCACATCCAAAGATGTGCAGGTTAGGTGGATTGGCCATGCTAAATTGCTGCTTAGTCTCACGGGAACTAGCTAGGGCAAATGCATGGGGTTATGGGGATAAGGCTTGGGTGGGATTGTGGTCAGTACAGACTCAATTGCCCAAATGGCGTCCTTCTGCACTGTAGGATTCTATGACAATGGCCACCACGAGATTCGTGATTACAGATATTTGTTATTGAATTCTAATTTCAGCATCTGTTGCGGTGGGATTCGAACCCAGGTACCCAGAGCATTATCCTGGGCCTCTGGATTACTGATCCAGTGACAATACCACTATGCCACTGCTTCCCCATGCTCAATGAACAATGCAAGTTGCAGTTGGATGTAGAAGTGTTGGCGAATGACTGATAAAGGAAAAAGCTGTGTTCGATCCGGGCTTCTGGTGCAAGATTAAAACTGCAGACTGACTTGTTTCAGTTTGCCCTCCCCGTTGACCTAATCTGGAGAAATAAGGCTGCTAAATTCCTGCAGTTGATGCAAAGTGGCCGGACATGAATTACTTCTGTGTTTGAAAGGTCTTGTCCTCACAGAGTCAGACTCAGTGCGATCACAGCACTGTAATTAATCATAGAATTTTACAGGATCAATATGTGATATAATGGAGCACAAGACCAGGTTATTGCTGGAGAGACGCGCAGTACCAATGCGGATCAGAATTATCCCTGACGGGGACGCTACATTACGCTGTGTTTTTCTTTTGTCCACATCCAGTATGTTTGTGATACAAACGCGATTGAAATATGTTACATTTGCAATGGGAAATGAAAATGCAATTTTGCCAGCTGCCATTATCAATTAGGTGGCTGCGTTAATGACCATATCTTTACACTGTCCTGTAAACTGGGTGAAGCTAAGGGTGCCCGCTGTCTGGTTTGGGACAGAGTTTTTCCAGCAATGGGAAGAATAAAGTCTGACACTTTGGCCGGAATTCTCCCATCCTGCCTGCCACTGGAACCTCATTGACAGTTGGGCGGGAATTTCCGGCTTTTAGACCAGTGCGTTCGGAGAATTCCACCCTCTGGGTCTGACTTGGAGACATGTCTAATGGAGGTTGTTAATCACAAATCATTGAAATTAGTTCTCAAGGATAACTACCACTCTCAGCTGACTTTACTTCTGTAATACAACAGGCCCAGTTACGCTCTTGCTGACGATGTTAGGATCTGATTAGCCTCAAATCCAATCAGCCCCAAAAGTAGAAATCATATTATGTTTCTGGTAACTGCCACATTACTATCCAGTAGCCAGATGGCAGGGTTCTGATCGATTGAATTTCTAAGTGCCTGTGTGAGAAACGAGATGGATGAGAAGCCTAGCTTGGAGTGAGAAACGGGATAAAAACAAACAGTTGTTAAGGAATTAAGAATAGTGCAGTATTGCTCATCACACTGAGAGAACGTTGTTCTGTCGATTTTCATTTCAGAATGGGTGTAAGTCATAACAACAAAATATACTTGCATTTCTATAGTGCCTTTTAAGGTGCTTCCCAGGACCGTTATCAGATAAAATGTGAGAATGGGGTGAATAGAGAGACAACAGGAAAGGTTGGCCAAAGAGTTACATCCTCAAGGGTGATGAAAAGGAGCAGTAAGAAGTCTCACAACACTGGGTTAAAGCCCAACAGGTCTATTTGGTAGCATGAGTTTTCGGAGCGTTGCTCTTTCCTCCGGCTCCGAAAGCTCGTGTCACCAAATAAACCTGTTGGACTTTAACCTGGTGTTGTGAGATTTCTTACTGTGTCCACCCCAGCCCAGTGCCGGCATCTCCACATCATGTAAAGGAGGGGAGGTGTACAGAAATGGATTTCAAGAGCGCTTTGGACAGCTGAAGGCCAAAGGTGAAGCCATAAGAATTGAGGATACGCAAGAGGCTAGAGTTGGAGGAGTGCAAAGATTATGGAGGACTGTAGGACCTGGAGGAGGCTACAGAGATTTGGTGGTGAGGGGGAGGGTAATGGGAGGAAATGGTGGCTGGGGCCAGCATTGCGAAGCCATGGAGAGATTTGAAAACAAGGATGGGAATCTTAACATGTAGGCAGATTGGAGTCAGTCAGGAAGCGGAAAGCTGATGGACAGCGGATAGATTGTGAATTAGGATGCAGCTGGAAAACATTTTGAGGAGCTCATGTTTGTGGATGGTCAGGAAAGAGGGTGAAGATTGTGATTTATGAATAAAGCCACTGCGCTACCCACTTGTTGCAGTGTTTTCCAATGTACTGTGCAATGTGTCAAGGTTTTTGGGGCATTCTATACATTAGAGGCCTGACCTTCCTCTGAGGGTCAAACCATGGAGCTGGGGGAGAGGAACTCTGCTGTTGTAGGGGAGTTTGATGAGACCTGTACAGGCAACAGGTTAAAGGCTGCACACTTTCAACATAGCCATGACTGGCTTGTGAAGCAGCAAACATCCAGGGTAAGCTCCCATGTCTTTTTTTGTCTACTTGCTCCCAAGGGAGTCATTTCTAATCTTTCTGAGCTTATACCCCTCCTTTCTCCAAAACTCTATCAGAACAATGGGACGGGGTGGGAATAGAAGAGTCACAGAGTCACAGGATGATGAAGATCATAAGACGATGATGATGAGGATGAACAAAAGGAAAGATACTCTATCCTCATGGACTATGATGATGTGGGGGCAGAGAACAAAAATACAACGAGAATTACAGCACAGGAACAGGCCACTCAGCCCCAAACTTGCACCAACCATGCTGCCCGAGAGAACTAAAACCGCCTACCCTTACAGGGACTGTATCCCTCTATACACACCCTATTCATGTATTTGTCAAGATGCCCCTTAAAAATCACTATTGTATCTGCTTCCACTACCTCCCCCGACAGCGAGTTCCAGGCACCCACCACCCTTTGTGTAAAAAAACTTGCCTTGTACATCTCCTTTAAACCTGTGCCCCCTAGAATTGATCTTTCCACCCTGGGAAAAAGCTTCTGACTATCCACTCCGTCCACGCCTCTCATAATCTTGTAGACTTCTATCAGGTCTCCCCTCAACCTCTGTCATTCCAGTGAAAACAAACCAGGTTTCTCCAACCTCTCCTCATAGCTGATGCCCTCCATATCAGGCAACGTCCTGGTAAATCTTTTCTGTACCTTCTCCAAAGCCTTCACATCCTTCTGGTATTGCGACGACCAGAATTGAACACTATATTCCAAGTGCAGCCTAACCAAGGTTCTGTAAAGCTGCAACATGACTTGCCAATTTTTAAACTCAGTGCCCTGGCCGAAGAAGGCAAGCATGCCGTATGCCTTCTTGACTACCTTCTCCACCTGCGTTGTCACTTGCAGTGACCTGTGTACCTGTACACCCAGATCCCTCTGCCTGAACCAAGAGTTACATGGAAGTCCCAGGAGTGAGGTCCTTTTGCAGGATCCTCTATCATAAATGTTATATTTCAGAAAACCAGGTGCTGAAAGATAGATCTGGAACCAATCTTTGTGCACCTTGATAAGCATATGTTCACAGAGTTACACTTTACAAACATGCGCCACCCAGTCCAACTGGCACAGTTTCAGTCTGTTCCTCTTTAGGGAACACAAGTGAATTCCCCATTAATACCTGCACCCAACTCAACACAATTAATATGCAATTAACAACAGACTTTTTGGCCTCATCTGCTGTGTCGCTCGCTTCTTTACTTCCGTACATTTTCTCAAATATGATCCCCAAAGCACATTCAGTAGAGTTAGTAGCGATGTAGCTCCGAGTGATTCAGGGATCCAGAATGAAGCATGTGGGTGAAAATGTGGCATCTTCCCAGCAATGCCCGTGGAATCCCGTGATCTTGGCACCAGAGCTGGTGAGCATTCAGCTGACAGAAGGCTATTTGGGGGTATTTTTACATCTAAGCTTTGAAATCAGCCTCTGAAGGCCTGAAGCATACGGTAACTGTGACTCTGCAACCAGTTAGTGTATGTATTGGATCAATGGAGCCTATGCAAGCTTCACTAGGACTAGTAAGCAGCCTCCATTTAAGAAATGACCAGAGGCCAGCCAGTAACATCCTTGCCGTGGAAGTACAGGCTGCAACTATCTAGGCAGTAAGGGTTAGATCAGATCTGGTTCTTTGTACTAACTTTCAGACTCTGGAGATGGTTGTAGATGGTTGTCTCTTGCTATTTCCAGAATCATTGGGCATTCTTGGTTTCATTGGTCAGAAAGTTGAATACAGGAGTTGGGATGTCTTGTTGAAGTTGTACAAGACATTGATAAGGCCACGCTTGGAATACTGTGTACAGTTCTGGTCACCCTATTAAGAAAGGACATTATTAAACTGGAAAGAGTGCAGGAAAGATTTACTACGATGTTACCGGGACTTGATGGTTTGAGTTATAAGGACAGGCTGGATAGACTAGACTTTTTTCTCTGGAGTATGGGAGACGTGGGGTGATCTTATAGAGGTCTATAAAATAATGAAGGACATAGATCAGCTAGATAGTCAATATACCCAAAGGTAAGAGAGTCTAAAACTAGAAGGTGTAGGTTTAAGGTGAGAGGGGAGAGATACAAAAGTGTCCAGAGGGGCAATTTTTTTTCTCACAGAGGGTGGTGAGTGTCTGGAACAAACTGCCAGACGCAGTAGTTGAGGAGGGTACAATTTTGTCTTTTAAAAAGCATTTAGACAGTTATATGGGTAAAATGGGTACAGAGGGATATGGGCCAAACAAGGGCAATTGTGATTAGCTTAGTGGTAAAAACTGGGTGGCATGGACAAGTTGGGCGGAAGGGCCTGTTTCCATGCTGTAAGTCTCTAATACTCTATAACCAGTCCATCGAACACTGGAAATGCAGATTCAGGGCCTGATAACAGTAACTGAGAGACTCGCATGTTGCTGCTGTTCCCAAGGATAGTAACACCAGTCAGCTCTCCGACCATTCCTCTCGTGGTTGGCACATAGAAAATGACACCAAGCTGCCCAGATACAAACTCTAGAGGAGCGGCATGCAGAGATACTTTCGCAGAGGGGTAAGCTGCCATTGTGGAGGAGAGGGAGGGAGTAGCTGAGGTTCAAGTCAATTTATTGAGTGTTTAGTCAAGTAGGAGCAGTCCCACTAGTTGTTGCAATGCTAGTCCACATGTTGTGCCTTGGAGAGGCAGTGGAAACATGGACATGTACCCAGGAACATCACAGTGAAGGTAAAAGTAGGTTGGCCACTTTTGAGTTAACTGTAGAAAAGAAACTTGTGTTGTACGCTGTTAGTCAAGAAGAGCTTAATATAAAGCTGCCCTCTTACACATGTTGATGTTCTACAGGTTTATACAAAAGGTCTCCAAAGCACTTTAAAAAAAATTGATCCACAAGAGGATTTATTGCTGATATTACAGCAGTGTGTTAAAAGTTCCATTCTGTATAAAAGTTCAGCATCGCTGTGGTCTCACTGTCTCAGCCAAGGAACCATTCTGTTGATTTGTTGCAGAGATCCCATGCATCCATCTTTTGCCATGGTGCTCCTGCCCTCAGTTGTAGGTTCCTGTCCCATGCCATGTGATTGAGATTATCTGGTTTCATAGAATTATAAAGTGGGGCCTCACCCGTAGATTTGTGATGAACATATTTGGCAACAGTGCTCGTTTGTAGACATTCATATGCTTTTGTTATTGGGTAAGGTTTATATTATGACAGCTCTGCGCTTAATATATTTGGGATGCACCAGTTCACTGGCTGTATTTATTTGAAATGGAAGAAGTTGGACATTTATTACATTGATGTGGCATTGAATCATCTGCCCCCAATAACCCTTCCTTCCACTTTGAGCTCTGTTTTTGTTTGAGTGTGTGTTCATGGGATTTTACTATTTTGCAAACACACACACACACACAGACACACACACACACACACACACACACACACACACACACACACACACACACACACACACACACACACACACACACACTCGTGGGATGTGGGGGCTGTTGGCAAGGCCAGTATTTATTTTTATCCATTCATGGGATGTGGCCTAGCCAATGGCACTCACCATTTATTGCCCATTGCAACAAAAGCAAAATACTGCAAATGCTGGAAATCTTTGATTTTGATTTGATTTATTAGTGTCATGTATTAGTATACAGTGAAAAGTATTGTTTCTTGCATGCTATACACACAAAGCATGCTGTTCATAGAGAAGGAAAGGAGAAGGTGCGGGATATAATGTTACAATCATAGCTAGGGTGTAGAGAAAGACCAACTTTAATGTGAGTTAGGTTCATTCAAAAGTCTGTGACGGCAGCAGGGAAGAAGCTATTCTTGAGTCAGTTGGTACATGACCTCAGACTTTTGTGTCTTTTTCTCGAAGGAAGAAGGTGGAAGAGAGAATGTCCGGTGTGCGTGAGGTCCTTTATTATGCTGGCTGGAGGCAGCAGGAAGTGTAGACAGAGTCAATGGATGGGAGGCTGGTTTGCGTGATGGATTGGGCTTCATTCACAACCTTTTGTAGTTTCTTGCAGTCTTGGGCAGAGCAGGAGCCATACCAAGCTGTGATACAACAGAAAGATGCTTTCTATGATGCATCTGTAAAAGTTGGTGCGAGTTGTAGTGGACATGCCAAATTTCCTTCTGAGAAAGTAGAAATCTGAAATAAAAACAAAAAAAAGTGCTGGAAACACTCAGTGATCAGACAGCGTCTATGAAGAGAAACTGAGTTAACCTTTCAGGATTAGATGATCGTTCATCATTTCCTCACGCCCAACAATTCCATTCCATCTTCCCAGTTTCTCTTTCTGCATCATATATGATGCATCCTCCTGCAACAGCACTTCTTTGGTGGCACGGTGACACAGTTGTTTTGCACTGCTGCCTCACGGTGCCAGCGACCGGGGTTTGATTCCCAGCTTGGGTCACTGTTTTTGTGGAGTTTGCATCTTCTCCCTGTGTCTGTCTGGGTTTCCTCCGGGTGTTCCAGTTTCCTCCCACAGTCCAAAGATGTGCAGGTTGGGTGGATTTGCCATGCCAACTTGACTCTTAGTATCCCCACATGTGTAGGTTAGGCAGAATTAGTTACGGTAAATATGTGGGGTTATGGGAATAGGGCTTGGGTAAAATGTTCTATCAAAGAGAGTCGGTGCAAACTTGATGGGCCGAATGCACTGAAGAGATTCTATGATTCAACTGACGAATCCCACCCTGTGACATGGCCTTCCAAAGATCCATTCACCCACCTCTGTCCTCACCCCTTTCCCTCCCTCCCAGAACCATTTCAAGCTTCCTCTTGTCCTTACTCTCCACTCCACCAGCCTCCCTTTTCAATAGACCATCCTCCACTATTTCTGCCAACTTCAGCCACTGCCAAACACATCTTCCCCTTTCAGCATTCAAAAGATACCATTCCCCCCATGGCAGCCTAGTCAACCCTTTAGCTCCCCAACTGTAGGAGATGGACATCTGTGCTTTCACCTCCTGCCCAAGGCCCCAATACTCCTTCCAAATGAAACAACAATTTACTGGTACTTCCTTCACTTTAGTATCCTGCTAGTGCTGTTTATGATGTTGTCTCCTCTGGACTGGGGGTGACTTAGAATCATAGAATCCCTACAGTGCAGAAGGCGTCATTCAGTCCATCAAGTCTGCACCAACCACTATCCCCATAACCCCACGCATTTACCCTAGCTAGTCCCCCGACACTAAGGGCCAATCCGCCTAACTTGCACATCTTTGGATCTCTTGAGGAACACTCTTTTCAGTCCGCAAGCATAACCCTGAGATTCCAGTTGCTTGTTATTTTAATTCTCTGCCTTGCTCCCAGTCTCAGTCTGCTGCACCATTCCAGTGAAGCTCAAAGTAAACTGGGGGAGCAGCGCCTCGTCTTTTAACTCGATACTCTACAGGGCTTTTGGACTCAACATTGGGAGTTCAGCAACTTCAGATCATAACCTCTGCCTCCAGCTTGTTCTGTGTGTTTTCTTTCACTTTATTTTTTTAAACCTTTTTTCTGTGTTTATGAGATATGAGCGTCGTTAGCAAGTCCAACATTTATTGCCTATCCTTGGCTGCCTTTGAGAAGGTGGTGGTGAGCTGACTTCTTGAAACGCTGCAGTGCGTGCAGTGTAGGTACACCCACAGTGCTGTTAGGGAGGGAGTTCCAGGATTTTGACCCAGCGACAGGGAAGGAAATGGCGATATATTTCCAAGCCAGGATGGTGTGTAGCTTGAAGAGGGTACTTGGTGATTGCGTCCTCATGTACCTACTGCCCTTCTAACTCCAGACAGTGACAGCTGTGAGTTGGTAAGGTGTGGTTGAAGAAGCCTTGGTGAATTGCTGCAAGTGCATGTTGTAGATGGTACACACTGCTGCCACTGTGCACCCGGGGGGGTGGGGGGGGGGGTGGGTGTGTGGTTGTTTGTGGTGGTGGATGGGGTACTAATCAAGTGGGCTGCAAATGGAACATTAGAATGAGATACATGCAGGCAAGTGCAATGTATTCCATGACATGCCAGTACATGCACATGCATGCACACATGTACACACACATACATGCACACACACCATAAATTTTCTGACATGGGTATTCTAACGACTATCATGCCTTGTGGAACTGCGATACAACTGTTGTGCGGAGAGTGAGAAATCTTAGCAAGTATTAATGATTTAGTGATTTTGTTACGAGAAAAGGTTGTAAATTACTTCTTGCGGTGAATTGTTTTTCAAACTCCTCTCGATCTTATAGCCTGGATTTTCTTTTAAAACCTTGATACTGTCTAAATTTTGTCCCTGTAGTAATAAAGAATGATTGCAATAGTTGAATGTAAATTGGACCCGTGCACTGATAGCTGGTTGTTATCACATTTCACACAGCATTGGAAATAAGCTTAGCAAACCAGATCAGCGAAAAGAAATCTCAAACTCTGACAAAACTAAGTAGTAATTGGGAGAAGTTCTGACATCCACATATTGTATCAATAACAAAATAGTCGTCAATCAAAATCTATTCTGTTTGCAAGCAGCCAATTATTGCCCATGTCTTTTTTATTCATGTCTGACATTTCTTATGACAGTAACACAGTAACTGTTGCTGCCACTGTTGCAAGGAAGGAAATGTGACACATAGCAAGGTATCACAGACAGCAAGGAAACAAATGACCAGATCATCTGTTTTAGATGTTGTTTGAGGGGTTGACATTGGCCAGGCATTGCGGTGAACTTGCTTGCTCTCATCAGGCTGCACACAGCCCGAGAAAGCGGAGATTGCTGCAGATTAAGATCTGAAATACAACACCAACCATTTCCTCAGTGCTGTACTGACATGCCAGCCTGGATTCTATGCTCAAATTGGATTCAAACCCACAAGCTTTCGACATTGGAAGAAGTAATGCCTATACTGTACCAAGGCTGACACCTAACACTTGGGAGAATCGATGGGGCAATTAATGTCCGAGTTCCGAGACATGTTTGATGCAGGATTAATGGAAACCGAGATGCTACTGTATTGAGGCCATAGTTCTCCGCAGTGTCACGTTAAGAGAAGCTGCTTTTCTCAGATAGGATTTCCTCTGCCCCTTAGTGTCCCAAGATGTATAGTTAGGGGGATTGGCCATGCTAAATTTCCCCTTAGCGTCCCAAGATGTTAGGTTGGGGAATTAGCCGGGTAAATATGTGGCATTACGGGGATACGGCCTGGGTGAAATGTTGGAGAGTCGGTGCAGATGTAATGGGCTGAGTGTCTTCTTTCTGCACTGTAGGGATTCTATGATTCATCTCGTAATCTCCTGTATGGAAAGAGCAATCACTGTACCTGACTCAAACTTTTTATATTGTGAATGGAGGACCAGAAGGGAGGAAAATAACTTTACATATGTGGCCAAATAGGAGTGTGATGAATGCACATTGTTTGATCCAACACCTTTGACTAGAAGTAGCTGGACAGAGATAGCAGTGAGCAGACAGCGACTCTTAAGCACTGAAGCTAATGAGCGGGACTTTTTCTCCCCCCCCTGCAGTGTGTATCGTGGAGGCAGCTATCAACAGGGTTCCTTATTGTATGCATGCATTCCTCCCACCCCAGCCACCAGAAAACCCACACAGGGGCTCACTGTCAGCGGGACCAGAAGATCCGGCTGGCGGGAACAGTCAGAAAATTCCAGCCTGTGACTTCTACTCTCTGCCGTTGAGGTGGAATCGTTTGGGTCTGAGAATTGACCTCAATCTAATTCATTCCCTACTGGCGAGCACGTAGGATCTGTGGTTTATCTCCTGTCGAAACAAATATCAGGGAGATATTACAGTTTTAAAAGCAGACGAATTGGATTTATTTGTGACTAGAAAGATCCTCAGAAGCAACAAATAATACAACTGTATGTAATGTTATCTATTTGTATTCATTCTTTTTATCTTACTGAAACTCTGCTGTGTTAATGTAATCAAGTATTAACTGGATGTGTCGTCACAAGTCCCTAGCAGAGAAGAAGTAGCTATGTGAGTGAACACACACCCGTGAATATAACCCCATTGTTTTAAACCCTCCGTGTTCTCCTGGTATCATTCTCCAATATACAACACATAATTCTTCAATGGGAGAATTACCTTGTGTTTTCCTTTAAAGTATTTATCCTTGGGATATAATTGACACTGGCAAGGCAATATTTAACACTCTAGTTGCCTTGATGATATTAAGACTCCATCCTAGGTCTGACCATGGATGGATGGTTACCTCCCTTGCAAGATATTATTGAACCAGTTGATGACCAGGTTCCTTTAATCTGACGAAGGAGCAGTGCTCCGAAAGCTCGTGATACCAAATAAACCTGTTGGACTTTAACCTGATGTTGTGAGACTTCTTACTTGTCCTGATAAGTACAAGATGGAAAACTTCGGCAACCTGTCTCTTTTTAGCGATTTTTAAAATGTATAAACCTTCACTTTTTCTCTTGCGTTGAGCAACATTCTGGAGATGAGTCTCCAGTGGTAACCGTGACTGCAAACACCCTCTTACAAGATATAGTGTGTAGTCCAAGCACCTTTAACTAAGTGATTCATTGTTAGAATCTGTTTTTCCCTGCTGCATGATTTTATCTCCTGCCTTTCATGATAAAAGTGCCTGACTATCGCTTTTAAAATCTATTTAGATATATGAGGAGATTCATACTATAATTCTGTATTCATCACAGGTTGCTAAAGAAAGATCGGTTTTTCAGACTGTGCAGTACTTCCAGCTAACAAATCAAACTCATTCTTTTTTTTGTAAGTTATTTGGAATAATTCACAGAGAATTCACAGAGAACATAATTAAATGAGTTTGAAGTTTAATCTTTCATTTTTATTGAAGCCACAAATGGATGAAGAGCATTTCTGGCCTGTATCCAATTGTATTCCCATAAAAATGATCCACTACTTGGTTGTGTTTACCGTGAATATTTACTGTAGTTTATGGCTTTATGTTTTCTTGGAACACGAGGACATAAAGATGTAGGAGGGACAGTAAGTCATTTGGACTCTTGAGCCTGCTGTGTCATTCAATAAAGTCGTGGCTGAACTTTTAACTCAACCCCAGTTTCCTACCTTGATTCCCTTAGTACCCCAGAATCTGTCAACCTCCCTCGGAAATCTCTGTGACTGAACATCCACAGCTTTCTCGATCCAGCAGAGATTCACAAAGCCGGGAATGAGGAAGTTTCTCCTCATCTCATTTCTAAATGGCCGACCCCTTATCCTGTGACAGTCACCCCGGGCAGCGGGAACGTTTTCTCAACATCTGTAACGCCAATCCTCTCAAACATTTTGAGATTGGCTCTTGTTCTTCCAAACCCCTGGAAATATTGGTTCTGCTCACAGGCCAATCTCCTAATCCCAGGAACCATTCCTGTCCACCTTCGTGGTACTTTCTGTGCGGTGAGCAGATTGTTCCTCGGGTAAAGAGACCAAAATTACACACACTGTGGCCTCACCAATGCCCTATATAACTGTAATAAAACCATGTTTACCGTTATACTCCAATGCCTTTGTAATGGAAACCAATTTGCTTTTCTTGCTGTACCTGGATGTTAATGTTCTGTGATTTGTGTACAAGGATATTCTCATGTCTCTGGATACATCACCCAGCCTCACGCCATTCAAAAAAGATTTTCTTTTTTAGAAAAGTTTTTCCTTCCAAAGCTTATACTTTGCCATTTTATATTCCATCTGCCATGTTATTGCCCCCTTGCCTGACCCACTAACAATCCCTCGGCAGCTAATTTGCATCCTCCTCACTGCTTACCGTCTGCTAACTTTGCACAGGAGGCGGTGTCATAATGGTAATGTCACTGGGCTACTAATCCAGAGACCCAGTCTCTGGGGACATGGGTTCAAGTTCCACTATGGAGTGGGAGGGGGACTTTATATCCCAGTGGTGAATCTGGAATTGAAAGCCAGTCTCAATAATGGTTACAATAAAACTATCATCAGTTGTTATAAAGACCCACCTGGTTGACTAACGTCCAGTAGGGAAGGAAATCTGCTGTCCTTTGCCAGTCTGGCCTACATGTGACTCCAGATCCACAGCAATGTGGTTGATGCTTAACTGCCTTGTGAAATGGTGTGGCAAGCCACTCAGTTCAAGGGCAATTAGAGATGGGCAGTTAGAGATGGGCAATTAGATACGTGCAATAAATGTTGGACATGCCAGCAATGACCACACTTGTGTACGTCCCACTCAGCCCCCTTACCTAAGCCATTTATATCGATTGTAAATAACTGAGGCCTGTACATCTTGTGGTATCTTGATACTTCCAACCTGCCAACTCAGAAATGTCCTATTTATTCCTTCATTCAGCTTTCTGTGCATTAATTAAATCAGAATCCTTTCAAATATATTGTCCCTAATCCCTCGAATCATAATTCTGAGCAGTAACCTCCTGCGGTGCATCTTATTAAAGTTTTTTTCTTACAGTCCCAGTACACCACCTCCACTAGATCCTCTTATCTATCAAATTAGATACATCTTCAAAAATCTAACACATTTGTCAGACATTCCCCTTTTTATAAACCCATTTTGATTCTGCTGAATCTTATTGTATTTTTCTGTTACTACCTCCCCAATGAAATATTTGTGTGTATTTCTTAAAAAAAACATTCAAAGTGAATTCATAGACTCCCTACAGTGCAGAAGGAGGCCATTCAGCCCATTGAGTCTGCACCGACACAATTTCGCTCAGTCCCTATCCCCATAACCCCATGCATTTATCCTAGCTATTCCCCCTGACACTAAGGGGCAACTTAGCATGGCTGGAATCGAACCCGGTCACTGGCGCTGTGAAGCTCAACACCATCCAGGACAACGCAGCCCGCTTGACTGGCATCTTATCCTCCACCACCGACTTACATTGGCAGCAGAGTGTACCGTATATAGGATGTATTGTAGTAACTCACCAAAGCTTCTTCAACAACACCTTCCAAACTGGAGACCTCTACCACATAGAAGGTGCAATGGGAACAGCACAAATTGCAAGTTCTTTCCAAGCCATGCAGCATCCTGGTTTGGAAACATATTACTGTTATTTCACTGTCTTTGGGTTAATATCCCTGATCTGCCTCCCTAACAGCACTGTGGGTGTACCCACAGTCCAGGGATTGTAGCGGTTCAAGAAGGCAACTCACCACCACCTTCTCAAAGGTCAATAAGGGATGGGCAATAACCACTGGCCTAGCTAGCGATGCCCACATCCCGTGAATGTATTAAAGAAAACACATTGCTGTTTATGGGAGCTTGCTGTGCACAAATTGGCTGCTGCATTTCCGAAATGGTAACAGTGACCACACAGACCACACTTACTGGGTTGGCTGTAAAACAGTTTGGGATGGCCCTGAGTTCATAAATGGTGCTATATCAACGCACGTCATTTTTTTCAAGCATTGCCAGGTCCAATATTATCTAGGTTGGAGGCTCCCCCATCTCAGAACCATCGTTCCGTTTTACTTGCGCGACCAAGCCATCCACATTCATTGACCTGCCTTCTTTTAGTTGTGGAGCCCGTCACAGGATAGAGCAAGGTTGACAATTTACTGCTTTGCCTTGACCAGAATTCACTTTACTCCCACAGATGAAAGAGTTGGGTATCGTCATGTACAACTGCAGCTGCCTAGGCCTGGACCTGTACAAAGTCTTCTCTGTGTATTGGCAGCTGGAATACCGGGACTCTGCACCCGAAATCTGGTCCAAGAAACTATTTGGCATCTCCAGCTTGCATTCCCCTCTCAAGTTACAGCTGAACGGGGTGGAGGCTGAGGCCTATCTTGCTGTAAGTAAAGTTTCATTTTGATGCTTTTTGTATTGGTAGCTTTGTCAGAGAACGGAGCAGATTTACTCTTGGTGAGAACACTTGTTACTCCCAGGGGTTAAGTGCCAAGCACAGGGTACAACCGGCTTAGTGATGGTACTCGAGTTTTAATGTTGGTCCTCACAAACCTTCCTGTGGTCAGCACACAGTCCACTAGAGAGAGAAGCTACAGGGCAGAAGGAAGCCATTCGGCCCATCAAGCCTGCACTGACCACAATCCCACCGAGGCCCTACTCCTGCAACCCCACATATTTACCCTGATAATCCCCCTGACATTAGGGTCAATTTAGTACGGCCAGTCAACCAAACCCACACAACTTTGGACGGTGGGAGGAAACCGGAGCACCCAGAGGAAACCCACGCAGACACGGGGAGAATGTGCGTGGGTTTCCCCGGGTGCTTCGGTTTCCCCCACAGTCTTCATCCTTGTACGTGTTTGATGTTGGGGACGTGAGCCACACCGGTGTACTTGAACCCTGGAGCATTCAGAGAGAAGGTCCCACTTTATCTAGGGAGAGAGGATACTTTGCACATGGCCAGGCGCCCGAAACAAGCTTTGGCCATGGTTGAGAAAGGTGAATGGAATGACAAGCAAATGTCCGCCAAAGATTGATGTAACCTCGCCTGATGCCTGCTAATTCTTTCTCGACAGACTTCTCCTGCACCTTTGTGTCCAAGTGGTCGCACCAAAGACATTGATGCTGTTCTCAGAGTTATTGCCAATGCTCAGAGATTCATACATGTGGCTGTCATGGATTTCCTGCCTCTTGTCAACCACAGTAATGTTCAGAGGTCAGTAGAACATGCACAATATCCACATTGGTTCAGATATTTCACTATTAGCAATGTGCACTTTATTTATTTGATTTGAAGCTCTCACGTTCTCTATGGAATAACATTAGTTACAGAAGTGGAGATGCCAGCGTTGGACTTGGGGGCGGGTGAGCACTCACCTGATGAAGGAGCAGCGCTCTGAAAGCTCGTGATTCCAAATAAATCCTGCTACATGGGGCAGCACGGTGGCACAGTGGTTAGCAAGCTAGGGACGTGGGTTCGATTCCTGGCTTGGGTCACTGTCTGTGTGGAGTTTGCACATTCTCCCTGTATCTGCGCGGGTTTCCTCCGGGTGCTCCGGTTTCCTCCCACAGTCTGAAAGACGTGCTGGCTAGGTGTATTGACCCGAACAGGTGCCGGGATGTGGCAAGTAGGGGAATTTCACAGTAACTTCATTGCAGTGTTAACTTAAGCTTTCTTGCAACTAATAAATAAACTTTGATTAGCTAGAGACATTTAAAGCCAAAATCATATATTCATACAGTGCAGAAAGGGCCTACTGAGTCTGCACCAACAGTGACTACCACTAAAGGCTAATCCCATTTCCTCGCACTTGTCCCATATCCTTAAATGTTATAATATTTTAAGTGCTCTTCCAGATATTTTTTTAAAGGCTGTAAGGTTTCCTGCCTTCCCAGGCAGAGCATTCCAGATTTCGACCACCATCTGGGAGAAAGAGATTTTTCTCATTAAGTACATTGCTTGTGTTCATGCTCAGCCGGAGGTTTTGACTCTGACCCCAGTGGGCACAGAGTTAGCTGCCAGGAAGGCTGTCGAATATCACCATGGCCAGTCTGGAGGAGGGTAGGCAAACAGATCTCTCTCTCATTCTGAAGGGTGACTGTGTGGACATGTGGACTGGGTTTGATTGTGATGCTGTTGTAGTCTGTTGTACCTCACATATGGAAGGATGGGAGAGAGTCAAGCCAGCATCTCACCGTCATAACCCAGCATCAGATCACATCTTCAGCAAAAGAGGAAGCAGGGATGGAAATGGCAGGGTAAGAAATAAATACAATTTACGTTGCAAAACTAGCAGCAAAGAAGAAGAATACAGCAAAGGAACAGACTCTTCGGCTCTCCGTGCTGATCATGATGTCCTAATTAAACTAGAGAAGACCTTTTGCCCTTACTCGGACCATATCCCTCTATTCCCTCCCTATTCATGGACCCATTCGGATGCCTCTTAAATGTTGCAAATGTACCTGCTTCTAGCACCTCCTCGGGGCAGTGCGCTTCAGGCACCCGCCACTCTCTGCGTGAGAAACTTTCCCTGCACATCTCCCTTAAACTTTCCCCTTCTCACCTTGAACCCGTGCCCCCCCTTGTAATCGACACTTCCATCCTGGGAAAAAGCCTCTGACTGCCCACCCTGCCTGTGCCTCTCATGATTTTGTCGACCTCTGTCAGGTCTCCCCTCAGCCTCCGTCTCTCCAGTGAAAACAATCCTAGTTTATTCAGCCTCTCCTCGTGGTCAACACCCTCAAGACTGGGCGACGTCCCGGTGAACCGTCTTTGCACTCTCTCCAAAGCTTCCACATTTAACACGAATGTCATGTCCCCCATTGTTAATATGCAAGAGCTATGGTTTACAGAACTGGCAACATGAACCTGTATCAACAAATCAATGCAATTTACTGCTCATTTGCAGTGGGAAATTCCTTAGCTGTGAGTGTTGCAGGAGACTAAGCGAATGAATTCTCATTATCTGGACAGTACACAGAAAAAACAATATACTCAAAAGCCGAGTTGTTTACTGATATAAGAATCACATGATTTTGAAAGTCATTTTCAGAGATAATATCAAACTTTGGAAGCTTTTCAGTTGACTCTTTTAGTCAGCCCATGTCCTGAATGTATCATTTTTAAAGCCGGTTTATATATTTCTCACCGAGTGAATGCTGAGACACAGTTAGCAGCTTAGCTGTGTCACAAATAATACAGAATCTGCTGGCCCAGGGTCATTGGTTGCTGTACAGTTATCAGCTGTCAGGAAAATATCCAATTCCAGTCATCTTCTCTCACATTGGAAAGCAAATGTTGTTCCTCAGACTGCACAGACTCTCTTTCGCACTGCTTTCTCATATAAAGTGATTTTTATTAGTCACTGAGGTTGGTTATCTTCATTTAATTAGCCTGTACATCACCAAAATGTACTTATTAAAGGTGGCACGGTGGCACAGTGGTTAGCACTACTGTCTCTCAGCACCAGGGACCCGGGTTCAATTCTCAGCTTGGATCACTGTCTGTGTGGAGTCTGCACATTCTCCCCGTGTCTGTGTGGGTTTTCTCCGGTTTCCTCCTACAGTCTGAAAGACGTGCTGTTTAGATGCATTGGCCACACTAAATTCTCCCTTAGTGTACCCGAACAGGTGCCAGGAGTGTGGTGACTAGGGGACTTTCACAGTAACCTCATTGCAGTGTCAATGTAAGCCTACTTGTGACGCTAATAAATAAACTTAAACTTCAAAAAACATTTTCTCCCTTTTTATCCTTTCACGGGATTTGGGCATCACTAAATTCACCCATCCCTAATTACCCTTGAATTGAGTGCCTTGCTTGGCCGTTGCAGAGGGCAGTTAAGAGTCAACCACATCAGTGTGCCTCTGGAGTCACATGTAGGCCAGACCAGGTAACAACAGCAGATTTCTTTCCCTAAAGGACATCAGTAACCGGGTGGGTTTTTTACAACAATCAATTGTAGTTTCATGGCTACCATTACTGAAACTAACTTTCAATTCCAGATATTTAATCAAATCATAAAAACCTTACAGTGCAGAAGGAGCAATTCGGCTCATTGGATCTGCACCCACTCTCTGACAGAGTATGTTACCCAGGCCCTTTCCGTGTAACCTTATACATTTACCATGGCTAATCCACCTAACCTATACATCTTGGGACACTGAGGGGCAACTTAGCATGGCCAATCCATCCTAACCTACACATCTTCTCTGATTCTGTAGGCAAATCGGGTTAGCTTAGATGGGCATTTTGGTTGACATGGATCAGTTTGGACCAAAGGGCCTGTCTCCATACTGTAAATTCTATTCTATGATCTTTGGACTGTGGGAAGAAACCGAAACACCCGGAGGAAACCCACACAGACGCTTGGAGAAAGAACATAAGAAACTCAATTTTTAAAAAAATTCATTTGTGGGATGTGGGGCTTTGCTGGCTGGCCAGCATTTATTGCCCATCCCTAATTGTCTGAGGACAGTTGAGAGTCAACCACATTGCTGTGGCTCTGGAGTCACATGTAGGCCAGACCAGGTAAGGACAGCAGATTTCTTTCCCTAAAGGGACATTAGTGAACTAATGGATTTTTATGACAATTGACTATGGTTTCATGGTCATCAATAGATTCTTAATTCAGATATTTTTTATTGGATGCAAAGTCCATCATCTGCCATGGTGGGATTCAAACTGGGATCCCCAGAACATTAGTTGAGTTTCTGGATTAAGAGTCTCGGGATAATACCACTAGGCTATTGCCTCTACTACAACATAGATGTTACTAGATAGAAGATAACAATTATGTGTGTGGAACAGATTTGATAAACCAGAAGATCTTTTACATTCCGCTCCTGTGTCCTTGCGGGTACAGACTGAATAGATGAATTAGCAAGCAAACATTCTCTAATTTACAATTAATGGAATGGAAATCCTCTGAGTATGGAACTCACGTAGTGTATGGTTCCTTTGCTGTAAGCAATGTTTTATGGTAAATAAACCTAATTTGCACATGGCCTATTAAGTAAACTCACAAGGATTTGCCTAACAGGTCAAACAAATTACTCAAGGTTAATCAGAATCTTGGATAGAATGGAGTTATTCCATTTCTCAGACACTCCCAGTATTTAGGCATTGGGAGTTGGACAAGGTCTGAGGAAATGCCCCTGTCCTTTTCAAATTTTATTCATAGAATTGCAGAAGGAAGCTGTTCGACCAATCCTGTCTGCACCGACAACAATTCCAGTCAGGCTGTATCCCTGTAACCCCACATATTTACCCTGCTAGCCCCTCTGACACTAAGGGCAATTTAGCATGGCCAATCAATTGAACCTAGCCAACTTAATTCTTTTGCCTATAAAGTTAATCCATAAAGGTTTTGCATGCATTTTACAGTGATGTATGGCAAGCTAATTGTTATATAATCACAGGAAGTTGCTTGTACAAAGCACTGGTCCAGCCCTGTGTCCCGGAGTATGGCAGGCAATCTGTCAGCATCATCCCAATTATGGGTAGAGACATCAGCGCCACCTGGAGGGGACACAAAGAAGGGCAACTAAGTTGAAAAGTAGACTTGGGTAATGTACAGAGTCTTACTTTTCAATCTTTGGGCTTGATTTGATCTTATTGGGGTACTTGAGATCTTAAAAAGGAGCAGCTCAACTGTCTAAAGGAAAATAAATTGAAGGCTTATTGGAGAGAGTGGGACCACTTGGGAAGTTCTTTCAATGATCCAGTACATAGATGTTGAGCTGAATGGCTTTCTTTTGGGCTCTATGACTCTATATATTGGATCACAGTGTAGCATTAACCTAATCCAAGGCAGTAAGAGACCTTATTTAACTGATCCACTCTGTCTCCATTCCTGGTTGACAAGAAGATAGAGAGTAACAGCCTACAGGGGAGATCAGGGTCACCCATCAGTTTCTAGATAAGTGAGGATGAGCGTGTTTTGAGACGGTCTCCTGGCGCTGGGGACAAGGGATCTGGAGTAGGGTAGGCCGCAAATTTCCTTCCGAGGGCCCAGGGCAGCACTCCTGGTCTCCCTAGAAGGAAGGGTTTTTAAACACATCTGCTGGAGGCTCCTCTGCCTTCCTGGTGTCAGTTGCGGCTCAGTGGCTGGCACTCTGAGGTTCAAGTCCCTTTCCAGTGAACAGAAGCCTGGCTGATGCTCCAATGCAGTGCCGAGGGAGCGGCATAGCCTTGAAGGGGCGGTGCAGCCCCGAGGCAGCAGCGCAGCATTGGAAGTGCCATCTTTTGGTTGAAACCATCTGTTTTTAACGTGGATATAAATGATGCAATTGGGCAGAAACTCAGGAGAGTTCTCACTGGCGTTCTGAGCAACATTCATCCCCCGACCAACACCTAAAAGCAGAACATCTGGTTCTTTTTGCACTGCTGTCTGTGGGACCTGCTACATCAATGCAAGTTTTACAAACTCATTTTTCCTCCTCCAATTGCCAGCCTTTCGGGAAGGTCATTCCAATCCAATCCCAGTTAGAATTCTATTGGAGCCGCTTGGCACAAATGCACAGGGTTTGCGCCGGTGTTAGGCATTACCTCACCCACCTGCTGATCCAGGCAGGAGAACATCAGGTCGATTCATCTCCCTCGTAAGACCAGGAGACATAGGAGCAGAAGTAGGCCATTTGGCCCATTGAGTCTGCCCCATCATTCAGTGAGATCATGACTGATCTGATATGATAATCCTCAACTCCACTTTCACGCCTTATCCCCATAACCCTTTGCTTCCCTAACTGATGAAAAATTTGTCTATCTCAGCCTTGAACCTACTTAGCAACCCAGTCTCTGCAGCCTGGTCATCTCTGACCTCTGCTTCTAAGGCCCTGATAAAGACATTAGTTTTTACCCAAACCTACTGGGCAGGAGCCAACGATATTGGATCTGCCCAATATTGCCCTCTGTTGACGCCACTGACATTTTCTACATATATATATATAAAATCACATACACAAATGCATCCCCACACTATTCTTACATACTGGCTATCAAAAATCAGCCTGATTTACTGATATTCTTGGTTAGGAGGTCATGGTGGAATTGTTACTCTGAGCAGCACCTATCCTTTAAAGGGTTCTTCACTAACTGTAAAACGCTTTGGGATATTCTGAGACTGTCAGAGATGCTGCAGAATTGCAGAAGTGTTCATAACTGCTTGTGCCGCCTCTGCATTACTGAACAGTGATATGGATAATCATCGGTGAGCCCCCAATCCCTCAAAACCTTTGGGTGATGTAAACTTTCACAGTGAGCATGCCCGATCTATTGGTGGCCTTGTGGAATCTGAATGCAATGCAGATGAGTATATTGTTTACCAGTTGAAAGATCTTTCTCGATAATAGAAGAATCATCGAATCCCTACAGTACAGAAGGAGGCTATTCGGCCCATTGATCCTGCACCAACAACAATCCCACCCTATCCCGTAAACCCCACATATTCACCCCCCAAAACTAGGGTCAGTTTAGCATGGCCAATCCACCTAACCTGCACATCTTTGGACTGTGGGAGGAAACAGGAGCACACTGAGGAAACCCACGCAGACATGGGGAGAACGTGCAAACTGCACACAGACAGTGACCCAATCCTGGCATCAAACCCGGGGCACTGGTGCTGTGAGGCAGTAGTGCTAAAATTCCTTGAGCACTGGTCAAATCTTGATGTGCAACAGACACTCATTAAGTAGATAAAGACATAAGACATTAGAATAAATCTAATGCAGCTGGAAAAGAGAATTTTTTTGATCTCTGATATGAATTGGAATTTAGTATTTAGAATTGATTCCCTGATTTCAAGAGAATTGGTTTCTAATAGCGGAACTGTTTGCAATTCAGTGTCCCATTAAATTCAGTCCCTTAACTGTTGATAGCACACTGTTGCAAAGCTGAGGTTTTATAAGATGGCTATGTTTTAGGACTGTGTTTCAATGTCAGGTAAAATGGAGGAATGAAGATGTCATGTGACATGTTCTGGATTCTACTGATAGCAAAAGATTAAAGAGGGACCATATTATTTTACTGGAAGGCAAACGCAGGATACTCACATTTGTAGACAATGGCAAGTGGCTAGACTTTAAGAATGTAATGTCCGAGGAAGATGTTTGGCGTATTAAATTTTGTAAACTGCTATACTTTAACTGCCCGCTAAATTTCAAGATAGATTGAAGCTGGAGTCTAAAGGATAGCTAATCACCATCTCTGCTTGGATACAAGGCCCATGTGATTCATGCTGTCTTTGAGAGGGGAAGGTTACATAGGAGACCATTGTAGATTTGCATTACAATGTTCTTCCAAATTGTATCCTTGAATTTCAGAGGAGTCTGTCTGCTAGGATCTGAGAAAGAGATAGAGAAAGCAGATAGAGACAGAAAGCTTCTATGATTCATCATGCAGGAAGGGCTTTTTACTTGGATTGGAAAAACCAAATTCATGAGGATTTGAATCAAGGCTGGAATATTCGCCTAGTTTCAGCCAGAGGGAAAGTAGCCAGGAAAACACTCACTGTGAAAGATAGTTCTGGGATTAAAAGTTATCAGGCTGTAAAAGAATAGAAGTAAATCTCAGCATCTAAGAATCACTTTGGACTGGTTCTGGGAGAACTGAATATTTACCTGAGGGACAGTGTAAAGTATAACCAAGCAAGGATTTAAATGTAAAAGAGGAGAATTTTATTGTTTAAAGTACAGGTTGCCTGCTGAAATAATGTTTGGTCAATGTTACTTTTAGTTTAATTGTTCCAGTAAAAGTCTTAAAAAGTGAAATCTTACTGTGTGTTCCTTTCACTGGGGGTTCTGATTTCCTTCCTAAATGTATGAGGCTCAATAAGGGTCATAACAACAACTTTCAAATCTTTCTCTGCTATCTCCCTGATCTCTTTCCTCAGAGTCCACAAGGCACAGCCGAGTCTGGAAATAGAAATCGCCACGAGTTAATAATCAGAATATCTGCTCCCTTTTTTCTGCTCAAAAAGAACAATAATTGTGTTGTGTTTCAGGTACTGGCCTTTGATTGATAATGGGCTGCGGGAAGCTCTGTTTCTGCGTAATGTGAGGGTTCGAATGCTGATCAGCTGCTGGAAAGGAAGCTATGTACCGATGCTGAACTTCCTGTGGTCCCTGCAAATGTTCTGCAGTGAACCCATCAACTGCAGCTTCGATGTGGTGAGTGCGAGGGGAGTGGGATGGGGGTGGGGGGGTGTGAGGTGCTGGTCCATGGCTCCCTCCACATCCACAATTTTTAGCATTCTACCATTGGCAGCCTTACCTCTAGCTGCCTAGTCCCAAAGCTCTGGAATTTTCTCCTTAAACCTCTGTGCCTCTCCACTTCTCTCCCTGTCCTTTCAGACGTCCCTTGGAGCCTACTTCTTAGACCAAGCTTTTGGTCACTCCTTCCTCAGTGTTCATATGATGTTACTTCAGCAATTGGGCGACATTGTGGTTGGCACTGTTGCCTCACAGCGCCAGGGACCCAGGTTCGATTCCCGGCTTGGGTGACTGTGTGGAGTTTGCATGTTCTCCCCGTGTCTGCGTGGGTTTCCTCTGGGTGCTCCGGTTTCCTCCCACCCTCTGAAAGACCTGCTAGTTAGGTGGATTGGCCATGCTAAATTCTCCTTCTGTGTACCCGAACAGGCGCTGGAGTGTGGCGGCCAGGGGATTTTCACAGGAACTTCATTGCAGTGTTAATGTAAGCCTACTTGTGACACAAATAAAGTTTAAAATTAATATCTCCCTATGTGGCTTAGTGTAAAATTCTGTTTGGAGTATTTATCAAAGTTAAATGCTGCATTGTATAAAAATTCAGGTGATGATTGGACAGGAATTGATATGCATATGGAATCTATCCCCCCACGGGATCTTCTATTCTCTGTACCATTCAGGCTTAATGTTAACGTAAAATCCATCAGGGAGTTCACCAGCCACCTACCCAGTGCACATTTACCAGTGCAGGGTGTAGTGAGGTGGGTCTAACTGAGGTATTCATATTTCAACAGGAAGTATTTATTAATTACCGGGACACATGTGCACAAGGTCCAAGCCAGGAGGTGCCTCCATGCTTGCTTCTACACACGGCTCTGTCCAACACTGGCCCCTAGCTGTGTGGGTCATGTCTCTTCTATGCCCACTATCTGCACAGTACTGTACGCAGTCCCACTTTAACCCTTTATGTGTCAGATCCTTGCACTACAACGGGGGTGGTTGAAGGTGGCCAGCCTTCCAGTGGGACAACTGAGGCCCTTAAATGCCAATTAATTCCCAAATAAGGGCTTCTTTCTGCTGCTGCTGGGATTTAAATGGGAAAGACCACCGCAAATGCCCAGAGCAGCAGGTTTCCCTGTGCCGGCGGTTGGACTGGGTCCCCCTTTATTGTTCCCGAGTGTCCCTCCTCCCAAGATGTTTCTCAACTCCCGGCCCCCTCCACTCCTCACCACAACCCTGTGACCGCCAACACTTAACCAAGCGCCAACCCAGCACTCAATGCCCCCTCCAGCCTCTAGTGCAGTACCAACAGTGGCCATCCCAGTGGCGCTGCGGGTACTGGGGACTGCTGGCTTCTGATTGGTCCGTATCTCTCCGAGGTGGGATTCCCTGTCCCTGAGGGACTAAAATCGCACCCCAACTTATTTAATCACCAATCAGCTGTTTAATTGTGGTGAGCACTTGTTCTAAGCGTTGATATGTTCCCCCTCCCCCCTACGACTTTTAGCTGCGGGCAACATCAGGGCTGGGTGTGGGCCTACGCACTGTGCCGCGATTGAAAAATACAGTCTTGACACAGTTTTATAGTGGATTCCGGAGGACGGCTCCCCACAAACCCTGTCGGTGAATTCAACTGGCCAATAGTCCCTAATATCTAACGTAATATTTGGGGGGGAAAAAATTATAATATGTTATTCATTGGTTACTTTGAGAAACTAAGAGAAACATGTAGCTGGAAACAGGAGTAAGGTAAACTGAAGATCATAGAGTGCAGAAGGAGGCCATTTGGCCCATCGAGTCTGCACCGACCACAATTCCACCCAGGCCCTCTTCCCGTAACCTGACATATTTACCCTAGCTAATCCCCCTGACACTAAGGGGCAATTTAGCACGGCCAATCCATCTAATCCATCTTTGGACTGTGGGAGCACCTGGAGGAAACCCATGCAGACATGGGGAGAACGTGCAAACCGCACACAGACAGTGCCCCATAACCCCACACTGTGATGCCCACATCCCTTAAATTGTTATAAATATAATACATTTTGAGGGCATGCATAGATGCTATGTAAATGTACATACTTTCTTTATTGCAGTCTTCTAAATCCTGAGGTGAAGGGCGGAATTCTGCCCGCCATGGGAATTGTAGTGGGTGTAACACGAATCATGCAAAGCTCTGTTGATCTTGGGCAGGATTTTCTGGCACAGGGGCAAACGCAGCAGGAAAATCCTGCCTGAAACTATAGTCTTGAAGTTCCCTCCAGAGAACTTTTGTGTTTGTACAACAGACTTTGTGTAGATTTATCTTGCCTTCTTGCTCTCTTCCTCTGTCTCTTAATAATGAGCTAACTCAGCACAGGCTGGGGATTGAACCGGGGCCCTGGTAATTACATCGTACAGATTCAATTACAGCATCTGCTCACTTTTATTTCCTGGAGCTCAGCCAATGATTGTGGCTGGCGCATACAGGAGACCGTATGTCTGTTTCAGGCACAGTCCTGAAATTCTTCTTGTTCTGCCTTCACCAACACTAAAGGGTGCACACTCGCAGCATGTAATGAGTGTGACATCCGTATTGGCCATACTCAAAGTATCATAAAAATCCCAACAATGCAGAAGGAGGCTATTTGGCCCATCAAATCGGCACCAGCTCTCCAAAAAAAGCATCTTACCCAGTCCCAGCCACCCGCCTGCCTGTCCCATTCCATAACCCTGCACATTTAACATAGCTAATCCACCTAACTTACACATCTTGGGACACTAAGGAGCAATTTACAGCAACAAACAAAGAGAAGTACAGCACAGGAACAGGCCCTCCAAGCCTGTGCCAATCATGTCCTAACTAAACTAAACTAAAACCTTCAGCTTTTACTCAGTCCGTACCCCTCTGCTCTCTCCCTATTTGTGTGCCCATCCACATGCCTCTTAAATGTTACTAATATGCCTGCTTCCTCCACCTCCTCTGGCAGCGCGTTCCAGGCACCCACCACTCTCTGCATGAAAACCTTCCCCCACACATCTCCCATAAACTTGCCCCCCTCACCTTGAACCTGTGCCCCCTTGTAATTGACACTTCCATGGCCAATCCATCCAGCCTGCACATCATGAATGTTAAGTTCCCATTGAAATGAGTGAGGAATTCCAAACACAAGCCAAGAGAGCTGAGTGTATCAGGAAACGATGGGAGAATTTCCACAGTATTGTCCCAATCTTCTCATGTAACTTTGACAAAACAGCATTTAGGTTGTTCCTACAGGGACAGCGGCCCCTGAAGATATCCTAGGGCTAGGATATCAGGAAATTCTCCTACACACCCATGAAGGCGGCACACTGGTTAGCACTGCTAACAGCACCACAGCACCAGGGACCCGAGTTCGATTCCCGGCTTGGGTCACTGTCTGTGCAGAATCTGCATATTCTCCCCATTTCTCTGTGGGTTTCCTCCAGGTGCTCTGGTTTCCTCCCACAGTCCAAAAGACGTGCTGGTTAGATGCTAGATTCTCCCTCAGTGTAACCCGAACAGGCGCCGGAGTGTGGTGACTTGGGGATTTTCACAGTAACTTCATTGCAGTGTTAATATAAGCCTACTTGCGACACTAATAAACAAACTTTAAACTGAGAATGACCTACCAAGCAGAAACTAGCAGGAAAGCAATTGGACCATTAGAAATCGTGATGAGGAAGTACGGATGATGAAATTTCATGGATCAAATGACTTTTGGTTTACTTTAACTTTCCATCTAGAGTCGAATCATTTTTTCCATCTAGTTGGACACATTTCAACATCATTTAAATTGTCTAATTGATGCTGTGAGAAGAGACAGCATAGTTAAGCTATAATTCATTCAAGTGAATAATCAACATGTGTGTGAATCATCAGTTGTTTTTCAGTGTTACTTACTGTAATTGTGCTGGCGATGGTCTTTTAATTGTGTTCGGAGAGGCTAAATGTCTTAATTGTTTTTCTCCTTGAGAGGATAGGAAAGTGTTTGATGTTGATTGCTGCATTGATGGTTTTATTATATGCTTGTTCCTTGCAGAGATATTTTGCCATTCCTCCTTCTGAAGGAGACGAGAAGATCATGTATTCCAGTGTTAATCGCAATAAATATATGGTGACAGACAAGGCAGCTTATATCAGTAAGTAACGAGTCAGCATTTTCTCTGGGTCCAGAGCCAGATTCAACTATTTTTAAGGAAATAAGCATTGGGCATACAAACATACACAACCAAGCAGATGCACCTGGCAATGACTGAAGGCAGCTGTCTCCACAGACTTGAGTTCAGAGATGCTTTATGCATAGTAAGGAGATCTGCAGACAATCGCTGTGTAGGTATGGAAGTTGTAACGATTTCAGTCAGGCAGTTGAGGCTGTTTGAATGTGAACTCCCGGATTACGGGCCCCCCTGTGCGGAGGGGGGTGGGGAAGGAAGAGGACCTCCTCGTGAACCTGATCCTGGGTCTGGCCAGACATTCCATCTACAGATCCAGGCAGTGGGCGATCGAGGGGATCGACTGTCTGCCTGTCTACCGCGGCTACGTTTGCAGCCGGGTGTCTCTGGAGAGGGAGTGCGTGGTGTCCGAGGGCACCGTTGATGCCTTCTGTGCCCGCTGGCCACCGCAGGGTCAGGGGCGTATTGTTGACCCCCTTAATCACATTTTAATTTGATGTTTTAAGTTTCCTTTCCGCTTTGTCTTTTGTTTTGGGTGGGTTCCCCTCCTTTTAGGGAGCTGCCCTTTCTGACTTGTCCCTAAGTTAGTTTGATTTTGTTTATTTGGTTGGACAACAAAAAATGTCCCCGCTTAAAGACCAAATTGATGGTCCAATTAAAGAGCCCCATGCTCCATACTTAAAAAGGAGTGCCAGTTCCTCTGGCACTCCGAGTGTTGACTGCACTCTGAACGCACTCTGTGTAGTGTTGTTGGATCTTGTAAATAAAGAAATCTTAGTGAAGGGACTACTGCCTCTGAGGACTTATTACAGAAGTACTTTGAGGAGTAAAGGCCATTTGTTCCCTTCTCTTCTTCCAGGCTAACATCTATAATATCAGACAACTTGGAGCCTGTAACTATATCAGACAGTTGACCACTTCCCTTTCACAACCTCTGCTGTCACAACCCTGACCTAAAAAATATACACTTTCCCCTTGAGTCCTTGCAATCACTCCCAGCTGAAGAATAATGTGAAGGCACTTCGTCCAAAACTCCCTTTGCAATTCAAAGACCTTGAACAGCCTCCCTACTGCACGTCCAACTCAGCTGCCTGAGTTTCCCCAGTCAAGTTTTTGTATGGGAGTGTGGCACATTGTCTCAAAACGATCTCTCTGTCACCTTTGATTCAATCCACCAGAATCATGCTTCCTCCAGTGTCTCCATAGATTTCAACTGGAAGCTTAAAAATAGCTGATGCAACTCTCGAAAGAGCCGCAGAAACATGTGTGGTTTGTGGTGACCTCCCCCCCCCCCAATGTGAACAAAACGTTGTTACAAATAGAAAGCATATTTGAATCTTGAACTTGGACTTTGTATTCAAAGTCAGCAGGATCTCCTGCAAGGACTGTTCCCACAGAACTCTGCACAACCCAGAATACAGAGTGGTTGGAAGGAGGTAAGATGACAGTGAACTGCGTCAAACACTGATTTACTGATTAATGTTGAACCTTGCTGAAATAGTAATAGATTCACTGACCCTCCATTCCCCGATCCACTATTCTGATGGGGCTCAGTCAAGGCAATTAAGATCGTATGCTTTAATGAGGGTGTTTAAGGGTAGCACAGTGGTTAGCACTGCTGCCTCACAGCACCAAGGACCCAAGTTCAATTCCCGGCTTGGGTCACTGTCTGCGTGGAGTTTGCACGTTCTCCCCGTGTCTGCGTGGGTTTCCTCCAGATGCTCTGGTTTCCTCCCACAGTCCAAAGATGCGCCAGTTAGACTGATTGGCCATGCTAAATTGCCCTTTCGTGTCAGAGGGGTTAGCAGGGTAAATACATGGGGTTACAGGGATAGGACCTGGGTGGGATTGTGGTTGGTGTCAACTCGATGGGCTGAATGGCCTCCTTCTGCACCATAGGGACTCTATGATTCTAATGACTTTATTGGGGCCTACAATGTGGACCTCTTAGAATACAAGCTCCCTGATTAACGGGTGTTATGGCTTCTCTGGTGTAATAACAAACACTCTAGACTCAATGTTCCGCATCCCAAAAGATCGGCAGTAATGGCTAGTATTGATTGCCAAAAAGACTGGCAGTAATAACCCATTCAGTCAGGGAGCCTTGGCTATGTATATAATGTACATATAATGCGGAGTGTCAGGGTTACTGGCATTTGGATGGTTTATACTCTGCACGAGGAAGTACGTGACCAGTTGCTGCTTACTATAGAAATAAATCTCAATTTGGTGAAGGGATACTGGCCTTGGAGGAATTATTGCAGAGGGGGCACCTTAGCAAAGCAAAACAGTGCTTTGGTTTTTGGAATTGGTCCCTATTATGCAGAGGGTGAACCTTACTGATTTGCCATTGTGTCAGTTGAATATCTTGCCAAACTAGATGACATCCTGGTAAATCTCTTCTGCCCCCTTTCTAATGCCAATCCAGTACCAACCCAGTAAAATAGCAACGAGAAAAGACCATTCTGCCCATCATGAATTGGCTGTGGCCCAATGAGTAGTGCACTTGCCATTGAGTCAGAGGTTGCAGGTTCAAGTCCCACTCTAGCGATTTGGGAACAAAAGCATAGGCTAGTGTTCCCAGTGTGGTACTGGGAGAGTGCTACACTGTTGGACGTGTTGTTTTTCAGATGTGATGGTTAAACCCATCTGCTCCGTCAAGTGGATCTAAAAGAAAAATTGCATGGTGGTATTTCAAAGGGAATTTAACCCCAGAATCTTGGCCAATGTTTATCCTTTAAACAGCAGCATTGGAAAACAGGAAAATCTGGTAATATCACAGTGTCTGTGCACAAATTGACTCCATGCTTCCCATATTACAGCAGTGACTATTTTTCAGAAATATTTCATTTAGCAGTAAAGCACCTTGGGCAATCTTATAAGCAAGTCTAATGTTTTCATTTCATGTACAGTATTCACTCAATTGTTATCTCACTTCTGCAGTGTGGAACCTGTCTCTCTCAGACTGTCAGGGCTGGATGGAAAGCTTTTGAGTTGAAACTCGGTTATGGAAAGAATACAGATGAACCCCATTCAGACCTGGAGGGTTGTAATTCTTTTCATCACCCAGCCACTCTTTGCGTAGATGCTCCTTATATGGTGCTGGGCCCCAGAGGGAGAAGCTTTTGCCTTCAGCACCTGGCTTTGTATTGAAGTGGAGCCTCTTGTAACAACCTGCCTGATTTTTAACTTGAAGGATCAACATTAGATCCCCATCCAGGCGGTGAAGGTGGAAATTTGTCCTGGAGAATTTTTATTTTAACTGTTTTATTCCGGAAACACTGGGTGGGATTTTCCCGTCCCGCCAGGAGCCGGCATCGTGGAATGATTGACGCAATGTTTTTTTTTGATGTCCAGTCGAACCTGACTATTAATAGAGCATGACTTGCTTCGAGTGAACCTGCTGGTGGTTCCTGGAGTCCTCCTGATTACGTAGCAAAATTTTACCAGCCCAAACTGTGTAAAGCAAAGCCCTGTTTACAAAGGGAGACCTTTCAATGTCTTGTTGAAGGGTTTCAAATATCATTCAGTCAGCTGACTGAATCTAGAAGGTTCACCCTCTGCCTAATAGGGACCAATTCCCATAACCAAAGTTGATTTTGAATGCTCTTCCTCGGCATCTTCACTTGTCAGCTGCATATATCTGATGTTGGAAATACGACAGGAGGCAAAAGAATGCATCTATAAAACTTATGAATCCTTCTTGCAGCATCGTTCAACCCTAACCAAGTCTGTGGGAATTGCCAAGGGCTTGTGATCTAATCACTCCATTATCCAGCAGCCAATGGCCATTCTTTCTGCTCACTCTTTCTGTAGCAGAGGGCAACCTGTTCAATAACTCAGGGGGTAGTTTTAACAGTATCTGTACAATAATATGCCTCTTCTATTTATTGAGGGAACTTTGATGAATTGGCGAAAATATTCTGCAATTCCTGCTGTGGATCTTTCACTTGCCGCCTTTTTTGGCTATATCAGAGTGAATAGGATGGAGTCCTGAACACCTATACATTGGGGTCCAATACCTGCAAACTTGCAGGTAACAAAGGGCTGCCTCAATGTAATAAATAGCTGATGTTTTAGTGAGGGTGATGGTGACTTGAGTGGGGCTTCCAAAGGGGTGAATTCTTACGTGACCATTGAGCAGAAAGCTAATGTCACAGGTCCAATGGAACCCACATGTGGAGACATTTTATGTGGCTGGGAATCATTTGGGCAGCACGGTGGCACAGCGGTTGGCACTGCTGCCTCACAACGCCAGGGATCCAGGTTCGATTCCTGGCTTGGGTCACTGCATTTGTGGAGTTTGCATGTTCTTCCTGTGTCTGCATGGGTTTCCTTTGGGAGCTCCTGTTTGCTCCCACAGTCCAAAGATGTGCGAGTTAGGTGCATTGGCAAGGTTAAATTGCCCTTTAGTGTCCCAAATTGTGTAGGTTAGAGGGATTAGCGGGGTAAATATGTGAGGTACGGGGATAGGGCCTGTGTGGGATTTTTGTTGGTGCTGACTCGATGGGCCAAATGGCCTCCTTCTGCACTATAGGATATCTGTGATTGTATGATTTGGTTTATCTCCATGAGTTTCCACTGGTGAACTAGCAGTGACTCAATAATGCAGTAATTGTGATGGAGGGTGAGGCAGGCCACAGGGGTGTAGGTACAGTTCCTCCAGAGAGTGACAATAGTGGTGGGAAGTATTCCGCAGAGGGGAAAGGGAAGGGCCTGCAGTGGAAGCCAAGATGTTTGCTGGAGCAATAATGTTTTTCCCAATCCTGTAAAACATCATTAAAAAGTGTTACTTTATGCTTCAGGATCTTAGGTAAGCCACTCTAAATCCCGTGTCATTCCCGCTACAAAACCAGATGAACTTTAATTCCAAAAGAGAAAATGCTGGAAAATATCTGCAAAGCTTTGACAAAGGGTCATTTGGACCCCAAACATCAGCTCTTTTCTGTCCTTACAGATGCTGCCAGACCTGCTGAGATTTTCCAGCATTTTGTTTTTTGGTTTCAGATTCCAGCATCTGCAGTAATTAGCTTTTATCTGAACTTTAATTCCATGCTGGCTTCCTTTCTCATTTTTGTAAAGTCAGCCTTTGAAGACCGTGCCAGATTGCTGTTGTTCCTTAATTGGACTAAAGGACTCTTTTGTGAAGAGCTGTTAAAATGTTGGATTTGGAAAGGGATTGACGTTTACAAGGATGTCGTGGCAGTAATTTTAGGGCTTCTGGAACCTAGTCCTGGGAAGCAGCCAGTCAAAGGTAAATAATATCATCCCTGGCTTGCCAGTGACACTCCTGGCTCTTAGTCAGAGGGTGGCGGGTTTAAGGCTGACTCCAGAGATTTGGATCCAGGCTGATGTTGGAGTGCGGTGCTGAGGGAATATTGCTCCGGTGGTTGTGTCATGTGGGGCAAGTGATTGTTTCACATGTTCTTACCTGGAATAACTTTAAATCTAGGTTGAAGCTGCAATCCCTGTCCTGACACAAAGCATCAATTCACACCCTCCTCTTCCCTCCACTAAGTTATTGATCACTGTTGGGATGACATTCCAAGGATACTGACCTTTCCCTGTTGCCTGATCAGTAGCACTGATGTTAATGGGCAGAGCCACTGCAGGCCCATCTCACACTAATTAAAGCGCCATTGGCCAAAAGCATTGAGTGGGGCTAACCAGTTGGCCGGGAGTGGGCTCTCCCCCGAAACCTACACTCAGGTACAGGGTGGCACAATGGTTAGCACTGCTGCTTCACAGCGCCAGGGACCCAGGTTCAGTTCTGGCCTGTGTCACTCTCTGTGTGGAGTTTGCACCTTTTCCCCATGTCTGCGTGGGTTTTGTCTGGGTGCTCCGGTTTCCTCCCACAGTCCAAAGATTTTCAGGTCAAGTGAATTGGCCACGCTAAAGTTGTTCCTCATTGTCCAAAAGGTGCGCACGTTAGGTGGATTAGCCATGGCAAATGCGTGGGGTTACGGGGATGGGGTAGGGGATTGGCTTGGGTAAGATGCTTGGAGCAGACCCAATGGGCTGAATGGCCTCCTTCTGCATGGTGGGTATTGTATAGATTCTAATCCAACCCAATGTAAAAATCAATTTTATTTCTTAAGACAAAATTCATTTCATGGAAGGACTTAATAAATATGACGGAATTTTACTGCCCCCACCCCCCACCCCCCCCCCACCCCCCCCCCCCCCCCCGGGGGCAGGGGGCTCTCTAAGATCCCATCCAAGGCCAACAGAGAATGGTGTCTGTGAGCCCCACCTACCCTGATTCTGGGGCGGGCAAAGCAGTAAAATTCTGATCAGAACATCACCACTCTGGTGCTACTAATGTCTTCATTAATGGCTAATGTGGTTATAGGATGCTTTAAGATTTATTATGACCTCTGCTAAAGCTGTTTCTTGCTTATAGTTTAAGTTGATATTCTGTTTCCAAAGTAAAGTTTATTTATTTACTAGTCACAAGGACGGCTTACATTAACACTGCAATGAAGTTACTGTGAAAATTCCCTAGTCGCCACACTCCTGTGCCTGTTCGGGTAGATTGAGGGAGAATTTAGCATGCCAGTGCACCTAACCAGCACGTCTTTCGGATTGTGGGAGGGAAATGGGGCATCCGGAGGAAACCTGCACAGACACGGGGAGAATGTGCAAACTCCACACAGTCAGGGACCCAAGCTGGGAATTGAACCTGGGTCCCTGGCTCTGTGAGGCAGCAGCGCTAACCATTGTGCCACCTTGCTGCTGTATTTGAATAAAGAACAAAGAACAACACAGCACAGGAAACAGGCCCTTCAGCCCAACAAGCCCGCGCCGCCATTTTAACATTGTGAGTGCCCTCTTCTACCTGTGACCTTTGTCTACGCCTACTGGACTCCACAATAAAGGAACCATAACCAGATTGAGGGACGACTAATTTAGGGACAATTTATTAACACCAATCAGCCTAGGAGCACGTTTTTGGGGTGTGGGAGGAAACCGGAGCACCCAGAGAAAACCCACACAAACACGAGGAGAATGTGCAAACTCACACAGACACCGGCCCAAATCCATGTACCTGCACAGCAAACAGTGATAGTCACTGAGCTGTCATGTTGCCCGTCAGATGGTCCAGTTTAAGCGTACACTAACGACATGAAGCACTAGGCAACTCTCGGAGCAACATCCAAGAGCAGCCCTCGCACGACCCACCACGTGTATGCCCCTTGTTGGACAACAAGGCGGACCGAATCACCTGTGGATTAAAAAAAAAGACATCAATAAACATGCACAACTTATACAGACATTTACAGAATCCCCAGAAGCTCAGAAGTAAGACATAAAATACGTTGGAAGGTCCATAGGAATCAAATGTCTGTGAAGTTCAAATACTATGATCGTTGATATCCCAATAGGTCAAATAACAAAGAACAACACAGCACGGGAAACAGGCCCTTCGGCCCAACGAGCCCGCCCCGCCATCTTAACAAAGCATTTTCCTACACCTACCTTGAAATATATTGAAGTAACAATAGTCAAACCTGCATTCTGTTTTGAATATAACACCATACACATGGAAGAGGATTGCAAAGAGTTTCTATATATTATTTATATTTTTCACGTATGTTATATATGCAAATAGAACATAAAAACAAACCATTCGGTTGGCTTTAACTCTATATACAAGCGAAAAGTTCTAACCACCTTTTCCAGCCTATTCTTTCAATTCATTTCTCTGTCTTTTTTTAAATTCATTTATGGGACATGGGCGAAGCTGGCTGGCCAGCATTTATTGTCCATCCCTAGTTGCCTGAGGGCAGCTGCAAGTCAACCACATTGCTGTGACTCCAGAGTCACATGTAGGCCAGACCAGGTAAGGGCAGTAGATTTCCTTCTCTAAAGGACATTATTGAACCAGATGGATTTTTCTGACAATTGCCAAAAGTTTCACTAGATTCTTAATTCCAGATTTTTTTTTAAATGGAATTTATACGTCAACATTTGCCATGGCGGGATTCAAACCCAGGTCCCCAGAACATTAGTTGAGTTTCTGGATTAATAATGTTGCAATAATACCACTAGGCCATCACCTCAATCTTCTGTGGTTCTGAATGTTGACATAATTTCTTCCTCAATCACTAATCCTCAAATTGAATTAAATTCAAATTAGTTATTTTAAAAACTTGCATGTTCCTTGCAAGCCTGGGCATCACTCTGTGATTTATCTTTGTAAAGGACTCATAAACAGTCAGATCACAGTGTGAGACTGTTTAATGAATTATGGGCAGACGGCTCCTCAGAGGGCCTACCAGCATTGGAGAAACATAGGCCTGAATTTTACCACCCTGTCAGAGTGGGTGAGGGGTGGACAATGGGAAGGTTCCTTGACCTCGGGTGGGATTTTACGGTTTCAGGGCAAGAGAGGCTGTAAAATCCCACTCATAGAGACTAGAAGCAGGAATAGGCCATTTGGCCCTTCAAGCCTACTCCGCCATTCAATTTGATCAAGGTTGATCATCGAATTCAATATCCTGATCCCCTTCCCCCCCATATCCCTTGATCCCTTTAGCCCCAAGAGCTATATCTAATTTCTTCTTGAAATCACACAACGTTTTGGCCTCAACTACATTCTGTGGCAGTGAATTCCATACATTCACCACCCTCTGGGTGAAGAAATGTCTCCTCACCTCAGCTATAAAAGGTTTACCCCTTATCCTCAAACCATGACCCTTAGTTCGGGACTCCCCCACTATGGGGTGCGTTCTTTCTGAATCTACCCTGTCTAACCCTGTTAGAATTTTATAAGTTTCTATGAGATTCCCTCTCGCTCTTCTAAATTCCAGTGAATACAACCCTAACCAACCTCTCCTCATATGACAGACCTACCATCCCAGGAATCAGCCTGCTATATCTTACATAAGAACATAACATAAGAACATAAGAAATAGGAGCAGGAGTAGGCCATCTAGCCCTTCGAGCCTGCCCCGCCATTCAATAAGATCATGGTTGATCTGTTGTGGCTCAGTTCCACTTTCCCGCCCTCTCCCCATAACCCTTAATCCCCTCTCTTATCAAAAACCCATCAAGCCACGTCTTAAAAATATTTAGCGAGGCAGCCTCCACCACTTCAACGGGCAGAGAATTCCAGAGATTCACCACCCTTTGAGTGAAGAAGTTCCTCCTCAACTCCATTCTAAACCACCCCCCCTTTATCTTGAGGCTGTGCCCCCTAGTCCTACTGTCCTTTCTGAGCGGGAAGAGTCTCTCCACCTCTATCCTATCCATCCCATTCATCATCTTATACGTCTCAATGAGATCTCCCCTCATTCTTCTAAACTCTAACGAGTACAAGCCTAGTTTATTCAGCCTCTCCTCATAGCTCAACCCCCTCAACTCTGGCATCAGCCTAGTAAACCTCCTCTGCACTCACTGTACTCCCTCTATATCAAGGACATCCTTCCTCAGATAAGGACACCAAAACTCCACACAATGTGGGCGATTTTGCCATTCTGTTGCGCCCACTTTCGCGCACAGTTCAGTGGTAAAGTGGGATGTAAAGTGCTTAACGTGGTTGGTGCCGGATTTGGCGACCGGCGCCATTTTATAGCAACGATTTCCGGTGTGATCAGCCTCTTGTCAGAAATGAGTGAGAGGCAAGTTAATGCATGTAAATTTATTTAAATGCTGTTTGACATCTGTTTACTAAGCCTGGCACTCAATTGTCCGGGCCCTTCCCCCTTCATGACCTCGTCAGGAAAGGTCCTCGCTGGTGAGGAGTAGGCATGCTGCCCATGAACAGTCAACCTGCCTTCGCCAGTGGACCTGGAGGCCATTGAGACCCTGGGGAGCCTGAGGGCAAGGGGGTGGGTGCCCCTTGGGCAATGCCAGTCTGGCCCCAGGGCAGTGCCCACTGTGCAGAGCTGGGGGGGTGTTTGGCTAATGGAGTGAGGCCTGTGGGGGCAGGGCCAGTGGGGGCTGGGCTATTTGGGGGTAATGGGGAGGGACTAATGGAGGGAAGAGCTAGTGGAGGAGGGGGCTGCTACCACTCTGCAGGAATCAGTGGGGGTGAGGGAGGAAGGGAGAGGGGGCCTTTGCCACTTTGCAGTGATTGGTGGGGGGAGAGCGGCAGGTCTGCGATCAGTGGGGAGAGGGCAACGGGTCTGCGATCGGTGAGGGGAAGGGTGTAGGATCCCTGATTGGTGGGGGGAGGGTGGCGAGCCTGCAATTGTTGGGGAGGAGGAATCCATGACCGTTCTGGCCAGCGGGGTGGGTCAGCGGGGACTGTATCTTGAGCCATGGGCTCCCACGATTGCGGGGTGGAGTGGGGGGGCGGTGGGGAGCTGCTTCAGGCAGCCTGCACCAGCAGGGGCCTGACAATTGTCTCATTCCCATCAGACCCCTGCTATTGCTAATGCGTGTGTGCAGCAACAGAGGCCTGAAGATGTGCACTACCTCCTTCTGCAGGCTTTCAGGCGCGTTAAGGCCCATCCACAGGCTTCTGCAGCCAGCAACAGACTTGCTCAGAACTTTGCAGGTGGAGTGCATGTGGTGGGAGGGGGAGAGATGGATCTGAAACTCTCCCAGTTTCAAGTCCACCCAACACTTAGGAAAAAAAAGGTAATATCGCCCCCAATATTTCACGCGTACCATACAATTGTAAGCAAGAAATAACAGGCACCACTCTTTACATCGTACGGCTATGGAAAGAAAAGGTACAATTTGTATTTGTAAAGCCCTTTACATGACCTCAAGATTTCCCAAAGCAATCTACAGCTAATGAAGTACTTGAGAAGTGGAGTCACTGTGGTGCCAGTTCAATCCCATCTGATGAATGTAAGATCCCATGAACAGCACAGATGTTTTCATGGTGATGACAGAGAAGGAATGGCTTCCATCTTTACGGAGGGTTTCATGACCACTGAGTGTCTGAAAGTCCAGCCGATGAAATACCTTTTTGAATTATAGTCGCTGTGGTAATGGGGGAGTGGATATGAAGCGGGGGACTGGGGAGAACTCCCCTGCTGTTCCTTAAAGCGGAGCCACAGGGCCCCTTACATCTTTAACGTTGTAAATTATTCTTGGAATTTGATGGAACTGCAATTTGATTCTTTTGGCACTCTGGGCATTGCTTTATGTTTCAAAAAAAAAACTCAGCAACAAGTGCTAATTTGACGTTCTTTCAATTAAATGTGGGTAGAGGCCTGGAAGAAATATTCATATATTCAGCTCCTGCAGCCAAATTCTCAGTGAAATGCAATTGCGACTCCCACGCTGGACGGCTAATAGGCTTTTTACAAGCAGAAGCTTTTTATATATGTGCCATCTTGAGTGTAAAATTCGTAGCCGTCAGCTGTCTGGTCTCCTCAGACAGCAGTAGAAGCGCGAGCACGTTTCTGATTATCAACCTGGGCTGACAGTCAGACAGTGATGGAAAGGAGACAGGCTTTCCAGCTGAATTTTAAACAGGAATGCCCATCAAGGGTCACTGTGTTACATTAACCTCAATCAATGCTCCCCTTCTACTCCTGAGTCCCAAAGGGAGCCGGTGGCACAGTGATTAACACCACTGCCTCACAGTGCCAGCGCCCCGGGCTCGATTCCCAGCTTCGGTGACTGTCTGTGTGGAGTTTGCATGTTCTCCCCGTGTCTGTGTGGGTTTGCTCCGATTTCCTTCCATCGTCCGAAAGCCCTGCTGGTTAGGTATATTGGCCGGCGCAAAATTCTCCCTCAGTGTACCCGAACAGGCGCTGGAGAGTGGGGACAAGAGGATCTTTAGAGTAACTTCCTTGCGGTGTTAATGTAAGCCTACTTGTGATACTAATAAATAAACTTTAAATTTATGACAAATGTTGGGCTTTCCTGGATCTACACAAGTTTCACAAAACTCGTTTTGGAGATTTTAACCCTGTTTCTACTTATTTCTGGGCCCAGATGTCGTGTGAGGATGTACTTGCATTGGCTATTCTAATGTTGACACTACTAACATGTCAGCCAGTGAATCAGGGTGAATTGTAACTACTTCTGGGGCATCGCAGCACCTGAGAATGATGGTGCTCAATGTGATCGGCCTGGAGACTGTGATGATTTCAGCCAGGCTAATGAGGTTGGCTTGCTAAAGTGTAAGAACATAAGAAGTAGGAGCAGGAGTAGGCCATCTAACCCTTCGAGCCTGCCCCGCCATTCAATAAGATCATGACTGATCTGAAGTGGATCAGTTCCGCTTTCCCGCTCTCTCCCCATAACCCTTAATTCCCTTGGCTATCAGAAACCTATCTACCTGTGATTTAAATATATTTAGCAAGGTAGCCTCCACCACTTCAATGGGCAGAGAATTCCAGAGATTCACCACCCTTTGAGTGAAGAAGTTTCTCCTCAACTCCGATCTAAACTGCATCCCCCCCCTCTTATTTTGAGGCTGTGCCCTCTAGTCCTGCTATCCTTTCTAAGCGGGAAGAATCTCTCTACCTCTACCCTATCTAGCCCCTTCATTATCTTGTAAGTCTCTATAAGACCCCCCTCAGCCTTCTAAACTCTAATGAGTACAGATCCAATCTATTCAATCTCTCTCCATAAGCTAATAAGTATGAAAAGAGATGTTAAAAGACATACCGGATGAATCCTAATTGATGGTTAAATCAGGGAGCCTATTTTGCCCAGTCGCTCCCTATTTAAAGCAGGTATGTCAGACTCTCAGCCTGCTTTCAGCAGGGAGCAACTGGAGAGCTGGCTGTCTACAGATATATGGTGTAAATAAAGTAACTTGGTGACGGGACTTTCGCCTCCGTGCTCAGAGAATCTTACAACACGGAAGAGGACATTTGGTCCAGGGCGTGAAACATAGAACATAGGCACAGGAAGAGGAGAAGGCCATTCGGCCCTTCATTATGATCATGGCCGATCATCCAACTCAATGTTAGTGCTTTGAAAGTATCGTCCAATGTAACGCATTCCCCTGCCCTTTCCCCACTGCCCTGCGACTTTCTCCCCTTCAAGTATCCGCTGAATTTCCTTTCGAAAGCTCCCGTTGCTCTACCTTTTGTGGCAGTGAATTCCAAATGATAAAAAAATGCCCTCATCTCACATCCTGCTCTTTTACTTCCCTAACTTCACCACTGAAGAAAAATCCATCAAAGGTCTTCTGAAAATCTATACCCGAGCTCTGTGGAATAGCATCGTGCTCATGTTTCAAATGTAACAAAGTGCTTTCTCACATTTTTGTAACTCGAGGACGGCTAATACAGTAATGAGGCACGTTTCATTCTAAATTGGTGAATAACTATCTGAGAGAGATCAGGTTGTCCTGATCCATTTATCGTCAGCCTTTGGCAACACATTGTGTAAGTCACTGAATGCTATAGTGTGAACATTTCCCATGGGAATTCCCAACAGGATCTGCACTTGACTGTGATGTTTCTCTAGGTTGTTGGTATATGGCGCTCCAATAAGATTTTGATATGGTGTGACCCACCCTGTAACCCCAGCTCAAATCTGACTCAAAATGATCCAGAAAAGGAATATTTTCACTCAACTGAAATTTCTGTTCTCCAAAAATAAGTTTTTAAATATAATACTTTTTAAAAATTGCTTACATGTCAGAATAGCATGATTCCATTGAATTAGACAATATAAAATGAGGGGTGCTGGAGCAGTGGGATCTAGGTGTATATGCACATGGATCATTGAAAGTGGAAGGATAGGTGAATCCATAGAATGCCTACAGTGCTGAAGGAGACCATTTGGCCCATTGAGCCTGCACCAGCTCTTTGAAAGAGCACTCTACCCATGCCTGCCCCTCATCTTATCCCTGTACATTGGTCATAACCAATCCACCTAACCCGCATGTCTTTGGGCTGTGAGAAGAAAGAGAAGAACAACAACAAAGAACAACCCAGCACGGGAAACAGGCCCTTCGGCCCAACGAGCCCGCGCCGCCGCATCGCCCTACACCTATTCTACCCTGCATGTCTAACTGGAGAACTGGGAGGAAACCTGCAGAGACACAGGGAGAATGTGCAAACTCCACACAGTCAGTCACCCGAGATGGGAATTGGACCTGGGTCCCTGACACTGCGAGGCAGCAGTGCTAACCACTGTGCCATTATGTTGCCTTATGGAGAGAGCAATTAATAAAACATGAGTATCCTGGGCTTTATTAATCGGGGCATAGAGTACGATAGAGGGAGTCGATGGCCTAGTGGTAATATCGCTAGACTATTAATCCAGAAGCTCAATTAATCTTCTGGCGGACACAGGTTTGAATCCTGCCACAGCAGATGGTGGAATTTGAATTCAATTTTAAAAAATTGGAATTAAGAATCTACTGATGACCATGAAACCATTATCAATTGTTGTAAAAACCCATCTGATTCACTAACATCCCTTAGGGAAGGAAATCTGGCATCCTTACCTGGTTTGGCCTACATGTGACTCCAGATCCACAGCGATGTGGTTGTCTGTCAACTGCCCTTGGGCAACTAGGGATGGGCAATAAATGCTGGCCAGCCAGCAACACCCCATGGATGAATAAAAAAAGCAAGCAGGTTATGCTGAGTTTAGAGAAGACATTAATTAGACCTCAGCTGGAATATTGTGCACAGTTCTGGGCGCCACACTTTAGGACGGATCTGAACGAAACGGAGAGTGCAGAAGAGCTTTACAACAATGATTCCAGGGATGAGGAAAGATTGGAAAGGTTGGGACTGCTGTCCTTGGAGAGGAGAAAGCTCAGAGGAGATTTGATTGGCAGAGTAGATACAGCTAAATTGTTCCCGCTCACAAGTGGATCGAGAACGAGGGGGCACAGCTTGAAGTGATTTGTGATGTGAGAAAACATTTCTTCACAGAACGAGTGGCTCAAGTCTAGAGCGCACTGCTTGGGAAATGTAGTGGAGGCAGGTTCAGTCTCAATTACTTAAATAGAAACAATGTGCAGGGAAAAGATAGGGGGATGGCACTCAGTCATATTTGAATAGATGCAGACATAATGGGCCGAATGGCCTTCTCCTCCTGCACTGTAACAATTCTGTGAATGCATCTTTTCCTGTCTGTTGATTGATGTTATCTGCCAGCTTTTCCCAACGCCTTAGGCTCGGATGCGATGGGATAAATAATTGTATTCGTGGCGCAGATGGTAATCTGGCAGAGTAAATATTATTCGATCAGATACGATTGATATGCATTGATGTTCACCCTGGAAACCTTGGAGCTTGAAGCATTGTTGGGAATACATCTTTCCCCATTTAGACATGAAAGTTTATGTAAGGCATTTCTTGGCCTAAGGACATCTCTGAATGCTCATTAGCCAATTAATGTTGTGAGTTGTGGTGCCAAACACTACAGACAATGTACACGTAGTAAGGCCTTACAGACAGCAGTGAGATCAGTGACCATAAGACTATAAGACATAGGAGCAGAATTGGACTACTCGGCCCATCGAGTCTGCTCCACCATTCAATCATGCCTGATGTTTTTCTCATCCCCATTCTCCTGCCTTTTCCCCGTAACCCTCAATCCCCGTATTAATCAAGAACCTATCTATCTCTGTCTTAAAGACACTCAGTGACCTGGCCGCCACAGCCTCCTGCTGTGGTGCTCCACAGTTTCACAGATTCACCACTCTTTGGCTGTGGTCAATTAATCTTCACCAGTAATGTTGGTTAAGGGTTAAATATGGTCTGATCACTGGGCAAAGACACTGCTTATCTTCACTCAGTGGCTGGCACTTCTTACATCCACCTGAACAGTCTTCAGATTTCTGGATACTGTTGTGTCTGAAAGGCGGAACCTCAAATAGTTCAGCACTGCTTTATAAGAAAGCAGTTGAGGTCAGAACGCTTGTACACTTTCAAGAAGGAGTTAGATATAGCTCTTCAGGCACAAGAGTGACACAGTGGTTAGCACTGCTGCCTCACAGCGCCAAGGGCCTAGGTTTGATTCCGGCCTTGTATGTGGAGTTTCCACATTGCCCCTGTGTCTGCATGGTTTCTTCCAACTGCTCAGATTTCCTCCCACATTCCAAAAATGTACAGGTTAGGTGGATTGGCCATGCTAAATTGACTGTTAGTGTCCCAGGATTTTTTTAAAGTTTATTTATTAGTCTCACAAGTAGGCTTACATCAACACTGCAGTGAAGTTACTGTGAAAATCCCCTAGTTGCCACACTCCGGCACCCATTCATTGACTTTTGCCTGTTTATGTTTTTTCTTTCAACTTAGTTCTGCTTAACTTCCTTGGTTAACTATGGTTGGTTTATCCCTCTCTTAGAATCTTTCCTCCTGACTGGGATATATTTTTGCTGAGCGTCTCATTGAATGTCTGCCAGTGCTTGATTATTGTCTTTCTTGCTGATCTATCTATCCTTTATTTCAGTGACACATATTTATTGCAGACCCAAGCTTTTCATTCTCAAACTAAATTCTATCATGTTATGATCACTATTTCCCAGGGGATCTTTTACTCTAAGGTCATTTATTAAATCTGCCTCATTACCCATTGCCAGATCCAAAATAGTCTGTTCCCTGCCTGGTTCTATGACATGTTGTTCTAGGAAACTATCTCTCGTGTAGCCAATGAATTTGTTGTCATAGTTACTCTTTCCAACTTGATTAGCCCAACCAACATGAATATTAAAGTCAATCATAATTATTCCTCTATTCTTTTTACATGCTCCAATAATTGCTGATTTAACTTCTTTGTTACAGTCTGGCTACTATTTTGGGGTTTACACACTACGTCCATCAACGTCTTGTTTTCCTTTCTTACCCCTACCCAAATGGACTCTACATCATCCGGGCCTAGATCATCTCTCACAACTGGCCTCATTTCATCCCTTATTAACAGCACTATCCCACCACCTCTTCCTGTCTTTCCAAAAAGTCACCTCAAGGCTTCCTGAGGGATGTTTTCTCTGGACACAGTTTTATTCAGAGAGAGCGAAGTGCACCATGTGTGTTCTGAGTAGCTCGGTCTTTTCAGATTGCCGCAAATTTCACCCAATTCGCTGAAAGATGGCCGATGTTTTGCAATGTAGGAGAAACATGTGGGTATGCTGGCCCTTCATCATAAATTTAAATTTTTGTCAAGTTAAAAATTATGTCTCCTGAAAGACATTTGCCAGAGATTAATTTAAGTGATAGACGGATATTGGCTGCCCATTTCATATTACTCATTCCCATTAGCTACATTGAAACAGTCAAAAAACCTTCTCGCTTCCAAGATACTTGAACTGCTTGAATGATGTATGGTCAAATATTGTAGCAGGAAAGAACTGTGAAGCTCTCAGTCATCATCAAACATGGGATTATAACTCATATTTCACATACTCTTTTACATTTTTAATCTTCACTAAGAGATTCATTTCTTTTCTCAAATTGCTTACTCTTCCCAGTTCATCTAAATTAAGTAGAGGAAATGTCTGGGACCTTCCTTTGGGAAAGCTTTTATTTTGTTCCAAATACATTTTTGATCATGCTTCCTTCTTTTTTCAAAGTTTGCACACAATTCTCCAGCCGTTCATGCCAGCAGGATTCTCCCTTCCCGCCGTCAGTGTACCCCCCCCCCCCCCCCCCCGCCCACGGGTTTCCTGCAGGCGTGGGGTGAGGTCAGTGGATATTCCCCATGACACTGGAGAATCCCACTGCTGGCAAACAACATGCCACCTCCTGCTGGCGGGAAACACACGGCTGTGAGGCTGAAGAATCTCACCCAAAGTTCTTCTGTGGGGTTTGTAAAAAATGGAGAGAGAGAGAGGTTTCAGTGTTACAACTTCTCTGAATTGGAAGCTCGCTTGGCTTAATCTGGAGTTTGTAAGAATAGTCCTCAGTACGTTCTGCCTAGTTCACATGGATTTGTAATAAGTCTTCAAGAGGCAGAAATCCCTTCACCAAAATCCCTTCATTTACCAACCCTAACAGCAGTACAGAGAGTGCTAGTAGTTAGCAGTCTCTCTCCGGGTGTGTCAGAGGAACTGACACTCCCAGTTAAGTAGAAGGCAAAGGCTCCCTGATTGGCCCATCAACTGGATCCTTAATCAGGGGTATCTTTTTGTAGGATCCTTGATCAGGGAGTTCGTACTCCAATAGGCCAACCTCAACGGCCTGATTGAAGTCATTACAGGACTCAGGGCCCAAAACATATCTTTTCATCGCACATTCACAGAATGTGGACCTCACTGGTCGTGTCAGCATTTGCTACACATCCCTGTACAACTGTGAGGGTTGCTAAGCTCTTTCATAAACAGCAATTTCACAAATGGTAGAAAGACTAACAAAAACATGATTAAAATTTACCGCATCTTAAGTTATCTTTCTCGTATAAAAATAATTTTTCTTAGATGGATAACTTACAAATGAGAACGATTGTAAGTAAGTGTATTATTACGTCCATTATATTTGCACTATGGTCCCAGTTCTTTCCCAAGGTGTACACAGTTAGGAACTGTTTCCAATATTTACACCTGCTGGTTTTAGTATTTACATTGCTATGGGGCCTAGGGTCCCATGTAGGCCAGGTCAGGCCAGGATGGCAGATTTCCTTCTCTCAAGGATATTGGTGAACCAGAAGGCTTTACGGAACCAGGGATCCAAATTCCATCAGCGCTGATCATCGCTGACGTAGACCTTTCTTTGTCTTTCCACTTTATTTAGTTAATTGGGTTTAAATTCCCCAGCCACACTCTTGGGATTTGAACTCACAAATCTGGATCATTTGGCCAATACTAATCCAATGGCATAATCACCCTGTGTATTTTTTTCTTTATCGGGATGTGGGCCTGGCTGGCAAGGCAAGCATTTGTTACCGATTCCTAATTGCCCTTGAACTGGGTGGCTTGTTCGGCCATTCCCGAGGGTAGTTAAGAGTCAACCACGTTGTTGAGGGTCTGGAGACACCTAGAGGCCAGACAGGGTAAGGACGGCAGATTCTCTTCATCAGTGAACCAGATGGGCTCTTAAAATGATCAATGATAGTTTCATGGCCACCATTCCTGAGGCTAGCTTTCACTTCCAGATTTTACAAATTGAATTTTAATTCCACCAGCTGCCATGGCGGGATTTGAACCCACGTCTCCCGGGCATTGGTCCGGATCTCTGGATTACTGGCCTAATGACTTCCTCATTACACCACCTCCTGCCCACTAAATGCAGCTTATGTAGAGGTTGGCACGTTCGTGATCCCACTGTAATTCGGATAAAATTGCTTCGCCCACTCAACAATTTTCCTTTTATTGACATTCTGCATATTTCAGAGTTAAAGAGAAACTGCTTTCTGTCCTGCAGAATTCCAGCAAACTGAACTGAATCCCACTCGCTCGCGTTGTACAGATCAATTCATAGCCCCAAACACACTCCTCCCATTGTGCAGAGTCACAGTGAACCAGACTGTTTCATACTTGCTTCTAACGTATAAACTGCCAAATTCAATATGTGTAAAATCTCTTGCTCGGAGCATGAAATAAGTATATCCAATGACTCACTCCTGCCCTTGCTGGGGCACTGGGATCATGGTGAGGCCTGCTCATTTATTATGGCTTTGACATGCCCATGTCAGTGTTGATACATTGTGGGTGCCTGCTTTGTGGGGTGGGTAATATGGTACTGGATGATGCTCAGGGAGGGAATTCTAATGGTTCCTCATCACCCAAACACGTAGTTTCCAGATAATGACTTTTAGAATGGTGCCTGAAACACATCCTTGCAGCATTTCCAGAGTCTTTTCAGCTTTTGAACCTTAATACTGATCTAATACTGACTAATGCTAAGAGTGGAAGATGTTTCTGTTCATAGGAGACACTAAGATCCGAATGCACAACCTCAGAGTAAAAGGACAACCCTTTAGAATTGAGATGAGGAGGAATTTCTTCATCCAGAGGGTAGTGAATCTGTGGAATTCATTGCCACAGAAGGCTGTGGAGGCCTAGTCAATGAGTGTATTTAAGACAGGAATAGTGATAGGTTCTGGATTGGCAAGGGGATTGAAGGTTATGGGAAAAATGTGGCAGAATGGGGATGAGATACTTATCAGCCATGGTTGAATGGCAGAGTAGACTCAATGGGCCAAATGGCCTAATTCTGCTCTGATATCTTATGGTCTTAGGGCTCATGCTCTTGGCCTTGGGATCCCACTAGGCCCCACATAAACCAGTAGACTATCATGTTCTTCTGTGAAGAGGAGTCAGGAAATCTAACTCCACCGTCTCCCATGGACAATGAAGAGATAGATGGAAATTTTGACCACCATTATTGGAAGCTGCCAGCAGTAAGTTATCTGGGTGGAGATCTGCCGTTTTCAAGTCCTGTGTGAATTTGCTGATCTTATGCCCGACTCCCAGCCAGCCTAGGCCGAGAGTGCATCCTGAGAGCTAATGGAATTTGGATCCCTGGTTCCATAATTTCCCTCGTAGTAAGTCAGGCTGAGTTTCACCTCCAGCCTTCAACCTATTAATCCAGTCCAAAGACAAGGTACAAGGATAGATTGGAAAGGGTGGGGTCTGTTCTTCCTGGGAAGAGGAGATTGAGAGGAGATCTGATGGAAGCGTCTAAAACCATGAAAGGTGCAGACAAAGGAAATAAGGTGAAACTTCCCACTCGGATAAGGATCTGGAGGCAGAAGCTACAATTTAAAAATTAGAAGTAAAGTTTATTTGATAGTCACATGGCTTACATTAATACTGCAATCAAGTTACTGTGAAATTCCGCTAGTCACCACACTCTGACGCCTGTTTGGGCCAGTGTACCTAACCAGCACATCTTCAGACTGTGGGAGGAAACTGGAGCACTTGGAGGAAACCCACACAGACACAGGGGGAGTGTGCAAATTTTGACTCAAGCCAAGATTCGAACCCGGGTCCCTGGCGCTGTGAGGCAGCAGTGCTAACCACTGTGCCACCGTGCCACCTTTTAAGGTGATTGGCAAAGAAGCAGAGGTGACATGAGTCTAACCCTATTTCTGCAGTGAAGGTTGGGACTTGGAATGCACTCATTGCCTGAGGAGACTGATTTAATCAAAGGAAAATGGATAATTGCAGCACTAAGGGGGAAAGGTGGGTGAGTGGGACCAGAGGGCCAGCACAGAGGGGCCGAACATCCTCCTTCTGCACTATTAGCTGTCCTGTGATTATATAAGAAAGAAAGATGTGGAACTTGTACAATATCTTGCCTCTGAAATGTCTCAAAATGCTTTTCACATCTATTTTCCTAATGTAGGTAAACAGTTTTTCATTTGTTTAGCCAGTGGAATGAATGTGAACTGAGGGTTCTGCTCGCTCTCGAGCAGAAAGCTAATCCATATTAGCCACATGGGCACACTGCTGCTCTGGAAGGATTGTTCTGCTTTCCCCTCAGTGATGTTGTGAATACTGATATATTGTCATTCTTAAGCACGGCACAGTGGTTAGCACTGCTGCCTCACAGTGCCAGGGACCCTGGTTCGATTCCTGGCCTGGGTCACCGTCTGTGTGGAGTCCGCACGTTTTTCCCTGTGTGGGTTTCCTCCGGGTGCTCCGGTTTCCTCTCACAGTCCAAAGATGTGTGGGTTAGGCGGATTGGCCATGCTAAATTGCCCCTTAGTGTCAAGGGGACTAGCTAGGGTAAATGCATGGGGTTATGGGGATATGGGTGGGATTGTGGTCAGTGCAGAGCCGATGGGCTGAATGGCCTCCTTCTTCACTGTGTGACTCTATATGACTGAGCCCCTCCTTCCCTGCAGGGGGAATCAACCCTTTCACCTCGCCTCTGGCTGCCAGACCCATAGACCTTGATACAAAGCTTGTGCAGAATATTGGCTGAATCTCGCCCCGGGACAGGTCAATTTTTGTTGAAATTCAGTCGGTGAAGAAAGCATGAAGTGGATTTTGATATAACCATCTGAAAATTTGCAATTTAGATGTGAATTTGACAGGATTCTCCACTCAGGCTTGTAGTTGGAAGTCAGCCTTTTGTGAGGATTCATTTGTAACAATTACATTGTTGAAAAAAATAATGTAATCGTACTTGCTTTTCTGGAGAGAATTGCCTGTCCTCCAGCCTTCCGATGATAAGGATATTGGAAGCAAAGAGCACACTTCTCCTCTGGAAGGATTGTTCTGTTCTCTCAGTGAAGCTTTGATTACTGATTTATTGCTGGGTTGAGCTGACGATTAGCTTTCCATGATTCATTGACTGCACTTAATTGGATATATTAGATTCACAGAGTGCGGTATTTGTAGTCAGTTATCTGTCCTTAAAAGATTTATGACACTTGGAGTCGAAGTCTGATGAATGGATTAACAAGAAGATAGAAGTAGATCACTGTACTTAAGCGAACTTACTTACTATTCAGAGGCGCCTCAATGTGGGAGCAGCTGGTGGAATTTGAATTCAATTAATAAATCTGGAATGCAAAGCTACTCTCAGTAATGGTGGCCATGAAACTATCAACTTTTTTATTCACTCATGGAACATGGATGTCGCTGGCTGCCTAGTGTTTATTGCCCATTCCTAGTTGCCATTGGAACTGAGTAGCTTCTGAGGCTATTTTAGAGAGTCAACCACATTGTTATGGGTCTGGAGTCGCATGTAGGCCAGACTCCTTCCCTAAAGGACATCAGTGAACCAGATGGGTTTTTACAACAATTGTTTCATGGTCACCAGTAGATTCTTAATTCCAGATTTTTTTTAATTGAATCTGCCGTGGTGGGATTATGAACCCAGATCTCCAGAACTTGCACTGACTTTCTGGATTAATAGTCTTGCGATAACACCACTAGGCCATCACCTCCCCATCTCTATTGTTGGACATCCAGGGACATCCAAATCCTTCTGAACACCAACATTAATGGTTTCTCCCCATTTAAAAATGTTTTTTTTTATGATTCTCATTAAGTTAAATTCTCATCAAAATTAACAATCTCACAGTTCCCCACGTTATACTCCATGTGCCACCGTCTTGCGCAGAGACCTGACCTATCTATGCAGAAGTATTGACTTCACAACTTACTTGCCCACCTAGTTCTGTATTGTCAGCAAACTTGAATGCATTACACTTTGTCCCTTCATCTAAGTCTTAATATAGACTGTAAATAATAGAGGTTCTAGATTGGTTCTTGCGGTACCTCATTAGCAAGCCTGGCAAACCAAAACAAAAAGCCTGTTTATTCTGACTTCCTGACTTCTGTCCTTTTGCAACCCTCTGTCTATCCTGATATATTATCCCCAGTGTGACTAGCCCTTATATTGTGCAACAATATTTCTTTTGGCATCTTATCAAATGCTGTTTGGAAATCCAAATTTATCACATCCATCAGTTCTCCTTAATCTAATTTGCTCGTTTTATTCTCTAAAAACTTTCGTAAATGCATCAAACATGATGTTCCTTTCAAGAACTCAGTGTTGTCTCTCCTTCATCAAATTATGGTTTTCGAAGTTGCCAGCTTATTTAATGATTGATTCCAGAGTTTTCCTAAAGACTGATGTCAGGGTAACTGGTCTGTAGTTCCCCATTTTCTCTCTCCTTTCTTTCTGGAGTAGTCGTGTTATGTTTACTGACTTCCAATCCATTGGGATCATTCCAGAACCCAGACAGTTTTGGAAAATCATGCAGCCAAAGTGTCTCTGTGCCTTTGTAGCTTCTTGCTTCCGTCCCAATAATTCACTATGCCCCCTATGTATACATGGGATACTTGCAGGCTAACCTGGTCTGTCAGCTTTGAGATCTAGGCACTCCTTGTGGAAAAGTAGATGAAGTAAGTCCTCACATCAGGATACAGTGGTTAGCACTGCTGCCTCACAGCACCAGGGACCTGGGTTCGATTCCCTGTTTGGGTCACTGTTTGTGTGGAGTTTGCACATTCTCCCCATCTCTGTGTGGCTTTCCTCCGGGTGCTCTGCTTTCCTCCCAGAGGTGTGCTGGTTAGGTCCATTGGCCATTCTCCCTCAGTGTACCTGAACAGATGCCGGAGAGTGGCGACTGGAGGATTTTCACAGTAACTTCATTGCAGTGTTAATGTAAGCCTACTTGTGACAAATGATTTTTTTTAAAAATCAATTAAATATTCTGATTGTTACATGTTCTTCAAGATTGGCAGCTGCCGGGTTCCTTTTGCTAATTCAACTCTTTATCACTGAAGGGTTTGCAGAGATCAGCTTTTTCACGGGGATGTAGGTGTCGCCCGGCAGTGTATATTGTTCATCCCTAATTGCTCTGTGAACTGAGGGTCTCGCTCGGGCTATTTCAGAAGGACAGTTAAGAGTTGACTACATTGTGTATGTGTGTGTGTGGAGATGGGTTTGGAGTCACATGTAGGCCAGACTGAGTAAGGATGGCAGATTTCCTTCCCTAGGGGTTTTACAATAATGGGTAACAGTTTCATGATCATCATTAATTAATTCCAGATTTATATTGGATTCAAATTTTACCATCTGCTGTGGTGGGATTCGAACCTGGCTTCCCAGAGCATTACCCTGCATCTCTGGATGACTAGTCCTGTGACAATGCCACTATGCCGCACAGTGGTTAGCACTGCTGCCTCACAGCACCAGGTACCCAGATTCAAGTCCCAGCTTAGATCACTGTCTATGTGGAGTCTGCACGTTCTTCCTGTGTCTGCGTGGGTTTCCTCTGGGTGCTCTGGTTTCCTTCCACAGTCCAAAAGACATGCATTGTCCATGCTAAATTCACCCTCAGTGTACCCGAACAGAGTGTGGCGACTAGGGGATTTTCCCAGCAACTTCATTGCAGTGTTAATGTAAGCCTACTTGTGACATTAATAAATAAATACCACCACCTTCCCTTGTGTGTCCTAAGGTGCTGGAAGGTGCTACACAAAAATGCACCTCCTTTCTGACTGACGTAAAGGGGGCGTTAGTCAGAATTTGCGACATTCTGTCATTGCAAAAACTTGCCATAATTGAAGCCTGTGTAACACCTCAATGTCCTGTATTCTTTGTGGCTTTAGGTTTTGGCTGATTGGTGAACGGGGTCATTAATCGAGACTTCTCTTGTGCTGCTTTTCAGGTACCTCTGACTGGGTTGGGAACGACTTTGTGGAAAACACGGGTGTCAGCCTGATCATTGAGCGCAAACCGGGCAGGAGTGCGATGAACGAGCCCACCGTTCTCCCAGAGCTGAAGGCCGTGTTTGAGAGAGACTGGAACTCCAAATATGCCCGAAACTTAGAAATAAATACTTTTCCAGAATGCTTGAAACTTAAAACATATCAGCCCAAACCATCCTAGTGTTACCTGACTGAAGCAATGCTATTGTTCTCTTTCTGAGATGTGTGGGAGACAGGTTTGAAATGGTCAGGAGTACTGGAAAGTTTCACTTTAGATTTGGGTTAAGGATAAGCATCTTGTGTGATCCACATTTTAAAAAAAAACATAACCCAAGTATTTCAATGATAATATAAAACAAGTAATATTACGTTGACCAGGAATCCCTGAACCTCTGGTCAATTAGGGCGATAGTTCCCACAGGAGAGTCACTGCGCTAGAGCCTAACCACAGGAGTAACTGCAAAGCCTAATGTGTAATGGGACAGTCAAAATTAAATGAGTTTTAATCTCACTGAAAAATGTTAGCGAAAGTTTAATCGACTGATACGGGTTTCCTATGTCTGTTGTTTTACTAACATTACACAGCACGACTTCAATCCATGTGGAGCCGAAGTGAAGCTCCTCAACCCTAGTTTTGAAATGATTCTTCAAGAATAGCACTCCCCCACCCCCCCATATTATTTTTCTCCTATTTTCTCTGCTGTCCATGAGGGTGGATTGGCAATAAGCTTCCCACAGTTTGCTAGCTGCTAAATGCACTAATACTCTGGTTACCATCTTCTGTACAGTTGTTCTTCTTGTTATTATTTCAGTAGATTTGTATCCAATAATCAGAAGCTGAACCAAATAACACTCGTATTATTATCATCTGCTTGCAGTGTAGCTTATCAGTCCTTTTGTCTAAGGTGTGTAAGCTTCTCGTACATGGCAATCTATAACCCAGCATTTAAGTGGCATTGGATGGGCAGTGACATTGTCAGCTGTGGCTCAATTGGTAGCGCCCTCACTTCTGAGTCACAAGACCATAAGACATAGGAGCAGAATTAGGCCACTCGGCCCATCGAGTCTGCTCTGCCATTCAATCATGGCTGATATTTTTCTCATCCCCATTCTCCTGCCTTTTCCCCATAACCCCTGATCCCCTTATTAATCAAGAACCTATCCATCTCAGTCTTAAAGGCACTCAATGACAACAAAGTTCCTGCTTCAAGTCTCACTCCAGGACTTTAGCGGAAAAATTCATAATTGGATGAGATGTTAAACTGAGGTCTGCTTGAGTTGATGTAAAAAGGTCCCAGTAATAAGTCTGCGGAGGCAGAGATCCCTTTATCATTATCCCTTCATTTACAAACTCTAATAGCAGTACACAAAGTGCTCGCAGTTAGCAGTCTACCTCCGGGGGTGTCAGAGGAACTGACATTCCCAGTTAAGTACAAGGCAATGACTCCATGATTGGCCTATCAATTGGATCCTTAATCAGGGAACTCATACTCCGATGGGCTAACCTCAATGGTCTGATTGAAATCTTTACAATCCCATGCCACTATTTCAAAGAAGGGCAGGTTTATCTTTCGTTTCTTGGCCAATATTTATCCATCAGTCAGCATCACAAAACTAGGTTTCTACTCATTTTGACCGTGCTGCTTGTAGGAGTTGCTTTTTGCCAATTAGCTGCCATAATTCCTACATCACAACAGTGTGGCACTTCTAAATGCACTTTATTGGCTAAGCACTTGCAGAAAGGCACTATATAAATGCAGGTTTGTCTGTCTGGAGTAAATGTTGGAATCAACCTTTGAAACAAATAATTCATGTTGTTGGCACAAAGGAATTGGGGCTTTTTCCTGGCTCTTGTAGCACTCCTAACACAACATGAGGGCATCAACAAATATCTTCAATTACACTCTTGAGGTCCTCACAAGGTCCATTGTCCCATTTGCTCTGGACCTCCACTCAAGGCTCCCCTGGTTGAGTGTTGTTGACAGAACAGACACATATTGCTGTTTCCTCTCCTATGCTTCAATAAGAATCCTCTGCTAATAAGGGATGATACTATGGCACAGTGGTTAGCACTGCTGCCTCACAGCGCCAGGGAGCTGGGTTCGATTCCCGGCTCGGATAACTGTCTGTGTTGAAGTTTGCACATTCTCCCGATATCTGTGTGGGTTTCCTCTGGGTATCCCGGTTACCTCCCACAATCCAAGGATGTGCAGGTTCAGTGGATTGGCTGTGGTAAATTGACCCTTAATGTCCAAAGATGTGTAGGTTAGCGGCATTAGTGGTCTAGATGCATGGAGTTGCGAGGAAGGGGTTGGGCCTTGGTAAGATGCTCTGCCGGAGAGTCAGTGCAGACTCGATGGGCCAAATGGCCTCCTTCTGCACCATGGGAATCTATGATTATGAGCATATGGAAGGAGTGTTCTCTGCAGCTAAGAGAAAATGATGTGGAGATGGCGGTGTTGGACTGGGTAAACAGTAAGAAGTCTCACAACACCAGGTTAAAGTCCAACAGGTTTATTTGATAGTAAATGCCACAGGCTTTCGGAGCACTGTTCCTTCGTCAGGTGAGTGGAAAACTCTCCACTCTTCACTCACCTGAAATTCATCCCCAGTCCTCATTCAAATACTTTGGGTGGGCGGAAAGCAGACTTCACACCTTCACGGACACATTGTCCAATTCCAAGGATCAAAGGGGTGGCACAGTGGTTGGTGCTGCTGCCTCACAGCGCCAGGGACCCAGGTTCGATTCTGGCCTCGGGTGACTGTCCCGTGTAGAGTCTGCACGTTCTCCCCATATCCATGTGGGTTTCCTCCGGGTGCTCCGGTTTCCTCCCGCACTTCAAAGATGAAAGATGTGCGGTTTAGGTGGATTGGCCAAATAAATTGCCCCTTGGTGTCAGGGAGTTTTGCTGGGTAAATATATGGGGTTCTGGGGGAAAGTCCTGGGTGGGATTTGTGTTGGTGCAGGCTCAATGGGCCAAATGGCCTCCTTCTGCACCGTAGGGATTCTATGAATTCATATGCCTAGAAGCTGAGGTGGGTGCAGTGTGCCAGACAAGCCCACACATTCCCTCTTCCCACCCTCAAGTAGATTTTTCTTACAAAAATTACATTCATGTTGAAGTGTCCACTTTATCACTTAACCTTTACAAACATATGGATTAGCAGCATGAGTAGGCCATGAGTCCGCTCCACCATTCAATAAGGTCATGGCCAATCTGCTTGTAACCTCAAGCCCACATTCCTGCCCGCCCCCAAGAACCATTCACCCCCTTGTTAATCAAGAATCCACCTAACTCTGCCTTAAAAATAGTCAAAGACGATAATTCTACTACTTTCGAGGAAGAGATTCACAACCCTCTGAGAGAAAGGATTTTGCCTCATCTCTATTTTCACTGGGCAACCTCTTATTTTTAAACAATGGGATGGCAGGTCTGTCATATGAGGAGAGACTAAGCCAGCTAGGATTACATTCACTACAGTTTAGAAGAGTGAGAGGGGATCTCATAGAAACTTATAAAATTCTAACAGGGTTAGACAGGGTAGATTTAGAAAGAATGTTCCCGATGGTGGGGGAGTCCAGAACTAGGGGTCATAGTTTGAGGATAAGGGATTAACCTTTTAGAACTGAAGTGAGGAGCACTGAAGAGAGGCTGCGATTTGCGAGTGGAGAGCTTGTGGGTGAGTACAGCGACTTTTTCTTTCTTTTAAAAACTAACTTTGTTTTAGTGGGGTTTTTTTTGTTTGCTTTAAGTTTTACCCTGGAAGTAGTTGCTAGGGCACTCGGGTCAAGTTTTTTTTTCTCACCTTACTATAAATTAGACCGGAGGGGATTCCCGATACGCTACATAGGTAGAGTATCCCAGCCCTCCCCCCTCCTCTAACCTAAAAAAGAGAGAGAGAGAGAGAGGCTCTGACTGAGAGCAGGTAAGACTGCTTTTGTTTTTGTGTGTGCTGTAAGGGCTTTGGCTCACAGGGCCAAAGAGATAAGGTAAGTTATAAGTTTTTTTTTTACTTTTTCCTCTGGGTTACTAAAAGGGGCAAGTATGGGTGTGAGGCCAGTATGTTGTTGCCAATGCAACATGTGGGAGGTCTTGGAAGCTCCTGGCCTGCCAGACATCCACACCTGTGCTCGGTGTGTGGAGCTGCAGACCCTACGGAACCAGGTTAAGGAGCTGCAAATGCAGCTCAAGGACCTTCGGCTCATTCGGGAGAGTGAGGAGGTTATAGATAGGAGCTATAAACAAGTAGTCACACCAGGGCAACGGGAAGAGAGCACTTGGGTAACTATTAGGAAGGGGAAACCTCGGGTGATGGAGAGCACACTGGTGGATGTCCCCCTTCAAAATAAGTACTCCGGCCTGAGTACTACTGGGGGGGACAGCTCATCTGAGGGAGGAAGCGGTGGCCAGGTCTCTGGAGCTGAGCCAGTGAGTCAAAAAATCAAAAAAGAGAGCAGAAAGGTAGTGCTAATAGGGGACTCCACAGTGAGGGGGGCAGACAGGCGTTTTTGTGGACGTAGAAGGGAGTCGCGGATGGTGGTTTGTCTCCCTGGGGCTGGGATTCGGGATGTCTCTGGGCGTGTCCCAGACATCCTGAAAGGGGTGGGTGAGGAACCAGAGGTTGTAGTGCATATAGGTACTACTGACGTAGGCAAGAAGAGGGAGGCACTCGTGAAAAGGGACTATAGGGAACTGGGTAGGCAGCTGAGGAAGAGAAAAGCGAAGGTAGTAATCTCAGGATTGCTGCCTGTGCCACGGGAGAATGAGGGAAGAAATGAAATGAGGTGGAGGGTGAATGCGTGGCTGAGGGACTGGTGCAGAGGGCAGGGATTTCGGTTCCTAGATCACTGGGACCTCTTTAGGGGTAGGTGGGACCTGTACAGTAAAGACAGGTGGCACTTAAATACCAGGGGGACTAATATCTTGGCGGGAAGACTGGCTAAGGCTACCGGGGGGACTTTAAACTAGAAAGGATGGGGGGAGGGAACTGTGATGGGGAAACTGGGACGGAAGAGGTTAGCTCCCAGGTAGGGGAGGACCGCAGGCAGTATGGGAGGGAGGTTAGACAGGCGGTGGAGATGGGAAATGCCCAGACTGAGGGGCTGAAGTGTATATCTTTTAATGCAAGGAGTGTAGTGAATAAGGTCGATGAGCTTAGGGCGTGGATTGCTGCTTGGGAATGTGATGTAGTGGCCATTACGGAGACTTGGATGTCTCAGGGACAGGACTGGGTACTTCAGGTGCCAGGTTTCAGATGCTTCAGGAAGGACAGGGAGGGTGGCAGAAGGGGTGGTGGAGTGGCACTGTTGATCAGGGACAGTGTCATGGCTGCAGAGAAAGAGGATGTCGTGGAGGGATTGTCTACAGAATCCCTGTGGGTGGAAGTTACGAACAGCAAAGGGTCGAAAACTTTGCTGGGTGTATTCTATAGGCCGCCCAATAGTGACAGGGAAGTTGAGGTGCAGATAGGGAAACAGATTCTGGAGAGATGTAGTAATAACAGAGTTGTCGTGATGGGAGACTTCAATTTCCCAAACATCGACTGGAATATCCCTAGGGTAAGGGGCATAGATGGGGAGGAGTTTGTTAGGTGTGTTCAGGAAGGTTTCCTGACACAGTATGTGGATAAGCCTACGAGGGGAGAGGCTGTACTTGACCTGGTACTGGCGAATGAACCAGGGCAGGTGATGGATCTTTCGGTAGGAGAGCATCTTGGGAATGGTGACCATAGTTCTATCTCCTTCACAATTGCATTGGAACGAGATAGGATCAGACAGGCTAAGAAGGTGTTTGTCTGGAGTAAGGGGAGATACGAAGAAGTCAGGAAGTTACTTGGTCAAATAAACTGGAAGGAGGCGTTCTTAGGGAAAAGTACCGAAGGAAGGTGGCGGATGTTCAAGGAATGTTTGTCTGGAGCTCTGCATGACAACGTTCCAATGAGACAAGGGGGTTTTGGTAGGTCGCGGGAACCGTGGTGCACGAAGGCTGTGTTGAACCTAGTCAGGAAGAAAAGGAAGGTGTACAAAAGGTTCAGGGAACTAGGAGATGTTAAGGATCTTGAGGAGTATAAGGACTGTAGAAAGGAGCTTAAAAGGGAAATTAGGAGAGCCAGAAGGGGTCATGAGAAGGCCTTGGCGGGTAAGATTAAGGAGAATCCCAAGGCCTTCTATAAATATGTGAAAGGTAAAAGGATGAGAAGAGAAGGGATAGGACCTATAAAAGGTGAAGGGGGAAAGGTCTGTGTGGAACCAGAAGAAATGGCAGAGGTGCTTAATGAGTACTTTGCCTCAGTATTCACGGTGGAAACTGATCTGGGAGATTTTGCTACGGATTTGAAGCAGATGGAAAAGATTGAGTTTGTGGATATTAAGGAGGAGGATGTGTTAGAACTTTTGAATTCTATCAAGATAGATAAGTCGCCAGGACCAGATGGGATGTACCCCAGGATACTGTGGGAGGCGAGGGAAGTGATTGCAGAGCCCCTGGCGATGATCTTTGCGTCGTCAATGGAGACGGGAGAGGTTCCGGAAGATTGGAGGATTGCGGATGTAGTTCCTATTTTCAAGAAAGGGAACAGAGATAGTCCGGGAAATTACCGACCGGTGAGTCTGACCTCAGTGGTTGGTAAGCTGATGGAGAGGCTTCTGAGGGACAAGATTTATAAGCATTTGGAGAGGTTTGACATGATCAGAAATAGTCAGCATGGATTTGTCAAGGGCAGGTCGTGCCTTACGAGCCTAGTTGAGTTCTTCGATAATGTGACTGAACACATTGACGAAGGAAGTGCAGTGGACGTGGTGTACATGGACTTCAGCAAGGTGTTTGATAAGGTCCCCCATGCAAGACTTCTTGAGAAGGTGAGAGGGCATGGGATCCAAGGGCCTTTGGCCTTGTGGATCCAGAACTGGCTTGCCTGCAGAAGGCAGAGAGTGGTTGTGGATGGGTCTTTTTCGGCATGGAGGTCGGTCACCAGTGGAGTGCCCCAGGGATCTGTTCTAGGACCCTTGCTGTTTGTCATTTTCATAAATGACCTAGATGAGGAAGTGGAGGGATGGGTAAGTGAGTTCGCTGATGACACGAAGGTCGGTGGTGTTGTGGATGGTCTGGAAGGATGTCAAAAGTCGCAGCAGGACATAAATAGGATGCAGGACTGGGCGGAGAAGTGGCAGATGGACTTCAACACGGATAAATGTGTAGTCGTCCATTTTGGCAGAACCAACGGGATGAACGAGTACACTATCAAGGGCAGGAGTCTTAGTAGTGTTGAAGAGCAGAAGGATCTTGGGGTCCGGGTCCACAGGACTCTTAAATCGGCCTCGCAGGTGGAAGAGGTGGTCAAGAAGGCGTATGGTGTACTGGCCTTCATTAATCAAGGGATTGAGTTTAGGAATCGGGAGGTAATGCTGCAACTTTATAAGACCCTTGTCAGGCCTCATTTGGAGTACTGTGCGCAGTTCTGGTCGCCTCACTATAGGAAAGACGTAGAAGCTATTGAAAGGGTACAGAGGACATTTACAAGGATGTTGCCTGGACTGAGAGGCATGCCTTATGAAGTTAGGTTGAGAGAGCTGGGACTCTTCTCCCTGGAGAGACGAAGGTTGAGAGGCGACCTGATAGAAGTTTATAAAATGTTGAGTGGAATAGATAGGGTGGATTCTCAGAGGCTATTTCCCCGGGTTGAAATGGTCGCTACGAGAGGACACATTTAAGGTGCGGGGAGGTAAGTACAGAAGTGATGTTAGGGGTAAGTTTTTCACTCAGAGGGCGGTGAGTGAATGGAATCGGCTGCCGTCAGTGGTGGTGGAGGCGAACTCGCTGGGGTCTTTTAAAAGACTTCTGGATGAGTATATGGGGTTTAATGGGATTGGGGGTTATAGATAGGTCTATAGATTGGTAGGCGTTGATGTGATCGGCGCAACTCGTGGGCCGAAGGGCCTGTTTGTGCTGTAGTGTTCTATGTTCTATATGTCTTCACCCAGAGAGTGTGAATGTGTGGAATTGGCCCAGAAAGTAGTTGAAGCCAAAACGTTGTCTGATTTCAAGAAGAAATTAGACATAGCTCTTGGGGCTAAAGGGATCAAGGGATATGAGAGGAAGCAGGGGGATCAGGATATTGAATTTGATGATTAGCCATGATTAAAATGAAAGCAGACTCGAAGGGCTGAATGGCCTATTCCTGCTTCTAGTTTCTGTGTTTCTATCTAGTTTCTAGTTCTAGATTCTTTGAATCTTCTCCACATCCACCCTGTGAATACTCTCTCAGGGTCTCAAAGGTTTTGATCAAGTTACCTTTTCCTGTTCTAAACTCTAGTGGATAGAAACTTAACCTCTCCAATCTTTCCTCATAAGGCAACCCGCCCATTCCTGGTATTAGTCTAATAACCCTCGCTGAACTGCTTCTAATGCATTTACATCTCCATTAACTAAGGAGATCAGGAATACAATATTCCAGATGTGCTCTCACCAATGCCCTGTACAACTGAACCTTCCTACTTTTGTGATCAGTTAGACAATAAAAACTGGGGTTGTTCTCTTTAAGGAAGAAACCATTAAGGGGGGAGGATTTCATATAGTTGTTTAAAATTGTAAGATTTTGATTAGCATAAATAAAGAGATCAATAATCAAACTCTTGACAACAGGAGCAGAGGGGAGATGAGGAGAATGTTTTAACTCGGCAGGTTGTTACAGTCTGGAATTGCCTGGAAAGGCGGTGGAAGCAAATTCAATAATAACTATTGAACGTCAGTAAATGCTTAAAAAGGCAGGGCTCTGGGGGAAGGTGGGACATTTTTACAAGGAGTTGTCATAGGCACAATGGCCCCAATGGCTCCCTTCAGTGGTGTACGGTCCAATGGATTGGCCTGAGATCAGTATTTGCTGATACAGTGATACAGAGTAACCTGATCCAAGAAGTGCTCTCACACCTCTATGGTCCATTAAAGCAAACTTATTTCACATGAATCAAGTTGTTGACCAACGCCTGCAAAGCGTAGCCAATGTGAGACTAACTCTGAGGGTAACTTGGCAAAGTGCCCTTGAGCCAATTACACCAAGTAGTCTTGTTGATGCAATGCTGAAGTTACTTATCTTCGAATTCCTACAGTGCAGAAAGAGGCCATTCAGCCCATAGAGCCTGGACAGACAATAATCTCACCCAAACCCTATCCTCGTAACCCCAAATATTTACTCTGCTAATCCCACCCCCCCAACCATAAGGGGCAATTTAGCAAACCAATCAACCTAACCCGCATGTCATTAGGCTATGGGAGGAAACTGGTGCACTTGGAGGAAACCCACACAGACATGGGGGGAACGTGCAAACTCCGCACAGACAGTTACCCAAGGCCGGAATCGAACCCAGCTTCCTGACACTGTGAGTCAGTAGTGCTAATCTCTGTGCCACCGTGCCGCCCTTGGAACTAAAGTTCCAGTTTTCCCATTGTGTCCCTTGGTGTGGAGCTTAGCCCCTCAGGAACACATGGGGGCATCATGAGGAGAGTGTATATAACTTCTCACTGAGTACTCCCAGCAGACGTGCTGGTTTCATATCAAGCAAACTCCTCCCAGCCCGAGCCAATATTCAACACCCAACCAATGTCACCAAAAAGCCAATCCAATTACCCCTTATCACATTTCTATTTGTGGCACCTTGCTGTGCACAAATTGGCTGCCATCTTACTTTTCCCTCTTTCCCCCCGCCCCCATCTCTGCATCCTCCCCTCCCTCGTTCCTCACTGTTTCCAAACCCGATTTTGGCCGGAATTCTTCGATGTCGTAGGTCCCTCCACAGCGAGAATTTGACGCTCAGCCAAAATTCCATTCGCAGCAGCGGCATTGGAGAATCCCAGTCGCGGGCAAGGCTGGAGAATTCCGGCTGTGGACGAGGTCAGAGAATCCTGGCCCTGTAACTTCCCTAGCCACAGTTTTCACACCAAGTCAGATTAGCCACTGGTCCATGTGTCGTGCATGCACTTTGCATTTATTACAAGCATCTCGTTCAGGAAGTGTAGCTGAAATCTACTCACTCACTCAAGTGCAGCAGGAGTCAATTTAATGAAAGTTCCTCCAACACCGATGCTGCTGCCACTGTAATAAAACAATGGGTCCAGGAGGAAGATAGTAACATCCATTGAATAGATCAGATGGTCTGTTGTTTCTGTTATTTTTGGCCTTGCACTCTCTGCTGTGTGAAGACATTGCCGGCAACTTCTTGCTGCCTTAATTACATAGAAACGCTACAGTGCAGGAGAGGCCATTCGACCCATCGAGTCCACACTATCTCACAAAATAGCCTTCCCCTCTCCCCTGCCTGTAACATATATCACGCTAATCCCCTAACTTATACACCTTGGGACACTAAGCAGCAATTTAGCATGGCCAATACACCTAATCTGCACATCTTTGCACTGTGGGAGGATCCCGGAGCACCCGGAGGAAACCCATGCAGACACAGGGAGAACGCGCAAACTCCGCACCGTCACCCGAGGCCGGAATCAAATCCGGATCCCTGGAGAAGTGAGGCTCACCACTGTGCCACCCTGCCGCTCGTAAATAAACCGTGTTATTTCAGGGGCACAGAATTCAAACTGAAATTATGTCACAATCCCGCTGGAGTGGGACCTGCTTAGATTATGGCCGGAATTCTCCGGCAGTTGGCGGCAGCGGGATTCTCCGGTCCCGCTGCAGTGAACGGAGATTTGGCTGAGCTCGCAGGGGTGTCAGGGCGTGAATGACTGAAGAATGTCTGAAGTGATAGCTCTTCATAGAGGAGAACAATTGAGTAAGGCTTTACAGGAGGGAGGCCATTCTGCCCATTGCATTCATGCCAATGCAAAGAGCAATCCAATTGGTTCAATTTCCTTGCTGTTTCCCCATAACCTACTTCACCCCCTTCCCTCCCTACCAACACTCCCCCCCCCGCCGCACCTTGTCTTTTAATTATTTTGTTCGACATTGGAACACAAAATAGTAGGAATGCACAGTTAACAATTCAGAATCAGCGTTTTAATAAATATCCTAGCGGAATTATTCGTGTTTCTTTTTCTTTCAGACCCTGACATGCTGCACTTTTTCAGGTACTTGGTTTCAATTTCAGAATCATGGCGTTGGAAGTTTTCCTTTGATATTAGAAGCTTTGCATTGGAAATTGTTTAGAGCAGTCGGACACAGCATTTGCATACAGAATTCCCATTGTTTAAGAAACCGAACAGCTATAAAGATACACTGCATGCCCTGTGGCGAAGAATGTTGTCTCCTCAGGGTTCTTTCACGAAAATGATACCGACCGGTTAATGATTCTCAAATATCAGTCTGTTGGTCTAATGGATTGATTTGATGCCCAGAGTGCTGGTGAAAGTTAGATCTCAGTTATTCAATCAGTCTGGGCTTCAGAGGATGAGCGAGTTTTGAGCTCAGGTTACTGACACTGATATTTGTAACCAATGAGCTCAGTGCTGAGTCGAAATTCCACGTCTGTGATTTCTTTAGTGGCACTGATTACCCTCTTTACAGTAAATGGCTTCACGAGTTATGCTCTGGCTTCCACCCATAGTCCAAAAGGTGTGGCAGGTTAGGTGGATTAGCCATGCTAAATTGCCCACTGGTGTCCAAAGATGTGTAGCTTAGATGGATCTAAATGTATAGGATTACAGGGATAGGACGGGGACCTAGTTAAGATACTCTATCAGAGAGTCAGTGCAGACTCGATGGGCTGAATGGCCTCTTCTGCACTGTAGGGATTCTATGAAATATATTAGGATAATGCACAGAGGCAACTCATATTGGCATAACAACACTTTCATTAAAAATATTGCTGGGGATAACCCCTAAGAGAGTTTGATGTCAGCCACCATCGAACCATAGAAAACTACAGCTCAGAAACAGGCCTTTTGGCCCTTCTTGTCTGTGCTGAACCATTTTTTGCCTAGTCCCACTGACCTGCACTTGGACCATATCCCTCCACACCCCTCTCATCCACGAACCCGTCCAAGTTTTTCTTAAATGTTAAAAGTGACCCCGCATTTACCGCTTTATCTGGCAGTAGTGGAATTTAGTTTGCTAATTGTCGGTATATTGCAATTTCAGGGGAATTCTAGGACAAAGACATTTGGTCCAACTGGTTTTTATGCTCTGCACAGGCCTCCTCCCACCCTATCAATATATCCTTCTATTCTTCCTTGTGTTCTGGCTGCCCCCTAAATGCATCGATGCTGTTGGCCTCAACTGTGTCTGATAATTAGCCACCCATTATAAACCCCACTAGATTCTGAAGGCAGAGTTTTCCCGTACTGCCCACCATGGGAATCGTAGTGGGACAGACCATGCAAAGGTCTGTTGACCCCGGGCGGGAGTTCCCAGCCTTGGGGGCGAGTGTGGTGGGAAAATCCAGCTCTCTGTGTCAGTTCACATTAGGGCAATTAATTTGATATCATCGATGCCAGAGGTAAAATAGCCCCGACGAATCTGTACTTCTTTCGTTCAGTTGAGCAAACAAACCTGCAGGACAAGAATCTCCAGTACAAACTTTGACTATTTTATTTAGCGTGGGTATAGTCAGAGAGCTGAGCAGTTGCAACTGTCAGTGGCTAGATGGAATTCTTTAACCGGGCTTTCATGTTCATCAGTGAATATCCCTGGACAAGGTTTGGGCTGTGCTATAGATGCAGCCTGGAACACCTTAGCGACCACTCAGATGTTGGATAGCTGCACAGAGGCCACAGCCGTTCTGGGAGTGATTTAAAAGGGTCCCCTGTTCCCATGTGAGATCAAAGCTGAGCAGATAAGCAATGGGGTCTACGATGAGACAACGATTTCTGCTGGATGATTTTTCCTGCCCTCAGCTGTTACTTGGGGTTAATCAAATTGGGTATTGTGAGGGAAATCTACTGACAGTGGGCTAAGAATGCCTTTGATTAAGGGCAGGCTTGGGCTAGAGTTCTCCTTCATCCTCATTCTTTACTGTGATTTTAAGCAAATGGATAAACACAAAATTGTACCTGATTAGTATTGACCACTGCACATTAAAATGGGGCTCAGGCAGACTTGATTCCTGTAACCCATTGCATGAGAGAACTGCATGAAACATATTTTAACGAGAGCTGTAATGTTTGCCTGTATCACTGCCTGCACAGGCACCTGTGGATTTGTGGGTATGTCCTACAAACAACAGAAAGAAATCAAAACTTTGTCTCGGAGCAGCAAGTTGATGGCTATTGGATTCAATAGGGACAGTATCTCCCCTACTGGTTAATTGACCTATGACAGCTGTGGGTGGCACTGTGGCACAGTGGTTAGTACTGCTACCTCGCAGCTCCAGGGACCCCGGTTCAATTCCTGGCTTGGGTCACTGTCTGTGTGGAGTTTGCACATTCTCTCCATGTCTGTGTGGGTTTCCTCCCACAATCTGAAAGATGTGCTGGTGAGGTGCATTGACTTGAACAGGTGCTGGACTGTGGTGACTAGGGGAATTTCACAGTAACTTTGCTGCGGTATTATTGTAAGCCTACTTATGACTAATAAATAAACTTTACCTACTTTAAACCCCTGGAAAGCGCAATAGTTACTATTGTATTTAATGTAGCAGATCATTTTGTGGAAAAGAAAATTTGCCATCGAGCCACATTAGGAAATATTAGGACAGGTGACAAGGTGGCCTGGTGGCACAATAGTTAGCGCTGCTGCATCACGGTTCCAGAGACCTGTGTTTGATTCCTGGCTTGGATCACAGTCTGTGTGGAGTCTGCACGTCCTCCCCGTGTCTGTGTGGGTTTCCTTCCACAGTCCGAAAGTCGTGCTGGTTAGGTGCATTGGCCATGCTAAATTCTCACTCAGTGCACTTGAACAGATGCCAGAGTGTGGCAACTAGGGGATTTTCACTGTAACTTCATTGTACTGTTAATGTAAGCCTACTTGTGACAATAATAAATAAACTTCAAACTTAAACTTAAAAACACAGTGTAGGATTTGCTGCATTTGCTATTGTAAATCACAGACTAAACATAATGGATAGATTTCCTTTGGTTACAATCACTGGTTGTGGTGTAAACATGATAGAGGAAAGTCCTCTGATTGGTACTGTTCATTGCAGGTAAACATGTTGAGGCTCCAGGGTAAACTACCCCCATTATGTTTTAGTATAGAGGGCAAGATTCTCCAGCCTTGCCCAGCGCTGGGATTCTCCAGTCCCGCTGCAGCTATCAGAGATTTGACTGAGCATCGCAGTCTCTGTTCTCGCAGGCAGTGGGGAGGTTGAAGGGTGTAACTGGCTGGGAATTCCGGTCAGTGTCTGTGTGGGATCTAGCGGAATGTCGGGTGGATGGGGCAGGATTATCCGTATGGACCTCTCCCACCCCCCCGGAGCCTGACAGCAGGGTTCAGAAACACACACTGCGCAGGAAGGACTTACCCAATGTGAGTACTCCCCGGCCCAACTAATGGCCAGAGTTGCACACCTTCCAGTTAAGAGCTGTCCTGGAGACAGAACCAACCAGGAGTCTTCCAGCTTGAAAGCATGGCGGGGTGCCATGGCAGATAAAAGAAAGAGAGGGAGCTTTGAAATGTCCCCTTGCCGACCTTAAAGGAAAAAGATACACTCAACAGAATGGTCACCGTTGTGGGCTGGAGGTGAGGGATGGGGGTGGGGGAAGGAGGTAGGGGTGGAGGATGGGGAACCTCTTTGGAGGGAGGCCTACAGCAGGCAGTAAGGGAGCGCCATTAAGCCTGTCTATATAAATGCTATAAACGCCACTAGCTTTCGGGGTTTGCCCCTTCGTCAGGTGAGTGGAGAGTTCTGGTCACAAACAGAGCGTATAAAGGCACACACACAGTTTACAGATTACCGATCCACATTCTGTAAACTGTGTGTGCCTTTATACGCTCTGTTTGTGAACAGAAATCTCCACCCACCTGACAAAGGGGCAAACCCCGAAAGCTAACGGCGTTTACTACCAAATAAACCTGTTGGGCTTTTAACCTGGTGTTGTGAGACTTCTTACCGTGTTAACCCCAGTCCAATGCCAGCATCCCCACATATAGAAATGCTACCCAACCCCCAGCTGACCCCCAGGGACTGACAGTGGGAGGCTGCTTTCAGGCTCTGTCCCCATCTCAGGCCTGAATGGGTTTCGATTTCGGCCAATAGGACTTCAATTCAGAAAGCGACCCCCCCCCCCCCCACACCCCCCCCCTCCCCCCACACCCCCCCCCCCCCGCCAACCCCCCACTCCCCACCAACCCACCACCACTGCCATCCCATCTCTGGGAATATGGTCCAGAAAAGGATGTGGTGTGGGGTGAGGGGGGAATGGAGCTGGGGGGAACTGGCCTGTGTGACACCAGCGTGGAATTGTGTGTCAATCCCCTCCCACTCCCGCCCACACCCCGCTACCCCTCCCCTCCCCCCCAATCCCCCACAGCCAGGGGTAAAAATGCAGCCAATGGGATTTGCTGGTAACGCGTGACGGAGGGAAATCCTCCTGCCGTGTTTACAATGTCTGTAACACCGAGTGGCCTCACAAAGCCACGCCCACAGGTACGTGTGTGGAAGGCAGAATTGATCTTACGGGGGAGTGCAAAAGAACACATCATGTTCATTCTTCCAATATAAAATCAACCCTTTCTTAATGGCTGTGCCATTTTTTTCACATTTAACGCGCACCGCCTTTTTGTACGATTTGTAGTTGACCTAGAGAGAGAATGGAGACGTTTCTGACAGAGTAAGAAAATAAACAGCAGAGTCAGAAACCTTTGAGCCTAAAACATTTAGGCAAACTGTGCATTGTGGCTGCAAACTGTATTCGGGGCATTCAAACAGAAATGCATCATGTACTTATTAAATAACGACAATAAATTTGCACAGTAAATTTGACTGTTATGAAAGAGTTTATATTTGCAAGGATTTTACCCCCAGAGAAGGTTCTTCAAAGGTGTTGTTGCCGGGGAGAAGCTGATGCTGTGAGTGAGGCTTTTTTTACATCAGTCGTGTCTCCTGCCAACACAAGATGGCTGCACAAGATGGCCGCCGATTGTAGTCTGCACATGCTTTCTTGTCCACTTGCACACAGTAAACCAGTGATGTCATTTGCAGATGACACAGTGCCGGTTGGATTTTATCTGGATCCAGAAGCCATTCACCCAGTTTCTGAGCCCCCTGGGGTGGGCGAGCAGTCAGAACGTGCCCTCCTCACGGTGACAGGCCTGGGTTGGGGAGAGCAGACTCCCAAGTGGGTGATTCCCCGCGGTTAGGTACAGTAACTGGATGAACCGAAAGGAGCCCTGGGGCTACAGAAATGGGATACAGAGATTGTATTCCAGAATTGTGGCCACAGTCGGGTAGGTTAGAAGTCTCCCCTCTCTTGCCTTCCCAATCCCCAGCTCCGTTCCTCCTTTCCACCCTACCAACTTGGACTAGGTGAGTCCTCTTAATTCACTGTCTTTGATAATAGTTTGATAAGCATCTCTGCTCTTGGCCACTGCCTATTCCATTTATAATGTTGTCATGGAGTAAAACATGCATAACATTGACAGCGAACGCAGCATTAAACATTTCTCCTCAAAAGGGTACATTGAACAGGGGGTTGTCCATTCTCTATACACCATCTAGTGGTCAATTCAAAGTGTACAAAACAGAGATTGGGAATAGTTTGACTGCCCAAGAGTATTGTAAAAAGAGAGTAAAGTTAAAACCACAGATGGTAAATGTCAGGTTGCCCAAATCCCAAAGGAAGACTTGGAACAAGTTGCCAGAATATTTTGCAATTTGTGTATTATGAGGAATCATCTGAACTCAAGATAAGAAAATCCCAGACCACCTGCTACAATTTTAAATATTAAATTTGAACACATTAAAAACTAAATGAAACAGAAAATACTATTTAAAGACATGAGAAATACCTTAACACAGTTAATAGTACTTTACAAATATTTCAGAAAAGATATTGGATAAAATAAACTCAGTGCTAAAACCTCCTTTTAATAACAAGAGTGCTTATAGATTTTCTAATCTGTCAGGATTGTTAAAATGACTACGCAATGCCCTGCTGTTCCAGGTGAAATTTCACATAGACTCTCCCCACTGTGAGTGGCAGCAAACTGGTGTTCGCAGGTATAGTTTCAGCACACGCTGTCTTCTTCAAGATCTCACAGCCACACCGCGATAGCCTTCAGGGTCACTTTGAATATTTTTTTGTTCCCTTTGATCTTCCAAGCTGCTATTTCTACAATACTTTAGAAATTCCTGTTCCCAGAATTGACCAATTTTTAAAATTACTTTATGGCTAATATATTTATGAGGTAAACTTACTATTTTGCTTCAGACATTTACAATCTCCCAATTGTATATGTTTCCTTTGATATCTAACATTCAGCTGACTTTAAAATCACTTCCTTTATCTGCCTAATGTAAATTCCTGCTCAAGCTGCTTCCTTAGCTCCCTGTTCATTACCATTCCAACTACTTGCCTCCACGCTTCCTATGTTGATGTTTTGACATTTACAATCTAACTATCTCAGTCATATTCATATTCATACATAGAAGCTTGGTTCCTAATATAGGACGATATGGCAATGATGTTTCAAGAGATATTAAGGATTCTCATTTTCTCACTATAAAAATATTAGAGGTAAATGAGTGGTGTAAGTTTTGTGTGTAAATAAGGTCGAGAGACTAGGGAAATTCTGCCTACTAGCTGCTCCATCACCCAATAAAAATACTGGGAGTAAAACAGATTTTTGGCAGTGGGACGTAACAACTGGTTGTGCAGTCGTTAGCACTGCTACCCCACAGCGCCAGGGATCCCGGTTTGATTCCATCCTCGGGTCGCTGTCTGTGTAATGTTTGCATGTTCTCCCCGTGGGTTTCAAAGAACAGTACAGCACAGGAACAGGCCCTTCAGCCCTCCAGCCTGCGCCACTCTAACCCAACTAGACCATTTGTTTGTATCCCTCCATTCCCAGTCTGTTCATGTGGCTATCTGGATAAGTCTTAAACGATCCCAGCGTGTCTGCCTCAAACATCTTGCTTGGCAGTGCATTCCAGGCCCCCACCATCCTCCGTGTAAAATACGTCCCCCTGACATCTGTGTTGAGCCTTGCCCCCTTAACCTTGAACTTGTGACCCCTTGTGTTCGTCACCTCCGATCTGGGAAAAAGCTTCCCACTGTTCACCCTACCTATGTCCTTCCCAATTTTATACACCTCTATTAGGTCACCCCTCATCCTCCGTCTTTCCAGGGAGAACAACCCCGCATGCTCTGGTTTCCTCCCACACTCCAAAGATCTGCGGGTTAGGTTGATTTGCTATGCTAAATTGTCCCTAGTGTCGGGGGTTAGCAGGGTAAACATGTGGGGTTATTGGGAAAGAGCCTGGATGGGATTGTGGTTGGTGCAGACTCAATGGGCCGAATGGCCTCCTGCACTGTAGGATTCTATGATGAACAGCCTGTTTTACATTCCACCCCATTTTCTTTTCCATTAGCTTTGTAAGGTGGAGCTACGGACCTCAGTAACATGTATCCATCCACGTGCAGCTTACTGGCTCATGAAGCAGATGGCTATGTCCTACTCAGGACCCCTCCCCAAACTCTTTGTCCAGTACATTGATGGCTGCATCTGAGCCATTTCATGCTCGCTGGGAACTGGGAAACTTCACCAACTTTGCTTCCAACTTCCATCCTCACCTTCACGTGGTTCATTTCCGACATTCCTTCTTTGACCTCTCTGTCAGAAGGAAATACTGTTAAAACTTACGGAATAACTGGTACTAGTCCGAACTGGTCCTGTATTACTTAAAATGGAACTCCAGTTCAGACCAGTACCAGCATTTCCAACTTACACTTGTTTTTCCTTCCGAAGTTTAAGCTGGCGACTGATATTCATTAATTACTGTGGCTGCAGGAACCTGAGACAAAAACAGAAAATGCTGGAACATCTCAGCAGGTCCGATAGCATCTGTGGAGAGGGAATAGATCCAATGTTTCAAATTTGGCATACTGACCTCTACCTCGCGGAACCTGAGCGCCAACTCTCAGTCACTTCCTCCTACCTCCCCGGGCCACAACCCCACCACTGAATACCAAGCCATTGTTTCCAGGACTGTCACTAACCTCATCTCCTCCACAGATCTTCCCTCCACAGCTTCCTACCTCATAATCTCCCTTCCCCGGGCCACCTGCTTCTACTTTCTTCCCTAAATTCCACAAACAGGACTCTTTCCCATAGCCCCACCAGGATCATCTGTTCCTGCCCCACCGAACTCACTTCTTCCTATCTTGACTCCATTCTCCCTCCTCTTGTCCAGTCCCTTCCTCTCTACATCTGTGATTCCTCCAATGCCCTACGCCATATCAACGACTTCCACTTCCCTGGCCCAAACTGCCTCCTCCTCACCACGGATGTCCAATCCCTCTACACCTCCATTCCCCTGTTCCTCAAACAGAGGTCTGAACAATCCCCATCCACCACCACTCGCCTCTGCCTGACTGAACTGGTTCTCTCACTCAACAATTTCTTATTTGATTTGATTTATGATTGTCACATGTATTATTGTACAGTGAAAAGTATTGTTTCTTGCGTGCTTTTCATACCATTCATAGAGAAGGAAACAAGAGAGTGCAGAATGTAGTGTTGCAGCCATAGTCAGGGTGTAGAGAAAGATCAACTTAATGCAAGGTAAGTCCATTCAAAACTCTAACAGCAGCAGGGAAGAAGCTGTTCTTGAGTCGGTTGGTACGTGACCTCTGACTTTTGTATCTTTTTCCCAAAGGAAGAAGGTGGAAGAGAGAATGTCCAGGCTGCGGGGGGTCCTTAATTATGCTGACTGCTTTGCTGAGGCAGCAGGAAATGTAGACAGAGTCAGTGGATAGGAGGCTGGGTTGGATGATGGATTGGGCTACGTTCACAATCTTCTGCAGTTCCTTGTGGTCTTGGGCAGAGCAAGCGCCATACCAAACTGTGACGAATGATCATCCAGACTCTAAATGATGGCTCTATTCTCTCTCCACAGATGCCATCGGACCTGCTGAGATTTTCCAGCATTTTCTGTTTTTGTGCACTGATATTCATGGTAAGTCCATTGGCTCCCAAAGCTACCTGGACTACTCTTCCTCATACCCTGCTCCCTCTAAGGAGTCCATTCCATTCTCCCAGTTTCCCAATCCCTGTCACGTCTGTCCTGATGACGCAACTTTCCTTTTCCCTGAAGTGAGGTACCCCCCCCTTCCCCACTCCCCCCTTCCCCTGCCCCCATCACCATGGTTGACAGGACCCTCAACTGTGCCTGACTCATTTCCCACACTCCTGATCTCACCGCTTCCCCTCGCACCCAGAAAGGCATTGTAGATATTAAATTGTATATTCCTTGTTAAATCTGTAACTGCATCATATCACAGCAATGTGCCTAAAAACCTAAAGCATGAATTCTGAGTGAAGGTGAACAATTGCTCAGATGTGTTGTTCTGTTTGTGTGTGTGAGGTCCAAAACCAAGTGTGAGGCTTTTGTTAAGAATGATCCAGCAATGGTTGGTAGTGAACACTTTCTCAATCACTGTGAGCCACATGGATCAGGCGGATATTTTTCCGATCATGAAAACCTGTTCTTCTTTTATGATCATGAACAGTCTTGGATTTAATTGATTACCTGATAAGCCCTGAATTGTTCAAATTCAAAGAACCAAATCATAGACCTGCATATTCATCTTCAAGCCATCTGACTCTAACTGTGACAAAAATCTATTCGACCGAGTTCAATGTGAGCGAATCTTCCCTCCTCTCCAAACTGGCTCCTCTCATCAACTTCACTGAAAGCATTGGAACACGATCAAAGGCTCAGAGATCACCTTGGACAGGCAAAAAGGTATCTGGAGAAGACAAACCAATGGATTCCCCCAAGGCTCAGTACTGGCTCCAACCGGTACACAACTGTTCTTCCAAAAACTACCTCCCAAAAATTCATAAATGCTGATCACACCTGCCTCACAACTCAAACCCCCGACCACGACACCTTGGACCAGACCCAGGACTTGTCAAACCTTGAACAATCTTGCAACACATGGCAACTCAGGCCAAGCCCTGCAAAATCAGGATCCAGCTTATTCCATCTTCATAATGCCAAAGCTAAAAAAGAAATCAACATTCAAATGAACGGCTCATAACCATACTTGGTGGCATAATAGCACAGTGGTCAGCACTGCTGCTTCACAGCTCCAGGGACCCGAGGTCGATTCCCGGCTTGGGTCACTGTCTGTGTGGAGTTTGCACATTCTCCCCATGTCTGCGTGGGTTTGCTCCAGTTTCCTCCCACTGTCCAAAGATGTGCGGGTTAAGTTGATTGGCCATGCTAAATTGTCCCTTAGTGTCCTGAGATGCACAGGTTAGAGGGATTAGAGCCAGTGTCAAGTCCCGTAACAACTTAATTGTCAAACTAGCCGTCTGAATGTGGAGTGCTGCTGCCACCGCCCTCCAAACCTCAACACTAGAATCAACCAGTCCCATAATACAGAAAGAGGACATTTGGCCCATCGAGTCTGCACTGACCACAATACCATCCAGGCTCCATCCCCATAAACCCATGCATTTATCCTAGCTAGTCCCTTCAAATCTAAGGGGTAATTTAGCATGGCGATCCACCTAACCCGCGCATCTTTGGACTGGGGGGGTGGGAAACTGGAGCACTCAGAGAAGACCCATGCAGACAGGGGGAGAATGTGCAAACTCCACACACAAACAGTAACCCAAGCCAGGAATCGAACCCAGTTCCCTGGCGCTCTGAGACAGCAGTGCTAACCATTGTGCTCAATTCAGCCCCAACTCACACTCTCATACTCAGTAGCAGAATACTGCATCCCTGTTTGGTCAAGATCACCACACACACACACACACACACACACACACAAAGTTGACACACACCCAAGTAAATGCTACCATGTGTATCATTACTGGAACCCTATGCTTAACCCACTCCCTTGGCTCCCTGTCCTGGTAAACATCACTCCTCCACATATCCACTGACTTGCAACAACCCCCAAAATGGTAGAAAAAGTTCCGAATGCCCTCCTCCTGCCACTTCATCCTGATCTATTCAACCCAGTCAAGTTATGACTCCCATTAAGAAGGCTGATTTGCAAAACTCTCCCAACAGGACTTCAGCGCAAGCTCCTGGACAAATATATGGGAGTCTTTGGACACCACACTCAGGTACGTGGCCTCAATCCTAACCCAACAGTTGTCAAATCTTCCAAGGAAAGAGTGGTCCACCCTCAACATGTTCAAGACTGGCCTCACCTACTGCTTGGCAAACCTCTGCAGGTGGGGCACTAGGGCCAGCCCCCCATGTGCCTGTGGGAGAGAGCAAACAATGCAAAGTTGCCATATCAAAGCAACTTTGTCTCAACAACTTCACTAAAAGCACTGGAACACAATCGAAGGTTCAGAATGCAGGGCCTTCATGGTATCGGATTTGAACCCGTGCTGTTGGTGTTGCAATGCATTCTGAACCAGCTGACCAACCAACTGAGCTAACCGACTGAAGCAAGCTATGCACCGTGTCACAGAAGAGTGTCGATTCCACAGACTCAGTGGAGGCCTATCCCTGCTTAGCAAAGGGATTTTGCATTCGCAAAATAAATAAACCCCTTCACCCACTGCGATATCCTCCAATCCACCTGTGTTGCACCTCTGCCACCCTCTGTTGATTTCTTCATGGATGATGTTGCATTTTCCCTTTGCAAACACTGAGTATTTCTTTGCAGGGATGGTCTGATGAAACACCATGAGATCCTTGCTCCAGTGGTGTGCACCCAGTACTCCCCCTAGTGTCTGGTTGCATTCACACCATCTCTCTCTCCCCCTTCCTGTAAAACAGAGTAACAATTTCTACTTTCTCTTCAAAAAAACATAATGGGTGGAATTTTATCGGTTCGCCCGCGACTTTATGAGAGCCAGATTTCCAGCATGGTCAGCCTCTTGCTAGAAGTGGGTGAGAGGCTGAATAATGTATTTAAATTTATTATAATCTTAATTTACACGTGATTAGCCAGTCCAGCGCTTAATCGTCCAAGCTAGCTTGCCTTTATGGCCTCACTGGGCAGCAGAGTAAATGTGCGCTCCCCATGAGCGGCAAACAGTCGTGTTGGCCTCGCTGGTGGAACCGGAGGACAATGAGGCCCCCCGAAGGCCAAGGGCAAGGGGGGGTGCCCCTTAGGCAGTGCCAGCCTGGCAGTGCCACCCTAGCACCTCGGCACTGCCAGCCTATCACCTGGACAATGTCCACTGGGCACCTTGGCGCTGTCTGGTGGCACTGCCCACTGGATACATGTGGGAATAATAAAACAAATCAAATCAAAGACTTTAATCAGTCCCAGAAGCAGGAAAAGGCAGAAGAATGGGAGGAAGAAAAGGAAAGGCCTTGATAAGAAGCGGGAGAGAATAAGTAACATAAAGAGGTAGCAATGGGTCAAATAAAGAAACAAAGAGGTGCTGTAAATGGGAATGGCAAAGTCATCTTCCCTTTTGTATTTCCCATCTTACCTCATTTCCTCGACAACACATGCTGAGCATCATCACCAGTAAAACATGACTGCAAATTGAGCGGGGAAGAAATTTTTTAAAACATACTTGGCGAAATAATCCATATTAAAAGACATTCACGTCATGTTACAGGATTCTGCTTGAGTAACAATTGCACATCCCACTTCCTGCCTCAGAATGACTATTGAAGAATCTTGCAAAATGTCACTTTCATCTAACATGGTGATGGGCCTCTGCCTTTGGGTCAGGATTTTACTGGTTTGTTTGACCCGAGGGGGAATTGGAATCCTTGACCTTCTGACTCAGATTCAGACTGACTTTTCACCTCAGTAATTACCTGTTCATTCTGACTCATTGCTCTTGCTGTGCACAAATTGGCTGCTGTGTTTTTGATATTACAACAGCAGCTGTGTTCACTAACTGTGAAATAACACCATAAGATATAGGAGTAGAATTAGGCCATTCAGCCCATCGTGTCTGCTCCACCATTCAATCATGGCTGATATGATTCTATTCCCCTTTCTCCTGCCTTTTCCCGGTAACTCTTGATCCCCTTATTGATCAAGAACCTATCTCTATCTTAAAGACACTCAAAGGCCTGGCCTCCGCAGCTCTTTATGGCAATGAGTTTCACAGATTCACCACCTAAGGGGCACCCCTCCTTGCCCTCGGCCTTCGGGGGGGGCCTCATTGTCCTCTGGCTGAAGGAATTCCTCCTCCTCTCAGTTTTAAAGGAGCTTTTAGATGCTTTGGGATATGTTCAAGATGTGAATGGTAATGTTTAAATTACAAAATTGTTACTTCTCTTCTGCTTCGGAGGCTATTTAGAGAGAGGAACTCACTAATGAGAACAAGACTTCACGTAGCCCTTTGTGAATCTTCAGGACACAGGCATATCAACGGCAGGGGCCCCAGAATTTAAGGGGAGGCGGGAGGATTTGTGGAACGCAGAGATCCTTGGCAAACGTTTTTGGCAGAATTCCCATTTAAATTTACTTGTCAGCAGCTGGTATAGGAATTAGGAGTGAAATAGGCAAATTCAGCTCTTCAAGCCTGCTCTGCCATTCAATCTGATCTCTCCCAGCTGGTCACTGTGTAGTCTTGGCCCCCAACAACCAACTAATTCTCTTGACTATTATTTCAAATAGTGCAGCAACTACAGATGTTTTATTCACTTATATCAAAGTGGATGACACTGGCAAAGGCAACATTTGTTGCCCATCCCTAGTTGCCCTTGGGAAGGTGGTGGTGAGCTGCCTTCTCGAGCCAGTTAGGCGGTTAGAGGGGTGAGTGGGGTAAATACGTGGGGTTATGAGGATGAGGTCTGGGAAAGATGCTCTATCAGAGAGTGGGTGCCGATGGCCAAATGGTCTGCTTCTGCACTGTAAGGATTCTATGGCTCTATGATTCACTGCAGTCCGTGCAGTGTAGGTACACTCACAGTGCTGTTAGGGAGGGAGTTCCAGGATTTTGACCCAGCGACTGCAAAGGAACGGCGATATATTTCCAAGTCAGGATGGTGAGTGGTTTGGAAGGGAACTTACAGGTGGTGGTGTCTGCTGCCTTTGTCCTCCTAAATGATAGAGGTTTGGAAGATGCTTTTAAAGGAGGCTTGGCAAGGAACTGCAAGGCATCTTGTAGATGGTAGGCACTGCTACCACTGTGCATGGGTGATGAAAGAAGTGATAGTTTATGATGATGGGTGTTTTTGTGATTAAGCGGGTATCTCCGCTCTGGCTGGTTTTGATTTTTTTTGAGCGTTGGAGCTGTATTCTTCCCGGCAAGTGCGAGCAGATATCCCATCACACTCCTGGAAGCAAAATAAAGAGTTGCAACTGCTTCCAAACGTAACACGCAATCATTAAATACCTGTTATCCAACACCATGTTTACGGTGATCAAAATGGAAATCTTCTCCTTTGTATTTGCCCTGGAGTTGTTGCTATGGCCACTGTATATTGAGTAATCACGGAGACATTTGAGAAAGTGGTGGTGTAGTCATTGGGCTAGTAATCCAGAGACCCAGGGTAATGCTCTGTTGATCTGGGTTCGAATCCCACCGTGGCAGATGGTGCAATTTGAATTCAATAAAAACGTGGCGTTAAAAGTCTTAATGGTGACCATGAAGCCATCGTCGATTATGGTGAAAACCCATCTGCTTCACTAATGTCCGTTAGGGAAGGAAATCTGCCGTCCTCACCTGGTCTGGCCTACACATGACTCCAGAGCCACAGCGATGTGCGCTCTTAAATGGCCTCAAGGATGGTCAATAAATGCTGGCCCAGCCAGTGACGCCCACATCCCATGAGTGAATTTATAAAAATGTTGCTTCCAGCTGTCCGTCTGTTGAAATCCGTGCAGTCCCAGTTAAGAGGCATTTGATCTTAGATTGACACACAGATTCTTTTTGGCCCATTGTGCCTATATCAGCTTCTTAAAGGAACTATTCAAGAAGTTCTGTCCCGCTGCTCTTTCCCAATATCCCTGCAAACCTTTCCTTTTCAAATAATAATCCAATTCCCTTTCGTAAGTTACATTTGAATGTTTCCACCAGCCTCACACACGATGCGTGATAATTCATCACACTAAATTTCATCTCTTCTCTTGCAAATGACAATTGAATTTATTTCCTCTTCCGGGCGGTGACAGCTTTTCCCTGTTCACTCTGGCAAAGCTAATGATTTTGAAATTTGCCATGAACCCAGTTAGCACTGCTGCCTCGCAGCACCAGGCATCTGGGCTCAATTCAGGCCTCGGGTCACTGTCTGTGTAGAGTCTGCACGTTCTCCCTGTGTCTGCGTGGCTTTCCTCTGGATGCTCCGGTTTCCTCCCACAGTCTGCAAGGCAAGCCGGTTAGATGCACTGGCCAGGCTAAATTCTCCCTCAACGTACATAAGATCTAGGAGCAGGAATAGGCCATCTGGCTCCTCAAGCCTGCTCCGCCATTCAATAAGATCATGGCTGATCTTTTTGTGGACTCAGCTCCACTTACCCACCCACTCACCATAACCCTTAATTCCTTTACTGTTCAAAAGTTTATCTATCTTTGCCTTAAAAACATTCAATGAGGTCGCCTTAAATGCTTCACTGGGCAGGGAATTCCACAGATTCATAACTTTTTGTGTGGAGAAGTTCCTCCTCGACTCAGTCCTAAATCTGCTCCCCCTTATTTTGAGGCTATGGCCCCTAGTTCTAGTTTCACCTTCCAGTGGAAACAACTTTCCTGCTTCTATCTTATCTATATATCTTATCTTATCCTTCATAATCTTATATGTTTCTATAAGATTTCCCCTCATTCTTCTGAATTCCAATGAGTATAGCTCCAGTCTACTCAGTCTCTCCTCATAAGCCAACCCTCTCAACTCCGGAATCACCTAGTGAATCTCCTCTGCACCCCTTCCAGTGCCTGTATATCCTTTCTCAAGTAAGGACACCAAAACTGTACACAGTACTCCAGGTGTGGCCTCACCAGCACCCTATACAGCTGCAACATAACCTTGCTGTTTTTAAATTCCATCCTTCTAACAATGAAGGACAAAATTCCATTTGCCTTCTTAATTACATGCTGTACCTGCAAACCAACTCCTTGAGATTCCTGCACAAGGACACTCAGGTCCCTCTATACAGCAGCTTGCTGCAATTTTTTACCATTTAAATAACAGTCCATTTTGCTGTTATTCCCACCAAAATGGATGATCTCACATTTACCAACATTGTACTCCATCTGCCAGACCCTTGCCCACTCACTTAGACTATCTATATCCCTTTGCAGACTTTCAATGTCCTCTGCACACTTTGCTCTGCCACTCATCTTAGTGTTATCTGCATATTTTGACACACTACACATGGTCCAAAACTCCAAATCATCTATGCAAATCATAAACAATTGCAGCCCCAAAACTGATCCCTGAGGCACACCACTAATCACTGATTGCCAGCCAGAAAAACGCCCATTTACCCCCACACTTTGCTTTCTGTTAGTTAACCAATTGTCTATCCATGCTAATACATCACCCGTAACATCGTGCACCATTATCCTATGCAGCAGCCTTTGGTGCGGTACCTTGTCAAATGCCTTCTCATGCCCCATCTATATTTCAAATTTAACCATACTGTGATCACTTCTTCTGAGAGGATCCCTAACTGCAAGATCATTAATTATTCCTGTCTCATTACACAGGAGCAGGTCTAGGATAACTTGCTCCCTCGTAGGTTCCATTACATACTGTTCAAGGAAGCTATCACAGGTACATTCTATGAACTCCTCCTCAAGGCTGCCTTGACCAACCTGGTTTGCCCAATTGATATGTAGATTAAAATCCGCCCTGATAATTGCTGTACCATTTTTACATGCATCAGTTATTTCATTGTTTATTTCTTGCCCCACCATGATGTCATTATTTGGCGGCCCATCGTCTGCGCCTATCAATAACTTTCTCTCCTTACTATTTCTAATTTCCACCCAAATGGATTCAACCTTCTTTTTCCCACAGAACCTGTATCATCTCTCACTACCGCCCTGATGCCATCCTTAAACATCAGAGCTACACCACCTCCCTTACCTTCCTGTTGGTCCCTCCAAACAGTCTGATACCCCTGGATATTTAACTCCCAGTCGTGACAATCCTGCAACTATGTCTCTGTAATGGCCATCAAATCATACTCATTCGCAGTGATTTGTGCCGTCAACTCATTTACCTTGTTTTGAATGCTACGAGCATTCAGATAAAGTGCCCTTATGCTAGTTTTTGTACCTTCTTTTTGAATTCTAACACTTCCATTAATAACATCTCCTGAGAAAGGACAAACCAAAGTAGAACGTACAGGCTAAATGGTAGGACTCTGAAGAGTGCAGTTAAACAGAGGGATCTGGGAATACAGGTACAGAATTCCCTAAAAGTGACGTCATGGGTGGATAGGGTCGTAAAGAGTGTTTTTGGTACATTGGCCTTTATAAATCGGAATATTGAGTATAAAAGTTGGAGTGTTATGGTAAGGTTATATAAGGCATTAGTGAGGCTGAATTTAGAGTATTGTGTACAGTTTTGGTCACCTAGTTACAGGAAGGATGTAAATAAGGTTGAAAGAGTGCAGAGAAGGTTCACAAGGATGTTGCCGGGACTTGAGAAGCTGAGTTACAGAGAGAGATTGAATAGGTTAGCACTTTATTCCCTGGAGCGTAGAAGAATGAGGGGAGATTTGATAGAGGTGTATAAGATTTTGATGGGTATAGATAGACTGAATGCAAGCAGGCTTTTTCCACTGAGGCTAGGGGAGAAAATAAACAGAGGGCATGGGTTAAGGGTGAAAGGAGAAAAGCTTAAAGGGGGAGCTGGTGGACCCCAGGGTCCTTCCCAGTGATCATGTCTGCAGTAAGTGCAGGTTGCTGGAGGAGCTCCAGCTCAAGGTAGATGAGCTGGCCTCTGAGCTTCAGACACTGAGGCTCATTAGAGGGAGAGAGGGTGCCATTGTCAATGGTGTGCAAGTGACATCCACCCCCCCTGGACTGGCTAACTCTAAGGGTCAGGAACAAGAGGGTGCTGCTGAGCAGAGGAAGGGGAGTGGGGAGCGGAGGAAGGAGGGTGGGGACCGGATGCCTCAGCCTCTCAATCTGCATAACAGGTTTGAGGTTCTTGCTTCCAGTGTGGACGAGAACGAGGGAAGTGAGGTGGGTGAGCAAACTGCACACAGTACAGTGATGCAGACGCAGGATATAGGCAAAGAGAAGGTGATAAGGAACGTAGTAGTAATTGGGGATAGTGGGGTTAAGGGTATTGACACTGTCCTTTGTCACAATGACAAAGTGCACAGAAGGGTGTGTTGTCTGCCTGGTGCTCGGGTCCAGGATGTCACATCTGGGTTGCAGAGGAACCTGGAGTGGGAGGGTGAGAATCCAGCCGTTGTGGTACATGTGGGTGCCAACGATGTAGGCAAAATGCAAACTGAGGATCTGGGGAGGGAGTATGAAAAGCTGGGAATGGAATTAAAAAGTAGAACCGACAAGGTGGTTATCTCTGGGCTACTGCCTGAACCGAGTGCAGACGGGCGTAAGGTTGATAAGATTAAGGAAGTGAATGGGTGGCTCAGGGATTGGTGTGGGAGGAATGGGTTTGAATTTATGGGGCATTGGCATCAGTATTGGGGTAGGTGGGACCTGTTCGGGCGGGATGGGGTTGGTCTGAACCGTGCTGGGACCAGAGTCCTGGCGAATCGTGTAAATAGGACTGTAGGTAGGGCTTTAAACTAATTGGGGGGGGCAGGGTGCGAGGGTAGGTGACATTACAGGGGCCAAAGTTAAGGAGAGGGTACAGGTAAGGGTAGAGGCCGAGGATGTCCCAATAATAAAGGGAGTAGGGGGCGTGAGTATGGTTGGTGGCGTTCTGGCAAATAGGGTCCAGGTGAAGGCTGGGATGAAGGCACTTTATCTGAATGCACGAAGCATTCGGAATAAAGTGGATGAGTTGGTGGCACAGATCAGCACAAATGGATACGATCTGGTGGCCATTACTGAGACGTGACTGCAAGGTGACAGGGACTGGGAGCTGAATGTCCAGGGATATCAAGTGTTTAGGAAGGATAGACAGGAGGGAAAAGGGGGGGGCGTAGCTCTGCTGATTAAGGATAGTATCAGGGTGGTAGCAAGGGATGATATTGGAGCCAAAGAGCAGAAAGTGGAATCATTGTGGGTGGAGATTAGGAACAGCAAAGGGAGGAAGACGCTGGTGGGTGTCGTCTATAGGCCCCCGAATAATGATCTGGAGGTGGGGCGGGCTGTTAACGCGCAAATAAGTGCGGCGTGCAGGAATGGGACGGCCGTAATTATGGGAGATTTCAATCTACATATTGATTGGTCGACCCACGTTGGACGCGGTGGGCTCGAGGAGGAGTTCTTGGAATGCTGCCGGGATAGTTTCCTGGAACAGTCTGTGTTGGAGCCGACGAGGGAGCGAGCTATCTTGGATCTGGTGCTATGTAATGAGGCGGGTAGAATTAGGGACCTTGCGGTGAAGGATCCTCTTGGGGAGAGTGATCATTGTATGGTGGAGTTTCTGGTGCAGATGGAAGAGGAGAAAGTGGGTTCGCGGACACGCGTCCTTTGTTTGAACAGAGGGGAGTACGATAGGATGAGAGAAGAATTGGCGAATGTGGACTGGGGGAGCGCGTTGGAAGGTAGGTCTGCTGAGGAGCAGTGGAGGATCTTTAAGGAGATCTTTCTTGGTGCTCAGCAGAAATTTATTCCGATGGTTAAAAAGGACAGTAGGAGGAGAGGTAATAAGCCGTGGATAACGAAGGAGGTGAAGGAAAGTGTTAAATTAAAAGCGGAGGCGTTTAGAGTAGCTAAGAGTAGTGGGCGAGAAGAGGATTGAGAGAGGTTTAAAGGTCAACAAAGATTGATAAAGAAGTTGATAAAGAAGGGTAGGAGAAACTAGGAAGCTGGGCTAGCGCTTAATATAAAAAAGGATAGCAAGAGTTTTTATAAATATATAAAAAGGAAGAGGCTGGCTAGGGTGAATGTTGGACCCTTAGAGGATGAGAGGGGGGACTTCGTGGTAGGGGATGGGGAAATGGCTGAGGTCTTGAATAACGTTTTTGTTTCGGTCTTCACAGAGGAAGACGTGAATAATTTGCCGGGTGTTAGCGATGGAAAGGTGGTAGGACTGGAGGGTCTCAACGACATTATTGTTACTAGAGAGGTGGTGCTCGACAGACTGGAGGGGCTGATTGTGGACAAGTCACCGGGACCGGATGGAATGCACCCGAGGGTTCTGAAAGAAATGGCGGAGGTGATAGTGGATGCCTTGGTGGTTATTTTCCAGATGTCGCTGGATTCCGGGGAAGTGCCGGAAGATTGGAAAGCGGCTAATGTTACGCCGTTGTCTAAGAAGGGTGCCAGGCAAAAGACAGGGAATTATAGGCCGGTTAATTTAATGTCTGTTGTAGATAAAATGTTAGAATCCATCATCAAGGAGGAAATAGCGAGGCATCTTGAGGGGAATTGCTTGATAGAGCAGACGCAGCATGGTTTCGTTAAGAGGAAGTCGTGTCTGACAAATTTATTGGAGTTCTATGAGGACGTGTCTAGGGCAGTGGATAGAGGAGAGCTGGTGGATGTGGTCTTTCTCGATTTTCAGAAGGCGTTTGACAAGGTACCTCACAAGAGGTTATTGCAGAAGGTAAGGGGGCATGGAGTTGGGGGTAGGGTGTTAGCGTGGATAGAGGATTGGTTGTCAAATAGGAGGCAGAGAGTGGGGGTCAATGGGTGCTATTTGGATTAGCGGTTGGTGACTAGTGGAGTGCCCCAGGGGTCGGTGCTGGGGCCTCAGCTATTTACCATTTATATAGATGATCTGGAGGAGGGAACCGAGTGTATGGTGTCGAAATTTGCTGATGACACCAAGATTGGTGGAAAGGCAAATTGTGCGGAGGGTGTGGAGAGTCTGCAGAAGGATCTAGATAGGCTGGGCGAATGGGCCAGGAAATGGCAAATGGGATTTAATGTTGGCAAGTGCGAGGTGGTCCACTTTGGTAGGAATAATGGTAGGAAGGACTATTACTTACGTGGCGAAAAACTGCAGCAGGCGACGGTGCAGAGGGACCTCGGGGTCCTTGTGCATGAGTCGCAACAACCCAGCCTGCAGGTGCAGCAGGTGGTCAGGAAGGCGAATGGGATGCTGGCCTTCATTGAATATAAAAGTAGGGAGGTCTTGCTGCGGCTGTATAGGGCATTGGTGAGGCTGCAGCTGGAGTACTGTGTGCAGTTTTGGTCACCATACTTACGCAAGGATATTTTGGCCTTGGAGGGTGTGCAGAGGAGGTTTACTAGGCTGATACCGGAGTTGAGGGGGTTGAGCTATGAGGAGAGGCTGAATAAACTAGGCTTGTACTCATTAGAGTTTAGAAGAATGAGGGGAGATCTCATTGAGACGTACAAGATGATGAATGGGATGGATAGGATAGAGGTGGAGAGACTCTTCCCGCTCAGAAAGGACAGTAGGACTAGGGGGCACAGCCTCAAGATAAAGGGGGGGTGGTTTAGAACGGAGTTGAGGAGGAACTTCTTCACTCAAAGGGTGGTGAATCTCTGGAATTCTCTGCCCGTTGAAGTGGTGGAGGCTGCCTCGTTCAATATTTTTAAGACGCGGGTTGATGGGTTTTTGATAAGCGAGGGGATTAAGGGTTATGGGGAGAGGGTGGAAATGTGGAACTGAGCCACGACAGATCAGCCATGATCTTATTGAATGGCGGGGCAGGCTCGAGGGGCTAGATGGCCTACTCCTGCTCCTATTTCTTATGTTCTTATGTTATGTTGAATATTAGCGGGGGGCTTCTTCATGCAGAGAGTGGTGGGAGTGTGGAATGAGCTGCCGGATAAAGTGGTAAATGCGGGGTCACTTTTAACATTTAAGAAAAACTTGGATGGGTTCATGGACGAGGGGGGTGTGGAGGGATATGGTTCAAGTGCAGGTCAGTGGGACTAGGCAAAAAATGACAAGAAAGGCCAAAAGGCTTGTTTCTGAGGTGTAATTTTCTATGGTTTCTAGTTCTTCCTTTTAACTTTTTCCTGATTTTTGATGTAGTTGGAATCTTCTCCCCACATTTTGTCCTTGCACCCTCCTTCTCGGACTCCTTACATAGGTTCCCATCCCCCTGGCATATTAGTTTAAACCCTCCAGCAAACACTTCCTCCCCAGGACATCAGTCCCTGTCCTGCCCAGGTGGAACCTGTCCAATTTGTACAGGTCCCACCTTCCCCTGAACCGGTCCCAATGCCCCAGGAATCCGAAACCCTCCCCCTGACACCATCTCTTCAGCCACGTACTTATCCCATATCCAAACAGGCGCCCGGAGTGTGGCGGCTAGGGGATTTTCATGGTAACTGCATTGCAGTGTTAATTTATGCGTACTTGGGACACTCAGAAGTAAGATTGTAAAGAACTGCTTCAGATCTTTAACGTCTCGAACATCTTGGTAGCAGTTCAGTTAAACAAGCAGCTCTGAGTTCTGACCGTGCCACCAGTAATGATTGTGTACGAGTCACGCACAACTGAAGATGTTCTTTTGAACAACTGGACGTTGCTGCCAAAAGCTTATCAGTCATTCCTTTACTGTGAGAACCTGAATCAGCCTCATTACAGATTCTGCTCTTAATAAATCAACAAATAGCACTGCTTGTTCTTGTCTTTGGAACAATGTGGTTACCTTTGCTGCCAGTAACGCGTACACATTAGCTGACCCAAAATCTAACCTTGGCTTTAAATTCAGTATGAAATAAAAGATATTTGGAGTCTGAAGTTCTACAGGGATTCACTCATTCGCCTGTCACGCATTGGCGGAAGGTTTGCGGAAACAAAACATGCCCGGGTTTTGACACATTTGAATGGGTGCCAACATTCTTCTGCCATCGTTATTGCCAAGAGACTGGGAGAACCATTGCGTAATGTCAAGGTTTTTCCCCTTCTGCAAATTGCAACATCACAGCCAAAGTCATCCCTGCGTTTTGGAGCCAGTTTTATTGAATTTGGCTATATTTTCATAGTGTAATTGAAAATATTTCAAATTCAAACCATTCTTCATATTTTTTCATCTGTTTTAAAGAAAAATTCATCAATGAAGACACTGTTTTGTGCTTGTTACCGCGTTGTCACCATGCGTGTTTTTTTTGATGCACGCAAACTGAAAGTCAGCTGTTGCTGCCGGTGACGTGGTAACACGCTACTTTACAACACATAAGGAGGCCATTCAACCCATCGTATTTGTATCAGCTCTCTGCAACTGCAACTCACCTACTTCCATTCCCCCGCCTCTCCTCCTGAGCCCTACCATTTTTTCCCCTTTGAGTGCCTTTTGAAAGCCATGTTTGAATCTGGCTTCACCACACTGCCTGGCACTCCAGATCCTGACCACTTGCTGTGTAGAAATGCTTCCTTATAGAAGCCATTATTTTTATGAAGATCCCTTGATGTCCGCCAATAGAAATTCACACACTGGACTTTCACTGGATTTGCAGACTATACTTCCACTGGATTTACACACTAGACTTACACTGGATTATCCACTGTACTTTCACTGGATTTACACTGGACTTTTCGCTGGATTTGCGAACAATATTTCCACTGGATTTACACACTACACTTACACTGGATTCATCCACTGTAATTTCACTGGACTTTCATTGGATTTGCCCAATATACTTCCACTGGATTTGCACACTATTCTTCCACTGGATTCGGCCATTGTACTTTCACTGGATTCACACACTGCACTTTCACTGGATTCACACACTATGTACACTAGATTCATATGTTGCACTCTCACTGGATTTGTGCACTGTACTTTCACTCAATTCATACACTATTTCCACTGGATTTGCACACTATATTTACTGGATTCACACACTGTATTCGCTGAATTCACAAGCTGTACTTTCATTGGATTCCAGTGCTAGACTTTCACTGGATTCACACACTTATTTCACTGGATTCAAACAATGTGCTTTCACTGGATTCACACATTCTCATTTTGCTGGATTCACCCACTGGACTTTCACTGAATTTGCCCACTATACTTCCTCTGGATTTTCACACTATACTTCCACTGGATTCTGTCATTGTACTTTTATTAGATTCACACACTATGCACGCTAGATTCGCACATCGTGCTCTCACTGGATTTGTATACTGTACTTTCACTCAATTCAAATACTATTTTCATTGGATATGCACACTACATTCACTGGATTCACACACTACATTCACAAACTGTACTTTCACTGGATTTACACACTGTACTTTCACTCCATTCCAATGCTAGATTTTCACTGGATTCACACACTGTAATTTCACTAGATTTTCATACTGTACTTCTTTTCAATTCACACACGGTATTTTCACTGGATTCACACACTGTATTCACTGGATTCACAAATTGTACTTTCACTGTATTCCAGTGCTAGACTTTCACTGAATTCACACACTCATGTCACTGGATTCAAACAATGTGCTTTCACTGGAGTCACACACTGACATTTCACTGGATTCACAAACTGTACTTTCACTGGATTGTCATCTGAATTAGAAGTCAGCCTAGCCTTAATAGAATCCAAGAGTCTGTTAGTAGCCAGGTCACTTATTTAAGTTTAGAGAGTTTCAAAGTAGCCTTTCCTGGGCTGAAATAGATCATTGGCCACCCACTGTCACATTATGCTTCCAGGAGAGAGGGGTCTATAGAACATCTTATATAACATCTGTAGAGATGCACAGTGCAGAAGGGGGCCATTCAGCCCATAAACCTGTACTGACAACAATCCCACTCAGGCCCTGTCCCCGAAACCTCACGTATTTACCCTGCTAATCCCCCCAATACTGAGGGAGAATTTAGCATGGCCAATCAACCTAACCTGCATATCTTGGACAGTGGGAGGAAACAGGAGCCCCCAGAGGGACACAGACACCGGGAGAGTGTGCAACCTCTGCTCTGACAGTGACGCAAGGCTAAAATGGAACCCGTGTCCCTGGCGCTGTGGGGCAGCAGTGCTAACCACTGTGCCACTGTGCCAATAAATTAAAAGGGAAACCAATAAGATTCTGAGGGGGTTTGAGAGGCAAGATGGTGGGGGAATTTGAGTCGAGTGTTATAGCGGGCAGGCAGGAATGTGGAGTTGAGACCACAATCATAATTAAATGCAGAGCAGACTCTAAGGCCCAAATAGCCTATACTTACTCCTATTTCTTATGATCACATGCAACACGCCAATGCTCCTATAACCGCACTTTCCAAACCTGCGATCTCTACCATTTAGGAGGGCAAGGGTGGCAGATCCTTGGCAATGTCACCACCTGCAAGGTGCCCTCCAAACCGCTTGCCATCCTGACTTGGCCTTTCCTTCACAGATCAAAATCCTGCAACTCCCTCCCTCCCTAACAGCACTGAGGGCATGCCTACACTTCAGGGGTTGCAGTGGTTCCACAAGGCTGGTCACCGTCACCTCCTCAAGGGACAAATATGCATTTATCACGAATGCTGGCCTCACCTCACGTGCCATGAAAGAATCAAGAAATGTTTCCACTTGCCAATAATAGCGGAAATATCTGATGGTGGAATGCTGAGAATGGGCGACTCACAACTGCACAATATTGATTGCGTATAAACAAAGAGAGCAGATAAGCAAAGCAGTCCTGCCTTTTATGTGGAGCCAGATTTCAAGAGGAATGCATGTATGAGACAGAGACAAAAGCAAAAGGACAGAAGCTGATGGCAGATAAATGGAGATGGGTGGTGGAGAGTTGTGTGGCACCTGTACACGAATGCGTACAGTGAATGTTACCTGTATCTCAGTTGTACCTCAGAGTGCAACTTCTTCTATGCAGTGGGTCATTGTCTGTGCAGAGTCTGCACGTTCTCCCCGTGTCTGCGTGGGTTTCCTCCGGGTGCTCCGGTTTCCTCCCACAGTCTGAAAGACGTGCTGGGCCATGCTAAATTCTCCCTCAGTGTACCCGAACAGGCACCGCCACAGTGTAGCAACTAAGGGGTTTTTCACAGTAACTTCATTGCGGTGTTAATGTAAGCGTACTTGTGACTAATAAATGAACTTTACTTTACTTTAGACAATCTTTGACCAGTGGTTAGCACTGCTGCCTCACAGCACCAGGGATCTGCGTCCAATTCCCAGGTTCGGTCTCTGTCAGTGCAGAGTCTGCACATTTTCCCCGTATCTGCGTGGGTTTCCTCTGGGTGCTCCAGTTTCCTCCCACAGCCTGAAAGGCATGCTGATTAGGTGCATTGGCCATGCTAAATTCTCCCTCAGTGTACCTGAACAGGTGCTGGAGTGTGGCAACTAGGGGTTTTTCACAGTAACTTCATTGCTGTGTTGATGTAATGCTACTTATGACACTAATAAATAAACTTTAAATTTTTAAACTTCAACAGTGTGGAACCTGTCTCTCTCAGACTGTCAGGGCTGGATGGAAAGCTTTTGAGTTGAAACTCGGTTATGGAAAGAATACAGATGAACCCCATTCAGACCTGGAGGGTTGTAATTCTTTTCATCACCCAGCCACTCTTTGCGTAGATGCTCCTTATATGGTGCTGGGCCCCAGAGGGAGAAGCTTTTGCCTTCAGCGCCTGGCTTTGTATTGAAGTGGAGCCTCTTGTAACAACCTGCCTGATTTTTAACTTGAAGGATCAACATTAGATCCCCATCCAGGCGGTGAAGGTGGAAATTTGTCCTGGAGAATTTTTGTCTTAACTGTTTCATTCCAGAAACAGGATCCCATCCCTAAGAGATTTTCACAGTGACTTCATTGCAGTGTTAATGTGAACCTACTTGTGTCACCAATAAACTTTGAACTTTAACTTTTAAAAAAACTGCAACATTTGTAATTAGCATTATAAAATTCACTAGGCTGATACCGGAGATGAGGGGGTTGGACTATGAAGAGAGACTAAATAGACTGGGTTTGTACTCGTTGGAGTTTAGAAGGATGAGGGGGGATCTTATAGAGACGTATAAGATAATGAAGGGGATGGATAAGGTAGAGGTAGAGAGATTCTTCCCGCTCAGAAAGGACAGCAGGACTAGAGGGCACAGCCTCAAGATGAAGGGGAGGGTTTAGAACGGAATTAAGGAGGAACTTCTTTACTCAAAGGGTGGTGAATCTCTGGAATCCTCTGCCCGTTGAAGTGGTGGAGGCTACCTCGCTAAATATATTTAAGTCACGGGTAGATAGGTTTTTGACAGACAAGGGGATTAAGGGTTATGGGGAGAGGGCGGGAATGTGGAACTGATCCACTTCAGATCAGCCATGATCTTATTGAATGGCGGGGCAGGCTCGAAGGGCTAGATGGCCTACTCCTGCTCCTATTTCTTATGTTCTTATGTTTTTATAAAATGCCTGAAACGTTCCCTTGACAATATGGAAGCAGCTCAGAATGCTATTTGATGGCGTGACATGGTAACATGGTGGATAGCAGTGCTGCCTTGCAGTGCTGGGGACCTGGGTTCAATTCCCATCTTGGGTCACTGTGTGTATGGAGTCTGTGCATTTTACCTGTGTCTGCATGGGTTTGCTCTCGTTTCCTTCCACAGTCCAAAAGGTGTGAGAGTTGGGTGAACTGGCCATGCTAAATTGATCCCTTGGAGGCACTGGCTTGGGTAAATGCGTGGGGTTAGGGGGATGGGGCCTGGGTGGGGTTGTGGTCGGTGCAGACTCAATGGGCTGAATAGCCTCATTCTGCACTGTAGGGATTCTACATATGTAAGGGTATAGATAGAGTAAACAGAGGTAAGCTATTTCCTATGATAGAGACACATAGGACAAGGGGCCATGGACTTAAGGTGAGGGGGGAGAGGTACAACACAGATATTAGAGGGAGGTTTTTCACTCAGAGGGTAGTGGGGGTATGGAATGCTCTGCCAAGTAAGGTGGTGGAGGCAAACACGCTAGAGTCCTTTAAAAGTAACTTAGACAGGCACATGACTGGGTTGGAGATGGGTGGGTATAGGAGATTGTTTTAAATAAGGGTCATTAGCATTGGGGCATCCCTGGTAAGGTAAATGGATATGGTACAATAATAATGTTTTTTTTCTCTTTTCATTCACAGGTTATAAGTCGGTCCGCCTTGTGTCCAATGAGGGGCATACACGAGACGGGTCATACTGGGGCTGCTCTTGGTTGTTCGAGATTAGCCTAGTGCTTCATGTCGTTAGTGTGTGCTTAAACTGGACCAGATACTGGGCAAGACGACAGCTCAGTGACTATCACTGTTTGCTGTGCAGACACATGGATTTGGGCCGGTGTCTGTGGGAGTTTGCGCATCCTCCCCATGCTTGCGTGGGTTTTCTCCGGGTGCTCCGATTTCCTCCCACACCCCAAAGATGTGCTGTTAGGCTGATTGGCAGGAATAAATTGTCTCTAAATTAATTTCCCTCAATGTGGATGGCCATAAAACATTAGACAGGGGTCATGGGCGGAGAGGGGGACTGGTGGCGTTGGGATGGCGGCGCGATTCCCGGGCTGTTTTTGTTCTTTGTTCTAAAACCTGAATGTGATTGTTTTTTGTGTGATGGTGATTTTGTAACGTTTTCACAAGATTTATGAATTAAGTATATTTTTGGGAAGGAGGGGGTACTTTTTGCCTGTATAGCACGCAAGAAACAATACTTTCCACCTGTATCCCAATACATGTGACAAGAATCAATCAATCCCAAATATTGATTACATTTCATATAGACATAGGTGTACACGGGGCAGAACGTGTCTGTTGTAGGAACGCTTTGTAACGCTTAACCGAGCGTTGAGACAGAGCAGAAGCTCCCAGATTAAGAAATCAGACCAACTTTCGTGTACCATACATCGCGTGCGGACCAAACTCAACCGCGCCCCCACCCAGCCGCTGGGGGATAAACGCTCATTCACACCCTGGTCTCGCCAATATAAACAGCGGGACTCTGTGTGTGTGTGTGTGTGTGTGAGAGAGAGAGTGAGAGAGAGTGGCTGTCAGGTCATGGAGGGTAAAGGGGGCGAATTGGCAGATGCTGGAGGGGTCCGCATACTCAGCACTTTCCAGGAGCGGCTGGAGGAGATCTTGGAGCGGGCCAGCAAGCTGCGACCGGAGGAGATGATGTTCCGTTACAAGGGGCTGCTCTACCCCACTGTGCTGACCTCAGTCGAGACCCTGCAGGCTATGCACAGATTCGAGGCTCGTCCCGATGACATGATAATTACCTCTTACCCCAAATGCGGTGAGCTGCCTCTTCCCTGACATTACTCTTTTCTTTAATAGTAAAATAATTTAGAACTTTTTTAAAAGTTTCTTTCCAAAGGTGTGAAAAGCGAACCCCAGCATCTGTTTTAAATCTCACTTCTGTCTCAACTCTTCACATTGAGCTGATCTTTCTCTGCACTCCTAGCTGTGTCTGTAACATTACATTCTGCACCTTCGATAAACGGTACGTGCTGCACGGTGGCACAGTGGTTACCGCTGCTGACTCACAGCGTTAGTGGACCCCGCTTCGATCCCTCGCTGGGGTCGCCATCTGTGTTGGAGTTTGCAAGTTCTCCCCATTGTCTGTGTGGGTTTCCTCTGGGTGTTCCAGTTTCCTCCCACGTCCAAGATATGCTGATTAGGTGGATTGGCTGTGCTAAATTCTCCCAAATAAGCGCCAGTGTGGCAACTAAGGAATTTTCACAGTAATTTCATTGCAGTGTTAATGAAAGCCTACTTGTGACTAATAAATAAACTTTACTTTTTGCCTTCACAGCACGCAAGAAACAATCTTTTTTACTGTATCCCAATACATGTGACAATAATAATCAATCCCAAATATCGATTTTTATTTCATATAGAATCCATTCAGTATGGAAGGAGGCCATTCAGTCCATCAAGTCTGCACTAACCACAATCCCACAGACCCCATTCCCCTAACCCCACATATTTACCTTGCTATTTCCCCGACACTGGGGTTAATTTAGCCTGGCCAATCAACCTAATACGCATATTTTTGGGAGGAAACTGGAGCACCCAGAGGAAAGCCACACAGACAATGGGGAGAATGTACAAACTTCTCACGGACAGTGACCCAAGTCAGGAATCGAACCCAGGCCCCCGGCGCTGTGAGGCAGCGGTGCTAACCACTATGCCACAATATTTTAGAATACCGGTGGAGTACTGGACTTGCCTGTACTTTTTTTTACAGTTTTGTTTTATCTCCTGCCGCATGTGTTCTCACTATTTTGTAACATTGCTGTCACAATATTTTATTGTCCCCCTGTTGCAATAATTTATTACTCTTGCAGTTTCTCTCGCTGTTTTGTGGTGCTTTAAGTTGAAAGCATGTGGCTTACACTGCCCAGTTACTGCTGCTGAATATTTCACAATGAGACGGACAATCTCTTTACTTTTCTCCCATCTATAAGAACATAAGAACATAAGAACATAAGAGATAGGAGCAGGAGTAGGCCATCTGGCCCTTCGAGCCTGCCCCGCCATTCAATAAGATCATGGCTGATCTGTCGTGGCTCAGTTCCACTTTCCCGCCCTCTCCCCATAACCCTTAATCCCCTCTCTTATCAAAAACCCATCAACCCGCTTCTTAAAAATATTTAGCGAGGCAGCCTCCACCACTTCAACGGGCAGAGAATTCCAGAGATTCACCACCCTTTGAGTGAAGAAGTTCCTCCTCAACTCCGTTCTGAACTGCCCCCCCTTTATCTTGAGGCTGTGCCCCCTAGTCCTACTGTCTTTTTTGAGCGGGAAGAGTCTTTCCACCTCTATCCTATCCATCCCATTCATCATCTTATACGTCTCAATGAGATCTCCCCTCATTCTTCTAAACTCTAACGAGTACAAGCCTAGTTTATTCAGCCTCTCCTCATAGCTCAACCCCCTCAACTCCGGTATCAGCCTAGTAAACCTCCTCTGCACTCCCTCCAAGGCCAAAATATCCTTGCGCAGGTGCGGCGCCCAAAACTGCACACAGTACTCCAGCTGCGGCCTCACCAATGCCCTATACAGCTGCAGCAAGACCTCCCTACTTTTATATTCAATCCCCCTCGCTATGAAGGCCAGCATCCCATTCGCCTTCCTGACCACCTGCTGCACCTGCAGGCTGGGTTTTTGCGACTCATGCACAAGGACCCCGAGGTCCCTCTGCACCGTCGCCTGCTGCAGTTTTTCGCCACGTAAGTAATAGTCCTTCCTACCATTCTTCCTACCAAAGTGGACCACCTCACACTTGCCAACATTAAATTCCATTTGCCATTTCCTGGCCCATTCGCCCAGCCTATCTAGATCCTTCTGCAGACTCTCCACACCCTCCGCACAATTTGCCTTTCCCCCAATCTTGGTGTCATCAGCAAATTTCGACACCCTACACTCGGTTCCCTCCTCCAGATCATCTATATAAATGGTAAATAGCTGAGGCCCCAGCACCGACCCCTGGGGCACTCCACTAGTCACCAACCGCCAATCCGAATAGCACCCATTGACCCCCACTCTCTGCCTCCTATTTGACAACCAATCCTCTATCCACGCTAACACCCTACCCCCAACTCCATGTCCTCTGACCTTCTGCAGTAACCTCTTGTGAGGTACCTTATCAAACGCCTTCTGAAAATCCAGAAAGACCACATCCACCGGCTCTCCTCTATCCACCGCCCTAGACACATCCTCATAGAACTCCAGTAAATTTGTCAGACACGACTTCCCTTTAATGAAACCGTGTTGCGTCTGCTCTATCAAGCAATTCCCTTCAAGATGCCTCGCAATTTCCTCCTTAATGACGGATTCTAACATTTTACCTACCACAGACGTTAAACTAACCGGCCTGTAATTCCCCGCCTTTTGCCTGGCACCCTTCTTAAACAACGGCGTAACATTAGCCGTTTTCCAATCCTCCGGCACTTCCCCGGAATCCAGCGACGTCTGGAAAATAACCACCAAGGCATCCACTATCACCTCCGCCATCTATGCAACATTATAGAATCTGTTTTCTTGAGAAATACATGTGTGTTGGGCAAACTTCCCCTCCCATTCCCTGTTCTCCTTGTGCCCTTTCACCCAGCAGAGCAGTTCAGAGTTTGGCTACAGGCGCTATATATATTTTTTTCCTGTGGAAAATTGAACTAGGGTGGCATTGTGGCACAGTGGTTAGCACTGCTGCTGACTCACAGCGCCAGGGTCCTGGGTTCAAATTCCCAGCTTGGGTCACTGTCTGTGTGCAGTTTGCATATTCTTCCCGTGTCAGTGTGGGTTTCCTCCAGATACTCCGGTTCATTCCCACAGATCTGCAGGATAGGTGGATTAGCTACGCTAAATTGCCCCCTAGTGTTGGGGGATCAGCTAGGGTAAATGCATGGGTTATGGTGATAGGGCCTGGATGGGATTGTGGTTGGTGCAGACTTGATGGGCCAAATGGCCTCCTGTACAGTAGGATTCTATGGTTTAGTAAGTGGGTAACAAGTACCTATTAATATTCCATAGATGAAGGAGCCACACCACTCTGGATGGATTTTAACTCTTGCCTTTCCATTAGATTTCGTGCCTTGAAGGAAAGTTAAATTTAAATTTTTAATTAAATTTGTTTGTTAGTGTCACAAGTGAGGCTTACATTAACACTGCAATGAAGTTACTTTAAAAATCTCTTCATCACCACATTCTGGCACCTGTTCAGGTCAATGCACCTAACCAGCACATTTTTCAGAATGTGGGAGGAAACTGGAGCACCCGGAGGGAACCCACACAGACATGGGGAGAATGTGCAGACTCCACACAGACAGTGATCCAAGCTGGGAATTGAACGCAGGTCCCTGGCGCTGAGGCAGCAGTGCTAACCACTGTGCCCCAAAGCTTCTTTTAATAAGTTTCAGTTGGACTACTTACACAAGAGGCCTGGGGAGAAACCATTTCAGAGGCCAGTGTCCAGTGTACAGTGTACTGTCATTTATGGTGTGAAGGTGCCGGTGTTAGACTGAAGCAGGCACAGTAAGTAGTCTCACAACACCAGGTTAAAGTCCAACAGGTTTATTTGGTAGCACGAGCTTTCAGAGCACTGCCACCTGATGAAGGAGCAGCACTCTGAAAGCTTGTGCTACCAAATAAACCTTTTGGAATTTAACCTGGTGTTGTGAGACTACAACTGTCATTTAGTTTGTTTTTATGACCAGAAACTGGCAGTAGTGCTGTGGCTTCTTAGGGGATGTCTGTCAGGTTTTGTATTCTATTCTGATGTAAAAAGTTTCTGTTTTTTTTCATTCATTTGTGGGGCATGGGCGTCGGTGGCTGGCCAACATTTATTGATATGGAGATGCCGGTGTTGGACTGGGGTAAACACAGTAAGAAGTCTTGGACCTTAACCTGGTGTTGTGAGACTTCTTACAGCATTTATTGCCCATCCCTAGTTGCCCCTGGAGAGCAGTTGAGAATCAACCACACAGCTGTGGCTCTGGAGTCACATGTAGGTCAGCCCAGATAAAAACAGCAGATTGTGGGTGGCACTGCTGCCTCACAGTGCCAGGGACCTGGGTTCGATTCCCGGCTTGGATGACTGTGTGGAGTTTGTACATTCTCACCGTGTCTGTGTGGGTTTCTTCCACGTGCTCCATTTTCCTCCCAGTCTAAAGATGTGCATGTTAGGTGCATTGGTCATGTTAAGTTCTCCCTGAGTGTACCCGAACAGACGCCAGAGTGTGGCAATAGGGGATTTTCACAATAATTTCATTGCAGTGTTAATGTGAGCCTAGAAGTGACACTAATAAATAAAACTTTTACTTTTATTCTATGATTTTTTTAATATTCATTGTTGGGATGGGCACCACTGATTGGCCAGCATTTATTGCCCATCCCTAGTCACCCTTGGAGGGTAGTTGTGAATCAACCACATTGCTGTGGCTCAGGAGTCACAGGTAGACCAGACCAGGTAGCGACAACCGATTTCCCTCCCTAAAGGACATTAGTGAACCAGATGGGTTTTTCCAACAATCGTTTCATGGTCAACAGCAAATTCTTAATTCCAGATTTTTTAAAAATTGAATTCAGATTCCATCTGTCATGGCAGGATTTGAACCTGGGTCCCTAGAACATTAGCTGAGTTTCTGGATTAATAGTCTAGTGATAATACCACTAGGCCATCACCTCTGCTCTTCTGTGCAAATTAATGCCAGTGCAGATCTACATATACACATGATACCAATTCAAAGCCCACTGAACTTGAATCATTGATACACTAGCACCATTAAACTCAAGCATCTGCTGCCCTTTTTCTACTGTTGGGGGCAATTGCTGGCTTATTGCCCATCCCTAATTACCCTTTGAGAAGGTGGTGGCGTGCTACCTCCTTGGACAGCTGCAGTCCTTGGGGCATAGGTACACAGTGCACTCAGCAAGATGAAGGAACGGTGATATATTTCCAAGTCAGGGTGGTGTGTGATTTTGGAGGGGGATCTTCTGGATGGTGATCTTTCCATGGGTTTGCCGACCTTGCTGTACTAATTGATAGAGGCTGGCCGCGGATATGGACGGTGCAGCCGAAAGCCTGAAACATGGGGAACAGCAAGGTGAAAACTGATGAGGAAAACTCTGATGATGGTGGGATATCGACCTCGACCTGCACCCAGAGAACCAGGCAGTAACAACCCCTCTATGCAATAGTGATCACAAACAACATTTCTCATACAAACAAAAAAAAAATGGACTTGTTGAAAAAGTTTTAGGTAGAAAAGTGGTTAATATTTCCACTCTTCAGTAGAGGGAGAGAAGCCTCTTTACCTCACGTGAAGGGTGAGCATGAGTACATGGTAAGAAATTGAAGTGGCCCATTCAACCTTTCGAGCCTGAGTGACTTGCAATGTAGCAGCAAGCTCTTGTGGTGTCTGCAAGTGTGACTATCTGAGGAGAGGAAGGTAGCCGCATGTTTGTGCTGTCTGTGAATAGCCAACAACGCCCCTCCCCCCCACCCCACTAACCCCACAGCCCCCCTGCTGTATGGGATCACTGGCCTTGACACCTCGGTCCTTGACATCTCTGACCGACACAATCCATCCTGTACTAGTTAACCCCTTAGCAACGTCCCCCATTGGAGCAAGCGCCTGGATGGGGCCTCTCCTGTCCCTCGTTCTTGTGTTATGTACCATCGTCTTCTGTGGGGAGAGTTGGTGAGCAGCCTGTGAGTGTGTTGAGATGCGTCTTGGCATAGATTGTGAAAGCAGCAAGTTGTGAGCAGAAAGCGTTGATAGTTGTGTGAAAGTTGTCAGCCGAGGGAAATACAGTCCAAGTTGTAACTTGTGGCCAGGAGAATGTTTGTGCTGACTCAGAAACAAGAAACAGATGTTGCATGTGCCTCCAAGGAGAGCAGCTGTGGTGCAGTGTGACGTTGGGTTTTGAAGGAAGGGCATGTGTAGAGGGGTCCGTGAGAGGGAAAGATTAAGTGTTTGAAGAAGGTATAGTGTTTCAAGGCTCCAGTCAGAGAAAAAACAGAGGATTTTGAACCCTTCACTATTCTGTTTTCTTTCTACATTGAAGACATTGCCGGTTGACAATGCCTGAGGTTCTTCAACCTGGCTGACATTATCTGCCTGCCTATCTATCCATCATTACTTGCAAAAGCAGAGTCCAGCACTCCATTTGTTTCTGTAGCATGTCCACAAGAGAATCAGAAATCCCAGGGATCCTGTAACTTGGCATTTATCTGAGCCCTGTGTTTTCTCATCTCAGAAACTGAAATTAGAATTTGGACCGAAAATCGAAGTTAGTGCCAAACACTTTGAAGAATTGATGTTATTATATAGATTTTTGCTCAGGTAATTAGAAATCTCAATCATAATGTTTGACACACTCGAAGAACCACTTAAAAATTTATTAGTCACAAGTAAGGCTTACATTAACACTGCAATGAACTTACCATGAAATTCCCCTAGTCGCCACAGTCTGGTGCCTGTTGGGGTCAAAACACCTAACTAGCAAGTCTTTCAGATTGTGGGAGGAAACCAGAGCACCTGGAGGAAGCCCACACAGACACGGGGAGAATGTGCAAACTCCACACAGACAGTGGCCCAAGAGGGAATCGAACCTGAGTCCCTAGCACTGTGAAGCAGCAATGCTAACAACTGAGTTACCATGCCATCCCTTGCTTTGTATGGCCAGCACAAAGAATCCACTTGTACTTTAAAGGTTTATAAAATGCTAAAAAAAAACATATATTTATTGTTCCTTGGCACATAGCAGGAGCAAGCCTTTGGCTTGGTGGTTGGATTAACTGGAATGGTTTCAACACTGTTAGTGTTGGAGTGTGGGGGGATGGGCAGGGTGGAGGGGGGGATGGTAGTTGGGTGTCTAGGGTGGGGGTGGTGAGGGGGGAGGGCGCGTGAATGGGGTGAGGTAAAGGAGTGAACCGCTTGTTCAGTGGTAACATTTTCCCCTTGTGGTTGACTCCAGAACCAGGGGGCACTATTTTAAAATCAGGGGTGACCCTGATAGGACTCGATGAGAAGTTTTTTTTTCTCTCTAAGGGTCGTGCAACTTTGGAACTCTCAGAGGAAGGTGAAGGCAGGGTCGTTGATTATTTTCAAGGTGGAGGTAGATAAGTTCTTGCTTAGGCAAAGGAATCAAAGGTTATGGGGTATGGATGGGAATGTGGGACTCGAAATGTGCACAGGTTAGCCATGACCTTATTGAATGGGGGAGCAGGCTCGAGGATCAAATGACCTACCTCTGCTCCTATTTTGTTTGTTCGCATGTCTGTATTTGGGTTTGGAAGGGCTGGAACTCAGGCAGCCTTGGCAAGTAGCCGATCAGAGCACTGGCTCTGAATACTGGATAGATAGCAGATCAAAGATTGACTGTGCCTGATAATTGCTGTTGGCCTTTAGCGCCCAAATTACTCACAAGGCATTATAGCCATGTTTCCAGCAGGATTTAGGAGAATGTAAAACACCAGGAGGATCTTCAAATGGCTCAAGTGGCAATCTAGGAAGGCTGTAAGACATGTGCATTGCCTGGTAGTTAGGAAACATCTGTGTGTGTGTGTGTGTGTGTGTGTGTACGTGTGTTTCTCTCTCTCTCTCTGTGTCTGTGTGTGTGTGTGTGTATCTCTCTCTGTCTGTGTATCCCTCTCTCTCTCTCTCTCTGTATCTGTGTGTGTGTCTCTCTCTCTCTCTGTATATCTGTGTGTGTGTGTGTCTCTCTCTCTCTGTATCTGTCTCTCTCTCTCTCTGTGTATCTCTCTCTCTCTGTGTATCTCTGTGTGTGTGTATCTGTCTCTCTCTCTCTGTATCTCTCTCTCTCCGTATCTGTGTGTGTGTGTGTGTCTCTCTCTCTCTGTATCTGTCTCTCTCTCTCTGTGTACCTCTCTCTCTCTCTCTGTATCTGTGTGTGTGTGTGTGTGTGTATCTCTCTCTCTCTCTGTGTATCTCTCTCTCTCTCTGTATCTGTGTGTGTGTGTGTGTGTGTATCTCTCTCTCTCTCTGTATCTGTGTGTGTGTATCTCTCTCTCTCTCTGTATCTCTCTGTATCTGTGTGTGTGTGTCTCTCTCTCTGTATCTGTCTCTCTCTCTCTCTGTGTACCTCTCTCTCTCTCTCTCTCTGTATCTGTGTGTGTGTGTGTGTGTGTGTATCTCTCTCTCTCTCTCTGTGTAAGTCTGTTCCCTTTACACTATCCTCAACCACCAAAACCATACAGGGTCCGCCCTTGGCGTTTTAGCGCCTATACCACATCCATGGCGGTCACCGTTTTGCGCTTGGCGTGTTCAGTGTAAGTCACCGAGTCCCTGATCACATTCTCCAAAAAAACCTTCAACACCCCGCGGACCTCCTCGTAGATCAAGCCGGATATGCGCTTGACTCCTCTGCGGCGAGCCAGACACCTGATAGCAGGCTTGGTAATACCTTGAATATTGACGCACAGCACCTTACGGTGCCGCTTAGCTCCACCTTTACCAAGTCCTTTACCACCTTTACCTCTACCCGACATAATCATCTCTGTGTGTGTGTGTGTGTGTGTATATCTCTCTCTGTATCTGTCTCTCTCTCTCTCTCTGTGTATCTGTGTGTGTGTGTCTCTGTCTTGCTTTACTGTTCTAATTGAGCCGAAGTTCTGTTCCTTTGCTATGTTTCTGCCAATGTAACCAGTTATATCAGCTGTTTCACTCTGCCCTACAGGGTTTAACTGGGTAAATCAGTTACTTTGGGATATTGCCTCCGCCAGTCAAAGTGAAGCTAAAGATGGGAAGACTGAAGTTCCCAATAAAGTCAAGTTACTGGAATTTGAAGGTGCTGAGAGATATGAGGTACGTGCTTGAGAAATCATACTCGACTCTTTTAAAGAAACATTGCATTGATGTAGTGCTTTCTGTGAGGGACAGGATTTTTCATTCACCGAGCAGGCGTGCGGTGGACAACAAGGTCCTACAAACAGCAATGTGATAGTGTCCAGATAATCTGTGTTTGTGATGTTAGTGGAGTGCTGAACATTGGCCAGGACACCGGAGTTAATTCCTCTGCCCTTCTTTGAAATGGTGCCATTGGATCTTTTAGGACAGGCAGATGGGCCCAACTGCTATCACCTTTGCTCACTTGGAAATCAGGGATGTAACTGTCACCTAGCAACGCCTATATCTTGATATTGCATTTACAACATTATAGATTTGATTGCCGTGAGTTTTGGATTGAAGCTGGTTCATGGAATGTAGGAGAGTGTCACCAGCAAGGGCAGCGTTTATTGCCTATTCCTAATTACTCTCGAGAGACTGGTGTGAGCAAACTTTGTAACAAGTGGGAGGCGTGCTAGGCCATTCCCCAGTTAACCTCATCGCTGAAGGTCTGGAGTCCCACGTAGACCAGACTAGGTGCAGATGTTAAATTTCCTTCCCTAAAGGACACTGGCGAACCAGGTGGGTCTTTATTGCAATCTGGTAGATATCTGGTCATTGTTACCGTTACTAACTTTTTAGTTCCACATTTATTTGGTTCATCGGATTTAGATTTCTTCACTGCTGTGTTGGAACCATTGCCAGCAGGTCATTAGTCCAGGTGGATGGATTCCAAAAGCAGTCATGTAACCACTATGATACCATACCCCAGTTCCAGTTAGACAATTCCAACTAATTGCAAAGACCATCATTTAAACAATGGCCAGACTCAATGTCAGTGTGAATGCATTTTATACCTGCGCATGGATGTCTGATGAGGACAGGGTTGCATTTTGCTGTGGCTTATCTTCCCCATCTCCCTCACTGTCTTGCCTCACATATGGAGAATGCCCAGAGGGGTGAGATGCTGGTAGCTCCCTTGAAACGTAGTGCAGGCGGGAGCCGGTTCCATTAGTCCAGGCAGAGGGAAGGGGTCCCCCCAAAAAGAGATTACTGAAGCAATGTGCCCTGTAAATTATAATTGCAAAATGGGAAAAGGAAGGAAGCTTGCCTTCTCCCAATCCTGATGATTACATGAGACAATGATGATGGGATTATTGACTAACTGGGGTAATCTAATCAGTCAATTAGTCAACTGTTTCTTCCAAACCTTACCATGTGCCACATTTCAAACTTACTCAAGGATTGTGTCTTACGTATTATCATTCAGTTTTCCAAATCTAGAAAATGTTTTCCTTGTACGTAGTTCTATCTGAGAATAAGATCAGGTTTACACCCTGGCTTGTGGATTTGAAGAAGCCTGTTCCAGAAGCCAGGAAGGTGAGATCCGTTGTTCTTCTTTGCTGTAACCTGCTCATCATCAATTAGTGAGCTCAAATACTGTCTCATTTTGAATTCACAGCCCATGTTCCCTTCATGGGGGCCTCAGTTACCTCAATACAAACCCTCATCTCAAGGCTTTCTCTCAGGAGCACTCATCTGTCAAAATGAACTTGCTGCAGAAAGTTGCTGACGTTATTTTCATAACATTTCCTCCATCACGTTGTACTTGGTCATTTCCACTCTGCTGCTTTGGAGCACTCTTTATCCTTGAATTGTGCTTCTTAGTGTGTTGCTGACTTTAAAGAAATGGTTTCTAAGGATTAACACCGGCATCAAATTCATTTTACTTAAATAGGATAACCTATTTACGTTAAGTACTTTCTGACATCACAGCTGTGACATTTCAAAAAAGTACTTAATTCACTGTAAAGCTCATTGAGATATCCTAATAGCTGTGAAAGGCGCCACATTAATGCAGGTTTGTTACCTTGCTCTGTTTGGCATATGGTGCATTGAAGTATGAACTGTATCCAAAGGAGTGAGTGATCAAACAGCATCGGACAGTACTGCCCATGGCAAAAGTCATTTTGCACGGGGTGCTGTAACCTATGACGGGCAGCATGGTGGCACAGTGGTTAGCACTGCTGCCTCACAGTGGCAGGGACCCGGGTTCAATTCCAGCCTTGGGTCACTGCCTGTGTAGAGCCTGCGCGTTCTCCCGTGTCTGCGTGGGTTTCCTCCGGGTGCTCTGATTTCCTCCCGCACTCCAAAGATGTGCGGGTTAGGTTGATTGGCCGTGCTAAGCCGTCCCTTAGCGTCAGGGGACTTGCAGGGTAAAAATGCGGGGTTATGAGGATAGGGCCTGGGCAGGATTGTGGCCGGTGCAGACTTGATGGGCCAAATGGCCTCCTGCTGCACTATGATTAGGCTGCAATCCCCAGGCTGTGATGTTTCCTGCAAGAGACAAGCTTTCTTTAAAGAAGTGAAGGTTTGAGCCTTTTTTCTCAAAACCCAGGCACGTATCCAAAGATGTGCGGGTTAGGTTGATTGGCCTAGTGTCAGGGGGATTAGCAGGGTAAATGCATGGGGTTACAGGAATAGGGCCTGGGTGGGATTGTGGTCAGTACAGACTCGATGGGCCGAATGGTCTCCTTCTGTACTGAAGGGATTCTTTGATTCTCTCCCAATAACAGGCCAATAATTCAGGCTTGAATTTACAACAAAACCCTCTTTTTTTTACAAACCGAGTTACTGATTGAGAAGGCTGGAATAAATGAAAATGTGAGTGAGATCCTTGCACTGATATTTTATGACTAAACAAAGGTTCATATTTTGTGAAAGACCCGTTTGGCATAGAACAAATTCAGAGCTATATGAGGAAGATTCAATCCTTAGAAATTTCTACAGAGATGTTTGTGAATGCTGCTCTTGGACTTTCTTAAGTCTCTGTATTTTATGGAACGGCAGGATTTAGGGTTGAGGGGGTCTGTGGAATCTTGCTGAGGTAGGGTGGATCTCGCTCCTCGGCTAGACAGCCAGGGAAGGGCCAAAGTGGCTCATGACATGGTGGCTGCGGGGACAGGCCTGTAGGGGAGTCGGACGCAAAAGCAAGGGGTGGCTCAAAGTGACCACCCCTCCTTCCTGACATCAAATCCTTCAATCAGATACTAAGTACCCTTTGGTAAAGAGCCCCCTTCCCCAACCCTGGGAACTGACAAGCTGGTGACAGGTCCACTTGCAGTTGGCAGGACGAGGGAATTAAGTGGGCTTTAATTGACCATGAAGGGCCTTGATTGGCAGTGGAACGGGCAATCATGAACGTTCCCACCCAGAACTTGATTTGGGCAGAAGCGGGAAAGCAGCGGTGTTTGGTTACCTCACCAACCTGCCCAAGTACATACCCTTCCCATCTCCAAACTCACCAACTGCGAGAACACACAATTCCACTGGACGGTTTGCACAATGGCCATTCAGCCCATGGAAGCTATCCCTTTTCAGACATGAAGCTGTTACAACCAGCTGGATTTGAGAGTTCCTTATGTTTTCTTCTTTAGTATCTCGCTAGAAGATCTTTGGAAAAATATTGTTGTCTTAAAATTTCTTTACATTTACCTCCATGTTCATTTATACCCTATCCTGGCTTAAATTGAAGTAAGATTTATCCTACTTGTGTACAATTTATTTTTTGCACCGTAATGAGGTTTCTTCTTAACCTACTCTTTGGGGTTTGTAGAACTTAAGTTTCCATTAGCTTTTCTCAAACTCCTACACCAAGGATGCTCTCTTGCTCTTATTACCCTCTCTAACTCACGCTTATGTTTGGAATTAGACAATGGGATTGCCTAGTGTGATCTATAGAGTGCTCATTGTGAAGACTTCAGCGCAGATTCTGGATGTGTTACTTTTCCTCCTTAAAGGGAAAATGCTCACGTCATTTTAGGTTTTAACTGGTAGGGTTGAAACTATGAACAGACAGGGGACGAGGCTAGCCCATTGTACTTGGGGGTGTGCTGACGTCTGCAATCGTGGTTTCCCCTGGGTTGAGTGAGCGATCAAGGCAGCCAATGAGATTAAACAGAGGCTTTACCTGATGCAATTTTTATCAAAGCCAACATGGCCTTTTGGCTAAGATGAGTGTATAAGATTTTGATGGGTATAGATAGAGTGAATGCAGGCAGGCTTTTTCCACTGAGGCTAGGGGGGAAAAAAAACAGAGGGCATGGGTTAAGGGTAAAAGGAGAAAAGTTTAAAGGGAATGTTGGGGGGGGCTTCTTCATGCAGAGAGTGGTGGGAGTGTGGAATGAGCTGCTGGATAAAGTGGTAAATGTGGGGTCACTTTTAACATTTAAGAAAAACTTGGACAGGTACATGGTTGAGAGGGGTGTGGACGGATATGGTCCAAGTGCAGGTCAGTGGAACTAGGTTCGGCACAGACAAGAAGGGCCAAAATGCCTGTTTCTGAGCTGTAATTTTTCTCTGGTTCTAAAGGTCAGACCAAGCCCTGTCAGCTTGCACCCTGTTTTGGCCAAACCCAAGATGGGATGTATATCCTTGTCTTGTCAGCTTGGATCTGGTTTGTCTCTTTGATTGGATCTAATTGGCTTTATTGATTATGGATAAGTTCACAAGAACTGGGAGCAGGAGTAGGTCATCTGGCCCATGCAGACATGGAGAGAATGTGCAAACTCCACACGGACAGTGATCCGAGGCTGGAATTGAACCTGGGTCCCTGGAGCTGTGAGGTAGCAGTGCTAACCACTGTACTACCATGCAGCCCCAGTCCATGTGCCTAAAACCTTTGCCTGGACTTTAATCCTCCCCTCTTTCTAATCATTAGATCATTTGGTTCTCATTTCTGTGCTAACACCTGGAATTGGACAAGGCTTGATTGTGATGCAAGATTCCAAAAGTCAAAGCAATGGAGTCCTTTGGGAAGTAGAAAGTTCCACACCAGGATAATTGAATGCCAGTTATTACCGCCCCATTTAAAGTATGTTCTTGTGGCATGACAGACAGAGCTTAGTTGCGTGCTGATACCTGGTCTGGTCACAGTACCAACTAATAACCCTGCCATTATTGTTCAACTGGCGTGTTCATTCATCAATGAATTTGACATAATAATAGGGCGTGCCTGAAATACTCGCTCAACAGGCCAGACAGCGTCTGTTGAGGTACTAACTGAATTCATCTTTATAGTGGATGATGTTTTGACGATACACACATGGTGAGATGTTAAGCAGAAAATGATTGTGTAAGTTTAGCCTAATCTCTGCCTTCATTCTAGGGCAGTTACCCTTCTCGTTCTGCCATTTCTTACACCTCTCTTGTTTATTCACTCAAGATGATGAAAAATGAGCCATCTCCCAGGGTTTACGGCACACATAATCATTACGAAGATCTCCCACCATCTGTACACGAGAAGAAAACAAAGGTAAGGTTACACATTAAATGGCAACGCACGGTAATGTGAGACCAAACGAAACATTTTAATCACTACAACTAAATCTTATAAAGACTCGATTTGCTCTGATTGTGATCCTGTGTCGCCAACATGTGAAAACTAAGACCATGGACGCATTTTAAAAAAGAACCAGACGTCAAGGGTTTCAGGCAACTTGTGTTAGCTCTCACTGTTCCGGATTTCAAGCATTGTATGAAAAGCAGAAGTGTGAAAGGGATGTTGGAAACAAAGCTGGCAGTAGTTGAGAATGAGATAAAATCTATTACAATGGACTGAGAGAATGTTTTTGCAAGGCTGTTGATCGAAACCAGTGCCAAAGCATCAGGATTCAGTGGAGTGTAGTCCCCACCAACTACTCCAGCTATCACCACATCATAGGAAGACTGTGACTGCATTGGAGAGGGTGCAGAGGAGATTCACCAGGACATTGCCTGAGATGGAGCATTTAAGTTATGAAGAGAGGTTGGATGGACTTGGGTTGTTTTCGTTGGAGCAGAGAAGACCTGATTGAGGCGTTCCCGATTATGAGGGGCATGGACTGGGTGGATAGGGAGTAGCTGCTCCCCTTAGTTGAAGGCTCACCACCGAGGGGACACAAGTTAAAAGCGAGGTCTGGGGGGGATTTGAGGAAAAGCTTTTTTACCCAGAGGGTGGTGATGGTCTGGAATGCGCTGCCTGGGAGGGTGGTGGAGGTGGGATGCCTCACATCCTTTTAAAAAGTACCTGGATGAGTACTTGGTACGCCATAACATTCAAGGGTTTGGGCCAAGTGCTGGCAAGTGGGGTTAGGCGGGCAGGTCAGGGCCTTTCATGCATCGGTGCAAACTTGATGGGCACTGTGGTATCCTGTAATCGAAGGCAAATCACAGCAGATGCTGGAATCTGAAACAAAAACAAAGTGCTGGAAAATCTCAGCAGGTCTGACAGCATCTGTGGAGAGAGAGTAAAGCCAATGTTCTGAGTCTGGATTAAATGTTCTGTATAAGATGATGAACGGGATGGATAGGATAGAGGTGGAGAGACTCTTCCCGCTCAAAAAAGACAGTAGGACTAGGGGGCACAGCCTCAAGATAAAGGGGAGGCGGTTTAGAACGGAGTTGAGGAGGAACTTCTTCACTCAAAGGGTGGTGAATCTCTGGAATTCTCTGCCCGTTGAAGTGGTGGAGGCTGCCTCGCTAAATATTTTTAAGACGCGGGTTGATGGGTTCTTGATAAGAGAGGGGATTAAGGGTTATGGGGAGAGGGCGGGAAAGTGGAACTGAGCAGCGACAGATCAGCCATGATCTTATTGAATGGCGGGGCAGGCTCGAAGGGCTAGATGGCCTACTCCTGCTCCTATTTCTTATGAGTTTTCATTAAAGCTGATAGGTGGCTCTGGCTATTAGTTGTTTCCATGATGTAGCCTGCAGTAAGCACTTCTCAGGCAAACCAAGAAGGCGTTCACACGTCACTGAAATGCCATTGTCTTCAGGTCAAACCAAGAATATTGTGTTGGCATTGGGGCTGCAAAGGTCCTGAAATCATGCAGTGCCGAGGAATTATACTTCCACTTCCTGGATGATTTTCCTGGGAGTGGAGATTGGCCAGTGTAACATTTTTTCCCCCCAGAAAGGAAGACAAACCAAATCAGATGGGTGAATATCCTACATCCTAACTAACATTCTCGCTGGATGACGAGTTCTCCTGGAGTTCTCCGTCTCAGAGGACATCCGTCTCAACAAAGAGACAACAGTTGGATGTAGGGAGCATATATTTCAAAAAGTACAATTGTGCTAGCCAAACCTGAGTGACTAATGGAGGAAACAGACATGGTGGGTGGCACGGTAGCACAGTGGTTAGCACTGCTGCCTCACAGCTCCACGGTCTTGGGTTCGATTCCCGGCTTGGGTCACTGTCTGTGTGGAGTTTGCACATTCTCCTCGTGCCTGCATGGGTTTCCTCCGGGGACTCTGGTTTCCTCCTCACAGTCTTAAGATGTGCGGGTTAGGTTGATTGGCCATGCTAAGAAATTGCCCCTTAGTGTCCAGGGATGCGTGGGTTCGAGGGGATTAGTGGGTGTAATATGTAGGGATAGCGGGGTAGGGCCTGGGTGGGATTCTGTTTGGTGTAGACTCGAAGGGCCTCTTTCTGCACTGTAGGGTTCAGTGATCTATAGCTGGGGAGATTGAATAGATGCAGCATACTTTGCTTTTTGAATAACCTTTGAAGTACTATAGAATTTAGAATTCAGAATTCAGTAAAGGAGGACCAAGAGATTGATTAAATGGCGAAAAATAGAGTACGAGAGTAAACATGCAAGGAACATAAAAGTGGACTGTAAAGCTTCTATGAGAAGGGACTAAGTCGGCTAGGATTATATTCACTGGAGTTTAGAAGAGTGGGAGGGGATCTCATAGAAAATTATAAAATTCTAACACGGTTAGACAGGGTAGATTCAGAAAGAATGTTCCCAATGGTGGGGGAGTCCAGATGCAGGGGTAATAGTTTGAGAATAAGGGATAAACCTTTTAGAACTGAGGAGAGGAGAAATTTCTTTACCCAGAGAGTGGTGAATGTGTGGAATTAACTACCACAGAATGTAGTTGAGGCCAAAATGTTGTCTGATATTGAGAAGAAATTAGATATAGCTCTTGGGGCTAAAGAGATCAAGGGATATGAGGGGGGAAGGAGAGATCAGGATATTGAATTTGCTGATCAGCCATGGTCAAAATGAATGGTGGACAAGCCTCGAAGGGCAGAGTGGCCTACTCCTGTAAAGGTATCTAAATAGTAAAAGGTTAGTGAAGACAAATGTAGGTCCCTTACAGTCCAAAATGGCAGAGCATTTAAATGATTACTTTAGTGTTGTCTTTACAGAAGAAGACACAAATACCTTTCCAGAAATGCTCAGGAAACAAGGGTCTAGTAAGAAGGAGGAATTCAAGGAAGTTAATATTAGTGAAAGTGTAGTATTGGAGAAATTAATGGGGCTGAAAGGCAATAAATCCCCCGGACCTATTTACTTCCCAGGATACTAAAGGAAGTAGCCGTGAAAATAGTAGCTGTGTTGGTGGCCATCTTCCAAAATTCTATAAATTCTGGAACAGTCCTGGCAGATTGGAGGGTGGCAAATGTAACCCTGTTATTTAAAAAGGGTGGGGGTAAGAAAACAGGGAATTACAGACTGGCCAATAGCCTAACATCAGTAATAGGGAAAATGCTAGAATCTGTTATTAAGGACGTGATGACAAGATACTTAGAAAATATCAACAGGACTAGACAACATCAACATAGATTTATGAAAGGGAAATCATGTTTGACAAACATACTGGAGTTTTTTTTTGAGGACATAGTTAGTAGAATAGATAAGGGAGAACCAGTGGGTGCGGTGTATTTGGATTTTAAAGAAGCTTTTGATAAAATCCCACATAAGAGATTTGTGTGCAAAATTAAAGTGCATGGGATTTGGAGTAATATATTGGCATGGACTGAGAATTGGTTTGCAGACAGGAAACACGGGAAAGGAATAAATTAATATTTTTTGGAGTGGCAGGTATTAACTAGTTGGGTCCCTCAGGGATTAGTGCTTGGACCCCAGCTATTCACATTTGGATGAGGGAATCAAATGTAATATTTCCAAATTTGCTGATAACATAAAACTAGTTGCTGTTGAGTGACAAGGAGGCCAGAAAATCCCGCCCAGAATCTTTTTTCCACAGTGGAAATATCTAATGCTTTTACACAGAGTGGTAGGTGCACTGCCAGGGGTAGTGGTGAAGGCAGATACCATAGAGGTGTACGAGGGGCTTTAGGATGAGAGCATGAATATGCAAGGAATAGAGGGATACAGACCAAGGGCAGGCAGAAGCGAGTTGTTTAATTTGGTGTTGTGTTTGGCACAACATCGTAGGCCGGTTCTGTGCCGTACTGTTCCATGTTCTACCTTCTCTTTGCAGTTACTGGTTGTGGTTCGCAATCCTAAAGACAACGCAGTGTCATATTATCACTTCTATCAGAATAACCCTTTACTGCCCAATGTCGGATCCTGGGATGAGTTCTTCAGGAAGTACATGGCTGGAGAAGGTACACATTTTGGCGACTATTACTATTAAGTGTAACCTTTTCAAGCTGCATAATTCTTTATGAATTTTAATCAGCACCACTCCCTACTCTTCAAAAAGCTCACCTTAGGGTATAGGTGTGTGCACACAGTTGACAATCAGGCAACAAAAGCCCTCTCCACCCAGTGAATCTCTCACAAAGAACATTGAGGGGATTAGGAGCGCAATGCATGTTCCTTGGCATTATCATTGATCGTTTCTTTATTCAATGAAAACCCAAATGTCCCAATTCATTCTGACTTCTTCTCTCCCAGTACAAAAGACAATGCCGGGTGGGTGTCTGGCAGGCTAGCCAATGAGCCCAACATCTCAGTTTGGTCGCCTGCCACTGTCCTCCTGCGTAGAACCCCATCAACATGATTATGTGAGTCATTAGCACTGCTGCCTCACAGCACCAGGGACCCAGGTTCAATTCTGGCCTCGGGTGACTGTCTGCGTGGAGTTTGCACGTTTCCCCCATGTCTGCGTGGGTTTCCTCTGGTTCCCTCCCACAGTCTGAAAGACGTGCTGGTTAGGTGCATTGGGCTAAAATTTACACCCCACCATGTACCCGAACAGGTGCTGGAGTGTGGCAACTAGAAGATTTTCACAGTAACTTCATTGCGGTGTTAATGTACGCCCACTTGTTATAATAGTAAATAAGCTTTAAAAAGCTAATGAGGCTCCCAGGGCAGAATCTATCTCCTGCCATTCCGGTCAGTGGGACGAGCGCCGCCGGAGCTGTCCACCACATTATGAGTCTCAAAATGGGAGAATTCCACCCAGAGTGGGAGTTAAAATCATCCAAGGCTGAAAGTTTTTTAACAGCTGCCTAACCATCCCCCCACCCCACACCCCACACCCCTCAGTTAATATTGACGCACGTACATTTAACTGGGGAAAAAAAAAATCAAAAGTAGAAAATTCTTTAATCATATAAAATCCACTGTTAGGAGGTGATATGTCGCAGACTGTTTTGATATTGGTGTGCTTTCACCTTGGAGGAAGAGCTGTGGCAACCCTCCCAAAAATAAACATTGCTAAATCCCCTTAATTCCCTTGATGTCCTTGTCCTTGCTGTCTGTTGTAACCTCAGCTTGAACTCTCTCCTTTTTTTGAAGTGCCTTCCAAGTTCCCTGGGCCCCTCATTATGTAGCATATTTATCTTCCATTTTCCTCAGTAAATCTTCCACTCTATATTATTAAGTTCAACCGAGTTCATCCAGCTCCTCAATGTCATTCCTGTATATGGGGAGTTCCAAATACCTCCCCTCCCCAGTCTAGCCGGACACCAGGGAAATGCTTGTCTGGTAGATGATCCATTCCTTGCATCCATAAATTGTTAACGTTGAAAAGCAGCCATCCCTAACAACCGCCTCAAAGGACTCGTTGTCTATTTGAAAGAAAATCTGAAACTCAAAGCTACCCTGATTATAAGCGTAGGGACATCTAAAAACACAAAGTTATGTGAGCGTCAGAACTGGAGCTGTGGTATGTTATGATGTAGCCTGGGAATGAAGACAGTAGCCCAGAAAAGTCTGAAGAGAAATACAGATCTTGAAGACACAAAGAAGAGGCAAACAATCTGGAGGATTCCACATGCCCCTAGCTGAACATTTCATTTTGAGTGCTTCCCAGTATTGTGGAATCTACAATGAACATAATTTTTACATTTTTTCATCCTGTGCTAAGCTCAGTTAGTTTTAAATCAGATTGACTTGAACATCCAGACTGGTTGTCCCAATGGACTGTCAACTGATCCACAACCTTAACTTTACGAGTCAACATGTTCCTCTCATTCAATTGCTCATCAGATCTGGAGTCACACTGGGTGCTGGTGGGGAGATGGAAACCACAGGTCTGAGAAGAAATCCTTGCACCCCAACTGTTCTCCTTGCACGGGCATCTTCTTGAAGAGCCTCCTCCCATCCCACCCCTCAAAGTACTTGTAGAAAGGTGATAGCTTAGTGATATTATTGCTAGACTATTAATCAAGAATTTCAGCTAATGATCTGGGGAACCCGGGTTCCAGAGCCCGGAGTTAATCTGGGATTAAGAGTCTGGTGGTGACAGGAAAACATTGCCAATTGTCTGAAAACCCAACTGGTTCACTAATGTCCTTTAGGGAAGGAAATCTGCTGTCCTTACCTGATCTGACCTACATGTTGATTTGATTTATTAATGTCATATGTATTAACATACAGTGAAAAATGTTGTCTCTTGCATGCTTTACAGACAAAACATACTGTTCATAGAGAAGGAAACAAGAGAATGCAGAATCTAGTATTACAGTCATAGCTTGGGTGTAGAGAAAGATCAATTTAGTGCGAGGTAGGTCCAGTCAAAAGTCTGATGGCAGCAGGGAAGAAGTTGGCTGGTACGTGATCTCAGACTTCTGTATCTTTTTCCCAGTGGAAAAAGGTGGAAGTGAGAATGTCCAGGGCGTGTGGGTTCCTTAATTATGCTGGCTGCTTTGCCAAGGCAGCAGGAATTGTAGACAGAGTCAATGGATGGAAGGATACATTCACGATCTTTTGTAGTTCCTTGCGGTCTTGGGCAGAGCTGGAGCTGTACCAAACTGTGATTGTAACCAGAAAGAATGCTTTCTATGGTGCACCTGTAAAAGTTGGTGAGAGTCATAGCTGACATGCCAAATTTCCTTAGTCATCTGAGAAAGTAGAGGCATTGGTGGGCCTTCTTAACTGTAGTGTTGGCATGAGGGGATCAAGACAGGCTGTTGGTGATCTGGACACCTAAAAACGTGACGCTCTCGACCCTTTCGACTTTGTCCCCATTGATATAGACAGGAGCATGTTCTTTATGCTTCCTGAAGCTGATGACAATCTCCTTTGTTTTGTTGTCATTGAGGGAGAGGTTATTGTCGCTGCACCTGTTCATCAGACTCTTTATCTCATTCCTGTACTCTGTCTCGTCATTGTTTGAGATCCGACCCACTACGGTGGGGTCGTCAACAAACTTGAAAATCGAATTGAAGGGGAATTTGGCCACATAGTCATAGTTGTATAAGGAGTATAGTAGGGGGCTGTGAACACAGCACTGTGGGGCACATGTGACTCCAGAGCCACAGCATTGTGGTTGACTCTCAACTGCCCTCAGGCAACTAGGGATGGGCAATAAATGCTGGCCAGCCAGCGATGCCCATGTCTCACGATGAATTAATGAATAAATAATGATGGGGACCTTGGGTCAACATCAGTGGTAACCATCCCAAATCAAGCCCACATCCGCCTGATCATTCCAGCTGAACTCACACAGTGAATAATACAAAAACCAGATCTTAAAATGGGCCAGGCCAGATGAAGTGGTGATTTCTGGGTGCACTGTCTGTTTCAGGCCTCACTCTCCTCGACCCACCCGGATATGTAAACACGGACAGCACTCCCGCTGGACAGGGTGTTATTATTGTGTGGCATGTTTACATAGCCAGTTTCCAGTTTAATTTATATTGGAAAAATCTAAAGGACTGAAGGCTTGTTTTAAAATAAATTATGTCTATGTGCCCCATTCTGATATCTCTCAGCATCAAGCCAAACTTCACCTTCTGTCTACCAATCATCTTGGTTTTCTATAACCAGTCTCCTGTCCATTAACTCTGTCCACACTTCCCACTGTCTTGGAAAAACAGCCAGCATAATCAAGGACCCCATGCACTCCGGACATTCTCTCTTCCATCTTCTTCCATTGGGAAAAGGATACAAGAGTCTGAGATTGCATACCAACTGACTCAAAAACAGCTTCCTCCCTGCTGCCATCAGACTTTTGAACAGACCTACCTTATAGGAAATTGATCTTTCTCTACACTGTCAGTATGACTGTAACACTACACTCTGCACTCTCTCCTTTCCTTCTCTATGAACGATATGCTTTGTCTGTATAGCACACAAGAAATAATACTTTTCACTGTATACTAATACATGTGACAATCAATCAAATATATGCAATACTGTGGGACTTCATTTGTTTTGTTGAATCACTAATTCTAGGCAAAATTATACTTTTAACATTTTGCTGTTGTTACTTTAATAAATGTGATTCACAGGTTTTAGTCTAAGGCACACGTACCAATCAATTAACAACTCTGGTAATACACAACAGACCCATTTGCAAAATGCAAGTTGCATTTAACAAGGTTAACATGCTACATCACCAGATATTGAGTGAACAGGGTTACCTGTCTGTTTGTGGGCAATGATGAACATGTATAAGAATGATTTTTGATACTGAGCCTTTGATTGTGTGACTATGCCTTTGATTAAGATTTTTCTCTTTGACATTACTTTTTCCATCCTTAAACCAGTTGGCTGGGGCTCCTATTTTGATAATGCCCTCATCTGGGAGAAACACATTGATGATGAGAATGTGATGCTTATCACATATGAAGAACTTAAAGAGGTCAGTAGAGATTCTTTATGTCGAGATGCAAAATTAATATCATACACACAAGACTCTTTTTCTTGCCTTTTATTGATTACTGACAATTACAAGAGAATTATTGCCAAGACTAAAGGTTGCTAAGTTAGACAACTGGGGGCAGTTCATAGAAGGAGCAACCTTAATTTTCTCTTATAAGGAGAAAACCCTACTGGTTGTTGTGTAGCAACTTTGTAAATGTGTGTCTGAGAATTTTCTCTATTTCTGGTAGAAATTCTCATTTTAACATTTTCCGATAACTAATTTGAACCAATATGTTTATGTTACAACACAGAGAGTATGGGAACCCTTAGGCTTTTATCATTTAGTGTCACGCATGCAAGATTAAAAACAAGTGACAAATTGATCTAATACTTCATGTTGCCCGAGCAAGATGGAAAAGTTAGAAAGGTTGGATTAAGAAGGGAGCTCAGATGGAACCCAAAACGGTAATAAGATTGTAGAATATCTGTAACGACTTTAACCAGGTAATTGAGGTGGGTCTATTGGAATATGAACTCCCTGATTGAGGGCCAAATTGATGGGCTAATCAAGGATCCTCTTCCTTTGTACTTAGCCAGGCGTGTCAGTTCCTCTGGGACTCGTAGCGCAGACTGCTAACTGAAAGCACTCAGTATGCTGTTGTCAGACTTGTAAAGAAAGGAACTATGCCTCTGAGGACTTATTACAATACCTTTTGAGGGTAGTTGTTGAAGCAATCAATATACAAATGAATGCCATAAGTGAATCGAAATATTTCAGTCGAGAAAGGGCTGGGTAACTGGAATTGATTTGTATAAAAAGAGGCATAGAGTGGGAAACTGCAATCTATTGAGGGGGGGAAATCCAGGACTGCTGATGCACTGCCACTCCTGCCAGTGTTCTCCTCTCATCAGAAATTAACCAGAGCCTAACTAACCGGAAGTTCACTGTGTCAGAAGGTCACGACCCTTGATATGGGGTGATGTATTACTGAGGGAGTTTATCTTTATTGTTTCGCAGAGTTTGGGCATCACTGGTGTGAGAAACACAGCTCACAGTCAAACAATTTAGTCAAGTCAAGTTCTGAAGGAGCAAGATTTTTATTTAACGTTCTTGCAAGACCGGGTGTCCAACAAAATAGGCACACCTTACATCGATTTGCAGCACATTTTTATACTTTTTTTACAAGCATTGTAATGGCTTTGCAATGTGATGTTCTCCCCTAATTGGTGGTCCCTGTCCCATCTATGTGTTGTCATTCCCCTATTGGCTCGAGGTGCCCCAAGTTCCCATCCCCTCTACTCCCCATCTAACCATGTCTCCTGTTATCACAAGAGTGCATTAGTAAACTCATCCATCTTATCCAACACTGTTACATGTCCAGTTCAGATTGGCGGTAATCAATCCTTTGCCAACTTAGTCACTGCTGTCCCGACTATCTCAGTGACCTTTTCCCCCTTCTATGCTTAGTTGTAAAAACAACACATCTTGCAGACCATTTGCTTTTTATAACTTGGGCCTCTTACATTCCTGCAGGATATGGTGTATGCTTCACTGCCCATCACATCTCTGATGTTATCTCCACATCACAGGCAGTCTTTTTATTATCCCTAAGTATTGCTGTGTTAGCAGCATCGAACCTTATGTCCTATGTTTGTGACTAAACTCACAGTTGTTTCCATAAAGTGGGTTATCAATGTGCCTGACTATATCCAATCTATTTAACTTTAAGCTATTTCTCTATGCTTTACAGATATATGTGTTACCTATTGCTCACAATTCCCCCCTTTTCTTTTTAACTTGCTGTTAACACATCCATCCATCCTCACATTTCAAATTCCTGGAGCATTTGTTCCGCTATTTTATCTACTTCATCATCCAGTTCATTTCCAATTTTCAATAAATTCATTCTCTCTCCATGATCTACCGTAGACATTTTCTTTGTTAGTGTTGTTTCAATAAGCCTTTGGACCAGTCCCCTTACACAGGGGATTATGCAACATCCCACGGTTATCAATATTCCTGCCATTATTATTAAGGAAGTTAGTACTGACACCACTATTCCTTTCCATTTTCCAAACTAGGACTCTAACCAGTCAGTGAATACGTTGTTTACCCCAGAGTTTTCTGCTATTTCCTCTGCTAAGTTGTTAGTTCTCGTAAGGCTTGGGTTATAGAGCCATCAGGGACCGTATTATTTGGGATAAAGGTACAACACTTTCCCCCCCAACATTACACATACACCTCCTTTCTTTGCTAACACCATATCCAAGGCCATCCTATTTTCCCACGCCATTCTACTAGTGGCGTCTAGTTGTTCTGCCAACCCCCTGACAGCATCCCTGGTTTAGTTAATGAATCTCTGTTGGTTATAATATATATATAATTTATCCAATCTACATTCTTATTTATTGTTACCCACCAAAACAAGGACTCAAACCCAGCTGTAATCTGATTCCAAGCTTTAAATTCATCTGGAACTCCCCGAGGCACTCCTATGGGATCTAGATATATCTTTTCATCAAAAGAAATTCCTATCACTGATCTCTTGTTTTTCCTGATCCTTTTTGATTCTTCAAATGCCAGGGTAAATGCTATAGCCAATTGGACAATTGCACTAGGGAGGTAGAGTTGGCCTTAGTACCCTTCCTCCGCAATACCACCATATATCTGCTCTGGGGATTTTCAATGATGAATAGTTCCCTCCCATTCTGTTCTCTGTAATGCTCCTGACCTCTGAGCATGATTCTAACTCCCCCATATTATGAGTTAACTCTGCCCCTTGTCGGTTCACACATGAAGTGTGATTTACAATAGCAGTGAGAAACTGAGGGGGAGTTTTTAAGTTCTTTGCTTCCACGGGAGGGAACATCAGGGATAGGGATGTGCAGTTCGGGTTGCCCCATGCTTCCTTTTCTTGATACAGGGCTAACATGCACTCCATACCTCTTCTGTCGCGTTTCCATCCCAAAGGGAAGGGTACTATTTGGCCCACTGGCCTCCCAGACGCACAGGCATAGCAATTGCTTTTATTTAAGCTTTTTACAGTGTATTTGACCCATTCTACCCAGGCATTAGTCTCCTCATACCCAGTCTCTATTTCAAGGATTTGTTTTAGGTTGTTTACTTCTACCACTCTTACTGCCCTTGGGTCGTTTTGGGGAACCTTATCATTTCGGTCGGGTGTTTTCAAATTTTTATCTACATAGATTCGGAAACATTTCAATTTGCTATCTTTTCCTCCCTCTTTTACCCTAATTCCAAATACTGCCTGGTGCAATTTTTGGTCCCTGGTCCAGTTACCTGTAAAGAAGGGCCCACCAGCTATGGAGCACCGGGAGAGGTTCTTAGGATCTAAGACTGGACCGCTTATTTTTTTCGGTCCATTTGGTCCCTATAAGATTGTATTCCTTATCTAGGCATTCTGATCTTGGCTGCATATGTTTCTGATGAAGGGATATTATGGAAGGGAGTTTACCCCAAGGATACTTTCCATCGGCATAAAATTGTAAGGATTCTACCGAATATTTTTGCTGGCTCACCAGATCCCCACATATTACCAAAGAACACAGGTCTGTCTCTACTACCTGTGTTGTAGTGAGATCCAGAACCGTAACTGAGCTCATAGTGTTTCCCTTGTCCTCTTCTAACTTATCTGAATTATATCCCATACTTGTAAGTACTCTCTGGGACAAGAGGAAGGAAAACATTATCCAGGTTACCCCTTCCATTCTATCCCTTTCTCGTTACCTTTTAGGAGAGAACTTAATTCAAAACAGTTCCTTTCCTGCGCTCACGCAGCTACTAAAAATTGATTATTTAGAGTCTTTTAAATTTCAGCTTCAAAGGTTCTTCAGTCAGTTTGACCATCCACGTGTTGGAATTATCTGGAGGTTTTACCAGTCCCTTGATTCTAGTATGATGTGTCCACCCCTTTTCAGCAGTCCTGATTGCTGTCTCAGTTGTTAGGAGTGCTTGATATGGTTCCTCCCATTCCGGTTGCAGCTTAGTTTCTTTCCATGACTTTACCAGGACCCAATCTCCTGGTTGAATTGTATGTACCGTGAAGTCGAGGGGTGGAGTCTGCGACAATAATCCTTGTTTCCTAAGGGAGGATATAGAGGAGGACAGGCCCAGTATATATTTCTTTACAAATTGATCATTCATTTCAGGAACCGGTAACTCCCTGACTGCCCCCATATAAGGCAGTCCAAATAGCATTTCATAGGGGGATAAACCCAAATCCTTTTGAGGAGGTGTACAAATACGCAAAAGTGCTATTGGTAAGCACTTAGTCCAAGGGAGTTTCGTTTCTATTATCAGCTTAGATCCTCTGTCCACTCTAAAACATTAGGTTCTTCTTCTAACAGTTTCAAATATAGTTGTTTAGTTTTCTGTGCGTACCCTTCGATCCACAATCTACAGTATCCTACTAATCCCAAGAACCTCCTAAGTTCCTTTTTAGTCCGTAGTATATTTAGATCTAGGATTCCTTGTATTCTTTCTGGATCTATTCTTCTCCTTCCCTCACTGATTAGGTGTCCAAGGTATTTAACTTCCTTCTCTACGTACTGCAGCTTTTTCTTTGACACCCTGAATCCCTGTTGTCCCAGAAAATTCAATAAGCTATTTGTAGCTTCTATTACCTTTTCCTTTCCTCCTCCTGTTACTAGTAGGTCATCTACATATTGTAGTAACGTGATTTCATCAGGCTTTTTAAATCTTTCTAACACCTGCTCTAAGATTTGACCAAAAAGATTTGGTGACTCTGTGAACCCCTGTGGGAGCACTGTCCACCTGAACTGCTGTTTTCGTCCTGTGATAGGATTTTCCCACTCAAAAGCAAATAAGTCTCGACTTTCTTCCGCCAGTGGGCATGTCCAAAATGCATCTTTTAGGTCTACTACACTGAACCATCTGTGATCAGGAGGAATCTTGCTTAATAAAGTATAAGGATTAGGGACAACGGGGTGTCGCGTCTGCACTATCTGGTTCAGGGCCCTTAGGTCCTGTACCAGGCGGTACGTTCCATCAGGCTTCTTTACAGGCAATATAGGGGTATTATAAGGGGACATGCAGGGTTCTAGCAGTCCATCTCTAACCAATCCTTCAATTACTGGCTGTAATCCTTTTTTTCCTTGCAAAGGTATAGGGTATTGCTTAACACACACCGTCTCTCCTTTTTTTTAAATTTATTTGCAGAGGAGGAACGTCTAATCCCCCTCGGTTTCCCTCCCCTGCCCAGACTATCGGGTCTATTTGCTGTTCCTGTTCGTCTGTTAATACTGCCATGGTTACTGTTAATTGGTTCTTTTCTACTCCAATTGCCAAACCCAATTTAATTATTAAGTCTCTGCCTAATAAATTACTGCCAACTTCTGGTATGTATAAGAGTTGACCCTCTATCCGCTCAGTCTGATATTTAAGCATAATCGGTTCAAACATGGGGACTGTAAAACCTTCCCCTTTCACCCCTGATACCATTAATTTCTTATCGATTAACTTTATTCCTCTCAGTATAAAATTCAGAGAGGATCTAGTGGCCCCCGTATCCACCAGAAACACCGCACCTTCTTGTTGGGGACCCACCTGCAGATTTATCAAGGATTCCCGGTGGATCCCCGGGGGTAAGAACCCCTGACCTCCCTAATCTTCATCCATACTCATGAGAGGGACTACCCTCTCTTCTCTTTGTAATTCAGGGCACTGTCTTCTAAAATGTCCAACCATTCCACAGTGATAACACCCCTTTTGTTGGGTTCTTTGTGTTACCCCACCTTTTAGTGCCCCACCTTTTCTACTTCCTCGTTCCTTCCTTTCAACATACTGATACCCTCGTGTCTTTCCCTCAGTTATTGGTTCCACCCTCTTCCTCACAATCTCATCTACGGCCGCTACCATTATCTTTGCCTTCTGTTTCTCTGTCTCATCTCAGTCAGCTCCTCTTTTTTCCTTTTCTATAAAGATTGGATTCAATCCACGGGGCATTAGGGAAATAAGGGCCTGCATCCTAATTGGTTGTGGGTTTAGGGTTGCTTCTTTTGCTATTTCATCAGCTAGCCTGTCCACGGGCATCTCCTTGATCCTTTGGAATATTAAATGTCCCAAATATAACACCTGTGCTTATCGTCTACTATAAAGAAAAGCTTATCCTGCGAGTTCAAGTTCAAAGCTATATCTAATACTATAAATACTTCCTGGGACAATGATAATACCAAAATTTGGCCTTTGAACTCCAGGGCTGGAGTTTTCCCAGTGACACTAGGATCTGATGTCTTTCCCTGGTGTGAAGTATTTAAATTGGTCAATGGATTATTCACTGTTCCTCTCCTCATTACCGGAGCAAGGTTAAAGACCTTCTCCTCAGTATTAAAGTCACCCCCAGGCGCTGTGAGTTTCATGGTCATACTGCCGGGGTAGGGAGGTGATGTCCCCCTGCAGTAGTCTCCTAACACTTGGTTTTGTTTCTCCAGTTCCCTTACTCTGAATTCTAATTCCTTAATCTTTTTTATCCCCACTCCACTTCTTAGTGGAAGTGACTACTTGTTCAATTAGTCCAGCTAACTGATGTATTAACAACACTGCTATTTTCTTTGTTTGGTTTCTCTTTTCTAACTCTCTAATCTGTGATTCTGACGTTTTAATTCTCTCCTTGTTGTCAGCCCAATTTTTTTTTACCCAAGACTGAGATGTGTTCAATTAATCTGGTTTAAACCTGTTTAATTAATTCAAACTAAGAGAATTCCAATTTTCTTAGTTCTGTCCTTTTTTTTCCCAATCATTTCCATTGTTGATCTAGTGGGTGAAATGGATCCCACCCCTAGGTCGCTCTTATCACAGTCCGGTGATACCTATCAGGGGTGATCAGTCCCCTCTGTACCACCGCTTACACTCGTGAGCTTACACCCTTAAGCTCACACTATTAAGCCGGCTTTCTTTCTTATTCACGTCTGAACATCACATCCCAGGCATCCTTCTCTAGCCTTTACACCCACTTCAAACTCCTGAGCTTCGTGTAGGGGGCTACCCCTCTTAACAACTGGTCTAAGGCTGGGTGTAAAGACAGATGCCTCCTTGTCTGTACGTGCTCAGCTCAGATCTCTCACTCACTCACACTTTTTCATCACAGGTGAGCATCTACTGTACTTTGATTCACTCTCTTAAATTTGGTAATCTGTTCCGGAGCTCCAGTTGTGGCCATTCAACCGGACCCGTAAACAGATCCCAGGTTTCAGCACCAATTCTTGTAGGTAAAGATACCTCTGAGACTAATTGTGAGTCAAAGTACAGCAGTTTATTTAACTAAAGCCTGATTCAGAAAATCCAAAATAAGATTTATTTTTATCACCATTAAATATCCTCACTAAATCAAGACCCTTGCACCTTCTTACAATTCTGGTACAATAAAACAAAACATCACTTGGAGCACAGATGCACGAAGAAATACTGAAAGCATTGTAATGTGCAATCTATATGTTTAATTATTTCTACAGCTCTACCTTTGTAACCAACACAGGCAAGTACAGAATCAAATCTACTGTGTGCCTAAATGGTTAACTCTCCTCACAACTTTAAGATGCAATGTAATGCCACCTTTCCCACTTGGCAGAATTCAAATCTCTGTCCGATCCCTACATAATTTAGTAAACTTAAAGCAATTCACTTTGATTGGCTATACCTATTACATCACATGAGGGTCTCAATTACACAGTTACATCCTCTTTCTCTCTCTGTACCATACAGAGTCAGCCTGCTTGTCTCTTTTTAACCCTTTACTGATGGGAGCTCACTGGCCTCTAATAAATTTGACCGTGTTTGATTTGGGTGCCTCATATCGTGACAAATCCCTTTCTCTCTCAAACAGTCATATAGTCATGCACAATTCCAAATACATAACTGCTATTAGCGTTCTCCCCGCACCTCAGTAAAAGCCTATGTCAGGGTTCCCAGTTCCACTGACATACTTCTCTCTACCTCTTTCTGCTCAGACCAATTGTAGGTCCATCCCATTCATGCTGATCCATCTATATACTTCGTGACCCATCCACAAACTCCAGTGCCTCGAGGGGCACCTCCCTTATTCGACTTTCCTCTGCTCCCTCATCACATAACCTCCCCCGCAGTCCCTAAATTAACATTATCCAGCAACTTGCATAGTCAATTCCTTTCTGGGACGCCGGCTGCTTCTGTCTCACATATATATTAAGAATCTGACAAACCCAATCCTCAACCGAACCGTACTTTGGCCGGAAGACGGACAGACTCCGGATTGCTTCTTTCACCCAAACAAGACAACAATATCCTCTCATTGTCGTCTTGTTTTTATCCCTAGTACAAGTACTAGTGCTCCAACCTTCCAACATCCTTCCCAACGGACTTTCTGGAGGGATGTTCCCTGGGGCCCCAATCCCGGCACCTTTCCCGGGGGACTTCTTCCAACTACCCCCATTTCCCATGGTTTACCTACCACGACCCGGTCGCCAAGGCAATACTTAAAAGTCACTTTTCTTACCTCGGTCCGTGCACAGCGTTGCCCGACCACACGACGGTGCCTATCGTTTCCCACTTACTCGTTCAGAACAACTTTCCTAGGATTCTTAACAGTCAGTGGCAGAGAGGCCCACCGATGAACACCTGGGACCGTTCAATGTGGAACGGGACGTGTCTTCCCAGTCGTCACCAGCAACCTCCCTACCAGGGATGTTAGGATCCCGGACGAGCCCCCAGTTGTGAGAAACACAGCTCACAGTTAAACAATTTAGTCAAGTCAAGTTCTGAAGGAGCAAGATTTTATTTGACGTTCTTGCAAGACCGGGTGTCTAGCGAAATAGGCACACCTTACATCGATTTGCAGCACATTTTTATACTTTTTTTACAAGCATTGTAATGGCTTTGCAATGTGATGTTCTCCCCTAATTGGTGGCCCCTGTCCCATCTATGTGTTGACATTCTCCTATTGGCTCGAGGTGTCATCCCCTCTACCCCATCTAACAATGTCTCCTGTTATCACAAGAGTGCATTAGTAAACTCATCCATCTTATCCAACACTGTTACATGTCCAGTTCAGATTGGCGGTAATCAATCCTTTGCCAACTTAATCACTGCTGTCCCGACTATCTCAGTGACCTTTTCCCCCTTTTATGCTTAGTTGTAAAAACAACACATCTTGCAGACCATTTGCTTTTTGTAACTTGGGCCCCTTACATTCCTTCAGGATATGGTGTATGCTTCACTGCCCATCACATCTCTGATGTTATCTCCACATCACAGGCAGTCTTTTTACTATCCCTAATTATTGCTGTGTTAGCAGCATCGAACCTTATGTCCTATGTTTGTGACTAAACTCATAGTTGTTTCCATAAAGTGGGTTATCAATGTGCCTGACTATATCCAATCTATTTAACTTTAAGCTATTTCTCTATGCTTTACAGATATATGTGTTAACAGCATCTTTACCTATTGCTCACAAAGGTACAACACTTTCCCCCCCAACATTATACATACACCTCCTTTCTTTGCTAACATCATATCCAAGGCCATCCTATTTTCCCACGCCATCCTACTAGTGGCGTCTAGTTGTTCCACCAACCCCCTGACAGCATCCCTGGTATAGTTAATGAATCTCTGTTGGTTATAATATATATAATTTATCCAATCTACGTTCTTATTTATTGTCACCCACCAAAACAAGGACTCAAACCCAGCTGTAATCTGATTCCGAGCTTTAAATTCATCCGGGACTCCCCGAGGCACTCATATGGGATCTAGATATATCTTTTCATCAAAAGAAATTCCTATCACTGATCTCTTGTTTTTCCTGATCCTTTTGGATCCTTCAAATGCCAGGGTAAATGGTATAGCCAATTGGACAATTGCACATGTACCCTTCCACTGGGGGGGGTAGAGTTGGCCTCAGTACCCTTCCTCCACAATACCACCATATATCTGCTCTGGGGATTTTCAATGATGAATAGTTCCCTCCCATTCTGTTCTCTGTAATGCTCCTGACCTCTGAGCATGATTCTAACTCCCCCATATTATGAGTTAACTCTGTTCCTTGTCGGTTCACACATGAAGTGTGATTTACAATAGCAGTGAGAAACTGAGGGGGAGTTTTTAAGTTCTTTGTTTCCACGGGAGGGAACATCAGGGATAGGGATGTGCAGTTCGGGTTGCCCCATGCTTCCTTTTCTTGATACAGGGCTAACATGCACTCCATACCTCTTCTGTCGCGTTTCCATCCCAGAGGGAAGGGTACTATTTGGGCCACTGGCCTCCCAGACGCACAGGCATAGCAATTGCTTTTATTTAAGCTTTTTACAGTGTATTTAATCCATTCTACCCAGGCATTGGTCTCCTCATACCCAGTCTCTATTTCAAGGGTTTGTTTTAGGTTGTTTATTTCTGCCACTCTTACTGCCCTTGGGTCGTTTTGGGGAACCTTATCATTTCGGTCGGGTGTTTTCAAATTTTTATCTACATAGATTCGGAAACAACATTTCAATTTGCTATCTTTTCCTCCTTCCTTTACCCTAATTCCAAATACTGCCTGGTGCAATTGTTGGTCCCTGGTCCAGTTACCTGTAAAGAAGGATCCACCAGCTATGGAGTACCGGGAGAGGTTCTTAGGATCTAAGACTGGACCGCTTATTTTTTCGGTCCATTTGGTCCCTTTTATTGTTATATATATATATATAGGATTGCATTTCTTGTCTAAGCATTCTGATCTGGACTGCATATATTTCTGATGAAGGGATATTATGGAAGGGAGTCTACCCCAAACATATCTTCCATCAGCATAAAATTGTAAGGATTCCACCAAATATTTTCGCTGGCTCACCAGATCTCCACACGCTACCAAAGAACACAGGTCTGTCTCTACTACCTGTGTTGTAGGGAGATCCAGAACTGTAACTGAGCTCATAGTGTTTCTCTTGTCCTCTTCTAACTTATCTGAATTATAACCCATACTTATAAGGACTCCCTGGGACAAGAGGAAGGAAAGCATTATCCAGATTATCCCTTCCATTCTATCCCTTCCCCTTTACCTTTCAGGAGAGAACTTAATTCAAAACAGCTCCTTTCCCGCGCTCACGCCGCTACTAAAAATTAATTACTTAGAGTCTTTTAAATTTCAGCTTTAAAGGTTCTTCAGTCGGTTCAACCATCCACGTGTTGGAATTATCTGGAGGTTTTACCGGTCCCTTGATTCTAGTATGATGTGTCCACCCCTTTTCAGCAGTCCTGATCGCTGTCTCAGTTGTTAGGAGTGCTTGATATAGTTCCTCCCATTCCGGTTGCAGCTTAGTTTCTTTCCATGACTTTACCAGGACCCAATCTCCTGGTTGTATTGTATGTACCGTGAAGTCGAGGGCTGGAGTCTGCGACAATAATCCTTGTTTCCTAAGGGAAGATATCGAGGAGGACAGACCCAGTATATATTTCTTTACAAATTGATCATTCATTTCAGGAACCAGTAACTCCCCGGCTGCCCCCATATAAGGCAGTCCAAACAGCATTTCATAGGGGGATAAACCCAAATCCTTTCGAGGAGCTGTACGAATTCGCAAAAGTGCTATTGGTAAGCACTTAGTCCAAGGGAGTTTCGTTTCTATTATCAGCTTAGATAAATGCTTTTTAAGGGTCTGGTTCATTCGTTCCACCCGTCCAGAGGAGGGTGGATGCCAGGGTGTGTGAAAATCCCATGATATTCCTAATCCTTTCATTATCCCTTGTAGCACCTTTGATGTAAAATGGCTTCCCTGATCAGAATCTACATTCTCTACCAAACCATATCTAGGTACTATTTGTTCGAGTACTCCCCTGATGTAAGTGGGCCATGATTTCCCCCATTACTTGTTTATTTACCATTTCTCTTCCATCCAGCAGTACCCATTTTCCTTCCTCAGTTTCCCTCGCTCCCATCTCAGTCAGCTCCTCTTTTTCCTTTTCTGTAAAGATTGGATTCAATCCACGAGGCATTAGGGAAATATGGGCCTGCATCCTAATTGGTTGTGGGTTTAGGGCTGCTTCTTTTGCTATTTCATCGGCTAGCCTGTCCACGGGCCTCTCCTTGATCCCTTGGGATATTAATGTCCCAAATATAACACCTGTGCTTATCGTCTTACTATAAAGAAAAACTTATCCTGTGAGTTCAAGTTCAAGGGGATGGACGAGAACTCGTTAGCTATGTCTAATACTATAAATACTTCGTGGGACAATGATAATACCAAAATTTGGCCTTTGAACTCCAGGGCTGGAGTTTTCCCAGTGACACTAGGATCTGATGTCTTTCCCTGGTGTGAAGTATTTAAATTGGTCAATAGATTATTCACTGTTCCTCTCCTCATTACCAGAGCAAGGTTACAGACCTTCTCCTCAGTATTAAAGTCGCCCCCAGGTGCTGTGAGTTTCATGGTCATACCGCCGGGGTAGGGAGGTGATGTCCCCCTGCAGTATTCTTCTAACACTTGGTTTTTGTTTCTCCAGTTCCCTTACTCTGAATTCTAATTCCTTAATCTTTTTATCCCCACTCCACTTCTTAGTGGAAGTGACTACTTGTTCAATTAGTCCAGCTGACTGAGGTATTAACAATACTGCTTTTTTTTTGTTTCCTCTTTTCTAACTCTCTAATCTGTGATTCTGACGTTTTAATTTTCTCCTTGTCGTCAGCCCAATTTTTTTTTTACCCAAGACTGAGATGTGTTCAATTAATCCAGTTTAAACCTGTTTAATTAATTCAAACTAAGAGAATTCCAATTATCTTAGTTCTGTCCTTTTTTTTTCCAATCATTTCCATTGTTGATCTAGTGGGTGAAATGGATCCCACCCCTAGGTCGCTCTTATCACAGTCCGGTGATACCTATCAGGGGTGATTAGTGCCCTCCGTACCACCGCTTACACTCGTGAGCTTACACCCTTAAGCTCACTCTATTAAGCCGGCTTTCCCTCTACTCCGGTGATTACTCAGATTCTTTCTTACTCACGTCTGAACATCACATCCCAGGCATCCTTCTCCAGCCTTTACACTCACTTCAAACTCCTGAGCTTTGCGTAGGGGGCTACCCTCTTAACAACTGGTCTAAGGCTGGGTGTAAAGACAGATGCCTCCTTGTCTGTACATGCTCAGCTCAGACCTCTCTCACACACTTTCACACTCTTTCATCACAGATGAGCACCTACTGTACTTTGATTCACTCCCTTAAATTTGGTAATCTATTCCGGAGCTCCAGTTGTGGCCATTCAACCGGACCCGTAAACAGATCCCAGGTTTCGGCACCAATTCTTGTAGGTAAAGATACCTCTGAGACTAATTGTGAGTCAAAGTACAGCAGTTTATTTAACAAAAGCCTGATTCAGAAAATCCAAAATAAGATTTATTTTTATCACCTTTATATATCCTCACTAAATCAAGACCCTTGCACATTCTTACAATTCTGGTACAATAAAACAAAACATCACTTGGAGCACAGATGCACGAAGAAATACTGAAAGCATTCTAATGTGCAATCTACATGTTTAATTATTTCTACAGCTCTGCCTTTGTAACCAACACAGGCAAGTACAGAATCAAATCTACTGTGTGCCTAAATGGTTAACTCTCCTCACAACTTTAAGATGCAATATAATGCCACCTTTCCCACTTGGCAGAATTCAAATCTCTGTCCGATCCCTACATAATTTAGTAAACTTAAAGCAATTCACTTTGATTGGCTATACCTATTACATCACATGAGGGTCTCAATTACACAGTTACACCCTCTCTCTCTCTCTCTCTGTACCATACAGAGTCAGCCTGCTTGTCTCTTTTTAACCCTTTACTGATGGGAGCTCACTGGCCTCTAATAAATTTGACCATGTTTGATTTGGGTGCCTCATGTCGTGACAAATCCCTTTCTCTCTCAAACAGTCATATAGTCATGCACAATTCCAAATACATAACTGCTATTAGCGTTCTCCCCGCACCTCAGTAAAAGCCCATGTCAGGGTTCGCAGTTCCACTGACATACTTCTCTCTACTCTTTCTGCTCAGACCAATTATAGGTCCATCCCATTCACGCTGATCCATCTATATAGGGAACTGTGGTGCACTAAAAAAGTTGATTCATTGGTTAGGAAGAAAAAGGAGGCTTATGTTCGGATGAGGCTTGAGGGCTCAGGTAGTGCATTAGAAAGTTTTAGATTGGCTAGGAGGGAGTTGAAGAGGGAGTTAAGAAGGGCTAAAAGAGGACATGAGATGACTTTGGCTGATAGGATTAAGGAGAACCCTAAGGCGTTTTACAGGTATGTCAAGAACAGAAGGTTGGTTAGGGCAAGATTAGGGCCAGTTACAGACAGTAGGGGGAAGTTGTGTGTGGAACCGGAGGAGATTGGAGAGGCGTTGAACCAATATTTCTCTTCGGCGTTCACGCAAGGGGACATGAATGTAGCTGAGGAGGACACTGGGGTGCAGGGGTGTAAAATAGATAGTATTGCAGTTGATACGGGGGATGTGCTGGATATTCTAGAGGGTTTGAAAATAGATAAGTCCCCTGGTCCGGATGGGATTTACCCTAGGATTCTCTGGGAGGCAAGAGAGGTGATTGCGGAGCCTCTGGCTCTGATCTTCAGGTCGTCGTTGGTCTCTGGTATAGTACCGGAAGATTGGAGGACAGCAAATGTTGTCCCATTGTTTAAGAAGGGGAGCAGAGACTTCCCCGGGAATTATAGACCGGTGAGTCTTACTTCTGTGGTGGGTAAGGTTTTGGAAAGGATTATTAGAGACAGGATTTATAGTTATTTGGAGAGTAATGAATTGATTAGAGACAGTCAGCATGGTTTTGTAGTGGGTAGGTCGTGCCTTACTAACCTTATCGAGTTCTTTGAGAAAGTGACCAAAGAGGTGGATAGGGGTAAGGCAGTTGACGTGGTGTATATGGATTTTAGTAAGGCGTTTGATAAGGTTCACCATGGTAGGCTTCTGCAGAAAATGCAGATGTATGGGATTGGGGGTGATCTAGGTAATTGGATCAGGAATTGGCTAGCAGATAGGAGACAGAGGGTGGTGGTTGATGGTAAATATTCGTCATGGAGTTCGGTTACGAGTGGTGTGCCTCAGGGATCTGTTTTGGGGCCACTGCTGTTTGTAATTTTTATTAATGATCTGGATGAGGGTATAGTTGGGTGGATTAGTAAGTTTGCTGATGACACCAAAGTCGGAGGTGTGGTAGATTGTGAGGAAGGGTGTCATAGTTTGCAGGGTGACTTAGAAAGGTTGCAGAGCTGGGCCGAGAGGTGGCGGATGGAGTTTAATGTGGAGAAGTGTGAGGTAATTCATTTCGGTAGGAATAACAGATGTGTTGAGTATAGGGCTAACGGGAGGACTTTGAATAGTGTGGATGAACAGAGGGATCTAGGTGTATGTGTACATAGATCCCTGAAAGTTGGGAATCAAGTAGATAAGGTTGTTAAGAAGGCATACGGTGTCTTGGCGTTTATTGGTAGGGGGATTGAATTTAGGAGTCGCAGCGTCATGATGCAACTGTACACAACTCTGGTGCGGCCGCACTTGGAGTATTGTGTGCAGTTCTGGTCCCCACATTACAGGAAGGATGTAGAGGCTTTGGAGAGGGTGCAGAGGAGGTTTACCAGGATGTTGCCTGGTATGGAGGGGAGGTCCTATGAGGAGAGACTGAGAGATTTGGGGTTGTTTTCGCTGGAAAGAAGGCGGCTAAGAGGGGACCTTATTGAAACATATAAGATGATTAGAGGTTTAGATAGGGTGGATGGTGATAGCCTTTTTCCTAGGATGGTGAAAGCTAGCACGAGGGGGCACGGCTTTAAATTAAGGGGGGGTAGTTATAGGACTGATGTCAGGGGTAGGTTCTTTACCCAGAGGGTGGTGAGGGACTGGAATGCCCTGCCAGCTGCAGTTGTAAATGCGCCTAGTTTGGGGGCGTTTAAGAGATCCGTGGATAGGTTTATGGACGAAAAGGGATTGGTTTAGATTAGTGGGTTAGTGTTTTTTTTAAAAGCTGGTCGGCGCAACACCGTGGGCCGAAGGGCCTGTTCTGCGCTGTAATGTTCTATGTTCTATGTTCTATGTTCTATATACTTCGTGACCCATCCACAAACTCCAGTGCCTCTAGGGGCACCTCCCTTATTCTACTTTCCTCTGCTCCCTCATCACATTCTAGGTGTTGTTGGACCTCCCCCGCAGCCCCTAAATTAACATTATCCAGCAACTTGCATAATCAATTCCTTTCTGGGACACCAGCTGCTTCTGTCTCACATGTATATTAAGAATCTGACAAACCCAATCCTCATCCGAACCGTACTTTGGTCTGAAGACGGACGGACTTCTGATTGGTTCCTTCACCCAAACAAAACAACAATATTTTATCATTGTCGTCTTGTTTCTATCCCTAGTACGAGTACTAGGATCCCAACATCCTTCCCAACGGACTTTCTGGAGGGATGTTCCCTGGGGCCCCAATCCCGGCACCTTTCCCGGGGGACTTCTTCCAACTACCCCCATTTTCCCATGGTTTACCTACCACGACCCGGTCGCCAAGGCAATACTTAAAAGTCAATTTTCTTACCTCGGTCCGTGCACAGCGTTGCCTGACCACACGACGGTGCCTATCGTTTCCCACTTCCTCGTTCAGAACAACTTTCCTAGGATTCTCAACAGTCAGTGGCAGAGAGGCCCACCGATGAACACCTGGGACCGTTCAATGTGGAACGGGACGCGTCTTCCCAGTTGTCACCGGCAACCTCCCTACCAGGGATGTTAGGATCCCGGACGAGCCCCCAATTGTGAGAAACACAGCTCACAGTCAAACAATTTAGTCAAGTCAAGTTCTGAAGGAGCAAGATTTTTATTTAACGTTCTTGCAAGACTGGGTGTCCAACAAAATAGGCACACCTTACATCGATTTGCAGCACATTTTTATACTTTTTTTACAAGCATTGTAATGGCTTTGCAATGTGATGTTCTCCCCTAATTGGTGGTCCCTGTCCCATCTATGTGTTGTCATTCCTCTATTGGCTCGAGGTGCCCCAAGTTCCCATCCCCTCTACTCCCCATCTAACAATGTCTCCTGTTATCACAAGAGTGCATTAGTAAACTCATCCGTCTTACCTAACACTGTTACATGTCCAGTTCAGATTGGCAGTAATCAATCCTTTGCCAACTTAATCACTGCTGTCCCGACTATCTCAGTGACCTTTTCCCCTTTCTATGCTTAGTTGTAAAAACAACACATCTTGCAGACCATTTGCTTTTTATAACGTGGGCCTCTTACATTCCTGCAGGATGTGGTGTATGCTTCACTGCCCATCACATCTCTGATGTTATCTCCACATCACAGGCAGTCTTTTTATTATCCCTAATTATTGCTGTGTTAGCAGCATCGAACCTTATGTCCTATGTTTGTGACTAAACTCACAGTTGTTTCCATAATGTGGGTTATCAATGTGCCTGACTATATCCAGTCTACTTAACTTTAAGCTATTTCTCTATGCTGTACAGATATGTGTTAACAGCATCTTTACCTATTGCTCACACTGGCTAGGCCAGCATTTATTGCCCATTCTTGATTGCGTTTGAGGAGGTGGTGATGGGCCACATGCTTGGCTTGCTGCAGTCCATCTAGTGTCGGTATGGAAGGAGTTCCAGGATTTTGGCCCAGTGACAGTGAAGTCCCAGCGATACATTTCTAATTCAGGCTGGTATGTGGCTTGGAGGGGAGCTTCCAGATAGTGGCGTTCCCATCTACCTACCGCTCTCGTCCTTCCAGATGGTGAAGGTCACGTGTTTGGAAATCGCAGTGGAAGGGTCTTGGTGAGTTACAGTGCATTTTGTGGATGATGCCCACTGCTGCCACTGTCCGCTGGTGGAGGAGAGAGTGAATGTTTAAAGTGGCAGCGGATGTGTTGCCAATCAAGTGGGCTACTTTGCCCCAGATAGTGTAGAGTTTTTGAGTACTGTTGGAGCTGCCCTCATCCAGACAAGCGGGGAGACTGTTCTGTCACACTCTTGGATTGTGCCTTGTAGATGGTGGATAGGTCTGGGGAGTCAGGAGATGAGTTACTCAATGCAGACTTCCTAGCCTCCGACCTTCTCTTGTAACCACAGTTTTTATATGGGTGGCACAGTTGCAAAATGGTTAGCACGGCTGCCTCACAGCACCAGGGACCCAGGTTCAATTCTGGCCTCAGGTCACTGTCTGTGTGGAGTCTGCATGTTCTCCCCATGTCTGCGTGGGTTTCCTTTGGGTGCTTTGGTTTCCTCCCACACTCCAAAGCTGTGCGGGTTAGGTTGACTGGCCGTGATAAATTGCCCTTTAGTGTGGGGCACAGATCAACTAGATAGTCAATATATTTTCCCAAAGGTAGGGGAATCTAAAACTAGAGGGCATAGGTTTAAGGTGAGAGGGGAGAGATACAGAAGTGCCTAGAGGGGCAATTTTTTCACATAGAAGGTGGTGACTGAGTGGAACAAGCTGCCAGAGATAGTAGTAGAGGCAGCTACAATTTTGTCTTTTAAAAAGCATTTAGGTAGTTACCTGGGTAAGATGGCTATAGAGGGATATGGGGCAAATGCAGGCAATTGGGATTAGCTTAGGGATCTTAAAAAAAGGGCGGCATGGAAAAGTTGGGCTGAAGGGCCTGTTTCTATGCTGTAAACCTCTATGACTCTATATGCACTGTTGGTGTCCCTGGTGTACAGGCAAACACTTATACACTAATACAAATTATTTAATCATTGCCATTTGTGGGAGATTGCTGTGTGCAAATTGGCAGCTGTGTTTTCCATTTAACCTCAGTGGCTACACTTCAAAAGATATTTAATTACCTGTGAAACTCTTTATGGTACCCTGAGGTTGTGAGAGGAGCTGTAGAGATGGAATCCCTTCTTTCCCTGACCCTGGGTGCTTGTGCTAGTCATTGTGCAACATGGGCAGTGTACCAGAAATCCAGAGTCATGTGAGGGCATAAAATAGAATTATCCGTCAGGGCTCGGGAAGCCTTGTGGCTCTGAATAATGTCCCTGCCCCTCAGCCACAAACTCCAGCTTCAAGGATTGTCCACTGATGGTACATGCATAGCCTGGCCAAACAGATCGATTATCAACCTGTAAATCTTTCCAACACTCCCTTGGCAGGCAGTAAGAGTCCTGGTCAGCTCTCTGGATGTAGAGTGGGCATTCCTTTCAAGATATAGCCTGTAGTTTGAGGCTAGTGACCTGTTCCAGGCACAGAAGCGCACACTTTGTCTGCCTCATATGTCCCAAGATGTGCAAAGTCTTCAGGAATAGTAAATGCTACTCAATCTTTGCAGGAGATGCTTGGTAGGAGTCCATAATGATAGATAGTATCATGTCTGTGAAGGGATTGTGTTGAATGGCTTCTGCTCCTTTTCATAGAACCATCCAATGCAGAAAGAGGCCCTTCGGCCCATCGAGTCTGCACCCAACACAATCCCACCCAGGCCCTATCCCCATATCCCTACATATTATAGCCATTAATCCCTCTAACCTACGCATCCTTGGACACTAAGGGGCAATTTCTTAGCATGGCCAAACAACCTAACCCACACGTCTTTGGACTGTGGGAGGAAACCCACACAGACATGAGGAGAATGTGCAAAGTCCACACAGACAGTGACCCGAGCCGGGAATCGAACCCAGGACCCTGGAGCTGTGAAGCAGCAGTGCTAACCACTGTGCTACTGTGCCGCCCATATATTTCTATATTGCTCCTATGTTTCCCTTTGGATACCCTGGGTGATATTCTCCGGCCACGCTCAGTCCAAAACCGGAGAATCCTGCCTGAGATCAATGGACCTTTGCATGGTCTGCCCCCCCTCCTGTGGTGGGTGGGACAGAAGTATTCCCTCCTCTGTTACTTGACTGTTAAGCGCAAGCAGCACCATCTTGTTTTAAAAATGACTTTTGGTACACTGCAAACAGATTTACCCTCCTTCCTGCCTCAGTTATATTCCCCAGCTCCCAAATCAGTGGTTGCCAATTTGAAGGCTGTGGGATGAGATCAGCCAGCAGGCAGACAGACTGAAGCAGCATTATAACAAATGACTACACACTCAAACTAGCATCTTCCGAGACATTCAGCACAGAATGACTGTTCAGCGGTGCAGTGGAGGCTTTCCCTTGTAGTTACTGCCACACCCTCCACCCATTTTCTTTAAGGACAAGGCCAAGGTTAAGTAATAAATGCTCAAAGAGGGGTGTGAGTAGCTTGATTTGCAGTGTCACTGTGTGACAGTGCGGCGAGTATTTTACACTGAGAGTGGGAAGTGTCTGGAACATGCTGTCAGGGATGGTGAAGGAGGAGGGAGATACAATAGAGGCGTTTAAGGGACTTGTAGATAAAGTACACAAATATGCGAGGAATAGAGGGATAGGGACCAAAGGCAGGCAGAAGGGATTAGTTTAATTTGGCGTCATGTTCAGCACAACATTGTGGGCCGAAGGGCCTGTTCCTCTGCTGTACTGTTCTATGTTCTAAAGGCAATTTGGCCACCATTGGAAGCAATTTTTTCATTTGGGTGCAAGTGTCACTGCACGCCCTGTCCTTGTCTAGTTGTGAAGTTCAGCACGCACGACTAGAATTCAGAATGACCTCATTGAGCTTGTTTTAATCGCGGTGTAATGAGGAAGTTGGGTAAATTTTTATTGTGACATTGGAACTAGGTTCACGATTCACATCAAATCTGTTTTGCAACAGCGTGCATATCCAACATTTATGCCTTTTTTGCTTTGTAATGAAACAAGGTGACACGGTGGCACAGTGGTTAGCACTGTTGCTTCACAGCTCCAGGGACCCGGGTTCTATCCCTGGCCTTGGGTGGCTGTCTGTGTGGAGTCTGCACATTCTCCCCATGTCTGCGTGGGTTTTCTCCGCATGCTCCGGTTTCCTCCAACGTTAGGTGGGTTGTCCCGTAGTGCTCCAAGATGTATAGGTTAGTGGGATAAATGCATGAGGCTATGGGGATAAGGCAGTGGGGGTGTTGCTGAGTAGACTGTCTCCCCTGAACTGGCCCAGCCGATCTACCTTTTCGTAGGTTTTATTAAGATTTTTTTTTTGGTTTTGTTTCCCCAAAAGAACCTGGTGGACGGGGTTCAGAGGATCTCCAAGTTCTACGGCCTCTCTTTGAGCCAGGAACAGATTGAGAAGGTTGCCGACAAAGGAACATTTCAAGCCATGAGTGAACACTCCCAGAAAACACATTCCACCTTTGGCAAGGTTATCTTCCGAAAGGGTAGGTGAATTCGAACTCTCGGGAGGATTGTGCAGTGATCACTTTGAGGCAGGAAGTGGGACGTGTTGTTGCTATTTGGAGGAAGTTACATCATTGAAGAGGCCATTTAGCCCTTCATCCCTGTGCTGGCTCTTTGAAAGAGCAGTCGTGTTTAATTCCAGCTCCCAGCCTTATGTCTATAATTCTATAAATTTCATATCCACAGTTGTTATTCAACTCCCTCTTAAAGCAATTTATGGAATCAGCTTCCGTCACTTTTTCAGGTGGAGCTTTCCAGATCCTGGCAACTGAGTGAAAAATATCATCCTTAACTCCTCTTGAGATTTTTTTCCACAATGCTTTTGAATCTGTGATTTCTAGGGTTGAATTCTCCCAAGCCTCTACTGGTGGGTTCAATGAATCATCATCATAGAACCCTACAGTGCAGAAAGAGTCCATTCAGCCCATCGAGTCTGCACCGACCACAATCCCACCCAGGCCCTACCCCGACATCCCTCCATATTTTACTCACTAATCCCTCTAACCTACACATCTCAGGACACTAAGGGCAATTTTAGCACAGCCAATCAACCTAACCCGCACATCTTTGGACTGTGGGAGGAAACCGGAGCACCCGGAGGAAACCCATGCAGACACGAGGAGGATGTGCGAACTCCACACAGACAGTGACCCGAGCCAGGAATCGAACCCAGGTCCCTGGAGCTGTGAAGCAGCAGTGCTAACCACTGTGCTACCGTGCCGCCCAATGCGGTCAAGAGGGAGGCTCCTGGCAACCCTGGACCCCGGAACGCCGCAGCAGTGGGTTGGGAGGGCAGGGAATGGTGGGGGTGAACATCCACAGGTGGCACTCCCAGATTTGGAGTCCCGGAGGGAGGTCCATCCTCCAGCTTCAGAATAGTCCTGGAGATCCATCCTCATTTTCAGGAGGGCCACCTTCTTCCCTCAATAATGGGTCAATGATGTTGGGTGCCTTTCCAATATGACACCTGAGTAGGATGGTGGATTACGTACAATTCAGGCCTGCCCTGACAAGGAATATGGCACAACATGCTTAATTAATGAAGAAGGAGGGGCCCAGAAAAAATTGAGGTATTTTCCCACACCGTAGTGGGAAAAGTTTCATATTTCTGCACCCTACCCCCACCCTGCCAATGCCATGGCACTTAGTCCCGGGGGGGGGGGGGGGGGGGGGAATTCTGTCCTTTGACCCTCTTAGCAGACAGAACGGGGAGGCACTGCTGCCTCACAGCGCCAGAGACCCGGGTTCAATTCCTGGCTTGGGTCATTGTCTGTGCGAAGTCTGCACATTCTCCCCGTGTCTGCATGGGTTTCCTCTGGGTGCTCCAGTTTCCTCCCACAGTCCGAAAGACATGCTGGTTAGGTGCATTGGCCGTGCTAAATTCTCCCTCAATGTACCCGAACAGGCGCCGGAGTGTGGCGACTAGGGGACTTTCACCGTAATCTCATTGCAGAGTGAACGTAACCCTACTTGTGACACTAATAAATAAATTTTTAAAACTTTAAGAATTTTGCTTTTCTGCCAATCTTATCAAAACTTCGAAGATGTCAGCTCATGTCCTTCTCTGTTCCAAAAGGAAAGATCCTAAATTTAACAATCTTTCCTCACAGATGCAGCTCCTCATCCTTGCCGACATCCTGGGAAACCTCCTTTCTCCGTGGGTGGCACAGTGGTTAGCACTGAGGCCTCGCAGCACCAATGACCCGGGTTCGATTCCCAGCTCAGGTCTGCGTGTGGAGTTTGTACGTTCTCCCCGTGTCTGCGTGGGTTTCCTCCGGTTTTCTCCCACAGTCTGAAAGACGTGCTGATTAGGCGCATTGACCCAAACAGGGGCCAGAGTGTGGCGACTAGGGGAGTTTCACAGTAACTTCATTGCGGCGTTAACGTAAGCCCTACTTGTGACTAGTAAATAAAACTTTAACTTCTCGGGCCAGAATATCTTTACAGAAATGTGATGCCTAGAATTGTCTATAAAACTCCAGCTGAGACCTAAACCAATGACTTATAAAGTTTTAAGGAATTCCTGTAGCATGCCTGGAGTTTTCCTGACCCGGATTACTTCACCAAATTTACTTGGCAAAGATTGTTTTTTCACCACTTGATTTGACAGCACTTTTCTTTTTACTAGCAATGATGCTAACCTGATGTTGTAACAAAGTAGGGGAAGCAATAAGGGAACATTTCACAATAGGAAGAGTCATCGCTTCTTTTTTGCAAAGTGTGACATCACGCTATGCTAATAATTGTGTCTCAATACCTGTCTGAATTAGGAAATGAATGAATAAGTGAATTTTTAAAATTCATCTGTGGGATGTGGGCGTCACTGGCTTGCTAGCATTTATCGTCAGTTGCCTTGGAGGGCAGTTGCTGTGGCTCTGGAGTCACACATAGGCCAGAACAGGTAAGGACGGCAGATTCATGGGACATGGGCGCATTTAGTGCCCATCCCTAGTCGCCCAAGGGCATTTGAGAGTCAACCAGCATGATGTGGCTTTGCAGTCACATGTAGGCCAAACCGGGTAAGGACAGCAGATTTCCTTCCCTCAAGGGCATTAGTGAACCAGATGGGTTTTTTCGACAATGGTTTCATGGTCATCAGTAGATTCTTAATTCCAGATGTTTTTAAATATATATTGAATTCAAATTTCACCATCTGCTGTGGTGGGATTCGAACCCAGGTCCCCAGAACATTCGCTGAGTTCCTGAATTAATAGACTAGCGATAATACCACCAGGCCATCGCCTCCCCTCAAATTAATGAATAAGAAGAGAAAGCATGAGAGATAAGGAATAATAATTGGCATGAGCTTGGGGGAGCACTCTGATCTCAGCGTTGCCCACTCTCTCTCACTTAACTCTCCAGCCCTGTACTTCTCTTTTTAAGCTGTAAATGTTCAGAGGTTGATCGAACCCACTGCCAGTTGTGTGTTATCCCTTGTTACGTGCAGCCTTCTTCTATAAGCACTTGGACACTAGCAATAATGTGTTGGGTGCCACGCTGCACCGAACATAGAACATAGAACATTACAGCGCAGAACAGGCCCTTCGGCCCACGATGTTGCGCCGACCAGTTACAAAACAATGACCCACTAACCTAAACCAATCCCTTTTCGTCCATAAACCTATCCATGGATCTCTTAAACGCCCCCAAACTAGGCGCATTTACAACTGCAGCAGGCAGGGCATTCCAATCCCTCACCACCCTCTGGGTAAAGAACCTACCCCTGACATCCGTCCTATAACTACCCCCCCTTAATTTAAAGCCATGCCCCCTCGTGCTAGATTTCTCCATCAGAGGAAAAAGGCTATCACTATCCACCCTATTTAAACCTCTAATCATCTTATATGTTTCAATAAGATCCCCTCTTAGCTGCCTTCTTTCTAGCGAAAACAACCCCAAATCCCTCAGCCTCTCCTCATAGGGCCTCCCCTCCATACCAGGCAACATCCTGGTAAACCTCCTCTGCACCCTCTCCAAAGCTTCCACATCCTTCCTGTAGTGTGGGGACCAGAACTGCACACAATACTCCAAGTGCGGCCGCACCAGAGTTGTGTACAGTTGCAACATAACTCTGCGCCTCCTAAATTCAATCCCCCTACCAATAAACGCCAAGACACCGTATGCCTTCTTAACAACCTTATCCACTTGATTCCCAACTTTCAGGGATCTATGTACACATACACCTAGATCCCTCTGTTCATCCACACTATTCAAAGTCCTCCCGTTAGCCCTATACTCGACACGTCAACAGGACTTGATTGTTTCGGGTGAGTGGAGCTTCCATGAATCTGGAGCTTGATTTTCCAGCCCAATCCCGCCGGTGGGATTTTCCAGTCCCACCCCTTTCTGCGTCGAGTTCCCAGATGGCAGGGTGGCTCAACCACACAAAACGCCATAGAGATCGAAGGGACTAGAATATCCCAAGCGGCAGCCAATGGCATGCCATCTCCACATCTGGAAGCATATGGGGAGGGGGCGGGTGGTGGTGGTGATGGGGGAAGGGGGGGGGGTGGTGGTGATGGGGGAAGGGGGGGGGTGGTGGTGGTGGTGGGGCGGGGACGGGGTGGTGGTGGTGGGGCAGGGGGAGGGGTGGAAGATCCCATCCTGGTGTTTGACTGGCACAAGGCATTGGGGAGGTGATGGCTTAGTGGTCTTATTGCTAGACTATTAATCCAGAAACTCAGCTAATATCCTGGGGACCCAGATTCGAATCCCACCATGGCTGATGGTGAAATTTGAATTAAGTTTTTAAAAAAATCTGGAATTAAAAATGTACTGACGCCTATGGAACCATTGATTGTTGGAAAAACCCATCTGTTCACTAATGTCCTTTAGGGAAGGAAGTCTGCCATTCTTACTTGATCTGACTAATTTAACTCCAGAGCCACAGCAATGTGGTTGACTCTCAATTGCCCTCCAAGAGCAACTAGGGATGGGCAATAAATGCTGGCCAGGCAGCAGTGCCCATGTTCCACAAATGAATATAAAAAGAAAATTGGTTAGGTGTTGTAGTGGTTGTCACATTGATCTGCTAATGTTGCAGAGTGCCAGGGAAGGACGGAAGCATTCTTGTGCAGGTGGAAAGTTGGCAAACGCTTGCTATATTCTCCCTCTGCAATTGCGCTTTACCAACTTTTAAAGTTTAAAGTTTATTTATTAGTGTCACAAGTAGGCTTACATTAACACTGCAATGAAGTTACTGTGAAAATCCACTAGTCGCCGCACTCTGGCACCTGTTGGATGAGGGAGAATTTAGCACGGTCAATGCACCTAACCAACATGTCTTTTGGACTGTGGGAAGAGACCGGAGCACCTGGAGGAAATCTATGCAGACACGGGGGAGAATATGCAGACACCGCACAGACAGTGACTCAAGCCGGGAATCAAACCCGGGTCCCTGGCACTTTGAGGCAGCAGTGCTAACCACTGGTTAAAGGTTGTTTAAAGGTTACACAGAATGAAAGCATGACTGTTGCCAGGATACAGGACATCAACTTGCATGACCTGCTGTCTATCATATCACACCAGTTTGAGGGACATTGAGGATATAGAATCCCTTTCAGTTTTGGTATTGGGCAGTGTGACATGCTGTGCCTGTCAAATGATGAATGTGCACTAATGACTCTGCAACATAGGAATCCTTGTGAAGCTACGTGCCCATTCTGTACGTTTGCCTTAGGGAAAAGAGGATGAAATCTACTCTTGGAACAAAGAGACTCAGTGACCTCTGTTACACAACAATGAGCAGTGAGCTGTCACGAGTAGTGCCAGCTCCAGGCCACCCATAACATTTGTCACCATGGTTACTCTCATACTCACTGGCAATATGATCTCTTCCTTGTTCTGGTGTTGCAGCTGTAGCAGGTGGAAATTTAAAGAAGGCATCCTTACTGAAGTGCACACGTCCCACATATTGCCTCTCACTGAACTTCAGGTAGAAACACGTTCCATAAATACTCCAGGTGGATATGTTCCTCTGCTGAGACCCCTTATACTCCCCCACCACCTCCCCCCCCCTCCTGCAGCAGCTTGTCCTGCTCTAGGTGAGCCTCTTTAAAGTAAAGTTTATTTATTAGTCACAAGTAAGGCTTACATTAACATTGCAATGAAGTTACTGTGATATTCCCCTGGTCACTACATCCCGACGCCAGTTTGGGTCAATGCAGCACATCTTTCATAACGTGGGAGGAAACTGGAGCACCCGGAGGAAACCCATGCAGACACGGGGAGAATGCGCAAGCTCCGCACAGGCAGTGATCCAAGCCGGGAATCGAACCCGGGTCCCGGGCACTGTGAGGCAGCGGTGGTAACCACTGCGCCACCAGGCCACCTCTGTTCATTCTCCCAGAGGAAGGCTGTGTCTAGAAGTAACTGGTCTCCGCAGAGATGAGAAGTCCTATATTCAAACCTGGCGTCTCATTTGAATTACCTGGGAGCGTGGAGTTAGTAGCTCCCGGTTACTTTCTCCATGGCAACACCTCGGCCGATTGGCTGTCTTCTCTCACGTGTTCCATCATAATTGGCCGAACCAAAGCATTTTAAAGATTTTGCGGGTGGGATTTTACGACCTCGCTCGTCCCGAAACCATAAAATCCCATCCGGGGTCAACGGACCTTTCCACGTTCCCGCCTCTGGCCTGTGTCTTTGTGACTGCGTTTCTCTTCTTAACTACAGGTGTGATTGGAGACTGGCGGACTCTGTTCACTGAAGAGCAGAGCCAGGAGATGGATGCAAAGTTTGAGGCCTGCCTAGCAGGGACAAAGATTGGAGCAAAGCTGAAGTATGACCTGTACTGCTGAGTGCAATTAACAATACTGTGAATATCCTGAAGGACAAGGAACGATTGTTATTCTGAAGAAGACGAGTGATTAGAACCGTGAGTTCAGAACTCCCTGGCAAACGTCCAACCACCCACTTCATTCTAAAAACAGAAGATGCAAAAATAAACAAGAGGTCCACCGGCAAATGAGAACTTTCAATGCTATAAATTTAGAGGCAAACCTCTTTGTGATCCCGTGACTGTGACGTTAAATGTGTCCAACCCTCAGCTTCCTTCACCCCCCTCCACCCCCCCCCCCCCCCCCCCCCCGCCAGGCAACTCCTCCCAAAGGTAACTGCGGCAATCTATTGAAATCCCCCGCTCCACTTCAAGGGAGACACGTTCCCGTCTGAAATCTGCTGCAGGGCCAATACTGAACACTGCCTGGAGCACACAGTGTATAACATCGCAGCCCTCCCGGGCTCTGCAGTGCTGGAGCAGCAACGTGACGTGCCCAGGGCAAGGACGATGATAGGTCATTGCAGTAAGGTCTGCTGTCATCTGCAGACAGGCAGAGACAGCGGTCACCGTCATTGCCTCCACAACGCCAGGGCAGAGATCACAACAACTGCAACTTTTCCCCCACGGTGGTGTTGTTGGGGGTGGGGTGGGGTTGGGGGGGGGTGGAGAAGAAATTCCGCTTTTTAATGGAAGTCACATTTCAAAATAGTTTTTTTGAAGACATTTTTTTTAAAAATAACTAAGACGCACATTTCACGGTTTGTGTCACTCTCTCTCTCTCTGGGGTAAAAATCACTTTCCTTCTCCTGACAGAGTGTTTGATATTGCAGAAACTTGTGGCATTCAAAGTCTGAGCACTGTTTTACTAGAAGGTCATTAAATCACAATGAAGCGTGGGTCGCTTGAACCCTTCTTGAAGAATTACACCCCTTGAAACGTTTGTGACAGTTCGAATCCTTCTCTTTTGGATTCTTTTTAAACATTGAAAGTACCTCGCGTTCAAAAATAAATTGAATTACTTGAGATTTTGCTGTCTTCGATCTGCAGTTTTTTGTGTAATGTTGTGTAATGTTTTTTTCTTTTGTATGACTTGCCATGAAATGTTGCAGTGGGATGAAGGATTGATTCAATACAATAATGATTCTGCCATCGGTAGATTATTGATAGAAAATGTTAGGGACCAGTTTAGAAACTCTTAGAAGTTAGCCTAGACTTCAGCTTTGTTTATTGGAGTTTAGAAGGGTGAGAGGGGATCTCATAGAAACTTATAAAATTCTAACAGGGTTAGACAAGGTGGATTCAGAGAGAATCTTCCCAATGGTGGGGGAGTCCAGAACTAGGGGTTGAGGATGAGGGGTAAACCTTTTAGGACTGAGTTAAGGAGAAATTTCTTCACCCAGAAGGTGGTGAATGTTTGGAATTCACTACCACGGAATGTAATTGAGGCCAAAACATTGTCTGATTTCAAGAAGAAATTAGATATTGCTCTTGGGGCTAGTTAGAATATTGTAATAAGTCTTCCGAGGCAGAAGTCCTTCCACCAAAATCCCTTTATTTACAAACTCTTAATGGCGGTACAGAGTGCGAGTAGTCAGCGGTCTATCTAAGGGGGTGCCAGAGGAACTTACGCTCCCAGTTAGATACAAGGTAAAGATTCCCTGATTGGCCTATCAATGGGATCCTTAATCAGGGAGTCCTACTCCAATAGGTCAACGTCAATGGCCTGCTTTGTCATTACAAATATAACAAAAAGAATGAGTATAAATTGTACCAATTGAAATACTTAAACATGACAAGGTATATTTCTTAACAGCTAACTATCTCTGTACTTCCAATGTGAGCAATGACCCCACAGGCATAAATCTTTCTTCAGATTAAGATAGTCTAAAAAAGAACTTATAGGCTCACATGGATGCTAGGTTTCCAGCCTTTTAACCCCTCTGGACACATACAGAAAGGTATCTGTCTTCTTACTCCCATAAAACAACCTCAAGAGAAAGGTTTACCTTCAAGCAGCAGAACTTCAGAGAAAGAGACCTATCTTCTGGCAGATCATAAGAACATAAGAACATAAGAAATAGGAGCAGGAGTACAATCCAGAACGCGTAAGAGACAAAGAGCTATCTCTTCTCTCTACAAATCCCAAGCAACAACTGAGTTTGTTTTCTGGCTGTGAGCCTAGCCCACCCAATCACGTGACATTTCTTATCAATCACCTTGATCAAGCCCTACTCTGAAAAGCCCCAGGCGAAAACACTAAAATAACAACATTACATCGGTCAGATTAAAACAAACATTCCAGCAATTAGGATCAATTATGCAATTATAGTATCAACAGGGACTGCCAGTTACAGACAAAGTGGCGCCAATACATAGAACTCACTGCTTAAAGAAAACTCCGCACAAGAAACATGACACAAATACATTTCTTGAAGATACAATATTGTCACAAAAATGAGAATGAGATTGATCCTAAGAACTAATGAAATAGGAGCAGGATTAAATCACAGGGCTTTAGGAGCTTGCTCTGCCATTCAATATGATTACGGATGATCTTGGGCTTCAACATGGGATACTCCTCCCCCTCTGTGGCATGGTTGGCAGTGGTGTACCACCCACTGGCAGCAGAGATCTTATGGTCCTGCCATTGTCAACACAGTTTCCCGTTGAGTGCACCCCACGTTGCCAGGAAACCCACAGTGAGGGTGCGCCATCTATAGGACCCCGCTGGCATAAACGGCAACAAGATTTTGGTGCATTTTCCCTCCCAGACCCATATCTCTTAATATCCGGCAACATCAAGAATGTGCCGATCCCAGTCTTAAGTGTCTCCCAACAATAGAGCATCCTCGACCCTCTGGAATAAAGAATGCCAAACCCTCCAGAACAGAGCGTTCACAACCCTTTGGGCGAAGAAATCTCTCCCCATCTCTGTCCGTAATGATCGTCCCCACCTTATCCTGAGATTCTGCCCCCGCGTTTCAGATTTCCCAGCCAACAGGAATGAACTCTCAGTATCCATCCTGTCCAACCCCATCCGAATTTCGCAGGTGTCAGTAAGATTGCCTCTCATTTCACAGAACTGCAGAGAATTGTCAGCCCAATTCCTTCAGCGTCTGCAGCAAGTAGACTTGCAAGGTGGGACTCGGTTAAATTTTATAAGTCTATTTATTAGTGTCACAAGTCGGATTACGTTACTGCAATGAAGTTACTGTGAAAATCCCCTCGTCGCCACACTCCGGTGCTCGTTTGGGTAGACTGAGGGAGATTTTAGCATGGTCAATGCACCCAACCAGCGCATCTTCCGGACTGCGGGAGGAAACCAGAGCACCAGAAGGAAACTCACGCAGACACAGGGAGAACTTACAGACTCCGCACAGACAGTGACCCAGGATGGGCATTGAAGCCATGTCTCTGGCGCTGTGAGGCAGCAGTGCTAACCACTGTGCTGCCATGCCATCTCCAGAGGGAAACATCGGGAGTGGGATTTGAACCTACGCCCCCTAGATGAGGACCGAAATTCACCAGGTATACACACAGTAAGAGCTCTCACAACACCAGCTTAAAATCCAACAGGTTCATTTGGTAGCACTAGCTTTCGGAGCACTGCTCCTTCATCAGGTGAGTGGGAATTGTGTTCACAAACAGGGCATATATAGGCACAGAATCAATCTACAACATAATGGTTGAAATGTGAGTCTTAACAGGTAATAGGTACTTAATAGGTAATAGGTACCCCAGGATTCTCTGGGAGGCAAGAGAAGTGATTGCAGAGCCTCTGGCTCTGATCTTCAGGTCGTCGTTGGCCTCTGGTATAGTACCGGAAGATTGGAGGTTAGCGAATGTTGTCCCATTGTTTAAGAAGGGGAACAGAGACTTCCCCGGGAATTATAGACCGGTGAGTCTCACTTCTGTTGTGGGCAAGGTTTTAGAAAAAATTATTCGGGATAGGATTTATAGTTATTTGGAGAGTAAAGAATTGATTGGAGATAGTCAGCATGGTTTTGTAGTGGGTAGGTCGTGCCTTACTAACCTTATTGAGTTTTTTGAGAAAGTGACCAAAGAGGTGGATGGGGGTAAGGCAGTTGACGTTGTGTATATGGATTTTAGTAAGGCGTTTGATAAGGTTCACCATGGTAGGCTTCTGCAGAAAATGCAGATGTATGGGATTGGGGGTGATCTAGGGAATTGGATCAGGAATTGGCTAGCGGATAGGAGACAGAGGGTGGTGGTTGATGGTAAATATTCATCATGGAGTTCGGTTTCGAGTGGTGTGCCTCAGGGATCTGTTTTGGGGCCACTGCTGTTTGTAATTTTTATTAATGATCTGGATGAGGGTATAGTTGGGTGGATTAGTAAGTTTGCTGATGACACCAAAGTCAGAGGTGTGGTAGATAGTGATGAAGGGTGTCATAGTTTGCAGGAAGACTTAGACAGGTTGCAGAGCTGGGCCGAGAGGTGGCGGATGGAGTTTAATGCGGAGAAGTGTGAGGTAATTCACTTTGGTAGGAATAACAGATGTGTCGAGTATAGGGCTAACGGGAGGACTTTGAATAGTGTGGATGAGCAGAGGGATCTAGGTGTATGTGTACATAGATCCCTGAAAGTTGGGAGTCAAGTAGATAAGGTTGTTAAGAAGGCATACGGTGTCTTGGCGTTTATTGGTAGGGGGATTGAATTTAGGAGTCGCAGCGTCATGTTGCAACTGTACACAACTCTGGTGCGGCCGCACTTGGAGTACTGTGTGCAGTTCTGGTCCCCACATTACAGGAAGGATGTGGAGGCTTTGGAGAGGGTGCAGAGGAGGTTTACCAGGATGTTGCCTGGTATGGAGGGGAGGTCCTATGAGGAGAGGCTGAGGGATTTGGGGTTGTTTTCGCTAGAAAGAAGGCGGCTAAGAGGGGATCTTATTGAAACATATAAGATGATTAGAGGTTTAGATAGGGTGGATAGTGATAGCCTTTTTCCTCTGATGGAGAAATCTAGCACGAGGGGGCATGGCTTTAAATTAAGGGGTGGTAGTTATAGGACGGATGTCAGGGGTAGGTTCTTTACCCAGAGGGTGGTGAGGGATTGGAATGCCCTGCCTGCTGCAGTTGTAAATGCGCCTAGTTTGGGGGCGTTTAAGAGATCCGTGGATAGGTTTATGGACGAGAAGGGATTGTTTTAGGTTAGTGGGTCATTGTTTTGTAACTGGTCGGCGCAACATCGTGGGCCGAAGGGCCTGTTCTGCGCTGTAATGTTCTATGTTCTATGTTCTAATGTGCAGACAATGCAAGTGGAGAGAGGTTAAAGAGGTGTGAATTGCCCCAAGCCAGGACAGTTAGTAAGATTTTGCAAGCCCAAGAAAGTTGTGGGGGTTACAGAGAGTGTGACATGAGCCCAGGATCCTGGTTGAGGCCATCCTCGTGTGTGCGGAACTTGGTTATCAGTTTCTGCTCAGCGATTCCGTATGTCGTGAAGGCCGCTTTGGGGAACGCTTACAGGAAGATCAGAGGCTGAATGCCTGTGATTGCTAAAGTATTCCCTGACAAGAAGAGAACTCTCCTACCTGGTGATTATCGAGTGGTGTCCATTCATCCATTTTCACAGTGTCTGCATAGTCTCACCAACACACCATGCCTCGGGACATCCTTTCCTGCAGCGTATCAGGTAGACAACATTGGCTGAGTTGCAAGAATGTGTACCGTGTACCTGGTGGATGGTGTTCTCACGTGAGATGATGGCCTCCATGTCGATGATCCGGCATGTCTTGCAGGGGTTGCTGTGGCAAGGCTGTGTGCTATTGTGGTCACCGTTCTCTTGAAGGCTGGGTAGTTTGCTGCGGACAATGGTCTGTTTGAGGTTGTGCGGTTGTTTGAAGGCAAGTAGTGGGGATGGCCTGGCGAGATGTTCGTCTTTATCGATGACATATTGAAGGCTCTGGAGAAGATGTCATAGCTTCTCTGCTCCTCAGAAGTACTGGACGATGAGGGGTACTCTGTTTGCAGTGACCTGTGTCCATCTTCTGAGGAGGTTGGTGCAATTTCTCACTGTGGCACGTCGGAACTGTCGATCAGTGAGTTGAACGCCATATCCTATTCTTATGAGGGCATCTTTCAGCGTCTGTAGGTGTTTGTTGCAATCCTCCTCGTCTGTGTATATGGCCGGCTTATCAGTAGAGGATGGTTTCTTTAATGTGTTTAGGGTGGAAGCTGGAGAAGTGGAACATTGTGAGGTTATCCGTGGGATTGTGGTATTTACAAGACAAGGAATCGCACTCCTTGAGTCTGGCACCTTAGACCACTCAGTGCTACCCACCCGCCTGGTGCCAAGTTTTTTCAATACACCTGAGTGGAGATTGAATGGACATCTAATCAACAGCAGCAATGTCTGACATTGAGCAGCCCACTCTGGGAAAGGATTAATGTTGCTGTACTGCCTTTAGCCACTGGATGGTGCTGAGAGTCTGGCTGGAGCGGCAAGCCTGCAGCACATTGTCTGTGAATGGAGTAACAAGCTGAGTCAAGCACATCTCCGCAAATGGGCTTTCTCTAAAGCTTTGTGGGCGATTTGCAGAGATTTCCAAGAAATTAAGGCATTAGAAATAAATGCATTACACATTGTGGTGGCACTTTTTTTTTCCTGCAGCATTTAAAACTGAGGACACATGAACCTTGCTGGTAGGAGAGACATTGGTGGATTATGGAGCAGGATTAGGGTGGACCTGTTTGTGTGAATCATTTAAAGGGATGCAATGAAAGGGAACATTTTGATATTGGCAGCTTATGTCCAAGCAGAGTAGCACATACACAGGTGGAAGTCTACCCTTCCCATTGCCTCAGCAACGCAGCCAACATAATTAAGGACCCCACACACCCCAGACATCCTCTCTTCCACCTTGTTCCGTATGGAAAAAGATACAAAAGTCTGAGGTCACCGCAAGAACAGCTTCTTCCCTGCTGCTGTCAGACTTTTGAATGGACCTATCTCGCATTAAGTTGATCTTTCTCTACACCCTCGCTATGACTGTAACATGATACGGAGTTGCTGGCATTGGACTGGGGTGGGCACAGTAAGTAGTCTCACAATACCAGGTTAAAATCCAACAGGTTTATTTGGTAGGACAAGCTTTTGGAGCATTATCCCTTCATCAGGTGAGTGAAGAGTTCCGTTCACAAATAGGGCATATATAGACACAAACTCAATTACAAGATAATGGTTGGAATGTGAGTCTTAACAGGTAATCAAGTCTCTTAAGGTGCAGACAATGTGAGTGGAGAGAGGGTTAAGCACAGGTTAAAGAGGTGTGTATTAAAGAGGTGTCCTAACAGGACAGTTAGTGAGATTTTGCAAGCCATGGGGGTTAGGTTGTGACTGTGACACTACATTGTCCACTCTCTCCTTTCCCTCTCTATGGACGGTATGCTTTGTCTGTATAGTACGCAAAAAACAATACTACTCACTGTATACTAATACATATGATAATAATAAATCAAATCAAATTGGCTGGTGGTGCGATGTTTAACATCCATCCACCCCTTTCTGGCTTTAACATGGGCTAAAATCTTGCCAGTCATCCTGGTCAAATAGTGGAGTAATGGTATAGGAAAGAAAAGGAGAGGTCTGAGATCCTGCAATGGGAGGGTATGAAGAAGTCATAAAAAACCAGGAAGGCGAAGGCCTAGTGGTATTAACACTAGACCATTAATCTCAGCTAATATTCTGGGGACTCAGGTTCGAATCCCGCCACGGCAGATGGTGGAACTTGAATTCAATAAAAAACATCTTAAATTAAGAATCTACTGACAACTATGGAACCATTGTCAGAAAAACCCATCTGGTTCAATAATACCGTTGAGGGAAGGAAATCTGCCATCCTTACCTGATCTGGCCTACATGAGACTCCAGAGTTGCAGCAATGTGGTTGAATCTCAATGGCACTTCGAGTGCAACTAGGGATGGGCAATAAATGCTGGACAATAGCGACACCCATGTCCCACGAATGATTAAACGAAAATTAGTTTGGAAATCTCTGGGTTATTTCCTCAAACTTGGGGTAGAATCGGGAAATTAGGAAGATTAGAAATGTTGATCATGTTTTCCCATGGCAAAATATGTTTTTGATGGTTGAGGGAGACCATTGTAAGTTCTGACGTACAGAAGTCTGAAGGAAAGCGTGATAGAATAGTTACAGCACAAAAGGAGGCCATTCAACTGGTTATGTGTGTGCTGGTGCACTGAAAGTGCAATTCACCCATTATCACTCCCCCGCCTTTCCCCACATAGCCTACAAATTCATACTTTACAGAAAATGATCCAATTCCCCTTGATTCCACCTCCACCATACTGTCAGGCAGTGCATTGCAGACCTGAACCACTCATTGCGTGAGAAAGATAATCCTCATGTCACCATTGCTTCTTGCACCAGTTACCTTAAATCCGTAAAGATAAGGAGGGGGGGGAGAGTGGGATGAGTTGCTCTAACAAAGGCTCAGTACAGACTGAATGGAGGTGGAAGAGATGGAGAAACCTCAGGGAAAGTAAAGAGAACCTCTGCAGATTATCACCTGCAATGAAGTATCTTCTTTCTCTGTGCGATGGAATTGAACGCAGTCCTGAGAGGGACAGACCTGTAAAACAGCAATCACAAGGATGCTCCCACATGCAATCCACACGCAATATATGAGAGCTTGGCAAGCCCAGTCAATTAACTTCCCATTTTGTTGCCTCCTGGTTCCCAACTTAGCCATGAATCTCTTGTGAACGGTTCTCATAAAACACTTTCTGAAGTACATAACACTGACCAGCCTCCCATTGTTCATGTTCTCTGAATATCCCGAAGAATCACAATAAATATATTTATGTATTTCATAATTACATGTTGGCTTGGATTTACCATCAGGGATGCTTGAGCTGCTTCTGTCTAATGAGCACAAGAGGTACTAGGCTAACAGATTTATACTCCACAGGACAACAACACATCTGATCTTTTCAAAAAGATTGGAATAACATTTGTTATTTTCTGATCTTCTAGCATGATCTTTCTGTTAAAAAAGTGTTCAGGCAGCTGGGTTAAGCCAATAACTAGAATATTACAATATCTATTACAATATGAATATAGTAATGCTAAGCCTGTCTTCTTTCCCCAGACTCTGAGCTGCCGATTAACATACTCTACTGTAAAATGTGGCTAAATCTTAAGACTAAAATGTAAGGCGAAGTAAACCTTACATAATGCCATCATGAGTCAAGCAAATGTGCTAACAGCTTTCAAAATACAGCTGATAGTTTTTTTTCAGTTATACAGTTCTTGGGGAGCTATAGGTGGACTAAATTTTATGGCACAGCTTTAAACCAAATTGCACCCAACTAATGATTTACACAAGGCTAAATAACCTGATTAGATTAATAACTGCAGATTCACCTCAGCACTTGTCATAGCATCTCTTGCTGACAAGCTGGTCTTTCATCCATGCTAATCTTTTCTTTGTCAGATATGGCCCAGGCTAAATCTCTCTTGCCTCTGAGGCAAAAGTTACAGGGTTCAAGTCCAAATCCAGAATCTTGAGTGCAAAACTCTCAGGCAAGCACTTCAGTGCAGGTCCAGCATTGTCAGAGATCCTGCCTTCTGGATATTAAACATAGGCTCTCTCAGATGGCTGAAAACAATGCAACAAAGCCCGTGCCCTATCAATATTTGTCTTTCGATCAGCATCATTGCAGTTCACCTGGTTACTGTTGCATTGCTGTTGCTTTGAAGCTTTTTGTGTGCAAATTGGCTGCCTCATTTCTTGCATTACTCTCACAACTACACTTCAAAACTGTAATGAGACAGCTTGGACTTGCCACAGGTCTTTATAAATGCTAATCTTTCTACAATCCTTCCTTTTATCATTGCTGGGTCGCTGGCAGTAATTTTGCATCTACACTTGGAGCTTCCACCTGTCAACAACTCAAATTGGAAATCCAGATGTGGACATTCTGCCCTTTCACTTTAAGGAATCGAACATGTTAGACTGCGTGCGCCACTTTCCACTTTGTTTTACTGGCAAGGCAGAATCTTCTTCCTTTATAACCACCTTCCTTGTTTCCACTGAAACAATGGGCGCAATCTTACTGGCATTGGGACCACACTCTTGCTGTGGTAAGAGTGCAGAATTAGCCAAGTGGGCTGGAAAATCCCGCCAATATGAACAGTGATAACATTCTGACCATTGAGTTAAATTTCAAACCAACGACTGATGATTGCAATTAATGTTTTAAAAGTTTATATAACTTCTTTAAATATGTAACTTTATCCGCGACCTGATAACTTTTTTTTCTCAGTTATACAGTTCTTTGGGAGTCATAGATGGACTACATTTTATGGCACAGCTGGCAAATTACACAGTTAACACCCGAAAATAAGAACGGCAATACTACAGCAATTGATAGTCGAGGACCTCTGACCACTTGGTCACCTGATAGTTTCCCAACGTAATTGATTGAGAATGAAAGAATTTGCCGTAATCATTCAGGCAATCTCATACACCATAGAATCATCGAATCCCTACAGGGCAGAAAGGAGCTCACTGAGCCTGCACCAACAACAACCCCACCTGGACCCCGTCCCTGCAACCCCACGTATTTACCCCGCTAATTTCCCTGATACTAAAGGGCAATTTAGCATGACCAATCCACATAATCCACGTATCTTTGGACTGTGGGAGGAAACCGGAGCACCTGAAGGAAACCCATGCAGACATAGGGAGAATGTGCAACCTTCGCTCAGTCAGTCTTCCGAAGCCAGGATTGAACTCAGATCCCTGGCGCTGAGAGGCAGCAGGGCTAACCGCTGTGCCACCCATTCTTTCTATAAGAGAAAGCAGTCAATTTAAATGTTGGATTTTGTTTTAATGGGCTTCTCTGATTTTGTCCTCTACCGGAGTGCCAGCCATAATACACTGGATTGTATACTTTCTCTGGTTGCTGATGCCCATATATTTTATATCTAATGATTATACTACAGGGATATTCAAATCATGGACCACAGTCCATTTGTCTCTCACAAGCTCTGGATACCTGCCACTCTAGGCCACATTAGTCCTCCTGGTGCATTGTCTTTCTGCAGCATTATACTCCTAACTTTCAAGATACAGACTTGGGTTAATGTGAATTTTTGAAAATTTACAATAAAAATGGTCAAAATTTTGCCCAAGGTGGCCGTTGAGGGTTGGTTGACTCTTTTCGTAATTTCTGCACAAAGAATTGGTTCATGTAACCTGCTTCTGGGAAGTTCTCAAAGGCTTCTCCAGGTGCAAATAGAAGAAATTTAGCAAATAATGGCTGCCAGACTTGTTGGGGTCACGGTGATGGAATATCAAATAAATTCTTCCAGTGAGCTCATTGTAACTGGTATGTCGATGAGTTAACAATCATTCTTCCATCGCTCACCTCAGTTCCATTTGCTTATGTGGCCAATGGGAGGCAATGAAACTGGTTAGAGATAATGGATCTTATTGCAAGTCAGTATGAAAAAACAAAAGACAGAGACAAGAGGGACCATTCCTCCAGCTAGAAGAACGGAACCCTGCTGAACAACCAGTCAACTCAGCCAGTGCGAGGGGCAAATTTGTTTTCGCTTTCAAAGCTTCGCCACTACAGAATCTCAGCCTTAACCTTGTCCAGAAATACAGAGACTTCCAACTTCCATTAATCTCCAAAGAACCATGAGAGAGGTCCTATCCAAGCCTACGCCAAGCACACTTAACAGACTGTTCATCTACATGATTTATTTACTGTTAATAACCTAAAGATGTATCTTGTCTCTAGAATCCATCTTTACTTGTGTATGTCTGTGAACATGAATGAGTGAGTGTGTTTTGTTGCATCCACATTTTGGGGTGTTGTGTGAATAAATATTATCCTTTTCTTTTGATGTGGAGATGCCAGCGTTGGACTGGGGTGGGACACAGTAAGCAGTCTCATAACACCAGGTTAAAATCCAACCTGGGTTTATTTGGTATCACGAGCTTTCAGAGCGCTGCTCCTTCATCAGGTGAACGGCTATCACTCACCTGATGATGGAGAAGCGCTCCTGAAAGCTCATGATGCCAAATAAACATGTTGGACTTTAACCTGGTGTTGTGAGACTTCTTACTCTGCCTTTTCCTTTGATTTAACCTTACCCAAAGTCCTGCTTTACATTCATTACTGAAAATCACAGCGCTCAAAAAGGTAAAGTACTCCCTCTAAAACACACCTCGTTGTGGACAAGTGAGGAGAAAGTGGAAAAGTTATCTCACCAATTCTCTCATCATCCCAGAAAATATCAACTTCCCGAAATACGCCTGGACTTGTCAGAGGAGACAAAAAGAATTGAAGAGGCTGCTGGAATGTTAACACACCTGGAATAGAAAGGAATGGAAGTTTTCCTTACAATTTTATGAAGTTCTGGTTCAATGCTCTTGTAAGTAGCATGGTGGCACTGCAGCCTCACAGCACTAGAGACCCGGATTCGATTCTGGCTTCAGGTGTCTGATTGCACGTTCTCACCACGTCTGCATGGGTTTCCTCCAGGTGCTCCGATTTCCTCCCACGGTCCAAAAAATGTGCAGGTTAGGTGGATTGGCCATGCTAAATTGCCCCTTTGTGTCAGGAGAGCTTGCTAGGATAAATACACGGGGAGAGGGCCTGGGTGGGACTGTGGTCAGTGCAGACTCGATGAGTCGAATGCTTGCTTCTGCACTGTCGAATTCTATGATCTAAACTGCGTCTGCATGCACAGCAGCACGATAATCTAGAAGGTACCTACCACACTGACCCTTTTACATAATACACATTTAAAATTACAGCGCATTCAGATGATCAGACAGCACACAACAACAAATATTTAGAGAAGTTATTGCTCTGGGTAATGTCCACATATGGTGTAAGTCTCTCCATTCTGGCCACCGCTCCTGAAGAAACATATTAGCCCTGGAATGAGAATCTTTTTTCTTATTCATCCCTGGGACATGGGCATCGCTGGCTGGCCAGCATTTATTGCCCATCCCTAGTTGCCCTTGGAGGGCAGTTGAGAATCAACCACATTGCTGTGGCTTTGGTGTCACAAGTAGGCCAGACCAAGTAAGGACATTAGTGAACCAGACGGGTTTTTTTGACAATGGTTTCATGGTCATCAGTAAATTCTTAATTCCAGGTATTTTTTATTGAATTCAAATTCCATCGTCTACTGTGGTGAGATTCAAACCCGGGTCCCCAGAACATTAGCTGAGTTTCCAGACTAATAGTTTAATGATAATACCATGAAGTTGTTGCCTCCCCTTCAGAATGATGCAGAGGGTTAAAATATTTATTTATGAGGATAAAGTCGCATTGACTAAGCCTATGTTCTCTTAGGCATAAAAGATTAAGAGGTGATCCATTGAGGTGTTTAAGTTGATTGAAGAATTTGACAGAGTAGATAGAAAGAACCTATTTATTTGAGTAGAAATGCCCAGAATAGAAGTAACAAAACCTTAAAAATTAGGGCTAGGAACTAACAGGTAATGTAAGGAAGCAGAGTTTTCAACAACAACTTATTTTTATATTGCCCTTTTATGCCACTGTGCTTCATGTAAGTAGTATCAGACAAGCAAAGCCACACCAAGTCAAAGAGGGAAACACAAGACAAGGTGACTAAGATCTTGGCCGAAGGAATGGGTTGTATGGCATGTTTAAAGGGAGTTGGGGAGGTGAAGGAGTTTAGGGTGGGAATTCCTGAGCTTAGAACCTAGACTGCTGAAGGTAGAGCCATCAAATGCGGCTTAAAGATAGTGGGGTATACATAAAGGCCAGAATTGGAGTAGCACACAGTTTGTAGCAGGCCACAGAAGATTATAGAAATAAAGATGCACAAGTCCGTGCTGGAATTTAAATATGAGGTTGCAAGTTGTATATTGGTGGATTTGGGTGATGAGGAACCAATGTAAATCAGTGAGCATAGGGTTATAATGGAACTTAGATCAGGAGCCTTTACATAGTACAGGTCTCCATATTGTGTTGAACACTGCACTAGTGGAAATATTCCTGATGGTTAAAGGAAATTCTACGATTAGTTGATATTCTAGTGTTTTATTTGTCCTCCCTTAGAACTTCAGCCATTTGGGAGAACAGCACCTGGCAGGTGAGACAATTATCAGCCATCTAGACAGTGCCCAGTCCATCAGAACTAATTTTGTTGGGGTTTTGCCTGAGTATTTGTGGAGCGAGCTTCAAGAAGGACACCAGCCTTTGTTTGACAATCATATTTAGAATCATAGAATCCCTACAGTGCAGAAGGAAGCCATTCGGCCCATCGAGTCTGCATTAACCACAATCCCACCCAGTCCTCCCGTTGAACCTGGAGGCTGCGATGGAGGCACTGCAAATGGAATTTCTCACTACCCTCATGTGCTGCTGATACGCAGTCCGGGTTTCAGTGCAATACAGGAATGTGGTGAGGACCACTGCTCATTTATTGTCTTGAGTGGGAAATCTGAAACGGGCACCTTCAAAATCCGGACTGGGGTCAAGCAACTTTGTGTGACGGTTCCCACACATTTTTCAATCTACCAATAACAGTTGGTTATTCACCAAAAAAAGCAGCAACCTTTAACAAACTGACAATGTGGAGTAAAATCCAGTTCCACTTCATTGCATTAAACTGATCTTTCTCTACACCCTAGCTATGACTATAACACTACATTTTGCCCTCTCTCCTTTCCTTCTCTATAAACGGTATGATTTGTCTGTATAGCGTGCAAGAAACAATGCTTTTCACTGTATACTAATACAGGTGACAATAATAAATCAAATCAAATCAGTCAGGTGAGAGTAAAAGAATTCAAAAGTACCTAAGTATAAAATGCAGGTCTATCTTACAAATGTCTCTATATCCTTAGCACAAAAAAGAATTGCGATGAATTTTGTGCAGTTGTCACTTCTCTGTATAAATCTGACATAATTATGCAATCCTGAAGTCACTTGTCAAAGGTGATCTTTGTAAAATCCTTAAGCCATTAGAAGCGAACAAATTCCGCTCAGCGTTTACATCATTTTCTAAGTCCACTCGACTGATTTGTTCAACGACCATGTCGTTGAGAATATAAAATTTGCATTTTTTAGATGAGCACATCTAATGATTTTGGTTGCAATTTCTGGCAGCCCCTGGGCTTCAATGTGCAAAGTGATAGGAGTCTAATGTAAGGGGCACCCTGGATTCAATTTCTCAGGCAACCTCAGGCTAAGCTGATTGTAAAAGTCTGAAAGGCACACACATCCAGGGGAATAGATTCTGACTCTTCTGATTGCCAGCTATCAAAATTATAATTCTTAATATCCTCAGGCACTTTGATGGTGTGGGGGCGGGGGGAGGGGGACCACAGTGGGTGTGTGGTGCAAACTGTACAATATATTGAGGAAAAAGGTGTGATTGATTGCCACATTCGGGGGGGGGGGGGAGGATGTTTCATGAATATTAATGAGGTTGCCACCGTAATAGCACAAAGGATTAATTTGCATAAGGATCTCAATGCAGTTCAGTAATATATCTGGCTTGCAGCCTATTGATAGGGTGCTTACATGTGCAGTATGCACGAAGCTATGTTGACAGTCTGGCTCACTGATTGCATTGTCTTTATAACAGATGGAGCAATGAACAAGAATCATTGAGAACACACACAGGATACACACAACACAGTAACCCGCAACTGGAAATGTCTCTTACCACAATCTTTGATTCATAACGCGCACATTATTTATGAATATCTCATTAATACCGGGCCCGTACAATGACATGACTTTATGCATGACGCACATATTTTATACTGCTCTCTAACGCACATTTATCAAGAGAGACCTCTACACTTTCTCAATCTTTCTTTAACCAGGGCGGCAGCTAAGGAATAGGCAAAGAAATTGCAGGCTCCTGTTTGACCTCCAATTTGCCTGCACTCCTGAGGAGTGTTGATTGCTGCAGGCTGCTATTACCCGGGATGGAGTGCAGTGTTTCTGAGGAACACCTCACCATGCAGGATATCCGAGTGTCATCAAACCTCATCGCAGGTGTAGATGGGAGTTTTTTTTGACAAAATAACGCGCTGATTCGAAGAGAGAGTTTGGAGTTTGTGAAAGGATGGATGAATCAAAGACGTTTACCATCATCCTGTGTTTCAACACACTGGAACATTTATTGCCAGATTGGCTGAACACAATACCAACAATCAACCCAGGGCAATAAATGTGAAATTAAACTGAAATACAAAATGCTAGAAAATCTCAGCCGATCTGACAGCATCAGGACTAGAGGGCACAGCCTCAAGATAAAGGGGGGGTGGTTTAGAACAGAGTTGAGGAGGAACTTCTTCACTCAAAGGGTGGTGAATCTCTGGAATTCTCTGCCCATTGAAGTGGTGGAGGCTGCCTCGCTAAATATATTTAAGTCACGGGTAGATAGGTTTTTGATAGACAAGGGAATTAAGGGTTATGGGGAGAAAGCGGGAAAGTGAACATAAGAACATAAGAACATAAGAAATAGGAGCAGAAGTAGGCCATCCAGCCCTTCGAGCCTGCCCCGCCATTCAATAAGATCATGGCTGATCTGCCGCTGCTCAGTTCCACATTCCCGCTTTCTCCCCATAACCCTTAATCCCCTCTCCCATCCAAGTTTTTCTTAAATGTTAAAAGTGACCCCGCATTTACCACTTTATCCGGCAGCTCATTCCACACTCCCACCACTCTCTGCATGAAGAAGCCCCCCGCTAATATTCAACATAACATAAGAACATAAGAAATAGGAGCAGGAGTAGGCCATCTAGCCCTTCGAGCCTGCCCCGCCATTCAATAAGATCATGGCTGATCTGTCGTGGCTCAGTTCCACATTCCCACCCTCTCCCCATAACCCTTAATCCCCTCTCTTATCAAAAACCCATCAACCCGCGTCTTAAAAATATTGAACGAGGCAGCCTCCACCACTTCAACGGGCAGAGAATTCCAGAGATTCACCACCCTTTGAGTGAAGAAGTTCCTCCTCAACTCCATTCTAAACCGCCTCCCCTTTATCTTGAGGCTGTGCCCCCTAGTCCTACTGTCTTTTTTGAGCGGGAAGAGTCTCTCCACCTCTATCCTATCCATCCCATTCATCATCTTATACGTCTCAATGAGATCTCCCCTCATTCTTCTAAACTCTAACGAGTACAAGCCCAGTTTATTAAGCCTCTCCTCATAGCTCAACCCCCTCAACTCCGGTATCAGCCTAGTAAACCTCCTCTGCACTCCCTCCAAGGCCAAAATATCCTTGCGTAAGTACGGCGCCCAAAACTGCACACAGTACTCCAGCTGCGGCCTCACCAATGCCCTATACAGCTGCAGCAAGACCTCCCTACTTTTATATTCAATCCCCCTCGCTATGAAGGCCAGCATCCCATTCGCCTTCCTGACCACCTGCTGCACCTGCAAGCTGGGTTTTTTAGACTCATGCACAAGGACCCCGAGGTCCCTCTGCACCGTCGCTTGCTGCAGTTTTTCGCCAGGAAAGTAATAGTCCTTCCTACCATTCTTCCTACCAAAGTGGACCACCTCACACTTGCCAACATTACATTCCATTTGCCATTTCCTGGCCCATTCGCCCAGCCTATCTAGATCCTTCTGCAGACTCTCCACACCCTCCGCACAATTTGCCTTTCCCCCAATCTTGGTGTCATCAGCAAATTTCGACACCCTACACTCGGTTCCCTCCTCCAGATCATCTATATAAATGGTAAATAGCTGAGGCCCCAGCACTGACCCCTGGGGCACCCCACTAGTCACCAACCGCCAATCCGAATAGCACCCATTGACCCCCACTCTCTGCCTCCTATTTGACAACCAATCCTCTATCCACGCTAACACCCTACCCCCAACTCCATGTCCCCTGACCTTCTGCAATAACCTCTTGTGACGTACCTTGTCAAACGCCTTCTGAAAATCCAGAAAGACCACATCCACCGGCTCCCCTCTATCCACCGCCATAGACACATCCTCATAGAACTCCAGTAAATTTGTCAGACACGACTTCCCTTTAATGAAGCCATGTTGCGTCTGCCCTATCAAGCAATTCCCTTCAAGATGCCTCGCAATTTCCTCCTTAATGACGGATTCTAACATTTTACCTACCACAGACGTTAAACTAACCGGCCTATAATTCCCCGCCTTTTGCCTGGCACCCTTCTTAAACAACGGCGTAACATTAGCCGTTTTCCAATCTTCCGGCACTTCCCCGGAATCCAGCGACGTCTGGAAAATAACCACCAAGGCATCCACTATCACCTCCGCCATTTCTTTCAGAACCCTCGGATGCATTCCATCCGGTCCTGGGGACTTGTCCACAATCAGCCCCCTCCAGTCTGTCGAGCACCACCTCTCTAGTAACAGTAATGTCATTAAGACCCTCCAGTCCTACCACCTTTCCATCGCTAACACCCGGCAAATTATTCACGTCCTCCTCCGTGAAGACAGAAACAAAAAAGTTATTCAAGACCTTAGCCATATCCCCATCCCCTACCACTAGGTCCCCTTTCTGATCCACTTCAGATCAGCCATGATCTTATTGAATGGCGGGGCAGGCTGGAAGGGCTAGATGGCCTACTCCTGCTCCTATTTCTTATGTTCTTACGGTTCTTATGATCTGTGGAGAGAAAGTAGAGCCAATGTTTCGAGACTACATGACCCTTCGTTGGAGCCGGCTGTTTTTCTTTCAGATTCCAGTATCCACAATATTTTGCTGTTATCTTTGTGAAATTAAACTTGCTGGTTTGCAGCTCACTTTCTATACCTTTTAGCTTTGACAAAGGGTCATCTGGACTCAAAACGTCAGCTCTTTTCTCTCCTTAAAGGTCCATTTCATCTTTTGGTTTCAGATTCCAGCATCCACAATAATTTGCTTTTATCCAGAATTTAACTCGCAGCCACTTCTTTTCCAGGAATGCCTATTCTGAAGAAGTACTACTCTTCTCTCCGACAGGATTCCCATATGTCTCTCCTCCCCCCATCCACCTTCACTGCTTTCCATTTCTACTCATCTTTCATTCCCTCACTCTGCAGTATAAATATCTCCCACTTTCTACGCCTTTTGGCTTTGACGAATAGCCATCTGGACTCGAAACATCAGCTCTTTTCTCTCCTCACAGGTGCTGCCAGATCTGTTAAGATCTTCCGGCGTTTTCTCTCTTGGTTTCAAATGCCAGCATCCATAGTAATTTATACATTTTTGCTGGTTTGCAGTTGTGTGTGGCCATGGTGGTGGGGGGGGGGGGGGGGGGGGGGGGGAGACAGACATGAATAGGTTAATAAATTTATAAAAGTAAAAACTCAAAATATTTCCAGTATACAACAGTTGTGAGATGCAATTTTTTCCTTCAATTGTGTGTAATGAAACAATAGTGAAAGCAATATTTAAATGAAATCAGCAAAGTATGCATTTTTATATATTAATATACAATACTTAAATGATTATAATAATATACTTTGCTGGCTTCATTCAAATGTTGATTCACAACTGTTTCAATATGCATAATTTATATATAGTATATATATCTGAGATTTATGCATCACTCTGATTGCAAGTTGTCACTCATGGATAGTATTTCCTACTATACCTGAGATAAAACTGAAGACAAAAGGGTCAGCAAAAAGGCTGGTAATTTGAAATGAAAATAGAAAGTGTTGGAAATGAACTGCAGGTCAGACAGCATTGGGAAGAGAAAAATTGGTGGGACCCCCCATTGTACTTACATGAATGCAAACAATCAGATTTCAAGAACAGGTTGTGTGCACTAACTGTTCACAATATGTTCCCCATCCATATTATTATATCTTTTAATTTTTTTTTACACATTTGGTTTGATAGTTACAGTGACAGGATTGTTCTCTCTTTATTTCAGGTCCAGATCGATGTTAATGACAATCAGTTTCAACCTCTCAACCACTCCTTTCATTCCTGTATAGTGTCAGATTGCTCATCCAACTCTGGATGAGCCTGAATTTCCCTGTGTGGCCCTTTCCCCAGCGTTTGGTGCACCATTGCAGGCTGTGTGTTCAGCTTTTAGAACTCCCACCCTCTGTAACTTCCATCTCTGAATCCCAGCTCTCCCTAGGATTATAGAATGGTGACACCATAGAAGGAGGCCATTCGACTTATTAAGTTCATGCTTGCTTTCTGCAAGAGTAATTTATAATTACTTCTCTTTGATTGTCTGTCCAATTCCCTTTTAAAGATCATGATTGAATCTGCTTTCAGATAGTACAGTGGTTAGCACTGCTGCTTTGCAGTTCCAGGGTCCTGGGTTCGATTCCCAGCTCGGGTCACTATCTGTGTGGAGTTTGCACATTCTCCCCATGTCTGCGTGGGTTTCCTCCAGGTACTCTGGTTTCCTCCCACAGTCTAAAGGGTTAGGTTGATTGGCTATGCTTAGAAATTGCCCCTTGGTGTTGAGGGATGTGTAGGTTAGAGGGATTAGTGGGTATAATATGTAGGGATATGGGGGGATTATGGTTGGTGCAGACTTGATGGGCCGAAGGGCCTCTTTCTGCACTATAGGGTTATATGATTCTATATGTGATTCACCACCTAGTCAGGCAGTACATTCCAGATTGTAACCACTTGCTGTGTAAAAAGGTTTTTTCCCTTGTTGTCTTTGGTTCTTTTACCAACCATTTAAATCTGTGTAAACTGGTTCTCGACACTTCCACCAATCGGAACTACTTAGCTCTCCGCAATTACTCCAAGATTCTTCATTAACATCCACTCCTTTGACCAAATTTTGGCCAACCCCACATCGACATCTCATTCCTTGGCTGGGCATCTATATTTTATCTCTTGCCTTGGGGGAGGGCCTTGGGATATTTTTCTAAGCTGAAGGTGTTACTTAACAGGAAGTTGTCACTTATAACTAAAAGAACTCTGTCATTGTGGGCAGTGATGGCCTTTTGTTTGGCACATTCCATTGTTGGCAAAGAACTTTGATGAAAGGCCAGTGAGCATGTTACGCTTTCGGGAAACACTATCAATCACAGGGCCCCAGCTCCACCCCTACCATTTTGTGTCATTTGAATAAAGCATAAGATTAGATAAACATGGAAACATTTGCAGAACTCAGAGCTTCTTTCTAGAGGCTCCGTGGCCCAAGGTGTTAAATGGATCCAAGCCAAACTGTGAAGTACGACACAGGACATAGATCAATTCCTTGATAGTAGTTTTATTCAAATTATGTAGCATTACAAATCTCTGCCCCCTAATTACCAATGATGTGGATATGCCGGCGTGAACCTTCGTCACCTGATGAAGGGGCTAACCCGAAAGCTAGTGAATTTACTATCAAATAAATCGGTTGGACTGAAACCTGGTGTTGTCAGACTTTTTACTGTGTTTACTCTAATTACCAACGCAGTGTTCCAGCCGATTATATTCTTCTGTAAAATAAACATAAACTCAAGATCTAATTGAAAGCATCTCAAAGGGACTGTAACAAAAATACAAAACGTTCAAATGCAACTTAATAAATTCAATCAAAATCTGTTCCCCAGGGCTGATGATGCATCCCAGCTCCTGCAATATGCACAGGTCATGTAGAAGGCCATATGTGTGCCGGTGGACACTGCTTACTCCACCTCCGAGGATATCCGGGTGCAATCAAGCACAGAGCACATCGGTTTTAGGTGAGATGGGAAAGAGTTAAAAGGGACCTGAGTGCCACCTTTTTCACACAGAGGGTGGTGTGTTTATGGAATGAGCTGCCAGAGGAGGTGTCAGAGGCAGGTATAATTACAACATTTAAAAGACATTTGAACATGGATAGGGAAAGGTTTAGAGGGATATGGACCAAACACAGGCAATTAGGACTAGTTCAGATTCGGAAATCTGGTTGGCATGGACGAGTTGGGCCGAAGAGCCTGTTTCCCTCTGCTGTATATCTCTATGGCTGTAAGCCACAGAGTGCCCTCCTCTGTCCATACCTACTACCACTCCCCTGTCCAAACAACACTGGATGGCCAAAGATCAGCAGATTGGGGCTGGAGTGCACCCAGAATTTATGGAGCAGCCTCTTCAAATAATGAAAAAGGAGCTGCATCCTCTGGCAAACCGTGTTAATGTGGAACACAGACTCCTCAGGGCTGCAGAAAGTACAGGTCACCTGGGTTTCCATGAATCATCTTGGTCACATATTGTAAGATAAGCAGGGTGCAATATCCTTCACACTCTTCAATATCCTTCACGAATCTTGGATGGTGAAGGGAGGGACCCCAACAGAGAGAGCCCAACACTGGGCGGGGAGGCGGGGGGCCCTCCTGACACCTCTGGACAGCAGGATGGAATGTGTGCCTCTGAACAATTAACGAGGGCTGACTCTCTAAAGATATTGTTTTGAGTACATCCATTACATGAATGGTCAAACTAACAGGTTAAAGTGATAGCCCCTATGTTAAGGGGCATTCTAACAAATGACAAGATCTCAATGAAACCGAATAAATCAGATTAAAGTGTCATTGTGTGGAGTGAGGAAGCTCTGCAGCCCCCGTGGTGCCCACAGGTCAGGCATGCTAGCGGACACTGCGAGCTTCCACTCCAAGGACACTCAGCTGTGAACACAGCCATGGAAGAGGGGCAGATAGTCAGGCTAGACAATTCTCTGCCTGGGTGTTGGCCAGGTCCAGGAGCAGACTTACACCCGCCCTTCCACACCAGGTAACCACAAGTTAGCGATTTGGGGCTGAAACGTAACCAAAACTTAAGGGAGTAATTCCTTTCAGAAATTAAAACGGGGGTGCAATCTACCACAATCCACATGTGCATGGAACACGAAAAATATAAGCGGCCTAGGAGTCCGTGAACCATCGTTGTCAGTGATTGTATGGGACTGCTGCGTGCAGCACCCTCCGTGCCTGATCTCCACTGGAGAATGGGAGGACCCACCCCCCCCCCCCCCGCCGCTCCCTTACAGACTCCCACTACTTCCAGATGGCAGGATAGAGTGCCATGGTGTGTCTGGATAGTTGACAAGAGTTGGCTCTGTTTCTGAATTAAACCAAAAAATCAGTAAAATAAACTAGTTGGGGGGGGTGGGGGTGACAGCCTTGAATGTGGAACTGTAGCAAATATTAAAATCTTGAAAGGAAACTTAGAAAATCATATTGAAATGGTGTTTTGGGGGCTGATGATGCACACCAGTCCCCGTGTAGCTCACCAGTGCAGAAGGCCTAAAGCATAGCACATGGTCTGGATTCAACAAAACAAATGAAGTCCCACAGTATTGCATTTATTTAATTGATTATTGTCACATATATTAACAAACAGTGAAAAGTATTGTTTCTTGCACGCTATACAGACAGGTACTACCATTCATAGCAATGGAGAGAATGCAGAATGGAGTGTTACACTCATAGCTAGGGTGTAGAGAAAGATCAACTCCATTCAAAAGTCTGACGGCAGCAGGGAAGAAACTGTTCTCAAGTTGGTCAGCAGGTGACCTCAGGTTTTTGTATCTTTTGACCGACGGCAGAGGGTAGAAGAGACAATATCCGGGGTGTGCGTGTCCTTAATTATGCTGGCTGCTTTTCCAAGGCAGCGGGAAGTGTAGACAGAATCAATGGATGGGCAGTTGGTTTGCATAATGGATTGGGCTACATTTACGATTTCTTGTAGTTTCTTGCAGTCTTGGGCAGAGCAGGATCCATACCAAGCTGTGATACAACCAGAAAGAATGCTTTCTTTGGTGGTGCCTTGAGTCCTTTCATTCTGGTTCTATCCAGAGATATTTGACCTCTGTTGCCTCAAATATCTAAAGTGACTTTTATGGCCACCAGTATCACAATGAGTGCCCGTAAATCTAGAGCTCACACCTAGCGAGTTCTCAGTGATCACTTTTTTTTGTTGACCTTTACTGCATCTCAAAAACAGTGTACGCTCTATGAAAATGTGTGTAACTTTTCTGAAACTGTTCCTCTTCTCTGCTGCCATGTTATGTTCAAACCCATGTCCTCTGTCTTAGCAGTAGCTATTCCCCAGTCCAAGACGTTATTGCTGTAATATAATGTGTTCAAGTGGGGTTTAGATCCAAGGAAAATAAACTTGAAAAATATCAGATAATGGCCAATTAAATCAAATGAGATTTCTCTGTCCAATGCAATTTCTCTCCTTCAGATCCAATATTTAGTATTAATAAATATAAAAGTGAAACACACTGTTCTTATGTAAGGTCATCAACTTGAAGGGTGGAATTTGCTGGCCTCGTTCGCCCCAAAACTGGAAAATCGTGCCCGAGGTCAACAGACCTTTGCATCATCTGTTGCATGATCTACGATTCCAGTAGTGGGCGGATGGGAAAATTCCGGTCAAAATGTTTACTTTGTTTTTCCGTCCACAGATCCTGCAGGATCTGCTGAGTATTTGCAGCATTTTCTCTTCATGTTTATTCTGGTAATAACTTCTATATTGATTTTACATGAAGGAACCAAATATTAAGGACAATTAGGGGCAGGCCAATAAAGGATGGGCAATAAAAACTAGCCAGGTAGAGGGGCCTGGCCAACAAGGCCCCCATCCCAAGAAAGAATTTTTTTACATTTGCAAGAAAGGAATTGCGGGTCTGGACATCTGGTAACAGAAGAATATTATGCATCCTGTCTGCAAAAATATAAACACTTTGTCAATGATTATTGAATCGGAGAGAATCCAGATCATTCAGAATATTATTCAATTCACCTGGGACCCCGTTAACGTTGTACTGCAAGTTATATTGTTATCATTGCAAATATAGTTTAGAGATGACGTGGAGATGAGGTTTAGAGAAAGATAGAGCAATACACAAGGTAGACTTTGTTCATATGTTAGAGTAAAATTACAGAAGTCAAATGAGATTAACACAGTTTTGACTTCCTGAGGACAGGCCGTGACTAGTTGGGAAGGGCAAATATTAACAAAAAACAAAAGCTGTGAAGAGGATTTGATTTGAATTGATTTGATTTATTATTGTCACATGTATTAACATACAGTGAAAATTATTGTTTTCTTGCATGCTACAACAAAAAAACAAACCATTCCTAGAGATTAGTGGGATTAGTGGATAAAATATGTAAAGATATGGGGGTTGGGCCTGGGTGGGATCGGTGCAGACTCAATGGGCTGAAGGGCCTCTTTCTGCACTGTAGAGTCCTGTAGTGTTCTGTAGAGAAGGAAAGGAGGGAGTGCAGAATGTAGTGTTGCAGTCATAGCTAAGGTGCAGAGAAAGATCAACTTAATGCGAGGTAGGTTCATTCAAAAGTCTGATGGCAGCAGGAAAGAAGCTGTTCTTGAGTTGGTTTGTATGTGACCTCGGGCTTTTGTATCTTTTTCCCGATGGAAGAAGGTGGAAGTGAGAATGTCCAGGGTACGTGGAGTCCTTAATTATGCTGACTGCTTCGTGGAGGCAACGGGAAATGTAGACAGAGTCAATGGATGGGAGGCTGGTCTGCGTGATTCACTGGGCTACATTCATGACCTTTTGTAGTTTCTTGCAGACTTGGGTGAGCAGGAGCCATACCAAACTGTGATACAACCAGAAAGTGTGCTTTCTATGGTGCATCTGTAAAAGTTAGTGAGAATCGTAACTGACATGCCAAATTTCCTTAGTCTTCTGAGAAATAGAGGCATTGGTGGGCTTTCCTATCTATAGTGTCAGCATGGGGGGACCAGGACAGATTGTTGGTGTTTTGGACACCTAAAAACTTGAAGCTCTCGAGCCTTTCTACTTCTACTACCAGTGATCAACTATATCAATGCTATAATTATTATCTGTTAGTTTCTCTCCTGGATGCATACTGTGGCTGTTTTCTGTCAGTGAAGATTTCTACTTTCAGTTCTGCAGACTAAAACCTTTGTTTTCAGTTCTTGCTCCAAACTCCATTCCTCTCCCTGCCAAGTGTCTGAGACTAGACCACACTTTCCATAACCCTGGCATAATTTTGGGATGAGACTTTGACTATATATCTGCTCCATCACTAACCCCACCAAGATTCACCTCCATAACATCACCTAATTCCACCTCTCTTTCAGCTTATCTGCTGCTCCAACCCTCATTCAAGTATTTTTTAATTCTAGACTTGATTATCCTGATGCACTTGTGGCTGGTCTTCTTTGTAGATTCATAGAATCATAGAGCTTTACAGCTCTAGAGGTAAAGGCTCTTCAGCCCATCAAGTCAATGCCAGTCAAACTATTCTAATTCCATTTTCCAACACTTGGCTCATATCCTTGCAATTCTTGGATCACAAGTGCACATCTAAATGCTTCTTAAGTGTAATGAGGGTCTGTTCAACCATCACCATTTCAGGCAGTGAGTTCCAGACTCCCACCACCCTTTGGTGAAAAAGATTTTCCTCACATCTCTTCCAAGTCTCCTGCCCCTTACCTTAAATCTATGTCCCCTAGTCATTGATCCCTCCCCCAAGGGGAAAAGTTTCTTCCTGTCTACTTTATCAATGCCTCTCATAATATTAAACATCTCAGTAATGCCCCCCTCTCAAATCTGGATCTAGATCTCAAGATGTTAGCTCTATTGTCTATCCACAGATGCTGTCAGAGCTGCTGAGATTTTCCAGAACTTTCTATTTTTGTGTAATTGTTCCACGATTGGTAACACCACGCCTTCAGCCACCTTCCTTTAAATCTACCTCTGACCTTTTGGCTATCTGTCTACCCTAATATTGCATTATGGTGCCTAATTGTGATTTATAACGTCACTGAGAAGGGTGTTTGGATGACTTATTATTACTTATTGGCTGTTTAGGAAGAGAGGGAGGCAGCAGACGGGAAATTATAGGCTGGTTAGCCTGACTTCGGTCATTGACAAGAATCCATTATTAAAGATGAGCTCGCGGAGTACTTGAAAGTGCATGATAAAATAGGACAAAGTCAGCACCAAGGTGAGGTCATTTCTGACAAATCTGTTAGAGTCCTTTGAGGAGGTAACAAGGAAATTAGATAAAGGAAAGCCAGTGGACGTGATTTATTTAGATTTCCAAAAGGTTTTTGACAAGGTGCCACATAGGAGACTGTTGAGCCCATGGTGTTAAGGGTAAGATTCTGGCATGGATAGAGGATTGGCTGACTGGCATAAGGAGAGAGTGGGGATAAAGGGGTCTTTTTCAGGATGACAGCCAGTGACTAGTGGCGTTACTACGGGTCAGTGCTGGGCCCACAACTTTTCACAATATACATTAATGATTTGGAAGAAGGAAATGAAGGTACTGTTGCTACGTTTGTAGATGATACAAAGATATGTAGAGGCTCAGGTAGTATTGAGGAAGCTGAGGTGGGCTGCAGAAGGACTTGGACAGGTTAGGAGAGTTGGCAAAGAAGGGCAGATGGAATACAATGCGGAAAAGTGTGAGGTTATGTACTTTGGAAGGACGAATAGAGGCACAGACTATTTTCTAAATGGGGAAATGCTTTGGAAATCAGAAACACGAAGGGAGTCCTCATTCAAAATTCTCTTCAGGTTAATGTGTGGTTTCAGTAGGCAGTTGGGAAGGCAAATGCAATGTTAGCATTCATGTTGAGAAGGCTAGAATATAAAAGCAGAGATGTACTTCTGAGGCTGTATAATGCTCTGATTAGATCCCATTTGGAATATTGTGAGCAATTTTGGGCCCTGTATCTAACAAAGGATGTGCTGGCCTTGGAAAGGTTCCAGAGGAGATTCGCAAGAATGATCCCTGGAATGAAGGGCTTATTGTATGAGGAACAGTTGAGGATTCTGGGTCTGTACTCATTGGAGTTTAGAAGAATGAGGGGGATCTTATTGAAACTTACAGGATACTGCGAGGCCTGGAAAGAGTGGACTTGGAGGGGATGTTTCCACTAGTAGGAAAAACTAGAACAAGAGGGCACAACCTCAGGCTAAAAGCATGATCCTTTAAAACAGAAATGAGGAGGAATTTCTTCAGTCACAGAGTGGTGAATCTGTGGAACTTAATGATCTGTCAGGTCATTAAGTGTCTTTAAGACAGAGATAAGTAAGTACTTGATTTATAAGGGGATCAGGGGTTATGGGGAAAAGGCAGGAGAATGGGGATGAGAAAAATATCAGCCATGATTGAATGGGGGAGCAGATTCGATGGGCCATGCGGCCTAAACTCTGTTCATATGTCTTATTGGTCTTATGATCTTATTATGTTAAAGGTGGTTATATATGTATATAACTTGTTATATGTACTCATTCACAGTAACTTGTATTACTGTAAATGAGCATTATTGGACATGTTCAGTTATTTCAATACTCAGAATGCTCATGGTGCTCAGAATCTGCCCTGCAGAGCAAAGGGAGTAAATTCGCAAGGCTGCCACATTGGAGCGGAAATAGTTCTGTAATTTAACAGTTCTAATGCCACGTTAACATAGTTCAAGTGGATCATTTGAAGGCATTCATATAGCAGATTGGCACCTGCAAATGCGCCGGCAGTAAAAAAGCAGTAATTGTCACTGTAATAAGTCAACCGAAAATGTTGCTTGCTCAATGTGTGATGAAGGTGTTTCCTCAATGCTGCTAGTAGGCAGTTCCACAAATTGACTCAACGGCAATTAAGGAACTATTTTTTTAAATGCAGCAAGTGGTTAAAATGTGGGGTGCATTGCCTGAGATTATGGCAGTGGCAGATGCAATTGTCACATTTAAAAGGGAATTGGTAATTCTTGGAATTCAAAAAGGTCTGCAGAAAAAGAAACGGCAGCTTGAGAACACTCAAGAACAGCTTTTCCCTGCTGCCAGCAGACTTTTGACTGGATCTAACAAATATTAACAGCACAATGCTTTTATTTACCATAGATTAAGTTGATCTTTCCCTGCACCCTAGCTATGACTATGACATTATATTCTGCTTTCCTCTCCTTTCCTTCTCCCCTGTGTACTCTATGAATGGTATGCTTTGTCTGTACAGCACACAAGAAATAATACTTTTCATTGTATCCCAACACCTACGATAATAATAAATCAAATCAAAACATGATCTTAGACTTTTGTATCTTTTTTTCTGACAGAAGAAGGTGGAAGAGAATATGTCCAGCCATACTAAATTGCTCTTTAGTGTCAAGGGGACAAGCAGGGTAAAAACATTGGGTTATGGGAATACAGCCTCAGTGGGAATATCGTTGGTGCAGGCTTGATGGACCGAATGGCCTCTTTCTGTACTGTAGGGATTCTATATATGATTCTAAGGTCATAGAAACATAGATGATAGAAGCAGAAGGAGGCCATTCAGCCTTTCGAATCTGCTCCATCATCTATCACAATCATGGCTGTTCATCCGACTCAGCAGCCTAATCCTGTTTTCTCCCCATAACCTTTGATCCTATTCACTTCAAGTGCTATATCCAGCCGCCTCTTGAACACATTCAAAATTTTAGCATCAATTACTTCCTGTGGTAATTAATTCCACAGACCTACCACTCTTTGGGTGAAGAAATGTCTCCTCATCTCCATCCTAAATGGTCTCCCCTGTATCCTCAGACTGTGATCCCTGCTTCTGGACACCCCCACCATCGCGAACATCCTCTCTGCACCTACCCTGTCTAGTCCTGTTATAATTTTATAAGTCGCTTTGAGATTCTCCCCCCCCCATCATTCATCTGAACCCCAACTAAAACAATCCTAACCTAGTCAATCTCTCCTCATACATCAGTTCCGCCATCCCCAGAATCAGTCTGGTAAATCTTTGCTGCACTCCCTCGAGAGCAAGAACATCCTTCCTCAGAAAAGGAGACCAAAACTGCACACAATATTCTAGGCATGACCTCATCAAGGCTCTGCATAATTGCAACAACGCATCCCTACTTCTGTACTTGAAACCTCTTGCAATGAAGGCCAACATACCATTTGCCTTCTTTATCGCCTGCTGCACCTGCATGCTTACCTTCAGCGACTGGTACACAAGGACACCCAGGTCCCGCTGCACACTCTCCTCTCCCAATTTACAGCTATTCAGGTAGTAATCTGCCTTTTTGTTTTTGCTTCCAAAGTGACTAACCTCACATTTACCCAGATTATAATGCATCTGCCATTGATTTGCGCACTAACCCAACCTATCCAGATCATAGGATCTCTGCATCTTCGTTACAGTTCAACCTCCCAACCAACTTGGTATCATCTGCAAACTTTGAGATGTTACATTTTGTTCTCTCATCCAAATTATTAATATATATTACGAATAGCTGGGGTCCCAGCACCAAACCCTGTAGCACCCCACTAGATACTGCCTGCCAATTTGAAAAGGAACCATTCATTCCTACACTTTGTTTCCTCTCTGTCAATCAGTTTTCCATCCATCTCAATACACTTCCCTCAATCCCATGCGCTTTAATCTTGCGCGATAATCTCTTACGTGGGATCTGGTCAAACACCTTCTGAACTTCCAGATATACCACATTGACTGACTCCCCCTTGTCAACTGTACTAGTTACAATTTCAAAGAATTCCAACAGAATTGTCAAGCATGATTTCCCCTTCATAAATCCATCCTGACTCTGTGATACTGCTACTGCTTGCGAACCGCTTTGCTATGAAATCATTGATAATGGATTTGAAAATATCCCCCCCTACTGATGTTAGGTTTAGTGGTCCGTAATTCCCTGTTTTCTCTCTACTTCCCTTTTTGTCTGCAGGCGAAAAAGCAGGAAGGCTGGCTGAGTTATTCTGATGTACAGATGCTGGTGTTGGACTGGGGTAAACACAGTAAGAAGTCTCACAACACCAGGTTAGAATCCAACCACTGTATTTGATAGTAATCCTACAAGCTTTCAGAAATGGTGTATTCACACACCTGACGAAGGGACACCGTTTCTGAAAGCTTGTGGGATTACTATCAAATAAACTGGTTGGACTCTAACCTGGTTTTGTGAGACTTCTTACTGAGCTATTCTGTGCAGATGCTTGCGTTGGACGAGGATAAGCACAGTAAGAAGTCTTACAACACCAGGTTCATCACACAACTCTTCACTCACCTGAAAAAAGAGCAAGACTCCAAAAGGTTGTGCTACCAAATAAATCTGTTGGACTTTAACCTGGTGTTGTGAGACTTCTTACTACTGAGATATTCTTACAGAGGGAAGGCAGACACGGGACGGGCCGAAGGGCTTCCTCTGTTGATGTTTGGGACGACATAACCAACAAGGGAACTCAGCAACAGCTGGGATATAACGCGTTGGCATAGCAACCGACGTGGGCGGAGCCCTCACTTCCCCGCCACGCCCCTGTCCTCTGTGGCACAGAGAGGGGCGTGGAGGTTCGCTGGGCCAGGGATACGCACATGCGCATGCACACGGAACCGTCTAGGCAGCGGGGCGGGGCCCGGTGCGGGGAGAGCGCGCCCAGGTCCGAGCATGCGCACGCGAGGTCAGAAGGGAGCGGTCCGCCCCGCCCCCTCCCCTCCGGGCCGACGGCTGCTGGTGTGCAGGCGCACTCCCTCTTCAGCACGGTGGTTGTTGGTGCGCAGGCGCACTCCCCCCCAGTTGGGCAGCGGTTGGTGCGCAGGCGCGCTGCCTGCTGTGTTGTCAGCCGGAGAGCTAGCTAGCTGGCGGGCGAGTGAGTGAGCCGAGCCGAGGGAAGCGGCGGATCCCCTTCCCCACCTTCTCCCTCACCTCCCCCCGTCCCCCCCAACCGCGACCATGGCGGCTCCCTTAGCGCAGTTCGACGAGGACTGGCAGGATTTCAACGAGTTCAGAGCGCCGGCGGCCACTTACCAGCTGGACCAGGTGAACTCCAACGGCGTCGTGGGGACCGGCGGCGGCAGCGGAACGGCCGGCGGCAGGGCGCTGGAGCACAGCCTGGAGGATTTCTCCGAGCTGGACAATTTCTCCGGGGAGATCGTGAGCTTCAAGTCGATGGAGGACCTGGTCAACGACTTCGACGAGAAGCTGACGGTGTGCTTTCGGAATTACAACACCAACACGGAGAACATCGCCCCGGTCAAGCTCATCTCCGAGGAAAGCATCATGAGAGAGGACGAGTGAGTAGCTTCAGGGAAAGGGGTGGTCGGTGGGGGGAAGAAAGGGGGGGGATACGGGGCAGGTCCCTCTCTCTGTACCCCTCCCTGTGTTAGGGTCCAGGTCGGCTCTAAACGCAGCTTCCAGGCCCTGGAAACTTTGTCCCGTTGACACTTGAGGTCTGCCCGCTGCTGTGTCATGTCCCAGTGCGCCAAAGCGTTGACAGTTCACAGCCTCACGTTTGCCTTTCGCTCTCTGCAGTTCCTCTCTCATTCTCGCCTTTTTTTTGTTTCCTCTCTGTTGCAACCGGATCCACATTTTTCTTGTGTGCATTTCAGATTTCTAACAGGCATTGTGGGCTTCCCGTCCCTTTAAAATTCCTCCATTGTATGACCTTTGTGCATTTGTTTGACTGCACCCTGGTCGCTGCAGCTCCAAACTTTTATGCAAAAAAAAAGCATTAATCAATCCGGAACACACAAGAGTTCAATGCCGGTGCTGCAGACGTTTGAAAGAGTTTGCATAACACGCAGCCACAGCTGACCGTTTTATTTGTATCGATATATAAGGGAGAGTCTGTTGTGCTTTGATCTTTGGGTAAATAGTATGCACCATACTGCAGGCAATTTATGTCCCGGAGTAGCAATGTATTGTCATAATGCTAGCACAGTTAAAATTAAGTGCTTCTAGTTTTACTCTGGAAGTGTCTAATTATAATCAGTTGTGGCTATATGTTATTTGATGGTCATTACGAATTTGGAAAGCCCCATGTATATATTCTCTTCAAAATCAGTAGCCTTGAGTATTCAGAGTAATCTGCAGTCTGAAAGAGAAGGACCTCATATAATTTTCTGTGAATATTGGAATAACCAATAGCAATGTGACGATATTATGCTTAAACTGAACATGCAAGTGTATTAACTACAAAGGCAGCTATCTTTGTCGCTGTGCATTTGCTAGTTAATACACCAAGCTGTTGCTATTTGTCTTGGCTATTTCGGAAGGTGATGGTTGAACTGCCTCTGCAGCAAGTGATCAGTACCCCAGCATCTCCTTTATTTTAAAAGGAGTTACTGATAGTCATGGTGCACTGTGAAGCAAAATATTGGTAGTTGTTAGTGTTGTGGTGAGTTGTCAAAAACATTCAAATTATGAATTGAATTTATTAGCCTATACAGTCATCATTTTCTGATTATTAGTATCTGGGGCTTAGCTTTTTAAAATTTTGTATCTTTAATTTTGCCTTGTTCTGTCCTTGTTTGTAAAATATCTCCATGATTCTAAATATTTGTTATAACGTAAAGGAATTAATAAATTGAGTCCAATGCTTGCTTCAAATGCTATTACCCAAACAACCATAGAATCTCTACAGCGCAGCAGGAGGCCATTTGGCCCATCGAGTCTGCACCAACGATAGTACCATTCCAGCCCACATATTTACTTTGCTAGTCCCACTGAAATAATGGGGCAATTTAGCATGGCCAATCCAGCCGAACATACAGATATTTAATATAATTAAATGTCATCTCAAATCATCCAAGGAACTCCTAAATTGTGTATTTTTATAAAGTTGGTGGATTTTCTATGATTCTCCTGGTTTATTATGGTTTTCCATTTGCTCTTCTCCCTCTTCATTTCTGTTTCTTGCATAAATTTGTTTTTTTTCTACTCCTCGCCATCTTCTGTATCTCCTTTTTGTCTGATTGTTACATCTTGCACAATCTCTTTTTTCATTAAATTGTTCTTGCTTATTTATTCAATTTTTATCTTAGAATTATTTTTCAAAGGTGCAGATGGTGGCCAATGTGTATTTGGTCATAGGTGAGGGAGGATTGGCTGTGTTTACTAATTTTCAAGCCATCTCAGGAATTGTCAGTTTAAGTTTTTTGACATTAGACTTCCATATCCCTTTTTCTCTCAGGTCTTCTATTTTTAATGATTTTTTTACTCCTTCGCATCTCTTAGTTACTTCTAGTCTATCTTATCGAAAGATCTGTGAGTAGAATGCAAACACCAGAAAATTGAAAAATAAGTAATTTCAATGTAAATACAAAACTTAAGATCAAGAATCGCAGATGTGCAGGTCTGAAACAAAATTGGTTTACTAGACTAACACCAGGAATGGGCGGGTTGCCTTATGAGGGAAGATTGGAGAGGTTAGGTTTCTATCCACTAGAGTTTAGAAGAGGAAGAGGTGATTTGATTGAAACCTTTAAGATCCTGGGGGAGTATTGACAGGATGGATGTGGAGAGGATGTTTCCTCTTGCCAGAGAATCATTTCAGATGGAGGTGAAAATTTTTTCTCAGGTTATAAGTCTGTGGAACTCCCTTCCTCAAAAGGCAATAGGAGCACTCTTTGAATATTTTTAAGGCAGAGCTAGGTAGCTTCTTCATTAACAAGGAGGTGAAAGGCTATTGGTGTTTGGCAGGAATTTGGGGTTGAGGTTAAAATCAGATCAGCCACGGTCTAATTGAATGGCAGTGCAGGATTTGGGGACTGATTGTGTAAGTCATCAAGATGTTGCTGTCTGTTAAAAGAGCTATCCACCTAGTTGCTTGCAACAATTTGAGACAATCTATATGAACAAAGATAAAGTTTTTCCAATGCTTAAGATGGCATCAACAAACAGCTGCCCCTTTAAAGAGCAGAATGACAAAACCTCCTATTATACATTGCATATAAAGTGCTTTTGAAATGTTGAGATGTAATAAAGTACAACTTAACTGCAAGTCTGTATTTCTTTTCCCTTTTAACTTTCAACCTTTCTTGTCCTTTTGTATTTTGTGGATACTAAAGCTATGATGTTCCTAAACTTTCCTCTCCTCTTCCTTGTAAACTTCAAATATATCATCTACTGTGGCCTTCCTTGAAATTAAGGCTCATGAAAATGCTCAGTCTTTCCCTATTAGTAACTAAATGATGCATAATGAAAACTGTTAAATTAATACACCCCTTTGTGGCAAAATAGAGTATTAACCGATATTCTGTCTCCCTTCACATTTGACCATGTGAATCCACTGACATGGTATAATCTTTAGAATTTGCTCAATCTCAGAGTACTTTACAGGTCGTTATGCATAATGCTCGTTACAGGGATTTTGCTTTAAATGAATCCTTTTAGAACTGAGCTTTTCATTCTCCACCTTGTTTTGAGGTATTACAGTTTGCCTATGAATGTTTACCATTGTATCGTGGGTCCCTGGTGCTATGAGGCAGTAATGCTCACCTCTGTGCCACTGTTGTATTTAAGAGTTCTGTTAGGTTAGCAGGCGTGAAGTTCATATTTAAAATAAATTTATCTGGTAGTTTGCTAATACTGTGATTATAATGCCATCCAAATTAGTTGAACATAATCTGCTTTTTCTGGAGGAACCTGTGAACTAGATGTTAATAGTTAGAACCCTTTTTTTATAATAATGAAGAATTTAGTTTCATGCCATTGGTGTTTTTTTTAAGTAAAGTGATAGTTTCATTACCGGTAAATCTGAAAATTTCAATTGACTGTGACGACAAAAATTTAACTTGCTATATAGTATTATGCCAGTACCTGATAATGAGCAGTTCTTAGCTGCAGTCCTGCACCAGGTTGCCTCAATCTCCTGCGGGTATGAATAAGCAGCAGCAAAATGATGTTATCAGAGGTTGCAGCACAGGTAGCTAGGGAGAGCTTTAGGATTTCCTTTCACTAGGTTCCATTGACAACTTCTATTTTTAGTAAACTTACCGTAGTTTATTAGATTTGCCTAATACCTTGAAGGTGAAAAGATGTTTGAAATCTATTGTGTATTGTTCAGTTGCTATCAAAGAAAAGACAGATTTTACTGACCAGCTACAAATCAAGGTAATAGTTATACTGCAGCTGATGAACTTAGGCTGGTGTTTGAATCATAGAATGCCTATAGTGGAGGAGGAGTCCATTCGGCCCACCAAGTTTGCACTGACCAAAATCCCACCCAGGCCCTATTCCCATAACCCCACATATTTCCCCTCCTAATCCCCAAACACTAGGGTCAATTTAGCATGGCCAATCCACCTAACCCGCACATCATTGGACTGTGGGAGGAAACTGGAGCGTCCGGAGAAAACCCACACAAACATGGAGAATATGCAAGTACCACACAGACAGTGACCTGAGGCTGGAATTGAACCCAGGTCCCTGGCGCTGTGAGGCAGCAGTGCTAACCACTGTGCTGCCCTGAGAGCCCTAGCTCTCCCAAATATTTGCAGATATTTCAGTGTGAATGGAAGTCCTGCTAATATTGATGTACCCATTATGGATCTTGGTCTTAGAAAACAGTTCTTCCTGAGAAATTCTACTTTTTTTCTGTGCTTTGAGCTGTTTGACTGATAAAGGAGTACAGCGTGGGTGCTGCATTGTCGGAGGTGTCACCTTTCATTAACCAAAGCTCCTCAGGTGGACATACAAGATCCCATGGCACAATTTGAAGAACAGTGGGGAACTCCTTCCTGCTGTCCTGGTCATTATCTTATTGCTGTTTATGGGACTTCATGGTGTACAAATTGACTGCTGAATTTCTTGCATTTTAACAGCATCCATACTTCAAAAAGTACGTAATTAGTTGTAAAAGTCATCCTGAGGATGTGAAAGGTGCTACCTAAATGCAAGTCCTTCTTCCTCTTTTCCCCAGTCAACAGTCAAACCCTGGCGATTGTAGGTCTGATACTTGCCACAAATCACTTTTCATCATAGTCAAAGCACCAGAAATTGACCCAAAAGTACATTGAGCATTTAAATGAGGTATCTGGTCCTAATCTGTCACTGCAGAGCACTAATTGTGAGAATCCATCCATTGTTGCATTGAGTTCACATGGCAACAGTGTAACTCCAGCCCCATGTCTTTGTTTTTGCTAAATCTCTCCACTTCTGTCCATCTTAGAAGCTTTTCCAGAACTCATAATTGACCAAATTTATAATGTGTTCTTCCTGCTCCACCTCTCCCTGCAAAATGCTGTAAGATATCTTTTTATGTTGAGTGTGCAATATAAGTACAAGTTGTATTATTTGAAGCTATCATTTTGCATCAAGTTAATTATCACTTCTTCAACTGACCCTTATAAATTTATACTTTTTGCTCACGAGGTGAATTGAAGGAGAAAAGTGACAATTAATGACCTAGTGGTACCTTGTGGTACCAAAATGCCAGAAATTTCTCTGTTTCTTCTCTGCAAGAAAGTAAACTTGAGACTTCAAGATGAAGCATCACATAAGGATGGAGCAGGAAGTAATATGGCATGGTATGGTGAAGAGCCAAGAAATGCTACTGCAGCATCAAATGTACCCAACTGCTTTGGCATGTTTTGTTTAGATTTGCATTAACAGAAATTTGCAAGCTGGCAGCCACCTGTTTTTTTTCGATTACAGTTGTTATTTAGTGAATGTAAATCCCCAAAGTTGAGCCAATAACCTCACCATTTGCTGAGTTTTAGGTGATTAGCCTGCCACCTAGTCTGTCGAGGGGACAGCCCTTATGTTTTTTTCACAAGTGTACTGAGGCCCCAGTATGGAGGTTGACTGCACAGGGGCCCTGGTGTATCTTGAATTTGTTTAACAAGGACTACTCTCGTTGTGGTAAAAAGAAAAAAATAGGACCAAGGTAAGATCATTCAGCCCTTCAAGCCTGCTCAACTTTTCAATATGGGTGGCAGAGTGGCATAATGGTTAGCACTGCTGTCTCTCAGCTCCAGGGACCTCCAATCAATCCTGGCCTTGGGTGACTATGTGGAGTTTGCACACTCTCTCCGTGTCAGTGTGGGTTTCTCCTGCGTGTTCTGGTTTCCGCCCACAATCCAAGGATGTATAGGTTAGATGCAATTAGCCATGGTAAATGTATGGGGTTATAGGGTTAAGGTCGGGGAGAGGGCCTGGGTATGATACTCTATCAAAGAGTCGGTGCAGTCTTGATGGGCTGAATGGCCTCTTCTGCACTGTAGGAATTCTATGAACATGATCATGTCTGATCCTCTATTTCAATTTCCCCTTACTCCATGACACCTTTAGAGTCTAGAAATCCATCTACTTCCTCAACTTTATTCAGTGGATGGTCTCTACAACTTCTTTGGCAGGGAATTCCACAGCTTCACCACCCTCTGAGTGAAGAAGTTTCTCCTTATTTCAGTTTGAGATGGCCTACTCCATATCCTGAGACAGTTAACCCTTGTTCTAGACATCCAGCCAGAGGAAACATTATCACTACATCCAGTCTGTCCAGCTCTATCAGAATTTTATACATTTCAAGGAGATCCCCTCTCATTCTTCTAAACTCCAGGGAACACAAGTCTAGTCGACACAATCTCTCCTCATACAACAAACTTGCCATCCCAGGAATCAGTCTGGTGAACCTTCATTGCGTTCACTGTATGGCAAGTATATCCTTTCCTAGGTAAGGAAGCCAAAACTGCACACACTATTCCAAATTTGGTCTCCCGAAAGTCATATACAACTGCAATAAGACATCCTTGCTCCTGTACTCATCCTCTTGCGATGAAGGCCAACATCCATTTGCATTCTTAACTGCTTGCTGCAATTGCATGCTTGCTTTCAGTGTTTGTTGTACAAGGATCATAGAATTGCTACCGTGCAGGAGGAGGCCATTTGGCCCATCAAGCCTGCACGTTCTCTCCATGTCCTCCCACAATCTGAAAAATGTGCTGGTTTGGTGCATTAACCATGGTAAATTCTCCCTCAGTGTACCCAAACAGGTGCCAGAGTGTGGCGACTAGGGGATTTTCACAGTGACTTCATTGCACTGATAATGTAAGTCTACTTGTGACAATAATGAATTTTTAAAAGATGCCATCTGCTGTGGTGGGATTCAAACTCTGGCACCCAGAGCATTGCTCTGGATTATTAGTCCAGTGATAATACCACTGCCTCCCCATAATCTATTTCTGGAGATGTGTTTTGCTGGATAAGACACTCAATGATTTAAAACACACAAAGTAATCAAATTGATTGATAACTGGCCAACAACATGATACCTTCTCCAGGTTTTGGAATAGCATGATTTTTGCCATGTGCCACACCTTTGAGAGTGAGTTTGAATTGATGAATTTGAACTGAGTCATCCAAGCATGAACACAGAGCCAAGTTGTTTTGGTGTAACATTGTCATATATTGCCACATCTCTGGTCCCTTAATGTTTTCTCTAATTCTATGATTTTGAAGAAATAGGACTGCTCTGCCCTGTATGTTGCTGGTGTTGTATTTTACAGGTTATAGGAGATGAATTTCATTTTATTTTCTAATTAGAATGTGGTATGAGGGGAAAAAAAGATTGAGACTTAATTCTACTTTCTTAAAATCCTATTTAAAAAATTAGTTGATTGTGATGCAAGAATAATACTACAAGGCCTTCACTATTGCAGTCATTAGTATTCAGAGCAGTATTTTCATTAAAAAAAAAGTACTTGAGGTCTTTCGTTGTAAGACTGGGTATCTATGAAATTAAGTTCAGGAGCCAGGACTTCCCCATGATTTATTCTGAGCAGTAAAATGGATTTGTGAAATTCCATTTAGCTTCCCAATACTTATTTGTAATGTAGCTGTTCTATACTTTCACAGCTTAACATCCTGTTACAACTTTTCTTCCTTGACACCAAAATCCCATGTTTTAAGAGCCATATTGACACACATCTGGTTATGCTGTATTGCAAAATCTTTCTGATTACTGTGTCTTGTCTTAGGAACTACTTGTTTTTCATGGGAAGTATGCTTTTTGTAAACATTTGGAATTATCATTGCACACAATATAGATTAAACAACAGCTTTGCCTGTCTAAGACTAGATTGTTTTCTTCAAGTGACAAATATAAATATATTCAAGCTATTCAGCTTGATTCCCATTGTTCATAAATCCAGGGTCCAGCTGGCGGCACCATTTTGGTGGCTGAACCTGCTCATCTTTGAAGTCACTTTCATTGTTCATGTAAATTGTAGCCAGCATGATATGTATAGAGTAAGCAAAATACTGTGGATGGTTTATGAAAGGAGAACAGAAGACATTGGAAAAACTCATCAGATCTGCCATCATCTATCAGGAGAGAAACAAGAGTTAATGTTACGAGTCATAGACTCTTCAGCAGAATGAAAATTATATGTATAGTACTTTGGGGCTGCATTAATTCACCTGATGCCATTGTAAGCTTTTAAATTATTGTAAGAAAATCTTAGGTTTTCTGTGATAGTTTTGAAGCATCGAAATACTGTGCTATCTTATCAGTTACAATCATTTTCAAATAACAGATAATGCTCTTATTAAGCTGGTTTCCTTGTGGTTGCTTTCCAGTTTTAATTTGCAAGTAAAATAGCTGTACTTTGAAAGATCTGAAGACGTACAGTTCAGGCGATATAACCTGCAATTGTTTCCTTTTATTGAAAAGTTGTGAAAATCCATTTTCTATTGTTATACATCTTTAATTTAAACACTTTCCAAGCATTCCAGTTTAATGAGACAAACAAGGACAGTAGTTCAATTATTTCTTTATTTAACACTTCTAGTACCGACTCAAACATAAACAGTTGTAACTCATTAACTCTTTACTGAACTTTAACTTTCAACTGTTCAACTGAAACTAGGTACTACCGAGTTAAGAGAACCTTGGCCAAGAAATATCCTCAGTGTAGAATCTACCTTCGTGTTCTCTCTGAAGTCTCCTTCAGGGTACAAGCTTTGTTGCGATGGTTGATCTCTTTTGAGTTATCGCCGCCAAAGAAAGGACTCATGTCTTTTATCCACAATTCTCCACTTGCTTCCGGAAGATTCTCTGTCATCCGGCTAACTATGTCGCCAGAAACCAATCACATGGATCGAACATCTAGTGAAATTACTTTTGAATGAAGCCATTACACTTAGTTAAAGCTGCATAGTCCATATATAGCAGCCATAAATCAGAGCCATGATGTCTCAGTTAATGTAAACAACTTCCCTGATCTGACCAACACAGGAAGCTTCAGATCGCAGCTCCCGGACCAGAGCTTCTTTACAACCTGCATCTGCTTTTAATCTATAAGTTGACCAAAATTCCCAGCATGCTTCACTTTCAGCCAGAGTAGCCATTTTAAAGCCACTGCTGCCCTTATTGTTGTTAAATCATTGTTGTAGCCATTCTTTCTCTATCCACACAGTAGCACAGTGGTTAGCTCTGCTGCTTCACAGCTCCAGGGACCTGTGTTCGATTCCTTGCTTGGGTTGCTGTCTGTGTGGAGTTTGCACATTCTCCTCGTGTCTGCGTGGGTTTCCTCCGGGTGCTCCGGTTTCCCCCCTCAGTCCAAAGATGTGCAGGTTAAGTTGATTGGCCATGCTAAAATTGTTCCTTAGTGTCATGAGATGTGTAGGTTAGAGGGATTAACGGGTAGATATGGAGGTAGGGTCTGGGTGGGATTGTGGTTGGTGCAGACTCGATGGGTCAAACAGCCTCTTTCTGCATTGTAGGGTTTCTATGGTTCACACTGTCTTGAAAAATGAATAATTGAGAGTGACTATCTGGCAGAAATATTGTGTGGGGGTGGGGTGTGCACAAGGATGAAATGGCTAGTGCCAAACTTTAACAGCCAAGTTTGAAAAATTATCTGAACACAAGATTAACGACTAAAAAAACTAGGGTACCTTGTGTATAAATCTTGCTTTTTTAATGGATTTTGCAGCAATGTGTGAAGCATTTTTCCTGCTATGATGCATGAATGAAGAATTAATTGTGACATAATCAAGCAAACATGGCCTATTGCCTATTCATAGTCAATAAGTCTATTGTTTTGCAACATCTGCTTGGTTTGGAAATATTAGACTCCTCTTTGGAAGGCTGTAAATTTCCTTTCCTTAGACTCTAAGCAGGGCCATGCCTTTTAAATAACTGAATTAGTTGAAGATAGCCTTTCCCATGTCTGACTCTACTGTTCATCATATCAGTGAAAAGTACTCTTCTGCCACTTGATTGGTGTTTAAATCAGATTGCAGGGCTTAAATGCATAATATAGATGGACAGTCCGGCACTCAGAATAGTGAGTGAGGTGTAGTGAATTAAAGAGAGAGCTTGGTTTAATGGGCTAATCTTCCTCTTCCAGTGCCTGGAATGAATGTTGAAATTTGCATAGTATTATTCAGAGAAAATCTGTTAGTTTGTGATGTTCCTTGGCAAACATTCTTTCATCACTCAGTTGTATAAGGAATCTCAGTCTTCCCAAACCAGACCAAGCTCGAGTCCTAGTCTAGCCACATGAACACCCACCAATTATGGCACGGTCCATGTGACATAACAGGCTACAATGTGAAGGCATGTAGAATCGTCAGCAACAATACACCCTTTCCTGATTAGCTCAACATATTTTGTGCATGTTTTGAACAAGAGGTCAGCAAGAGGACATCATCTGCCCTAGAAGCCTTGGTCAAACTGGTATCCAAGGTCACCATCACAGATGTCAGATAGGCCTTTTTGAAAGTTAACCCACGTAAAGCGGCTGGCCTGGATGGGATACCTGAATGAGCACACAGATGCTGCGTGAACCAGCTGGTGAGGGTATTCGTAGGCATCTTTAACTTCTCCTTACTGTGATCTGAGTTCCCTAACTGTTTCAAGAAGAAGACCACCATCTCTACACCAAAGAAAAGCCAGGCAGCGTCCGTTAATGACTACCCCCATTGGCTCTGACATCCATCATTATGAAGTGTTTCGAAAGATTAGTCATGGTACACATCAACTCCAGTCTCCCAGATTGCCTGGATCCATTACAGTTTGCCTATTGTCTTAATGGGTCCACAACAGATGTCATCTCCCTGGCCCTACACTCAACCCTGGACAGCAAGGACATGTATGGCAGACTCCTATTTATTGACTATAGCTCAGTCTTCAACTGGATTATCCCAACAAAACTCATCTCCAAACTCTGTGGCCTAGGGCTTGGCTTCTTCCTCTGCGACTAGATCCTAGACTTCCTAATCTACAGACAGCAATCAGTAAGTATAGGCAATGACACCTACTCCACGATTACCCTTAACATCAGTGTCTCGCAAGGATGTGTCTGCAGCCCCTTAGTAATCTACTTATATGCTTACGGCTGTGTGGCCAAATTCCGTTCCAACTCCATTTTCAAGTTTGCTGATGGTACCACCGTAGCGAGTCGTATGTCAAACAGTGACGTGACAGTACAGGAAAGAGAGAATCTGGTGAAATGGTGAGATGACGATCTCTCCCTCAGTGTCAGTAAAATCAGTGAGATAGTCATTGACTTCAGGAAGCATAATGGAGGACATGCCCCTGTCTACATCAATCCTGATGAAGTCGAAATGGCTGAAAGCTTCAAGTTCCTGGGTGTCCAGGTCATTAACAACCTGTTCTGGTCCCTCCACGCTGCTGCTATATTTAAGAAAGCTCACCAATGCCTCTCCTTTCTCAGGAGGCTAAAGAAATTCAGCATGTCCACTATGACTCTCTAATTTTTACAGATGCACCATAGAAAGCATGCTTTTCGATATATCACAGCTTGGAGTGGCTCCTGCTGTGACCAAGACTGCAGGAAACTGTAAAGGATTGTAAATGTAGCCCTGTCCATCACGCAAACCAGCGCCTCGTCCATTGACTCCGTCTAAATTTCTCGCTGCCTCAGAAAAGCAACCAGCATATTCAAGGATTCCATGCATGCCTGATATTCTCTCTTTCACCTTCTTCCATTGTGAAAGATACAAAAGTCTGAGGACACGTACCAATTGACTCAAAAACAGCTTCTTCATTAGACGTTTGAATAGATCTACCATATATTAAGCTGATCTTTCTCTTTACCCTATCTGTGACTGCAACACAATATTCTGCACCTCTTCTTCCCTTCCCTTCTATGCACTCTATGGTGTGTTTTGTCTGTGTTATCCAAGAAATGATACCTTTCACTGCATCCCAATATATGTGACAATAATAAATTAAATCAAATTTGGCTGCTGTAATCGTCTACATAATGGTATCTCCTCTATAGAGAGAGTCAAGCTGCTTCATATGCACTACAGGTTATAGATCTCCAATTGAAGTGTATGGGTAAATTCCATTAGAATGAAACTGGTCCTTTCTTCACCTGTATTGAGAGAGTGTTGGATGACTATAATTGTTCAGGCATGTCAGATAGTTGTTGACTTGTGTTAGGGTTGGCTGGTATGACTGCTTCAATCTAGTCTACAGCAGCTACGTGTATCAGGGAGTAGGCCACCCAGCGCATAAAAGATTTAATGTTAATTCAATCGCTGGGCAGTACAGCACTACAAATGAATGACAATTTTAATATTCTCTATTTCAAATATTAAGTTGTAATTCTTTCAGATTCTACATAAAAGATTGTGTATATTTTAAAAAGCTTAAAATGTATAGTATTTGTATAGTTGAAACCTTGGATTTCTTGAATGTAACCCTATTATGTACATGCAAATAAGTATATAACACGCAGAATTCTTTCTGGGCCATTGAAACTGACTTTATAATTATTCCTCTGCAGTATACAGATGTGACTTTGTTATTTCCTTCACAGCAATTGTAATGCACAATTGTACTTCGTTTAATATTGTATTGGTATATATTACCAAACAAGGGAAAATGCGATGGACAGTGTAGTGTTATAATTATGATTTATGAAATATGCCTGGATCATAAGTTTTGCAATTTGAATTTGGCTACAGTGGGCATGAGGTGTTTCACTTCAGATATGATTCAAATGACCTATGAGGGAACTTTTATCAAACAAAATTTCTTTAAGAATATAGCTAACATTTATCAAAAGAAAATTAGAAATCTTTTATCAATTACAAACAAGGAAAAAAACCCCATAATATTGTATAAACCTTAGCAGCTAAAAACCATTCCAACCTAACAAATCGCATAAAGAAAACCCTTGCCACAGATTTAACACAGAAAATATGAATGCTGACATGATGCTGAAACTTAGTCCTTTCGTTGGATGCTGCAGTTCTCTTAATACACAGACAACTTTGAAGTCAGAACAGCTTCCCAAAATACCTGGGAGAGAGGAAAAAACCCTAGGTATTTGCTAGCAAACTTAGTCCTTTGGTTGGATGCTGCAGTTCTCTTGACATACACACTGACAAGTTTGAAATCAGAACAGCTTCCCAAAACATGAGGGAGCGAGTGGAACAGACACTAGGTACTAGCTTGCAAACCCCTGACAGCAGAATTTTCACTCCAGGAAGGCAAGAAGCCTTGTTTCCAGCTAGTCAGCGGAATTTTCAATACCACGGAGAGAAAATAACAAACTCTGCTTTTCAGCCTGATATCCAAGCACCTTCTAAGCTAAAACTGAAAGTAAGCCGTTGGGCTCCTCTGTGGAGGAACCACCTGACTTTGACAATCTTCCCACAACACTTCAATAAACAAAACCCATTTAAACCATTGAAGCAGCAATAAATGGACTTTTAGCGGACAGCTCGGCAACAATAAAAAAAAGCCAAAGCTGCTTAACTGCAGAGAACATGATTTAGAAAAAGAAATCCGTAAAGCACACTAACGTCACAGCAGACAAATTTAATTATTATTGTTTGGAAAGAACGAGACATGATATTGAAGATTTTTAACATAGGATTGGGATTAAATGCCTTCATTTTAGGGCCATTACTGCTCTGGTCTTTTCAAGTTGCAATTTAGGACCGACCCCATTTTTCTTGTAGGATTGTTCAAGTTAGCTCTTAATATCCTTTCTATTTCTGCAGAAGAAAGAATTCAACTTTTGTTTTACATGAACTAATTCAAGTGAATGTTTGTTCAGCAACATTTTTGACTTTCATATCTGGAGCCGTTTGTAATTGTTTGTGAGGGTATCTTTACCGCTGCAACAGATCGGCCGTCTGTGTAGTTTGAGTTGTTTGTGAGGTGAACATGCAGCAGCTTTTTATGTACTCTGTTTCAACAGTGAAAATACAAATGGGGGCAATTCTCCTAGCCCACTGTGCATTGACCAGATCATTCTATGGTGAAGGGGTGGGAGGAGGGAGGCGGGTCAGATGTATCTCAAGGGAGGCTCAATCATTCTCTGGGGGGTGGTAATGGAGAGGAGGGAGACCCAGTCGTTTTCTGGTGGGGGAAGGGGGAGGTAGGTTAGACAACCAATCATTTTCTGGTTTGGGTGGGAGAGGTGGGGATGGCCGACCCTCCTCTGGTGGAGGGGCGGGAGGCCAGAACGCGCTCTGGTGGTAGTGGGGGAGGCCCGATCATTCTCTTGAGGGGAAGGGGGATGAGGGGAGGGGAAGAGGGCAGGTGGATCTCTGGTGGGGGCATTGGGGAGGGCGGGGGCATAAGGGGAGGCAGGGGCAGTGTGGCACTGCTGCCATTCTGCGGGCGATTGGTGGAGGGGATGGGAGGCAGAGGGTTGCAATCAGTCTAGGTAGTGGGGAGGGGAGGTGGAGGCAGTGGATAAGGGGGACAGTTATGTTGTGGAGGTGGGGTCATCACTCCAGCTATTCATTCCTGGGCCCCTTTTTGCAGCCTGGGAGCAATGTGACAGAGGTGTGCTTTTCAATTTTTTTTTCACTGCGCATGCGCAGTTCAAAGCTTCAATCGGAGCAGCAGCATTTTGGGTGCAATAAGCCCCGCCCACAGCATGATTCAGACTCGCGATTTTTTTTCTCAGGCTAAGTGCATATAGGGGTGCCTGAGAACAGGTTTCCAAGTCGGATCTGAATTGTGCCCAGATTCAGCACTTAGACCACAAAATCAGGCCCTCCCTTTCTAATGTATGAAAGACAATATTCATGTGAGAAAAATTGCACTGTTTTGGGTGGGGTGTGTGTTTGTTTTTGAGTAAAGTTCCTGTACTGAAACAATATCAATCTGTGTTTTGAAGCAGTCTCGTTTTGCAGCATACAGAAAAACAAGCAGTTCAGGTGAATAGGATGGAATACTAAAGAACCCCTCAGCACAGAAGAAGGCCATCTGTCCCATCAAGCCTGTGCTGACAGAAATTCCACCCAGGCCCGATCCCCATAATTCCTGCTATTTCCATTGACACCGAGGGGCAATTTAGCATGGCCAATCCATCTGAACCTGCACATCTTTGGAACGTGGGAGGAAACCCACACAGGCATGGGGAGAACATGCAAATACCACACAGTTGGTCACCCAAGGCCAGGATTGGATGTAGGTTCCTGGTGCTATGAGGCGGTTGTGCTAGCTACCTTGCCATCCTAGAAAATTACTGATGTGGATTCCGTCCCTCCAGAAACGTTACTGTCATCTTTTTGTACAACAGCACTACTCTGGGAGTTAGGACAACAGCAATGATATCATAAGTACAGCATAGGAATATATGCTTGTCTGCTTTCCATATTTATTATCACTGCTATAATGCTTTAATTTTTGTCTACCAGAGTAAGGTGAACTAGATTACAAAATCTAGGAAACTCATTGCCAAGAATGGCGTGATTTCTTTGTAATCTGCATATATTTGTATAGGGAATCATTGTCTAGGAATTCTGATGAAATTGCATTCTGTTAGAGGCTGACCAGATGGACCAAAATGGTCTTTTGTTCTCTACATGCTGGTACAGGAGGGAATTGATGTTCTGGAAATGAACAAATTATAGTACAAGCCAGCGGTCAATTGTACAACACAAATTTTTATTTCAGAAAACTGAGGTGGAAGTTATCTTCTGTTTATTGATTTTTCTGCTATATGTGATAGAAATAAAATTGAAATCATTTGATAATGTAATGATTCTGAAACTTTTTTTCTGCCCTACTCAGTTCCTACTTAAATCCCTTTTAGTACTAACTAAAATAATAGCAGTAATTTCATTATAACTCTCTGCATGTAAACATTTAAGTCTTTTGTCTCTTTCATAACTTGCAGCCAGTGTGATTCAAGCCATAAGGACTTATGATTCGCATATCACATCACATTACCCAACAATGCATTCTGGCAGTGGTGTGGTGACATTAATGGTGGAATATTTGGGAACTTCCATTTTGAAAATTTGAATTTTATTCCCTTATCATTTAAATATAATTGACTAATTTATGGCCAGTTGTTTTGGCTGGGCTGAAAAAAGGAGCTGCTTCTATTGCCGTTTATGAAATCGCCATGCCCTTAAAATTTGCTTTGGAAAAACATTATATATTTTATATTACTTACTATTACTTACGTGGCGAAAAACTGCAGCAGGCGACGGTGCAGAGGGACCTCGGGGTCTTTGTGCATGAGTTGCAAAAACCCAGCCTGCAGGTGCAGCAGGTGGTCAGGAAGGCGAATGGGATGCTGGCCTTCATAGTGAGGGGGATTGAATATAAAAGTAGGGAGGTCTTGCTGCGGCAGTATAGGGCATTGGTGAGGCTGCAGCTGGAGTACTGTGTGCAGTTTTGGTCGCCGTACTTACGCAAGGATATTTTGGCCTTGGAGGGAGTGCAGAGGAGGTTTACTAGGCTGATACCGGAGTTGAGGGGGTTGAGCTATGAGGAGAGGCTGAATAAACTAGGCTTGTACTCGTTAGAGTTTAGAATGAGGGGAGACCTCATTGAGACGTATAAGATGATGAATGGGATGGATAGGATAGAGGTGGAGAGACTCTTCCTGCTCAGAAAGGACAGTAGGACTAGGGGGCACAGCCGCAAGATAAAGGGGGGGGGGGGGGGAGGGGGTTTAGAACGGAGTTGAGGAGGAACTTCTTCACTCAAAGGGTGGTGAATCTCTGAAATTCTCTGCCCGTTGAGGTGGTGGACGCGGGTTGATGGGTTTTTGATAAGCGAGGGGATTAAGGGTTGTGGGGAGAGGGCGGGAATGTGGAACTGAGCCACGACAGATCAGCCATGATCTTATTGAATGGCGGGGCAGGCTCGAAGGGCTAGATGGCCTACTCCTCCTATTTCTTATGTTCTTATATTTTAGGCGCCATGGAGCAGAAGACAGAAAATGAATAGAATCTGATTTGATAGTTTGTCAGTTTTTATTTCTGTTGTTTAATATAAATCTTTGTTTCTCTGAGTCATTTTATGTGCAGCTGTGTGTTGCCCCAGACAATACCACCAGTTGGTTGGTTCTGTTCAAAGTAAATCCTTCTAAGGAGTCCAGATTCTTTAAATTAAGCTATTTTGTGCTTGCATTGTAATTGACTATTTTTCTGTCTTTTTGTTCCTTTTCTAAAACGTTATATTTAATCTTTATCAATATGATTGTATTCTTCAAATGTTATTTGTAAAATGTGCTTTTTTTCTCATAAGTTACCAGATCAGAAACCCCAAGGTATAATATGAAACCAGATTAAACACTAACAATTTTTCTATTTTGACATTTAATGTGAGGATAAGCTGTTTCCCTCTAAGTGCAATTCTACTGATAAACTAGGAGGATTTTATCAAAACAAACTTTATTTAACAACACAGTTTAATTATTACAAATGAAGTAGCTTAACTTTCAACAATTGTACAATATTTAAACATGATAAGATAAAATTCATAACTGCTAATCTCTTACTATTAGTTTCATTCAAGCAATATATATCTTATTGACTTAAATCCCTCTTTAAAATTAGTAAGCAAAACAGGCATACTTGCTTTGACTTAAAGTAACAGTCTTAGAACTTTCAGAAAACTTCTGGGGAGGGAGGGAGAGAGAGACAGACAGACACTTCTTTCTTCTAGCAGTTTCAGGCAGCAATCCTCTTCACTTTAAATGAAAATGAAACTGTTCTTTCTTGCAAGGTTAGCTCCTGTCAATAGCCACATAATTCTGTCCCTGTCCATCAACCTAATCAAAAATTCACATTACTGTATACCTGGTGTAAAATCCCAGGCGAAAATAAGTAAACAAAAGGTCTGTTAACTCTGCAAAGTAATATATTCCTTGCAAAATCAATTAGTATCCTGCATTCTCATCATTTGAGTTGCATGTTTTGCTTAAAGCAGCCCCATCTTGAACATAAAATATAGCAAAGTAGCACAATATCATCACACTGTCTTTTACATGGCAGTTTCTCTCATCTCTCCTCTTCTGAGGAAGAAAGGGATAGCAAGATTTGATGGGCTGACAAAGAGGAGGCTTGTGTGTCCATAAGCGTAGGCATCAACAGGTTGGGCGAAATGGCCTATGTCAGTGCTGTAGATTCTATCAAAGATTGTTAAATTGACTCTGGGCGGGATTTTATGGCTGTGCTTGTCCCAAAACTAAAATCCTGCCTGAGGTCAATGGACCTTTCCATTGCCCACTCTGATTCCTGTGACTGGTGGGATGGTAATGCTCCGGCCACTATGTCATTCTTTTTTTATTGTTGAAATGCCATCTTTTAAGTCAGTTCAGATAGATTTGAAAGATCTCATGTCATTGTTCTGTTAGTTCTCCCAGTGGCATGACCAATATTTCCTTCTCAACCAATTCCATTGAAAATGGATCAACTGATCTTTGATTTCCTTAACCCATCTCCAAATGCTGATGACACTTCAGTGCATTGTGTCACCACTTCTCCTGATCCCTCAATTCCTTCTGATTTGTCATGCTACAAGCCTGAAAATAGCACTTGATGAGTAGAAATGTCCTCAAATTAATTATTGTGAAGACCAAAGTCATTGTGCGTATCAGAACCTGATGTGGAGATGCTGGCGTTGGACTGGGGTAAACACAGTAAGAAGTCTCTCAACACCAGGTTAAAGTCCAATTATTTGATAAAGAATAAACCTGTTGGACTTTAACCTGTGGTTGTGAGATTTCTTACTATAACAGAACCTATAGCAATTTCTGTTTGTCCATCAGTCACTCCTAAGCTTGGTAGCCAACATTGATTCCTGATCCAGTAATGCCTTAATTTTAAAATTCTCATCCTTGTTTTCAAACTTCTCCCTGGCCTTGTTCTCCCCTCTGTAATTTACAGTCCTCTGAGATTTCTACACCCTTCAGTTTTGGCCTCCAGCATGTTCCTGAGTTTCTTAGCTCTATAATTGACAGTATTGTCTTCAGCTGCCTTGGCCCTGATTCACCCGCTAAAGCTCTTTACCCCTTTGGTTATCTTTTAAGATAGTACTACTAACAGAACACTGCTGTGATCAAGCCTTTGGTCACCTGCACTATTGTCTCGTTATGTGGCTCAATGTCGTAGATTTTGTACAGCAGTCGCTATTATGAAGTGCCTTAGAATGTTGTGCTGTGTTGTTTGTGGCCTCTTTCTGTCCTTTCTTGCCTGCCTTTGGTTCTTTCTTACACTCAATTTTCTCCATTTTTTTCAACTTCCTTTCTCAATTTTTCCTTCCATCCTTTTCCTATTATTCATTATTTCCCTTATAATCTTTCTCTTTAGATAAAAGCAGAAAATATTGGAAATACTCACCAAATTGAGCAGCATCTATGCAGAGAGAACAGTTAAAAGTTTCAGGTCAATGATCTTTTGTCAGTTCCTTTTTTTGGTAAATCTATTACCTGATAAGGTCCTATTTAATTCTTCCATGTCAGTGATTGTTGTTTTGCATTTATGCACTTAAAGAATCTGTCCTTTAAGAAAAATGTGTTTGGTGTCAAAAATATCTGTGCTGGATATAGAGGCCCTGTTGTCTTAACAAGGTTAATTGAAAACAGAGGAGCACTCTCACTTCACTAGGCATGATGATTTTAATGCTCTCCACACAAATAGGCTTAAGTTTCACCGTTATGCCTGCCATTGTACCTGAGCTGGCTGGTCTTAGAATGTTTGCACCCCCCCAACCCCCATTATAATTAATTTATGAATGCTTACATCCTGTCCTAATGTTTTTGAAGCAGGTTTGCCTTTTCTCTTTAAAGAAGATGTACCTAAATGGGTGTTGATATTTGAATTACATGAATGTGCAACACTTAAAATGTCTGCAAATAGATTTTTGAGTGAACTTGTAACGATTTAACAATACGAAATATGTACAGTAGACCTTTGCTTCAACCAGCGTTTTAATCTCTGATTTAAGATGGCTTTTGTTTTTATTATTCAAATGGCATTGGTTGTCTTGAAGCTTGCTTTAGTGAGGTTACGTCAAACCAGTAGTTCTATGAATATTAAATGGATGCAGTTTTAATTCTTTTCACCTTGGTGCACACTCCATTCAGTTAAAAGGCAGGTGACTGAGCTGTAGCTCTGATGCTAATACTATTTTGTGACTTAGATGGCAAGGGATTGTAGTGCATGTTGAATGCAGCATAATGTTTCCCTTTGAGATATTTATCTTTGTACTGATATTTTAAAGATTAGCAAATTTGACTTTTACATAAACCTTGAGGTTAAATCTGATCATAAAAACTGTAAACAGATTCCTCTATTATTGAATACCCAACAGGTATAAGTGTGAAGAATTCAGATTAAAAACAAGGATAAAAGTATACATAACAAGGATAAAAGTATACATTAAATTTTCTCAAAGAGGATGTGACCTATGAGATTATACTGATCCCATTCTTCCTGTGTATCTGTGCCTCTGCCCAAGTTCATGCTGTATTTAAGGAGACTTTCGCAGTCATGGTTAATTATGTTTTTCACATGAAAGATCAGTTCACTATTGACCTTTTTATTCTGGTTCAGGGAATGGGTTTTAACTCCAGTTTCTAGCCATTGATTTTTTTCGGCATTGATCCGATTTTAATTGTCCTTCCTGTGCAGTTTTTCTCCCAATGTATGTTGATACTTAGTACTGCTCAGTTTGTTCTTAAACAAAAACCATTTGAATGTGAATTTGTGTGTGTGTGTGTGTCTCTTTCTCTCTCTCTCTCTCTCTCTCTCTCTCTCTGTCTCCTCCTCTACCCTTCAGCATGGTTTGAAGGGAAGAAAGGAGGATATTACAGATACTTTTATCCTGGTGCAAGGTGTTCTGGGGGAGTAGACCTCAATCAAAATTCACTGGTAGTTATAGACCCACAATGTCCTCAACTAAAGTGAAAAGGAAGCAAAGGGCTCTCCTTAGTAGGGAGACACAATAGTAATTGGTTGGACTCACAAAAATTTGAGTCTTTAATGCTATTGAATGAGAGGTATCAAGACCTTTTATATTCAGGCATACCGTTGACAGTGGGAGAGTAGTGTCTTCCATTAGTAAAATCCAATATAAAAGTGTCTTAAAAAGGAGAGCAGTTCATTGAGCAGTTTCTATTCACAGACTATTTTGACAGTTAAGTTATTCCCAGTTTGATCAAGGAGATGGTGACTGTGGACAAAGATAGCAGTGTATTTCATAATGACACTGATTGTGTTACTAGACGTGGTTGCTGGAATGCAAACTCACCTTTAGGGCATGAAATAATTGCTGTAGAAATACATTTCCACTGGGAATTGAGGGTTGTTAATTATATTTTTGTTTGCTGTAGCATGTCACAATCCAGAGCTTTCAGAAATGAAGCTAACTCTGGCTAAGTAGTTGTTCGATATTCAGTTCTGAAGAGGGGTCTACAAAATAGCTCGACTTCCTAAAAGTTAGAAAAGGTAATTTTGCTAAATTCTTCTGATTAAATGGTGAGGCAAGGCAGTGACCAATGATGTGGTAGATCCTTCTCTGACTTCCACTGGCATCGAACAGGCAAGATAGCTTTCAAATTAACCCTTTTAGAGTTATTTTTAGGGTAAATATTAAACAACTGATTCAAAAGATAATCTTAATCCTCCTATTGTTCCACCACTCACCCCCAGAAAGGAATGACAGAACTAAAGATCACAGCAAAATGATTGGCGATTTCTTCTTTATACTTTTTCACTAGTTTCCTTTTCATAAGAACATAAGAAATAGGAGCAGGAGTAGGCCATCTAGCCCTTCGAGCCTGCCCCGCCATTCAATAAGATCATGGCTGATCTGTCGTGGCTCAGTTCCACCTTCCCGCCCTCTCCCCATAACCCTTAATCCCCTCTCTTATCAAAAACCCATCAACCCGCATCTTAAAAATATTTAGCGAGGCAGCCTCCACCACTTCAACGGGCAGAGAATTCCAGAGATTCACCACCCTTTGAGTGAAGAAGTTCCTCCTCAACTCCGTTCTAAACCGCCCCCCCTTTATCTTGAGGCTGTGCCCCCTAGTCCTACTGTCATTTTTGAGCGGGAAGAGTCTCTCCACCTCTATCCTATCCATCCCATTCATCATCTTATACGTCTCAATGAGATCTCCCCTCATTCTTCTAAACTCCAACGAGTACAAGCCTAGTTTATTCAGCCTCTCCTCATAGCTCAACCCCCTCAACTCCGGTATCAGCATAGTAAACTTCCTCTGCACTCCCTCCAAGGCCAAAATATCTTTGCGCAGGTGCGGCGCCCAAAACTGCACACAGTACTCCAGCTGCGGCCTCACCAATGCCCTATACAGCTGCAGCAAGACCTCCCTACTTTTATATTCAATCCCCCTCGCTATGAAGGCCAGCATCCCATTCGCCTTCCTGACCACCTGCTGCACCTGCAAGCTGGGACAGTGTGAACTTCTTGCTCGTGCTTCAGTGAATGCTGTGTGTCCTCCAATATTTTGAGAGTTTAGGTGTGTCTATTCTACCTACTGAGTGAGGGGATTTGACGTCTCAAATACCTGTTATCCTGGGGAGTGTTTATTCATTTAGTTGAGGCCAACAATATTGGTTACATTTATAAGGTTAGATAGAGAAACGTATTATGTCTTTCATATGCTGCTGTGGCTCAGCTGCTAACAGATGTGTTCCTTATTGCAAGCAGTAAGAAAGAATTGGTTGTGTTTGCTGATTCTTAAGCTTTGTTTTATGGTACATCCTCAAAACCTAATTTTTTCATTATTCTTTCAAAAGACCTGTGCTTCACTGGCAAGGTCAACATTTATTACCCATCCTTGTGAAGGCAGTGGTGTGCTGCCATCCTATACTGCTGCAGTGTGGTGAAGTTACTCCCATCTACAGTACTGTAAGGAGTAGAGTGTTCCATGATTTTGACTGGAGCTAGGACAAAGGAAAAAATGTATATTTCTAAGTCAGGATGGTTTCTGATTTCAAGGGATTCTTGGGATTGATGGTGTTCCCATGTGCCTGCTGAGTGCTTCTAAGTAGTAAAGATCCTATGCTTGGAAAGTGTTGATGAAACCTTGGCAGGTTGCTACAGTTTATCTTGTAGGTGGTACAGATTGCAGCCGCAGTGCAGTGGTCTTGAACGGAATGAATGTTCAAAGAATGGATGAAGTGCTGATTAAGTGGGCTGCTTTGTCCTGGATGTTGTGGAGCTTCTTGTTTAAGTGCTGTATGCTGTTTCTGACTGATGCGGAAATGTGATGTTGGATAGGGATAAGCAAGTAAGAAGTCTCTCAACACCAGGTTAAAGTCCAACAGGTTTATTTGCCAGTACAAGCTTTCGGAGTTGCGGTCTACTTCGGAGCCTGAGACTCCAAAAGCTTGTACTGCCAAATAAACCTGTTGGACTTCAACCTGGTATTGTGAGACTTCTTTTTGTTCTGACTGAGGCCAGTCCTTAATCAGTTATGTGATGACATGATGGCCAGCCCTGATTAATGGGGAGAAACTGAAAGGCAGCCAGCTGTCACTCCAAGTTATTTACAAAACAAAACCAGAACTGGTTTTAAAGAATGTGGCTTTGCGTTGCTGGTGTGAAGTAAATCAAGTAAGAATATCCACTATGTTCTTGCATGAATGCTGCTTTTCACTGGTAATATTATGTTGGTTTTTTTTTTGATTTCAAAAATATACTTTATTCATAAAACAAATCTCAATTAAACCATTGCAAACCTACATGTCTAAAAATTGCAAACCGTGCAGAAAAGAACATTTTTACAGTCCTTAACAAAATTAGTCATTACATTTCAAAACTTAAAACTACATACATGCCTCAAATTTTACTGTGTGCCGTTATTTCTCAGGTTGGCACACAGTTATGCAGGCCAAGGGTATTCTGCAGTTCCCGGGCCCTCGGTCTACCTCTGTTAAAAGGCCTTATGGTGTGGCCTTACCCAATTTTGCCTTTGCGGTGGCTGCCCTGCGTCCCTCAGCACGTAGTCCTGGACCTTGGAATGTGCTAGTCTGCAACACTCAGTTGAGGACAGTTCTTTCAGCTGGAAGATCAGCAAGTTTCGGGCAGACCAAAGTGCATCCTTCACCGAGTTGATGAGCCTCCAGCAGCAGTTGATGTTCATCTCGGTGTATGTCCCCGGAAACAGCCCATAGAGCACAGAGTCCTGCGTCGCCAAGCTGCTGGGGACAAACCTCGACAAATATCACTGCATCTCATTCCAGACCTTCTTTGCAAAGGCACATTTCACAAGGAGGTGTGCAACCGTCTCATCAGCCCCGCAGCCGCTTTGAGGGCAGTGTGTAGTGATGTTGAGACCTCGGGTGTGCATAAAGGATCTGACAGGGAGTGCCCTTCTCACCACCTGCCAAGCCTGATCTTGGTGCTTGTTTGTGAGTTCTGGTGATGAGGCGTTCTGCCAGATGACACTGACATCTGCTCGGGGAACGATCCGCCATCTCCTTTTCTCTCAGTCTCCAGAACATTACGTGCTGACCACTATGCCAAAATTCTCAGCCTGGCACCTATGTAAAGAAGGCATTGTTTTATTTTCTTTCTCCTCAGCCCTCCTCCTTTCTTTGAAGACATGGTTACCTTTCTGTTGGATAGTTACACAGTGACTACTCTTTCTGGTAGCTTATCCAAGTATTAATGTTTGAGTATAGGCAGAGTGTCAGCGTGATGATTGATTGCAGGAGTGCATCACTGACTGAACCAGAATGTATCCAAATTGAACATTAATGTATGGGTGCTTCCAGTTTGCAATTAGATTTTTACTACTTTAACCCAAGGAAGTTGTGCGATGCCCCTTATGCCAAGACAGCATTGAAATACAATCCAGGTTTTATTCCAGGTGAAACTTTTAAAATTGGTATTCCAGTAAGTTTTTATAGTACAGGCTGATGCGGATGCTTCAGTCGAGTGTTTTTTCTGACTCTAGTAGGTTATCCTACAAAAATACTGTACTGCGTCTTTCATTTTCTGAGACATTAAGACAAAGAGAATTTTCTGCTACTGCACTGTCAATCACACGCTACTTTCTATTCCTCAGATTTTTTGGCTCCATTGTAAAATATAATTTTTCTCCTAAGTGCATTAACTATCAAGTCCCTTCTGCTGCATTTTTTCTTGCACTCTATGCTATTCAGTGAAAATAAACATTTTTTCTTTGACCATGCTGATTAGGGACCATTTCCTATGAGAAGGACAAGACACCCGTGCAAGAATCTGAAGCCTTTGGGCTCAGAAAATGTGTCTGTCAAGATGCCAGTGCTGTAAATTAATATTCATGCTGTAGATTAAATTTGTGCAATATCTTAAAACCATACTGAAAGGCTGCTTTTTAATCATAGCATTTTTTACAAACTGGTGTTCTAAAAGCTTGGGCTGAATTTTCCACGCAATCCGCCACGTGTGTTGGCCAGTGGCAGGATTTTCTGATCCCGCCATTATTAATGGCTTTCCCATTGAATACCCCCTGTGCTGTCGGCAGGACTAGAAGCTCCCAGCAGCATGAATGGCTGGAAAATATTGACCTCCATTAAGTACGTGCATTCATAATGAGGTTAAGTGACCATCTGAAAGACCATTTTTGTTTATTCCTGTTTCTCAAATCTTTAATATTTAGTTTTTAAATTGCCCTTGCATCCATTACAAAATTGCAGCTTTATATAGTCTCTCTAATTTTCGCATTATAAGCACTGGTTATGTTGAATTGTGGCTTCACAGGTGCAAACTGCCCAATGGTGTCATGCCCAAGTGACTATTCTTTATGAATGTAAACAAGTGCCAGAGAGCTGATTAAGATCTTGTCCTCACCATGCATATATATGCATAAACTCTGGTCCTCCCAGTTGCACCCTGATTTATCTGGCTGTCCTGAGGTTGCAGCTGAACCCAGGCAGGGGGGCTGTCCAAGCTTGGCGCGCGCACACACACCAAACCTCGGATGGAGCAGGGTAACTGGCATGCTAGCTAGTGGCACAGAAGTCCACATCTGCCTGCCTCTGTACCTGTAGCTGTTTATGTCTGCATATGTGTCGTGCATGCTATCATACTCTGTCTTGCTCACTGTCTCAATTGCTTGTTTTTTCCGTCTCAGGTTTTTCTGCTGAGTAAAGAATTTGAGAATGGGGACACAATTTTTGCTGTGGCATGATGGCATAGTGGTTAGCACTGCTGTTTCACAGCACCAGGGGCCAGGATTCGATTCCTGGCTTGGGTCACTTTCTCTGCAGGGTCTGCATGTTTTCCTCATGTATGTGTGGGCTTCTTCTGGATACTCCAGTTTCCTCCCATAGCCTGAAAGATATACTGGTTAGGTGAATTGGCCGTGTTAAATTTTCCCTCAGTGTACTTGAACAGGTGCCAGAGTGTGGCAGCTAGAGGATTTTCATAGTAAACTTCATTGCCATGTTAATGTAAGCCTACTTGTGACAAATAAATAAATTTTACTTTACTTTGAGCAGAAATTCTTTCAGCAAGACTAAATTCCTACAATGGGTCCCAGGACTGAGTTCGAGCATCACAGGGAATCAAATCATAGGCTGTGTAGACCAATGGTCCCTTCTTGTCCAAAACATTTCTCAACAATAACAAAAACTGTGCTCATGAACCTGTGCAGCACATAACACTATGTAATAAAACAACCATCAAACTGCTCAGTAGAGTTACAAATTGGCAATATTGGAAGTGCTGACTTCAGATTATAACATGTCTTTCAGTGTAAATGAGGCATCGCTGACTTTAATTATGCAAACTGCAAAACAGTTTGGTTTGAATGGAAGCCAAAATAATTAACTTTAAAACATTGAATCCAGATTTAATCATTATAAGGCCTTCATTCTGAATCAAAAGCCTCTTTTATTCAAATGAAGCAAAGTACTATTGGTGTGGGCAATCGCAAATAAAAACAAAGTACTGGAAAAACTGAGCGGATCTGGCAGCATCTTGCAGGAGAAATGAAATTAATGCTTCAGGTCCAATATGACTCATCATTGGAACTGAAGCGAGGCAGAAATGTGACGGATTTTATGCTGTTGAAAAAGTGGTGAGTGGAGCAAAAAAAGGGAAGATCAGGGATAGATTAGGTCACAATTTAAATTACAAAGATGTCAGTGAACAAAAAGCAAAGATTGGTAATTGTAGTGATAAAGGAACATAACATTGGTTCAGAGCAAGTGTTAATAACAGAATAAAGATCGATGCTTAGTTGAAGAAAAAGGAAGACATGTCAGAAGTGCTGTTGTGGAAGGTAACATCACCAGAACAATTGTGACAGAGGCTAAGAAGCTGAGATACTGGGAGAATGAATTGGAGTGGCTTACAGGAAGCAAGGTGTGAGGAGGTTCAGTCAAGGTTGCTGTGGTAGTCAATAGGCTTGTAATGGATATTAGTAGACAATCTATCTTTAGAAACAGACACATATAAAGGGGGGGCGGTTTAGAACGGAGTTGAGGAGGAACTTCTTCACACAAAGGGTGGTGAATCTCTGGAATTCTCTGCCCGTTGAAGTGGTGGAGGCTGCCTCGCTAAATATTTTTAAGACGCGCGTTGATGGGTTTTTGATAAGCGAGGGGATTAAGGGTTATGGGGAGCGGGCGGGAATGTGGAACTGAGCCACGACAGATCAGCCATGATCTTATTGAATGGCGGGGCAAGCTCGAAGGGCTAGATGGCCTACTCCTGCTCCTATTTCTTATGTTCTTAAGTCAAGGAAAGGAAGTGTTGAAGATGGACATGTGAAGGTGGAAGAAAGGACAAAATTCGAAGCAAGATTGATTAATTTTTCCAGCTCCAAATGAGAGCTGGAAGCGGCACTGACACAGTGATCGATGTATTGGCAAAAGAGTTGTGGGGTGGGGCCTGAGTAGGATTGGAATAAAGAATATTTTACAAAGACTACAAAAAGACTGACATAACTCAGGCCCATGTGGATGGGTACCCATAGCCTTTTATTTGGAGGAAGTCAGACAAGTTAAAAGAAGTTGTTCAATGAGAGAACAGGTTCAGCCAGGTGGAGGAAGATGATGGTAATGGGCACTGTTTGGCCCTCTTCATGGAAGAAGTGGAGAACCTCAGGCCATCCTGATTGGGGATGGAGGTGTAGATGGATTGCATGTCCATGGTGAAGAGGTTGCAGTTTGGGCCAGGGAAATGCATTGTGGAAATGATGTTGGGCAACAGAAGAATCATGAATGGAAGTGGCAAGAGACTGGACAAGGGGAAAGAAAATCAGGTCAAGATAAAAAGAAATAAGTTCAATGGGTCAGGAATAGGTTGAAACAAAGCATCTACAAGGACAGTCCTGTTTGTGGATTTTGGGAAGGAGGTAAAAGCAGAGTATGTGGATTTGGGGTCTATGAGGTTGGGGGCTGTGGAAGGAAGATCTCCAGATGCGATGAGGAAGCTAAAAGTCTTGGACATTTGTTGGTGGGGGCATTGCCTAGGGGAGGTTGCAAAAAGCATCTGAAAGTTGGCACTTGGCCTCTGTGAGGAAGAGGTAGAGCAAACACCAACAGAATCATCCTTGTCAGCTGGTTTGACAGCAAAGAGAATAGAGTGCAGCAGGTTCAGAAGGAGACCAGTTAGAATGGGTTGGGAGAAGAGAAAGAAATTCAGCTAATTTCATGCCAACAGGTGTCTTGCTGCCCCACAGTGCCAGGGACCCAGGTTTGATTCCAGCCTGGAATGACTGCCTGTGTGGCGTTTGCACATTCTCCTCATGCCTGTGTGGCATTTGCACACACTCCTCGTGTCTGTATGCATTTCCTCTGGGTCTCCAGTTTTCTCCCACAGTCCAAAGATGTGCAGATTAGGTGGATTGGCTGTGCTAAATTGCCTCTTAGTTATGGCGATTAGAGGGGTAAATACGTGGGGTTACAGGAATCGTGTCCGGGCATGATGCTCTGTTGGAGATTTAGTGCAGGCTGTATGAGCTGAATGGCCTCCTTTGGCACTGCAGGGATTCCATGCTTCTATGAATTGTTCTCGATGAAAGGATCAAGAGGAAATTCCTTTATTGACTGTCATTATGCAACTTAAGTGATACTTGGCATTGTTATAATTTTCAATTCCCATTCTTTCCAATTAATTTTTCTCAAAATAAATAAAGTCAATAAATTGCTTTTATAAGTCATATAGATTAGCTGCTTGACTTTTGCAACATTTACCAGTTTTGTTTATAAGAATAGGGCCTCCTCTGCCAACCAAAGGAGCACGATAACTAAGCTTCCTATAATCCATTGTAATTTAGCTTAAATACTATGTTCTAGTTCAGGACTTGTTTATGTTTAAAATTGAGATAAAACAAAATACTGGTGTGCTGGAATTTGAAATAAAAACAGAAAATGCTGGAAAATCTCAGCAGGTTTGACAGCACCTGTGGATCAAAATATTAGCTCTTCTCTCTCCACAGATCTTGTCAGACGTGCTGAGATTTTCCAGCATTTTCTGTTCATGTTCAAAACTGACTATTTAATAAAGTACTTTTCAATCTCGAACTTTAGTGAGCCACTTGTTTGTTCTTATGAGTTTATTTGATGGTCCGGTTTGAGGCAGCCTCAGATTCAGTAGGGTGAACTTTTTTCTTCACTAGCTGGGTAAATCGCCCACCCCTTGTAAAACCAGTCAAATTTTTACTTATTTGATTTTGATGGAGTAAATACTGATGGGTTCCACAGCAGTCATGTAATCTGTTCCAACAAACCAAATTGTGCCCTTCAGGTTTCATTCATCTTAAAGAATTTTTGTTTGGAATAAGTACAATTTGTTTGAGTGAAACTAATATTATCACAAAATGTTAACAAATTCTGCATTGGTTGGTCAGCTGCTAAATCAGTCATCAGGAAAGAAACTATCTCTGTAAAAGTCTTAAATTTATGTAATGCATTATGTGACACAACCTTGTAGGAATGAAATTGTGCTTCTACATTGTGACATTGAGTGATAAACTACAAGCTTCTTTGTGTTTTATATTGACAACAGTGCAATTGTATAACTACATTTTGTATTTATTTTCATTTATTCAGTGACCACATATGGCAGAATAAATATGTACACAACAGTCCAAATTTCTATATCACACGGGTTTTTCCTTTACAAAATCAGATTTGCTACTGCCAAAGCTGAACTTTATCTCACAGTCTTTGGTCCAGAAATTGGAGCTTATTCTTGTTACACAAGCTAAAATTGGTTCAACGGGCCAATTTTAGGAACCAGTGTCTCACACCGGGGAAGGCCTAATGCCCAATATTGTGTGAAACCATTCTTCAATTAACTTTATCTGTTCTTCCAGTTGAAAAAGCTTTTGAATTAAAATGATCTCACCAGTTACCTTTGAGGGCAGGTATTCCGGTCACCAAATAGCATTGTAGTTAGGTTTCATGCTATCCTGAGCAAGCACCTCGGCGTAGAAGAAGGCATTGTGCTCAAGGACCTTTGCTAGATTTAGCAAAATCTAAGTGAGAAAGATTGGATCTCCTGTTTTTCCTTTGCCCAGCTCTACTTGTTTTTCTCACTGGAAACTGGATGCTCTGGTTTCCTCCCACACGAGAACTTCTGTTTTACTCAACAGAAAATTTTCTGTATCTTCGTAGCTATTTAGCACCAGAAATTGCAGTCACATGAGTTGCCAGATATTGCAGTCACATGTGCTGCCTCACAGCGCCAAGGTTTCAGGGTCACTGTCTGCGTGGAGTTTGCATGTTCTCCGTGTCTGCATGGGTTTCCTCTGGGTGCTCTGATTTCCTCCCACATGCCAAAGATGTGCGGGTTAGATTGACTGGCCATGCTAAATTGACCCTAGTGTCAGGGGGACTAGCAGGGTAAATGCGTGGGGTTGTGGGAAGAGGGGCTTGGGTGGGATTGTGGTCGGTACAGACTCGATGGGCCGAAAGGCCGCCATCTGTATTGTTGGGATTCTTCTATGATGAGTGACATGGGAACTGGATGTTCAACTTGCATTAATTTTAAATGGCAAGTCATCACAGGCAACTCAGGCAAAGATCGTCTGGATGAGTAAAATACTTTTTTATTGTAAACAAAAGCTGTTTATCTAATAGTTACCTGTTGCCACCATGAATATAATGTCACCATACCTAGTGCTTTACAGTGGTTTGATTGATAACCAGAAGTCTGAATTCCTTGAAATTTTAAAGGTCCTTTTAAACTTGAAGAAGAACAATAAGCTCCTAAAACTAGCATGAGGGTGATCTTGTTGTATGTCAGGATCTTGAATTTCCACAGATTCCTAGAAGTGAAAGTTGAACCAATTGGAACAGCTGTGCCTGGTGCAGAGTGATGGATTACTGTGCACCAGAAGCAGCTTTGATTTAGTTACCCTGGAGAGCAGGGACAGCCTTGGGCTTCTTTTCAGTTCAATGTCACCTGCCCTCCTTATATAGGTTTTGAGGGAATGGTGTCAAAATTTGCAGTTGATGCCAAAATAGGAGATGTAGTAAATTCATTCAAAGACTAAAGCATGTGGCAAATGAATATTAATAAAATGGGGGAATAGGTTGAAATGTGACAGATGAAATTCAGTGTTGTTGAGGAGAATGTGTTGCATTTTGTATTTAAAACAAACCAATGGCTGTAATTGTACTTAGAAATCAAGTAGACTTCGTGGTGTAGAAAGCAGGGGAATTGAGCTATTCAGATTAACAAGTAAATGAAATTCTATTTTACCGCTAGATATTAATGTAAAAAACAAGAGATAATGATGAGCTTGTGTGAGGACAGGCCTTCGGGGTGGCGATAGTTTTGATACAAACAAGCATATTCTCATAAAGGGGAAAGGTGGGGCATGGAAAGCTGGAATTCCTTGCATTATAATGCAAGTAAAGGTTAACATAAGAGAAAAAGATTTATTAGAAATGACAGGCGCAGAGCACAATCAAAACCAGGGAGAATACATAGTGAAGGGGGAAATTTTTAAGAATGCAAGAAAGACAGAATGAGAGAAGATTAACGGATAACTTAAAAGGAAACTCAATCTTTTGCAAACATAAAAATGTAAAAGGATTGCTAAAGAAATAGCAGAGTCAATTAGAGACATAAAAGGAAATCTTGTGAAGGCAGAGGGCAAAACTGGGTACTTTAATAAGCACTTTGCATCTGCATCTGACTTGAAAGAACAGAATGAGGTTGCATGTCAAAGAAAGGGGAGTAGAGATCTTGGATAGGATAAAAACAGATCGAATGGAGGCCAGAAATGTTTGGCGTCACTCAAAGTTAACAAGTCACCTGGTCCAGATGCAATACAGGATTATAAAGATTATGAGCCTGTTTGACAAAGGGGAGAGGAATATGCCTGGTAACAAAAAGCCACTCAGTGCAACGCCTGTGCTGGGAAAACTGTTAGAGGCCATCGTTGTGGACAAAGTTCATTCTCACTTGGCAGCAGCCAGCACGGATTTGTTAATAACAAGTTACGCTTGACCACCATGATTGAAGCCTTCAATGAATTGACAAAGGGTTGGTGAAGGTAGTGCAGTTGCATGAATGAACTTTCCAAAACTGTTTGATGACACACTTAATAACAGACTTATTTGGAAAATTGAAGCATGTGTTAAATGATAATTGAGTACATAAAGGACAGGAGGCAGAAAGTAAACATAAGAACATAAGAAATAGGAGCAGCAGTAGGCCATCCAGCCCTTCGAGCCTGCCCCGCCATTCAATAAGATCATGGCTGATCTGTCGTGGCTCAGTTCCACATTCCCGCCCTCTCCCCATAACCCTTAATCCCCTCACTTATCAAAAACCCATCAACTCGCGTCATAAAAATATTTAGCGAGGCAGCCTCCACCACCTCAACGGGCAGAGAATTCCAGAGATTCACCACCCTTTGAGTGAAGAAGTTCCTCCTCAACTCCGTTCTAAACCACCCCCCCCCTTTTGAATGGATTTTTTTCTGACTGGAGTGAAGAATGAAATGGAATCCCCAGTGGTTGCAAAGCACAAAAGTGCTTCCACGTATGCTATATATGGATATATTGTATAGAAAGAGAACAACATGGACTTGTGTATATGGGTACAGTTTAAATTTGTGGAAAATATAAAACTTGGCAACACAATGCATAATGAGAATGTTAGTAGTAGACTGCAAATGAACCTAAACAGGCTGGTGAAATACAAATGAGGATAAATGTCCTCATTTGCATTCCAGCATCCGCAGTAGTTTGCTTTTATTAATTAAATTGGAATGCTGCATTCCTGGTCATCAAGGTTCCTGCTGGAGATCAGCAATCAGAAGCCCAAGGTCCAATTGATAAATACATTTTTTATTCAATTCACCTCTTGGATTTTTATTTAGCATGCTGATGGGTCCCCTCAGATCTTCCAGTCCTGGAACCTGCCAAACACCAACTTTGTGGGATGCCTCTGTCTTTGGATGTTCTATTACTACATCAATGGGAAATTGAGGCAAAGACCTGAAGCATCCCCCAGGCCTTGTTAACATGAAATCCTGAAAATCCAGAAGTAAAAGACCTTTGAGCCTCTGGATTGGCTGATCATCTCAGGCAAAAGTTGCAATAAGCTAGTCGCTATGAGAATACTCCTCTTACAGATTAAAAAAAAAGCTCTTTGGACAAGAGGCTGGTTGAAGCAAGAGAAGAGAATACAGAAATACATACAAGTCATGGGTCACTCATTAGACCTAACCAATCCATGTTTGTGTTTACTCTCCCCAAAATATCTTTTTGCATATCCTTTCAACCCTCTCTTTCATCCAGATATTCAATCTACTCAATTACTAAACCTGCAAGCAAATTCCTGTCCACTTCTAAATATTTTACATTTAATCTTTTATCTCTGATGACTGGAAATAGCCTGCTTTAATGTATCTTGCCCCATCATTTACAACTTTAAATACTTTCATGGTGTTTTATATTCCACTTTGATTAAACATGCTATGTGATCTTATTAAAGAATTACATAATTTTATAGCATAGAGGCCATGCAGCCCGTGTCAACTCCCTGAAGAAGCAGTTCAAGTTAGTTCCACAGTCCTTCCCCATAACCCTGTGAAATAGACTTCTTAAAAGTTCCTAAGGAATCTGATTCCAGCAGATTTTCAGGTGGTACATTCAAGATCATATCAAAACTTTAAAAAAAATTCCTTCTTCCTCTTTAGTTCTTTTCCCAGCTTTTAAAATATATGACCTCTGCTACTAACCCACTTGTCTGAGGAAACTGTTTCCCCTTTCCTCCTCTATTAAAAGCCCCATAATTTTGAAGACATTTATTAGGTCTCCATTAAATTTTTCTGCTCTAAGAATATTCTCAGCTTTTTCAATCTCCCCACATAATCTAACTCCATCAATCATGGTGTAATCTTAGTAAACTTCTGCAGTACCCTCTCCATAACCCTGATATCCTTCCTAGATGTGCCCAGAATTATACATGATATGCTAACTGGGGCTTAGAGATTTATAAACATTTAGCATCACTTTTTTGTTTTAAATTAATAATTTGCAAAGTTATCAATCCATTGCTTTCTTAACTGTCCTACCAACTTGCCCTGCCATCTTCAGAGATTTGTGACGATGTACCCCCAGGTCCTGCCAGTCCTGCATTCCCCTTAGAAAAATACCATATAGATGATACTCCATTTTCATGCACTCTCCCCTCCCCTCCCCTCCCTGCCTGCCCTGCCCTCCCCTCCCCTCCCTGCCTGCCCTCCCCTCCCCTCCCTGCCTGCCCTGCCCTCCCCTCCCCTCCCTCCCTGCCCTGCCCTCCCCTCCCCCCCGCCTGCCCTGCCCTCCCCTCCCCCCGCCTGCCCTGCCCTCCCCTCCCCCCCGCCTGCCCTGCCCTCCCCTCCCCCCTGCCTGCCCTGCCCTCCCCTCCCCCCTGCCTGCCCTGCCCTCCCCTCCCCCCCGCCTGCCCTGCCCTCCCCTCCCCCCCGCCTGCCCTGCCCTCCCCTCCCCCCCGCCTGCCCTGCCCTCCCCTCCCCCCCCGCCTGCCCTGCCCTCCCCTCCCCTCCCCCCCGCCTGCCCTGCCCTCCCCTCCCCCCCCCCGCCTGCCCTGCCCTCCTCTCCCTCCCCCCCCCCGCCTGCCCTGCCCTCCTCTCCCTCCCCCCCCCCGCCTGCCCTGCCCTCTCTCCCGCCTCGCCGCCGCCGCCCCCCCCCCCCCCCCCCCCCCCCGTCTGAATGCACCACCTGAAAATCTGCTGGAATCAGATTCCTTAGGAAAGAAGTCTGTTTTTCAGGGTTATGGGGAAGGACTGTGGAACTAACTTGAACAGCTTCAGGGAGTTGGCATGGACTGCATGGCCTCTATGCTATAAAATTATGTAATTCTTTAATAAGGTCACATAGCATGTTTAATCAAAGTGGAATATAAAACACCATGAAAGTATTTAAAGTTGTAAGCGATGGGGCAAGATACATTAAAGCAGGCTATTTCCAGTCATCAGAGGTAAAAGATTAAATGTAATATATTTAGAAGTGGACAGGAATTTGCTTGCAGGTTTAGTAATTGAGTAGATTGAATATCTGGATGAAAGAGAGGGTTGAAAGGATATGCAAAAAGATATTTTGGGGAGGATAAACACAAACATGGATTGGTTAGGTCTAATGAGTGACCCATGACTTGTATGTATTTCTGTATCCTCTTGCTTCAACCAGCCTCTTGTCCAAAGAGCTTTCTTTTTTAATCTGTAAGAGGAGTATTCTCATAGCGACTAGCTTATTGCAACTTTTGCCTGAGATGATCAGCCAATCCAGAGGCTCAAAGGTCTTTTACTTCTGGATTTTCAGGATTTCATGTTAACAAGGCCTGGGGGATGCTTCAGGTCTTTGCCTCAATTTCCCATTGATGTAGTAATAGAACATCCAAAGACAGAGGCATCCCACAAAGTTGGTGTTTGGCAGGTTCCAGGACTGGAAGATCTGAGGGGACCCATCAGCATGCTAAATAAAAATTCAAGAGGTGAATTGAGTAAAAAATGTATTTATCAATTGGACCTTGGGAGCTTGGACTTCTGATTGCTGATCTCCAGCAGGATCCTTGATGACCAGGAATGCAGCACTCCAGTTTAAGTAATAAAAGCAAACTACTGCGGATGTTGGAATCTGAAACCAGAAGAGAGAATGCTGAAAAGTCTCAGCAGGTCTGGCAGCTTCTGTAAAAAAAAAAGAAAAGAGCTGACATTTTGCATCCAGATGACCCTTTGCCAAAGCTAAAAGACATGGAAAGTGGGAGATACCTGTACTGCAGGGTGAGGGAATGAAAGATGAGTCATAGCCGCGGATACAAGAGGAAAAGGTTGCTAATGGCAGTCTACAGAGAGAATAATGGGTATGAATGGCCAAACGGCAGAGAAGCTGATATCAGACGGTAATCTGGTAGATGAAGATGTGGTGGGAGAGGGAAACGGTTGGGAGAGAGGTAAAATTTAGGAAAATAGGGAAAGGCAAAGCAGAGGGGGAGAAAAGGTCAGGAAAGGGGGAATAAAGTAGGGGAAAAAAGTAAGGGAAGAAAAATAAAGAAAGACAAAGAAATAGAAGTTAGAGAACAGTAAAATATTAAATAAAATGGAAACAAAGGGGTTGAGTTGAGGTAAGGCTAATCGTCTGAATTATTGAATTCGATGTTGAGACTGGAAGGCTGTAAATTGTCTAGCTGGAAGATGAGATGCTGATCCTCCAGTTTGCGTTGAGCTTCACTGGAACATTGTAGCAATGATGTGGAGATGTCGGCATTGGACTGGGTAAACACAGTAAGAAGTCTCTCAACACCAGGTTAAAGTCCAACAGGTTTATTTGATAGTAAATGCCACAAGCTTTCGGAATGCTGTTCCTTCGTTAGGTGAGTGGAGAGTTCATTGCAGCAAACCAAGGACAGGCATGTGGGAATGGAAGCAGGATCGTGTTAAAATGGCAAGCAACGGGAAGGTACTGATTGTGTACAGACTGAAGGTGCTCAGCAATCACCTAGTCCGTGCTTGGTCTCTCCCATATAAAGGCGACCACATTGGGAGCAGCGAATGCAATACACTAAATTGAAAGAGGTGGAAGTGAAATGGTGCTTAACCCGGAATGAGTGTTTTGGACCTTGGATGGGAAGCATAGAAGAGGTAAAGGGAGCAGCTGTTACACCTTCTGCAGTTGCATGGGAAGGTGCCATGGGTTATGAGAGAGTGGAGGAATGGAGCTTGCGCACAATTAGTATTATGTATTATTGTAAACAGAAGTACATTTTTCAGTTTTGGAAAAAATGAATGAGCACTTTTCTCTCTTTACAGATGCTGCCAGACCTGCTGAGATTTTCCAGCATTTTCTCTTTTTTGATTACAATTTAATGCTTGGGTTTCTGATTTGGTTCCTGATGGGCTGTACTTGTACTCAGCCCAAAGAGAGGACCAGGTTTGGTTGCTTCAATAATTCACTAGTTTTCTACACTGACCTGTTTATCCCTCTTAGGGGAGGAGAATTTGGCTTCTTGTCATTTAAGATATATTCTACTTGCAGGATAGTCAGCTTAACTGCAGCTGTTGATTTCAGTTTGATATCTTCAACGTGTAAGTATAATCTTATTCCTGAGTGTTGGAAACATCTTCTGAAAAGAGGAACTCATATCAGTTGCTGAGGCAAAGACCAATTTAAATCTCCACCACCTTCAGTTAATTTCAGAATGCTTTTTACACTATCATCTAGATTGCAGTCTCCAAACTTTTCAGTACAAGGGCCACATTGTATATTTTACACATTTTCGCAGGCCAAAGAAAAAAATTAGTTTTATAAATTAATGAATAAAATTTGGTTGCTGCGGGCCATAGTTTGGAGACCTCTGATCTAGATATATGGGGTTGGCATTCCCCAAATAGATAGCCATTCTTCTTTTAAAATTGTATTATTTATCATTGTTAGGCCATTGGATTTGTCATTGAGTGAGGTTAGCCTGAACATTAAATTGTTATGGCAGAGGTCTAATCTATGAAACTTGATACATTGGCATTAATATTATATTAAAGATAACCATGCCATGCCAAAAACACAATGTTGGAAATATTTGACAGCATCTGTAAAGTGAAAAATTGAGTTAATGTTTCAGGCTAATGACCTTTCATTAGTATTGTTCATTCGATTAGCTGTTTGGGCTTTAATTTGATTTCCTTGCACACCATTAGTATTATGTATTATTATTGTAAACAGAAGTACATTTTTCAGTTTTGAAAAAAATGAATGAGCATTTATTAAAGTTAATAAAGTATTCTCTATGCATTGGAAATGCAAATGTTAGCATACTACTTGGAGCCTTAACCATTTTATCATCTGATATAATACGTTGTCACAACTCAGAAATGTTTTTATTTGCAAAGTAAAGCAACAATAGAAGCAATTATAATTAAAATGCTAATTATCTTCCTCCTAGAATGGTAATTGCTATAAATGATAAAAGGAAGCCAGAAAAGTAAAGTACTTAAGTTTTTGACCACCAAGAATGATTTAATTAGAAGCTGTTGCGACACATTTGGAGAATGGACTGTGGTTTTTCACACCTATTTAAGATTTGATACGTTTCTTAAACAGATCTCCTTGTTTTGAGCTCAGATAAAGTAGGTCTAACAACCTAGGGAAGGCACCCCATCTATGGTCATTTACATTTCAAGAACTTTCTGGAAGCATATTAGGACATGAATTGCACAGAAATCACAGATGGCCACCTGACCTTTGGTCATCTTGGATCAAGGTAAATTGTCCATATACAATGTTGATCTTTTAATTTTGTAAAAGAAATGTCCATTGTCTCCATACGCTCATGGACATATGATGTAAACTGACAAGCTACATGCTAGAATTCCCTCCTTAAGCTCCTCACCTCCTTCACCTTTAAGATCCTGCTTAAAACTAACCTATTGGTCCTAGTTTTGTCACCCCTCCTAATACCTCCTGCCTTTCTGGTTTCTGTTTTGGTCTCATATTTGTAAATTGCCATGCCATGTTTTTCTATGTTAAAGCTGCTATGTGAATGGCAATTGTTTTATAAAGATTAATTTAACACTAAATAATCTCTTCAAAACCATAATTGAAGATTATAAATTTTCATCAAAATGCTATTTACTCTTATTAGGATCAATTTGTATTCAATTTTTCTGTGGCTTGAAGAATATTACTGAGGTTCTTTCACCGAACTGGGGATGCATTATCATCTATATACAGATAAAGTATTATCTGCAGTGCACCAAGCCTTCCACTTTGTGAAACGATTGAGATGAAATTAGTATGCTTATGAATTTCACTACACATCAGCCACCACTTCATAGAATCATATGATTCCATGAAATTGTAACCGAAGTATAGAAGTATTCATAATCAAATTAAGTTCATTTTGTGGAAGTGCAGACTTTGGTGCATTGGAGTAATAATCTAAATATAATTGATGTATGCCTAGATCTGTGAAAAGTCTGCTTACATAATAGTGAATCTTAATTGAATGAAAGGGACTCAGCGGATGAGTCAGTTTGATGTCCTAACTCTTTAGTATTGCTAACAAATGGAGTCGCTTGGGAAGGACGAAAAAGCAAGAGAATGGAATTGGTACATTTCCAGTTCCACCATCAGGAAAGATGTGCCACTGACAAAATTCTGTCCAGTGGGTCAAGCCCTTGGAATTCCTACCCAGTAGCACAGTGGGAGTAGCTTTACTGCTATTCCTAATAGCACTGGAATTGAAGCAACTTGACAATAACTACTAAAGAGATAAGTGGTTCAAGAAGGCGGCTTACCACCAGCTTTGCAGAGTCAACAGAAATGTATAGCAAATGTTGACTAGTGATATGTGTGCCCCAGGAATGAATTTTTAAGAAGTTACAATTGTTAAAAGTATTATGGGAGGGAATAAATGTGTTTCAGTTTTGGTTGCATTGTTATGTACTTGACATTGATGTGGAAGCTGGCTACTTGTTAAGAGGAGCTTTTATAAAATTATTTTGTAAATTACCCTATGAATAACAGAGGGGAGCTTATTATCTGCAGCATTTAAATAAAATTTTTTTATGGGATGTGGGCGTCGCTGACTAGGCCACATTTATTACCTATTCATAACTTTCCTTGGGAAGTTTGGAGTGGGCAATGGCCTTGAACCGTCAGTATTATGCCCGTTCTCATGACTGTGCTTCGGAACCAGCTAAGTGACTAGCCCTCTAGATATTATGTATTTCAGTTTGGGTATGTCTTGTCCACAAAAATCAGGCTGAACCTATTCTAGTGATTACTGCCCAATCAGCCTACTTTCAATCATCCAAGTGATGGAAGGTGTCATTAATCATGCTTTAAAGACACTCTTATGCAGCAATAACTTGCTTATTGGTGCTCACTTAAGATTTGCCAGAAGCACTTGGCTCCAGACCTCAACACAGCCCTGGTCCAAATATGGATTCAAGAACTGAATTCCAGAGCTGATGTCTTTGACATCAAGGCAGCATTTGACTGTGGCATTAGAGAGTTCTGACAAAATTGAAGTCAGTGAGAATCAGGAGCAAAATTCCTAGTTTGGTTGGAGTCGTACGTAGCACAAAGATGGCTGTTGCTTTTAAAAGATATCAGCTCCAGGGCATTGCTGCAGTATTTCCTTGTGGAAGTGTCGTAGGTCCAACCATCTTCAGCTGCTTCATCAATGACCTGCCTTCTGTCTGTCATAAAGTCACAAGTGGGTATGTATGATTGCACGGTGTTCAATACCTAAAACCAGGAAAATATTCAGGTTTGGGCTGTTAAGGGGCAAATAACATCTATGCCACACAGGTTCCAGACATTGGCCGTTTCCAACAAGAGAGAATCTGATCATCTCTCCTTGATGTTCAACAGCATCACTAATGCTTATTTCCCCACCACCAAATTGCCTGAGCATTATTATTGATTGGAAACTAAATGGACCAGCCATATAACTACTATAGCTACAAGGGCAGGTTAAAGGTTGGGAAATCTGCAGCAAACAACTTGCCTCCTGAATCCTCAAAAGCTTGTCCAACATTTGCAAAGTGCATTAGGTGTGTGATGATGTACTTTTCACTAGCTTAAATGTTTGCAACTCCAGCAGTGCTGAAGAAGCTGAACACCATGCAGGCCAAAGCAGCCAGCTTGATTAGTGCCTCTTTCACCACAGTGTACACTGGCAGTAGTTTGTACCATCTACAAGATACACTTCTGTTACTGTTTTGAAAGCATCTTCCATACCCACAATCTGTACTACCTGGCATGACAAGGGCAGTAGGTGCATGGGAGCACCATCACCTGCAAGTTCCTGTCCAAACCACACACCATCCTAATGGGTTTACATTGCCATTTTTTTGCTATCTGTTATTGGGTTACAATCCTGAAGTTCCTTCCCTAACAGTACTATGGGCATACTTGCACCACATGGATTGCAGTGACTCACCATCTTCCCATTAGCATTTAGGGATTTAGGGATGAGTAACAAATGCTGGCCTTGCCAGTGATGATCATATCCCATGAAAGAACAAAAGCCTGGTGAAAAAGTGAGTAACCAGCAACAAATTCTAAACTCGCTAGTTCATAGTTGGCTTGATTGAAGCGCTGTCTAAAAGAGCAGTTTATTTTAGTGATCCTTTTTATTTGTTACGCTTCTTCACCCGAATTCTATCAGATTTTATAACCTAGAAGGAAGTCATTTGATCCATTCTGCCTATGCTCTGAAAGAGCTATCCCACTAATTATCCAGTTGCCTGCTGTTCCTTCAAGCCTTTTTAAATAATTTTGCCCCCTCTATTTCAAAGCTATGGAATCAACTTCCATTGGTGTTTTGGTTAGGACATTCTGTACCCTAATAATCCTCTGCATTGAACAACTCCCTTCTAAATCTCCAATGATCTTAAATCTATTTCCTCAGGTTACTACCTGAGTGTTTCTAATGTTCTGACCCCCTGCTGGCTCTTTATTGTGATAGCGTAGCTGAAGCATAGAGCACTAGCTAAATTATGATGTTAAGTGGGTGAACTCTGACTTTTTGGTGTCTGGTTTATAAAGGTACTGAGAGCATTTCTAGGAAACAAAAATTTGCATTTATGTAGCACTTTTCATGGCAACTGGACATCTCCAAGCATTTACAGCCAATTAAGTACTCTTTGTTGTGTACCTGTTCTTATAACATAGGAAACTTGGTAGCTAATTTGCACTCTGCAAGCTCCTACAAACATATGATGTGATAATCACCAAAAAATCTATTGTTTTATTACATTGACTGAAGGATAAACATTGGCCGGGACCTCTGCACTTCTTCAAAATAGTGTCATAGGATCTTTTACATCCACCCCAAGTAGACAGACGGAGACGTGGTTTAGCATCTCATCCAAATGACGACACCTCTGAGTAATGCTTCTTTGATACTACACTAGGATGCCGTCCTTGATTTTTGTGCTCAAGCACCAGGGTGGGAATTGAATACAAAACCTTGTGATTCAGAGCAAGTGTGCTACCAGCTGAGCCATTGCTCTCAAAGTCAGAAGTGGTGATTTTCTCTGATTCCACAGTGTTCAATACCATTCACAATGACTCAAACACAGAAACAGTCTACATCCAAGTGAAGCAATATCTGGACAGTATCCAGTCTTGGGCTGACAAGTGGCAAATAACGTTTGTGCCACATGTGCCAAGCATCTAACCATCACACCATGACATACAATGGCATTACCATTGCTGAATCAGAAGCAGGAGTAGGCCACCAGGCCCTTCAAGTCTGACCTGTCATTCAACGCAATCATGGCTGATCTGTGCTGGCTTTAACTCCTTTTCTGTGCCATTTCCCTTTGGCCTTTTCCTCGATCTGTCAAATATTATTTCACCTCCACTTTGAATTGTTCTAATGATCCAGCCTCTGCCACCGTTTGGGGCAGAGAATTCCAGAAATTCTTCACTCTGAAAAAGGAATTTCTACGCATCTCTGTTTTAAATGACTGATCCTTCATCTTGTAGCTATGTCCCTCTGTTCAAGACTCTCCCACAAGTGAAAACATCTCACCGTCTGCCCTTTCATGCCCCCTCAGGATCTTATATGGTCACCCCTCTTCTAAACTCCAAGGAATACAGATCCAGACTATTTAATCTCTCACTTGATAGGACAATCTTCTCACTCCAGGAAATAGTCTGGTGAACCTCCTTTGGATTACTGTACATTGTGAAGAGGACATAATGAAGTTGCAGGTGAATGAGGGTAGGTTGAGTGAACGGGCAGAAATCTGACCGATGGAGGAAATGTGAAGTTGTTCACTTTAGTAGGAAGATAAAAAAGACATTGTATTACTTAAACAGAAAATGGCTGCAGAATTCCAAAGTGTAGAGGGCTCTAGGTACTCTAGTGCATGAATGACAAAGTTAATACGCAGGTACAGCAAGTAATTAAGATGGCCGATGGAATGCTATCCTTTATTACTAGAGGAATTAAACATAAGAAAGAATATTATACTTGAGTTATATCAGGCATTGGTGAGACCAAACCTTGAATACCGCGTATAGTTTTGGCCTTCCTTAAAAAAGGACATAAATGCACTGGAGATGTTCGCAGGAGGTTTACCCAATTGATGCCTGAACTGAGCAGGTTGTCTTATGAGGAAAGGTTGGATAGACTTGGCTTGTTTCCACTGGAGTTTAGAAGAGTGAGGGGTGACTTGATTGAAGTCTGGTCTTGACAAGCTGGATGTAGAAAGGATATTTCATTTTGTGAGTCCTGAACTAAGGGGCACTTTTTTAAAATTAAGGATCATTCTTTTAAGACCGTGCTGAGGAGCATAACATTCTTTTCTCTGACGGTTGTGTGACTTTGGAACTCTACATCAGAAGGCAGTGGGGGATGGGTATTGAATATTTTTAAGGCAGAGATAGATAGGGAATCAAAGGTCACTGGGGGTAGATGGAAATGTGGAATTCGAAACATAAACTGATCAGCCGTGATCTTATTGAATGAATAAGCAGGCTTGAGGAGCTGAATGGCCTACTTTTGCCCCTGTTTTGTATGTTTATATTTTATTTGGTTTGTTAAAGTAAAAGTTTTAAAAAGCTAATTCTTGTTTAGCGATTTCCATTGGTGGTGTAGGAATTAATTTTGTTCTTAAAACAATCAGTTTCAGCAGAGATCATAATACCTGTTGCTTGTTAAGTACCAATTGTTCTTTTTAAATCTAAATTTGTCAGTTCTAAAATGTAAATTTCTTTATTTTTAAGTATTCTTCTGCTAGTCACCATTCATTATAAATCTCTATCTATTTTTTCCCTGGTCTTTCAGCTACAGTGCTTTCTGCAGTCTTCTGTTTTAAAATCTGAGCAGAGTTTGGGAGAATTCTTGAGAACTGTATCCTGCATGAAGGGGATAACTATTGAATGGCTTCACTCGATTCCTTCCTCCCCGAATGGTAAAATTTTGTTCACAGACAGTGTTCGGTTAAATACTACATAAGTACTTGTATTTTTAACATGACCCAAACTTTTTGAAGACTCTCTGGCTGTTCACCAACATAAGCAAAAAAAAAATTATAACTTTGGGTAATTGTCTACTTGTTGCACCGTTTTGAAATACTGACACAATACCCATTCTTCATACTCAGCTCTGTAGTTTAGGGCCAAAATGTTTGAATTTATCCTGCAGACCAAGGAATGTTTATTATCCTGTAATTGATTTAGGTGAATTTTGAAATAGCTAACATCGCTTTAACAAAACGCGCGCGCAAGCTGATTCTCGGCAGAATTTTGCCCTTTCTGTTTAAAGCATAATAACTCTTAATCTGGGTGCTGATATTGTAAGTGTTGCAATTTCTTCCAAAGTGCTCAGGATTTAGTTGTGTCATACTATAACCACTTTATCATACTACTTTAGTTGTAAAGTAATCTTTCAGTAAAGTATTTGTTTCTTAGGCAATAATTTTTCCTGACAAAAGACTCCACATCAAGATTAATTTGTTACAAAAAAAGCAATGGTAATGCATTGAGTGATTCTCAGTGACTCTTATCAGAAATGATTATTCACAGTTCCACATCATGTACATATGGTGTAATAGTTCATCTTAATTTCTGTCTACGAATATGGATTATTCTAATTTTATCCTCCAGGATAATTTATGTGGAATTTGAAAGCACCTCCGGAAAAGGTCATAAAGATAAGAGATGTTCTTTTCACATGTTTAAATTTTCAAGTGAATGTGATTTGTGGGACAATTCTGCCCTTGAGTGATTTGCTTTCATAGCAGACTGTGTGGCATTGATTTGATTTTTGTCTATAAATATCACTTGCCTGGGGTATATGATGCTGTTAAAAAATGACGTGTGTGTCTCACTGTTCACTTGACCACCCTAATGAGCATGCTTCTTTAGTTTAAAACTTGAAGAGCAGATTTTTCTGTTTTATATGTGAAATTATATTTCTCTACTTCTTAAAAAAAAATGCTGACTTCAAAAATATGTTTGATTTACAGCACAAAAGGGAGGTTGTTCAACCCATTGCGCATGTGCCAGTGCTTTTCACCAGATTTATCTATTCCAATCTCATTTCTCGGCCCTGTTTACATATCTTTTCATATTCTTCTTTTAAAGTAGATTCCTAATTTTGTTTTAAATTACTAATGTCTTTAACCCCAAATGTATCATGACAGGATCAGAAGAACCCATGCTAAATTTTAAAGTCAGAGTTTTGTTTTATTTAATAATTAGCTTTATATCAGCTAATTCTTAGATTAATTCTTTGATGCACAAGGAGCTAAAAATTGACATAATTTAGAGGTGCCATGTTTTATAACTGTTGCGGAATTTAGTGTGTCTGACGAAGTACTCAGTATATTTGTTTAAGTACAGCAATCTTATTTGATTTGCCCAAGTATACTTTAGATTGACAGGTAAAGGTAATGTCAGATTTTTGTGTAGCATTGTTCTTTCACCTTTCAAAGATAACGTGGATTATGTTATCATTTATGATAAAACCAGCAGCTGAAATAAGCTGAAGAAGGTTCTCTGAATGTTCTTGCATCATGCTTTGAATTGGTCCAGTTATGGGTGTGAAAATTGCACATTCTCACATATTGTAGGCGAGATTCTCTGGTCTTCCCTCAGCAATGAGAGGCAGTGCACCGTTCATTGGTGGTGGGATCTTCTGGTCCTGCCTCTGCCAAGGGGAATACCCATTGAAGCCACCCCACGCTAGGAAACCTGGTGGAACCAGAGAATCCTGTTGGCACGAACAGCCAGAGAATTCTGACCAGGGAGTTTGGGCTCACTTACAAGGTTAACAATGCAAGTGCAGACAATGATCTGTGCATTTGAACGCCAATCTCACTCCCATCCTCCACTGTTTTGAGAATCACATTATTTAAAGTGTGCTTCTTTTCCCTCTTTTTCCCAAAATCTGAGGTATCACATTGCTTTGTATTGGAACTGAGTTTGCCATCTCCACGACCATTCTATAAAGTGTGCCTGTGTCCTGCTGGCATGGAGCATGTTTTGAGATCTTCTGTTTCTGAGTGGATCAGTTTTTAATTGGCGATGTAGTTGAGTTTTGCTTTTCAAATAGAAAACAAAATGCATTAACTGCAGACATCGTTAAAAATTTTAGTGTGGGAGCTTGTAACAACATCAGAAACAAATGAATCTATGCTTTAATTACAAACATGTGTGATTTATATGAAGTAATATATACCAGATAAAAGCAGTTATTTTGTTTTCAAATCTTATAACCAGTGTCATTATCTGTTCAGTATGCTCTGCAATGAAAGTTGTACTGTCCTGGTTACTCTGAGATTGTATGAACTTGATCTCTTGCAATCTGGTCTACGTTTTGCAGGAAAACGTAATTTAAAGCAAGCAGGGAGGAGAAATGATATCATCAAATTACCCTGCTAAAAACTTGCACTACAGCATAAATTCCACCAGTCAGCTCAAATACTAAATATGGATTATGGGACCATTTGGTGCAGTCCTAAATGATTGTATACCCTGAGGGTCTTTTGGGGTTGCCCATAAGTTGATTTTTATAACCTGAAGTTTTCAATTCAAATTTGTGTTCATTAGTTTCTTACTGGAGGCATATAGTACTTAAAGCTGGATTCTTTTGTATGTGTTTCATAGCAGAGTTTCTAGAGAAAATGAGAGTGCAATACAAACATTTCTGTGTCCAAAAGAAATAAGATATCAATCTACCTTTCACTAACGTGAGGCCTTCCCTTTTAATAAATGCTAGAACTGCTTATAAGCAGATATTTCATTAGTCATACCCCATTCTAAAAATGATTATACTGCTGCTTGGTGGGAATGTTTAGGCTATTGCAATGTCTCTTGTAACAGTGATGAAAGGCACTGCCCCACCAAGATGCTAAGATTTAGTTAGCTGATATTTCTATTGTGATTTCTAAAGTAAAGGTTTGGCACTGTTTTTGTATTATAGTTCTATCCTGTCTTGAGTTCATGGCCCCTTTTGGGTACAGCTGCTCAGCTATTTAAGTTTGACCGGTTAAAGGTATGTGATAGTGATACAGATTAGAAACACTACTGGACACATCTTGCATTCTGAATCATTTAAATATGCCTGTCTTTGCCACCCCAACAAAATAAAAATTCTAATCTATTCTCACTTTTCGGAGTGCCTTTATTTCCAAATGTCAGTGATTTTAAAAAATGCCTTCAGAAGTCAAACAATAGGAAAAGTTTGATGAATTGGATGGGGTCTTTGTGAAGGCCAAATCAAGCAGTTTTCACCTGCAATAAATTATACCAGGGTCCGATTAAGTATGCATCGATGGTATCATTTTCCTTTCCACCGCAACAAATTAGAGTAAATTGCATCCAAATTTGTGGAGGCAACTGGTTAACGTAATTTCTCTTGGATATGTATTGCCATTAAAATATTTTGCATTTCATCCCCCCCCCCCCCCTCACTTCATAATAGGCCTGGAAAATTGACAGATCCCATGCACTAAAATCTGGCATCTAGCCACTTGGATATTTATCTTTGTCCCTTTTGCCCTCAGATGTTGTTAGATCTTCCCAGTGGGAACGTTCATTAATTTACTAATTTGTCGCACAGTACTGCATTCCACCGTAGTGTGGCGTGGGCACAGATGTAAATTGTATCATTGAGAGAAGCTGATAAGCACTTATTCGAGAAAGGGAGAAAGATAAACTAGTTACTCGAGCTCCAGTTGTGGGCAAACTCTTAGAATTTGAGATATAATCAGTTAGCACTTAGAAATTCATGGACAAAAAAATGTCAACTTGGATTTGTTAAAGGGAAATCTTGTTTGAAAAACGTGTTTTTTATGACCAATTGGATGTATTAAGGGAATGCACTGAAAGTACGCTAGATTTTTAGAATTTTTTATTAAACTGTCTCATAGGAGGCACACTAAAACAATTCAGGTGTTTGATATAAACGTACAGAATTAATTTAAGTTAATTTACTGGTAGAATTTGAATAACTTCGGCTGGATGGAAGTGGTGAATTCCAGAATCACTAGTTTGTTCTTGGGAGGAAGTAATATCTCAAATTGCTGATGAGACAAAAGTAGGCAGTTTGGCAAACATTGAGAAGGCTGATAAACATCGGCAAGATGTTGACGTGGAAAATGCAAACCTGTGGTTAGTGCAATTTAATTCAGAAATGTATGAAGTCATACATTTTGAGACAAAAACAAGGGAACAACTTGATGGGAAAATTATGAAAGATGTGGATCAACCAAGTCTTAGTGGCATAAACATTCAAAAAAAGCTACTTGAGCCTTTGGATTTTATCAGTGTAGGTAGAAAGCACAACAAATAATTTGTCCAAAACATTGGTTAAGCCATAATTTGAGTATTATGTACATTTTCAGGTTTCCCATTATAGAAAAGCCATTAAAGCTATCATACAGTTCAAAATGCTTTGAAGCATAATAGTGTAAGAACAAACATAATGCATGGTTTAATATTACGAAGAGATTTGTTGAAATGAGTAGGAAGAAACAGTTTCGTCATGGTAGGTGGCAAATTAGTGACAAAGGGCTGTCAGTTTAAAATTACGCCAAAGTAAATAAGGAGAGAGAATTATGAGATATGTTTTTGCATAGAAGCTTGTCAGAACACAGCATGCTTTGCCACAGGAAATGGTTAAGGCAGAGACCATTGTATTCTTTAAAAGAAAATTTGTATGAATATTTGCGGTAAAGGCCCCTTCTGATCTATTTTGTCATACAATGAGATTATGGATGATGTGTATCTCAATTAACCAACTTAATCCATATCCATTGATGCCCATGCATTACAAAAATTAGAGTTGCTTGGTATCACAGTGTTGCTGAAAAAAGAATCATGCTGTCAAAGCTTTTCATCTTGCACTTAACAGAACAGATGCAAGAATGCCAAATCTCTCAGGGAGCAATAATTTATAAGAAGAGGGTGCTGATTGGTTGGCCAATTTTCTGTAGTTGAGCATTGCCATGGATAATGCACCAGCGTTCCCCATGGTTTTGTTTAATTGGAACAAGGTATAATGAACTGCCTGCAGAGGACAGGTCCCTGTATATAAATGAATGTAGATGAGCTTCATTGTAAACCCAACTGATAATCTTAAATTGGTTACCAGTGTAATCTGTAGCACACAAGATTGTTCAGCAAGTACTGTCCAATCACATCTCACATTTATTATATCTCATTACTATTATATTGCGTCATGTTGAGTTTGCGAGCCCAAGTTGATTGAGTACGGTCAAAAATTACTTAAGATATATGGCACAGATGCTAGCTGTTCGGCTCGGTGGGCCCATGCCGGAGTTTATTCTCCACTTAAAAGTTCCTCCTTTTTCCCATCTAAGATTGACATTTTAACCACCTATTCCCATCTCCCTCAAATGCTGGCATGGTTTCCCCTCAAATGCTGGCATGGTTTCCCCTTAAATGCATCTGTTCTATTCACTTCATCCGCTCCCTGTGGTAGTGAGTTCCACATTCTTATCACACTTTGGGTTCATTAGGCTTCTTTTGAATTCCCTATTGGATTTCTTTGTGGCTATTTTATTATCTATTAATATTAATACAGTACCCACAGCCTTTTGGGGGAGAGTGTTCAAAAGTTACATTCTGCTTTGTGTATGAAAAGAGACCACGTTAGAATGAGTTCTGGTTTGCTCTTGTAAAAAGCTGGCAACGAATTATCGAATTAGATGGCCTACTTCTGTGCTGCAAACTTCGATGATTCCGTGCTTCAGGACATAGTTTTCTGGGAAGATTATATGCACGTTGTAATTCCAACTTTGTCTTATATCTTAAATCTTGCTTCCAAGTTGAAAAAAAATCAGTCGTACAAACTGCATGCAAAAGGTTATTTATTAGCAACCTGTGAGAGCTAATGTACTTAGTACAGGTCCACATAACTGACACCTTCTGTGTTATTCAGTAAACTACTCTTTTCAACAGGGTTGCTTTATGTGCTGGACCACTGTAATGCATCCTGAAATCTCTATTTTGTTGGCTTACTTGAGGCAGTTCTCCCAATTATGATATTGATTCATTGTGGTTTTGTTGGAAATATGTGATTATTTTAGGTCTAGCAGCTTGACATCAAAGTTACAAATATCTTGGAAATTCCCTGCCATGATGTGTGTTTTGAAATAGTAATGTCTTGCAGGTTGAACCTAAAAAAAAGTCATCAAAGTAGGTGATCTAGCAGAAGAAAGAGATCAAAGCGTTATGAATTGAAGTAAGTGTCCCTGCTGATAACAAAGAAAATTTCTTGTTTAATTAAAATTCTTAGGTTATAATGAAACTTGTTATGGTTTGAAACATTTTGTGTGAATATGGAATTTGAGTATTTAAGCAATATGGTTTGTTTGTGGCTGATTTTTTACAAAGGTCAAAACAGTGTTTTGTGCACGTCTTGTACTGAGACTCCGTTTATTTTTCTCCCTGGGTCGCTCGCCTGTCGTGAACAAGTAGACAGATGATCATCTTCACTTTGAATCTTCTTGTACAATAAAAAAGTTCAAAGTGTAGCAGAGGAGGAAGAATTGAAATCTCTTCTCCTTGGTTATGTATATAATAAAGTTGCTGAGTACATTCTTGGCTGTTCTGCCAATCTGTTAAATTTTATGCTTATCAGAGATGTCCAAATATTGTAAACCTTTTTCGTAGTTTAGACTTAATGAAACACTCTGCCGTTTAAAAAATAATCATTCATGTGAAGTAATTTGACAGTTCATATTTATAATACAGATTTTTAAAAAATTCCTAGTGTAGAACAAGTGTCTGCCTCTTAATTGCAACAGCTCATTCAGTAGCACTGCCTCTAAGACTGGAGTTTGTGGGCATCGTTCCAAGACCACACAATGTGAATTAACAAGTCAGTACGACATTGAGCCAGTGCTATGTTGAGACAGGTTTTATGCTTCTTCAGGTGGATGTTAAAATATCAGTATTCTTACTCAAAGACTAACTCCTTTTATTCCTGGCCAATATTTTGAAGTACTGAAAAGTGAAGGATAAGCTTTGATGAAAGAGATCAAAATCAAAACCTAATTTCTTTTTGAACAGTCTGTGAAAAATCTTCTCTGTTACTCACCCCTAACCGTCGAAACAAGACTGGACACAAACTTCATATTGTCTAATTAAAAATTTTCAAATGTAAACCCTTTCTGTACCTACAGAGTACCTTAGGAATGGAGCTGCATTTTCTCCTTGGTGATGGTTATGGACTAGCAATCTGGCAACCTGGCTTTATACTCTCGAGCAGTGTTTTCCAAATTTTCTAATATGACTTTTAGCACTTGAATTGTAACCTGACTCCAGATGTCAAAAAAAATTAAAACAACAATAATTTGTTGTTTTAACAATGTTTCTGAGTGAATGACCCAGGTATCATCTGCAAGCTGAAGTGCGATGACTGAAATTGGAATGGGTTTGGTTTTGAATTGAATTTACTGCAGCTGTATGTAGCATTGCAGTGAGGAAGATGGAGAAGAGGTTGGTTCAGTGACACAGCCTTGTTTGGCCCCAATCTTCACTGAGTTGAAATAGAATCTGTGGGGGTTCTGTTGGTGAGGATAAAGACTTGCATGTCATCCTGGAATAGTCTCTGAGGACAGCAAATTTGAGGTGGATATGCCATAAACTTTCATATTTGACAAAGTCAAAGACTTTCATGAGATCAGAAAGGCCACACAAAGCAATTGATGCTGTTCCTTGCGTTTTTCTTGGATTTGTGCACAGTGCAGACCATGGCCAGGATTCCTTTAACATCTGAAACTTATGACATTAACAAGGGCCAATCCCCAATATGGAATGAAATGCTGCAGTGATTTTGAAAACTTCCAGGTGTCCATTCAAATATCAAAGCGACTAAGACCTTTCATTAGGTTTTAAAGGACGAAGACAAGAATGAATACCTTTCCCAGAGTGGTGTCTGAACTCATCCTCCTGAGAGTAAATGCCAATTTTCCCAGGGCAGTGAGGACAAATGCAGTTATGAGACCCTCATCATGGGGTAGAGTCTCACGGTCAACCCCTTCTTTCCATCCCCCGTGTTCCTTGGAGAGACCCTTCCTTTTCAGCCTGGCAGCTGCAGAGGCACACAACTCCTACTTCCCTGCTGCACCCTCCCAACCCCTTGCAGCCCAAGTTGCCAGATCAGGCTGAGACTGCCAGGGGCAGTGTGAGGTTGGCACCGGAATGGGGGGAGACTAGTGGGGCCCCATCTTGGAATGTCTCTGGTTGGGGGTGTTAGTGGAGGTGATTGAGACCTTGGGGTGATGGTGGTTGGTCACCCTCATGCCTATTAGGGGGTGAAGGGTTGGTGGGTGGAGGAAAGAATGCTCCTCTTTGCTGAGCGGTTGGGGTGCTCTTCTTGTCATCGGGCGTCACCATATTTGTTGGGAGGGTGGGGCTGTCTTGCAGTGCTGAGATCAGTACTCCCCTTAAAAAAAGGTACCCAGTTTCTCTAATTTTGCTTTGATTTATTATTGTCACATATATTAACATACAGCGAAAAGTATTGTTTCTGGCACGTGATACAGACAAGCCATTCCGTTCATAGAGAAGAAAAGGAAAGAGTGCAGAATGTAGTTTTACAGTCATAGCTGGGGTGTAGAGAAAGATCAGCTTAGTGAGAGGTAGGTCCATTCAAAAGTCTGGTAGGAGGGAAGAAGCTATTCTTGAGTTGGTTGGTTTGTGAGCTCAGACTAACAGAAGAAGATGGAAGAGAGAATGTCTGGGATGTGTGGGGTCCTTAATTATGCTAGCTGCTTTTCTGAGGCAGCGGGAAGTGTAGACAGTGTGAGTAGGTGGAAGGCTGGCTTGCGTGATGGAATGGGCTATATTCATGACCTCTGTAAGCAGGCTGGCTGGTGTGTTTTATGTTTTGAATATTTTTAAATGCTAAAGGTGGGAGAAATCCAGCTGACAGGTGCTGCTAACACCAGCGGGAAACACTCCGGTTTTCTGAGTGCAGTTTGGGTGAATCCTGGCCCATGTCTGTGGTGCCTTACCTTGGCAAAGGCAGACATAGATGACAAAATTCATCAGTGCCTCCAATGTGCCAGCTCAGCCTTAGACTGAGGAAAAATTTAGTCATGGTTTACTGGATAGCAGTGTTCCCCATGCTCTTATGTACCTAAGAAGCTTGGACAACTGATAGTAGGCACATCAAAACACTTGGAAAGTACCACCAGCAGTGCTTTGCAAGTCAGTGCCCTACCCTAAGCCGATATCGTCAACATCGCTCAAAACTAGCTCTGCTGGGCCACACACATTTTTGTGTTCTTGACACCAGACACCAGAAGCAACTGGCCTACTCCGATCTCAATGACAAGAGGCTCCAAAGGAACAGCGGAAATGCTTTAGGGATGTACTCAAAGCATCCTTGAAGAAGCAGCACTCCGCTGACTGATGGATGTCCCTGCTTGTAACCAACCAAAACAGCGAGTGTTCATTTGGGAAGGTATTGAGCACGTAGAGAAACTTCATCAGAAACATGCGGAGACGAAATCAAGGCATCTGAGAGAGGTGGAAACCTCCCAACAACTCATCTATCCAAATCTGCCAAGCACCACCAACGCTGCAAGTGGCAGAGTCTGCAGATCATGTATTGGACTTATCAGCCAGCTCAGAACTTACTGAACTGGAGTGGAAGCAAGGCATCCTCAATCCTGACAGACTGGCTATGAAGTGCTTTGAGAAGTCTGGTGGGCTTGAGCAAAGCTGTATAGATGCAGGTGTTTTTCTTTTATTTACCTACAAATACACTACATTGTGTTGACAGCATTATTTTTGTTGTTTTTGTGTTGCTTTAAATTGCTTTTGATGTTCACATGAACACTTGCTGATTGTATTAAAAATGCAGTTTTGCATTTAGGCAATTTGCAAGTCTTGCCCAAAAGTATTTTCCATGATAGAGACAAGGGATCCAAGAGAGATCAGATATCTCTGCAAGATAAAACAAACAAATTAGAATATTATTGGAATTGAGACTACTCCCTGTGGTAATGAATAGTGTAGAATTTACCCATTACGTTTTATTGCATTGGGAACCTGAAGCTACTGTATTGTTTACAATGATAGTTGCACATAAATGGTTCAGGAAATTCTATTTTCAGTCACTTTACATGATCATATTGAATGGGAAGATGCAAAGGCCACCAAAGGTTGTTCTCCTATTTTAAACCAGAAGTTGTTGCAATCCTAATAAAGAACATAAGAAGATAAGAACATAAGAAATAGGAACAGGAGTAGGCCATCTAGCCCTTCGAGCCTGCCCCACCATTCAGTAAGATCATGGCTGATCTGAAGTGGCTCAGTTCCACTTTCCCGCTTTCTCCCCATAACCCTTAATCCCCTTGCCTACCAAAAACCTATCTACCTGTGTCTTAAATATATTTAGCGAGGTAGCCTCCACCACTTCAACGGGCAGAGAATTCCAGAGATTCACCACCCTTTGAGTGAAGACGTTCCTCCTCAACTCTGTTCTAAACGCTCCCCCCCCCCCCCCATCTTGAGGCTGTGCCCTCTAGTCCTGCTGTCCTTTCTGTGCAGGAAGAACCTCTCCACCTCTACCCTATCCATCCCTTTCATCATCTTATATGTCTCAATGAGATCCCCCCTCATCCTTCTAAACTCTAACGAGTACAAGCCCAGTCTATTCAGCCTCTCCTCATAGCTCAACCCCCTCAACTCCGGTATCAGCCTAGTGAACCTCCTCTGCACTCCCTCCAAGGCCAAAATATCCTTGCGCAAGTGCAGCGACCAAAACTGCATACGTACTCCAGCTGCAGCCTCACCAATGCCCTGTACAGTTGCAGCAAGACCTCCCTACTTTTATATTCTATCCCCCTCGCTATGAAGGCCAGCATACCATTTGCCTTCCTGACCACCTGCTGCACCTGTCGGCTGGGTTTTTGCGATTCATGCACAAGGACCCCCAGGTCCCTCTACACCGTAGCATGCTGCAGCTTTTCGCCCTGTAAGTAGTAGTCCTTCCTACTATTATTCCTACCAAAGTGGATAACCTCACACTTGCCAACATTGTATTCCATCTGCCAGGTCCTCGCCCACTCGCTCAGCCTATCTAGATCCCTCTGCAGACTTTCCACACCCTCCGCACAATTTGCTGTACCACTTATCTTTGTGTCATCGGCAAATTTCGACACCTTACACTCGGCTCCCCCCTCCAGATCATCTATATAAATGGTAAATAGCTGAGGCCCCAGCACTGACCCCTGGGGCACTCCACTAGTCACCAACCGCCAATCCGAATAGCACCCATTGACACCCACTCTCTGCCTCCTATTTGACAGCCAATCCCCTATCCACGCTAACACCTTACCCCCAACTCCATGCCCCCTAACCTTCTGTAACAACCTTTTGTGCAGCACCTTATCAAACGCCTTCTGAAAATCGAGGCTGAATAAATTAGGCTTGTACTCGTTAGAGTTTAGAAGAATGAGGGGAGATCTCATTGAGACGTATAGGATGATGAATGGGGTGGATAGGATAGAGGTGGAGAGACTCTTCCTGCTCAGAAAGGATAGTAGGACTAGGGGGTACAGCCTCAAGGTAAAGGGGGGGTGGTTTAGAACAGAGTTGAGGAGGAACTTCTTCACTCAAAGGGTGGTGAATCTCTGGAATTCTCTGCCCGTTGAAGTGGTGGAGGCTACCTCGCTAAATATTTTTAAGACGCGGGTTGATGGGTTTTTGATAAGAGAGGGGATTAAGGATTATGGGGAGAGGGTGGGAATGTGGAACTGAGCCACGACAGATCAGCCATGATCTTATTGAATGGCGGGGCAGGCTTGAAGGGCTAGTTGGCCTACTCCTGCTCCTATTTCTTATGTTCTTATGTTTTTAACACCACATCCACTAGTCCCCCTCTATCCACCGCACTAGACACATCCTCATAGAATTCCAATAAATTCGTCAGACACGACTTCCCCTTAACGAATCCGTGCTGCGTCGACTCTATCAAACAATTCTTCTCAAGATGCCTTGCTATTTTCTCTTTGATTACGGATTCAAGCATTTTTCCTACAACAGACGTTAAACTAACCGGCCTATAATTCCCTACCTTTTGCCTGCTACCCTTTTTAAACAGCGGCGTAACATTAGCCGTTTTCCAATCTTCCGGCACTTCCCCGGAATCCAACGAGGTTTGGAAAATAATCACCAAGGCATCTACTATCACCTCTGCCATTTCCTTCAGAACCCTTGGATGCATTCCATCCGGTCCTGGGGACTTGTCCACCATCAGTATCTCTAGTCTGTCGAGCACTGCCTCTCTAGTAACAATGATCTCATTCAGGCCCTCCACTCCTACCATCTTTCCATTGTTAACACCCGGCAAACTATTCGCGTCCTCCTCCGTGAAGACCGAAGCAAAAAAGTTATTCAAGGCCTCAGCCATTTCCTCATCCCCCACCACTAAATCCCCCCTCTCATCCTCTAAGGCTCCAACATTCACCCTAGCCTGCCTCCTCCTTTTTATATATTTATAAAAACTCTTACTATCCTTTTTTATATTTAGCGCTAGCCTAGATTCATAGTCTATCCTTCCTTTCTTTATCAACTTCTTTGTCATTCTTTGTTGATATTTAAACCTCTCCCAATCCTCTTCTCGCCCACTACTCTTAGCCACTCTAAACGCATCAGCTTTTAATTTAATACTCTCCTTTATCTCCTTCATTATCCACAGCTGATTATCTCTTTTCCTACGATCCTTCTTTACCATCGGAATAAATTTCTGCTCAGCACCAAGAAAGATCTCCTTAAAGATCCTCCTCTGTTCCTCAGCAGACCTACTGATCAATCTGCGTCCCCAATCTACATTCGCCAATTCCTCTCTCATCCTACCGTACTCCCCTCTGTTCAAACAAAGGACACAGGTCCGGGATCCTGCTTTCTCCTCCTCCAACTGCATCAGAAACTCCACCATACAATGATCACTCTTCCCAAGAGGATCCTTCACAACAAGGTCCCTAACTCTACCTGCCCCATTACATAACACCAGATCTAAGAGAGCTCGCTCCCTCGTCGGCTCCAACACACACTGTTCAAGGAAACGATCCCGGCAGCATTCCAAGAACTCTTCCTCAAGCCCACCGCGTCCAACATGGGTCGACCAATCAATATGTAGATTGAAATCCCCCATAATTATCGCTGTTCCATTCCTGCACGCCGCATTTATTTGTGCGTTTATAGCCTGCCCCACCTCCAGGTCATTATTTGGGGGCCTATAGACGACACCCACCAGTGTCTTCCTCCCCTTGCTGTTCCTAATCTCCACCCACAATGATTCCACGTTCTGCTCTTTGGCGCCTTTATCTTCCCTTACTACCACCCTGATACTATCTTAATCGGCAGAGCTACCCCCCCACTTTTTCCTCCCATCTATATCCTTCCTAAACACTTGATACCCCTGTACATTCAGCTCCCAGTCCCTGTCACCTTGCAACCACGTCTCTGTAATGGCCACCAGATCATATCCATTTGTGCTGATCTGCGCCACCAGCTCATTCACTTTGTTCCGAATGCTTCATGCATTCAGATAAAGTTTCTTCACCCCAGCCTTCACCTGGACCCTGGAGATCGATAACTTTTAAAAAGATTTGAAATTCCAGTGACTGACTGACTAGAAGGGATCACACAAGATTCCAAATTGTACTGTAACAATCAAGTTAAAAGCAATGTTTGATGAAACACTTTGAGTAGGGCAATCTGTACTCTAATGTACAGAAACGTTACCTCATTTAACTTTTAAAACAACCAAAAATCCCCCTCCATGGTTATAATATACTCTCTGTTAAGTATTCTCGAGGAACCAATTCAAAGCAATTCTGATGGCTTGAAAACGAAATTGGATGCAAGCAAAAAGACTTATGGGCTGAGTCCCCATGTGTTCTCCCCCCCCCCCCCCCCCCCCCACTCCAATTTTCAACAGATCCTATTCTTGCCGGTAAGGACAAAGGGCTGGGGTGGGGGATTTGGGGGATGTGATTCACAAATGAGTACAACTCAAACTCAACAGGGCCATTTGAACACGGTGCTGAGTTCAAACATCCAATTTTCGTGGTAGCAAAGGCCTTACCTGCAGTCTGAGAGTCACAAATTTTTAGAGTAGATGTAGACATTGATGAAGGGAGTACAGGGTCTGTAGAACTGTAAAACCAGAGTTTTATCATGCATATCTTTTCTGGCACAGCACTGCCTTGGTGCCCTGTTTTCATTCCTTCCTAAAATGACCCCTACTTTAAAAAAATACCTTATTCATAACATTTGTAAAAGTGCATTGCATAATAATTCAAATTAGGCATTATAAAGCAGTACAGTCAGTTTCTCTCAGTACATATGTGGCATTCAGATGCCTTGCTACACTTGCAGTTGATAGTTATATTTATAATATATATTTTGTGTAAAATATTTTCTAAAATAACCCCACACAGAGTTAACATTCCTAGTTACTATCCACTGACACACAGGCTGGAAAGTAAGTGTGAATGAATGCCTGGTGAGAACAAATGCCCTTTAAGGTAAAATAAGCCGCAGTCAACATCGCCCATGGAAAATAGGCAGTCAGGCAATGTTTTGCCAGCAACATGGGAGTGTCCCTCTGAAGGTTAATGCCTTCATGAGAAATAGTGAAAAATATAGAAGAAAAAAGGATGTTTTTTGATGGGATATTGAAAACTATGGTGCAATAAATGAATATTCAGTAATGAAATTCATGTCCAACTAACCTGATTTTGGTATGTCAGTTGAGGGACGAACATTCACCAGGGAGCCAGAGGAACCACCTTCCCTTTTAATAGTGCCTCGGGATCTTTGTCCATCTAAGCCACTAAAAACATTCTTCAATTTAAAGTCTCAACTGAAGAGTGAGGTTTTGAATAATGTACCATTCCCCTGTGTTAATTCAGGTTATGGGATATGAATCCCCAGTCTTCTGAATCAGTAATATGAGTGCTACCAATTAATTTAATTTTGAATGCTTTAGCAGTTTAGAAGTTTTAAGATAGATTTTTTTCTTTATAATTTTTGTAGTTATTATTGATATATCACTTGGGCGCATTAACTTGCACTAGTTAATTATGCTGCACAATTTTCCAAGTTGACATTTAATGTTGATCAGCCAGTATTTCCAGTTGCTTATTGCATGGCTCAGGTTTTACATGGGGTTTTTCAATATTGTGAAATGTACTATAAACATGCTTTTGCCAAGATCTCTGTGTAAATGAAAGTAAATCATATTGTTCTACTCTACTTGCAGCAGGAATGGTTTAGAATTATGCTGAGAATGTCTGAAACACAGACTAGAGATGAATGTTTTTATTACAATTCAAATACACTTATCCAATGTTGTGTGAATGAGCAAGAGCCCGTCTTTTGCATGCATGAAAGTAGCACTTAGAACTTTTTGTATATGCTTTTACGCAGAAAATCGCCTTTGTTGAACTGGCCCATTGTAATGCTACAAACCTCGCCCTGTCTCCTCACAGTCCCCCATTGTACATTCCAGACAGCATGTTTCTCATGAATTATAGGCAGCATTAGAAATGTGCCATATAAGGAATTATATTTGCAAATCATTACCCCTATAAATCAACTTTCTCACTTATGAACAATATTAGTGTAGTTTTTGAGGTCAATTGTAGCATCTCCAGCATTGCTCTGACATTTATGGCTCACTACCGCAATATTCAGTGCGTTTATCCATTATGGGAGCCTGTGGGGGGAAAAAAAATGAAATAGAAGAACAATGATGTTTATCAGGCTCCTTCAGGGTAATTGTGAATATACGTAAATAAGAAATTGTAGTGGAACTTGAAGAGGGATAAATTGCATTGAATCCAGAATTCCCCCTCCTTAACAGCACTGTAGGTGTACCTATACATGATGTGGAGATGCCGGCGTTGGACTGGGGTAAACACAGTACGAAGGCGTTTGACAAGGTACCTCAAGAGGTTATTGCAGAAGGTCAGGGGACATGGAGTTGGGGCTAGGGTGTTAGCATGGATAGAGGATTGGTTGTCAAATAGGAGGCAGAGAGTGGAGGTCAATGGGTGCTATTCGGATTGGCGGATGGTGACTAGTGGAGTGCCCCAGGGGTCGGTGCTGGGGCCTCAGCTATTTACCATTTATATAGATGATCTGGAGGAGGGAACCGAGTGTAGGGTGTCGAAATTTGCTGATGACACCAAGATTGGAACGGCAAATTGTGCGGAGGGTGTGGAGAGTCTACAGAAGGATCTAGATAGGCTGGGCGAATGGGCCAGGAAATGGCTAATGGAATTTAATGTTGGCAAGTGCGAGGTGGTCCACTTTGGTAGGAATAATGGTAGGAAGGATTATTACTTACGGGGCGAAAAACTGCAGCAGGCGATGGTGCAGAGGGACCTTGGGGTCCTTGTGCATGAGTTGTAAAAACCCAGCTTGCAGGTGCAGCAGGTGGTCAGGAAGGCGAATGGGATGCTGGCCTTCATAGTGAGGGGGATTGAATATAAAAGTAGGGAGGTCTTGCTGCGGCTGTATAGGGCATTGGTGAGGCCGCAGCTGGAGTACTGTGTGCAGTTTTGGGCGCTGTACTTACGCAAGGATATTTTGGCCTTGGAGGGAGTGCAGAGGAGGTTTACTAGGCTGATACCGGAGTTGAGGGGGTTGAGCTATGAGGAGAGGCTGAATAAACTAGGCTTGTACTCGTTAGAGTTTAGAAGAATGAGGGGAGATCTCATTGAGACGTATAAGATGATGAATGGGATGGATAGGATAGAGGTGGAGAGACTCTTCCCGCTCAAAGGATAGTAGGACTAGGGGGCACAGCGTCAAGATAAAGGGGGGGCGGTTTAGAACAGAGTTGAGGAGGAACTATTTCACTCAAAGGGTGGTGAATCTCTGGAATTCTCTGCCCGTTGAAGTGGTGGAGGCTGCCTCGCTAAATATTTTTAAGACGCGGGTTGATGGGTTTTTGATAAGCGAGGGGATTAAAGGTTATGGGGAGAGGGTGGGAATGTGGAACTGAGCCAAGACAGATCAGCCATGATCTTATTGAATGGCGGGGCAGGCTCGAAGGGCTGGATGGCCTACTCCTGCTCCTATTTCTTATGTTCTTAAGTCTGTCAACACCAGGTTAAAGTCCAGCCAATTTATTTGATGGTAAATTCACAAGCTTTTGGGGTTTGCCCCTTTGTCAGGTGAATGGAGAACTCTCCATTCACCTGACGAAGGGGCAAACCGTTAAAGCTTGTGAGTTTACTATCAAATAAATTGGTTGGACTTTAACCTGGTGTTGTGAGACCTCATACTGGGTGTACCTATTACCTCAGGGACTGCAGCAGTTCAAGATGCAGCTCACCACCACTTTCTGAAAGGCAGCTAGGGATAGGTAACAAATGCAGGCTTATCCAACAATACCTATAGATGAAAGAAAAATCAAGCCCTGCTTATGAAAACTGCTGACTGAGATAATCTAAGGCATTGCTCATGTTTCAGTATGTGAATTAACATTTCTGATAGTGTTCGCACTTATTTGAGAAATCTCATAGCTTTTGTACACTGCTATTCCAATTTTGAAATATATTGAGTCATTAAACAATTTAGCATCCAATCTTAAAAATCTCCAGTTCCTTACAGTATGACTATTTAAGATGTTTTTGGTGTTGTGGTTTAAATTGTTCTTGTTGATCCATGACAGTTTTTGTCACTGTCAGCAGTCCTTATCAGCAGTTCAGCTTTTATTCTTCACCACCTTGATAATATGATTTTAATGTTGAAAGTGCTAGAATTTAATATTCAACATTTCCATTGCAGCAAGCATCAGAGAATTTTAAATGCCCTTAGGGTCTAGTTAATCTTAGTAAAGAAAGCAGTATGTGGACATCTTTCTCCTATTTGTAACATTTAACATTTTATTACAGATATATAATATATGTGTAATAATCTGATACCTCTGTAATTATTTTGTTGTGTTTGTGGAACATTTCTTTACTACTTATTATTTGCTTCCTTGGGTAACACTTTATTTTTCAAACTTGCCCAACATGAATGGATATACACCTTACAATGGAAGTCCTCCAAAAAAGGTATTGCAGTTGGGCCTCCATTCTCTGGCTCCTAACCGACCTGACTGTGACTTATGGTCTTGTCCTTGTCAATCCTAAACTGATCTCCTGATGTCCCTGTCACTTGAATCAATGGTCACCCACCCTTTAATATACTTGGCTTTCACTAGACTTAACTTTTGGCATGCCTTCCCATTGCTTCCCTGGAAATAAGGCTGCAGATTATTGTCCCTGTGTCACCTATGGCTCTGTAGCAGCCTTAAATCAGAACACGTGCTGCAGAGATGTGAGCTCGCAATTTGTATATGTATGAACATACAAATTAGGACAAGGAGTAGGGCCGCTTTGCTTTTTGAGCCTGCTCCGCCATTTAATAACAGCATGGCAATCTGATTGTAACCTCCACCCGACATTCCTCCCTACTTCCAATAGCCTTATGAAAAAGACTCTACTTCCTCTGCCTTTTGAGGAAGTAGAGTTCCAAAGATGACCCTCTGAAAGAGATTTTTTAAAATCCAATTCAATCAAATCAAGTCCAATTCAGAGTCTCAACAAATTTGAGACATTCCCGATCTAAGCTGACAAGACAGGGCTCTCATCCTGTCTTGGGCTTGATCTTTGTGATCCAAGCTGATTGGAGTAGGCAGGCATTGCACCTCCTCCAAGGCTTGTTCTCATTTGCATCTTAGCCAAAAGATCGAGATGCCGTTTTTAAAAATTGCTTCAAATGAAACTAAAATGTAACCTAATTATTTTTCCTCATTTGTCTTAAATGAGAAGTCCCTTATTTTTAAACAGTGGCCCCTTGTTCTAGATTCTCCCACAAGAGGAAACATCCTCTCCATATTTACCTTGTCAAGACCCCTTGGAATTTTATGTTTTAATCAAATTGCTTTGTACTCTTCTAAACTCCAGGGAATACAAGAGTAGCCTCTCAAATTTTAGTTCCTCAGACACCTGTTCATTCCTGACGTTAATCTAGTAAATCTTCTCTGAACTGCTCCTAACATATTTGCAACTTTCCTTTAAAATAAGGAGACCAGTACTGTACTCAGTACCCCAGATATGGTCCTACCAATGCCTGTACAACTGAAGCATAACCTCCTTACTTTTGTAATAAATTCTCTTCACATTAAACGATAACATTTTATTGGCTTTTCCAAATTTTTGCTGTACCTGCATATTAGCCGTTCCTGGTTTATGCACTAGGACACCCAGATCCTCCTAAATATCAGACCTCTGCAATCTCTCAGCATTTAGATAAAAAGTTTATCTTTTATATTATTCCTGTCAAAATAGAACATTTTACATTTCCCAAAATTATACTCCATTTGCCAGATCTTTGTCCACTCTCACTTAACTTATCTATGTCCCTTTGTAGTCTCCTTATGTCCTCTTCACAATTTACTTTTCTACCTGTGGTGTCAGCAAATTTCGCAGCCATACCTTTAGTTCCATTGTTCAAGTAATTTATATAAATTATAAAAAGTTGAAGTACCCGTACTGATCCCTTTGGCACATCATTCATTAAATCCTACCAACCAAGAAAAGACCCATTTTTGCCAGCTCTATTTTCTGTTAGTTAGCCAGTCTTCCTTCCATGCCAGTATGTTACTGAGGCAGAGAGTGGGGGTTAATGGGTGCTATTCGGATTGGCGATTGGTGACTAGTGGAATGCCCCAGGAGTTGGTGCTGGGGCCTCAGCTATTTACCATTTATATAGATGATCTGGAGGAGGGAACCGAGTGTATGGTGTTGAAATTTGCTGATGATACCAAGGTTGGTGGAACGGCAAATTGCGCGGAGGGTGCGGAGAGTCTGCAGAAGGATCTAGATAGGCTGGGCGAATGGGCCAGGAACTGGCAAATGGAATTTAATGTTGGCAAGTGCGAGGTGGTCCACTTTGGTAGAATAATGGTAGGAAGGACTATTACTTACGTGGCGAAAAACTGCAGCAGGCAACGGTGCAGAGGGACCTTGGGGTCCTTGTGCATGAGTCGCAAAAACCCAGCCTGCAGGTGCAGCAGGTGGTCAGGAAGGCGAATGAGATGCTGGTCTTCACAGTGAGGGGGATTGAATATAAAAGTAGGGAGGTCTTGCTGCAGCTGTATAGGGCATTGGTGAGGCTGCAGCTGGAGTACTGTGTGCAGTTTTGGTTGCTGTACTTACGCAAGGATATTTTGGCCTTGGAGGGAGTGCAGAGGAGGTTTACTAGGCTGATACCGGAGTTGAGGGGGTTGAGCTATGAGGAGAGGCTGAATAAACTAGGCTTGTACTCATTAGATTTAGAAGAATGAGGGGAGATCTCATTGAGACGTATAAGATGATGAATGGGATGGATAGGATAGAGGTGGGGAGACTCTTCCCGCTCAGAAAGGATAGTAGGACTCGGGGGCATAGCCTCAAGATAAAGGGGGGGTGGTTTAGAACGGAGTTGAGGAGGAACTTCTTCACTCAAAGGGTGGTGAATCTCTGGGATTCTGTGCCCGTTGAGGTGGTGGAGGCTGCCTCGCTAAATATTTTTAAGACGCGGGTTGATGGGTTTTTGATAAGTGAGGGGATTAAGGGTTATGGGGAGAGGGTGGGAATGTGGAAGTGATCCACGACAGATCAGCCATGATCTTATTGAATGGCGGGGCAGGCTCGAAGGGCTGGATGGCCTACTCCTGCTCCTATTTCTTATGTTCCTACACCATTGTTATGTTCGTTTTCAGGAGACTCCTCTATCCTTGATACAAAGGCAAACGCCAACCATTGTCAGAATCAAAGTTCTTTATTTGTCCTACATATGTAGGCTGGCTAACCTTAGCTACTTAACTTCCACTCAGTGCTGGAAGTCAGTTAGCAAAAAATGCCGGGAGTAACAAGGCCCTTTTATACAGTTTTACTATTGCTTCAGGTAGATGTGATTTCAAATGAGATTTAAGCACACATCATCTGATTCAATCAAAAACGTCTAGACTTAAGCATACATCACCCGATTCAATCAAAAACGAATAGTTACAGGAATTGCTGCATAGCAAAGAACATTCTATTCAAATATGTATTTATTAGTAACAACCCCCACCCATCAGAACATAATGCATCTTAAAGACATTATGCTTATCTGTTAGCGCAAAAGAGAACGCTGTCATGTACTTAGCTAAACTTGCACCCCAGCCATGCCCAGCAAGCTGGTCTGTGATTATCTTGTTTTGTAGGTTTGCTCCCATGAGCTGTTTCTCTGCCATTCTTGCAAGTCCAATAATTCACCTTGCCCTCTACAGTGGACATTAACTCTTTAATATCGCACCATGAGCTTTTATTTTTCACAGTAACCTTTGATGTGGCACCTTATCAAATGCCTTCTGGAAATCTAAACACAGTACATCAACTGATTTCCTTTCATCCACAGCACATGTACTGCTTTAAAGAATTGTCATTTAGGCTGTCATTTCAGTGCAATACACAAGGAATGTTGCAGTGTCGGAGGTGTGAACAACAAAGGTAAAGTTTATTTATTAGTCACAAGTAGGCTTACATTCACACTGCAAGGAAGTTACTATGAAAATTTAACCAAGCTCCAGGCTGCCACTTCAAACAAATGTAAAACATATTATGGGGTCTGCTGCCTACTCTGCCTGAGATCAGTGAGGGGGAAGGGGGACCCCAATTGGTCTGGGTGGTGGAGAGGATGGGAGCGATGCGTATTCTACCTTTTTTTTTCTACGTATGTGCAGTTGGAAGTGCCGGTTGGAACTGCAGGATTTCAGGCGGGTTATCCACAGAGTTGTGCAGCGTGATTCAGATTCACTGATATTTTTTCAGGCAGAGTGCATATGGGGGGGCCTGAGAACAGGTCTCAAGTCCATTTCAAGTTTGCCCATCACTTAGAATCAAAATGATAAAATAGGGTCCAAAGTATGGCAAAGCCATGAGCTTACCAAATAAGCACGGGAGGGCATTGATTTAGCTTTTCAAAACACATGAAATCAGGATTCCAGATAAATGTTTGAAATTCTGTTGCTGTGCTAGATTTGGAATAGCTGGATCACTCTCTGCTGCAAGGCTCCAGCTCTGCCCCATTCACATCTTTCTCAATCTGCAGGTATAAAATCCGACTTTAAACAATGTGAATCTCTACCACAACACCCATCACCTCCCATTAGAAAGGAGAGCAGAAACTGATGGAGAAAGAAGTAGAGGAGCATTGTTGCTTAAAAATGAAGACAAGAAAAGACCGGTACAAAAGTGGAAGTGATGGTCAATAAGAAAGTAATAAAAATAGAAAACAACCAAAAGTGAAACCACATTCTCCAGTGTTCAATTCCAGTGATTTTGCAGACACCAGTTTTGGTTAAGGATGGCACAATGGTTAGCACTGTGGCTTCACAACTCCAGGGACCCAGGTCCAATTTTGGCCTTGGTGACTGTGTGGAATTTGCATGTTCTCCTTGTGTCTGCGTAGGTTTCCTCTGGGTGGTCTGGTTTCCTCCCCCAGCCCAAATATGTGCAGATTAGTGGACTGGCCATGCTAAATTGCCCCAAGATGTATTGATTTAGATGGATTAGCCATGGTAAATGTTTGTGGTTATAGTGATTCCGTGGGGGAGCAGGCATGGATAAGATACTCTGTCGGAAAGTCAGTGCAGACTCGATGGATTGTGTGGCCTCTCCTGCACTGCAGGGATTCTATGATTCTGTGAATTTTAATATTGAAATTGGATTACAAATTTGGCATTTCAATTGAAGAATGCAAATTTACAATGAAAATGATTGTCAATCAAAAAGTCACGCATTTGGAAAAAAAGTTGTTGAATTGCAACTTTCTTTGTGTTTCAAATTCTTTTTCTTCATGTAATACCAAGCCTAAAACTCCTTTATAAATGAGTAAAGGCTTAAAAGGAAATAGTAAGAAAGTTGAATGGGAAAATATATCAGATGTTAAGTGATGATAGAGAAAAGAACAAAAATTAGAACAGTAGGAAAACATGGAAGAGGAGGTCTGGATCACCAGTAGGTTCCTGAGGCTCGTCAGTGTGAAGGGATAGTTTGGCTGGCCACATTGAATGGAGGGCTGAAGTCCTTGGGGATGATTAAAGCCTTCAAGGTGACCAAGGTGGAGTCTTAAGCTGTAATGTTGAGTTTGCTTCCATTTAGCACAAAACTTGGTAAAGGAGTTGAAGTCAGTGCTAGAAACAGCTTTCCAGTGGCTTGTTAAACAGCTGATTGCTTCTTAAAGATGTTTTCAAGCACTCATTAAAGAAGCTTTGATGCCAGCATTTCAACTCATTTGTGCTTGTTAGACATAGATTATTTATCTATGACTTACTGTTCACAATTTGATTATTTTGAGAGTGCTATCATTCACTACCCTGCATAAATTGTTCAGTTGCTGCATGCAACTGGGATAATGCTAATTGTAGTATTGCTACAAATTCTGGTTGGAATAAAGATTTATACTCTAGAAACCGGTTGTCACTTTGAGCACTCCAGTGAATGCTTAGAAGTATGATACTATGTTGACATACAGTAAGTACTCGTGAGACAATGAATTATTGTGTTACATTAATTGTTTTTTCTGCCTGTAGGTGATTTGCTTGTGCTAATCTTTGGTTCTGTTTTCAGCATTACAATGTCCACTTTGAACTGCTTTTGTTACACTGTAATTCCTTTATCAACATTTTACTATCCAGACAACATTATGAGCTTTTGATCAAATGGTTTTCTTCCTTCATCCCTTTTTCATACAACATTCCTGAGTGGAGAAGGCTTTGTAAGGAAAGCTGTGCCAAGGTTGCGCAGATGTTTTTTTGTGGAAAATTATGTTGTTTTGCCTTGTCTCTCTTACTACAGCACCTGACCAAATGAGCAGTGTGACTGCAGGTCCAGGTTATGCTGCTGCTCAGTGCCTGTTTGAGACAGTTGTACGAATACGGTAGAAAGTGCAAAGGGAGTGTTAAAGTTTAAATTTAACATTAGGTGCACTCTCAGCATAGATGTTTACTTGTATATCATCATGTTTGAGACATTGTTGCATTGGTTTTGTCTTCATATTGTTTGCTTAAGGCAAAATTGAATTTCTGCCAGATTGTAAACAGTCACTTACCTCATTGACATTCTGTTGATGCATCTGTTTTCTCTCCAGGATTTGGAATGCACTGACCGATAACTATGGTAATGTAATGGCTGTGGACTGGAAGACATCCCACACTCGTGCTTTGCACCTGCCAACACTGAACCTGTCAGAAAAGACAGTGAGTGATTCACCGTTACTGCCTTGGACATCACTGAATTTGCAGATTTTGGTTTCTGCTTTAAAAAAAACAGCTTATCAGTTGTGTAAAACTGTCTGGCACTGTGATCGTTATGGGTTACTCTATATGATTTATAAATAATAGAACTGTACTTCTAAGCCTAATCTTTTGGGAATCAGTGATTAAAGGACCACAAAAACAGTTTGCTGCTGTAAAAAGATGTAAATTTGTGATCCTTTTTATATTGGTCTTTTCATTCAGAATTTGTTAGCTATGTGGCCTTCAATCTACTTTGCAGCAGACCTGTAATGAGACAAAACAGTGTAAACTCTTCCAGAATTCAAATGAAAAGACCACAAATATAAAAACAGCATTATAACCTTGTTCAGGCATTGCACATGGTATAGCCAAACCAATTTCTGTTTGCAGTTTTGGTCTCCATGTTTAAGGAAGGATATACTTGCATTGGACTATAGCATAAGTTCACTAAATTGTTTGCTTGGATGAGAGTTTATCTTGAGATGAAGGGCTGAGTAGATTGAGCCTATATTTAAAAGAATGAGAGCTTCTGAGGGGATGTAATAGGATAGGTGTTGAGAGATTGATTCCGCTGGTCAAGGAATCTAAAACTTGGGGGTAGAGTCTTTGGACTGAGGTGAGGAGAAATTACTTCACTGAAAGGATTGTTAATCCAGAGGGTTGTGTTTCTCCATCATTGAATACATTTAAGGCTGGGACAGATTTTCATTCTGTCAGGAAATCAAGGGATTTGGGGAGCGAGTGAGAAAGTGGAGTTGAGATCAGCTCAGATGAATAGGGTATATTACAATTGACTTCTGATGTAGGATCATTTTTTTGGCTTAACATTGTAGCTGAATATGAATCTGTTCTCACATGACATCTAAACATGTACCTCCTAAAAGATAGCTTCAAGTGTGTTCAGGCCAATTTATATGGTAAAGGCAGTGTCAGCAATCCTAGCACCAAACAGATCAGGCAAAAGTAAGACAAAGAGCAAAGGAAGTCCAGATTAAACTGCATTTATTTCAATGCAAGAGGCATGAAGGGCAAGGCAGATGAACTCGGCATGGATGGGTACTTGGGACTGGGTTATTATAGCAATTACTGAAACATGGCTAAGGGAGGGACAGGACTGGCAGCTCAATGTTCCAGGGTACAGATGCTATAGGAATAATAGAACAAGAGGTAAGAGAGGAGGGGGAGTTGCACTTTTGATTAGGGAAAGCATCACAGCTGTACTGAGGGGGGATATATCTGAGAGTTCAGCCACTGAGTCTATATGGGTAGAACTGAGAAATAAGAAGGGGGAAATCACTTTGATAGGGTTGTACTATAGGCCCCCAAATAGTTGGAGGGAAATTGAGGAGCAAATATGTAAGGAGATTACAGATAGCTCTAAGAAAAATAAGGCGGTAATAATTGGAGATATTAACTTTCCCAACATTGACTGGGACTGCCATAATATTGGAGAGTTGGATGGAGAGAAATTTGTTGAATATATTCAGGAAGAATTTCTCATTCAGTATGTGGATGGCCCGACTAGAGAGGGGGCAAAATTTGACCCCCTCTTGGGAAATAAGGAAGAGCAGGTGACAGAAGTGTTAGTGAGGGATCACTTTGGGACCAGCGACCATAATTCTGAGTTTTAAGATCGCTATGGAGAATGATAGGTCTAGCCCAAAATTTAAAATTCTAAATTAGGGCAAGGCCAATTTTGATGATATGAGGCAGGAACTTTCAACAGTTAATTGGGGGAATCTGTGGGAAGGTAAGTGGTATGCTTTCAAAAGTGTGTTAACCATTGTTCAGGGTAAACACATTCCTCTTAGAGTGAAGGGCAAGACTGGTAGAAGTAGGGACCCCTGGATGACTCAGGATATTGACACCCTGGTCAAGAAGAAAGAGGAGGCACATGACATGCATAGGCAGTTGTGATCAAGTGAATCCCTTGAAGAGTGTATGGGGTTTAGGAGTAGAGTTAAGAGAGTAATCAGGAGGGCACGATATTGTTTTGGCAGATAAGGCAAAGGAGAATCCAATGAGCTTCTACAAATACATAAAGGGCAAAAGAGTAACAAGGAAGAGAGTAGGGCCTCTTAAGAATCAACAAGGTCATCTATGTGCAGATCCACAAGAGGTGGGTGAGATCCTAAATTAATATTTCTCATCAGTATTTACTACTGAGAAAAGCATGGATGTTGGGGAATTTGGGGAAATAAATAGTGATGTCTTAAGGAATGTACATATTACAGAGAAGGAGATGCTGAAAGTCTTAAAGCGCATCAAGGTTGATAAATCTGTGGGACCTGATGAAGTGTATTCCAGGACTTTGTGGGAGACTAGGGCAGAAATTGCATGTCACCTAGCTGAGATATTTGAATCATCGATACTCGTGGGTGAGGTGCCTGAAGATTGGATAGTGGCAAATGTTGTGCCTTTGTTTAGAAAGGGATGCAGGGAAAAGCCTGGGAACTACAGGGCAATGAGCCTCACATCTGTGGTGGGTAAATTATTGGAAGGTATTTTGAAAAACAGGATCTACAGAATTTAGAGACGCAAGTACTGATTAGGGACAGTCAGCATGGCTTTGTGAGCGGAAAATCAAGTCTCTCAAATTTGATTGAGTTTTTTGAAGGGGTAACCAAGAAGGTAGATGAGGGCAGTGCAGTTGTTGTTGTCTACATGGACTTTAGCAAGGCCTTTGACAAGGTAGTATATGGTAGGTGGTTGTATAAAGTTAAATCTCATGGGATGGAGGGTGACGTATCTAAACGGATACAAAAGTGGCTTCTGTCGGTTGTAGAGAGTTGTTTTTCAAACTGGAGGCCTGTGACCAGCGGTGTGCCTCAAGGATCAGTGCTGGGTCCACTGTTATTTGTCATTTATATTCATGATTTGGCTGAGAATATAGGAGGCATGGTTAGTAAGTTTGTGGATGACACTAAGATTGGTGACCTAGTGGACAGTGAAGAAAGTTATCCCCAATTGCCATGGGATCTTGATCATTTGGGCCAGTGGGCTGACGAATGGCTGATGGAGTTTAATTTAAACAAATGTGGGGTGATGCATTTTGGTAGATTGAACCAGGGCAGGACTTACTCAGTTAATGGTAGGGCGTTGGGGAGAGTTACAGAACAGACACCTAGGGGTACATGTTCATAGCTCCTTGAAAGTGGAGTCACAGGTGGACAGAGTGGTAAAGAAGGCTTTCGGCATGCTTGGTTTCATCGGTCCAGCATTGAATATAGGCGTACTATAGGCCCCCTATAGTCGTCTTGAAGTTGTACAAGACATTGGTAAGGCCACACTTGGACTATAGTGTGCCATTCTGGTCACTGTATTATAGAATGGATATTATTAAACTAGAAAGAGTGCAGAAAAGATTCACTGGGATGCTACCAAGACTTGATGGATTGAGTTATAAGGAGAGGCTGGATAGACTGGAACGTTTTTCCTCTGGAGCTTAGGATGCTGAGGGGTGATCTTATAGAGGTCTAAAAAATAGTGAGGGGCACAGATCAGCTAGATAGTCAATATCTTTTCCCAAAGGTAGGGGAGTCTAAAACTAGAGGGCATAGGTTTAAGGTGAGAGAGTTACAGAAGTGTCCAGAGGGGCAATTTTTTCACACAGAGGGTGGTGAGTGTCTGGAACAAGCTGCCAGAGGTGGTAGTAGAGGTGGGTGTAATTTTATCTTTTAAAAAGCATTTAGATAGTTACATGGGTATGATGGATATAGGGGGATATGGACCAAATGCTGGCAATTGGGATTAGCTTAGAGATCTTCACAAAAAAAAGGGCAGCATGGACAAGTTGGGCAGAAGGGCCTGTTTCCATGCTGTAAACCTCTATGACTCTGACCCTTACTTGATGAAACAAGCTATCTGATTTTACTATAAAAGTGCAAAATTCTGTTCAAAAAGGTGAAATTCAGAAGTGGCATTAAATCTAGAAGTGTCATTCTCATCATACTTCTGGTCTGATGTGATGCACACAGCCACTTTCCTTTTTGGTACTAAGGGAATTTCATTATTGCTGTGCCCTAATACATCATTGATGCAGAACCTACCTTCACTCACATGAGTCACAGGCAGGGAGCAAAGTTCATTGGATAGAAACTATTGAAGATACTTCGTTAAGACAGCTGTAAGCATTTATTATTTATTTGTTCCTTCAGAAATTGTTCTGGTAATTAAACTTGGCTTTTTCTGATCGTGAACACTGAGTTTTGACTCCAAGCAAGCATTTGCTCATAGCTGATTTCACCCAATTGCAGAAAAATGTAAGAAGCAAAAATCAGAAGACTACCAATGAATTTCATTAATTGAGACACATGTCTAAAAGTGAGCATCTTCACTGTTGAACCAGTGAATTGTGTTGACGTCTAAATAATTCCAGATTTAGTTTGGCCAACAAATGCACAGAATTTCACTTATGGCAATACACCTATCAAAAATGTATGCAAATTGAAATGATCAGTATTTACTCAAATCCAAAAATGTAATACCCAATACTGCAGCTATAACTAAGCCCTATTGTCCCAAAGTGTTGGAATGATGTCCTTTTGATGCAGCTGGTAATAATTGGTATTATTTGGCAACAATTAGGGGAATCTCTATTTTAATTGCCATGTTATATTAGTAGTTAGACTATTTCCCTGAATTGATTCAGGTTTCATATTTGTAGGGGAACAAATGCGATTAAGAACTATTCTGGTTTAAAAATAAAATGCAAATTGCAATCTTTTGGCCATCCGTATAATCCTCTGTTCCCATATATGTATGTTACCTCGTCTAATTAAATAAATGGTTGCTGCAAATTGTGCGGAGGGTGTGGAGAGTCTGCAGAAGGATCTAGATAGGCTGGGCGAATGGGCCAGGAAATGGCAAATGGAATTTAATGTTGGCAAGTGTGAGGTGGTCCACTTTGGTAGGAATAATGGTAGGAAGGACTATTACTTACGTGGCGAAAAACTGCAGCAGGCGACGGTGCAGAGGCACCTTGGGGTCCTTGTGCATGAGTCGCAAAAACCCAGCTTGCAGGTGCAGCAGGTGGTCAGGAAGGCGAATGGGATGCTGGCCTTCATAGCGAGGGGGATTGAATATAAAAGTAGGGAGGTCTTGCTGCAGCTGTATAGGGCATTGGTGAGGCCGCAGCTGGAGTACTGTGTGCAGTTTTGGGCGCCGCACCTGCGCAAAGATATTTTGGCCTTGGAGGGAGTGCAGAGGAGGTTTACTAGGCTGATACCGGAGTTGAGGGGGTTGAGCTATGAGGAGAGGCTGAATAAACTAGGCTTGTACTCATTAGAGTTTAGAAGAATGAGGGGAGATCTCATTGAGACGTATAAGATGATGAATGGGATGGATAGGATAGAGGTGGAGAGACTCTTCCCGCTCAAAAAAGACAGTAGGACTAGGGGGCACAGCGTCAAGATAAAGGGGGGGCGGTTTAGAACGGAGTTGAGGAGGAACTTCTTCACTCAAAGGGTGGTGAATCTCTGGAATTCTCTGCCCGTTGAAGTGGTGGAGGCTGCCTCGCTAAATATTTTTAAGACGCGGGTTGATAGGTTTTTGATAAGAGAGGGGATTAAGGGTTATGGGGAGAGGGCGGGAAAGTGGAACTGATCCACGACAGATCAGCCATGATCTTATTGAATGGCGGGGCAGGCTCGAAGGGCTAGATGGCCTACTTCTGCTCCTATTTCTTATGTTCTTATGTTCTAATCTCTCAGTACTTGCTCGTCGAGTTAGAGGATATTCTAATCCTAATGGGTAGGAGCCAACTGCGGCTCCACTTCCCTGACCATTGTCTGACTTAGTCCTTGACAGCATTAGGATATGGGGAGTGGGTAAGAAAGCGGAGTTGAAGTCCAGAATTAGGACCATACAGTTAAAGATTAACCTGCCAAAGGCAGATTCAGGATCAACCAAGATCATTTACAGCTGATGGTGTGAAGCCAGGTCCAGATATGACACTGGCTATACGACGGATGTCCATTCGTGAGGACAAGCATGCTTTGCAGCGCTTCCTTAGTATGACTAATTATCTTCCTATGTTCATTCCTTGCTATAGTGAGGTCATTGGACCTCCTTGTTAGCTTCTACACCAAGATGTTGAATGGTGTTGGCAAGCATTCAACAAACTCAAGCAGGCGTTCTCAGCCCCTCCGGTATTTTGACTTTTGAGCACCTATTCTCCTATCAGCAGATGCCCTCTTGGCATTGCATCCATAATGGCAGACTAGTAGCCTCTGCACTGACTGCCCTCACTGACACTGAGCCTTGTTATGTCCAGATCAAGAAAGAACTCCTGCTCTAGTTTTTGCTTGTCAGAAGTTTCATGACTTCATATGTGATTGTCCGTAATTGTTTAAACTGATCATCAGCCACTCATAACTATTCTTAAAAAGCCTTTTTACACTTTATCTGTGTGATTGCAACACATGGTGCTTAAGCTGCAATACTGCAACCTCTATGTTATCTGCAAATGCGGTAAGCAGTTATACCATGCTGATCTTTCCAGACCTCATCACTGACTAGACAGGGGAAGACATCAACATCATGACTATAGAGGTACTTTCCACTTGTTGAGTTGAAGAACTCAAGAAGGCCCTACAGGCAGATCTCACATGCAGGCAGCTCCACAGTGCCATCATGAAAGGTTGGCCCAAGTACTCAAACATAGCGTCACCATGAGCTTCACAAATTCTTCTTCTTGGAAGAATTATTGATACTGCATGAACAACAGTTTGTCGTCCCATCTCTCTGCTGAGGTACTGCTCGCAGCAACTGCACAAGGGCACCTAGGGCTGGAAGCAACCAGATACAGGGCAAAGAAATCCCTATACTTGCTCTTGAAGTGGGAGCAAATAGAGCAGGAAGTATTCAGGCATGTACTGTGCAATGCATTCAATCCACAGTAAGCCAAAGAAACACTATACCATCTCAGACCTCGCATGGTCACTCATGGCAGCTGATACCTTTGAATGGAATGGTAAACAGCACTTGGTCCTGGTCGACTTGTACTTTGGTTTGAAATCGACCACCTGTCAGATGTGAAAGGTAACGTAGTCATAGGCAAACTCAGGAGGTACTTCATCACATGCGGCATCCCTCAGAAGATAATGATGGACAACACTCACCAGTTTGTTACCAGTGAATTCAGGGACTTGCATTTATATGGGACGATGAGCACATTGAGTAGTTTCCTATACCTACAGTCAAATGGCCTAGCAAAATGAACAATAAGCTCAGCCAAGCACCTACTTGAGAAATGTGCCTGAGACCACACAGATATCAATATTGCACTCCTCAGCCTGCGAAATATGCGTAAAAAGGGTCTGTTCTTGTCAGCAGAGCAAATGTTCTCCAGGATCACAATTCGCACTGCTAACACCCTATTGCAACCAAAAGCCAACTGACGTGAATGGCGCCCTCATTGGAGTGGCAACAAAGGAGAAAGGGGGATTATGATCGAAATGTTCGCAGACTCTTCCTGTTAGCACCTGGTAATACGGTCCGGATCCCACACAGCTGTGACAGACTGATTTGATTTGATTTATTATTGTCACATGTAGTAACATACAGTGAAAAGTATTGTTTCTTGTGCGCTATACAGACAAAGCATATCATTCATAGAGAAGGAAACGAGAGAATGCAGAATGTAGTCTTACAGTCATAACTTGGGTGTAGAGAAAGGTCAACTTAATGCAAGGTAAATCCAGTCAAAAGTCTGATGGCAACAGGGAAGAAGCTGTTCTTGAGTTGGTTGGTACGTGATCTCAGACTATTGCATCTTTTTCCTGATGGAAGAAAGTGGAAGAGAGCGTCTAGGGTGTGTGGATTCCTTAATTATGCTGGCTGCTTTGTCAAGGGCTCCCTAAGCAAATGCAAATAGAAGCTCATACAGAGGCCAAAGGCTGCAAACCCTGCAGTCACAGGGTACACTGATGCAACCCACACTGAGGGCATCAACCCAAGGGCAACTCAAACACAGCCAGCTGGCACAATCACGCACCAAAGGTGAATGAATAAACCAAATACAAGGCTCCAGGAATATATGATGAACTAGTCAACAAATGGCCTTGTTTTACAAAATGGGGGAGTCAGGAGGGTACGCAATGGGCTTTCAGTCAGCTGCAGCAGCCTAATTAGTGTTTTGCAAAATGTAATTAGTTACTTGTTGGCACGTTAACTTCTATATGTTGTAAATAGTTGACATTCAGTGACTGTTCTGTTAGATTGTTACACCTCCGTCCTAACTTAAACAGGGAAGACGTAGACCAAGTGGTCTTGTGAATGCTGAATGACATAGACACAAAACAGGTCACGTGTCAGGAGTGTGGGAGTTCTCCCTGGAGCGTAGGCAGACACACACAGCATGTAAGAGCTGCTCAATGTTATCAATAAATCTTTATTGTTGTAAGTCCCTGGTCGTCAATCATTGCAACCTAGTGCTTCCTACAACAGTAATGGTTCACCATCATCTTATCAAGGGTGACAAGGAAAGGGCAACAAGTTCCAACCTTGCCAGCAATACCTGGAGACAAAGTGTCACAGGAAAGAGAAGAAAAAACTGATAGATTGAATGCACACAATAGTCAGACTCCAAGTCTTGTTACTTAGTGCAGTACAGGCAGACTGTCTGACTGTAATGATTATACAAGACCATGATGTACATTAAAACAGAGTGCACAAAGGTAGTTATTTTATTTATAATTTCCCTTTCTCCAGTTCTCAATGCTGATTCTTAAACTTCTGAGAATGTCTATGACAACATAAATATTATGCTAAATAGTGTTAATCCCACAGTGCTTCAATCTCATTAATGTTATATTGAAATCACAGTAGAACTGCCATTTAGCATATATTGGTGGTTATTAATGCACTGATTGACACCTGTGGTTAATTTTATGCCTCTCATCTGTATAAAAGCATGCAAAATATTTTTGATGGTGGATTGTGAAAGAATCGGCAGCTGGCTTTGGGCTAGAGACAAGCAGCAAGTTCAAAGAAGAAAAATGGGAAAGGTTTTGGATTGAAGTCAATCGCCACTTTGTAGTGGCAACTGTCCAATTCAGAACAGCGTGCATCCTACCACAGTGGGGAGTTTAACTTTTGTCAGTCACAGTTAAGAATTTGCAATTCAACTGACTTATAGTCATGAAATTGAATTCCAATTAGCAGCCAAATACCATCTCAGTTTCCCATTATAACATTTATCTGTCTGAGATTCCATGGGACAGCAATCCCTGTCAAAAGAGTTGTTGAATCTCATTGTTCATCCAGTGTTAAGAGTGCAGCTTACAGCACTCCTGTCTGAGGATTTAACTGCTGTGATTCGAGGAAGACACTAATCCCAAGAGACCCCTACTGATGCACAGCAACCACTCATCTACAGTTCTGTACAGAATGTGGGTTAAGAGTTCATAGTTCACGCACTGTCACCTCGGACTTGTGTGGAGATAAGGACTGGGAGCATACTGAGATTTGAATATTTGAATAAATAGTGTTTGATTCTTGGCCAGATTTATAAGTATGCTTGTATATCTCTCTGTGTGTATATCCATCTAGGATATATACTTGCATGCTGGCCTTACTTTGTGTCAGTAGTTAACATTATAACATGCTATCTCATTTAGTTTTCCAATGCTTCCTGTCTCAGTAAATTAAGGATCTGGTAACTGCATCAATTTTGACACAATCCCCCATGAGTTAATCAGTAACCAAAATGACCAAATTTACCAAACAAACTGCTGAAAGAAAAAATTACTTATAGGATTTCACTTTTTGTAACTTCTACCTCAACACACATCATAATCAACACAAACTAATCATGAGTTAATAGGCAAATGGTACTTCAAATAAAAAGACAAATTTTACTTTTAAGCATTTAACACAAGAAGGATCTGCTTTAAATGACCAATTGCATAATGCTATGAGAAGAAGTGAGTCAGGAGTTTTATTTTATCATCCTTTAAGAAATGTACAAACATGCTAGGTACCCAAGTTATTAAGATTGTCAATCACTTATGGTTGTCATGATAATGCTCAAAATTCACTCTGCTGGCTCTTGAGCAATGCTGTATAACACCAAATCATTAGGTAGGTACGAGCCCTTGCTTAAAGCTGTGACCACATTCCTGAAAATCATGACTAAGTGAATCATAAGTGTGAGAAACACAGCTCACAGTTAAACAATTTAGTCAAGTCAAGTTCTGAAGGAGCAAGATTTTATTTGACGTTCTTGCAAGACCGGGTGTCTAGCGAAATAGGCACACCTCACATAGATTTACAGCACATTTTATACCTTTTTTACAAGCATTGTAATGGCTTTGCAACGTGATGTTCTCTCCTAATTGGTGGTCCCTGTCCCATCTATGTGTTGACATTCTCCTATTGGCTCGAGGTGCCCTAAGTTCCTATCCCATCTAACAATGTCTCCTGTTATCACAAGAGTGCATTAGCAAACTCATCCATCTTATCCAATACTGTTACATGTCCAGTTCAGATTGGCAGTAATCAATCCTTTGCCAACTTAATCACTGCTGTCCCGACTATCTCAGTGACCCCTTCCCCCTTTTATGCTTAGTTGTATAAACAACACATCTTGCAGACCATTTGCTTTTTATAACGTGGGCCTCTTACATTCCTGCAGGATGTGGTGTATGCTTCACTGCCCATCACATCTCTGATGTTATCTCTGCATTACAGGCAGTCTTTTTATTATCCCTAAGTATTGCTGTGTTAGCAGCATCGAACCTTATGTCCTATGTTTGTGACTAAACTCACAGTTGTTTCCATAAAGTGGGTTATCAATATGCCTAACAATATCCAATCTATTTGACTTCAAGCTATTTCTCTATGCTCTACAAATATATGTGTTAACAACATCTTTACCTATTGCTCACATAAGTTCCTATGGTTCTTTTGGACGTTGATTTTTCTATGTGAAAAATGTACGATGAAAATATTTTACCATGCATGTGCAGCACTATGTGGTCCTAGTTGAAAGAACTTGCAAAATAAAATTACGTCACTAATTATTGAAGAACTACAATATACAATACAACTGAATGCTTTAAAACAATTCTGCTACTCACCTCAGTGCAGTACTTGTAGATTCGCCAGGCTCCATCTAGTTGCAGAGGTTCATCAATGCAGACAGCAGCTGAAGTCTGAAGATGACCTGCATTGATCAATTTATGCTACCATTTGGTGTTCTAGACTAAAGTGTGAGATTGCGAGGCCAGCAGGGGAGCAAGAAGTTGTGATTTGCAGATCCTGAGGACTAAGGGAAGAATGAAGGCTGGGCGGCGAGTTGGGAGTCAGCAAGGTCAAGTGGCAAGGACAGGAGTGGGAGAAAAAAGGGTTTTAGTTCAGTTGAGTTGCATAATCGGTGCAGGCTTGGAGGGCAAAAGGGCTTATTCCTGTGCTGCAGTTTCTTTGTTCTCTTCGTGCACAAATGTGGGAGCCCTTCGTGAGCAGACAGGCCATTGTAGAGGAAGTCTGTGAAAAATTACGTAAAAGTGAAACCGGCAACATTAAACAGATATATCGACACTACTTTACGTTAAGCAAGTCAGAATTAAGCCCAGATTTAACACAACCTCCCCACCTACAGATCATCTTTCTCATGAACACGTAAGAGTCCTTATCCTTTTACAGAAAGTTACTAAGCTCCCAACTTTTTAGCGTTTAAGTATATATAATTAAAACAGATTTTGTATGTTTATTTGTGTTACACCTGAGTTAACATTTACTCAGTATGGATAACACAAACAAAACAAATATCATTCCATAAAAATTATCCCAAATTGATCTGAAGTTGGGAATATATGTAAACAAAACTTTCTTTTGAAACTCAAAGCCCATACAGACTCTTTTCATTACCCTTCATTTGTCAAAAAATAAACATCTTTATCCCCTAAACTTTAGGTAAATTCCCTATTCATATAAGTTGCTATTCCGTGCACTCAATTTGTTCATTCAGTTAAAAATTAGAAACAGTAATGCTGACACTAATCACTTTGATTCAGAAGGTAACACAAAGCTGAATGAGTTAATCTTTTCTACAAAAGGCAAAGACTTCATGTATCACTATGCTGTGATACATAATCTTGAAGCTGATAGATTTGTTTGTTGCCTGTAATTCATGATCGACCTATTTTATAAACAAAACACAAAAGGTACTTTCAGCTTGCAGCCAAGTGAGTTAATTTGGCTTGGATATATGTCAAATTCTCATTCAGTAAATTAGATATGTAATGAATTAAACAGAAAATAGTCAAGTTTCTGCCAGTTGGGGTAACACAACAAAGTTTCAAATGTAATGATATAATCACTGCCTATTTAAAAAAAAACTATGAACAAAGGTGGAAATGCATGGTCCCCCGCCAAGCTTTAGATTTTTTTTCACAATTTGAACTGAGAATCCAGGATTACTACTTGCTCAAATGGGTTATTTTCAAATTCCAATTGATATACTTTGATTTTTACATTTTCCATTTACTTTCTATGAATTGTGTTCAAAGGAATGTTCAAGATGTATATAATGTATACCTATGGGGGCACCCTTATTGTCCTATCACGCCATTCGATGGGCGGGGTGAGTGATCTTGCCAGCACTGGATTGCCAGTGTGATCAGCCTCGTATCCAGGAAGGAAGCGAGGCTGATTATAATATTTAAATGTCAAAGGATAACTGACAGTACAAGTATAGGTGTTGCTTGCATGAGGGATGTTGTCGAGCAAGTTAACCAGACACCTCATAAGTGGTGTCAGTGAGAAAGAAAGGTATCATATACTCTCTACAGAGCAGCAGGAGGCCATTTGGCCCATCACGCCTGCACCAAGGACAATCCCACCCAGGCCCCATCTCCATAACCTCACCTATTTACCCTGCTAGTCCCCCTGATACCAAGGGGCAATTTAGCATGGTCAATCAATCTTACCCACACATCTTTGGAGTGAGGAGGGAACTAGAGCACCCAGAGGTAATCCATACAGACATGGGGAGAATGTGCAAGCTCCACACACTGATCCAAGGCTGGAACTGAACCTGGGTCCCTGGCACTGTGAGGCAGCAGTGCTAACCACTGTGCCACCATGCCACCCCATGCCTTTATTTTCCTGGTTGTCTGGAATAGGATTCAAACCCATAAGGGGGTGATTTTTTACTTGCTCATATCACCCATCGATGGGCAGGGTGAGCCAGTAAAATAGTGCAAGAGCCAAGAAATCAGGCTTGCACCCCATTCCTTCCCTCTCATGATCCCACTGGCACTGGATATCTAACACATTCAGCCTCCCGCCCATTTCTGACGAGAGGCTAAATAAAGTATTTAAATTTATTTAAAATGCATTTGACATAGATTTAGTGAGCCCAGGACACAATCAGAAGCGATTGAGGCCCCCCCCCCCCCCTCCCCCCAAGCTCAAGAGTAAGGGAAGGCCCTTTGGGCTGTGCCAGCTTGGTATCCTGGCACTGCTGAGTGAGCAATGCCAGGGGTGAGGCCAGGGTGGGCTGATTGGGTAGGGAGGGAGGGAGCCTGCTGCCACTCTGCATCGCAATCACTGGGGAGAAGGGGCCGCTGTGACTTTGCATTGCAATCAGTGGGGGGAGAACAGTGACGGCAATCAGTTAGGGCAGGGGGGTGATATTTCTGGACGATATGCGGCTTGAGATTAGCTGCAGGCTCCTGCAATAACTGGGGGCTGGGGATGGGCTGGTCAAGGCCAGCAGCAGAGGCCTGATAGTGCTTTCTCGCTCTCTGTCTCTCTCTCTCAGGCCCGTCAGCCCTCTGTTGGTTGCAATTGTGAATTTGCAGCCACAGAGGTTTGCACATGTGCAATAGCTCCTTATTCTGCTGTAGCAGACCGGCTAGTGATTTAAGCCCTGCCTACTCCATCTAGTGGCTAGAAATGGTCTAGCCCTCTTTTATTTGTCAAAGTGCATAAGAATGTGATTTTGGATACACCCAAGAAAACGGATCTGAAACACTCCCATTTACATGCTATCTCGGTATTTAGAATTTTTCTCATAAAATTCTGCCCCTAATCTCTTACTGTCTTGTAGAAATGCCATCATTGTGTCCAGGCACAATTTCTACTAAGTGAGTTGAGGCAGAGATAACAAAAGATTTATATTCTGTTTGAGTACTAAAATTTTTGATTTTGAGTACATTGGTCAGTCTTTGGCACAGTATAATAGGAATAGGACTAGGGGGCACAGCCTCAAGATAAAGGAGGGGCGGTTTAGAACGGAGTTGAGGAGGAACTTCTTCACTCAAAGGGTGGTGAATCTCTGGAATTCTCTGCCCGTTGAAGTGGTGGAGGCTACCTCGCTAAATATTTTTAAGACGCGGGTTGATGGGTTTTTGATAAGAGAGGGGATTAAGGGTTATGGGGAGAGGGCGGGAATGTGGAACTGAGCCACGACAGATCAGCCATGATCTTATTGAATGGCGGGGCAGGCTCGAAGGGCTAGATGGCCTACTCCTGCTCCTATTTCTTATGTTCTTATGTATCTTAAGGCTGAAAATAGCAAACAAAGTAGGATTCAAATGATTTTGATACAAGAAAAATAAGCAATGACCCTGAAGTACATGTGGATCAGACATCAGCACTTTCCTGTAAAACAGTGGAGTCGTCATTTCAGTCTCAATCGACAAAATTCACATTTACATTGAATTTTCTGTTGAGTGATTCTGAAATGTCGCTATATCATCGCCACTGTCGGTATTGCATGCATTCCGCAGTATTGTTTGATGTATGTAGAAAGCGAGCAGAACTGAACTGTATTTGCAGTACTTCACTAACTAACCAAGACCTGACTCTTACGAGTTCAGCTCTTCCTTCTGTAGTCTGCTGCCATTATCACTTTTTTTTGTTTTCATTTAGAAGATAACTGGTATAGTTCGAGGACTTTCCTTGTCCCAGTGCACATTTTAAAAACGTTGGACACCAGGAAGTAGAGGGTCTTTGAGGTGCATATCCAAAGATCCCTGAAGGTAGCAAGATAGGTAGATAAAGTGGTTAAAAAGATACGTGGATACTTACTTTTATCAGCTGAGGCATAGAATTTAAGAGCAGGGAGGTTAAGCTGCATAAAACACTTGTAGGGCCACAGCTAGAGTACTGTGCATAGTTCTGGTCACCACACTAGGAAGTATGTGGTTGCACTTGAAAGGGTGCAGAGGAGATTCACCAGCATGTTGACTGGGCTGGAACGTTTCAGCTAAGAGAGATAGGGATAGGCTGGGGTTTTTTCCTTAGAGCAGAGAAAACTGAGGGAGGAACCTCATCATGGTGTACAAAATTGAGGGACATGGATAGGGGTAGATAGGAAGAAACTTCTACCCTTATTGGAGGGGTCAATAACCTGGGGCATAGATTTAAGGTAAGAAACAGAAGTTTTAGAGGGGATTGAGGAAAAACATTTTTACCCATTTGGTGGTGGGAATCTGGAATCCTCACAGCATTTAAGAAGCATTTAGATGAGCCATTACATACAAAGTTATGGGAACAAGTGATGAAAAAATGGGATTAGAGTGGATGGGTGTTGATGGCCGGCACAGATATGGTTGGCCGAATAGCATCTTTGTGTTGTAAAACTCTGACTGTGACTTTAAAAGGCTTTAAGCCTTTGGCATTAAATATCTTTCCCCTCATTACTCTGAGGGAATTAATAATAGCAAAGTAGGTAGTAAAAAAAAGATAGATTTTTCCAAACAGATCAAGATAAACTCTCTAGCTAACTCCCCTTGAGTTTTACCAAATTTTCTTTACTTCCTGAAAGTACAAAGTTCTTTTGGAGTATAGCACTCTCAGTAACACCAGTTTCCATATACCTTCCATGTAGCTAGTCTCCCCATGACCCTAGACCTGTGGTCTTCTATTGGTGTACTGTTGTTAGTTTCTGGACTATGAATCCTTTTTCTGCAGGTTACATGGAATTTTGAGGCAAGATGTAGCAGAGCATGGTACCGAGAGTTTATTTTTCATCTTACTTACAAAATTCTTCCATTCCAGTTGGTGAATTGTAACCTCATTAATGTCCCTTAGATAAAAGGAAATCTGAGGTGTTTTTAGATACTTTTCCGCTGTCAACAGAGCTTCAGAAAGAATGCTTGTGTATTCTGGCCTGGTCCTGATTTAAATAGTCTATTCATAGCTGTTGGCTATTGCTAATAATACATTTAAAATATTAATAGTCTATGAATGAAATTGTTTTTGTACTTTAATTTTTTAAATTGTTTGCCTAAGAATGTCTGCTTTACTTCACTTGAAGGCAATGTGCATGGGGCATGAAGGGGATTGTGCCTAAAGGGGCAGGGCCATGATGGGAGGAGCCTGATGGGAGGGAGGGGGGTGCTTAAGCAGTGGGGGCAGTAATCAGGGCTTGGGGGTGGCTATCAGCCAGGGAGGAATTGAGGTGTGATGGGGTGTGGACCATGTCCTGGGAGATCGTGGTCCCTGCGCATTGGTGCACCTAGAGTTCAGCAGCTGGCTTCCCATGCAAACTGAGACTATACACACACACAAGCATGCGCCCCCCCACCCCGTGAGATTCACGTTACTTACTCATTGAAAAAACCCACTGTTTTCTCGCCCAGTGATTTTGATTAGGACCATTTGGTGTTGTACCAAAATCTGTTGAAAGGGATCCAAGTAGAGTTTTGAGGAAGCTGGGCCCTGATTTGGGAATTGACTACTTGTTCAGGGGCTTTGGAGAAGAAAGGATGGGGCAATAATTTGCAAGGACAGAGGGTCATGGTGGATTTTGAAAGAGGGATGATGACCACATTATAAGGGGAAGAGTGCCTGAAGAGAGTGAACAGTTATGAATATTAGCTACTTGAGGACCAAGAAGTAATTTGGGTAGTCAGCAGTTTTGAGGGCATAGGATCCACGAAGCAAGGGTTGATTTCATGGACAAGAAGCTCCAAGAGCAAAACAGGATATAGAGAAAAGTGCAAGATCTTCTGAATAACTTTTTTGTTTCTGTCTTCGCGGAGGAGGACGTGAATAATTTGCCGGGTGTTAGAGATGGAAAGTTGGTAGGACTGGAGGGTCTTAATGACATTACTGTTACGAGAGAGGCGGTGCTCGACAGACTGGAGGGGCTGATTGTGGACAAGTTGCCAGGACCGGATGGAATGCCTCCGAGGGTTCTGAAAGAAATGGCGGAGGTGATAGTGGATGCCTTGGTGGTTATTTTCCAGACGTCGCTGGATTCCGGGGAAGTGCCGGAAGATTAGAAAGCAGCTAATGTTACGCCGTTGTTTAAGAAGGGTGCCAGGCAAAAGGCAGGGAATTATAGGCCGGTTAGTTTAACGTCTGTTGTAGGTAAAATGTTAGAATCCGTCATCAAGGAGGAAATAGCGAGGCATCTTGAGAGGAATTGCTTGATAGAGCAGACGCAGCATGGTTTCATTAAAGGGAAGTCGTGTCTGACAAATTTACTGGAGTTCTATGAGGATGTGTCTAGGGCGGTGGATAGAGGAGAGCCAATGGATGTGGTCTTTCTTGATTTTCAGAAGGCGTTTGACAAGGTACCTCACAAGAGGTTATTGCAGAAGGTCAGGGGACAAGGAGTTGGGGGTAGGGTGTTAGCGTGGATAGAGGATTGGTTGTCAAATAGGAGGCAGAGAGTGGGGGTCAATGGGTGCTATTCGGATTGGCGGATGGTGACTAGTGGAGTGCCCCAGGGGTCGGTGCTGGGGCCTCAGCTATTTACCATTTATATAGATGATCTGGAGGAGGGAACCGAGTATAGGGTGTCGAAATTTGCTGATGACACCAAGATTGGTGGAACGGCAAATTGTGCGGAGGGTGTGGAGAGTCTACAGAAGGATCTAGATAGGCTGGGCGAATGGGCCAGGAAATGGCAAATGGAATTTAATGTTGGCAAGTGCGAGGTGGTCCACTTTGGTAGGAATAATGGTAGGAAGGATTATTACTTACGTGGCGAAAAACTGCAGCAGGCGACGGTGCAGAGGGACCTTGGGGTCCTTGTGCATGAGTCGCAAAAACCCCGCTTGCAGGTGCAGCAGGTGGTCAGGAAGACGAATGGGATGCTGGCCTTCATAGCGAGGGGGATTGAATATAAAAGTAGGGAGGTCTTGCTGCGGCTGTATAGGGCATTGGTGAGGCCGCAGCTGGAGTACTGTGTGCAGTTTTGGTCGCCGTACTTACGCAAGGATATTTTGGCCTTGGAGGGAGTGCAGAGGAGGTTTACTAGGCTGATGCTGGAGTTGAGGGCGTTGAGCTATGAGGAGAGGCTGAATAAACTAGGCTTGTACTCGTTAGAGTTTAGAAGAATGAGGGCAGATCTCATTGAGACGTATAAGATGATGAATGGGATGGATAGGATAGAGGTGGAAAGACTCTTCCCGCTCAAAGGATAGTAGGACTAGGGGGCACAGCCTCAAGATAAAGGGGGTGCGGTTTAGAACGGAGTTGAGGAAGAACTTCTTCACTCAAAGGGTGGTGAATCTCTGGAATTCTCTGCCTGTTGAAGTGGTGGAGGCTACCTCGCTAAATATTTTTAAGACGCGGGTTGATGGGTTTTTGATAAGAGAGGGGATTAAGGGTTATGGGGAGAGGGCGGGAATGTGGAACTGATCCACGACAGATCAGCCATGATCTTATTGAATGGCGGGGCAGGCTCGAAGGGCTAGATGGCCTACTCCTGCTCCTATTTCTTATGTTCTTATGTAGATTATGGTAAGGGGACAAGTGATACCTTGAACGTTTGATGGGTTGAGGAATGGAGAGAAGTGGCAGAGACAGCTGAATGGATATTCTCCATCTTAGTGACCAAAGTTCATGCGTTCCTCATACTTGTTTTTGGAGGTGGGTAGAGGAGAGTTGAGGAATGTATCAGGGAAACAGGCAGGGAAAGAGCATCAGAGATGGAGGTGAGGGTGTAGTTGAGCAGATTGGTAGCTGCAGAAATGTTGAGGGTACGAAGGGCCAGTGGTTCAATTGTTGGAAATTTACAAGTGACTTATAAGAAAAACCTTTAATTTTCATGACTGCTCTTGGTTTGGACCTCTAAACCTCGAGGGAATGACTATCAGTAATTAGCTGTTTCATCAGCAAACAATATCCTAGGGCCCAGTAAAGATCAGCCTAATTTTCAATCCTGCAGATAGGTGTGTTGTCTAATTGAGTATCTTGCGATAATCATCTGAAATACTAATTCCTGATACGAGGTTACAGTTTACAAGCTTTTGATGCCTCTCTCCAAGTTGTATGAACAAATTAAATCCTTACTTTGTAGCACAAATACAAAGCCACCTGACACCTGAATGCGATTTCTGTCACTAGAGAGGTAGTGCTTGATAGACTAGCAGGACTGATGGTGGACAAGTCCCCAGGACTGGATGGAATGCATCCCAGGGTTCTGAAGGAAATGGCAGAGGTGATAGTAGATGCCTTAGTGATTATTTACCAAACTTCGCTGGATTCCTGGGAAGTGCCGGAAGTTTGGAAGACGGCTAATGTTACGCTGATGTTTAAAAAAGGTAGCAGGCAAAAGGCAGGGAATTATAGGCCGGTTAGTTTAATGTCTGTTGTTGGAAAAATGCTTGAATCCGTCATCAAAGAAGAAATAGCGAGGCACCTTGAGAAGAATTGTTTGATAGAGCAGACGCAGCACGGATTCGTTAAGGGGAAGTCGTGTTTGACAAATTTATTAGAATTCTGAGGATGTGACTAGTGTGGTAGACAGAGGGGAACCGGTGGATGTAGTGTTTCTCGATTTTCAAAAGTTTGATAAGGTGCCGCACAAAAGGTTGCTTCAGAAGGTTAGGGGGCATAGAGTTGGGGGTAAGGTGTTAGCATGAATAGAGGATTGGTTGTCTAATAGGAGGCAGGGAGTTGGTATCAATGAGTGCTATTCTGATTGGCGGTTGGTAACTAGTGGAGTGCCGCAGGGATCGGTGCTGGGGCCTCAGCTATTTACCATTTATATAGATGATCTGGAGGAGGGGGCTGAGTGTAGGGTGACGCAATTTGCTGATGATACAAAGATGAGTGGAAAAGCAAATTGTGCGGAGGGTATGGAAAGTCTGCAGAGGGATCTAGATAGGCTGAGCGAGTGGGCAAGGACCTGGCAGATGGAGTACAATGTTAGCAAGTGTGAGGTTATCCACTTTGGCAGGAATAATAGTAGGAGGGATTACTATTTAAAGGGCAAAAAGCTGCAGCATGCTACAGTGCAGAGGGACCTGGGGGCCCTTGTGCATGAGTCACAAAAACCCAGTCTGCAGGTGCAGCAGGTGATCAAGAAGGTGAATGGGATGCTGGCCTTTTATAGCGAGGGGGATAGAATATAAAAGCAGGGAGGTCTTGCTGCAACTGTACAGGGCATTGGTGAGGCCGCAGCTGGAGTACTGTGTGCAGTTTTGGTCGCCGCACTTGCGCAAGGATATTTTGGCCTTGGAGGGAGTGCAGAGGAGGTTCACTAGGCTGATAACGGAGATGAGGGGGTTGGACTATGAGGGGAGACTAAATAGACTGGGTCTGTACTCGTTAGAGTTTAGAAGGATGAGGGGGGATCTTATGGAGACGTATAAGATAATGAAAGGAATGGATAGGGTAGAGGTAGAGAGATTCTTCCCACTCAAAGGACAACAGGACTAGAGGGCACAGCCTCAAGATAAGGGGGGGCGCAGTTTAGAACGGAGTTGAGGAGGAACTTCTTCACTCAAAGGGTGGTGAATCTCTGGAATTCTCTGCCCGTTGAAGTGGTGGAGGCTACCTCGCTAAATATATTTAAGACGCGGGTAGATAGGTTTTTGGTAGGCAAGGGGATTAAGGGTTATGGGGAGAAAGCGGGAAAGTGGAACTGAGCCACTTCAGATCAGCCATGATCTTATTGAATGGCGGGGCAAGCTCGAAGGGCTAGATGGCCTACTCCTGCTCCTACTTATGTTCTTATCCCATAAACTACTATTTGGAACAGCATTGCACTTCAAGTAATCACATATGGTCTTTTTTGATACCTGTGTGATACAACATAGACAATAGTGCTAATGATTGGCTGCAGTAAAACGTCAGCAGTGAACAAAAGCAAGTGAAAGATATGATGAATTATAAATGAAGACTTTGATTTATTAGCTTTCCAGTGAGCAAAGATTAGGCAATTTAAACATTGATTTTATTTTTGTTTTCTAGCTGAATGATAACCTTAACCTTGATCTTTCTGATGACGAGGAGCTACGGGATCAGTTGGACATGCATTCCATTATCGTCTCTTGTATAAACGATGAACCACTCTTCACAGCTGAGCAGGTGACTTCAGTTTCAAACAGATATTTTTAAGTCATGTGAATTAATTAACAAAGTAATTCTTCAACTAAAATTGTGTGACCTAATCTCAGCTCTTTTCAGTTATTCCAAGTCATTGTATCTGTTATTTTACTAATTTACTTAAAAGTGCTCATTTGATTGTTTCAATATTAGCAGTCTTTTATTGAAAAGAATGATAAATAGATGTATGTTTGTAGCAAGATATTATCCCCATTATATCTGTGTTGTCTCACATCAGACATAATATGATCCACTTCCCCAGCTTCTCTACTTTTACATGGCGGAGGTTGCACATCATTCAGTATGCCTAGCAAAATATCTTGTCCGCCGTTTCTCTATCCTGTTGATTTATGCTAAAGTTATTCTATCCTGTTTTTAAATCTCAGCCCAGTTAAACATGTCAAAAGTAGGATTCAGTAAACCTGATAAACAAATCAGACAGCAGTGACAGCGTTAGGTTTCTGTTTTATTACAGCATCAGTTGATATGAATATTGTGCCCCTTCATGACCGAGTGACTAAAATTACTCTATCTCAATATTGTGTTCTCTTCAAAAAGATAGTGTTGAGAGTATTTCTGCAAAGTTCAGCAGTTTCAACTTCTGATTGTAGGAACCCGTTTCTTAGAGCTGAATGTTGTATTGTCTTGATTGGCCGATCTAAGTCAATGGTCATTGATTACAAACAACTTCAGTATCTTTTCATCTTTTTGTGAATCCTTCCTGATGCCAGTTTTGAGTAAAAAAAAATGTATTGGCTATCGATGAGTGAACCACAGTTTCCAGGAGTATGCAGTTTGCTGTAAACTCAACAGTAAAGTCCATCGTGACTGCAAAGAGTACATTAACCCTCCTTGTACTCTTCAGCCTCTCCATAGCATTCAACATGGGTGGCCATGCCATTCTCCTTCAATACCTCTGTTGGCCAACTCGTGGACATTATATAAAAGAAGTTTAAATGATGTGGATGTTGCTGACTAGGCCAACATTTAATATCTATCCCTAGATCCCCTTGAGAGGGTGGTGTGAGTTGCTTTTTTGAACTGTTATATCTTTGTAGGTACACCCAATGTGTTGTTAGGGAGGGGATGCCAGGACTTTGACCTAGTGATAGAAATATATCACTGTTCCTTCACTAAGTCAGGATGGTGAGTGACTTGGAGGAGAATCTCCAGGTGCTGGTGTTCCTGGGTATCTGCTGCTCTTGTCTTTGTAAATGATAGTGTTCGTGAATTTGGAAGGTGCTACCGAAGGAGCCTTGGTGAGTTTCTGCAGTGCATCTTGTACACATGGCTGCCACCACTGTTCATTGATGCAGAGGGTGTGGTAGCTCACCACCACCTAGGAGTGGGCAATATATGCTGGCCTAGCCAGTGACACCCACATCCCATAAAATTAATTTAATAGACTATGCACTACTCTAGCTGGGCCTTATGAGCATTTTATACAGCTCCATCGTAACTTTCTTGCTCATATATATTTTTATTTATTTATGGGATATGGGATTCACTGGCTGGGCCAGTATTTATTACCCATCCCTAATTGCTCTTGAACTGAGTGGCCATATCGGCTAATAAAGGCAAGTATCCCATGCATTTTCTTTCTCCAATTCAACATTGAGAAGATCAAAATTGTTGTCTTCTGCCTCAACCACAGATGCCATTGTCTTGTCAACGACCTATCCTTGTCTGTACTGACTTTTCCAGGCTGAACCAGACTGATTACAAGCATGCCATTCAGTATGACCCTGAGCTTTGCTTTAAACCTTGCTTCCCATCGATCACCCAGACCATTTATTTCCCAATCGGTAGTATAATTGCCTCCAAACTTAACTAAACCTTCCAGCACTGAAAGTTTTGTCACCTCCAGGCTTGATTACCTTTATACTCTCTCTTCTGGCATAAATTTGCCTGAGCCTCCGTATTATTAGTCCAGTGGTTACTACTATGCTGCCATCTCCCCACGATAATCTAATTTGATACATGTCACTCTTAAACATGGCTCCATATATTGTCTGCCCCGACATTCAAGAGAAACTGACCGCTCTGATAAAGAATTGAATGTTCTTCATCAAGAATGAATTTTGTAACCAAGGTTTTCATCCCCCTTTAGATCCAGTGACTGTCCTATTTCAGAGTCATAAAGCTTAACATATAACAATAGCTGACAAAACTCTCCTTTATTGTATCAACAATAAAACTACTTCAATTTTTAGTGCATTAACTACTCCAATTTTCAGCTCCCATACCGCAGCACTAAAATAAGACTGATATAATAAAATTAATCTGATATCAAGGTTTATAGTGTTACTGGAATATTAACCCTTTAGAGCTTGTACTCAACAATTCTGCTTGAACTGTCCTTCTAGTTTTCTCCTGCTGTTCTAGAATCATCGAATCCTACAGTGCCATTTGGCCCATCGAGTCTGCACTGACCACAGTCCTACCCATAACCCCATGCATTTACCCTAGCTAGTCCCCCCGATACTAAAGGGCAATTTAGCATGGCCAATCCACGTAATCTGCACATCTTTGGACTATGGGGAGAAACCATAGCACCCAGAGGAAACCCACATGGGTGGTGACCTAAGCCAGGAATCAAACCTGGGACCCTGGCACTATGAGGCAGCAGTGCTAACCATTGTGCCACCCCAACCACTGTGCCACTGTGCTGCCCCTAATAATTGTAATCTAATAATTCTATTATCAATTTTTCTTGTTCCATTTTGATGTTTCATCTTCAATGTTACTTTTTTCTACCCATTTTTTCTTGACGATTTCTCAACTAAAATTTAAAGAGCCTTTAACTTCCTAAAGTTAACTTACTGAAGTTAAAGCACATGTAGTGGACAGAAAAATGTCGAAAGATCGAGTTTCATTAGCCTAAAAAATCTTCTTTTCAGCCAAATAAAAACCCAGAGTTTGAATTTAATGATAATTTCAGGATACAGCTACTGCTATGTTGAATCATAGCATGAAAGACAGCTTTGGAGTATTTGTGCCACACATTTCAGAAAGCAATGTGGTGTTCTTTTGTTGAAGGTATTATGTTATTAGTAGATTCACCTCTGGATTCAAAACTCTCCACTCATCACCTTCAATAATTGACTAAGCAATGGAAAATGTTGACTCGTGGCTCCAAATGCAGTACTAAGTTGGAAGGTTAAACTTATCCCAACTGTTGATTTGCCTGGGCACCCTGTGTGCCATTTCAGCCTCTAGGATAAAAGAACACTTTTTTATGACTGCATGCAGATGAATAAGCCCAGAGTTCCAATGCAGGATTAGGTGGCAGTATGTAAAATGTTAGGATTAGTTTTCTTGCTTCAGCATGCCATGGCATTCCTCAGAAGAGTTAGTTTTTCCCACTTGCAGGACTGTAGGTAAAACTGAGAGTTAGGTTTTTGACAAAAATAATGAAATGACCTATCTCAGTACCCTAGAGAAAATCAGTCTATTAGCCATGTCTTTTGTGGCACAGTATGTAGATGACATGAGCAGGAGCTCAAATCTAAGCTTTATAGCTTTCTAATGTCATTCTTCTTGAGGGATCTGTGAGGAGTTAAAATATATTTCTTTGGGGCCAGCTGCAAGTTGAAACTCTCCCGATGGTATTTTAGAACCAAGTCCTTGGGGTGAACTAGGTAAGATGATAACTGAGCCTGTGAGATCTGTATACATTTGATGATTAATCGGCAAGCTGGGATCATTTATGCCACCTGGAGGGGGTAGACCAGTCACTGGCAATTGGGATTCTTGTTATTTGCCATCTCTAGGGCAGAGGGAATTCATGCCTTGATGCACTAACTCCTGTTTAGTCGAATCTGGATAAAATGAAATAGAAAGTATCCTTACTTGCTACCACTGCCTTCCAATATATTTGTTTTAAATCAAAGCCTACATGAAACCTAGCTGTAACTAGTGTCCCAGGAAAAGAAAAAAGAATTGCGTTGCAAGGCAAAATATATTGACTGTTTAAAAGCAAATTACTGCGGAAGCTGGACGCTTTGACAAAAGGTCATTTGGTCTCCAAACTTCAGCTCTTTTCTCTCCTTACAGATGCTGCCAGACCTGTTGAGATTTTCCAGCATTTTCTCTTTTGGTTATATATTGACTGTTGTTGTAGTCAAATATGGAAAGGTGTTAAATACCACAAGGTCACACGAATAGCAAATTAAATGGATGGCTAGCTTAATTCTGTCAAGAGATGTGGGCATTGCTAGCTAGAGCAGCATTTATTGCTCGCCCCTAATTGTCCTTGAGAAACTGATAGTGAGCTGCCATTTCAAGCTGTTGTAGTCTGTGTGTAGGATCACCCACAATGCTATTATAGAGGAAGTTCCAGGATTTTGACCAAGGACAGTGAAGGAACAGCAATATATTTCCAAGTCAGGATGATGAGTAACGTGGGTTTGGAGGTGCTGTCTAAGGAACCTTGGTGAGTTGTACCTTGTAGATGGTACACACTGTTGCTATTGAACTTAAGTGGTGGAGGTAGTTAATGTTGACAGTGGTTGATGGGGTGCCAACCAAGTTGGCTGTTTTGTCCTGGATGGTGTCCAGCTTCTTGTGTAAAGGATCTTTAGATGGTGGATAAGGAGATGGGGTGAATTACTGTCTGCAGGATTCAACGATCAGGTGAATTCTGCAGAACACTCTGTTGTAGCTATAGTATTTATCGCTGGTTCAGTCCAGTTTCTGGTCAATGGTAACCCCCAGGATGTTAATAATGGGAAAGTCTAGTAGTGCCATTGAATGTCAAGGGGAGATGGTTGGATTCTCTCTCCCTGGAGGTGGTTGTTGCCTGGCACTTGTGTGGCTCACATGCCATTTATCAACTCGAGCTGAAATGTTAGCCAAGTCATGCATATGGACTTCAATATCTGAGGTATCATGAATGGTGCTGAACATTGTGCAATCAGCAGCGAACGTCCCCATTTCTGACCTAATGATGGACGGAAGGTAATTGATGAGACAACTAAAAGTGGTTGGCCCTTGGACACTATCCTGAGGAATTCCTGTCGTGATGTCCAGCTCTCTGTCTGGAAATTAACATAAGAAATGTTTGAAGTGTTATTAACTGAGTCAAACTGTTTCATCTGTTTCAGTAGTCTGATGGAATTTTTCCACACCTGCATCCTTAGTGCTGATCTGTTAGAAAGAGGCTTAAATCTCTAATTTTTCTGATTCAGAAACAAGAATTTCTGACAAAACCAAGTTGAGATATAAATGCTACAAAAAGTTGTTAAATAGCTGTCAATTCACAGTTATTGAGCAGAAAATTATAAATTTAATTAAATTTGTTAGAGCTGTTATAAACACATCCATCTGTTATGCAAATGTGATGGGTTATGCTTTCAGCACATTAGGTGCTTGTAGTGTCATCTCAAATTACCTTTTACATGAAATTCTACTTCATGTTCTAAATTTCATAATCAATTCTTGCTCACGCTACACAGCAATGCATGTGAGGTAATTTAATTTAATTCTTGAAAAGCATTTTTGTTATTCTGTTACCTCCAAGAGTTGAAATCTCTCTGCAGTTTAAATGAGTTAAATTTCCCAAAGTACCTTGTATTAGTGCATGTAAATTTGGGTATTTTAAAATTAAGCCATACTTTGCAATATCCATGATTAAATTTTAGTTGATATTTCCTCATTGTACAAATTTTACAACAGGCTCTGAAATTCTCCACACAGCTTTTTCCAGGACGTGGGTGGTAAGAAAACCCTGTCGCCTACCTTTCTATCCATTATATAGTTGGCATGATACTATAGCAACCCAGAACTTTAATCATCAGAATGGAGCATGGAAATCATTCTGTCTTAAGAATGGTGCTATTTTGAGAAGACTTGACTTGGGTCCAAATAAACAAAACTACTTCTAAGCACTTTGTCAGTTTGCATATTGAAGACATTGTTCCTTCCTGTTGTACAAAGGAGACTCAAAATGAGTGTGTAGAGGCACAGATATTATGTCATTATTTCTGGGTTCTCAGAAGTCTTGTATATCTGCTTGCAAGCCAAGCATGCAGCTGATAGAATAGGCACACATTTTACTGACCTGGAAGACTCCCAAGAATGAGTTTTCCTGCATTTTGTGTTGACAAAATCCAGAATTTTGCATTCTGATTTATTATTGTCACGTATTAGTATACAGTGAAAAGTATTATTTCTTGCACTCTGTACAGACAAAGCACACTAAACATAGAGAAGGAATGGAGAGAGTGTAGAATGTAGTGTTAGCAGTCGTAGCCAGGGTGTAGAGAAAGATCAACTTAATAAAAGGGAGATCCATTCGAAAGCCTAATGGCAGCAGGGATGAAGCTGTTTTTGAGTCAGTTGATATGTATTCTCAAACTTCTGTTTCTTCTTCCCAATGAAAGAAGGTGGACGAGAGTATGTCCGGGTGGGTGGGGTCCTTCATTATGCTGGCTGCTTTTCCGAGGCAGAGGGAAGTGTTGACAGTGTCAGTGGGTGGGAGGCTGGTTTGAGTGATGGACTGGGCTTTGTTTACAACCCTTTGTAGTTTCTTTCAGTCTTGGACAGAGCAGGAGCGGTATCAAGCTGTGATACAATCAGAAAGAATGTTTTCTGAGGTGCATCTGTAGAAGTTGGTGAGAGTCATAGCGGGCATGCCAAATTTCCTTAGTCTTCTGAGAAAGTAGAGGCGTTGGTTGTCTTTCTTAATGAGTGTTGACCTGCAGGGATCAGGACAGGTTGTTGGTGATCTGGACATCTAAAAGCTTGAAGCCCTCGACCATTTCTCCTTTGTCCCCATTGATGTAGACAGGGGCATGTTCTCCACTACCCTTCCTTAAGTCAATGACAATCTCCTTTGTTTTGTTGACATTGAGGGAGAGATTACTGTCGTTGCACCCAGTTCACCAGATTCTCTCTTTCCTGTATTCCATCTCGTCATTGTTTGAAATACGACCCATTGTGGTGGTGTCAACAGCAACTTGAAAATCGTATTGGAGGGGAATTTGGCTGCACAGTCACAGGTGTATAAAGAGTGTCGTAAGGAGCTGAGGACATAGTCTTGTGGGGCACCAGTGTTGAGGATGAATGTAAAGGAGGTAGTGTTGCCTATCCTTACTGATTGCAGTCTGTGGGTTAGGAAGTTCAGGATCCAGTTGCAGAGGGAGGGGTCGAACCCCAGGCCATGGAGTTTGGAGATGAGTTTTGTAGGAATAATGGTGTTGAAGGCTGAGCTGTAGTCAATAAATAGGAGTCTGACATAGGGGTCTTTGTTATCTAGGTGTCCCAGGGTTGAGTGCAGGGCCAGGGAGATGACATCTGCTGTAGATCTATTGCAGCAGTAGGCGAACTGTAGTTGATCTAGGCAATCTGGGAGGCCAGAATTGATTATGACTAAACTTTCAAAGAACTTTATAATGATGGATGTCAGAGCCACCAGACAGTAGTCATTAAAGCATGCTCCCTGGCTTTTCTTTGCTTCAAGACGGTGACTGTCATCTCGGTACCAAAGAGGTTGAAAATGTTTGCGAATATCCCTGCAGCTGGTCCAGGCAGGATCTGGGTGCTTGTTTGGGTATCCCAATTGCTTTCCATGGGTTGACCTTCAAGAAGGCTGCTTTGTTTGTAGCTAGCTACTTGAGATGTAGATTACCTTTACATCATTTAGCTTTGCCTTTAGCTCATTGACGTTGGAAGCTCTTTAGCATTAAATGTGATTGTATTTTGATATGGATAAGCCCATGAGTAAGTCAGTACATGCATGAAAGACTTACTTAGAAATCAAATTAATACAATAAGTATATTACTGTTATTTGTACTGCAGCTGCCATTAAAAGCTAATGGTAATATGTTGAATCAGCTATAAAACATAATTTCATGCTTCTTTACAAGGTGATCGAGGAAATAGAGGAAATGATGCAAGAATCTCCTGACCCTGAGGAAGATGACACACCCACACAGTCTGACCGACTTTCCATACTTTCCCAGGAAATTCAGACGCTCAAGAGATCTAACACTAGCAACAGCTATGAAGAACGTAAGCAAATTGAATGCATGTAATTAAAACTGGGTTGTGAGAGCAGTGATATTTGAAAAACTATCAAAGCGAAACAAAGTCTTCAATGTTTTTGTCATAAAGACAATGTGGATGTATAAATCTCGTAAGAGAGAGTTGTAGTTTTTATTTGGTGCAGGGTGAGTGACCAGAATAAGACAGATTGAAGTACATAAAACCAATATTCAGATGTAAAAAATTTGACTGTCCAGTTTAATACTGCCAAATTTGGTAAAGGTTGTGACGTGAGACGGGTCGATAAAGCACATATTGAGCTGGTTGTTTTGTGCCACAGTGGAATTTAAAGTCCTACAGTTTATTTTGATTGTGTTTGGATTAGCGCAGTCTGTCTCAGAATGTTGCAAACTTATGCTGATGTCTGGGGCTCAATCTGTCTTGCTCTAATGGTCACTTAGTCACTATGACTGAGTATTCCTCAGGGCTTATTGCTTATTATGTTTAACTTATAAATATTTTTGGGATAAAATTGTATAGATTTAGACATACATGTTTCAGCATTTTTTTGCCTCCTGTTCAACAACACGAATTTACATAGCACCTTTAACACAATGAAATATCCCAAGGCACTTCTCAGAAACATTGTGGTGCTAGTTATTTAGAGCAAAATACAAACAAAAAGAAAATTAATGTAGAGGGATATCAACAAATTATAAAATATCCATTCTTAAAACAAAAAATGCTGGAAATACTCAGCAGGTCTGACATCATCTGTGGAGAGAAGCAGTTAACATTTAGAGTCAAACATGACTCTTTAGATGAAGTATCCATTATCTACATTAAAACATGCAGAAAAATTAGGCTAGTATAATTTATTGAATGTTCTAATTTTGTCCAGTTCATTAAGTTGTAAACTTTCCATGACCAAAAATTCACTTATCATCAGGTGCATGCTTTAAAGATTACCTGCAGGAGGACTTGAAGAGCATTACAAGTTCTTCTTGTGCCTACTATTTATGTCTAGAGTACATCAAAGGTGAATGAGCATACTAAGTTGGACAAAGTCCCTGCACAAACTAATCTGGATAATAACACTAATTCCTTGCTTCACCACATTTGGAAGGGAGTTATCCATTGAAGTTTAAGTAAATGCATTTAGCTTGCCTTAAATAAAGGCATTTTCTAATCATTTCTGAAGAATGTTCAGATTACTTTTTAAGAGAAGGACACAAAGTAATCATTTTTTTGTCAGAATATAAACTTCAGATTACTTTTGTTTACAGGGATCATACAGTGTAATTAGAATTAATGGAATGAATTGATTTAAATAAATATTGTGTACACTTGCTATTATGTAGTCCAGAGAAGCAACCAGCACCAATCTTTTTAGGTATGGAATTTGAATATGTGATGTTTTACTCCAATTGTATAAGGCCTTGATGAGGCCACACCTGGAGTATTACCTGCATTTTGGGTGTCCTTATCTGAGGAAGGGTGCCCTTGCCATAGAGGGAGCCCAGAGAAGGTTTACCAGGCTAATTCCTGGGATGGCAGATCTGTCATATGAGGAGAGACTAAGTCAGTTAGGATTATATTCACTGGAGTTTAGAGGAGATCTCATAGAAACTTACAAAAATTCTAACAGAGTTAGACTGGGTAGCTTCAGAAAGAAATTCATTACCACAAAGTAGTTGAGGCCAAAATGTTGTCTGATTTCAAGAAAAAATTAGATATAGCTCTTGGGATAAGGGGACCAAGGGATATGGGGGGAAAGGGGGAGTATCAGGATATGGGAAGGAAGAGGGGATATTGAATTTGGTGATCAGCCATGATCAAAATGAATGGCCTACTGCTGCTTCTAGTTTCTATTTAAAATAATTGATTCTGCATTAGTAAGTCACACGTTTACTAAGGCAAGGGAGCATTGTGGGAGAAAAAGAGCCTTTGATAGACACGTTTTCAGAAGTTGCAAATTGTAATGATGGCCAGTAACACACAATTGTACTATTGGGGTGAGTTGAATGATCAGCCATGATCATAATGAATGGTGGAGCAGGCCTGAAGGGCTGAATGGCCTACTCGAGCTCCTATTTTCCATCTTTAGTTCTTAGCAGTAAGGGTAGTAGGCCTGAGAGATTGCTACTGAAGAAAGATTGATAAGTTGTTGCACTGCATCTGCAAATAGCATCTGTAGCAGCCACAGTACTGTAGTGGTGGAGGGGTTAAATTTTGAGTCTTTACTACAGCTGATCAAGTGCACTGCTTGGTCTAGATGGTCCTGAGGTTCTTGACTATTGCAGCTGTGCCATCCAGGCAAGTGATTAATATTGCATCACACTTCTCACTCGACCCTTTGGTCAATAGATGAGCCACTAGTACCAACTCTGTCCTGTTCTTGTAGCTGCAGTGTTGACACAGCTGATCCACTTGAAGTTCTGGTGAATAGTGACACTTCAGATATTTACTGGGGGACTTGACAAAAGGGAATTGTGGAAATTCTAGAAAGAGGTAGGGGCTGGATTCTCTTTTTGGCCAATCCTGGCTTTTATGTGGCATAAATGTCATGTGTCATTTGTAACCCCAAGCCTGGATGATAGTTAACTGCAATTAAAGCCAATGTGGGCTGCATCATTATTGGAGGAGAACACTGGAACCATCAGTAAACAGTCACAATCTAGATCATATAATAATAGAAAAGCCATTAATAAAGCAGTTGAAGATGATTAACTCATTTGAAATCTTAATTCCTCTTTCCAAGATTTTACTTGGAATTAATGTTTTGCATTTGTTTTTAGCGTTTAGCACTCTCTGGGCCCTATTTTACCATTTTGATTCTCATGCTGGGCAGACTTGAAACTGAGTGTGTTTCAGATCAGATTTTAGATCCGTTCTCAGGCACCCCCTATGCACTCTGCCTGAAAAAGTATCAGCAATCCCAAATCACGCTGCTTAACGCGTCCAAAACCCTGTAGCTCCGATTGGCACCTCCAACTGCGCGTGTGCAGAAAAAGAATGATAGCATGCTGCTCCCCTGCCACATCCATCCTGGGCCAGCTAATGCCTCCCCCTAGCCCCCACAAACATTGCCCCAAGTCTGCAACATTACTGACCCCCTTATCCCCCCTCTGCCCATCATCCAGACTGATCGCAGGCCCCTCCCCCTCATCCCCACCCACTGATCTCAAGCAGTGTGGCAATGGACCCTCCCTCTCCCCCACCTCCACTGATCTCAGAGTGACAGTGGACCCCCCCCCCCCGCCCAAAATCTCAAGCAGAGAGCCGTCAAACGCTTGGCACTTACCTCTTCACTGATGGAGCGCCTGAATCGGAAGCATGTCCATTTCAAGCCAATTCTGAATTGGCAAATGTGGTGGTAAAGGGGAAAGCGCAGGTAAGGTTGGGCATGCAATCCATTAAGTCAATTTAAATGCATGCAAATGCATTTAAATGGTCGTTGTGCCTGATTCAGGTGCGGTTCCAAATGTGGCCATTTTCAGGCCTTGGTAAAGTGGGAACTGGTGCAGAGGCAGCTGCAGATTACCCTACTCGCCTCACGCCCGGCTTTACTAAGTTTTCACACCCGAAAATAGGCGCAACCTGACAGTAAAATCGGGCCCTCTAAGTCACTTGCATGTTAACTGCCTTGGCATTTGGCTTCACTTCTTCTATAAGTTAAACTCTTAGAAGCAAAAGGGATAAATTGATCATCACCTTCAAATTACTTGGCAATTGTACCAAATAGCAGAACTTATCAGCACAGAGCACATGGTTCCAGATCTTTTAAGTAGATCACAGAGGTAGACTTGAACTTGCGATTTCAATGTTGTGTGAAATGCATTTAGATTATTTAAGCTCTTTAAGCAGCTCATTCAATTGCATGTTCTGATAGCAATTTGTCAGGAGGAAACCCAAATACGGTCACTGCGTTATGAAGGCCCCATCAAGCTTCAGCCTCTTGATAAAATGCTGATGCTTGTGAGTCCATTAGCTGAAAATATTGTAATTCTTCCCTACTGCATATCAAAGATAGTCACCCTGCCAGATGGGAACAGAAATGCTCATTGTGTGGATCATGTGTTTTTCTTTAAAAGAAATCAGACCACCAAGCATATTGGAGCCAGTTTTCTTTTCATTAAGCACAGGGGCTGCAGAATATCAATTAGGGCTGTAGTTCATTTTGTGTTACGTATGTTTAAATGGAATTTTAAGAGTAGCCATTGATTTTACCAGGGCTAACATTTGATATGCTTGTTACTTTATTTGTTGGTTGGAATATTTATTAGCCTTGAGGCATGTTACTTTACTCGATTTAAAGTGAACATTTTTTTAATCGAGTTGGGTTGCTCATGCATTTAGATTGCTGTAATGCATCCCATTTATTGGTGTAAGCATGATAAATTTCTCCCAGTTATTTAGGACTACATTCAAGGGATACAAGCCAAAGAAAAAGGCCATTCAGCCTAATCAGACTATGCTGGCAGTTATGCTCCATATTCTCCCATTATTCCATCTAAATTTATTATCACAATCCTCTATTCTCCTCTTCATAAGCTTGTCAGGTTTCCCTTTACATGTATCTGCAAACTTAACATATCAATATTCTGTATTATGTCACAGAAACTAGGCAGGTAGTTATACTCAATCAATTCCAAAGAGTTGCAGGTTCAATCTTTTAAAGTAAGCTGCGGAATTCTGCTGCCAACCAAGTATTACCCATTTGCTTGGATCGTGGAGTGCCACTGACAGCAATAAACCATAACTGTTGTCAGCATTGAACTTTCATCTGCCACTTTGTGTGGTGCCATGCTGGCTAACTCTCTCAGCCCACCATACCTACAGTTTCAGCATATGAAGGAGGCCTCATCAGCATAGGCCAACATAGGCAGTATATTGTAATTCTTCCCTGCTGCGTATCAAAGATAGTCACCCTGCCAGAATTGCGATACATTTTGCTTCACAAAATGTACACTCCCTATACCTCCCCAAACCATGTGATCTCCTGGGCGAGATGAAAAATCAAATTAAAATCCAGACTAATTTGGGGGAAATTTCTGTCTGACCCATCTAGGTGATCAAAACTAGTCCAGGTGATCACTCTTGCCCTCAGGTTACTGATGTTACCTACATTTCTTTAAAAGTGTAACAGCCATAGTTTGAGGAATTTGGCAAATTGGCACGACTGCACATGTTATCCTCTTGTTCTCAGCTAGGAATGGCACTAGGTTACCCACAGATGAGGGAAAAAGTGTATTTAGATGGATACTTTTTAGTGCAGGCACCTATACAGCCATTGTGGAGTTTTAAGCCATCTTTGTCACAAAACGCCAATGTTTTAGCTTTGTATATTTGAGTTCAAATGCTGGTTGAGACACAACACTTTGTTTCACAGCTAGCAATGCATAAAGTCATTCTACTTGTGCTGTACATTCTAATTGGGTGGCACAGTGCCAGGGACCTGGCTTGAGTCACTGTCTATGTGCAGTTTGCACGATCTCCCCATGTCTGCGTAGGTTTCCTCCGGGTGCTCCAGTTTCCTCCCACATTCTGAAAGACGTCCTGGTTAGGCGCATTGACCCGAACAGGTGCAGTAGTGTGATGACTAAGGGGGATTTCATAGTAACTTCATTGTAATGTTAATGTAAGTCTTTCCTTTGTGATTAATAAACTTTAAAACTTTTACTTTAATTTTGTGATGAGTATTAAGTTGCAACACATCAAATCACAATCCTGACTAAATATCCAGTGTTTCCACAGGATTGTGTAGGATATAGAGCACGGAAACATGAATGTTGATCCAACTGAACCATGCTGATGTTTATACCCCACTTGAGCTTCCTCCTCTTTTCCCTTGCCTAAAACTATTAACGTAACCCTGTCTCCCTTGTATGCTTAATCTCCGTTTAAATGCATTATAACTATTCGCATCAGCCACTCCCTATGGAAGCGAGTTCCACATTCCCACCACTCTTTGGGTAAAAAAAATCTTCTGAATTCTCTATTGGATTTCTTGATGACTGCAGTAAATTATCTTCAAAATTATGTTTGCATTCCTGAAAATAACGACTTTAAGTGAATCAAATGTTCCCATCGAGATCAGTGTGAAAGCCAGAGCTGGGTTCCTTCAGACATTTCTGCTTGTTGGCACAGTGGTTAGCACTGCCGCATCACAGTGCCAGGGGTCAGTTCTGGCCTTGGGTGACCGAGTGGAGTTTGCACGTTCTCCCCGTGTCTGCGTGGATTTCTTCCGGGTGCTCCGGTTTCCTCCCGAAGTCCAAACATGCGCAGGTTGGGTGGATTCGCCATGTTAAATTGCTCCTTGGTGTCCATAGATCTGTAGGTTGGGTGAATTAGCCGTGGATTATCCAGGGAAATGAAATACACAAGTTGAAATACTGTGCCATATGTGTGCAGCCCTATGCATTCTTATGTGAAAGAACTTGCAAAGTAAAATGCACCACTAAATGACACAACCAAAGCAGTTGTATTCTTTTTGAATGTTGCAGTAAGTTCAAATGGCCGACTTCTGCTTCTAAATCCTGTTTCTAAGGTTTGTTTACAAAGCAAGTTTGTACAATTCTCCTCACAGGAAAAGGGAAAAGCATAACAAAACTGGGAAACGTTTTACTCTTTACAAAAGCCACCAGTGACACAATAAAACTAATTTCAAAATGAAGACTTTTAAATAGCTATTTAAAATGTTTCCATCATGGTCAACAGGAACAATTTTAATTTGATTTTGCAGCTGTGACTGCATGGATTCTATGGGTTACTTTGGCTGTAAAATAAGACAAATCTGTAAACTATCAGTTGTGCTTGTGAAACCAGTATGTTTTTTTCAAATTCAAACGTGGTAATTGTGTTGCTGGATGTTAACTTTTAAATTTGGTTATAAAGGAAAACACTTAGCTAAAAGTTCAAGGGAGTTAAATTATGTGTGCTTTTCAGTGTTGATTTATGGAATTAAGGGCTGCTGGAAAATAAACATTGGGAGTATTTGGTATGTTTGAACCAGTGTGGAGGCAGGAGGTTGACCTGGATTACTGGTGTCCAATAATCCAAATTACTAGTGTCAAAAGTAGAAGCACCCATTTTATCTTTGCAAATTATAAATTAGTGAGCATCTTCTGACATTTCATTATATTTTGCCAGTTTTGAGTAAAGTTTGTTTTTTGTTGAATACAAAATTGAGATTTGGGGGCTGTGATTAGAGATGGCAGGAGTTAAAAATAGCCCGGCCGACCTGCATGCCAGTTCCTTGGCTCCAACCCACCAACCTAACTGAGGCAAATTACAGGAAGCTGATTGAATGTTCCTGTTATCAGCCTGCAGGTTCCTGCAAGCTGAAACCAGTCAAATCCTGTTGAGCAATCATGCAGAATTAAAGATTAGATTAACTATTTAATTTTAAAGCCAAATAACTTGACATCATTTGTTGGGATTAATTACTCTTGAGCTCTCTTCAGAATACTACAAGAAGTGCTGTACATCTATTATAGGTCACTGATGAGAGTTTTAAATCATTGTCTGAACCAATGCCTGTAAACCATCGAGAAGACAAGGATATTCATATGTCTGACTATTGTTCAGAGAACCTGGGCAGTCCATTCTTTATTTCATTTCTGTTCAGGCAATGGTAACCTCTGTAAATGAATACTCTTCACAAGTGATTTTGGCATTGGTGGAGTCAGCGCAGGCAAGTGTAGGTTTGTGCGCCTCTATATAAAACAGTATGGAATTGATTATTTTCACTAAATAAGTAGCTCAAGGGAGTTCAAAATTCAATAGTTCAAAGATTGCCCTTTTTTTTGGGCTGAAATATCCAAATGTACATGAAGTAATGAATAATGACACCAAGATTGGTGGAACGGCAAATTGCGCGGAGGGTGTGAAGAGTCTGCAGAAGGATCTAGATAGGCTGGGCGAATGGGCCAGGAACTGGCAAATGGAATTTAATGTTGGCAAGTGCGAGGTGGTCCACTTTGGTAGGAATAATGGTAGGAAGGACTATTACTTACGTGGCGAAAAACTGCAGCAGGCGACGGTGCAGAGGGACCTCAGGGTACTTGCGCATGAGTCACAAAAACCCAGCCTGCAGGTGCAGCAGGTGGTCAGGAAGGCTAATGGGATGCTGGCCTTCATAGCGAGGGGGATTGAATATAAAAGTAGGGAGGCCTTGCTGCAGCTGTATAGGGCACTGGTGAAGCTGCAGCTGGAGTACTGTGTGCAGTTTTGGTCGCCGCGCTTACGCAAGGATATTTTGGCCTTGGAGGGAGTGCAGAGGAGGTTTACTAGGCTGAAACCAGAGTTGAGGGGGTTGAGCTATGAGGAGAGGCTGAATAAACTAGGCTTGTACTTGTTAGAGTTTAAAAGAATGAGGGGAGATCTCATTGAGACGTATAAGATGATGAATGGGATGGATAGGATAGAGGTGGAGAGACTCTTCCTGCTCAGAAAGGACAGTAGGACTAGGGGGCACAGCCTCAAGATAAAGGGGGGGTGGTTTAGAACGGAGTTGAGGAGGAACTTCTTCACTCAAAGGGTGATGAATCTCTGGAATTCTCTGCCCGTTGAAGTGGTGGAGGCTGCCTAGCTAAATATTTTTAAGACGTGGGTTGATGGGTTTTTGATAAGCAAGGGGATTAAGGGTTATGGGGAGAGGGCGGGAATGTGGAATTGAGCCACGACAAATCAGCCATGATCTTATTGAATGGCGGGGCAGGCTCGAAGGGCTAGATGGCCTACTCCTGCTCCTATTATGTTCTTATGTTTATAATATAGATGCAAGCATCTTTGAAACCAGCATTGTGGGACAAGCGAAGGGACAAGAAAGCTGCTGCATATATCTTCTGTTATCTAGAAGGCTCATATTTTTAGTTTTATGCTTTGTTGAGTCCCTAGGATGATTAGTTGTGCAGCAGATGAAGCAAAATAGCAAAAAGTAACACAGGAAATTTGCAATTTGCTCACATACAGGTAAATGTTTTTACTTTTATCTGTGTGGATGCAAGGATATCAAGGCTAATACTTTACATTAGATCACTTAGCAGTGACACCTTATAGCTTCATGCGTGGCACTTGTGGCAGAACCTTCCCCTCAAGGATTGGCCTCTTTAACTATCAATAAAGGTGCATCATAAAAGATAACCCATTATTGGCTACATGTCCATTAACTCAAGAACAGCTTCTTCTCTGCTGCCATCAGACTTTTGAATGGACCTATCATGCATTAAGTTGATGTTTCTCTACACCCTAACTGTAACTGTAACATTACATTCTGCACACTGTCCTTCTCTGAACAGCATGATTTGTCTGTATAGCGCACAAAAAACAATACTTTTCACTGTATACTAATACGTGTGATAATAAATCAAATCAAAATAGATGGACAAATGCTAATGCTGGGAAACAAATCACATAATGAGTGTACATAAACTAAGAGAAGGATATTGCAGTAAACCATACTACTACTGTCATATTTATACTTGTGGTTTTGTGACTGGACAAATAATTCTGTGATAATCGTATTTCTTGATATCCTGAGAGGATGCTGTTACTATTTAGTTTGTTAAATGGAAGGTTATTAGGTATTTGACGGTACTCTTCTGCTTTCCATTAACCTTCTTGGATGACTGTAGATAATACCTATTTTCCCAAATACTATTTCATGGTTTGTAATAATGCAAAAAGCCGGTTTATTTGATCAGCCAAATAGTCAAAACACAAAATTGCTTAAATTTTGGATTCTACAAGCTGCTACAGAATTCTTCATTCCACGCATTATGCATTTCACTTGACCTTTCAAGCATTTCTCTTAACCATTTTTTCAGGTGTGAAGCGGTTGCCTATGGCTGAATTAAATGAGCTTCTGGAGGAGATCGAGACCGCAATAAAAGATTACTCAGAGGAGCTGATTCAACAGCTAGCCTTGCGTGATGAGCTTGAGTTTGAAAAAGAGGTGAAAAACAGCTTCATCTCCATACTCATTGAGGTCCAAAACAAACAGAAGGAGCACAGGGAAACAATGAAGAAGAAAAAGAAACAAAAGAATGGAAGCCCGCAAAATGGAAAGCAGGAAAAAAGTCACATGCCAGGAACGGTGAGTCATGGCTAGATTACTATGAGAACAAAGCTCTCAGCATTATCAGGGATTAATGTGCATTTTTTATTCAAATAATATTAAATCAGCAAACTATTTTGCAGAATATGCGGTGACTTTTTCCCCTATTTATTTGTGGAAGGAAGGTTATTGAGGAGCACAATTAAAAACATTGACTAATTGCATCCAGCAACGCCTTATTGTGGCATGTAGCAAGCCAGCTTTCTCTCCTGTGAGGACAGTCTTGAGGGAGGAAGCAGAGAAGAAAACATTAATTTGAAACTTCATGGCTGTAGCACTGTTTGATCTATTGGCAGGGGAGATGGTGCTATCGTATTAGTTGACTGCAAGCTGTCAGAGATGTGCTTTCTTTATTTCCTCAGATAGAATAATAATGAGAGAAGGGGGATACACACATAACAACATGGTTTTGCTGCAGGTTTATCTAATGCACTATTTTAACTCCCATTTTAATGTTCGGACATGGATAATTTTAAGACTCCAATTGCTGCATTAAATCAGTTGTGCTGTCAGATTTTATCATTTTAATTTTTTTATACAGCCGGGCTGACAGCTAAGGAGATGAAAGTTTATTTACAGGACCCAAATCAAATGATTTTCTTTTATGTTCGTAGAATGAATTTCCAGATGAAAGTATTGAGAAGTGCATGACTGCTTCTAATAGATGTTCCAAATTGTGTTGGGGCTCCCAGTGCACCAAATCCTCCCCATTACCACTTCATGGTAGCAAAGTTGTCTGTGCATGAGCTTACCCAAAGTTGTTTAAATTGCATCTGATTTTCTGGACGTGGACCTTCTTCCATGTTGTCACGTTGACTGGTGTTGCAAAAGCTGTACGGACCTTTTGTCATCAACATCCATGACTGATAACACAAATAAACCACTAAGCAAATTCAGTGAATTAACATGTCAAAGAAATCAGCAGTACGTGATGGCAAAACTAGAATGTTTCCTTGGAAGAAGAAAGATAGTTTTGCACCTGTTCTTATGCATGTGAGCAGTCCTCAATGTCAAAATGAGGACTTTGTACTATTTCTGTTTCTCAAGTGAAAAAGCTTTCAAGTTGATCTGCAACTACAGCTCCTTCCCAGGGAGATTTTTTGATTAGTATTTTACAGACAGAATCATGTCATCAAAACTCTTCGTTTAGTTATTTGAGATGCCTTGTTCTGCCTGTGCAGTTATCAAACACAGCTCCCTGTATTTCAGCTTGTCAAAATGCAGATAGTTTCCTCCTGCATCTTCCAAAAGCTAATAAAAGATCAATTCATATAATAGATATGATAAGTGGGTCTCTTTTTTTCCTCCCAGCATCATTTTTCAGATGTATTTTTAAAAATTTCTTCACTCTGTTTTGGAGTGCTGGCTGGTTCATCTTTTCAACCTGCAGGGAAGTGGCAAAATTATTTCGATCGAGGCAAGCAAGTTTCAATGACAGTGCCTCCGGAATTCAAACTTAAGGCAGGAATTCTCCAGCCCCGCTGCGGTGAATGGAGTTTTGGCTTGGCACCATATTCTCCGTCTCGCTTGCAGAGATGGTGGGGTGAATCAGATTAGAGAATCCCAGCCTAACACTTTAATTGAAGGTTTAAGCTTCAAATAGATTCTTCTTTGTTGTGAGATATCTGTCATCCATTAATTTAAGCTGATTGATTCCCTACAAAGTAAAGGATAGGAAATAACATACTTGGAGCTAGCACGTCCTACTCAGAGTACTGTATTATTTGGTAAGTTAATTTTGTGTTTGTTATTTTTTGTCTTTTTGTGATTCCCAACTCCCCTATTCCAACCATCTAAAATGGATAGCAATGACTTTGATAGTAGATCGCAGATATCTTCATCCCTGTGATGACCTTCTATCCAAAAGAACTAGAGCAGTGGTAGTATAGAACATCAAAACCCTAGCTGCATGCCAGCCTGTTATGGATCAAAATCCTATGTAATTATGGAATTTCCTATCCAAGACCATTATTAGGTAGCCCAAGAATTGGAGCCATTCAAGGAGAAGATCCAATGCCATTTTCTCAAAAACAATTACAAAGAAAGCCTTAAATGAGTATTAATGATAATGCCACCAGTAGGAAAGCAGTGTTGATACTTCTGTTTAAAAGTTTAAACTGATTAGATATTGTTAGACCAACAGTTCCATTTAGAGTCTTTCTGATTGTGTGCCTGGTTTTCCTGGGTCAGTGCAAGCATGCACGCTTAACAGTACGGCACACTTTGCCACTATTTCCTCCCAGCAATACAATGTTGTCATTACTCTGCTTGTGCATCCTGACCAAAATGTCTGTGCCAATGCAAAATGATGGCCACCACAGTGTAGCCAACTTCCATGAAGGCTGGTAACATATAGCTTACTCTTCATAGAATCTTCATAGAATACCTACAGTGCAGGAGGAGACCATTCGGCCCATCGAGTCTGCGTCGACCACAATCCCACCCAGGCCCTATCCGCATAACCGACATATTTACCTTGCTAACCACCCGACACTAGGGTTGATTTAGCATGGTCAATCAACCTAACCCCCACACCTTTTGGATTTTGGGAGGAAACCGGAGCACCTGGAGGAAGCGCACGGAGAGAATATGCCAACTCCACACAGACAGCGACCCGAGGCTGGAATTGTCACTGGCACTGTGAGTAGCAGTGCTAACCACCGTGCCACTGTATCATCCCGAACATCAGCTGCAATATCAAAGTGGCTTCTTACAAAGAGAGATATTAGGCAAGATTTTCCAGCCTCACTCGCCCTGAAACTCTCAAATCCCACTGGAGGTCAACGACCTTTCCATGGTTCGCTCCTTGCCCGCTCCTATTCCTGTGGCGGACGGGATGGTAAAATTTCGGTCATTAAGATGGTCACATGTTGAAAGTGTTTCAACAATGTCAGTTGACAGAGCAGTGAATATGCCACGTAGAGTCTGCTTTATGTGAACTAATTAGATTATTTCAAATGATGAGAATTATCAATCTGCCTCATCTCCACCAGTTTTGCTATCAGAAGTTCTGTCGCTTTCATATTCTTACAGCTTCTTGTTCACAGCCATGAAAATCTTCAAGGATGGAATTTAGAAAGAAATTTTAAAAACCCCTCAAATTCATTCAATTTTTGGAAATGAATGGAAGTATTCAGATGACAAGATATATTTCTGCATCAAAGTTGAATTCTTAAGATTATTTACTTTTCTCTGATGGTCAATGTATCATGTTATAATTAGTGTTATATTCAGGTGAATTTAACTAAATAACTCAAAAGTGAAGTTGAGAAATTAGATGTGATCCCTTATTTATTATATCACAGTGCTGATTACAGTGATACGGCAATTATTTTTCCACACAAATGATGCAGAGGTTCTGATTTTTAAAGATAAATTCTAGATTCGGAAACATGAAACTTGCTGGCAGGATTTTAATTTGGGCTTGTTAATAAAGTGTGTATTTTTCAACATTGTAAAGGTGATCTTTTAATGTCTGGTTTAATGCTTTATGTTTAATAGTTGGTCCTCATCTTGTATCTTCTTGCTCTTGTCCTTGCTGTGTGTGTTGGTTGCAAGCCTGTGATTTCATGTGCTCTTTCTCTGTCCTTTTTCTGCTTTCTGCTGCTTCAGCGTTTCAGCATGGAGGGACTCTCAAATGTCATTCAGAATGGCTTTCGCCAGACATTTGGAAGCTCAGGTGGTGAAAAACAGGTGCATTGTATGGTTTATATTTTTATTTCCCTTCCGGTCACCTTATTTCACGTGGCTACTGCCCACTTCATTTGTGATCATACGCTGGGTTGATGCTACATAAATTTTATGTACACAGTTTCTCTGTTTATCCAATAAGATTAAAATGCTTTTGTAGAGTTGGGTCTCCCGCTAACATGGGAAAGAAAGCAGATCTTTTGTTGTACCTTAACAGCCGGCAATAATGACTGCAGGACAGTCTCTCAGATAGCAAGTAATTTGCTATGTCACCCCAATGGATCTCCCCTTGATGATTAGAAGATATTCCACTGATAACATAACAGCCACCAGGAAATAGCTTAGCTGTGAATAAGGAACTTTAATTCAACCATTAATTATCCTAAGAATAAATTCATTAGGGCAAATCTAATTCTTGACTTATAACAAACTTGGCATCTTGATTTAGAGCATGTTTCGTAAGTCGTGAAAAGTTTATTGAGGGAAACAAACAGCAGTACAGGTTAGGAGAAACACAGAAGCATAGCATGTCTGGTTGGTTGCCTGGCTGTGAAATGGTGCCATCTACTGGTAAAGAATGCTGCATGCCTTGCACAACCTGTTCTTTCAGTAATTACAATTTATGGAGATTTTTGTTGGCCAAAAATGATCAGATATGTTAACAATATGCAAATGAAGAAGTGACTGGACTGCTGAGTATAGGAGCATGAGTAGGCCATTTGGCCCTTTGAGCCTGCTCCGCCATTTGGTTGTGTTCTGAACTCTCCTTTCTGACTCCATAAATCTTGAGTCCCTTGTCTATCAAAAACCTTGAATAAATTCAATGGCTTAGCCTCCACAGCTATCTGGGGAAGAGAATTCCACATACTGACTGACCCTTTGCAAGAAAAAAATTCTCCTCTCATGCTTGCCTTAAAAAGGAAGACCTCTTATTCTTAAATGATCGTCTCTAATCCTAATCACCCTGAGAAGAGGATACACCTTCATATCATCTACTGAGCCAAGTTCCCTCAGGATCTTATGTTTCAATAAGGTAACCAACCGCTCATTCTTCTAAACTCAGTGGTACAGACCCAATCTGTTCAGTGTTTCTTGATAAGATGAGCTCCTCAACCCAAGAATGGGAACCTTCTCAGTAGTGCTTCTATATATATTTTTTTTCTCAAATAAACAGACCAAAACTGTATTCAAGGTGTAGTCTCACCAATGCTCTGTACAATTGCGGTCAAACTTCTTCCTTTGCAGTAAATGGCAACATTTCATTTCCCTTTTGAATCACTTGCTGTACCTGCTACTTCTGAAATAGCTCTCCAATTAAATAGTATATTGCTTTCTATTCTTCTGCCAAAGTGAATAACTTCACATTTTCTCTCGTTGTCCTCCATCTGCCAAATTTTTGATCGTTCACTTAACCTGTCTGTATATCTTTTTGGTGTCTCTGCCTGCTTTTGGCAACTTACTGTCCCGATCTATCCCAGTGTTATCAGCAAACTTAGCTACCAGACATTCAGTCTTGACACTGGTGATGACCTATTTATCCCTGCTCTCTGTTCCTGTTAGCTAGCTAATCCTTCACCCATGCTAAAATGTTACCCCCTACAACATGTTCTCTTTCAGCTTCTTATTTCCGGCAAATAACGCACAAGAACTTTTCAAACCCCTTGACCACCTCCACTCAAGGGCCAAGGGCATCAGATGAACAGAGAGAGCATCAGTTTCAACCATTCTCATCTGGCGTTTACACAAGGATTGTTTGATATATTTTGGGAGCAGGAATCCAAGCTTACATTGCCTTTTCTTGGCTGAAGATACTGAAGTCAACTGTAATGCATTTGTGTGTTAATCAAGTTAGAAGGCTCTGGGTTCACTTCTCTCTCCAGAATTTGAGCACAAAAATCAAAGTTGACACTCTAATACAGTGCCGAGGGAGTGCTGTACTCTCGTAGATGCTATTTTTCAGATGAGATGTTAAACCTCAGGTGGACATAAAAGATGCCATGACACTATTTCGAAGAACAGCAGGGTTCTGCTGTGTTCTGGCCTAAGTTTATTCCTCAATCAACTTTGCAAAGGCAGGATATCATCACATTGCTGTTTGTGGGAATTTGTTTGCTTGTTGCCATGTCTCTTTCTGCCCCTTACACGTAGAAGTGAGTTTAATAGCCAGTGAGATTACTGTATTATTTGAGTATAAGGAAGCACCTGGACTTTACTCAGCACCCTCAGGGCATTGCCAAAATCTAGAATTAGCTGTAATACTTCGATGGGTTTTGCTGTTCACGCCACAGTTCCTTTTTGAATCATGACACGTTCATATAAAGATGACAGAACCAGAGTTCTTGTCTTCATGTGAAGTTAAATAATGAAAATACTAAATTGACTGGCTGAGAATTATTTCTTGATAAATACTTGGGAATAGTTGGGAATATGAAGTGATTTGATAAATTAAAAAGTTCTTTGATCAGGATTATAGTTTGATCAGGTCTCCTGGGGAGAAAATTGCATCAAACGTTGTGCATTGAGGTTTACATTAGTCTTTTGCTTATTGATGAAATGTGAAAGTAATTTTCATCCTCATTTCACCAAAGAATGTTATTGAAAAATGTTGAAGTTGTTGTCTCATTTGACAAGAAATACACCTCTTTCATGATTTTTGGCATAAAAATATTTCCTATTAGTGCAATGGCAATATGTGAGAAAATTGTCGTAATTGTATTGGTCAGACCTGATGTCACCTTGCACTGTCCATGAATTCAAAGATGGTCCAACAAAGTAAGCAAAATCATGAGCTGTTTAACGTATAGTAAATGCTGAACCACATGTAGCTTGACAATTTGATGCCTTGATTAAAGGTGGCACTACCTCAGTGCAATGCTAAAAGAAGGTGCTTTGTGCTATATTTTCAACAGGACAATAGACTGAGGTTCCCTCTGTATGGCAGCACTGTTGTATGCAGTTGGGATGGAGTTATCCTGGGAGTCCTCAACTTTAACTTCAGATTCCATGAAGTGTCTCATTGCATCAGGTCAAACATGTGCAAGCCAGGAAATCAACCTTGAAGAGAGGGAGTGAGCGGGCGGGTGGTGCGAGCAGACGGGCGGTGTGAGTGAGCACCGGGCGAATCTACAAATTAGTTGTTGTTAACCTGGTGAAGCTACCACACGGGGCTATTTGCGAGCCAAATAACATAAGCAGCAAGTGATAGAACTAAGTGGTTCCATAACAGAACAGATCTAAGTTCTGCCACATCCAGTCATGAATAGCAGTGGATAATTAAAAAACTCAGTGGAGGATGAGGTTCCACAAGTATTCCCATACTTAATGATGGGGAGCCCAGCACATTAGTTCAAAAGATAAGGTTGAAGTACTTGCAACAGTATTAAGCCAGGAGTGTTGGGTGGATGGTCCATCTCAGCCTCCTCCTGGGGCTGCAGCATCATAGGTGCCAGTCTTTAGCCAGTTTGCTTAACTGCACATGAAATTAAGATATGACTGACAGCACTGAATACTGCAAAGGGTATGGGCCCTGACAATATTCTAGTACTAAAGACTTCCAGAACCTGTTGAGCTCCTAGCCAAGCTGTTCCAGTACAGCTACTGATTTCTACTTAGCAATATGGAAAATTGCCTTGGTATGTTCTGTAAACAAGAAACCGTACAGATTCAACCTGGCTGTTTACTGCCCCATCGGTATACTCTCAATCTCAATAAAATGGGGGAAGGGGTTAATCAACAGTGCTATCAAGTGGCACAGGACCGGGACAGGATTCAGGCTTGGGTTAACAGGTGAAAAGTAACATTTGCACCACACAAGTAACCAGGCAATGACCATCTCTAACAAGAAAGAGGATCTAGCCATTGCCCTTTGACATTCAATGGCAGTGGCGTCTGAGTCCCCAAGTGTTAACGTTCTGAGGGTCATTATTGAGCAGAAACTGAACTGAACTAGCCACATTAATACTGTGGTTACAAGAGCATATAAGTTAGGGATCCTGTGACGAGTAAATTGCTTCCTGATTCTCCAGAAACTGTCTCCCATTTATGAGGCACAAGTCAGGAGTGTGATGGAATAATCGGTATTCTACATAGTAGTAAGGCAATGGACAACAATAAACAGAAAATTAGAGAGGCGTGTAGCAAGGGTGCTACGGTGATCATGAGTGCCTTTAATCAACATTAAGTCAAGTTAGCAATAGTATTGTAGCAGATGGATTACTGGAGTGCGTGTGAATTTTTTTTAGACCAGTACGCCAAGAAATCAATGAGGGAACAGGCCCTCATAGATTTGATATTGTGCAATGAGAATGATTAATAATCTTGTTGTAAGGGGTCCTTTAGGGAACAGTGACCATAACATGATGGAATTCTTCATTAGGTTGTAAGTGAAGTAGTCCAATCCAAAACTAGAGTCCTACATCTAAACAAAGGAAACTATGAAGCAATGAGGGATGAGTTGGTCACAGTAGATTGCGGAACTTCATCAAAAGCTATGGCAGTGGATAGGCAATGGCTAATATTTAAGGAATGAATACGTGCGTTGCAACAGTTAATTCCTCACCTCAAGAATTCAGCTGTTCTGTCCATGTTTGAACCAAGGCTATAATGAGGTCAGGAGCTGAGTGATCCTGGCGAAACCCAAATTGGGCGTCGCTGAGCAGGAGCTGTTTGATGGCACTGTTGATGACCCTTTCCATCACTTTACTGATGATCAAGAGTAGATGGAAGGGGGCAGTGATTGGCCAGGTTGGATTTGTCCTGTTTTGTGTACAGGACATACCTGGGCAATTTTGCACATTTTCAGGTAAATGTCAGTGTTGTAACTGTACTGGAAGTGCTTGGCTAGGGGAGTGGCAGTTAATGTGGATAAATGTGAAGTTATCTTACTTTGTCAAAAGCCTTGCTGAAGTCCAAGTCAAATGCATTGCCCTCATCTACACACCTGGTCACCTCTTCAAAAAATTCAATTGTTGGTCAGACATGACCACCCCTTAACAAAACCAAGCTGATTGTTCTTGATTAATCCTTGCCTCTCCAATTCCGTTCTCAGAATTGCCTCCAATAATTTACCCAACACTGAGGTTAGACTGACTGGCTTGTATTTTTCCCTGGTTTGTCCCTTCCTTCCTTCCTCCTTGAATAATGGTGCCACATTGGCTGTCCTCCAGAGCTCCAGCACCTCTCCTGTGACCAGAGAGGAATGATTGTCAATTCTGTGCAGCTGTACATACTGTATGGTACTTATCAATCCTCTGAATAAATTGACGACACTCTGTCATTATGGCCCTTCAGTGGTTATAAATTCATGCATCCTCTTTTCTCATTGTTCCGTGTGGAGGAATACCTCCTGAGTATATTGTCTGTCTGCTATCGTGCTGTTCAGGTGCAGTAACAACTGTGATGTATGATAGTTATTTACCTGCATGTTTGGTGAATTTTGAAGGCTTGATGTTTAATGTCAGATGCTAATTTGACATTTACCAGTGTCTGAGTAAAAAGCATGTAATGGTGTAATTGAATTTAGTATGATTGGACATTACTAGAAGCTTTCCCTCAGCCTCTCCTCCCACTGGCTTTAGCCTGCAGCCAGTGGTGATTCAGACGGATTTGATGGATAAGTGCAACTTGTGTTACCAGTTATATCCTAATGTTATACATGGCAGATCACTACCATCTATTTCACTCTTTTTATGACAGTATTTGACAACAGTCATTCCTTATGAGAAAAAGGCTGGCCCACCATCTGTAGAAGATCTTCAAATCTTGACCAAAAGTGAGTATAAATGATTTTATAGATTCCAAATGTTAAACTGAACTCTGAAAACACTGAGAGAAGAATTTATTTTACCATTATTTCTAATAAATTATTATGTATTTTTTTATTCTCATAATTTACTGGGAGCAGATTGAATTACCCTTGTTCAATTGTGTTTAATTACTCATGTTAGTGAGCTAAAACCAATTCAAGTAAGTGGCAGAACTTAAGCTGTAATTTGATGACCCTAAATTGGTATACAGAAGTGGATAGTATACATAGCATTAGGTGGCCTTTATGATGGGTGCTGCCAGTAGATGGTCCTAAAGACAGAAAGGACCAATGGTTCAAAGCATTGCTGACTGAAAGTGCACCGTGTTTGAATTAACCAGAAACATATTTGCGAACTAGGTTCACTGTTCCCAAATATTGTCCCATTAAAATTTCAGGTAGCCCATTCGGTGCAGTTGAATTGGTGGTCCAGGACAGCACTGGACATACCTCTGGCACCATTATGGTACAAAAGATAGTCCCATGAAATTGGTTTATTGGTCTTATCTGGTTTATGTTGTTCCTGATTTATGCTTCATGATATTTACTACAAAAAGGGCTTATGTATTTAGAGGCTAAATCTGAATCAACCTGCAGTTTTAATGTATTATTGTTTGTTGCTAAAATAGTGAGCACAAAACAATTACTGATACAGTGCATTTATTCATGCCCATTTCCATTTAAATAGATTGTAATTTATAGTTGCGACTGCTATGTGTTTAGTCCTCTGATTATTTAAAATATTGCAAAAGATCTCTGTTCTTTGCCTATTGTACTTAGCTTTTCCTGAGTTAAGAAAGCATTAATTTGGAAATCTAATTGTTGGCATCTCCTTTTAAGTCCTTCAGGCAATGAAGGAAGATAGTGAGAGAGTGCCAAGCTTGCTGACAGATTACATTCTGAAAGGTTAGTGCAGAATTACTTTCTAAATTGTTCACTGATCCATTAATAAGTAAATTGCTGATAAATTTGGTCTGTACTTTGATATTGTCTTATATCTGCTTTGAAATTTATTGCAATGATCTCTAACATGCTTCAACTAATTCCTTTATTCAAACATGGTTATTTCAAAACGTATGGTGCGGTCCTGACCTATATTGAGACTGTCAGCATTTGTTAGTACAGGCAGAAGACTAAAATTTGCCGTATTTGATTACGTGAGATACTTTAAGATTTTGGTTGTGCATCAGCCAAATGTAAAATCAAGATCTGGTGACTATACTTAGAACTAATGGCCTACTAAAATCTAAGACTATTGAAAGCATTCTGATAGATCACTATCTTGCATCTTAACATAATTTTACCAGGTCAGAAAGGTAAACTAGTGATATCTTCTTGGATGTTAAACAGTCCATATGTTCATGGAGGTGTTTGGCAAACCATTTTTGCCAATAAATGATGAACACAGTGACATTAAAACACTTGCTGTGTTGCCAACTAATATTAACTGGAATTTGTGCAAGACCTGTTTGAGTACTATATTGCCATGTAAAGTGCTTACATTTAGGCAAAATTTGCATGGGGTTTCCCCAATCTCCGTTGGCCAGAAGTTCAGAGTTATCCCATGAAATGGTGATTCCTCAGAGACTCCTCTAAAATAATGGAGGGTAATCTGAAGAATTGCTGTGGATATTTTTGGTGACAATGATTAATGTATGCTGGTAATATTGTTACTCAGGCAGCTAAGTACATTTTTATAGGATCCTTTCTAAAATTGGATCTGAGTTTATTATTGGGACATGTTAATAGATATACTGTGTATCTTGCTCATTCTATAACTGATCTAGTAGTGTCTAATGCTTACACTGCATGTTCAGATGAAAAGATGTTTTATTTTCCAGCACTAATGACCAGTAAATCATGAGGCATGACCATGCCTTCAACTTGCTTATAAAAATTGGGGTGACCATTCAGAAGTGATTCTATGCCTGTAAAGCTTGAGGGCATCAAATACATTAATTACCGCACGCTGTTCCTCTTCTTTCCTTTCTGGTTTTATTTCCTTCCAAACTAGAAATAACTTATTAATTGTTATTCATGAATACAACTTAAAATGTAACTAGATTGTTGTCAAAGTGAAAGCTTGTAGCAGAGAAATTTCATTTGAAGGGTTTTCATCCTGTGACAGCGCTTCAAACACAAAGCCTTTCTCTGCATGCTACACACACAATGTGCATTATCTGGAAACAATATGGCATGTTACTAAGCAACCTTCATTGCCTAAAGGTGTACAACAGAAAGCTCTGATTACAGCACTGATTTGCTGTAAGCAAATTTGCCATTGTTAAGTTACTCTTCAGACACATTACAGCAAGCTAACTCTAATTGTTCAACACATGACAATGAAGATAAAGAGAAAAATGATTAATAAAAAGTAAAAGAACAGAGTAGAAAGCTAAATACACTTTGTAGAAAATTGTACCACGTAGACAGATGGATTTGTTCCCCCCATTGTTGTTGTGAACCTGTGGAAATGGATAATTCAGTCAGTGATAGTTTTGCAATTGACTTCTGGAAATATGGCCTATGTCTAATCATTTAGCCAGCGTTTTCAACCTCATGGTTAGGGCTGGGATGGCACTTCAATTTTTAAGGAAAATTCTTATAGATCGCCTTTACAACATTCATTGAATACCCACCCCCAGCCTACCTATACCCAAAGTGCATTCTACCTGACCTGACTTGAAGCTGCATGTAGTTCTGGAGATTAAAGCTTTCTTCATTGGTTTGACCTTCCCGGAGTGCAGAGGTGTATCCAGAAATGAGAACAGAAATGTCCAATATTACCCTGACGTAACAGCCACCAGCTCTGGTGCTGTTGATGGCTGTCCAAGATGACTAGTTGGAAGACCTCCAGTCATAATGGCCGTCTTCTTAGTCTTGTAAAAAGAAAAGACTTACCTTTTCACTGCCTTCAGGACTTGGGCCTTGGATTTTCTCAGACTGGAAGTGGATGCAGGAGCTAAGGAACCTGGATATATATACACATACATAAATCAGTGAAGATGGTCAGGTTGAGAGCATGATTAATAAAGCATACGGTATCATGGGCAATACTAATGGGGATATAGAGTACCAGAGCAAGGAGTTTATGTTAAACTTTTGTAAGTCACAAGTTTGGCCTCAATTAGAGTAGAGTGTCCAGTTTTAGGCATCACTCTTTAGGAAATATGTGCAAGATTTAGAGAGAGTGCAGGACAGATTCATGAGAATGGCTCCAGGTATGAGAAACTTCAGTTATGAAAGTAGATGGAGGAGGTTAGGACTGTTTTTCTCAGAGAAAAGAGGCTGAGAGATTTGATAAAGGTATTCAAAATTTTAAGGGATCTGGTCAGAGTAGCCAAGGAGAAACTATTTCCAGTCATGAAAAGATCAAGAATACAAATTCAAAGATGAGACACAAATTTAAAGTAATTGGCAAAAGAAGCGAAAGTCAAATGAGGAAAAATATTTTCACGCAGTGGTTGATTAGGGTTTGGAATGCACTGCCTGAGAGTGTGGTAAAGGCAGGTTCAATTAAAGCATTCAAAGGGGACTTACACTGTTATCAGAAAAGGAGGAATGTGCAGGATTATGGGGAGAAGGCAGAGAAATAGCACAGGATGAGTTTGTTCAGAGAGCTGGTGCAGACATGATCAGCGAAATGGCCTTCTGCACCGTTACAATTCTGTGAGAGCAAACTCCATCAGGGAACCCCCAGCAATTACGAGGGCAAAACAAAGAGGTGTAAACCCAGCATTTGAGGGCCCTCCCTCCTTACCATGCCTTGTACCTGGGAAGTAAGTGTGCTTGAGTAAAAGCAAGAGGTGGGAGGGTGATCACCTCCATAGAGTTATTCAGTGAGATTTAATACATGTAAAGGAACATTTTTAAATCCAGTTCAGAACTTCTTTGAATTGTTGAAAGTAATAGATAATCCAGAAGATATTTCCGAATAGAAGTGCTTCAGATGTCATTCTTTAAAGGTGTTCAAAATATCTTATAAAAAAAACTCACCAAACAGAATTGCAAAGATCCTAAGTGTATGGATGTTCAAAAGCAGTTGTAAAATTAATATCAGACTAATCCATTAGTCATTATGGTGATAGGAAGAGTGTGATTTTCTCCCAGAATACAGGTTTGAGTCTGTAGCCTATTTAACAACTCAGCTTTGGTTATGACAACCATGCAACCTTTCAGGTTAGCAATCAGACGGTACAGCTTTAGAGAACTGAGCTGCCCATGAATAGAGATAGTTAACATTTATTCCATTTTACACCTATGGGCTCCCTGTTGACCATTTCTGGTGATTAGTGTGGAAGGTCCAGAACTAAGCTTTGGCTTCCTTTCTGTTTGAGAACATACTGACCACATGGAGGTATATAGTTCCAGTGGGGATTCACTTCAAAATTGAAAGATCATTTGTGACACTAATAAACTCAAAGTCACCTAAATGAATTTAATAACAGTGGTAAAGTGGATTGAAAAACTGTTTTGGTCTTTAATTCTCTTCAGGTTTTTTTTCTTTTGTTGATTTTTGTTTCTGTTGAATTTACATTTTCTTTCCTCTTTTACCTGACTTTTCTTTGTTTTGCTTTTTTGTTGTGCTAGCGCTCGTATAAAGGCTGGATTGACTGAGGTTTGTGTATTTGTCTGAAGAACAGGGGGCTCTGGGATGTTTAATGTAACTAAAACTTGTATATTTATACAGTTCTTAGGAACTGGTATCCTGCTCATTTAACATGATGCAAAAGGATTTATTACTTGGATAGTGGGAGAGAGTTATGCTAATGAAGGGATTTCATGCATGCTTACCACCTTCCCAGACATTCTAATTAACTACCTTTTAACCAATTCATTGTTAATACAATGTATACCATACCTTGTGTTTCACTCTCAAGCAGATATGTTTCATCACAGCACTGCTAGTAGAAAGAGGTTTATAATGTAAACTTATGTAATAAGTCACCTGACTTCCTATTCTCCACAAAAAGTTGTTCTTTTTCTCTCACATATGCATGGCATTCTCTTTGGATGGGAAGCAGCAGCATTCATGCTGTGCTTTTATCTTCATAGATCTGGTACAGTTAGTGAGCCTTTTTACTAAATGAAAAATAAACTAGACATATAGTCACTGAAGTTTTTGGTATTGGGAGAAACCCTCACATCCTTTGTGGAATGACATGCCTCATCTTCGAAATAAATTACTTGGTTTCTTAACATCTGTAATAATTGAAGTCTCTAGTGATGTATAGGACAGCTAATTAGGGGAACTAAAGTCATTAATGGACTCTAAAGCTGGAATGTAAAATTGCTGCAGGATAATGAACCAACCTAGAGGTAAATCACATTGAGGGTGAGCTTTTAAGGCCCTGTATCTTTTTAATTAATATAAGGGCCTGAAGTGTATTCTCTGTCTTCCAGCAGACCAGATTCTCTACAATGAACACTAGCTCTGTGTTCTATTTGTGATTTTTTGGGTAGCGCTTGCATATGATTGGGAATGTGGCAGGGCAGGTGGATAAGGTGGTAAAGAAAGCTATGGAATCCTTTTCTTTATTGGGTGAGGTATCGAATACAAAAGCAAGGATGTAATGTTGGTCAGGCTACAGCTGGAATCTTGCTACAGTTCTAGTCATCACATTGTAATTGCTGTGGAGAGATTACAGAGGAGATTTACCAGAATGTTGCCAGGGCTTGAAAATTGCAGTTCAGAGGAAAAAGTGGATAGGCTAGTGTTGCTTTCCTTAGAACAGAGGAAACTGAATGGTGACCTAATTGAGGTATGCAAAATTATGAGGGGCCTAGATTGTGTAAACAGGAAAGATTTGTTGGCTCTAGCTGAGGACCAAATACTAGGAGGCATAGATTAGCAGAATGATTAGAGCGCATATGACAAAAAGCTTCCTCACCCAGAGGATGGTGAGCGTCTGGAATTCACTGCCCAAATTGGTTGCAGCAGAGATGCTCAATTCGTTTAAAAGGTACAAGAATCTATACCTGAAGGGTGGTAACCTGCAATGGCTATGGAGTAGGAAAATAGGATTAAAATGAGAGGCTAGTTTCTATTTATTTTTTGGCTTGCGTACACATGATGGTCTGAATGGCCTCTTTCTGAACCCTAACTTTTGTGTGGTTTCTGTGATTCTGTCTTGGTGCTTTTGGAAATTGAGAGCTAGGAATTCATTCACATAGCGCCAGTTATAACATTGTTCTTGAAGAATGCTGTGCAGGTAGCTGGTAGTAGTATTATGCCAAAATCTTTCTCCCCTGGTGAGTGTGTGGAGGGTGATGGAAGTTTATGATTACAAATTTTGAAACACTTTTTTCACTTTTCCATCAGGTTTAGTCTGGGATAGGAACCCTGAAAAACATTATAGCATCTTGAAAAAAACCAAATGAGCTTTCTCACAGCTCCCCTTTCATAGCAGATAAGCTTCTTTTTAGATGCTTCTGTCTTTCCTCCCCTCCTGCTGGCCCCAATTCTTCCTCACCAAACAAACTAAAACACATTCTTGGAATAGAAAGCACTGTAAATTGTGTAGATGGGAGGTGGAAAGTACTAAGGGATGGAAACTAACTAAAATGAGTAAGCAAAATGTTGAAAATTGGAGTTCATTGTGGGGAAATGTGAGATCATCCACTTCGGATCCAAGAAAGATGATTAAATATTTTGATGCAAGACTGAAAGTGGTGGAGTTTAGGTGTCTGTGTACACAAATCAGTAAAAGCTAGTGCACAAGAATGCAACATAATCAAAAAAACTAATGGAATGTTGGCCTTTATCTCAAGGAGGTTTGAATTCAGGATTGAGGAAGTGATTGCTTTTGTGTAGATCCTTGTGTCCTATTTGGACATGATGGGGGGTATTTTCCCATCCCACCCACCACAGGAATTGTTGTGGGCAGACCACACAAAGTCTGTTGACCTCAGGTGGGATTTTCCAGTTTTGGGGTGAGCATGGCCAGAAAATCCCAGCCCACATCTCAGATGGGTTATATTGGAGTGGATACGATGCAAATTCAGCAGAATAATATTGGGATTTAAAGGGTTGAATTATGGTGACAGATTTCATAAACATGATTTGTATTGCCTTGAGGATGTCTCCATCAAGCTGTTTAAAATTATAAAATAAAAATATTGTGAGTAAATCCAGAACACGAGAGGGTAAAATTTAAATTAGAGCAAGGCCATTTCAGGGTGAAATCAGAAAGCTTTCTTCCCCCCACACAAAAGATACTAGAAATCAGGCTCACCCCAAAACTGGAAAATCCCACCTGAGGTCAACAGACTTTGTGTGGTCTGCCCACAACGATTCCTGTGGCGGGTGGGATGGGAAAACTCCCCCCATCATGTCCAAATAGGACACAAGGATCGACACAAAAGCAATCACTTCCTCAATCCTGAATTCAAACCTCCTTGAGATTTGTATTTCTGTCCCCACAACACCTACTGCACCCCACCTAACTGTACACCTGTCTTGGAGGAGAATGTGCAATGGGTGGTATTCCCTTAAACCTGATGCCCTTCTTCTAAATGGTCGAATAACAGGTTTAGATTGTGCTGTTGATGGATCCTTAATGAGGTGCTGCAGTAAGGTGGCATGCGCTGCTGCTGCTGTAGTGGAAGGAGTGGACATGGAAGTTGGTGTATGATATGCTTCGTCCTGGATGGTGTTGAGTTTCTTGATCGTTTTGGAGCTGCACTCATCCAGACAAGTGGGAAGTATTCCATCACATCCTTGTGCCTTGTAGATGTTAAGACAGTCTTTGGGGAGTCAAGAAGTGAGCTACTCACTGCAGGATTCTCAACTTCTGACCTGATCTTGTAGCCATGATATTTATATAGCTGGCCTAGTTAAATTTCTGGTCAGTAATGACCAAGATGTTGGTACGAAATTCAGCAATGGTAATTCTGCTGTTTGCCAAGCGTGTGATTAGAATTGTGAGGTTATGCTTATCAGGATAGGCTGAATCTCTTCTCTTGAAAAGATAAGACTGAAGAGCGACCTAATGTCCATCTTTAAAGATGGAATTGGCAAAAAGAGATAGTGAATGTGTTTCCGGTTATGAGGAAGTGAAAAGCTAGAGGTCATCAATATGACACTCTCAAAAAATCAAATAGGAAATTTAAAAGAAATCTCTTTACCAAAGACAGTGGTGCAAATGTGGAACTTGCTACCATGTAGGGTAGCTAAGGCAAATGGTATATATTTAATGGCATGGTAAATGGTATTTAATATGGATGTATTTAAGGGGAAGTTACCTAAATGTATGAGGAAGAAAGAAATAGAGGGTATGCCGTTAGCTAGTCAAAGTTTGAGTGGAGCATGAAGAATGGCATGGACTGGTTGGTGCAGATAGCCTGTTTCTGTGCTGTAAATTCTGTGTAATTTCCAATTCTACTAATAATGTGCTTCTATTCTTTTTGCAGTGCTCTGCCCAACTTAAAGCCAGCACTTGTTTCTTCACACCAGAGGGACATGAAGATCGCATTCTGCTGACTCCCATGAAGAGAAAAACACCTTTATTTTCCCATGCTTCCCAGTCTACTAATTTATCTTATCCTAGAATGTCTTGCTTAGCTTGTCCTATTTTAATCTCACTAGTCCTCAGAGTAGTTTTATCGCATGGCAGTGAAGATTTCTCCCCCCCCACCCCAGACATCGTAGCGACAGTGTTAGACAACCTGCCTGCAGGTTCAAGTGTTACCACCATGCCCCAGTGCAAACCCAGCTGGTTGTTTTTACCAGAGCGTAGAACAAAAGAACAGCTGTACAGTTTTAACCATGAGTATTGTATTAGCAGCGTAATATCTATTTTTACAATGTGTAGGATCTAGAGAAGTTAACTTTTTATCATTAAGGGAAACTGTTCAAGCAACAGTGGATGTAAATAGGCTCAAGAATTTTAACCAAACCCATAAAGCAGCAGACCTGTATTTTATTATTTATTCCAATTATGCTAATTTTCAAAAAGGGAACAAATAATTTAACTGCACTACTGAGGGACCCTGTCACATCATGGCTCCTGAATTGCAGTGCTGACTAATAGCCCTTTTTGGGGGTTTTAAACGAGTGCCAGGTTTGAAAATGTAATAAGTACCCAAGTTGCTGCTGATTGCAAACAAACAGAATTCTGTAAATTTGTGTGATCTGTTTATGAACATCCCCCCAGAGATGGGATTTGAGACCACATGTTGTAATGAAGGAGGAGCTCATCTGCCAATAGATTTGCTTTTTCTGCCAAGCAACTCAATTTAGATTGTACACTGCAAAATGTTATTGAAGAATTACTCTTATTGGTTACAAAAGCTGAGACCTGGTCCTTCCTCTCCCCACCTTCAAAAACTGTCCCTCGCTTGGGTATTTTTAAAGTATATTTTCATAGCAATGTGACCATAATGCTATCGATATTGGCCTCCATTGTGCTTTTGTTGTGTCTTGAAAAAGATCTTTTGGAAGCTCATGTTTATTTGAGGAGAGTACTGAATTCTTTTAGGTGTAAAATGGAAGCTGAGATAGGCCAACAAAAGCAGGGAGGCTGAAATAAAAGTGAGCATCAATTGGCTACAACATCTTTGTTTACTACACGAAAAGGAAGTGAGTTTGATTTGTGAATTGTGCCAGCTGAATCAGAACGCTACTCAACCCAAACCGGACCCAGCATGCAGGCTTCTGTTTGATGGATCATATTGTTGAATGTTTTGTATTCATCCCGTGTCTCAGTTCATCAAAACATACTGATTTATGCTAATCATGTGCAATGAATGTTAATAGGTTCATCATTAGCAGTCTAGTTAAATTATATATTTCTTAATGGTAGACGTAAGAGGATATTATTGTGAATGTGTTTAGCCCATATGTAAATTAAAGGCAGCATGCTAACCATGATTGTAAACTGTGTACGTACTGTGGTTTTCAGTTAAGGTATAATAGGATTTTTTTAAAGAGCTGACTGTACTCCTTTTCTCATTTATCCCTCCTTTCTTTGCCTTTCACTGCCAAACTTATCAACAAAAATGATGATAATTAAACCCCTAAATGTGACTGAGAATCAGTTCACACTATATCGAACCCCAGTGCATGCAGCGGTTTTGAAGTGGAAGTCCAGATTTAATACAGTTGCTCGCAAGTTTGGCTGGTGGCTCCAGTGAAGTGACTGCTGTGTGGGAAGCAGAGCCTTGTCGTTGTACTGTACCCATCACATGAGATTTACAGAAGAGGAAAGTAGACATGCACAAAGCATACAAATTAAAAGCTGGTAATGCTACATTATTCGAGCTGCATGAGCAATTACTCTGAAACTATGCTGAAGCACATCACCTTCTAACAGTACCTGTCTGTTGAACCAAGCATGCCTGTGTATACACATGCTGTAATAACCCTGTAACTTGGTATGGTTTTCTTTTGAGCTGTGAAATAACTGACCTTGTGGCAATGTTTTTGTTAATTCTCATGTAGATTATCAATATTTTTTAAGTGGCAGTAGTCTTAATTTATTATTCCTGTACCTTTGGCAGCTTGTAAAGTTTGTGGCAGTAATTTTATTTCATATTGCAACTCTTTGAGAACAAATAAACTTGATTTACACATTTTGGAGTATGGTGAAAATGTGCATTGTAGAGTTTTTATCAAAGCAAAGATTCTCGGTGCCATGATAATAAAGTAATTGTGGTAGTGGAATCCAATGTTGGATATAACATTGGGTCACCTGACCTTGGGGGGGGCAGGTGGTGAAAGGTCAGATGGCTCATGTATGAGAAGATTGCAGTAAGGCTTGAATATACTGTGTCTATTTTTATTCAACTGAAACTAGTCTGAAGTGTACACTGTACCCATGGGGTCGCCTGACCTGGAGGTTTGAAGGTCAGGTAGCACATGTAAGAGAAGGTTATAACCCTATGTTCTTACATAACAAGGCTGCAAATGCCTTGTATTTGTGTGTTCATGCTTTGAAAAATGTGTTGGTAATAGTTTACATCAATGGTATCGGTCATTGTGCAATATGAAAACAAGGTAACTGATCTGATTAATTTATTGAGTAACCAGAAGCAGGCCTTTCAGCCACAAACTTTTTCTGCATTTTAAGTATACTATGGCTGATGTGTCTCAAATCAATTTACAATTTTGTAACCTTTAATGCTATTACCTCCCCTTATCCATCTCAATTTTGAAGTTTCCATTTGCCCCCTGTTAGAAGAGGGAATTCAGTTTACCAGCACTCCGTGTTTTGAAATTCTTCCTCTCATCATGCTCGAATATTCCAGTTCTCATTTTAATTCTACTAGAGCTCCCCCCACCTTAAGAAATAGATTCTCACTATCTTCCATTTTAAACCCTTTAACCATTTTAAACATGTTTCAGTTAGATCACACTTCAATCCAAATTAGAGTGAATACAAGCCTAGTTGATGCAACTTGTCCTGATAATGTAACTCTGGTTGAGCCACAAAGACCAGAAAGGATCCAGTTTTGATCCCTATTCTGTACTGAGTTAATTGATATCAGGAGGTACAGGCCTATATCTGCAACTAGCCTCATATACCTGCAAATGATCTCATTCTGATTGTTACCCATTGCACAGGGATTACAGCAAAAAACACTGCTATTGCTTCCTAGCGTTTTGGCTGAGAGCAAGCATTAGACCAAGCCCAAGATAGGATCTTGTCAGCTTGGACTTTGTTTGCCTCTGTTGAGGGAACCTTGAATTGGATTCAATTGGGTTTTGAATTTGGTTTTTGGAGCAAGCAAGGAATGGATTTGGGTTTGCCTGGTCCATTCTGGGCATTGGCTTTGTAACTTAAAGGATGGGGTTAAAAAAATAAAAATAACACTGCTTTGAGAGAGTAGGGAAAGAAGAGGAAAACAAGAGAAGACTGAAAGTCAGGCGAAACAATGAAGTTGTGTGCATGCATAAATCACCCAAAGGAGAAAACTGACAATTAACAATAATAAAAGCAAATTACTGCAGATGCTGGAATCTTAGATCAAAAGAGAAAATGCTGGAATATCTTAGCTGGTCTGGCAGCATCTGTAAGCATTTGTTTGACAAAGAGTCATCTGGATTTGAAATGTCAGCTCTTTTCTCTCCTTACAGATCCTGCCAGATCTGCTGAGGTACTCCAACATTTTCTCTTTTGGTGACAACTAACAATGATGGGAGAGGAATAGTGTTAGCTATGTTCAGACTGATTTGTTTGTAGGGTGTCAAAATTTGCTGATGACACCAAGATTGGTGGAAAGGCAAATTGTGCGGAGGGTGTGGAGAGTCTACAGAAGGATCTAGATAGGCTGGGCGAATGGGCCAGGAAATGGCAAATGGAATTTAATGTTGGCAAGTGCGAGGTGGTCCACTTTGGTAGGAATAATGGTAGGAAGGATTATTACTTACGCGGCGAAAAACTGCAGCAGGCGACGGTGCAGAAGGACCTCGGGGTCCTTGTGCATGAGTCGCAAAAACCCAGCTTGCAGGTGCAGCAGGTGGTCAGGAAGGCGAATGGGATGCTGGCCTTCATAGCGAGGGGGATTGAATATAAAAGTAGGGAGGTCTTGCTGCGGCTGTATAGGGCATTGGTGAGGCCGCAGCTGGAGTACTGTGTGCAGTTTTGGTCGCCGTACTTACGCAAGGATATTTTGGCCTTGGAGGGAGTGCAGAGGAGGTTTATTAGGCTGATGCCGGAGTTGAGGGGGTCGAGCTATGAGGAGAGGCTGAATAAACTAGGCTTGTACTCGTTAGAGTTTAGAAGAATGAGGGGAGATCTCATTGAGACGTATAAGATGATGAATGGGATGGATAGGATAGAGGTGGAGAGACTCTTCCCGCTCAGAAAGGATAGTAGGACTAGGGGGCACAGCCTCAAGATAAGGGGGGGGGGGCGGTTTAGAACAGAGTTGAGGAAGAACTTCTTCACTCAAAGGGTGGTGAATCTCTGGAATTCTCTGCCCGTTGAAGTGGTGGAGGCTACCTCGCTAAATATTTTTTAAGACGCGGGTTGATGGGTTTTTGATAAGAGAGGTGATTAAGGGTCATGGGGAGAGGGCGGGAATGTGGAACTGAGCCACGACAGATCAGCCATGATCTTATTGAATGGCGGGGCAGGCTCGAAGGGCTAGATGGCCTACTCCTGCTCCTATTTCTTATGTTCTTATGTTTAGTGGAGGCTTTTAAAGGAGAGGAAAGCGGTTGAGTAGGTATTTGACTTTGGATGTAACTAAATATTTAAAAAGAATGGAAGAGAAATAGAAAAGCAATGAACAAAGAAGATTCACTTTTAATACCATATATTATATTTTGGAGAAAAATGAACTAGATAATGCCAATTAGAGTTAGGGTTAGAGACACAGGCATGTTGTACTCTGGCTGTGATCAGGAAAGGTGATGGCCTTGTGATGTTATTGCAAGACTATTAATCCAGAAACTCAGCTAATGTTCTGGGGACCCGAATTCAAATCCCACCATGGCAGATGGTGGAATTTGAATTCAATAAAAAATATCTGGAAATAAGATGACATGAAACCGTTGTTGATTGTCGGGAAAACCCATCTGGTTCACTAATGCCCTTTAGGGAAGGAAATCTGCCATCCTTATCCCGTCTGTGACTTCAGAGCTACAGCAATATGGCTGACTCTCAACTGCTCTCCAAGGGCCAGCCAGCAATGCCCATGTCCCTCGAATGAATTTAAAAAAATCAGCTTAGCACATAACTGGGTGTTCTGGCCAAAGCATTTCAGCATCAAAGCAGACAAAACTCACTGAATCATAGATGGAAGGGGAGTTCAGTTAATTGTTTCTCACCCCAGAGGTCATTACATTGCCGCCTTCTAGTTATGAACTGCGAGATGTCAAGGGACATTGTGTATGATCCCCTGTATTAAATAATCATCTGCATTATCATTTCCATCGTGGGAAATAAAAACAAGAAATTGGTTTTAGTACATAAACTTAATTTCTTTCTAAAGTCTGTTTCAAAAAGAAGAAAACTTTTGGATAAAAATTACAAACAGGTTTGATGTACCAGATTGAGCTTAATGACTCTAAGATTGCTGATTTAATATTCTTTAAGGAGGGGAGCGAATCTGCCAAATGTACTCAGTTTGTACTGCAACTTCTGATGAGTCTGCATGTTAAAACTGTGCACCCTGGAACATTTAACTATTAATATTTGATGAAAGAATTAACTGCAGCTCAAGTTAATTTCAGTTTTAAACATCCCATTGGATAGCTGACAGCGCAAAGTGTATATTATAACTCACCGAACAAGGCTCCAAACCACTATCTGTAATGCATACTGTGGCTGTTTATATGCGCCGCTCAGATTTGCAACATTGACTTGAATTCTTCAGCCGTTCATGCCAGCAGGATTCTCCGGTCCCGCTGTGATGAATGGAGATCCGGCTCAGCGCCAAATTCTTTGGCCTCGGTTGCAGTGGCAATGGGACGTGAATGGCCGGAGAATTTTGGCCGTAATTGTTTTTTCATTTCCTATTTTTACTGGCTTTGTTTCCACTCAGCAGGGCGAGGGAATTCGGTTCAAAGGAAGTCAAACATTAAAAGTACCAACTGGCAGCATCCAGCAGACCCAGCATAAAACATCCCAAAGTGCTTCACAGGAATGCTATAAGGTAAAATTTGAGACCAAGCCCCACAGACTGATATTAGGCCAAATAGCCAAAAGCTTAGTCAAAGATGTAGGTTTTAAAGAGTGCCAAAAAGAGATTAAAAAGAGGTTTAGAGAGAGGGAATTACAGAACTCAGAGCTGTAGCAACTGAAGGCAGAGCCACAAATGATGCTCCGAATTAGGTTTAAAATTGCTGCCTTGGTGAATTGCTGCCATGCATCTTATAGATGGCACACACCACTGCTATTGTGCACTGGTTAGTGGAGAAAGTAAATGTATAAGATGGTCGACAGGCTGCTGAGCAAGTGGACTGCTTTGTCCTGGATTGCATCAAGTATCTTGAGTGTTTGTACCAACAGTGTTGGTCGTCGAATAGAAAAGTGGTTTCATATCAAAAAAAATTTTAATTTACTAAGGCTGTGTTATCAGTGTGTTGATTAAGTGGTTCAGAACAGCTCTCGTAAGGTGATGTTTTGTCATTTTAAACCCGAAAGCTAGCTCACAGGTGGGGGGACTGGGCAACCTTACTAAAGATCAATAAATCTACACAAGATTACTATTCTCAAATACATCAAGAAATGCTCTTTAAGTCGAAAACTACAGATTGCCAATTACATTGGTTCATGGAAGATTTTAGATTGTGGTTATGCAGCTAAATATTAGCAGAAATCTGAAGCCTAACCTTATCTAAATGCACAGTAAGAAATCTCTCAACACCAGGTTAAAGTCCAACAGGTTTATTTGGAATCACAAGCTTTCGGAGTGCTGCTCCTTCATCAGGTGAGTGAGATTCTCTCTACTTTAAGTCGGCGGTTTGTGGTGTCGATGGTAGCCATGATATGGAGATGTATCTAAATGCAACTGTAAATATGCTCTGAACAATGCTGTAAAACTTCCTCATTGTTTTTATTCTGACCGAAACAAAAATGCCTGTGATTGCAATTTCTTATTACTGACAGAGGAAAAGAAACCATGAACTGGCCTATCTTACATAAGCAATAGTCAGGTACTTGTGGATACATACAAGTAGCCTCAGATAATGGGGATAGAAGGGAAGGATTTCCCTTAAAAGTTCTTATTCATTTCTCCTTTAAACGCAACAAATGTGCCACAATATAAGCATGGCAGCACAGTGGCTAGCACTGCTGCCTCACAACGCCTGGGACCTGGATTCGATTCCTGGCTTGGATCGCTGTCTGTGTGGAGTTTGCATGCTCCCCCCCCCCATGTCTGCATGGATTCCTTCCGGGTGCTCCGGTTTCCTCCCATATTCTGAAAGACATGCCGGTTAGGTGCATTGACCCAACAGGTGTCAGAGTGTGCGGACTAGGGGAATTTCACAGTAACTTCATTGCTGTGTTAATGTAAGCCTTAATTTGTGACTAATAAACAAACTTTAAAATATTCCTGCTAATGCAATACAACTTCAGATTCAATAAATCTGTTTAGTAAAACCACCCTAGACTGGAAATAAAATCTCAGATATTTACCTTGCTCAGGGGTGCTGGAAGACAAATAGTTACTAGTTAGGCAGGTGAGCAGTTCACATTCAAAGTGATGAGAGCAGAGGGAGAGGATCCTGCTAACTGCAGAACTATATTTGTAAAGGAAACCTAGAGGATTGTGGCTTCAGCTATGTGTTGCAAAACAGATCAGATCCTCATGCGCATTGAAATCCATAGAGGGGCTTAATTAACAATTGCATTTTATCTATTATTTCTTTTAATCCAAATAAAAATATCTCAGTGAACCACCCAAAGTTCTGGTGTCCACACTATAAAAACATGATTTAAAAGACTGGTACCAAAAAATGAGGGTTGCAGCTATGAGGAAATTGTGGTGTTTCAGGGGCAATCTTCTGAAAAGCTCACATGACCTTTTCCTGACCGATTGGGAACTGAGTTGGGGCTTCACCCCAACTTGGTTTGTCCCAGCAGTTAGATCCTTGAGGCATAACTGTGAGCATTAAATCTGCATTGCTTTATACATACTTTTTACCATTAATAAATGTTCTTTGTTCATTAGTAACTAGTGGAGCCAAGTTACTACAAAAATATTGACGAGATTGGGGCTTTTGTCTTTAGAAAATGACTTGGAGGTAACTTGAATGAGTCCTTTAAAATTATGAATGGGTTGAATAGGTTCACTGTGGAGTGAATGCTTCCATTTGTGGAGCAATCCAAGACTTAGGAGACCATCAATACAAGGTAGCAATAAATCCAGTAGCAAGTGAGAAATGTCTTTACTCAGTGTGGTTAGAATGTGGAATTCACTTCTGCAGGAAATGGTTGAGGGAAATAACGTTTGTGCTTGGGAAGGAATTAGTTCCAATGGCAGTGAAGGAATGGTGATATAGTTCCAAGTCAGGAGGATGTGTGGCTGGCAGGGGAATTTGCAGGTGGTGATGTTCCCATACATCTGCTGCCCTTGACCCTCTTGCTGGTAGAGATTACGGGTTTGGAAAGTGCTGTCAAAGGAGCCTTAAGTTGCTGCAGTGCTTTTGTAGACATTGCTGCTACTGTGCATCGGTGGTGAAGGGAATTAGTGCTTTAGGTGCTGGATGGGGTTCTGACCGAGCGGGTTGCTTTGACCTGGATGGTGTCAAGTTTCTTGAGTGTTGATGGAGCTGCACCCATCCACATAAGTGGGGAGTATTCCATCACACTGCTAACTTGTGCCTTGTAGATGGTGGACGGGCTTTGGGGAGCCAGTTTATCAGATAGGTTTGGTAAAATTATCACTGCACCCTAATCTGTTGTATTTGTGGAATAGGAATCCAATTGACCTAAAGGTACAGTCTGAGTGCTGTTGGGGGGGGGGAGGGGTGGAGGGAGAAGATATAGTCTGAGTGCTGTTGGGGTGGGGGGGAGTTACAGTATGAGAGTGCTGTGGAGGTGGGGGGGAGTTACAGTCTGAGTGCTGTAGGGGCGGGGGGGGGAAGATACAGTCTGAGTGTTGTGTAGGGGAGTTACAGCCTGTGGGAGAGTGGGGGGTGCATGGAGAAGGAGATATAGTTTGAGTAATACAGGGTTCGGGGTATATACAATCCACAAGGACTAGCCACCTGATACTTCACTCACTTAGGTTTTAGAAAAAAATATTAGGGATAGGATTTATAGTTATTTGGAGTGTAATGAATTGATTAGAAATAGTCAGCATGGTTTTGTAGCGGGTAGGTCGTGCCTTACTAACCTTATTGAGTTTTTTGAGAAGGTGACCAAAGAGGTGGATGGGGGTAAGGCAGTTGACGTGGTATACATGGATTTTAGTAAGGCGTTCGATAAGGTTCACCATGGTAGGCTTCTGCAGAAAATGCAGATGTATGGGATTGTGGGTAATCTAGGAAGTTGGATCAGGAATTGGCTATCAGATAGGAGACAGAGGGTGGTGGTGGATGGTAAATATTCATCATGGAGTGCAGTTACGAGTGGTGTGCCTCAGGGATCTGTTTTGGGGCCACTGTTGTTTGTAATTTTTATTAATGATCTGGATGAGGGTATAGTTGGGTGGATTAGTAAATTTGCTGATGACACCAAAGTTGGAGGTGTGGTAGATTGTGAGGAAGGGTGTCATAGTCTGCAGGGAGACTTAGATAGGTTGCAGAGCTGGGCCGAGAGGTGGCGGATGGAATTTAATGCGGAGAAGTGTGAGGTAATTCACTTTGGTAGGAGCAACAGATGTGTCGAGTATAGGGCTAACGGGAGGACTTTGAATAGTGTGGATGAACAGAGGGATCTAGGTGTGTGTGTACATAGATCCCTGAAAGTTGGGAATCAAGTAGATAAGGTTGTCAAGAAGGCGTACGGTGTCTTGGCGTTTATTGGTAGGGGGATTGAATTTAGGAGTCGCAGTGTAATGTTGCAACTGTACACTACTCTGGTGCGGCCGCACTTGGAGTACTGTGTGCAGTTCTGGTCCCCGCATTACAAGAAGGATGTGGAGGCGTTGGAGAGGGTGCAGAGGAGGTTTACTAGGATGTTGCCTGGTATGGTGGGGAGGTCCTATGAGGAGAGACTGAGGGATCTAGGGTTGTTTTCGTTGGAAAGAAGGCGGCTAAGAGGGGATCTTATTGAAACATATAAGATGATTAGAGGTTTAGATAGGGTGGATAGTGATAGCCTTTTTCCTCGGATGGAGAAAGCTAGCACGAGGGGGCATGGCTTTAAATTAAGGGGGGGTAGCTACAGGACGGATGTCAGGGGTAGGTTCTTTACCCAGCGGGTGGTGAGGGATTGGAATGCCCTGCCTGCTGCAGTTGTAAATGCGTCTAGTTTGGGGGCGTTTAAGAGATCTCTGGATAGGTTTATGGACGAAAAGGGATTGGTATAGGCTAGTGGGTCATTGTTTTTGTAACTGGTCGGCGCAACATCGTGGGCCGAAGGGCCTGTTCTGCGCTGTAATGTTCTATGTTCTATGTTCTATGTTCATTTGCTTGCCCACTCTTCATGAAGGAGTCCCAACTGTAAAGATTGGCTTGATACCTGACCATAGAGAACGATGGGGTTACATTGCACCCAGTCTCTGAGATCAGCAGGGTTTTGGGCAGTGAGAGAATTAGGGTTTGGATGGGAAAGTGGCGTTTACGTTGAAGATCTGGATAAACGTATGGATGATATTGGAAGAGTGTAGGTTAGATAGGCTTTAGATTGGTTTCACAGGTCGGCGCAACATCGAGGGCCGAAGGGCCTATGCTGCACTGTAATGTTCTATGTTCTATCAGCCGTGATGTTAGTGGATGGCCCAACAGGTTTGAGGGGCTGAATGGCCCACTCCTGTTTCTGCTTTGCACGTTCATTTGCTCTGATGTTTCTCAGCCATTGGGCTTTCCAGTGGAAAATGCAAAGCAAAAACCTGGAGTATAAACCCTGAGAAAGAAATGAATTTCCTTCCTTAGCCCAGGGTGCTGAGGTCAACTCACTCAGCACAGATCATGACTGAGGGCTGATGTCCCTTCTATTGGCTCAGTTTCATGGTGTTTAGATTTGATTTATTATTGTCACATGTATTGAGATACAGTGAAAAGTATTGTTTCTTGCATGCTATGCAGACAAAGCATACCGTTCATAGAGGACATAGGGAAGAAAGAAACGAGAGAGTGCAGAACGTAGTGTTACAGTCATAGCTAGGGTGTAGAGAAAGATCAACTTGGTGCGAATTAGGTCCATTCAAAAGTCTGTCAAGAGCAGGGAGTTGGTTGGTATGTGTCCTCAGGCTCTTGTATATTTCTCCCGACAGAAGAAGATGGAAGAGAGAATGTCCGGGGTGCAGGGTGTCCTTAATTACCCTGGCTGCTTTTCTGGGAAGTGTAGACAGAGTCAATGGATGGGAGGCTGGTTTGCCTGACGGACTGGGCCACGTTCACAACCCTTTATAGTTTCTTGCGGTCTTGGGCAGAGCAGGAACTATACCAAGCTGTGATACATCCGGAAAGCATGCTTTCTATGGTGCATCTGTAAAAATTGATGAGAGTTGTAGCGGATATGCTGAATGATCTATCAAAGCGGCGGGTTTAAAAAAGAGAATTAACATCATTTGGCCAATGCAAAGATTGACATTTTAAATAGCAAACTAGCTGGTCCTCAAGTTGTTTGCAATCAGCAAACCTGCATCAATGTATTTAAGTGTGTATTTGTGCGTACGTCCGACCTAAGAAATACCCTGAAACCGTCATTCAAATTTTAAAATGTGAATACTTCCATTTCCTTGCTGGGTCTGCTGTACGATGTGGGATTACTCACCTCAAAACAGGGAAGTCATGTTGCAAATTGATTTTTGTCACGTGGGACTGAAGGACACCAGATAACCCAGAGCCAGGAAGCTGGAATTTGGCAAAAACTACACCCAGAGTATATTGCACCTCGCTATCAGTACAGATAAAGGTTCTGTGGGAGGCACACATCTGCTGAGGACAAGTGCAGCATAATGAACAAGGGACGGACGAGCTGGTTCGAGGATGCAGTGCCCTGTCGCTCTCTGCCTGTTTTTCTTCACTTTTGATCATTTAGCCATGTGTAGCAATCCTTCGCGATCCGCTGTCCCCAAGGAGGGAATACCAATGGATGCCTTCCACAACAGAAGTGTCATCACCAATCACCAGTAAGTTTGTTGCAAACTCCTGCACATATTTTTATTTCCTGTTATTATGGGCTTATTTTAACCTGCTTTTGTCTTGTGATGTTGTTTCGGAAAGCTTATTAAAACTCTGCCGTTACGTTGCTGGGTTTGAGGGAAATTGTTTTCCAATCATTGTTTAAGTTTCCTTATTAGTGTCACAAGTAGGCTTACATTAACACTGCAGTGAAGTTACAGTGAAAATCCCCTAGTCGCCACACTCAGGGGCCTATTTGGGGCCACTGAGGGAGAATTTAGCATGGTCAACGCACCTAACCAGCACATCTTTTGGACTGTGGGTAGGCATGGAATCTAAGATTGCTTTAGAGGCGTTTCTAGGACTTTCAGTACAATAAGGTGAGAGAAGAGGGGTGGCACAGAGGTCAGCACTGCTACTTCACAGCGCCAGGGATCTGGGTTCAATTCTGGCCTGTTCTGTATGGCGTTTGCATGTTCTCCCCATGGCTGCGTGGGTTTCCTCTGGTTTCCTCCCACAGTCCAAAAATATGGATTGGCCATGCTAAATTGTGCTTTAGTGTCAGGGGGACTAGCTAGGGTAAATACAGGGGTATAGGTCCTGGGTGGGATTGTAGTCAGTGCAGACTCGATGGGCCGAATGCCGCCTCCTGCACTGTACAAATTCTATGAGGAATGAGAGGCATGGGAGCCGGGGGAAGTATAGAAATTCTGAGAAGGTTTCTTCCAGGGAGGACAGGGCCAGTATCTGGCAATGGGAGGTCTGTGATTTTGTCACATGAGATCGGAGCACTGGAGAAGGACCTAGGATTGAGAGGACGGAGGGAGTTGGGGCTGCTGAGGCCTGGTGCCAGATTGAAATGAGATATGATTTTTAGCTCCATTATGGTTGGAGATCGGAGTGCTGGGAGCTAACAATAGTCCTATGGCTGGCACGCTGATTCCCGGCTCTTTCCAGCCACACACACACACACACACACACACACACACACAAACACCACCACCTGCCCCCCACCCCATCCGCAGTCATTTTTTGCAGAGTATGAGGGCAGCAGGCCCATCCGTCTGTAAACGGGTGGCTACCACCCACGGCTCCTTAAGAGCCACTTCAGGCCAATGAAAGGAGGCCAAGTGAGATTTTCCAGTTGGAGGAAACCCACCCACCATCCTGAACTGCATGGTGAGCCTGGGGCAATCACAACGAGTGTTTGCCTCTCACACTGTGTGTGCGTTTGTGACCAACATTTCAGCCAGTTGGCAGGGGGTTCAGAACCCCACTGGGGAAAATCCTGTCTGCAGGGTCAGAACGGGTGTGGGATCACAGCTTCTTCCTTGATTGATTAGCAAGGAAGAGATTGTTCATTCACTCAACAGCTCATGGGTAACAATCCAGGGTGATAAAATTAAATTCATTTTGATTGAAGTCAGATTAAAGATCGTTTGGGACATGCATCAGCCATCAAACCAAGTTGACGGTGTTGAACTGGATGGCTTGCTGGGCCATTTAAGAATCATTTAAGAGACCAATTTTCCTTAGTGATCAGAGAGATTTTTATGACAATCAACTTTTTGATTACATTTTTATTGAATTCAAACTTCACCATCTGCTGTGGTGGGGTTCAAACCGGAGTCCTCAGATTATTACTCTAGTTCTCTAACTAACTAGTCCAGTGACAATATCACTGCACCATCATCTCCCCTTAAATTCTAATCCTCGCTTTCAAATCCTCCCTTTCTCAATGAATCTCCTCCTCAAGTCCTACAACTCTCCAAGATCTCCGCACACTCAAAGTGTGCATGATCCCCACTTTTAAACCCCCCAGCAGACTTCAGTACAGCACAGGAACAGGCCCTTCAGCCCTCCTTCAGATGCCTGGGCCCAAAGCTCAGGGATTCCCAACCTAACTTTCTCCACTTCTCTCCTTTTCCTTCCTCCTTTAAGACAACCCCCTATAACCTACCTTTCGACCAAGTCATTAATCACCAGCCCTAATATTTCATTCAGCTGCTTATTGGTTGATAATGTTCCCGTAAAGCACCCTGGTCATTTCACACCACATTGAAGGTGTTATATAAATGCAAAATGTTGTTGACCTCGGGACTGAAGGTGGGGATGGGGTGAAAAGAGGATTCTTTCCAGAATGGAAACTATACAAGCGGACAATGAAGGAAATGACCAGGTTCAGCTGTCAGATGCCCCCACAATTAGAAACATAGAAACTAGAAGCAGGAGGAGGCCATTCAGCCCTTTGAGCCTGCTCCACCATTCATTTTGATCATGGCTGATCATTGAATTCAATATCCTGATTCCCCTTCCTCTTCATAGCCCTCAATTCCTTTAGCCCCAAGAGCTATATCTAATTTCTTCTTGAAATCAGAGGAAATTGTCAATGTGCATTGCCTGGCTCTGTACAAGAACTCTGGTTCTACACCATGAATAAGTGAGGGTGTTGCAGACATCTGCTGTTGTACAAGGAAACAAAATCAAACTGGAAATCCGTGTTATCTGGGTAAAGGGGTGGGGGGGTGGTGGTGGTGGTGCAGGGAGAGTAATAAATGGAAGATTTTGTAGTTCAGATTTGCTTTCCAACCGACCGCAAAGGATTCTGCAATGCTTGGAGTGTTATATTCAATTTAAAACCGGGTTTGTTTTTCAGTCACCTTGAGGAGGAGTTGAAACCTCATCTCGGAAAGCTTGACTTGGAGAAGATGTCCGAACAGGAGCTGGAATTCTATTACTTCACGTGGGTCAGATATGTCTGCGCTTTTGCTGAAAGTCTTCATTTCTGTTCAGTTATCTGTCCGGCCTGTGAGCCTGGTTTTTATCACATTGCTGTCAGTGAGATTTGACTGTGTGCAAATTGACAAAAGTGCTTCATGCACTACAACGGGGTCTATAATTCAAACAAACTCCGCTGGCTGTACAGGACTTTGGGATATGCTGAGATTGTGAAAAACACCCTATATATTTCTTCAATACCGCTGTCCAATGCACTGAGTTACACTTGTCATCTGCAGGAATCATCATAGAGTCAAAGAAATTGGCTTTATTAATGCTCATTTAACATGTAATAGGATAGAATCTTAATGTGCAGAAGGGACCATTGAGCCCATCGAGTCTGCACCGACTCTCTGATAATATATGTTACCCAAGCCCTATCCCCGTAACTCTCATGTATTTACCTCACCAATCCCCCTAATCTCCACACCCTTGGACACTGAAGGGCAATTTAGCATGGCCAATCCACCTAACTCTCACATCACTGATTACTGAGGGGCAATTTAGCATGACCAATCCACCAAACCTGCACACCTTTGGACTGTGGGAGGAAACCCACATAGACGTGGGGAGAATGTGCAAACTCCACAGACAGTGACCCAAGGCTGGAATTGAACCCTTGACGCTGTGAGGCAGCAGTGCTAACCATTGTGCCGCTGTGCTGTCCCATCTGATCCTTGCAATTTCCAGCCCCCCACCATGAAGTTTATCAACAGAAAAAGATATCACCCAGTGCTCATTCAAATGGTCTGTAACCACCACAAACTCGAGTGGATGAATACATGGTTTTCAGAGAGTGCAGATTTTGCATCTCCTGTACAATGTGCTGGGAGGCAGACCTAACAGAACAAATTCCTGAGACCTCTGTCGCTGTTACTTGACGCACTCTGCTGAATGGTGATCTATGAGCAGAATACACCACAAAACTAGTTAGTGTGTCAATTTGGATAGCTGACCAGTCGCTTCCAATCTCTGACCATAGTGATGTGGAACACGGGGGCCTCATGGTCCCCTCATGCCGACACTATAGTTAAGAAAGCCCACCAATGGTGCTACTTTCTCAGAAGACTAAGGAAATTTGGCGTGTCGGCTACGACTCTCACCTACTTTTACAGATGCACCATAGAAAGCATTCTTTCTGGTTGTATCGCAGCTTGGTATGACTCCTGCTCTGCCCAAGATCACAAGAAACTACAAAAGGATTGAGTGTAGCCCAATCCATCTCACAAACCAGCCTCCCATCCACTTCCCGCTGCCTTGGCAAAGCAGCCACGCACTCTGGACATTTTCTCTTCCACCTTCTTTTGTTGGGAAAAAGATGCAAAAGTCTGAGGTCATGTACCAACTGACTCAAGAACAGCTTCTTCCCGGCTGCTTGTCAGACTTTTGAATGGACCTTTCTTATATTAAGTTGATCTTTCTCTACACCCTAGCTATGACTGTAACACGACATTCTGCACTCTCTCCTTTCCTATGAATGGTATGCTTTGTCTGCATAGTGCGCAAGAAACAATACTTTTCACTGTATGTTAATATATGTGACAATAACAAATCAAATCAAATCAAAAATATAACACAGCTTTCAACATTTCATTACCTGGATTGAAAGTTTTGAGTCTTCACCTTCCTTAGGTAAATTGCACTCTTCAGGCTGGGGAACCCACTGTGTGAAACTTATACACAATAAATGATTGTTGAGCATCTTTCTTACAGGAATTACCTAAATAGCCATTTTAACCCTTTGTTTTTAACCCAATCTGAGGAACCTGAAAGAAAGGGGAATAATAATATAATTCCCATGTAGTCCTGCACTGGGAGTGGTCCCATTCATCTTGGCAGAAGTTCAGTTGCAGAATTTTTGCATGTTATTTTACCTTTTCAATATTGGATGGATTCTTGAGGGAAATAAACTTTTGATTTAATTTTGACTTGATTTATTATTATTGTCACATATATTAGCATACAGTGAAAAGCATTATTTTCTTGCGCGCTATACAGACAAAGCATACCATTCATAGAGAAGGAAAGGAGAGGGTGTGGAATGTAGTGATACAGTCATAACTAGAGTGTAGAGAAAGATTAACTTAACCTAAGGGTAAGTCCGTTCAAAAGTCTGATGGAATCAGGGAAGAAGCTGTTCTTGAGTCGGTTGGTACAAGACCTCAGACTTTTGTATCTTTTTCCCAAACTTTCCATGCCATAGGGACAGAGTGGGACAAATGGACCAACTGGATTGCTTTACAGATTTCCAGCATGGACTCAATCAGTTAACTGACCTCCTTCTGTGTCAATGACTCTATATGTGGAGGAGTGACATTTTATTACCACATTATACCACTGAGGCTTAGGGGAAGATTATATTAATAAGAAATCCTTTGCAATAAGAGGATTTCAGTGAATTTATATTCTCTCTCAACTGGGACAAGCCTATTATCTATTAATTCCTTATAATTGATCTAAGAATCCCTGAACTGTTGTCAGTGAAGTTAACATGATTCCATTTAAATCCAGCCTGCTGTGTCACCACTGAGTTTGTGTGTTGAGCAGACATTGACAGCAGGAGGGAGACTAGCTATACTCCAGCTTCCATGGCCTGATTTATCTGCCTTTTCCGATTCCATCAGTCAAACCTGTTCAGCATAAGTTCACTAATTCGCAGAATAATCTCACACATGCAACTTGTTGCATTTTATCTGGAGCTGCTTACTAGTTCACAAACACAAAGTTACATGGGCACTGAATGCCAATGTGGTTATAGGTACTCTGCATAGTGTGGCAGTGGGCCATAGAACTGCCCCAGTTTCACCACTTGACCCATGTCTAGTTAGCTATCTCAGTCAAAACAGTGTCAGAGTGCTTATAATCCACTTGTGTTGGGCAAGGTTGGAGATGGAGCCAAGGTTCCGTCATCTGTTTATTGAGAGCCTCTCACACGCACACACATGCCACCCAGACTTGGCACACACATTGCTGGCTGTTCCTTAGTTGTTACTGAGTTAAAATCCTGGACCCCCTCCCCCAGCCCCTCCTCACGCCACCTCCTAAACTGTAAACCTGGGAAGGAGTGTGTTTGTCACAGAGTGCAGCAGTTCAGGAAAGTGGCTCATCATCGCTTTTCCAAGGGCAACGAGCGAGGGACAATAATCACTGGCCTTGTCAGCAATGCCTACATCTGAGGGGGGATAAATCCAAGAGAAATAATAATGTTTACACGTTTGACTGAATTAATAATCTAGACAACTTTGAGATGCAAATGGTTTAGGGAAGGAATTATATAATGGACTATATATTTACATTTGGTTAAGAGAGCCATAAATTTTATACTATACTTGTTGTTGCTTGTCCATCGTCATCGATGAGGACCTCGACACCATTAGTCATTTTGAGGCTGATTGCGGTGTGTCCGAAGATGACTGATCAGGCCAATTCAGGCACATATTGGACAGACTTGTGTAGACACTGTAGTTGTTGCGCTGGTGGCTCTGGACTTGCGCAGCTCGCGCTTAAGTTCTGCTTCAGCAATACACCTTGCTTCGTCAGCTTGACAGCCTTTGTGGATGAGGCAGCACCAGCTAGGGCGGTTTTGTGCCAGCGATTCCCAGGTGGTCGTGTCAATGTCAAGCGACTTCAGGGAGGCCTCGAGTGTGCCTTTGAAACGTTTCTTCTGCCCTCCATGTGAGTGTCCTCCAGCAGAGAGTGCCCCAAAAAGGAACTGCTTCGGTCTGCGCTCGTCTGATATACGGATATGACCTGTCCAGCAGGTCTGGGCTCTATATACTATACTATTTTATATACTATATACTACTTCATATACTATTTTAATGTGTTATTGTTACTTTTGGAGAATCAATTGTAGACATAAAGTGGTGATTACTCCAAATTAATCCTTCACTATGGACAGGATTACATCTGTTGAACATGGAATGCCCTTCCTGAAGATCATCATCATGTGCCAAAGGCAGGACCTTTGCTGATGGCACTCTGTCTACACAACACTCTCCTGTGCTATTCTTTTCAGTTGCCAATAACTTAATTTTCAAGCCATCCGACATTGATATTTTCTTCCCCTCGCTTTTTCCTCATGGTCTTCCCTCCATAGTGTCTCTCGCTGGTCTGCTTTCTCCTAAAATAGGCCTTACACAGCCTTTTCCCTATAACACTCATTAAATATCTTTGTTTATTCGCCTTCTGCAGTGCTACATCATAGGATTGCTTCCAGGCACAGTAATACCTCACCATATAGTCATCAGCCTGACTTGGAAATGCATCACTTTGCTTTCACTACCGCTGGGTCAAAATCCTGAAACTCCCCCTTTACCAGCACTGTGGGTATACCTACACCACAAAGACTGCAACAGTTCAAGAAGGCAGCTCTTCACAAGGGCAGTTAAGGAATGGGCAATAAATGCTGGTCAAGCCAATGAGACCTAAATCCCATAAATGAATTTTAAAAAAATAATTTGAACATAACTATTGAAAGAGCCTCAAATCTATGACCTATGGTGATGCAAGACTACAAACAAAAAAAGTACAGCAAGGTTAAATTTATGTTATGATGATCCAGGCAGAAAGGAGAGTTTCACAAATATATTTAACATAAATTTTCCTTCTGCATTCTGTTAATTTTTTCCATATTTGGTAGAAATGACGTCCTCTTGAATTTATTCATGTTATACATCAAAATGTTGCTAAGGTTCATGCTGGCAGGATCTTATGATCCCTCCAATGGCACACCCCTGCCATGGGTTTCTCGGTTGCAAAGGATGCGTTCAACAGGAAAACCTGTTGACAGTGACGGCACCATACGACCCCCGCTGCCAGCGAGCTTCCCCCCAACCTCCACAAAACCCGCCGCAGAGAGAAATCCTACCCAGCGACTCATAGAATCCCTACAGTGCAGAAGGAGGCCATTCAGCTCATTGAGTCTGCACCGACCACAACCCCACGCATTTACCCCAGTTGACACTAAGGGGCAATTCAGAATGGCCAATCCACCCTACCTCTTTGGACTGTGGCAGGAAACCGGAGCGCCTGAAGGGAAATCCACGCAGAGACGGGGAGAACGTGCAAACTCAACACAGACAGTGACCTGAAGCTGGGAATCGAACCCGGGTCCCTGGAACTGTGAGGCAGCAGTGCTAACCGTTGTGCCACTGTGCTGCCCATTGTGTAACCATGTTGCCCATTCCAGGTCCACCACACAGAAAGAGGCCATTCAGCCCATTGTGTCAGCACCAGTCAAAGAAAAACCACCCAACTATTCTGATCCCATTTTCCAGCACTTGGTCCATAGCTTTGTGTGCCTTGGCATCACAAGTGCACATCTAAATACTAAAGTGTTATTCCTGCCCTAATAACTCTCTCCCTCTTTTGCAGTCTGCACGATTTTGACAAAAATATGCAGTTGGATGGCCTGGAAATAATGACTGCGCTGGAAGATTCTCTTGAAGACACCCTGGCTTCCCTTACAACAGAAGAGACAATGAAATTGCTAATAGGTAAAATTTTTGAATGAAGACCCATGTTCAACTGCGCAGCAAAACATTCCAGTCCTGGTTTGAATGAGTTTGAGCCACTCCAGCCCCTGGGCAATAACTTCCCTGTGTCAAAAACCTTGAATTTTCAGCACGTTTCTTCCATGTCATTTTAACAAGGTCATCTGGGTGTCTTGGGCTGCCATGGACAAGATGGGCCAAATGGCCGCCTCCTGCAACTTTTCAATGTTTCCAACTATTGCAAACACAATCCCCAACAGGCAAAAAGAAAACACACCCTCCAACTTACTACAAACAACGCAGGAAATATGTTTGCATTTTTTAAAGCGCTTGGGATAGAGATTCTACAGGATTGCACAGGTTTATCCAGATCAATTCATCCAAAATTGGCCAAAACCAGTGTGAAGAATCAAAAAGATTTGAGTGCAGGTTATGCTCAGCACAAACCAAGTTCCTGTGAATTTTTGTGGAGGTTTTAAAAATAGAAGGGTGGGAATACGTTTGTAAAACTGAACTAATAACCAAGAAAGTTTCCTCAAATTGTGCCCCTCTGAATTTCAAGGACACTTTTCATTATATCATTGAATCAGCAATGCAGATGGAGGCCATTTGGCCCTTCCAGCCTACACCCACAACAGTACCCCCCCCCCGCGTCCTATCCCTGTAACCCCACATTGTTACCCTCCTAATCTCCCGACACTAAGGGGGAATTTATCATCAATCAACCTAACCCGCACATCTTTGGACTGTGGGAGGAAATTGGAACACCCAAAGGAAATCCACGCAGACACGGAGAAAATGTGCAAACTCCACACAGACGGTGACCCGAAGCTGGAATTGAACCTGATTCTCTGTGCTGTGAGCCAGCAGTGCCAACAACTTTGCCACTGTGCCCCTTGTATTTAAGCTTTGTTCTGTAAGCACAAGGAGATTAATAGACAATAAACATTTCAGCTACTAAGTATTTAATTTATTAAGGAACCAATTACTGTATGTCAATGAATATAGTTTTTAAAATCTTAATTATTTAAAAACTCTTTGGTGGTGAACTAGACTTAATAAAAATCTAATAAATAATAAGTCTAAGTCTTAAAATCCACAGTATTTGTGATAAACTGAGTTCTATTGATAAAACTGCACCAGTTTACTGCTCTTAAATACTGTCATGGTAAGTTTTTTAACGCTTCCTGCTTGAGCTGGCTGATGGAAGATCTTACATCTGTGGTTGCGCAAATTAGTTTGAGTGGAATTTGGACATTTAAAGGGCGGCACTTCGTACTGTTGCATCATAGCACCAGGGACCCAGGTTCGATTCCGGCCTTGGGTGACTGTGTGGTGTTTGCATGTTCTCCCCTTGTCTGCATGGGTTTCCTCCAGGCGCTCGTTTCCTCCCACAGTCTGAAGATCATAGATCATCTTAAAATCCCACGTGCAGAAGGAGGCCACTTGGCCCATTGAGTCTGCACCAGCCACAATCCCATCCAGGTCCTATAACCCCATGCATTTACTCTAGCTTGTGCCCCTGACACTAAGGGGCAATTTACCATGGCCAATCCACCTAGCCCACACATCTTTGGACTGTGGGAGGTGCTCCCAGAGGAAGCCCACATAGATATGGAGAGAATGTGCAAAGACACACTATGACCCAAGCTGGGAATTGAATCCAGTTTTCTGGCACTGTGAGGCATAAAGATGTTTAAATTCAGAGAATTAGCTGGATAAATATGTTGGTTATGAGAATAGGATGATAGGTGGACCTGGGTAAGATGTTTGGTCGGATAGTCGGTGCAGACTTGATGGGCTGAATGGCCTTCTTTTGCAGTAACAGAGCATCTTACCCAAGTACAGTGTTGAGGGCTATTTGCATTGCATGGCACACAAAGGGGGAAACTCCATTCCAACTTGCGCACAGTACGTATTTCTGGTAACAGTTTAAATACACACGACACCTGTCCTGGTCTTAAAAACCAGATAATTTAAGTTGCTCAGATAAAAAGCAAAATACTGCAGATGCTGGGAATGTGAAATAAAAACATCAACAACATATCTGCCAACACCTGTGGAGAAATAGAATAAATGTTTCAAGTCCGCTTGATCTTGTGGAAGAGACATACAGGAACACAAAACGTTAACTGTGCTTCTCTCTCTTCAGACGCTGCCAGACCTGCTGAATTTATCCAATGTTGTCTGTTATAATTTAAATTCTTATTCAATTACCAAGCCTAATCGCACCATCAAATATTAAATCAGGTTGAAGAAATGTTCACGCAACTTTCCTGGGACCTCAGATTACCCAGTCTGCTGTACCTGACAATCGCTGCTATAGACAGACCTATGTTTGTAGTACAGAATAACACTGATTTGACTCCATCCATTGGCCTATTTTTCTCTTATTTTCACTGTTTTCTTTTGGTACAGAAATGACGGATGAAGTTTTGGAAAAGGATGACGTTGATAGAGACGGCTATTTAGCCTATTTTGAGTACGTGCACTCTCAGAACAGGACAGCAAGTCCTACTTCAATACTGGATAAAAGTGCAAAAGAAAAAGCCTCAACACAGCAAGGTTGATGCAGAGAATTGGAAGCAAAAAAATTCTTAGAAAGCAATGAATCGAATAAATCTGTAATTGGCATTCTTGTGTGGAATCTGTTCTGATGAGTTCAAGATGAAAAGCTTTGACAGTATGTCTCTTTTTGTCTGCTATACTCAAGCTCTGTGCTACCAGGTGACTAATCTGTATCCCATCTTGTAAACGATATGCTTTAGTTAAAGCGTCTTGGTCAAACATTTCAGCTACTAAGAACCAATTACTGTATGTCAATGAATATAGTTTTTAAAATCTTAATTATTTAAAAACTCTTTGGTGGTGAACTAGACTTAATAAAAATCTAATAAATAATAAGTCTAAGTCTTAAAATCCACAGTATTTGTGATAAACTGAGTTCTATTGATAAAACTGCACCAGTTTACTGCTCTTAAATACTGTCATGGTAAGTTTTTTAACGCCAGAATTCTCCCATGTCAACCAGATAAGAATGGAGAATTTAGTGCCCAGCCAAATCTTCATTCACTGAGGTGGGACCAGAGAATCCCAGCTGGTTTTGGAGGGGTTAGAGCATTCCAACCAACATCTGGCTCACTCAGACTCTTGGGTTTGGATTTTGCTGCCCTGGATGCTGTGGGCCTCCAGAAAACGTGTTCCATGGAGAAATCCTCTCACTAGAGCTGGAGGTCTCATCAAGTGGCAATCAGATCCATTGGTTCAGTAGAAGACAAGAATTAATGTCCCCTTATCTGCTTCCATTTCTATTAAGGTTTTTGATTAGCTCTGAAATCTGCAATTTCTCTTTGTAGCCATTTTCATTTTGTAACAAAAATTTTCTCTGAAAGACTTGGTCCTCTAATTTGTTGCCAAGGTAACTTATCTCAGCTACTTTTCCAATGAGGACAATGCAATGGAGTAGTACCCCAGGCCTGGAATCTGTATCTGCAATGTGAGTCTCTCTCACTGTTGGACCTCAATGGCACAGCTGATAAGATGGTTGCATAACTTACTGGTACTGGGGTAATAAAAGTATAATTAAAGGTGGCATGGTGGTTAGTACTGCTACCTTGCAGCACTGGGGACCCAGGTTCAGATTCCCAGCTTGGTTCACACTCTGTGCAATCTGCATGTTCTCCCAATGTCTACATGAGTTTCCTCCAGTGCTCCCAGTTTCCTCCCTCAGTCCCAATGACATGCTGGTTAGATGTATTGGCTATGCTAAATTCTCCCTCGGTGTACCCAAACAGGCAATGAAGGGTGGCAATTAGGGAATTTTCACAGTAACTTTAATACAGTGTTAATGTAAGCCTACTTGTGACAATAATAAAGTTTAAAGTGTTGAACGTCAGCTTGGCTTGGTGGCTGTGTTCTGGTGCCAAGCCAGGATTCTGGTACTTAAAACGTGTAATCTTTCATTATGGAGGGAGTGCCGCAGTGTTGGAGGTGCTGCCTTTTGACTGAGACATCAAATCAAGTCAACCCATCTGCTGATTAGATTGATAAAAGCTCCCACACAGTTTGAAGAGCAAGGTCCTTGCTCCTGGTCAACTTTCATCCCTCAAGTCTGAGTAATGAAAACAGATGAACTTGTCGTTTAGCTGATTGCTGTTTGTGAGACCAGGCTGTGCCTCAACAGGAAGATCACTTCACAAAAAGTAGCCGCGTGGCTTTAAAGCACTCTGGAACATCAAGGGTGGGAAAAACACTATAAATGGGAGCCTTTTCACCCCACTAGCTGCTTGTCAAGGTACACAAGGGGAAGTAGACATCACATTTCATGGTAGCTATACTTTGTACATGATTTGATTTTAGCAGAGCCTTCAAAGCCAATTCAAGTAATTGAGCTGGCACCTATAGCTGAGGTCATTCGGGCCATCGTGACCTTGCTGGCTCTTTACAAATGCTGTCTAAATTGTCTCTTATCCATCTTCAAATGTTTCTTGTCTGGTCAAACACATGGTGCGCAAATCTTCAAGAACATTGTTCCTTTTTGAAGTATACTTCATTATCCTTCTCCCCCCTTTCCACAGAAGTATGAAACCAAGAAATAAGGTTACATAATTTGTTTTAATAGTTATTTTTTCAGAGCATTCTGTCACACCCTCACATTGTGGCAACAGCTATAAACCATAATTCAAATGCTCACCGGCATGTTGCACACATCTCTACTTCATCAAAATGCATTGTTTTGTTGTACATGAATATAGAAAACATGACAAAGTACATTAGACCTTCAGAAACAGTGTAAAGATCCAAATCATTGAATACACAGTCAATAGTTTACAAGGCATTAATTCCTCAATAGTCAGTGTGGTCTTGCTTGTAAATCAATTGTTGCATTAAAAAAAAGGGCTAGTCAGACTGAAAAAAAACCTATTTAAATCAAATCTGATATTAAAGTATTTTGTACAATGAACAATTAAATGCTAACTTTGTAATAGATCATAACTGGATATGAAACTCTTTTAAAAGGTCCAGTTCCTAGTAAAAGATTAGTCCCTCTTAGGCAGCAATGGATATTCAGTCATCAATAGACCTTTCTCATACAGAGCGGCAGCTAAGGAGATCTGTGGAGAGAAGGAAAGCAGGCGATTGAGTGTTTTCTTCACTCTTTGTCAATATGAAGACATTTATTGGGAGGCTCCCTCACTGCCCACTGAGTTTATTGAGTGAATAGCCACTCTATGCAACAGTACTAACACTCTGGGGCTGATCCCCTGGACTGTGCTGAGTTAGGTCTCCAAGGTTCCAGTAATTGGCCTCAGTGTCCCTTGGTTTGATCTGCGGTTGCCACTAGAGAGTACGACTGAGCTGAGGGGGGGGTTTGTGAGGTTGTCGGCTGAGCACAGAACCACACTCTGCACACTCAACAGTTACTTGGCACTCAATTGCCAAGTCCATGTGTGACTAATGGCCACAGGGCCAGCTAATGGACGGCAATCGGCGTCTGCAGAAACAATCCATGGAAACATCAACATCTACTATACTCCTTGAGTATAGTAGATATACTCTAGGCTAAATTCCCCTTCCAATTCAATTTTCAAGTTTGCTGACGACACCACCGTAGTGGGTGGGATCTCAAACGATGACGAGGCAGAGTACAGAAATGAGATGGAGAATCTGGTGAACTGGTGCGGCAACAATAATCTCTCCCTCGATACCAACAAAATGAAGGAGATTGTCATTGACTTCAGGAAGTGTAAAGGAGAACATGCCCCTGTTTGCATCAACAGGGGTGAAGTAGAAAGGGTCGAGAGCTTCAAGTTTTTAAGTGTCCAAATCACCTGTCCTGGTCCCCACATGCCAACACTATAGTTAAGAAAGCCCACCAATGCCTCTACTTTTTCAGAAGACTAAGGAAATTTGACATGTCTGCTATGACTCTCATCAACTTTTACAGCTGCACCACAGAAAGCATTCTTTCTGGTTGTATCACAGTTCAGTATGGCTCCCGCCCTGCACAAGACTGCAAAAGTCATGAACGTAACCCAAACCATCTTGCAAACCAGCCTCCCATCCGTTGATTCTGTATACACTTCCTGCTGCCTTGGCAAAGCAGCCAGCATAATTAAGGACACCACATACCCCAAACATTCTCTCTTCCACCTTCTTCCTTCAGGAAAAAGATACAAAAGTCTGAGATCAACTGACTCAAGAACAGCTTGTTCCTTGCTGCCGTCAGACTTTTGAATGGATCTATTTTGCATTAAGTTGATCTTTCTCCACACCCTAGCTATGGCTGTAACACTATATTCTGCAGTCTCTCCTTTTCTATGAATGGCATGTTTTGTCCATACAGTACACAAGAAACAACGTTTTTCACTGTAAATCCATGTGACAATAATAAATCAATCAAAATCTTTAGGAAAGAATGGGGGAGAAAATACACTGAGATCATTTCATTGACAACGTTGCAATGTTTATTCACAAAATCTAAACATCATCTTGAGTCAGCTACAAGAGTCGTGATGGCTGGATGAATAAAAACAATGTTCACTCCTACCAACAAAAAGCTTTCCTATGCAAAAGAACAATTCACTGAACTGTTACATCACTCGGTCCACCATGTCTGTACTCTTCTCCCTGAATGAGCAATTCACTTTAGTGCATCCTCCCACCATCCCCCTCCTATCCCCCTGTAGCCCTGCACATTCTTCCTTTTCAAGTAACAGTCTCATTCCTTTTTGAATGCTTTAGTTGAACCTGGCCTCTGGTCTCAGGCAGTGCATTACAGATCCTAATCACTCACTGTGTGATAAAGCTTTTCCTTATTTCTTTTTTTTTGCATCTTTTCCAGTCGGTGCCCTTTTGTTCACAATCCTTTCATAACAAGGAACAGCTTCTTCCTATTAACACTGTCCAGACCCCTCAGTTTTAAGCACCTCTATCAAATCTGCTCTCCGCCACCTTCTCTTCGGGGAAACGGTTTTAACTTCTCCAACTTTTCTTCCTACATTTACAGCACTATATCAACATCACAAAGCTCTACCACAGTGTAATTGTCCAAGTGGAAAGGAGGGCTTTAATAATGAAGATCATTGTATCCTCACTGAGTTATCAGGCAATTAGAAACATATTTAACTGCCACTGTGATGTTAACTGGGTCAATAGTTGAAATATTACAATTCACTTGAATGCCTCACACCTGAGGTAAAGTATATCACAATCACAACACATTCATTCATTGAACGATGCAGCATAGAGGGAGAGGCCATTCAACCCATAGTGCTTGCGCCAGCTCCTTAAAAGAGCCATCCAATTAGTCCCACTGTCTAGTTTCTTCCAAAATGTTCATCTTCAAGTTAAATTCTGAAAATTATTACTGAATCTTCTCCAGCCAACCCTGCAGGCAGTGCACTCCAGATCACAACTCACCAGTGATTCTCATCTCCACCTCAGATTCTTTAAAAATTGGCCAGAGAACCAATGTCATCTAATTCCTGGCCCATTAACTAAAGAGTTTTATCTTGCAGACAATCTATCTAAACCCTATACAATTTTGAACACCTCTTATATTAGCCCCTTAACCTCCTTCATTCTATGCAACTCTGTGTAAACACCTACCCAATTTTAATTATTGTCACATGTACTGCGGTACAGTAAAAAGTACTGTTTCTTGTGCATCATACAGGCAAAACATACCGTTCATGGAGTACATAAGGGAGACATAAAGGAGAGTGCAGAATATAGTGTTACAGTCACAGCTAGGATGAAGTAAAAGATCAGCTTAATATAAGAAAGGACCATTCAAAAGGCTGACAGCAGCAGGGAAGAAGCTGTTCTTGATTGGTACATGACCTCAGACTTTTGTATCTTTCTCTCGACGGAAAATGACCAAAACAACCTGTGTACCTTGTTGGCTAACATAGCACAGACCAAACAAGCAAGTATTTCTTGGGTTTAAATTCTTACCATCGCCAAGAAATTTCATACCTTGTCGTCCAGATTTCCAGCTGGAAGACTATCAACCTTTATATACTGAGGGTATGAGCAAAGCAAAAGCTCTACCCCATCAGCAAGCTGAAAGAGAAATGTAAACACTTTATGTTTGCAGAAAATATATACATTTCTTGAAGCACCTTCTAGCTAGAGGCAACGCATGACCCAGAGGAAATAAAACACAAAACTAGTAAGATGCTCCAGCAAACATTTTCCTGGCCATACTGTATAGATGATTAAACTTGGAAAGAAAATTTCAATGAAAATAGAAGTATTTTTTGAAAATATTGTGAATGAGTCATCTTACCTCTGGATCGATTTCTATACATTTTTCATTTTCCTTGTGGTAGTCTCTGGAATTTTCTATTGTGTAGTACAGCAATATGCTGCCATTCTCACCACATAATCTATGGAGAACAAGCAATGCAGACAAGCCTATATAAATAAGCATTCCTTTGACTCACTATTAGCAACCGTGTTTTTGGTAGTTTAGGCCCTTAGCTCTGGAGCTCTCCCCAACTCTCAGCTTATATAACTCACCTTGATGCCTCCCTGCTTCACTGAGCTTTTAATCACCTGCCCTATTACCCTCTGTGGCTCAGCATGAAGTTTTACAATCATAGAAACCCTACAGTGCAGGAGGCCATTCAGCCCACCAAGACAGCACCAACCACAGTCTCACCCAGGCCCTATTCCCATAACCCCATATATTTACCCTGCTAGTCCCCCTAAGGGGCAATTTAGCATGGCCAATTTAACCTACACGTCTTTATTTTATTAAAATCCAGGGGAAGTGTCTTGGACTGTGCCACTACCTTAGGAACTATGTAAACACACACAAAAACAGAGAATGCTGGAAATTCTCAACAGGTCTGACAGCATCTATGAGGACAGAACTGAGTCTTCTCCACAAATGCTGTTAGACCTGCTGAGATTTTCCAGCATTTTCTGCTGTTTCAGATTCCACTCTCTTCAGTAATTTGCTTTTAACTATATAGATGCAAACGGTTAGTGTTTATGAGGAAAATATTCAGTGCAAATCACTGCTTCCTTGCCTTTCTCTAATTTAGGGAAACAATTTTTAATTCAGAGAAATCCTCAGCATCTTCTCCACTCAGGAAGCAAGCACAAACAAGTCAGGTTGGTAAAAGACCCAATTTTAATGCAGCATCTGACAGCAAGTGGTGGCACTGACCGGTGTGCAGGCAAAAGAAATGCTGTATGAATGAAAGTTATCATAAAAGCTCGTGAAGGTTTCCAACAAATAAGTTTGGATAAAGAATAAAAGGAGGGAATGACAAACTTTGCTCTACTTGTGAAAAGTCATTCTTAAGTCATTCAGGTTGTCCCAAAGAGCTTCTCTGGCAATCACATCTGTTTTAAGGTGCAGATACTATTGCAACATGGCACCACTTTGTGTATGGCAAGATCCCACAAACAGCAAGAAAAGCAAATTACTGTGGATGCTGGTAACATGAAACCAAGACAGAAAATGCTAGAAAATCTAGCAACATCTGTAAGGAGAAAAAAAAAAGCTGACGTTTAGAGTCCAGATGACTCTTTGTCAAAGCTGAAAGGCACAGCAAGTGGGAGATATTTATATGATAGGGGAAGGGAATGAAAGATGAGTCATATCCACTAAAACAAGGAGAAAAGGCTGCTAATGGCTGTCCATAAAGAGAATAAAGGTGTGAATGGCCAAATGGCAGAGAATCTGAAATCAGAGAGTAAGCCTTGTCAGATGAAGAAGTGTGTGTGTATGTTTGTGTGGAGCGGGCAGGCGAGGGGAGATGGGGACGGAGATGAGTCGGAGAGGGGTGAAATTGAGAAAAGGCGGGGAAAGGGGGAAGCAAAAAGCAGAAAAGAAAAGAAACGGGGAGATAAAATAGGTGCAAAGAATAGGGGTGGAAGAAAAATAAAGATAGACAATAAAGAAATAAAAAGGTAGAGAACAGTTAAAAATGAAATAAAATGGAAACAAAGGGGTTGAGATGAGGTAGAGCTAATCATTTGAAGCTGTTGAATTCAATGTTGACCAAATGGCTGTAACCTGCCTAGTCAAAATGCTGATAACTGGCCAGATATTCTGTCTTAATGCTGTTGACTGAGAGATAATTGCTGGCCAGGAAAACTGGGAGAACTTGCCTGCCCTTCTTCAATGCTATTGTTCTGAAACATGCTGTACAGAAAATCAGGAGAGAAAGGAGAGACCTGGCAATGTTACTGCGAAGCATTCGTATCCGGGTACTTCCTCGTATTTGCAGAACAACGTTGCGTGGCCCACCATCTTTCCATCGGGCTGGTGCACTGTACACAGTACATGCTAGCTCCTCTAGGAGAGAAAATGCAATTGCCTTCAACACTGGGAAGATGTAGTTTTGCTTGTACACACAGAACATTACACGTTTTTTCAGGCTGAAACTGAACACTTCTGATCTCTAATCTAAATTAATCTTTGAACAGAACTAGCTAGAAAATGCTAACCAGCACTTGAAATTTCCATGAATGAGCCACCACGCAGATGTCTTGTAGTTACCAATATCTCACATAGTGCTCCAATGGAAGGCAAAAAGCAAAGGTCAGCAGAAAAAAGAAGCTATGCTTACGTTCTGATGTGCAATTGATATTAAACACTGGTAGGAGTCACTTAACAAACAGCTCTGTTTACTGGGGATAAAACAGCATCTACACCAACACACTACTTATATCACCTCAATAATGTTTTCAAAGCTTCTCCCTTTCTAGTAGGATTTTGGTCAGATATATTTTCTGCATTTGTTGATACAATATTAGCAAGGAGGTAGTTTATATTAAAAAGAAAAGGAAGTTAGTTTAACCTCACCTTGCATGCAGAAATGTGGCTACAGCTTTCTTTCAAGTCTAGACCAACTCTTTGTTCATGTCATATACAAACTAACCTTAGAGACCACAAGACAGCTCCATGGTTCTCCCTCCTGTAAAGTGTGCAACCTCCAGTTAACAATGCACATCTCCTTTGCTTGTTTCACCACCTTGGCTTCTGTCTTTCAAGAAGATCTCAAGATGTGGAGATGCCGGTGTTAGACTGGGGTGGACACAGTAAGAAGTCTCACAAACCAGGTTAATATCCAACAGGTTTATTTGGTATCACGAGCTTTCGAAGCGCTGCTCCTTTATCAGGGGTTCCAAATAAACCTGTTGAATCTTAACCTGGTGTTGAGACTTCTTACTGAGGATCTCAAGTGAGAGCTTTTCCCTCAACTACCAAAGTACCAATCAGAAACCAAATAGCACACGCATCTGCCCATCACCCTCTTGTTTCTACATGTAGCCATTGGCTAACCATTAGCTAGCCTAGAAATTTTACTTGGCAGAAACATATATTTCAGTAGTAGCTAAGCCAGCAGAACAACACATGGCTCTAACCATGGGGACTAAACAAAGAACAGCAACACGCGTTTTCCTCACCAAAAGAAACTGGATCATTATTCAATGAGGGTAAACCATACTACACTTTAGCATGGTGAGTAGTTCTCACAGCACAAGGGACATAAGGCAGCATGGTGGCACAGTGGTTAGCATCGCTGCCTCATACACCAGGGACCCAGGTTCAATTCCAGCCTCTGGTCACTGTCTGTGTGAAGTCTGCACGTTCTCTCCCTGTCCCTGTGGATTTCCTCTGGTTTCCTCCCACAGACTACAGAGTGCGAGTTAGGTGCGTTGGCCACGCTACATTGACCCTACTGTCAGGGGATTAGAGGGTTAAAATATGTGGGGTTATGGGAATAGGGTCTGGGTGGGATTGTGGTCGGTGCAGACTCGATGGCCGAATGGCCTCCTTCTGCACTACAGGATTCTATGATATACACGTAGGAGACAAAAATAATGATCCAAAGAAAAAAGTATCGGAAGTATTTGCAATCTAGAGAAATGGTTGTCAAAAAAAGTGTGACTTGTCCACGTTATTAAATGTCACAGGTACGGTGAACCAGAACAGAACAAGAGGAGATAAACTGGAGGTGAAAATAATATTCAAAGCAGGTCTTATGAAAATAGTCTTAAAGGCTAATAAACACTTCCGATAATCTATCGAGTTAAAAATCAAAGATGTTGGGGGGAGTCTCAAAGCCACTGGATGCTTGGTTGGCTGAGTCAACAGGGATTTTCTCTTATGAACAATGGGAATACTAAACTGGGAACATTTCCTGGTCTGCAGCATTAAAAAGGAACTGTTAATGACAACAAATGACAAGGAAAACCAAGTGCTTGTGTGGTCATTTTGAGGCAAAATGTTAAAGGTACAACATCCCCTTTAATCTTGTTTCAATATTGATGAAACGCTAAATTTGTATTACTACTCTTCCCCAGTCCATTAAAATGCAATCAGTGATCTGCCTCAGAGCTGATTCTCTGCCCATTTCTTCACGTCCTGTGCTTTTCTCTTTAGTTGATTGCTAAGACTCTCCCATTTTCAGCTGGAATGAGCAATGTGATTGGGGCAAAGAGTACAGGAGGTTGTTTCCCATTGCCTTCCTTAAAGGAAACACAAATCATCTCCTCCAAAGGTCCTCCTCCTGAGGTCACTGTTGCCCCTCGAAGTTCGAGCTCTTCCACAATTGCCACCGAAAATCCGCTGGTTTCATCACTGGCCACAGCTCGTAACCCTAAGTATGGGATCCTTACCTGGGTCTGGGTCAACTTGCAAAAAGGACAAGGATGATCATCTCAAGATCTCAAATGACCCCGACCTCCATGAAAACACAATTAAGAAAATAAACAAAATACCTTTTGTAAGTACAGGGGGTAGGCAGTCATGAATAAAATCCTTGGCTTTCTGATCAACAGCCGCGTCAATTGGTGCATATTTGAGTAACTTTCTCATTAAATTGTATATTTTCTTATTAAACGATTCCCTCCGTGGGTCATCTTCCTGAAAAAGAAAATTCAGATGCAATCAAGCATTTACAGTCACAGAACTGGAAGTGCACTGGTAAGGCATACCAGCCAATACCAGCACCATCTCCACACCAAAAATACTTGTAAGGGATTAGTGTAACAAGTAGGCTTACATTAACATTGCAATGAAGTTTCTGTGACAATCCCCTAGTCACTACCTGTTTGGATACACTGAGGGATAATTTAGCATTGCCAATGCACCTAACCAGCATGTGTTTTGGACTGTGGGAGGAAACCAGAGCACCCAGAGGAAACCCATGGAGACACAGGGAGAACGTGCAGCCTCTGCACAGACAGTGACCCAAATATAAAACAATGGAAAGGAACACCTATTAGGTTCTGCTGACTTTTGTGTAGGTTGCTATGATCAGGCATGGTTCAGCTCCTCTCTCCATATCCAAATAAACCTCAACTTCAGGGCTCACACAAGATGTTGATAGCTGGGAGTTGTGGAATTGTACCACAAGAACCTACACTTTAAATGGATGACTCTTTGGTACTGGAAATGCAATTGTACTGCAATTCAGTAATGTTTTGCGCCTACCACTGGAAATAAAAACATAAAAGTTTGTGTCTGGTAGAAGAAAGGTTAAATTTTTAAGGATCGAAAAAACTTCTCCCAGAAAGCAGCAACAGCAAGGCAACAGTGACAACCGATGGGGCAAACAGTGTGGAGGACTTTTCCCAACACATGAACAGGGAACAGAAAATAATTTGGTTCTCATTAGGACACCATATGGAAAACTCTTACAGGACATTGTGATTGTGATTGCGATTGCTCAGTTTTACAACTGGCACATTTTTGACAATAACTTAGGAAGATTTGTTCTGGTACCTAAAGATAATTCTGACATTAACCTTTTTTTGATCTTGGAAACAGCTTTCTCATTTTCACACGGCAGAGAGGCCGATGATGTTTTTATGGTATTGATTGATGCCAATCAACTTGAAAAGCTTTGTAATCTGAGAAATGTAACCACTTTATTGATGAGATTAGGAGACATACATAACAAGGCTAAACTGGAAACTGATTTGGACATGTGCTTGAATTGCTTGCTTACCTGGAACCAATATAGTCCTGCATTTACAATCTGATGTTAGAGTTCAAGCAATTAAAACATTACTCATTTGTGGCACAGGAGGAGGCTGTTTAGCCCATTTAGTCCATGTTGGCTCCCCACACAGCAATTCAGTCAGTCCAACTTTCCTAATTGATCCCGGGAATCCTGTAAGTTTACTTCCTTCAAGTGTCCATCCAATTTGCTTCTGAAATTATTGATTATTTTCCATTCACCACCCTTCAGGGTAGTTCTTCCGTGCATTCCTCCCCAGCATCTCCTGCCCAAAATCTGTATGCATCCTCCTAGTCCTTGTACAATCAGCTAAAAGAGCGTTTTCTTGTCCATCTTGTATATCTCTATCAAATTCCCCCTCAAACTCCTCTGTTCCAAGGAGGACAACTCCAGCCTTTCCAACCTAACCTTATAACCAAGCACCATCTCATCCCTGGAATAATTCTGGTGATCTCCTTAGCATCCTCACTGACTTTCACATCCTTCCTAAAGTGTGGTGACCGGAACTGGATGCAATACTCTACTTGGGACCTAATCAGAGCTTTATAAAGGTTCAGCATAACTTCCCTGCTTTTGTACTCCATGTCTCTATTTATCAAGCCCAAGATTTCATCTGCTTTGCTAACCACTCCCTCTATGTCCTGCCACCTTCAAAGATCAATGCATACCCAAACAGGCGCCGGAGTGACTTCACTGCAGCGTTAATGTAAGCCTATTATTGTGACACTAATAAATAAACTTAAAACATGCATTCCCAGGTGCCTCTGTTTGTGCACATTTCTGGAATTCTGATTACATTATTGAATTAATAGCCGAGTGGCTATAGTAAGACATTGGAATCAGAATTCCAGAGTTTGGGAATCAAATTCCCACCATGGTAAACTGTGCAATTGAATTCAATAGATTTAGCAATTTTTGGGCCAGTATTAGTAAATTACATTACACTGAAGATGCAAGATTGTTAAAGAAAAACCCTGGCTGTTTAACAGTGTTCTAAATGGAAGGGGCCTGAGCTACTTGTCTGACCAAAATGCTACTCCACTTTTCCAGGGATTGCCTTTCAACGTAAAATGGGTTAGACTGATCTCCCATGAGTTAATGGAATCCAAGCCAACTGGCGAAGTCCAAACCAAGACACAGCTCTTCTTTACTGAGAGATAGTGTGGAGATGCCAGCTTTGGACTGTGGTGGGCACAGTAAGAAGTCTCACAACACTGCTCCACTCACCTGATGAAGGAACAGCGCTCCGAAAGCTGGTCATTCCAAATAAGCCTGTTGGACTTTAACTGGTGTTTGGGTCTTCTTACTGTACTGAGTTTACTGACTTTGTTCAATCTCAGAGCTTTGTTCCCACACTCCCAATGTACCAGCTGTCCCTGATTTATACATGCTCCGAGTACTTAATTAAACAATGTTCTTCGCCTAAGTATCCTAACAATTTCATTAACACACCATTATCACAAGGGAATCAAGAGATATGAAGGGCAGGCAGCAAAATGGAATTGAAGCCACAATCAGATCAGACTTGATCTTATTAAATGGTGGAGCAGGCTTGATACTCTGCTCCAATTTCTTATGATCTCATGATCAATCCCAAGAGTTATCAATAAGTAATGTTGCCTGCATCTCAATACAAAATATAAAGAAAAAATGATTCCCCCCTCTTCTAAGAGGTTATGGGGCAACAGGTTAAAAGACAGCTTAAAACACTGGCTTGTAAACTTTGCTTATAAGGTTGGTTCTATCCTAAAATCCTTGGTGGAAACTTTAATGATGTGGAGATGCCGGCGTTGGACTGGGGTAAACACAGTAAGAAGTCTGACAACACTAGGTTTAAGTCCAACTGATTTATTTGATAGTCAACTCACAAGCTTTCGGGGTTTGCCCCTTCATCAGGTGACTGGAAAGATCTGGCCTCAGACAGAGCATACAACAGCACAGAAAGTTTACAGATTACTGATTAGAATGCGAGTCTTTAAGACTTGAATAGCAGGTTAGTTGTAAAGACTCGCATCCTAATCAGTAATCTGTAAACTGTCTGTGCTGTTATATGCTCTGTCTTAAGCCAGAACTCTCCATTCACCTGACGAAGGGACAAACCCCGAAAGCTTGTGAGTTGACTATCAAATAAATCGGTTGGACTTAAACCTGGTGTTGTGAGAATTCTTACTGTGGAAACTTTAAAACACAGAATTGCAAAAGTAGACAGTTACCCTTTCAGAATTCTGCACTCCCATATAATCTAAGTAATCACGAGGCAAGCCCTCACGGAATTCTACATCATCTTCTATAGCCAAGTCCAAGGCACCAGGAAAAAGCTGCAATTTAAAAAGACAAAGCACATTTTAAGGATACCTTTCTTTAAAATGAAAGATGAAGTTATGGTGGAAAACATGCCCACACAAGACCAGCCCATGTGTTCAATTTTCACAAATTACTTTCTACATTTAGTATATGCCGGTATGAATGCATTTTAAAAATCACAAGTATCATTTGCATTTAGCTAGATTAGTTACATCTGGAGACAACCTTCCTGCTAAGAAAGAAATCTAACAAGGTCAAATATGCCATGCTTTCACCCCAATGCAACCTGCTGCAAACAGATGATCATAATGAAATTGGACACCACAACGCATTTTAACATTGTTAACTTAGGATGTTTGCAATTATAGAATCATTAATCAAAAGGCTGAAAATATCCAGTGATTCATTGTTTAGGACGTGCTTTGTGGAATGTGGTACCCCCATTTTATGAATGATCCAGGAAAATGATGCTGTAGCTCACTCTTGCCACTGGAGGCTGCTGCAGATCTTCTACAATCACAGTAAACAGCATTCTCTTATAATTATCTTAGGATATATACAGGGCAGATCTTACTGGATGAATAACTGTGTTAAATGATGCACACCGGTGCTCAAGTGGGTCAGCAATTTTCGGGGATTAAAAGAATTGCCGCAAGTTGTGAATCTCTAGAATTTGCTGGTTCATTTACTCTGTTCCACCGTTTTCATCACACAAACAGGACCTCAGACTTAACCTTCCCGTTATTTCCAAGGACTTCCAAGACTTGCACGCCAATTGCTTATTAAACTCGTAAAACAAACTCGTATAAAGTCCAAGTACCTCTTTAACAACAGGATAATTGTTATAGCAAAGGCAATCTCACTGGCCTGGAAAGCAGACAAACTATTCAATTACATTCCATCTTACATAATTATAGTTTTAAAATTTCAATTCTTTTCTTCCTTTTCCTTTGACAATTTGCCCTTTCCTTGTAATCCAATCATACTGGAGCTGACTTGAAATTACCCATTCTAATTCACCTCCACTTTTCCATCATTCCTGTTTCTTTCTCAGTCCTTAAACCATTTTGGATCAGGGTGGGGGAGGGGGCACTGTTGTCCCTCAAGTCCCAGATGTTCACTGTTATCAGCTTGCATTTCCATCAAGTTGTTACGGTGCAAAACCTTTTCAAACGAAATAGTGAAGGGAAAGGTCCAGCAAAGAGCAGCACCTCACCCATGTGAACAGTACACAGATGTGAAAGTGGAGAGTGCATGCTTGCAAGGTTTGCTAATAATGAAATCCACAAGCTGAACTGTGTTATCGCCACCCTCTATAAAGGCTGACACGCAGCAGCATTACACTATGGGTGGACCTTCGCAGGCAGAGGGTCCAACTTCTGCTCCAGAAAGTTTCACCCTCATCTGATCAGTCATCAGCTCTTGAAGTCCCAGCAGCACCAGAGGGGAGTAGTGGCCACTGCTGGTACTGCAAGTAGTCGCACAAAGAACATTGTTGATGACTGGACCCAGGCAAGCCCTGGATTTTTTGGGCAGGGAGCAAACACTAGAGGGGTGCCCCGATACACACAGGACAACCTTCCCAAAGGATGCACAACCCCCCTTTCTTCCCGCTTTTTCGCCAATGTTGGCGAGAAAAACAGCCTTCCCACTCTTATCCACCTTTCACTGCCCAGCATATCATTAACACAACAGGCATTATCATTTCAGCAGGTTTGGCCCACTGGTTACAGCTGTGAAGTGGAGAATATTCAAACAAGATTATTTTGGAATCAAAGAACCATTCATGAAACTGTTTCCCACAGAACAATAAAACTACTGTTTGCAGTACTCTTCAATACTAGTAATATTCACCTACTTTATGTAGCAGATCTCCCCAGGAGTTTCTCTGATAAGTTGAAATAGTGATGTGCAGGGAATGTACATCAGCTGTGCAGGTTGCTTGGTGGGTAAAGCCTCTGGGAAAATACAGCATGTCCCCAGCTTCGAGCACAGTATCCATTATTGGAGTGCCCATTTCCTGCTGTCTAAAGTTACCTGGGATAGACCGCACAAAATAATCATGAAAAGAGAGTCATTGGTGTAAAATATGTCCACAATATACTAAAATGTAGAAATCAGAGCTGATTACAGCTTTCTGAAAGTACTCACGGCTTGAAATACTTGGAAGAATCTCTTCATTTGATCTGTGAATGCACCAGAAAGCACAATAATATGCCCACTTGCAACAGAAAAAATATCCATTTGTAACTGTAAGCCTAGCTGCATGAGTCTGAAGCACAACATCAATAGAGTTATAGAGGTTTACAGCATGGAAACAGGCCCTTCAACCCAACTTGTCCATGCCACCCAGTTTTTACCACTAAGCTAGTCCCAATTACCCACATTTGACCAATATCCCACTATACAAATCCTACCCAAGTAACTATCTAAATGCTTTTTAAAGGACTAAATTGTACTCACCTCTATTACTACTTCTGGCAGCTCGTTCCAGGCATTCACCACCCTGTGTTAAAAAATTGCACCCCCCCCCCCGCAACCCTTTTGTATCTCTGCCCTCTCACCTTAATCCTATGCCTCTAGTTTTAGACTCCCCTATCTTTGAGAAAAGTTGTTGACTATCTAGCTTCTCTATGCCCCTCATTATTTTATAGACCTCTATAAGTTCACCCCTAAGCCTCCTATGTTCCAGGGAGAAAGGATCCCATGAGATTTAACCTTATGCAACAACCTACCATTGTCAAAGGCCTTGCTAATGTCCATGTTGACATCAACTACACAGCCCTCATCTATCTTCTTGGTTACTCCTTCAAAAAACTCAAATTCGTGAGATATGCTTTTTCACTCACAAAGCTATGATGATGACTGTTCCTAATTGGCCCTTGCCTCTCTAAATGCCTGTAGAGCCTGTCTCTCAGAATAACGTCTGAGAACTTATCCACTGCAGATGGGTTTCTTCTTATATTTTCTAATCATAAGACAATTTATATACACTAGGCATAGTGGGCAGGGGCTGCCTACAGAATAAGACAGTCATTCTATGCACAGTTTTACTCCACATAGTAACATTTAACAGAGCAGCATAAACAACAGCTTTCAAATGATTCACCTCATTTGTACCTTCTCAGATAGATATGGGGCACAGTGATCTGAAAGAATTAAGAAATTGCTGGTGTATAATGACCATCTCTCTACTCCCAATAGAAGTGTGTAGTGTAGTAAAATATGACATGGTCATGGCACACAATAATGTTAGCAGAAGCATCTTTATCTTCCACTGTGTCAATGGAGTTAACAGTGATGGCAACGTAGAATAATGGGGAAGATGGTGGTGTAATGGTAATCCGGAGGCCCAGGTTAATTCTCTGGGAGACACTGGTTCAAATCCCACTATGGCAACAGATGGAGTTTAAATTCAATTAATAAATCTGGAATATTAAAACTAGTTTATAGTGATGGTGACCATGAAACTATCATTGATTGTCATAAAAACCCATCTGGTTCACTAATGTCCTTTAGGAAAGGAAATCTGCTATCCTTATCCTGACCTACATGCGAGTCCAAGCCCATATGACTGTGGCTGACTCTTAACTGCCCTTTGAAATAGTGTAGCAAGTCACTACATTCAAGGGCGATTCAGTACGGGTAACAAATGCTGGCGTCACCAGTGATGCCCATGTGACACGAAAGAGTAAAGAACTTTAGCAACTAGTGATACCATTTTCATTTAAAACAGGCATTTGCTGTCTTCAACAAATACAGTCTGGGATGCATCTGATGATAATATTGGAGTGAACCAACAATGAGATACAGCAACCTGCTAGTCTGGCACTTTGACAATTAAGTTTTGTAACGACTGTCAATTGGGAAAGGGGCGGAAATTAACCTGAACCACTCAAGTTCTTTCTATAGAAGTCCACCCCTTTTACAATTGTGAAATGAATACCGGGATAAGTAGCTCTAGGAGGTAGCTTTTACAGTGTCTATGAACAGATTGCATTCTACATACCTAGGATCGTAGACACGCCAGCTCTTTTTTCCTTCCAGCTGAATCACAAATGCTTCAATATCATCAAAATGTGGTGCAAATCCCTGGTTCCCAGGAGGGGTCAGATAACTTTCACAAGAAAACAAAAAAGAATGAATATTAAAGACATCCTCATAACAGGTCAAAAGCAGCTTCATTAAAGCTGAATTTGGCAGTTTTAGAAATTCCCAGTAGATACGAAATTTCCAGCAATGGGAACTGAACAACAAGGAACTTGGCAGGAGTTCCAAATATATTATCATGATTTTTAATAAAATAAATTATGGAAGTAATATCTGTTTATTCAATGAAATGAATATTTCTAAACAAAACAAATACAAGTGGGAAGAGAAAAATAACTTACATCGCTTCTAGTGATTTTATTTATTAGAGACTACAGGACAAAGATCTGTCACAAAAAAACTGTGAAGCTAAGGCAATGCTCGCAGAAGCCATCTGTTTTTAAATAATTAATTTATTATTTTAACAAAAGTATAACAGTTCAAAATTTGATTGCCTTCGGTCCATTTTATAAACAATATTTTGCTCGTCTCTGATGAGACGAGCAAAATACTGTGGACGCTGCAATCTGAAACACCTCTGATTATAGAGCTGGAAGTGAGAAACAAAAATGCTACAAAAGAAAATGGGTGAATATATTGCCCATGTTTTAACATGTTGATGACATACATGGTTGGTTTCCTATTTTTTGCTATGTGTGCTGTGGTGGTGATGATGGGATTAACAGGGAAAAAGAGCGAGATGGAGAAACCAAGGTATGGAGTTGAATCTCCACTGTGGCAAAAATGATGCAAGTGTCTGAAAATCAGAAGTCATACACACCCTCCCCAGCCCCAAACATGATGCTTCCCATTTTCAGTGGGGTGGGAATGGGAGTGGTTCATTTTGTGCATGTGTGGTTCACAGGGGCAGCTGACCATTTAAATCATCATCTGCCCCCACTCAAGTCAGACATTGGCCACCCAGGCCTCTTTGGTGCGCAGAGTAGACTCGGTAAAAGAGCAGTTCTGACCTTGGTGCATTTTTGGATAGCCAACCTCGACACCTTTGTGGGAGGTTAGATGCTCTTTGCAGAAGGTACGCTGCCCTGTGTAATTGCTAAAGGTAAGCATAAATGTGTAAAAAGTGCACAAGCTCATTAATTATCAAGCTCAACAGACCTATCAAAATCAACTGCCAGAAGGACATTTCAAATGGAGCTGTCAAGGTTCTTAAGTCCTGCCCTTTATATCTTTATAAAAATTGTTTGGACTATTAAAATTAAAAAAAAATCACTGTTCGATATTTCATTCTGTCTGTTGACAGTAATCTGAGGTTTCCATTACTGGATTAGTGCTGCATCACTGGTTTCACAGCTATCCATTACCGCAGTAGTGGGTCTGTAATTGTAGTTTGATTGACAGCTACAAATGGTTATAGTCTCTTTGAACTGGGACCATGAGTTCCAATGCTTGCTGTTGTAAGAGATTGGGCACTTAAATAAAATGTTCATTTTCAGAAGATTTTGTGCAGTTGAAGGAATGTAAATGTAGTAAATGAATTTTTATGAAGGAGTGTACTTTTTTTTGGATATAATGAGAATTTTACCTCAAGTCTGCACACGACCTGAGATCGGCCCATGGTGGATATTGGGTGAGTTGACATGGCAGGTACATGGGTAAAGGATGGTGGGTGGGAGACGTGGGTTGGTGGAGAGGCACAGATTGGCATTGAGGGTACAAATGGTTACGGGATGGGTGCAAGGCATTCTGCCCCATGGATTGGGCATGAGGAGTGTGTTTCATGTATTTTTTTCCTAAATTTTGGACAGGGTGTCAGAACCCAGAGGTAGGCCTTCTGTTCCAGTCCACTGGTGAACCAGACATGTTCCTCAATATTTCCAAGGTCGCCTGCCCTGATTTCTAATGTAGCCCACTCCTCTGGATCAAAACCCTGACGATCGGGCAGCCTTTTAAAAGTTGGACTCATGGGAGCTGGGAATTCTCCTGACTCTGTGCACCCAACTCACGGATGAAAATCCCGGCCCAAATCTTATTTGTGTAGCAGCTTTGTGATTTCTCTGATAGCGAGTTCAATGAGAATTGGCAGAAGCACAATAACCCTTTGCAAATCCTATGGAGCATACAAGAAAAAATAACCCCTTCTATGTAAAATATTGATGTACTTTTTACCTCAATTCATTCAACATCCTGAATCAGAATTACACTAAAGTTTGAAATGGAATCGCCATGAGAATTGCTTATAGAACACAACAATTTACTCTTGGAATACAAGGGTCTTCAAGTGTACACCTTTTGATTTGCTTTCATACAGTTCCCCCTTAACATAATTTTACGAGAATCATTCACTAGTTTATTAGCAGAAGACAACAAAACAAAGATACTTGCATATTAGCCCCAACCATGCTCCCAAAAGACTCCTGAAGAATAGACAGGATATTCCAAACAGTGCCAGAAAAGGCTTGAGGATTCAACAGACGCAAAGAACATCCATTCTGCAACAGATATATACACTCTATTTAATAGTTAATTCCCTGACCAGTTCAACTCTCTCAAATAGAATGGCTTCATAAATAGCTGCTAGAAACACGGCAATAAAAAAACTGATTGAAAACTGTTTATTACACATATTTATCACTGCCTTGAACACAATTCCGAACATGCGTGACTAATGGCAACATTCCTGTCAATACAGCAGATGAACAACTTGTAAATGTCTTTAAGGCAGCTCATATGTAACCTGCATTGCATCAAATATTCAACTCTTTTCTATGTGAAGATGTAAGTAAATGGCCGAGTTCCAAGTTGACAAGCTAAAAATTGAAACTGCACAGCAGATAAGTCTGCATCTGGGGCCATTCGTCTCTGGGTCTTTGGTTTCAGTCCAGTCTGGCCTGGAAGGACAGTCTCCTGGTTTTAAGTATCCGACTGAAAATTAATCTGTACAGACACAATTAGGAGGGATAAAAATGGGCAAACTCAATCTGAGGCCACAGGATGGCTGAGGTGCAGATGAGATAAGTACTAAAACTTACGATGTAAGTTTGTACATGAAGAGTGGGGGGGGCATGACGGCGGCACTGCTGCTTCACACCTCCAGGGACCAGGTTCAATTCCAGCCTTGGATGGCTGCGTGCAGTTTGCACATTTTCCCCGTGTCTGGCTGCTCCAGTTTCCTCCTGCAGTCCAATGATGTGTAGGTTAGGTTGACTGACTATGCTAAATTGCCCCTCAGTATCAGGGGGTCAGCAGGGTAAATCTGTGGGGTAACAGAGGATAGGGCCTTGGTGGGATTGCTTTCAGTGTGGTCTCAATAGGCCAGATGGTTTTCTTCTGAACTGTAGAGATTCTATGATCTGGACAGGGTATCAGAGAACTGGCAAAAGGACTATATTTCATCCAGTATTTTTGGATAGTGGGGGAGGGAGGGAAAATTGTGTTTATTAACTACATAAGAATCAGGAGCAGGAGTGGGCTATTTGGCCCCTCGAGCCTGCTCCACCATTCAATAATATTTTTTGTGGACTCAGCTCCACTTACGCACCTGCTCACCATAACCCTTAATTCCTTTAATGTTCAAAAATTTATCTGTTGATGCCTTAAAAACATTCAATGAGATAGCCTCAACTGCTTCACTGAGCAGGGAATTCCACAGATTCACAACCCTTTGGGTGAAGAACTTCCTTCTCAACTCAGTCCTAAACGTGGGCAGCACTGCTGCTTCACAGCACCAGGGGTCTGGGTTCAATTCCCGGCTTGGGTCACTGTCTGCATGTTCTCCGTGTCTGCGTGCATTTCCTCCGGGTGCTCCGGTTTCCTCCCACAGTCTGAATGACGTGCTGGTTTGGTGCATTGACCCGAACAGTCGCTGGAATATGGCGACTAGGGAAATTTCATGGTAACTTCATTGCAGCATTAATGTAAGCCTTACTTGTGACTAACAAATAAACTTTAAAACTGCTCCCCTCTTAATTTGGGGCTATGCCCCCTAATTCTGGTTCCACCCACCAGTGAAAATAACCCCTCTGCTTCTATCTTATCTATTCCTTTCATAATTTTGTATGTTTCAATAAGATCCCCCTCAGCCTTCTAAATTCCAATGAGTACAGTCCCAGTATACTCAGTCGCTCCTCATAAGCCAACCCTGGAATCTCAACTCAGGAATCAACCTCATAAATCTCCTCTGTACCCCCTCCAGAGCTGGTATATCCTTTCTCAAGTAAGGAGAACCAAAACTATACATGGTGTGACCTCACCAGCACCTTATGCAGCTGCAACATACTGAAATGCAACAATAATTACAGATATCTTGCTTCACAGAATGAAAAGCTGTATCTTACTAGTTCCACTCTACTGATGGAGAAATGCACATCACAGCAGAATGTTGATGATTCACTACAGCTTACTTAATTGCCACTTGGTAGCTTTTCCCAAGTCACCATGTCAACAGGGTCAGCAACAAGAACATTATATGGTGACAAAGCTAACAGAGCCTTAAACCAGAGCATTGTGGCACAAGCTGCATTAGAGCATCTTTATTCGCATCTCCCAAGACTGTTTTTTTATACCCTGCTGAGTAGTCAATTGGTGAGAACTGGACATACTGTTAAGTTCAGTTAGATTGAAGGAATTACTAGCTAACTGATCCCAATTTTCTTCGCTTGAAGTAATGCTTCATTAACTCCTAGAAGGCTTGCATTGGTCATCGAAAATGAGGATAAAATTGAGCACTACTGTATTTCCCTTGCTCAGACACCTTGCACGCATTTAAAACAAAGCACTGTCGACAAATGAATTTAAATGTTAGTCCCTGGTTTGGAATCATCTCCACTTTTTGGCTGTTTGACCACCTCTAAAAACACATGCATTCAGCACCAATTACTGCTTACCTTGTAGAAGTCCCACACTACTACAGGTAGCGCTCTGCCAGTTGGAGTATGGGTTTCCTTCTCCCCATCAAAATAACTTGTTACATCCAGGTTTGCTCCAAAATTAACATGATCCTTTAAAATAACAAGTCAATTATAAAACAGCGCTTGAAGTTGAGATAGAGCCATATTCAGCTTTCAAAACAATACAGTGGTAGATGAATGAAATCAGTACAAACTCAGTTTGGACATTTAAATGAATACAATCTGTCTTCTACATATTATGGCTGGTAAAACATAGTACGAGAGATTATTCAAGGATTAGAAGAACAGAACTGTCATTTTAAGCATTCTATAAATGTGGATCCTGCCAAAGTAAGTGACAAGATATGAAGTGGGGTGAGAGTACAATATGACTAATAAGGTGTGAATACTTGCAATCAGTACTTAGAACTGCCAGAATTGTTACATTTTAAAGAGGAGTTTAATTGGTGCAATACACATCTTGAAAGAATAGCAGGTTTGTTTAATTTGCTCTCCCATTCTCATAGGAGCATAAAATGATATACAGCACAGGAGACCATTTGGTCCAGTGTGCCTATGCTGTAATGTTATTTATCCATTTAACACAATCTGCAAACCCAGGCATGTTGCAAAATTTCATTTTTCGCCACTATCTGATTCCGTTTTGAAAATTGTTACGGAATCTGCTTCCACCAACATTTTGGACAGTGCGCTCCAGGCAGCCTGGATCTTCCTAGCAGCAGCCATGATCGTTGGATGGCTGTTGTGCTTGTAAATTCTCCCAAATCAGGCAGTAGTCAGAGGTTGGGGGAAGGTGTGTGGTTACCCAGATATTAGACTCGATTTTCATTTTTCTTACATTTCCTGGGTAACTATCCAGGTAATTACTCCGGATCTGTCCAAAACCTCTGACTCTTAACTCAGAGTTGGAGACACTTGTGTAAGGTCCCAGGGAGCACGGGAATTGCCCGTCGGAAGCTGAAACTTCCCAGTCCATTCCCGAGTAAGTTGGTGCATAAAGTGTTGACATACTTTTTCAGTCAAACGTCTGTTTCAGATGATCAGGGTACCGAAGCTTTGGCCTCACTGCAATTCAGAATAATTTTACTTTGATTCTCACCGGTTCTTTTTAGTGTCCTCTCATACTGACCCTTCTGTCACTGGAAACAGTTTCTCCTCATTTACTTTATCAACATCATTCAACACCTCTACCAAATCTCCCTTCAACCTGCAGTTTGTTTTACAATGGGTTCTTCCATTACCCTGTCATTCTCCACATACCCAAAAATAGCAACCCTGTTTAAGAGATCATAGAATCCTACAGTGTAGAAGGAAGCCATTCAGCTCACCGAGTCTGCACCAACCATAACCCACCTAGGCCCTATCCCCATAACCCCATGCATTTACTCTAGCTAGTCTCCCCCACACAAAGGGGCAATTTAGCACAGCCAATTCACCTAACCCGCACATCTTCAGACTACGGCAGAAACCGGAGCACCCAGAGGAAACCCACACAGACATGGGGAGAACGTGCAGACCCCACACTGACAGTGACTCAAGCCGGGAATCGAAGCTGGGTCACTGGTGTTGTGAGGCAGCAGTGTTAACCGTAGTGCCACCGTGCTGCCCAGATCAATTCATTTTACTGCACTTAGTTATAAAAGGTGGAGCTTCAAAAGCACCAGTACTTGCAACTTAATATGGTATGAAAACCTTCCATTGTTAACATTTCACTTTAGGGTAAAACAAACATTATGGTAGTTCAGAAATATAATCTTAGCTACGAGTGTAAAAACATTGCTAAAGTATTATTTGAAAAAATTGTACAGCTGTAGTGTGAATAATGCCACTACCTTCATTCTTGTCTTTGGGCGAGATTAGGAAATAACAAATATTCAATGCAACTGGCAATGGAGAAACATTGACACTTTGTGAAAATGTTTTATTCGAATCAGACTTTCCCCATAATGGAAGTGAATGTGAGGTGATCCGGTAAATTGAAAACCCGTACTTGAATAGGATTGTGTTCTGATCAGGTAAGTTCCAGGAGAACACTACAGCTGTATTAAGGGACATTTTGCATTTAGTGGATTGTAAGGGCTATCTGATTATCTGTGAAGTATGGGTTTCATACCAAACCACCCATTCCTCATCCCATTAAGCAGATAACAGAACCCAATCAGTATGGAAGAAAGATATTCCAGTTTCCTTCTCCAATTAAAATACTGACAAGTATCCTCACTGCCTCAATAAAGTATAAATGCCAGTGTAATTGTATTTTTAACACCATTCTAGTTGCAATTAAGAAACTGTTCCCACTGGTGGAAGGATTGACAACTAGTGGATGCTGATTTAAAATAATTGGCAAAAGCAGCTATGGTGATTTGAGGAAAAACTCTTTTACATTGAGAGTTGTGAGGATCTGGAACACACTGTCTGAGAGAGTAGTGCAGCCAAGTTTAATTATTGTTATCAAGAGAGAACTGGGTAATTATCTGAAGAGGAAAGATATGCAAAGGAAAAAGTTGGGGCCACAGCACTAGATGAATTAATCTTGCAGAGAGGCGGAACAGGCATGACAGGTCCAGTGGCCTTCAACTGTGCTGCAACCATCCTATGATTCTAAATACAATGTTAAATAGCATCATAATTTTCAAATGACAACTTGAATAATTACTATGGGATGGATTTCATGCTCCAGAAAGTGATCTCCCAGCACATGGGGTGGCTAGGGCCATCCATCCATCTACGGACCTACTGAGCCCTTAAATGGTCATTTCATGGCCACTAAAGGAACTCATTCATCCCCGTCAGTATTTTACCTGTGGAGTGGGGGAGGTCCATACTATGTGGCAAGTGCAGCTGCTCTGGTTGTGTGGGCACAGGGTGGGACCTCCATAGAGTGCTCTCTCAGAGGCACTCCCAAAGGATATTCCCTCTCCACCCACTTTATCCCTGCCCCCAGGGTCCACATTCACTTCAATTGTTTTAATAGATTGGTTTGTGTTGCTCAGACCTTGTGAAGTAAAGGTAATGGTGGCGCAGTAGTACTGTCACTCTACTATTAATCCAAAGACCCAGGGTACTGTTCTGGGCATCCGGGTTCAAATCTCATCATGGCAGATGGTGAAATGTGATTTCATTAAAAATCTGGAATTACAAGTCTAATGACAGCCATGAAACCATTGCCAATTATTGCAAAAACCCACTTGGTTTGTTAATGTCCTTCAGGGAAGGAAATCTGCTGTCATTACCTGGTCTGGCCTATTTGTGATTCCGGACCCACAGCAATGTAGTTGATTCTTAATTGCCATTCAATTCAAGGGCAATTTGGGATAGGCAACAAATGCTGGCCTTGCTAGTGACACCCAGATCTCACGAAAGAATTTAAAAAAAAGAAAATATTGAGTGAGTTTACCTCTCTCAAAATTCTGTCAAAATCTTCTGAGGAGAATAATCCTTTGTAGTAATTGTTGTTATGACGCCTAATCAAAGCTGGGGTCTTTTCCCAAATGTCACTGAAATGAAGAAATCCAACAGTCAAACTTACAAGTGCTTTTTAAAAATTTTGTATGCGCTTAAATGGGCGGCACGGTGGTTAACACTGCTGCCTCACAGCGACAGGGACATGGGTTTGATTCCCGACTTGGGGTCACTGTCTGTGTGGAGCCTGCATGGTCTCTTCGCGTCTGCATGGGTTTCCCCCAGGCGCTCTGATTTCCTCCCACAGTCCGAAAGACGTGCTGGTTAGGTGCATTGCTCATGCTAAATTCTCCCTCAGTGTACCCAAACAGGCACCAGAGTGTGGTGGCTAGGGGATTTTCACAGTAACTTCATTGCAGTGTTAATGTAAGGCTACTTGTGGCATTAATAAATAAACTTAAACAAATGGTTCCAGTTATTTGCAATTCATTTGCCCAACTCAAACAAGTTCAAGACAATGGTCCTCCAATTCAAATACTGCCCATTTTAATTATTTAAAAAGCGTTAAAAAGATTGCACGCAATTTCCTCTCCACATCATAAAAAATATTTCTTCCTTTTAAAGTTACCACAATCACATGCGATTCATAGACCTAAAAGGAAGGTCTACTTCTGGGAGGCTTATAAACAGCCTTGCTTGATTTGCAACTTCACTTTTCTAGCTGTGGCCTCTCATTTGTCAGAGAACTTTTACAAGGGCCACCGGATTCACACTGTCAGATATAAATGTGGGCTGATATTTCAATCTGTATGCTGCGAGACTGGGAAAAGGTCTGTCAGCAACAGTCATTACTCCAGACAATAACTTATTTTTGAAGGAAGTACATTAACTTAGTGCATATGGTATTATTAGATTCTTGTGTGATAACGATTGGAAACAGAGAATCAGAGAGATTCTGGGGAACAGAATCAGGAATGCCTCCAAACCTACTCTGGTTCAAAGTGGAAGCAAGGCTTTTGTACTGGGTTGATGTTGAGTTTCACAACTTTATTTTGAACAATTTAATCCCGAGCCTCTCCTGCCTGTTGTGGGAAGGCTAATTTCTGTTCCTGAAGATCTAGTCTTGAAATCTGCTTGCCACATGGTTTATAAGATCTGTGAGGAATTGCACCATCGTGGCAATAAGGAGACCTCTGCTTCCAGCCTTTGTGGTGTTGTCTCCTTGGGTAGCAGTAATTTAGTCCTCCTTGGAGAGTCTGGCTCCCCTGTGGGATGCTGCAACCAGATCCAAACAATGAAAGAATCAATATGCATAGCCTTTGCGGCTGTAGTGGAAATTCAGTCTGTTGCCATGCATGCTCTGTTGGATTTAACAGATGGAGCTTTCAAAGCAAGTAGAAAGAAATAAAAATGGTCTAATGATGAATCAAAACACAAATCATCTGTGGATCATTCTTATATAATCTAAGAATTTACTGCAAATGGAATGCTAGGATCATATCGCCCACTGAACACAGTGATTCAGTTCAGGTAGATTGACAGAAATGTGAAAACTAATAGACCTTTTTTAAGAGGCTTTTATTTGTCCCATGCAAGAAATGCAATTACTCTTCCATTACAACCTTTATCCAAAATGCAAAAAAGTACAGCCTTAAAATACAGTTTTTGTGAAAGGTGCCATAAAGCATAACCCTCTGACAATTACAAAGAGATTCTGATTTGCAACTGATTCATGATAATTAACTTGTTTCACTTTGAGCAGTTAAAAGAAGATATTTTAGGCACCATTATGTTAAAAGATTACACTCCACATACTTACTTGAAAAACTTTTTTGAAGTAACCGGTGCTATTAACCATTCAAAGAGTTTAGCCGATCTTTCCTTACTGTTCTGTATGTGGCGTAGGTCCCGAAGAAGTACTGATAATGATGGTCCTGTCCAAGGTCTTGAATCTTTGCTCTAAGCAGAGTTGAAAACCACATCTTTATTTTCTAGACAGTGCTATATTTTTGCTCTAGAGGAGACTAAACATTTTCACAGATTTCGCATTTTGAAAACTACTCATTTTACAGAGCATTTCTCGGCCAACTCCAAGCCTGTTTTTGAGAAACAAGGTGATGATTTTGGTTTTCATTTTAGGTGGGAAACATTGATGCTGCAAAATGAAATACATGGGGAGAAAACTGCCCACTCCTTTGGCCAATAGCAGCTTTACCTATACCTCAAGCAGAGTGCTCATAACTTATTAACAATATGAAACTTCTGTATTTCCTTCACAAACCATTCTTATGACCTCTTCAATTGAGAGGGCTAGCTTAATGTCAAGTGACCACTGCACAACTACGAGAAACTGATGTTAAGGTACTCGATGGTTAAATCAGGTGGACATTTGACACTGTTGAATGGATTTGAACACAAGGCCCTGAGACAGTGCTTCAAACCACTGTTCACTAGCTTTCCTATACAAACAGTAAACTGTCATCTTACAAAAGGTACAATTTGTTTGTACTTTGTCATTTGGCTCTGCAAATAGCTTTCAGTGAGTCAGAACAACATTCTGTAACTGATTTGTGCTCAAGACAGTAATTCAGATTCTGCGTAGTTGTGATGCATTTGCTCATGTCTAACCTATTTTTTAAACAAACAATGTAAGTCAATTAATTAGGTACATTGTTCAAACATGATCCAGCTCAGACTTTAGACAAGATTGTAACCTTGATTTTGAGATGTTTTACATAATGATGGCTCATCAACCAGTTTGAAAGCTTTGTGATTGCAAAGGCTTCTCCTGCTCTCAAACCATTATCCAGTGCCTAAAGAATCTATCTTAAGTTCCCTTCTACTTTTCATCAACATGCTGCCTCATGACATTTTTGGAAAAAACATCACTGAGTCCACATTAGTGCTGACAACACGCAACTCTACTTCATCACCATCTCTCTCAAACACTCCGCTGCTGCTATTTGACATACCGTCTGTCCGACATCTATTAGAAATCCTCTCTTCAATCTGGCATTTGGAAGACTGAAGCGATTGTCTTCAACTGCACCATAACCCCTATGTACTCGTCACCAATTCCATCCTACTCTCCATGGTCACTGTCTGAGGCTAAGCTAGATTGCTCGTAACTTTAACATCCTGTTTGATCCTGAGCTAAGCTTCCGAGTCCATTTCCAACACCCAAACTACCTACTCCTATCTCTGTACTATCGCCTATCTCCTGTTTCCAGTCCAACTGCTGCTGAAATCTTCACTGATACTTTTATTACCTCAGGACTCAACTACTCTAATTCTCTCCTGAGCAGGGTACCTGAGCAATGTTGGCTTAAAAGCAAGTGGATACCATCACCTTCCGGGAAGTTACATTAGTACTGGAAACTGAGTAGCAATTCAACTTACATTCCAACATCAAGTATTACAAATAAGAAACTCTGCGTGCTTTACATGGTGGGGAAGAGAATCGATTCTGAGAAAGAAGGAAAAACAGAACGCAGGGAAACCGGTTAAACATGTGGGTGGGGTTTTCTGGCCTTGCCCGTGTTGTGAATCGGCCCAGGCTGCAGCAGAAAATTTGGAGAGCAGTATAATTTGGATAAGAATTCCCGATGGTTGAAGACTTCATTGCCATTTTAGGTGGAGACAACAATTCAAATGGGGATATAAGTTCAGAGGGCAAGGATATAGTGACTGCAAACTTCAGTACGACAATCACTACAGCAAAATAGGAAATTGTAGGGATGTCCACTAACATATGGCTAGGGGAACTCACTGAAGTAGGATGGAAAAAGACTATAGAAACATTTGAAAATTAATCACAAATCACAGAAACCCTACAGTATAGAAAGAGGCAATTCAGCCCATCTAGTCTGCACCGACCACAATCTCACCCAGGCCCTACCCCCATATCCATACCTATTTTACCCACTAATCCCTCTAACCTACGCATCTCAGGACACTAAGGGCAATTTTTAGCATGGCCAATCAACCTAGACTGCACATCTTTGGACTGTGGGAGGAAACCAGAGCACCCAGAGGAAAACCACACAGATACGAGGGGAATGTGCAAATTCCACACAGACAGTGACCCAAGCCTGGAATTGAACCCAGGTCCCTGGAGCTGTGAAGCAGCACTGCTAACCACTGTGCTACCATGCCGTCCTAAGATTATGTTAAAGTCAATTTGTTGGGGCATTGTGAACAAAATTACTTTGGCTCTCTGCCAAGAGTGATGGAGATACAGGATGTTTTGTGGATGTGGGTTGCATTGAACTGCACTGTATTTGAAGGTAGAGGTCAACCAATACATTAGAGAGGCTGCCCCTCAAGATGATAGCACCACGAATCAGGGTTTCAGCAACTGCCTAAGAGGTAAAGACAGAGGCAGCAACATTGTGGAGTTAAAAACTAGTTTTCTTGGCGATAAAATGGATATTTGTTGTGACAATTGATCAAGAACAATAGTTTGGATGTGACTTGCAGAGGTGTGACTCAGGTAGTGGAGATGTACATAAGCGGGCATGGCCTCAGTCAAACAAGCAGTACAAACATTCAGCATCATCAATCCAATGGTCATTAACTAAAACTCAGTCGTATGTGACGTCTGACTCTGTATCTTGACCACCAGTACTGCGTCTTACATCTACTAACTATCCTTATCATTCAAACATTTTCCTAAGAGCACCATCACTGATACATATGAAAGAAGATGGACACCTAATAGATTGTGCTTGCAAGATTCAAATCCCAGTACCGGTGGTCAAGATACAGAGTCAGACACACGGTGATTATTTTGATTGCAGGCGAGTGCATATTGTAAAACAGAAAAAAGAAAATAGGTTTATCCAATTCTGAGTCCATCCTACCTTCAAAAATTGTTCATTTCATGTTAAGTATATTCTAAAAACTGGAAAACCATGAAGTTCTCTAAAGTGTTCTTGGGACTTTTCATTTCATCAGCACAGAGATATAAACGGCAGCAAATATTTTAATCAGCTTTTGAAGCTACGAGATTCTGTCAAACCCTCAGCTTGTGACTCTAGAATATACATTGTGGAATCATAAAATGGTACAGCATGAGAGGTTGCCATTCCGTCCATTGATTCTGTGATGGCACTAAAATAGAGCAATCCAATTAGTTCTGTTCCCCTCTTCGTGCCCCAGCTCAGTAAATGTTTCCTTCAAGTATTTATCTTTTGAATGTTACTAATGAATCTACTTCCATCACCTGTTCAAGTTGAGTCTCAAAGTGGAGTGAATTCAACCAAATCTAAATTTCTCACCATTCATGACCAATTTAGTAACTGACAGTAATTTCAGTAATTTGGTATCTGGATGGCACTGTGGCACAGTGAGGAGCACTGCTGCTTCACAGTGCCAGAGACCCAAGTTCCATTTCAGCCTTAGGTGTCTGTCTGTGTGGAGCTTGCACATTTTCCCCATGTCTGCATAGGCTTCATCCGGGTGCTCCGGTTTCCTCCCACAGTCTAAAAAGGTGTGCAAGTTAGGTTGATTGGCTATGACAAATTGACCCTTAGTGTAAGGGGGATTAGCAGGATAAATATGTGTTGATACTGGATAGGGTCTGGGTGGGATTGTTGATGGCACAGACTCGGTGGAACAAATGGCCTCCTTCTGCACTTGATTCTATGATATCAGCATAAAGAGAGACCTTCCAATTATTCCATGAATTTATCAATTGAGTAATTAACTTAGACACGGGTGCCGCATGGTCAATCCCAAGTCTGTGATGAGTTAGCTCAATAGTCAAGGACGTAGTAGGGGCACTCCAAATGGGTGAGGCAATCTTAGGTCAAGGGGTCAGACACAAGAAAGTGACAAGTATTAATGGAATTGCACATTCATCAAGAAATCTTGCAAAACAGATAGGATGGTGGGGGAGAAAAACATAGTGGAAGTTCTACTGGGCATTGATGTGACTGCCCCTAATATGAACAATGCAGAAATGTGGTTGTGGATATTGTTAAATTTTGACAGTATACCCCAAAGAAACCACGTGATTCTGTTGCATGATTGGAAAACCCAGGGTGCAGCAAACGAAACAAAATCCACCCCCAAAGTTTAGAGCAGTCTCACCTCAGGAATTCCATCAGTCCGCTCCATTTTTAAAATTGATACTTAGGAATATTTCTGTTCTGCTTCAAAATGTTAAATTCATTAAGCTTGCGAGGTTAACATGCCGAGTAAAGCGTGTGGTGATGATCTGTATAATACAATGTGTGCGTGGCACCTGGGCAGTGTAATGCCAGTAACCGACGGAACTACTTCAACTGTCGCTGAAGTGATCATGCACTCCACTCTCCTGTCCTGTCATTTCTGTGAGAAAACTCCATTTAAAAAATCCAAACAATTCTGCCAACATTAAAATGCTGCAATAAATTCAAAGCACATGACAGGAAAGCCCTCAGTAACAATAGGAATGGATCCAGAACAACCCACTCAAGGGCACTTTCAGATTTCATACCCATAATTCTAAGCATTACAAATCTGCATCCCCTGGCAACAGAATGTACCATGACAACATCACAATCAAATTAAAGTAGGGAAGAATCACATAAATAATGGCCAAAGACTCCACAGTGCACACAACAAACCCATCAAAATAAACAGGTTTCAAATTATTCTGTGGGGATTGGAGGAAGGAGACAGCTGGTGTTTAACATGCATGGATTCTAATTTTCTAAATCAACTTACTGACATGTTCACGTAAGTTTTGATTTGATTTATTATTGTCACATGTATTGACAGTGAAAAGTATTGTTTCTTGCGCGCTATACAGACAAAACAAATCCCTCATGGAAAAGGAAGTGGAGAGTGCAGAGAGTAATGTTACAGTCATAGATAGGGTGTAGAGAAAGAACATAAGAAAGAGGAGCAGGAGTAGGCCATCTAGCCCTTCGAGCCTGCCCCGCCATTCAATAAGATCATGGCTGATCTGTCGTGGCTCAGTTCCACTTTCCCGCCCTCTCCCCATAACCCTTAATCCCCTCTCTTATCAAAAACCCATCAACCCACGTCTTAAAAATATTTAGCGAGGTAGCCTCCACCACTTCAACAGGCAGAGAATTCCAGAGATTCACCACCCTTTGAGTGAAGAAGTTCCTCAACTCCGTTCTAAACCACCCCCCTTTTATCTTGAGGCCGTGCTCCCTAGTCCTACTATCCTTTCTGAGCGGGAAGAGTCTCTCCACCTCTATCCTATCCATCCCATTCATCATCTTATACGTCTCAATGAGATCTCCCCTCATTCTTCTAAACTCTAACGAGTACAAGCCTAGTTTATTCAGCCTCTCCTCATAGCTCAACCCCCTCAACTCCGGCATCAGCCTAGTAAACCTCCTCTGCACTCCCTCCAAGGCCAAAATATCCTTGCGTAAGTATGGCACCCAAAACTGCACACAGTACTCCAGCTGCGGCCTCACCAATGCCCTATACAGCCGCAGCAAGACCTCCCTACTTTTATATTCAATCCCCCTCGCGATGAAGGCCAGCATCCTATTAGCCTTCCTGACCACCTGCTGCACCTGCAAGCTGGGTTTTTGCGACTCATGCACGAGGACCCCGAGGTCCCTCTGCACCGTCGCCTGCTGCAGTTTTTCGCCACGTAAGTAATAATCCTTCCTACCATTATTCCTACCAAAGTGGACCACCTCGCACCTGCCAACATTAAATTCCATTTGCCATTTCCTGGCCCATTCGCCCAGCCTATCTAGATTCTTCTGTAGACTCTCCACACCAAATGCAAGGTAAGTCCGTTCAAAAGTCTGACGGCAGCAGGCAAGAAGCTGTTCTCGAGTCGGTTGGTATGTGACCTCAGACTTTTGTATCTTTTTCCTGAAGGAAGAAGGTGGAAGAGAGAATGTCCAGGGTGCGTGGGCTCTTTAATTATGCTGACTGCTTTGCCGAGGCAGCAGGAAGTGTAGACAGGGTCAATGGATGGGAGGCTGGTTTGTGTGGTGGATTAGGCTACATTCACAACTTTTTGTAATTTCTTGCAGTCTTGGGCAGAGTGGGAGCCATGCCAAGCTGTGATACAACCAGCAAGAATGCTTTCTACAGTGCATCTGTAAAACTTGGTGAGAGCCGTAGCTAACATGCCAAATTTCTTTGGTCTTCTGAGAAAGAAGTGTTGGGGGCATTCTTAACTATAGTGTCAGCATGGTGGACCAGGATAGGTTGTTGGTGATCTGGACACCTAAAACTTGAAGCTCTCAACCCTTTCTACTTTGTCCCCACTGATGTAGACAGAGGCATGTTCTCCTTTATGCTTCCTGAAGTCAATGTCAACAAAACAAAGGAAATTGCCTTTGACGGAGAGATTATTGTTGCCACACCAGTTCACCAGATTCTCCATCTCATTCCTGTACACTGTCTCATCATTGTTTGAGATCTGACCCCTTATGGTGGTGCCGTCAGCAACCTTGAAAATCGAATTAGAGGAGAATTTGGCCGCACAGTCATAGGCGTATAAGGAGTATTGTAGTGGGCTGAGAATACAGCCTTGTGGGGCAGCTGTGTTGAGGATCATCATGGAGGAGGTACTGTTGCCTGTCCTTACTGATTGTGGTCTGTGAGTTCGGAAGTTCAGGAAGTTGCGGTTCGGTTTGCCTGGTCAAATTAATACACATTCCCTGTATGGACAGCACACTCTACCCAAAATAGGATACCTTGGGTGAAGATTTCGTCAAGAATTAGGCATTTCTAGATGGACACTGCTGGGATTTAATCATCTCAAAACATTCGTCTGTAAGTTTTCCATTGCTTGGTGTCAACCAAGATTATCTTATTTTTTGAAGCATTGACTTGTATAACCATTTGAAGTGAAATGAGAAGGTGGGATAAGGCAGAATACATAAATCGGCTATTTTGAATGTTTGAGGGGATACAGTTATAAGATTTAGGACAGATAGCAGGAGAACTTTCTCTTATTTATTTTTTATTCATTAGTGGGACATGGGCATCGCTGGCTGGCCAGCATTTATTGCCCAACCCTAGTTGCCCTTGCAGGGCAGTTGCTGTGGCTCTGGAATCACATGTAGGTCAGACCAGCTAAGGACTGCAGATTTCCTTCCCTAAAGGACATTAGTGAATCAGATGGGTTCTTCTGACAATCGACATTGGTCATTGGTAGATTCTTACAGACTGGAGGGGCTGATTGTGGACAAGTCGCCAGGACCGGATGGAATGCATCCGAGGGTTCTGAAAGAAATGGCGGAGGTTATAGTGGATGCCTTGGTGGTTATTTTCCAGACGTCGCTGGATTCCGGGGAAGTGCCGGAAGATTGGAAAACGACTAATGTTACGCCGTTGTTTAAGAAGGGTGCCAGGCAAAAGGCGGGGAATTATAGGCTGGTTAGTTTAACGTCTGTGGTAGGTAAAATGTTAGAATCCGTCATTAAGGAGGAAATTGCGAGGCATCTTGAAGGGAATTGCTTGATAGGGCAGACGCAACACGGTTTCATTAAAGGGAAGTCGTGTCTGACAAATTTACTGGAGTTCTATGAGGATGTGTCTAGGGCAGTGGATCGAGGAGAGCCGGTGGATGTGGTCTTTCTGGATTTTCAGAAGGCGTTTGACAAGGTACCTCACAAGAGGTTATTGCAGAAGGTCAGGGGACATGGAGTTGGGGGTAGGGTGTTAGCGTGGATAGAGGATTGGTTGTCAAATAGGAGGCAGAGAGTGGGGGTCAATGGGTGCTATTCGGATTGGCGGTTGGTGACTAGTGAGGTGCCCCAGGGGTCGGTGCTGGGGCCTCAGCTATTTACCATTTATATAGATGATCTGGAGGAGGGAACCGAGTGCAGGGTGTCGAAATTTGCTGATGACACCAAGATTGGGGGAAAGGCAAATTGTGCGGAGGGTGTGGAGAGTCTGCAGAAGGATCTAGATAGGCTGGGCGAATGGGCCAGGAAATGGCAAATGGAATTTAATGTTGGCAAGTGTGAGGTGGTCCACTTTGGTAGGAAGAACGGTAGGAAGGACTATTACTTATGTGGCGAAAAACTGCAGCAGGCGACGGTGCAGAGGGACCTCGGGGTCCTTGTGCATGAGTCGCAAAAACCCAGCTTGCAGGTGCAGCAGGTGGTCAGGAAGGCGAATGGGATGCTGGCCTTCATAGCGAGGGGGATTGAATATAAAAGTAGGGAGGTCTTGCTGCAGCTGTATAGGGCATTGGTGAGGCCGCAGCTGGAGTAGTGTGTGCAGTTTTGGGCACCGCACCTGCGCAAGGATATTTTGGCCCTGGAGGGAGTGCAGAGGAGGTTTACTAGGCTGATACCGGAGTTGAGGGGATTGAGCTATGAGGAGAGGCTGAATAAACTAGGCTTGTACTCGTTAGAGTTTAGAAGAATGAGGGGAGATCTCATTGAGACGTATAAGATGATGAATGGGATGGATAGGATAGAGGTGGAGAGACTCTTCCCGCTCAAAAAAGACAGTAGGACTAGGGGGCACAGCCTCAAGATAAGGGGGAGGCGGTTTAGAACGGAGTTGAGGAGGAACTTCTTCACTCAAAGGGTGGTGAATCTCTGGAATTCTCTGCCCGTTGAAGTGGTGGAGGCTGCCTCGCTGAATATTTTTAAGAAGCAGGTTGATGGGTTCTTGATAAGAGAGGGGATTAAGGATTATGGGGAGAGGGCGGGAAAGTGGAACTGAGCCACGACAGATCAGCCATGATCTTATTGAATGGCGGGGCAGGCTCGAAGGGCTAGATGGCCTACTCCTGCTCCTATTTCTTATGTTCTTATGTTCTTAATTCCAGGTATATACAAAAGCTTGTGAGGATGGGAAGAAAATGAACAGTTTAAATTAAAAAATATTATTACACGAAATAAAACTGAAGAAGCAGGGGGTCATTTTTTGACTCAGCTTTCAAATAATTAGCTAAACATGACCCACTCAGAAGCCTCCATCTCCAGAGAGTCAAGTGTGCTCACTAAAGTCAAAAACTGCTCAACTTTATATATGGTCAGAAAGAAGAAACTAAATTGCTAACAGCTTTAGCGAATCATAAGTCAAAAGCTCAATAACCAATATTAGCCAAAACTGCACATGAAGAACACAACGCTACACTTACAAAACATTCCTGACAAACTACAAAATAAATTCTAAACATCTAATGCACAAGGAATTCAATGGATGGAAAAGCATGCATGGGTAAGTAAATAATCATGCGTTTAAAAAAAATTCCTTGCCAGTATTTGATTTGATTTATTATCACATGTATTAGGGAGTGGGATAGTTTGATCTTGGGTTCAGACATGGCCCGGCACAACATCAAGGGCCAAAGGGCTTGTACTGTTCTATGTATTGGTATACAGTGAAAAGTATTGTTTCTTGCATGCTGTACAGACAAAGCATACCGCACACAGGAGAAGGAAAGGACAGGGTGCAGAATATAGTGTTACAGTCACAGATAAGGTGTGAAGAAAGATCAAATTAACATAAGGTAGGTCCATTCAAGAATCTGATGGTGGCAGGGATGGTATGTGACCTCAAACCTTTGTAGCTTTTTCCTGACAGAAGATGGAACAGACTATGTCCAGGATGAGTGGGATCCTTGATTATGCTGGCTGCTTTTCTGAGGCAGCGGCAAGTGTAGACAGAGGCAATGGATGGGAGGCTGGTTTGCGTGATGGACTGGGCTTCATTCACATTTCTTGTGGTTTTGGACACAGGAGGTATACCAAGCTGTGATACATCCGAAAAGGATGCTTTCTATGGTGCATCTACAGAAATTGGTGAGTTGTAGTGGACATGCCAAATTTCTTTAGCCTCCTGAGAAAATAGTCATAGGTGGGCTTTCTTACCTATAGCATCAGCGTGGAGGGACCAGGACAGGTTGTTGGTAATCTAGACACCTAGAAACTTGAAGCTTTTGAACATTTCCATTTCATCCTCATTGATGTAGGCAGGGACATATCCTCCACTATGCTTCCTGAACTTGATGACAATCTGCTTCGTTTTACTGACATTAAAGGAAAGATTGTCATCACACCAGTTCACCAGATTCTCTATCTCTTTCTTGTACTCCATCTCATCATTGTTTGACGTCCAACTCACTACTGATGTCATCAGCAAACTTGAAAATTGAATTGGAGGGGAATTTGGCCACGCAGTCTAATGGTATATGCAGAGTATAGCAGGGAGCTGAGGAGGCATCCTTGCGGGGCAGCGGTGTTGAGGATTATAGTGGAGGAAGTGTTATAGCCTATCCTTACTGATTGCAGTCAGTGGGTAAGGAAATCTAGGATCCAGTCGCAGAGGGAGGATTTGCGCACTAGGCCATGGAGTTTGGAGATGTGTTTTGTAGGACTTCAGCCTTCGTCTCCTGAAGGCACATTAAACCATAAGGGGTTACTGCACAGGAACAGTCAACATCTCTTGCTGGGCAATGGTACAGTTTGTAACAATCCCAGATCAAGTAGGCAATATTCATAAGCCATAGCAAAGGCTACCAGGTCCTGACGCAGACAGCACTACAGATGAGCCTAACCTTGTCCAAATCTATAGAACTGACAATTAACCTTCAACATGTTAAACTTTACAGCATAGCATGCTGCTATGTCTTTACCTGCTTTTTGTTTAGAACAATCCAAATCTAATTCCACTGACCTGCACTTATCTATATTCATCTTGTTCAAGCATTTATCCAATTTTTCCTCAAAACATATAGCTGTCTCAGCACCAACTATTTTTCTTGTTGCAAAGCATTCCATGCTCCAACACCCTTCTGTGTAAAGCAATTATTGACTACTAACAGACTGCATTTTTCACTGCCATGTTGAGGCTAGGGAACAGCTGGTCATGCCATCTTTGAGAGTCAGTGACTGTTGAGTTCGGAAGACCCAAGGTACTGCGCTAAGTCACACTGGCTCATCTTTGGCAGCTCATCCTTTTGGTTTGGTTAATTTTCTTGCCGAGGCTCATTGATTTCCTCTTTCCAGCCAGCCATGTTTGCTGCCACAATCAGTGCTCATTAGTGTAAACTATAACTGGACACTAATGACAGGAGATTAAGCAATCACATTAATTGCACCTTAATGAGGTGCCAACTGCAGAATGAACATCTGAGGCTGCCCGAAGTAACTAACGTGCTTCGTACGATACAGGCAGTGCCTTTGTCATTGACCTCTACTGGAATGACAAACAGCATGAATTGTCCAGCATTGACAGTTGTCTGCAGTGACAGCAGGTGGTCTAAGTGGTGGGGGCTGTAGTGTTGACGCCTGATGGCACCTGTACCTTCAGGAGTGGAGAAACCTGAAACAATCCCATGCAAAAAGTGTAATGTTGTTATTGTTTGTAGATTTCCTCTGTCCACTTAAATCTTGTAAGAGTGTGTTTTTAAATGGACAGTTCAGTCTGCATAAGAACATAAGAAATAGGAGCAGGAGTAGGCCAACTAGTCCTTCGAGCCTGCCCCGCCATTCAATAAGATCATGGCTGATCTGTCGTGGCTCAGTTCCACATTCCCGCCCTCTCCCCATAACCCTTAATCCCCTCTCTTATCAAAAACCCATCAACCCGCGTCTTAAAAATATTTAGCGAGGCAGCCTCCACCACTTCAACGGGCAGAGAATTCCAGAGATTCACCACCCTTTGAGTGAAGAAGTTCCTCCTCAACTCTGTTCTAAACTGCCCCCCCTTTATCTTGAGGCTATGCCCCCTAGTCCTACTATCCTTTCTGAGCGGGAAGAGTCTCTCCACCTCTATCCTATCCATCCCATTCATCATCTTGTGCGTCTCAATGAGATCTCCCCTCATTCTTCTAAACTCTTAACGAGTACAAGCCTAAACTATTCAGCCTCTCCTCATAGCTCAACCCCCTCAACTCCGGCATCAGCCTAGTAAACCTCCTCTGCACTCCCTCCAAGGCTAAAATATCCTTGTGTAAGTACGGCACCCAAAACTGCACACAGTACTCCAGCTGCGGCCTCACCAATGCCCTATACAGCCGCAGCAAGACCTCCCTACTTTTATATTCATTCCCCCTCGCGATGAAGGCCAGCATCCCATTTGTCTTCCTGTCCAACTGCTGCACCTGCAAGCTGGGTTTTTGCGACTCATGCACAAGGACCCCGAGGTCCCTCTGCACCGTCGCCTGCTGCAGTTTCCTCCACGTAGTTTTACCTATAGTCAGATAGTGGATAATCAGATGCTTTTTCTTAGGGTAGAAAATTCAAGTACTAAGAGACAGAGGTTTAAGGTACATGGAGAAAAATTTAGAGGAGATGCGCGAGTTAAGTTTTCTTTTACACAGGTGGTGAATGTCTGGAATACGCTGCTTGGGGTGGTGGTGGGAACAGGTACGATAGCTGCATTTATGGGACAACTAGACAAATAAATGAATGGGGTGGGAATGGGAAAATATGAACTCCGTAAATGCATACGGTTTTAGTTTAGGCAGGCATCTTGATCGGGGCATCATGATGCCTGCCTTGGAGTGCCGAAGGGCCTGTTCCTGTGCTGTATTTTTCTTTGTTCTTTGGATTATGACAATGCACTTTACAACCATTCCCATTTTGTGGACTTCAACCATCTTTCTCTAGGACTGAACCCAGCATAAAATACACTAAATATCTGGAGACATCTGTAACAGCATCAAATGTTCCATTAATGTGGAATTGCTTAGAAAATCATGTTTAAAATTAGTGATCGATGCTAGCAAGACTTAGTCAAGTTTTCTTTCTCGTGCAAAATTGTGGCAGTATGATTGAATCCATGTTCTCAAAACATGTCTAGCCACAGTTATCACAACCCCTGTGTACTTACAGGATAGAAATGGTTTCACGCTAAGCTAATGGTCTGAAAAAAACTTCCATTCCCTTTCATTTTATTTCTGGAATTTTAGCAGATTCTAGCTTTTGCAGCTGCACATTTGTTTTGTTTGTAATTGGCACCATGTTACTTCATGGTTCTTCTTCAACTGGTACAGTTTGCATGTCTAAACAAATGAGTTCTTACACAGGAACAGTTGACAAACAAATGCTTGCACGCAATGACTACGAACTTAATTTTGTAGACCCACCTGGAATGGTTTTGTGGGAACAGATGCCTTGGAAGATGTTGTCTTCTTTGCTGTTGAGCAGCTTGCTGGAAGATTGCTGGACAGTGCAGCAGCTTTCCTAGACTTTGACTTCATCTTTTTTAATTTACACCCCCGTCTACCATTAACAATTCTTTTAGCACGGGGACTCACGGACTCCTTCTTGGTACACTCATTTGTCTTTTGTAACATTTCAGCATCAGTCACAATGTGAATATCCACCGAGGGTTCCAATCTAACTTTTAAATATTTCCGCTTTCTCTTGATTACCCTGCTTCTTTTGGACAAATGCAGTATATGCTTTTGTTGTTCTTGACTGGTCTTTTTTGAATGTCCATCAGTCTGTAATAAATAATCACTCATTAGCAAATCAGCAGGAAGTCAGCATTTTCTCTACAGTATCAAGTCTTCCAGGTTCAGCACAAAATGAGAAAGGCTGACAACCAAGATGGTCACAGATTGATCTGTTTCCGTGCTGCCCAAACCTCAGTTCATTTGCTACTGAAATCCTCACCCTTATCTTCGTTACCTCTAGACACGACTATTCCAATGCATACCAGGCTAGCCTCCCGTATTCTACTCTCCCTAAACCTGAGGTCATCCAAGGCTGCCCGTGTCCTTGTCTGAACCAATGACCGTTGCTTGCTACCTACGTTGCCTCGTGGTGAAGCAGCAACTCGATTTTTAAATTCTCATCCTAGTTTTCAAGCTCCTCCATGGTCTCACTCCTCCCTAACTCGTAATTCCCTCTAGTTCCACAACTCTATGATACTTTGCTCATCTAATATTGGTCTCTTGAGCATGCCTACTTTGTCACAGTTGCCCAAGTCCTAACCTCTGGAGTTCCATCTCCAAAGCCTTGCTATCTAAATCTTGCCAAACTCAATCTCTAGTTTTAAATAGCCTTCACATGCTTCACCCTCCCAATATTCCCATTCCCTCACCCATCCAAATACGTCATCTGGGCTACCAATTCCCTCATGCAGGCTCTGCCCTTCCACTACCCATGTCCCTTAATGCCCCCTCTGCCAAGCTCCACTCTTCCATCCATCCCCTTAGGCCCCTTTGCCAAACTCTGGTACTACTGCCATGCACATTAACCCATTCTACACACACACAATCTAGAACTTAAGGACACCACTTTTTTTGTTTTACAGAGAGTCCCTACAGTGCAGAAGAGGCCATTCAATCCATCGAGTCTGCACCAACTCTCCAACTGAGCATCTCACCCAGTCCTATCCCCGTAACCTCATGTATTTACTCCACTAATTCCCCTAAATTAAACATCTTGGAACACAAAAGGGAAATGTAGCATGGGCAATCCACCTAACCTGCACATCTTTGGCAGAAACCAGAGCACAAAGAGAAAATCCATACAGACATGGGGAGAATGTGCAAATCCACATAGTCACCCAAGGCCAGAATTAGATCCAAGTCCCTATTGTGATGCAGCAGTGCTAACTACTGTGCCACTGTGCTGCCCGCTGGCTCAGCATGGAGTACATGAGGGGGTTGAAGGGCAGCCTGAGCAAGTCCTGGGAAGGTCAGAACTTTGTACGGAAGCCTGAAAGGGATCTTTTAAACTTCAGGTAGAAAGACAGATCTACTAAGGTAAATGGAGCGGAATCTTTGACATTAGAGGTACTGGAGAAGGGATCCTTGGCCCTGGGGGCAAGGGAGTGAAAGGGAAGGAAATCACCAGCGCTGGTGGAGTTGGAGTGGTGGGGAAATCCCTAGCCCTGGGGGGTTGAGTGGAGCGGGGGGGGGAGGGTGGAAACACACCTGACAAAGGGACACCGTTTCCCAAAGCTTGTAAGATTACTATCAAATAAATCGGTTGGCCTTAAACCTGGTGTCAGACTTCTTAACTGGGTTTTCCCAGAGAATCCCAGCCCTGACGTGAGGAGGGGCGGGGCCAGCTCTGACCCGCATGTGACCCCTCCCCCCTCCCGCGTGCGGCTGCCCGTTTCAAACGGTTCCCCGACGCCGCAGCGGAGCGCTCAGGCCTCCCGCTTTCCGCACGCGCACACACACACAAACCTTTTTTTCCGCTGTCTCTACAACCCCCGGGGAGGAACCTCGTGCCTCCCGAATGCACTCACCGTCCTGGCCGCTCAGCTCATTCTGCGCGGCCAGGCTGTGGTACACCGAGAAGGCCGACACACCACGGGCGGCCATTGCTGCTGGGCGGGGACTGTGCGTCATGACGTCAGCGCGACCGACCCGCCCACTCAGCGTGTGAGTGACATGCGCTTCATCCAATCAGCGCTCGTCCCGGCTGCCCGTGGTCCCGCCTTCTCTCTAACCCTTTCATCAGGGAATCGCCACCTACAGACACAGGCCATTCAGCCCATCCAGTCTGCACTGGCTTTCCAACAGACCCTATCCCCACGTATTTACCCTGCTAATCCCCCAACCCCTACACAACTTTGGACATTAAGGCAATTTTTAATTTGATTTATTATTGTCACGTGGATTGGCATACAGTGAAAAGTATTGTTTCTTGCGCACTATATGAACGGTGTGCTTTGTCTATAGAGAAGGAAAGGAGAGAGTGCAGAATGTGGTGTTACAGATGAAGGCGCTTTATCTGAATGCGCGAAGCATTAGGAATAAAGTGGAGGAGTTGGTGGCGCAGATCGACACAAATGAATATGATCTGGTGGCCATTACAGAGACGTGGCTGCAAGGTGACAGGGACTGGGAGCTGAATGTACAGGCCTATCAAGTGTTTAGGAAGGATAGGCAGGAGGGAAAAGGGGGGGGCATAGCTCTGCTGATTAAGGATAGCATCAGGGTGGTAGCAAGGGATGATATTGGAGCCAAGGAGCAGAACGTGGAATCGTTGTGGGTGGAGATTAGGAACAGCAAAGGGAGGAAGACGCTGGTGGGTGTCGTCTATAGGCCCCCGAATAATGATCTGGAGGTGGGGCGGGCTGTTAACGCGCAAATAAGTGCGGCGTGCAGGAATGGGATGGCCGTAGTTATGGGGGATTTCAATCTGCATATTGATTGGTTGACCCATGTTGGACGCGGAGGGCTCGAGGAGGAGTTCTTGGAATGCTGCCGGGATAGTTTCCTGGAACAGTGTGTGTTGGAGCCGACGAGGGAGCGAGCTATCTTGGATCTGGTGCTATGTAATGAGGCGGGTAGAATTAGGGAACTTGCGGTGAAGGATCCTCTTGGGGAGAGTGATCATTGTATGGTGGAGTTTCTGGTGCAGATGGAGGAGGACAAAGTGGGTTCCCAGACGCGCGTCCTTTGTTTGAACAGAGAGGAGTATGGTAGGATGAGAGAAGAATTGGCGAATGTGGACTGGGGGAGCGCATTGGAAGGTAGGTCTGCTGAGGAGCAGTGGAGGATCTTTAAGGAGATCTTTCTTGGTGCTCAGCAGAAATTTATTCCGATGGTCAAAAAGGACTGTAGGAGGAGAGGTAATAAGCCGTGGATAACGAAGGAGGTGAAGGAAAGTGTTAAATTAAAAGCGGAGGCGTTTAGAGTAGCTAAGAGCAGTGGGCGAGAAGAGGATTGGGAGAGGTTTAAATGTCAACAAAGATTGACAAAGAAGTTGATAAAGAAGGGTAGGAGAAACTATGAAGCTGGGCTAGCGCTTAATATAAAAAAGGATAGCAAGAGTTTTTATAAATATATAAAAAGGAAGAGGCTGGCGAGGGTGAATGTTGGTCCCTTAGAGGATGAGAAGGGGGACTTAGTGGTAGGGGATGGGGAAATGGCTGAGGTCTTGAATAACTTTTTTGTTTTGGTCTTCACAGAGGAGGACGTGAATAATTTGCCGGATGTTAGAGATGGAAAGGTGGTAGGACTGGAGGGTCTCGATGACATTACTGTTACTAGAGAGGTGGTGCTCGACAGACTGGAGGGGCTGATTGTGGACAAGTCCCCAGGACCGGATGGAATGCATCTGAGGGTCCTGAAAGAAATGGCGGAGGTGATAGTGGATGCCTTGGTGGTTATTTTCCAGACGTCGCTGGATTCCGGGGAAGTGCCGGAAGATTGGAAAACGGCTAATGTTACGCCGTTGTTTAAGCAGGGTGCCAGGCAAAAGGCGGGGAATTATAGGCCTGTTAGTTTAACGTCTGTTGTAGGTAAAATGTTAGAATCCGTCATCAAGGAGGAAATAGCGAGGCATCTTGAGGGGAACTGCTTGATAGAGCAGACGCAGCACGGTTTCGTTAAAGGGAAGTCGTGTCTGACGAATTTACTGGAGTTCTATGAGGATGTGTCTAGGGCGGTGGATAGAGGAGAGCCGGTGGATGTGGTCTTTCTGGATTTTCAGAAGGCGTTTGACAAGGTACCTCACAAGAGGTTATTGCAGAAGGTAAGGGGGCATGGAGTTGAGGGTAGGGTGTTAGCGTGGATAGAGGACTGGTTGTCAAATAGGAGGCAGAGAGTGGGGGTCAATGGGTGCTATTCGAATTGGCGGATGGTGACTAGTGGAGTGCCCCAGGGTTCGGTGCTGGGGCCTCAGCTATTTATCATTTATATAGATGATCTGGAGGAGGGAACCGAGTGTAGGGTGTCAAAATTTGCTGATGACACCAAAATTGGTGGAAAGGCAAATTGTGCGGAGGGTGTGGAGAGTCTACAGAAGGATCTAGATAGGCTGGGCGAATGGGCCAGGAAATGGCAAATGGAATTTAATGTTGGCAAGTGCGAGGTGGTCCACTTTGGTAGGAATAATGGTAGGAAGGATTATTACTTACGTGGAGAAAAACTGCAGCAGGCGACGGTGCAGAGGGACCTCGGGGTTCTTGTGCATGAGTCGCAAAAACCCAGCTTGCAGGTGCAGCAGGTGGTCAGGAAGGCGAATGGGATGCTGGCCTTCATCGCGAGGGGGACTGAATATAAAAGTAGGGAGGTCTTGCTGCGGCTGTATAGGGCATTGGTGAGGCCGCAGCTGGAGTACTGTGTGCAGTTTTGGGCGCCGTACTTACGCAAGGATATTTTGGCCTTGGAGGGAGTGCAGAGGAGGTTTACTAGGCTGATGCCGGAGTTGAGGGGGTTGAGCTATGAGGAGAGGCTGAATAAATTAGGCTTGTACTCGTTAGAGTTTAGAAGAATGAGGGGAGATCTCATTGAGACGTATAAGATGATGAATGGGATGGATAGGATAGAGGTGGAGAGACTCTTCCCGCTCAGAAAGGACAGTAGGACTAGGGGGCACAGCCTCAAGATAAAGGGGGGGCGGTTTAGAACGGAGTTGAGGAGGAACTTCTTCACTCAAAGGGTGGTGAATCTCTGGAATTCTCTGCCCGTTGAAGTGGTGGAGGCTACCTCGCTAAATATTTTTAAGACGCGGGTTGATGGGTTTTTGATAAGAGAGGGGATTAAGGGTTATGGGGAGAGGGCGGGAATGTGGAACTGAGCCAAGACAGATCAGCCATGATCTTATTGAATGGCGGGGCAGGCTCGAAGGGCTAGTTGGCCTACTCCTGCTCCTATTCCTTATGTTCTTATGTAGAGAAAGATCAACTTAATGCGAGGTAAGTCCATTGAAAAGTCTGATGGCAGCAGGGAAGAAGCTGTTCTTGGGTCAGTTGGTACGTGACCTCAGACTTTTGTATCTTTTTCCCGATGGAAGAAGATGAAAGAGAGAATGTCCAGGGTGTGTGGGGTCTTTGATTTACTGGCTGTTTTTCCGAGAGAGCAGGAAGTGTAAACGGAGTAAATGGATAGGAGGCTGTTTTGCATGATGGACTGGGCTATGTTCACAACTCTCTGCAGTTTCTTGCAGTCTTGATCAGAGCAGGAGCCATACCAACCTGTGATACATCTGGAAAGGACGCTTTCTATGGTGCATTTGTAAAAATTTGTGAGATTTGTGGCTGACATGCCACAAATTTGGGCGGCACGGTAGCACAGTGGTTAGCACTGCTGCTTCACTGCTCCAGGGACCTGGGTTCAATTCCTGGCTTGGGCCACTGTCTGTGTGGAGTTTGCACATTCTCCCCGTGTCTGCTTGGGTTTCCTCTGGGTGCTCTGGTTTCCTCCCACACTCCAAAGATGTGCAGGTTAGGTTGATTGGCTATGCTAAAATTGCCCCTTAGTATCCTGGGGTGCTTAAGTTAGAGGGATTAGCGGGTAAAATGTGTAGGGATATGGGGGTAGAGCCTGGGTGGGATTGTGGCCGGTGCAGACTCGATGGGCCGAAGGGCCTCCTTCTGCACTGTAGGGCTCTATGATCATGCCAGATTTCCTTAGCCTTCTGTGAAAGTAGAGGCCTGCAGTGTCAGCGTGGAGGGACCAGGACAGATTGTTGGTGACCTGGAAACCTAGAAACTTGAAGCTGTCAACCATTTCTACTTCATCCCCATTGATGTAGACAGGGGTGTGGCCACACGAGAATCAGTAAAGCAGAACTGGTTTTCCATTTGATCCAACACCAAGAGCACACCAATGAAACTGAGACTCTTACAGGCAGTATTTTCTGGCGCTTCCCATTGACAGGATCTTCCACTCCTGCCAAAGGCAATCCCCCTATGGCGGGTTCCACGGCGGTGCGGCTAAACAAGCAATACAAATGGTTATTGACTTCCGACCAATGGTGAGTCACTTCTGCCACCAGAACCCCTGCCAAGCGGGAATTGATAAATCCCAGCCTACATGTTCATAGCAGTACCAACTGCAATCTATGCCAGCAAGACATGGAAGAGAATAGCAAAGATGTTGTGCAAGCTGGATATCTTTCACTAGTGCTGCCTGCATAACATTTCGGGCATCACATAGAGGAAGTGTTATAGAGAAGTGGTCTGAGGATCCTGCGAGAGACAGTGATGGAGAGATGACTGAGGCTGCGGGACATATCCTTCACCTCCTGGGTGTAACCTCGCCAGAGTGGCAGTAGATTGGACACCACCAGGCGAAAGAAGAAGAGGAGGTCAGCCGAAGAAGACTTGGCGATGCACACTTAAGAGGGAGTTCCAGGAACAGGACACCACCCGCACTGAAGTGAAGGGGATGGTGGTGGACCAGAGCTGATGGTGGGGTCTTGCTGCTCAATGGTCTGTAGGGGACCAGCAAAACTCAGTCCTTGCTCTGCCACTGACAGTGGAAGGCAGTGGTAAATGACCACTGACAAAAAAAAACTGCCAAGGAAACAGCTCAGGATGAAACATCAGCAGACTGTGAGCCAAGGATTGACCTTTGGACATTCACATGAATGAATTAATGTCTTAATGTGACTGATAACCCCACAATTATGTTATTTGCTGCTGACACAACACTAGGTGGAAGTGTGAGTGATGAGGAGGAAATAAAGAGACTTCAAGGTGATTTAGACAAGTGGAATTAGTGGACAAATATATGGCAGATTCAGTGTAGTGTAGATGAGTTTTTATTTATCCACTTTGATAGAAAAAACAGAATGGCAGAGTTTTATTTAAATGGTGATAGATTGGGAAATGCTGATGTGCAAAGGAACCTTAGTGTCCTTGTACACCAGTTATTTAAAGTAAGCATGCAGGGGCAGCAAGCAGTTAGGAAGGCAAATAGTAAATTGGCTTTCATTGCAAGAGGATTTGAGTTCAGGAGCAAGGATGTCTTACTGCAGCTGTACAGGCCGTTGTTGAGATCACAACCAGAGTATTGCATGCAGTTTTGGTCTCTTTATCTAAGAACAGGTATACTTTTCATAGAGGGAGTGCAGTGAACGTTCACCATTTCGATTCCTGGGATGACAAGAGGAGAGTTGAGTCGACCAGGCCTGTATTCACTAGAGTTTAAGAAAATGAGAGGGGTTCTCTTTGAAAAAAACATTTTGACAGTGCCAGGCAGACTGGATTTTGGGATGTTGTTTTCTCTGGCATTGGGAGAGAGGGGGGTCTAGAACAAGAGGTCACAGTCTGAAGCTACAGTATAAGTCATTTAGGTCTGAGGAGAAAGTTCTTTACTCAGAGGGTAGTAGAACCTGTGAAATTCTCCATCACAGAAAGCTATTGAAGCCAGGTGACTGAATATATCTAAGAAAGAAATAGAAAGATTTCTAGACTCTAAAAGATATCAAGAAGTATGGGGAGAGTACAGGAATATGGTGTTGAGGTAAAAGACCAGCCATGATTACATTGAATAGCAGAGCAGGATGATGGGTCAAATGGCCCATTCCTACTCCTATCTTCTATGTTTCTACTTCCTTCCCTAAAAACGATAGGTTTTTGTGACAATCAGTGATAGTTTCACGGTCACCGTTATTGAGAACAGCTTTCAATTCCAGCTTTTGTTTAAATATTGGGGGGAGGTGGAGGTGGGGGCGGGATGGTGGCGGAGCTCAGGAGTGCTAAGCGAGTGACATTACCATCATTTTACCTGAGTCTTCCACTAGCTGGACGTGCCCTTCTAAAGGATTTTAGGATTTTTGAAATGAAGTCAGAGTTACAATGCCAATGTGCGGAGTGGACAGGGGCAAACCCTAAATCCAGCTCCTCAGTGAAAACACCCAACATCTGCCTACACTTCCCACTGCCTCGGCAAAGCAGCCAGCATAATCAAGGACCCCCTGCAGCCTGGACATTCTCTCTTCCACCTTCTTCAGTCAGGAAAAAGATAACAGAAGTCTGAGGTCACATACCAACCGACTCAAGGACAGCGTGTTCCTTGCTGCTGTCAAACTTTTGAATGGACCTACCTCACATTAAGTTGATCTTTCTCTACACTCTATCTCTGACTCTAACGCTACATTCTGCACCCTCTCCTTTCCTTCTCTATGAATGGTATGCTTTGACTGTATAGCAGGCAAGAAACAATACTTTTCACTGTATCCCACTATATGAGGCAATAATAAATCAAAACAAAACATTGGCACTGTTAGCCTTGATTGCTAAGAGATGAACAGGAGATAATTAAAGTGAATTGAACTACAATTTCCCCTCCTTCCTTGTATTCAGCTACTGGTCCCCCTGCATCTCCTGAGCTTAGAGATAGGGCAACTATTGTTAATTGCTTTATCTTTTGGAAAAGCATGGTAAAGTAAGAACATGAGAACATAAGAAATAGGAGCAGGAGTAGGCCACCTAGCCCCTCGAGCCTGCCCCGCCATTCAATAAGATCATGGCTGATCTGTCGTGGCTCAGTTCCACACTCCCGCCCTCTCCCCATAACCCTTAATCCCCTCGCTTATCAAAAACCCATCAACCCGCGTCTTAAAAATATTGAGCGAGGCAGCCTCCACCACTTCAACGGGCAGAGAATTCCAGAGATTCACCACCCTTTCTGTTTGCTGCTAACATCCATAACCTTGTGGCATAAATTTCTGAGTAAGTGTGTTGAATCCAAAGCTTTGTCTTCTTTAACTAAAACATTGACAGTGTCCTTTCAAACAGGTATGCATGGGGTTCTATGCCTCGGGCTGAAACATGTTTAGCGAAAAGCAAGTTAAGTTGATTGGCCATGGTAAATAGCCCCTTATGTCCCAAGATGTGTAGTTTAGGGGGGATTAGCGAGGTTAATAGTGGGGCAGGGGCTGGGTGGGATTGTTGTTGGTGCAGCTCGATGGGCCAAATGGCCTTCTTCTGCACTGTAATGATTAGGTAGTGTGCAGCAATATGAAGTGTGATTGCAAGTTTGCATTCTATGGCCCAGCACGATGTAACACTTCACACATGGCAGTAAGTCCAATACTAATTAACATCATATATTGAACTGTGTTTTTTGGATGGACTAGAACAGACAACAAATGAAGGTTCATCAGGTTTCCAAGACTGAAAGATCGAAGCCCTTCAAGCAAAGTAAAGCCTGACAATTAATTGCGCAGTCCATGTATATTGTGTTTGGACAAGTGTGGAGCTGAGGGTGGCTTCAGCTGTATTGATCCACCACAGAGTTTACCTATCCAATTACTTCTTTTTAACATTGCACAGGAACATCACTTTCACTGCTGACCTTGTTAAATAGATTTTTTGTGGAGAATGTTTATTAACATTCTGCCTCAGATGGGTTAAGTAGTCTGAATGTGAGTTTCCTATGCATATTAAAGCAATTTGTGTCCTAATGCAGAAGTTGTCACAGTGATCAATGGCATTGGCGCTGCTGATTAGATCTTTGAGAGATATTTTGCCCAGCTAAGAAATCTTGAACTGTTAAAATGAGTGAATGGTTTAAAGAATCCATCACGGAGCTGGACAATCCTGGAAAGTCTTCAAGGAGCTCCAGCGGCCTGTCATCAGAACACTGAAGTATTTTAGCGTTAGCCTACGCTCAACTATGGCACACTCACTGCTGCTAAAAGTTGTGTGTATTCAAACCCCGCTCCAGAGACTTGTTCACATAAAATACATTAGCTACTGGGAGAGTGCTGCAGTGTCAGAGGTGCTGGCCGGAATCTTACTGTCCTGCCCGCCACTGGAACTGGAGCGGGCGAGGGCCGGAGCACGGAAAGGTTCATTGTCAGCGGGCGGGATTTTACAGTTTCAGGATTCAGGCCCGCTGTCTTTCACGAGGTCTGACCGAAATCTCAGGTGGGTATAACACATCCCACGGCATTATGGATGGCGCAGTGGTTAGCCCTGTTGCCTCACAGCACCAGGAATCTGGTTTGATTCCAGTCTCAGGTCACTGTCTACGTGGAGAGTGCATGTTTTCCCAATATGTGAATGGATTTCCTCCCACACTCTGAAGATCTGTGGGTTAGGTGGAGTGGCCCTTTGTGGTAAATTGCCCCTTAGTGTCAGGGTGATTAGCAGGGAAAATACGTACGGATATGGGGATAAGGCCTGGGTAGGATTGTTATCAGTGCAGGTTTGATGGGCTGAATGGCCTCCTTCTTCACCATAGGGATTCTATGGTTCAACTACTCAAGGAAGAGCAGGAGAGCTAACATTACAAGTTTATTTATCAGACACTAATAGGCTTACATTAACACTGCAGTGGTTACAATGAAAATCCCCCAGTTGCCACACTCCAGCGCCTGTTTGGTTCACCATGGGTGAATTTAGCATGGCCCAATCCATCTAACAAGCACGTCTTTCGGACTGCGGGCAGAAACCGGAACACCCGGAGGAATCACACACAGAAATGGAGAGATAGATATAGACAGTGACTCAATCTGTGAATCGAGCCTGGGTCCCTGGCGCTGTGAGACAGCAGTGCTAACCACTGTGCCACCTTACCACCCTAACTTAATTAATTGGAGTTTCCCTCCGATCTCCTACACATTTATTTCTCATTCAGCATCATTTCAAATGAATTATCTGGTTATTATCTGTTTGTTGAAAAGATGCTGTGACCAAATTGGTTTCTACGTGTCTGACACCAGAGACTACATTTCAAAAGCACTTAATTGCTTGCGAAATACCTTAGGGACGGCCTGAGGTTGTGAAATGTGCTATTCACATATGCAAGTTTGTCTTCATTTGAATCCACAATATTTAAGCTACAGGTCGCAGTTATTCATCATTCTTCTCCTCATTCTGATCTCTCCCACCCTCACCCGTTTCGATGATCCCCATCCCAAGTCCCTGGCTAATTATATCCCCTTTCTTCATTGTTGCAACAAATCTATAATAATTCCAGTTCACCAGTTAGATAGGTAACAACTGCAATGTTTGTGTACACATAACCATAATACAGAGGCTCGCAGCCTCATGGCTGCCAGTTAGCTCCTGAAAAGCTTCTGGAACAGAAAACCTAGTTCGCCACGGTGATCCTCCTCTGATTTAGTTCTCTAGGTCATGTGACCCTTACCCTGCAGATAGAACCATAGAACATTACAGTGCAGAAACAGGCCTTTTGGCCCTTCTTGGCTGTGCCGAACCATTTTTCTGCCTAGTCCCACTGATCTGCACCTGGACCATATCCCTCCACACCCGTCTCATCCATGTACCTGTCCAAGTTTTTCTTAAATGTTAAAAGTGAGCCCGCATTCACCGTAGAACCAATCCAAAAGATGAATCCTTAAAGGGACAATCACCACATCCCTCCCCCTCTAGGTCCTTTTATTCAAATATCAATCCTCAAATTACACAGTCCAAGATAATAAAACATCTAATATATGAATTTAGTCAATTCTCAAGAATTCATTTGTGGGCCACGGGTGTGTCGCTGGCTGGCCAGCATTTATTGCCCATCCCTAGTTGCCCTTGAAATTGAATGGCTTGGCCATTTCGGAGGGCAGTTGAGAGTCAACCACATCGCAGATGTTCTGGAGTCACATGTAGGTCAGACCAGGTTAGGATGGCAGATTTCTTTCCCTAAAAGGACATTAGTGAATCAGATAGGTTTTTCTGACAATTGGTAGTTGTTTCACAGTCATCAGTTGATTTTTAATTCCAGATATTTTTAATTGAATTCAACTCTCACCATTTGCCATGAGCAGGATTCGAACCCAGGTCCCCAGAACATTAGCTGAGTTTCTGGATTAGTAGTCTAGCGATGATACTACTAGGCCATCGTCTCCCCTTAATTGTAAATGAAGCCTTTCAGGGGGGTTCTGAATCCTTGCGGAGCAGCTTAACTCCTCTGTCTGGGATATTTCAACAGGATTGCTGTCAGCTAAAACCACAATGACAGGTTCTTCTTCAGACACAGGCAGTTCAGTTGTAGCTGTTTCCATGGAAATGTTGGTTGCACCTGTCACATGATGACTGGCTAATTCAGTGCCTGGATCATCAACAACATTCCCAGACGGTATTAAAGCTCCTGATGCCCATACTGGGGTAAATCTCACTCTGTTAAATGCTCTGTGTTTCTGCATCAACTTGATGAGACAGGGGTTCAGTTTTGGAGACAGTGACTCCAGGGAACCAACTTGACACTTCCAAAATTCCTCATGTACACAGTTTCACACACTGAAAATTACTGTGTTGTCTTACGTGAATAATGGCTCGTCTGCTGACTGCTTTGGCTGGCCTCCCCCCTCCCTGGCAAGCTTGGAAACACGAGGCTCAGTCTCATTTTGAGACAACAGTCCATTAGTAACTCTCCTGGAAGGACTCCCGTTGTTGCATATGGAGCGGTCCCGTAGCCCAGAAGGAAATTCTGGTCTCTAAAGTTCCTTCTGTCCGCTTCCTTTGGCCAGACTTAGCGATTTGGGCAGCTCGTTCAGCTAGTACATTGGATGCTGGGTGGTAAGACACATTCCTAATGTGCTCGAGGACAGTGAAGTTTTGAAACTCAGCACTTGTGAAAGCTGTTCCATTATCAGACACCATGGCCAGAATTTTACCAGCACGTCTGCCCTGGAATCGGGGCGGGCGAGGCTCACAGAAAGGAATTCGCGGTTGGCCTTGGGCGGGATTTTACGAACCTCGCCTGAACAAGGTCATTAAATATCAGCCTATGACTTCACGGGTGGAAAAGCGTTGTTGTAATTTCTCAACCGTAATGTGTGATGTCGGAGCCTTCACCTCAAACAGTTCCATCCATTTTGAATGTGCCTAGACAAGGAGTAAAAGCAAGGTGCTCATGAAATGGACCAACATCATTAATATGGACTCGCACTCATGGCCAGGCTATTTCCAAGGGCACAGTGGGTCTGTAATGGGAAACCCTTGTTGCAATTAGCACTGGTCACAGTGCTTGACGAGGCTCTCAACATCAGCATCAATGCCAGGCCCTCGCACACAGCTCCTGGCGAGTGAGCATTTCATACTAGATATACCCGGGCGGCACGGTAGCACAGTGGTTAGCACTGCTGCTTCACAGCTGTGGGTCACTGTGGGACACTAATCCCTCTAACCTATGCATCCCTGGACACTAAGGGGCATTTCTTAGCATGGCCAATCAACCTAATCCGCACGTCTTTGGACCGTTGTTGCATATGGAGTGGTCACTGTCTGTGTGGAGTTTGCACATTCTCCTCATGTCTGCGTGGGTTTCCTTGAACGAGCAGCCCAAACCTCTAAATCTGGCCAAAAGAAGCGGACAGAAGGGACTTTAGAGACCAGAATTTCCTTCTGGGCTACGGGACCACTCCATATGCAACAACGGTCCAAAGACGTGCGGATTAGGTTGATTGGCCATGCTAAGAAATGCCCCTTAGTGTCCAGGGATGCATAGGTTAGAGGGATTAGTGTGTACGATATGGGGGTAGGGCCTGGGTGGGATTGTGTTCGGTGCAGACTTGATGGGCCTAAGGGCCTCTTTCTGCACTGTAGGATTCTATGATACCCAGATGGGCATGGTAGCAACTCTCTTCTCTCTTCCTGGTACTGAGATGAGTCCCTAAAGTTTGATGCCATCTTGGCAACTCAACTCATCCCTTTCTATAAAACATGATTTCATCCCTACAGAAATGGACTCATTAGCCCAACCCATTACTATCCTGTGCCTCACCTTTGGATGGCAGTGGATCCTGACTTGTCCAGTACTTGACCTGTTTCACTAAGATGGCAATGTGTCCAAGAAATTCAACGCCATGATAATTTCCTGTGGTACGGTGGGAGGTGCAATCAGCATCTGCTATGTGTGTTCCAGGCTGGTGCTTGAATGTATATTCATAGGCGGATAGTATTAATGCCCAATGCTGAATTTTTGCAATGCAGTTGGCAAGAATAGCCTTGCCTTTTCAAAAAGACCCAAAAGTGGTTTGTAATCTGAAACAATGGTAAAGTGCCTACCGTACAACTGGTGGAATTTCTTGACATCAGTAGCTGTTGACAATCCTTCTTTCTCGGTTGGTGAGCCATCATTTTCAGCTCCTGAGGGAGCTCTCGAGACGCACCTTATTGGTCTTTCAGATGTCATCAATCTCACTGCACCAATGCCATATGGAGAGGCATCACAGGTTAGCAGCAATTTCTTAGATGGATTCAAACGCCAATAAACTCAATGAATGTTTAACGATTGCTTTACTCATGTTCAAAACTTCTCTCTTCAAAAACCAACGCTGGTGCTTCTTTAGCTACATATGCAAAGGGGGCTATTTGCCCCACAGACTAAATGGTCCTGCAGCATATCATTAAGAGTGGCTCCAAAGGCGCAGTGCTCTGAGATCTGTCTTAATTTGGTAATATAATAGTTTCTCTAGGGGCTCTCACGGTTGAGTTGAACCCAAATTCAACTATCTCAGTTGGGTGCGCTTCGGGATGTGAGCCTAGGTGAGGACTGGATTCCATTCGCACTCGGAAGGATTACCTTTCTCTTCTCCTCCTCTTCCTCGATTCCATTGGCCTGAAAATAGCAGCCCAAACATTAAATGTATAGTGTCCAACCCTCCACAAAGACATCAAAAGGGTCTTCCCCCCCCGGAGGAGATGCATATCGACAAACACTCTTCTGTTTCTCAACTTGATCTGAACTTCAGCCTAACTTTACATTCACCGTCTTGGCAGATCACCACTTTTTATTTATTTTGTCTTGATCATCAGTGAATAATTCCTGTTCACTAGTTAGGTAAAAAATACAACTGTAATGTTTATATACACACAATTATAATGCAGAGGCTTCCAGCCTCATGGCAGCCAGTCAGCTCCCCGAGAAGGTTCTGGAACTGAAACTCACCGGTGTGATTACCCCACCCTGCTCCCTGATTGGTTCTCTGGGTCATATGACCCTTACTCTTCAGATGGATCCTTAAAGGGACAATCCCCACTCAATCCTTTCTAGCAACTTCTTCTCTACTCACCTTGCCTCTGCAGTCATCACTGACCTCTGTTACGACTAAGTGAGGAGGAGTGAATTACCTCCATTGGTCACAACAGAGATTTTTTTCAGTTTATTTTCCCTGCCAATGCCTTTTCAAAGTTAAATATATTTTTAATACTATCTATACAGTGAACAACAATGAGCCAATCAAGAGGTTTTCTTGTATCAAAGAAAGAGCAAATTTATTAACTACTGTAACTGTGGGAAAAATAATAAACAGACACACACTAACACACACACACTGACACACACACATTCACACACACACTCTCACATTCACTCACACACATACACTGATACACACACACTCGCACACACACACACTGACATGCACACACACACTCACTGACATGCACACACACATACACACAGTCATACACACACCAACACACATGCACACTAACAGATACACACACACGCATACACACACACGTATATATACACACACACACTGACATTCACACACACACTAACACATACACTAACACACACACATGCAAGCATACACACACATACGCATTTACACATATGTGAGTGTGGGTTACACACTAACACACACACAGACACTCATATACCCACTAACAGACACACGCTTACACACATACCCGACACACACACTAACAAACACACTCACACACTCAGACACACGCACACACTATGAACACTGGGCTGTTTTAACTTAGCTGGTTCCTTTAAAACCCTGGAGTTGATTTGCGGCTGTGAGGTTGCCCTTGCTGGAGACCATTTCCTTTTTTCAGTCTGTGAGGTTTCTTTTTCAGAAATTGTAGAGTTCCTCCTAGGGTTGTTTTTGATAGAAAGACAACATCTCCGTGAAAGATTTTTAAACTGCTAAAAGATGAGGCTTTGCTCGCTGACTCTGGCCATGCAAAACCAGTTTTTAAAACCTTGGTAGAGATGTATATTCCAAAGGGATTTGATTACCACGTCTGCAGTAGAACATTGGAGAACAAGTAATCTTATTTTCATCTCAGTTTCAACTCACAAACCTTTGAGACAATCCGAGATAGTAGAAACCACTGAGGGTGGGTGTTAGACTTTGTTGGATATAAATGCTGGCTGGCTAATAGTCCTCCATTGTCATGACAGAATCACAATTGATTAAAGTCTAGCAGTTTTAATGCCTTCCTTTCAATTGTCCCTCTTTGAAGTGGATCTTGACAACCTCGGATGTGAAATTCCATGCAAAATGTCAGGGCGGGTAATCCACATAGGAACATTCTGGAGAAGTGGTCAATTTACAATACCGGACATCAAAAGAAATGTTCTCTTCAAAAGGTTCAATTTGATTTTGGTCAGTTGGTTGAGTTGTATGTAAATCTCGCTCAGTCACAATTTCCCATTGCCGTGACATCTCTGGAATGAAATAGAATAGGATAGAATCTCTACAGTGCAGAAGGAGACCATTCAGCCCATTGAGTCTGCACTGACTACAATCCCACCCAGGCCCTATCCCCGTAACCCCACATATTTACCTTCCAAATCCTCTGACTCCAAGGGGCAATTTAGCACGTCTAATCAACCTAACCTGCACACCTTTGGACTGTGGGAGGAAACCGGAGCACCTGGAGGAAACCCATGCAGACACGGGGAGAATGTGCAAACTCCACACAGGCAGTGACCCATGGCCGGAATTGAACCTGGATCTCTGGCGTGTGAGGCAGCAGTGCTAACCACTGTGTCACGTGCTACCCATCATCTCTGCTGACCAATTTCCTCTTACTCACCTTTGCTTCATTATCATTCTTTGATTTTTTTGATTTGATTTATTATTGTCGCATATATTAACACACAGTGAAAAGTACTGTTTTGTGTGCACTATACAGACAAAACATACCATTCATAGAGAAGGAAAGGGGAGAGTGCAGAATGTAGTGTTATAGTCATAGCTAGGGTGTGGAGAAAGTTCAACTTAATGCAAGGTAAGGGGGCGGGGGGGGGGGTTGGTGGTGTGGGGGGTGGGGTGCGGGGGGCAGTTGCATGGCCAGCAATGTGGGGTCGCAGATCTGGCCAGCGGTGTAGAGAAAAATCAACTTAATATATGGTAGGTCAGTTCAAAAGTCTGACAGCAACAGGGGAAGAAGCTGTTCTTGGGTCGGCTGGTACGTGAACTCAGACTTTTGTATCTTTTTCCCAAAAGTGGAAGAGAGAATGTCTGGGATGTGTAGGGTCCTTAATAATGCTGGCTGCTTTGCCGAGGCAGTGGGAAGTGTAGACAGAGTCAATGGATGGGAGGCTGGTTTGCCTGATGGATTGGGCTACATTCACAACCTTTTGTAGTTTCTTGCGGCCTTGGGCACATACCAAGCAGGAGCCATGCCAAGCTCTGATACAACCAGAAAGAGTGCTTTCTATGATGCATCTGTAAAAGTTGGTGAGAGTCATAGCTGACATGCCAAATTTCCTTAGTCTTCTGAGAAAGTAGAGAAAGTCTGTGGGCTTTCTTAACTACAGTGTCAGCATGGGGGGGACCAGGACAGGCTGTTGGTGATCTGGACACCTAAAAGCTTGAAGCTCTTGACCCTTTCTACTTTGTCCACATTGATGTAGACAGGGGCATGTTCTCCTTTATGCTTCCTGAAGTTGATTTGTTGACATTGCGGGAGACATTATGGTTGCCGCACCAGTTCACCAGATTACCTATCTCATTGCTGTACTCTGTCTCATCATTGTTTGAGATCCAACCCACTATGGTGGTGTCATTGGCAAACTTGAAAATCGAATTGGGAGGGGAATTTGGCCGCACGGTCATCGGTGTATAAGGAGTATAGTAAGGGGCCAGGAACACAGCCTTGTGGGGGCACTGGTGTTGAGGATGATTGTGGAGGAGGTGTTGTTGCCCATCCTTACTGATTGTGGTCTGTGAACTTAGGAAGTTCAGGATCCAGTCGCAGGGGGAGGTGCCGAGGCCCAGGCCACAGAGTTCCTCCTTCCCATTCACCTTCCCTTCACTGATCCCTTCTTTGCAACTCTACCCCCACTGCCAGCTTTTGCCATGGTGCCTCCTCACTCCCTTTGCCCCCTCATTTCGCCTCCCCCATCCCTTGTTGAGGTGAGGCCTTCATCAGCGGGGAATCTTGGCATCCACCTTGGCTTGGTCCGAGTACCTTGTATTGTTCTGCAAATTGCAGGTTCCTGATGAGATTTGGGCCAAAGATTTCCCGCCCTGGTGGGACAAGAGACAAAAATTCAGTGGAAAGCTGAAAGGTCCATTGAGTTCAGGTGGGAATTGTCCATCTCGGGGTACGCGTGGCCAGCCAATCCCACTGCTGTTATTGAATGAAGTCAAAAGGGAATTGTCTGGGCCGCTGAAGGAAATAAGCTTTCAGGGTTACAGGGACCAATCAGAGAGTTGCTCCTTGGGGAACCAGCATGGAATCAATGGCCCAAATGGTGTCTGTGCTACAAATGACTCGATAACTCAGTGAAACAGCAAAGGATGCTGTAATGAATTGCACAGATCAGGGTCAGATGGAGGTTCACAAATTGGAATTTGTAATGTATTACAGAGATCAGGTTTACATGAATCACAAATGAAGTCTATAATCACTTGTACAGATTAAGGTCAGATTGAAGCATGCACAATGTAATTGCTAATCTTTTGAGAGATTGGGTTTTGTCAGCTCCACAGCCTTTGTGACAACTTCCTGTTCTTTTAAAAGGGAAATCTCACCGGCTCCCCTTGCAGGTAAACAAGACCCACAGTTGGGAGCTGAGCCATCTCAACCGTGCCATGTCCCAGGTCCCATCCTTGGTTGATAGCATTCAGGACACCTTCGCAGCCCAGGATCCCACCCCTTTGCATGATTCAGTCACTGGCCAATGGGCGCACACCACCACTCCCGCAGAGACTGCGGGCTCAAAGTCACCCCCCGAATATGGGAACTTTGGGTTTCTTTTTACAGACAGTACACAGCAGCATGAGACTCCTTCTGCACTGGCCTGGAATGGGAACCAAGGGTATTATTCTTGTAAAGTGGCAATCCGTTACCATCAGACTTTTAAATGGATATGTTAAGTTGATCTTTCTCTGCACCCTAGCTGTGACTGTAACACTACATTCTACACCCTCTCCTTCCCTTCTCCCCTATGCATTCTATGAATGGTATGCTTTGTCTGCATAGCGCGCAAGAAACAATACTTTTCATTGAATCCCAATACACGTAACAATAAATCGAATCAAAGTCAAAAGTCCCTGCAAAATCTGGGCCATCGTAATTTGGACGACCTTCTTTGGCAGTCCTGTCCTCCTACTTCCCAAGGGATGACTGACAGATGTGGGCCAGATATTCCCCGCGGGGAAATTCTCTCGCGAAGGCAGCTAATTTAAAATGAAGAGCCACCAAGTTGTGAATAGGGCCTTACATTGTCCCTTCACAGATGTTCTGGTTAAACTGTGCCGTTAATCAAATTGCACGGCTGTGTTTAATTATCTCGAGGTAATGATGAGAAGGAAATGCTGCGCGGTTACTTATTACATCAGCTGCCCAAGGGATGTGAAGAAGTCACTCATGGATTTGTGAGTGAGCTGGTTGTCCAAACTTATTGTTCCGCTTGCTTTCTTTGTGCAGGAAGTACTGAAGGCGGTCATTAGGGGGCAGCATTTGTGAGATAAATGAAGAGGACACTCAGGCCCGGATTCTCCCAAAAAAATTCTGTGTGAAAAGGGGAGTAACTCCTGCCGGTTTTAGTCACGGGATTTTCAGATTGCATCTCCCACACTCTGAGCACTGCTCTGGGGGTGGGGCCTATTCCCGCCGGAGAGGCCGGGAGCGTAGCACCGAGTGAGCCACTGCACATGCGTCGACCTGTCAGTGCCGAGGTTGGCACATTTGCAGTAGCCCCGCACTGTTGGCCTCCCGATTGTTGGCCTAGCTCCCCCAACTCTCCGTTGCTGCACCTCTGACCCTTCCCTCACCCTGATCACTGGCCTCTCGACCTCTCCAGCTGGCCCCCAGCTCCCCAACCACCCCCATCAACAGTCCCGACTCTCCGACAGCCCTGACCTCCCGGCAGCCCTGAGCCACCTCCCAGCCTGGATGGCCGTCCTCCCTCCCTCTCCCACTGATCCACCAATTCCAATAAAGAGTGGCAGTGGGATCATCCCCACCCCTAAAAGGCCCTGCCCTCTTAAGAGGTCCTGCCCTTTTGGCCTTCCCCCTTGGCACTGGTGGATGTCTAGTGCGCAGTGCCAGGGAGCCAGGCTGGCACTGCTAGAATGGCACCTCCCACGAGGTCTTACCCCTGACCTCCAGCTAATGATATGGAAATCCCGATGTATTACTTCCTTCTCTTTGATTTGCAGCCTTTCCCTGTGACAAGCCAAAGCTGCTTTAGTTCATTATTGGTCAGTGGTGTTTTTTTAAAATCATTTTTATGGGATGCGGACGTCACTGGCTAGGCCAGCATTTATTGCCCATTCCAAGTTGCCCATTAGAAGGTCCTTCTTGAATCACTGCCGTCTCTAAGGTGTAGGCGCGTGCACCCATAGTGCTGTTAGGGAGAGGGTTCCAGGACTTTGACCCAGCAACAGTGAAGGAACAGCCAATAGATTTCCAGGTCAGGATGGTGAATGACTTGGAGGGGAACCTCCAGGAGGTGATGTGCCCAGGTATCTGTTCCCTTGTCTTTCTAGGGTTTAGAAGATGTTGCCTTGGTGAGTTCTTGCAGGGCACCTTGTAGATGGTACACATCGCTGCTACTTTACATTGGTAAAAAGTCTGACAGCACCAGGTTTTAGTCCAACCTATTTATTTGATAATATACTCACAAGCTTTCGAGAGGACTGCCTCTTCGTCAGGTGAATGGAGAGTTCTGGCCTCAGACAGAGCATATAAAGCACAGACAGTTTAGAGATTACTGATTAAAATGCGAATCCTTACACCTAACCTGCTGTTCAAGACCTGAAGTGGCTGACAATGTGAGTGGAAGGAGCACTGATCACAGGTTAAAGAGATGTGTATTGTCTCCAGACAGTACAGTAAGTGAGGTTTTGCAAACCCAGGCAAGTCACGGGGGTTACAGATAGTGCGACATGAACCCAAGATCCCTGTTGAGACCGTCCTCATGTGTGCGGACGAACCTGACGAAGAGGCAGTCCCCTCGAAAGCTTGTGAGTATATTATCAAATAAATAGGTTGGACTAAAACCTGGTGTTGTCAGACTTTTTACTGTGTTTACGCCAGTCCAACGCCGGCATACCCACATCATGACTTTACATTGGTGGCAGAGGGATTGAATGTTGGTGGAAGAGGTAGCAACCAAGTGGACTGCTCTGTCTTGGATACTGTTGAGCTTCTTGAGTGTTGTTGGAGTTGCGCTCATCTAGGCAAATGGATTCCATTACATTCCTGACTTGTGCCTTGTAGACGGTGGACAGGCTTTAGCGAGCCAGGAGGTGATTTCCTCCCCACAGAATTCCCAACCTCTAACCTGGGCTTGGAGCCATTGTATTTATATGGCTAGTCCCAGTTCAGTTCTTGATCGAGTAATGCTAGTTACCCATCCGCATCCTCCCAATTCCTAAAACCAAATCGCAACCGAGTGAAATTGGTTTACGAGCACATGAACAAGGAGCAGGAGTAAGCCATTCAGCCCCTCGAGCCTGTTGTACCATTCAATAAGATTATGGCTGATCCGATTGTAACCTCTAATCTGCATCCCACCATCCCCCACTAACTTGTCAATCCTTGCTTACCAAGAATCTGTCCACCTCTGCCTTAAAAATATTCAAAGATCGCTCCAACCATCTTTTGAGGAAGGGAATTCCAGAGACTCAAGACCCTCTGAGTGAAAGAATTTTGCCTCATCTCCATTTTAAATGATAACCTCTTATTTTTAAACAGTGACCCACTGGTTCTAGATTCTCTCACAAGAGGAAACATTCTCTCCACGTTCACTCTGTCAAGTTGCCTCAGGATCCTATATGTGTCAATCAAAACGCTTGGTGTATTTCTCTTGAAGCCTTGTTGTGTGCTTAATCTAATGTACACCTGAAAGTCTGAGGCATCTAATCCTCTGACCATCTCCTGCATAAAGTGTCTTCCCTTATCATCACAAGTGTTAATCAGTGTGTCAGTGGACTTGTTGGCTGAGATACAAGGACGTTCTCTCCACAGTTACCCGTTACTGCATGAAGGTAAAAACAATGTTGTGTTGAACAGGAGATTTTGCTGTTAGCAGCTAAATGATGATGCTTGCGGCTGACAAAGAACAAAGAATAACACAGCACGGGAAACAGGTGCTTTGGCCCAGCGAGCCCGCGCCGCCATTTTAACATTATGAGCGCCCTCCCCTACCTATGACCTTTGTCTACACCTACTGGGGAAGATTGAGGGAAGACTAATTTAGGGATAATTTGTTACACCAATCAGCCTAAGAGCACGTTTTTGGGGTGTGGGAGCACCCGGAGAAAACCCACGCAATCACGGGGAGAATGTGCAAACTCCCGCAGACTCTGGCCCAAATCCATGTATCTGCACAGCAAACTGTGATAGTCACTGAGCTGTCGTGTTGCCCGTCAGATGGTCCAGTTTAAGCGTACACTAACGCCGTGAAGCACTAGGCAACTCTCGAAGCAACATCCAAGAGCCTGACATCACGGAAAGTTGTCCACAAACATCTAGCCACCTCTTTCAATGAGAATTTCCCCTTCATGGTTGCCAGGTCAATGGGATCTTCACATTGATCCATGAAAGGGAAGGGAACGGAAGGATAGGAAGCATGTATTGTTGCAGGCTTGGTGGGCCGAAGGGCATGTCCCTGTGCTGTATTGTTCTTTGTTCTTCTTTGTTCAGGCAACAGTGATATCAGTAAGAAGGGTAAGCAGCCAATCACATTGAATTATTCTCACAGATAGCAAATAAGGAAGTCAGAAGAACTGAATTCTTTGAATTTAAATTTTCAGATAGCAAAATAAAATGATTTGGATTAAAGTTACTGGGTTAATAATCCAAAGGCCCAGACTGACACTCCAAAGATGTTCAAATACCACCACAGCTGCTGGGGAAATACAATTAATTAATAAACCTGGAATAAAATGCTAGTCTCATTAATAATAATCACAAAGTTACTGGAATGTGTGAAAATCATCTGGCTGGCTAATGTCTTTTTAATGTCCTTTAGGGAAGGAAATCTGCCGTCCTTACCCATTCTGGCCTACATGTGACTCCAGACCCACAACGGCACGGTTGAATTTTAACTGCCCTCTGAAACGGCCGAGCAAATCACTGAGCCATCGGGGCCTCAACACCATTTGCTGGGGCAATCAGCGAGAAGCAACTGATGTTCCTATCCCAAGAATAAATTAAAGAAACAAAATCGGATTCAGGCAGAAGCTAAAATGAAGTTTTTTTAAAAAATATGTAGAATTTAGTATCATTAAGGAGAAATATAACATAGAATTCTTACAGTGCAGAAGGAGGCCATTTGGCCCACCCGTAACATGACATATTTACTCCATTTTACCCTCTAACCTACACATCTAAGGGACAACTTAACAATCTCCCTAATTTGCACACCTTTGGACCGTGGGAGGAAACTGGAACACCCGGAGGAAACCCATGTAGACACGAGGAGAACATGCAAACTCCACATAGACAGCGACCCAAAGCTGGACTTGAACCCAGGCCCCTGGCGCTGTGAGGCAGCAGTGCTGACAACTGTGCCACCTTGTTTGTACCTCTCCCCATGTCTGCGTGGGTTTCCTCCGGCCACTCTGATTTTCTCCCACAGTCCCAAGATGTGTGAGTTAGGTTGATTGGCCTTGCTAAATTGTCCCTTAATGTCAGGGGAATTAGTAGGGTAAATACATGGGGTTACAGGGATAGGGACTGGGTGGAATTGTTGTTGGTGCAGACTCGATGGGCCGAAGGGCCTTCTTCTGCACTGTAGGATTCTATGATCATTCTACAAGGTGAAAAACTAGCAAGCTTTAAGAACAATGGGTTATTTATTTTACCATTTGAGTTCGGCCATCAGTTTGTGTCCTCACAGTCAACATAATTACGACTGGACCTATTTTGACTTAGATAATAATTGTATTTCAGAAAGTTATTCCACAAAGTTAAAATCACCCCAGGTACTAATTATGAAGTTAGTATGCCATTATAAGCACAGCTCAGCAAGGTGTAACTTTGTCTTTATAATGAGAGACAAACAGTGTAAAAGTGAAGGGTTTTCATCAACTCACTGATTGCTTAGGGATTGCAGTATTGGGGGCAAGCTACAAAGCTCACCTGCTGAAGAAGCAGAGAATCACTGGCAGCAACCTCTGGATTCCTGCGCTATTCTGCTGGAGTGTGGACTCGCAAAGCTTCAGTCAGTTCCAGCAGAGTAATGACAGGAAACGCTGATCAGTCTTTCTCTCATGACAGCTGTAAAACACAGGCTCATTATTACGTACTCCCGGCTCAAATATCTATAGAAAGTGCTGGATAGACTCAGCATGTCTGGCAGCATTGACTCTGTCTACACTTCCCGCTGCCTTGGCAAAGCAGCCAGCGTAATTAAGGACCCCATGCACCCCTCTTCCACTTTCTTCCTTCGGGAAAAAGATACAGAAGTCTGAGGTCATGTACCAACCAACTCGAGAACAGCTTCTTCCCTGCTGCAATCAGACTGTCGAATGGATCTACCTTGCATTAAGCTGATCTTTCTTTACACCCTAGCTATGGCTGTAACGCTACATTCTGCACTGTCTCGTTTCCTTCCCTATGAATGGTATGTTTTATCTGTATAGCGTGCAAGAAACAACACTTTTCACTGTATGCTAATACATGTGACAATAATAAATCAAATCAAATCAGAAGCATCTGTGGAGAGAGAGGGAGAGAGTTACTGTGCAGAGTTCAACATGAGCCTTCCTCAGAGAAGAGTCAGAATGGACTTTGAACTTTAACTATGTTTCTCTCTCCGTGGATGCTGCCAGACCTGCTGAGGTTTTCCAGATTTTTGTTATTATTACAGATTCCACAATATTCTGCTTTTATTCAAAATATCTAATGGGGAAGACACTAAAATGCAACACTTGGTCCAAACATGTCTTACTAAGGTCGATTTCTGAAATAGAATTATCTTCCATCTAAATCAAAATAGGTCCAGTCGTAACGATGTTGACTGTGAGGACACAAACTGATCGCTGAGTTCAAATGGTAAAGGTTTTCTGTTGAATAAATAATCCATTGTTCTTAAAGCTTGCTAATTTTTCATCTCATAGAATGATCATAGAATCCTACAGTGCAGAAGATGGCCATTCGGCCCATCAAGTCTGCACCAACAACAATTCCACTCAGGCACTATCCCTATGACATGTATTTACCCTGCTAATCCCCCTGACATTAAGGGTTAATTTAGCATGGCCAATCAACCTAACTCACACATCTTTGGACTGTGGGAGAAAACCGGGAGCACCCAGAGGAAACCCACACAGTCACGGGGAGAATGTGCAAACTCCACACAGACAGTGACTCGAGGCCGGAATTGAACCCGGGTCCCTGGTGCTGTGAGGCAGCAGTGCTAACCACTGTGCCACTGAGCCGGCCAGCCCCTCGCCTTGCGTTTTCTCCCTGTCTCTGATGTGTGCTCACTATCAGAGCGAGGTGCAGCCAATCTTGCGTGACCTTCTCCCAGGACTCAAAGTTGATATCAAACTTCCTAAATGAAAGCTCCAGAGTGTTCTTGTTGTGTTTCCTTTGACTGCAGTAAGAGTGCACCCTAGTCTCAAGCTCTCAATGAAAGTGCTTCACTAAGCAGAGAAACTTTATTAAACGAGTGTCAGGCATTCTAATTGGCACAGTAGCACAGTGGTTAGCATTGCTGCCTCACAACACCAGGGACACGGGTTCGATTCCCAGTTTGGGTCAAAGTTTGCACGTTCTCCCCGTGTCTGTGTGGGTTTCCTCCAGGTACGATTTCCTCCTACAGTCTGAAAGGTTAGGTCCATTGGCCATGCTAAATCCTCCCTCAGTGGGCCTGAACAAAAGTGTGACGACTACGGGATTTTCACAGTACCTTCATTGCAGTGTTAATGTAAGTCTACTTGAGACATGAATAAATAAATCAAATCAAATCAAATCATGGAGTCTCAGGCATTAGTAGCATCTCTGAGAGGCAGGCTTACTGCACTCTTTGCAATGGCTCATCATGTATTAGTCCCCACCTTTACCCAGTCCTCACCCATGGCTTCGAGCAGTTTGTGACACTCCAATCTGACTTCTTACTGTGCCTATTCCAGTCCAATGATGGCAACTCCACATCATGACTCCAATCAGGGTGTGGCCCCAAAGGAAAAAGCGTGCACAGCTCAGTTCTGTTGAGATGTGAAGTCCACCATTAACCCACTGCCGGCTTGTTTACCCAGGTGGAGGTCATTGTTACAACGCAGGGAAGTCCAGGTTAAAGTCCAACAAGTTTACTTGGTAGTCACTAGCTTTCAGGGTGCTGCTCCTTCATCATATTGACACAGACATCAAACAAACTGTTGGCTCCAAGTGGAAAGGATCTCCAAGAAGATCGCGCATATCGACACAGACATCAATGATGAAAGAGCAGTGCTCCGAAAGCTAGTGACCTTGTGCTACCAAATAAACCTGTTGGTCTTTAACCTGGTGTTGTGAAACTTCTAACTGTGTTTACCCCAGTCCAACGCCGGCATCTCCATGTCAGCGCGGGGAAGGCAGTGCTTGGTCCAACTTATTTACAGCACAGAAACAAGCCATTCAGGCCAGCCTGTCTGCACCGTTGCTTATGCTCCACATGAGCTTTCATTTGAATGCCAGTAAGTGGCGTCTAATTGCAACCGATTAACAGGTCCCACCTCGACTGTCTTCTTTTGATCAACATGCTTGATGTAGCCACGGGAGAGCCGTAGATTGTCACACATCATTACCTGAACAGCACGAAAGCAAACATCTGGTAACAACTCAATCTTACATTGCTTCCTGATCCAGCAGGTAAAAGCCTAATGGCCCGTTATGGAGGAAGCAGTCCCCCAAGCACTTATTTCTTGGCTCCCTGATTCACTGCTGTCAGAATCGCCTCCGCTGGGGAGTTCCAGCAGCAGCTAGTTCTCAGCCTGTTCGCCTTCAGTTTAATTTTTAATTCACTGGATAGGCGAAGGTGAAGAAAGCTCCGACATCTGTTTTTGCACAGGGTTTGTGTGGTCCCCTCCAGTCCATAATCAGGACGTTTATGTGTGTTTCCTCACCCTCAGAGGGGTTTGTCATAATTTCAGACCAATTCGAGCAGCAGGCTTTTGGGTGATTTGGAAAGTAAAGAAGGCTATTTAATATCACATGCTTGCCCGGCATGTTCGAAGCACTACATCTCACTCAGACTCTCACGCTGGCAGAGGTCAGATACGGCTGAAGTTAAAGCCGTTATTGTAACAATTAAAACAATGGATTGTCACGGAGCTGCAAGGCCACTTATCACCATAGAATCCCTACAATGCAGGAAGAAGCCATTTCGCCAATCGGGCCTGCACTGACTCTCCGAAAGAGCATCTTACATCCCTCCCCTATCCGTGTGACCCAGTGCATTTAGCGTGGCCAATCCACCTAACCTTCACATCCTTGGAATGTGGGAGGAAACTGGAGTGCCCGGAGGAAACCCACATGGACAGTCATCCGACGCCGGAATCGAACCCGGGTCCCTGGCGCTGTGAGGCAGCAGTGCCAACTGCTGTGCCACTCAAATAACCAGGAGATTGGTTCTCAGGTGGACTTGGGAGCTGGGAAGAAGGGCAGCACCTTGGGTGCATTGGAAGACTTCCAGCAATGGCTAGTTCTGTTGTTCCAGATGTTTCTTGAGGTTTTATATACTCCTCCCTTGGATTTATTAGGTTTGGGATGTTTTAAACTGCAATTGCTAAAAGGTTAGTTTCAGACACGTGACTGCATGGCCAATACTTATAGTCCAAACCACCATGACAATAACTACTCACCTTATTTCTGCCTCAACTTGAGCTCTCATACTGACTTTTGTTCAATGTTCTGAGACCAACATTCGAGAGTTCCCATATTCCTCAAACACTGTTTAAACTGAGATGTTAAACTTCTGTCTGTGAAGTACCTTTATTCAGGTCCATTTTTAACTAAATATTCACCATGTATTGAGTGCTATCCACAGTCCCATGTTGAGGTGTAGCCTCCTGAAGTCTTGTGGCCACTTTCACAAAGTGTAACCTTGCCATCCGTAATTGCCATTACCCTCATGCTTGTACTCAGCATGAAACATGGAATTACAGAGACTCTACAGCACAGAAACATGTCACTCAGTCCAACTGGTCTACCTTGGTGTTTATTCTTGACAGGAGTACCACATATAAAGAACAAAGAACAGTACAGCACAGGAACAGGCCCTTCGGCCTTCCATTCTAACTAATTTCTCCTGATCCTTTATTGGATTTCTTATGCCTCCCCCCCCACCCCCCCAAAAGATGTGGATGCCTCCACAAACATGAATGTTTTCTCAATGTCTACCTTTCAAAATTTCAGAAGATCTCTATCAGGTCACCCCTCAGCCTTCTGTTTTTATGGCGAGAAAAGCTCCAGCCTGTCCAACCTTTAATCTCTGGCATTACCCTTGGAAATTGTATTTTGTATTTTTGGAGCTTCGATATCCAGTTTTGTAATATGGAGACCAGAACAGTACACAGTATTCGACACCCTGAAGTTGAATATAGAGAATTAGACAGAAGGCTAAGGTGGAAGAGCTCAAAGGAAATAATTTCTGGACCACTGTCAGTGCCACGTGCTAGCGAGAGTAGGAATAGGAAGATTAGACAGATGAATGGGTGGTTTGAGAGCTGGTGCAGGAAGCAATGATTTAGATTTGGGGATCATTGGGATCTCTTTTGGGGCGGGGCGACTTGTTCAAGATGGACGGGTTACACCTGAACTGGAGGGGGGACTAATATCCTGGCGGGGAGATTTGTTAGAGCCACTCGGGAGGGTTTTAACTAGTTTGGCAGGGGATGGGACCCAAAGCAGTAGGGAGACAGAAGAGAAGGTTGAGGGCAGCACAGAAGTTAAAGAGAGCACATTAAATAGTAAAGACAGTGTCAGTAGTCCGAGTACTAGACAGGTCAGGCAAAAGCAGGGCAGAGGCCAAGGGAAGTCCAGATTAAACTGCATTTATTTCAATGCCTGATGGGCAAGGCAGATGAATTCAAGGCATGGATAGATACATGAGACTGGGTTATTATAGCTATTACTGAAACATGGCTAAGGGACTGGCAGGACGGGCAGCTCAGTGTTCCAGGGTTCAGATGCTATAGGAAAGATAGAACAGGAGGTAAGAGAGGAGGGGGAGTTGCACTTTTGATTCGGGAAAACAGTATTGAGATGGGATATATCCGAGGGTTCGGCCACTGAGTCTATATGGGTAGAACTGAGAAATAAGAAGGGGGAGATCACTTTGACAGGGTTGTACTATAGGCCCCCAAATAGTCGGTGGGAAGTTGAGGAGCAAATATATAAGGAGATTACAGATAGCTCTAAGAAAAATAGGGTGATAATAATAGGGGACTTTAACTTTCCTACATTGACTGCATCAGCTTATAGTATTAAGGGCTTGGGTGGAAAGAAATTTGTTGAGTGTACTCAGAAGGAGTTTCTCATTTAGTATGCGGATGGCCTGACTAGAGAGGGGGCAAAACTTTATCTCCCTCTGGGAAATAAGGAAGGGCAGGTGACAGAAGTGTTAGTGAGGGATCACTTTGGGACCGGTGACCATAATTCCATTAATTTTAAGATAGTTATGGGGAATGAAAGGTCTGGCCCAAAAGTTTAAATTCTAAATTGCGGCAAAGCCAATTTTGATGGTATTAGACAGGAACTTTCAAAAGTTGATTGGGGGAGTCTGTTGGCAGGCAAATGGATGTCGGGTAAGTGGGAGGCTTTCAAAAGTGTTTTAACCAGTGTTCAGGATAAGCACTTTCCTTTTATAGTGAAGGGCAAGGCTGGTAGAAGTAGGGAACCCTGGCAGGCTCAGGATATTGAGGCCCAGGTCAAACAGAAGAAGGAGGCATATGACATGCATAGGCAGCTGGGATCAAGTGGATCCCTGGAAGAGTTTAAAGGGGTCTGATTAGAGTTAAGAGAGAAATTAGGAGGGCAAAAAGGGAACATGTGATTACTTTGGCAGATAAGGCAAAGCAGAAACCAAAGACCTTCTACAAATACATAAAGGGCAAAAGAGTAACAAGGGAGAGAGTAGGGCCTCTTAAGGTTCAAGAAGGACATCTATGTGTGGATCCACAAGAGATGGGTGAGATCCTAAATGAATATTTCTCATCAGTATTTACTGTTGAGAAAGGCATGGATGTTAGGGGACTTGGGGAAACAAATAGTGATGTTTCGAGGAGTGTACATTTTTCAGAGAAGGAGGTGCTAGAAGTCTTAAAGCGCATCAAGGTAGATAAATCCCTGAGGCCTCATGAAATGTATCCCAGGATATTGCAGGAGGTTAGGGAGGAAATTGCAGGTCCCTTAGCAGTGATATTTAAATCATCGACAGCCATGGGTGAGGTGCCTGAAGATTGGAGGGTGGCAACTGTTGTGCCTTTGTTTAAGAAGGGCTGCAGGAGAAAGCCTGGGAACTACAGGCTGGTGAACCTAACCTAACCTGTAGTAGTAAGTTGTTCGAAGATATTCTGAGACAAAGGATCTACAGGCATTTAGAGTGGGAAGGACTGATTAGGGACAGACTGTATGACTTTGTGAGTGGAAAATCATGTCTCACGAACTTGATTGAATTGTTTTGAAGGACTAACCAAGAAGGTGGTTAAGGGCAGTGCAGTTGACGTTGTCTACATGGACTTTAGCAAGGTCTTTGACAAGGTACCGCATGGCAGGTTGTTGCATAAGGTTAAATCTCACAGGATCCAGGGTGAGGTAGCCAGTTAGATACAAAATTGGCTCGATGACAGAAGACAGAGAGTGGCTGTAGAGGATTGTTTTTCGAACTGGAGGCCCGTGGCCTGTGATGTGCCTCAGGGATCGGCTGAGCCCCTTGTTATTCATCATGTATATTAATGATTTGAATGAGAATAAAGGAGGCATGGTTAGTAAGTTTGCAGATGACATAAAGGTTGGTGGCATAATGCACAGTGAAGAAGGTTATCTAGGATTGCAAAGGGATCTTGAGAGATCCCAGGTGAGAGGGGAGAGATACAAAAGGATCCAGGGGAGCGATTATTTTTCACACAGAGAGTAGTGAGTGTCTGGAACGAGCTGCCAGAGGTAGTAGTCGAGATGGGTACAATTTTGTCTTTAAAAAAAGTTACATGGGTAAGATTAGTATCAAAGGATATGGGCCAAATGTGGGCAATTGGGATTAACTAAATGTAGATGGTACGGTGACCCAATATTTCACACTGCTGCCTCACAGCACCAGGAACCCGGGTTTAATTTTGGGCTGGGGTCACTGTCTGTGTGGAGTTTGCACATTCTCCCCGTGTCTGTGTGGATTTCCTCTGGGTGCTCTGGTTTCCTCCCACAGCCCGAAGGTGTGTGGCTTAAGTTGATTGGCCGTGCTAAATTGCCCCTTAGTGTCAGGGGGTTAGTAGGGTAAATACATAAGGTAACGGGAATAGGGCCTGGGTGGAATTGTGGTTGGTGCAGACTTGATGGGCTGAATGGCCTCCTTCTCCATGGTAGGGATTCTAAAAACTGGGCGGCATGGACAAGTCGGGCCAAAGGGATTGTTTCCATGCTGCAAACTTCCATGACTCTACGGTTCTATTCAGTCTTACCTTCCATAATATTGTCCTCCCGTCAGATTTAATGTTCACCTAAACAGGATGACAGAATTTTGTTTTCACGTTTCATCCAAGAGCATCTTAGGCAGCGCAGCCACTCCTCATTGCAGCATCATGCTTTCAAGTCCTAGTAGGCAACTCAAAACTACAGCCCTCCGCCCTACAGGCAGGAATTTGACCAACTGAGCAATATTGGTCTCGATAAAAATGGAGACTGTTAAGAAGAAAATCAGCAGGCCAATTAACATCTGGGGAGAGAATGGAAAACAAACACTTTTTCTCTTGACCCATTGTCAGTTATTTCAGCCTTGTATCACCAACCTTGTGTCATATAATCCCTCCTTCTTCCCTTTTGTCCTGACGAAGGGTCACACAGCCTCAAAACACTGGGCGGAATTTTACCGGCATGTCTGCCTGAAGTTTGTACGATCCTAACAGAGAATGCCGTTCTCCGTGCCTCGCCTGCTGCCGGAATTGGGATTGGGCGTGCCGGTAAAATTCCAGCCGTTGGCTCTGTTCTCTCTCCACAGATGCTGTCAGACCTGCTGAGATTTTCCAGCCTTTTCTGCTTTTGATTTCAGATTCCAGCATCCGCAATATTTTGCTTTTAAATTAACCTTGCTATGTTTAGCCGAGATGGTTGAATAAAGGAGGTGGGCCAGTTCCTCCCTCCTTACCTGGGGGTATCTCGTCCAGAATGATGGCAAATTGGGGGACTTTGCCCGGGGACCAGCTGTAACGACATGGAATATCATGCATGCATCAAGCTTAATGTGCCCTCGATTCATGGGTAGTTAATATTTTAAGAGACTGGCTCACCAGAGTTTTTGCACACTGCTGGTGAGTTGTGGTCCTCCTGCCTTGTGAAATTGAGGTTTAAGCTGAGGTGGGTTCTCACTGGCCTGGAATTGGAAGGTAACACTAGGTTTCTGGTAAGCCAAGATCCCCTGTAACGGGGATCAGTTTCATTCCCGCCTGCACTCGGTTAAGAGCTGCCAAAATAAGTCAGGTACCATTGAAGATGTATAGCACTCTGTAGTTGAGAACACTGATTAATTCTAAATACCCAACATGAAGATAGTTAGCAACTAATGTTTTAATACGTGGTTTGAGAATAATACAAAATACGTAAGCAACATCTTAATAACGTCTGTAAGAAATGCCATTAAAATGAAAGATGTATTCATGAAAGATGTCAGCACAAGTCAGACACAAATAACGCAACAAAGTAAATTACCAGTGCATATCTAAGCCAGGGGAATAAGTCCAGTAAATAAAGGTACCTTCAATAGAACCGGTTTAAATTGGTTAGAGAAATGCTGAATCATATGAAGCCATTTTTTGGGAGTGAACTTCTGTAAAACGAGCAGACAAATGACAGATCACTATTTGAAGGTGACAAAATATGATTGATTGAAGGACATGCCATTGTTAGATTGACACAACAGCGAATGAATGAAATTACTTTTCCTTAAGTACTGGGCTGTATAATCAGGTAACAAAAACTATAACCAATTCTACTCTTTGGCATGAAATCTGACATCTTTGTGAAAAGCCTGCAAGCGCATTAGCTGTGTAGGTGAAACCATTGATCTCCCATTTTGGCCAAGATGAGATTTGTCTTGTCCTAAGTTGTCTGATTTAATGTTTTAATAAAAACTAGTTTAATTGAAAAATTTCATTGAACGGAATAAACTTTTTTTGCCTTTTGTGAAATAAAATCTTTAAATTAACCAGGCCACCTAAAAGAATTTCCCACAACACACTCTGTTACACATTGTATCTACAGGATGAAGGTATTTATCACGCAATAGTGGAGAGGCAGTTATTTACTGCAATGCCGTTACTGTGACCTCTCTTTGTATCCCATGTTATTCATTTTCAAAAACTTTTCTCATTCCCTTTTAAGCAGTAACAGCAGTCGCTCAGTGGATAGTTTGCTCACCTCTGACTCAGAAAGTTGTGGGTTAGACTTAAACACAGAAATCTGTGTGGGCTGACGCTCCTGCGTAGTACTAAGGGGGTGTTACACTATCAGTTGTGAGGCCTTTCAGATGAACCATGGCCCTGGATAAAAACAGATTACGGCGGATGCTGGAATCTGAAACCAAAAGAGAAAATGCTGGAAAATCTCTGGCAGCATCTGTATGGAGAGAAAAGACCCTTTTACAAAGGGTCACCTGGACTCGAAACATCAGCCCTTTTCTCTCCTCACAGATGCTGCCAGACCTGCTGCGATTTTCCAGCACTTTCTCTTTTGGTTTCAGATTCCAGCATCCACAGTCATTTGCTTTTATTATTGTTAATAGTTTTCCCTTTTGGAAACCAAGGCCCTCTCTGCAGTATCTGGTGGGTGTAAGACATCTGTCCTGCAGCACAATCTTGAAGAAGAGAAGAAACGTCTTGGCCAACATTCATCCCTCTATCTGCATCATTAAAATCAGTTCTGATCTGTGGGAGCTTGCTGTGCACAAATTACACCCCATAATTTCCAACATATCAATTATCCTGAGGCCATGAAAGGCGCTATGTAAGTGCAAGTCTTCCTCTTTATTGCCTCTGATGTATTCAAGGATTTAATATTCTGAAGCAATTAAGTACCATCAGTTCCTATCTTTTGCTGATACATTATTCCACACAGTCATAACAGGAATCTCAGGACAAATGGAAGTGCACTGCAAATGGATACAAACTTATGCATTTTGCGAGCAATATTCAAGTTGATTTCTGTTTACTTTGTTGACCTTTTACAGGATGTGGGCGTCACCAGCTGGGCCAGCCTTCATTGCCCATCCCTAATTGCCCTCCATTTCAGTGGGCACTTAAGAGTCAACCGCATTGCTGTGATCTGGAGTCACATGTTGGGGCCAGACCAGGTAAGGATGGCAGATTTCCTTCCCTGAAGGACATTAGTGAACCGGATGGGTTTTTCTGACAATGGTTTCACAGTCATCATTAGACTTTTATTGAATTCAAATTTCACCATCTGCTGTGGTGGGATTCGAACTCAGGTTCCTGGGGCATTACCTTGGGTCTCTGGCTTGCTAGTCCAGTGATATTTCCACTGTTCCATTGCTTGTGTATAGTTTGAGATATCTAACCCCTATTCTTACTTCTTCGAAACATCAGTTTTAGCAATCTTCTCCCTGGTTTATGTGCGTTCACAGCACTCTGCTAACACCCTTTATTCGCTCCACAATTTGCTTCTAAATGTGCTCTGGAGGGAGTGCCCTCACTGAGCCTTGCAACAAATCTACGCTGGCACTCCAGTGCAGCACTGAGAGCTATGGGTTGGAGATCTCTCAGAGATCAGGGCAGAATTCTCCATTGGTTCGGGTGGGATTTTATGAGGACATTCAGTGACAGCCTCCATTGTGACCTAGGGGCGTCACACCTACCACTTCTCCGTCAAGTTGAGGGATGAACTGACCTGCTGACCTCCCACACATGCCTTGCTCCTCCTCCTTCTCCCTCTTGGCTGCTCCTCTTCTAAGACCATAAGACATAGGAGCAGAATTAGGCCACTCAGCCCATCAAGTCTGCTCTGCCATTCACTCATGGCTAATATTTTTCTCATCCCCATTCTCCTGCCTTTTCCTCATAATGCCTTATTAATCAACAACCCTATCTATCTCTGTCTTAAAGACACTCAATGACCTGGCCTCCACAGTCTTCTGTGGCAAAGAGTTCCACACATTCATCACTCTCTGGCTGAAGAAATGCCTCCTCATCTCTGTTTTAAAGGCTCGTCCCTTTAGCCTGAGGTTGTGCCCTCTGGTTCTAGTTTTTCCTACTAGTGGAAACATCCTCTCCACATCCACTCTATCCAGGCCTCACAGTATCCTCTAAGTTTCAATAAGATCCCTCCTCATCCTTCTAAACTCCAAGGAGTACAGACACAGAGTCCTCAACCATTCCTCATACAACAAGCTCTTCATGCCTGGGATCATGCTTGTGAACCTCTTCTGGACCCTTTCCAAGGCCAACAATCCTTCCTTAGATATGGCGCCCAAAACTGCTCACAATACTCCAAATGGGGTCTGACCAGAGCCTTATACAGCCTCAGAAATGCATCCCTGCTTTTGTATTCTCTTCATCCTCCATCTCCATGGGTGGATCCACCAGATCACCTATTACTGCAGTAAAACATTTATGAAGCTTTCCACTTCATCTGGTCACCCTGGCTGCTTATGCTAGAGCCCTTGTTAGATGCTTAGGTTTTTTTAATATCCCTAAAGTAAGTATGATGCTACCAGATTTCTGGGCCATTAATATGTATCTGGCTGAAACGGGAATGTTAGGAAGGGATGTGGGGAAATTCCCATTGATTCTCACTGCTTACCTGAACTAGGCGGATGAGGAAATCAAAGTACTGCGGAGGCTGGAAATAAAATAAAAGCAGAAAATGTTGGAAAAACTCAGCAGGTCAGTCAGCATCTGGGGAGGGAGAGAAACAGAGTTAACGCTTTAAGTCTGTAATCTTAATTCACTGCCACATTTGTTCCAGGAATGTCCACCTTGAAGAAGTCTTGTTCTTCTCTTTGACAGGATTTCCATTGCTCTCTTCTTCCTCATTCACTTTCTATTTTCCCACCTCGCGCTGATCAGGTATCTACCAAAACCCCCTTTCACTGCCACGTCATGTGCCCAATTCCAACTTATTCCACATGGATCCCAAATGAAATTCCACTCTATTGTGTTTTGGATCGCGCCATGGTCATGGATCTGGACTGTTAACTCTGTTTCTATCTCCATAGATACTGTCAAAACTTAGAATCGTGGAAATAGAATCATAGAAACTCTACAGTGTAGAAGGAGGCCATTTGGCCCATTGAGTCTGCACCGACAACAATTCCATCCGGGCCTTATCCCTGAAAACCCACATATTGACCCTGATAATCCCTCTAACACAGAGATCCGGGGACACTAAGGGGCAATTTAGCAAGGCTAATCAAGCTAAATCTTTGGACTGTGGGAGGAAACTGGAGCACCTGGAGGAAACCCACACAGACACGGGGAGAATGCGCAGATTCCGCACAGACAGTGACCCAAGCTGGGAATTGAACCCAGATCATTGGGGCTGTGAGGCAGCAGTGCTAACCACTGTGCCACCGTGCCACCCAAAAGACTTGCTGAGTGTTTCCAGCAATTTTTTCTTTTCTTTTTGATTTTAATTTAGGCGGAAGAGAAGTTGCTTCAGTGTCTCATCTGAAGAAAGACACTTTGCTTCACTCCTGGGTCCTTGCTTGGAAGGGCGTCTGTCTGGTTCAAAGTCTTTTTTTTGTTTACTTTATTCCAATCCAATCAAGTCAAATTAAATCCAATTCAGAATCCCAACAAGTTGGGACATTCCCAATCCAAGCTGACAAGACAGGGCTCTCACCTCCTGTCTTGGGCTTGACCTACATGATCCAAGCTGATTGGAGTAGGTGTAGCTCCTCCTCCAAGGCTTGATCTCATTTGCATCTCAGCCAAAAGGCCGAGACACTGCTTGAAAAAAATTGCTTGAAATGAAGCTGAAATGTAACCTAATGACTTCAACCAAGTGCAGCATGCCGATACTACACTTGATCTTAGCCAAACCAGCCCAACACGATTCAATAAATGGACCAAAAGGTGACTTCCTGCTCAAAGACCTCCCCGTCCCTTGGGCAGGTGGCCACATCAAGTTCAGTCTTGTTTGGCATCACAACCATAGACAGCAGGAGTGGGTTTAACATTGTTTATTGTGCTGCCAAGAGCAAATTTACAAGAAAACGCCTTACAATTTAAAAAAAAAGTAAACAAGCAAACTGCGGAATTGCAGTGCACTCCAAGTGCCACATACGCATCTATTTTAGAAATATTTTGCATTATTTTACATTAGCACAACAGAAACCAAAGTACAAGAATGTAATGGATACAGTACGTAGTGGACAGCAATCTTTTTCCCCCTCTAATATTTAAAAAAAAATCTTACCCCATATGTCCTGCATCCTGTTTTTATTTTGTCTTTTCCAGAACTGAACCACAATCACACACAAAAAAAAAGAACAAGCAGTGAATAACACCTGTTAAAAAAAAGAAACATTTCTCAACATAACTCTTTCTGATTGGGAAAGGAATGAACCAACTGGCCTTGACCATACAGGGATGAATTCCATTCCTGCATGCAAGTGGGGTTAGGGTTAGGAATGGGTGTGGTAGGGGAGGTGAGGGGAAGGGGGAGATAGCAGGGAAGATAGGGTTCAAGAGATAATCATTGTTTAGTTGGGGGGGGGGGTGGGAAGGAGGGAGGGGAAAATGACAAAACCGTAGACAGGAAAAAAAATCTCGACCCTTAATTAAACCAGATCACCTTTCTTTCCCTCCCGTACACTAATACCGCAAAAACAAAACCGTACATCTTGCAATGTTCCAACTTTTGATTAATCTTCAGATTAATAAATTAGGTCAAACAATAAATTAGATTCTCTTTTTTTTTCAGCTTCAAGTTTAGCAAGCTCTGATCCCGAGTATCTACAACAATACTTGGGAACTTCACTACAAAACAAAAGTACAAATGTTTTCACATTAAAGCAAACTGGGTAATGGATTCTCTCGTGAAAGCACTTTAAAAAGGTATTACACAAAAAGGGGTAATTAGTACAAAAAGTGCCAAGACCTGTCTTTCTTTTTAATACATTTAGTAAGTTATAACCACTAATAGGCATACTACAAAAAAAAGTTCAGCTTATCAATGCCAACATTCCAGTAGTTCTTTTGTTAGTAACTCTTCGGTGACAGGAACCAAGTCGTTTATTTTGTCTCTCTCTCTCTCCCTTAATGCGTGTTTGTGATGCCTTCAATGTCATCTGGAACTCTTCACAATTACCCATAATACGTCCTGCACTGGAGAAAAAAAAAATCACCTGTTTCCCCACCCCGGCAACAACAACCAACATTTGTATAGCGCCTTCAACTTAATTCAAACACCGTTCCCCCCCTCCCCCAACCCTCCCCGAAGGCGCTTCATATGAGCGTGATCGAGAGAGAAGCCGACACGGAATGAACAGGGGAGATCACTGAATCATCACGACTGGAAAGGCTGGTCATAGAGGTAGGTTTCGATGAGCGTGTTGAAAGTGGGCAGAGAGAGAGACTTAGGGAGCACATTCCAGGGCTGAGGGCTGTCGCGGCTGAAGGCATGGCTGCCAACTGAAGGGAAATGGAAAGGGGGGGAGGGGCGGTGGGGGTGGGTGAAAGGTCAAGAGTTAGAAGTTCGCAAAGTCTGATTGGAGAGGTTGAAACATGGAGCTGGAGGAAGCTGACAACACATTCAGGGACCCAGGAGAGGAAAGGGAAGTGGGAGGTGGGATGGTCACTGGCAAGGACAGAGGGAGGGGGGTCATCGGATGTTCTCTTGAGCAAAGGGGGGGCCGATGCAACGAGGGTGGGCAGGGAATCCCTGAGGCGAGGGAACCGTTTACAGTCTTAGCTGGCGTGAGAGTCAGGAAGGGACGTTGGGTGACTAGTCACGATTGGATTGAGAGAGCAGGTGGTAAATCTTGTGGTTGAGATGAGCTCAGAGGGGTCGTGAAGAGAGTCAAGAGAGAAAATGGATGAGGTGAGTTCAGGGTAAGGGTGGGGATGGGGTTGGGATCAACAGCTTCATTGGCAGGGCAAAGAGAAGCATGCACTAGACACAACTCAACGAATGGATTCAGTTTCGGTGACCAAGTCCATGAGCTGCATTGTTGTTGGAATGGAGGACAGTGTGGCTTAAGGAGATGGATCGCTGGTGGAGAAAATAACCTGAAGCTCCCTTTGGGCTTGAGGGCAATCCAGGCGTTTGTGGTCAGTTTTGGCAGCAAAGAACAGGACCTGACTGTACTTTGTGTGGTTCAGTCAGATCAAGCAATTAATGGCTAACCAACTTGAGTGTCTAAGTCTGCACCTCTTGGACTTGAGGGAAAAGATGAACGAGGTCATACCTGGGGAATGAGCAGGAGGAGAACAGATCAAAAGCAGAAATGAGGGAATGTTTCCCAGCTAGAAGCAGAAGTCTAAAGGCTGGATAATTTTACCATGGGTAAATGGGGTAGGGAAGGGGAATGTGAGTGGTGAGAGATGCCACACAGAGATCGGGCATGGTATTACTGTCTGTGACGGAGATCACGGAGACAGAGTTTCCACACAAGGTGGCAGCTAAAAGCAATGACTATGAACAGGTGAGAATAATGTGGAGTGGGAGATTTAGGGAGGTCAGTGAACCCAGAGAAGAGAACAAAGTGAGTTAAGGTGGAGGTTGAAATCACTGAGGGTGCAGAGTCATTTGGTGCAGATCTCATAATCTTGAGAAATCTGATCAATTCCGTTCAGCTTTATTGCAATTTGCTTTCATCCCCTCCTCTCCTGAAGCCCTTCTTGTTGGTCCAGCGCTCTACGGATGGTGTCGGCCTTGTAGAAGAGGGCATCCTTCGTGTGTGTGCATGTCCGAGTGCCAGCCCATCCCAAAGGGCAAACTTCACAGAAGAACCTGACCCCGTCCTTGCCTCAACATCCACTTCCCAGCAGAGGAGGGGGGAAGTGATCAGGGAATGACGGCCGAATCAATCCCTCCAGAATCTGCGGCAGACCCCGTAGTGGCAAGTACGGCTTCCTTGTCACCACCCTTTGCGAGAGGGGCTAATTTCAAGCATGGCCTGGGAACTGAGATTGGGACATCTCTGTCCTGTGAGCCAAGCTGTGCATCGTTTGACTCAGCCTCGGGGGGGGGGCACTTTTTATTTCGGCGAGCAGAGCCAGATGCACTCCAAGTGGGACCTGGAAGAGGAAAGCTGCCTTCTGCAGGAGTGGGGAGGGGGCGGATGGGAGAAAAAGACCAACAAATTACAAGCGCACGTAGGGACCAAAAATAAAAAGAAATGCTGCCCAGTGCATAATATCCTCAATGGTTAAACTGCAACAGGAATCAAACAAAGGATTGACACAATAAACTGTACAAGTTAATCAACGACATGCTGGCCGGACAAAAGAAAGACTGACTTTGAAGGAAGATGAAGTTGGAGATTGAAGAGCGTTGGTACTGTATTATGGATAACTGTGAGACCCATCTTTGCGATCTTTTAAAGCCCTTTGTAGGCTGAAATGAGAAGTAGCGAGAGCAGTGCTGAAGCCATCAGCAAAAAGGCACAAAATCTTAGGTAAAATGAGATGCTCTTTCCTTTTGCGAGTCCTGTAAGCCATCAAGCACTAGAATGGAATGCCTGTTAAGCTAATTTTTTTTTTAAACTGGATAAAATCTCTCTAGGATATAAATACATTAAACAGGAAAACATAGAAAATTATATATATGTACAAATACTTTTGTTTTAGCATAATATATATTAACATAAATATTCCTATAATGCTAATGTTTCACAAAGCATAATCTCCTTTTTTTTTTCTGAGCTTCAAAAAAGGTGCTTGAGTAATATATAATTACGAAGCTTCCTACCACGGAAGCAGTCTCTAGTCTGCATACCAGTAAGTACAAAACCCAGTCTTTGCGTTTTTCTCTCTCTCTCTCACAATATCGAGCAGGAACTTTGTCCAACAAAGTTGCTTCCATTTTCCACCTTCTGAAAATCTTAGGAACCCCACCACCCCACCGCCCCCCCCCCAACACCAGAGAGGCTGGTGGTGGCTTTTGGGGAGGTGGGAGGATGGGGGGGGGGGGGGGTGGTGTGCGTGGGGGGGGTAGTGTTGGGGGGCAGGGGAGGGGGAATGGGGGGAAAGCCTGTTGTGGTTGTTCTCATCTCTGGTAGTATCTTTAAATGATCCAGTGCTAATATCATACAAAACGAAACAAAAGAAGGAAGTTTAGGCCGCAGCCTGGTGCTGTCCTTGCCGAGCAACTGGCCATTGCAAAAGCAGCACACGGTACACTTTTAAGATGGCCTCGGTCAACCCACCCTTAACGTCTGCCATGCTCTGAGAAACGAAACAACAGCAACTAAAAACGAAAAGAAAAATCCGCATTGTCTTCTAGGTTTCCGCGCGTACGGGAAACGTTGCCTCTGCGGGTCGGCCTGGGGACGCGTTGACTCTCTTATTTATAAGAGTTTGTACTTGTGGCACACTCTAGCTCGTTCATGCCGAGGGACTCTTTCTTCCCTAGTTTTCAGTGGGTTAGGCATTGTCGTTAATGGGTACAGAGAGTGAGAAAACTTAAAACAAAACAGAAAAGCATCTGCAAAACTCGGAGAGTTGCTGTTTGGTACTCAACCCGAAAGGGCTTTCCTCCCCCACAATGCGTCCTTCTCCTCCCTACGGCTAAATATATTACATGCAGAAAAAAAAAACCCATAGTAACTTTAACTTTGGTGCTAAAGTGTTCTAGAAAACACTTGGTCAAATATCACAAGGAAAAGTGGGAATGATTTTTTTGTTTTCTCTCTGGCACACGGTAGGAGTGAAACGGAGCCCATCCCGTCAAAAGTCTCAGAGCTGTACATGAATTCACCAACCCAATACAGTCCATTAAGCAAGTGCACAATTGTAGCTGTTTTTTTTTTGTGATTTTTTTTGTGTTTTTTTTTGTAGCGGGTAAAGAAAAAGTCTTTCTGCATAGAGAGGTGCCTCACACCGTCTGATAGAAGCTGTCCACTTGTAAGTTGTTTTGCTTTGTGTTTGGCATGCTGTAGAAACCGCTATGTCTGGAGTCCGGGTCCGCCATTCTCAGCATCCTCTGGGAACTGTCCACCTGAACCATGGTTCCTTTCTTACAGTCCACATACACCAGCTGGTTGTTCAGACACGAGGGCTGTGAGAGCAAGCAGGATAAACAAGGCTTAGTTAGAGTCATTCCCAAACCCCTCGTAAATATTATTAAGTGCACCAATTTCCTTAGGGTGCTTATAATTTTTCCATCCGTCACATCTTGTTCACAAATCCTTTCCTTCCTGCTCCGTGTGTATGGTTCCACAGGCACAGAAAGACCAGCTACGCAAAAATCGGAACCCTGCCTCTACTCTGCCCACAGCCACCTTGAGCAGAGGTGGGAATGTGGACTGAAGACCAACCTATTTCAAGGAGGTGGCACAGTGGTTAGCACTGCTGCCTCACAGCGCCAGGGACCTGGGTTCAATTCTGGGCTTGGGTCTCCATCTGTGTGGAGTTTCCATGTTCTCCCCGTATCTGGGCAGTTTTCCTCCAGGTGCTCCTGTTTCCTTCCATAGTCCAAAGATGCAGGTTCGGTGGATTGGCCACAGTAAATTGTCCCTTCATGTCCAAAGATGTATAGGTTAGATGGATTATTCATGGTAAACGTGTGGGGCATTACAGGGATAGGGTGGGGGAATGGGTGAGAGCTGGTGCAGATTCAATGGGCCGAATGGCCTCCTTCTGCACTGCAAGGATTCAATGATTCTATGAGGTGGATTGCCACTTTAAACACTATGATGAGGCGGTGGTTCCTATGGTTATTCAACTTTATTTTGAAAGATTGAGGGACGAATAGGCATGGGTGAGGGCTGTCAGACCCTAAGCTCTGTGCGCTTACCTGGGTGACCCCCGCGATTGGACACCCCACTCCGATCTTCCCTACAAGCCTTTCCCCACCTGGGCCTCCAATACGACCCCCCCCGCCCCCACCCCCATAGGATCACTGGCCACGGGATCTCCTGTGCATCCCCCCCCGCCCCACCCCCGCCCCAGCCAGTGGCACACCAACCATGCCTTGTGTCTCCCACCAACCTGTTGGGAAGCCTAAACTTTGGGTGAGGGGAACAGGTCGGCCATGCCACATGTACGTCGCGGGAAGGAAAACTTGACTTCTGGGATTTCCCCATGCCTTCCCAATACTCCTGCTCCCAAGGGAACGAGTAGGTTAAAATCCTGCGCAGTGCTGTGCGCGTATGGCTATCCCACTATTGGCGTGCCATTGTCATTTTAACCTTGACCCCCGCCTGACCTCCACACATGGATATGGACACCGTCCAGTCGGGCTGTGGGACGGCGACAGGATTGTGTTTTGATATTCCAGTCTATTGTTGTCCCATTTAAGGTCCACCAGCTGAGTTCAGGCTGCAAATTGAACTTGGGGGGGGCGGTGGGGGAGGTGGGGGGGATCTTCTTGCTGAGTGTGACTCACTGCCGTATCTGGTACAGACAGAGGCTGGAAAGGAACCTGCTGCACAGGGTTTTGACTGGCAGGTTTCTTCAAAAAAGAAACGCAGCCATCAGGGTTGAAGCGTGGATTGGTGTTCCAACACCACAACCACCTTGCCCGACTCTGTGCAGGAACTTGCTCGCAAGTCTGAAGTCAGCTTGTCTACAGGCCTAAAGCCCTGAGCCAAGAGGCAAAACCAAAGTGAATAAAGTTTATTTATTAGTGTCACAACAGGCTGACGTTAACACTGCAATGGAGTTAATGCGTAAATCCCCTAGTCGCCAACTGTTCGGGTACACTGAGGCAGAATTTAGCACGGCCTTATGCACCTCTAACCAGCACGTCTTTCGGATTGTGGGAGGAAACCGGAGCACCCGGAGGAAACCCATGCAGACACGGGGAGAACGTGCAGAATCCGCACAGACAGTGACCCGAGCTGGGAATTGAGCCTGGGTCCGCGGCTCAATGAGGCAGAACAAAGAGCATGGCAGCACAGAAACAAATCCTTTGGCCCTCCAAGCCTGCACTGACCATGCTGCCCGACTGAACTAAAACTCCCTACTCTTCTGGAGACCATATCCATCTATTCCCACCAATCAGTGTGCCACTGTGCCGCCCTATTACGCTGGAGGCAGAAATCTGTCTCAGGAAGAAGAGGAAGGGGCTATTGTATCCGATCAGCAGTCTGTTACACACACTGCCTGATATTCAGTTTCACTGAAGACAATTCCTACAACCACTTTTTCAATAAAATGTTAAACATCAACCTCTGGGTTAATGACTGGTTGTGTTTATCTTTTCTTTTTGAGATTGGTGCGTAGCTGTAACAAGCATGACTAATGTGACATTTTGAAATATGATGTCCGCATAATGACACCAGTCACTGAGCTTTTCCGTGCATTTCCATCTCTCTTATTGTCCTTTAAGAAACAAGTTGGTCCCATCAAAACCTGATACTTCTTTCTATCACTCTCTTTAACACATCACCACCTCCTTGGCACTTGATCTATATTTAAACTCACGCAGTGTACTTGTCCAAGAAGGAAGCTCAGCACCACCTCCTTAAGGGCAATTAGGGATGGCCAATAGACGCTGGCCTTGTAAGCAACACTCACATCCCACGAGCGAACAAACCAAATGCTTTCACATGGAACTCATTACTGTTTAATGCCATGAATCTCCTATTGTGTCATTCTTTCTGTTTGCTTGGATTTCTTTCTTTTAAGCTGTGTTCTGTGCGGTAAGGTTTCTGTAAAATAACTCTGACCAATTTTGTGCCATGTCTCCTGACAACTGAACAATTCTTACCGTCGACAATGTACATTTGTATGAGGCCCTTAACGTAGATAAAAAGATCAAAGGCACTCCATAGTGAGGGGAAGGCTGCCCTTCAGCTGTAACACAATGAAAGGGCTTTGATGGTGAGTTGAAGAGGACAGCAGTAAGCACTGAAAGGTTACCCAACGATTGTGATGGAGGGAAGTCTACACAAGCATTGGCTGGGACATGAGATCAGAGAATGTTGGTTTGGGATGGGCCGTGAATGGGCCTGAGGGCAAGGGGATGAGAAGATTGTCTTTCACTCACTGCCTTAATGTGGGGTGGACGCAGATTTGATAGTGACAAAAGAGAACTGGATCTCTAGTTGGAAACAGAAAGCTGTAGGGCCATGGGAATGGGGAGTGGGACTAATTTGTTTAACTCAATGGATGCATTGACTCTTAGTTTCTTTACTCAGAGGGTAGTAAGGGCGTGGAATGCCCTGCCTGCAGCAGTTGTGGACTCGCAACTTTAAGGGCGTTCAAATGGTCAGTGGATAGGCATATGGATAGCATTGGAATAGTTTAGGTTAGGGGGTCATCAGATTGCGTCCACTGGTTGGCGCAACATTGAGGGCCGAAGGGCCTGTACTGCGCTGTAATGTTCTATGTTCTACGTAGTTGGTGCTACATAATATTATAGTGAGCCAATGGAAAACAACCAGTCAGAGGCAATGGGGAAGAGGGATTTAGCGCAGGATGTTGTTGCCAGTTTGGGGACAGGAACAAAGTTGGGAAGGTGCTGGTGTGTCAGTTAATCATCATAGAACAGGCTCGCAGCCATGCTCTCAGATTGGTGGGGTCTGGGATGGCTACCCATCCACAAGTGGCAGGCAGCTTAACTCAGTTGAAAGGCCAATGAAGGCCATTAACCAGAGGCCAGCTGAGCCTCCGACTCTACAGTGCAGAAGGGGGAGCTTTTGGCTCATGGAGTTTGCACCAACTCTCACTGACAGAGTATCTTAGTCAGGCTCACCCCCTGCTCTATCTCCATAACTGCACACATTTACAGTGGCTGATCCATCTAACCTCCACATCTTGGGACACTAAGGGACAATGTTATTTTACAATGGCGAATTCACCTAACTTGCATGTCTTTTGGTCTGTGGGTGGAAACCAGTGCACTCAGAGGAAACGCATGCAGACACGGGCAGAATGTGCAAACTCCACACAGACAGTGACCCGAGGACGGAATTCAACCCCGATCTCTGGCACTGTGAGGCAGGTAGTGCTAACCTGTTGGCCGTTCAACTTCAAGGAACTGCTGACCATCAGGCCACTAACTGGCTAATCAGGCAGAGGTGGCTGTTGAGTTACTGCTCCTATCAATGCGGGGTCGGGACCTGCATTTGATCCCAATGTCCCGACCCCCGAGTGCAGGGAATTTGGCATTCCTGTCAGATAGGCATCAGCAAGTTGGTGAGGAGGACATTGGGGAAGCAAAACCTTGGCATGATGCAAGTGTGGATGAGGATTCTAGAGATGGTGGGGTGGGGGGGGGGGGGGGGGGTGGTGGGTTGGGGGGGTGATGCAGAGTGGAGGGGGGGTGCGGAGGGGGGTGAGGGTGAGTTAGCAGCACAGACAACCAACGTTGATAATGTGAATAAGCCGTCTGGGAGATAGAAATGACACACGGCTTGAAGCTCAACCCAGGACTGAATAGGATGCCATGATTAGGAGGTACGGTGGCACAGTGGTTAGCACTGTGAGGAGACAGCCCATATTAATAACATGAATGGTACCTCTGAGCCTTTTGGAAATTAAAAGTAATTAGCTGGGTAATTGCAGGGCTCGCTGGGAGAGGTGGTGCATTTTATTTCTTTCCTAATAGCATTCTGTACACAAAACATCCATCTTCCATCCCAACTAACCACTAGTGTACTACCCGCTGATGCACAGTCAGAAGTCTCACAACACCAGATTAAAGTCCAAGTGGTTTATTTGGAATCACGAACTTTCGGAGTGCTGCTCTTTCCTTAGGTTCCTACTCTGCCCACCCCAGTCCGACGTCAGCATCTCCACATCACTGATGCACAATCAAAGAATCCCTACAGTGCAGAAGGAGACCATTCAGCCCATTGAGTCTGCATCAACTCTCCAACTGAGCATCCCACCCAGGTCCTATCCCCATAACCCTACATATTTACCCCACTAATCCCCCTAACCCACACTACAGGACAATTTAACCCGGCCAACTCACCTAACCTGAACACTTTTGGAGTGTGGGAGGAAACTGGAGCACCCGGAGGAAACCCACGCAAACATGGGGAGAACGTGCCAGCTCCACACAGACAGTGACCCAAGCTGGGAATCGAACCCGGGTCCCTGGCGCTGTGAGGCAGCCTGTTGGCCCGTCAACTTCAAGGCACTGCAGGCCTTCTGGCCAAGTAAGCCTGGTTTGGAGGGTAGGTCTTATGAGGAAAGGTTGAGGTAGCTGGGGCTTTTGTCTTTAGAGCGGAGGAGGATGAGAGGCGACTTAATAGAGGTTTATAAGATGATGAGGGGGATACACAGAGTGGACGTTCAGAGACTATTTCCTCGGGGGCATAACTATAAGGTTCATGGTGGGAGGGATGTCCGAGGTTGTTTCTTTACTCAGAGAGTGGTTGGGGTGTGGAATGCACTGCCTGCTGTGATAGTGGAGTCGGACGCTTCAGGAACTTTCAAGTGGTTATTGGATAGGCACATGGAGCACAACTGAATGATAAGGAGTGGGATAGCTTGATCTTAGTTTCAGACAAAGCTCGGCACAACATTGAGGGCCGAAGGGCCTGTACTGTGCTGTACTGCTCTATGTTCTAAGTCTCAGATTCTCACTGGGTACGGTCCAGCTTTCCAGTGCATGAGCTCGAGTGACTTTCTGACTCAGAGGCAGCCGTCTTACTAACTTGTGTAAAGCCAATGTACAGTCACTGTGTCTGAGATCAGGTAACACAACCCTGCCCAGGGTTTGAACCTGGGACCTTCCTGCCAGTAGAGTTCAGTGACGGGCAGGCAGTACATTTACTAATGGCTAGGTCAGCAATTAGGACTATTAAAAGCTGTAAGTTGCACGAGGAGTCTGAGTCAGGACTTAGTGGCTATGTTTACACAGGACTGTTTTTAACTTTATGTGGTGTCAGATTGACAGCTTGTATACCATTGGGTGGTAGAAATAAAAGACTTGCATTTATATAGTGCCTTGCAGTGCTTTGTAGCCAATGTAGTATTTAACTGTAGTCACTGGGTAACGTAGGAAACACAGCAACCAATTTGTGCTCAGCAAGATCCCACAAACAGCACAGTGATAATGATCACATAGTCTGTTTTTTATGGTCACAGAATCACTACAGTGCAGAAGGAGGCCATTCTGCCCATCGCGCCTATACCAACAACAATCCCACCCAGGCCCTATCCCCGTAACCCCATGTATTTATGCTGCTAGCCCCTTGAAACCCAGGGTTGATTTAGCATGGCCAATCAACCCAACCTGCACATCCTTGGACTGTGGGAGGAAACCGGAGCACCCAGAGGAAACCCACGCAGACATGGGGAGAACGTGTAAACTCCACACAGACAGTGACCTGGAATTGAACCCGGGTTCCTGGTGCTGTAAGGCTGCAGTGCTAACCACCGAGCCACCTATGATGATGGCTGAGTGATTGATGTTGGCCAGGACACTGGGAATAGGTCCCCTGCTCCTCATCGAAATAGGGCCCAGGGACCTTTTACATCCAACCAAGCAGGACGATGGGGCCTCGGTTTAAAGTCTCATTTGAAAGACAGCACCTCTGACGGAGCAGCACTCTCTCAGTACTGGACTAGAGTGTCAGCCAGAACCTTTGTGCTCAAGTTCTGGATGATATCTTTCACATAAGGTTTGAGCTTTACCATCCATCTCCTTCTAGAATTCTGCACATTTCCACCTTTTCCCCCAGCTACTTATTATCAGCTTTCCTTAAACAGCAAATTACCAAGCACATTCAGGTAATTGGCATGGAGGAGATGTGGAGCTGAATTAACAATGGGAGAGATGCAGTAATTAACCTGTTGTGATTCCGCCACCATCCCCATGTGTTAATTGAGCTCCCTCTCTCAGCGCTCAGTAACGCTTCCCAGTCAATTATTCTAAAGTCAACTGCGTCTTCTGTTTAAGGTATAAATATTTCATTAATCAAAGTCAACAAGTGAGTCGCTAAAGGGGAAATAAACAAATTGGGATGTAATCCTTCTTTTCAAATTAATGTTGGGAAAACATACAATTACTTGAGACGGGACAGAGATCGTCTTACTTTTATTGAAATTTAGAATGGTTACACTTATAATCCTCCTCAAGGTGGTAGGTTGATGACCATGGACTTCCCTTGGGTTGGTCCAGGTTTAAGCTCGGCAAAATACTGCAGTGGTTTGTAGTTCTCTTCTGCAGAATGGCTGACCCACTGGTCATCGGGTGTATTGGAAACATTTACAGGTTGGTAATCTAGCCTATTTGGCCACCTTAGGAAGGTACCTTCTGCAGCCATCAAGTGGGACTTGAACCCAGAGTTTCAGGCCCAGGAATGGGGATGCCACCACTGCACCACAAGATCTCTTCCATTTAAGTTTGCAAATCACACTATAGCATATTACTGATTTGCATTTGGTCTACTGCACCAATCAACACTGAATCACAGAAATATTATGGTGCAGGAGGCCATCTGGCCCATCGTGTCTGTGCCGGCTCTCCACATGAGCACGATGACTTAGTGCGATTCCCCTGCCTTTTCCCCATACCCCTGCATGTGGTTTCTACCGTAGTCGTGATGTGGAGATGCCGGCGTTGGACTGGGGTAAACACAGTAAGAAGTCTCACAACACCAGGTTAGAGTCTAACCAATTTATTTGATAGTAAACTCACCAGCTTTTGGGGTTTGCCCCTTTGTCAGGTGAAGGAGCAAACCCCGAAAGCTTGTGAGTTTACTATCGAATAAATTGGTTGGACTCTAACCCGGTGTTGTGAGACTTCTTACTGTGGTTTCCATCCGCATACTCATCTAATGGGATCCTCCCGAATGCGTCGATTGAACCTGCCTCCATCGCATTTCCAGGCAGTGCATTCCAGACCCGTATCACTCGCTGAGCGAGAAAGGTTTTTCTCACATCACTTTTGTTTCTTTTGCAAATCACTTCCAATCTGAAAACGCTGGCTCTGGAATAACCTGCTGATGACCAGGCAGGTTGGCTGAAGGCTCGCCTTGGAATGTGGCCACAGAGGCTGGTCTACTGGGATATTCTCACCTGCTGGTGATCTCCCCTTGGTTACTTCCTCTTTGAAAGGTGCAAGCTTCCCCTGCTGGGCGACAGTTCCAGGGTCACAGGCCATCCACCAAAAAAAAAGTGCCTATTTTTCACCTTTGAGCTTTCATACTGAGCGGCAGCTTAGCATTGACACCACAGCTGAGCCCAACTCCACACTCACTCGCTGTCAAGGCAAGCACACATTCCTGGGATGGAAGCATGACTGGAAAGGCCAGCATTTATTGCACATCCCAAATTGCATGTCGCAATTTAATACAACTTAAATGGCAGGCTATTTGAGGGTGGTTAAGAGTCAACCACTTTTCTGTGGGTCTAGAATTACATCTGGCCAGACTGGGAAAGGATGGCAGGTTTCATCTCTTGAAGGGCTCGAGTGAACCAGATGGTTTTAATAACAGTCTGGTAATTTGATGATCATCATTACTGAGAATAGCATTTAATTCTGCACTTACTCATTAATTGAACTGGGTAACTGATCTGAATATTCTGAAGCTGTACAACGTGCTGGAAGGGTAGATGTTTCTGAGATTTATTCACACTGTGGAAAAAAAAACTCTCCCACCCACTTTAACTTACGCAGATTTAAGAACAAGCTCAGGCTGATGAATTTGTCGATGAGATCGTACCTTTGTAGGAGTCCTGTAACAGGGCACCGGGATCCACTGCTTCTTCTGGTTGACCAGTAACAGAGCTATGACTAGAATGAGAGCGATCATAATGGGCAGTGCCACCCAGGCCACAGAGTGCATAGCAGAGTCTTCATTGTACCGGGGATAGTCTCCACCTATTGCGTTAACACGGAGGTTCTCTGTCGGGGAAAAAAAACCACAAGGTCTTAGTAGAGGGGGTGACACAAAGGACACTGAGGCGGAGAACATTCAACAGCCTAGCCCAGGGCAGAGGTGATACATGCTCCATGCTGACCTCCTCCTTCTCCTTTAGATATCATGTCCTCTTTGGTAACCATGGATCTCCCCTGGATTGATCCATGATAATGCAGTTACCTTCTCCAGTATCTGTGACCAGAAAGTTTCCACTCTTATTGGATTGACAATCCAACCTGTTTGGCCACATTATGAGCACACCTTCCAGTCCTTCATTGGGATCTGAACCCAGACCTTCTGGTGTCCCTCTCTCTGAGCCATAAGACCTTTGCTCAATACTGGCATTACTATGTTATATTTAAATGCTAGCTAATTTATCTTACATTTGCCATTCTGCTTCTATACTGTTTCCCTGACTGTAACATTTAGAAGCAAAGAGCTGATGTTAAATTTGTACGGAGCCCACCTATTCAGTTCTGGTTTCCATCTTACAGACACGGTAACCCTGCATGAAGAGATTTACAAGGTTGGTACCACAACAGGAAAGGCTGGGTTTTTTTGTTCTGGAAGAAACAAAGCTTGCTTGAGTTCAATATGATTCTGAAGTAGTTAGACAGGATGAATATGGAGAGAATGTTATATTTGTGCAGGAGACGAGAACTAGGGGTCCATAAATATATGATCGTCATCAATAGTTTAAGCTTACTTATTAGTGTCAGAAATAGGCTTTCATTAACACTGCAGTGAAGTTATTGTGAAAATCCCCTAGTGACCACACTCTGGTGCCTGTTCGGGTATCACTGAGGGAGAATTTAGCATAGTCAACACACCTAAATAACACAGCTTTCGGACTTTGGGAGAAAACTGGAACAACTGGAGGAAACCCACGCAGACACAGGGAGAATGTACAGATCCACACAATCAGTGTCCCAAGCCGGGAATCCGAACCCGGGTCCCAGGCGCTGTGGGACAGCAGTGTCATCAAAGCAACTGCCTTAGTTAGACAAAAGACATACGGAGAGAATGTTCCCATTTGTGCAGGAGACCAGAACTAAGGGCCATAAATATAAGATAATCACCAATAAATCCAATGAGGAGGAACTTCTTTACCTGGAGATTGTAGAACGTGTTACCTCATGGAATAACTAAGGCAGATGGTACAAGTGCACATAAGGGGAAGTGAATTAAGTACTCGAGGGAGAAATGAATGGAAGAGTCTGTTGCTAGGATGAGCTGAGGTGAAATTGTATACCCTAATGCTAAAGGAAATCAGACAGAGTGTACGGTCTGCTATCGCTCGTTATTCAATCCCGCCCAAGTTGAACATTCTGGCAGCTGCCAGGGGAACGACAGATTTACGAAATGAATAAGTCTTTTATCTATTGAGCCAGAGGAACTGTAAAAGGTGGAGATGCCTGTATCATGAGGACGCCTGCTTTAATCTCAGAAATAGCTGCTGACTCACGATTTATAAAGTTCACAGTTGTACAATGGATTGTGTCTTCCATAGCTCTATCTCCCGGGAACTGCTGACAAAGAGGCACTGAATGATAAAGGGCATTGCATTACTGGCTTATTGAGCAGACCGCGATTCCCAAATCCTCTTGGATGCTGGCGAATTTCTCGCAAGATAAATAAATCACAACCTTGCTTCACAAATTATTACCCACATTATCGCACGGTCAACTCAGTCAGATGTTTCAGAAGGAACAATTTTCCATCACGACGCCTCTTTCAACATTTGTTAAGACGAAAAAGTCATCCTCAATTATTAACCCTCTCCTGCGAACGTTGACTCCCCGTGCCGGGGCGCAGGTTTAACCTCCTGCCTTCCCCTCCCCTTCCTGTGCGGCTGGGGTGAAACTTACCGTCGTCCCGAAGGTGCGCAGGGATTTCGTTTCCGCTGGGCGTTGGCCAGAATGGTGCTTCCACTTCGATCTCCCCCCTCTGGTCAAACTTTTCGATGGGGACGTTGGTGGGCTCAGGCACATTTAGGTCTAAAGGGAGAGTGAACAAAGCGGAGTAAGAACATAAGAACATAAGAAATAGGAGCAGGAGTAGGCCATCCAGCCCCTCGAGCCTGCCCTGCCATTCAATAAGATCATGGCTGATCTGTCGTGGCTCAGTTCCACTTTCCCGCTCTCTCCCCATAACCCTTAATCCCCTCTCTTATCAAAAACCCATCAACCCGCGTCTTAAAAATATTTAGCGAGGCAGCCTCCACCACTTCAACGGGCAGAGAATTCCAGAGATTCACCACCCTTTGAGTGAAGAAGTTCCTCCTCAACTCCGTTCTAAACCGCCCCCCCTTTATCTTGAGGTTGTGCCCCCTAGTCCTACTGTCCTTTCTGAGCAGGAAGAGTCTCTCCACCTCTATCCTATCCATCCCATTCACCATCTTATACGTCTCAATGAGATCTCCCCTCATTCTTCTAAACTCTAACGAGTACAAGCCTAGTTTATTCAGCCTCTCCTCACAGCTCAACCCCCTCAACTCCGGTATCAGCCTAGTAAACCTCCTCTGCACTCCCTCCAAGGCCAAAATATCCTTGCGTAAGTACGGCGACCAAAACTGCACACAGTACTCCAGCTGCGGCCTCACCAATGCCCTATACAGCCGCAGCAAGACCTCCCTACTTTTATATTCAATCCCCCTCGCGATGAAGGCCAGCATCCCATTCGCCTTCCTGACCACCTGCTGCACCTGCAGGCTGGGTTTTTGCGACTCATGCACAAGGACCCCGAGGTCCCTCTGCACCGTCGCCTGCTGCAGTTTTTCGCCCCGTAAGTAATAATCCTTCCTACCATTATTCCTACCAAAGTGGACCACCTCGCACTTGCCAACATTAAATTCCATTTGCCACTTCCTGGCCCATTCGCCCAGCCTATCTAGATCCTGACAAGGCGAATTACTGTGGCCGTCTTGTGAGTGACCAGGGTTGGCCTGTATTTGCCGGGACGTACCCGGGCACGCGGCACGGAATTAATCCACAGGCTGGATTTTATAGTCACCTGCTGGCTTCTCTGAAAACAGGGGGGTGGCAATCCAATTCAGCACCTGGCTTGCTCTAATCTGTCTCCCAATGGGGGGCTGGGGTGAAGGATTTTCACAGTAACTTCACTGCAGTGTTAATGTAAGCCTACTTACGATTAAAGTTTATTTATCAGTGTTGCAAATAGGCTTACATTAACACTGCAATGAAGTTACTGCAAAACTCCCCTAGTGGCCACACTCCGGCGCCCGTTTGGGTACACTGAGGGAGAATTTAGCACGGCCGACGCACCTAACCAGCACACCTTTCGGACTGCGGGAGGAAACTGGATGAAACCCATGCAGACACGGGGAAAACATGCAAACTCTACACAGATAGTGACCTAGGCGGGGAATCGAGCCCGGGTCCCCGGCGCTGTGAGGCAGCACTGTTAACCCCTGTGACACCGTGCCACCCCAGTAATAAGTAAACTTTACTTGTTGGATTGCCCAGCTGCCCGCCCACCCATCGGGCCTATTCAGGTTCATAAACGGCCTGTTAAATGCCCCAGCTGTAGTCCCAGCAATGGCCAGCGCCTCAATCTGGCGCTGCTGCCACTACAGAGCTGTCAGATTGGACAGCAGCTCTCCTAAGGCGGAGCCTCCCCTCCCAGACAGGGTGGAGTCTGGACCTTAGCCAATTAACTTGATTGCGAGACAGCCGGCTTTTTGGTGGTAGGTTCTGGATTGACTTTTTGGTTGGGAATGATGGGGATGGGGAACGGGAAAGGGAACATGGAGCGCTGTAAGATCCAACCTTATGTTATATTCCAACACGTTGGCACTGAAAAGCAAACTGCTCGGTGCACTTGGACACAGGTAGGTCAGACCAGGTAAGGATGGCAGATTTCCTTCTCTACAGGACATGAGTGAGCCGGATGGATTTTCTCCGACAGTCAATGATAGTTCCACAGTTACCATTACTAGTTACACGACTAGTTCTCAATTGCAGGGGTGGGATTCTCTGGCCACTCTTGTTCCAAAACCGGAAAATCCTGCCTGAGGTCAATGGATCTTTTGCACGGTCTGCCCACCACCCCCTACCTCAACCCCCCCCTCCCCACCCCCGCCCACTACAATTCCTGTGGCGGGCGAGACGGGAGAATCCCCCCCTCCCAGACATTTTATTAACTGAAATTCCACCAACCACCATAGTGGGATTTGAAACCCAGCCCCAGGGCATCAGCCTGGGCCTTCGGATTAGTAATGTCCAGTGACATTACTATGACACCACCAGCTCCCCCTTGTAAAAGATTCCAAGCTGTTTCAGAGTTGTATTATCCAACAAAAATTGACGCGGAGATATTAGGATTGGTGACAGAGGGGGGAAAGATGGAAAGGTTTCGGAAGGAAACTGCGGCAGCCGAAGACACTGCTGCCAATGATGGTGCAATGAAACCTAACCATTGGCACTATAGCTCCTCACACTAACTCATCGTGGCCTGGCAGGCAGAGTGTCAAGTGACCACAAAAGCTTCTTCAAGATTTGTCTCATTCTGTCCCTAACTTTGTAGATCCCGTCAGTAAGACAGTGGCCCAGTCTGAGACGCAGGTCACTGAATCACACCTTCCAGTCTCCGCCATAACTAGACTGACACATCTTCCCCAGTTTGAAGCTTTAAAGGGCAACTACACCCCCAGACACCTCTGCACCTGCCTCCTGGAGATGAAATCATGTGTTACATCACCAAGGTCCTGAGGAGACCATACAGAAGTTGCGCAGATAGATAAAGAGGGGAAGAAAGATTGATCAGAACTGCAGGTCATGAACTGATTGACCAGTGAGAATATATTGGTTTTGCTTTCAAATTCTGAGTGTGTGGCCTACTTGAAGATGAAGGTCAATGAGGTGAAATGATGCTGATGAGTATTAGTAACAAACGGAGGTAACATTTCACTGCCAATGAAGGTTGAGGGTTGATGGGGGAGGGGACGAGAATGTGTGTTTTTGGGGTGAGGGTTTATTGGGAGGTACAGTATATATTGTTGGGGGTGAGGGTTGATGGGGGAGTACAGTGTGTTGCTGGGGTGGGTTGATGGGGGGTACAGTGTGTGTTGTTGGGGGTGAGGGTTGATGGGGGTACAGTGTGTGTTGTTGGGGGTGAGGGTTGATGGGGGTACAGTGTGTGTTGTTGGGGGTGAGGGTTGATGGGGGTACAGTGTGTGTTGTTGGGGGTGAGGGTTGATGGCGGTACAGCGTGTGTTGTTGGGGGTGAGGGTTAATGGCGGTACAGTGTGTGCTGTTGGGGGTGAGGATTAATGGCGGTACAATGTGTTGTTGGGGGTGAGGGTTGATGGCGGTACAGTGTGTGTTGTTGGGGGTGAGGGTTGATAGCGGTACAGTGTGTTGTTGGGGGTGAGGGTTGATGGGGGGTACAGTATAATTTGTTGGCGGTGAGGGTTGAAGGGGGGGTAGAGTGTCTGTCATTGGGGGGTGAGAGTTGATGGGGGTACAGTGTGTGTTGTTGGGGGTGAGGGTTGATGGAAGGTAGAGTGTGTGTTGTGGAGGTTGGACACACTGAGGTGGGCAGAGGGAATAATTTGCAGTGATCTCTCGGGGGGGGGGGCGGGGTGACGGAGCTGTTAGGGGATCTCTCGGGGGGGGCGGGGTGACAGAGCTGTCAGGGGATCTCTCGGGGGGGGCGGGGTGACAGAGCTGTCAGGGGATCTCTCGGGGGGGGCGGGGTGACAGAGCTGTCAGGGGATCTCTCGGGGGGGTGACGGAGCTGTCGGGGATCTCTCGGTGGGGGGGGTTGATGGAGCTGTTAGGGGATCTCTCGGGGGGAGGGAGGGGGCGGGGTGATGGAGCTGTCGGGGATCTCTCGGTGGGGGGGGTTGATGGAGCTGTCAGGGGATCTCGCGGCGGGGGGGGGGGTAGGGGGAGCGGGGTGACAGAGCTGTCAGGGGATCTCTCAGGGGAGGGGGGGTGACGGAGCTGTCAGGGGGTCTCTCAGGGGAGGGGGGGTGACGGAGCTGTCGGGGGTCTCTCAGGGGAGGGGGGGTGACGGAGCTGTCAGGGGGTCTCTCAGGGGAGGGGGGGTGACGGAGCTGTCGGGGGTCTCTCAGGGGAGGGGGGGTGACGGAGCTGTCAGGGGGTCTCTCAGGGGAGGGGGGGTGACGGAGCTGTCGGGGGTCTCTCAGGGGAGGGGGGGTGACGGAGCTGTCAGGGGGTCTCTCAGGGGAGGGGGGGTGACGGAGCTGTCAGGGGGTCTCTCAGGGGAGGGGGGGTGACGGAGCTGTCGGGGGTCTCTCAGGGGAGGGGGGGTGACGGAGCTGTCAGGGGGTCTCTCAGGGGAGGGGGGGTGACGGAGCTGTCGGGGGTCTCTCAGGGGAGGGGGGGTGACGGAGCTGTCAGGGGGTCTCTCAGGGGAGGGGGGGTGACGGAGCTGTCGGGGGTCTCTCAGGGGAGGGGGGGTGACGGAGCTGTCAGGGGGTCTCTCAGGGGAGGGGGGGTGACGGAGCTGTCAGGGGATCTCTCAGGGGAGGGGGGGTGACAGAGCTGTCTACCAGAGTCAGAGATTCAAGGGCAGCACTTTTGTCATTTGATTTTGAAAGCCAGAAACAGGCTGTGTACAAAACAGATGCTCCTCATTAACTGTAGATAAAAATAAATAAGAGGACAAATGCTTGATCTGTGTGTTCAGGAGGTGGTGAAGGGGGGTGGGGGGCGGGGGGGGGGGAGGTGCCACCTCTCTCCGTCCTGGCATCTTACAACAGGCTGGCATTCCTCCAATTACCTGGGCACACAGGGCAGCAGCTTCCGTCCACGTAGAGAGGCTCCAGGCAGGGGAGGGGAGGGCAACTGACTGTCGAGCAGAGTGTCTGACCCTGTAGGCAGTAACAGTGGGTACAGCTGTCAATGTCCCATCTCTCCTCATCTGCGTAGGTCTTCTCATTGAAGTGACACACCACTTTACTCGGGATGCTTTCCTCTGTGGAAAGGAGGGGAACAGAGAGAGAGAAAAATAAGATTGTGGGGCAGCCATCGTTCGATTATCTCCCTTTCCCTGCTCGTTGACTGAGCAACTGTGGCAAAATATTTCAATTCCTTCAGTCATTACGAAGGTGATTTCTGGTAAGGGCACTAACTAAAGCAGCCTGACCCTCACCAAGCTCACAGTCTGGGGCATTACAACATTTCATCCGTATTTCAGTCAATTAAATGCTACTTCAACTCGGGGTGGTACGGCACAGCACAGTGATTAGCGCTGCTGCCTCACAGCGCCAGGGACCCCGGGTTCAATTCCAGCCTCGGATGACTGTCTGTGTGGAGTTTGCACATTGTCTGCGTGGGTTTCCTCCGGTTTACTCCCACAGTCCAAAGATGTGCGGGTTCGGTGGATTGGCCACACTTAAATTGCCTCTTAGTGTTCGAAGATGTAAAGGTTAGGGGGATTAGTGGGGTTACAGGGATGTGGCCTGGGTAGGATGCCCTGTCACAGAGTCAGTACAGACTTGATGGGCAGAATGGCCTCTTCTGCGCTGTAGGAATTCTGTTTTAGTTTTCCCTCCAATGGTTCCATCCCTGCCTAAAAGCAAATTACTGCAGATGCTGGAATCTGAAATCAAAAGAGAGAGTGCTGGAAAATCTCAGCGGGTCTGGCAGCATCTGTGAGGAGAGAAAAGAGCTGATGATTCGAATCCAGGTGACAAAGCTTTGACATCTGGACTTGAAACGTCAGCTCTTTTCCCTCCTTACAGATGCTGCCTGACCTGCTGAGACTTTCCAGCAGCATTTTCTCCTTCGGGTCCATCCCTGACTGCCTGTCGATCGAGCAAACAAATGCCTAAAACTGCAGCCCCCCCGCCTTTTCCCAGGACTCTCTCTTTTCCCGAGAGCTACTGATCCTTCTACCCCACCCTCGGGTCACTGACACGTTTGGAAGTTGTAGCATCCTGGCAAACAGCCTCGACGATCGAATTTGGCCACAAGGAAAACCCTGTGAAGAATGTTGTTCTCAGGATTGCTCATCCCTCGGACACTCTGACACGGTGGGACTTGTATTTATGACCAGCTGATGGGGAGGCGGGGGGGGGGGGGGGGTGGTGGTTCCCCTACAACTGGGTAGTTTTCGCGTTCATTTCTGAGGGCAGTCAAGGGTTAACTAGATTCCAATTGTGGGACTGGAGTCACGTATAGATCAGACTGCATAATGATGGCCGGTTTTCCCTCCCAGGATTTGGATTCTTACACCAATACGGCTGTTTTCGTGGTCATTTGATTTGATACAGAGCTACTGGGGAGGGCCTGAACTCTTGTTTTATGTGGCACAGTGGTTAGCACTGCTGCCTCACAGCGCCAGGGACCTGGGTTCGATTCCCGACTTGGGTCACTGTCTGCGCGGTGCACATTCTTCCCATGTTGGCGTGGGTTTCCTCCGGGTGCTCCAGCTTCCTCCCACAGTCCAAAAGACACGCTGGTTAGGTGCATTGGCCAGGCTAAATTCTCCCTCAGTGTACCCGAACAGGCGTTGGAGTGTGGCGACTTGGGGATTTTCACACTAACTTCATTGCAGTATTAATGTGAGCCCACTTGTGGCACTAGGAACTAAATAAAACAAATTAAATATTGTGTGCAATGGAATCAGACAACTCAGGTTGTTTTGAGGATGGTTTGGGCTGATTACTTGGCACAGATAGCACCCTCACAGAACAATAAATCAGTGAAGATCATAATCTCGTTCTGATCATTCTGGCAGGAATCACCCCAGGGGTAAAATGTAAAGGGTAAAATGAAAAAATTCAAGGAGTTTCTGTAATGTTGTTGCTGAATGGAGACAGGTTGCCAAAGGTTTTCATCACGTGATCACCACGCTTGAAGTTTGGTATTCTTGTATTTGTCCGGATGAGTCCAGGTTACAATGTTTCAGCCACATGTCTCTCTTCCCAGCAAGATCCAGGTCCTGTTTTTAATTTTGTTTTACATGCCAGAGGGCTGCAGCTTGTCACTAGAGGGAGCAAGAACTCCACAGTGTGAAGAGAGCTTTCATATCAGTGGAATGTGGGTTACAGGAATGTGTGAGGGGATAAGAGGAGTGAGTGAGTGAGGGAGGGAGTAAGAGAAATTAGTGAGGGTTGGAGGTGCGAGAGAGGGTTGGAGGAGTGAAGACGGGTTAGTGGACTGTGGTTTGGAGGAGAGAGGTTTAGAGGAGTGAGGGTTAGAGGAGTGGGGGTTAGAGGAGTGAGGATAAAAGGAGTGAGGTTTAGAGGAGAGAAGTTAGAGGTGAGAGGGTTAGAGGAGTGAGGGTTAGAGGAGAGAGGTTTAGAGGAGAGAGGGTTAGAGGAGAGAGGGTTAGAGGAGAGAGGGTTAGAGGAGAGAGGTTTAGAGGAGAGAGGTTTAGAGGAGAGAGGGTTAGAGGAGAGAGGGTTAGAGGAGAGAGGGTTAGAGGAGTGAGGGTTAGAGGAGAGAGGGTTAGAGGAGAGAGAGTTAGAGGAGAGAGGGTTAGAGGAGTGAGGGTTAGAGGAGTGAGGTTTAGAGGAGAGAGGGTTAGAGGAGAGAGGGTTAGAGGAGAGAGGGTTAGAGGAGTGAGGGTTAGAGGAGTGAGGGTTAGAGAGAAGTTAGAGGAGAGAGGGTTAGAGGAGTGAAGTTAGAGGAGAGAGGGTTAGAGAAGTGAGGGTTAGGGGGTGAGGGTTAGGGGCGTGAGGTTTAGAGGAGAGAAGTTAGAGGAGAGCGGGTTAGAGGAGTGAGGTTTAGAGGAGAGGGAGTTAGACGAGAGAGGTTTAGAGGAGTGAGGGTTAGAGGAGTGAGGATAAAAGGAGTGAGGTTTAGAGGAGAGAAGTTAGAGGTGAGAGGGTTAGAGGAGTGAGGGTTAGAGGAGAGAGGGTTAGAGGAGTGAGGTTTAGAGGAGAGAAGTTAGAGGAGAGAGGGTTAGAGGAGTGAGGGTTAGAGGAGTGAGGGTTAGGGGCGTGAGGTTTAGAGGAGAGGAATGAAGATTAGGGGAGTGAGGGTTAGAGGAGTGAGGGTTTGAGAATGAAGGTTCGAGGAGAGAGGGTTAGAGGAGTGTACAGTGTGAAATGGCTGAATCAGAGAAATGATTTGGTTGAAACTCATTAACTGAACCGTGTAAGAACGAACTTAGAAGTTTTGACCCCTTCACGAGGTTATCACTAAAACGCAGTCGACAGGCGGGTTTGGAGATGCTGGGAGTTATAGTTCATCCCTCGTTATGTTTATCCCAATGTCTAAATTAAACGATCAGCTTAATTTTATCAGCAGGAAGGGTTCAGGAGTGAAGGCTGAATTACTCCTTGCAGTTCTGTGATAAGGTGCTGATTTCCCACTGCCTTTTTGGTTATATTATTGATAATTATACTAACATGCGTGACCCCTGAGTGGTGATTTAAATGTTAATAATCACAGTTCTTATTAACAGAAGCCGGCTTCAGTGATGTCGGGGCTGGTGGATTAGGGAGATTGCAGACGGAGACGGGGAAGAGGAGGGATGCGGTGACAACACCCCCAGGCTGGCAATGCAGTGCCGCACCGGGACAAAGCACCATGCCTCCTAAATCCAACCTGAGCTGGTCACAGTCGGTATGTCTGAATAATGGTTTCAATTGTGTCAGGAGGTGTGTGCCTCAGGGGTCAGAGACTGGGACCCCATTGGCCCTGATGACCAATCCATGGGTTAAAACAGAGCTGTAAGAGAGGTCAGAGCTGGGTGCTGTGGATTTTGTTGTCCTTTCGTTCCTCGTTTCGGGTACGTTGAATAATAAAGGAAGAAAAGGACTCACTGAGCTTGTCCATACTGCAGACACAGCAGTCAGGAGCTCCCAGGACCCCGATGCTAATGTGTGTGTTCATCTGCCCTCATTAGCCGTATTTAGCAGAGAAATCCTGAGAGGTCCAGAACAGAGCAGGAGCGACCTTGCTCAAAATTGTCCTTCATTTGTTTCGAGGTGGGTTTAGCCGGTGCTCAGGAATCAGCCAGGAAGGCAGAGGGAGGGACTGACCACATGACATTGTAAAGGGTCGCGAGCGAAGCCCAGTCCATCACGCAAACCAATCCCCCAACCATTGGCTCCGTCTACACTTCCCGCTGCCTTAGAAAAGCAAAATTAAGGATGCCAAGGACATACTCTCTTCCATCTTCTTCCGTTGGGGAAAAAGATACAAAAGTCTTGAGATCACCCTACCAACCAATTCAAGAGCAGCTTCTTCCCTGCTGCCTACAGGCTTTTGAATGGACCTATCATATATTAGGGGAGACGGTGATGATCTAGTGGTGTTATTGTTGGACTATTAGTCCAGAAACTCAGCTAACGTTCTGAGGTTCCATGTTTGAATCCCACCACAGCAGCTGGTGAAATTTGAACTCAATGAAAAATATCTGGAATCAAGAATCTACTGATGACTATGAAACCATTGTCGATTGTTGTAAAAACCCATCTGGTTCACTAATGTCTTTTAGAGAAGGAAATCTGTCGTTCTTACCCGGTCTGGCTTGCATGTGACTCCAGGACCACAACAATGTGGTTGACTCTCAACTGCCCTCCAAGGGCAACTGGGGAGTGACACCCATGTCCCATGAATGAATAAAAAGAAGTTGATCTTTCTCTACACCTAACTATGACTGTAACACTACATTCTGCACCCTCACCTTTCCTTCTCTGCTATGTACTCTATGAACAGTATGTTTTACTGCATCCCAATACATGTGACAATAATAAATCAGATCAAATATCAGTAGGGGAGAAGTCTGCGCCCAGGATGTTGGAGTTAAAGTTTTACAGTTTATTTATTAGTCACAAGTAAGGCTTATATTAACACTGAAAAGCAGTTGCTGTGAAATTCCTCTCATCGCCACAGTCTGGCACCTGTTTGGGTCAATGCACCAAAACAGTACGTCTTTCAGAATGTGGGAGGAAACTGGAGCACCCGGAGGAAACCCATGCAGACATGGGGAGAATGTGCAATCTTCGCACAGACAGCGACCCAAGACGGGAATCGAACCCAGATCCCTGGCGCTGTGAGGCAGCAGTGCTAACCACTGTGCCACCGTGCCACTCACAGTGAGTTCCAGTGATGACAATGGAAGAGACATTGCCTGCTTGAGCTGTGTCAATGTGCCTGAGATAGCAGGCGGTTCAAACACCAACACAACAAAAGCAGCCGGTTCACTCCCTGACAGAGAGCTGCAAGCCCCTTCCCTGTTCTCCCTGTTACTCACCAATGCAGTAAGGGCAGCACTGCCCTTTCCGGAGGACGGGACGGGCACAGATGACAGCCGGACAGGACTCCGAGTAGCAGCTGATGACGCCCTCCATGCAGATGCAGCTGGTGCAGACGTTTGGCTTCCAGGACTCAGCTGCCAAGAAGATGTCGCCTTCCTCGTTCTTGCAGTAACCAGGCATAGTCCTGTTGCTTGGCGACAAAGGCTGAAGGGGTTCATCTGGAGAAAGGGGCGAGAGATTAAAAAAAAACGAGGTCAACTTCCTCCAAACTGGAAACTGGACACCAAATGACAAAGTGGACTCGCTGTGTTAAGTCAGTAAATTCTGGATTTACTTAAGCAAGTAAAATTGCTGGATTCCTTTGGACCAGGGTTCCGTGTGTAAACGTGGTTCTGTACTCAGTCTCTGTTGGAACTCGCTACCACATGCGGTCGAAACGAGACGAGTAACACGTCGCGGAACGGAATTCCGGAGGGACAGAAAACGATGGGCCGGATTCTCTGACCCCACCCGTGGCTGGGATTCTCCAGTCCCGCTGCAGTGAATGGAGATTTGGCTGAGCGTATAATTCTCCGTTCTCACTGGGAGTGAACGGCCGGAGAATTCCGGGCCGCGTTCATTTCAGTGCCTCCCGTAAAGTCAGGATGACCTAACAGGCTCGTCGCAAATGTGGGAAACGCAGCAGCCAATCTGCGCATAGCAGGACCCCACCAAAGACAGAGCGACGATGGCCAGAGGATCTGCTTATCTTTAAAAAAATTCATGTTGTTCATGGTTTAGAAAATGGTAGAAAGACGTAGTGACGATAGAGACCATTCAGCTCAGTAAATACTGCCCTTCCAAGCGTACAACCTGCTCCGGCAATGTTCATTGGCCTTTTGCCTCAGCACGATACCAGGAATTTCAGCTGATTGTTTACAGTTCAGTGAAATCGGTATTTGAGGTGCTAATTGGCAAAAAAAAATTCCATCAGTTAATCATTTGTAAAATGTTAAGTAAACATTCATTAAGTTCCGTGGCGGGGTCACATTAGTCCAATTCTGACGAATTTGAAAAAAACAGTTTATCCAAAGGATGCACCTACGAGGGAGGTTCAGTACTGAACTCCCAGCTGACGCGACAAGTCAAAACTTTGGGGGCGTTTGCCCGAGTCCCTGAGCACAACTGAACGTCCCCTGGAGAAGGTCCACCTGCACTGAGGAGCGTGGGTAGGAACAGCAGCCATGACAACCACAGGTTAAAGGAAGCAGGAATCTGCCAGAGAGCTGGGCTAAGGTCACGGCCAAAACAGCAGGAACAGGGACTGGTCTTCTGGGTTACCTGCTCAAAATGGCAGCAGTGCTTACCCATACTCCTTAGGGCGGATTCAATCACCCTACAAAATTACATCGCGCATGGAGCACAGAAACAGGCCATTTGGCTCAGCTGCTTTTTGCTCCATACTAGCCCCCTCCCCACCTCTCTTCATCTTGCAAATTTTTTTTTGCGTGGGTTTCCTCCGGATGCTCCAGTTTCCTCCCGCAGTCCAAACACGTGCAGGTTAGATTGATCGGCTGTGCACAGTTGCCTCTTAGTGTCCCAAGATGTATAGGTTAGGGGAGGACTAGTGGGGGTAAACATGTAGGGTTACGGGGATAAGGCTCGGGTAAGATGTTCTGTCGGAGAGTCTGTGCAGACTCGATGGATTCACGTGAAAAGGCACATGACACGCTTGCCTTTATCAATCGGGGGATAGATTATAAAAGTAGAGAGGTCACGATGGAGTTGTATAGAACCCTGGTGAGGCCAGAGCTGGAGTACTGTGCGCAGTTCTAGTCGCCACATTACAGGAAGGGTGTGAACACACTGGAAGGAGTGCAGAGGAGATTCACCAGGATGTTGCCTGGGATGGAGTATTTAAGTTAGAAAGAGAGGTTGGATAGGCTTGGGTTGACTGATCCAGGTGTACACAAGATTATGAGAGACATGGACATGGACAGCAGCTGCTCCCCTTGGTTGGAGGGTCAGTTATGAGGGAACACAAATTAAAAGTGAGGGGTGGGAAGTTTCGGGGGGATTTGAGGAAAAGCTTTTATACCCAGAGGGTAGTGACGATCTGGAATGTGCTGCCTGGGAGGGTGGTGGAGATGGGATGCCTCACATCCTTTACAAAGTACTTGGCACGCCGTAACATACAAGGCTATGGGCCAAGTGTTGGCAAGTGGGGTTGGGTGAGCAGGACAGGACATTTCACGCGTTGGTGCAGACTCGATGGGCCAAAGGGCCTCTTCTGCACAATGGGGATTCTGCGATTCTATTCCACGCAACCCACTAGCTCCCTCCACCCCTCCCCCCGCCCACCCATCCACCGCCAACCCCTTTGTGCCCTGCTGTGATCGCTTCCCTTTGTCAATCAGCCCATCAACCCGCCCTTGATCACACTCCTACGAAACGCCTTGCGATGCCGTACGACATCACGGTCGCCACGCAAATGCAAGTTGCTGTGGTCAAGCTGGTTGCGAAGCCTACCTGGGCACTGCGGGCAGCACGAGTCCGGAGTCCTGATGGGGTTCTGGCAGAGGATGGGCGGGCAGACCTCGGTGTCACACAGCACCCGGCCACTGTGGCACGTGCACTGGGTGCAGGAGTCGATGTTCCAGGTCTCTCCTTCCACAAAGTACTCGCCGCCGGGAGCGTGGCAGATTGACGTATCGCTCAGCTCAGGCTTCCAAAGGCCAGAGTCCTCTGAGAACACAGGGAAGAATTTGGTCACACACAAGGTGGTCAGGACATGGAACGCTTCATCGCCAGCGGCCACTCAGATGGTCACTTATTAACGTCAGTTGAAAGGGAACTGGTCAAACACCCCAGACATTCTCTCTTCCACCTTCTTCCGTCAGAAAAAAGATACAAAAACTGAGGTCACATCCCAACTGATGAGAGTGGCACGGTGGCTAGCACTGCTGCCCCACGGTGTCAAGAGATTCCCAACTTGAGTCACTGTCTATGTGGAGTTTGCACGTTCTCCCCATGTCTGTGTGGGTTTCTTCCGGATGCTCCGGTTTCCTCCCACAGTCCAAAGATGGTGCGGGTTAGGTTGGTTGGCCACGATAAATTGCCCCTCAGGGTTGGGGGTTGGGGGGGGGGTTAGCTAGGGAAAATGTGTGTAGTTATGGGGATACGGCCTGGGTGAAATTGTGATTGGTGCGGACTTGATGGGCTGAATGGCCTCCTTCTGTACTGAAGGGATTCTATGATTCAAGAACAGCTTCTTCCCTGCTGCCATCAGACTTTTGAATGGACCTACCCTGCATTAAGTTGATCTTTTTCTGCACCCTAGCTATGATTGTAACACTACATTCTGCACTCTCTTGTTTCCTTCTCTATGAATGGTATGCTTTGTCTGTATAGCTTTTCACAGTATACTAATACTTGTGACAATAATAAATCAAATCAAATCATAAAAAGGGGAGAACATTAAAATATACGAAGAAAGGGCAGGGAAGTCTAACTTGAGCAGTTAAGACAGAGCGATAGGCCAGCATTTACACAGTATGGGATCAATGGCTTCCTGTTGTGCTGCAAATTCTTTCAGTTTATGAATTAAAAAGTTGTAATATATCAGAAATGAATTTCTTTACAACACTGAATCAGGCTGTCCTTTCACATTAGACGGCTGCTCCCGTGATATGTTTACCAACGCATTATCCATCACATCAGTGAAATATATAAAGGGACACAGCACCATTAACTCTCAGGGCAGGATTTTCTGGCTGTGCTCACCCCAAGGCAGGAATATCCCGCCCGAGGACCTTTGCCTAGTCCTGTCCCACCCGCTATGATTCCCATGGCGGGCGGGATGGGGGAAAACTCCATCCTCAGTGTAAGTTGACTCAATGCCCGTTACTCTGAGGTACTCCAAGCTTCAACTGGAGGGCCCAGTGAAGCTGCTGAATGATGGATGACCCATCGCGGCGGTTCAGCGTCCAATGCCATCCTCTAAGTAGGAGGCGTCCGTTTGGCCCATCCGTGCCTGGTGCTGGCTCTTTGCTGGCCGAAACAGCAACTGCTGGATCTGTAAAGTCCCAGGTTCAGTCCCTAGTCTGTGCTAACTTTACTGATCGCAGCCTATAGACAACATCGGGTCTTCATGCTCCTGGAATAGGACTAAGAGACCAAAACTGATCCTTCCCTTTACTGCATGTAAGCTGCTTTAACATTTGATGGGAAATAGTCACCTAGCAATGATTTTCCCCAAGAAGCTAACCAGTGGTCAGAGGACCACTCGCCCTCCAAGGATTGAAGGCAAGTGGGCTCTGGAAACTGGATGCGCATCAGAAAGTCATCATAGAATCCCTGCTGTGCAGAAGAGGCCATTCGGCCTATTGAGTCTGTACTAACTCTCCAATAGAGGAACTCACCCTGGGGCCTTTCCCCCATCCTATCCCCGTAATCGCCAGCATGGAAGGGGCAACAGACTCGGGTCTGATTTAAGACGCGGGTAGATGGGTTTTTGATAGGCAAGGGGATTAAGGGTTATGGGGGGAGGGCAGGAATGTGGAACTGAGCCACGTCAGAACAGCCATGATCTTATTGATCATAGGCCGGGCAGGCTCGAAGGGCTAGATGGCCTACTCCTGCTCCTATTTCTTATGTTCTTATGTTCTAACAGGCAGTCTTTGCAGGTAAGAGACAGGGAGAGACGAGAGAGAGAGAGGGCTCCTCCATGTTCACCCTCTGTCTTCCTGAATCTGCCGTGGGGCCATCAACTGGCCCAAACGGGCTACTCCCCTTTCTGACCCTGCTCCTGTCACTGGGAAAATGCCCCAGGGGTGGGCAGATGCCAACAAACCGGCACCATGGCTGATGATGCAAAATGACATATCTGCCTGAATCCGTTCTTACCCCACTGGGTGGGTGGGGGAAAATTCTGCCTTGACTTTCTTGTCCCGAGACCCCATTCATCACAGATACGTGTGTCTGGGGTAAGGAAGCCGGTTTAACGGTGTAGTTGGTGAAGCTTTATCACTTGAAGCTGGACTTCTGGAACACAATCCACAACCACGTTTTGTATAAAAGCAGTTTTAGTATCACATAGCAGGATGCATTTTCCCACTCATCAATTAGCGCAGTGTTTTACTATCAATTAGCAGCTAACTACAGCGAATGCTTATCTGAACAAGCTTTGAAGCTGAACTCAATAAGATAACAGGAGATACTTCAGCGATACCAACACAGCTAAGCAGCCTCTAAAATGAATCTATGAGCCTGGCATATAGGATTAACATTTATACACAGCCGGCGCTCAGTGACCCTGACATTTTAGATTTAGCACACACCAAAATGCTGAGAGTCTTATTAATAATCGTTATTACCCTGAATAAATTTCACCAAACACAAAAAAATGTTCCTGTTCCACAGCTAAGGGCATTTGCTCTGTCTGAGAGCCTGTTGCAACGTGGAGGACCAAATGACCTCTATCTGTGCACCAGAGTGAAGTGGTCAAAGGCAAGTCCTTACTCAGGGCCCACGTTAATGAAAATGCCCCTCACCCCCGCCCCACAAGGGGAGAGGATGGTTTAGTTAGATGCTCCTTACCTGGGCACGATGGGCAGCATTGTCCAGGGCGAATGGTAGGATTTCCACAGTTGGGCACGGAGCAGGTGATGAGGGCGCACATCTCACGCCCACTGTAGCAGTAACACTCGCGGCATCCGTCGTGCCAACTCTCGCCAGTCTCATGTCGCCGTCCGTCCATGGACAAGCAGGAGCCCGTCTTGACTGGTGGCATGATGGTTGTGGGCACATCTAGATAGTAAGAATGGCACAAACCAGAGTTACCCATTGTGTAGGCCTTGTCCCTCCCTCTCATCCACATGGCCTTTCCATACCTGAGCAGGCCCATTGTGACTCTGTGCACAGGAAGAGCAGCAGACCATCCGGCCCTTCTCGCCTGCCCTGCCATTCAATTCCACTGATTCCGGGGATGAAAGGGTTGATGTACGAGGAGCGATTAAACAGTTTGGGTTTATGCTTGCTGGAGTTTAGAAGGATGAGAGGGGATTTGATTGAGATATATAAAATTTTAAAAGGGATTGATAAAGTCAATGTGGATCAAATGTTTCCTCTTATGGGGCAATCTTGAACAACATTGGTTGGGAGGCAGCAGAACTAAAACTGAGATGAGGAGGTGGCACAGTAGTCAGCACTGTTGCCTCATAGCGTCAAGGACCTGGGTTTGATTCCTGGCTTGGATCACTGTGTGTGGAGTTTGCTCATTCTCCCCGTGTCTGCGTGGGTTTCCTCTGGGTGCTCTGGTTTCCTCCTACAGTCCAAAGATGTGTGAGTTTGGTGGACTGGCCATACTAAATTGTCCCTCAGTGTCAGAGGGACTAGCTAGGGTAAATGCATGTGGTTATGGATATAGGGCCTGGATGGGATTGTGGTTGGTGCAAACTCGAGGAGCTGAATGGCCTACTTTTGCACGGTAGGATTCTATAATTCTATGAATTGCTTCTCGCAGAGGGTGGTGAATTTGCGGAACTCGCTACCCCACAGCACGATGGAATCTGAATCATTGAATGGCTTCAAGAAAGAGATAGATATATTTCTAATGAAGAAAAGGAATAAGGGGATATGAGGAACAGAGGGGGAGATGGATTGGAGACCAGGGAGAGATCAACCTAACTTGCACGTCTTTCCGACTGTGGGAGGAAACCAGAGTACCCGGAGGAAACCCACGCAGACACAGGGAGAACGTGCAAACTCCACACAGACAGAGACCCGAGGCTGGAATCGAACCCAGGTCAATCATCAAATCATCCAATGGTTCAGCCCATCAAGTCTGTAGCAGCTTTCGAAGAGTAGTCACATTGCCCCACTCCCCTGTTCTTTCCCTATCTTTTTCTCTCTTGCAAGTATTTATCTAAATCCCACTTGAAAGCTCCCATTAAATCTGAACCCGTGTCATTCCATGATCTGACTGAATGGCAGAGCAGGCTTGAACAGGCCAAATTTTCTACTTCTGCTCCTAATTCCCATTTTCCTAGATCATGACTGTTCTGCTTTCGATCCATGGGGAGGATAATATTCTCTATGAAATCATAGCAGTGCATAAAAAAAGCAATTTAAATTGCTATGGTGCGTTTTATAACCTCAGGATGTTCCAAAGACAATGAAATACCATTGCTGTTATAGTGTTGGAAGTGTGGCAGCTAATTTGTGTGCATCAAGCTCTCACTAACACTCCACTGAGATATGTGACTGTTTTTAGTGACTGAGGGGCAAATATTGACCAAGGTGCTGCCAATAATTTCCCTGCTCTTCTTCAAAACAGAACTGTGGGATCTTGGTTTCCTCATTTCATCAGAAAAGATATACCTCTGATCATGTCGTACTCCCTCATGCCACACTGGAGTACTGGCCTAGATTAGGTGCTTGAGTGGCTTGAACTCTTGACCCAGAGATGAGAGTGCTGAGCCCAAAGGTTCCTTTACTTCTTCCCTAATCTCAGCCCTTAATGACATTTCTTAAGACAGTACGACATTGTTTCCATTCTCCACCTCAGAGGTCTCTGTAAATTAGGTCAAATGGAGGGAAGATTTGTACTGCAGGAACACGCCCACTTTGAGTTGGATCGAGGCCACACAACCTCCTCATGGATATAACGGATAAGAAAGTGTTTCTGATGACTGAAGGGTCAATAGGCAGAGGGCACAGATAAGAACCTGACAATGAATGGTTAGGATTTGGATTGACACGGGTTCAGATTTAATGGGAGCCTTCAAGTGGGATTCAGATAAATACTTGCAAGAGAAAAAAAGATAGGGAAAGAGCGGAGGAGTGGGGCAATGTGATTACTCTTCAAAAGCTGCTACAGACTTGATGGGCTGAACCATTGGATGATTCGATGATTGACCTGGGTTCGATTCTGGCCTCGGGTCTCTGTGTGGAGTTTGCACATTCTCCCCGTATCTGCATGGGTTTCCTCCGGGTACTCTGGTTTCCTCCCACTGTCCGAAAGACGTGCAAGTTAGGTTGATTAGCCATGGTAAATTCTACAGAATCCCTACGGCCAGATCACAGAGGCCTGGGGGGAAGATCAGATGAAGGTGAAGATCATGGGGAGCAGATGGGGTGATGACAGGATGGTCAGGCAGTGATGGGGGTCAGGGAATTGTGCAGATGTTGTTTGGGAGGGGGCGGGCTGAGTTAACTAATGGTTTAACGTGTCGGGCCCAGGAAGGAACATTCCTGCTCCTCCTGGCCCACAAGCCGTGCAATAAAGTAGTTTTACCTCGCACCTTTCCTTCTTACACCTGAAGCCCCTTCAAAAGGTTTCAGTGATCAACCTGGAGCCTGAGAGTGGATTGGTTACCTGCCCCATCCATTAAGATGGTTTTTAAGGCAGGTCAGGAATCCCGTGTGAAATGTTTTAACATTTTCGCTTCTCACCTGGTACAAACGCACCCGTTTATTGGGGATTAAATTTAATCTCAAGGCTTTTATCTATAACTGTGCAGCGTAACACCATAAAACCTTGGATGCCCTTTCAAGTGGAGACTTTCAGTCAGTCATTGCTGGGGGAACGAAGCTCCCTAACCCAGGACATGCTGAACGTTCAGGTCAGGTCAATTCCCCAATGATCATGGTGACAAATAACTGGCTGAAATCAATGGCTTGATTAAATAACTCTGTCCAGACAGCCCAATGTTCATCGTGCTGGACAGACACAGCTGGACATCTGCCTGCTAAACACATTCCTGCACTTTTTCATAATGACATTTGGAGGGCACAATGCCACCAGTTAGAACATGCCTTCTCACAAGGCTAAAAATGACAACAAACATTTCTTGACTCATTCATAAATATATCTGCATATATTGGGTATCTGAGAAAAAAAAAGATAGTTAATAAAATCAAAAATAATATTTAAACTTCCATGCTGTGTAATTACTCCTGGCTCTACCTAGAACTGACCTGCAGGACTGGGGTAATAAGCAGCCCACTTGATTGGCACCCCATCCAAACACATTCACTCTCTCCACACCAACGCACAATTCGCAAGATACATGGTAAGAACTCAGCAAGGCTTTCAAATCCATGACCTCGACCATCTAGAAGGACAAGGCAGCAGATACCTGGGAACCACCACAACCCAGAAGATCCCACTCCAAGCCACCCACCATCCTGACTTGGAAGTATATCATGATGTGGTGGTGCGTTAGTCTGGGGTGGACACAGTAAGAAGTCTCACAACACCGGGTTAAAGTCCAGCAGCTTTATTTGGAATCACGAGCTTTCAGAGTGCTGCTCCTTCCTCGGGTGAGTGCTCCGAAAGCTCGTGATTCCAAATAAATCTGTTGGGCTTTAACCTGATGTTGTGAGGCTTTTTACTGGAAGTATATCGCCGTTCCTTCACTGCAGTTGGGTCAAAATGTGGGAATTCCCTCCCTAACAGCACTGTGGGTGCACCTACAACAAATGGACCACAGTGGTTCAAGACGGCAGCTCACCACCATTTTCTCAAGGGCAATTAGGGATGAGCAATAAATACTGGCCGAGCCAGCCATGCCCACGTGAAAGAATTAAAACAAAGTAGGAACAAGAAGCTATCTGGAGGTCAATTGGACAACTCAACACAAGGGCAACTTTAAAACAATACAATTTGGGATATTGAGATGCATGTGAATGTTTTTAAAGTAAAAAAAAGGTTGAATATTTGACTGTTTGTATGGAGTCACTGATCAAGCAAATGACCCAAATAAATTCCTGCTCCCGACAGTGACAATGGTTTCAAATGGTTTGAGGTAAAGTGGTTAACGTAACTATGCTACCAGGCTCCTCAGAGAGAATCAAATTAGGTCAGGAATACACATTGGACTGTGATGAGTTCCTATGTTTTATTTATCTCTTTTCTTCTTCACCTCCCCTCGCATCTCCGACTGGCACCAGCTCCCAAATGGTGAGCGTCTTTCTACAATGCCCTCCAACACCTTGCCCCCAGTCACATCTGCAAACCGTGACAGAGGGCGACACAGGCGAGTCCTGATCCTGTCCTCACCTGGCTCTGACATCTCTTGTAACTTTGCCAGGGCTCAGAGGACACACTGGGGGATCTTTGTTTTAGAGTCATAGAGGTTTACAGCATGGAAACAGGCCCTTCAGCCCAACTTGTCTATGCCAACCTTTTTTTTTTAAACCCCTAAGCTCATCCCAATTGCCAGCATTTGGCCCTTTTACCTCTATACACATCTTACCCATGTAACTTTCTAAATTTTTGTACCATTTGCTTTAATCATTCCACCGATCACCCACTCTAGAAATTTTGCCAATCTTAAAAAAACAGTTGTCCGATTACCAATCTGCCTACCAGTGAAGATCATAGAATAGAATCCCTATAGTACAGAAGGAGATCATTCAGCCCATTGAGCCTGCACCGACAACAATCCTACCCAGGCCCTACTCCCTTAACCCCACATATTTACCCTGCTCATTCCCCTGACACTAGTGTCAATTTAGCATGGCCAATGCACCTAACCTGCACATCTTTGGACTGTGGGAGGAAACTGGAGCACCCGGAGGAAACTCATACAGACACGGGGAGAGTGTGCAAACTCCACACAAACAGCAGCCCAAGGCCGGAATTGAACCTGGGTCCCTGGCGCTGTGAGGCAGCAGCGCTAACCACTGTGCCACCGTGCCGCCCAAAATACCTCCCAATTTGAACGTTAACATCCTCCTCCTTGCTCCCTTTCTCTATGACCTCATGAGATCTCTCTTCTCCTCCAGGTCTCAACTCTCCAGCATCCCCAATTTCATTTCTTTCACCAATGACAGCTGTGTCCTTCAGTTGCCAGGGCCCTCAGTCATAGAACTTCTTCCCTGGACCTCTCCCGCTTTCTCTTGGGTAGTTCCAAACACCTCACGAGTGCTGAGGCACAGGAAAGATGCCATAGTCACGGACAGAGCTCTGACACCTCAGCAGCTTTATCGGGAGTCGTCGGAAAGGGCCTGTTATTTACTCAGTAAATCTACAGACATAAACAAAACCTTGGAACCAGGATAAAGCCACTCCTCGGAATGTACATTCCATTCACTTACCCACACACCAAAACCCTCCTAGAGGCAGTCTGCAGTATATAAAGGGTACCTTTACCATACAAGTGATTAGCTTCTGCTCTCCTGTTCACTCAAGAGAGTTGAGTAGGATCAAAGCCCTTTCAGGAAAGGTGCCTTTGTTGAAGATGACTATCTTAATTAACAGGAGAACAGACACTAACAATTTTCCTTGGGCCTCAGAGAAATGGGATCCACATTAGCGCCTGATAATTATTATCTTTTTCCTTAAGCCCAGTATGACAACAGCTCAGTGCACCAGGTAAAAGCAATTAGCTCCCCTACCCTTGCACTTGCAGATAAGACAGCCATAAATGTCTTGCTCGAATCCCATTGGACAATACTTGTCACATGGACGCTCTGGGCACTTCTTGCAGCGACAGATATCACAGCTATGTTTGTTCTTCCTGTTTTTTTAAAAAGAGAAAGAAAAGGTATTGAAGAAAGTGATTTCCAAAACAAGCAAGGCTGCCCATTGCAATCTCAGTCAAAGGTAAATGTCGCCAAAGTCCCAGATGACCATAGGCTGCTCTCCCCTCTCAAACCCCTGGGTTAACCTGAGAACCACCACAACTCGGGCGAGGGGCAAGGTCGAGAATAACCTCATGAATAACCTCACCCCGTACGGGAATTGAACCCGCGCCGTTGGTTTTCAAACGACAAGCCAATGGTTTCATGATCATTATTAATGAGAATAACAGTTTGTCCCAGATTTTTGAGTTTGATGAAGTTTGAATGAGAACGCCACCCCACCCTCCCTTGGTGGTGTTTGAACACATGCATCAGGAGCCTTTGTCCAAGCCTCTGGATTACTAATCCACAAAGATTCCCAGTCTGCTATGGTCCCATGATGGCATTCCAGTGAACCTGAGCAAAAAAGAAGTGTGCTTGCCTATGTTGGAAAAGGGCAGGATTGGGCTTGATTGCAATGGCATCTACAGATGAATGGCTGGCCAACATACCACTCTTGACTGGCTTGCTGTAAACAGCATGTGTTTTTTTCTCCTGGAGAAAGCTATATAGTATAACAACACCACTGTCCCCGGTCTCAGGCTTCTACTCGCGTAATCGGTGCATCTTAACATCTCCCCAAATCATCAGAATTCATTTCAACATTCAGATGCTATCGGAACGCCGCTTAGGTACGGCTTGAGATCAGAGCACGATAAGAGTGATGTCTGCTAAAATGTTTTGCTTTCTTTCGCAGATCCGATGGAATCCAGAATTTGTTGTTTTTAGAAAATCTTTCTGCCTGGTTGGAAAAGGAGAAATGCTCCAGTGATGGTTCAGTGAGTCGATGCACCACATGGTGTGGCGCTGATCATTCTAGACTAGGCAAGTCTGTGGTTTCATTCCTACTGTAAGCTGATTAGATCTGGAGCATCAGTAGCACACAGAGAGCAGGCTATTATAGGGCAATAATAAAGAACCAGGAGCTTACAGGTCAGTAACATTTAGCTTGGAGTATATTAAAGGCAATACCTGCTAGGGCACACTGAGGGTGACCAATGCTGCAGTGAAACTACCACTCCATAGAAAGTTACAGGAAAATGCCACACATTTTAGTTATGATGTGGAGAAAGAAACATGGAAATATAGAAGACAGGAGCAGGAGGAGGCCATTTGGCCCTTTGAGCCTGCTCCGCCATTCATTGCAATCATGGCTGATCATCCAACTCAATAGCCTAATCCTGCTTTCTCCCCATAACCTTTGATCCCATTCACCCCAAGTGCTTTATCCAGACGTCCCTTGAATACATTCAATAAGATGCTGGCATTGGACTGGGGTGGGCACAGTAAGAAGTCTCACAACACCACGTTAAAGTCCAACAGGGTTATTTGGAATCACGAGCTTTCGGAGCACTGCTCCTTCAACAGCTGAGTGGACACTCACCCGACGAAGGAGCGGCCCTCCGAAAGCTCATAAATCTGTTGGACTTTAACCAGGTGTGAGACGTCATACTTTAGTTAACTCTGGATCTCCAAAAGCGTCGCTTGCAGTAACAATAACAGCTTACATTTAAATAGTGCCTTTAATGTGATGAAATGTCCCAGGTCACTTCACAGGAACATTATGAAACAAAATATGACACTGAGTCGCATCATGGGACATGCGGTCACGTGTCCAAAAGCTTAATCATAGAAGTAGGGGTGTCTTAAAGGAAAGGACAGAGGTGGAGAGGTGCAGTGAGGGTGTTCCAGAGATTAGGGCCGAGGCAGCTAAAGGTACGGATACTGCAGGTACGGCGATTAAAAATCAGGGTGGGCGGCATGGGTCTCTCAGAGGCCTGTGGGGCTGGAACTGAACGCAGAGATAGGATGGGGGTGAGGACGTGAAAACAAGGATGAGAATTTTAAAGTCAAGGCATTGCTTGACCGGAAGTCACTGTGGGTAGCGAGAGTGCGAGGGCGATAGTGGAACAGGAGTTGGTGCACGTCAGGACACAGCAGCAGAATTCTGGATGACCCTCAGGCTTCTGAGGGTGGAATGTGGGAGAGCAGCCAGGAGTGTGTTGGAATAGTTGAGTTGAGAAATAATAAAGGCAAGAGCAAGGCTTTCAGCAGCAGCTGAGCAGGGACAGGTGTGAAGTTGGGTGATATTGTTGACAAAGAAAACTGGGCAGAATTTCACACAGGCAACAGGAGTCTCGCCTGGCGGCTGGAGAGAGAGCTGGCGAGGCCTCCGTGTCCCCTCTTTTTGAGCATATTCAGAGCTAATCAGCCACTCGTCAGCGGCAGGCCTTCCCCGGGATCAAGGGCTAATCTGAGGCTGCTAACTCTTATTGCTTAGTAGCTGATGGGATGCTCTCAGTGGGCCCTCCTTTATTTCCTGATATTGGATCCCTCAATCAAGCACTGAACAAGGGACCCATCGCAGCCCAGAAGCCTTCAAGCAACTCCTACAGGGTTTCCATTTTGGGCTTCCCTCTGCGACACCACAGTGTGAGCGAACGTGGTGAAGCAATCATACCACAGAAAGTTACAGGAAAAGGTCACATCATTGAATCCCGACAGTACAGAGGGATGCCATACAGCCCATCGAGTCTATACTGACCGCAATCTCACCCAGTCTCGTAACCCCACACATTTACCCTGCTAGTCCTCCTGACACTAACGGGCAATTTAGCCCGGCCAGTCAACCCAACCCGCACATCTTTGGACTACGGCAGGAAACTGGAGCACCCAAAGGAAACCCACGCTGTCACAGGGAGAATGTGCAAACTCCACACAAACAGTGGCCCATGCTGGAAATCGAACCCAGGTCCCTGGCGCTGTGAAGCAGCAGTGCTAACCACTGTGCTACCCTGACTACCCTGGATCTCCCAGAAGGGGAGCACCCCTCCGCCCACCAATGGGGGGAGGGAATATCAGCAATGGCAAAGCGAGAACCTTAAGTGGGTATTAATTGCCCTTTTAAGGGCTTTAATGGGGCAGCAGAGAGGCAAGGTGGTTGATGAGTCTTCCCACCTCAGACTTAATCAGGGAAGAGGCAGGAGGAAGGCAGCGGGGTGGGTACTCATGTGCCACCCTCCCGCCCAATTCAATGCCCCCTCTCCCACCAGAATCCTCTCCAGGAGGAAAGGGCATTGAATTCTGCCTGCCCAAGACAGCACACCCTTTTTTGTAAGCATTGTAGCCTGGAATGCATAACGTCCTTCCCTACTGCACTGGGGTGGAGTTCTGTGTAATTGTCTTTGTGAGGCCACCAGGTCCAATTACTGTGGACACGGTCTGAGATAAATTGCTGAAGCAAGTTTGTAGTTTGGCAGCTGGGACAAGCCAGGGAGAAATGACTTTTTGTTAAAGATATATATATATATATATATGTATCTGTTTAGTCTGATTTATTGCTGTTTAATGAAAATGAACCAATTTGGAGTGAGTGTGACTTACACTTGCAAAATGTGATATGTGCTGTGGCAGGCACCCAGCACTTACTGGATTACATGGATGTAAATCAGTGCGAGTTTTCAGTGCTGTGGAAAGGCAAATGGAGTGGGGTGGGGGGGGGTGGGTGGGTAGGGGGTCGGAGGGGGTTGGGGGGGATGGTGGTGCGGGGGCGATGATCCTTAAGATGTGTTAAGGTTGCAAACTGATGGAATGTCATTTCGGATTCAGCGTCCCGTCCGCAGTTTTCACAAGCAAGCGTCACCCTTAATTTGTGACCCGTTGCAAATTGGGGACAAGTGTGTGAAAATCTCGAGGGCGCAGTGTATGGTATGCGGCTGGCTTTACGGTCCCCCTGGCAGAGTTGAAAGTTACCCCGATTAAGGCACATGCGGCGTTACTGGTAAGTGCGGGTCGACGTCAGCGTGTAAACACCTGTACGTACATGTATCCAAAGGGACAGTACTTGTCGCAAACCACCGGTTTGCATTTCTTCGGCCGTGCTCGGCACTGGCAGATCTCGCAGCCGTGTGCGTCGGTCTGCAGGCCGAAGGGACAGTCCAAACCGCAGCCCGATATGAGGCCGGTACACAGCTCTTCTCCTGTAAAGAAAACAAAAACCGCATTAAAATTGGCATTGACAAGAAGAGGAAACAAGACAGATTTGTGTCATGCCTCTCATGTATTTAGAGGACTCCTGAAGCAGGATACTTAGCTTAGAGATTGAGCGAATGTGAAAATTCGTAGCGCCAACTGCTGAATTTATGCTATTGCGTCCCAGGACCATTTACCCGGAATCAGAATGAGAGGGGCAAGGGAGGAGGGCAGTAGGCATTCCTGCTCGCAAGCAGTGGGTAGCCAATTAAAGGTCCTTAAAAACCTATTCATAGAATCACTACCATGCAGAAGAAGGCCATTTGGCCCATCGAGTCTGCTTGACAACAATCCCATCCAGGCCCTATCCCCGTGACCCCACGTATTTATCCTGCTAATCCCCCCTGATACTAAGGGACAACTTAGCATGGCCAATCAACCTAACCCACACATCTATGGACTGTGGGAGGAAACCGGAGCACCCGGAGGAAACCCTCGCAGACACGGGGAAAACGTACAAACTCCACACAGATAGACGCCCGAGGCCAGAATTGAACCCGGGTCCCTGGTGCTGAGGGGCAGCAGTGCTAACCACTCTGCCACCCATTATCAGCTGCCCACTCCAACTTGCTTGTTCAGAGCCGCAGAGTCTCCGGCTGGGGCTCCAGCTTTGCAAGCCCACCCAGCACACTGCATTGGTCAGTTAGGCCGCCCCCTGACTTCTAACTGACCGCTTTGAGGGACAATCGCTGTGGGTGACTGTTCCCCACACAGACCAGAGTTGTGACAACCGTTTGGCCAGGTATTGAGGTTCTGACTCAAAGTGAAAAGTTCTGCCTCCTCTCCGGGAATTTAGCCCATTAAATCCAGTTATGCTGTCGAATGTTCTCTGCCTTTTGGCAGAATAACTTGAAAGAAATTGGATCTTGAGGGTGATGTAAAACTCAGATTGGTGTCCACCTTTATTCAGATAAAGTGTTGTCCTATCCCTTGGTTTGGATGTTCCTCCTACACGCACTGTCACCTGACCCTCAACATCCGGACAGTCAGCGGGGAGGAGGGGGGAGTTGGAGTTGATTGGGTTATTGGTGGATGGGCGAGGAGGGTAGTGGGGTCTGGAGGTGTCTACTCCTTGAGTGAAGGGCATCGTCATCTTTTACCTCCTCAGGATGTCCTTAAACACATCACGGTGGCGGCACTGTGGCACAGTGGTTAGCATTGCTGCCTCACAGCGCCAGGACCTGGGTTCGATTCCTGGCTTGGGCCACTGTCTGTGTGGAGTTTGCACATTCCCCTCGTGTCTGCGAGGGTTTCCTCCAGGTGCTCCGTTTTCCTCCCACAGTCCAAAGATGTGTGGGTTAGGTTGATTGACCATGCTAAAATTGCCCTGTAGTGTCCTGAGATGTGCAGGTTAGAGGGATTAGCGGGTAAATATGTGGGGATATGGGGGTAGGGCCTGGGTGCAAACACAAGTACTGCAGGGGGGGTCATAGAGAAGTTTAACGGTCACCTTCCCAGGACTTGGTATGGGCAACACCCAACTAAGGATGGAGTGGCACAGTGGTTAGCACTGCTGTCTCCCAGCGCCAGGGACCTGGGTTCAATTCCCAGCTTGGGTCACTGTCTGTGCAGAGTCTGCATGTTCTTCCCGTATCTGCATGGGTTTCCAGTTCAAAGATGTGCTGGTTAGGTGCATTGGCCGTGCTAAGTTCTCCCTCAGTGTTCTCAGACAGGCACCGGAGAGTGGTGACTAGGGGATTTTCTGTGTTAATTTAAGCCTATTTGCGACAATAACAAATAAACTTTGAAGAAAGCTCTTCCAAGCTTTGCCTCATCCCTTTCACTGAACGGTGACACGTTGATTTACCTCCCTCCTACCTTTGAGCCTCTCTGATATCTCCAGACTGTAGGATGTGGCCCCCTTACCTTCAACAGTGTATAATCTCTTTAGAAAAAATAACACCCCTTTAACTGTGCCGTACAGTCTCAACAGGCAGACAATTATGTTAAACATGCAAAGGGTTTTTCTAAAAAAGAAAACATAACACACCTTTGATCATTTAATTGTAGCCTCTGACCTGAATGTTAATGACGCAGCTTTTAATGACTTAGCAGCAGGCTAATTAACAAAATGCTGGGTGAGAATACACTTTTTCCATAACAATGTGGCAAGTGGAATTTTTATTGGGCCTTTGAAGCCTGCTTGTTGAACAAAAATATTCCGGCTCTGGGTAATACAGCCTGTGTTCCTCCTTCAGAGGAAGGGAAGTGGGATTAAACGTAGCAAAGGAAGCCTAAAGTGGTGGTTTACGGGTTCTCTCAAAGAATCATAAAATCCCAACAGTACAGAAGGAGGTCCCTTCTGCCCATCGAGCCTATACTGACAACAATCCCACCCAGGTCCTAACCCCATAACCCCACGCACTTACCCTGCAAACAGCCCTGACACTGAGGGGCAATTTAGCATGGTCAATCCACCTAACCCGCACAGCTTTGGACAGTGGGAGGAAACTGGAACACCCGGAGGAAACCCATGCAGGCAGGGGGAGAACATGCAAACCCCACACAGCCAGTCACCCGAGGCTGGAATCGAACCTGGGTCCCTGGCTGCAGTTTTAACCGCCGTGCCATTCTTGTTGTGCTTCTATGTTGGGGGCCTTCGGGTATTTGTCCTGTGATCATCCTTTCTGTGCCAACAGCCTATTCAACCATGTGGGTGAAGCACTCTGGTTGAACTCAATTGCCTCTTTAGCCAAGTGTTTTCCGGCACTGCTCTGTAACTTTCAGTAGCCATCTGGTCCTATTCTCCCATCTGTAGTATTGAGACTCTAAGACCAGATACAACACCACTTGCTGCTACTGGGGTTGCAACGCAATGTAAACCAGGGGTCAGATTTGGGAGCTTCAGGTGAGTCAGTTATTGACTGGATAAATCACTAAGTCATTTCAGAGTCTGGGTGGTTCTTTCTATTGAAACTGCTACTTCTAAGACTTTCCTTCCCTATTAATCAATGAACCCAGTAGAACAACAAAGAACAAAGAACAGTACAGCACAGGAACAGGCCCTTCGGCCCTCCAAGCCTGTGCCGATCACGTTCTCCTATCTAGACCAACTGCTTATATCCCTCTGTTCCCCGGCTGTTAATGTGTATATCCAGATAAGTCTTAAATGTCGCTGACGTGTCTGCCTCAACCACCTCACTTGGCAGTGCATTCCAGGCCCCCACCACTCTCTGTGTAAAACATTTCCCCGCACATCTCCACTGAACCTTTCCCCCCTTACCTTGAACTTGTGTCCCCGTGTAATTGTCATTTCTGCCCTGGGAAAAAGCTTCCATATTCCTATCCAAACCCTCATAATTTTATAAACTTCTGTCAGGTCATCCCTCAGCCGCCGTCTTTCCAGGGAGAACAATCCTTGCTTATTCAACCTCGCCTCATAGCAAATACCCTCCATACCAGGTAACCTTTTCTGAACTCTCTCCAAAGCCTCTACATCCTATTGATATTGGAAGCATTCCTTTGAAACTTCAGTTTTCTCACTGGCAGGGTCACCTTTAAACGAACTCCTCCTCTCAGATTGGCTTTAGGGGCTTGGCCTATCAGCAGAGGTCCCCAAAGAGGCCCCACTGCACCGTGGAAAGCCACCATAATAGTGACTCCTCCACCTTCAGGTACCAGACCTTAAGAGGCAACTATGGACTCTTATTGGATTTATCCTTGGCATGGTTTGCTGTCGCCCCCCTAGAGCATGGCTGACCAGGAAACTCTCCTGCTCTTACCGCCTGCCTGGAGGTATTGGACAGTTTTACCTGAAAAGATTGATAATCAAACTGTTTGGCCACGTTTTGAACACTCCCTCCATGGCCATCAATTCCTAGAGTGGGGTTTGAACCTGGAGCTTCTGGCCCAGAGGTCAAGTCCTAGTTATTGCAAATATTTGGACATTACACAGACAGGAAAGATTTAGAGGGATAAGGGTCAAACGCAGGCAAATGGGACCAGTTCAGTTTAGGAAACCTGACTGGCATGGATGATTTGGGCCGAAGGGCCTGTTTCTGTGCTGTATATCTCTTAAGTTTAAAGTTTATTTATTAGTCACAAGTAAGGCTTACACTAACACTGCAATTAAGTTACTGTGGAATTCCCCCAGTCACCACACTCCGGCGCCCGTTGGGGTCAATGCACCTAACCAGCATGTCAACAGTGGGAGGAAACCTGAGCATCCGGAGGAAACCCACACAGACACGGGGAGAATGTGCAGACTCCGCACAGACAGTGATCCAAGCCGGGAATCGAACCCAGGTCCCTTGCGCTGTGAGGCAGCAGTGCCGACCAGTGTGCCAACGTGCCTGTATCACTCTAACAGGCTCTATGACTCTGACAGGTTGCAAACTGCCCCGCGCTGTTCTGGGGTTGTGCAAGAAACTTCAAAAATGCATAATTCTTCCAACATTAAAACCAGCCTGAGAGTGTTGCCAAAGCCATTCAGTATCAGAGGGCACATCAGAGGTCAGGAATACAAACACAGCTGCTCCAGGGCACCCAGGAATGTCTCCCATCAGTGGCATCTCCGATGCAATAAGGTTAAGGAATTTGGCTTTTCATCATAGAATCATCATAGAATCCCTACAGTGCAGAAGGAGATCATTCAGCCCATCGAGTCTGCACTGACAATAATTCCACTTAGGCCCCATCCCCGTAATCCCACATGTTTACCCCGTTAATCCCTCTAACCTCTGCATCTCGGGACGTTAAGGCGCAATTTAGCATGGCCAATGCATCTAACGTGCACATCTTTGGACTGCGGGAGGAAACAGGAGCCCCTGGGGGAAACCCAAGCAGACATGGGGAGAATGTGCAGACTCTGGACTGACGGTGACCCAAGCCGGGAATCGAACCCTGGTCCCTGGAGCTGTGAGGCAGCAGTGCTACCTCCACAGTGCCGTCCCATTTTTCACCTTTAAAGTGTAAGTACATGGAACAAAGTGCCAAGTATGATATCACCACACTCTGCAGTCCCACTCAATGAGATGACGTGAAGAAACACCAGCAGAAAATGGGAAAAAAAGAAGCATTTTTGCAGCACAGGACCACAGCAATAAAGTGTCACTGCGGAACAAGGTTCGATGGTGTTGCTTTTTCTGAAAAAAAAGCATCTTTTCCCTCAGTTTGGAACCACACTACCAAAAATGTAATGAAGTGGATGTGTCATGGGTAAGAGCACACTGCGATAAATATTTCCACTTGTGTGGCTGCCATAACCCACTTGTGGATCATTTGCATCAGCCTCCCTTCTGGAGATATCTATCATATCACACAGCGGGGAAGTCCTATTTATAAACCCCCTTTAGTAGATTCAGGTGGCAATGCGGACTGATCCAATCCTTGCTGCTATCTGTGGTACACACACACATACACACACACACACACACGCACGCACACAGCTACCAACTGGAGCCTCTTGAACAGCTGACAGATGTTGAGCAGAATGGTGAAGGCAGTACTCACTGGTTTTGCATTGACATGTGCGACATCCACTGTGGTCCAGCTTGAAGCCATAGATACAGTCTCTCTCTGTCAGGGTACAGTTTATTAGTAGCTCGCATATTGGAGGCCCAATGGTGATGTATGTTGGCTCTGTGGAGGAAAGGCAGATATATTTAAATATATTTAACGTAGAATGAGAGAGACAGAGAGATGTTAGAAAAATTTGTCTACACGATTCTCCCTTTCTTTGATAGCTAGAGCTCACACTCGGGGATCAGAGAGCTATAGGATCATAGAATACTATAAGGCTACACGGTAGTACAGTGGTCAGCACTGCTGTCTCAATTTCTCCAGGGACCTGGGTTCGATTCTCGGCTTGGGTCACCGTCTGTGTGGAATCTGAATGTTCTCCCTGTGCCCATGTGGGTTTCCTCCGGGTGCTTCTGTTTCCTGCCACAGTCCAAAGAGGTGCGGGTTACGCGCAATGGCCATGCTAAATTACCCCTTAGTGTCCCAGGTTGCGTATGTTACAGGGATTAGTGGAGTAAATATGTGGGGTTACAGGGATAAGGCCTAGGTGGGATTGATATCAGTGCATGCTCAATGGGCTGAATGGCCTCCTTCTGCACTGTAGTGATTATGAATCTCTACAGTGCAGAATGAGGCCATTCAGCCCATTGAGCATGCACTGATATCAATCCCACCCATGCCCTATTCCTCTAACCCCACGTATTTCCCCTGCGAATCCCCCTGACATGAAGGGACAATTTAGCGTTGTGGGGGAGGGTGCTGTTTGCTTGTTCCAATGGATTTTAAAGATTCTCTGTAGTTCTATTTGAAGAGCTTGGGCGATTCTCAATATCCCGATCAACAACGCTGCCTCAACCGCCACCCAGGAGGTAAGATGGATGGCTCAATCATCTCTCTGCCTGTTTATGGGCTATATCGGGAGCAGAATACTTTTGCATTTGCTTGCAACAATCACTGCCCTTCAAAACTAATTAATTGTGTGAGGTATTCCGAGACGTCTCTAGGTGATAAAGCTGTGTGTATCAGTGCCAGTTTAAAAAAGATTTTAATTGAACTTAACTTGTGCCTCAGCTAACAGGGCGATATTCTACTAAAGATGTTTCATTTGTTGGGCTCTACCCTCCTTTCATAATGTGTCCTAGTTTATTTTGTTTTGTACATTCACTGATTATACAATCCCTGCACTGCAGAAGGAGGCCATTTGGCCCAACGAGCCTTCAACGATGATGATCCCACCCAGGCCCTATCCCTGTAACCCCATCTATTTACCCTACTAATCCCCCTGACACTAATGGACAATTTAGCACAGCCATTGAGAATTTAGCATGGGAATTAAGAATCAACTGTTAGCCATGAAACCATTGTTGATTATCGGGAAAACCCATCTGGTTTTAGGGAAGGAAATCTGCTGCCCTTACCTGGTCTGGCCTACATGTGACTCCAGAGCCACGGCAATGGTTTGACTCGCATATGCCCCCTGAACGAGGACAACTAGGGATGGACAATAAATGTCTAGCCAATGATGGCCATGTCCCACGAATGAATTAAAAAAAATTTCAATTTACAAGGGCCCAGGATATTTCTGCAGCTGATAACTGACTGCATATGGGGGTAATCAGGGAATCATAGGGAAGGGATCTTGTTGGATTTTGCCAGCTTCCTATTTTGGCTATCATTATGATCTCCTGCTTTCTGCTGAATGAGGTAAATATTTGCATTTCAGCCTTGTAGAGTTCACTCCAAGGGTTCAGTTAGAAACTGGAGACTGGGTTGTGTACGCTGTACCATACCGAACAGGGGAAGCCCCATGCTAATCCCTGGTCGGTGATGAGATAGTTGACCTCGATTGTGGTTGAACCTGGGGTGAGGAGCAGGGTCCCTCTGCCTGACTGTTAATGCAGCACGCCCAACACAATTGCACTGCTCGCCTTACGCACGTGCAGGTTGGTTAGGTTGATATGTAATGCTGCTATAGTTGAATAGCTTACTGTTACTCGCTTTGTAAGCTCACAAATGAAGAAAGTTAACACAATCAATATAATGAAAATAAAACTACACTGATTCACTGCTGATTTCCCTGCTGTTTGTTGCCACACAGAGTGGGGATATATTTGCTGAATAACAACAGTTTCTGCATTCCATAAGGAATTCATAGTGTGACAGGCTTTGAGCCACACTTGTATGCTGTAGAGCTTTATAAACACAGGTGGCACCAGTAATAATCATATAGCTGGGATCCTATACCTAACTGTGACTGTAACACTATATTCCCCACTCTCTCCTTCCTTCTCCCCTATGTACTCGATAAACGGTATGCTTTGTCTGTAGGACACACAAGAAACAATATTTTGCACCATATCCTAATCCATGAGTAGTAGAGGTGGGTACAATTTTGTCTTCTAGATAGTTACATGGGTATGATGGGTATGGAGGGATATGGGCCAAATGCAGGCAATTGGGGTTAGCTTAGGGGTTCTTAAAAAAAAGGACGGCATGGACAAGTTGGGCCGAAGGGCCTGTTTCCATGCTGTAAATCTCTATGACTCTCCCATGCTGTAAATCTCTATGACTCCATGTAACAATAATAAATCAAATCAAATTGAATAACCATGGGGTGGCACAATGGCACAGTGGTTAGCACTGCTGCATCAATGCCAGGGACCTGGGTTTGATTCCTGGCTGGGGTCACTGTCTGTGAGAGTCTGCATATTCTCCCCGTGTATGCATGGGTTTCCTCTGGGTGCTCCAGGTTCCTCCCACAGTCCAATGATGTGTGGGTTAGGTGGATTGGTCATGCTAAATTGCCCCTTGGTGTCAGGGGGACCAGCTAGGGCAAATGCATGGGGTTATGGGGATAGGGCCTGGGTGGGATTGTGGTTGGTGCAGACTTGATGGGCCAAATGGCTTCCTTCTGCACTGTAGGGATTCAATGATTCTAACCAAGGATGCAGATGTATTGTCATATCTACAAACAACTGGATGAACAAAAATTTAGTGGTCTGAAAGGAGCTACTAATTTATGTGTGATGAAGGGGACATGGTTTGGTGTATCCAGTTATATCATGAACACCAAAGAAATAGAACAACAGAAGATACTTTTACATATCAGCGATTTATTGGTTGCTGTTAAGTTACAGATCAGTGATGATCTAATTGAATGGGGGAAGGGCTCGTTTGTAAGTTTATAGTGCCTTTGTTGCTTTCACTCCATGAACCTTATTAAGGTGTTAGCCATCGTTCAATTGATAGCATCCTAGTCTCTGGTCCAGGACTCGATCACAGAAGTCTAGCCTGACACTCTGAGGAGATGTGGAACTGACGGAGGCATTTGTTTTTCAGTCTCGATTCATGCAATAGATCCCTTGGCAAAAACAACATCACCAAAAAGCCAGACTACCTGGTCATTATTACGTTGCTGTTTGTGGGAGCTTGCTGCGTACAAACTGGCTGCAATATTTCCCACATTACAACAATGTCTGCACTTCAAGGTACCTCACTGGCTGTTAAGTGTTTTGGAATGTACAGAGGTCACGAAGGATGCCATATAAATGCAGATTTTTCTTTCTGAACTGTGTATCCCTTCCACAACCAGAGGTCCGCCTGGAAAGATGAGAACCAAAATTCTCTCCTCATGAGAAATGTCTTCATATGTTATATATGCTAAATTCTCAGTCTGGACTGGGCAGAGGGTAGTTCCAAACGAGCTCATAAGGAGGTCTTGTGGCCCAGTATGTAGCCTCCCCTGCCTCTGAGCCAGAAACATAGATACAGTAGCAGGGGTAGGCCATTCAGCCCTTTGAGCCTGCTTTGCCATTCATTATCATGGCTGAACATCAGATTCAATATCCTGATCCCCCTTACTCCCCATATTCCCTTTAACCCCTAGAGCTATATCTAATTTCTTCTTGAAATCACACAACGTTTTACCCTCTATTACATTCTCTGCTCGTGAATTTCACACATTTACCACACCCCGGATGAAGAAATTTCTACTCACCTCAATTCTAAAAGGTTTACCCCTTATCCTCAAACTATGACCCCTAGTCCTGGACTCCCACACCATCGGGAACATTCTTCCTGAATCTACCCTGTCCAACCCTGTTAGGATTTGATAAGTTTCTGTGAGATCTCTCATTCTTCTAAACTCCGGTGAGTATAATCCTAATCCACTTAGTCTCTCTCTCTCATATGACAGACCTGCCATCCCAGGAATCGGCCTGGCAAACCTTCGCTGTACTCCCTCTATAGCAAGGACACCCTTCCTCAGGTAAGGACACCAAAACTGCACACAAGAAGCTCTGGGTTCGTGCCTCACCCCGGAACTTGGTGGCCAAGGAAAGCGTGTTCATAGTGCGGCCAAATAGGTTGAATCCTCCCAGCGCACACCATCACTGTCCGTGACTGCAACATTGCATGTAACATTACATTGCATGTAAAAGGTGCGTGTTGCAAAACCTCCCTGGGAACGAACTGTGCCGCCCCACCACACTGCTCCACACGAAAGGTGCCGCACGATAGCAGGGTGAAAGCTTACAACAGTACACTCAGGGCGTGCACACAGCACCGGGCTCCTGCACAGAGAGGGGGGGGAGGGAGGGAAACCGCAAATAGCTGAGGCACCATGAGATGCCTTTGAGGATTGTATCAAACTCTTCCTGAGAGTGCTACGAATGCAAGTCAAATCCGATTTAAAAATTAACAGGACTTCACTCCACCTCGCCAAACAAATTGATTGCATTGTCCTGATCCTTTCCTTTTTATTACCGTGCTGTAAAGTAAACCTGCCAAAACCCTCAGCGCAGGGAGCATATTTCACATTTCAAACTGAACTCAGTGGCTATTTACCGTGGAAAGAATGTCTCCTGGACTGAAACTTGTGAGGCCAGAGTGTCAAAGATCACAGGCACAGCCCATTTATCACCAGCCAGCTCTGGCTAGGCAGCAGCGCGACAGGTTTAGCTTAGAATTAACAAAACGATCTTGCAAAACAAAGCAACGGACGGCGCACCTGGCTACAATTGAAAAATGCCATTTAATTAATCTCTGGCAGGCCAATAATGGAATTTTAAGTGCTATTTTTACTTCAGATTCAGAGCTACAGCTTCCACCCTGGCTTGAGTTTGGAATCGGCTGGCTTCATTCTGACTTTACTTCTGACTCCTAACATCTGCAGGAGTTTTCTACTGTATTTGGGCTAGGGGTCAAGCAGTGCATGGCATACGCAGCAATGAAGCTGGTTGGATGGTCCTTAGTCGAGGGGTCAATAACCAGGGGGCGCAGATTGAAGGTGAGGGGCAGGAGATCTTTTTTGTTTAAAGCACTTTTTTAAAGTTTACTTGTTAGTCACAAGTAAGGCTTACATTAACACTGCAACGAAGTTACTGCCACAATCCGGCACCTGTCCGGGTCAACGCATTTTGAGGGGACTTGAGGAAAAACAGCCTCACCCAGAGGGTGATGGAAAACTGGAATTCAGTGCCAGAAAGGGTAGTAGAGGCTGGAACCCTCACAGCATTTAGATGAGCACCTGAAGTGTTGTAGCATTCAAGGCTACGGATCGAGTGTTGGAAAACGGGATTGGAATTGATAGATGCTTGATGGCTAGTGCAGAAACAATGGGACGAATGGCCTTTCTCTGTGCTGTGACACTCTGCGATGACCGTACTCGCTTCCTGGCTTCTGATTTTTCAACATCTTCAAAATGGTAGCTTAATTTGGGCTGTATTTACCCTAATCTGCACAAGGCGATCAGTCAGACGCAATAGGAAAGGGGGCTATTCTATAAACTTTGAAAAAGTCTCCAAACATTTCACATTTTCTTTGAACCCCGGGCCTGATTTTAACACGTCAAAACTCTTTCACTTACACGGGGTTAAAATTAGGCCCAGGTCTGGCTCCATGATAGGCAGTGGGCCAACCGATTTCGTTGGCAAGTGGCCTTCGCGGCGGAACTTTTAGCATTCAAGACACAGAAGGTGCCAGGTGCATCAATAAAGAATGGCCTTGAGCAGCCTGAAATGGACTAGACTGCTAATGCATTATCTTCATTACAAGCTCTACTCCACAAAACCAAAAAACATCAGCTGGACATGTAGCCTATCTACGAGCTGATAATTAGTTTCCTCTGGGGATGATGGTTTAACGTTGGGTTCTAGCCAACAGTCATATTATTAATACGCAAATTTTCCGTGGGAGGAATTTTAGTGTACCTTCTCACACACGTCGATTTAAAAGTTTATTATTTTGTTTATTGGTCACAAGTAGGGTTGCATTAACACTGCAATTAAGTTACTGTGGAAATGCCCTAGCTGCCACGCTCCAGTGCCTGTTCGGGTACACCGAGGGAGAATTTAGCGTGGCCAATGCATCTAACCAGCACGTCTTTCGGACTGCGGGAGGAAGCCGGGGCACCCGGAGGAAACGCACGCAGACACGGGGGAGAACGTGCAGACTCGGCACAGGCAAGCCGGGGATCCGAACCCGGGTCCCTTGCGCTGCCAGGCAGCGGCGCTAACCAAAGGCGACGCAAATTTTGGCGGCGGCTTAAGAAGAGCGCTGAAAAAGGGGCCCCGAGGATTGAGAACCGCTGGGCCCACTTGGCCGTGTTGGAGTGGGGCTGGGGGGGGGAAGGAGGCGAGCCTGCTGAGAAAGAGGGAGGGTTGCAAAATATAAATAAAACCGCAGGCAGCCGAGTGGGGGGGGGGGGGGGGAAAAAAAAACGAAACGAGACGCCGACTGAAACTCTCTTGCACAACTTTCCATTCCGTCCCGGGAAAACATTCCATCAGCCTCTCGTGTGCGACATTCTTTCCATTTCTTCACATATCTGGGCCTTCACCGCACCACTCCAATCAGAGTCCCAGGTATCTGAAATCCTTTGGCAGGGGGGGAGCCTCGCGTTGTGCGGGAGGGAGGGAAGGAGGGAGGGGGAAAGAAAAAAAACCTCTCTTGGCCTCGATTGTTTTCAGCGAGGTGGATGATTCCAGTTCAAGGTCAAAGGCAGTCTAGGCTGTTCGCAGTTGCCATGGAAACTAAAAGCAGGTGTTGAGTTTGAAGCTTAACTGGGGGGGGGGGGGATTGAGGGGGGGACGGAGGAGGGGGGTGAGGGGGGGTTGGAGAACGGAGAGGCAGCTTCCCACCACCCCCACCCCCCCCTTCGCGTACACACAGCCGGCCTATCTGCAAAAGGCATTGTTCTGAAAAATGTCAAAATAACCTTAGGCCGGAGCCTCAACTTTGCGGTGTTGGATAAGCGCCCCCCCCCCCTCCACCGCCACCACCGCCCCCCCCCCCCCCCCCCCCCCCCCGGGTCCAACCCCCACCCCCCACCCCGCTGCAGCTCCACTGCACCAGCTGCTGAGTGCGACGGGGATGCAGCAGAGTTCAGCTTATTCCAGCTATTAATCATCGGGTGCAGCCAATCTCGTGGGGGTTGGACCCGGGGGGGGGGGGGGAGGGGGGGGGGGGGGCGGTGGTGGCGGTGGAGGGAGGGGGCCGGGGGCCACGTGAGACACAGACCCTCAGGGTAGGGGGTCGGGGGGGGTGGTGGTGGTGGTGGTAGGGGAATGAGATGGGGGAGGATCCATGGGCATCGACAGAATGTGTTTAAAAGGAGCAAAAGTCAACGCGCGTTGACGTCTAAGTCTCAACTTGAGTTCGACACTCTCAAAGGGTTACTGCGTTAATTTGTGCTTCGGACCTTATCCGTAGTGTTGGTATTTCAGAAATGACCAACTTATCCATCGGCCAAATTATATACATCATAATAACACCCAGTGCCAGCTAAGTCAGCCTTTGATTGCTGCAGGCAAAAGTAAAGTTTAAAAGTTTATTTATTAGTGTCACAAGTAAGGCTTACCTTAACACTGCAGTGTAGTTACTGTGAAAATCCCCCAGTCACCACCCTCCGGCGTTTGTTGGGATACACTGAGGAAGAATTTAGCACGGCCAGTTCACCTAACCAGCCCATTTTTCAGTGTTTAGCACTACTGCCTCAGAGCGCCAGGGACCCGGGTTCAATTCGGGTCACTGTCTAGGTGGAGGTTGCACATTGTCCCCTTGTCTGCATGGGTTTCCCTCGGGTGCTCCAGTTTCCTCCCACAGTCCAAAGTTGTGCGGGTTAGGTTGACTGGCCGTGATAAATTAACCCTAATGTTCTAGGGTAAATATGTGTGGTTACGGCAATTGGGCCTGGGGGGGTGGTATTGTGGTTGGCGCAGACTCGATGAGCCAAATGGCCTCCTTCCACACTGTAGCGATTCTACGACTGTGGGAGGAAACTTTAGCACCCGGAGGAAACCCATGCAGATACGGGGGGAACATGCAGATTCTGCACAGACATTGATCCAAGCCGGGAATTGAACCCTGGTCCCTGGCGCTTTGAGGCAGCAGCGCTAACCACTGTGTCATTGTGCCCACCCCGGTGAGGTTGGGGTGGGATGGACAGGGAAACCGTAAGGGAAGGTAAGGAAGAGGAAGTGGGAGATTCAGGAAGGGCTTTTGATCCTTGCTGTCCTATTTCACCTGACCATCCAAGGCTTTAACAATACACTCAGGTTTGAGAGGCAGCCCACACTTGCTTCTCCTACCAATGGAGTAAATTTAAAGCAGTGGCAACTTCTGCTACACACTGCGAATGGTTCAGAACTTAACCTATCCCAGTTTCTATGTGGGACTTGCTGTAGTTTGCCAAGAGAGAGTGAGTTGGCCTTCTGTGCTACCTATATCTATGATCTCTGAACCCAGAAGCAGGAAAGTGCTGGGGCTGGGGGTGGTGGAGGCAACCCTCTGAGAATGGGAACATTTTCTGGCAGGTTCTTTCAGTTAAAGACTGATGGAGTAATCAGGGCTACATCACCAGCCAGCCAGGCACCAGGCACTTTATGGGCCTGGTGAGGTGAAACACTCACAATTCATCAGCTGCCTTGTGTACTGTGTGTGTGAGAGTGTGCGTGTGTGTGTGTATACTGAATGTGTATGTGTACTGTGTGTATGTATGTGTATGTATACTGTGTGTGTGTGTGTTTGTGTACTGTGTGTGTGTCTGTGTGTGTGTGTATGTGTACTGTGTGTGTGTGTGTGTGTGTGTGTGTGTGTGTGAGTGTTTGTGTGTGTGTGTACTGTGTGTGCGTGTGAATGTGTACTGTGTGTGTGTCTGTGTGTGTGTACTGCGTGTGTGTGTTTGTGTGTGCTCTGTACTGTGTGTGTGTGTCTATGTACTGTGTGTGTGTGAGAGTGTGTGTGTACGTGCATGTGTACTGTGTGTGTGTGTTGTGTGTGTGTGAGTGAGTGTGTGTGTGTTCTGTGTGTGTGAGTGAGTGTGTGTTCTCTGTATACGTGTGTGTACGTGTGTGTGCGTGTGTCTATGTACTGTGTGTGTGTGAGAGTGTGTGTGTACGTGCATGTGTACTGTGTGTGTGTGTTCTGTGTGTATACGTGTGTGTACGTGTCTATGTACTGTGTGTGTGAGAGTGTGTGTACGTGCATGTGTACTGTGTGTGTGTGTTCTGTGTGTATACGTGTGTGTACGTGTCTATGTACTGTGTGTGTGAGAGTGTGTGTGTACGTGCATGTGTACTGTGTGTGTGTTCTGTGTGTATACGTGTGTGTACGTGTCTATGTACTGTGTGTGTGAGAGTGTGTGTGTACGTGCATGTGTACTGTGTGTGTGTTCTGTGTGTATACGTGTGTGTACGTGTCTATGTACTGTGTGTGTGTGAGAGTGTGTGTGTACGTGCATGTGTACTGTGTGTGTGTTTGTGTGTGTGTGCGCTCTGTGTGTGTGTGTGTGAGTGAGTGTGTGTGTGTTCTGTGTGTATACGTGTGTGTGTGTACGTGTGTGCACTGTGTGTGTGTGCACTGTTTGGTGTGTGCATGTCTATGAGAGAGTGTTTATGTGTGTGCACTGTGTGTGTGTATGGATGTGCGTGTGTTTCTTAGTTGCTTGTCTTACAGAATCCTTCACAGTTCCTTCTTGCATCTCAATCTTTTTCATCCCCTCCTCTCCTAAAGCAAAGGGTCCATTCTAACGTTTTAAGTTTATTTATTAATATATTAACATGCTTACATTAACACCGCAATGAAGTTACTATGAAAATCTCCTAGTCGCCACACTCCGTCACACTGAGGGAAAATTTAGATGGCCAATACACCTAACCAGTACATCTTTCAGACTGAGGGAGGTAACTGGAGCACACAGGAAGGGAACCCACGCCGACATGAGGGAGAATGTGCAGATTCCGCACAGTGACCCAAGTCGGGAATCGAACCCCAGTTCCAAGCGCTGTGAGGTAGCAGTGCTAACCACAGTGCCCCCACGCCCACCATTTTCACACATCAATCAACAATTCTACTAGTGAAGGCCAGGGGATTATTAAATGGAGGTGCACCATAACAGGCCTGCCTTAACCCTAACCTCTACATGTGCTCTTTCCAACACCTGCTGGATCTCGATCTGGCATGGATCTCCAAGTGAGATTTTTTGATCCCTACCTCAGGAAATAATGAAGTAACTTTAATGCCTTTACTGTCATCCCAACATGGCTTGCACATGGTTTGTATATCTATGATTCTATCTATCTATCTATCTATCTATCTATCTATCTATCTATCTATCATTCTCCTGTTAGGAAAGTGGTTGGGTGGTCCATTGTCAAGACTTTGACTGCATCCTTTGGGGCATCACCCCTGGGGGCAGAATGGGGCCTGTAAACGATGACTGGCTTGCAACTCAAAAGGGCTGGAACCAGTGTCCCTGTGGGAACGTTGACTGGCGCTGTTGTGGGAGGGGGGGGGGCATTTGCATGAAGCACTAGGGTGGAGATAGAAGAGGGGTGGGGAAGACAAGAAGAATTGGAGGAAAGACTGGTTCGGAAAGAGGAGAAGTTAGACACAGGGAAATGTGAGACTGACGGGGTTTGAGTGCAAATGCGTTAATGTAAGAGCTGTAATAAATAAGGTTGGTGAGCTGAAAGCACAAGTAGCTATAATATAGTGGCTATTGAGAGACATGGTGCAAACAAGGGGAAGAAAGGGGGACATAATAGTCCTGGCTAAGATACATTAAGGGAGGAGAAAGGGAGAGAGTGTAACAATATTGATCAACAATATTGCTGCCACATTGGAAATGAATGGTGTACTTGAGTACTTAAAGACAGAACCTATTTAGTTAGAATTAATGAATAATATAGCAGCTACCATGCTGTGGGGTGAATAATAAGAAGCTACCAAAACAATGAGAAGGAGCAAATTTGCAGTCAAATTTCAGAAAGGTGCAAGAATTTTCAAGTTATGTGCCAAAAGTAGACTCTATTATCCGACATAGACCTGAAAAATCACAGTGTGAAGGGCAAAGAGAACTTCCTTGATCAGTATGTTTCCAGCCTAGTGAGGAAGGACGTAATCCTGCCCAGTTCTGGGAACCGAGGGCAAGTAAGTGAAGTATTCTTCATTGGGGAGCATTTGGATAACAGCAATAACAATAACTGTAGGTTTAGAGCAGTTAGTTGGCAGGATAAGTTGGGAAGGCTGTCACAAATGTTGTATGGAGCCTTTGGCATAACAGACAGAGGCAAAGGGTAAGAGTTTAACACAACCAAAGCCCATTCACGTGCAGATTTAAAATAGTGCCTATAAAATGCAAAACCAGGGCAGTTAAGCTAACTAAACCTTTCCAGAAAAGTGGTTGGATCCCAACATCATGTTCAATTCTAGGCACCTCAGCTTAGGAACGATGTCAAAGCCTTAAAGTGGGTGCACAGTAGGTTTACTAGAATAGTCCCAGGATGAAAAACTTCAGTAATTGGATAAACTGGAGTAGTTCTCCTTGGAGCAGTGATGGTTAAGGGAGATTTTCGAGGGGTGCATGTAATTATTCAGAACATATTTGATGGTATAAATCAGGAGAAACCGCTTTCTGTGATAGACGAGTTGCTAAGTAGAGTTCGCAGGTCAAAGCTGATTGCCAGAACAATCAGTGGTGAGAAAGAAAGGAAATGCATGCAGAGTGTTGTTACGATCTGGGCTGCACTGGCTATAAAGTTTTAAAGTTTATTTATTTAGTAATGTCACAAGTAGGCTTACAAAAGGTGGTGGAAGGAGATTGAAGTCAGAGGTAGATAGGTTCTTGATTGGTCAGGGGATCAAAGGTTACAGGGAAAAGGCGGGAGAATGGGACTGAGAAACATATCAGCCATGATCAAATGGCAGGGCAGATTCGATGGGCTGAATGGCCCAATTCTGTTCCTCTACCTTATGGTCTGTTATGGAAACATTGGCACTATTGTCTCTCTGCTTGACCTACTGAGATTTTCCTGTTACAGTCTGTTCTTACCTGTTAAAGGGCGGATGGGGCTTTGATTTAAGGACTGCGCTCCTGACAAGGCAGCACTTCCTCAGTGCCACACTTCTAAGTTTCAGCCTATTACCCTCTACCTATCAACAATCAACAATCTTCTTGCTCATAAGCAAGAGTGCTGCTGATTAGGTCATGGCTGGGGTGCCACAGCGAGGTACCGAGAAGCTGAACGGAATCAAAAGCTCGGAGCTGCTTTTCCCAGAGGGGATGAGTCCTGTCTGCAAGCTGACTGTTTGCAGACAGGCTGGAGTGGCTTTTTTTCTCTGTGTATCGAGGTGCAGATTCAAACACAGTTTTTTTTTGTAGATGCCTGCAATTAAATGAGCTGCAAGGAGAGGACAATGGAAATAATTTCACCCAAAAAGAAAAATGCAGACTGAAAAAAAAATTTCACTTCACCAGACAAGACTCAACAAATAGCTCCAGAATCACTGCCAGGCTCCCGTGCAGTTGAATAGACAAACAGTAGCTAAGCTTGGGGGGGAAAAAAATGCCCCACACAATCTAATCTCCTTTTGACTGCTGGTGAGTGAAACCAATGCAGGAGGGAATAATGGGTGAGAAAATAGCACAAGTCTCCGTGGGGGTTGGAGCAGAGAAACTGAACCCATTGGTCCTAGGGGAGGATGTATCAATTTAATCCTACTTGTCTCGACCCAGCCACCCGCACAACACACCTCTCCAACCTGACTATTTCCCCCTCTCTCTCTATCATCCTCCTACACCCAGGGGTGCAGTTATTTACTGAGACCAAGCCTTTTGGAATGTCAGCTATGCCTGTTTCTCAATAGCTGATTGTAGTCATGCACACGTCAGTAGTCTTGCAAGGTTGAGTACATTGCCCTGATTTTGGGGGATGGGGGGGAGGGAGTGGGACTCAGGATCTGTGACTGTGTGTCTGTGAGTGTGCGTGCATGACATGAGTGTGTCTATGTGTGTGCACTTATGTTGAAAGGGTTTTACGGGGATTAAACAGAGTGAATTGTTTCGGAGATTTAATTCTTTGGCAATGTGTCGGAATTCTTCGACAACATACATGTGTGTGTAATTTATACAGTGCATGCAGTCTAGCGCAATGGGCAACACATTCTTATCTGACATTCACAGAGCATGGAATTTATTTTGCATATAGAAAGGAGATAATATCTGGTCTAGAACCAGTACCTGCGAGCTAAAAGCAATTTAAAAGTTTTTTTTTCCTCTCTGGTCCCCATTTGTCTGCTTGCTGTATCCATGGTAACTACCTCACCTTGGCTGTCCCACAGTGTAAGAAACTCACTGTTCTACGTTGGCCTTGTGGAAGTGAATGCAAAAAAAAGTACACAAGGCTAATTTGGCGTCAATTTTCTGTAGATTTTTTCACTGCATTGATGCCAAATCTGTAATACAAATTTGGTTCCTCCAGCAATAAATTTATTTATCAGACCGTACACTCATGTCTTTGTTGTCTCCAGACCTGGCAATTACAATCCTCTTCTGGCTGTCCATTCAGAATTCACCCTCATTAAACTGTGGCTTCATCTAAAACTCTCCTACCCCTCTGTTACCCTGCGTCATTTTCATCGCTATCATTCTCACTGATCTACACCTCAAACTCAAGTTCTTATAGGAACTGCGAGCAGAAAAAGGCTAATATCCACCCAATCTGTCTTCAATCACCTTGGCAGTCTTGTAAGCTCCTCCAGCTCTACATTTCTCTCTCTGAACTGTAGTTTCCACTCACTCCAGCCCCTTTAAGTTTACATTTATTTATTAGAGTCACAAGTAGGCTTCCATTAACACTGCAATGAAGTTACTGTGAAAATCCCCTAGTCGCCACACTCTGGCACCTCTTAGGGTACACTGAGGGAGAATTTAGCGCGGCCAATGCACCCAACCAGCATGTCTTTTGGACTGTGGGAGGGAACCAGAGCACCTGGAGGAAACGCACGCAGACACAGAGGAACGTGCAGACTCTGCACAGACAGTGACCCGAGACTGGAATCGAACCTGGGTCCCTGGTGCTGTGAGACAGCAGTGCTAACTGTGCTGCCTTATGTGCACCCATCTTCTTCACCCCATTATTAGATGTGAAAAAAAAGCCTTCTGCTGCTTAGATCCCGTGCTCTGGAATTCCCTGGCCCAAAGTCTTCTGCCTCTGTACCTCCCTCTGTTTCTTTAAGATCTTCCTTAAAATTCACCTCTTAAGACACCTGCTTCTATAATGTAGTTTTTGGCCAGGCTTCTGGCAATGGCATTCTTAACAGTTGTAGGAGATGAGGGCAAGTGAGCCCACGATGAGCAATTATCTGGGCTGTGCTTCGTGTTAGCTCAACAATAATCAGGGAAATGGGAATTTTCTCCAAAAGTAGGGGACTTGCCCAATGGCTGAAAGTACAGGAGCAGCTCTACTCAACCTGCCCCACATGCCACAACCAAGCTCTACACAACTCAGGCAGATGATCTGCCCAAGTTTGTGGGTTCTGCTCCCTGAGGCAAGCATGTGCGACCTCCATGAGGTGCTGGTCAATCAGTAACCCCTATAGCAGCGTTGCTGGAGCAAGTCCGGAGAGGTGAATGCGTCAGGCTCATCTGGGCCAGTCAGGCAGATCCTGACGGAGAGAAAAGGAGGAAGAGTGAGTTGGAAATGGAGGTTTGAGAGGGCAAAGGAAGAGGGGGAGAGGGGTTTCAGGTCCTTCCCCCACTCCCACACCACCATTCAAGGCTGTAGGCAGGCCACCAGAAGTGTGGGAAGGAGCCCTTAAGTGATTCAATTAATTTGTCACTTCAGGGTCTCAACTGACCCAACAGAGAGCAGGCAACCACCACCAGCCCCTCTGCTGGGAAAATACCAGGGGAGGCAGAGAGGTGATGAGAATAGTATCCCCCCACACTCTGACCATCCCATCCAATTTTACACTCCGTCAGCCAGCTCACTCCTGGGTGGGGTTGCGAGGGGGCTTTGGGCTGCAGCACAGTGGTTAACACTGCTGCCTCACAGTGCCAGAGACCCAGGTTCAATTCTGGCCTCGGGTCACTGTGCGGAGCTTGCACGTTCTCCCCGTGTTTGCGTGGGTTTCCTGCAGGTGCTCCGGTTTCCTCCCACACTCCGAAGATGTGCAGGTTAGCTGCATTGGCTGCACTAAATTGTGTCTTGGTATCTCAAGATGGTTAGGAGAATTAGTGGGGTAAACATGTGGAGCTTTGGGCGGGGGCCTGGGCGAGATGCTCTGTGAGTGAGCCAGTGCAGACTCGCTGGGCCGAATGGCCTCCTTCTGCGCTGTGGAGATTCAATGATTCCAAGTAAGATCCCAGCCTTAGTGCCTGAAGAACAGTAAATGTAATTGCTGCCTCATTGCTAGTTGGCACAGTGAGTTGGGAATACCAACACTGATATCTTTCCATCTCCATAAGGAAGACCAGCGTAGGGAATGGTCATTTTACCCATCGAGCAAATTCCTTTTATGCCACATACCCTCTCACAGCCGCTCCTCCAAACCCCTGAAAGAGAACTCTCCGCATACACAACTGCCCAATTCCCAAGGGAATTAAACAACTCTCTGGAATACTCGTCTATTGTGACATCTTCCTCATTCATCTCTGGCCTGCTGACATCCCACACTCTTAATTTGCCACGATTTCAGTTTGAATGACAGAATTCAATTACTGATCCTGACAAACAGCCGTCAGGATCAGTAATTCCTCCCAGCCAGTAACTCTCGGATTAAGTGCTTAACAGTCAGTATTTCACCGAAGATATTCCAAAACGAGTAGACAGAAATGGAGAGGACACCAACAGCACTGCGGAAATTCTTCAGAAAGTAGGCTGTGAATCTGTCCCAGCTACCATTTGGTCTGGACTGCAGAGCTTTCGTCTAAATATTTTATTAGTATTTGTCAATAAAACATGAATGAAAATATGAGAAACAGCAATTCAAAATCCTGAAGGATTTTTTTAATCTCCATCAGATAATTGCTGCCTAAGTCATTACTCTCAGTTTTGTAGATAGTACAAGATGGCAATATTGACTTTGGTAAATTGTGTAAAACTGGTAATAATGAATAAACTGTCCAACACAGATCTGGTCCAAGCTCCCTTTCCATTAGGAGAGGTGTACTTGTCTGCTAATTATTTTGGCCATTTCACAATGTCACCACCCGAGCTCTCTGTCATCTCAAACATCCAGCCAATTAAAAACAGACAGAAAGGAGACCTTTTGTTTTCCAATCCCTCCACAGACCCATCCCTCCCTATCCCGGTAATCTCTGCCAACCCTTTGGAATATTTGTACCCCTCCAATTCTGGCCTCACTTGCATTCCCAATTATAATCACTCCTTCAACTGCATAGGACCTGGAATTTCCTCCCTGCGTCCCTCAATCTTGCTTTTCTCCTTTAAGGCACCTCTTAAAACCTATCCCCTTGACCAAGATTTGGATCATCTGACCTATTACCTCATTATGTGGCTGGATGTCATATTTTGTTCAATAATGCTCCTGTGAAGTGCCCTGGAGGCAGTTTTATTAAAGTCAAAGGCGGTAGATAAATGTAAGTTGTTGTGGTTGTTGTTGAATCTGACCCAAATTGCAATCGTCCTCAGAGAATGGTGAGTTGTGGGCAGTTCAAACGCCACATTAGTTGGTGTTCGTCTGAGGCTGAGGCACATTGTTTGGGGGGGGGGGGGGGGGGGTGGCATTCCTGGGTGTCCTACAAAGGGCTGTGAACGCAGCCCAATCCATCACGCAAACCGGCCTCCCATTCATTGACTCGGAAAAGCAGCAAGAATAATCAAGGACCCCAAGTACTCTGGACATTCTCTCTTCCACCTTCTTCCATCAGGAACAGGAAACAAAAGTCTGAGATCGCATAACAACCGACTCAAGAACAGCTTCCTCCCTGCTGCCATCAAACTTTTCAAAGGACCTACCATACATTAAGCAGATCTTTCTCTACACCCTAGCTATGACTGTAATGCTACATTCTGTACCCTCTCCTTTCCTTCTCCCCTATGAACAGTATGCTTTGACCGTAAAGCGCGCAAGAAACAACACTTTTCACCAGATAGCAATACATGTGACAATAATGAATCAAATCAAATCCTTGAAATTGACTGACACTGAAATGGGAAATGGTTCTATTTTGCAGTGGTCAACTTCCTTCAGGTCTTGAGGAGCACATATTTCATCCATTGAAAGAAAAAGCTGGTTATGCTTTTTAATCTCATGAACGTGCCTGAGATTGAACTACCTTCAGGATGTAATTTGCGCTGCAAATGTCTTCATTTCTTCATTCCAATACTATTTTTGGGGATTTGTTTGTATTATTTTGTAGTGTGATAGCTTCCTGCAATTTATTATAATAACACCTATATTGTACAGCATCTTATCATGTAGAAACGTCTTGAAGTGCCTCAAACAATGAGTTGCTTTTGAAGGACAATGATTGATATGAAGGCAGATACTGCACAGTGACTCCCTATACACTGCACTGGGGTGAGGGTGAAGGGGGGCAAAACTAGTCTCCAACGATAGTAATCCTTTGAATGGCTTTTTAAGAGGTCGTCCCAAAAGATCACACACCAAGGCCAGGATTCTCAGATCTCGTTCACCCTGCCACTGCTGCCAGCAAGAATGGAGAATTTGGTGCTCAGCCAGAACTCCATTCACTGCAGCGGGACTGGAGAATCCCAGCCATGAGCAAGGTTTAAAGTTTATTTATTTATTGATTCACAGGTAGGCTTACATTAACACTGCAATGAAGTTACTGTGAAAATCCCCTAGCTGCTACACTCCGGCACTCCCTCGAGGGAGAATTTAGCACGGCCAGTGCACCTAACCAGCACGTCTTTCGGAATGTGGGAGGAAACCGGAGAACCCGGAGGAAACCCACGCAGACATGGGGAGAATGTGCAGACTCCACACAGACAGTGACCCAAGCTGGGAATGAAACCCAAGTCCCTGGTGCTGTGAGGCAGCAGTGCTAACCACTGTGCTACCCAAATAACCAGGAGGCTTGGAAGCTGGGAACAAGGACAGCACTTTGGGTGCGTTAGAAGACTGGAAAATTCAGTTGTTTCTTCAGGCTTTTATATTTTTCTCCGTTGGGTTTGCAGTGCTAACCATGGTGCCACACAGAGCGGTCAGAGAATTCTGGCCTTGGTGCTCAGGGTTAACGGCTTGTCTCAGGCCCAGGTCAACTCCAACTTAGAGACCAAAATCAGTCCGTAAAACATACTGTGAAGAAAATGTCGGGAATTGCAAACTCTCAATGGCCACAATTCTCCAGCTATTCACGCCCCACTGCCGCTGCCACTGAAAATGGAGAATTTGGCGCTCACTGCAGTGGGACTGGAGAATTCCAGCCAAGGGTGAGGTTGGAAAATCTGGCCCAACATTTACTTGGTGTAATGTATGTAGTACTGTCTGGATAAACATGAAGGATTGAATCCTCGCACCAAGGGAAACTGACTAGAAGGTGGCAGAGAGCGGGTGCACACCAGCAACACCTCCTGGACTTGAAAACTCGAAAGGCATTTTAAGTGGGTCAAGCTTCATTACATTGGGAATGAAGGGAAGGTGGTAATGAGTGATAATTTGCCTTAAACAATTTTGCCTCAAGGGAAAGTAAAAGTTTATTTATTAGTGTCACAAGTGAGGCTCACATTAACACTGTGATGAAGTTACTGCAAGCTTCCTCAAGTCGGCACACTCCTGCGCCTGTTCGGGTACATTGAGGGAGAATTTAGCATGGCCAACGTACCCTAACCAGCACGTCTTTCAGACATTGGGAGGAAACCGGAGCACCCGGAGGAAACCCACACAGACACGGGGAGAACGTGCAAACTCAACACAGAGAGTGACCCAAGCCGGGAATCGAACCCTGGCACTGTGAGGCAGCAATGCACCGCCAGTTTACCAGACAAGACAATGGGGATGTAATATCTACACTTGAAGACAATCGTTACTAAGGATTTCTGTGATAAGTGATTTTGTTACACTTCGACTGAATTGAAATATGAGAAAGAAAACAAAAATGTCAAATACCATCCCGTTTTGAAAAAAGATCCTGGAAGTGACCGCCCACTCTGATTCTGCGCCCCTCATGCTCAAACACCCACTTCTCACTGGGATTTTGTTTTAGCTGGATTGAGTTTCTGCTACCTAATGCATTAATATAACCGTACGTCTCTTGTCTTGTTCAGCAATGATGTGTTTGCCTCGACTCTGGGAAATGTTGCTTAGATTGCATTGATTCCGAGAACTGACAGCTCAGAATTGCTCTTTGTGTGTGAATGTGTGTGTGTGTGTGTGTATGGATGTGTGTCTGTCTGCGCTGACATCTGATTACACTCACAGCTCTCTGTTGTGTATTCCTCACCATGTCTCAGGGGTGACATCAAGCTCTCAGAGACGACAAATAAAAATATTAACAGCTCGAGTTATTAATTCATCATCAGAAGATTGCAAAGCAGCAATGGAACGGCACTGCCCATCGCAAATTCCTTCAGAGAATTTGGGTTGTGCTAACTCTGGAGGCTTTTTGTTCTGGTGTCTATGAATACCCCTGCAACTTGCATGGGGAATCACTGGTTGACCTCCCTGTAAGATTCATTGAATACGAGCTCCTTGGGAATTGGTAATTAACTCACCAGTTTGTATACCGAGCCCTGTATAAAGCAAGACCCCGAGTGGGCCCATTGTTACACTGTCTCGTTCGGGACCTGTTTGTGTTCACCACAGACTTATGGTTTTACTTTCTGTTATTTTGTACAATAAAGCACTATTCCTTCATGGCCAACTTCTGGAGATATGGCAATGCCCTCTCTCTGCTTTTGCCTGTTAATTTCCTGTACTTCCCACATGGGAAGATCAGCCAGGGGAAGGTCAGCCTTGGGAAGATCAACTGGGGGAAGGTCAGTTATGGGGCTGTTAACGCGCAAATAAGTGCGACGTGCAGGAATGGGACGGCAGTAGTTATGGGAGATTTCAATCTGCATATTGATTGGTCGACCCATGTTGGACGAGGTGGGCTCGAGGAGGAGTTCTTGGAATGCTGCCGGGATAATTTCCTTGAACAGTGTGTGTTGGAGCCGACGAGGGAGCGAGCTATCTTGGATCTGGTGCTATGTAATGAGGCGGGTAGAATTAGGGACCTTGCGGTGAAGGATCCTCTTGGAGAGAGTGATCATTGCATGGTGGAGTTTCTGTTGCAGATGGAGGAGGAGAAAGTGGGTTCCCGGACACGCGTCCTTTGTTTGAATAGGGGGGAGTATGGTAGGATGAGAGAAGAATTGGCGAATGTGGACTGGGGGAGCGCGTTGGAAGGTAGGTCTGCTGAGGAGCAGTGGAGGATCTTTAAGGAGATCTTTCTTGGTGCTCAGCAGAAATTTATTCCGATGGTCAAAAAGGACAGTAGGAGGAGAGGTAATAAGCCGTGGATAACGAAGGAGGTGAAGGAAAGTGTTAAATTAAAAGCGGAGGAATTTAGAGTAGCTAAGAGCAGTGGGCGAGAAGAGGATTGGGAAAGGTTTAAATGTCAACAAAGATTGACAAAGAAGTTGATAAAGGAGGGTAGGAGAAGCTATGAAGCTGGGCTAGCGCTTAATATAAAAAAGGATAGCAAGAGTTTTTATAAATATATAAAAAGGAAGAGGCTGGCTAGGGTGAACGTTGGTCCTTTAGAGGATGAGAAAGGGGAGCTAGTGGTAGGGGATGGGGATATGGCTAAGGTATTGAATAACTTTTTTGTTTCTGTCTTCACGGAGGAGGACGTGAATAATTTGCCGGGTGTTAGCGATGGAAAGGTGGTAGGACTGGAGGGTCTTAATGACATTACTGTTACTAGAGAGGTGGTGCTCGACAGACTGGAGGGGCTGATTGTGGACAAGTCCCCAGGACCGGATGGAATGCATCCGAGGGTTCTGAAAGAAATGGCGGAGGTTATAGTGGATGCCTTGGTGGTTATTTTCCAGACGTCGCTGGATTCCGGGGAAGTGCCGGAAGATTGGAAAACGGCTAATGTTACGCCGTTGTTTAAGAAGGGTGCCAGGCAAAAGGCGGGGAATTATAGGCCGGTTAGTTTAACGTCTGTGGTAGGTAAAATGTTGGAATCCGTCATTAAGGAGGAAATTGCGAGGCATCTTGAAGGGAATTGCTTGATAGGGCAGACGCAACACGGTTTCATTAAAGGGAAGTCGTGTCTGACAAATTTACTGGAGTTCTATGAGGATGTGTCTAGGGCAGTGGATAGAGGAGAGCCGGTGGATGTGGTCTTTCTGGATTTTCAGAAGGCGTTTGACAAGGTACCTCACAAGAGGTTATTGCAGAAGGTCAGGGGACATGGAGTTGGGGGTAGGGTGTTAGCGTGGATAGAGGATTGGTTGTCAAATAGGAGGCAGAGAGTGGGGGTCAATGGGTGCTATTCGGATTGGCGGTTGGTGACTAGTGGGGTGCCCCAGGGGTCGGTGCTGGGACCTCAGCTATTTACCATTTATATAGATGATCTGGAGGAGGGAACCGAGTGCAGGGTGTCGAAATTTGCTGATGACACCAAGATTGGGGGAAAGGCAAATTGTGCGGAGGGTGTGGAGAGTCTGCAGAAGGATCTAGATAGGCTGGGCGAATGGGCCAGGAAATGGCAAATGGAATTTAATGTTGGCAAGTGTGAGGTGGTCCACTTTGGTAGGAAGAATGGTAGGAAGGACTATTACTTACGTGGCGAAAAACTGCAGCAGGCGACGGTGCAGAGGGACCTCGGGGTCCTTGTGCATGAGTCGCAAAAACCCAGCTTGCAGGTGCAGCAGGTGGTCAGGAAGGCGAATGGCATGCTGGCCTTCATAGCGAGGGGGATTGAATATAAAAGTAGGGAGGTCTTGCTGCAGCTGTATAGGGCATTGGTGAGGCCGCAGCTGGAGTACTGTGTGCAGTTTTGGGCGCCGCACCTGCGCAAGGATATTTTGGCCCTGGAGGGAGTGCAGAGGAGGTTTACTAGGCTGATACCGGAGTTGAGGGGGTTGAGCTATGAGGAGAGGCTGAATAAACTAGGCTTGTGCTCGTTAGAGTTTAGAAGAATGAGGGGAGATCTCATTGAGACGTATAAGATGATGAATGGGATGGATAGGATAGAGGTGGAGAGACTCTTCCCGCTCAAAAAAGACAGTAGGACTAGGGGGCACAGCCTCAAGATAAAGGGGAGGCGGTTTAGAACGGAGTTGAGGAGGAACTTCTTCACTCAAAGGGTGGTGAATCTCTGGAATTCTCTGCCCGTTGAAGTGGTGGAGGCTGCCTCGCTAAATATTTTTAAGAAGCGGGTTGATGGGTTCTTGATAAAAGAGGGGATTAAGGGTTATGGGGAGAGGGCAGGAAAGTGGAACTGAGCCACGACAGATCAGCCATGATCTTATTGAATGGCGGGGCAGGCTCGAAGGGCTAGATGGCCTACTCCTGCTCCTATTTCTTATGTTCTTATGTTCTAAGATCAGCCAGGGGAAGGTCAGGCAGAGGAAGGTCAGACAGGAGAAGGTCAGCCAGAGGAAGGTCAGACAGGGGAAGGTCGGCCAGAGGAAGGTCAGACAGGGGAAGGTCAGACAGGGGAAGGTCAGCCAGGGGAAGTTCAGACAGGAGAAGGTCAGCCAGGGGAAGGTCAGCCAGAGGAAGGTCAGACAGGAGAAGGTCGACCAGAGGAAGGTCAGACAGGGGAAGGTCATCCAGAGGAAGGTCAGACAGGGGAAGATCAGCCAGGGGAAGGTCAGCCAGAGGAAGGTCAGACAGGAGAAGGTCAGCCAGAGGAAGGTCAGACAGGGGAAGGTCAGCCAGAGGAAGGTCAGACAGGGGAAGGTCATCCAGAGGAAGGTCAGACAGGGGAAGATCAGCCAGGGGAAGGTCAGCCAGAGGAAGGTCAGACAGGAGAAGGTCAGCCAGAGGAAGGTCAGACAGGAGAAGGTCAGCCAGAGGAAGGTCAGACAGGGGAAGGTCATCCAGAGGAAGGTCAGACAGGGGAAGATCAGCCAGGGGAAGGTCAGCCAGAGGAAGGTCAGACAGGGGAAGATCAGCCAGGGGAAGGTCAGACAGAGGAAGGTCAGACAGGGGAAGGTCAGCCAGAGGAAGGTCAGCCAGAGGAAGGTCAGACAGAGGAAGGTCAGACAGGGGAAGGTCAGCCAGAGGAAGGTCAGACAGGGGAAGGTCAGCCAAGGGGTCAGCCAGGGGACCGTCAGCCAGGGGAAGGTCAGACAGGGGGTGGTCAGCCTTGGGAAGGTCAGACAGGGGGTGGTCAGCCTTGGGAAGGCAAACCACGGGAAGACCAGCCTTGGTTTTTCAACACAGTATCAGAGTTCCCAAATAATCTGTTTTAACAATGTTGCCAAAGATGTACTAATTGGTTAGGACTCCAGGAAGGCTGCCTCTGCTCTTTCCTCAAATTGTGCCTTGGGATCATGAACATCCATCTTGAATGTGAGGGCCTTGGTTCAATGCGTCATCCAACAAGCTGGCATCCTGGCAGTGCAATGTTCTCACAGTGCTGCAGTCAGACTAGATAATGTGCACAAGATCTGGAGCAGGACTCGACTCGGAACAGGACAGAGGAATGAAAGCTGGACTGTTGCTGGTGCGTGTCCAAGGGCTGGAGGGCACAGGGTCAGGGCTGTGGAAGTAGAGGTCAGGACAAATGCCGGGGAAATGTTTATTTGTACAGAAGGTGAGCAGCGGATGGCGTTGGTTGCCATGAGCTCGTGGCTGAAGGCAGAAAACTGTAGACATTTCACAAAGCAGTGGGGAAGATACCTGGGCTGGTAACCTGGCAGGATCAAAGCAAAAGGGCTGTAGGATTTCTTCTTCTAAGCCTTTCTCAGGACACGAAGCATTTACCCCTCAAAGGAAGAGTTGGGGAGAGAGTTATAATCCTATCTCTAATTTATACTCCTATACCTCCAAGCTGCTGCAAGGTCGAAGCTGTGCTGAAATTAGCATATTATGCAGCAACATACCACACACAACACACCAGGGGGATGTATAAATCATACAGCGCTTATTAAAGGGAACAAATCAAGCTCTGTACGTTAGTTTCCTTCATGACCTGCTGCCTCAAAGCAACCACCTGCCAGGCGCGAATTTGAAAATTTACTGGGGATGTTGTTGTAAGATCCCTCTGAAAAGATACACATCATTCCAAAAATAACTTTTCATTTACCAGTTGCATTCCACAGATTCCTGATTTCTCGCCTGAAACGAGGAAATTACATAAAGTGCTTAAAGCAGCTCTGAGCCAGGCTTCAGCTTTGTGTGTGAGTGAGAGAGAGTGTGTGTGTGTGTATGTGTCTCTGTGTGTGTGTGTGTGGGTATGTGGGTGTGAGTGTGTGTGTGTGTGTGTGTGTGTGTGTCTCTGTGTGTGTGTGTGGGTATGTGGGTGTGAGTGTGTGTGTGTGTGTGAGTGAGAGTGTGTGTGAGTGAAAGAGAGTGTGTGTGTGTGTGTGTGCGTGTGTGTGAGTGAGAGTGTGTGTGTGTGTGTGTGTGCGTGTGTGTGAGTGAGAGTGTGTGTGTGTGTGTGTGTGTGTCTCTGTGTGTGTGTGTGTGTGGGTATGTGGGTGTGAGTGTGTGTGTGTGTGTGTGTGAGTGAGAGAGTGTGTGTCTGTGTGTGTGTGTGAGAGTGTGTGTGTGTGAGTGAGTGTGTGAGTGAGAGTGTGTGTGTATGTGTGTGTGTGTGCTTGAGTGTGTGTGTGTCTGTGTATGTGTGAGAGAGAGTGTATGTGTGTGTGTGTGAGGGTGTGTGTGTGAGTGTATGCGTGTATGTGAGTGAGAGTGTGTGTGTGTGTGTGAGTGAGGGTGTGTGTGCGTGTGTGTGTGAGAGTGTGTGTACGTGTGTGTGTGAGTGTAAGTGTGTGTGTGAGAGTGTGTCTGTGCGTGCGTGTGTGTGAGTCTGTGTGTGAGTGAGTGTGTGTGTGAGAGTGGGTGTGTGTGTGAGTGTGTGTGTGTGTGAGAGTGGGTGTGTGTGTGAGTGTGTGTGTGTGTGAGTGTGTGTGTGCTTGTGAGAGTGTGTGAAAGAGAGAGAGTGTGTGTGTGAGAGAGTGTGTGTGAGTGAGAGTGTGTGTTTGTGTGTGAGTGAGAGTGTGTGATAATGTGTATGCGTGTATGTGTGTAAAAGTGTGTGTGAGTGTGTGTGTGAGTATGTGTGTCTGTGAAAGTATGTGTGTGTGTGTCTATGAAAGTGTGCGTGTGAGTGTGTGTTTAAGTTTAAAGTTTATTTATGTCACAAGTAGGCTTACTCTAACACTGCAATGAAGTTAGTGTGAAAATCCCCCAGTCGCCACACTCTGGTGCTTGTTCGGGTACACTGAGGGAGAATTTAACATGGCCAATGCACCCTAACCAGTACATCTGTTCAGACTGTGGGAGGAAAACGGAGCACCCGGAGGAAACCCACACAGACACAAGGAGAACATGCAGACTCCACAGAGACAGTGACCCAAGCCGGAAATCGAACCTGGGGTTTTGGCGTGCTATAGTGTTATTGAATATCATATCCCAGGGCACCATAAACACAGAGGTTGAGTGCTGACTGTGTTTCACATCCAAGACCGTTTTGAAGCAGTTGTGTGTTTGATGTCTGCTGCTGATCTCAGCAGGCAGCCAGGCTCAGGACAAGATGGGAAGTAATTTTAATTTTCTAAAGATTTCCTTGGCAATCAGGAGGAGCAAGATCAAGTACTCTGGATATCATAGGGAAACCTTGCAGCCTCCTGGCCACAGGCTTCCCACCCTTACTGTCCCATTGGATCCTAACTCTGCATGCCCCCCTCTCCCAAATCAATTCCATGACGTCATGGACACTACCCACTGGCAGCTTTCTTGCCACACTCATCATTGCCAAACACCTCTGGGCAGCATGGTGGCACAGTGGTTAGCATTGCTGCCTCACAGCTAGATGGTCCCGGGTTTGATTCCAGCCTCAGGTGACTGTGTGGAGTCAGCACGTTCTCCCTGTGTCTGCGTGGGTTTCCTCCCAAAGTTCAAAGATGCGCAGGTTAGGATGATTGGTCATGCTAAATTGCCCCTTGGTGTTAGGGGGATTAGCAGAGTAAATATGTGGGGTAACGGGGATAGGGCTTGGGTGGGACCGTTGTTAGTGCAGGTTCGATGGGCTGAATGGCTTCCTTCTGCACTGTAGGGATTCTATGATTAATCGAGAAACTCAGCTAATGCTCTGGGGACCCGGGTTCAAATCCCGCCAGGGCAGATGGTGGAATTTGAATTCAATAATAAAAAATATATGCAAACAAAATAATAAAAAATATATCCAAAGATGTTCGGGTTACGTTGATTGGCCATGCTAAATTGACCCTAGTGTCAGGGGGATTAGCAGGGTAAATATGAGGGGTTACGGGAATAGGGCCTGGGTGGGTTTGTGGTCGGTGCAGACTCGATGGGCTGAATGGCCTCTTTCTATACTGTAGGGATTCTATGATATGGAATTAAAAATCTACTGATGATTGTCGGAAAAACCTCTCTGGTTCATTAATCTCCTGAGGGAAGGAAATCTGCCATCCTTACCTGGTCTGGCTTACATGTGTCTGCAATATGTAGTTGACTCTGAACTGCCCTCCAAGGGCAACCAGGGATGGGCAATAAATGCTGGCCAGCCAGTGACACCCATGTTCCATGAGTGAATTAAAAAAGGAGAGACAATGCTGGCGGTCAGGGCCCCAGGTTGAAGTCAGGGTTGGAGGAAGCTGACAGACGTTTTTTTTAAACATTTGTCACCAGCTGACAACACACCACAACTGGAGATCAGTATCAGAGAAGGTCATTCCCTGCACCTCGGGGGGGTAGCAGGTGCTGCGGGGAAGCATCAGCTTTGAGGGGTTACGGAGTGAGCATCTCCGAAGTCCCAGCTTCCCATTGCTGTCACACCTCCTGCCTCTGATGGAAGAGCCGCTACAAAAGGGAAGTCAGCATTTCCCGCATGGTCACTCTCTCTCCCAGCCACGCTGCGCAGCCAAGGAACCGCTGGGGGATGGGGACGGAGCTGCAGTTCGCTGACAATCTGTGCCTCTTGTATTGAGAGTGTTCAGGCTGGCAGCAGGCACTGGCATGGGAGGCTCATCATCATAATAAAAAGCCATGATTCCAAGCTTAAGTATCTGACGAAAAGCATTTTGGTTTCCAGAAATAATTACCATTAACTCCACTGGAGAAGTGGAATATTAATTCTACACAATATTATCAATTAGCATATTATCCATCTGTGTCCTTTTACTGCCCCTCACTAAATTGCTGTCATAGAATCCCTACAGTGTAGAAGGGGGCCATTTGGCCCATTGAGTCTGCGCAATCCCACTCTGGCCCGATCCCCGTAATCCCATTCATTTAGCCTAGATCGTCCCCCTGACACCGAGGGGAAATTTCCTGCAATCCACCTGACCCGCACATCTTTGGAGTGTGGGAGGAAGCTGAGGCACCCAAAGGAAACCCGCACAGACACGGGGAGAAGGTGCAGACTCCGCGCAGGCAGTGACACAAGTCGGGAATCGAACCCGGGTCCCTGGTGCTGTGAGGCAGCAGTGCTGACCACTGTGCCACCGTGCCGGCCCACAAACCCGGACCACAATTTTCAGCTTTGCCTGTTTCAATAGAGGCCACGACTTGCCGTGAGTGACCACGTGTAAATGATCCCTACCTTCGCAGACGGGGCAGCACTCTCCGGGTATCTTCACCGGGTTCAGGCAGCTCTGACCACAGGCTGTGGCCATACAGTGGGGCTCACCATTAATACACTGGCAAAAGGTGCAGTCGTCCTCACGCCACCTGTCACCGTGTGCACGGATCTGCCCGTTGGCATAACACCCGGCAGGATTGTGGATGGGGTAGATCGGGTCTGTTGGTGGAAAATACAACATAATGAAAATGGGCTGCGATCGTTCTCGGAGTGAAGGCAGATGCAGACTGAGCCAAACAGAAGGGAGAGGCGGGCAGGCCGGATGGGGAAAGACACGCAGGAGAAACGGGCAAAACACGCGTGACAGATTTGCACACATCAGCTACAGGCGGGTACGTAGACAGGCACGACTCGTGGAGGGGACACATAGGGAATGCATCATGAGACAGATGTACATGCAAAACATACAAACATGTCTGTGAGACACAGATGCAGGTAAACATGGGCACCAGCTGTGGAAGACAGCCACACGCTACTGATGGCTACAGTATTCAGTAAAGTTTAATTATTAGTCACAAGTAGGCTTACATTAACCCTGCGATGAAGTTACTGTGAAAATCCCCCAGTCGACAAACTCCAGTTTGAGTACACCGAGGGTCAATTTAGCATGGCCAATGCACCTAATTGGCACATCTTTTGGACGTGTATTATTACAATTCAATATTACAAGAAAAAGACTCTATGTTTGGATATTAATCTGCTGAATTCAACTTGCCATTTGTCCTTCTCCCTGCTCAGATTCTGTCAAGTGTCTGTAAGGAACCCTGAGACATTTCAGGATGTGCACAGCAAGATGGAAGTGGCAAGTTTTAGTTCAGCATCAGGGGTACAAAACAGCCTGTGCTCCTGTACACCACACTGACCAAGCTTCACCAAGATCATTGCTCTAGTGTAATGTTGTACAGTGTTGCCTACAAAGACTGGTCCATCAACTCCTCTATAAAACACAACTGTCTATGTCCCCTTTATAATACAGCATTGTATACACAGACAGGTGCAAAGCCTCCTATATGTTTAGCATTGTGGGGGGTGATTCTCCCAAAGAAATTCTAAGTGTCGAATTTGCATAAAAACTGGAGTAAGTCACGCTGGCTTTTCAGCAAGACTTACAAAATGGCTAGCCCGGAGATTTCAGTCCCGGGCCTGCTCATTAGATTAAAGGAGATGGAGGTGCACATTTGCAGAAATTGTGCACGACAGAAATTGGCACGGAGCCGATGGTGCTGGAAATTCGGCTGCTGGAGACGCCTAGAGGCTGTGGCGTCCAGTGGGAAGTGTGCGAAACAGCCTCCGTTCCGAGTCTCCCGGCCTGCTGTGCTACAAAAGCAGCACAGTGGGACAGGAGAATCACCCCCTGTATATTAAAACTGGTCCATCAACTTGTTCACGGTACAGCACTGCCTAATGGAGACTGATATATATATCCGGGGACCGCTCTTGTATAACAGCACAATATTCAGACAAACTGGGCCACAATGTTGCTGATGGTTCTGCACTGTCCACAGAGACATCGGCAGAGTTTCCCCGTCCCGCCCGTCGTGGGAATGGTAGCAGACAGGACATGGACCATGCAAAGGTCTGCTGGTTTTGGAGGGGACTTTCCGGCCTTGTGGCGAACACGGCCAGAGGGAAAGAAAAGACCTGCTTTCTGTCAGCAGACGTACTTACTCCTCCCTGTGAGGGTGAAATTAGCTGGGAACCAGGTGCTGGTTCAGTGCGTTAAACAGAAGCAGCCTGGAAACTCCAGCATCCCTTTAAATAAATGAAGTGCACCAGAGCAAAGAACAAAATCCTGTTACTGCCATGTAATAGATCTGGTCCAGCGCAGCCTAATGGGTCGCTTTAACAATCTCTTGTGACTGAATAAAAAGCTGCCAATGGCTGAAGGATGAGCCAATGTCGATACTTACTACTGAATGTTTAGGGGGCTTGTCTGTGTTAGTCTGAATCAATAGAGGCCCCTTCATCCGCATTATCTATCCCGAGGTGACGGTCTGATATTGGAGTATAGTTTTACTGCCGATCTTTGTGTTTTTTCATTCCGGTGACCACTGATCTACCGGCCAGCAGCAGCAGGTTACTTGAGCAGGATGTGTGAGCAAGGCTCAGTCTGTCGCCTCTCTTACCTGATGCTCACAGATGTACTTTTTAACCAGAATTCATTGTAACCACCATGGCTGACTGTTTTTCCAAATTCGAAGTAGAGGCTCTACAGCGCTGAAATAAGCCATGCCACAGTCTATGGCCTAATTCTGCTCTTATATCTTATGAATTTATGGATGTGCTGTGCTGTTGGAGGTGCTGCCTTTCAGATGGGACATTAGACCATCTCAGGTGAACAGTAAGGTTCTTAAATATTAGAGTAGGGAAGTTCCATCCAGAACCCTGGCCTTGAGTTATCCCTCAAACAATATCATTAAAAAAAATTATACACTGATTATCACATTGCTGCCAGTACACGCATACGAATTGGGGGCAGGAGTAGGCCCTTTGGCCCCTCGAGCCTGCTCCGTTAGTCAATAAGATCATGGTTGATCTGATTGTGGCCTCAGCTCCAAATTTTGCCCACCTCCACTAATCTTTCCACCTGATCTATAGAAGGAGACCATTCCACCCATTGAATCTGCACCGACCACAATCCCACCCAGGACTCCTTGACCTACCTCTGCCTATGCTGTAAAAATTATCAATGACCACGCCTCCACTGATGGCGAAAACAAAAATGTATCACCGCACCCCCCTCTACCCCCCCATCCTCACACCCCTCTCGGTTTCCCTTCGTGCAGAGTAGGATGTCAAAGCAGAAAGGCTTACCTTCACACACTGGGCAGCACTCTCCTTCCGGCACGTAGTACCTGTCACAGTGCAGCTCACCGCACTGCGCTGAGAAACAAATGGAGACACCCCCTTGACACCTGCAGAAGCGGCACGCATCCATCCGGAACATATTCCCGTCGTAATATTCCATGCCGTTGAAGATGCAGGTGGGCTTTGTCTCTGCAAGGGCACAACATCAAAAAAAAGTTCCCGTTAGTAACATCAGAGATGGATTTCAGGGCAAGCTGGATAAACAAATGAGGGAGGAAATAATAGACAGATATGTTGATGAAGGGAGAAAGCTCGCATGGAGCACAGGTAAGAACATGATGGGCTGAATGGCCTATTTCCCTGCTGTAAATGTTTTGTAATCCTATCCGTGGTTGTGGCTCAACTTATATCCAGTTGCTAACCCCTGCTATTGGTTGTAGTCGTGTTACATTCTTTTCTTTCCTTTCTTTTCTTGATAAGTTTCCTGCTCTCTCTCCCTCTCTGTCTCTGTCTCATCCTTCATCCACAACTGCCCACCTTTAAAGAACCACCCTAGATTTTCCTACAATTAACTATTGATGCTCAGAAAATTCTAAGCCTGAATGACGGTGCAGGTAGGAGGCTCTATTCAGTTGGCACAGTTGAGCCAATTAATTGTCCTCACCTTGGCTAAAGCCCCATGTGTAGATGGAATCAGGGGAAAACTTTCCACTGGTTGGAGTCACACCTCGGGCAAAGGAAGATGGTTGTGGTTTTTGGAGGCTAGCTATCTCAGTCCCAGTTCATCACTGCAGGAGTTCCTCAGGCTAGCATCCAACACCCAACTATCTTCAGTTGCTTCATCAATGATCTTTCCTCCAACATAAAGTCATAACTGTGGATGTTCATTGACGATTGCACAATGTTCAGCACCATTCGCGACTCCTCAGACGCTGAAGCAGGCTGTGCCCACATGAGGTAAGACCTGGACAACATTCAAACTTGGGCTGATAGGTGGCATGTGATGTTCACGTCACACAGGTACCAAGCAACAAACATCTCCAATAACAGAGAACCCAATCATCTCCCCTTGACCTTAAATGGCATTACCATCACTGTATCTCTGACCATCAAAATCTGCAATGTTGCCATTGACTCAACTGGACACATCATATAAATACAAGAGCAGCTCACAGGCTGGGGATTCTGCAGAGAATAATTCATTCCCCAACTCCCTAATGCATGCTCACCATTTCCAAGGCACAAGTCAGAAGTGTGATGGAATACTCTCCACTTGTCTGGATGAGTGCAGCTCCAACAACAGTTGAGAAACTCAACACCATCTTTTATGTATGAATATTGATTCTTGGTAGCTGCACTAAGTGCAGAGTATTAATATATTCAAGTATTCACAGGTTGCTAGCACGGGAAACTGCCAGAAGTGTAGTGGAGTGTTGAAATAAAGTTCCGTTAGTTTTAACCCTCCGCGCTTCCTAGCATCAATTGTCCAATGTGCAACAGCATCATGATATAGCAGCCTGCTTAACTGGCACCCCATCCACACCTTAAACATTCACTCCATCCCCTGCTGGTGCCAAACAGCAGCAGCGGGTACCATTGATAATGTGGACTCCAGCAACTCACAAATATTCCTTCAATACCACCTTACACACCCATGACCACTACTGTCTAGAAGGACAAGGGCTGAAGATGCGTGGAAACACTACCACCTGTAAGTTCCCCGCCAAGCCACTCACCATCTAGATTTGGAGCTAAATTACCATTCCTGTTGATGGGTCAAAATCGAGAATTTTCTTCCCAATAGCACTGTGAGCGTACCTACCCCACACTGACTACAGTGGGTGAAGAGGGCAGCTCACCGCCACCTTCTCTGGGGCAACTGGGGATGGGCAACACATCACAAGAATGAATACTTGGTGGATAGCAATTACAAGCTTTAACTGAGATGTGGAGATGCTGGCGTTGGACTGGGGCGGGCACAGTAAGAAGTCTCACAACAACAGGTTAAAGTCCAACGGGTTTGTCTGGTAGTACGAGCTTTCGGAGCGCTGCTCCTTCATCAGGTGAGTGATGAACTTACAGGTGGTAGTGTTTCCATGTATCTACAGCCCTTGTCCTTCTAGACAGTAGTGGTCATGGGTGCGTAAGGTGCTATTGAAGGAACATTTGTGAGTTGCTGCAGTCCACATTATCAGGTGAGTGATGACGGAGCAGCACTCTGAAAGCTCGTGATACCAAATAAACCTGTTGGACTCTAACCTGCTGTTGTGAGACTCCTTACTAAGCTTTAGCTGAATATTTAGCCACCTTGTTTCCCTAGACCGGGAAGAGTTCTTAGACCAATTGTAACTCTTACTGTCTGAAATGAAATCAGCTAGCTTAGCACAAACCCTGGACTGAGCACTGAAAATCCGTATTCTGTATCGTACTTTGTCACTGCCACACAATGCATGTACCCACTGACTCATGAGTGGGCAGTGTCAGATATTTACAGAGCGGTGACAGTGAGGGTGGGAGTGAGGGTAAGGATGGGGGTGGGGAGCTGGTGATGCATCATTATCATTTAAGCCGTTCGTTACTTTGTCAATTAAATTGAGAATTGAGGTGGAATTTCTCCATCACCTGTGGAATACCCAAAGCCAGATAAACTCCTCCCAGCCACAAAACAGAAACCTGATGTTTAGCTTGCCCACCGGTTTTAGGGCAGAGTGTGAAGGTGAGCAGATGTTTCACATTGACAAATGCAAGCAGTCAGCTTCCAGAATCAGCTCTCAATATTCCTCTAAGCTGGGTGATGAAGAATAGCCACCCCTTTGTCCTTCAATCCCAATATCTCCTGAAGTCAGCGACGATGAGTTCAGATGAAGATAAATTTGTAGCTGCAATTTAACTTCACTCGCACAGTGGTTAGCACTGCTGCCTCATAGCACCAGGGACCCAGGTTCAATTCTGGCCTCGGGCCACTGTCTGTGTAGAGTTTGCACATTCTCCCCGAGTCCACATGGGTTTCCTCCGGGCGCTCCGTTTTCCTCTCACAGCCCAAAAGATGTGCAGGTTGGGTGGATTGCCCATACTATATTGCCCCTGGGTGTCAGCAAGATTAGCATGGTAAATACATGGGGTTATAGGGATAGGGCCTGTGTGGGATTGTTGTCAGTGCAGACTCGATGGGCCGAATAGTCTCCTTCTGCACTGTAGGATTCCACAATAACTCCATTTCCATTTCTGATAAGCCTCACTTTGTGCATCAATCTCCCAGCTTTACATTTGGACCGGGGTGGGGGGGGGGGTCAAAGAGCCGCTTGTGCTTAGCTTTCTCCAGAGGCAACGAGTTTATTTATTAGTGTCACAAGTTATCTTACATTAACACTGCAACGAAGTTCCTGTGAAAATCCCCCAGTCGCCACACTCCAGTGCCTGTTCAGGTACACTGAGTTGAATTTAGAATGACTGAACGAGCACATCTTTCTGGCTGTGGGAGGAAACTGGAGCACCCAGAGGAAATGCACGCGGACACTGGGAGAATGTGCAGGCTTCACACAGACAGATACTAGAGGGTGGAATTGCACTCGGGCGCTGAGAGGCAGCAACGCTAACCACTGTGCCACCGTGCTGTTCAGAGAAACGGATGGATATATACACTTGTAGCAGAACATGGGAGAAACACGAGAAAGAAATCAAGACAACGACAGCAGAAAGTTGGGGGAATAGGGAGTGTAATTCAGTAATTTATGCTTGGTTTATCTCAATTTGAGTGAAATTTCTTGTCCCTAGGCAGTGAACTACTGCAGCACTCAGCCAACAATCATTATTCCTGTTGGAAATACTGTCAAAGACTCTGTGTTAGAACAGAGACAAAACAAACAAGGAGGCAGTCCTCCCACCCCAATAAAAACCCATTATTCAGTCTGTCTCATCTTCAGATTTCAACGATTGCTGCAACTGAAGTCCTTTCAACTTTCTGCGGGAACTGCTGCTTTACCCGAGGCTACGCCAGTAACATCTCACTGACACAGGCTAACCCGAGGGACAGCGATTGTGTTATCAATGTTTGCAGCTGGATCTGGGAGCATGGTGTTAAACTGTAACCAATTACAACATTGTATTTCTTATAGGTTGACCTATGGTAACAAGCTGTAAGGGTCAGCTGACCCAGTAGACTGTGTAGCCAATGACAGAATGATGTGGTGGTCAGCTGACCAGCTGATTCAGTATAAGTCGGAATCTGTTGGGAATTGTGGGGAGCTTGGAATGGCCCAGGGTGAGGCCTCAAATATTGGAGTAATGAAGTTTCTTTATTAAGCCTTTTTCTTTGGTTTATCTGTTGAAGTAAGTTTTGATTGATTTTACTGCCTACAATTGAAGAGGACTTTCTGCTGAATAAACACATGGATCCAAAGCACCTACAGTGTTATGCAGTTATTCAGAATGGTGGTGCTCAAAGGCAGAGAGCTTCGAAGCATTTCCGTACGTGCGTGCCTCAAGATCACTGACTTTGGGGGTAAGCTGCACAACAAGCAGTAACTCATGAATGATGAAGAGAGCAAAGAAACCCTGGCCTTGAGGAAAGAATACATAGAACATTACAGCGCAGTACAGGCCCTTCGGCCCTCGATGTTGCGCCGACCAGTGGAACATGGTCGACCCTCTAATGACCCTCTAACTGAAACTATTCCAATGTTATCCATACGCCTACCCACTGACCATTTGAACGCCCTTATAGTTGGCGAGTCCACAACTGCTGCAGGCAGGGCATTCCACGCCCTGACTACCCTCTCAGTAAAGAACCTACCTCTGACATCCGTCCTATAATTACCACCCCTTAATTTAAAGCTATGTCCCCTCGTGTTAGCCATCACCATCCGAGGAGAAAGGCTCTCACTATCCACCCGATCTAACCCTCTGATCATCTTGTATGCCTCAATTCGGTCACCTCTCAACCTTCTTCTTTCTAACGAAAACAACCTCAAGTCCTCAGCTGACTGTAAGAAAATGACAAAATTGGAGGAGGGAAGGGAAAACTCTGATCACCTTGTGCTATTCAGCCATATGAAGCATCACAGACCTGGTCCTCAACTAACATCCAAGAATGTTTGCTTCCAAAGGCAATGGGAGCACTACAACGACTGGTTAGCCCCATTGGCTGGGTAGTTAGGGTATGGTTCTGAGTAATGCCAATAGTGTGGTCTCAATTCCCGATCCAGTGGAGATAGGTTTGGGATTTGCCTCCTTGCCTCCAGCCCTAGTGTGGAAGATGATTAGAAACCACCTGACAGAAGCAGCTTGGGGTGGGAATGAACCTCAGGCCTGCCACTGGGCAGAGGGCAAATACCATACCAGGATTGGGTGGTATGGTGGTTAACACTGCTGCCTCCCAGCAACAGGAACCCAGGTTCAATTCCCGGCTTGGGTGACCGTCTGTGCGGAGTCTGCACGTTCTCCCCGTGTCTACGTGGGTTTCCTCCGGGTGCTCCGGTTCCTCCCCTCCCCACACTCCAAAGATGTGCAGGTTAGGTGGGTTGGCTGTGGTAAACGTGCTGGGTTACGGCAATAGGACAGATCAAAGGCGGGGGGGGGCCTGGGTGGAATATTCCACCCAAGGCGAACACTCCAATGCAGTACCAAGGAGGTGCTATACTGTCAGGTGGGCTGTCCAGGGCAGTATTCTGATAAAGAGCAGGGGACCTCTCCCCAGTGTCCAGGCCAGTATTTATTCTTCAGCCGTCGTCACAAAACGCCAATTAATTGGTCATTGTCACATCGCTGTTAGTGGGAGCTTGCTGTGTTCAAATTGGCTGCCGTGCTTCCTACATTAAGACGGTCACTGCATTTCAAAAGGGCTTCATGGACAGTCCTGGGGTTGTGAGAGGCGCTGTATAAATGCAAAACTTTCTTACGTTTGAATACGGTTGCGAGAAGCAGGAAACTAAGTGACAAAGTCATAATCCCGAGGTAGGCAATGGGCAATCGCAACAGGTGGATCTAACAAATGCCCCATCACTGGTTTAGCCTCTGGGTGGTGATGGACAAAAAAGAGAGCAAAAAAAAATGAAGTGATTGTTGTTTTAAAAAAAATGACACGTGTAACGACTTTAATCAGGCAACTGAGGAGGGTCTGTTAGAATATGAACACTAAAAGTTATCACTAAATAACGGCCAAATTGATGGGCCAATCAAGTTTGATTCAACTTAGCCAGGCGTGTCAGTTCCTCTGGGACTCCTAGTGTAGGCTGCTAACTGAAAACACCCTGTACGCTGTTGTCAGATTTGTAAATAAAAGGATTTTGGTGAAGGGACTTCTGCCTCCGAGGACTTATAACAAGTGACAGGAAGGGAGTGCACATCTGCTAACTCTACTGGCCATACATGTCCTTTCGGGAAGCATGTTCTTGTAGAATTAACCACGATGAAGAGTCTGCCCTCAGCACGCACCAAGACAAACTGTGCTGTACCCTCACCCGGCAACACTTCTGACATGGCAACATGGACTGCTGTCTTCTAAATTGAGGAGCTGGAACGTGCTGGGACACGGCCAGCACTCCGCTATCTATTCTTGTTTCGCGGGGGGGGGCATTAGTGGCAACTTTCACTCAGAAGCAGATGCACACGTCCGGCTGGCTCCAAGGGTCACGTGTCGAAAGGTGAGTATGAACAGAAGAAACCGCGGTGGAAATTTAGCTTTCAGTCTTGCCCTGTGATGTACTTAGCCAGGCTTTGAAGCTGAACTACCCCCCTTGCCCCCCCCCCCCAACACACACTGAGTATCTAGAGAAGGCCCTCTCTCTCTGAGGGAAGGGTTGGTATGAACATGTTGACACGAACACAGTCTGCCTGATGACACTGTCTTTGCCCTCCGCCGATAGAACTGATAGGAGCTCCCGTCTGAGAAACCCCAGCCCGAACTCCCGTCCCCGTGCACTTCGGGGAGGGGCTGCCAGAGGACGAACTTCCTCAGGCTTGACCTGGGTCGCCTGGGTCAGGAAAGAAAACGAAACGCTGCCATCCATCCGTCCCCTCGGCGGCTCCGCCACTGTCACGCTCCAGTGCTCCCAAATCGGGAGGTCATCGGAGACACAGGGAAGTGAGGCGGGGGAGAGGGAGCAGGCTACAAGGCAGAAAGGGGAGAGGATTGTGAGGTTTCTCTTACTGAAGAGAATGAACCTCACTCCTGCTATTCCTTCCCACCCTGCCGATTTCCCACCAACCTCACAGCCCCTACAGCAGAATGGCTAAATCAACTTGCACCCCAGCCTCAGCTAGAGGCATCTTCAACCAGCTGCACAGAGACTCTTAATGGGGGTGACTCTACCCTTTGAGGAGGCACCTGACCTCAGCTGGTAATCTCACTCCAGCTGAGGTGGGCAAAGCAGCAGAATGGAAGGGTAGAGTGTGGGATAAGAGAGACCAAACATATCGTCCCATCATTCTGTGCCCCCCCCCCCCCCCTCCCCTGCAACAATGTGCTGCGTGGAATCTTGGTAGATATTCTTCAGTTTAGTACGGGTGGCAGGGTGGTTAGCACTCACAGCGCCAGGGACCCAGTTTGGGTCACTATCTGTGTGGAGTTTGCAAATCCTCTCCGTGTCTGCGTGGGTTTCCTCCGGGTGCACCGGTTTCCTCCCACAGTCCAAAAGATGTGCTGGTTGGGTGCATTGGCCATGCTAAATTCTCCCTCAGTGTAGCCCAACAGGCACCAGAGTGCGGCGACTAGGGGAGTTTCACAGTAACTTCATTGCAGTGTTAATGTAAGCCTGCTTGTGACACTAATAAATAAACTTAAAGTATGAAACAAAAAAAAAATAAGCGTTGGCAATGACTACTTACATAAAACCAAAAAGCTACAAAATTAGGCCATTCAGCCCACCTGTCCTGTACTCACCCTCTGAAAGAACTATCCAATTATTTCCACTCCCCTGTGGCCTTGCAAGTTTATTTTTTTCCCCTCTCTTTTCAAATATCTATCCAATTTCTGTTTGACAGGTCACGACTGAACTTGCTTCCACTATCCTTTCCAACCGTGCATCTCAGCTCACCACTTGCTGTATTTCTGCTCACCGCCCCTCTGGTTTTTTTTTGCCAATTATTTTCAGTCGGTGATGTCTGATTACTCAGCCTCCTGTCAGTGGAGACATTTTCTCCCGACCTGTTCCATCACAGCCCGTCATTATTTTGAGCACCTCTTTCAAATCCCACCCCTTTAATCTTTCCTGCTCTTTGGAGCGCAGTGCCAGCACCTCAAATCCGCTGCAGACTCTTGAGTACTTTGCAAGCTGGGGTGGATGGAAGGTTGTGTGAGTCGGGGAGGTGGCGGGGTGGGGGGAGGGCGGGCAGGGGAACAGGGCTGTGGAGTGAGTGGGCTGGACAGAAGGTTGTGGGGGTGAGTGGGCTGGACGGAAGGTTGTGGGGGTGAGTGGGCTGGATGGAAGGTTGTGGGGGTGAGGGGAGCAGGGTTGTGGGGGTGAGTGGGCTGGATGGAAGGTTGTGGGGGTGAGGGGAGCAGGGTTGTGGGGTGAGTGGGCTGGATGGAAGGTTGTGGGGGTGAGTGGGCTGGACGGAAGGTTGTGGGGTGAGTGGGCTGGATGGAAGGTTGTGGGGGTGAGTGGGCTGGACGGAAGGTTGTGGGGTGAGTGGGCTGGATGGAAGGTTGTGGGGGTGAGGGGGGCTGGACGGAAGATTATGGGGGTGAGGGGGGCTGGGGCTGTGGGGTGAGTGGGCTGTACAGGAGGTGGTGGGGGTGAGGGGGGCAGGGTTGTGGGGTAAGAATTGAAAGCAGCCCCGTGGAAGCATCGAGACATTAGGCTGAACATGTCAATAAGGTGATTCTTGAAGTGGGGAACAATGACTTTTTTTTTATTCATTCATTCATGGGCATCGCTGGCTGGCCAGCCTTTATTGCCCACGGGCAGCTGAGAGTCAACCACATTGCTGTGGCTCTGGAGGCCAAGGTAAAGCCTCCGGAGCCAGTTAAAGATGGCAGATTTCCTTTCCTAAAGGACATTAGTGAACCAGTTGGGTTTTTCCGACAATCGACAATGGTTTCCTGGTTATCAGTAGGTTCTTAATTCCAGACTTTTTTTTTACTGAATTCAAATCCCACTACCTGCTGTGGTGGGATTCGAACCTGGGTCCCCAGAATATTAGCTGAGGTTCTGGATTAATTAGTCTAGCGATAATACCAAGAGGCCATTGCCTCCCTGCAAGTACCATAGTAGGATTTGGTGACAGTCAAAGGGGAGATCTAAAGACGCTAAAGGCTGTGGCGCCGATTACAGGGTGCAGCGATGTGGGTTGGTGGTGGAGAGTTCCATCGCTGTATGTTATAGAAAGGATATTATTAAACTAGAAAGAGTGCAGAAAAGATTTACTAGGATGCTACTGGGTCCTGATGGTTTGAGTTATAAAGAGGGGCTGGATAGACCAGGACTTTTTTCCCTGAAGCAGACATAGGGGTGATCTTATCGAGGTCTATAAAATAATGAGGGGCATAGATCAGCCCATAGGTCAGGGAGTCTAAAACTAGAGGGCATAGGTTTAAGGTGAGAGGGGAAAGATACAGAAGAGTCCACCGGAGCAATTTTTTCACATCGAGGGTGGTGAGTGTCTGGAACAAGCTGCCAGAGGTAGCAGTAGAGGGGGTACAATTTTATCTTTTAAAAAGCATTTAGATGGTTACATGGATAAGACAAGTTTGGAGGGATATGGTCCAAACACAGGTAATTAGAACTAGCTTAGTGGTTAAAAAAGAAGAACGGCATGGACAAGTTGGGCCGAAGGGCCCGTTTCCATGCTGTAAACCTCTACGACTCTATGATTGCTCACAAGAGAGAGGGTGCAGAGCCAGAACTGGCTTCAGAAGTTGGGTGGACGCATGAATATTTCTCAAAGTAACACTTCAAGCAGATTTTGTGAAGCCCATGTTGGGAATAGGATCGTACGGACAGGGAATTAAGCTCCTTGAACAGCGGTGGACAGCCTGAAGTCCGAGGGCCACATGCAGCCCCTCTGGGTTCTCAGTGCGGTCCACGAGACATTGTGCTGACCTGTTGCCACATTCTGCCGATTGCTGTCTGCGTAGATTTTTTCCTACAGGTTTGACTGAAGTGATACGCAGGACAAGTGAAGTGAGGTGTGTGCTGATTGCACGCAACATTAACTGTGAGAGCCGTGTGCTCCCTCTGCTTCCAAAGTGTAAATACTTATTTTGCTTTTACCGTCTGAAGTGATGACAGTTCTATTAATCATCATGAAATAGAACGTAAGAACTAGGAGCAGGAGTAGACCATCTGGCCCCTCAAGCCTGCTCCCAGCTTGTATTAAATGTATTTAATCTTATTCATGGGGGTCATGGTCAGTGAACAAGCCCGATTTCAATCTTGTGGCCCATTGAGATGAAGGAGGACCTGTCATGCAGCCCACTCACTAGCCTAGGTTGCCTAACACTTCTCTTCAGTCTGTTCCGCCGCAGTTCAGTGAGATCATTGGTGATTTATATCTTAATTTTATCAACCGGCCTTTGTTATATATCCTCTTAGTATCCTTGTCCTCAGATTTAACACCAATAAATAGGGGTGACACGGTGGCACAGTGGTTAGCACTGCTGCCTCACAGTGCCAGGGACCTGGATCCAATTCCAGCCTTGGGTGACTGTATGAGTTTGCACATTTTCCCCGTGTCCGTGTGGGTTTCACCCTGGTGTTCCGGTTTCCTCCCGCAGTCCAAAGATGTGCAGGTTAGGTGCACAGGCCACGCTAAATTGCCCCTTAGTGTCAGGGGAATTAGCAATGTAGATACATGAGGTTACGGGGATAGGGCCTGAGTGGGATTGGTATTTGTACAGGCTCGATGGGCTGAACGGCCTCCCTCTACACTGTTGGGACTCTATGATAATTAAGCTAGCATCAACTTTTTTTTATGGGAGAGATTTCCACAGTTCTGCAACCCCTTGTGTGGGGAATCATCTCCTAACTCTCTCCTAAGTAGGCAGGCTCTGATTTTAAGTTTTCCAAAGTGGAATAAAGTCCCTCTCTCACCTATTGATTTGTAAAAAAAATCCTCAAACTGTCAATCAAATCAGTGTGAAACCTCTTGGTTGCAGGGAATACCAGACTGACCTGTGTACTCTCACACAATCCAATCCTTGGAGCTATGGCTATATTCCGGCGAATCTGGCCAGGTCAACATATCCTTTCCAAGATGCAGTGCTCAGAACGATACACATTTCACTAATCCATGCTCATCTTCAAACAATTCCTATTAATACTTCTAATTTGTGCACAGAACAATGCTCCAGAGATTCCTGACACACCTATCCATACTGTACCTTCAGTAAGGGATCATCCCTTTATCTTAACATAAGACCCCACTAATCATTACTCCACATTACAACTCTTTTACTCTTTGGATTCAATTACCGAGGTGTATTTTTTGCAGTTATTAATCACCGTCCCCTTTAATCCTTCATAATATTCCGTAAGAAGCCTCGCAACACCAAGTTAAAGCCCAACGGGTTTATTTGGAATCACGAGCTTTCGGAGCACTGCTCCTTCATCATAATATTCGGGTTACGCGGAGATGTTCTTTTAATGCTTCATAACATTCTGTAAGAAGGCTCACAACACTGGGTTAAAAGTCCAACAGGTTTATTTGGAATCACGAGCTTTTGGAGCACTGCTCCTTCACCATACTATTCTGGTTACGCGGAGGTATTCTTTTATTTTATGAATCAGCTGTTCTCTGACTATTGGTCACCCCATTAAATTAACCGTTGCCCTGCTACAAGACAGATTTACTAATTTCACCCTTGCTGTTTTTACACGTTGCCTGCACCCTCAGCACCATCTGATGAGTTTACGCACGCCAGTTTTAGGCTGCCTATCCATTTATGTCTCTGGTGTTGATTTGCAATGTTTGGGCTCACGCGTTCCCCAGCGTTGTAGAGCCAGCGTCTAATGCACGGCTCCGCGCTCCTGGGTAGAGGGAGCTGGCTCTGCGACTGCTGGATGGAAGCAGCTCTGGTTTTGTTTTGCTTGCTATTTCCTGAAAATTCCACACCCGTGAGTATCTCTTCCTGACTGTTGACACCGGGAGTTCTGAAAGCCTGCGCGTCGCTCGCAAACAAAAAGCTGACCCGTGGTGACCCCTGAGTAGTGTGCGCTGACGGGTTAGGAATGCATTGCCTTCTAGAGTAAACAGACCAGTCTCTGCTCTCTCTCCCCACCCCCCCCACTCCCTCTCGCTGGGTATTTGTGCCGAACCTGTACCTTAGCTTTCCTCTGAGAACTGAACTGGAAGCCGTTTGCATCAATAATGCAGACCACTCGTGTTCTTTTACAGTCAACAGTGTGTTATTGAAACAAATCACCATGTCCTGGATAGCTGTGGAATTGGAACGGGAAACTCCGCTGCGCATGGACACAAGATAAGGAAGCAAGGCTAAAGAAAATTGAGAAATAGGCTATAAATCATGACATGTTCCACATGGAGCAGAGATGGGAAATGTCAGCAGTCCAAACCTGCTGCCACGCAATAAATGATTTTCTCTCTCTACATGGGAAAAAATGGTTTTCCTTCATACGAGTCGCAGAATTATCAATGCAAGTCCTTCTCTTGGAACAAAATAAAGTTTATTTATTAATGTCACAAGTAGGCTTACATTAACACTACAATGAGGTTACTGTGAAGATCCCCCAGTCTCCAGTCTCCTGTTCGGGTACACTGAGGGAGAATTTAGCACGGCCAATGTACCTAACCAGCACATCATCTGAACTGTGGGAGGAAACCGGAGCACCCGGAGGAAACCCACGCAGACATGGGGAGAATGTGCAGACTCCGCACTGACCCAAGCCGGGAGTCGAACCCGGGTCACTGGTGCTGTGAGGCAACGGTGCTAATCCTGGCCTTGACCACCACAAATGCACCACTTCCCCCACCCCATCCCCATCCCCCACAGGTAGTTGTGACTCCCTGCTCAGTGAGCAGCTCAATAGTCAGCCTGTGCGGAAGGCACAGCGGGTAGAGACACTTCCCAAAGGATAGGAGATGGAATGGCAAGCCGAGGAATAAGAGTCACCCAAGGTTGGAATTGAACGCGGGTCCCTGGCACTGTAAAGCAGCAGGGGTAATACTCTCCAAACCCTGCCAAAGGGTAGACGGTGAATATTGGAGGGGAGGGGGGAATGGGGGATGGATACAGACTGTGAATGAGCCTTTGCTGTTGCGGAAATTAATCGAGAAAATGTCACAAAGTCAATGGCAATTAATGCCTTATGTAATAGAAGAATTGTTCAGTAAAGAGTTTAGTTTTGAAAGCAGGCGTCTTCCATCAGTTTTTCGACAGGCTGTTCAGAAACGGTATTGCTTGTACAGAAATTGGGCCGGTTGCAAATTGAAATCCGAAAGTCAATTGTGTGTTTTTCTTCTTGTTTTCTTTGAACACCTTTTCTGATTTGTTAAGGTGTAAGAGAAAAGGCTGTCTGACTCTGAGCCAAGAATCAGCCCCAACAGTGTCCAGTCTGTTTCCTGACGCAGAGAGCTGGTGGGGGTGGGGGAGGGGAAAGGGGGGGCAGGGTGGAGGTATGAAGGGAAAGGGTCGGTGGAGTCAATGGCGGACTCCTAGGGTGAAAACAAAGAGTAGAAGTGGTTAGCACTGCCCCCTCACAGTGCCAGGGACCGGGGTTCCAATCCAGCCTTGGGTGACTGTAAGGAGTTTGCACATTCTCCCCGTGTCTGTGTGGGTTTCCTCCGGGTGCCCAGCCCTGATGTGGAAATGAGTTCAGGTTGGTAAACCACAAGAATCTGGGAACGTCGGTCATCTCGAGGTCCTGTCTACCTACTCCTGCGTGCTGCCTCTGTTTGTATTGTGAATTCTTCAGCAGTGACAAAAGAGGCTGGAGCGTAGATAAGCTTACAACCTCCGACATGATTTCCTCCCACAGTCGGTGCTGGTTAGATGGATTGGCTGTGGTAAATGTGCGGGATTGTGGGGATAGGGTGGGGATTTCTCCCCTCACCCCCCTCCAAACTACCTGGCATTAAACCCATCAATGGTGGCCTTGGAGAAACCAGACTATAATGACTCTGTAAAACTCAGGAAAAGATCAGCTGGTCCACCAAGCCTGTGCCACACTCCTGATGGCTGCAGTATCGAGACTGGACACTTTGCCACTCCTGAAGGGAGACCTTAGTTATTGGATATGAGGGAAGAGTGTGTGAATGGTTTAATGTGGGTGAGTGAAGAGGGGAAAATAATGAAGGTACTAAAACTGGTGCTGCACAATGTGGTAAACATGTGGAACAATATCCACTTCTAAATAATGGAAGCAAAGTTGCAATTTTACAAGTTCCTATCTGATTCAAGACTGCCACAGTCTGGGACAAGTTGAATCCGTACAGAAGCATGAGTAAGATTTTGATAATGAAAATTAGTCCTTTGAGACTGAGGTAAAACATCCCGACATGCAAGAGCACCAAGAACTCACTTCTCTCTTCTGGGGACAATCATGAAGCCAGTTTTAAGTAGTCATCCCACAAACATTTGGGAAGCATTAAAAGTATGTGCAAACTTGAAGCCAATTTATTTTTGTTTTTGAAAAAAAAAGAGAAAAAGGAAAGTTCTAGCAAAAAAAAGGTTTTACTTATTGGCTTGGAGCCAGATTGCTTCAATGTGTGGCCTCCAGATGTCTGCAAGTACTTCCTAACAGAAGCTGGGGCTACGATGTTGACTGGAAGGGCAGTACGGACTCTTGCCAATAACACTCGTACACCCTCGCAATTGCAGAGCCCAGCCCTGATGTGGAAATGAGTTCAGGTTGGTAAACCACAAGAATCTGGGAACGTCTGTCATCTCGAGGTCTTGTCTGCCTACTCCTGCATGCTGCCTCTGTTTGTCTGTGCTGTGAATTCCTCAGCAGTGACAAAAGAGGCTGGAGCGTAGATAAGCTTACAACCTCCGACATGACTTCCTAACCCTCCCACTCTTGCCCTAGAAATTGCCTAACTTTGTAGTGTCTCACTTCTATCTCTCTCTAACCCCCATGCCCAACTCCTGCCTCAGGACTTGCCTAACCCTCTAATGTCTCTCCTCCATCCCTCACCCCTACCCAACCCTCTCGCACCTCCACCTGACACTCTGATAAACTACAATGCGTGCTAGCGAGCGGATGGCACACAAGCGTTGTGGGCGTTTCTGAGAGATGTGCCTGGGTGCTATATGAAAGGAATTTTTTTTTTTTTAGAAAGGTCTTTTAATTGCTGAGATGAAAGGAGGCATAGTTTTCAATTCCATGCTCCATGCAAGGTGCCTTGTAAATGGTGGAGCAGGCAATTTGTGTGGCCGGTCCACGTGATTTTCTGACCAGAACTGAGCAATGTGTTTTCAACATTCGCTCCCAGTGGGTCAGGCATGCACGTAAAAATTACTCGATAGGCCACACGACCCACTGAGTGATTTAATTCCTGTCAATGAGTGTGTATGTGCCGAGACTGCACTGCTGCATGCACGGATATATGTGAGCATATACTTGAGTATCATAGAATCCCTACAGTGCAGGAGGAGGACATTTGGCCCATTGAACCTGCACCAACATGCTAAGAAATTGCCCCTTAGTGTCCTGATGTGTAGGTGAGAGGGATTAGTGGGTATAATATGTAGGGATATGGGGGTAGGGCCTGGGTGGGATTGTGTTCGGTGCAGGCTCGATGGGCCGAAGGGCCTCTTTCTGCACTGTAGGGTTCTATGATTCTATAACAGTAATCCCACCCAGTCCCTATCTCTGTGATTCCACATTTTTACCCTGCTAATCCCCCTGACATTAAGGGGCAATTTAGCACGGCCAAACCATGTAACCCGCACATCTTTGGATTGTGGGAGAAAACCGGAGTACCGGGAGGAAACCGATGGAGACACGGGGAGAACGTGCAAACTCTGTACAGACAGTCAGCTGCGGCCGGAATCGAACCTGGCACGATGAGATAGCAGTGCTAACCAATGTGATTCTGTGGCGCCCCATGATGTATGATTCTATAAGATTATATTCGTTGGAGTTTAGAAGAGCGAGAGGGGATCTCATACAAACATATAAATTTCTAACAGGATTAGACAGGGTAGATTCAGAAAGAATATTCCCGATGGTGGGGGAATCCAGAACTAGGGGTCATAGTTTGAGGGTAATGGGTAAACCTTTTAGGACTGAGGTGAGGAGAAATTTGTTCACCCAGAGAGTGATGGATCTGTGGAATTCACTACCACTGAAAGTAGTTGAGGCCAAAATGTTGTGTGATTTCAAGAAGAAATTAGACATAGCTCTTGGGGCTAAAGGGATCAAGAGATATGGAGGAGGGGGGAGGTGTGATCAGGGTATTAAATTTGATAATCCAGTCTGGAAGATGTGTTTTGACCATGCTAAGTTCTCCCACAGTGTACCCGAACAGGTGCCGGAGTGTGGCAACTAGGGAGATTTTCACAGTAACTTCATTGCAGTAAGCCTACATGTGACATTAATAAACAAACTTTAAACATAGAAATGGGCCATTCAGCCCATCTTATCGATGCTGACCATCAAACACCAAGCTATACGAATCCATTTACCAGCTCTGGGGTCACAGCCTGCAATTCCTTGGTGGTTTAAGTGCTCATCTAGTGTTTTGTTCCAGGCAAGCATATTGGGTCATTTCAATGCACGCCTCTGCCTTAAAATAAGTGAAAGCTAAGTGAAGAAAGCTGACGTGAGCTGTGACCATTAACAACTGCCAGTTTATATTTTGGTTTGTAGCAATGTGCTTGTATCTATATTTGCCTACAGTTTGCAATGAAACACATTCTATCCACAAGACTTTTTCTTTAATCAGTTCAGTTTTGAACAGGTGTACATACCGCTGCACAAATCGAATAGATTGGGAGCGGTAGCACAGTGGTTATGTTACTGGGCTAGTAATCCAGTCGGCTAGGATTGATGAAATGCAGTTATGGGTTCAAAGCCCACCACGGGAGCTGGGGGAAGGTTTTAAATTCAGTTGATTAAATAAATCTGGGATAAAATGCTAGTATCTGTATAACTGAGTGTGTAACAACCAGATTGTCATAAGTACCCATCTGGCTCATGTACTTTGCTGGTCAGGGAGTAAATCTGTTGTTCTGGCCCAGGTGTGACTCTAGATCCACAGCAAATGTGGTCGCCCCTGAAAGGCTCACTCAGTTGTCAAGAAGGCAACTCACCATTGCCTCCTCGAGGGTAATTAGAGACAATTTTTCAGAAAAGCAGATATGGGCTGAATGGTGGAGCCTTGTAGGGCATTGTGTACCTTTATGGAGCCTTCTCCTGCTTCTAGTTTTGATGATTAACAGGTATGTTTTCTGTGGGCTCTGGCTATTTCTGCAGCACCAGTGCAAACAGGGGAGACTCTGACCGGAGCTGTTAACTTCAACAGGCAGGTAGGCGATTTTCCCCCTTTCTGATATAGACCCAATCACAAGAAGATCAATTGCAGCGAATCCTGTGAGTTGAGATAATGGCTTGCACTGGGACTGTGAATGCACCAATCTCGACTCCTGCCTAGAACAACCACCATTAACCCTGGAATGACTAAGCTACTTCTGTAGCGCATTCTGTAGCATTGCTCCCCACCCTGCCCATCTTCCCTTGGATTTCACTGGTCTGTTCAGATGATACAAGCCAAGGGATTACTTTCAACAATATCAACTGAGGAATGCTCCAAAACTAAATCTCAACCCGTTGACAACTTGTAAGCACCAGTATCTTCACACCATGTGGTTCAGTAATTTATTAATGCAGCCACGAGGACTGGGTTATGAGAAAGGCCTGAAGAAACTTGGATTCCTCAGCCTGGGATGGAGGTGACTCAGAATCATAGAATGGTACAGTGCAGAAAAAGGACATATGGTCCATCAAGTTTGAAATAGCTCTTCTGCAAAGCAGTCCAGTAAGTACCACTCTGTCTGATATTGTATTAAAGATAAATGAAGTATGTTGGGTAAGTATGCATGATGTTGGGCTGCCAGTATCAACCACACAGTCTCTTGCTAGCTATAACGCTGTGACGGCCTCCTCTCTCATCTCCCCTTGCTTCTGTATCTCTGAACTCCCACGTTATGTCCGATACCGAGACAAGGCAGCAAGTGGCTGCCCTGCTCCGAGTACATTGTCCCCTTGGATAATCAAAAGGTGGTTGAAGCTGAGTGCCCCTTACAATGCTCTTGGGTCTCTGGGTGGAAAGATTGGAGCCCTTATCTCAGCAAGGAATCTATTTACGTGGGAGATGCAAATCAGGGAAGACTCCTTAGGTCAGATCTTAGTTATTTTGGTAGTGAAATCTATCGTCACCCCACCAAAGCATCTATCTGTTCCTCAAATGGTCCCAAATATTTTGCCTCATGAAATTTCCTCCCCTATGTTAATCCATCTTTGTTTGTTTGGGAATCAAGTGACATCAGTTGGATGTCACTTGATTCCCTTGTGCAATGGTACAAAACACACTTATGGATATATCTTCTTGATACTGGATACCATTTTATGTACCTTTATATAAATGTCCAAATGCACAGTCTAATAAGAGTTGTGCATGTGGATTCATAGAATCCTTAAAGTGCAGAAGGAGGCCATTCGACCCATCGAATCTGCACCAACCACAATCCCATCCAAGCCCTATCCCCATAACCCCATGCATTTACCCTACCTAGTCCCCCTGACATGAAAGGGCCATTCAGCATGGCCAATCCATCTAACCCGCACATCTCTGTACTGTGGGAGGAAACCCACGCAGACATGGGGAGGATGTGCAAACTCTGCACAGACAGTGACTCAAGATGGAAATTGAACCCAGGCCCCTGGCGCTGTGAGGCAGCAGTGCTATCTGCTGGCAATATAAGTTGCCAGAAGGGTACTGGGTAAATACGTCAAGGATAAAGATGTGCAGAGATATGGGGAAAAGGTTGGTGAGTGGTACTTACTGGACTGCTTTCCGAAAGAGCTGGTTCAGACTTGATGGGCCAAATGTCCTTTTTCTGTGCAGTTCTATTCTATGATTCTGTCTGGGGTCTGAATTACCCCTGTTGAAAGCTGAAGAACCCAAGTTTCTTCAGCCCTTTCTCATAACTCAGTCCTTGTTGCTGCATTAATAAATTACTGAAAAACCAACTGACAAATAAAATAGTGTAACCAGATTTCCAATAATGCTGTGAAGATATTGCTGCTTACAACTAATCCTCGACAGATTGAGATTCAGGTTTGAGGACATTATGGAACAGCTGTCATTAACCAAGATCCCTCTTTGCTTGAATAACACTATGATTTTCAGTGGATGAAATTCAGATAGAATATTTGAACAAAGGAGAAATTGAATTGCCTTGAATATCAAGCTGGCCAAACACATTGAAATGTCATTGAACCCGATCTGCTGCAGTTCTTCAGCGTATCTTCACACGCACACACATTTTTTTCCCGTTGGGGAATAGTTTGGGGGAGTGGTGGAAGGATTCCCGAGCTGATTATCAGCCCGTTGAACTGTGTTATGAGTGTTCTTTCCGTGGTCAGCAAGTTCTAGAGTTGGACTTGAACCTGAAGCTTCTGGTGCAGAGGCAAGGACGCCGCCCATTGGGTCACAAGGTCTGTTGCTCGGACCAGCTTTCTGGTAGATCACAGAGAGCTGGGAAACATTAATGATCTGGGTTCCGATTAAAGGTCACTGACGTGGAATGTTAACTCTGTTTAGAATCATAGAAACTAGAAGCAGGAGTAGACCATTCGGCCCTTCGAGCCTGCTCTACCATTCATTTTGATCATGGTTGACCATCAAATTCAATATCCTGATCCTCCTTTTTCCCAGACGCCTTAATCTCTTTCTTTCTCCATGGACGCTGCCAGATTGGCTGAGCTTCTCACATGTTTTCTGTTTTCATTAAAACCTGGGGTTTCTCTCGGTGGACTTCACTTTACAGGTCAGAATATCTCCAGGTTGAACACTACGCCGGGGCTTCTTTGTCAACGCTGGGATTAGGGTTTCGGTGGTCCAGTCAAAAGCCCTTTGGCTATCACCAGGACCGGACATACCCCACAGCAGGAGGGGGTGGAAAATCCCGCCCCTGGTCTGAGCCCTGTGATCTCAGCTGTGGCAGCATTTCGGACAATGCAACTGGCCTTAACAGAGAAGGAAAATCTTTGTACTGATAAAGAGCCTTTCAAAACCTCAGGATGTCCCAAAACAGCCAACGCGCTGTCATCACTGTTGCAATGTGGAAAAGATGGCAGCTTATATGTAAGCCACAAAAAAACGCAAAAACTAGGAGGAGTAGGCCGTTTGGCCCCTCCAGCCTGCTTCCCCATTCGATAAGATCAGGGCTAAGCAGATTCCACTCTCCTTTCTTTCCTGCCCACTTAATTCCTGACAGCCACAAGGGCAAGTTCCCACGACAACAACGTTGGTGGTAAGAGGGGGAAGGGGTGGAGGTGGGAGGGCTTCGACATTGCGGTATTTCAGTGACACCTTCTTCCAATGTTGACTCAATAAATTAATAGTGTTGTTGTCAAACAGACTCCTCTTCTCTCTGAGGCACTGTTGTTACTGGGCCAAGTGTTTTAGTAAGATGGAGCACAGCATTCTCTGTATTTAGTTTCCATCAAAGTCGAAACATCGTGCTATATTTAAGTAGTCGGATCCTGCAGATGCACAGCGTTGCTATGTTGACTGTTTATGAATACCACAGCAGTAATAAATGTTATGGTCGGAGGCGGCCTTCATACTTTTGCAAAGCACATTCTTTCCGTTTGGGTTAGCATTTTCCTTCGCCCTCCAGAAATAGCTCAGTATCAATCTTATCACTCAGCCCCAACAGCCCCTGGAGTTTGGATGCTCTTTGAAACACACAACACGCTGGTTAGACAAGCAGTGAGGAATTCAGTTGGAAGGCAGGGGTCTGCAGAGGGTATCGATGTGGCCAAGGTGCCGAGTGACAGAGCGGGCGAGTTGACTTCTTGAGTTTTCTCACACACAGTCTCCCACGGGGTGATCAACAGGGAAGCCCAACATAACGCTGACAGAGGCTTTGAGTGAATAAAGCCTCCAATCCTAACAGCACTGCGGGTGTACCAGCGCCACAGGGATTATACAGTCATACAGCAATACAGCGTGGAAACAAGCCCTTCAGCCCAACCGGTCCATGCCCACCATGGTGCCCTCCCAGCTAGTCCCAGTTGCTCGTGTTTGGCCCATATCCCTGTAATCCTTTCTGCCCGCGTACTTATCCAAATGCTTTTTAAACTGTAGCGGTTTAAGAAGATGGCTCACCGTCACCTTTCTAGAAAATGATAGGGATGGGTAACAAATGTTGTCCTTGTCAGTGATGCTCACATCCCATGAAAAAAATTACAAAAAAGATCAATTCAGGAGGGTTTATGGGACGTTGAAGATGCGGGAATTTCAACAGCAACACCAACAACATAAATATAACAAGGACAAAGGTTTAAGTTCTTCAAACCTTTGCAAACCCCTCAGCAGTCCAATGACCTGACACATTGAAGGCATGAAAGATGGGCTATCAGACTTTTGAATGGACTTACCTTGCATTGAGCTGATCTTTCTCTACAACCTAGCTATGGCTGTAACACTACATTCTGCACCCTCTCCTTTCCTCCTCCCCTACGTACGCTATGGCTGGAATTTTACCAGCATGCCCCCCCCCCCGCCCCGATTCCAGGGGTGGGTGAGGCTTGGGGAATGGCATTCTCTGTTGCCTTCAGGTGGGATCGTACGAAACTCAGGCGGACATACTGGTGAAATTCTGCCCTATGAATGTTATGCTTTGTCTGTATAGCGCGCAAGGAACAATGCATTTCATTGTATCTCAGTACATGTGACAATAACAAATCAAATCAAATCAAAACCTACCATTCTGACAAATTCTCGCACCATCATAGAACATAGAACATTACAGCGCAGAACAGGCCCTTCATAGGGGTGAAAAGCCTCTCACACACAAAACGGAGGCAAATGTTTCAGGAACGTCTGCCTTGACCACCTCTGAGGCAGTGGGTGGCCGAGGACTGTGAACTTACTTTGACTTTACCCCACCCCCCCCCCAACCCCCAGCCCAGCAACCTCTAACACTGGGACGGGTGAGAGTGACAGTGACGTTGTAATGTCATCAACGCCCCAGTCACCAGAGCCAGAGCCAGAGTCTCTGCCATTTTATTTCCCACTGCCTTCATTGTTGGATCAACGCCTTGCAATTTCCTGCCTGACGCCATGAGCGGGAGCACCAGTGTGGCAGCTTCAAGCGGGAGGGTCACCTGCACCTTCTCGGGCGCAGTATGGGGTAGGCAATAAATGCCACCATGTCAATGTCCCCCACCGTCAAAACCAAAGGCAACCCTCTCGCTGGGGGAGGGGATACATGACCTGGGGAAACTTGGGCGTAGGAGGAGAGAAAAGCAGGATTCACAACTTCAGAGAATATACACAATTTTTTAAATACAAAAATATATGTTAATAATGGGCTTTTTTATATCACTGTGCTTTTCAAATATTCATAAAAACTGTAATCAAGTTACGCACAAGAGCGCGAAAGAAGTAATAAAACACAGCTTTAAAACTGGATTGCAGGTTTTTAACCTAATGCTGTAAAAGTCACTGAGGCACTGTTAAACATTTAAATATGGGCATTGTTTAGACTTCTTTTTTTTAAAATTGGTCTAAAGTACTATCGATACAGCCCATCTCTGAAACCTCCCCCACAATCTTGTGCAGGACAGATTTCTCATTCCAGCTTGTTAATCTCCCTCACATCCCCCGCCACCTTCAAAGAAATCATTTCTCTGTAAACATTTACAGCTCGGGGTTTACAGCTTTACTCCATCTGTACGTACCGTTGATACACTCGAACAGATCGCAGCATTTTCCAGGCATGCCATCCCCGGGGGAAATTATTCGTGGCACGGTGCCCGCCTCGCACTTAGGGACTCGACAGATTCCCAGCAAACACTCGCACCTGGAACCCAAACAAGACACAACATGTGAGCGCTTTGATGGTGGGCACTCAGTGAGACAGGCGGGCAGTCCAAGATGAGGGCGAAATCACGAGCTTTGCCGTGTCCGTCCAGGGGACTGAGACCCATTTCCCTTCCTGAGCAGGTGACCCTGGCCTCACACTGCATTACTATCCAACGGGTCTGATTTTTCTGGTGTGTGTGTGTGTGTGTGTGTGTGTGTGTGTGTGTGTGTGTGTGTGTGTGTGTGTGTGTGTGTGTGTGTGTGTGTGTGTGTGTCTTTTGTTAAGAGCTTGTGTGTGTCTTTTGTTAAGAGCTTGAGGGATGGAATTCAGGTTAAAAGCTGCACCTGCTCACTTGGCACCCTCTCCAATATTTACGTGCCACAAGCTAAATTGAGATGCTGGGAGAAGGAGCCACAGAGACACGTTTGGGAACAGCCCTGTAGCACTGACCAAGGCTCTTGTGATTCTTGGCAGTAAGTGGCAACATCCACCCTCGTTATATTCTTCCCAACAGGCTAATGGCACAGGACCAGTGCGATAGGCATTGGCGATACATTTGTGCCACCCGGGTTCGATCCAACACAGAATGAATGGAGACGGAAACCTCCTCGCTGTCTCTCTCTCTCTTTCTTGGCTATTTAATGTGAAGGTGATACAGGCCATCTCAGCCCAGCTGCTAAAGCCGCCGGCATCTCCACATCACAGCTGCTGAAGGACCTGTAACCAAAGCTCAGGACTGCTCTCAATCTCATACTAATTGGTGGTCACAACCAGAGAATGGGCGGTTGGGAAATTATCCCACATGTGAAGTAGGTGGTTAAGCCTAGTGAGATTGGTAGCGGGCAATGGTAAGCTGTACCTGACCCAGGGGTGTTCACTGCCGAGACTGGGTGCCTGGAATACAGAAATGCCCCATTAAATAGTCTTAATATCTCTTATCTTGGTGAACTAGAAAGGCACTAGTCAGAAAAAAAAGAGGCAAAATGAAATGATGTTACTGAGATTTCATTTCTAATTTCTTCCTTCCCTGAAATCAGTGCTTTTCATTCTTGGAAAGCTCCGATTCTCAATATTGTATTGATCCATTAGCCCTGGGCCTCACCGGCAATAAGAGCCAGTTGGCTATTCCAACATAGAAGGCATCACAGCTGATCTCAATCCTGCTTTTACCTAATGCCCACATTCCCTGCCAGAATCAGAATTCGGGACACTGGCTGCCTGGCTAGGGCTACTGAGGCTAATTGTGATTCCATTGTAATCACCCTGGCTGAGATTAGCATATCCATTGAGTTCGATTGGACCAACAGAACAGAAACTAGTCAGCCCAAGTGGTACAAAGACAGAATGTGCTGGAGAAACTCAGCAGGTCTGGCTGCATCTGTGGAGAGAGAATAGAGCCAATGTTTCGAGTCTGGGTGACCCTTCATCAGAACTCTATTCTCGCTCCACAGATGCTGTCAGACCTGCTAAGTTTCCCCAGCATTTTCTGTTTCAGATTCCAGCATTTGCATAATTTTGCCTTTATCTTAGTTTGTGCTCCACATGGATTTCCTCCCACCTGTCCTCAGCTAACCCTAGCAGCAGACGCTTCTCTCCCTTTCTAGCTCATGTTGTTTATCTAACTTCCCTTTAAACTCACCCCTGTTAGCTGTCTGAACCACTCCTGGTGGTAAGGCATTCTACATTCGAATCATTCTCTGTGTCAAAATGTTTTCCTGAAAGTTCTTGTCGGATTTATCAATAACTATCATTTGATATGGCTCATAGCTCTGGTCTCCCACGCAAATGCCTACAATGCAGAAAGAGGCCATTTGGCCCATCAGACCTGCACTAAGATCCCAGCCAGACCCTATCCCCGTAATCCCATGCATTTACTCTGCTAATCCCCCTGACACCAAGGGACAATTTAGCATGGCCAATCTGCCTAATCCGCACATTTTTGGACCGTGGGGAGATCCCACCGGAGATCCCAGAGGAAACCCATGCAGACATAGAGAGAACGTGCAGACTCCACGCAGACATGGAGCTGAGGCCAGAATTGAACCCAGGACCCCGATGCTCTGAGGCAGCAGTGCTAACCACTGTGCCAGCGTGTCATTCCATTTGGAAACATTTTCTCTTTGTCTACCCTATCAAAGACTTGCACGATTATAAATATCTCAAGTCTATCCTTTCTGGATATGCTGTGTTTATATTACTGATTCGATGCCAGCGTAGCCTATCCATTCCCGTTCTACAAAATCATCATTTCTTTTAGAGTAACTACATAAACGAAATCTCAATGGATGGAGCGACTGAACAGCCTGGGTTTGACCTTATACATCCTGGAGTTGATGAAAAACCTTCTCACTACCACCCCGGTACCAGCCGCAGTGGGAAGACTCACCGTGTCGGGAGAGTGCAGCAGCCGTCAGCAGTCAAGCGGGTCGGGGTCTCGTAGCTGTCGGGTGGGCAGACCACTTGCTGAATGGCAGGGCAGTCCACGGTACTGCAGTCCACGTTGTAGACTACGAGAGACAAAACAGAGTTGTCAGCATTGAGCAGGCCGAGTATGTTACGAGGTGAGCAGAGCGGGGAAACATTAAGCAGTTCAGACAGTGGAAGCAGCTGCGTGTTGTCACTGCAAACTGCAACTTCTGGACATTAACTCCACAATGGAGTTGTGCTGAGAACGGCCAGAAGACCCAGTGCCTTATCAGGGTCCACCAGCTACTCGAGCATTTATCTTCTGAGCTCTCTTCCTCCCCCCAAATAGTGTCCAAAATCACGGGGGGTGTGGAGAGAGTAGATATGGCCAAACCATCCTCACTGGCGGAATGGCCCAGAAATCAAAGACACCAATTTCAGTTAAGGGGTGAAAGAAGCAATAGCGACATGTAGAAAGACCTTTCTCCCCATTGTGAGCCATTAGGACCCAGGATGCACAGCCTGAGAGTAAGGTGGAGGCAGATTCAATCTTTCAGCTTTCAAAACAGAATTGGATAATCATCCATGGAGAAGAAATTAGAAGGACCACAGCGGATAAGGAGTAGGCGAATCACACTTGTAGAGAGCTAGCACAGACATGACAGACTGAATGTCCTCCTTCTGTGCTATAACCATTCTATAAAGCAGGTGGTGTGGAGAAAAGAATTGAGGGGAAAGGTTCCTCACTGACACAAACTCAGTAAGTTAGTTCCATGGATTTTTCCTACTGTCCTCTCCTCCTCTTTCCTACCAACTGAGCCCTGGATGGCGGTGTTATAGCTTTCAGATTTCATTAAATGATTAGTGAAATGTAAAGGAAAATTGATAAAATCACATGATTAATGAAAGATGGCACATGTAATCCTCTTCAGTCTGTTGGATAGGATGGAGAATTGTGTGTGTGTGTTTCTGTGACTGTGTGTCTGAGTGAGTGAGTGCATATGCATGTGTGTGCACGCATGTGTATTTGAGCATGTGTGTGTATTTGAGTATGTGAGTGAGTGTGTGTGCATGTGTATTTGAGCCTGTGAGTGTGTGTGACTGTGTGTTTAGTGGTCAGTATGTGTATGTTTATGTACATGTGATGTATATATGTGTTTCTGAGTGTGTGTGTGAGTGTATGGCCAGAATTTTACTGGCACGCCCATACAAGGCTCACAAGAGCGTGCCTGAAGCCAATGGAAACTGCCGTCTGTGAGCCTCGCCTGCCCCAATTTCGGAGCAGGCATGCCGGTAAAATCAGGGCCTACGCGTGTTATCGTGTGTCTGACTGCATGTGAGTGCATGTGTGTATATACGTGGGTATGTGAGTGTGTGTGAGGGAGTGAGTGCATCAGTATGTGATTGGTGAGTGAGTGTGTGTGAGTGCATGAGTGTGTGATTTGTGAGTGAGTGAATGAGTGAGTAAGTGAGTGTGTGATTAGTGAATAAGTGAGTGAGTGAATGAGTGAGTGTGAGCAAGTATGTGCGTGAGTGGTGATTGAGTGATTGTTAAGAGTGGTGAGTGAGTGAGTGTGTGATTGAGTGAATGTGTGAGTGATTGTTAGAGTGATTCATTGATGAGCGAGCAAGTGAGTGAGTGGAGAGGGAATGTCAGTTTCTTTGGGTTTAACAGGCTTAATGTTCTGTGAATACAAAAAGGGTGGAAATCGTGTGATGTGATATTACTAACAAATGTGTTCATGGTTTCACTTAAAATTCCTGTCTGTTTTTTAAAGACCTCCAACCTGTGGATTTCACTTGAGCACGCTAACAGTTTATTACTAACATTGCAAGACATGACTTTAGCCCAGGCTCTCCATCATAATAACAACAACCTGTACTTAAATAGTATTTTCTATGACGAAAAACATCTCCAGACTGCCTGATTAGGGACGTAATTAGGATACAACTGACATGGAGACAAAGGAGATGTTGTGATGATGGGGACTAGTCAATGGCGTGTAGAAAAGAGACCGTGGAGGGAAAGGTGAGGAAGAGAATTCAAGATAGCAGCATCAATAATGTAAGAAGGGGCTAGAGTTGGGCACCAGAGGGCTGGAGGTTGTATGTACATTAAAGATGAAGTCATAGGGCGAGGCTGTGAGTGGTTTTAAACACAAGTCGGGTTGGTGGAGCCAAAGCGAGCACGGTGGTGATGCATGAGGGAAAACTGGCGTATTAAATAAAGTAGATCTTAGGATGAATAGAACTTTCTGGGTGAAGGAAGTCTGCCCAGGAAAAGCACCAGAATCGCCTGGAGGTGGCAAAGACACTAGGGGAGGGTCTCAGCAGCAGATGAACTGGGGCACGGTAGAAATGGGCGAGGGTGTCAAAGTGAGTGGTTTCGGAATGCGAAGCTGAGCTTGGGATCAAGAAGGGCACAGGGATTGCA